>NC_140774.1:3063934-5798934 GCF_044657685.1 Stegodyphus dumicola | reverse complement strand
ATAGATGTGTTTAAAGACTGCGATTCATTTCTACGTTGGCGGATTTTCTCTTGTTACCAACGATTTAATTTCAGGAATATTTTAGAATCTATTAAGTACCTTTTACGAGCTTTTGTTTGAAGTCTTCTTTCCATGTAGAAGTAATGATTTATAGCTTTCATTTTCAGCTTAATGATACTGCTTCCTTCGCCCTCAGAAATTTTAATACCATGGATTTTACAATGTTTTTTGAATTATGGAATAGGAATAATTCTCTTCGGAAGCGCAAAATCATAGCCCTCAATGCACAACTTGTCAACATGCGACATTTTGAAAGAATGAATTCATATTTTTAAAATACAAACAAAGAAAACTGTAAGCTAAACTGCGAAAGGTGTTTCTTCAGAAAATGCATCAAAGTACGCAGATGCAGCAAATTAGAAACGTTAAAGTTAATTACTTTTGTTATCAACTGGAATTTTGCAGTCATCTGCCATTACGCTTTTATAAGAATAATAGCAATGAGTCAATAAAGTAAGCAACGCAATAAACACGGTTTAGCAGTTCATCGTTTCAACACCGTTATTTTAGTATCAGGTTACTTCTGAAATATAGCATCATCGAACAGAGAGGTACCTGCGAGGATTAAGATGCGCTGAAATGATCCCTCGACGATATCGATTTCGGAGCTAATATCGCAGATTTTCACATTTGATTACAACTTAAACAATTTGCGCCGCTTAATTCTCTCCAAGTCCACGGTTCACAAACATTAGCCAGAGTTAATCTCCTGGATATCTTCATTTGCCCCTGCCGTTATGTGACCCCTCCCGAACGAAATCCGTAACAAAGAATGAGATGGGAGCTTTCGAGGAAAATAGAAGAAACTTTCGGTGCGGTAAAATTTTTTTTTAACATCAATCACTACGTTAACATTGAATACTGAATGACAAAGCACATTTTACATTATTTATACTATGTGCAATAATTATTATATGCATAATAATAATGCTCATATACTTCATGCAATTATAAGAATCGTATATCTAAATTTCCGATTATAAATCAATGCGCGTATAAGCCAAGGTGCAAAATTTTACTGGAAACATTCATCCAAATTGAAAATCCGCTTAAAAGCTGAATTTAAAATTACCGTATAAATTTTCTTGCATACATAGCCCCACCACCGGCCGAGTGGTTAAGACCGCTAAATCTGGGAGATCGACCTGAGTTCGATCCCAGGAGAAAGGGCTGGCTGTATGGTCAGGTTTCGTGATTTTTCCCATGTGTAACGTAAATACAGCCAGTTTCTTTTAGAAAGGCCTCCACGAAGGCATTTCTTCCTTTAGACAAATAGCTTTTGTGTGTTTTGTCATATTTATACAACCTAACCTAACCTGAGTCAAACCTGCACATACAAAACCTGGGGAATGTGCATGAGTATTTTCATCACCCGTTTTCCTTAGAAAGCCGTGCATGAAGGTATCCCTCCCTTTGCACAGATAGCCGCCTGTGCTTTGTTATAACGAAAAAAACCAAACCATAGCCTATATACATCGTCAATAATGCTAATTACTTATCATCTAATTTGGTTGGACATACCAAAGAGTTGAAGTTGAATGCCAGTTCATCTTAATCTTTCATTTGAAAGTTATGGTGACAGAACAGGAAAAAGTTAACGGGGCAGCAGAATTTCACCATTAATTGTTATAGTTCCACAGCGCTAACTTTGCAGCTCCAACTTCCACTTTGATGGAGAACACCTCGAAGGACGGATACGAGAGTTTCCCACTGTTTCACTACAAGCAAATTACGCCTCAGAACTTTCGGGTCGCTATTGCGGCACAGACAAACATCCATGTATTCTCCGACCCCAGCCCCACGGTACGGGAACCACTGTCGCCAACAGATCAGGGATAGCACTGTAGAATGAAAGAGCAGTTTTGGGGCCAGCAGTTTTTCTTTCTCAATTCTCCCAACTTAAGTGCATGTACATCATTTGGCGCTTTGGTAATACCTTTGCTAATTCTACTTTAGGGGCAACGATTTGCAAGCAATCGTATGATTTTTTTTCTGCTAATTTTGCTCTTATTTTTGTGAATAAAATCCAACTCATAGTGGTAGATGCCCGACAAAGTACGATTTGCTTATTCTGCTGTTTTAAAATTAAAAGTTAACACTTTTCCCGAGCAATTTTATGGATAGGAAAAAAGATGAAATCATTAGCAGGGATTCATTGTCATCAGCGACAATGCTATGAATGGTGAAATAGTGGAGAATTGCATTTAAGAATGAGAATTAGTTGAAATAAAAACAAACCTCAGAAACGAAAGTCTCTCAAGTATCCCGCTGTAATAAGAAATAAAGAAGTTTATAATTATTCACACATGTAATTTTATTTATATGTTGAAGAGAAATTTAACAAGTAAGAAAAAGACTGCTAAGTTATCTTTATTTAATCTCAAGTTTTTGTCCCACTTGGAAAGTTCTTTGAAAACTTAGAAACTTTTCATAATTTGCTTATTTTTAGTTTAAATTAAAGTAGCTTCTTTAATGATTAAGTAAACATTCTATAATTATTTGAAATAAATGTTGGTTTGAAAGTTTAATATATAACTCTCAGTATTATTGAATTATAAATCGTAACCAAAAAAAAAAAAAAAAAAAAAAAAAAAAGGTCTTGCAGGTACCAAACTTCAGATTTCAGATTAAAAATCAATATAAATTTGAATGTTTTCTTTTGAAATATTATTATTATTGTTTATGTGTGCTTTAGTAAGCGAAATTTAAAATGTATTTAAATTACTTTTCATTTTATTAATAAAAAATTTCTTTTTAAAATTCTTTTAACCCGTCAACTGTTTTCTGATCATGCATTCGGCTCGAATGTAATTTTACTTTGACACCACTGGTGTTGCAGGACTCCTGTTAAAGTTGCCAACATTCTCTTAATTTGATTCACGCTCATTATTTAAACACTCTTAATTTTCATTTCTGGTGAAAACCACGGAAAGCAGGAGTGCAGGAAATATTTAATATAGAAAATGATGCATTAAACAAAATAAATCTTCCAATACAAAATACAGTCACGGCTGTTTGAATTGTTCTAGTTCAAACATTTTGCATCCAAATGCTTATTTCGTTTCCACAACAATATATATATATAACGAAACAAATCAAAACTTTAACCATATAACCTATTTTTTCCCTCTTTCTTTCAGCATGCTTTCATGGTATAATTTGACATATACTCGACGCGTATTCTCGAGCTTCCAGGATTCGAGTCCCAGTAGGTCCATTGGGTATTTTGTTTCACGTCTCTTGCTTCAAAAAATCTAATGACTCTACAACCAAACTATTTATACTTTTGGATGCCAACAAAGATAAAATGAGCAATAAATAGCTATCCTACTTGTGAATATAATATTACTGTAAAGCTTTGGGACGAAACTTTCATTTTCATCTGCCATCGTATTAATTCTATGATTTCCTATGGATTTAGCTAAAGGCAATTAAATAGAATCACATGATATAACCCGTATCTCAACAAATAAAATAAAATAAGGAAAACCCATGAGAAAACTGCTTTGCTTTGGCGTGAATTAATCCTAAGATTATTATCTTGTGCTTTGTTCTTTCGAAATAAGAACCTCGATCGAGATTCAGTAATTATATCATGAGAAAGGTAACGAGATTATACAGTTTTTTTATATTTACGACGTCTGCAGACGTTTTGTTCCCAAGCAGTAACATCTCAAATGGCATGTACAATTCATTCGTGTGTATCAGGCATTTCATCGTTTTTGCACATTATTGATTCAATGAAGTAATTGTCGCATTTATTCAGAGAATCCAAATAGAATGGTTATTAGTGAGGGATAGGAAAACTCATTAGAGGTCGATTTTAAATGCTTTTAACTGCCAACTGGCATCGATTTCTCAATCAAAATGTGGTGTTTCCGAAAAAATTCTACCAACAAATGTATTCTGAAAATCATATTATTTATAAAGCCAGTGAGAGTAAAATTTGTTTCGCTAATTTACGAATTTAAAATTAGCTCGGCAAGGAAAGAAATGTGATAATGGATAAGTTAGATGAAGATCCTCATGATATATTTAATTCCCGATTACCACGACTGGATTAACTGGGCTCTGTCTAAAAAGGGGTTAAATTTAATTTCTGCTGAAAAAGGGAAAAATTATTATCCCAAACATTCAGCTTGAAACAAAACTGCCCACAAAAATCAAAGAAATAAACTAAGATGCGTAGGTAATATTATCGAATACAGATGAAGTTTTTTACCAAAGCACAAAAAGCTTTAACTAATATTTAACTACAGTCCCTCCTTATCTCCTTTCTTCGTTTCAATGAATGTACACTGAAAAAAAAAATCTGAAATGTTTCAGATTTTAAATTACGTCCAAAGGGGCGTTTTTTAACATTTTGTGTGTTACCTTTCTTTATTAAATATCATGTTCCTCGCACTTAAACCATAAGATCCAGTGCAACAGCAATATCGCAAAATAGTTTTAAAACGAGCATATCTTTAGAATTTCCGATACAGAGACTCACGCGCTGGAGATAAAAATGTTTTTTCTGCACAACGTTGCCACTGCTCGCTTTGAAATCCTTGAGTTTGTTAATCAAAAATTCGTCAAAGTTTTAAAAAATAGGAAATCGATCATAAAACAAATTTCAAATTTCAAATTTGGTCTTCCACATGCTCATATTCGTTGGAGGATTACGTTATTCAAAATTCGATGACTCTATGTACCGTTATTTTATGACAATGTGAGAAATATACATACATTTACGCAGATTTTCATTATTTAATTTCTTCAAATATAATGCAGGACTCTAACATTTTGTGGCAACAGTTTGAAAAGTGAACCGACATTTATCCGTCCGACGCAAAATGCCAAAACGAAAGTAATAGTCCTTCGGGACTCAAGTCCCTTTGGACTAAAAATGGAACAGCTCTGGTTCTACTGGGCCGATTGACGAAATTCAGCTTGCGTTTTTCAGGTCGGGTAAGCGCGATTTACGATATGTATTAGATTTATATATTGCATTGTTCTAATATAGGTATTTTGACACAAAATCGGACTTTTTCTGAAAGGACATGCCATGTTTTCCATATTTCCATCCTACGACTCAAATTACACCCTGCCAAGTTTTGTAAAAATTGCATTTTAGTCCCTCAGTGTTAATTGAGTTTAGTATATATTTATTAATCTCTCATCTCTCTTTTTTTTATTAAACTTGATTCCTTTCACATTTCGAAATTCAGGTTCATTTCAAATAAAATTCACATATATTTTATGATTTATTTTAAAATTTTTTATTTTTAAATAATTTTTATAATTTAAAAAAAAATATTGAATTATAATCTTTAAAATTTTCACCATCATCTTAAAATAGATGTATTTCTAAGCATACCTGCAAAAAGTAAAATTTCCGAAGATATACGTGAATTGATAAAGGATAAAACATCAAATGTGCTTACACTCTGTTATAACTGTTTGAAAGTAGAAACGAAGTACGATTTACGTCTTTGCAACGGTCTTTATTACGTCTTTGCAGATGAGGTTTTTGTCGCGTAGACGTTACTCAGCGTTACTCTTCTCATGATTAACATCCTGCTTTTACTGCTAATTGGAACGCAATTTGCATAAGCCATCTGAGCCAAGCCTTGAAGAACAGTACATAATTTAACTTAAAACTCATCGTTAGCAAAGCTTTCTACCCTTAACGTATAGCCGATAGGGATGCTGGCTGCTGCATCTTCGCTGCTGGCTTCGAATCTTGCAGAAGGCATGAATGTTTGCAAGTATATACTGACTGCATGACTACTAATTCATGGTAGAAACTTTGAGGACTGGTACAGGACACTAGCAATCACATTTTGCAAATTATTTTTGTAAATTATTTTTGTAAATTAATTTCAATTAATTTTTATTTAATTTTAATTAATTTTTTAATTTTAAATTAATTTTGTATAGTAATTAATTTTGTAAATTAATTTCCACTCGTAAACGAGGTTATGAAAATATAACACTTTCCCTGTCATTTGTTCTTTCCTGTGTTTGTGCTTCGACGCTTCACTTTTGACCATACGTTGTTCTTGTACAAAATGTGATTTTTACAGTGCCCTGTACCAGCCTTCAGAGTTTGTACCATGAATTAGCAATCACCCTGTATAATGCATGTGCGGCATGGGGCTCTTGAAACATAAGCGAAGAAAAAGTCCTGTGGAGGAGTTTGGTGGAGTAAAAAAATGAACGTGAAAACCTTGTATCCGTCCCTTCCGAGTATTCTTCATGAAATATGGGACGAAGCACTTAAATTAGTGGTGGGCTATACCTATAAAACCAACGATAAAATTCTTACACCCCGTCCGCTTCTTCTTGTTCTGTCTTGTTAGTAAGCCTTCGGAAAAATTGTCACAAAACCATTAAAAATACAAAAATTTATTTTAAGGTAGGTTGCAGTTTATCGTACATCAGCTCGAATATTTATTCTTAATGATGGTTCTTCTATAGGCCTAAATTTTAAAGCTAAATTTGAAAAACCCAATAATTTTTCATCTAATTGTATTATATGGCTGATGGCGTTTTATCCGCAAATTTGGTTTATTATAAAAGTTTAATATTGATAACATGAAGTCAGAATAGTTGCAGTTTTTTCGCAAGCATATTTGAAATAATTGGAGTTTATTTACACTAGAAAAAATTGTGAGACACAAAATAAATCTCCAAAACATTTTTGCCGTTAATGGAGAATGCGATTAAATTTCGCTTGGAAAAACTCAATCTAAAGCATGAAAAAAAATATTTATAAAAAATCTATGAGAATATTAAAATGCTATGTCTTTTTTTGAAAGATAATCTTTGTTTTTCCATAATTAATTAATATGTTCTTTTTATTTTATGGTATTTTTAACGTTTTATAATACACCTATATCTGATTATAGTTTTAATAAATTATTAAATTTTGATTACTGTATAAAACTGCTTCTGGAAGCTTTTCTTATTTAAAAAAGTTTGATGTGTACACCCCATGTACAATTCCTTGTACGGAATATTAAATTAAACGCATTTTTTGTTGACACTCTGGCGCTAGGTTCACTTCACAGCGTTACATCTCATTCATTTTATAACTTAGAATGCACAAAAATTATATAACATCTGAAGAATTATCTAATCGTTGCCACATGTCCTATTCAAATACTATAATAAATCTAAAACGATCTATAAAAAAATTAAACAAACAAACAAACAAAAAAGAAACAGTTTTTGACAAACGATTCAGTATTTCTCATTCAATTAATTGAGTTCTTACTTCGCGACAAGGTAAAAATACATAAAAACTTAAAATATCTATTTTAAAAAATACGAAGTAAATCTTAAACACTTATTTCCTCGAATAAACTCCAGAATGGATTAAGCATGATTTAATTCGCAATAATAGACGAAGACGTTATCTTTGATGCTGCGCAGCTTAGTTTTTCTAGATTGGACACAAATCCACTATTTCTCTAAGTTTCAAATGTAAACAAATATGGCTGCTATGGTAAAAATAATTAGGCTTAGCCGCACTTAAAGAACTTTTAAATTGTTGATAAATCTACAAATATTACATACAGATTACTAAAGGTATAAAAATCTTAACCGGAAGATAAAAACAACATAATCCAATCATTTTAAAGGAAAATTGCGCAATTTACCAACATATAAGATTAAAAAAAACTGAGCTCACTGAGCCGAGTAATAGAGTGGATATATATTTATATACGTTTGGTGCGGCCGATTGCAACCAAAATAGGAGGTGCATATCTACATGTTGTAATCATATATATAAAATTTCAATGTTCTGAGGCTACTCGTTTTTGAGCTATACAAGATACATACGTACAGACGTATGTACGCACAGATGCCACGAAAAAATCTTTTCAGAATCCATTTTAAATCAGTTTTATAATTTTTTTGGGGAAAATGAGTCCTTTATTCTGTCCATACGTACAGATGTCACGCAAAAACATCGTTAAAGTTTATTTGATAGAAGCCGAAATGGATATTTTCGTTGAAATATGATACCCGAAATGTTTCGCGATGACAGTACTTCCTTTTTACTATGTACAAAGAAGGCAAAAATATATTCTTGTTCACCTCTCCATTATAATGATACAGAATTTATTGAATTGTTTTTGTTTGTTGAAATCACACATATTAAGACAACCAAATAAAAATTATTGAGGAAGCAGCTTTTGGGTCATATCCACAACAGTATTTTGCTACTTTGTCTAAGGTTGGTAATTCGCAAGCAGCTTTCAGTTAGGCTGAAATTGCTGAAGCTATTAGAGCAAAAGATCGGACAAATTACAAAAGCAAAATGCTCTCATGGTTTCATAAAAGTATACAAGACAAAAAGACTGGAAAAGGTATATTACTCAGTCAAAGAAAATGCGTCCGACCACACCGTCAACTAGCATATCCAGATGCCATTCTTAAGTAGAACCTATATGAAGCCAATAGAAAGCTTTAAACAGTAGTTTAGTCTGTAACATTAGTCTCAGTTACCGGAGCAGAAGGTCTTGACTTCACATGAAACAGTCTTTATTCTCACATTCAATTAAAGAGAATCCCAAAACTGCTAATGTCTTCTTCAATATCTTTGCATTTTTGTAAGACATGCCCTGGTAAAAGCAGTTAGATAAATCATCCATTTTACTATGGAGCTGTTTTCGCAAACTATGATACAATTACTTCTAATGGCACGTTACATTATTTTTGATGGTACAATTTTCTTACAGATTTAAATGAATGTCCTGAATGAATTTAAAGCGGAGATAAATATATTTCCGACAAAGCGGAATATTAGTGAAAACAAATATGCTTTTGAACACCACATGTCTTTGAGAAACTGGATTTTCAGCCACACTATTAACGAAAGATAAATATAGGACACGACTGCACCTTGAATCTTGTTATGCTAGAAATTAATGAAAATATTAGTTCAACATATCGAAATTGATTAAAATGAAACAATATCATCTGTCTCAAAAATCTGAATATTTGCTACTGTGCATTATTGCCCACTGTTTACTACAATATATTGTTACATTCTACGAGTTCGTGGATTTGGAGCGACTGATGACAACACTTGATCAAGAATCAAAACACAATTTATTCGTCATTATTACACATGACAGTTTCAAAGACGCGTTACGTTCGTCGGAAAACACTCTGAAACAATCAGCCCTTCAGGCTACAGGCTACAACGGTGAAGACAGCTACACAGCAAAGTGCTATAGTACAGCTTCCGACTCGGTCGATCGCTCTCGCGTTAATCTCTTAACTCAACAAACTCTCACTACTCCTCACGATACACTACTACTCCGCGTACAGGCAGGGTAGAACTTTCGATCTACCTTCAAGAACATTCTCGGGAAAACCGGTAGGAATTCGTTCTAGAATGTTCTCGCTCCGTCTATGGCATATCGCCAAATGGGCGATTTCGCGTGAAATCTGGCAAGCCTGTCTATCCTTGCCATTTTCTGGCAAGCCTAAACCCGCTTTTCGGAGAAGCTATCGTACCGCAGCTGGGCTTTCGCAACAATATATATTTATTTAAACCGTCCGTTCTTTTTACGAATATAATTCAATAATCAAAATTTAAAACGTTTTATTCTGTAGATGCATTGACTTTTAATTGAAAAAGCTGTTAGTATGGAACATATATTTTTTTAAATTTTTATTTACGTAGTACAAAATTAAAAAATTTTGAGGATATGTACCCTAGAGATACACTCAAAAATAAACATGATCATCCAGAGATTTAAAACTAGAAATACTACTATTGATTATCATATATCAGAAATCCGAAATGTTTTTGCTGAGCATATTCGAAATCTTTCCTATGACACTTTACTGCAGGCTTAAGATATCCAACATCAGCAAACGCTCCACAGAGTAACATTCGTAAGAACTTAATGAAGTCCACAGGTCATGCGCAATACTCTCGGACTGAATTAATATTTTCAAATCCAAATCCTCTAAAAACACAGAAATAAGTAAACTTACCGAGCAACGGTGACTTGTACCAATATCCATCTCTCACTTCGAGGTAGTCTGTATCACAATTTTCTGATTTGTGGAGATCAATCTCGGTGATATTGAGGATGATGCGCTCACCTTGGGTAGCCGTGATGCGCCACTCGCAGTGGTCACCTTCAGGTGGCGGACTGGAGGCGGAATAATCAGGGGAAGAGAAAGTGCCACTCGGGCTTTGCAAGGTCTTGCCACACTCTGCAAACAAACAAGGAGCAAATAACATGCAGCATAACACAGAATAAGTCTCTTAGATCATAAACAAACAAAAGTCAACAAAAGGCAAAAGTTATTGTTGCTCCTTCAGTTTACATAACGAGCAAAGATAATTAAAATTTTCCAAGTAGCAAACATGAAAAGTCAAGATTCCCTCATCGGAATTCGAGCCACGGATTTACTATTTGCTAGATGGATATGACACCTTATTACACATTGAGAACACGTATGGAGAATGAGATTATTCCTTATATTTTCTCCCACTTAAGGGGGCTCATACACCTTAAACCCCTTATGATCTTCGAATATTTGACTGTTGCAAAAATAGGGATATTTTATTTATTTTAAAAGCAATTACTTCCAACTTTTTACAGCTGACTACATAATATAGCTGCTTTGGGAACTAGTAACCAAAAAGTTTGTGTTGCCACAAATATTTTTGTAATTTAATCCGCTTTGTGACAAAATTTTCGTCATGTTTCCACCTTGTGCGCATGATATTTTGAAAATGGCTAATGGTACGTACTTGAAATTTGATGGACTTCTTTATATGGGCACTATTTTTTAACTGAACGAAAAATCTGATGCATATTTTAATATTAAAAAATTCTATGCACAAAAACATTACAGATTTTTTTAATACTGTACATTTTATAAACTCTACTCCAAATAAAATAAAAATTTCATATGAAATTCTTAGAATTTTTGGTTCACAGTAGTTTCCAAATGTTATAAAATCTATATATTAAATATGGAATTAAATTATGCAATAGAATGCTTTAAACTGTGCGCGCAAAGTGGAAACACGACGAAACATTTTGTCACAAAGTGGATTAAATTATAAAAGTATTTGTGGCAAGACAAACGTTCTGATTACTAATTCAGAAAGCAGCTATATTATGCAGTCAGCTGTAAAAAGGTGAAAGTAATTGCTTTTAAAATAAATACGTTATCCCAATTCTTGTAACAGTTACATATTCGAAGATCTTACGGGTTTTAAGGTGTATGCGTCCTCTTAAAGCGCGACTGGGGACAGGAAAGAGATCCAAATCTAGGTTGTAATGAATTATCGTCCACTTCATTTTCAGTTTGGGTGTCATTGTAGATATATTAGGTTTTCTTGGAGCCAGAAACATGATAAATTGAATACGCTCTCGCCGGGATTTTAAGCATCCATCCTCCAGCAAGCTAGATTTATCTATCATTTAAGCCACGAGAGAACGCGCAAAGGAATGCGATAAATGGTCACAGGTAGAAAATTTACATTATAATAATTAATTCATATTAAAATATAAGTACATGTATCAAATTCTTCAGTAAACACTGTTAAGAATATTATCGAAAGAAATTTACCTTTTGTAAAAAGCGAATGCATTTTAATCTTTTTTACGTGTAAGATACCAACATTTTCAGCCCTACTGCTCAAATAACTGGTTTCTGATTTTACTCCATTAATTTTAATTGTACTCACTTGATTGACTTCTTACAATTAATTTTCCCAGTCATCGTTGTTTATTAGCATTTTATTAATTAACTAGTGGAAGTATCCGATGGCAGTTAAGTTACATCATATGTCTATCAGAGAGAATGATACCGCTGTAATCCTTCTCTAATAACGATGCAAAATAATACGATTCATAGTCATACATTTTTCTGTCTGATGAGATATGGAACCCACATAAAAATTTTTGATAGAAAACTACGCTCTCTCATTATATCAACTAAAATAGCACGCAGTTTTTAATGATTTTCGTCTTTCTAATCAAATGGTCGCATAAGCTCAAGTTCCATCCTATATTTCACCTATATTCAATTTTAGTCGATTAAATGTGGCAAAGAATTGATCATAATTGATCAGAAATCAATAACGTGAACAAACAAACAAACGCATAAACAGGTATTCCTCTTTATATGTATAAGATTTTGTAGAACTTACAAATTTTTAATTAAGAAAGTCTACGATTTGAAAGCGAGCTGTAGCAACACTTTTCGAAATAAAGCATTTTTATCTCCAGCGTACGAGACTTGTTGCCACTTGGAAAAATGAGTGCGAAAATTAGCGCTTTCAGAGTTTTTAATTAATACCTTGGTTGTACGAAGATGGGAATAGTCGAAATGGCTTCCCACGAATTTTTGGAATCGGGAATAATATATATAATGTTTGGCAATGCTATTTTTATTTCATCGCAACGCTTAGAATTTTTTTTTTATTGACAAACTCTAGGATTTGAAAGCGAGCAGTGGCAACAACTTTCGAAATAAAGCAAATTTTCATCTACATCTTGCGAGAATGTTGCCACTCGGAAAAATGAGGGTGAAAATGATCGTGTTTTCGAATTTTTAATTAATATCTCTGATTTTAGCTACTTTTCTTTTTTGGGAAAAAAGTGGAGGTTGACCTTTTCCAGAACCCAGGAAAAAAATCGTACAAAGTTTGGCTACGATAGCTATAGTAGTGATTGATTTATTAAAGGACACACAAACATACTTTCTTATTTACATGTATAGATACAGTGGATGGACAAAAATATGGAAACATCTTGTGAAATGCATGTTTGTTGTTGAAAAGATGAAAAGTTGTATGTTGTTGAAAAGAAAGATTGAATTTAATGAAATATGTAGGTGGCGCTGGCGTTTTTGACTACTGACGCCACCTATACAACTTCGTAAATGTGCTAAACAGTTCAGTTGTTGTCGGAGTACTGTTATGTGAGGTTGTCATTGCATTATGTCAGAGTTAACAGACTTCGAACATGGGCAAATTGTTGGAGCACGTATGGTAGCTTCCGTAAGCAAGGTAGCCGAGGTGTTTAGTGTTTCAAGAGGTACTGTATCGAAGATTTATTCCGCATATTTGAAAAGCGGAAAAACATCATCTGCTAAATCACAGCGCGGACGAAAGTGTGTCCTGAGTGATCGTGACAGACGATCATTAAGGACAATTGTGACGAAAAATAAGAAGACCACAGCTGCAAAAGTTACTGCTGAAATGAATGTTGTGTTACCGAACCCTGTGAGTACCAGAACAATTAGAAGAGAGCTTCATAAACAGGGAATTGCTGGCCGTGCTGGCAATTGAGAAGCCACTCATCAGTGATGCTAATGCCCGTAACAGTAAAAGGTGGTGTTTAAGTCATAAAGCCTGGACTATAGAGCAGTGGAAGCGAGTAATATGGTCTGACGATTCTTCTTTCACATTGTTTCCCACTTCTGGCCGAGTTTACGTCTGGAGAACGCCATCTCAAGCCTATAATACAGACTGCTTGTTGCCAAGAGTGAAACATGGCGGGGGTTCTGTTATGGTTTGGGCAGCCATATCGTGGTTCTCTGCTAGCCCCATGATAACTGTGTCAGGGCACATGACTGCCAAGACTTATGTGAACATTTTGGCCGATCAAGTTCATCCCATGGTACAAACTTTGTTCCCCGATGGTGATGGTGTCTTCCAAGACGACAAAGCCCCTGTTCACACAGCTCACATTGTCCAGGACTGGTTTTCTGAGAACGAGGATGAGTTGTCCCATCTTCCCTGGCCACCACAGTCACCAGACCTGAATATTATCGAACCTTTGTGGTCTACATTGGAACGGAAAGTGCGTTCTCGTTGTCCACCGCCAACATCGTTATCTGAACTTGCCACCGTTTTGCAGGAAGAATGGTATAATATTCCCTTGGCAAACACACAGGAACTGTATTTATCCATTCCGAGAAGACTGCAAGCTGTTTTGGATGCCAACGGGTTTCCTACACCATATTAAGCAAAGAAACATGTTTTTTTAAAGGTGTTTCCATATTTTTGTCCAACCCCTGTATATCTAATGCGCAATTAAATATGCAACTTCTAACAAATGCCATGCATTGTATTTAAAGGGTATATTTTTTCTGAAAAAAAAAGATACAGGTCATGATTAACATTTTAAAAATTTCATTTTAGTTAGTGATTTATTATTAACTTACTCTAATAAATTATAAGCTATGGCTCAAGGGCGTTATCGCTATACGTCGCAGATAAAATTTATTCAATACAGTAAAAGAAATTCTGCTAGACTATACCAGGAGAAAAAAAAAAGAGCTGAGCAGGAAATATATCGGATGGATAAAGTTAACTGATTAAGACTTCACTCTTTGTATCCATGAGATCCTGAATTACATATTCAGGAAAAAATTCTGATCAGCAGGCAGACATAGATTCATTAAATGTAATCTTATTTGCAGGAACATAAATTAAACATAAGTAATTTCCTTTTCCGAAAGCCATTCAGCGGCAAAAGAAGATAAGAAGAAATAGAGAGAATTGATTAACCAAGAAATGACGCAAAGAGATATCGATAGTACTAAGGAAGCTATGAATTTTTTTAACTCAGTTAAGGAGAAAGTAAGGATTATTCGAATATGGAAAAACCAAGAAGTATTTTAGATAAAAATCTCATACTCCATATCAGAATTTGTCATACTGTATGCAATGATTTGTTTCGTCTCCATTAAATAAAACTTTAAATAACAGAAGATATACAAATATTTTAAAAGCAAAATAAGGGTCTGTTAAAAAAATAAAAATTTACCTTTGGAGAGGAAATGTTTCTGAAAGTTTATTTCTCAGTGAAACATAATTCACTTATCCACACCCGAAAAGTCTTAAAAAATATATTAGTATACATGAAATATGTAACTTTAAGAATTTCTGCTTTTACACTTTAAAAAAAAAGTGCTGATGATGAAGAAGCGTACAAAATAAATACAAATGACCTGCTTTTTTCTTTTTTTCTTTTCTTGTTTTCTTTAGGGGAAATTTGCGCAAGAAGGACTGTTAATTTCATTTTGGCATTTTGCGTTGATTCACTATAAACGGCGAATCACTTTTTTAATTGATGCCAACAAATATTAGAACTCTAGACTATATTTAAAAAATTAAATAATGAAGAATCTGCATAAACGTATATATGTTTCTTGCATTTTGATAAAACAACGGTACCTAGAGCCATCCAATTTTGAATAACGTACTTCTCCACCCGATTATCGGCATCAGGAAGCCCAAATTTGGAATTTGTTTTATAATCTGTTTCATATTTTGTACAGCATTTATGAGTTTTTGATTAAGAAACTCAACGACTTCAAAGCGAGCAATAGCAACACTTTACCCAAAAAAAAAAAAAAAAAAAAAAAAAAAAAAAATCTCCAGGGCGCGGTGAATCGCAAATTCTCAAGATATGCTCTTTTAAATAATTTTCGATATTGCTGTTGAATTGAATTTTACGCCTTTAATGCGAAAAAAATTATATTTAATAAATAAAGGTAACACACAATATGTTAAAATAAAAGCCCCTTTAGAGCGTAATATAAAATATGAAAGCTTTCAGATTATTTTTAAGGCCCAAAAGAAACGCTAGTCACGAAGGAAACATTATCTCATCTGTCAACACTGCACGGAATAAAACTTTTTTATATCCAGCGTGCCGAGACTGTCTATCGAATATTCTAACGATATGTTGTTTTTAAATATGTGTGTGATTTTGCTGATGAATAGAATTTTATGTGGCGTAAGCTCCAAGAACGTGATATTTAATAAATAAAGTAAAACAAGAAATGTTAATAATAAAAAGACAAAAAAAGTTTTGTAAAAACCATTTTTAAGAGAAAATAGAAATGGTGAATCAATTCACATTGAAATGGTAAACTGAGAAAGACCGAAAAAAAAAAAAAAAAAAAAAAAACAGAAAAATGTATGCTGACACTGTATCAGGAATTCTAAACGTATACTGCTACACTGATTTTAAAATTTTTGTAATTTTGCTGTCGAATTGTATATGGCGTAAATGCGAAGAAAATTATGCTTAAAATTACAAGGGGGGTTGAAGGAGTGAGTGTAACAGCAGATTGGTAGACTACAAGCTTATCGAGGGCCTGAAAAACGTTACAAAACCCTTTTGGGTAACCGTTAAAATTCCAAACCTTTCAAAAAAATTTTTCTTTTTTGCAAGATTTCCCTGTTGTATATTTCAGAGAAACGTTTGGAGCTATATTCTGAAATTTAAACGCGTACTTAAAATTAATCGCTGTTTTCCTATAATTAATTTCTATTAACTGATGGAATTGCATGCTTCTCCACTTATCAGACGCTAATTTTGTGACTTCTGCTATATATTAGTAAACTGATACATTCATTATAAAAAATAATAAATTAAAAATTAGATTAATTTAAAAAAAAGTCTGAAAGCTTTCAGATTTTACATTACGCCTATAGAGGCGTTTTTCTAACGTTTTCTGTGATACCTTTATTTATTAAATATCATGTTCTTCGCTCTTAAACCATTAAAATTCAATTCAGCAGCGGTATTGTTGCGTTTTTCTTCTGACACCACTTGTTACGTTATTTCCTCCCTTCATGTTCTTACGGGGTTCGTGAGGATTTTGAGTGAATAATGACAATACTACTTGATGAAGTATCGAAACACACTTTATTGGCCGATATTAATTAGGACAGCTCCAAAGTCACGTTTTACAGTCGTCTAAGATCTACTATAAACGCGCTAACACAATCAGCGACCCATCCTTCAGGTTATCAGGCTATAACGGTGGAGACAGCTTCACTGTAAAGCACCCAAGTACAGCTCCCGACTCAGCTCGGTCATTTTCGGAACTCCACGTACTCTCGAGACTCTCTACGCTACAACTCGCGATGCACTCCACGTCACACAGAGCACGACTCCAGGCTCTTCGGTTCAGTCTTTCCCTGAGCTCAACACGCTCTCTCGACGACGCACTAACCGCGATACACTAAGAGACTCTTCGATGCACTCGACGACCAACTCGGTGCTAGACTTCGAGACACTCGCTCAGTGACTGACTATCATCTCGCTAGACGAGGCCCACACACTCGATACTAACTCTCTCGCACTCCAGATGAGGGACTCTGACTCGCCTTCTCGATGAAGTAAACTGGCTACGGACCAGCAGAGTTTATATTATAGCTTTCGGCTTGTGTTCGAGAACATTCTGGGCTAAACCGGTAAGAATTTGTTCCAGAAGGTTCTCCAACCGTCTATGGTATATCGCCAATCTTATCGCCAAATGTTGCCAAATCGGCGATTTCTCGCCAAATGTTGCATCTTTGTTTTCTCCTTGCCATTTTATGGCAACCCTAAAATTGCTTTGCGGTAAAGCTATCTCACCGCGCCTGTACATTTCGTAACAGTATCAATATAATTTTAAAATGAGCATAACTTTAGAATTTCTGATGCACAGTCTCGCGCCCCGACGTCAGCAACGTATAATTTTCAGAGGTATTTTGAGACAACCTGTGCCACATAATTAGTATTCAGAGCCTTCTGCAAACGTATTTTCAGTAGTTTTCATTTCTTAACTCACATTGAGAAAGCCTGGCAGAAAAAACCATGATTAAACAAAGCCTGGAAGCAAGGACCATGGTTTCCGCCTGGAGGATAATTGTGACCAGTGTGAGTTACAGGCAGAGACTCAGCGTTGACAGTGCTCAGAGTGTTGACAGATGAGATGACGAGCTCTTTCACACTTAGGACATTTTTGGCTATCCATTACAATTTACCTCTGAGCAAAACCATGGGCTAGAAAGTTAACAATGAAGGCACGCAGGAGTTCCAAGCCCTAGAAGAAAGAACTACAGTTTCAAAAGCAGCAGAAGGCGATAGCGAAAAAAAATATCTTCAGAAGAAGAGGATGAAAAAAAATTACCCTAGTTCTGTGGTCCACGAAATTTGTTCCAAATGGGATAAGATGCAGTTTTCACGTAACGATGCCACGAAGCAGTAGCAAGCTACAGCACGCGCATTTTCAAGGGCAATGCTGTGTCTCACTTTAGAAGTATTTTAACTTTGTGTTGTCGCTAAGTGGACAACACAAAATTGCACAAAATTTGAGTGAAATCGAGTCCCATTGGGTCTCAAACAGAGTCGATTAGCGCTTAGGGGGACAGAAAAGAAAATAAGACGCTTCTTCAAGATAGTTAGTTATCTATTGTTTTTATGGAAAACAATTTCTCATTTAAACAAGAAAATCTTCCTCACCCTTTTCCATTTATACTGTCTACTCTGTACAGACAAAAATTAAATTAAGTTTTCCTCTGTTTTACCTGCTTAATCTTGTGCTTATTTTCTTTTATATGTAATGATTTCCATTGGTTTTTGATTACGAACTTGTGCTTAAAGTATACTGTTGTAAAGTTTAAATAAGTAAGTACCTGTGGCCAATTAATTAATCCATTTGACATTAATTCCTACAGGGAAATTATTTCGGCTTAAAATCATTTCTGTTGACAAATCGCCGTCAGGAATGCATTAAGATTACTACTCGCGATTTCACTGTAAAGGAAAAATAGACTAAGAACCCATCAGTTCACGTGGATACGTACTGGTGACATCGAAAGGTAAGGAAACATAAGCATTTTATTTAATTTCTTCGGCGGAAATGAGAATACTGGAAAACGAAAAAAAAGAGACAAAGTAATTCGATTACTTACCAAATAATTTCCATCGCAACCCATAGAGTTATGAAAAAAAGGCGAAAGAAAATAACTGGAATTGAATCCGTCAATCTGTGGTTTCTTGATAGATAAATGATACAACTACCTTTTTCTATTCTACCTTTTGTAATACTTATTCTACCTTTTGTATGATTCTACCTTTTGTAATACTTAATTCAAAGCTAATTAATCATTTTAATTACTGAATATGAATGCTTATGAAGACGACAATTACTGCTTGAAGCTTCTAAAAATGGTAATCACCAATGTGATTACAACCAGAACCAAGATTACTCTTTTAAAATTATAAGTTAAAAAGGTACGTCTTGGTTTCCCAGAATTTTTGCGGGAAAACTATCCTTACGCAATATTTTAGAATAAATGCAAAACGTATTTGTTTTACTAAGAATAGACCTGGGTTTCCAGTAGTCTTGCAGGGTCTGCAAAAACCTTTGTACCACAAATAAGATTACACTTCTACTTTTCCTCATCTGTGACAGATAAATTACGTTTGCAGACACGGCGCTCAAATAAAGATTGAGAAGAAAAGGAAAACGCATGTTTTCTTTACTGAATCTGTTCCATTTTGTCTTTGTGTAACTTCGAATTGGGTGATATTTTTATCTCGTGCACAAGTTCTTTCAATTTTATTCCACAGTTCCTTCCTAAGCCTTTTTATTCAAAAAATGTTTAAGTATTTGTGCATTCATGTATGCGTTTGCGTCTCTCTATTCAAACGCAGAATTTATTAAAAATAAATCTAACGCTTGAAATTCAATGAAGCTGTTCTAAAATATCTCAAATATTGAAATGAATTTTACTAATGAGCCAGAAAGAGAAACAAATAATTGCTCACTGATGCAGATTTAAGAATTAAGTGGGAATAAAACTCAACATTAAGATTACTGACTTCTTTCATTTTCATAATAAATATGTATTAAACATCGTTGCAAAATAAATAAATGTTTAATTTGTTTTTTTTTTTTTTGGTGATTTTGTTTCTATGTATTTTCTTACTGCTGTGTATTTAACTTTATTTTGTTTCCTTTTTTGGTTCATTTCGTACGTCAAAGGTGTACTTATTTATTGCGTATTTTATTAAATTTTAAACGTGTTGCAATGTATGTTTAATTTGTGCATTATTTTGTAAAACGTCTAATTCCTAGCCGATTAGTGCTCACCAGCGGCCGAGCGGTATTGTTGAACACTGTTAATTCAGTCCAGGTTTCACGAGTCCCATGTGGTCTAGTGGTTAGGATTCCTGGCTTTCACCCAGGCGGCCCGGGTTCGATTCCCGGCATGGGAAGTTTTAGGTTCCATGGTGTAACGGTTAGGACACTGAATGCAGCGATCCGAGTTCAAATATTGGTGGAACCTTTTTGAAATTCTAAGTTCTAATACTATTTTTCTTCACATTTCAACACCTGTGTTCCAGTTTACTGGTTTTCAAGCAGCATCGCGCGGGGTCAGTTTCTGGGAGGGTGACCTTCCACGTGACTGGCTTCGACGAATGATCAGCTAGAGTCTAACGACAGGACTCGTTACGACTATACACAGGACGTTTTTCGCCCCAGCTGGACGGCTCACGCTTTTCTAGCCGCTAGTAGCAGTTTACGATCCTTTATGCTACTCTTTTCTGTCTTTTCAGCTCCCAGAACCAAAATTTATGTAACTGATTTTGATATTTTTATTATGATTTTTGTTGTTTTCACATTTTTGCTCTAGAGAATAACTGGTTACTTCATTTCACATCTTTCGAAGCCACCAAACGTTCTACAAGGGGTAAGACCTTCGGGCTAGGCATCCTGGTGTCTCAAACACCGTTCTACTGGGGAAGTCCAGGTTTCGAATCACTGCGAAAGGGGTGGCTGTATGGACGTTTTCGAAGTTTTCCCCATGTGTAACATGTACACGAGTCAGTTTCCCTTAAAATGACCTCCACGGAGGCATATCTTTCCTTAGTCAGATGTCAACCAGCGGCCAAGCGGTAAAGTCGCTGAACATTGGTAGATTGGTCCGAGGTTCGAATCCCGTGTACAGGATGGCTGCATGGACGTTTTCGTGGTTTTCCTCATGTGTAACGAGGAAACGACGAGTCAATTTCCCTTAGAAAACGACAACCCTCATACGAACCAATTTCCCTTAGAATGTCCTCCACAAAGGCATCTACCCCTCGAGACAGCCGTAGGCAGACAGCCCTCGAGGCTTTGCTGTAATTAAGTAGACCGACCCTTAAGCAGATAGCCCTTCAGTTCTTTGCCGTAATTAATTATAGCAAACTAAACCAATCTTAGCTGCTTGGTTTTCAAATTGTAAAGATAATTCTAGTAGAATAAGAGATATGGATAACATCCCGCGATCCAACTTAAGCGTTGGCAAGATAGTGACACTTGGCGATTTCTCGTCAACTTAGCGACATTTCGAAATTTTCCAGAAAACGCTGTCTTGAAACCTAGGACTGCTTTTGTGGATTGCTCCAGAAGTAGAGAAAGAGAGCAAAATGTTCTTTTGAAGTTGTTCCGCGCAAGGAATGAGAATAAGGTATTCTATAAATTATCAAGAACCTGATATTGTCTGCTCTACAGATCATACCATGATCGCTTTTATGTATTGTGTGAGCGATTGCGCGGACAGATCTTTAGCGGGACAGGTTTTTCCCGAACGACGTAACGCTAGTTCACAATGCGATTGTATCCATTCTATGCATTACTTTTAGATCTCTATTAAATTTTAGTTGACTTTGTATTTACCTTCACTAATTATGTCTTTTTTAGTATCTACATTTTATTTGTCGTTTTCTGAAGTTAGTACTGTGATGTTTTTATGAATTACGGAAAAAAATCTATCACTTACAGAAAATCCAGTTCTATAGGTTCCAATTTTATAAGCTTCTCCTGGCGACTTTAAAAGGCATATGAAAAACAACCATCCTGCAGTAAACATTGTGATAAAATACAACTGACTTTAACCGATGAAAACGAAAACGAAACAAACAAAGCATAATAAAAATGTTTTTTAGGCATTTAAGTTCATTGTTTGCAATTTATAACAAAATGTCTAATGAAATATATGTTCCATGACTATGCTTTGTGTATTCTTTAATAAAATATTATGGTATACTTTTGAATTATTACAAACTTTAATTCCGTTGAAGATAATTTGACCTAATAAAATTCAATTTATAATGTCATAAGGTAAACTTGCTTATCAGGTGTATTTAAAATATTTCATAACCGAGTTATATAAAGGCAAAATAACAGACAACAAAATTGATTTGATAGTATTAATTACGTCACCCCGCAAATCAATCCAAAAATGCGCTCTAATTTCAAAAGCCTAAATTGATTGGGAATTTTTGCTTAAGTTTATGTGATAAAAGTGGCCTTTTTGGCAAGAATACACTTAATTTAGAAGTCAAACAACAAAAATCAGGGTTATATTTTCAAATTTTATACAGGACTAGTTTCTCGGCTGCAAAAGTGCAAATGAACGGTATAAGATATAATGATTAGATAAGATAAGAAAGACTTTTGCGCTTTTGCAGCTGAGGTTGATGGCTCGGTAAAACCATCGAAACTAGTCCTGTAAAAATTTGAAAATATAAACGCTGATTTTTGTTGTTTGACTTCTAAATTAAATCTTGTTCGGCGTGTTATTGTATCTTAAGAATAAGAATACACTTGTTGAAGTGTTTACTTTTGCTACCTTTTCCAGCTGATCGGAATGGATTATTGTTAGTCTTAAATCCAAAGATTCAAAGACATATTCCAAAATGAACTCTGTTTAAAAACAATTCTTTAAAGGTCAGAAGAACAGGAAACATCCCTATACAGAAATGTTTAGCGGCGAAAATGAAATAAAAGGTGGACGTCAAATTTGGCGACTTCGTTGTTAGATAAACTTTACTTTGTTGCTCGTGATCATGGCCGGTGCGCAGTGCCGAGTTTGTGCAAGTCTCTGAATTTGTTTAGGAAAAGAGATTGTTGTGCATATGGGAGAACAATAAAGGGTTTTCTTTTTTTTTATATCTCACATAATCTTTTTTAATAGTTGTTTAATAAGTCTAATAATTAGTCACATAATCTTTTTTTAATAGTTGTTTCGTTTAGTAGTTTAATAAATCTTTTTTTTTTTTAATTTTTATTTCAAATTGCTAAAATTTGCTTTCCTTTGACCTGCTGACAATGCTTGCAGACTTACGACAAATATCGATATTTGACGACCTTCTAGAAAAGAGTCGCCAGAAACCACCCTCTTGTGTTCCATAAATGAATTTTACCGTTCTTAACAACAATGTTGTAGACAGCAACCGGCGAGTTGCATTGAAACTATTAGTCTGTTTTACACTGATAGTTTTCAGCTTAAAAATTATTAATTTTGATATAATCTTCATTTCGGTGTGGTTCCATTTTGTCGATTTTGGTGATCTACGATATTCCTCGCAGGTTAATCGCCTGTTCTTGTGCTCTCTTTGAACTTTTAGCCGTTTAGGATTCTACGTAAGAACTGTTATTCATTATAAGTTAGAACTCACTTTTTCCCGTTTATCTGATGCAGTAGCTATCTACAAATCTCTATCATGCAAAACCTCTATCACTTAAGGAGCTATTTACAAACCTCTGCTAGGCGGATCGGGCTGAGCCTAGATTCTAACTAATAAACTAACGATGCAACAATATGTCATGTGTTAAAAATTGAAAAACACCCATGAAACAATTTGACTTAACCAAATCGGGATTATGCCTTCCCGTCGTTACCGCCATTGTTACCTACAACTCTGCCTATTTTTGGCAAGGTTTAATCTAATTAGACTAGCAATAATATTATTACATATATCAAATCTAATTAGTAATTGATATTATTGCCAGAATTAGATAGTTATTACCAATCAGTATGTAAGGATCCTAAGTTTTACTAACGTTTATTTTATTTTAAAACTGTACTATCACTTCTTATTTTCTACTTCCGGCCACAATTAAATGCTTTAACTTGTTTATGAAAATTGTCTTGCTAACGTCCAAGTACTTAAGTTGTTGCTTTTTGCCAAGAGAGAGAGAAGGAGCTTTAGGAAGCAAGCCGCTAGCCACTGCAGTTTTACGAGTTTTCACTCGGTTGCTGGTTGCCTTTAAGGCCAGAGGTTTAGCCCTCTTGATATTTGAAAACGTATTGTAGTTTCAGCAGCTCGGCGTACTACATACGTACCCCTTTTAAATAAAGGCGAGTCTTAGTGCTAGGCATTTGTATACTAATTCAAAGTTAGCTTTTAGTTAGAGTTTTAGTTAGTGGTTTTATATTACGTTCAGACCACAAGTGGATGGTCTCTGTATCCCGAAGTTCGGGAATACCTGTAAAGTATTGAAAATAAAGGGTTTCGTATACCCTTCCTGCTTGTTTTGTCTACTTCACACATTCTTGAACATAGCTTGAGTAAGCTCCCTGTTCCTATTCAGGACCATTCATGTTTCCAAAGCAAAGCAAGAGAAACACAAGTCTTGACAAGATAACCTCCTAAAGATTAGTCAACTCTGCAAATATTTTTTTGCTTGTTTGTTCAATTACCTACTTTTTTACGTTCCATATGTTAAAATTACGAAAACAGTCGGAATGATGGTCTTTAGAACTGACATGGCCACCACTATTGATGTAAATAGGTTGTACTTACGCACTTACTTGGGCATTTATAGAGCAAGTTGGTTTGTGAAATGTCCCCCTCGCTGAGTCGAACTCGCTGCCCTATCTCGGGTCTCTTTCGCTGCGTAGGGTCCTCTTGCGGTAAAATGGTGTCTAGGTAGGTACTTTTAGAGAAGGTGTTGCGGGCGTAGTGCATGATGCTGGCGTAGTCGTATGGTAGTCCCAGTGACGTCACTTCCTCCTCCGTCAGTTTGTTGAAATTGTACTCCTGACCTTGCAAGGAGAAAGCGTATAATGAACGATCGGTTAGGACAAAACATCAGTAAAAGTACAGCAAAGTAATAATGTATATATGTTACCGTGAAAGACCGAAATTGGAGAATGTCGACTTTCACCTGAGAATGTCAACATTCACCAAATACGTCGGTGAAAGATCAAATATTTCTTTACATTCTTGTACATTCGGACCCTCACCGGTGTATGTCGACAATCACAGATATGCTCTGGTGTAGGTCGAAAAGAGAAGAGTATATGTACACGCTGCCATTCCAAAAGGAAGTGTTCCACAAATAAATGCAGTTGCAAAAGCAAGGGCCTCTTGTGCAATTCAAAGTGTCATAATAGTTTAAGTTGTTGCAATAAATAAGATTTGAATCACATAATTTGGTAAGTTTATAACTTCTATTATTTTCCTTTCGCATTTTGAATGTACTGTGTGTTTTAAGTTCTTATATTCTTAAGTTCTTATTCTGCGTCTCAAGTGCGTTTTTTCGCGAATGAATTACGGAGAACGAAATATAATATTCTTATATGTTCAACATTCACCATTAGTACATGGTGAATGTCGACATTCACCGGTGTAAGTCAGAAATAAGAGTATTTGGAAAATAGTTCGGACATACAACAAGCGACTATGTGAATGTTGACATTCACCGGTGAAAGTCGACATTCTCCAGATTTCGGTGTTTCCCCGTAACATATACAAAGAATTATTTTACTACATGTATGTCTACTATAACAATGCTCGATTAACCGCGCAATAGCTGAGCCCTGTTTGAAAAAAAAAGAGTTTATTTATTGAGCAACTATGTAAAATTTACCGTAAAACAAAAGTGTCTACGCAAAACAGGAAAACTAAAAGAAAATTTCATGGAATAATACAACTCACAGAAGATAGTAGGTCATAGTAGGTGAATCTATTTCTGTCTATAATAATACGTTTCGCATTACTGCGGACTACAAACACGACCGTTACAGTGTTAGCTTCCCAGTCTTGCAGATTTTTTTTGCTCCTGATGAAGAGGGACCTGTACCTGTTTGCCTTCCAAATGGATTAAGACATTGACATAAATCTACGACAAACTCAAGGCTGTTGTTTTACTAATTTACATACTCAAGTTGTTATTGAATTTATAAATATAAATGAGAAAAAATTTCTACAGTTTTAGTCCAACAACCTGAGGCTGAATAATTTCACTCTTTTGGGGTAAGACTCTGTAAAACTGAGAACCCTTAACTTCGAAAAAAAAAGACCTAAATACTGTCAGAAATCTGACTGGAAAACCCACATATTAAATTAAATTAAAACTTTCTGTAACCTTTCCGCTATCATCTTATCTATTTTATTTTCAACTCAAATAATTCCCCCCCTAAATATTTGTATATATTATTTTAGGGTGAAAACTCTATAATAAAAACATCAACTTTAGAACTACTAAAGGCTAAAGAGGAGAGCAACATATGGATTGAAATTCAGTATTACCTATTGTGCTGAAAGCAAAGCTTTGCTTAGCCTTGCCGCGCAAAACTCCTATACTCTGTTGACATTTTGAGCTGCGAACTGCATTGTTGGCCGAAGAATGGAAAGAAGATTGATATTCTATTCCGCCGAGAAGAGGAAATCCGTTTTGTTACTTTATGCTGCAAAAGTTTGGAGGGCATTTTCTTCGCTGAGGAAATTGGCAATGTGTGTACTAACAGTATTTGACAGGTAGCAATTCTCCAGACAACTTAAAAGAAACACGTACAGAAAAGCGTAAGCAGAAGAATGTTATTTTTTTTTATATGAAAGAGAAATTCTGAGAAAGTCCACTTTTATGTCATTCCAAAAAGCATAAAATTCTAGAAACTTAAATGCTTTCATATTGTTGTAAATAAATTTACAACAATATGGAAACTTACTTAAAACTAAATACTTCAGTTCAATTGATTTCACTGTTATTTTCATGTAATGATGTAATGCTAGGACATTTTTTTTATTTTTTGTTTTATGCAATAATTTTAGGATATAGTTTTTTAATTAAATCTGTAGTTACATAAATGTATTTGTAAATATATATTTCTTATGCAGAATTGTAAATCTTCTTATTCTGAAAAGACCAACGTTTAAATTGTGAAAACAGCTCTATTATTAGCTCAGATAAAGACAGAAACTCTTCTGATTAGCATTAACAACAACGGTCGTCGACAAGCTGACGACATTTGACATCAAGTTGACGATATTCCTGAAAGTTTTCAGAAAACAAAATTTGAAGCTGCAGAAACGAATTTTCCAGAAACTTCTAGAGGGATAGGTAACACTATTATAAATACAGTTTCAAGAGTTATTCAATTAGCTCAGACTTTAGTAGTTAGTAACTTCAAAGACTGGAATGTTTTAAAGAGATAAATGGGGAATAGTGAATTAAGTATTAGAGTTTACTCTGTGAGTGATGCCAGTAATCTGTGATATTTATGTGTTCGGGATGCTTTTCTTTACCTTTGAGTTATTTCTCCTTACGCTATTTACAGCTATTTATTTTTTTTGTGTGTGACATTATTATTAATAATAGTCTATGGGTTTTGTTCATCTGGAGTGACTAATCAACGAATCTGTACACCTCTACAGCATTTTCTATTGTTTTTGGCATGAATTATTCCTCCTTCTTGAGTATTTTTCACTGATTTCGTATTAACCACGGTTTTGATTAACCGTGAATTAGCCTTGTTTTTCTTTTCCCATTAACTGCCTTTAGTAGAACCGTGGTAACTGTGCGCTTCGGATTAATGGCTCTATGCACACCAAAGTCCTTAACCTGGCTTTTATTTGCTCAAACTTTGCCCTAGACTTATATTTCAATTTACAAAATGGTTTTAAATGATGCAAATATTCATGTTTTAGCATATTTTAATTTAAAGAAATCAATTTTTTATAAAAATTACGATATCTAAGTTTTTAAACATAAGATTGCTGAACAATGGTAGTTCGACAGAGGTTCAACTCCGGCTGATAGGCTGCTTGCAAAGAAATATTTCTGGTTTTCTCCATGTGTAATGTGTATAAGAACCAGTTTCCTTTAGGAATTCTCCGTGAAGACAAACGTTTGTTCATGCACATAACCCTTACAAATTATTTGTGGGAACAATTATAGGACAACCACTAAGCGGCATGAGTTTTAGCTAAGTTATAATGATACATAAGTAATGAACAAGTATACAAAACCGCTGAGTATGGGTAGTTGGATTCGGCGAAAGTGCTAGATATGTGGGCGTTTTCATGGTTTTTCCCATGTGTAATGTGTATAAGAACCAATTTCTCTTCGAAAATCCTCCACCAAAACATAACTTTCTTTAGGCAAATACTTTTAGTGTTCTCCAAATAATCCAAACCAAACCACGCTTATATTAGTCATCCATCTTTTCATGTTATAATCTTTTAAATGTTTGCCATTAATTGCACACATTTTATGTTAATGGCCAGCTTAAACTCTGTGTCGAGCAATGTAATGAGAAGTTTCTTTTACTCTTATTATGACTAGCTACCTTAAGTTCTACAAATATTAGGTATCTTTTGAAAGCAAGGGATGTGAAAAAGGAGCAAGACCCCCATCGGGAATCGAACCACAGATCTCTCGAATACTCGTCGAGCGTGCTAACCACTACACCACGAACACATGCTAAGAGGGAGGGATAAATACCTTATATACTCTCCCTTTTAAAGGGCGACTGAGGAATAGGAGACCTAATCGCTAAATCCTGGAGGTGGAGAATCATCATCCACCACCTATTTTAGTTCGGGCGCCAGTGTGGAGATATTATATTATTTTGAAGCAGGGGAGATGAAAAATGAGCAATGCCCTTGCCGGGACTCGAACAAAGGACCTCTCTAATACACGTCGAGCGTGCTGATCACTACACCACGAAGGCATGCTAAGAAGGCGGGAGAAATACCTTATAAAGCTGCAAATAAATGCTTTATTTACTACATTCATTTGGCAAATAAATGCTTTATTTACTACATTTATGAGTATACAGTTCCTTCATTTTTCTGAATTTTTATATGTTGGTTGAGAATACGCCGGATGATTATCATGGATTATATGACAGCATATGGATTAAATGATATAATGGATTCATGGATACCATTGATACCATGGACTATATGGTATCATAGATTATATGCCTTGGATTATATGTATAAGCCGTATGATTATCCACAATGATCATTACATATCATCGCTGTGGATGATAGTGAATAATCAGTTCATAGTCTATCAAAACATGAAGTATATTTATAATTAAATGTGGGTAAAAGAAGAACGATATAGCATAAAACATTTTATTTTAATATTAAAATAACTTAAAAAGTTAATTAGCAGCAATTGCTAGATTGTTATTTTGACAACTCTGAAATTGTTATACACTGGTTGGTGAAATATTTTTAATTAAAACACATTATTTTTTCATTGCGTCTCTAGGGACAACACAGCGTTAGAGGTCGACAAAACACAAGGAACAGTTAGATCAAGGCTCGAATTTCTTATATTTTTTGAGTTTTTCTCTATTACAGCATTTTCTGAACTTACTAGAGCATTGGGTGATACATTTTAGGGCACTTCAGAGCATTTTATAGCATATTCGACAAATCAAATTAAAAAGTAAAATTATTCTCGAAGTAATACAGTCTTCACTCCTATGAACTCATTTTGCAAGCATGCGTTCTCCACAGAAAATTGAATATGTAATTTGTTAGTCCTATCTACACTTCTAAGAGATCTTTCATGTCGGCATTTCTTAGCTCTTTAATAACTTTTGTGCATGTTCAGTTCCCTAAGTTTATATGCAGAAAGGAAAAAACTGTTCCAAAGGCACATTCTTGGAATTACACACTCACAGCTGTGTGCAATACATTTTGCTACCTTGATAAAATTCCCCTGTTTTCTTTTTCTGTTCAGCTGGTATGGTCCGTCGGCGGGAAGTTGGTGAATGACCTTGAATCTTCCCATTTTTAAAATGGCACTATTAGGAGTTCCGTGGACGCAAAAGGCATTTGACGGAAATTTGATGGAAATTTGACGGCTCCAAATAGTTTTGTTTCAAACGCACCACCGAAACGAGCAGTGCATTTTTAGAATTTTCGAGTCTTGGATGCATAGATTTTGTTTAAATTCTTTTGCAAGCGGGTAAGACAGAAAATATTCCTTAACATATCAGGTTTAAAATAGAGCTTAAAATATAATGATACGCCTATATCAAACAACCTTACACAACTATAATACGTTTGTGTAAGGTTAAAAATTCGGAAGAAAAAATAAAATTAAAAAAAAGTAATTGTTTGAGTTTTAATCATTTGTCAGTGGTGTCATTTTCTATACTGTAAGATTCTGTACTGCGTACTTTTAAGTTACAGTTGAATGTGAAGAATCTTAAGAACTGACAAGCGAATAATCGCTTGAGTTCGCGAGACAGTAAATAAAACTTGAAAAGAGTTAAAGACCCATTATTATTCCAATAAAGTTTGACAGAACTCCGTCTTGGAATTTTACAATAAAGCCGCCACTCGGACTTGAACTTAGGAAACTAAGAACTAAAACTTAACTACTAATCTTAACTATAAAGATATAGCCGAAGCTGTTAAGATTCTAACCGAGTTGGCCTCTTAAAGCTGAATAACGGCGAAGCTATCAAGGGCCTAAAGTATGGCCGAGCGTAATAATAGCTTAAGAGACAGAAGCCTAAAAAGGCAGACGCGTGCTAGACAAAATCCCTGGTTCTCTCTAACTAACACAGTAGAACTTCACGGTTAAATACATCTCCTCAATTTGTATTCAAACACGATTTTAAAAATACGTTCTGGCCGGAAGTTGTAATTGAAATTCAGGAAGACAGGAAAGGAACTTTAACTCAAAATTTAATTGTTAGGAAAATTAACATAATCCTTACAATACTATTAGTAGCAGCTACGCGGCCAGCCTCCGTCTGGCTTTTAAATGTACTGAAAAAAAATGCCTAAAGGGAACACCAAACGTTAAATTTAAAAACTGCGGAGATTTTTACTCTCCTTAACAACTTTATCAAAAATAAATAAAATAAAATAAAAAATAAAAAAAAGTATTACATATAACAAAATTACAATGAAATAATCAATATCCTTTAATACAAATATTAATTATCCTAATAAATAAATTAACCAACTTCCCGTTGCAAAATCTTAAGAATTCAAATGGTGTAAAGGAAGTTAAGAACTTTGTTTTCTAAAAAATCATGGAAAACTTTTTATATAATTAAAATTATATATAATTAAAATATAATATAAAAAGGACAATGAAATAAGCAATAAATCTCATATTTTCAAGAAAAAATAGTCAGCAGCCCATTATCCAAAGCAATGAATGAAAAACTGTTACCAAAACCACATTTCTAAAAGAATTAAACTATTCAAAATGATGCAATAAAATCGAAAAGATAAAATATAAAAAAGTCCGATCCGAATTTTGAAAACATTGCTTCGAGATGCACCTATATACCAATTTTGTAGGCCCGGGCTTACGTGAAGCACGAACGAAAGACTCACAGACAGAATATTTCTTCTATTATATGTAGAGATGTTTTATTTTTGGATATTATTAAGGGCACTTTTTTCCATTTTAAGTGCCTTTTCCGTCCATTTTCCGTTTCATTTTCAGTGAATCTGTTTTCAAAATCCGGGCCCTGGTTATAAACATTTTTTTCAGTGTTGGACAGCTTAACTCAGCTACAGGCTTTCAACGGACATTCCGAGAAACAAGCTCAGTTCTTGATCGATTGAAACACATATCACAAGCCACCATTACAACCACCAACAAGCAGAATAAAAATTTTATTCGTATACCATCGATCAATTTGGGATAAATGTCATCACTTGTGGTTATCCGAATCATTACTCTGGATAAATGAGTTAGCCTCCGTATTCGCTTCATTTGAATTCCTTTTGCAGGTATTTGTTACAAATAACGTCTATGAAAGAATCTATGGCACTGTAGATACCAGAAATGTTATAAAATATAAATACATTATAAGCAATTACAAATCAAAGGTAGACCAATAACATTAAAATATTTTTAGGTCAGACACAGCCATTTTATTATCGATAGAAAGTAAACACTTCAATAATTTTACTTTCTGATCGCATTTTATTTACGATTAGCGTTTTTATTTACGATTTATTTGCGATTTGCATCCAATCAAATTTAGGGATCTTTCGTCAAGGCTGATTTATTCACGTTTCAAATGTACTGTTACATTTGCAATTGTTAACAATTGTCAGTATCCTACAGAAATTGGCAATTGAGTTCAATTTTAACACATAATACATATATTAATCCGAATGTGATAGTTCAAAATGAAACTGCATTCGCAGTTGTACATATTAATCATGAGCAACTTCATGTATTAAATATTGGATTGATATTTTGGAAATCATTGCACTGGAAATTTTGTACTTTTATGTAAGTGGATAAACATGTGGGATTTAATTTTGCTAATATATAGAGAGTCTGATTCTTGTTTGTTACAGGTAAAACTGTATTGAGCTCAGATGTTTCAAGTCCAAAGTTCGGCCATGGTGTCAGCTCAATTGGTTCGGTGTTTTGGAGCATTATGAAAATTGTTAATGTTGCACGGAGTTAATTATTGGGATGTAAACCTAGACATTGCTATTTCCGCTTTTTTATTTCCGATCCTAAGTGTGACTTACCATAGGTCCAGCTCTTGAGCACTGAGCTTTTGGCGCATATTTATGACTTTTGGATAGAGGTGGCGTTGAGATATCACCCGTCTTTTAAAGTTAAGATCTAAATTGGTGGGTTTCCGAATGTGTAGGTCACTTGTAAGTGGGCAGAAGAATAGTAATGGTCTGCATCTCCTTTGACTCCACAGACGCAATTGCCGCTATTGGAAAGGTTCCTTTTGAGAAAATAATCTGGATGTGGGCCATGACCGGTGAGGTAGGAAGGGCTTGAAGCTTCTAATTTCTGTGCCGATTTGGAGGAATAACTGGTTAATGCTCCGGCCCATTGTAGCATTATTCCACTCGTGGCTTAGATGCTTTTTAGGATTTGCCGTTAGTTGCGATTTCAGAAGCTTGATGTTGAGGAACTCGCCTTCTTGAGAAAGAGCTTCTATTTTTGCCAGATTGTCGGCGGTACCGTTGCCAACGTTGCCGCTGTACTCTTTGATCCAAGTTACGGTTATTTCAGTATTAAGATCTGTAGAAATTTTCTTAATTTCTTGGGCCGGGTGAGAACGGTTGTCTGGATTGCGGATGGAGAGTATGGCTGCTTAGCTTTCTGAGTTAATGGATATTTTGAAGAAAATGTTTATTGACGCAATGCTGATGGCAACTTTTATTGCTGAGAGTTCCGCTTGATGCATGCTATTGGAGTTGTTTAAGTAATCTTTCCATCTTATTTCAGAGTCCAGATGTTGTTGCTTTAGAAATAATGCTGGACATCCGACTGTTCCTCCGATTTTTGATCCATCAGTGTAAGCTTCAATTCTTTTGTTTCTTAAGTCGATGTTCTTTTAGATTTTTATTTTGGTATGGGGATCGGCTGGATATCTTTTAGAACAGCAATTCTCTGACATTTTTAAAGATGTGTATACAAAGCAATTTGCTATTTATTTAAAAAACTGAGAATTGCAGGAATTCGGCATGCGCACATCTTTGGCATTGCCTGTGCGCAATTCCAAATTCTTGCAATTAGTGACACGATAAAAACAGGCTATTACATTTGGCGCACATTTGGTGACTGGCACTCTGTTAACAGAATAGTACCTTTAATAATTAGTGAATTAAAAATGTCGGGATGAGAATCCAACTAATAAGAAAGAATATCTGAACCTTACCTAGCTTGTTTCCGATACACATTAGACTCGAAGGTACTAATCAAATGCTAAACTATAACAATGAGTGAACTAAAAAGTATAAGTACTAAAAAGTGTTAAGTGTTAATAATTAGTGAAAGTGTTAGCTCAAAGAAATTGTAGCCTGATCTCTTAAACTATAGCCTAGAGCAATTAATAAACATCTTCCTACTAAACATTCTACTGAAAACCCAGCTTATGCAACGAGGGACAAGAACAAAAGACAAGGACTTAGACAAGGAACAACAACAATTATCATTCTGTCTCTAACAATCATAGTCAGGATACTATTTAAAATTTTTAAAAAGACAGCTTCACTTCGGATTGCATTGGGGATTCCAGACCGGCCACCTAGTGAAGGAAAGGTTAAAATAAAAGGAAATTCCCCGTTTCAAGAAAAAGTCATTGAGTTATTGCGCACGTCTAATATTTAACCCCATGTTATTCCTATGGAGAAAAATCTAGAAAACCTTTGACTGTTAGTTCGAAAATATCTCACCTGTTAGCATGAATTTTAACGCACATAATTCAGAGATAATGAAAAACAAATTACAGTCCTGATGTGCATTTAGCTACTTCAGTTATAAAGAAATTTGCGATATTAACGAAAATCTTGAAATTGGGTGACCAATTTAAATGAGAAACTTCAGAAAGCAAAAAATCAGAAAGAACAGGAATCAGAAAAGTTAAAAGTTGAATTAGAAACTTGAATAAGAAAAACTGCAAGTTGAATCCCCTTTAAAATTTGAAAGAACAAAAGCTGAAAGTTGAAAATTGAATTTGAAACATGAATCAAAAAAGCTGAAAGCTGTTTAATAAAGCTGAAGAAACATAAAACAGAAACTGGAAGACATAAAACTTCATATAATTTGAACTTTTCGAAAACACACTGTAAAATAAAATTAAAAACGCAAAACTATAACAGTATGCGTTCCAACTCCGTCTGAATCACGGGCACAATTTTATTTCACTAGAATAAGCATCTAAAATTAAAAATGTTTTGTAAGAATGCAAAGTTAATAAAATTGCAAAGTGCAACACGCACTTAGATTGAAATCAATACAAATGTTGTATGAAAGTTAAGAATTAATTCAAAAAATCATAACAGATGAAAAGGTTGTAGAGACATTAGGTTTTTTGGAAGCAGGAAAGATGAAAAATTAGCAATGCCTTTGCCGGGAATCGAACCACGGACCTCTGGAATACCGGCCCAGCGTGCAGAACCACTACACCACGAAGGCATGCTAGGAAAGCGGGAGAAATACCTTATATACTCCCCCTTTTTTAAAGGGCGACTGGGGTTTTCAGGGGCCCCAATCGCCAAATCCTGGGTGTGGAGAATTCAACACCCTTTTAGTTCGGGCGCCACTGTAGAGACATTAGGTGATTTTTTTTTAAGCCAGTGAGATGAAAAATTAGCAACCGCCTCCGCCGAGAATCGAACCACGGACCTCTGGAATACCGGCCCAGCGTGCGGAACCACTACACCACAAATGCAAGCTAGGAAGGCGGGAGAAATACCTTATAAGGTTACTCTTCAAACGTGTTTGGTATGTTTAGAAAGGCTAAATATCAGACAGTAGAAGTACACACATAATTTTCGACACGATTAATGATACAGTGGAATTGAATATACATTAAGAAATTCTTAATCATTTAAATTTGTTTGCGCCTTCTCCTACTGCAAAGCTGTTTTGTTCCTGAACAAAAGAAACATATGTCTAATTGTTCTCAAAATCGATAAGAGTTTTATTTAGATCAGAGTTTCTTAAACTGTTTGTTGCGACCCACATGGGGGGGGGGTCGTGGGACCTGCAGCAGGCTCGCCAAAAATTTTAGAAGTTTGGATATTGCTTTAACTTACCATAATAATTTTATAATTACCAAATATTCTTACACAATGTATCTGAATGTAGATAAAGGCAACACAATACAGACTAAGAAAAAACGAAAACGTTTCGACGGATTCTTTTTACTTTTTACTTGCCTTAATTGCTTCATTTTCCTTACTTTGCACGTGACGCTGTCATTTCGTCTGTTAATAATTTAAAATGTTCACATTGTTCTATATCTTAAAATTAGAAATTAAAGTTAATGACCTAAAACTGCAATAGTATACAGTACTTACAGTACAAGGGAAAAATTGACGGTTTCACTCACGGGTGTGTCGGATTTGCGCAATGCTTATAGGGTCCCACAACCTTTTTTGTAAATATTATGGGGTCCAGTAGTCGCGAAAAAAATCTAAGTCATAAAAAAATGGTCGCGACTGAAAAAAGTTTAAGAAGCCCTGATTTAAGTAAACGCTGAGCTATGGTTGCTTTTTAGTTACTTGTACGAAAAAGTATAACAATCGCGAAAGATTTCGCGTATCATACTTCAACGGAATTATCCATTTTGACCGGTCTCGAGATCCTTTGAAAGATTTTTTTTTGTGTGATACCTGTACATGCGAACATAATTACATACTCCTTTCCTCGAAACTTCTAAAATATTTCATAATGGATTCAGAAGGGACTTTTTTTTTTTTTTTTTTTTTTTCGTGACGGCTGTAGGTACGTATCTCGCATACCAAAACTATTAGCCGCAGAGTATTAAAATTTTGTATACGTGAATGCTGTAAAATTTAGTTGTATACGTTCTGTTTTTGTTGCAATCGGCAGCACCTAACGTATACCCATCCTCTTACCTGGCTCGGTGAGCTTTGTTTTTTATTCCTAAAGGTTGGCAAACTGTGCACTTTTTGCTTTAAAAGTGATCAAATTTTGTTCTTATGTTCTGGTTAAGATTTGTATGCCTTCAGTTATTCTGCATGTAATAGTTGTATAATTATTAGCAAATTAAAAATGAAAATGGCGTTAGTTCTAACTTGGGGGGTTATATTTAGAACTTTTAGCAGTATAGTGAATTAGATGAGTTATAAGGTATTTCTCCCACCTTCTTGGCGTGCTTTCGTGGTGTAGTGGTTTGCACGCTGGGCCGGTATTCCACATGTCCGCGGTTCGATTCCCGGCGAAGGCATTGCTATTTTTCATCTTTCCTACTTCCAAATAACCTAATGTCTCCACACTGGCGCCCGAACTAAAAGGGAGTTGAATGAAGATTCTCCTCGCGCAGGATTTGGCGATTGGGTTCTTTAAAAACCCCAGTCGCCCTTTTAAAGGGAAAGTATATAAGGTATTTCTCTCACCTTCTTGGCGTGCCTTCGTGGTGTAGTGGTTTGCACACTGGGCCGGTTTTCCAGAGGTCCGAGAGAATTTTTTTGCATCGAAAATTTTGGCTTTTTACCTGCTGGCCGAATTTGCTTGTTTTTGCGTAAAAATTCTAATTTTAATTTCAAAAAGTGTGTTTTCAACTGTATTTCATGTTTTAGGTTTTTCTGTGTTTTACAATTTTTAATTTTTATTAATCTTTTTAAATTAGAAGATTCTTTTTTAATGATTTTGCTTTGTATTAAAATTACAAGTTTTTATATTATCGCCAAGGAAAAGTATATTCGGAAACTTAGTAAAAAGTGAACTTTAATGCTAATGTAGTAATTAATTAAAGGTTATTAGTATTGTCAAAAGCAAGAAACATTTCTTTGTTAAAAGTAAATTTTTGAAAATGGTATAAAATGGAAAAAAAAAATAATTATTGCTATTAAATTATTTCTTATATATATAACATGTGTGTATTATACAATGCTGCATATTCATATATACACACATACTACATACTGTACATTGCTGGAATATATATAATGAGTATGGCTGGTAATAGTTAACTAGGCAAGGAATCTGCAGTTTCGGAAATGGTCGCTAAGCATTAGAACTGCCGCAAGTTCAAGCAATTACTAATTAACCGATTAAGTTCCCCGCTGGTGTTGCTCAACTCCAGATCTCTATAGCAAAAAATGTGTGGTCTTCACTAAGTGAATCTCGCGGAAGACTTTTTGAATGTCAGCTGTCGACGCGGGGAAAAGTATTCCGGAGAAAAATATTATCCTTATATATTGCTGCTTAGAAGAGAGAATTCTCTTTTTTTTTTCTTTCATCGAAGAAGTGAGGCTTAGAGTGGTTTTCAAAACATGCCAAGATTTAAAACCAGATGGTGAGAACCTTTTGAGGAAATGAGAAATAGTACGGATTTGAGTGTGAAAGAAGGTTTTGATTTTGGTAAAGAAGAATGGCATTAAAAGCTATCAAATAAGTACCGAAGTTAATATTTTAAAGACAGAGCATTTATACCGGTTTCTGTATAAAAAATGGGAAGAGGCCAGAATCCGTAAAAGAAAAAAAAATATACTTCTAAATTACTTATGTGGATTAAGAAAGAATCATAAAAAACATTTTTTCGTACCTGCGGTTTTGGCATCTGACGGGGAAACTGAGGCAACAATCTTAATTTCCAGTATAGGCTTTTAGTTTGGCCGTTGAGGAAGCTACTGTTTCATGTAAGTATGCATATTTAAGATAATTCGGGGTAGCGAAACTTGTGTTTTATAAATTACGCATTTAAAAACTGTGCTATTAAAGCACTCAAACTTTTGATTCCTTCTTCAGCAAATTTCGTTCATTCTCCCATTTTTACTTTTTTAGTTTCTATGTACTTTTACTTTCGTAAGCTAGAAGATACCTAAGCAAAAGGAAAAGCTCTTGTCAAAGCCTATGCATATTTTAGCCACTTTTCGTTTACAATGTTACTGAATTTAATATAAATTCAGTATTATAATTTGGCGCCATTTGGGTCCAGTAATATTTCGGTGAAAAGAAAGCATAGGTAATTATGGCTGAATTTCTAGACGGTGATGGCTTTACAATGAATAAATTGCATTCAAATGTACCTGTCGTCACGATTAAACACATTTTATTCCTGAACAAAAGAATTATTTAGAAGCCCATTCCCATTATAAATCTCTCATCCCAATCGGTGCAATCTGCATCCCACAATTTATCATATGTTGGCACAACAAACAAGACGGCGAGGCAGAAAGATATAAGCTAGCCAGAGAAGAAGCACAAAAAAGTGAATACTGATATCAATATTGAATTGAATTATCATATGAAGGGCGATGTTATAAAAGGGCACTTAAGCAGGGGGTCGAAACCCTATGTTAAGTTTTGAACAGCGATTGGCCAAGAGTCCTTCACAATGCAGATATCATAATGCACGTTAGGTTTTCAGGGCGGAGTTTAGAATAATATGTTAACTTTTGTAGAACAGAGAGGGGATGTGTCCAAATTAAAATGATTAATTTTGAAGTTCATATATTTTGTATTACATACATATATTACGAATTTCATATGCATGTAAATACTTTTAGTGAAGTTATATTTAAAATTGTAGTATCTTTAGTACAGTGTAACATTAAAAGTCTGAAGAGGGAAAAAAATAAGATTACAGAGGCATCTACTTAACATTGAGATAAATAGCCAACTCATTGAATTGGTAAGATATTACCAAGATGGCGATGGTTTTGGCGACTAATTTTTGTGTCAAATGTGATGAGAAATTTCCAAAATCAACGTTCATTTGGCGCCATTTGGGTCCAGTCCCTGGATAACTGTAATGGATATTGTAATTGATTCCTATGTGTAACTGTAACCGTATTCTGCTCTTATATGTAACTTGACCCGCCTTTTATATGCGCTTGGTTTGCGTTGTTTAACGTTCTTAGTCCTTTGAAATGTAACTAATGCCTGTTCTCTGTGATACCGAGAAAAGTTCTCCAGTACTTTTGGGGAAATTTCCAGAACTGTAAAGTGTTTCTGTTGTAATGTTTCTGTTGGTAAAATAAATTTTATCAAGCTATCATCAGTTTTGTATGTATTCGGTCGATTACGAAACCGCACGCACGCAATAATTTTATTTACACCTACTTAATTAGCATAAAATTGAACATTATGATAAGAGAAGGTCATTTAAATTTGGCATTATAAATGTAACTGGCAGTCTGACATTTCCAGAAAAATTATTCGTAACACAATTTATAATCAATTAAATAAAATTAGATAATATTTCTACGGAAGTTTCTTATTAAAAGAAGAAATTAATTTACAAACTTTTAACATTTACATAAAGCAACATTTCAATCAATAATGATGTTTATGAACGAATGATTAAAGTTTTTAAAAACAGTGCGATACACGTTACACATTCGCTGTAAAAATTATGATGTGCAACTTGAGTCATGGAAGATAGCGTGACTTCAAAGAGTTTTAGCAAACTCTTTGATATTCTGTTTTAGCAAACAATTTTGGTATATGCTTACAGGAAACTTATTTCAAAAATTTAGAAGTATTTATGCACAGTATTGAAAACTTCCCTTTAATGTTCAGTTTTGTTTAAAATATATGAAAAACCGTGTCTCTCAAATTACGATAATTAAGAAATTATTTTCAATAACCATCTAGTTATATACATTTGTAGAGTCATTAGGTTTTCTTCCTTTCTTTTTTTTTTTTTTTTTTTTTTTTTTTTTTTGGAAGCAAGAGGTGTAAAAAAATGTGCAATGCCCTCGCTTGGGCTCGAACTCTGGTCTTCTCGATTATGCTTCCAACTACATTACGAAAGCATGTGGAAAGGAAAGAGACAACTCATTATACATTGATTTAAAAATTAGAATCAACTTCTTCACTACATTTTAGTTTTGGCGCCATTGTAGAGATCTATTTGGCTTCGAAGCAGGCACGAGAAATCCACATTGCCTCTTGCACAGATACAAACCAGGGATATACTAGCTGCCAGTTGGACGTGTTAACCGCTTACAGCACGAAAGAATGCACAGGAGAATGCGATGGTTGCTTACGGATTTACTTAACCAATAGTGGTAAACTCTTGAAAACATTCCAAGCTCTCTTTCAGGAACAGTGAAGACCAAGTTGTCCTTCGTTATGAAATTGAATATTTCTTCATCTAGAGTCTTTATCAAGAAATGTTTCTTTATCTAGAGTGAATATCGGCTTTCTTACAGTTCACTTTTTATCATTTTATCCGAAGATTTGCTACTGAAATAGTTTCTTTTTAGCCTTCTCTCCTTTCCTGGTCTCCTCACGTTAATTAGTTTCTTAGAGCGGAATTCTCTGGAGTTTTCTCATACTTCTAATGTAATTAGGTTTCTTTGTTTCTCATTGTTATTTTTATTACTGCTGAAGAAAAGCAGTTATTGTTGAATAAAATCTCGAGATCACAAACCTTCTAAACAATTCAACATATTACATAACAATGAAGAAATTTTCACAAAATTCACTTTACAGATTGAAGCTGAACAATGGGAAACTAAATTTTACATTAACGGAGGGACTTTTCTGGTGTACCGTTGTGGAAGATGCAGTTGGTTTACAGTTCAAGCCAGCAGCTCTAAAGGTTAACCTTGAAATTTAATATCTCAAAAAGCTGGTGAATCCGAAAGCCACAAAACCTTATTTATGAGAAATGAATGACAAAATAAATACATAAATAGAAATGATTTCACAGATTTCCAGTTTTTAATACCATTCGAGTATTAACCAATCCATATTTTATTTACACGAATGCAAAGACATACACCATCGAAATAGTGACTCGCATCGTATAGTCTGGATTAATTAGTGATTATTTACCAAACTCTATTCCTTTTGAAAAAAAATTAAAAATTGATTACGATTGTAGAACGATAAAAAAATTACTCTCACAGTCCACTACTAGCGTAGAATATAACTGTTTATGATCAATAGAAAATAGAAAAGAAGAATACGCAGGATTAATAGCAGTAATAGTAGATGATATCTTAATATTTAGGAGTTGTTTTGTCTTCAATAATACGACATTTGATTGCACGGAATCTGAAATATAAACTCTATTCCGTTAAAAAATTGCTAAGTAGAAAAAATAAATCAAGAGCACTAGCATTTAATCTTCTGTCCTATATTATCTTCGATTGGAATACAAGATTAATGCATTTGTCCTCAAACATGCGTAATTTAGCTGTCCACAGTCCAAAATATGTAAATTCCGATTAAATCCTCCGTTAAAAACAAATTGCTAGATTGCAAAAATAAATCAAATGCATAGTCATTAATCTTTTCTTTCTGTCATTATGGCTTCTACCGAAATACAAGATTAATGTATACAAAAATATTTGACGTTTTTTAATATTGATGTAGTTGATTTAACTAATTTTGATTAATTAATTGATTGATTAATTTTTATCTGAATATGGATTAAATAATCCAACGAGCATATTATCTAGGTTTGAACTGATTGGAAAACAGGTAAATTATATCAGAGCTAGAAGGAACTAACGTAGCATGCGACGCCGCTCTGTCTTACAATCCCAAAACATCACTTTAAATACTGTTGCGTGCGTACGGGTTCGTTATCAATTGAATGCACAATTCCGATGAAAAATAATAAAATTTATTATTATTACATAAAATAAAACAAAATGCTTAAATTTCCTCAGATATTCGCACTATCCCAATATCTCAATGTAGTTATCTTTTAAACTACTAAAAACGTTCAGCAGAACTAATGAGATACATTCCGCAAGAGACGAAGAGGAAGAATGACCTTGCTTGTTTGCATTAGATGTACATAAGTCACGTGATCTCTGAGGTCATCTGCATTGTTTGTTTATAAAAAGGTATACATAAGTCACGTGATCAATGAGGTCATCGGATTGTATCCATGGACCTTATAAGAAATAGACTAACCCAAACGGGTTTTCTAACTCGTCTGAAGCGTTGCCGGCTGTCACCTTGATCACATTCGAAGGAGTAGGGACGACTTGTAGAAATTTAACATTTGTTGCCTATTGCAGCGTGTATAATTGTCAAGAAAAAGCTGGTTGTAGCGCCTCATTTCGCAAATTAGAATTTATACATATTTTTATTTTTGAAATTGAGATTGATTTTTAAAAATTTAGCATATTTATCAAGCATAATTAACGTTCCAAATAATTATAAAGCTATTGTATGCTTTCAGGACTGGTTATTTTTTTAGCTTTTCCTATGCTGTAAGAAAATTTGTAACTATTTATTTTGGAAAATAACAGTTTAAATCTGAACTAATAGAAAATTTCAAACAAGCAATTTTCTCTTGCAATTTTAATGCTTTTTATTGGTGTAAATAAGTAAAAAATACCAAAATATTTAAAAACGAATTTTTGAAAGTTTTGTTTAAAATTCTAAATTGTGCTGCTTTTTTAAAATTATAGATAAGTATTATAGAACAATTTCTATAAAGGGATTTTATTTCAATTATATTTCATAATATATCATAGTGATAAACACTTTTGACTCCTTAAAAATTTTTGTACATTTAATTCTAATATTAAAATTGTATTTAACCGTAATAATTAATTTTGCTTGTATTTTATAGTGATTACTTTTTAAAATTTATTTTCAGTTCTGCATAAGATTTTTTTATTTAATGTTAATTTATTAGCTCGAAGCGGCATTTTGCGCTGTTTCGCTATAAATGTCCGTGTCTCCTTGCAAATTGATGTTACCAAATATTATCGCCCTGTATTACATTTAAAAAAATTAAAAAAAAAAAAAAAAAAAAAAAAAAATCTGAAATGTTTCAGATTTTAAATTACGTCCAAAGGGGCGTTTTTTAACATTTTGTGTGTTACCTTTCTTTATTAAATATCATGTTCCTCGCACTTAAACCATAAGATCCAGTGCAACAGCAATATCGCAAAATAGTTTTAAAACGAGCATATCTTTAGAATTTCCGATACAGAGACTCACGCGCTGGAAATAAAAATGTTTTCTCTGCACAACGTTGCCATTGCTCGCTTTGAAATCCTTGAGTTTGTTAATCAAAAATTCGTCAAAGTTTTAAAAAATAGGAAATCGATCATAAAACAAATTTCAAATTTCAAATTTGGTCTTCCACATGCTCATATTCGTTGGAGGATTACGTTATTCAAAATTCGATGACTCTATGTACCGTTGTTTTATCACAATACGAGAAATATACATACATTTATGCAGATTTTTCATTATTTAATTTCTTCAAATATAATGCAGGACTCTAACATTTTGTGGCAACAGTTTGAAAAGTGAACCGACATTTATGAGTCCGACGCAAAATGCCAAAACGAAACTAATAGTCCTTCGGGATTCAAATCCCTTTGGACTAATAATGAAGAATCTGCATGAACACATGTATGTTTCTCGCACTGTGACAAAAACGACAGTATCTAGAGCCATCAGATTTGGAATAATGTAATCCTCCACCCGAACATGGGCATTTGGACGGCCGAATTTCGAATTTGTTTTAATCTATTTCATATCTTGTAAAACTTTAACGAATTTTTGATTAACAAACTCAACGAGTTCAGAGCGAGCACTGTACGGAAAATAGCAGTTTTATCTCCAGTGCGGAAATTCTAAAGATATGCTGTTTTCAAATGTATGTGTTTTACGGGCGAAGAACATGATATTCAATAAATATAGGTAGCACACAAAACTTTAAAAAAAAAAAAAAAAAAAAAAAGAGTGCTTCTAGGTTTTATTTTAGCTTTTTTTTTCCTTCATTACGCTCAGAAAATTTTATGCTCCGAAATTTATGAAGTTTTAAAATAACTAATCCACTTTAATATAAATAATTTAATGATCATATAATCAAATAAATATGATTGCTTTGTAATGTTATTATAGTTTGGAAAATCACTGCCTGAAAATGTTCATTAAATTAAAAAAAAATTATCAGATCTTGTTTAATTTTACCTTATTTATTTCAAAGCATCGTATACTATCAATCTTATTTAATTTTACTTTATCTTTACACAAATTTAAGTTATATTATTAATTACGTTCATAAATTTTGTGCTTAGAGTTTTTACCGTTTTACCAAAGTAAAGATGTTTGTACAAAAATTATGTGTGAAAAAAATGCGCGAAATGCAGTAACAAGTGCTTTAATGAGATATATTAAATCCTATTTGGAAAAAATGTGGCTTTCATAATCTCATCACTATACAACGTATCACATTTAATAATTAAAAAGAGTTACGTGATACAAACGCCATAGGTTTCAGTGTGTGAAAGTAAACCAGATCGTCCCTACTCTTTCTCGCCGACATGTCGGTGACGCGTGCCCCGCCCACTGGGTTGGTCTATCTCTTATAAGATCACATGATTGTATCTCATTCAAAAGAGAGAAAGCTAGTCCGATTTTACCGCGAATTCGCTACAGTAAACAACAGCAGTTTTCTAAACAAAACTGAGCTGAGTTGTCATTTCTCTGGCTTTTATAGCTTATTAAATAGATCGCACGAGATTGTTCTAGTAATTTCTCGAAATCAAAAAGCGAAAATTATTTATTAAATGTTAAATGCACGTGCTCTTGTATTTTTAATTTTCCGGCTTAGCTTTCTCTTAATGTTCCTCACGCGCTGCACTGCACGGGGAATAAAATAATTTAATTTATAATTCTACTAGCATTAACTATTTAAATACCACATCCGTAACAATACTAATTAACTAATTTGAATTCTGTTTAGGAAATGGAAAGGAGAAGTTATAGTAAAGTCTGAAATTATAAATAACTGGTTAATTTAAATAATAATAATAACCGTTTAAAATTTCGAATAGTATTTTTCTGTTAATTATAACATTAAAATCTCCTCTTTCTTGTGGTTTTTAATTATCACCGAATTAAACACGGGCTTTTGTTAAACATGGATGCCGTCGCCGGTGCCCATGTGTAATAAATATAAACTTAATACAAGTAACTCCACTTCGAAAGAAGATTTAAAATAAACTTTGTTATTAATTCGTCAGCCTAACAGTACACAATCCGTGTGATAACAGAAATTAAATTCCGCAGTTTTCGGAATACCGGAAGACAACTTAAAATAAAATTTAAAGTATTAAAAGACGAGAAAACTCTCCTTGTTGTTGCGACGTATCCGACAGCAACATCAGATCAAGTGCACGAGTAGTATGTGGCAAGGAGCGCAAGATTAAGTCTGTCGTTAGTGTGGGCTTCGGGCATCTTGCAAGAGATGCCCAAAGCCCACACTAATGACAGACTAAGCCCACACTAACGAGAGACATCATGTAAGAGACAGTATGACTTGGCTTAGTTTCGTCTCAGTCTTGGAAGGAATTTCTCAGGAGATGGACCCAAAATCTCCCACCAAGCCATTCGAAAGGACGCTAAAACACTCACAAATATTCAAACCATTCAAGCCTTCTCTGGAACTTGAATCTGGGCCCAACGATAGCTAGCAGTTCTAACCACTATACCGATAGATGCGGCACAAACTCTTCCTTGAACAATAGAAATGCGTACTTATGTAAATGAACTAATTTTTATCCTTTTAGAAGCCGACGAAAGTGGAAATGACAATAAAAGCAAAAAATAATAAGATGTCTGGTTAATAAACATAAAACAGTACAAATCGGAAATTGACCGTACTATCAGTCTAAGTGGATATTCCCCGAAAGAAAATATTCTTTGGCAATTAACTAAGGAAAGATATTCCAACCTAATTCAAATACAGCTGATAACTTCCGTTTATTTCGGAAGAAATTCCACTAAACAATAAAGTTATCGTAAAAGTGTAAGAACAATAGTGTAACATTAGTCACTCACAAAATGAAGAAAGCTTTTTAAGATTACAAAGAGATCTGAGGTAACAAAGACGTTCAATAACCCAGCTCGAAAAATACGGAAACCTTCACGAAAGCTTGCTGCTTAATAGATCATCCACTGTCATTCACTGTCTGTAGTCGGGACAGCTTTATGCCATCCAGACAAGAGAGATAACGGTTCAAATAAAAATAGGAAAGGAACTTTTATCCAGAAAGAGGCTTCCTCTGATACGAAGAAGAATTGCCTTTAGAATTGTTGCAGTTGTTATGAATGGGTGAGAATAAATGAAGCAACTAGAAAGTTCTGGAAAATAAAATATTAATTTGAATTATAGAGCATTTTACTGAAGACATAAATGTCAGATATTGACATAGTCAAATTGAGCAAATTGCTACACACTTTTGAACAATATTTTTGTTCGACATTACCATCGAATTAACAATGGTTTTTCTTTAACCATGGATGTTGTTATGACAAGACGTTATGCGTATTTTTACTTTCAACAAGTCATTGTGCATAACGTCTTGTTAAAACATCTGATGTGGATACCACATAAAATTCACTGTAAGGCTAATTAAGTTATACATATTTTTTGCTACACATCATGTAAACCTATTTCCTCGAATTTCATTAAAGATACATTTTTCATGCAATCAATTCAGTTCTTACTTCGTGGCAACGCAAAAGTGCATAAGAACTCTAAATATTTTCATTAAAATTGTGAAATACAGAAAAACTAAAACACCAAAAACAGATAAAACAGTGAAACAATTCTTTTTCCTTAAAATTAGTTACTATGCAAGAACAAACAATGCTACCAACGGGCTGTAAGATATATTTTTTGGTGGGCAAAAATTTAAAGAACTTCCGATAACACTGTGCAAAAGACCCTGAAGTTGAATAAATAAAGACAAAATATGGAATGAATATTTACTATTATAATATTAGTATTATATGATTAGAAAACGGAAGTATATAATAAAAGAGTTGTGAGTATTTAGAAAATATTTGAAAACAGTATTAATAGGAAAGATGCATATACGAATAAATAATACATGAAATCCAACATTTACTTGATTTTTGACTTGCAGACTTACGATATTATTTTAAAATATATAATGATTGTCATAAAGTATGCGTTTACGAAGATTGTTTTCATAACTAACATCTTCTAACATTGTTTTCATAACTAACATCTTCTAACATTGTTTTCATAACTAACATCTTCACTTTTCTGAGTTCTCAAAAATGTTATCCTTCACTTCATGCATAATATACATCGGCTCATACTTTGACGTCATAGGACATGTTTTATGTTCTTGAAGATTCAACGTTACAATTTTCTCTTAAAATTTTTTAACCGCCTCCAAGCGGCCGAGAGGTAAGATCGTTGATTGCTGGGTAATTGGAACTGTGTTCAAATCCTGGCGAATAGGCTGACCGCGGACGAGTTTTCATGGTTTTTCTCATATAGGTACGAGCCACTTTCCTTTAGGAAGTTCTCCACAAAGAGATCTCTCCCTTTACGCAGAATACAATCATGCGCTTTGCGATAATTCAGCTAGTCATATAGTTTATAAACAACTGTGTTACCTCAAACAATTGCACAGAAACTCATTTTTTCTTATTACAGGCAGCCTTCAACTTTCGCACATAACTGGTTTGTAAAAATGTTTGTGAATGTTGTATGTTCGAAAGTAGAGGAATGTAAAAGAAAAAACATTAAAAAATATATTTAAAAATATTTAGTTATCAGTAGTTTTATTTATTTATTAATACACATTATAGGTGTTGTTTATTTTTTTAGCCAGTTATGTTATGCTAATTCGTTTTCTTATCTTCCTCATACCTCATTTTCCTGCCAGAATGTAAATTTCTAGCTTGCATGATATTCAAATGAGTTAGAAAGAAAAGAATATTGAAAGGAAGGTTTAAGAGCGTAGAGTAAGAGCATCTTCTGCTTGCTGAAGGCCACACTGCTTATTTTGAATCTTCTGAGAGTAGTTTTTTTGCGGCGTTGCGTTATTAGGCTTGTCACGCCGACCTTTACGTCAGAGCCAACTTGCATGTTACTTTAATTGTGTACTTTAATTGTTTAATTGTAAGCTGTTTTACTATTACGGGTAACGGCCCGTTTCCAAGCTATTACAATCTGCCACGGCATCTCAAATACCGATATCTGTGTCTGTGGATCAGAAGGGTCACCAGACCATTACGTATTTGAATGTCCTTTGACGGCTGCACACCATCTCTCGCTACCTACAAATAATAGGAACGCCTATGACCGGTTCCTTATAACGCATAAAGGAGCGGTTAATTCAATCTCCAGCATCATGAATACCATCGCGGCACTGAGCACAGATCTTTGCCTACCGTGCTAGAAATGACGCTCTGGTGTACTGACGATAAGCACTAAGACTATTCCAATGAATTTTACAATATCTGGGCTTCAACCACAACTGTGTGTTTAAGCTCCCGTGCCCACTAATCTAAAGTGGCAATACTAACAATTCGCAAATACATGACATCTCCTTAGTGAGATGTGTCATGCCTCCTTAATGATATATGTGTACATCCCTTCAACAGCATGTGAACAAGCATCTTCTTATGCAGTGGTTTGTGAACGCTTGTGTGCCTCATGGTGCACTAATTGCTGGGCACTGCCCCAATAATTAGTGCTACAACATCCTCGTGCTTTTTTATCACTGTTTTTTATCTATGTTTTTAGCGACGCTACAATAATCAACGCATCAGCAATCTAACTGCATTCTTCTGCACACATTCATGAACTCATGCATTCAGCATTCAAGATGTACCTATATTTATATACAACATAACTGTCCTACACTAACTTTGTGCTCCAGCTTTCATGTGACTTCATGTACTCCAGTTGTCTTTTTGTGCCTTAAGTAACTATGTGTACGTTTATAGTGTACCTGTTTTATGTGCTCTCTGTTTATGCATTTTACGCATTGTGTTTTATGTATTGTTTGCCTATGTGTTTTTATGTCTTTTTATGTGTACGTCTTATTGTCCAAGTATTTTTAGTTTAACTACCTACTATTTGTAACACCACAGCTTGCCTCTTCAATGTGTAACACAATCGTACTAATGCCCTTGTAAGGCCATGTACTTCCCTTTGACAACCTCAATAATCTCCTGGTGCAGCCTCGTGTGGCTCCAGGGAGCTTTTGCTGTAGTTAGAGGAGGGCGTGCAACACATGCCTGTTTACCTCTGTTAGACACCAGGCGTTCCAGTCCTCCGTAACCTACCTACCTACTACTTAGTAAAGTCCAATTTTTTATCTTTGATTTAAGCCATAATCCATTGGATATATTTTTGGATACACGAGTGGTGCTTTCTGTTAACTTTTATTTTGAGTCAAATAAAAAGAGTCCTTTACACTCTGTGTCTGTAGTAATTTACAAATCATAGTAACTAGACATAGTCACTTCTAAGTCCTTCAATCCTTGTTTTTGTGGTACTTTAGAAGACATAGTGATAATTCCACTTCTAAGTCGTTTAAACCTTGTTTCTGTGGTACGTTACAAGGCATAGTGATTGTTCACTGTCTAAGTTTTTACACCCTATCTCTGTGGTACTTTACAAGACATGGTAATTATTCACTTCTAAGTCCTTAAAACCCTTCTGTGCCAATTTACAAGACATAGTGTTATTTTACTTCTAAGATTTAGAGAGCGTTTCGTACGTTTTGCGCTTCCAAAGAACAGGAGACAGGTTAACATACTTAAGTTAACGAGGCATGTTTAGGCGTTTTCATATCAAGAGCTTTTTGTTCTTTTCCTTGATAAAGAGTTCTACAACATGCTGTGTCTTTTTCAATCGTCCGAATAAATGAGATGCATGTTCTGCATTGGGATTACATTCTTCCACGATAGTCAAAAATTTAATTTGATGCATGAAGGTTCCATTCATATTTTTAATTATCATCTTGACAAATTTAACAGCTTTTTTCCCCTCAGTTTTACTGTATATATCATTAACTCTTATTATTCATTTAAGTATTTATTTGACAGAAATACTTAATGAGAATCAATCAACTAATTAACGTCTTCGTAACTGTCGTCCACGCTTAGTTCATTCATTAGGATAAACTATTTCATCCGCGTTTGTTTCTAAAGTTTCGTCAGAATTTATAAAATCACTCATTATTTGTGAGCATAATTGTTTTCAAGAACCTTTATTGTTGAAATGTAGACATCATTGTTTGATCTATGGGCTACATGAGGCAAGTAGTATTGTGAGAAAGAAACACAATATTGATTTGCATGTATAAATTCTGCAAGAGAGTTTGGGTATCCGCAAGCGTAGTCTAAGGTAAATAATGCTTTAAACTATAAACTTGTATCTATAACAATATTGCTTAATTGCTGGCACGAAATGGAAAGTGAACCAATCTTTAAATAATAATGAAGAAACCCAGACTTTTTATTTAATCTTCACATGACTGGATGAAATTCTTTATCCTTCCCTTTCAACGCTCGGGATTTTCTGCTGAATAAACTAACATTAGCTTCAGGTTTAAATTACAAATTTTGCAATATTGACAAAAAATTTAAAAAACTAATTTTTTAAAAACGTGTGAGTTAGCGAATTGGGCGAAAGTGGAGGGCTGCCTGGAATAAGATCTCAAGGATAAAATAATTATAAAATTCAGTTTTGCCACAAACAATTTAAATTTATCACTATTGTTATCATTACAAACGATTCTAAGAAACGTCTCTGTCAAGCGGAAAAGAGACTGTAAAATTAAATAAAAAACTTCTAGGAATTTTTCCATTTATATAACGAATTGTATTATCAATTTATCTAAATGCTAAGATAAAGAGAATAAATGCCAACACAGACAGTTGTTTACAAATTCGACAAAGTTTTCTCCTTTAGAAATGATTTTAATAGCCATTTAGAATGCTGAAAGTATACAATTCTTCACCGTTTTGAAATGGATTTGATATATTCTCACACGATTCGAAAACCAGAACTTTTATCTCCCACCAGAAACTCCGAGTAGATAAATGTACACAAACGTTTGCCTGAAGAGTAACGAAAGGGTAATTAGCCTTGTTCGTAGCTACGAAAGTATAAAACAGAGTTTCAGAACATTCATTCGAGTTGCGATTAAACTGACGAAATAAGACTCTGAATGCATATCAAATGATAAATGCGTGATGCACGCTTACTTCGATAAATGGTGAAATCCTTACTTTGACGTTCAGTAAAAGTATTCAGTATGGAAAGCGTATTCAGTAGAAGGAAATTTAGTGCATTTAAGATACGGTGGATCAATGAACAAGAGTTCAATGCTTTCTTTCATAGGAGATAGTTTGAAATGCATGATGTTTTTATTGAAATATTTGTCGAAGTAAAGAAATCCTTTAATTGTAGGAAACTTAAAAAGACTAAATTCCCACACAGATTACGAATACAATGTCGCATGCTGATTTCAAGGTAAATGTTAATTAGATATATCTTCAGCATCTGGTGGGCTTCGTAATATTTCAAATGGTTATAGTAGCGCAGCTTGTTAAATACACTCAATTCCGGTTAATAAGATTACAGATAAAACGATCCACGCTTAAAACAATTAGGTTTGTCTATTGCGGAAAGATGAAAACATTACTATGGCTAATCATCAGAGTAAAACTAAAGTGTCTATGAAAACTGAAAAAAGGGAAAAATAGTCCATGAGATAACAGCAGTAATAGCAAATGATATCGTAATATTTGGAAGTTGTATTTAACCCCAATGGTACTTAATTTAATTGTACATTGTAGGGATTTATATTTATTTTAAATACCAATTTTATTTAATTTGTTATTCTTTCCTATAAGCTTTCATTCTCCTAATTGTCAGTGCCACAATATTTAAATTTTGCAGCGCGCGTGAAGGAATTCAAATTCTACGTTGAAGAAATAGTTTAAAAACCGAGTTTCGGTAAGAAAGACAAAGAGAGTTATTCTACGGCCGCCACCTCTGCTGTTTAAAACATTGGCTCCCAGAGTATTGCTGGTTCATGTGGCTTAATTGCATTTACTTGCTGTCACTAGTTTCGACGGGGGTTTAAGAAACGGGATCTAGCCGATCCCTATAGTTTAATTCTATCAATTGTTCATATCTTCAAACTTTTAGTTTCGTTATCTGATTTCAGTTACCGCCCAAGAAGAGGCGTAGTTTGTTAGCATCGAGTTGACGCATTGTAAATTTTAAAACGTTAATAAGCGGTAATTTTAACCCTTCTCTTGTGAAGTTACTACTATTCCAGTTTTCACACAAAAAGTGAATCTACTGAACTCTACAACATAATCATAAATATATAAACACTGTACAATAAAAAGGTAAAAGGGTTTTAGAGAACGTGTCTGTAACTAAATGCAACGTTGGGCAAATCCTCCAATAGACGTGTAAGCTACTAAGTCTTAAACCTATTGGACAAGACAGCCATTTTAGTCAGGATTTTTTTTTTTTTGAAATCTCTGAAATACAAACAGAATCCTGAAAAACGTAACAGAATTAAAAATCATTTCATTCATTAGCCATTCTATATTATACTGAATTCAGTGAAGGCCGCCAATCAAATTACTGATTTCTCAATAGTACTCATGGCTGCTGATTCCGAAGCTACCTGCACACCATCAACGATCCCTCTACTGCTTGTCTGACTAGCGTCTGCTAGTTATCTGCAGTAGTCGAGAGTGGAAATATAGCTTTCTTGGTTGTGGCCACCCAATGAAGAAAATCTTCAGCATGCAAATTTACATTCATGAGCACTTAATATTATTACGAAGTAGTGGATCCAGATTTTCGTTCGACGGAGCAAGAGTTCGTCCACACAGAGCAATGTTCGAGACGGATATACTAGGAGGAACGTCATTGCTAACGTCAGAGGCAAGCATGTATTGAGGATCATAAAGACATTCAGAATCGTTGGAGCGTCATTGGAAGACATTTTCATGCCCTTTTCAACCTCCTTCAGCTGTAGAGACATCAAGATTTTTTTTTTTTTTGGAGGCTGGAGAGATGAAAAATTAACAAACGCCTTCGTCGGAAATACAACCACGGACCTCTGGAATACCGGCCCAGCGTGCAGAACCACTACATCACGATGGCACGCTAGGAAAGCGGGAGAAATACCTTATTCAGTTACTTTCATAAAATGAAACAGCTCTTCTACAAAAATGGCAGTTTTTCTTCCCTCTGGTGCTCTGATCACATGATGTATGAAATGAATGTCGATATAGCACTTGTGTCAGGGAGATTAAATCCCATAGTAAGTTTTATTTGACTTGTCTGTATAGCAAAATATTTTATCAAGAGTATTATTACTGAACGGAATTACTTTAAATGTTAATCTCTAGGTTCGAGAAGACAGTTAATCAAGCAATTCACCGCCTCTATCTCTCAATAAAGTAAATCCAAAACATAGGTTTTTATTAGTTCGCCAGCCTAACAATACGTAACCTATGTAATAAACAGAAATTAAACTCCGATTATTACAGGATTAACAGAAGCGAAGCTTAAAATAAAATTTAAATTATTAAAATATGATACGTACAAGACAAAGATTACAAAGATTGCCTACAAGTTTTGGCTCAAGTCCCAACTAACATACGAAAGCAATTTTTTCTTGCAAGGTTGAAACTGATTAAATTAATTCAGATGCTGAGCAAAAGAGTAACAATCGTGGTCAGTGATAGCTGCCGCGAGCTCTTCCTTGAACTTGAAATTTTACCCTTAAATATGTGAACTAATTTACATCCTGGTGGGAGCCGACGGAAATAGAAGTAACAGTAAGAGAAAACTAATAAAATAAATGAAATTATAATTTTTTAATAAACATAAAATCTATATAAAGTGTGATGTTATCTAAATAAAGTGCGCAGCTTAATGTGATCACGTTTGTTTACGGCTATTTTGTTAAAAATTAATCGAATGACAACATAGATCAATGAGAAAATCATCCTTCAAATTATCAATGGAAACGTATTTAAAACAAAAATATCAAGAAACATAAAAATATGTATTTTCATAGCATTTTAATTAGAAAAATACAAAAGTGTGTTTATGAACTGTTCAATAACATTTTTAATTCAAAATTTCAACTGTTCATAACGTTTCTGGAAAGCATTTTAATGAAAAGAGCAGCATTACTTTGTCGCAGATGTTTTCAAGTAGAAAAAAACATTATGTAGAATTTTTTTTTCTTTCTGAAAAAGAAAGACTTTTGCTTGATTGCCTTGAAAATCGATCAATTTATTCAAACTCTACGACAAACTAAAGTTCCCTTTTTGCTTTCTGAATTAGAAGTCCAACTGTTTGGCGAATTAACCCCTAATTTGGCAATATTTCTCTGTCACTCGGATATTTTTATAACCTATTATGACCATATCTGGTGGCTTTATTTTTTCTTGGGCGATTTTACTTTAGTTCAAAAGTTATTCCATAATACCTTGATCGTTGATCGTATTAATCGAAATGTTTGCATTTTCCATGTTTTCGTATACGGATGGGCTGGATTTTGGAGCGTCGATAATAATATCCGAATAATAACATTAACCGGCGTCTATGGTATAATATAAGCATGTTCAAATTTCAACTCTTAGTTTTCTTAAATGCGGCTCGCGGTGTAAGAAACGGCACTCTTTTTTCGAAGCATAATTTAAAACAAAGAGTTTTATTATCACAAGCGTTCAATCAAAAATTTAACTTTTAAAATTATATATTTAACTTTTAAGGAATTTAAAATTATTTGCTGCATGTTTAACTTCAAATTAAGAAACAAAAGCAAGCAGGATTTTGTCTGCTTTGCTATCAAAGGGGTTTTGCTTTTAGAACACTGTCAACTATCGGCATTGCAGACATTTCAGCCATCAGTGTTGCAGAAAAATAAAGACATTAGGAATGTGTTACGTCTATGATGTACATTCGAACTTAACATTGATACGAATATGTAAAATTCTAACTTGCATGAATTCTAACTTGCATCAAAACGTATCTGTTTATCTTATTTGCTGCTAATGAATTAATTAACTGTTAAAGAATAAATTTGCTATCTTCACGCTAATTTATGGGAAAACTAGACTATCATTTACACTACGATTCTGGCAAGTTAAATAGTTGTTCTTAAATAATTTTCTTATCTCGAACATAATTTTCATTCCAACACGTTTTGTTTGGTTTAATTAATTTGTTTCACTCTTTCCAAAGAAGCTAAAAGCAAAATTAAATAAAGAACAAAAATCGCTATGTCTGTTTTTTTAAATTACTGCATTTAACTTTGCTCGAATGAAAAGAGTTTCTTGCTATTATAAAAATCATTAAATCGCCTTCCATTTTAAAATTACTTCTATTAAAATTCATGGACTATTTTAACCTTTTGAGGCCGGGGCTTTGGTAGCAGTAAAAGCTACCAAAGGACGGGGAATCTTAAACCGAATGCTTTTCCCCCCTTTAAGAAATCACCTCCTATTTGCAACAAAGATTCTTGTGTGTAGTTTAATGGATTCTCAGAAGGGTGCATCTATGTCGCAAAAGGAAGACTTTTGAAAAAGATAAGTGGTTAAAACCCAAATTTGACATGTCACCCCACTTTTCAGCCTGGAAAATGGGGAAAAAAGACATGGACACTAAAGTGGACTACGTCGTCTTTTCTAAGAGAGGACTCTATGGTCACTATAATGGCCATCCCGTCTTCAAAAGGTTAATGGATGGAAGAAAGATTAAAAAATCAGAAGGTAATGATCGGAAAGAAATGTTTTATAGTATTTTGAAATTCGTTCAAAAAGGAGTATACATTGTTGAATAGAGACTAACATCAGGATATGTATACACGCTATAATTAAATAAGTTTGATTTGAATACCGCATGACTTCCTTGTACAACCTATAAATTACACACATTTTTTGCTGCACTTCATTTAAATGTATTTCCTCGAATTAATCTAAATTAATTAACGATCCCTCAAGGCAAGTTGAAAGTGTCATCAAAAATTGCAAATTTTGAAATTAAATACCAGGAGATGCCTTCGTGGTGTAGTGGTCAGCACAGTCGGCGCATATTCCAGAAGTCCGTGGTTCGAGTCCTGGAAAGGGCATTCCTCTTTTTTCACATCTCTTGCTTCAAGATAACCTAATGTCTCTAAAACACATACACCTTTGGTACTGTCGATTGCAATAAAAACGAGAGCTGCAAGCTAGATGTTATAGTAGTCCAGTGCACAAAATTTGAACGTTCTACGGTTAATCATTTTTGAGTTATGCGAGAAGCACACATACGAACGTAGAAGACATTACAGAGAGATTCCTTTTGTATGCATTTTACAGTAGAGTTTGTAAAAAAAGAAGAGTTCTTTAAATTCTCCGCATATACAGACGTCATGCAAGAAAATCGTCCAAATGGATTTGGAATCGAATGAAATGGATATTTCTCATGAAATATGATACCTGAAACTATTCACGATTACAATACCTCTTTTACTTGGTTCAAGAAAGGAAAAACGCGCAATCCTTGTTAATTTACTTCAAGCCCTTTTTTTCGTACTTATGTGCGGATTTTACTATTTATAAATATTTAATTACTCTCTTTAGCATTTCTCAGTTTTAACATGTGATTCCTCACATGTTAAAACTGAGGCATCAAGATCGAGCACTCCAAACATATTACGTAAATTATCTTTAAAAAATATCCAAGTCAGACTGCATATTTATGGTACACAGGACATATTTATATGCAGGAAATTTTAAATTCAGAGTCATTCTAATGCAAAACACTAAACGAAAGTCCAAAAAAGAGAAGAAGAAAATATGTTAGACAAATTAAACCTACCATCAAGATGATGCTTAAGATCCTACTTGTCGGGTCTTATTACCCTTTATGAATATAAGGCAAATAGTTTATATGAATGCTGCTATAATACTATCCATTTATTTTGTCCTAAGATATTATGATCATACTTCCTTAAACGAATGGAATAGCTATGCCATTTAGTACGAAGAGCTATCTGGGATGTAGAAGTTGAAATGCGCCAATTACGAGGAGATGGCATTGGAATGGTCCTCAGGGAAGTGACCGTTCATCAGTTAGGTCTTATCACCTCACGTTTAATATCTATAGAGATTCCTCAGAGGACAATTGGTCGATGATATACTACCCAGAAATATCAGGTATCGACATAAATAAGCCTCGAGACATCGAATTCTCCTTTAAGGAGATTAGCTGGTGATAGAATCGTTTTGAATAAAGAATCGTTTTGGTTATTTTTAGAAAGAAGAAAAATAAAATAATCCCCTTCTTAAACGCACTTTTAGAAGAAAAAGGCATTAAATGCAAGCAAGATAAAATTATAATTTTAATCTGTAATAGCTCTCTTAAAACTCATTTTTAAAATGATCATTTCTCGTTTCTGCCCTAAAAATAATAGTAACATGCTTTTAATAAATGTCTCTGAACTACGTGTAATTCTTACATGAGTGTCATTCTCACATAACTCGTATGCACACGTGACACGTATGCAGTCAAAGCTGAATTCTTTGGCATTCAACTAACTGCAAAACTCAGATAATTAGAAAACTTAAAATTTATTTATTTAATATTCCAAAGGGGATTTCTCCTTGAGTGACAATTATTTTCGTTTTACGACTTTGCTTCGAATCACTCTAAATGGTCGTTTGACTTTTCAAACTGTTGCAACCAAATACTCTCGCCCTGTATTATATTTGAAGAAATTAAATAATGAAGAATCTGCATAAAAGTATGTATGTTTCTAGCATTGTGATAAAGCAACGGTACCTAGAGCCATTCAATTTTGAATGACGTAATCCTACTGCGAATATGGCAATCTGGAAGCCAAATTTGGAATTTGCCTATTGCGAATATGCGCATCTGGAAGTCCAAATGTGAATTTTGAAATCTGCTTTGTTATTGACTTCATATTTTGAACACTTTAACGAATTTTTGATTAACAAACTCAAGGATTTTAAAGCGAGCAATGGCAACGTTGTACAGAAAAAAAAAAAAAAAAAAAAAATTTATCTTTAGCGCGCGAGACCCTGTATCGGAAATTCTAAAGATATGCTCAATTTAAAATTATTTTGCGATTTTGCTGTTGAGCTGAATTTTATGGTTTAAGTGCAAAGAACATGATATTTAATAAATAAAGGTAACACACAAAATGTCAGAAAAACGCCTCTTTGGACGTCTGAAATCTTTCAGATTCCTTTTATTTACTTTTTGGTTTACTTTTAAGAAACATTAGGCAGATTTAAGGATATAAAAGTTCTACAAGTCTATCATTTGCTTATTTTTTGTAAAAAAATCTGATGTGTACACCACATGACTTCCTTGTACGGAATATTAAATTATATGCATTTTTTCTTGCATTTCATATAAACCTATTGGATTGAATTAAATCTACTTTGCCCACAGCGCATAAAACACAATACAATAAATGCATTCTTTAAAATTCACTCCAGTATTTGTTTACCATAGCGACACTCTGGCGCTAGATTCACTTAACAGGATTATATTTCGTTCATATTATAACTCATAATGCACAAAATTTATATAATTTAAAGAATAGAATTATCTAATCGTTGCCACATGTTCTATTCAAATACTATAATAAAGCTAGAATGATGTATGAAAGAAATTAAGCAAACAAAACAAAAAAGAAACAGTTTTTCACAGACGATTGAGTATTTCTCATTCAATTAATTCAGTTCTCACTTCGCGACAAGGCAAAAATACATAAAAACTCAAAATATCTATATTAAAAATTATGAAGTAAATCTTAAACACTTATTTCCTCGAAAAAATTCCAGAAAGGATTAAGAATGATTTAAGTGGCAATAATAAACGAAGGCGTTATCTTTGTTGTTGCGAAGCTAAGTTTCTCTAGATTGGCAACAAATCCACTAGTCTGCTGTTTCAAATGTAAACAATCAATGGTCGCCATAAAAAAAAGGCTTAGCGGCACTTAAAACAACTTTAAAATTGTTGATAATTCTAAAAATATTGCAAACAGATTTACTAAAGGCATAAAAACGTTAACCGGAAGATAGAAACAACATAATTCAAACATTTTTAAAGCAAAAAATTTACAATTTACAAACATATACGAGTAAAGAAACTGAGATCACTGAGCCGGGTAACAGAGTGGTGCGGCCGATTGCAACCAAAATACGAGGAGCACATCTACATGTTATAGCAGTCCTATATACAAAATTTCAACGTTCTGAGGCTACTCGCTTTTGACTTATGCGAGATACGTACGTACGTTCATGCAGACGCCACGAAAAATTCTCTTCAGAATTCATTTTAAAGCAGTTTTATAACTTTTTTGGAGGAAACGAGTCTTTTATTGTGTCCTTACGTACAGATATCACGCAAAAACATTGTTAAATTGCACTCGATAGCGGTCAAAATGGATATTTTAGTTGAATTATGCTGCCTGAAACTTTTCGCGATTACAATACTTCTTTTTTACTTCGGACAAGGAAGTAAAAAGTAAGTAGACCATAAATGTTCCAGATAAATAAAAAATATAATAAATGAATAATGTCTCATAAAAATTATTTGTATTTAATTTGATAAAATTTCAGGAGTTGCGTATAATTTGGATGACATTTGTCTATTCCACTTTTTTATGAATATTTTAATCACGAAATAAAATATTTTACATGATAGAATTTGTTGAAATACAAGGTGAATCTGAACAAGAAGGCAAAACTTTAGAGGGTGACAGAAGGCAGCTATACGAGCAATATTCGTCATAGAATGTATGGAAGCCACGACATTTCCAGGGCGATGGATTGGTCGAGGTGGTCTAATACCCTGGCCATGAAGATCACCGGATCTCTCGTGTTTGGCCTTTTTCCTGTGGAGGCATATGTAAAGCCCATCGTCACCCCATTGAAACAAATATAAATCTGGTCGCCAGGATCGCAGTTGTTGCCGGCGATATTCGGGAACTGCCTGATATCTTCACAAATGTGCATCAATCCCCCCATCCCGCAGGTGTGAAGCCTGCATTACAACTAATGGAAGCTCTTTTGAGCAATTTCTATAAGCATGTTCTGCTAATGAAATGTTTTCTGGAGTATTTCGTCTCATTCTTGGATTAACGCTTTAAATGTGACAAATGAAAACAGCCCTTTGACTTCTCATCGTTTTTGTACCGACCATACATTCTATGACGAATATTATCGTATAGCTGCTTTTTATCACTCCCTATAGTTCTGCCATCTTGTTCAGATTCACCCAGTGTAACTACCTACAGCACGTGTGTACTCATGTTTAGAATTTCAAGTAAGCAGTTTGAGAAAAGCTTCTTGAAAAAAAGTTGCCAAGAGTTTTAAATTTAGTGTTTATTAACGGAGTTTTCGTCTATCCAAAGTGGTTACGCTCTTAATTATTTGGGAAATCGAGGCTCTGTTGTCATGGAGAAATTCCCAATTAAAAATATATTATCACAAAAGGTAAACTCCACATTTCCTACATATTTACCACTTAGTGTGGTTATGCTAACATTTCTGACACAAACACGAATTTCAAGAGGAACCAGCTGTTCACAGATAATTGGTTATGAAGAGGGGGAGGGAAGGAAGAGTTCTTGGAACCAAAGGAACTTTGCTTGGAATTCTTCAAATGCAACGTATTCTGGTTATAAAAGTGGACTCACATTTATAGAAAGGAATTTCCCAAAAGTTGAGTATTTGCAAAAAGACACCTGGCGTTAACGAAAGTTTTCTGCAGTGTCGTAGACATCAGCTGCGCACAAGCCTCGTCTTTGTGCCCCAATCTGGGATAAGAGACCCTCAGTAACAAAGGCGCAGTTTGTCGAAGACGACCACCCGTTTCGTTCGTCAGGGTGATGCAACAAGAACACGCTGTTTGTCAGCATAAGTGTTCCAGATGAGAGCTCCCAAGCTACATTTCACTCAGTTTCTTTCTTTCATTTACATTCACTGCATTTCAAGTAGAACGCAAGATTGAAAATGTGAGGCCATTTGCCAAGTTTTGATAAATCATTCTGAAAAGTAAAAAAAAAAAAAAAAAAAAAGAAAAATGACCCTTAAATATTAAGAACTGCTCAGAATTGTTTCTGCTTAGAACTGGATGAAAGTAAATGACCTATTGAGTAGAATATTCTCAGATGTTATTTAAGCATTTAAACAGAAGACATTCTTTGAGTTGCTTTCAACCATTCTGAATTTGAATTACTCGAGCTGAAAGCTTGTCGAGAGTATCTTGTTAAGATTCGCAATAGGCTTGGTGACATAAGTAACTTGATATGATTCGCAATTTCTTTTTCTTAAAAGAAGTTATTTTCTCTCTTGAATAATGATCTTAATACATGAATGACATAATAATAAGATGATATAAATCATAGGTTTACTAAAGCTAAACGGAGAGATTTTTAACATTATAACCTGTTTATCATGCATGGTTCCGTAAAAGTACTGTTTATATCTATTTAAAATGCAGAAACAAAATTGAAAGCTGCAGATCACATTCTTAAATTTAAAAATACACACAAAACATTTTCATGTAATAAAAAATAAAATAAAAATTATGATAGGCAAAATACATGAAAACTGAAATACTAAAAGCAAAATTTGTAAAATACCAGTTTTTTTTTTAGTCCGTGAATAAGTATTGATACTTCTTTTGTAAAGCATTTCCGAATACATTTTAAATTCCTGAAAAGAACTTTTTAATGCATTTAACTTTTAAAAAATCATATATATGCTTGAAATTTTAAAAATAGGTAACTTAATGACATCTTGATCAAGACTACACATCTGCACAACTGCACACTTTGATCAATGATGATCAATCATGACCACACAAAATTTCTATAATACTAAGTTTGCTCAGAACTTTAACCGGATTAACAAATTAAGTTATGGTAGTCATAATGCAAAGCCGAATAATTATAATCTTATGAGTACTGACGAAATAAAGTAACGTGGCCTAGAGAAGCAGAAACATGCTCTGTCTTATAATTCAAAAACCTCAGCTTAAATACTCTATAACTGATTTACTTTTCTGGTGAGGAAACGGAAAAGGAGAAGTTACAGTAAAGTTAATTAAAATAATAAACCTATATAGTCTATAAAACAAAGTGTAACCCAAGTTTTAGATTTTACAGCAAATAGAATAGGCAGCGCAAGATTCCTAAATACGATAGATAGTTATGATCCATAAATTTTTAATTCCTAATCTTAGCATGGGACAACGATGGTGCTTTGACAGTCGTACAGCATGAAAACACAGAGCCAGTTACTGGTACTCGGGCAAAATGTATAAAGACTTAAAACATAGCTGTGTACAGGAAAAAGTTTTGTTTGTAAAATATAAAAACATTTAAATAATGACCCCCTACTATTGACTGCTATAAGATTTAATCGTAGTAACCTTGAATGTAACGCTTGAGATGTCTACTTAATGACAGAAACTGGCATATGTTTAGGAAGCGTTTAAATGGTGGCTTTATGGGCACAGATATCATAAAGTGAACTTCAGCTCCTAGGCCATCAGCCATTGCTACGTCACAGAGAATGGTATAACTGTTCAGCGTTATGCTACCTGGACCTGACCAATGATAGCAAACCATATACAATCTTCCATTCCACAGTGTAGCTGAGATATCTGCACATTCAGGCATATGTATTTTTACTTTTTGTTTGGCTACGGCTTAAACCTGTTCCACAGGTGTGAATGAAGCTAATCATTTTCATGCCTAATGATTGTAGACGTTTGATAGCTATACTATCGCCTGAACGCTCCCTTGTTCAACATCGCACATGAAAAATTCCCCTTTAGGCAGAGAGCCCTGAAGTGCTTTGCCATAATCTAAATAATCCAGTCAACTACAATCCGAATATGAGAAAGAAGTCCGAATAGACAGAGCTTAGTTTCTTAGCTTGAACGACATTTCCAACTGATGTACGTTAAGAAAATTTAGTAGAGGAACGTCTCTGGCCCCCAAGGCAATAACACAGCGTTGAGAGCGAAATGTGCGTTAAGCAAGAGCTTTGAATGCATGGTTGCCTAAACATTTTTAAAATAGGCATTTCCAAACACCTTCATGATAATTACATTAAATAGGGTCAACGGACACTTCACGTATGTTGATCTGAATTCAACATTTTATTCCAGTGGAACGCAAGGTTACATACACTAACACTCCATAAGATTCTACAACTGACGATTGTTATAATAACCTCTCATGTCCTACGTAAAAAATTACATAAGACCCAAACGTAACTTTTAAGTTATAAGAAGCTGCCATTATAAAGAAAACAATTTTAATACATTCTCATAATTTAGAGACATTTTTATATTGGACATTGTAATAAAACGGTCGCTAAAACAAATGGTCATTACAGACTTTATAAATATAGCGGAACTTTCTATTTGCAGTTGTATTCAAGAGGTACAGCATCTTCCAGGATACATCACAGCACGTGCTGTGATAGTAATCAGTGCATTATTTGTTGCTAACTTAAAAGCTTTAAGAAATGTATTACTGTTTCATTTCTGCATTATACGATAAATTTTAATTAGTAATACGAAGCAATGCAAGGTAAATAAATGTCTAAAATTTTCTTTCGTATTTATTATAGCTTATAGATAACATTTGAAGGACATATCATTGTTGTAAATGTATGGGAGATTGATAAACCTCGAGAAAGAAAAATTCCAAAATATTCCAAATTCCCAAAAAGATTCCCAGAAAGAGGGAGGGGTGAAACAACAACAACAACCAAAAAAAAATCTATAACAGAAAAGAAGACATACTATAAATGAAGGCTGCATAACTTGGGTTTAAAAGGAATGAATAAAGTGATCTGCGTCATGGTCGAACAAAGAACACCATAATTTGCATCTTACGCTATGTCGAAAGGCAATAATTTGAAAAGTGGTATTTGCCAAAGTGCGTGGAAAATAAGTAAATCTCTTCTGACAAAAGAAATGAGAAAATAAATTGTCTCTTATGACAAAATAGTTAAATATCTTACAGAGGCTTTTTGCACATTTTTAGACGATTTTGGTAAGGGGTAATAAAACATCGTTTGCTACAAAAGAAGTAATTGCAATTGTGCTATGTTTTTAAAAGTCAAAATTATCGTCTGTGGCTTGAATTCTTTGTTTTAATTCAAAATGGCGAATTTAACAAAGCAGTGGTTCGAAGGCTACATTTACGCTTTTTCCGAAGAGAAATATGCATACTCCGTTATCCAAAAACGATGTGAGAGTCATGGTTTTGTGATATCTAAAGCGTCGATGGGTAATATCATCAACAAGAAAGGAAAACAAACGTCAAATTAGAGCCTCAAGTGGGACAAAAATTCCAAACAAGTATCCAAGGAAAAAACGGACATCTTCGACTATTGCAAAGGTACGTTGTTTAATGTTAAAAGAAAATCCCCCTAGTCAAAGGACAGTTGCAAAATCATTAAAATGCTCGGTATCCACTGTAAACAAAATGATAAACGTTGATTTAAACCTTAAGAAAGCGAAAAAACGCAATGTGTATCGTCTTCTTCCAAAGCATATCGCTCAACGCAGGACACGCTGCAGAATTCTATATGAGACACACTTATCCAAAGAAAAATAGAAAACAATTGTCACAATAGATGAAGCATGGGTGTATTTAAATGATTGTAACAAAAAAAAAGAGCCATTTATTATCATAAAAGAGATTTAAATACATGGTTCAAAGAATCGAAAGAAAGTTTTTCTAAGGGATTCATGATTGTTGTGGTTTTTCTTATAATGGCAAGTTAAAAATAAAGAGAGTGCAAAAAATGTCAAGATTAACTCCAAATACTATCAGGAACATATTTTATCCCCATTTCTCTGAATGAAATACCATCGCTTTACCCACAGTGCCATCCATCTGTGAGACTCCATCAGGACAAAGCTAGCAGTCACACATCAAAATCCACTGTAAATTTCCTAAAAGAAATGGAACAAAAACTGGGATCAAGGCTATACCCTTCACTGATATCCCTACTAAATCTCCCGATGTGTCACCTATGGAATTTTGTGCTTTCGGACTTTTAAAAACTGCATTATCCAAACGTTGTCCCAAAACCCTAACAGGACTCTGGAAAGCTGTTCGGGAGGAATGGGATAGAATATCTCTTCTACCACTTCAAAAGGCATTATTATCCTGGAAATTGCGGTGTCGAAAGATAGTTCAGAATAAAGGATGTCAGCCAAAACATTTAAAACACAAGAATTTTATGTAATTTAGTTTTGTGAAGACAATATACATCGTCTAAAAAATGTGTGAACAGCCTCTGTACAATAAAAGGAAATGAGATGTAATCTTTTATTAGAATATAAATGAAATCTCTTTTCATTGCAGAGGATTCAGTGATAATGCTTGCCAAATTCGCATTATGATAGATGACCTGATAGCGTAACATTTTGATAATATTTTTAGTGAAGTTTGTACGTATGGGCAGAATAAAGGAATATTTTTCCAAGAAGGGATTTTAAATTGGATTTAAAATGGATTCAAAATGGATTTTTCTTGAGTTCTGTACGTATATTTCGCATAACTCAAAAATGATTAACTGTAGAGCGTTTAAATTTTGTGTGTAAGACTGCCATAATATCTAGTTGTTCACCTCTCGTTTTCATTGCAATCAGCAGTGCTTATAGTGGAATATATACACCCACTTTCTAAACTTGACAGCTTTTAATTTTGCAATTCTTGGTCGTTATTATAAGTTTGCTATTACAGAAATGTTTTATATAACGCAAATATTCATATTTTGACAATGTTAAATAAAATAATATATGCCGACAAATAATGACGAATATAACTTTTAATGCATTTCCTCGTTTCCCATATGTCTGTTTGGGAAAGTTTTATATTCGTTTTGAAAAAAATAAAATTAGAAGTTTGACTTCTGTTCGACAAATATGATCCGGATATTTAATTTCAAAATTTGCAGTTTTTGATGTCATTTTCAACTTGCGTTGAGAATTCCGTAAATAAAGTTAGGATAATTCGAAAGAATAAGTTTTAATAAAGTGTATAATTTAATATGCCGTACAAGGAAAACATGTGATATCCACATTGAATTTTTAAATTCAAATTGTAGAGCCATTAGATATTTTTGGAAGCAGGCAAGATGAAAATCGAGCAACGCCTTCGCCGAGAATCGAACAACAGACCTCTGGATACTCGCCCAGCGTGCAGACCACCCATACGAAGGCACGCCAAGAAAGCGGGAGAAATACCTTATATACTCCCCCTTTTAAAGAGCGACTGGGGTTTCAGGGAACCCAATCGCCAAATCCTGGGTGTGGATAATCCAAAACTCTTTTAGTTCGAGTTCCAGTGTAGAGATATTAGGTATTTTTTGGAAGCTGGCAAGATGAAAAATGAGCAGCGCCCTCGCCGGGATTCGAACTGTGGACCTCTAACATACGCGCCCAGCATGCAGACCACCACACCACGAAGACACGCCAAGAAGGCGGGAATCTTATAAAGTAAATGCCAGAAGTTGAATTTTACAATTTATTATATGATGTATAACATCTTGTATTTATTAAAATCAATTTATTTGTGCGACTTTCAGGTATATTTTTTTTGCTCTAATAAATATATAAATATACTGAATAAAAAGCATAGATGGAGGAATATTTTGTAATGAAAGAATAATTCTTTTTAAAAAATAAGTAATTAATGTGGTAGATGTACTCATATTTCCATTGAGCTCAATTTATGGTCGGATATATAATACAATATTGCAAAAGCTAATGAGAAATCATAGCAAAAGAAAAAAAAAAAGAAATATGACGTCTACTCACGACATAAAATTTACGACATTTCACATCGCACACGCAATTTGATCAAATAAAAGAACGTCACTAAACTTCCTAATATTCTGCACAGTACGCAACATGTCCCAAATATTTCCCAGGCCCCTCCTACCTTTTGTTAGAGACTACCATATGCAAATGTCCTTACTATAACAGGGCTGTCATTGAACAACGACAATAAACCAAACTGGAAAAGCAAATAAATACAAAAAGCATTATCACAAAAGACCCCTGGAATTTAATATCTTAAACGCCATTTTTCTTCCGGTTTTAATGACTCCATCAGTAATCAATATTTCATCATCCAGAAAAAAGGATATATATTTTTTTTCTTTCTAAGCAACCGGATAGTAATTTGTGCCCAATGAATGCTTTGTTGTCATAATTTTAAGGAATTATTGGCTGACGCAAAGATATCCGACATTTTCTGCCACAGAAAATAGAGATGAAACTTCACAGTTTTTTATGAAGAAAATTAATGTTGCCAGAAATGATTAGTTTATGAAAAATTTTTATATTTTGATTACATTTGTCTTGCTTATAATAAAATTTGAAGTAGTCTTTAAAAATACTTACATTTATTAGCTAAAAATTTAAAGCTGCTTCCGTTTTTTATAGGAAACGCGCTTCATTACAATTATTTTCGTTCGATATTTAAAATTTTAAATTATTGTATTTTGAAAAAGCTATCTTATGCTATAAAAATATAATTGTTTTTTAGTCCAGAGTGGAAATTTGCCCAGAAGGGCTATTAATTTCGTTTAGGCATTTTGCGTTGGTTAACTATAAATGGAGTTTCACTTTTCAAATCGTTGTCATCAGAAATTAGAGCTCTGCATTAAAGAAATTAAATAATGAAGAATCTGCATGAATGTATGCATTTTCTCGCACTGTGAAAAACCAACGGTATCTAGAGACATGGAAATTTGAATAATAGTCCTCTACTCGAATATGGGCATATGAAAGCCCAAATTTGGAATTTAGAATTGGTTTCATATCTGTTTCAAATTTTGTAAAACTTTAACGGATTTCTGATTAAGAAACTCAACGATTTCAAAGCGAGCAATGGCAACACTATACGGAGAAAGAACATTTCTATCTCCAGCGCGTTGAGACTGTGTATCAGAAATTCTAAACATGTGCTCCTTTACCATTATTTTGTGATATTGCTATAGAATTGAATTTTATCGTTTAAGTTCGAAGAACTTGATATTTAATACATAAAGGTAACACAAAAAGTTAAAACAAAATGCCGCGTTGGGCGTAATATAAAATCCGAAAGCTTTTAGATTTTTTTTTACTTTTTATATTTTTATGTACAGTAAATTTCAAGCATTTAGCGATATCAATTCAAAAGATTATTCTAATTAAGAAGCATATTAATATATCCCACAAATGATTTCGTAATTTTACACGAGTTAAATTAATCTTACATATTCAAGCATTTGTGTATTAGAATTGAACGAATCATTATAATTAAGAAGCATTTTAGTTAATTCATACGGGAAAATTATATCACTGTTTCGCATAAGTCATATAAAATTAAAGTCGTAGAATATTGTATTACAACAAAAATTAGGGAATCTGTTTAGAAGTTTTAATTTGCGAACATTTTTTTAATAATTAACTTGCATTTCATTCTGTAACGTGAAGTGGCATTAACTTATACATAAATATGTATTACGGCGATATATTTTAGAATTATCTTTCATTTATTGGATTTGTAAGAAAGTAATTTTAGTTTATCCAAAGCTAAATGCTCCAAAGCTAAATGCTCAGCTTTATGCTCGTTTTGCTATTATTCTAGCAATCATATATTTTTTCCTTCCGAATTTCAGCAGCTGAAGCTTTTAGATTTCTAGAGGAACAAATTCCCTCTATTTTTGTTCACAGATGTTAGTTTACGGTCAGTTTTAACATGGGGTGCAAAGTTACACATTTCTGACATATTTTGCCTTTTTTATTTTGATAAAAGCAAGAAAGTGGCTAAGGCTCCCAAAGACTGTGTGAAGTACAGTGTTTACCGCTTAAAGAATGCATGTCAGAATTTTAGTTTAAAAAATTTCATTCTGGATATCTTCCGTTAGAAGTTGACCGAAACTTGAAGGTGACAGATATTAATTAAAGCCATAATTGAACAAAATTAAAGCCATAATTGAATCGAAACGTTATTTAACTGTGCTATAGATTACAAAATGGTTTAACATACTATATAGAAAGAATGGAGTTTCATTTCGCTCTACAAACTGAAATTGCTCTCTTGCCAACCCGATATAACATCGAATAGAAACTTTTGTTTTTCTTTAATTGATGTAAAATATAAACGTTTAGAATTATCTTGCAGAGTGAAAGGGAAAGTCTGATTTAATTTGTAACATTCTAACAATTTCATTTACCTGATAATTATTAATTTAGCCCTAGACAGAAGAAAATACCATAAGGTTTTGGAAGCAATTTCGCTGCAAAAGAATAATTTTGTTATGATTTTGAATATTTTTGGAGGCGGTATATAAGAAAGTTTGGGAATGGTACCTTTTCTTCATTTAATAATAATTCTAAACAACCAATTGGGTTATAGAATATCTCAATGGAAGACAAAGATATTTAAGGCTCTGGGCTATTTCAGCTCTGCGAGGTGCAAAAGTATTTTAAATGCAAAATGTAACTTTTTTTGTGAATAACAAAGCAGCTAAGCAGTAAAATGTTGCCATTATGTAGGAGAATTAAATATAAAACATTCCATACACTTAGAAGTAAAATTCGTGGAAATATATGTAATTAACCATTTTGTGAAGTTACAGTTAGTTCAGCGTGAATACTAGTTGATCCAATACTGAAATACAGGTCGCCAAAATAAACAATTCTTTATTAGGTTTTGCCTACATTTAAGCGACCAGTTCCACGATACGTCCAGAAAAAAAATTCAAATCGTTCCTTTTATCTCCAAGAAATCTGAATGTAAAAGTATGAATAATTTTGGATTTAACTTAACAAACACAACGGACACTTTACTATTTAAGGAGAATAAAATGGTTTATATAGGGCCAACTGTGAAAATTTCTATTACGAATAACCTTCCTATTTTCCTAGTAAAACTCATTCAATAGTTAAAATATTTTATTTATAGGAATTATATATTATTATGCTAAAGTTCAAATTTAATATTTGTCCTCAATATTACATTTTTCGGAAGAAAATCTTAAAATATTTTTGAAAAAATAGATTTCATATATGTAAGATTACATGTAGGTACACATACAAATTTTTCTTCTCCACTTTGAATTGATATTTATAAATATGATCAGAAATTTAAATATGTTTAATTTTATTACAAATGTACAGCATAAAAGTTTTGAATGCAAAAAAAAAAAAAAAAAAATGTGAAAACATAAAAAATGCAACATCTTCGTAACACAAAACAAAACTTAAAAGTTCTTTGATGAATAGAATATTATAGTGTTTCTAAATGTTGAAAACGTTCATTTAGAGGAAACTCTTGGAAAACTTAGAAAATTGTTCTACCAACTTGCAATTTTTAAATATTTTAACTTCCTTGCACCATAATCGTGTTGTGATAAGTGCTCCTCAGATTTACGATTTCTTTTATTTCGTCTTTTAAAAATTTCTTCATCCCGAGTCGTTTTGTATATCGTTGTTAAAGAATTAATTTTGCCAATTTTTTAAAGCTCCTTATTCGTATTACTATGTGTCTATATCAATCTTCATTTCTTGAAATTTTCAGCTTTTCAATTCGATAAAAAAGCCTTCGTTAAAGCATAAAATTGTATCCACCTCTCCAGTTTTCAACATTTTTATACCAATAGATCTATTTTTAGAAGTTTCGACCTTAATGGGTAAATGTTTCTTCGAACTCAGATCTGTGTAAACTACTTTTGTTGCAAGAGATGTGGTTCTGAAAGGAAATGTTGACGTAAATGGAACATATTAATAAGAAAACATATTGATAAGCCTCAGTATAAATTATTTAAAAGAAAATTCTGTCTTGTTAAAAACGGAGCGAGGCTTTGTTAATTTCTGTCATTAACCTTAATGTACTAGAGTTTGGTACTTAAAAACTTAACATGTTATATATTTTTGGAATCAGCAATGTTTAATTTATGTCCTTAAAACGGAAATTAAAAATTCGATTTTAAGAAAGCTAATTTGGTCTAAATTGTTTTAAACATTTTTGCTCCTCCATACTGTATAGAATGATTGAACGTCTCGTGCGCATATTTCTGAGAGAGATAAACTGCACAAGTATAAACCGGAATCATAGAAATGCAGGTTTGAGGATATTATCTTGTGTTAGTGTAGGAGAAGGACCAGAAATGAAACAGCAGCACGTGAGGAAACGGAATGTAACACAGATTTGACATTACTAGCGTATGGAATCGTGTACAAACAGGGAAAGTCCTGGCTTGTCCTGAACTACCGAAACAGTTATACAGTTTTGCATGCATCTAAGTCCTCATCATCTTATATATATGATGATATAAGGCTTGAGAGTTTGTCACCGATAGTTTATTGGTTGCTTGCGTAATTGTAAATTGTTTTATTCTCCGTGCAGTGCAGCGCGTGACGAATACTATGAGAAAGCTAAGCCGGGAAAATTAAAAATACAAGAAAACGTGCATTTAACATTTCATAAATAAATTTAACATCTATATATAATAGAATTCGGAAATATGCAACCGGCAGAAAACAGGAAACGATGAAAAACAAATAAAATGAAATAAATAAATATTTTTATTATATGCGGCTTAAGTGTCTGTTTGTCGCCGGTTGTTTATTGGTTGATTGCGTAACTGTACTAGCCAATGGGGTGAAGTTGCCACGGCACACGGTTGCCGTTTCAATTGAGACGTAGACAATTTCTTGTAAAACTTGCCTTTGCTATGACCATCAATAAGTCTCAGGGCCAAACGCTTAAGCGTGTTGACAATTTTTTACCTGAGCCTGCATTTGGACGCGGTCAGCTTTATGTTGCCTGTTCAAGAGTTCGTGAAAGAACGGACGTAAAATTAAAAAAATAATTGATGGTCCTCTGCAAGGCGAGCTTAAAAATGATGGAAAGATCTATAAATAACCTTTATTTATTGAGCTAGCGGTGGCTCTTAAAAATGTACCACCAGTGGTTGCACTCTACTTTAAGCAATTAAGCAAGTAGATGGGGGGAAACCCCGTGGGGCAGTATGCAAAGGGGCGTCCTCGCCGCCTGCCCTGGGTAATTCTGAATTAGCAGACACCTTTGCACAAATTATTTTAATTACAATTTATAATATCTAGAGCAGCAGTCATTTCGTATGGCCGCCGGGCTTTCTAGTTTCCTCATAAGACCCTGCACAGAGATGTTTTATATATGAGTCCTTTGATGTAACTCAGAAAGAGTAATCAAGGTATGTTAAGCCTGGCCATCTGAAAAGCCACTGCCCACCAATCCTTCATCACTGAGTCCGATTTACTCATGTCTTAAATGCCGTATGTGAGTGATGACGAAAGCGAAAATACAACGTTGTCGACCCTGCATTGCTAAAAGAAACTAACTTCTCTTTATGCAACTTATTCCTCTCAAAATATTGTACTTGCTGAGCTAAATCCCCCTGTACCAGAAGTTAAATTTTATATTTACAAAGCGTACCTACTCCAAGTGTTAAAACTGTTTTAATAAAATTATCTACTTCAATTTTTTACTGGAATATTTAAGAAATAAAGACTGTAGCCTTCTGCTTGAACGCTACAAATACGCTTTTAAACAAATCTTCTAAAGGTTTATCCGAAGTTTTATTACTGTCGTCTTGCAAAAGTAAATCTTTATTATTAATTCCATTTTAAATTATTATTAATTAGTTCTTTTAAAATTAATCTAAAATGTACTGTTGTTACCTCTAAAATTATCTCGAAGGCGTTCTGTTGTTAATTAGAATTTCGTGAAGGTTTTGACGTTCGCCAAAATTTATCAATTAATGCATGACTTCAAATTCCGCTTTTCCGAATGAGTAGAAATTTTGTCTCTGTTCTGGACCTGCCTTTTTTTAATCTTCCCTTTTTATTTCCTTCCTTTTTTTTTTGTTAAACTTAAAGAAATGCTCATCATTAAATATCTAACTAAAATCTTATTAATAACAAAAAAAAATGAATGGCATTTTTTTATTTATTTAAGGAAAATAGAAAAAAAAATACGAATGCTTATGAAGCTAAGAAAAAGTAAACTGGTTTCTTTTCAACTTGTTGAATCTAATGAGTCGCAGTTTTGAAAATCTAACGATTTTTTTGTCATCTTCACCCACCTTTTTCTTCTCCTTCTTCTTTTTAAAGCAGTTAGTTTTTTTTTATTTATTTCTGGCTAAAAACGTATTATTAAGAAGGAAATATTAAAGCGAGTTTTATTTATCTAAGCAAATTAGGAAAAGTAATTTTGGGAGAACTTTAATATTTATGAGGTAAAAGAAAAACAAACAATTTTCTTTCCAACTTGTTGAGCGAACGGGCTGGCTGCATGGGCGTTTTCGTGGTTTTCCCCATGTGTAACGTGTATACGAGCCAGTTTCCCTTAGAAAGTCCTCCACGAAGGCATCCCTCCCTTAAGGCAGATAGCCCTCGAGTGCTTTGCCGTAATCTAATAAAACCAAACCAAACCAAACCAACTTGTTGAATGCAAAGATGACTTGAAATTAATTATATGTCCCATGCATTACTCAGTTGCAGACATGGCTTTAATTAGAGCGTATATGAGAATACCATTCACGTATTTAAATACATTCAGTAAAGTATAATGAAATGAATTGAACACGAAACTAAGAAACGTTACTCGGATTTTAGCTTTAAAAAGGTCCCGCAATGTAAAGCAGCATGGCCAAAAATGGAGTCTAGTTTTACTTTTCGCAATGAATGATGAACTCTGTCTTAGCATTGTTAAAGGGCCATTACCGATATCGATTTTAATAGAAGAGGGGGGGGGTTGAGTATTTTTCGATGACGGTTGGAAGAGATAATGAAAGGATATTATCCACCCAGATTAAGGTCTTTTTTTCTATTTGATATCCAGAAAAATGAACACGAATTCATTTTTTTTCAGTGCTTAGAATTTAAAACTTAAATCACTTTTGTTTGATCCCATGCGTTTACGTAATAGAAAACATCAAAGCGGAAACATAACAGGCTAATATTTTTTATGACATTTACACTGAGAATTTTCCTTTTATGTTTGTTTGGCAACTCCTCCATCAAAATACCATTAATTTTCCATTTTTTTGTTGTTGTTTGTGGAAATTAATGCCTTATATCCCCGAAGTAAAAATAACCAATAATGTTTATTTGATTTTAATAGCCCAGAGAAATTTTAAAAAATCTGAGCAAACAAAGACTGCTCTGTGTCAGGAAGTATAACCCGGTGGTTGGTTTGAATAATTTATGAACATAACTATTACGTAGACCAAAATTATTTATGTAAATTAAATACTGTATAAATGCGTATATATTGCAAAAAATTACTCTTGAAAAATTCAGTAATTTATGTAAATCATAATTACTTAAATATTTAATTAATTAATTCAATTAATAAAAATGTAGAAGAATAAATTCCAGTTTCTCTTATCCGTTCTCGACGAAAATGCAAACCACTGTATAGATGAGGTTAATATTAACTCTAACTGTTCATATCATTATTTTTCATGGCCCCTAATCTTGTAAACATGATCTAAAAACTGTAACGTAACAGAAATATGCAATGGAAGTGAAGGAACATATTACAGCGATACAACTCTGCTCGTACGAGTTTCACGTAAGCAGGATGAGTAAAGAGTAAAGCTTTGCGGACTAGCTCCGCCGTATGTAGAATGAGTAAAAGTAAAGAGTAAAGCTTTGCGGACTAGCTCCGCCGTATGTAGAATGAGTAAAAGTAAAGAGTAAAGCTTTGCGGACTAGCTCCGCCGTATGTAGAATGAGTAAAAGTAAAGAGTAAAGCTTTGCGGACTAGCTCCGCCGTATGTAGAATGAGTAAAAGTAAAGAGTAAAGCTTTGCGGACTAGCTCCGCCGTATGTAGAATGAGTAAAAGTAAAGAGTAAAGCTTTGCGGACTAGCTCCGCCGTATGTAGAATGAGTAAAAGTAAAGAGTAAAGCTTTGCGGACTAGCTCCGCCGTATGTAGAATGAGTAAAAGTAAAGAGTAAAGCTTTGCGGACTAGCTCCGCCGTATGTAGAATGAGTAAAAGTAAAGAGTAAAGCTTTGCGGACTAGCTCCGCCGTATGTAGAATGAGTAAAAGTAAAGAGTAAAGCTTTGCGGACTAGCTCCGCCGTATGTAGAATGAGTAAAAGTAAAGAGTAAAGCTTTGCGGACTAGCTCCGCCGTATGTAGAATGAGTAAAAGTAAAGAGTAAAGCTTTGCGGACTAGCTCCGCCGTATGTAGAATGAGTAAAAGTAAAGAGTAAAGCTTTGCGGACTAGCTCCGCCGTATGTAGAATGAGTAAAAGTAAAGAGTAAAGCTTTGCGGACTAGCTCCGCCGTATGTAGAATGAGTAAAAGTAAAGAGTAAAGCTTTGCGGACTAGCTCCGCCGTATGTAGAATGAGTAAAAGTAAAGAGTAAAGCTTTGCGGACTAGCTCCGCCGTATGTAGAATGAGTAAAAGTAAAGAGTAAAGCTTTGCGGACTAGCTCCGCCGTATGTAGAATGAGTAAAAGTAAAGAGTAAAGCTTTGCGGACTAGCTCCGCCGTATGTAGAATGAGTAAAAGTAAAGAGTAAAGCTTTGCGGACTAGCTCCGCCGTATGTAGAATGAGTAAAAGTAAAGAGTAAAGCTTTGCGGACTAGCTCCGCCGTATGTAGAATGAGTAAAAGCTAGATCTTTTCAATAAACAGGGAACCGTTTCTTATGCGAATTCGAGTATTAGTCTCAGCTTTCTGCTGCTCGTATGCATTTTCATTGCTACAAAAACATCTTAAAGAAATCTTAAGCATTTAATTTCTTTATTAAAGTAAAGAGATTTATTTATTTATTTATTTACCATCAGATGAGCAGCTGCACCGCCTTTAAGACACTCAGCTTTTACGCTCAACTGATGGAATCATCTACCAACTGTGTTCTTATGTAAAATAAAATTTTAATTTTAAAATTTTGATAATTACATAATAAAAATTAAATATCAAGAAATAAATATATAAATAATACAATAAATAATAAACATAAATACAATAAATAAAAGTTAAAAATTTAGAATAAGATAAATACAATGTTATTATATATGAAGTCAAATAAAGTATCAGAATTTTGAGAATTATATAATAAAATTTAAGAAATTAAATATATAAATACATAATACCTAAATAAATAAAATATGTAAGTAAATGAAACATAAATACGTAAATAAAAGTAAAGAGATTAGCAATATCACACCTATATTGGAATTGCAAACTCATTAAGTTTATACCAACATTTAGCAATTAAATACGGTGAGACTGCCTGCCCGCCCAAACAGTACATTCACACAGAGGTAAATTTTACACATTTGCTAATTATTTTATGTACACGTAACAAATACCACACTTATTAATATACTTTTCCCCTAACAGCTTAAGAATATAATGTAGATAATTCGGATTTATGCTAATAACGCAGAACGCATGCAGAGATAGGTAAGTACTGTGCGTAATGAAAATAATTTTATTAAAACTAATAATATCTTTGGACTAAAGAACGATAAAATATCAGAATATCTAATCATATGATATGATCTTAATATAAGCGTTCTCGCCAGGAATGGTTATAAGGTTTAATTATCATTTAATTATATTAAATCTTTCCTGTACTTTTACTTTTTGCCAACTCCACCAGAAATCCAAATTAAATTAGTTAAATACTGGATGAAAATCTGTCCTAAATTCAATGAGAGTGTTAATAACTTACAACCAAGAGCACTGTAACTTTCAAATTCTACCTGCGCTTGTGATGTGTAGACAATTAACGATTTTTGCCTTTTGACTTTGCTTTCAGATGTCTTAGAAGACTCGCTTCCATAGCAGCGAGTGCCGTAGTCCGTAGGTTGATATCTGGTTTGTATATAAATGGAATACTGAAGCATTATTAAGTGACAAGAAGCCGATGTTAAGTTTGTTAACTTTTTAATTTTGGTAACTTCAAATCGAAATCTAAATAAATGTTTGAGTTCATTTTACAATAGTTTTTATTACTTTGTTGTATCCCTGGATTCCAGTTTAAATAGGATTAGATTTCCTCAGGCAGTCTATAAATATTGCCTCTATGTCAAGTGTAATTAGAGATACTTTTACACGGTATATACAATATTAATCTCCGCTATCAATTTTAAATTGCTAAATTGTGTGAATAAAAGGGACAAATATGTGAATAAATACAGTATTAAGCGAAACAAATAGTTATTACATTTATATGCAAACATTTTACAACAGCGTATTTCAATACAGAAAATGGCTTAAAAAGTTACCGCATTTACTCGCAAAATAAGCGAGGCATTCACCCGGATTCGAGACTTTTTGATATTAAACCCCGAAAGCACGAGGTAAGGAAAATGAAAATTCCTTGCATTCTTCTTCGCTTAAAAGGCAGCTATGAAGGAAGGGATACAGTTGCCAAATTTAAATAGTGACGAAATATCGTAATTACATTTTTGTTTGAATATCACCTGTAACGGTTACAGCCGAAAACATCGCGGCAAAAACATCGCAGACGAAAACGTCGCGGAGAAAACAACGCAAGGCGAAAACGTCGTGCTACAAAACATCGTAGGAGGAAACATCGCAAAGAGAAAACATCGCAGTTCTAAAATATCGCGGTACAAAACATCGTCGTCGAAAATAAAGCGGTTCAAAAACTTCGCAGTTTAAAAACATCGTCGTCGAAAATATCGTGGTAAAAAATAAAGTCTCTACAAATCATCGCATGACGATAACATCGCAGACATACTTTTTTCAGGTTTTAATAATTGTAAATGGATATTCCCGTAATGATTTGTGAGGGCAAGATGGAAAGAAGGATAATTTTTACTTTCATATTTTTTATTAATCAATAAATTGTTGCTGAGAAAATAAGGAAACTTCAGCATAGAAATTTAATGCAACTTATAGCACTTAATAGAATTTTAAACCGACATAGTTCACTAACAAAGGTCATTAATAAATCATTTTTATAAAGCTTTTAATGGTAATTTTTCATGAAAAGTATAATCTATAAGTTGCATTTAATTTTCTATGCTTAAGTTTCCTTCTTACTTTTTCAGCAAAAATTTATTAGTTAATAAAAAAGTGTGAAAGTAAAAGTTATCCTTCTTTACATCTTGCGCTCACAAATCATTATGGGAATATCCATTTACAATTATTAAAACCTGAAAAAAGTATGTCTGCGATGTTATCGTCATGCGATGATTTGTAGATGCTTTATTTTTTACCACGATATTTTCAACGACGATGTTTTTAAACTGCGAAGTTTTTGAACCGCTTTATTTTCGACGACGATATTTTGTACCGCGATGTTTTAGAACTGCGATGTTGTCTCTTTGCGATGTTTTCACCCACGATGTTTTGTAGCGCGACTTTTCGCCTTGCGTTGTTTTCTCCGCGACGTTTTCGTCCGCGATGTTATCGGCGGACACCACCTGTAACACAGTCTTGGAAATTTTCGAAGGCAGAAAATCTTAAAAATCAGCTTCGTCCTTGCTGAGATTCGATCGCCTGACCTTCCATTTCGTAGCCGGACGTGCCTCCAATTATTCCGCGAAGGCACTCAGGGAGGGAGGAGAAAATGCTTTAAATGAATGTAGAGTCATTAGGGTTTTTTGATACTGGAGAAGTGAAAAATGAGCAATACCCTCGGCGGGACTCAAACCGGAAACTCTTGCGCAGGAGAAACATTGCGTTGCTCGTCTTAACAATGCCAAACTCCAACAGACAATGCTTACGTTCCTTAGGACTACGAAGTTAAGATCTTAGGACGACTTGCTGGTCAACCAAACCAGACGAGAATTTTGTCTCAGAAAGTGTAATATCCTTTTAAATTAGAAGGAGACAAAAGTGTCTGAAATGGATAGGAAGAGAAAATAGGCACCTCACCGGTCATAATGTTCTTGTTGATGATTTGCACGTGTTTGTCCCGGTCCGGTCTGGTGTGTTCGTGCCAGAAGCCGACTACGTGGCCAAGCTCGTGCACCACAATGCCGAACTTATCGCAGTTTTTGCCTATGGAGATGGCCTGCGGGCCGTTGCCGCGCTTTCCCACGAAAGAACAACACCTGCAAAGAGAAAAATCGAGAATTAGAAAATTGATTTGCAAACAATTCCAATACAGAGTAACCAATATAATAGGATGAGAATAAGTTCTATACCTGATTGCAAATATTTTACATAAAATAATCACTGAAGATATACTCATGGAATTTGAATCATTACGCAGTTCTATTATTATAGTTTTTTATCCTGCAATAAATGATACTACAGTAATTATAAGAAAATTATAGTTAGTGGTGAAATGAGTTCGAAGGAACGAAAAGCTGAGCCTGTTTGTAGTATCTTGAAATCAAGCCGCCCATCAACGGCGGTTTAGAAGTTTGTACAGACGCAATCATCCAAATGTTAAGAGCATCAGGTATTGTGTGAGAGGTTTTAAACCAAGTCGCCCATCAACGGCAGTTTAGAAATTTGTACAGACGTAATCATCCAAATGGGGATTGTGGGAAAGGTTTTAAAGGAAATGGTAATACTGGTGATGTTCCAGAATTGCAGGTATTCTGTGAGTGAGTACTGAGAGTGTGATCGTTGACATCATTGGTGAACTGGATAGAGGTTGTATCAAAGATCGAGTGTTTGCCATACCAGGCCTTGATAATGATACTTTCAAGGCCAGAATAACTCATGATTTGTCAATATAACGGAGCAAATGTTGACGAACAAGTGGCGCGAATTCGCATACGAATTCTTCTCCTAGCTACAAAGATGGCTCATGTTGTAAATTACTAATACAACAAATCTTCATTAAAAAAATCGGCTTTTTTGATTGATAACACAAACAATACCACGGGGTTGCAGTATGAAACACAATACAGAAAAGTAAACAGTAATGGAAAAAAATTTCTTATTTACGAAGGATCAAAATAATTTACAATGAATTTACAGAAATAATTGTTATAATATATGGTGTGTTGCGGCACTAAATGTAAAAATGAAATAGAATTAAGTGTAGTGAATTAGAGTTACTTGAGCACCAAAAATAGTCACATGGCGTTTTTTGAATTAAAGGATCAACAAATGTAAATCAAATGAATTACTTACTTAGTAAATCGCGTTGTGTAGCAATAACCCATAAATACATACGAACGTGCGGATCAAAATGTATGATATAGAAGGAAATACGAAACCAAGTACTTACCCCAAAGTACGACAACTGTATATTACCAAATCAATTACATTTTATTCTTCATCTTTGATATTGAAATAAGCATTAATATAAATAAATTATCAACTAGACAGACGAATAAATTTGAATATCAAGCACGAGTGATGCACATCACCAGAATTAAAGTTGCACTCAGAATAAAGTCAATCTTTCTGCATCAGCTCTAAACAAAGTCTTGGTGAAAAAGAAGCAATCAAATTTTGATGGCAGTCATTAAGCGTACTTGATTAATCATGGTACTTCTACTTTTTTTCTTTAAATCAGGAAATATCAGATCTCGCAAACACGTGCGCGCGAAGAGTTCTCGAAAGGAGGAAGAAGCTGAACAAAAATTATTTTCTGCAACGATTTACAGGAAACAGGAGTAATTATTTTCTTGAATCTTCATGTAAAAATCTCACTAAAAAGGATTTTCATGTAGAGCAGACAGCATCGAAGGAACAGCAAAGAGAGCAGGAAAATGGCACATCGCATCGGCCAGGGAGAGGACAGACCGAAGCCCGTCCTACACCCTCGAACGCCAGCAGCAGAAGAGCGAGAAACCGGTTGTTGCAATCTTTTTCGTGTTGTCCTTGAGCGTTTGCGGTTAGCACACCTGACGCTGAATAATGTGGAGGCTTGCCTGCACAATAATCAAAGGCAATTCTCTCACAAATAAACTGATGGAATAATTAATATTAATTATTTAATATTTTTAAGGCCAGTGTTAAGATCTGTTATTGTTTTTGTTGTGACTTTTCTCACTTGTCTGACAGTAACATCAGAACAAGCCCCCGAAATTCATCGTGGCAAGGAGTGCAAGCGTGAGCCTGTCGTTGGCAAGAGCCTTGAGCACCAAACAGGTGACAGTACGACTTTGCTCAGTTCCACGTTCAATTTTGATGGCGAGCACCCCGAGGGGACTGGTCCGAGAGTTTAGTACCCCCTCTTACCTTTCCACAGCCTCTCAAACTAGTGCTACTAGAATCTCATTTCTTAGAAAAGTCCCGTCTAGCAGGAATCGTTGCTTAGATGTGATAACCTCTTAACACTCATTAATGGGAGGTTACCGCAACACTTTTCTTAAACTACATATTCCCTCGTTATTTTAAATCAAGCTGATGTCCCTTCTGCTTAAGACCGATGGAACAAATAGCAAGAAAATAAACAAGTATAAATAATTTCTAACCAAAAATACACCTTATACTTTATACACTACAGTACAAGATCTCTGTTATTCAAGCTGTAATTATCAGATTTTAAGCTTTATCCCATGTATCATGAAATTCTAATTTGTACTAGAAGTTGTTGCTATTCATATTTTGGTTTATTCAATAATGATTGTTTACAAATTTGTGTGAAGTCTAACTATCTGAAATGTTTAATTCTGGTCTGGCTCCGTAAAGACGGTAGGCGAATTATAGTCCCCTCCTAAATCTTTCAGTAACGTAACACCAACTAGGGACAAGACTTAAGTTGGGAATTGTGGTTTAATAGTTTTGACTATATTTCTGTTTTAACCTTTTGTCTTAATCTTTTAATTGTATTTTTGCTTGTTTGGGTTAGGTGTGCTGCGACCATGAGACCGAATATTATATGCCAGGAGGGGTTTCAGTACACTCGCATATTACATTACTATTTTTGTCTAACAAATTTACACAGCTCGTGTAATAACAAAAGATATAACAATATTCACAAAACAAATAACGCTGATAGGTTTGGCATCAGGCCCTTAACAAACGTGAGCGAACACGATTAGCAAAGGCTAAAGCCGATTCAGGCATATCCGTTAATTGAGCCAGAATTGTATAAAGACGGTCTACGATCGCTGCCAAAAGAACTCTTATTTCAAGAACTTTGTTATTACATACATTACTAACTTGCATCTTGGCCACTAACTAACAGCCAGTGGTAGTAGAAGTAACAGTACAGGCAAAATAATAAAGCAAATGATTAACTGTAAAACATAAAACCCTACCAACTAATTTTTCAAACACTACGGAACATGTATTATTGTGAATGTGAGCGTTTATTATTCCATTATGCACGTTGTATTTCTTTTCCGTCATGACGTACTTGTGCAGCGTACCGGAGGGGAATTATAATTCCCTGTATCATATTTTTATTGTAGTAGAAGTATAAATTTAATTACATATGATTTCAATGTGCAGCATTTATATTTATAATTTAATTGCATAAAGTTTATCACAAACGTACATACATACGCACACATTTATTGATGCTCAGCCCTTCTGTTTTAACAATTGGTAATCGATAGTTTTCTATTATCCGACATCCACGATTAATCGATGGCTTAACGCTTTTTGTGTTGACTGAGACTTTCTTCTTTCATATGTATTATTTGATCATGAGTATTGGAAATCATATACTTATGCTGTTTACATATGTATTTACTGAACATTTTCATAATGCACTGAACCTGAAGGCTGGGTAAACATATAATTAAGTAAAAGTAAATATGCTTGTAAAAAGTAAATTGTATTGCTCTGTTTCGTAGTGCCCATCTTGTTCGCCTGTAAAACCTGTTTCTTTGCTATTCTACCGGCTATACAGGAAAGCAAAGCATCAAATAGAAATTTTCCTTTTTTTTTTTTTTTTTTTTTAAAGAATTGGCTTACTGCTATCTTGTTAATATAACAGCGCTTAATTTGTTTCCCGTGGCAGGAAATTGTGAAAGATGTATTTTATATGAAGACAGAGCTAATACTGAAATAAAAGCCATTTCGTTGCAGAATATACCTTCTTTAGAAACCTGTCAAGTGGAATTTCAAGCCTTCCTTCATGTTGCATCATCAACCAAGGCAGCTATATAAAAACATGTCAAAAATTGCATTAGTTTATATTAATAATTAACTGACTTGTCTATAAGGCCGCATTTCATAATAGTATGTAGACTGCAACACCTACATGCAGTGACAATACACTTACGCTTGAGAAAACAGTCCACGTTACCAAAACACTAATTAATGCAGCTTTGTACTGAAATTTGACATGAATACGCATTTATCTGGGATAACGGTATGGTTTTTATTATTAGCACGGCTTTCAAGTTTTGCAGCTTACAATTAGGCAGTTAAAGTTTAACCATTCTTGATTTTAAGAATATGTGACTTTTCGACTGAGAAATTAATTTTTCTTCATTAAAAATTATCTACAGAGCGAATGAAAGTCATTAAAGCATTCCAGATTCATTCATTAGTTATCGTTGTTCATTCAGATTCAGCAATCGAATCTAATTCCACGAAATGGAAACTCTGTATCTCCTCTGATTAGTTATGGTGCGAAAAAAGTTTTTTTTCCCTTTCTGAATAACGGCTGAACTATATATCATTTATAAACTGAGTTTGACTTAACTTGGAAAGTAGAATAACTTTCTAGAGTGTCGAAAGAATTTTAATCACCTTTTTACCCTTCACAAAAACACTTCGAGGAAAAAAATAATTATCACAATAAATAACTACACTCTTGAGAAGGGAAGATATACAGTGATGGACATGAGTAAAGGCACATTTTGCGTTTACAAGTGAAAATTTAAACTAAAAGCCTAACAACCTGGCTAACTATTCCATAGTATTAATTAAATTTTCAACGGAAAAGGACTATTTAGAGCTATCACTAGCTGATAGCAAAAAATTAATGTTTAAGGCAATCAATAACGAAGTAGTGTAATGAAGGGTAAATTATGTTGCCAAATCTCTCTCTTACTTAGATCTATCTGTTACTTAGATTCTTTAATTAAAACTCACTTGGTCATGCTGCATTATAGGAGCAAACTGATATTACACTCCTGAAAACGGGAAGACACATACATATAGGCACAGGACGGAATATCAGAATTTCACCATAGCTTGTACAGGTATAGTCCTAATGCTCCCTTGCTGCACATTTAGTATACATTTACAAACATTTATGCTTTCTTGGGGATTCGACTCCAGGTCAATAATATGGCCCACAGCATCATCAGCCACTATACAAATGGGTGGCACACATAGATACGCGAAGCTTTCCGTAGTAGTTGAACGCACATTACTATTTTGGTGCTACCAATCAGGCTCCGGTAACGACGATACCGCCTATCGTCATTACAGGAGCCTAGAGCGGCAGTCTTGAAGAAAAAATGAAGCATTTTTCCGCTTCTCGAAAACGCATAAGTTTAATAAAAATATTTAAAAAAACTTTGCAATGCAGTACACTTATAAGGTATTTCTCCCCCTTCCCTAGCGTGTCTTCGTGGTGTAACGGTAGCACGTTGGGCCGGTATTCCAGAGGTCCGTGGTTCGATTCCCGGCGAAGCGGTTGCATATTTTTCCTCTTTTCTGCTTCCAATTAACCTAATGACTCTACACACTGATTTGTGTAATTATTTAAATAAAAAATAACTGGAATTATATGATTATTTCGTGAACATTAAAATTCAACGAAACTAAATTTAATGTGTTTGAACAATATTTGTTATGGCCATTCACGCTGCCAAAAATGCAAAGGGTAATGAAATGTAATTTATAGAGTATTTTTATCCTGCACAAGCACTGCAGAATTTTGCATTTTATTAGTTGATGCTTAAAAGTTTCTTAACGGAAAAAGCCGTCATACAGTCCCTCCTTCAAATTTGATTTTAAGCGTTTGCTTTTATAATTCTAAGTAACATAATTATTTGCTAATTACGATTTAACAAAGGAACGTTTATATCTTTAAAATGTTCTAAGCAATTTAAAAGCACTTTTTACTGATAGAAATATGAATTTATCTTTTGATGCAATTTCTGTTTCCTGTCAAAAGATTTTGTGCGCTGAAATATAAATGATGCTCTTCAGTGTTGGTAATTAACCAATTTTTTTACGCTTAACAATCTGTCCGTCAGGATAAAAGGAAAATCTTATCTTTTCTGCCGTCAAAGTGCTGATTAAGATAAATTACCCTAATCAAGACTATTCATTTAAGATAATGCTGATGTTCAGAATAATAATCAATAACCTACCTATGCTCAATTTTTTAATTTCCAAGCAACGTAATGTTTCTCACATTTTGTGGATATAATATAAATATTTAGTAAATTCTCGAGAAGGTATATAATTTTTATTACATGGATAAGATAAAATCTTGAATTATTAGGAAGTATTTAAAAACATTACATATTTGAAAAACATTATGAGGTATATAAAGGTGTAGATAAATCAAGTTATTTTTAAAGCAGCATATGTGAAAATTGTAAAATGCTCTCTTCGGGACTCTAACTGTCGACCTCTTGAGTTTGCGCTGAGTGTGCTACCGTTACACCACGAAGGCATGCAGAATGGAGGGAGAAAATATCTTACACACTCTCCTTTTTAAACTGAGACTGGGGATTAGTGGAGCCAGTCGCCAAATCCAGGTGGTGAAGAATCTTCATCAACCATAGTTCGGGCGCCACTGTAGAGAAATCAGGTTATTTTGTAAAGCAGAATATGTGAAAATTGTGCAGTGACCTCGCCGGGACTCGATCACTGGGTCTCTCGAATACGCGGCGAGTGTGCTACAATTACATCACGAAAGCATGCAGTAAGGAAGAAGAAAATACCTTATAAAACTATGAGGTATATAATTACCACAGCCAACATGGGTCCGAAAATTTTCGCATATCCAGTGAAGAAATGCGTTTATATATCTAAAAGTATATGTATATTTTAAGAACTTTACGTCCTGGGAAGTATTTAAGAAAACGCATTTTTTGCCGTCGGATATATTTCTTTAAAATAATATAGATTATATAATATTAATTTACAAAAGGTCATTAATTTGCGAGACACTTTGAAATGTTCCCAAACGATCATAAACTCACGGCTCGGTTGAGTTTGGGTGTATTTTCGTTTGGGATACCCAGTACTTGATTGCCATATTTTCTGTGTTAATGGAGGAGTTTGCGAGCATTACTTTGTTAAAATGTGATTTATTAATTACGAGCAAAATAATATTGACAACGTAATAAACCATCCAGTTCGAAAGAGAACCTTTACAGAATCGAAAGCGTTATACAGTTGGAAAGAAACCCTTTAACGCATCTAGGAACTACATGTGCTTATTTGCAATAAAGACACGTCAAAACGCTGATTCGCCGACTTAAGGGGACTGGCGTCGTCCATTATTATACACTCAACTGCTAACAATCTTTATACTATTGAAAGCGGTCATATGTATTGATAGCCATGATAACAGACTTGAGCAAGGGAACCTAAACACGATACCGGTAGCATATTTCACAAGTGCACATCTGTGTAGCCACCGAGGGAGTGGCTTCTAGGATGGACCAATGAGCATCCTGTGATATTTCTGTCATGTCACATGACCTTTCGCGTGCTTTAAGATTAAGCAAGATGGTTGAAAATTTTCTGCCACGCAATTTTCTGTACAAAACAATTAAAGCATCGTCGATTGCTTCTGAAACTTTTCATTGCGAAGTTAGTTCAAATATAGGCAATTATGAAGATTTCACTACATGGTTGAAATAAATACAAACACATGTTGGATACTTCGCAAAAAATATCGATGTGAAATATTACTTAAGTGGTAAATAAGATGAAGAAAGAAATATGTGATATACAAGATCTGAGCCCAAATGCAACTTTTACATAAAACTATGCGTATGAGAAAAATACTTACACCAGTTATATATGTAAATAGAAGTCAGCACTTTTTATTGCAGTCTATATGAAAAAGATGTTCTATAATAATAAGCAATGCAGAACTTTATTCAAAGTGAACTTTACTCATTTGCATTCATATACATTTAGTGTGTTAAATTTCTCATTTAATAACTGGTTCTTAAATGTATCTACACAAGAAATAATACTCATCAAACAGAGTGAATTTATCTTACTCACAACGACTATATTCAATTTATTTACATATAATTTTAATGTTAGCAATGGATATAATCAGATTATATGTATTCTGAATCTTACCCTTTAAAACTCAAAAGAATGCAAGCACTGAAATAAGAAAACACTAGATTCATTGGAACCCTTTCAGTCATTCTCAGCTCAATTAAAAAAATATACACTTGAATTCTCTTAACCCACATAATATGCAGTGAACATCAATCCAAATATTAATGCGTGATAAAAATTGCGAAAGTGATAAAAATCGCGATTAATTAAACTCAGAAAACGAAAGCACTACGAGATTTTCTACTATTACGCCATATATTTATAACTGCGAAACAAATGCAAATTAAAACGTAAACAATATATGCTCACATGCACGAAGATTTAGCATCACAAGAGCAATAGCAGCTCATTGGTCCATTTCCGAAACTCCTCCCTCAGTGGCTACGCTGATGTGCACTTGTGAAATATGCATACCGGTATGCTTCATAGCGTAAAGCCTTAGTTAAAACTGGTACTTTTGCTAAGCTATGTTGAAACATTCAGTCAGTTATTCAGAAGCCGCCGGTCTATAATCTTCATACTATGTACTGATGTTCAAACACACCTCTGTCACAAGAAAGTGTTTACGCCGTTTAATGCATTTACATGGTGATGTCTTACTTGTAGAATGGAAATGAAATTTATTCACACCGCAGATAATGCATTGCATAACAGCTCACGGACTAATCCCAGAATATTTGTGCAAGGTTAACATCAGCCTGTGCATGTCATAAAACTCAGAAAAGCCAGAGCATTATTTAACCGCATGCTCCTTTACATCAAGGCATTATATACTCCTGCCCGATACAAATCAGCAAAATAATTGTAGGTAATATATTAGCAGAAAAAGCTCTCAAAGTCAGAATAATCGAGAACATGAGCATTCTCTCTCAGTATGGCCAAAATCTAAACGCATCTGGTCTTGTGCACTTCTTTACATCAATAGATACGAAACTACAGCCACTATAATATTTGTATAACAAGTATGACACATCTCCGCCGTAAGTAAGTAAGTAAGATATTGGCTTCCTTGCTCCGCGAGACTAAATCGCACTACAGGTTCCTTCACCCCTTAGAACTAGGCACAGAGGTTCAACCTCCGCCTCCCACCTTGGAGAGAAAGACGTACCGCCTGGGACACGTCACCCAGACGGCACTGGTCGTCGATTTGCTACCTGCCAGTTGTTGAGGCTGCCCTTCGCAGTGGGGCATTTTCCGCCATAAACTGGCAACAATGTAAAATAATTCATGCAAGTAACACGATTCATAGAGTACTAGGCTGGGGATTATACCCGTCTGGCTATCGTAGCAAAGTAGTACGTCCTCATCTTCTGTAACCTGCCAAAACGCTGCAATAACGTTAGACAATAACTAGTATGTCTTTGCAGTTAATTTGCATGTTTTCTGCGTTTGTACAATGGAATATCTCTGTTATAATGAATATTGATAAGGATCCGAGTTCTTAGTCTATTGACTTCTTATGCTGTCTAGTGTTAAGACCAAGCTCCTTAACAAAAATACCCAAATAGGGCTTCTTTGGATCCTCCACATAGTTGGTTAGCAGCTGAGAAAAAAAGGAGTTACATTGCTAGGATTCATGATGCGCATTCTTGTAAGTAGGCAGATAAGCAGTCGACCGACCAACATTGTGTAACATTGCAAATTTTATTTATCCATGTCACAGATTTAGCTGCAACTTCTTGCCGGAATGTTTTCATTTGCCATAGTAGGAATATTATTATTAATCCTCCTGATAAGAACATAAGCTATAGGATGTATTATACCATTCACTTACCTCATAAAAGTTTAAAACGTATACACTGTGAGTGTTAGAAACATGTATTAGAGTGAATTTGTTCTCAGAAAATCTGATAGATATCAGGAAAAGTCAGTATCGGCATCGAAGCAATAGCATGCGAGACTGTGGATCGGCTGGTTGAGTGAAGAAAGATGAAAGCTGTGAGTGGTTTTAAAGAAACGAAGAGTTTGTTGAAGACACAAGGGAACAAAGATTTGGTACCACAAATATACCACCAAACGCTTCGTTTCTTGGTTGCACACACATCATTCACAGAATGTGTCAGCAGGTGGAAGCCACTGGCTCTATGTTGAAGAAGAATTGACAGCACCATCAAGTGTGTCCACACAGTAAAAATGGCAGCAGGTCTTCCTTTACTCAATCATGCAGTATGGACCGCACTACAACATAGTTAATGTTGTTCTTAATTTCCTGCGTGAGGTGAATGCTATTTGAAATGTTACATCGGTATCCTCAATGTTCTGACACTGACAGACAGCACCACCCGTTATATCTTGGATATTAATCCAAATGCAAAGATTCGCTTGCAGTCTATTGTGAAACAAAATGGAGAAAACATTGAACACATTCTGCTCTAAACTTACTTCCCCTGCTGAGACAGTTAATTAACTATGCATGTAGAGACATTAGGATTTTTTTTTTTTTGGAAGCAGGAAAGGAAAAAATGAGCAACGCCCTCGCCGGGAATACGCGTCCAGCGTGCTGAGCACTACTCTACGAAGGCGGGAGAAATACCTTATATACTTCCCTTTTAAAGGGCGACTAGGGGCAACCCAATTGCTAAATCCTGGGTGTGAAGAATCATCATCCACTCCCCTTTTAGTTCGGGCGCCACTGTAGAGACATTACGTAATTTTTGAAGCAGGAAGATGAAAAATGAGCAACGCCCTCCCCGGTAATCGAACCAAGGACGTCTGGAATACGCGCGCGAACAGCGTGCTGACTGCTATAATACGAAGGCGAGAGAAATACTTTATATACTCCTTTTAAAAGGCGATAGGGGTTTTTAGAGGACCCAATTGCCAAATCCTGGTGTGGAAAATCATCATCCACCACCCTTTTAGTTCGGGCGCCACTGTAGAGACATTACGTAATTTCTGAAGCAGGAAGATGAAAAATGAACAACGCCATCACCGGGAATCGAACCACGGAACCTCTGGAATACGCGCCCAGCGTGCTGGCCACTACACTACGAAGGCATGCTAAGAATGCGGAAGAAATAACTTATATGTATACATTGACATTTTTATGATAAATAAATATGAAAAAAACAAACCAAAGGATATGGCTATGATGACATGTGGCAGATACTCATTGTTTAACCATAGGCAAAGTGGACAATGTCCTGCAGCACTAATTACAACTACACTGTACTACACACAGATAACCACAATTCACACGGCCCACAAAGGGTCTGGTCAGGCGTTGCTGTGTTTTATACTGTGTTGCATAACTCAGTGCCTCTTTTGGACAAGAAGTTCATTATTTTTATTATTTCTTTTCGGATATATTTGCTCTTGATAGCTTATCTTATAAAAGGATTTATTCCACTTTCTGAGTTCTGAGATGATGTTCAACTCTGAGGGAACATTTAAATAAGTTGTTTTCACGGCTGTCTCTTTCTTCACATGCACACTGATCTGATGTAGCTTAAAAGTACGTGATAAACACCTCGCTATAAACCACGTTATTTCTCTTGTTATTGAACTGGGTGCAGTGCCTGTTTTCGGAAACAGTTGATAGATCTTTTTCCCTTGTTCGGCGTGTTGTACTACTAGTTCTGCCATTCAGCTTTAGATTCAGAACATTTCGTACACCACCCTGTAGATCAGATTCACAAAACATTGTGACCGAAAAGGAAAGGGTTGCAGATGTCTTTGGTGAAGGTCTTGGCTTCTTCATTCTTAATAGAATGATTTTTCCCACCTCTGTTCCAGCTATAATGGCCCGACAAGTAATCGAGTAATTAAGAGAACTGAATTATGTTTGTTCGACTCCAGGTTTATGGTCTATCTACATGTTGGTTTCTATGGTTTATCTCAAGGTCGAATACGAACCAGTTCCTTTTAAAAGGTTCTCCAAGAACCCCCTTTTTCTTCTTCATCTGTGTATGTGTTCCTACGGGAAGACATCTTTCCCTTAGGAAGATAGCTCTTGCGTGCTTTGCCGCATCAAAAATCTTAACTTAACCTAAGCCAAATATGATGGAAAACATCCAGGGTAGTCTTAGTACATATATACCTGAAACCATCAGAAGTGCATCTGCATATCAAATGCCTCTACTGTTACGAAACTGCTCTGCTTTTACCAATATTGAAAGCCCTATTATATGATACTCAATTTTTTATTCATTTACCTGCATCACCTGAGTTTATATCCTAGTTAGAAATATGTGGTGGTTTTTATTTATAATTCTAAAGAAATTTCGCGTCCAGAAACAATCCATTAATGTCATCTACTTATATTTCATTCATTACAAATTATTGTGAGACTCTTCATAAATTTGTTTCCCTAAATGATTCTCATTTAAACTTCTATATAACTTATATTATTGGCATAAAATGTTTTACTTTATATTCCTATTAATCGACATATTTTTATCTGTGAAAGTTAATATAGTTTTCATGTCCTTTGATATAACAGTAGCAATGAGCACTCTTTCCTATCCAGAAATTGATTTTACAGCAGTTTCATATAAAATTGAAAGGTACCTTTAATATCTCTTTATATATTAATTAATGCAGCATGAATCAATATCGAAACAAGATATGGCTATTAACTATAAGCAGTCATCTTAAAATGCCTTTCCTATACTTTTAATAACACAATTATTGGAATATCGATATTATGTAAGGATTCGCTAATTTAGCTAGTGGATTCATCTAGACATGATTATCGCGACAGCATCCGCATACAAGATCAATATTCATGCACAGGTTTAATATCTTCACTTATAAAATGAGTACTTATATATATGCACGATGATTACATGCACAACAAAAGTAAAATGAATTATAATTATTGTATGCTAATTCGATAAGGGAATCACAATCGCCAGCTCAGTTACAAATCGATTTTACTGTGACCCAAAGAAAGCATTCTGGTGTACTAAATTAAACTTAAACTGATTGTGATAATTGTTTAAATTTAGAAAGTTTTTCAAATTGCTACAAAATTATTTCTATAAGCTCTGTGGCAATTCTAAAACTAATATCTATTAAATAATGAAGAAGATGAAAGTAGGGATGCGGCTTGGTTTGGTTTATTTCATTATGTCAAAATACTCGAGAGCTCTCTGCTTAAGAGGAGGGATGCCTTCGTGGAGAATTTTCTACGACAAACTGATTCGTATACACGTTACACATAAAGAAAGCCATGAAAACGACGCTCATGCAGCCAGCCCTTTCGTCGGGAACTTGAATCCCGGATCGAGCTTTCAGTGTTCAGCAATTTTATCGCTGAACCGCTGGTGGGAAAGTAGTTATGTTAGTACGTGCGCAAATTACATCTGTGTGTATGAAAGTTTCTGGAAGTGTACAAATACGGCAGTTCCTGAAATTGCCTTATTTTTGCGGTGAAATTTGGAACAGATATAGTAGTCTACCCGTACTTTCCCAATAAAATTTGCACAGATATAGACTTCTATACAAACATGCGAACATTGAAGGACAAATTTTGAATTTAAAAATTCGTTTCACACATTTTGAATTTAGAAATTCGTTATTTAACATTTTATACGAATTTAAGGACTTTTTTATTAACCGACTTAATGATTTAAAAGCAATATATTGCCGCGTTCGGAAAAGCTTGTGTTTCAAATTTAATAAGAAAACTCAGTGATTTAAAAATAACATATTGCTACTGCCTAAAATAAATCTTCCATAAGCAAGTGCGTTTCCACTCGGAAAACGTATGATATTTTTTTGTATTTAACCTGTGTGTTATTGGTAACAAGCTAAGACATTTTTAAAAGCAATAAACGCAATATTTCATATTATTTTATTTTTAACTTCTAATTAAAATTTTTATTTAATTTAAACATTTTTTTAACTTGATTAATTTAAATAAAATGCATTTAGTTCAAAGCTATTTAAAAACATTAAATACTTTTATAAAACTGCGCCTGGACTCATTAAAATGACAGTATACTTTTATTTTTCATAGTAACTATTTTAGGCCGAGGAGCTATAACAGGTACAACGCTTGGAACAGTCCTTCGGGATGCGACTATTCAAAACTATGCGGAACTGGCAAAGGTTGTATTGTAACCTATGCGATTCTCAAGGTCCATGCCAACTACAAATATAATCTTGTACTCACTGACACGATATATTTCGCGGGCTTGTTTTGATTAGGTCAGGCAAGTGAGGTTAGCAACAACAACAAGAGAAGTTTTTGAGATCTATCAAATCGTTCAGAGGTCGAAGTTGTTGGGACAATAATTAAAAAGTTTAAAAAAAACATGAAGTTACAAACTTAAAAGTCATTAATCGAATGGGAAAGTTGGACACTTTGTTTACCCCTATAACAATCTTACTGTAATATTTTCTAGAAAACCGTAGAACTCAAGTTCCGATCCACAGTTTGCCCACATAAATGCCAATTCATTATTACCATGATTATTTGTTTTACAGACTTTTATAGTTAAAAACAAATTCTTCAAAATGTAACTATTCCTATTTTACAATCAGAATTAAACCTAACTCAGCTCCCACCATTAACCGATGCTAAAAAGGAATCGAAAACAAAAATAATTTCAATGCATCCACTTTAAAGAACAGCTGCCAAATTGGTTTTTAATTAAACTTTTTCAATAATTAATTTTACAATAAATCTTCCAGCCTATTTCATACGAATATTATTACTATATCATGAAATGTAAATAAAAATGACATCACAGTTATTCATATTCATAGTCAGGTGTGTTCATAGTACTATTTTAACATTCTATTCTTATTCTGTCGAAGTTACTTTTGTAACTCTGTATTTTTTCTTCATTGTAACCATTAATTTTAAGGATAAGTTTCCAGATGTTTTAGGTGCACTGAAAATAAAAATTATTCATACATCTTTCACATATACTTACAGTACAATTAGAATTACATATACAGTACAGACTGTGTGGCTAAATGTAAGTGTTTTATCTTCAGCGAGTCTGCGGAAAGAAGACTCATTGTCTCTAAGGAGAATCAGAAAGCAACGAAAAGCAATAAAAACGCAAAAAAAAAAAAAAGGATTAAGACTCACCCGCAGGGCCTTTCCGTGAAAACAATATAATTAGGGTGTTCTTCCTTTTCCACGAATTGGACACAAGTATAGTTTTCCCAGTGGCGCATAGCTTGCTTGAAGAGAGCTCGATGATCACCTGCAGAGGAGAGAAAAACACACTTAGAACTCATCCATGTGCTCGGAAAACGATCACAGAAATAGTAAGGAATACAGACAACGAATATAAAACTCTTCTGTTACCATCTTACTGAGAGATAAGATCGATGAAACTCACATCTGTTTGATATGTTCTGCTAGCGTAAACATTAATCCACAATAAATAATTTGAAAGTATTTTTTTCCAATGTAACTCTTATTTGTAAATAACAAAAACGTATTTCTCTCCACATGCATCATAATACAAATTATAGACATTAATACTTATAATTAAAATTTATTATTAATACTTATTTATATATCAGAGTCCCTTGTTTTCTTCGATAAATAAAAAACCTTATATTTCTCACCAAACTGGAAATTTTTTAAACGGGAATTCTTTTTGTTTTAGCTTGCAAAGGTATTTTGATAGATGTAAAACGTCATTCCGTTTACAACATTCGAAACACATTTTCAAGCTAAAATATGTGCCAGATAAAAATATCTGCAGACTTAAGCATATTTGCACAATTAAAACACATTTGCAAGCTAAACCATACTTGCAAGCCAAACGTGATGTCATTTCGTTTATCAAAATACATTAGCAAGCTAAACAATTTTAGTAAAATCGAAACACATTCGTAAGCTTAAATAAATTTGGAAGATTACAACAAATTTTCAGTCTATCGTAACAAATGCTAACGTTGGCCCGATTATAGCGATCAAGACACATTAGGAAGCTAAAAAGAATTGCAAAATCACAATACAATCGTAAAGTTGAAATACATTTGAAAGAGTAAAATGTCTTCGTAAGCATTTTCGTTTTCAAGCTAAAGCATATTTACAAGTTTAAATGCTGTGTCATTTACGGCGATCAAAGCAGATTAGCCAGCTCCAAAATATCTGTCACTTCAAAGCATATTCGTAAACTTTCCAAGATTTAAGCCAAGCCCATTTTCAAGCTTAATCATATTTACAAACTCAAACGCTTTGTCATTCAGCGCAACCAAAACACATTTGCAAACTCTTGGTCGAAACGTTCTCTGGGAAACACGTACGATCATTGCGAATTCGTTGAAGTTTTCAGTTTATTGCGTTTACATTTTATTTCAATACAGTCTATATACTAGGTATTTCTGGCTATAAGAAAAGTTAAGCATTTTTAATTTCTAGATATAAAAACAACTGTTAGAATTTTTGAAAACCCGGGAAACGTAATAAATCATCTTTTCCCCCTCACCACGATTCAAACCACAGAACGTTAATTTCCAGCTAGATATTCTAAACGAAATAACACACGAAACCACACACATGGGATGCGAGTCCTTCATAAAGTTTAGTAATACTGACAAATGTAAAATAGATGCCTTATTAAGAAAAAGGTTTTTATTCGTGTCTTATAAGTTCTGCTTAAGATAAATGATGGTTAGAAATCACCAGAACAAAATATTACCTCGATGCAATAGCAGACAAAAAAATAATGCAAGTAACAATACTAATAAACACATGGGAAAGTTAAACAGCATATTTTGATTTAATAATAAATGTAAAATGCTAATGTGGAATTTAAAAAATAAAATTAAAAAAAAAATCTATGGAAAATTGTTTTAGTTCTTTAAGGAGAGGAACCTATGTCTGATTATCTTCGAAATCGATAAATAAATGACTTGATTTAAATCGATTGTCATTTATTTGATAAAAATGTCATTTATTTGATCGTCATTTATTTGATAAATAAATGACTAAATTTAAATTAAATTGTTTTCAAAATTTATTCCAGGAACATTTTTCCAATGTAAGGTTTTCCAACTTAATTTTAAATATTTATTTTTACTTTTGAGTTAGCCAAAATTCTATTTTAATCAATGTAAGTTTTACAGAAGACTATGCATTTCGAAGGAGACGAGTCTCTCTTGAAAGCTAAAAAATGTTATGATTTTTTTTCCTCTATAAAGCTTACGTAAGTCTAACGGATGAAAGATTTTTAGGTAACAATAAATTTCACACTAGCCTGCTTTAATATATTAATAGACTTTAAAAGTAAAAATATACAGTGTAACCTGTAGAGTACAGGGGGGTTAACATCTATCTGTATACTAGAGTAGCTGGAAACTACACAGGAGAAGGGTTCACGTAACCTTTATTAACTCTTTAAAATTTACAATGCGTCAACTCGAAGCTAACAAACTTGGCCTCTACTTGGCCGGTAACTGAAAGTCAGATAATTTGAAACTAAAAGTTGAAATATTAACAAGTGATAAAACTAGCCTACAGGGCTCAGCGAGATCCGTCATTTCAACCCCCTTCTAAACTAGTGGCAGCAAAGCAATGCAGTTAAGCCACTTGAACCAGCAATGAGCAAACGTACCTACGCCAGAGACGGCAAGCTAGAGCTTAACTCTCTTTTTCTCTTACCGAAACTCGGCCTTTAACTACTTCCTTCCAAATAGAAAATGTGCACTCGTTCACGCGCGCTACAACATTTAACTATTCTGGCACTGACAATTAGGAGAATGAAGGCTTATAGGAAAGTTTCAAATAAAACTTTAAATTATTAGTTAAAATAAATATAAATCCCTACAAACCAGCAAAATGTTTTAAATTTGTAAAACATGATAAAATATTCCGAAAGAGCTCATCATTGTAAAATAAATTACCCGAAAGTGTGAAAAAGAGCATTTCATTTTATTAAAATTTTTAAATATTTGTTTTAAAATAGGAGTAATAAATTACAGCGCGAAGTTTTAGTAAAAGAGAAATTTTAGCTTTTGAATTTTGTTGAAATCACAAAACTGCATTTTATATAAAATACAAACATTTAATGCCCTTTTTTAACCACAACCAATACTCCTGACTAAACAATTTCAAATCAGATTCCAGGCCTATCTAGATGCTTAATCTTATAAGCACGGAATTTTGTAGCTTTTCTGCCGCTTCCTTTTCGAGTTAATGCACATATTCGACGGCGCACTTAGTAAAATTGCTTTTAGTAAACCTCAGCTGCAGATGTTAAATCGAATTGAAGAGTGATAAAACTTTGAAATTTTGAAAGCACTTTAAGGTGATTTTGTTCATAAGATTTTCTATAGAAAAATCAACATTTATGTTGTACATAAATGAAAGCAGAATATACGAAAGATTGCTTATAGATAAAGTAAGAATGTGTAACGATGGAAATGATATATATTTGACCTTCTTTTCAATTGTTATATTAAAAAAAAGGAAAAAGAGGTAGAATTTATATTGATGAATAATAGACTAATTTCTATATTTTTATGTTTGTTTAGTTAGGTTTATTTGAGTACTGCAAATCTCTCAAGGACTATCTGTCTATGGGGAGGGATGCCTTCGTGGTGATCTTCCTAAGGAAAAGTGGCTCGTATACACATTACACTTGGAGAAAACTAGAAATGCCCATGCAGTCATTCTGCTTCCTAGGATCCGAACCCAGACGAACCGCCAGTGTTCTGCGCGTTCACTACTCGATCGCTGGTGGGCCTATACGTTTTAGGACACTTCGATTAAAATAATAAAAAGAAAATAATTCTAAAACGTGTTTTTTAGATGGACAAAGCAGTTTATTCATTTACTGATAATTTTTCAAGCAAATTCTTACTAATTTTAAATTAGTTTATCAGTTTAAATCAGTCTTTTGCTTCATTAAAATTCATCAGTGTATCAGCATAAATGCAGAGAATTTACCCCTTCCTTACTGCATGTCTTCGTGGTGTACCTAGAAGTACGTCCGGCTAGTAGTCGGATATTCAGGAGTTAGAATCCCGGCGACAGCACTGATTATTTTTCATGTTTTCTGATACGATAAATATTGTTACTAGCCTACTGGTTCGTAATGGATTGAATGCACACACAAGGATGACAGCTTTATAAAATTTACTTTTTCAAAAGAAATACTTTAGAGTTCTGGAACTTTTCACAAAAGTATTCGTACAGCTCTTCCCAGTATGGCAGAGTACAAAGAGTAGTTATTCCTCCAAACTACTAACAACGTTAAACGCAAGGCAATATACAAAGCCTCAATGCGATAAGCTCGCAGAATGATCTCTCAATAATCTCAATACTCTTAGCTAAACTCTCAACTCAAATGTGAACTAAGCTAAACTAATGCTCTCTGCAGTCTTATATAGTTCTCTCCGGCCGTCAAGAAATTTCCACCACCTTTGATTCCTCGAAATTCCTCCAAGGCATACACAAGTGCAATTACATTTACATAGGAATCGAACCAGCCACGGTTATATAGGTATCGGACCAAAAATGTAGCCAAATGCTCTCCAAGGAGATTTTTCGCAAATATAACGACAAAAAGTAGTCGCAGAAACTATGACCAGCTTGGCGCTATCTCGCCAAACCATTTACCTCAAGGTTTAATTGACTTTCCCCTGTGGCCTTATTTTTCCAGCAGAGCTTCACATTCTCGAGGCTTTCATATTACATTACACAAAGTGTGATAATTTCGTGGTTAAATAAGGCACCATTTAACAAGACGACACAAACATTTATTAAAATAACATTCGAAGCATGATATCAAACTCAGAACCTTACATCGCTCTTACAGCATAGCAAAATCTAGTCCGTTCCTCTTCTGAGGCTGACGTGCAACTCTCTTAAAATACAGTAACCCTCCTTGGAGAAGAACCTAGACGCGCCAGATACCAGACGCTATGTTGATCGCCAAACAGTCGCCAGATACTACATAAAGGATTCTACAATTCACATATAATTTCACTTGAATTATTTAGACACATAAACAAATTCGTAATAATATCTAAATAGAATCTACAAAGCCATCACATTGGGAGATCAAATTGGAGATTCGGTATCTCCAAACTGCAAAAGCCAGCGAATCGTTTGAGAAATACTCTTGGGATCTCTTGAGATAAAGTGCAGTGTTTTCGTGTTAAACCTAACTTTGTAAGGAATTATCTCTTTGCCTCATGCACTCTCTCGTGGTGTAAGTACTTATCAAGTCGTGCTAGCAGCTGCAAGGTCTTTAGTTCGAATTTCGGTAGGTCTCAATTGTTTTTTTGCGTTTCTCGCTGTAAATATTCTAAAAGTCTCTGCAGTAATGTCGAAAGTAAAACACGCTGGACAATAATTTGCTGCCATCTACATTTGGTCGATGAAGAGAGACTTTTAAAATGAGGAAGCATATAAGAAATTATTGCATGCATTTCTAGTGCTGCAAGTGGAAAGCAGGAGCAGTTAACAACTTCAAGACTCGTGCTTCGAATCACAGAGACAGCCCTAAATTATATGGATTTGCCAGCTTTATAATTAATTGAAAAGTATCTACTGGTTCTAAAAATTTCAAAAAAAAAATTATTGAAGAATTTAAATAACAGAGTATGTTCGGAACACAAGTAACGATAGCAACAACTGCCGTTCCGTTTTTTTACTACTTTCATAGCTATTGCCAACTTTCTAGTAGGATCAGGTTTTATTTACCAATGTATGGTTTATTATTATTATTAAATCTATATTTCTGGCCTTATTATTCGCGTGCTTAGCTTTTTTTAGGTAAATTAAATGCAATAATATCATATCATCTGTTAAATATTTTAAGAAAAATAACCTGGCATTATTTACTGCAATTCTTATCTGAGAGTTTTGCTCTTTAATCTTGCTATAAAAAATCATTATAACACGTAGTGTAATCAGTAGTTTAAAAAAGAATTCTTTCGCGGAAGCAAACTTATACGATGTCATCTGACATGTCAGATACTTCCGACTTTCAGCAGGAAATTCCAGACTCCCGACAAGAATTTCAGTGTGTATTATTTTTCAAGCCAGTTTCAGAGTGCAAGTCGCATTACGAGCTTGTAGAAATCAAACCAGTAAACAAAATAAATCCGCAGAAGAAATCATTTCGGATTTACAGCCGAAAAAGCAACGTTGTTTTCAAAATAAATGTAAGTGGTCCTGAACTATTGGAAGTCTGGCCTTTGATTGGAATTATTAATAAAAATAGCGAGGTAAGTTAACATATTTTAAAACATAAGTTTTATTATAAATCTTTTAACAGTTATACGTTTCTTTCAAAATTATTGTATAAGGCATTTCTCCCGCCTTCTTAGCATGTCTTCGTAGTGTAGTTGTCAGCACTCTCAAAGCGTGGTTCTAGTCCCAGCAAGAGCATTGCTCATTTTTCATCTCTCTTGCTTCGAAATACGCTAATAACTCTACAGTGGCACCCCCAAACTAAAAGGGTGGTGAATGATGATTCTTCACCCCCAGGATTTGGCGTTTATGTTCCCTAATCCCCAGTCGCCCTTTAAAAGGGGGTATATAAGGTATTTCTCCCGCCTTCTTAACATGCCTTAGTATTTTAGTGGTCAGCACGCTCGAAGCGTATTCGAGAGGTCCGTGTTTTGAGTCCCGGCGAAGGCATTGCTCATTTTTCATCTCTCTTTCTTCGAAATAACCTAATAGCTCTACAATAGTTTTACTTAAAGAAAAAGAGTCTCCTAACTATATTGTACAAAAGTTAAGAAAATAATATTATCAATTCATTATGATATTTTCAGTTTCAAAATGAAAATGTTAAGGGTATTGTGTGTGCGGAAAATATCGCAGCAAAAATATCACAGACTGAAAGGTCACGCGATTCAAAACATCGTAAAAAAACACAATGGTAGAAAAGAAAACGACCCACTAATAAAGCAACGCGGTGTTTAAAATCTTGACAGAAATAATGCAGGAAAGCAATTTTGGAGATTTAAAATAATCTACTTACTAAACGCTGGCATAAAAAGTAAATCAGTGTGCAAAACAATCATAAGGTGATAACATCGTACACTTCTAAAGTCTCAACTACATGCTTGCTGTTGAACAGGCAACGATCCATGAGCATAAAAAAAATGAAAAATATTCCTCCTCCATTACTTGAATTTCTTTGAATTGACGAAACTTTTTAACTCAAATTCACGAAAGCTTAAGCAATCAAAACCACAAAATGAATATAAAATGCAGCTATAAATAGTAGTTAATAGAATATAAACTTATGGAGTTATTTATACAGAATCATTATTTGATATCATTCACTTTGAAAAAATTAATAGGTTTTCAGGAAATAACAAGTTTAAAACTTTTAAAATCTGAAGACGTAGGTCTACGATGTTGTCGTCACGCAATATTTTCCTGGTGTTTCATTTTTTCCATCATGTTATGCATGACGATGTCTTAAAAGTTTTTATGGCAGCATTTATTTCTGCTATAATATTTTATACAACAATGTTTTAGAACTGCGATATATTCTCATTGCTTTCTTTTCTTAACAGGGTGTTTTCTCCTTGCTATCGTCATGTTTCCCTCTTATGTTATTTTCTCTCTGACGTTTTCAGGGCTGCAGGTGAAGACATCGTGGCCAAAATCGTCGCAGAGAAAAGAATGCAAGGCGAAAAGATTTCCGTAGGAGAAAAGCATGAAGAAAAATCACAGTTCTAAAACATCGTTGAGCAAAGCATCGTCGTCGAAAATATATCGGTTCTAAAACATCGTAGTTTCAAAATACTGTGATAAAAAATAAAGCAGCCACAAAACATCGCATGATGATAACATCTGAGACATCTCTTTTTCAGGCTTTGAAAGTTATAAATGTATAATCGCTTAAAGATTTGTGGGGTCAAGAAGAGGTCCGTGACACTTAACCGACACCAGTTAGCCGATAGGACATTTAGCCGACACGGACACTTTGCCGACAGGTCATTTAGGCGACACGGACACTTAGCTGACAAAACATTTAGCCGATAAGGACACTTAGCCGACAGGACATTTAGCCGACACGGACAGTTAGCCGACAGAACATTTAGCCGACAAGTAATGACCGACACAGAGAGTTACAGGCCGACAGGACATTTGACCGCCACAGAGAGTTAGCCTCAGGACATTTACCTACGGGACACTTAACTGTCAAAACTTTTAGTCAAAAGGACACTAAGCCGACAGTGACGTTTAGCTAACACGTACCCAATAATTATTTAAACTTACTACGAATTACAAAATTTCTCGACATATCCATAAGTTCAATATTTAAGTCATTTTTCCCCTATCAGTAAAATTCATTTTTTGATTCTTAAAGATCTCATATGTGCTTTTAATCATTGGGATAATTTAGCATTGTTTGATGTGTATCGTGCTGTTTGGTGCATATTGGCCAAATTGAAAAAGCGCTGAAATGTTTCGTCAGGGAATATGAATTAAACTTCGAAAGGAAAAAAGGATTTTTTTTAGCTAAGTATGGCGGTAACTTAATTACATTTGAGATCTTCAGAAATTATACGTAAAGCTTCTTTATTTAATCAACTGGGTTCCTTTGAAACACTTTCACATTATTAATAATTTTTCTTGTTTACTTAATGATATTAATTTCCCAATCTCGTTCTTCCAAATGCTTTCAAATTTCTAATACCTTTAGGTTTTATTACTATTTTACTCAATACATCATGTTACATTCTTTGCCTTACAAAATCGTTTCGCTCCTCCCACTAATGAAATTTCCTTTCCCTGTCATGAAAAATCTGAAAAATGCAATAAAAATTATTGTTATTCTTAAATCATACTTTTTATAGAAATATATGGTCATGAAGGGTTAGTTTCTAAATATATATTATTTTGTTATTAGAAACAATTAAAAAAAAGTGAACTTTTAAGACAAGGAAAGGGATAAATTATTGTTCTCTATAATGGGCTGTTCATGCCACCATAGTGTCCCGTCGGCTAAGTGTCCGCGACCGGTCAAGAAGGAATATTTTTAGCTCCATATTTCGTACTTTTTAAGTAAATAAAAAATTTGCAGAAAAAGTAAGAATTTAAAACATTCAAAAACTGAAAGTGATTAGAAAATTAATGCTACACATATCAGTTAATGTAATTTTAAACTTATTTAGCTATATTTAGTTATTTATTAGGTTATTATTTAATTAATGTCTTTTATAAAGTTGTATTGGTAGTTTTCCATGAAAAATATATTTGAAAAAAAGATTAGAAAAACGAACACGATAACTGCACGGAGTTACTTCTGTCGCAGCTGTTAAATTAATTACCGAATTGGTTTATTAATTAATGATAAAATTTTTAAAAAGAGATTAATTAATTAAAGACCTTTAATAGTTAACTATTTAAGTTTAGTATTCTATTAGCAGCTATAAGTAGCATTAATTTTCTTCTCATTTTTAGTTTTTGAAGTTTAAGTTTCCTTCTTACTTTCTCAGTAAATGAGCAAAGCATCGTCGTCGAAAATATATCGGTTCTAAAACATCGTAGTTTCAAAATACTGTGATAAAAAATAAAGCAGCCACAAAACATCGCATGATGATAACATCTGAGACATCTCTTTTTCAGGCTTTGAAAGTTATAAATGTATAATCGCTTAAAGATTTGTGGGGTCAAGAAGAGGTCCGTGACACTTAACCGACACCAGTTAGCCGATAGGACATTTAGCCGACACGGACACTTTGCCGACAGGTCATTTAGCCGACACGGACACTTAGCTGACACTTCATATAGAATCCCGTTTTACAAAAGAAGACTTAAAAGTGGCAGCGATTTGTTGTAAACCAAACATTCGCGTATGCGGTTAAGGATTAAAATGCAGGTGGGGAGTGGCACCAGACTTCGTCGACTGAATTCAGGCAATGATGGCTTACCTGCACCACGTTTTAATTCCAACGCCCCTGGCGAGTCGTTTAAGTTTCTTTCGAAGCAAGAAAACATGATAAATAAAGTTTCCCCTTTCTAGGATTCGAAACACATATTTTAAAAATCTGTTAGCCAGATGACTCACTCTTGCACCAAAAGCCCCCCCCCCTCCCGAGGAATAGATCATTCCTTACAGAACTGCAAAAAATTTTTTTCTTAGGTCACTCAACTCATTCACATAGGCGTTCAAGGTAACTAAAATTGGATACGGCAAAGAAAAAATGGAGTAATTTTGGCAAGAGTTTAAAGAAAAGGCGCAGTATTTCCTTTTGACTCGTAATTTTAGTAGCGAATGCAATAAGATTATGGAAATTTTTGAACGTGATGAATATTATTTATTTCCATGAACAAGGACGAAGTAAATTATCGACATAATACTTTAACAAAAATGCAAGTATTTATGGTTCTTGACCTTAAAAATTAAAAAAAAATAAAATTTTTATATGCAAACAGTTTTATGATAGCGAAAGAAAATGAAAAAATAAAAAGGGGTAATTTGTATGTCCACTTTGAGCAGCCAACTAAATTTATGCTGGGTCGAAATTAAAAGGAGGATGGCAGTTTTGTTGTCATTTTCTATTCCAGGTTTGACCAACCCCCAACGATAACACAGCCAGGGTAGCTAACACGATAGCGATCAAAGTGGCAGTTCACCTGTAAAGATCTACTGCAGATTAATTGGGAAAGGAAAAAAATTTTGAAAGAAATAACAGCATTAAAATGAAATAATTTTCGAACTGCATTTCATATATAACATACCCTCCACAGCCCGGGCTAATGCCAGGGAAGCAGATCACGGAAAATTAAAAACCACAGATAAGTCAGACTACCAAGTTCCATGCCCACTGAATGAGTTTATTTCCTAAAAACTCAGTAATTTTACTTTGCTTTTGAGGACTTTTAAATATTTGTCAAATTTTACTGTGTATTTTTTATTTAAGCGTTCTTTTAAAACTGTATTCGGATCCACTCAATAAAGTCCAATAGAATTTCAACAGAAGTCACTGCTGTCTTGGGACTAATGTAATTGTTGGTATCTTCTTCGCTAATATTATATTCGAATCCACTTTAATCGATGAAGTCCAATAGAGTTTCAACAGAAGTAACTGATGCCTTGGAATTAATGTAATTAATTGTTAGTATCTTCTTCGCTTCTACTGAAGAAGTCCAATAGAAGTCACTGCTGTCTTGGAATTAATGTATGTGTTAGTATCTTCTTTACTTGTACTATATTCGAATCTATTTTAACCGATGAAGTCCAATAGAGTTTCATCATAAGTCACTGCTGCCATGGGACTAATGTAATTTTTAGTGTCTTCTTCGCTTATTCTATATTCGAATCCACTTTAATCGATGAAGTCCAATAGACTTTCATCAGAAGTCACTGCTGTCTTGGAACTAATGTAATTGTTAGTATCTTCTTAGCTTGTACTATATTCGAATCCACTTTAATCGATGATCATCAGAAGTCACTGCTGTTTTGGGACTAATGTAATTGTTAGTATCTTCTTCGCTTGTACTACATTCGAATCCACTTTAACCGATGAAGTCCAATAGAGTTTTATGAGAAGTCACTGCTGTCTTGGGACTAATGTAATTGTTAGTATCTTCTTCGCTTGTACTATATTCGAATCCACTTTAATCGATGAAGTCCAATACAGTTTCATCAGAATTCACTCTGTCTTGGGATTAATGTAATCGTCTTGGGACTAATGTATCTTCTTCGCTTGTATTTTTAGTATTACTAATCTGCCTCTTCTGTTTTTGTGACATTTGAAACGGTATTCGCATCACCCAAATGTTAAAAATCCGGCTCAACGTCATTGCAACAGCTCATTAAAACGTCGACTCAATTGAAAATCCTTCATTGAACCATTTCTCGATGTTTCCCTTTTACGAAGAATTTTATATTTTCAATGTTTTGGCGAAAACCGTCAGTTATTGCCAAGAGTTCTTCAGAATTAAATAAACCTCCAGTTTCTATACTATGTAATTTCCGATCATGTTATGAATAATACTCCGATTTCTATATGCTTCTGTATGATCAAATGTTTAGAGCAGCTCAGACTTGCGCATGTTTGTTTTTTACGCACTCGAAAGCATAACGTAGGAAGTGCGTGAGCATCGCCAAGCACGGATAATCCGCAAACCGGATAATTCGTAACAAGGGAATCGAGAAGGCACTGCAATTTTTTAAGCTTTTTATGAAGTGTGGATGGGAATAAAGAATAAAGACTGTATGGAAACACCATAATACACACAAAAAAGAAAATTATTTTGCACATTTGATTTAAATGCAAAATAATAAAACTCGGAATTTTTTTATTAAAACACAATGCAAGTCATATTCTTTTTACGCATTTCACGATGCTTGAAAATTTTCCAAAGTATCGACATTACACTTAGAAACATTTCGAAAAATTAAACAGCTTTTAGAAAATCTACAACAAAATTATAGATATTTAATCCTTAAAAGGGAACGAATATATTTTTTGTTATTAAAACTAGTTAATAATTAAATTTCAATAAGGAAATTTTCTCTTCTTTGAAAGAGAGTTTTATTCTCTTAGATAAAAATAGTTTTGAATATTCTTAAGGATTAATTTTCATGGAGATGTATAACAGCTTGATTTCTAAAACTGAAAGACATAAAAGAAATACAAAACAAAACTCTCCCATACCGATTAAATAATAAACAAGATCAAAACTAATGGAGAAGGTCAAATGAAACATCACAAATCCTTTAAAAAAAGAGAATTTTGGAAATAAATGGAACATAATAAGGAAACCACACTGAAAAAAATAACTTCAATGAAATCCTAAAAAAGCATTTATTTTTCAATGAAATCCTAAAAAAGCATTTATTTATTTTTTGCAAGAAAATCAGATTCTACATTTTAGTACATTTTCACTCTTCCAAATAAGACTAAGAAAAAATTTGAGGGCACTAAGTACAGATAACATGAAATGATGAGGCTATTCAATACAAAGGACATAAAGCAATTAAGACATCAGGTTCGGACATTCATAAAAGACAGTTCATCACACGTGCTCATTAGGTATTACATGCGTCCATTACGTAGCTCATTACGCATAAAATACTCTATATAACAATGAATGAAAATGAAAGAAAAGGGCTAAGAGTTTTTTTAAATTTCTCACTAATTTACTACGAATCCGATTAATTACTTCTGTTATTCAATCTTTATCTATTTTATTTTATAAATTAAAAAATACTGTCTCAGTTTTTTTTTCTGATATTCAAAGTTGAGATTTATGAATATTCCCTTGTTTTTATCTTTAAAATATTTTCAAAAATTAGATTTTTAGTTAGGAAGAGAAGTATTTATAAACCTTATTATCCTGCTGTTAAATATCAGTGAAATAAAAGAGTAAATTACGTTTTTACAGTGCTTCAGCGTATTGAATTTAGTTTCTTTGTTTGTTTGTTCGCATGATTGCCTCAAATTTTGAAATTAGTATTTCAAGTCTTTGTAGAATCTACTTTCTTGAACTCTTTCAAAAGTACGTAGATGTGATGGCAATATAATACTCTATAGAATCATTTTCAAAGTTCGATAGAGATTCTTTTATTTATTTATTTATTTAATGTTGAATATTTTCTATTCCGTATCATCGCGAACACTTAAACTAATCAATCATCTTATAATTTTGATTCTTATGTTATGAGAGATCAAAAATAAGCTTCCAAATCATTGTTCTCAGATTTTTAACTTAATTTACTGAATCTTCGCGATTTTTCAAAACGTCATACAGATTTTGTTTATTTATCCCGTAAGTGTTAACAATGTTGGAGTTTTACTTCTGAATGAAAACTTTCTAAATATTTAACTTAATTTATTTAATCTTCGTTATTTTTTAAAAATCATTCAATGCTGGTTTAATAATTGTGTAGATCTGAACAATGTTGTGATATAAAATCGAAAAAGTCTGTCGGTCTATGGGTCCGATAATTATAAATGAAATAGGATATTTAGATAATGACATAGGATATATAAATCAAAGAAATAAATTAATGAGAACTCTATACTCTGGGAAAAAAATGCAGTCGAAAGATTTGTACAGATGTTACGGTGAAACACCGAAATCTGGAGAACGTCGACTTTCACCGCTGAATGTCAACATTCACATAGTCTCTTGGTGTATGTCCGAAATATTTTCCAAATACTCTTATTTCTGACTTACACAGGTCAATGTAGACATTCACCATGCACTAACGGTGAATGTTGAACATATAACAATATTATATTTTCCTCTCCGTAATTCAGTCGCGAATAAACGCACTTGAGACTTGAAATAAGAACTTAAGAACATGAGAACCTAAAACACACAATACATTCAAAATGAGAAAGGAAAATAATAGAAGTTAAAAACTTACTTAATTATACAGTACGTTCTAAATGAGAAAATAAAATAAAAGTAATAAAAAACTTACTAAATTATGTGATTCAAATCTTATTTATTGCAACAACTTAAACTATTATGGCACTTTATGACCTCTCTTTTCCACTTTCGCCAGAGCATATCTGTGATTGTCGACATATACCGGTGAGGGTCCGAATATACAAGAATGTAGTGAAATATTCGGTCTTTCACCGACGTATTTGGTGAATGTTGATATTCTCCGGTGAAAGTCGACATTCTCCAGTTTCATTCTTTCACGGTAACATAGACATTAGAATTTTTTTGGAAGCTGGAGATGTGAAAAATGAGCAATGCCCTCGCCGGGAGTCGAACCACAGACCTTTCGAATTCTCATAGAGCGTGCTGACCACTACATTACGAAAGCATGCTAAGAAAGCGGGAGAAATACCTAATTAGGTTTACCTGCAAAATGTTTCACAACTGCTCTTTTCACGTCATCTTTCAATTAAATATATTTCCTCGAGCGTCATATTTCAGTTAGAAAGACATATCGTAATCACACGGAGTTAAATCTGAGGTGTCAATAGGATGAGCAAGCACCTTACCCACAATGATCTTTTTGAATTGCTCTGATACGTTGCTATTTTTTATTAATTGCTCAAGGAAGTTCGGGTATACATCCTGCTCAGACTTCGTTCGTGGGAAGAGAGTCATGAAGAATGAGCAAAACAGCCACATTTGTTGCTCTTTCCTTGCATTTTAATCTCCTATTACTCAATATTTTCTTCTGAACAAGAGCAATATTTTCTAATGTCAACGTTTCCAATTGTCGGCATTAACGAGAATTGTCTAAGAATTCCCAGCCCATTGGATATTGCTTCACACACTCTTTCATTGCGGAATGGGAAGAATATAAATCAGCGCATACAAAACCAAACATTGCTTTATTCCTTTGATATTAAACCTTCGTTAACCAGTAAACAGTCTAAAGTAATTCGACTGTAATTCGAATCAAGTAATAACTTCATTTAGTAAATAGTCGAAAACGAAAGCAAGCGGTTTCTCCAATGAAACTTTTAAATTTGTTCATTTAGCATTCCCACTGCATGTTTGCAAAAAGAACCTTTTGCTAGTATACTTTTTGTATCTGATGCCAGAAACTCCTATGTTGTCTACCTACGTATTTCGATGCCGAAAGCGTCAAAAAGTTCATAAATTCCTCTAACGACTCATTGACAATTTTTGTCACATAAAAGGTTTTGTAGCAAGTTAAAGGGTTACAGCCGAAAATATCGCGGAAGAAAACGTTGCGGAGAAAACAACGCAATGCAAAACGGTCGTGGTACAAAACATCGTAGGAGAAAAGACAGCAAAGCAAAAACATCGCCGTGGTACAAAATATTAAAACACCGTGGTACAAAATATTGTCGTCGAAAATAAAGCGATTCAGAAACCTCGGAGATTAAAGAAACATCGTCATCGAAAATATCACGGCAAAAAAATAAAGCTCCTACAAATCATCGCATGACGATAACATCGCAGACATTCGCTTTTCAGGTTTTAAAAGTTGTAAATGCATATTCGCATAAAAATCTGGAATTTCAAGAAATGTTAACGACACTTTAAGAATAAACGAAAACAAAAGAAGATATTATCCACCAAAACAATACCATATTAACAAATGTGAAAGTAAATAATTTGATAATTAACTAAGCAATTTTTGCAGAGGTAATCTCACGCAGTTATTTATCTTCCTTACATGAAACATTATGCCTAAAAGTCAATAAAACAGATTAATTTATTGATGACTTTTATTAATTAACTATTCAAATTTAAAATTCTCTCAAGTGCTATAAGCTGCATTAATTTTTTACTCATTTTCAATTTTTAAATGCTCAAATTTCCTTCTTATTTTTTCAGCAAAAATTTATTGGTTCATTAAAAAATATGAAATATAAAAGTAAAAATATCTATCTTTCCTTCTTGCGTTTCCTTCATTATGCGGAAATGGATTTACAGCTTTTAAAATCCGAAAAGCGCATACATGCGATGTTATCGTCATGCGTCGATTTGTAGGTACTTTATTTTTAACCACGATATTTTCGAAGATGATGATTTAAACTGCGAAGTTTTTGAACCGCTTTACTTTCGACGACGATATTTTGTACCACGATGTTTTAGAACTGCGATGTTTTCTCTTTGTTTTGTTTTCTCCCTTGATGTTTTGTACCAGGACGTTTTCGTCTTGTGTTGTTTTCTCCCCGATGTTTTTGCCGCGATGTTTTCGGCGGACACCAGCTAAAGATGTTTTCAATTCCTTAGCTTGTAGCTGAAACGTGCTCCTCATTATTATGTAAAATTTCTTCGTGTTAGGCTAATTTTTTTTTAATTCCTTGTTTTCTAGCTAGAGCACGATCCTCAGAACCTATTTTCTTCAAATTTGTAACCATTTTTTAAATTGATCGAGGCTTTCTGTTAAACTTAAAGTTGTCATATGTGTTTCTGGTAGATCTGGGCTGAGGTGTTGGCATTTTCAGTTGTAACTTGCTCACGCATTTCTAAAAGCTCTTTGTTTTGTCAGCTCATTTGCTATGTTAGTCTTACAGCTCCCTAATGCCATCACCATCCCTTTCCATATATCTAACTGCCAGGCAAGACTGACAACTTCTCCTATTACATCAGTGACTAGATCAATTTATGGTGTTGCTTCCGTCTCGAATTCGAAGACGAATGGATAAGTTTTCTTTTAGTCCCCATTCGAGGTCTTTCGAGAAATTTCATTCCAGGATTCTCTGACAAAAATAAGGAACCACATAACTTCAACTTCGCACAAGTCGTGCTCGGTTTGTTTAGTACTAGCACACTAGGGATCTCTGCATATGGGGAAGGATACCTTCGTGGAGTATTTTGTAAAGGAAACTGGCTCATATACGTGTTACACATGCAGAAAACCATGAAAGCACTCACGCTGCCAGCCCGTTTGCTTGGCATCGAAACCCAGGTCGGAACTATCAATATTAATCCATTTTACCGCTCGGCCGCTGTTGGTCGCTCGCGCAAGTTTGGACGAGGGTATTACGGTACATACATGGAGCACAGATGAAATTTGGAACAAAATTTGGTTACGTATGTCATGCTATGCTCTGTATTGTGCTGCAAAGTAAAATTGGATACGAGCCGAATGCACAATCCAAAAGCAGCTGTTTCCGAAAGCAAAATTATTAATTTTAATTTTCTTTTACAAAATTTTTCTCTTTCCTTTTTTACCAAAATGATTTTTTTAATCTAAAGTTTGAATTTTAATGATTAAATATTTTACAGCGTCATTAGTAATTTTTGGAAGTAGGAGATGTGAAAAATAAGCAACGCCTTCGGCAGGACTCGAACCTAGACCTCTAGAATACGCGCCGAGTGTGCTAACCGTTACACCCCGAAAGCATGCAGTAAGGAGGGAGAAAATACCTTATAATTGATCAAAATATATGTAAACATTAATAATAATGAAGTAAAAGAAAATTTTTCTATGTTTATTTTCTGCCTGAAATCTAAAAGTTGGCTGGTATCGGGTAGTAATTTCCGACGATTACACTTTGAGATTCAAACACATTGATAACTAAATGTTAAACGCATTCATACGAATTGATTAAACGGATTGATATTAAACGCATAATTATAACGCATTGATAACTAAAATTAAAATAATTTCCAGATTGACGTTTATTTCAAATAATTCAAATAGGTTAAATTAGTTGCTATATTAGATCGACCGTCTGAAGCGCAACCCTGGTTGGCATTCTGCCAAAACACACAGACTCGTCCAAAAGGGACGATATTACTTGCTGCGACGTGAAAAGTCTTCTCTTCTCCGGAAAGAGCTATACTGGAGGGAAAGAAAGTCCCCAACCTTCCACCCTATTTTGAGAATAATTCGGTCCGAATGGCGCATGCGTGTTGTTTGCGCTCATGGTCGAGGATGAGGCGGTCGAACTATATTTAGTATATTTAGTATTTAAAGTAAACGAACTACGAAAATATTCCACGTGGTACAGAATTTGAGAATACAAAGTGATAGCCTATTATCTTTCTTAATTTATTAAATGCTTCTTTGATGCATAGGGAAAAAATACATAAAACTTACGCAAATAATTTATAAACTCGTTTATTTCTTACAACTCATTTCAGGCACAACCATTTATTACGTTTTGAGCTTTATAAAGTTCGTAACCTTGGAGTAAAATAACCGTAAATTAGCTTTATCACCAACTGAAGAGGTTCATCGGTCAGTCTGCTTCTTTTTACTTCCTTGTACGAAGTAAAAAGAAAGTAATGTAATCGCGAAAAGTTTAAGGCAGCATACTTCAACGAAAATATCCATTTTGACCGCTATCGAATGCAATTTAACGATGTTTTTGTGTGATATCTGTACGTAAGAACAAAATAAAAGACTCGTTTCCTCCAAAAAATTATAAAACTGCTTTAAAATTAATTCTGAAGAGAATTTTGTCTGTACGAACGTACATCTGTACGAACGTATGTACGTACGTATCTCGCATAACTCAAAAACGAGTAGCCTCAGAACGTTGAAATTTTGTATATAGGACGGCTATAACATGCAGATGTGCACCTCGTATTTTGGTTGCAATCGGCCGCACCAAACGCATATAAATATATTTATATATATATCCACTCTGTTACCCGGCTAAGTGATCTCAGTTTCTTTACTCTTATATGTTTGTAAATTGTACATTTTTTTGCTTTAAAAATGATTGAATTATGTTGTTTTTATCTTCCGGTTAAGGTTTTTATGCCTTTAGTAAATCTGTATGCAGTATTATTAGAATTATCAATAATTTTAAAGTTGTTTAAGTGCCGCTAAGCCTGTTTTTAATGGCGGCCATTAATGTTTACATTTGAAACAGGAGACCAGTGGATTTGTTGCCAATCTAGAGAAACTTAGGTTCGCAACAACAAAGATAACGCCTTCATTTATTATTTAAATCATGCTTAATACTTTCTGGAATTTTTTCGAGGAAATAAGTGTTTAAGATTTACTTCGTAATTTTTAATATAGATATTTTGAGTTTTTATGTATTTTTGCCTTCTCGCGAAGTGAGAACTGAATTAATTGAATGAGAAATACTCAATCGTTTGTGGAAAACTGTTCCTTTTTTGTTTTGTTTGCTTAATTTATTTTATACATCATTCTAGCTTTATTATAGTATTTGAATAGAACATGTGGCAACGATTAGATAATTCTGTTCTTTAAATGATATAAATTTTGTGCATTATGAGTTATAATAAGAACGAAATATAATACTGTTAAGTGAATCTAGCGCCAGAGTTTCGCTATGGTAAACACATACTTGAGTGAATTTTAAAGTATGCATTTATTCTATTGTGGTTTATGCGGTGTCGGCGAAGTAGATTTAATTCAATCCAATAAGTTTAAATGAAATGCAAGAAAGAATGCGTATAATTTAATATTCCGTACAAGGAAGTCATGTGGTGTACATATCAGATTTTTTTTTGAACTGCGGAAAAACGTGTTCACATGCAAATGTGTTCCTAAACAAAGCGATTATTCTTATTTCAAAAATTCATAACTAGGAGTATTTATGATTTGATAAGCATTGAAAAGATTAATGAAATATGTATCTTAAAATCTTTGGATAATATTTATATCACAGTGTAAATTAAATAGCTCCATTTGCAAATTATCCGAGGCAAATTACGCACGTTTGTTTTTAATGGAACGAAAATAATGTAAAACTGAACCCAAAATCATTAAAAGATTAAACTTCTCTTCAAATTCTTACCATAATAATTTATGTCATAAAAAAGCTAATTAGTTTACGGGGATTACATTCAAGGACCGCGTAAAACATCTTCGGTGGGCGCACGCGGCCCGCCAGTTTGGGACCACTGCCACAGCATAAGCATAAATTCAGCTACTTTGCTATATTTGTTTAATTAATTAATTAATTACTTAATTGCTAATTAGCTATATTTGCTTAATTAATTTCTATATTAGCTATATTTGCTTAATTAATTTCTATATTAGCTATATTTGCTTAATTAGTTACCTATAATTAGCGCTGAAATAGGAAAAGTAATTAAATTGCTAATGGAAAGCATTAGCATTTTGAAAAATAATATTTAATAATTCAAATAATTATTAACATCTTATTAGAATAAATTAGCATCAATTTTGCGTCATGAAACTCGGTAGCATCTAAAACAAATGACAGCCAAACTATGCATTGGCAAGAGAAGATTCTGCTTATGTTTTGATGTAGGTCTTTAAAAGATTTTATACTTGCATTGTACTTGAGTTTTTCTTTTTCATCAGTGTTACCTTCCTGTTTGAAATATATTCCTGATATTACGGCCTAATAGGTAAGCTCGAAGATATTTAAAACTTATTGAGTCTTTTATAAGTTCTTTTTTCAATACTTCAGTTTAAATTTTGTGAAGACTGTTAATTTTGATTTGTGTTCTACTTGAAGTAAGCAAGCTTTCTAACTTGTTAAATAAATATTTCGTAGCTAGTCTAACTAATAGTTCTTTAATAAAAGCGTGCTAAATATAGGATAGTGTTCTTAAACGGCTTAGCTTTGTTAAATGCACGACATATCCCATTCAGTGCTTAAAAACTTAATAAAATTTTTGAAACTTAAATTGCAACATAATTAACGATTAACAATTCATTATCTTATCGATTTTATCGCTTAGAAAGTTCAGATACCACAACTGCCATTTTTCTTGACAATGCGCTTACCTCTTGAAATAGTTAAATTTATGTAAACAAGGTAAAGCCTTTAAAACTCCATGCAGTCATCAGTAAATCCATTTATTTAGGAATTTATGATTGAGTGGCAGAGCTGCGGGAGCAATATTTTTCGCTTACTAAATTTCAAAACAAACATGGCTATCATGTCTATGAAAGGAAAATTTACTATTAGCTTTCCTGCTAAATATGTTTGCTGAATGGTAGCTGTTGATGGGTATTTATCATCCGTTATGAGCAACAGGAAGTGCGGTTATTCGAGTAGTTCAACTTGAAGGGCAGATTTATAACCAGCTTGCTTCGTCGCCTGCTTGTAAAGCAAACCAGAGTATAAATAAATCACTTTATCACTAATTTATTCTGAATGAATTATCTTGCATACAGGGGTATGTTAAAAACCTTATGCCAATCTGGGGCGTCAAGATTTATTTTACTTTATTTACTTACGAGCAGTACCTAACGACTTTTCGTTAAAGTACAGGTCAAAGTAAAGATGATTTTACATTTAAAAAAATTCTTAAACAATATAGAAATTCATGTAAAAAGTGTAAGCTTTAATTTTTAAGTATGTGTTGAAAGAATGTCTTACTATAGATAAATCGTATTGAGCTTCACGTACAGAAAAATCTTGTAAAAAATAAAAAATAAATTCGTACAGAAATTAGTTTCTTTTTGCAGGAGGAGGGCAGTAAACGAAAAATCGACATGTCTTTCCCGGTATAAAAACACGAATCTTCCAACTGCTAGGTAGATGTTTCATGACATCATACATGGCAAGAAACGATAATTTCTTATAAACTGAAGAGTTAACTTGAATCCTGAAGCCACCGTCAATATGACTTCATAGCTGCCGACCGGTAAAGTCGGTTAACACTGATAGTTCAGTCTGAGATTCAAATCCCGGCAAAAATGGCTGGCTGCTAGAGCGTTTTCGTATTTTTCCCCATGTAAAAACGAGCATCCTCTGTTCAGTATCTCTCAGAAAGTTCTCCACGAAGGCATCTCTCACCTTACGCGGATACCCCTTGAGTGCTCGGCCGTAATCAAACAGACAATCAGGATTTATAAAATATTACTTTAAAATATTTTTTTATAATTTTTAATATAAACACATTTGTAAATTGCTTCTAATCTAAAGTATATTATAAAATCTTTGATTAATAAACTCAGCGATTTCAAAGCGAGCAGTGGGAACACTGTACGCGGAAAAAAAATTATCTCCAGCGCGCGAGACTGTCTATCTGAAATTCTATAGATATGCTGTTTCGAAATACTTTGTGATATTGCTGTTAAATTGAATTTTATGTGGTTTAAGTGCAAAGAAAATTATATGTAATAAATAAAGTAACACACAAAATGTTAAACAGACGCCTCTTTTGGCGTAATATAAAACCTGAAAAGTTCTAAGGTATTTTCTCCCACTTCCCTAGCGTGCCTTCGTTGTGTAATGGTAGCACGCTGGGCCGGTATTCCAGAGGTCCGTGGTTCGATTCCCGGCGAAGGCGGTTGCATATTTTTCATCTCTCTGGCTTCCAAAAAATCCTATTTTTTTAGTTATTTTACTGTTAGTATCTTTCATGGAAAAGCAATTACATTTATGTTATAGAAAACTTCATTGCGTTTTACTGCGCAAAATGTATTTGCACAAAGTTCATATTTCAGGAGAAAATATAATATTAAGGAGCTGCATTGATTTATACATAATAACATGATGCAGAAAGTTTTTAAGCATTACTTTATAATAACTCACATTAGGAATTATTAATAAAATTATACTAAACTTCTGAATTTTTTTAGATTTCATTTAAACAATTAAATAATCTTTGAAAAATTAAGCATCACTGTAAATGTCATATCATTAGAATTGTGACATTGTCGGTTATGCAAATATTAAAAAAATAGATATTAAATTCAGTAACATTAATAATGTTACGGATTTTGTATAATGTAACATGAAAAGTACCAAGAGGCGCAACGTAGCCAGAAAAATACGATTACAGGGATTACGTAGCCGGAAAAATACGATTACGGACTACGTAGCCGGAAAAATACGATTAAGTCTACGTAACATTGAGTAAATGGCTATCTTGCGAAACTGTTGATGGTTTTGGTGTCTAATTTTCGCCAAACGTCGCCAAACTCGGCGACCATTTTGATCCAGCCCTTGTGTACCTGCAATTGGTAGTGTAATTGAATAACTTTTATTGGCTCTATGGCCCTTATATGAGCCCTCTCATTTGATTTGGCCCTTATATGTAACTTTAGGTGTACTTCCAGCAATTTCGAGAAATAGAAGGTACTAAAGATTTCTTGGCGGCCGGAGTAAAACTATTTACTCCTCGAGAGAGCATCAGTTCAAAGTCGACTTCAGAGTAGAGATATTTCCATGTGAGCTTAGCTCTTAGATGAGATTTGCATTGCGTTGTGTTTAACTTTCTTCGTAGTGTGAAGTATAACTACTGATTGCATTACTATATTATTGTTAAATATTTAAATATATTAATTATTAATTAGTAAGTATAATAATGAACATTAATTATTTATACCAATATAAATATTCAGAAATAAAAATTATTATTGCATAAATAACAAATGCCAGTTGACTAATACTAACAACAATAGCTACGTAAATTATCCCAATATACTATCTTTTATTGATTTATTAATTTCTTTTTCAGTTAAACCTTTGTAATATTACATATTAATTTAACTGAAATGTAATATTTGTAATATTACATTTCAGTTAAACCTTTGTAATATTACACCAATCTTTAATCGAAAATTATCTAAAATCTAAAAATCATTCTTAAAAATCACGAGTTTATCACGATTTACAGATAAATTTAACAATTTTCTGACATTTTCGTAACCAAGGTTATTTTAATATTATTGCGGTTAGTCACTTGCAAGGGTTGACCTTCGTTAAATTGCTTTTAATGCTCCAACGTCATTACGCAGTAGGGAAAAAAAAAGAATAAATAGCACTTCACTTTTCAGCTTAACTCAATAGTCACTTGACGACGATCGCGTGCCACGTGCATTGCGTCTGCCGTTGACGCGAAATTTGATGCGATGGTTAAGTTGCGCAATAAGCGTCAAGTGAAAAATTGGACAGTTTCAACTCAGCACAGAAGAGATCGTTTAAGTCTGCGATTTGAAGTATTCTATTTAGCCCAAATGGGTCGCCCAGAAGGTCTGTTAGTCTCAAAACGGCATTTTGCGTCGAATGACTTATCAGATTTTTACCACCATCTGATAAGTCATTTTTGGCACCATCTGATAAGTCATTTTTGCCACCGGACTTATCAGATACCCGAATGACTTATCAGATTTTTGCCACCCGATATTATCGCCCTGCATTACATTAAAAAAAATAAATAATGAAGAATCTCGAATCTGAATGTCGGTATGCTACTCGCATTGTGAACATCGACGGTACCTAGAGCCATCAAATTTTGAATAACGTAATCCTCCACGCGAGTATGGGCACATGCAAGCCCGAATTTTGAATTCGTTATCTTATATATTTCATACTTTTTAAACTGTAACGAATTTTTGATTAAAAAATTCAACGATTTCAAAGCGAGCAGTGGCAACACACTGTCGGAGTAAAATATTTTTATCTCCAGTGCGCGAGACTGTCTATCGGAAATTTTAAGGATATGTTGTTTTAAAATATTTTGAATTTTTAGCGCAATGTAGCGTTAATCAAACTGCTCTGGAAACGTGTATATGTCTGTAAATGGTTTGCGCGTAATAAAGAATTCGAAAACTTTCAGAATTTGGAGGGGAGGGGGGTATTTTTTTTTTCTTTATTGGGCAAATTTGACTTCGAACCCTTTTTTTGGATCTAAGCGGCGTTTTTCTGGACATGTGAAATTTAAATAACAATGTGTACTTTTTTCAGTTTATTATACTCAGCAAAACATTTATATTTAAGAAATATAATTTGGTTATGCAGATGCTTTATTCATTAGCTGCCATTTTCAGTGGTTTCCGGAGTTTCATCTGTAATTTATTTATTAGTCCAAAGGGGCTTTGTCCCTGAAGGACTATTGTTTTCGTTTTGTGATTTTGGGTTGAAAACTTTAAAAGGCTGTATCACTTTTCAAATAATTGCCACCAAATTATATTCGAAGAAATTAAATAATGAAGAATCTGCATAAATGTATGTATGTTTCTCGCATTGTGATAAAACAACGGTACCTAGAGCCATCCAATTTTGCATGACGTTATCCTACTGCGAATATGGGTATCTGAAAGCCCAAATTTGAAATTTGGAATTCGTTTTATTATCAATTTCATATGTTGTATAACTTTAACGAATTTTTGATTAACAAACTCAACGATTTAAAACAGAGCAATGGCAACACTGTACAGGGGGAAAAATACCTTTTTCATCTCCAGCGGCTTGGAACTGTGTATCGGAAATTCTAAAGATATGCTCATTTTAAAATTATTTTGTGACATTGCTGTTGAACTGAATTTTATGGTTTAAGTGCAAAGGACATGATATTATCAAAGAACATGATATTAATAAGTGCAAAGAACATGATAATACTAAAAAAATCTGAAACATTTAAGTTTTTTTTTTTTTTTTTAATTTTATGGCGGAAAGGTTTTTTAAGTTTACATGCGATCCGAATTTCAGAATAAAGTAATGTATGCTTGTATTGTTCTGTGAATTGTTTTTTACCTCTAACGTAGTGGTCTTAAAACTCAAATTGCATTCTATCTGGAAATAGCTGAAGGTCCAGAATTCCCCCCCTTTAAAAAATGAAAATTTTTATTAACAAAATAAAGAAGTATTTATTAAAAAAATACCAGTTTCTCTTACAAAATTTTTGTCAAAGCATACATGCATAAACAATAATAATAATAACATCCAGAAAAAAAATCAATTTTTTTTTCGATCTGTAATCTAAAGTTTGGTACTTGCAAGATATTTTCGTTCCTTACACTTTATAATTCAAAAATATTAGTTGGTAAATGTTACATTTTCAGACCGATGTATTGTTCTAACGTATTAAATTAATTATTAAGTAACTAATTTTAATTTAAACTAAAACTAAACAAATTATGAAGTCTACGTTTTTAGGAAAAATATCTCAAGCGGGACAAAACTTGAGAATAAATAATACCGACCTAGTATCTCTTTAATTTATTAAATTATTCTTCGACACCTAAATAAAAATACGTATGCTTATACGTAAATAATTGTAAACTTCCTTATTTCTAACTACTTGATGGCCTTTCGATTCTGATCAAATTTGTAGTCGTGAAAAGAAATATAAGAAATTATCTTCAGCGTAGTTCACAGATGCTCTTTGGCTCTTTTTCACAGATGTTCTTACTAATTTTTAACTGTATAAAAGAGTCGTTCGTATATAAATGTTTTCTCAAATAAAGTCATTATTCTTAGTCCAAAAATTAGTAACTGAGTTTACTATTTAGTTTTTGACAAATACGAATAAAATTTAATGAAATCTCTATCTTCACATCCTTGAAGTAGAAGAGTTGGGTTACACTGGAAATTAATCAGTTCCATTTATACATTTTTCTGTGCTTTATTCGTGCTCGCTTTTAAGAGGGCTCATACACCTTAAATCCCTGACTACATAATATAGCTGCTTTGGAAACGAGTAACCAGAAAGTGTGTGTTGTCACAAATATTTTTGTAATTTAATCCGCTTTGTGACAAAATTGTTCGTCATGTTTCCACCTTGCGCGCAGGGTATTTTAATAATGGCTAACGGTACATACTTGAAATTGGATGGAATTCATTATATGAGCCCTATCTTTTAACTGAACTAAATATCTGATGAATATTTTAATATTAAAAAATTTTATGGACGAAAACATTACAGATTTTTTTAATAAAATACATTTTATAAACTCGACTCCACACAAAATAAAATTTTAACATGAAATTCTTAGAATTTTTGGTTCACAGTAGTTTCCAAATGTTATAAAAGCTATATATTAAATATGGAATTAAATTATGCAAAGAATGTTTTAAACTGTGTGCGCAAGGTGGAAACATGACGAAACATTTTGTCAAAAAGCGGATTAAATTATAAAAATATTTGTGGCAACACAAACGTTCTGATCACTATTTCAGAAAGCAGCTATATTATGTAGTCATCTGTAAAATGTTGGAAGTAATTGCTCTTAAAATAAATAAGTTATTCAAATTCTTGCAGCAGTCGCATATTCGAAAATCTTATGGGTTTTAAGGTGTACTTATGAAAAGGTTTTAAGGTGTTTTTAAGGTGGTTTTAAGGTGTACTTATACTTTTACGGTGTCTTAATGGAAGTGAGAATAATATAAACTCCGATTTCAAATCAATAAAATCCAGAAATGCCTGCAGCGCCACATAAAATTTGATTCAACATTAAAATTAAAAATATTCAAAAACAGCATATCTTTAGAATTTGCGATAGACAAAAATTCTGAAGCTTTCAGATTTTATATTACGTACAAAGGGACTTTTTTTCATTTACACACACATATACGTTTGGAGCGCATATAGGCCAACGCCCGTTCGGTCAAATATATTTAAAGACAGCATAACTTTACAATTTCCAATAGGCAGTGTCGCGTGCTTGAGATAAAAATGTTTCATTCCGTTCGCTTTGAAATGATTGAGTTTGTTAATCAGAAATTCGTTAAAGTTTTAAAAAATATGTAATGTGTAATAAAGCAAATTCGGAATTCGAGATTCGGGCTTCTGGGTGCCCTCGTTCGGGTGGAGGACTACGTTATTCAGAATTTGATATCTCTGGTTACCGTTGTTTTTTTCACAATGCGAGAAATGTACCGTATATTCCGGCGCATAAAGAGGACCTATAATACCAGATTAAACTAAAAAATTTTTAAGTTTATTCGCCGTATAATGCGCATCATTTTCTTTATGAAGAAATATGAAAGTTACCTGTGCAATGGCTCTTAGCTTTTGAAGTTATTCGAAGATTTTTCCTCTGCCGTTCGAAGAATGGTACACTGAATTGACATTATTGAAATATATTCGCGGACCGCATGAAATTGCTTCGGAGGCTGCATACGGACCATTGGTTTGAGATTATTGCTCTAAGATGTCAAAGTTTGCATTATATCATTCGTTTGTTTAGCAAACTTCGTATCGAAGCTACCAGTTTAATTTCGACAGAAAACCCCCTACATTCATTTCTTACTCATTCCTCCCAGTCAGGTAAACTTTTTCTAACAGTTTTTGTAGTTTTTGCTGAAGGTAATGCACGATATTTCGTCGAAAACTGCGTATTATTGCGACATTTTTAGGGGATGTTTATTTAATTTTATTTATATTTTGATAAGAAATGTTCAGCATAAAACGATTCTTCAGTGTTCAGCACATCAAAGCTTTATGACTACAATAACTACCTGCGTCGCTCTTTAATTCAAACTGTTTGTTTTCCTATCTACTAGTTATACAATAATCAGTATTAATAAGTCATTACAGCTTACACGATTATAAATACATTAATCTATACTTTTAGTTAGATGTTCTCTGCTTAATAAGTCTATACTAATACTAAACCATACAATTGAAACAACGTACAATAATAACTTTAAAACCATACAATAGCAATAACATACAGTAATTACTTTAAACCATACAATAGCAACAACATACAGTAATAAATTTAAACCATACAATAGCAATAACATACAGCAGTAACTTTAAACTACCATAGCAGTAACATACAGTAATAACTTTAAACCAAAGAATACCCTCAAAAGCATGCTCTATATTACAATTCAATTAAGATTAGGCCGAATCGCACTGTAAAGTATTTCATAAATATTCCTCCTACGTCTGACTCTCTGATTTAAGATTTTCCTTGTCATTTTTAAAAGAATTATCACATTCCACTATACGTGCTCTTCATGGTGTTACTAGGTCCAGCTAACAAGAGAAAAATCCATGGTTTGAATCCATGCGAAGGCGCAGATCATTTTCTATTTTTCCTCTTCAAATGTATAGTGGTATCTACAATGGCTATCGTAGTAAAAATTGGATGGATATGTAAGATTTATTATTTAAATCCATCAGTTATTTATAATTTCAGGCTTTACTACATCTTCTGCTTTCCGTTTTCTCTCCAGAATATGAATTGACTTAGTGAGTATTTAAGCTGAGGTTTCTGGAATGTAAGACAAAGCGTGTTTCTACCCTCCGAGGCCACGTGACGTAATCCCTGCCATCTGTGATAAGTTTGCTATTATTCGGCTTTGCGTTATTGCTGCAGATATATGAATCGTTACGCCGGTTAGAGATTTTGAGACAGCTTAGATTAAAATTTAACTATGTAGTCTTTGTCGTTGAGTCTATATTTCCAACTTGAATCCGACTGTTACTTTAGTTCCATCGCAACAAGCTGCGTTGATTCTGTTAACACAAAAATGTGCACTTGTATTCAAGTTTGTGTTTAAATAAGAAGGTTAATTTCAAATCTCACCAAGACTTTGTAGTGAATTTCAGCCACAACGATAATTCGCTTTACGTTTATTAGGAGTTTGCAACAAGTTTATGCCAAAAGGCAAGCCAAACTCTGCAGATGATAATTCCTCACTGCACAAATTTAATCAATTTATGATATTCTAATAATAATAAGGTACTTTCTCTCTGCTTACCACATGCATTCGGGTAGTAACTGGAAAGTATGTCCGGTTTGTAACCGGAAGTTCCAATGTTTGAGTCCCACAGAGAGCACTGCACGTTATTCACGTCTCCTGCTTCAAAATACCTAATAACTTAAAAAACTGAATCTCGCGCCTCTTCCCATCCGCGTTTTAAGTGAACCATGATGTAAAGACCATGCCTACTGTCGTGTGTAAGTGGTTAATGTCTTTAGTTAGCATATGTAAGATCCATGAATCCAATCCCCGACAGCGGCACCGCATCTAAAATATCGTAAAAGAAAACTCATCATCCCCTGGATGTAATCAACTGGTTCTTGTGCCTCTTCCCAACTGGCGTTTAACTGGGGAAAAATATAAGAAATTTCCGCGTTCCTCCAAGCGGGCTCTGATGTATCAGTGTTTAGCACATACAGCTGACAACTCGAAGATCCGTGGTTCGAATTTAGCTCTGGCACAATTGATTATATATATATATATATATATATTCTCTGGCTCTGTAAATTCTAAATGTCTATGAATTCTTATATTATATACTACACTATTTTGCATATATTCTAGATTTTGAGTAACTCTCGTTCTCTTTTCAACTCTGACAGTATCTTATGTAAATAAAGAAGAAGAAAAAGAAGTGCAATAGAGGAGGATAATAAGTGCTTCCTCGCTCCGAAACCAAATAATTCAAAATCAAAGTTGGGAAAGTTATCAAAAATGAAGTTATAAGTAACGTCTTCAAGCAACGAAAAAGATGTCTGTCCCAGCTTTAAAAGTTAATGGAAGAAAGAAGTAATGAGAAGTAATGATCTTTCTCCGCTACATTTTTGGCTGTGGACACTTTTACTACATCGAAACATCTTCGATATCACGACAGCCAAAAAAGAGTATTACGCCTTTGATTTAAAAAATAAAGGACCTGTTTTCATTTAATTGCTTTTTCCGTTTTACCTTTTACGTACTCAAAATGTTCTTTCTGCTTTCCCTATAAAAGAAATTTTTCGTTAGATATTGATATCGGCATGACTAAAACACCGTCTTTTCATACGAAGACTTTATTTCGTTCCGAAATGCTATGCATTGGAAAGAGAATTAGAAATATAAAAAAATGGATCGAAGAAGTAAACCGAGCAAAGTAGAGTCCCCAGTCTTTTAAATATTGTTCCGATTTAAGTGCATTTTCGCGTTGAGTAATATATTCTTTCTTTCAGTTTCTAACGCCTTCAGAAAGGCATAAAATTTAGTTTATTACTCTGCTACTGAAAATATTTCTTTCATAGTTCCTTGCAGATGGATTTTGGAAAGCTTTTCTTCAGCTAGAAATTTAAGCTGAAATTGCTAGGATTTATAGAATACACAATTATTTATCCTCGTTTAACGGTTAGAATATTGTGTTTAATAATCAATGGTTTGGAATATTAAAGACTTTAAGGGAAAAAATTAAAACATCTACTTTGGTCATAAAAACTAAATAAATAGTTTTTCTTATTTAGTGCTGAATATTAACAACGTGGAAGCAATTTTATTTAATCACATCCCTTATTCCAGAAGTTGCATTAACAAAGATTTGGTTTAGTGCAGGAATTAATATGTAGTTTCAATATTTAGATCGATTATAAAAAGATTTTCTTTGTAAAATATTACTGCACTTGAAATACGGAAGAAAGATCGTTAAATCAATTTCAGCTCTGTAAGCATTTTATATGTAACACCACATACTTGAAAAAATTAGGTGCTTTTTCATTGTATATTTCCTTGTCTTTCACCTTTGCTCAAAGATATGGCAGCGGCGCTGTATGCCATATCATTGAGCCCCGGTTCAAATCTCAAAAGAGATACGGATGTTTGTAGTTAGGCGCCCTGAATTCGTGGATCTGATCTGTATAGTGTTTTTGCGCCATACGAATACTCAAAATAACATGGATAGAAAATTCTCCTCGAGAAATTAGTATCTGGTAGGTAGGAGTAACGGATCCTTGGATTTGTTTCTCGAGGTTATTCTCCATGTGCTGGACAACTCTTCGTAAAATAAAATGAGTCCTAGACTTTTGCCTCTGATCAAGAGGACAATCCTCTTTCTCTAGATCACTATGAATTCTGGATCTGATCTGTGTCTGTAGAGTGTATTTATGGAATGAGGGAACTTAAAATTCAAAATCGATCAAGCCATGGATTTAAAAATTCTCTCGTGCCTGAAAATCTCAAAAGTTGACATTGTGGACTGGTGAAGAGAAATAAGTGACCCATGGATCTATTCCCAGAGGAAGAGCAAGTGACCTAGGGATCTGTTTGGCTGTTTTCTTCACTCGGACGGTGTTAGACAAACTCTCTAACAAATGTAAGGTGTTTAAAGGTCTGGTAAACAATAGGGGCTACCTTGTTGGCAGCGACGAATTCTTAGATTTGACCTATGTCTGTATAGCCTTTTAGCGACAAAATACACTTAAAACGAGACGAAAGTACCCTTGAGAGGTTGGTTATCGATAAAAGGACATAAGTGGCACTTATATCTATTCCCCCGGATGTGCTCCATCAAACTTGGGACAGTGTTGAACAAACTATCGGTCGCCTATAAGGTAATTAAGGTTTTGGTCAATACCAAGAACTGCATTTCGCCTTTTAGCCACCAGAAATCCATGAAGTATTCATAAGGGTTAGTAGAAACTTTCAAAAGGGTTTAGTAGAAACAACAGGTATTTATATACATGCACCGAAAGATCTTCTCAATGCCTATTCCAAGAAAAGACCAATTTAAAATGATATTTAATAACCGAGCAAAAATTATGTCTGAAAAAAGAATATGCGGTAACATACATGCTAGGAGAAATTAATTTTTAAAATTATGCAGATTACAAGCTTAGCCTTACGTTAGTGGTACGAAAAACTCTACACACTTAAAAAGCATCTGGTACAGATTTCTCACAGGCTCCACAGATTTCTGTATATACATGTAACATTGCCATTATTCAAGGATTATGATATTATATGATATTATTCTCTTTTAATCCACGTAAATTTCAGTAAAGATAAATATTTACAAAGAAGCTTCTTTACTTAATTTTAGGAGAAAGTGCGTCTGAGATTTCAACCTATGAAAAAGTTAACGAGTAGCTGGGGAGTGTTACGAATACTCACCACTCCCTGTCCAAGCAAATATCCACAGAGAAGCATAAAAGTGAAGAAACTGTGGAAAGAAATTCCTCCCGAGCAAATCACAGAAACCTTTGTCATGGTACATTTCGTTAAGAAGGATTCCTCTGAAAACGAGACTGCAACGTCATGCGTTCTAAACGGGTGTTTTCCTCTACTAAAAGAATATCGAACTCTCCTACTGATTCTCTCTGCTGTTTCATTTATCTGTTACGTTATGTTAAATTTTATGTTATTCTGAAGCAAACTATAAATAAATGCATAGACGTCTTTTCAAAAGGAAATGTAGCACTTAACAAATAACAAAAATATATTTTAAATGGTATCGTAGACCGATTGCAACGAATCACACGAAAAGAAGTAGGTGGCAATGCGACAGTTTTACTTGCATGTTTATTACGCTGCACTTAGATTGCATACACTAACAGTTCTTGAAAGTAATATTCTTTCATTGGCAAATTACTAGTTATACGGTGCTTTTTCTGGTAAGCTATTTCAGAAGGATAAAGGTGTGGGGAATTTTTAGGCGAAAGAGGCACCTACTCCGAAGAAACGGTTCACCGTTTCTTCGGGGCAGAGATAATTCTGAAACGTAACATTCGTAAACAGGGAATGGGTATTCATAATGAAGGATATATCGTACGTGCAAAGTTCTTAACATCGCTCTACGGACAAGTCTACTAAGAAGAAAACATTTCTACTTCAGATCCATGCTCTTAAATTTGTTCTGAAGTTATGGGAAGTTTTAGAGACGACATGCTGTTCTATATTTGACGACTAGAACATATTTAAAACTTCAGCTGGTGAATGCACCCCCTTTTTAGGGAATGTTTTGAAAGCTGATAAAGTTCACAAAAGTTCCAGTCATGGCCATATAGCTGCAGGAAAAGGAGTATGCGAGATTTCAACATTATGTACATGAACTGACCAAAGTTTTAAGGTTAAGAGTTGAAATACATAATGGGATAGATGGAGGAATACATAAATGAAAAGCTCTCTCACCTCCACGAATTAATTGCTGAAGCAGATCTTCCAATTAAACCTTCTTTTCTAGCTCCCAGCAAAGGCATGGTTCCCTGAATCTTCGAATAAGAACACATACAAAAAACTACCCTAAAACTGAACTCACCAGCTTAATGGATCAGGAAAGTACATACAAATTGCTCAGCTATGAAGGTTGCTGAAAGCATTACAGTATATTTCAAGCGCTAAAACTTCCTTTTACTTTCCTTTACTTAAAATAAAAATCCTTTTACTTTTACTTTTAATAAATTCCTTTTACTTAAAATAAAAATCAGCGATCCTGTAATCGAGGTAAGTAGTATATGCCATTAGAAAACATAATTTATTTATTAATATAAACAATGAAAATATCAAGTCTCAGCTAAATATTACATAAATTAAGTGTATTTTAAATTATATCAATCACATACATTTAAAAAACCTATAGTTTTGAGGTATTATTGAAAGCGTTCTTTAACTCGCTCAAAGTGTTCAACAGTTACAATTTGAAAGCATTAAATATTTTATATCATATCGAACGGTAACACTCTATAAGTTCGTTCTCTGCCACGTCACCCAAGGAAGATAGACTATAGATCGTACGCTGGTAACGTAATACATTTATAGTATATATATATATATTCGTAGCGTAATATATATAAAAGTTATACATACAGGTAGCGTAAACATTTTGTTATTAAAAATTATTTTAAACGTTTTTGCGAAGATTTTTCAAACATTTTTGACCGTTACGTTACATTGCTCTATGCTAGTATGCGTTTATCATCCATGTGGACTGACAAGTGTTGCCGTTACTTTAATAATCTACAATTTATCTTCCATGGGTCTCACAAATTTTTAGAGATTTATCATTTTGCAAAGCATGATATTTTAAAATTACCTTTTAATCATTTTTAACTATTTAACAAATTCGTCGCTTTAAAACCAATAAGCCTTTTCTTAATAGTTTAAATTGTTATTTTTAAAAAAGCATTTATTTGATATAATACACTTAATTTATTATACAACCAGTTGGTAGTACTCATGGACATTCCAAGGACTTTTGTTATCGATAAAAGGTATTTTTATCGCTGAATATTGTATGCATCACGATACTGACTTTTTTTTTTTTTTTTTATTTTTCATGCTTACAGCATTGAAGCACAACACATATTTATAAATCTAAAAATGGATTTAACTTTCTGCAGATGACGTTTAATTGCACAAACTGCAAAATAGATAAAAATATGTGCATACTTTTGATGTGTTAAAAGACATCCTCTTCAGAAAAAAAAAGAAATAATTATTAGAGGCCTCGTGTGGCTTACCTCACTTGTCTGAGAGTATCAGAACAAGTCCACGAATTTATCGCGGCGAAGAGCGCAGTATAGCGTTTGCCGCTGGCTTGAGTTTTGAGCACCTTAAAGTTGAACAATACGATTTTTTGTCCCAATTATAAAGAATAATCCGTAGGAAACATATCCAATTATCTCCCTGCGCTCTTCTCTTAGCACCAAACCACTCCAGAAGACTTTCGGGGCACCGTATATTTTAAGTGCCCCATGTAACAAAGACAATTTGCATTTAAAAATATCCAATCCTTTTTCGGGATTTGAGCCAGAGCCCATCTATACGACAGTCATATTTCTATCCGCTATACCGATTACAGCAATAAAAATTTTCTAGAGTATTTCGATTCATAATGCGCCTTACTGTCCCTTGGATTACTAATGCCTCATAGACCTCCACAGCATTCGCAGAGGGAAGGTACGCCCATGCTGGGAAACACTGCTTTAATACATGAGATAAACTGCTCTCGTACTCACTTTCTGAAGTTAAAAGTATGTAGATTATGAGTTATGTAGATTATGAAGTTAAAGTTTTATTTTTCCTTTTTCGATATAGCGTATTTTCTAGAAAGTTAGAGAATTGTATTTTTTACTTTCATTTCCCCTTTTTTGTTCCTTTTGAATGAAGGGCCACCAGAGGCCAAGTGGCAAAACCCCTTAACGCTAGTGATAAAATCCAGATTTAAATTAAAGAGAACGAGATTACTGCATGGGAGTCTTAATTGTCTATTATTTTCATAGTACTTCCTATGCAAAAGACTAATACAATTAATTTTCTTTAAAACGTCTCTCACGAAGGTACATCCTCTGGTGTATTTTACCATAATCTAAATAATCCTAATCTTCTGTTAATAGGAAAAGCAAATTTAACAACACTGAATACACTATTCATTTTCTTAACTTGGCAGAACATACAGACTTTAACTCATATGATAATTCTAAGACAATTATCAGCAGCGTCTACATATTAAAAGCGTCTAGACATGGTATCAAATATCTTGGCAATATATATATTTTGATTTTAGAAACAGCTACCAAAATTACTAACAAATTTCAATCATTGATATGTTATTAGAAAATGATCATAACTTTCAAAAAATTTCGTTTTAAATCTTATATTCTTCAAAATGCATTCTGAATGATAACAAAAGTAATTGAAATATTTATGTTACGTTTCAGGATTTTAAAACAAGAACTCTTTTTCCTTGGTGAAATAAAAAAAGTCAGGTTTAAAATAAAACAAATTGGTGTCTGTGATTAAAAATATTATTTATAAATTACGTTTTTTCTTTGTAATAAATTGTAGTGTGATCTTTTTTTTTTAAATATGAGGGAAAAATATACTTCATTCCATTGTTGTTCCTATGTACATAATATCTGTTTTATTAAATGTTTTATCAGTTATATTTTTTTTTAATTAAAAAAGGCACCGAGGGTTTAGATTCTCAATTTTTTTCACCCCTTTTTTTACTTTATGCTTCTGAAAATTTACACTGTACATCAGCTTCATTACACTCTGATGCATACCCAAAACTAAATAAAGATCGCATATTTAAAATATTATTTGCTTCGCAACTTAAAAGAATGCGTTTTATTACTATAATATATTATTTGTAAAAAAATAATGAACAGTTCAAAACCTTTACAATGCATAGTTTCAAAAATATTCTGTAAATAAACTTAAATTGTTTGTTTACTTTTATTGCAATTGCTAAAAAAATATGAAGCTATATAAAATGTAATGACCATTTATACCTAAATTGTAAAGAAGATTTTTATCTTAAAAATAAGCTTCGTTAGTAAACTGTATAACTAACTATCTACTACTATTTTTTACTACTAACATCTCCTCTCTTTCTGGCAGCCTCATATTTCTACCTTTGTAGAAGTACTTTGGTTTCAAATTGAAAATTTGAGAAAATTTTTGAAGGACATTATTCCGTTTTTTAAATATTTTAACCTCTAGGAAATATTTGTTGAAATAGGTGGTAGTCTAATAGGATGATATACGCTGAAAATGGTTAGTGAGGAAGCATTTCCTATTTTGGTTCCTGCATTTTTTGCTCGGCCGTCCTATCGTTATATTGTTTGGTATTATGTTACTGGAGAATTCTTTTTCTTCTGTTAACCAATGCTGGATGTTTGATGAGCAAAGCTTGATACGGACGCTCGAGCTGATAGAGGAATACTTCGGAATTGAATATATGTTTCATTTTTAAGAGCTGAAAATAGATAATGTCGTCCGTATCCAACCACACAAAACATGCCTATCTTTGAATGAACAGCTTAGCTGATGGGAAGGGCTCATTTCTTTAAACTGGATATTTTCATATTTTTAAAAACATAAGAAAACTTGCAAGTGTTAACCTTCTCACGTTAATGGCTGTTCGCCATTTTAACTGCTCTGTATGCTTAGCAGCAAAGTGTCCCATAAAGATAAATAACGTAAGTTTTTTTTTCTTCAATGGCGGATCCTCAGCCGACTTCGGCTTGGCCACACCTAAGGCCAGAAGTAGTGGTCAATTTATTATAGAGGCACCTAACATGTTTGCCATCTTTGCCTCCTACGAACGAACGGGCGGGCAATTACAACCCTGCACTCTCCGGGATTCGAAACCTGCATTCTCCGGAATTTGAACCCTGCACTCTCCAAGATTTGAACCCTGACCCTTTGGTTTCCCGAGCCTTCAGTCGGCTCCCCTAACAACTATAACGTCTGGGCGGGAAAGAGCATAAGTAAGGAAATCTAATTGTTAGTTCCTATATTTATGACGTTTAAAACTTCGTAATATGGACTCGTAAATAGGATGAAGACAAAACTATTAGACTGAGAAATGTTTTCAAATTGAAGTTAAAATATTAGCAAGTTTTTATCAAAGCTAGTTTTACCTAGTTATTAGCTAGTTCTTAACTAGCTAATAACTAGGTATAACTAACTTTGAAGAAAACTTTTATCTTAAAAATAAGCTTCGTTAGTGAATTAATTACACAGTTCACTAATGAAACTTATTTTTAAGATAGAACTTTTCTTTATAAATTATGTATAAATGGCCATTACATTCTTTATAGCCTTATATACTTTTTTAACATTTGCAATGAAGTACTAGTTATTCTGTTAGCTTCTGTTATCTAATGATATAGCTTTCTGTTAGCTACGTTTTATTAACACAAGACAAAAGAATTTTACTAATTTAATTTATCGCATAATCTTGCCTCAGAAAAAAACACTTCAGTTCATTTTTTGCACCAAAATAAAAAGGTAAAGAACTTTGTCTCTAACAATTTCCAGTGTCTTTATACAGTACTGATTTATGCATAAGCTGCCAGATATTGTGTAGTAGATATGTGTCAGAAGAGAAGAACGTAGATTAAATACAGACTTAGCATTTGTTCTTGATTTGATTTGTCACATAAGTCACTTACGGCGAATCAAATTCCCTTTGAAAGGCCCAAGGTGCATTTAGAGTGAGCGCATACTTTCCTGAAAGAAGCAAGATTTACTATAGCGTTGGAAAAAAAGAAGTTCGGCTTACCACTAAAGTTGGACTCTATGTCATAAGGAATGACAGCTCTATCCCATAATCGTTCTGGACGGGCAGTGGCTGCTCGTTTTGGTCGGTTGTGCTGCATACTCTTCCTTCTATTCTTTCCGTTATGTCGCATGCGATTTCGAGATCTATGGAAACACATTTAGAAAATATAGTTAAATAAAGGGGAAAGCCATATATCACAGGAGTATATTAGATATGGATGATGGATGATATTTACTTTAAAAATAGTTTAATACATTTCTAGTATAACATAAACTATCACTGGAGTATATTAGATGTGGATGACATTTACTTTAAAACTAAAATAGTTTAAAACTACATTTTAACTGAATAAAAGTAACAACTCTTCGAGAACCACAAATGTGAAACACCAGGCTAAGCTGCAAGTCCGTATATATACGGCCTAGAATACTTTTTATGATATCTGTAAGAACGTATATATACGTGAATATTAAAATAAGTGGGAAGAAATTAAGGCAATATATCAAAAGCACACAAATACAGGTAAGAAATACCAGGAGAGCTTTTACATTAAAATAAAATAATAACTTGTTCTTATAGTGGTTTTGGGAAATTTGTGCTTTCTTTGCGAAAACCCTGGCCGCTCAGAGGGTAAAAAGCTAAGTAAAAAACAGACCGCACTTAAATTTTCCTTTAACAGTTCTGCATTATTCCGAAAAGTTTCACACTATTCTAAAGGAAAAACGAAGCCGGCACCCTGAAAGCGGGGACGTAAAAATGGCGATGTAAAACTAAGATGAGTGATGTGATTTCAAAGTTTAAGCTGCTTGCAAATATTAATACTTATTTTTGTAAAAAAAAACGGCTATAAATTCCTTGCTTAGCTTAGAACTGTAGGTCTGTATATGAAGCACGCATAATTTCCACTGATATCGGGAACGCAACAGCGGCTATGTAAACCTAAGATGAATTATTAACATGTTGGATGTTGTGAACGCAGCATTCTAAGATAAATACCCCGAGTACAGGGCCCGTGTTGTGGTCTTTCACAGTCTTATATAGATAGTGTCCTACCTCTTATTTAAAAGCTAATGTGGGCAAAATTTCATCAAAATCGGAATAAAACTGTAGAGCTGTATGGACTACACTTATATAAACAAACAAAAAACTGACATTCTTCTTTATGCACATAGATTAAAGATATAACATTATGATTACGGTAGTTTCATAAGTTTGGAATTTTTGTATATCTTTTGTAGCCGTTTTTCGTCTTATATGACGTTCAGAATTTTCTTATTGATTTTAATAATAGTTTAAATGTTGTAGAGACATGAGGTTAATTGGAAGCAGGAGAGATGGAAAATGAGCACCGCCCTCTTCAGGAACCGAACCACGGACCTCTGGAATACGCGCCCAGCGTGCTGACCACTACACTACGAAGGCATGCTAAGCAGGTGGGAGAAATACCTTATATACTCCCCCTTTAAAATGGGGAGTGTGGTTTTTAGGAGACCCAATCGCCAAATCCTGGTGGTAAAGCGTCATCATTCACCGCTTTGTAGTTCGGGCGCCACTGTAGGGACATTAGGTATTTTTTGAAACCGAAGAGATGAAAACTGAGCAACGCCCTCGCCGGGATTCGAACCACGGACCTTTGGAATACGCGTCCATCGTGCTGACCACTACTTATAAAGGTATGATAAGAACATGGAAGAAATACCTTACACATAACTTACAGTACACATATGTACACATATGTACAGTACACATTTAGTTTCATTCATTCGTTGTTTTATGTTAATTACTTTTATTGTCTTTTTAGCTTTCCGTTTTCCTGCTGAATCACATTTATGGGAACTTTACGATGTAAATAGAATTCAAACAAGATTTAAGCATATATTTTTCGTTACGTTAATTTTGGAATTGTTATACGTTAGTTTTGCCTTAGAAAGACGCTTTTCTGCCAGATTTATCAAATAAAAGAAATGTCCGTATTTCTATTTCACAGAAATTTCCGGATGCTGTACCAAGCCTATAACAATGCCGTCCGACACAAAAACTCAATTCCCCGATGAATCTAAAGGGCCGGTGAAAGAAATTACTGTCTTCGGTCAAGTCATAGTTGACAGTAATTGTTGGTCATTAGTGATTCCAGAGTCAACGAGAGTAACAGAAAAAAATATCTCATATAAACAGGTCATTTGTCGGCAAATTAGTTGTTTTAGTCGCTTCAAGAGACGAAGATACTGTAACGGAATAAACGAGTTTCCGGGAAAAATGGGGTGATTAACAGAGTTTTTGTCGATAGATAAGGGATTTCGGATCTGGAAAATGGAATGTTTTAATCACAGATAGTGTGAGATTTAATTATAATTTAGCATGAGCAGAAAGAAAGCGAAAAAGTTCCAAAACTGATAATTAAGATTAGTTGAGAAGCAGTGTTTTAGCTACGGAGTAAAAAAGGGAAATGTAACTTTATCAAATAATCACTAGAAACACAGACTTAACGCATATCATTTGCTTGCTGAATGAAAAGACTTAGGCATGGCATCATTTAGTTATACTACCTACTACCAAGGCATGAATATAAGCATTAATAACTAAGATTTGTATAGAAATATAAGCTATCAAAAATACTGGATATAAGAATGAAATGCAAGTCAGAAATATGGTTTAATATTTTAAAGATATCCTCATATATTATTTTAAGAAGCTAATAAAAGCGAACTGAAAAACGAATTGCGTTTGGAATAAAAATGTCATTGCGTAATTTTAATGTTTATTTTAATATACATATTGTATTCTTTTATGAAAATATGTCCTATATTTCTACAGTTTTTCATTTACTTCATCAGAATACGCAAATTAGAGCAGTTTTAAATAGGTCTATTTGGTTTATTTTGTTATGGCAAAGCAATAAAAGGGCTATCAGCCTAAAAAGAGTAATCTTTATTGAGAAGCACAAGAGGGCCTAAAGCAAAGAATACTTTCGTGGAGGACCTTTTTAAAGGAAACCCTCTTGTAAACATGTTACACACGGGGCAAACTACGAAAACAGCCATGAAGCCGTTCGTCTGGAATTGAACACAGATCAAAACTACCAGTGTTCAGCGACTTTACCGCTCGGCCGTTGATGGGCGACATTCTAAGGGAAACTGGCACGCATCCACATTACACATGCAGAAAACCACTAAAACGTCCTTTCGTCGGGACTGGAACTCTGGTTGAACTACCTGCGTCAACTTACGTTTCTGCTCTAGCCATTGGTGGGCTCAATTTTAAAGACGAGCAATTTTATTTATTTACTTAATTATCTGCTCCGCCATTAGGCACTACATGGCCAGGAAGGGATGTCCGTGAAGGACTTTTAAGGGAAACTGGATTGTATCGACGTTACACATGAGGAAAACCACGAAAACATCCCCGCAGCCAGCCCGTTCGCTGGGACTCGAACTCCTGACCAAGCTACCAGCGTTCAGCATTCGGCCGCTTTTGTGCCTTAGTAACACATTTAAGATAAGGTTTTAGCAACTTCACAGATCTCTCATAAATAAAAAAAGAAATAGATGGAGTACCTACGCTGATTGCATTGAAATCAATAGAGTTGAATTCGAAAACTGCATAAACCTAATGTTATTTGTCTAATTCTTAAAAGATACCTTTTAAGCCTTAATAAGAATTCATAAACACTATTATATTAAATTAAATATTATGTAAATGAATATGATTTATAACAGTTTCAGTGCCACCGAAAAACAGGGCAATCTAGAGCGTGCGTAATTAAAGAATCCCAAGACGAGGCAGTAATATATGAGAATGCGAACTAGCTTTCATTATTTAAAGTACCTTCTGTATAACTTCTCTCTTTTTTTCATTATAACATCTTATGTAACTAAAAACTGCATAGGATGATCTTTCATCACTTCGAAAAATTATTATGTGATTATGTGAATGACGAAATGAATAAGTTTCAAAAACTGAATGAGTCTGTTCTTAGGAGGGAAGTAACAAAATTAATACATAAACTCAAAATGACATAATAAATGGCGTTTTCTCTTTAAACAGTGTCGAAATAAATGAAGGTACTTAATCAGATAAGTGACTCAGATTAACTTTCAAAAAGTAACATCGCAACCAAAATGATGTATCATCGACATGATGGCTTAAAGAGTGACTGTTATGCACAAAAACGGAATCGCTGTAAATAGCAAGAAGGGAAATATTTTCGGAGAATATGATTAATAGACATCCTTTGAGGAAACAAATAAGTTTGACCATTCCTAAAAACTTGGCCTAAAAGGAAATAAAACATTAGTGTACTTTTACGAATAAGTTGTGAAAAATAAGAAATTATATTTAAAATTTATTCAACAATTATTTGATAGCGTAATGCTTAATTTCAATAGTTTCTGACTTGCTTCTTCAAAAACGTTACAGAAGCATCTGGTTTCTTCCTTAGTACATTACATTTTATCAAGATCTTCGAATGGTTGATAAGAATATGAAGAGAAGAAATGCGCGTTTTGCTGTCGCCCGGCTAGCTCAGTCGGTAGAGCACGAGACTGTAAATCTCGGGGTCGTGGGTTTGAACCCCACGTTGGGCGGGGTTTACTTTTTCCTGAACATCTGTAACAAAATGAAAATATGGAAATATACTCATTCAAATATGTTTATTATCCAGTAAGTATAATTAAAATCTAATTCTTGCCAAAATCTAATTCATGTTTTCAAAATAATTTTATTTGCGTACTTAATTCCACGATGCAGACGCTGTAACTCCTTCGATGCTAATTAGAAATTATAAATTGATTCGATGCTGATTAGAAAACATTAGAAATATGATTTGTGTTTCTCCCGGAATCGGCCGAAGAGGTTGAAATTAGGTTAACCGCTTAATCCCCGAATTTTTTAGTGTTTATGACTTTATATATACATAGTTACGGTATTGCTCTGGTATTTTAAGACAGGCATGTCTAGAACAGTTTCAATTTTATTTGATCATTAAACTTGCTTTGTAGCTGAATTGAAGTACGAATTATGTAAAAATCATATTGTAATATGCTCCAAACTTCTAACGCATAGCAATGAGAAAATACAAGATTAACAAAATGTACACAAATTGCTAATAACATGGCATCAAAAACCTTAATTGTGAGCGTTTCAGTGCCAATAAGAATGAGAAGTAATTAATTCATTAAAACATAAATTCTCATTCACTGAGAGCTCTAATTAGTGAATCAAATTTTTTAATGAAAGCATTGAATCAGTTTTACTTTTTCATTTAACAGATTTCTTCAAATTAATTAGCGCATCGCAACCTCCAAGATTATGCTCCATAAAATTTACAAGCAACTGTCTTCAAATTAAGATACTTCAAATTTGATTTTCAAAAATATGAAATATTTAAAATATGAAAGCAAAATATTTAAGTATGAAAGCAATTCATCAAATTAAAAGAAAACTATTTTTATCTTTATGGTGATTTTAATTATTAGCAATTTTAATTATTATCATTAATGAAAGCAAGGATTGCACTGAAACATGTCAAATTTAATGGATTTTAGAAAGAAAAGAGAAGATACTCAGGCAGTAAACCGATTTAATGTTACACAAAATTACTTTTTTTTTTCAATAAATCCTTCAGTTTTTCAGATAAATTATGCATAGAAGGACTTTGATGTGCACTCATATACATGCATATATGTATGAACACCTATATGTTTGAAGAAAAACTTTAATGCTTATGCTTTTATCACTTTTTTCACTTTATATTTGGAAGTAATTAACATGTGAAAATTTTTTATCTTTTAGTTTTAACAGTTTCGGCTAAATGTCCTCGTTAAGTCCGATATGTCAAAAATATTGTTGCCATTTATATGATAAAAATACTTATATATCGAAATTTTAACCAATAAAACAATTTTAGAATGGCTTCATCTACACCGTGTTCCAGTATTAGTTTACAATAATTTTACGATTGCATACGACAGCAAGAAATTTGATGCTTGAAGGAGGGTTCAGAGTGCAGAAATATTTAAAATTTTTAATCTTTTAACTAAGCATTTCTAATTTAAGATTTATTTTATGATGTAGAACAATGAACTTAAAGAATTTTAATTCTGATTTTTAGTGCACATGTAAAAAACAATAGTTCTGAAATATCCAGACTATTTGTAACATTATACCGCTCACAAAAAAAAAAAAAAAAAAAAAAATTATCTGGAAGCTAAAGAGTTAAAGTAACGAAGAATGGTACTTTATTTTCGTTCGAGGCCCACAGTAGATCAGATAACAAATACCACTACCCAACTTCAATCCCAGCTGCAGTCGGTGACGTGGCCGCATTATAAATGAACTATAAATTCAGTTTTTCGATTAGGGGTTAGGGTTTTAGACCCAGGCACCCTGGTGCTACACCAAATTTTCTCTTGTGCAAATTTGTTTTGTTAGTCGATGCAGATTACCAGATTATTACGCTCTTGCAGATTGTGATGTGCCACTATGTGTTACACCATGTTTCAGACAGTAGCATACTGTCACTGGACATTTATGGATCGTAAAATGTATTTACTTGATTTTTACTTTAGCTCTTATTACCTATTACTACTTTGACTACAATTTTTGAATTACTTTTGGCTAGATGTTTTTTTTTTTCGGGGGGGGGCTGCTTCATCGAAGCCCGAGTTAACTCGGATAATGTCATGAATCATAATAAATATCTTGCTTTTTCATAGAAAAAAATTTTTTTTCTGCCTTAAGCTACATCTAGTGAGCTACATCTGTAGGTAATAAAAATGTTCTAAAAAATGCAGGGATTTTCGGCACAATTTTTAATATAAATTCGGTCATTAAGCTGTTAACCTAATTTGAACCTCTTCGGCTGATTCCGAGTGAAACACAAATCAGATTTCTAATGTTTTCTAATCAGCATCGAATGAGTTACAGCGTCTGCATCGTGTAATTAAATATGCAAATTAAATTATTTTGAAAACATGGATTAGATTTTGGCAAGCGTTATTATTTTAATTATACTTACTAGATAATAACAGATTTGAGTGAGTATGTTACCGTGAAAGACCGAAATTGGAGAATGTCGACTTTCACCGGAGAATATCAACATTCACCAAATACGTCGGTGAAAGACCGAATATTTCACTACATTCTTGTATATTCGGACCCTCACCGGTGTATGTCGACAATCACAGATAAGCTCTGGTGAAAGTCGAAAAGAGAGGTCATAAATTGCCATAATAGTTTAAGTTGTTGCAATAAATAAGATTTGAATGACATAATTTAGTAAGTTTTTTATTACTGTTATTTTATTTTCTCATTTAGAACGTACTGTATAATTAAGTAAGTTTTTAACTTCTATTATTTTCCTTTCTCATTTTGAATGTATTGTGTATTTTAGGTTCTCATGTTAAGTTCTTATTTCAAATCTCAAGTGCGTTTATTCGCGACTGAATTACGGAGAAGAAAATATAATATTGTTATATGTTTAACATTCACCATTAGTACATCGTGAATGTCGACATTGACCGGTGTAAGTCAGAAATAAGAGTATTTGGAAAATATTTCGGACATACACCAAGAGACTATGTGAACGTTGACATTCACCGGTGAAAGTCGACATTCTCCAGATTTCGGTGTTTCACCGTAACAAGTATATTTCCAAATTTTCGTTTTGTTACAGATGTTCAGGAAAAAGAAAACCTCGCCCAACGTGGGGCTCGAACCCACGACCCCGAGATTAAGAGTCTCGTGCTCTACCGACTGAGCTAGCCGGGCGACATTAACATGCGCATTTCTTCTCTTCATATTCTTATCAACCATTCGAGACTTTGATCAAACGTCATATACTGGGGAAAAATCCAGATGCTTCTGTAACGTTTTCGAAATAGCAAGTCAGAAACTGTTGAAATTAAGCATTACGCTATCAAATAATTGTTGAATAAATCTTAAATATAATTTCTTATTTTTCACAACTTATTCGTAAAAGTACAGTAATGTTTTATTTCCTTTTCTTTTGTTTCTTCAAAAGATGTCTGTAAATCATATTCTCCGAAAATATTTTCCTTACTGCTCTTTACAGCGATTCCGTTTTTGTTTTTCATAACAGTCACTTTTTAAGCCATAATGTCGATGATGCATCATTTTGGTTGCGATGTTAATCTGAGTCACTTATCTGAATAACTATCTTCATTTATTTCTACACTGTTTAAAGAGAAAACGCCATTTATTATGTTATTTTGAGTTTATGTGTTAATTTTGTTACTTTCCTCCTAAGAACAGAATCATTCAATTTTTGAAACGTATTCATTTCGTCATTCACATAATGACATAATAATGTTTCGAAGAGATGAAAGATCATCCTATGCAATTTTCTTGAGTTGCATAAAATGTTATAATGAAAGAGAGAGAGAAGTCATACAGAAGGTATTTTAAAGAAATACAGAAGGTATTTTAAATAATGAGAGCTACACTCATGCCCATAAATTAAGGATAATGCAAAATCTGGCAAAGGAAGAGTTAGAAGCAAAACAAATTTCACTTATTTGTAAAGCGTATTTATTAAACAAAAGGTAAAGAGCAAAAAAAGATGCTATATGTTTGATATTATTAAAAAAAATTAGTTATTTTTTCTCCCTGGAGCAAATTACAAAAAAAAAAAAAAAAAAACTCTTTACAAAAAACCAATATTACATAGTTGGTATGATTATTAATACATTGTATGTCTCCCAGGCGATTCAATACAGTCCGTACAACGCCTAGGCATGCTGAGTATCAAATTATCGATCTGATCTTGGGGGATATTACACCACACAAACCGCAATGCTCTCCGAAGTTCCGGTAGACATGTAGGAGGAGGTTGACGGGCTGCAACTCGCCGGCCAAGCATGTCCCACACGTGCTCTACTGGATTCAAGTCCGGTGAGAATGCTGGCCAGTCCATACGGGTGATATCCTCCGATGGAAGGCATTCGCTTACGATGTTTTCACGGTGAGGACGGGCGTTGTCATCCATAAACACAAATTGTGCGCCCATGGCGCCCCGAAACAAACATACATGTTATTCCAGAATGACGTCCCGATAGATTTGGCTTGTCATGGTTCCAATTTGAACATGCAGGTCAATTCTGGAACCCAGAATAATTCCACCCCAAACGAGCACTCCTACACCACCGTAACAGTGTCGTTCAATGATGTCTTCTTGGTGGTAACGGGTATCTGGAGCTCTTCATATGAAAGTCCGGCGAGAATCAGACTGCAAGCTAAACCTGGACTCGTCGGAAAACATCACACAAGCCCACTGTTGCGGTGTCCACAAATCATGCTCTCTACTTCAGGCTAACCGCTGGCGACAGTGAGTTGCAGTAAGTGGAAAGCATCTGACAGGTCTACGAGCATATAGACCAATCTGCCCTAAGCGTATGTACAGTTCTGCCTTGAAATTGTCGTACCAGGGGCTGAACAGAGCTGACGAGACAGGTCTGAGGCTGTGCTCCGCCTGTTTCTTTTGGCAGTAACTGCCAAATACCGGTCCTCATTCCGCGTTGTAACTCTGGGGTGACCTGTGCTGTAACGTCTACTCACATTACCATCATCTTGGAATCGTTGCCAAAGCCTGGAGATGACACTCTGCGCTATTGCAAGTTCGTCTGATACTTCCAGTTGGGTACGCCCACATTCCAGACGGCCGATAATTCTACCACGTAAAAAATCATCCAAATGCGTCCTTTGTGTCATAACTATTCGGTTATTGCACTGAAATTCTTATAAAGCACCTGCGAACAATTTTACGTCTTTGCCTGTATTCCTTATATATCACTCTCTCACACTCTCGTCATTGTGACGTACCATCGGTGTCATCTAGTTACTTCCAGATGACACCGAAATTTGCTTATGATTCTTGAAGATGTGTGTAGTGATTTTACAGGTGATATATTTATTTGAGATTTCGAATTCCGCGTGACTCCGAATTATCCTTAATTTATGGACATGAGTGTAGTTCGCATTCTCATATTACTGCCTCGTCTTGGGATTCTTTAATTACGTACGTTCCAGATTGCTCTGTTTTTTGTTGGCACTGAAACTGTTATAAATCATATTCATTTACATAACATTTAATTTGCAAATAATCAAAAATGGGATCTTGGGTTATTTTCTCTCATCATTTTCAGTGTAAATCTGGTAAGAAAAGATTGATTTAATTTCATTAAACATTGAATAATTGCTTTAATTCCTTAATTCCAAGCAGATTTATTCTTTGTTAAAGATCTACAGCATTCAAAAATTAATTGTGAGAAGAAAATAATATAGTTATAAAAAATAATTAAACACCTAAATCGGTGAATAACAAATCAATAAATGGAGTTAATTTATTTACAATATGATATAAATTTCATTAAAAAATTTCAAGATAGAGAATTTATTATTAGTCCAAAGGGTAAATTTTCTCAGAAGTGCTATTAATTTCCTTTTGACATTTTGCGTTCGTTCATTATAAACGGCATTTTACTTTTCAAATTGTTGCCACCGAATATTATAGCCCTGCATTATATTTAAAGAAATTCAGTAATGAAGAATCTGCATGAATGTATGTATATTTCTCGCATTGTGATAAAACAACGGTACCTAGAGACATCAGATTTTGAATAACGTAGTCTTAGACTCTAATATGGGCATTTGGAAGCTGAAATTTCGAATTTGTTTTGTTAACTATTTCATATTTTATAAACGTTTAACGAATTTTAATTTTTGATTAATAAACTCAGCGATTTCAAAGCGAGCAGTGGCAACACTGTACGAAAAAAAACATTTTTATCTCAAGAGCGCGAGAGAGACTGTGTATCGATAATTATAAGATATGCTCTTTTAAAATTATTTTGTGATATTGTTGCTGAATTGAATTTTATGGTTTATGTACGAAGGATTCGGGTACAGTCAAAATGGATATTTTCTTTAAAACATGATACCGGAAAATTTTCGCGATTACAGTAGTTCGTTTACTTCGTACGAGGAAGTAAAAATTGGAAACAATATCCTCCAGAAACAGTGTTAAAAGCAGAAGATCTTGACAGAATCTTTTAGAAAACTATAAAAGTAATCCTAACTCTGTATTGAAAAATGTATACTTTGCGCGAACGTTTAGTCGTTACTAAAGCAAATTACACGAGATTTTCAAAACAATTAATTACGAAGCTGAAGAGTGTTCTGATATTGTGGTAAGGAACCGAGTTAGCTAAACCTAATCATATTCACCTGCCTCAAAACGAAAATTTAAAGTAGTGTCACCAGCTGTTATATTTTACTTTTGCGCTAATCTCTTTCTAAGTGAAGTTTAATTAAATTACAGATTTTTCATTCAAGAATTCTAAAATATTTTCATTGCTCTGAATAATAAATATGTACCTTGGAAATAAACTTAATTTTTATCCATTTTACGAAGCAGCATCTTCAATTCTCTGCATTAAATTTAATTAGGCACTGTGATAAAAGGATCCATTATACAGCACATATTTAATTTATGCTTCAATTTAAAAGAGATTTAATGAAAAAATATCACGAGACGTTTTATAGCAAATATTATTTATGACTGCTTTTTCCAAAAGCAGTTTATAGGGGCTTGAAGCTTTCCGACATACATATGTATCTCGCATTAGCTCAGAAACGATTACTCGTAGAACGTTGAAATTTTCTTTTGTGGAACTGCTATAACATCTAGTGGTGCACCTCGCCTTTTTATTGCAATTGGCAGTACCAAACGTATATACATATACCTATCTCTTTACTTTGCTTAAAATTCCTTACCTGGCCTTTATTTTTGCAATCGTTAGTTGTAATAATCTACTTTCAGTTACAGAAGTAATTTAAACTGCTAGGGATTTTAATTTCAAAATTTGCAATTTTTGATGTCATTTTTAACTTTCCTTGAGAAATTCGTTAATGAAGTTACAATACTTCTAGGGAAGGAGATTAAATAAAGTGCAGCAAAAATACAGGAGTGTTTTAAATGACGTAAACTGGCAGTGTCAGATTTTAAAAAATTAATTTTGGGTAAATAACGAAATTTAACTTTCAGTGCAGTCTCTCGACTCCTGTATATTTGGGAAATTTTTATACTCGTTATAAAAATATAAACTTACAAGACTCCCGTCCGACAAAACGTGACCGGAATATTAAATTTTAAAATTTGCAATTCTTGATGTCATTTTTAATTTGAGTTGAGGGATAGGTAAATTTAGTTAATTAAGTTTTAAGGAATAGATTAATTTAATTAATTAAGTTGAGCTATAGGTTAATTAAGTGCAGGATTCCGTTGTTCAAAATTTGATGCCTCTAGGTATTATCGTTTTTACACAATACCAGAAATATACATGCATTCATGCAGATTGGTCATTATTTAATTTCTTTAAGTATAGTACAGGGAGATAATATTTGGTGGCAACAATTTGGAGAGTAATACGGACATTTATAGGGAAACAACGCTTTTCTGGGCTATCGCCTCTTTGGGCTAATAAAATAAATTCACAGTAAATAAAAAAATCTTACGCAGAACTAGAAATAAATATAAAAATATAATCACTATAAAATACTACAATTAATTATTACAATTAAATACATTTTTTAACATTAGAATAAATGTATAAAAATTATTAAAGTGTTAAAAGTATTTATCACTATGATGTATTATGAAATATGATTGAAATAAAACACCTTTGTAGAATACTATGCTATAATAATCACCTATAATTTTAAAAAGCAGCACAATTAAGGATATTAAAACAAAAACTTTCAAAAATTCAAAAATTCTCAGATTCAAAAATAAAAATATCTAATTCGAATTTGTGAAATGAGGCGCTACCACCAGGTTCTTCTTGACAATTATACCCGCTGCAATAGTTAACCATTGTTAAGTTTCTGCAAAGTTTCAGGTTTTCTGCATTGTTTCAGTGTTCTGTCCTTACTCCTCCGGATATGGTCAAGGGCAATATATCGAAAGAAAACAAATTCAGGTATGAAATACCAGTAGAGATTTTACATTAAAATCAAAAAAATAATTTGTTCTCATAGTAGTTTTGGGCAATTTGTGCTTTCTTAGCGAAAACCCTGCCCCCCCCCAAATAACAACATCAAACGAAAGCAATGGTTTATAATTAATAAACTTAGAAGAGGATTACAGTTAGATTGCCATAAAACACAGTTCAAAATTTGTTCTCCTTGTGACTTTTCTATAATATTTTGCTTACATGTATTCAAATTAAGCACAATGTATCGTAATTTAGTTTGAAATAATTATAATTCCCACAAAAGTGCACTAATATGATCTGCAGGTTAACTAGTCATCCAGTGGAATCATAAATTCTCCCCCAAGACAGAAAATTCAGTTTACGAATTTTGTCCTAATCTCATTTCTGGCTTGTTTAATTCTAGTTCTTAAGCTGAAGCTTTGAGAATTTACATAAGGTAATGCACGTAGCTTAGAGAATAAGACACGGAGAGCAGGGCGCAGTGAAACATAGTTATACGTTAATGGTTAAGTTGATTTATATGTTAAGTTGCAACAAGGTAATCTAGTAAGATTTACGTACGAATTTTGTGTGCATCAGTTCAGACATGTGTTGCTTCCGTTTAATGAGCGAAACGTATTTTGCATTCAACAACGTAAATTGTTATCGCAAAGGTGTAAGCACGAGAAATTCTCGAAAATCAGGATATCTGATTCTCTGAAATTCCTATAGTCTCTGATAATCCTTTAGAAAATTTCCGAGACCTAGGGATTGTTTGTTTGTGGAGAGTAGCATTCACATCTAACCACAAGGGGCCCTATGGCTTAATTAGACTGCACCAGTACGTTCACACAGCATGCACACTAAAGTAGCGTTCCCACTGTTAATCGATTATTATTAATATAAATAATCGAATCGAGAATCAGTATCTCTCATAAATACAAGAGTAGTGTCCCCGTAAGATAGTGCATTGAATATTACATATTGATTGGAGGGCTACTTTTAAGGGAAAGCCCTCTGATCACTCTGTAACATTCAGTATATGTAGTTTCAAGTAACATTTCCAATTTTAGGTTTTATATTGTAAAATGAGAAGCAGAAACAAAATTTTAAAATTCGCAGTTTAGTTTTTATGCCTTTCGTTGCTGCTGTTGTGCGACCGTCAGATTTGAAGCTCCGATTTCACTTAAATATAAGGCTCTTTTGACTATTAAAAGTGTTACGTGATTGTGGAACTGATAAAATATGCATTTTCATTATTTTTGTTTCATCTTCGTAAATTTATTAAATAAGGTTCGGAGTAAAATTAGTAGGAATTCTTTAGGTTTTTTTTTTTTTTTTTTTTTTTTTATATTTTTTACCCAAAGTTTTCCGGGAAATAAAAAGATCATGTTTTACAAGGTAACCAAAAACGTTCTTCCCGCTTCTGATATGACATTGCAAGAGTGAACCCCAACATAAAAATAGTCGTCAGATCTGGAGATGAAGTGGTTAGGATAGGAGACCGGACATTGACCAAGTGTATAAAAGCGCGTTCAAATATTCACCAATTTTTATCCCCTCCTCTAGACGCACTCATGCATTTTTTTTACTTGCATCGCCCCTTGGACCACCTATGTTACAATAGCCAGTATACAGCTTGCATACGTAGCAAGCTAGACGCGGCGATAGCGGCAACTGGAACTGGAACTTCAAACATAAACTCAAACAGCGATTGATTGAAATGGACGCGTAAAAGACGCTCGTTCGGAGTTGTTTGCTGTACGATTTTAAAGTGGGGCCGTCAGCAGCAGGATCAAGTAGCTAAAATTTCCAGGCCTTTGGGGATGATGCCATTAACGAACGAACCACTAGGCAATGGTTCCAGAAGTTCAGGTCAGGGGATGTGTCTCTTAGTGATGCACCACGCAGCGGTCGGCCACAAGCGCTGGACGATGAGATCCTAAGAGCAACCATAGAGAGTGACAGTAGCCAAACATGTGGTGAACTTGCAGCATACTTCCAGGCATTTGATGAAACGATCAGACAAAGCACAAATCAAACGATCAGACAAATTCTGAAATGCATACGCGCTAAAAACAAGCTTCAAAGGCATACAAGCTGAGCAAGTGGGTACCCCATTCACTGTTCGATGCAAACAAACAACAACGTGTCGCTGCCTGTTTGCCATTGTTTACTTGGCAACGTAATGCATCCATATTTGATCGAGTTTTCACCAGCGATGAAACGTGGGCCAGCATGACACATTCAGGCATACCAGACATTGGTTGTCACCACGGGACCCTGTGCCTCACACAGCGAGACCTCTCCACCGACGCAAGATCATGCTCTGTATCTGGTGGACAATTCGCCAAGTGGTGCACTATGAGTACCTGCCAGTGGACCAAACCATCACGGCAGGCCTGTACTCGCAGTGGTTGGAACGTGGGCATCAGGCATTGATGCATAAAGAGCCAGCATTGGTTAATCGTAAAGGTAAAATCCTCCTCCATGACAATGCGAGCCCGCATGTGGCTCGGAAGACCAGGAACACCGTCCAGCGACTGGGCTGGGAGACACTTCCTCATCCACCATACTCCGCAGACCTCGCGCCAACAGACTACCACCTTTACCATCTCCTGGACAACCAGCTTCGTGGGAAATCCTTCAATAACCGGTCAGCTCTCGAAAAGGCCCTCAAGGACTTTTTTCGTCCAAGACTCCTGAGTTTAGCACGATGGCATCCCACAGCTAGCCACTCGGTGGCAAAAGGCACTGGATGCCAATATTGATTACTTTGAAGATTAGTAGTGATTATTATTTGTTTTATGACTTTTTCCTTCTGACTGTCCAAAACGGAAAAAACGATTTTGGTTACCTTGTAAAATCGTTTAAAATATAAATTATTTTTTATTTCAGAACTATTGTACATTGCTCAAAAAAAGGGGAGGACAGTTCTAACGAACATGAGGCAGTAAAACTACATCAATGTATTGTTGGCTTCTCATATTCCCAGTTGCAAGTACACTGCGAAAAAAAAAAGGGTGACAGTTCTGTATCTCCCATTCTACTGCGCCGATTGCCGAAATTTAGCTTGCGGTTTTCATGTCTCAGAAGCACGAATTAGAATGTGTATTAGATTTATATATAGTATTGTTCTGATATATAGGTATTTTGACACAAAATCGGACTTTTTCTGACATACCATACCAAATATTTCTCATATTTCGATCTTACCACTAAAATTATGCCTAACTGCCAAGTTCTGTAAAAATCACACGAGTAGTTTTTAAAAAATTAGTTCTGACAATTTTAGCTCCTCAGTGTTAATTGAATTCGGTATATATTTATCAATCTCTCTTTTTTTAATAAACTTATTTGGTTCTTCCTTTCACATTTCGAAATTTAGTTTCATTCCAAATAAAATTCGCCCATTTTTAAATTTTATATCTTTAAGAAATTGCTATTAGTTTTTCGGAAAAAAAATTAATTATAACCAATAAAATTTTTACCATCATCTTAAAGTAGATGTAGTTCTTAAAGTAGAGATTTTATTGAAAATTTTCGCAGATATACGTGAATTTACATATTGGCGCGTTTTGAAATTTGGCATATTTGTTGAAAGCGATAATAACATCAAATATGGTTTAGGCAATTTGGTAAAATTATATGAAAGTAGGAACGAAGTGACTTTTTTCCGGTCATGCACAAAGTAAAAATGGAAGAGAAAGTAGTTTACTATATATTAAGAACTTCGCCAATTGAATTATTCTTAGAGCAAATTGAAAAAAAAATGCGCCAAGATAAATGTTTGAATTTTCCGCAAATTTTGCGCCAAATTTTACAAAATTTAGTATTTAGGCATAATTTAAATCGTAGAATCGAATTGGCATGTCATTTCAGAAAATCTCACGCTTTCGAAACATGAGAAACGCAATTTGAATTTCGTCAATCAGCCCATTAGAACAAGAAATATAGAACTGTACAATAATTTTTAGTCCAAAGGGATTTGAATCCCGAAGGACTATTAGTTTCGTTTTGGCATTTTGCGTCGGACGGATAAATGTCGGTTCACTTTTCAAACTGTTGCCACAAAATGTTAGAGTCCTGCATTATATTTGAAGAAATTAAATAATGAAAAATCTGCATAAATGTATGTATATTTCTCGTATTGTGATAAAACAACGGTACATAGAGTCATCGAATTTTGAATAACGTAATCCTCCAACGAATATGAGCATGTGGAAGACCAAATTTGAAATTTGAAATTTGTTTTATGATCGATTTCCTATTTTTTAAAACTTTGACGAATTTTTGATTAACAAACTCAAGGATTTCAAAGCGAGCAATGGCAACGTTGTGCAGAAAAAACATTTTTATCTCCAGCGCGTGAGTCTCTGTATCGGAAATTCTAAAGATATCCTCGTTTTAAAACTATTTTGCGATATTGCTGTTGCACTGGATCTTATGGTTTAAGTGCGAGGAACATGATATGTAATAAAGAAAGGTAACACACAAAATGTTAAAAAACGCCCCTTTGGACGTAATTTAAAATCTGAAACATTTCAGATTTTTTTTTTTTTTCTTTAAGATTAATGTTTACTTGTTTTTATTCCCTTATGCTTGTGGAAGGACGTGGGCGTTGTGTTTATAACAAAAAGTATTCTCTAACGAATGCAAAATTTTTTTTTTTTTTTTTTTTTTTTTTTTTTAGTCCAAAGGGATTTCAGTCCCGAAGGACTATTGCTTTCGTTTTGGCATTTTGCGTCGGACTCATAAACGTCGATTCACTTTTCAAACTGTTGCCACAAAATGTTAGAGTCCTGCATTATATTTGAAGAAATTAAATAATGAAAAATCTGCATAAATAATTGTCTATTTCTCGCATTGTGATAAAACAATGGTACATAGAGCCATCGAATTTTGAATGACGAAATCCTACTGCGAATATGGGCATCTGAAATCCCAAATTTGGAATTTGTTTTATTATAGATTTTATATTTTGTAAAACTTTAACGAATTTTTGATTTACAAACTCAATGCTTTAAAAGCGAGAAATGGCAACGTTATATAGAAAAAAAAAAAAAAAACTTTTATCTCCAGCTCGCGAGACTGTGTATATCGGAAATTCTAAAGATATGCTTAATTTAACATTATTTTGCGATATTGCTCTTGAACTGAATTTTATGGTTTAAGTGCAAAGAACATGATATTTAATAAATAAAGGTAACACTCAAAACGTTAAAAAAACGCCCCTTTGGACGTAATTTAAAATCTGAAAAATTTCAGATTTTTTTTTTGTCCAAAGGGGCAGTTTGCCTAGAAGGACTATTAATTTCGTTTTGGTATTTTGCGTCGATTCACTATAAGCGTTGTTTCACGTCTCAAATTGTTGCCACCAAATATTTGCCACCCTATATTATAGTTAAAGAAATTAAATAAGTTCGTCCCTGACATTAATGTAAAATTTTTAGATTAGCAAAAAGGAAAGCGAATAAAAAATTCAATAAAAGGCTTAAAATTTAAAACCAACATTATTATATGGAAACAAAAATATTAAAAATGTAAGTACTAAGGACGTCTTTCGAGATAATTTGACTGCAAAAATATCTTTGTCAGTTTCTGAAGGCTCCGAAATGTGAAAGCCATAATAAAGGGACATAATTTCATTTAAGCCAAGGCTATAGTGTCTGTGAACATGTGATTTTCAATTGGAGACTTTTGAAAATGCGAATTCACCGTACGGCATATCATTACTATTGCTATTGGAAAATGATTAATCAAAATAAATTACATTAGTTCAGCAATAAGTTATTCAATGTTCATTAATCATTTTCATTTACGGTACTATGATTTAGACCAAGTAGCTGTCATTTTCATTTCAGGAAAATGACTTCGTGCAGTTTACTAGTAAACAAATGAAGAAGTTCAACGTAGTAATCAGCAGAACCAAGGAAAAGTTTGTCATTGATCGCAGTTTCATTCAAAAAGACTTGCCAACTTTATCAACGCGTTACTGTTACAACGGTACAGTAGAAGTTGTAGTACTTGACGTGAAAAATTTTTTTCAAAAGAAGAAAGTCGGCGTTAGGATAGGAAGGGAGTAGAAATTGCATCATTCTTGATATTGCTAAATAGAAAATTTTAGTGCCTTCAAAGAAATCTAATTTGAGAAGCGAATTCGTGGGAGTAATATTTGTGTCCGAAAACTGAAATCTATGGTTTTATTCCAGCATAGCAGAGTTACGAAAGATTTTTTTTCACCTTTTTCCGTTTAATTTACAGTACATGCTGTCTTACTTGGTACTACTTATCATTTTACTTGAAACATTGTTATTTCAGAATGATAATAATCAAATTCAGCATAAAGCTAAGAAGAGCAAGGAAAAAAGCTACGAAATTTAGAAATGTTACGCCTCACAAAGTCATAATGAAAGAGCTAACACGGGAATTTAAAAATAATTAACGCCTAATGGGAATATTACATTTTAAAAAGTCTACGATTCGGTAGTAGGAAGGAAGTTTAAATATAAATAGGAATTTTCATACTCCGTTCTCGCTGTGTGTTGCGATTTATCTAACCTGTCTGACAGTAACATTAGATAAAGTCAGTGAATTTTATAACGTAAAGGAATGTAGGGGTGTGTGTCTTTAGCGAATGCCATAGAAACCTCATGAGTGACAGTACGAATTTTCCCAGCTCCGTCCCAGTTTTGCAGGAGAATCATCCGGCGAATAGATTCGAGAATTAAAAATCCCTTTTTTCCTACCACCAACATTCCGTTGACCACTATTTTGAATGTCTCCATGCCGCTAAACCGCTATAAAATTTTAAAACTCCAAGCTTTTTACAGGATTCAAACCCGAGACCAACGGTACAACATACAGCATCGTTAACCACGATACCTATTGGACAGTCTAATAATCAAATCATTCATTCGAAATGGCCATCGATAATTCCTCTGCAATGTTAATCCCTTGATTATACCCCCGAAGAAAGAAAGAGGGAGAGAAGGAGAAAGGAAGTCAAGTCTTTGGTAGGAATAGAACCCACATCTTTGGTTTTGGCCTAGTAGTAAGCTTTCGCCTCTAACCGCTCTACTGTTCAAGTTTATAAAATGGCCGGATATTTGCTCTTTAAGAATTCATCAGTAATGGTCAAACTTATTTATACGTATTTAGCTATTTACTCACCGAGAATGTTGTCCAGTATTAGACCTTCAAGAGGGAGAAGGGATCATTAGAAACATCACTAAAGATCGGCCTCTGCTGCCATTTAGGCTACTTACTCATCGAGAATGTTGCTCAAAATTAGACACCCAAAGGGGAATATTTTACTAGAAGCATCATTGCCTTCCTAAAGAATCAAGAAAAAGCCCAACGGTATGTCAAGTCCAGCTATATCGTAAAGACTTTGCCATTGTCATAACTTACTGGCAAATAATTATATTAAGATACAATAACACGCCGAACAAGTATTAATTTAGAAGTCAAACAACAAAAATCAAACTGACATTCACACTGGCCCATTTTTCTTTGAAGAATATGAAATCGGATCGGCGGTTTGCAAGTTAATTATAGTCCTTTACAAAGAACTCAGTGACTTACGTTCGTTTTAAATGAACATCTTTATTTAACCGCCGAGATAAAACACCATCCCATATCGAACGACGTATCAAACAGCTTGCTGCCACTAAAATTCATTGTGTATAAAATGATCATTCCTGTTTAGATAGCCATTGTGTTCATTAGATCGGAATTCACACACCGTTTGACCACACAGACAAAATGCATTGAGAAAAATCCATAATCTTAGCGATCTGCAGACGTGCAATTACATTGAATATTTCAAAAGATCTTTAGACCGTGAATGGCCGAGTAGATCAGACAGCTGAAAACCGACAATTCCACCTGGTTTCGAATTCCAGCAATGAACTGACTGCATAGGTACTTTTATGATTTACCTCCCCTGTAACATAAATATAAGTTCCCATTGGAGATGCATTCTCACCGCAAAGGCCGATTAAACCAGATGTATTCCTTTTTTATTGTGAAAATTTGAAAATATAACACTGATTTTTGTTGTTTGACTTCTAAATTAAATAAATATATGTTTGAACTTGTGAGCTGTGGTCCTGGTTAATAACATATGGAAGCAAGTGGTCTATAAGAGTTATACTGGGCGATTCATCATTAGAATTTTGACTAACGGTGATGTTCTGTCTCATATTTATTCAATTCATATTTATTTCTCATATTATGTCTCATATTTATTAAATTCATATTTATTTCTCATATTCTGTCTCATATTTATTCAAGATTTTAAAATCCGTCTGTAGGTTAACATCTCTCTCATCTAAGAACGTCTGACCGGTTCAAGGTTTTTAAAAGAGCATGAGTGCATGACTGGTGAAGGGGTTTTCTCGTTGTTCGAATAATTTCAACCGATGAAGATACTCTGACTAGTGGTATCATAAATACACCCAAACATTTCTATAAAGTTTCCTTTTGCTGCAGAAACTTAGAGTCTTTGGAGACTCAGGCTGACATTTGCGCCGTCTCTGGGCATGGTTCTAGAAAGTTAAGCGCCAATTAAGTTTTATTCTAACCTTATTAGATAGAAAAACGAATTATCGCTCCGTCTGAAATATACATCAACGTTTTAAGAAGATTTTAAAAATAACCTTTTTTATTAGATTTTGAAATGAATAAAAAGCATAACGTGTGCGTACGAAAATACTCTGCCACTTGCGAATATTTAAGTCAAAATTTCAAATTAAGAGTATCATAGTCGGAGACTACATAAATTGGCCTTCTTATGCCGGCTTAAAATTTAAAAAGCGTTTTCTAATGTCGGTAACAAAATGGCTAAAGCTGTAATATTATCACGCAGAGCCAAATGGTAGAGAATAAAGCTTTAAATGCTGCTACCATAAGCTCTTTATCTAAAACTTTCAAAACTCTTGGCTTTTTAATACTCTACCATCTAATTTGCATCCCGGTGAGGATATATGGAAAGGATAAGTTATAGTAAAGATTTAAATTGTAATAATTGATTTAATAACATAAAATACTTTACATGTTTAGCTATCTCTGTTTCAATGAATATATTTCAATGTTTAGCTGTCTATGTTCTATGTTCACACAGTGTGAGAAATATCCATACAGTAAGAGCTCATTAATATACATATGATTAACATAAATAGTACAGATCATTAGATAAAAATACAGGACTACATTAATATAGATACACATAGTACTACAGGACATTAATATAGATATATCTCAATTTATTTAGATCATTTAAAAATGATGAAATAACACATCGATTTCAGAAAAATTACTGAATATTTAACATACCTGAATTTTTTTCTGGATGCATTCTTTCCTGCCCAGTGTCTCCTTTTGATAATTGTTTCCGTGACATTTTTGGTGTTTGCTGCTAAACTCTTCGCAAGCTGAGCTTGTTTATCTTTTTCTTCTTCTTCTAACTCTCTCTCGTACTGTTCATTTTCTAACCGACTCAATGCTATGTCTCCCACAAAGCCATCTGTAAAACGAATATAAACAAAATAAATATCTTAACGTTTTAGTTCAAAGAAATTTAAATTAGAGAAAAGAGTTTACTGTCATGAAATTGCTATTACACTATTTATGTTCACGAAAAGTAATTACGTGAGATTACTCTTTGTAAATGTATATCATAGTTTCCCAAAGTCGACATTATTACCACGAGTGGGGACTGGAAGAAGCATCATAACCTGACAGGCAGTAAAAATATTCAGATATTACTGGGATATAAAAACACGTGCGGAACATTTGATTGCTAAAAGAGTTTTGAACAAAGTATTCCCACATATACGTTGTTATAAAAATATTAGAGTCACGCATATTTATTAAAATCATACCAAATTATGGCAGCTGTTTTAAGATATAAAGTGGTCCAACCTCTATGAAGATTCTTTGCAAGGAACCATTGTTTCCTTTGCTAGGGACTAAGAAATTATTACTCTAATATTCTTAAACCATGTTCACAAATCCGTACTTACAGCAGTAATACCTAATATGCTCATGCGGAATGTTTTCGTAATGTATACAACTGCGCGAACTTCGCCAGGAATTTGCGTGTTTTGCAAGTTCATTTAAATTTTCAGATATCCTTAATTGTTATCATTTTGCTAGCATACTGCATGATGAATTAAATAATAATTTGATGCAATGAAAGTAATAATCTAAACATTTACAGATTATATTGAAAGGACATGGGTTACATCATCTTTGAAAGATTAGTAAATGGCGTTGAAATAATTCGAAGGGCCACTTAGCAAAATAAATCTCGACAAGGAGACAGCGAGCCAGCAGAGACTGATGTTGTTGTTCTGCCCAAACCTTGTTAATAACTGTGCCATGTATTTCCATGGAAAGGCGATTGATACTGTGTATAGTATATGTGCAGTAACCAAGTTATGTGATAGCTATGCATAATAGCATAACGGTTTAGTAACGTCTGATCATTGTGCATTATTCTCAGGAATAATTCTACGCAAATATCCACAAAGGTATTTTCCTAGAACTTTGAACTCTCCACTTCTACTTTTACTATGACTGTAGACTCATTTAGTGATTCAAACACGAAGGCATATTATTGTCTAGAGTAGTTCCCCCTCACGAATAATCGTAGTATTCATATGCAAGGTGACTAAGCAACAATAACGTACCCTTTCCATGAAAATCTTCAGTGAGAACGAATAAATTTACGTCTGTCGGTCCTACCCTGAGATTCTTCCACCGAACAGGCATCATTCCGCATGGATTTCCAGGACGGAAGCCTGCTCCGTGGCGTGCAGTCTGCCCAAGCCGACGAAATTCTTTGTGGCAAGGAACGCTAGAACACGCTTACTGTTGGCAACCGCCTTGAGCACCGTTCAGGTGACAGTGACAGTGCGATTTATTTCCGCCCCAATTTTCACGGAACGCACCGGGGGGACAGGTCTGAGGGTCTTCAACCCTCTCTCCTTCCACCAAACCACACGAGAGGAATTTCGGTTCGCCGCATATTTAGTGTCCACGCCGACGCTATACATTTACAAGTATGCCTTCTCTAGGTTTCGAACCCGGGCCCTTCGGCACAGCAGTCAGCGACGTTAACCACTATACCGGTTGGGCGGCGAGAATAAGGTTAAGGAACAGAAAAGCAAGCTATATATGTGCTATTGAATTTTGTGGCCCATGCATTTACAGGACAAGCACGATAACTTGAACAAAAGTACTTTCTGGTTATAGGGAAGTTATTGTACATCAGCTTACAGCAACTATTTGGGAGCCTGAGCTTCCCTGCGTCGCTTCTCCTAAGAGCACATGAAAATTGCATTCCAATGGATTTTGTTTTTTCTTGTGAAATTCATGATAACAACGTTGAAATGTCCTAGCCAAAAAAAATGCACATGCATACTACCAACTGGATTTGTTAATGCCACTATTTACATTCTTTCTTGCTCGTCAGTGAACTGTGAATAACTATAAGACTTCTCAACAAGAGATGATTTCGATTAAGACATGCAATGCTCAACTTAGCACTTATCCAGAGCATCTGGACCAATTATCAACCTACCATTCGTTATCTAGAAGCAAGGCAGTTGTCGCTTTTCATTTTATCTGAGGATATTGTAACATCTGCAATATCCTTTGCAATTTGGAATTGCTTCTAGACCGTCCTCTCTTGCACAGACACACCCTTGAATGTTTTCTATGTAGCCTCTTATACACCCTTCCCTGACATTTACCTCTATTTCTAGTACTAAAATGCGTGAGATTATTTGTCGAAATTTGAAGTTTCTATACTTTGTATTTGTACCTTTCTTTAACTAACTTTAGTTGAACACTTTCAGAGCCAGAAATTCAAATTTCTGTTAAATTTAGATACAGAAACCCAGCAATTAGTAGATAGTAAAAAGTATTTGCAACTGCAACTTAATACCGTTATTTTAATACGTAAGATGATAAACCTTTACTCTAAAGTTATATAGTTATTTACCTGTGCTATATATCTGTGTTATTATTCATATAAATATTATGAAAATTAGTGACAGCTAATGCAGTGAAAAACGAGCTATAGTGATAGATGTAGAGACATGGAATAAAACTGAACATACGTAAAACCCAAAACTGAACAAATAAGAAATAATTACCTATTCCATATCCATGTTATAAGCATTCTACACAGAGTATGCGTTTCGAAAGCCAATTTTTCAATTTTTGATTTCTGAAGTTAGACAGTTTATAAATTATATGCATTATTTTTATTTAATTATGATTTATAATGTCATGATTTAAAATGCTTTAATTTTAATTAACTTACAATGTCTTATTTTTAACTAGTTATGATTTATAATGTTTTATTTTTATTTAAATATCATTTATAAATATATACAGACAAAGAACGTTTTATTAACGCATAAATTATACGCTAAGTAATGCATTGTAAATAATATGCTAAGAACTGCAGAACGTTTTCTTCGATTGTAATCATTTCGAAAATCGTACCAATAAATTGCAAGACAATATTTAGGAAAAATGTTTCAAAGTTGTTCATAGTTTCGTTTTAGCGCTCTGCACCTTTTAGTATGTAAACGTTCAATCGTAATGCTCAAATAATACTTCTAATTTGCTTAAAAATAATAGTATTTTTAACTCATTCCTAAAAGATATATGGAAATTTATTTCTAAGTATTTGTAAATAGTTTAACGTTTTATTTCAGCTCCATGTATATACGAAATGTTTAAATAATTTTTAAGTACTCTAATGCTAAAACTATGAACAGCCGCCTTTAAACTTTCGTAAGCACATCAAGATGTGCTTACAAAAATTGTAAAATTTATAAACACCGCTTCTATTTATAAACATCGCTAAAATTTATAAACGTTCGTGATAATAAAATTTATAAACATTGCTTCTAAACATTTTATAAAATCTTGCAAATTTTCTTCAGCTATTTATATAGATAAAAGGTATGAAGAACACAAAAATCTTTTAAGTATTTATAAACAGTTACAAAATGACAGTTACAAAATGCTTTTGTTATATGTTTGTAAACTATTAGCAGATACTTCTTTTCTGAATTGTTTAAAAGTGCGCACAAATTGTGTTTGAACTGTGATGAGTCATTTGAAATTATAATAATAAATATTAGCATAAAAAAAACTTCTTAAAACATAAAAATATGCAAAAACTAAGGAATTCCTCCCCTTATACCACTCACAGATTTAACATATGTATTACAAAAAGTACGAATGGCACATAAACCGGATATTTTATGAGTTTAAATGTGGCTTAGAAAACGCCTGTTTTATTTCGCAAAGGTATTCGGAAATATTCTATCTTTGAACCACTTTATGCCTCTTAGACGCCGCTACATATTCTAAAATGCAGAATAAATTTGCATCTTATGAACAAAACTGAGTTGAATGCGCAGTGATGAAAAGAGAAGTTTAAACAAGAACTTGTTAGCAGGTGAAAGCATCACTATCCTTCAAAACTTTTGGAAAGTAAATGTTCATTCTTCTTTTCGCATTTTGAATATTATGGTTAATCATTCTGTTTGGTTTGGTCATATGAAGAGGCTTGAGAACTGTAAAAGTTTCAAAGAACAAGAATACAGAATAACCAAACATTCTAAAATGTACCTTGTTTTTAACGAGTAACGCGGAAGAGAAACAAGTTTATGACAACAGGCAATGATTATAGACCATACACAATATTACTGTGGCAAGAACGTTGGAGGAGAGTGTTGCATCAAAATGGCGTTTCAACTGCGAAATTCGTAGTAATCAAAAACAGATGGTCATATGTCCTTTCAATACAATTTACTGAGAAAGACTGTCTCAGTCTAATAAACAGCAATGCAAAACCATTTGGCTGATATTTTTGAGCATCCACCAATCCACCAATTGATACTTTCATGTGCATATATTATCCTCATTATGTTATGAATTTCTGTTCTAAGAAATGCATCATCACTCTAAGATCCATCTTCACGCATTGTACTAGCTTTCTCAGTTTGGATCCAATGACTAAATGATTCTTACATCGTGTAATGACGTTTCACAACCTAATGTATGTTCCACTTAAGAAAAGTTTTTCGTAAAATGCGATTTTCTCCATACAGGACGAGAAGTTTTCTATAAACGTGCTGCGTACAGCCAGAAGGCATATAACGGCCATCATCATTCGCTTGACGAAGAATTCTGCAGTTGAAACGTCATTCAAGCAGCATACTCATCAAAAACACCTGCCTCCGTCTGAAACCAATGTTTTGCTTTAAACTACACAACCGCCCATTGTCGTTCCTAGCTGCTTAATGTCAAGAACCAATTTCTCTCTCGTAACATGCATTATATTGGCTATTCCGTATCTTCTTTAAAGAAATAATTTAGCATCGTTGTTGTCACGATTTCAACTGGCCAGCCCAAAATACATTGTAAAATATTTATTTACTTAAATTAACCAGTTATTTTGTGTTCAATATCTATACTGTCATTTCTCGCTTTCTGTTTTACTACCAGAATGAAAATTTTAGTTCGCGGGCATTTAAATGAGGTAGAAAGATATAGTATTTATAGGGAGATTTTAGATTGCTTAGACAGAGCGTGTTCTGCCAGCTGAACGCCATGTTAATAGTTGATATTCTACGATAGTAGTCAACCTTTGGTGTTGCTTTATTTTTGCCAATAGTGCTTTTCACGCCGGTGTAGGTTTGAACCAATTTGTGCGTTAATAATTTCTGTGTAACCTTTGGGATATCGTAAGATTTAACTTAGTTTGATTTGAAATCCCTTATTTTTGAGGTACTCCATAAATGGTGGTTGGTTTTGTAAGCATAAGAAGTGCCTTCTGTTCAACTATACATATTCAGCTATCTTTGGTCAACCTATTCAACTCTATATTCTTCATAAAAGGGTATTTTACATCCTTCTTACATTTCTGTTGTTTATTTAAACACGCAATAACTCGCTTAAGTTTACACACAGAGTGTTAATTTAGTGGATGCTAAAGAGAATGAAACTATAGAACATAAAACGGCATTTAAAATTTATTATATGTTAAATTTTAAGTAAAAGGTTTGTTCTTATACTTTTTCTATTTTATTATTATTATCCAATAACTTGAATTTAGTAGATCGAAGATAATGAACGTTTACTGTGTTTTTACTTAAACTAGTCATGTAATTTATTTAAACTCACTGTAATTTATTTAAACGCATTGTAATTTATTTAAACTCATTGTATTTTACTTAAATTCATTTCAAGTCATATTCGTTTTCTAAAGTGGAAGTGAATGATGTGCGTATTATATCCTTATGATGCTCATTAAATTTCTCCAGACTTAAATCTATGCAAAGCTATGAATAAGAATTATATCTATAATAATTATTATTCTAACACTGTTACCAAGATTATTGTATCAAAACTTGAAGTATCTTGTAATTCATTGGATGGTCATCTACGACCACAACTTAATGAGAATTCAGCGGTATGAATTCGAATTAGGTCTTTCTCGCGTTAAAATTCAGCGATTGCCAAGCTTTAAACATTAATTGTTTGAAATTTAATTAGAACTTGATATGCAGACATAGAATTAAATTTATTGAGGGCGAAATTTCGGCCAAGCAGAATGTTTCACAAAATTCATTTGATCGGCGTTTATAACACTTGAATATATTATGACTAATTACACAAATTCATTTTTTTTTCAATTGAAATTTTAAGAATTTTTTTTAACCAATGGTCTGTTTTGCTATGCAACAGAAAGCGGGGATTCTGTACTATATTGTTTTGAAAATTTATATATACAAGAATTAAAAATTACATTTAACATGTACAAGAATGTATGTCTCAATGACTTGAAGTGGAGTATTCGCAATTTTAATTAACATTATTGCTTGCATTATGTAGAATTATTACTGCATATATTATGCAATTAATGATGGTACATTTGTGTAGTTAATGATATTATAATATTCTTGGTAATATATTCGCATATTACACTAAAAACAAGTAATATAAAAAATTATAATACTTAATTCCTACTAAGGTCAACATAAGAAATTTTTTTTAAATGAGAAAAAAAAAAAAAATCTGAAATGTTTCAGATTTTAAATTACGTCCAAAGGGGCGTTTTTTAACATTTTGTGTGTTACCTTTCTTTATTAAATATTATGTTCCTCGCACTTAAACCATAAGATTCAGTGCAACAGCAATATCGCAAAATAGTTTTAAAACGAGCATATCTTTAGAATTTCCGATACAGAGACTCACGCGCTGGAGATAAAAATGTTTTTTCTGCACAACGTTGCCATTGCTCGCTTTGAAATCCTTGAGTTTGTTAATCAAAAATTCGTCAAAGTTTTAAAAAATAGGAAATCGATCATAAAACAAATTTCAAATTTCAAATTTGGTCTTCCACATGCTCATATTCGTTGGAGGATTACGTTATTCAAAATTCGATGACTCTATGTACCGTTGTTTTATCACAATACGAGAAATATACATACATTTATGCAGATTTTTCATTATTTAATTTCTTCAAATATAATGCAGGACTCTAACATTTTGTGGCAACAGTTTGAAAAGTGAACCGACATTTATGAGTCCGACGCAAAATGCCAAAACGAAACTAATAGTCCTTCGGGATTCAAATCCCTTTGGACTAAAAACAATTTTTAAATTGAAAATTAAAAAAAAAAAAAAATTAATATGTGAAAAAACTATATTAACATCAAGTTACATCGACTACAAGTTTAAAAAATTTATTTGAGCTTGAATGTATGACTAACAAGTATTTTATTAACGATTGAAAATTTGAACAAGATATAGGGAGAGTGTGAGCTAATAGTAGAAATTTAATCAGAGTATCAGATACGAGGTGAGTAATATACTGTTACGAATTGTGTATGTAATTTAGTTTTCTATTTTTAATAGAATTGTTATAAAATTGTTTTTTTTTTTACTTCCTTGTACGAAGTAAAAAGGAAGTATTGTAATCGCGAAAAGTTTCCGGCAGCATATTTCAACAAAAATATCCATTTTGACCGCTATCGAATGCAATTTAACGATGTTTTTACGTGATATCTGTACGTAAGGACAGAATAAAAGACTCGTTTCCTCCAAAAAAATTATAAAACTGCTTTAAAATTAATTCTGAAGAGAATTTTTCGTGGCGTCTGTACGAACGTACGTACGTACAGACGACACGAAAATGCCACGTTCGTGCGTACGTACGTATCTCGCATAACTCAAAAACGAGTAGCCTCAGAACGTTGAAATTTTGTATATAGGACTGCTATGACATGTAGATGTGCACCTCGTATTTTGGTTGGATTCGGCCGCACCAAACGTACATAAATACTATATTTATATATATATATATATTGACTCTGTTACTCGGCACAGTGATCTCAGTTTCTTTACTCTTATATGTTTGTAAATTGTACATTTTTTGCTTTAAAAATGATTGAATTATGTTGTTCTTATCTTCCGGTTAAGGTTTTTATGCCTTTCGTAATTCTGGAAGCAATATTTGACAATTATCAACAATTTAAAAGCGTTTTAAATTGTTGTGTTTAAGTGCGGTTAATTTTTAAATAACATGGCGGACATATTTGTTTACAATTGAAACAGCAGAATTGTAGATTTGTTGCCAATCTAGAGAGACTAAGCTTCGCAACAGCAAAAATAACGCCTTCATTTATTATTGCGAATTAAATCATGCTTAATCCTTTCTGGAATTTTTTCGAGGAAATAAGTGTTTAAGATTTACTTAATTTTTAATAATTAGTAATTTAATATTTAATAATTAGTAATTTTTAATACAGATATTTTGAGCTTTTATGTATTTTTGTCTTGTCGCGAAGTGAAAACTGAATTAATTGAATGAGAAATACTCAATCCTCTGTGAAAAAAGGTTTTTTTTTTTTTTTTTTGCTTAATTTCTTTTTTACATCGTTCTAGCTTTATTATAGTATTTGAAAAGAACATGCGGCAACGATTAGATAATTCTTTAAATGATATACTTTTTGTGCACTCTGAGTTATAACATGAATGAAATACTATAATACTGTTAAGTGAACCTAGTGCCAGAGTGTCGCTATGTTAAACAAATAGAGTGGATTTTAAAGAATGCCTTTATTCTATTGTGGTTTATGCGCTGTCGGCGAAGTAGATTTAATTCAATCCAATAAGTTTAAATGAAATGCAAGAAAAAATGCGTATAATTTAATATTCCAATTTAATATTCCAATACAAGGAAGTCATGTGGTGTACACATCAGATTTTTTTTCTCGTGCAATGCAACACGAGATTTATTTGAAGAGAAAGCTACGCCGGAAAAATTAAATACAGGAGTACGCGCATCTAACATTTTAATAACAGATAGCTAGTAACTGTACTCTTGTCCTTTCCAGAAAAATCGAGAAAATACGAGATGTTTCTCGTGCATGTTTAAAAAGCTTATAAAAGCTGGAGGAAAACATCTCAATTCAGTTGTTGTTCACTAAATTTTTGTTGATGATTGTAGTGAATTTGCGGTGAGATCAGATTAGCTTTCTCTGTTTTTAATTAAGTTCTACTGAACGTTTTAGTTAATTTAAAAGATAACAACTGTGAGATAATGCAATAGTGTAGGAATATCTCTAAGAAAATTTAATCATTTGATTTCATTTGTTGCGATAAGAATAAATTTTATTCACTTTTCATCGGAATTGTGCATTCAATTTATTACGAACACGTACGCACGCAACAATACTTTTTACAGGAAAATAGTCGTATTAGGAATTATTCATTTTACTTTCTGAGAAGATTTTTTTTTACTTTGTTGTACGAAGTAAAGGAAGTATTACAATCGCAAAAAATTTCCTATACCATATTTCAACGAAAATATCCATTTTTATTGCTCTCGAATTCACTTGAATGATTTCTTTTGCCTTATATCTGTACTTACGAACAGACTAAACTATATTATTTAGGACAAATAAATTATATTTATAGGACTATTTTTTTCGAAAACGGATTGTAAAATGGATTTTAAAACGGATTCAGAACAGAATTTTTCGTGACGTCTGTGCGTACGTATGCATGAATCTTGCACCTCAAAAATGATTAGCTGTTAGAAGGTTGAAATGTTTGTGTGTGGGACTGCTAGACATATAATTGTGCAAGGCCCTTTTTCGTTGCACTCGGACACTTATGGTTTTTATCTCTTTAGTTAATCTGCATGCAGTAGTTGTAGAATTATCAAATCTTTAAGTGGCGCTAGGCGTAAAGAGACAGCCATTTGTTTACATTTGAAACTCTTAGTAGAATAATAGATCAAGTCAAATGAAGCACGAACTCCAGTGTCTTTTTGCCCAGTGGGCCCAAAAGTTAACTTTCAATTTTGTGCACCTAAAATTTCGCCTTCCTGTCTGTAAACTCGAATTTTAATTGTAAAAATTGCTTTTTAATTGTATTTTAACTGCATTTGGTATTTTAGGTTTTCCACTATTTTACATTTTTTACTGAAGAAGTTCAGATATTTATGTAGTTTTACACTGCCGCGAGGTGTGAACTGAAATGATTGAGTGAGAAATATAGCTCTAATGAAAATCGAGAAAATAAGTTTAAATGCTACGTAGAAATTTATAATTTAATATACCGTTTAAGGAAGTCATGTGGTATCCGCATCAGCGTTTTTTTAATTAAGTTTTTGAATAAATATATATTTATGAAGAATGGTATTTCAGTACATATTTCTATAGAAAGTGTGCTTTTGTGTAGATATTTCTCCTAAAAGACTCTTTGAGAACATATCTATCTAATATAGGAAGAACATAATCACTGAAAACATATCTATCTGACACAGAAAGCATATATAGTTTATATCCATCCTGGATATAAAAATCCTAGTTACAATTAGTATCTATCCTGGGACAAGCAAGTAGCAGTCATATGAAATTATTGCAGATTTTGGCCATATGTATTTCTAAGTATGGTGCTCTGGACTGGATGGTGGCTAGCGGAAGCTAACGGCTAGCCCAAAACTAAGCGGTTTTCGCTAGATTTCTACGGAAGACTTGGTTGGTGATGCGTATTTTTTCTCCCTTCTTGAGGGCTTAATGTCTGTCAACTTCTTGTGGTGCAGCCTGGGCAATGTTCTCAGTACCGATGGATTTACCCATTTTCGACGAACTCTCTTAATGCTCGTGCCATTGGAAGAACATTTTAAGTACAAATGACAATATAACTTACATTAATGCCTTGTGATGTGAGGATGTTGAAAAAATGGGGTGACAGTAGAGTACACAGAATTACAAAATTAAATAATGAGTTTAATTCAATTCAGAATTTGACGTCTCTTAAATGATTACCTGAAATTTGCAAGGCTTTAATAAATGAGCCAAAGTTTCTTAAAAACTTCTGGATAATACTTAAAAATGTTCTATTGAAATACGCGGAAGTAATATAACCTGATTTAGCGGAACCAACTTTCTTCCAAGAGAAACTATTTCTTTTCCTTTCATCATAATATTTTACATCTTTGATAAGAAAGGTACATATTAAATTAAACGAATATATCCATTGATAAATTGAGCTTTATTTTCAGCATCTTTTACTCGCGTGATTCTGACACCACCAGAAACTTTCATTACTTTCTCCGTAACGGATAAAACTTATTTATTTTGATTAGATTAAAGACATAAACTATCTTAAGTATTTTTTACAAACTTTATCTTGACATCAAACGCAAATTAGATTACTAATACAGGCATTCGTACTTTTAGAAACAGAGTTAATCTTTATTAATATTTCTTAGTCAAAATCGCTTTATCTTACGACACTTTCCTTAACTTCGAGTCAATTAATTTCAACTACCTCTGGTTGTTATGACACGCGGCAAGATACACAACGCAAATACATTCCTGCCGAGAAGAAATTAAATTAAATTTGCTGTTGTTACAGTCACTAAGGGGAGTTTTATGTTTCCACACCGGAGAAATGGTGTTTCTTCTAACAGTTTTCTTCAAACAAATCTAAGGACATTTTACTTTTTGTTACACTTATTTGTATTCTTTTTTTCCCTCCAAACACACGGCAAAAACTACGCCATTTGTTTCTGTCAAGAGAGCTTGAAAGAAAAGGAAGATCAGTTTCTAAAACTAATTATGCAAATAGTCTTTCGCCATAGCTCGATGGTTTGTTTCATTTAGTTTAGTTTCTAGTTCCTTGAATTGAATAATAGTACTCGGTTATAAAAAAAAAGGTTTCGGAAGAAAGAATGCAGATATATGTTTCTAAAAACTTTCTTTCTCGAAACAAATCATTAGATAGCATTAAAATTTTATCGACCAATGAAAACAAATCAACTGGTGAGAAAATTAGAGAAACTTTTAAATATCATACAATTCATAAAATTGTAAAATTTAGATATCTTTGTAATCAAACACTGTAGCTAACTTTAGACAGCAGACTGACAGAGAATTATCGCTAAGTTAACAACTGAAACTTAGGAAGTGTGTAAACTGTATATTTATTTAAGCCTGAATACGAAAAGATGGCGCACCTTGTGCTTACAACTCAGCCAACCACCTGCGGCGAGATAACTTAAAGTAATAGTATGTCAAATGCAAAATTTAAATTAAAATAAACTAGTAGCAGCAAGGCCATTAGTTTATTTGAATTTAAATTTAAATGAATTGGAATTGAAGTTATTTGAATTTAAATTAGTAGCCTTTGGCTACTAATTTATTTGAATTCGAAGACTACACAATCATATTCGAAGGCTTTATTTGAATTGGAAGGCTACACAATCATATTCGAAGGCTTTATTTGAATTGGAAGGCTACACAATCAATACAATATTCGAAGGCTACACATATTTACATTCGAAGGCTTTATTTGAATTCGATGGCTACACAATGAAGACAATATTCGAAGGCTACACATATTCACATTCGATGGCTTTATTTGAATTCGAAGGCTACACAATCAAGACAACATTCGAAGGCTACACATATTCACATTCGAAGGCTTTATTTAAATTCGAAGGCTACACAATCAAGACAATATTCGAAGGCTACACATATTTACATCCGAACATATCTATTCCGAACTTCATATTCCAGCGAAAGCAGAGTTCCTTTTTCTCATTACCAGCTCCATGGAAAACTCAGTGGTTATGAACCCGAAGTAAAATGTGGTGGACGATAAATCATTAGCCTTTGTCCTTTTCCCCCCACCAGGTCGCACTTTAAGTGGGAGAGAATGTAAGGAGCTTTCTCCTATGTTACTACGTGCCTTTTTGGTGTAACTGGAAGCTTCTCCGGAGTTTGAATTCCCGCAAGTGCAATAATGATTTTTCATGTTTTTGTTCCGAAATAAATCTAAGGATCTTACAACTACTTTATTCATTGTGAGATATCGTGAAAACAAGGTTTCCATGCATATGCGATCCACCTGCCACCTAGGGGTTCAACCTCGAAACTGATAGTTCTACCTTGATCCGGTTCTTAATAGTTGATCCTCCTCTAGGGAGGCCTGGTCACAAAGTATTCTTCTGTTTTCTTAAGCTTTTATACCTCGCACGTCCCATTTTTAATGTTTTTCTTGAAGTTGCACTCATTTAATGTAGTACAATAAAACAAAAGAAAGCAACCGAACCATAACTGTATTAGTGAAAAGGTTATCAACTCGAAATTTTCAACTCAAATGGCAATATTGTATTTTGCTGTATATAATCTAAGTACACAGTCAACATATTACCTGTGAACAATAGTACGGATATTAACACTTAATCTCATATGAAGCATCAGTTCTGATACTAAATTAATGTTTACACACATATGTACATACCTAATGCTTCAAGAAGTAAATTAAAGAGGATAAATATATTACTCTTTATTTATTGATAGAGCATGCAAAAAGCAAGATACGTTTGAAAGTATTAAAATAAGGAGAATAAACTAGTTTCTTCAGATAACTACTGAATATGTAATGTAAGCAACACATGGAGACACATATCAAGCAAATGTTTCGTCAGTCATTGTGAGATGACGTCCTGAAACCGTCAGAATTTTCTCGCACACGGGTCCTACCTATACTCAGAAATGCACATTTGTCAGATAATTATTCTTCTAAGCAATTTCCTGTTCTCATTTGTATACGTTAAAGAGACAGACAGCATGAAAAGACAGCTAAAAGACAGTTCTTTGTTAATCCCAGAACGAGGATCATTCAGGAACTCATCTTCAGAAAACTTCCCACTTTGTCTTTTGTCTCTAAGGGATAAGTATAACTAAATTCTTGAAAAGAGGACATTGTGTTGAAAATAGTTTCTAGGTTCTGACACTCTCCTAAGCACATTTTCCTGGCTACAGAAGCTATCCATCATCGAGATGTCACTCCAGTGCCAAAGCAACGATGCCATCTACTTTGCAGAAACTAGAGATAGATGATGCATTGTTATATACTTTCCTACAAGATTTTTTTTACTGTTCTAGTACCTTCTTTTACAAAAGAAACCTGGAACGAAGAAGGTATTAGTTTTCATAGTTCAAAAGCTAAACTTTATGTAAGAAGATTTTAAGTTTAATTTTTACTTTCTGCATAATCATATATTGGAAGTCTCACTTATTTTAAATACCTTTTACAATATGATGTATTGATTTCTCACGACGTTCGCAGCTGGATCATTTAGTATAGAAAACGTTGATTGGCAACGTTAAACCATTTTAGATTTTGTCTCTACTGACTGAAACGTACCTTCCGCATATGTATCTCTATACTGAAACAACGAAGAATCGGCATTTTACCCTCTTGGGCGCAGTTTGGCGAATGTTTGAAGACGGAAAAGAATGATGATTTCAAATTGGAGAAAGTTACTTATTTCATATCATACATGTTATTAGGCACACATTTTTAGTTCAATATTTATCCCGGAGAACAATTTATAAAACTTCTTACAAATATGTTTTTGTTTCTTTTCTTTTTACTCTAGCAATATATAAATTTGAACGCTGTCGTAAATGGCAGATAACAATTCTCGAACCAAATTACCTCTTTGAATGCCGACTTTTTCGTTACACGTTTTCACATTGCATTTCCAAAAAGGTTGTTTTGCAAAATATAGCATCATCAAATGCGAATTTGAACATTCCCGCCTCTGTGGCAAAATATTACATTCTTTCGAAAATTGTACAGAACTTTCTTCGTTTGCAGGAAAATCCCACAAACATGTATTACGAAATTCAGCTGAAAATAAAAGAGATACGCACTTAACTTTATAGCTTCTAACACAATCAAAACAGCATACAAGAAAATGGCGAAAATTGCTTACTCAAACTTATAGTTATCGGTATGGTTACTCGAAGAATTGTTATGCGCATAGTAGCCACAGTTTATCGACTTCTGAAAATGTGGCCACTTCTACCAAGTTGTTTGCGACAATACCAAGATACCGAAAAATCCGCGTATAGGTATGTATTTATATTCATAGCATTGCAGGAAAATGGCAGCACTTACAGTGGCGTAGCGAAAAGGGGCGGAGAGAGCGGCCTGTCCTGGGCGGCACATTTTTGGGCGTGCTTTTTTTTATATGAAACACATTATAAGGTTACTTACTCATATGCATCTTCGGAGCAGAAAGACAATTTGTCATATTAATTTTCAGATCAGAAACACTAACTGAGATTCAATAGATTATCGCAACATTGACTAAGTTTATCTTTCTAAGGGGAAGAATGTCTTTGTACAGGACTAAAATTCTCCGCAAAAAGGTTACAAAATGGGAACTCGCTCATATTCACGTTACGAAATTGGTATTGGCCCATATCTTGTCCTATATGCTTAAATAAAATGTTATATATCTTGCAGTACAAGAGAATCACGTAGGGTAGCCAGCGCGTTAGCGCGTTCCTTGAAATCTGATCCAAGGTCGAAATATCAGTAATCAACCATCTTATCCACTCGATCACTGGTAGGTGAAGAATCAGGAATTGTCGAAATGTAATACAAAACTGAACTAAGGAGAAAACTGTTTTTACACTGGATAGAATATTCGAACAATTACAAAATAGATTCACTTTCGTGCTGCTCTTTCTTTACACCACCGAAACTTTTCAATGAAAATTACGAATGACAGTTAAATTATGATCTTAATGACATAAAAAAAGAGTTTCTGAATGAGAAAGAAATATTTTAGAGTTTTTTGTTTTCTGTTACTTCTTGGGAGTTCAACTGTTGGAAACAAAGTTTTACTAAAGACATTTACACACAGGTTTTATTTATATCTTTATATGTCATTCTGATATTTTACAGAACTGAAATTTCGGCGTACATTGAGAAAGGCTGTAAATGATGGCAGTATGGATGATATTTGAAATAATGATGAGAGATAACAACAAAAACGTTAAACAAATCCGCATCATTATTTTTTTAATTTGCCGCCCCGACGGAAAAGTGGTTAATGACTCTGACTGCTGAACAGAAGATCCCGGGTTCGCATTCCGAAGGCATGGATGCAAATTGTTTGTCCCTTCACAGGAGTCCCTCTTCACTTTTTGTGCCTGTTCTGTCCTTCACAGGACGTAACGGCGGCCAAACTCTTAAGTGCCTCCATAGACAGACCAGAGCACAAGATCTTGAACCCTAGCCCGGAATCCCATATAAGGGCTTGCCATCCAAGGTCCTGAGACCTCGTCTGAAGCTGCATGGACCCCACAGTCCCTGCCCGGCTTTCTGTAAAGCAATCACAAAGATAAAACGCTTTTGACGACATGTGCCTCCATAACAAAATGACCACGGTTTCCAGCCTTAGTAGTGACCACCACTTCGGGCCTTAGCAATGGCCAACGCCTATAGTTGCCAATGTCCGCCATTGAGGATTCTAGAATTGTCTATATCCTTCCTTGGAGATAAGTCGGGAACTTTTTCAATTCTCCGCAGGGAACTCACTTATTTACCTGGGAAATATCGCTCGGGCGGTAAAACCCCATATATCGCAGTATCGCCATTTGGGAAAAAATATTTTCAATTATTTTGAAACACTCACTTTAAAATTTATTAATTTTATCAAACGTTTCCTTTCGTGAAGAAGGAATTTTAATAATTTGTTCTTCATCTGATAATAGTAGGTGTCAAGTAACCAATTTCGGTTAGTTAAACTAAAATTATGTTTATTTAAATCAAATTATGGAAATTTGGAGAGTATTCCGGTCTTCGAGATGGCACAAATAGCAAATTTGGAGAATTTCCATACGCTGCATTTTTCCATATGGTTTCATTACTTAACACCCAGAAATAATAAGCTGTGTGTGATCCTGAGTCATTCGTCTGTTTCTGGATTTAACTAACAGCAAGAGATCGGAAATATCACCGCGACACTACTGAAAAAATACATTTTTTGGTAAATCATAGCAATAAGTTCCAAAGACAGTTTTAGTAGTCTAATTACAGAATTTTCGTCCCTTTTTTTATTAAAAAAGGAGTCACGCTAGCATTAAACATCGAGTAAATGTTATTAGATTAGTAATTAATATTCCAGTTGCAGAAAATCATGGGTGTACTGTAAATTGTAACAAACATTTCAACATTAAAAATATTTATGGCTGAAGCATTTTAGTTTTTTCTCCATACCAGTGCTCAGATAAAATTATTGAATATATGGTAGCTTGTTCGGGAGCGTTCTAACAAATAAGATGGCTGCATCTATACTTTCGTGGTTTTTACTTTCTTCAACGTGAATACGAATCAATGCCTATAAGAAAGTTCTTCACAAATGCAATAATCCTTTCTACAAAAAGCCCTTGAAAGCTTTCAATTTTAGGCTAAACAAGCAAACTAACCAATGCTTTTGAATATTATATTTCGTTTTATTACCGGGATATTCACTGAATAATTTTCAAATCCTTTAATTACTGCTCTAAATTATAACTGTACTTGTTGAGAAAATCGAGAAACCCAAAGGCAGCAATTGGGCATTTTAATAACTTATATCTGTATTTCATTTCAACAATATATAACTGAAAAAACCTTATATTACATTTAATATTATTAAATCATATATACAAATAGTAACTTTTATGAATACCTGCACCTTTATTGCAATCAACAAAATATATTTCAATCGCTATATATTTTTGTACTTCGAGAAACAGTATCACTTTATGTTGGTTAGTGTCAATCAGATACGGATTTTAGAAAATTATATTTGTACGTTTTAATGATCATTTGTTCATTATTCTGCATAAAAAGGAGAATATTTCTGTAGGAAAATAAGTTGCATCCATTTAACTCAGCTAAACATAAATCTACATAAGATTAGTAAAAACTAAACTACCATAAATCGCGTTCCATCTATTACTTTTTAAATTTAAAAATGAAGTTAACAGACATTTCTTATAGTCTGCTTTTACATAGCTGACATAAATGTCTGTTTCAAATATCTGTTAGGACTGCCTTCCTTTTAAATTTTCAACTTTCTCATGCTTAAAAAGGTTGCAAGAGGTAACTGTTCCCTATGAAAGACGGAGCAGAATCACCTTGATGGTGCTTATTAAATGTTCCGCCTATTCCATTTTATTTATTTCAAGTCTTTTCTGTCCTTCCGTCCGAAAACGCCTTTTCTGCTGCTTATACGTGAATGCCAAACTATCAGCAGTAACAGGAAACGAAAATGTTACCCGAACTCACTGCCATCGGGTATTGAGTAACCGTGAATCTGAGTAAAATTTAGGATGAGGTTGAAGAGCATGTATATTTTAATGCTTAAACAGAAGTAATTTTTAAGGGACAAGGATAAATACTAGGATTTGTTTTCTCCTCATTAGTACTTTTTTCATATTTTTTATCTTATTTTTTATCTTATATATATATTATTTATCTTATATACATAAGATAAAAAAATAACATAAGATTAAAAATATGAAAGCAAACTTCTAAATTTAATTGGATATAACCTCTTTAATTATTCATTTAATTTGTGGACTCATCTCTCTCTGTTTTAAATATATCGCTATAAATCTAAACTGCGTCATTCAAATTAATCATGTGATCTTACGAAACCTTAATGCACATGTCTCTTGCCCAAGTAAGATATAACAATATACGATAGCTGCTTTAAAAAATAATTGGCAACCTCAATATTAAGATTCTACATTTGGTGACTTTCCCCTAAATTCATCTGTTCTCCCAAATTCGATATTTTTCGACGTTACGTAACGCTGCTTGAAAAGGTAACTAAACCTAATAACTAACCAATCATGCTTGTTTCTAGAATTGAACCCACTCTGGTATAAAAACACCCTGGCAGCTAATTGCGTCGCTTTTTCTCCTAGCTTTCACCTTGCTAATAACTCCTCGCTTCGCTTTCCCGTCTAAACTGCCTGCGTCTTAATTTTTTAGAATCAATGTACATAAAAATTTACCATATTTAATTATGACTGAATAAGTGTCTAGCAAATTAATTGGATATGTGTGATAATAAAGACTGGAGAAATTCTTCAAGTTAATGTTTTATTATCTTCATCTGTATGCCTTAACCACAGCCATGAGGGACATCGAAAGCTGTTGAGAATTTCTAATTTTAACTAGCAACAATCCCTATTATTATTTATTTAAATTTGCATACTTTCCATTTTTTTATAAAAATAGTAACTATTTATAATCTATAAATCTCAAGTTTTTCATTTGAAAATCGATCCGCTTTGTACTTTCTTACGTAACCCTGTAATTTAGGTAAGATTACAGCCAATCAGGTTAAAAATTTCCTTGAAAGCCTTGCCATTCCATGCCTTCTCCGGAATTCGAAGCTGGGCTCTTCGGTACGGCAATCAGCCTCATTTACTACCCCGGTTGCGCGACATTAAAAACTATAAGAGTATCAAAGAGTTTCAATGTCAAAAATAAAATGAATTGTAAATTAATATTGAAATACATTAAATAGCTTTGAATTAGAGGTACAATTCGTTCTGAGAGCCATTCAGTTTTTCTTCGTAAATGTCATAATCTATTTTCTGAAACATGAGATCCAATGGGGATATAATTGTACAATTATCCGAGATTTTGTGTCAAAATTATTATTAATTATAACAAATTATAATTCAGCGTCTCACTACGTGGCAAGAAATCCCCCACAAAAAAAAAAAAAAAAAAAAAAAAAAAAATAACTTTCCTGAATTCTTAATTTTATATTACCCTTTCTATAGTATTTTGTATTGTTTGCAAAATAAAACATCATCCGGGAAGACGAAAAGTTTCATTTAATAAGCGGAATGATTAAAATTTCACAATAAAATAAAACTGTTATGTTGGAAATGAACAAGAGTGGGTTTCGTATATAGACAAATGTATGCGAGAGGCAACGGAATTTCGGAAGGTGACAAATTTAAGCTCAAAACAACAGAATGTTACATTTGACTTGAGGATAAAACAAGAAATATTTTTGATTCTTTGAATCCTTACTTCAAAATGAAACTCACATAACTTTACTAATCTGTTATTAAATAAATATCTAAGAGCTACAGATTTTTACTTCCTTGTACAAAGCAAAGGAAGTATTGTAATCACGAAAAACTTCGGTATCCTATTTCAAAGAAAATATCCATTTTGACTTCTCTCGAATCCGTTTTGACGAATTTTGTGTGACACCTGTACATACAAACAGAATAAAAACTTTTTTTTTTTTTTTTTTTTTTTTTTTTTGTTATCAAAACGGATTGTAAAATGGATTCAGAAAAGACTTTTTTGTGACGTCTCTACGTATGTATGTGTCTCGGATAACTGAAAAAGAAGTAGCCGTAGGGCGTTGACATTTCCGTAGAGCACTGTTCTAACATCTAGTTGTGCACCTCCCTCTTCCGTTGCAATCGGCCGTAGCAAACGTTTATATATTATATATTCTCACCCTGTGGCCCCAAGTTTTTTATTCTCATATGTTGGTAAGTTTTGCATTTTTATTTCTTTAAAAGTGATTAATGTTTTTATTCTTATGTTCCGATTAAGGTTTTTATACCTTTAGTTAATATGTTTGCAATAGTTTTAGCATTATAAACAATTTAACAGTTTTAGTTTTGCTAGGTGTAATATGGCGGTTTGTTTACATTTGAATCTCTTAGTAAAATATTGAATTAAGCCAGTGGGTGCACCAACTTCAATGTCTTTTTGTCAGTGGGACCAGAAGTTAATTTTAAATGTTTGTGCACCGAAAATTTGACTTGGGCAAATTGCGTTGGCCGAATTGTTTGTTTTTCCGTATAATTTCTAATTTTAATTACAAATATTGTTAACTGTTTTTAACTGTATCTGCTGTTTTTGAATTTTCTGTATTTTACAATTTTTAATAAAGATGTTTTGAATTTTTATATACATTTGTCTTGCGGCGAAGTGAGAACTGAACTAAATACACACTGAACTAACTAAAATGAGAACTATATCTCTAATGAAATACGCGTAAATAAGTTTAAAGAAGTGCAGCCAAAAAAAATTGTATAATTTAATACACCGCAAAGAAAGTTATGAGGTATCCACATCAGATATCTGTATTTCATATCAATAACTTTACAACATACCTTTTATATAATTAGTATTAAATTTTTTTATTAAATGCGCTAGAAAAATTTTTTTTAAATAAACAAGTTTAATAAGATCCTCTTGATTGTTTACTAAAGCTACTCAAATTACTCTGCACTTTTTTAAATTTTTCCTATATTTATTTTTAATAACATAGATAAGCAGAGAAATAGTTTTCGTTCAATGCAAGAAGTGCTTAAAACTCTTTTCATATTCATGCCGAACTTAGCTGATAACATTTGTGTTCCAAAACAAAACGCGGTCTTATCTGATAAGTTATGGAAGAGAGATTATTGATTTCAAAACTGGAGACATTCACACTGTTTATCAGCATTTCAAACATTGTTTATAATTCAGTTATCGTAAAATATTTGGATGTAAATACACTAAATCTGCTATCAGTTCTTAAAATACTGTAAATTACATAATTGATTCGAAGAACTGATATTTGTTTCACTGCACTTGAACAGCTGATTTTATTTATCTGTAAAAAAACAGAAACATCTCAGAAGAGTTTCGTGAAACGTCACTGATTAAAAGTTGATAGTAATCCGAATCCACTTCAATTTCAAAATATTACATGTTATTTTTTTCAAAAATTCGGAGATATGTTTGATATGAATTAGCATTTCAGGAATTGCTTACAACATAAGCATTTAAACGTATTGTTGCATTCTACGGATTCGTGGATTTGGAGTGGCTGATGATAACAGTTGATGGAGAAACAAAACACGATTTATTCGTCAGTATTACACAGGAGAGTTCCCAAAGACACGTTTTAAGTCGTCGAAAAGCTGCGATAAAACGCTGAAAGAATCAGCAACACAGCCTTCAAGCTACAACGATGAAGACAGCTTCACGGCAAAAACGCTGAAAGAATCAGCAACACAGCCTTCAAGCTACAACGATGAAGACAGCTTCACGGCAAAAACGCTGAAAGAATCAGCAATACAGCCTTCAAGCTACAACGATGAAGACAGATTCACGGCAAAAACGCTGAAAGAATCAGCAACACAGCCTTCAAGCTACAACGATGAAGACAGCTTCACGGCAAAAACGCTGAAAGAATCAGCAACACAGCCTTCAAGCTACAACGATGAAGACAGCTTCACGGCAAAAACGCTGAAAGAATCAGCAATACAGCCTTCAAGCTACAACGATGAAGACAGATTCACGGCAAAAACGCTGAAAGAATCAGCAACACAGCCTTCAAGCTACAACGATGAAGGCAGCTTCACGGCAAAAACGCTGAAAGAATCAGCAACACAGCCTTCAAGCTACAACGATGAAGACAGCTTCACGGCAAAACATTTAAAGTAAAGCTGCCGACGAGTCGGCAGCTTTCGGTCGTACTGAACTCATCATACATTCGATACACTGCTACTCCGCGAACAGGCAGGGAAGTTATAGTTTTTGACATGTCTTCGAGAACATTCTGGAGAAAACCAGTAAGAATTCATTTTAGAATGCTCTATAGTATCTATAGAGGTCAGGGAAATAAAAAGTTTGTAAAATTTTTGTAAGGATATCTGACTCTCTTAAAGAAAACTACCTCTAATAACAGAGACGTTTTATGATAGTTTATAGTACTTCAGGTAGTCAAAGCATAGGGTAAACTATGTCTTCTATCATCAGGTCTTCAAATCTAGGCAACTCGGAGTTTCATTTCTAACTTGAATTTTATTGAGCTTTTAATAAGAACACAACACTAGAATTAGGATACTAGAATTGAAAAATTCTGCCTTGCCTGAATAAATGTAGTATGTTGCAAAAGGAATCAAAACTTTTAAATCAGCAAAAAAAAAAAGAGAATATGTAGAAGCTCCCTAAATAAATCTTTATCAGCTACTACTTCATTATTTCTTAGAATTATGAAGTGAAAGAAATAACGACACAAATATAACTTCTAAATTGGAAACTGCTGAAGTACTCAAACGTCGTCTTACACTGTTGTGAACGTTAATGAAAGCATGGATATAAAATGGTCCGGGGGGACTGTTCAGAAAAATTAAACTCCTGTAAAAGATCAATGAATATTTGAACACTTCCGCCTCATGTAATACGAAATCCAACCTTTCATTTTTCAGAAAATAACGCATATCGTTTTCTTTAGACGACTGCAGTTGTGCCTGACAATTGTAAAAGGTGGGTCTCAATCTTCTCTAATGATACATATAATGGAATGCCTTTCAGAATTGCTCTTTTATGGATTGCTATGTTTGTAACGAAACACCACTATGTCTCAACAGTCGCGACACATAGTATGAAACCGTTGTCTTATTATTTTTAAACATGAAGCGCATTTATTTCAAAACAAAGAAGACTATATGCTTTAAGTCTAACTATACTAATAATATCTTCAATTGTGTCACCCCCAAAAGTAAGCATTTTTTAAAATTATTTCTAAGATAGATCGTCTGTCATCAAAACAACGACACTATCGTCACTTCATATGTTGCGAACATTTCAGTCATCTTTATTTATAATTGTTTCCTGTCTATAAATTCAACAAAGCAAACCTTTTTAATTCTACACATGCGTTAATAATATCATTTTGCTATTTTATAATTTCCTAAAAGAATTTTAATAGATTATTTGGTATTTGACAGATAAATTTTAAGGATTTATTGTTATCTAGTAGTAATGTACGGTAAACATTTTTGTAAAAAGCGCCGCAACACTGTTAAGACTCGGTTATTTGTCCAAAGGGTCAGTTTACTCTGAAGGATTATTATTTTCGTTTTGGCATTTTGCGTTGGTTCACTGTAAATTCCGATTCACTTTTCAAATTGTTGCCACCAAATATTATCGCCGTGCATTATATTTAAAGAATTTAAATAATGAAGAATCTGCATAAATGCATGTATATTTCTCGTACTGTTATAAACGGTACTTACAGCCATCCAATTATGGGCCGAATATGGGCATCTGGAAGCCCAAATTTCGAATTTGTTTTATTATTTATTTCGTATTTGGTAAAATTTTAACGAATTTTTGATTAACAAAGTTAATGATTTAAATGACAGCATTGGCAACACTCTACGTGGGGGAAAAAAGCTTTTTTATCTCCAGCGTGCGAAACTGTGTATCGGAAATTCTAAAGATATGCTCATTTTAAAATTATTTTGCAATATTGCTATCGAACTGAATTTTATGCTTTAAGCGCGTAGAACATGATATTTAACAAGTAAAGGTAACACAAAAAAACGTTAAAAAGACGCCCTTTTGAACGTAATTTAAAATGTGAAACCTTTCAGATTTTCTTTTTATTTATTTATTTATTTTATTTTTACCCCTGCCGTTGGCAACAGCCTTGAGAATCCTATAGGTGACAGTGCGATTTAGCTCAGTTTCGACAGCATCCTGGGTGGAAAACGGGTTCAAATGTCTCCCACCTTTCTACCCCTACCAACAACCTCTCGAGAGGACTTTCGGCTCAACGCATATTTAGAGTACCCCCATGCCGCACTACATTTACAAACATCCATACTTTCTCCTGAATTAGAACCCGGCCACTATACCGACGCTAATCATTATACCGGTTGAGCAGCATAATTAAAATATGGAGTCATTATGTCTTTTTGATGGAGATGTAGAAATCTGTAGTGCCTTGGCCGAGACCCGAACCCTGGAACTCTCGAATACGCGTCGAGTATGCTTCCAATTACATCACAAGGGCATGTGGAAAGCAGAGAGAAAATACCTTATAGAATAACTTGATTGACAACGTATAATTTATACTGATAGAATATAAAGAAACCCAATAAAAAATTTTATAAAATAAGATTTTCTTTAAAACTTATAAAATGTTTCATAAAATGGACACTTGAATAACAAAATACGATAATCGATTTGCATTATCAAAAGTGTAATCTATTACTTTTACAAATGTATCAAGGGCATTATTTCGCGCTTTTAGTAAAACTGTAGATGAATTTCATAAGAATTATTTTATCTTTTGCACCCATTAAACTGTATGATAAATTATATTTTTCCTGTTAGTTCATTAATTATTTTTGAGTTTTAAATAAAAGTTTACTTTAATAAAAATATTTTTTTAAGATTTGATTTTCATTTTTTACTGTCTAATAAGGAGAAAGAGTAGAAATAAGAAAAAAAAATTCGTAAGGAGTAAATTATCAACTAAACATAAGTAAACGTTACACTATTTTCTACATGACTTTCCCCGTGTCTGTTGCTGGTATCATAGCTGCATCTGATCCTCAGTCTAAAGAGCACTTAAGTTGATAAATCCAATATGAAATCTCTTTTTCTGACAGCAGCTTAATGTTTCGTTTGATGTTTTGCTCAAGTGCTCGCCAGAGTTCAAAGATCAACCCCAAAAGTGAGTAGAACTAATTTAGGGAATGAACGCACTCCTCCAGCAGTTGCAAAGCGTTTCGGAGTAATAGCGATCAATTTAAGAAACACTTACCAATTTCCGCACAACACTTAAAGGTCACTAAAATGTTACGGCAGTTCGACAAATTGGTAGTCTTATTCGTTTTTTACACCATATGTTTTTTTATATCCATTTACTTTCTTCGAGAACCACTTCATGGTGTCGAAAGTAGTTGAAGAGTTGACTCGGAAGTGCTCTGGGAAGTAAAAATTTTTTGTTGAAACGGTCGGCTTTATTTTCTTTGAGTACAAAGACCCTCCTGTTATTAAAGAAGCTGTGAAAAGATCAATTTCGAATGAGTAAAAATTCTACGAAAATGTCTCTGACTCGTTTTTCTGAAGTTGAAGAGTAAAGTATTTTCAACGTCAGCTGCTGATGATAACTGTTTTCGAAATCACGAAGGTGTGGTTATTTTTAAAGTAATGGTATTTAAATGAAAGGTTATATTGCATTATTGTTTATACCTTGATTAGTGGTTATATTGGAGTATCGCCAAAAGGATTCTTCAGTAAAAACCACGTAGGAGACCTATTGTGGAGCCTAATGTAGAATATCATATAGGAAACCTAATGCGAAATTTCTTGAAAGGTTGCGAATTCTTTTTATTTTTACAGGATGGCATATCAGCTTCTAACATTTCGTATTGAATAACAGAACCAATAACTATTTTTTATATAGCATTTTCCTTATGTTTCATTTCGGTGTACTGTGTTAAAGATTTATTATTTTTTTAAATCTAAGCATTTAGATCAGCAGAAGTTAATTGAAAGTGAAACGTTTAATTGTTAAAAACAGAGAGCATCTCCTGTACCCATACGTATCAGGAGCGAAAAATTAAGCCTTCTTCGCGAGTCGAGACACTCTTTCACCTCCTCAGAGGCAGAAACAGTGGAAGCATTTAAAGGGGCGTTGAAGCGTAGGGCAATAAATCTTCCACATAGCCTGACATTTAACAAGTGAAACGGAAGAACAATTCTACAGAGAAAAGAAATTTAGGCAATTCCAATCTGAGCTCATGGAAATGAATTCAGTAAACGGAATCCTCTATTAAGATGACGTTAATTAAGAATGGCATTCGCATGTTAGAAAAGAACCCCTTCAGTTGGTGATTTCATTTTAAAACTAAGAAATACTGACAAAGATAAATTCAGTTTGGCTTAATCTAAACATCAGTCTAAGCCTCTTAGAATGACGGACCAACTGTCATTGCGTCTTAGCTTTTCAATACTAAATACACATAAAAATGTGAAATGACCAAAATACTTATTTGTTGTCCAGTCTGATGACACGGAAAAATAATTAACGAAATTAAATTCCGTTTCTTGCACGACGAGCAAAAAACAAAGACTTAAATTATGAAAATCAAAATTGAAAACCATTTAACAAGGCTCCGCTATTCTACGTAGTAGTAACTTAATTTCAGTGAAGTGAACTAAGCCTGCCCTCCCACATAAACTTAGACTTTTGCTGCTAATTAAAACTCGTTTCATTTAATATTTTGGTGAAGGCGCCTAAATAGCAGCCGTGCAGGAAAGATAAGAAAAATAAGGTACTGGCTAAAACAGCTCTTGAAAGCTCATGGTAAGTTTTATATGTGAATCAGCAAATACAATATAGCCTGTGATTATAAATTCAGATATATTGTGTTTCCAGTAAACTTAAAATTTTTTAAATTTTCTTACTTATTGTAATGATGAGGGTTCTTAATAATAAAGGCTCGCTACAGTGGAGCTCAGTTGTATAAGTTTTACATTTCTTTTACTCACAATTTGATGCTATATTCTCCTGTAATATTATCGCTATATTTTGAATCAGTTACTGTCAGAACTCGGTAGGACACCAGAGTTTACTATTGCTCGCACATGTATAGTTTCGTCCGGTGGCTTGGCAAATGCGGTCAACAGCAGGAGACTGACGTTAATTACGGAAGGGGAAAGTAAACGGCTGTGTCGGGGATCATAAAGGGAGATATATTTTAAAAAAAGTGTTTTTAGGTCTCATTCAGTATCAGTATATCAGTATATCATTAACGTAATTAATGAAAGCCATTTGAAACCAAAATAGGATTTGCTTTAGTAAATTATAGTTAAGAATAATGGCCCCCATTGTTCTGATTATTACTGGAATAATTTAAAGATTAAATCCGATAGTATCTTAAGAGGTTTTTGCAGTTGGAAAAACAAGAATATAACTCATTTTGATTCACCTTTCTTTTCTTTATGAATGACGAATATCTGTTTGCCATACACGTGATCAAATAGGGAATAAGTGTTTAATCCGTAAGATTATAAGTATTGATTAACATTTCCTATAACTACTTCTAATTGAGGCTTTCTAAGAGCAACCCCCTTAATTTTGACTTTCAGCTTTTAATTTTAGACAAAAATATGAGCATAGAATCTACCTTTAAACAATGCAATTTTTTTTAAACACTGTGGCATGAGACTGCCTAGTAATAATAGTTTTAGCGTCGCTAAGAATCATTTTCTGGATTCTCATATTGATTTTTTTCCAAAAAATGTTAAAAGCTGCAATTGACGAGTATGAGCAATGCATAATACATACATATATAACGTAAGCATACCATAAAGAAAAATGAACCCCCAACAAAAGCTGATCGACTCCTATTGAACTCTAAAAAGGGGTTTATCATAGGGAAAATGGCAATTAAAATCAATTAAAATTCCTACTGTATCGATTTATTACTTATTGTAATGGATTGGAATATTTGAATATGAATTAGCTGAATACTTAAAAAAAATATTATGACTGCGAGAATCGGAAAAAAAAAACATTTCTTGAATATTTGCTTTCTTATAGAATGCAGATGAATTCATTTTTACTCAACGAAAATCAAAATTTAGTAGCTAATTAATCCGTCCTATATCGAGCACTTTAATTTAGTGATCCGTATTAATGTGCGCTTTATTTTAAAAAAAAATTAAATGCTTCAAGAATAATTAGAAAAGGGCATAATTCTCTTCTTACCCTTAAATTCTTCAATAAAAAAACTGCATTTTCAGCTATAACCAAGTGAAATAAATTTCTAAATATAATTCAGTGTATAAAAAAATAAGATACATAAAGGTCTAGGAAATGGAATCAGCGTTGCGATTCTCCTTAAGAAATATGGTAAAGCTTAGCAAAAAGTCTACGAAGTGAAGTAATTCCGTAGAATATTTTCTCTTTATGATTAAATTGCACTCAATTATACTTTATAAACGACATGTAAATACTACTTAATGTATATGTGTGGATGTGTGTGTGTGTGGCTCACTAGCGGCTGAGCTGTAAAACCGTTGAACTCTGGCAAGTCGATCCGGGGTTCGAATCCGGATCGACGGGGATGGCTGTATTGGCGTTTTCGAGGCTATCCCCACGTATAACGTGCATAAGAGTCAGTTTTGCTTAGAAAGTTCTCCACGAGGCACCCTTAGGCAAATAACCGTCGAATGCTTTGCTATAATCAAACAAACCAGACCAAACAATAGATAGATAAATAAGTAGCTTAAAAACTGCTATATTTTACGTATACTTATCAAGTAGTATTTCAATATATATAATGATTAAAAGAAAGGAAAAGTAGGATCCTAACTGATTGTATATAATGTAATCCCTATGAAGGCCCTAACGATTCGTTCTCACTTAAAGTCGTAACCCAAAAAGAGAACAAATTAAACTTCAGATACGTATACAATACTGAATCTAATACAAAAATACAAAATATAAAAATAAATTATATATGTACGAAACCTAACTAACTATTTATATTGATATTACGTAAATATACGTATGGTAATGAACATTGTATAATAAAGATATTTTATACCTTGTTCTATATTTGGTTCCATTTATATATACCTATACATAGATATATATAATTTAAGGATTCCATTTAAGGATTATAGTAGTAGTTAATGCTACTACATATAAAACACAAAAGTGCATCAATAATGTATTTTTCAGTATTATTTAACTTTCTTCTTAAGAATTTTCTGCAGTCTAGTTTCCGTTATTTTATTCATAAGTCTCAAATAAAAACAATTATTGTTTATATGCCATTAGAAAATTAACCAAAAAGCAGCGACCACAATGTAATTGAGAAACAGTCCTTAGCCGTGAAAAGGTTGAAAGCCATTCGGTTATGACTATTATCTCACATACTCAGCTACTTCGCATACATGGAACATAGCATTCGAAATGTAAAACTAAATATTTACTACAAATTCCTTCGTGTAACAAATATCTGTCTTTCTACACCTATGGCTTTAAAAAAAAGATGTTATTTATCTTAAAGTTTATCGTTAAGTAATACATTTTCATTGCACAAAATTGCATTCATTCGAAGAATTCAATTTGTATTTTCCTCTGTATAAAAGTGAATGTAGAGAAGTTAGATGTTTAAACGACCCCCAAGACCACGAGCAAGATTATTCCCTACTTTTCAGCCTCCCCTGTGAAAAAAGGGGTTCTAAATTTACGACCTGACCGCATATATGGGTATTTCGTTCCGTCCTACTTGTGCAGTTCCTCCCCAGTTTTGAGTAAGAATATCCCCGGAAGCATTCAGATAGTTTACTTGTATGCTGTTATAACGTGTTATTTCTGTTTGCGTAATTATTTGTATATTATTATTTGGAACAAAGCCTGTGGTTTTCTGCCCTTTGGTGCTTTCCTTACTTTCAGCCAATAGCTAAGCTTCCGCCAGCCAATCGTTAAAATTTCAGTCATGTGTACGATTTGACCCATTCTCGTCGCTCCCACATCTCCATCGGTGTTTTGCGTACAAACTTCGACATTATACAAGCTTCCAGACATCGATGGACATGCTTAATTTGGTATAGCATTTATTACGAATAATTTGCCATCGTCTGTTCACCCTACAAGGACTATTCTGCTTATTACATGTTATTATATTATTTATACGTTATGTTTTCATGCTACGTTTATCACATATCTTGTTAGCCCGGAATAGGGCTCAGAGCGAGGAACCCGTGTTTCGTGGCCTGAGGCCATCTAGGAAGCAGTCAGGATCTAGGAAGCCCTCGACTCTTCCCCTACCACCAACCTCTCGAGAGGGTTCGCCATGTAATTTAAAGGACGCCTATCTGCACATACGCTGTACACTTACAAACATCCTTGTCTTCTCTGGGATTCGAGCCCAGGCCCATTGGTACAGCAGTGAAATTCACTTTACTGGCGTAGTGGCCATATTTTGAATCAGTTTTTCAAAAAAATTCGCGTTTCTTATTTATATAAATATGCTTTTCCAATTCGTGTTTCAGTTTTTCTTAAAATAGTGACCTTTCAAATGGCCAGCCACATTCGCTAACTTCCAAATACATTTAATGTAACTTCAATATAATTAATGATACAACTTTTCTCTTGTAGAAGCTTTCAAGATCTGGAAATTGATTTTGATAAATGGAAGGCGAAATTTCCCAAGTGCGGAACCGTGTAAGAATGCGAAATGGAAAAGGAAAAATAAAAATGGCTCCTTGAGGAGTGATAAAATTCTTTAAAGGTGCCTCAAAATTCCGCTTATGAGATGATAATGATAAATGGAGGCGGGATACACGATCTGTTTTTACGTAGTTTATGTTTCTATCTTTTGAAATGTTTACATTAAGAATCTGATACTTTTTTTTTTCCGCCGCTGCTCGTAATTAATCATAGAAAATTATTCCAAACTTTCTTTAACTAGTTAACTTTTACCAATCCAATGTCCATTAATCATAATCATTAAAGTATCCAAATGAAAAAGCAAAGAATTCTATATGATTGGAGAAATAACTTTCGAAAGAAAAAAATTAATCTTTTTTTCCCACATACCACAAAATGCTATTATTAATGAATTTTGAAAGAGTGATGACAGGTTTTGGGAAAACTCAAAAATAAGTAATATTAACTCCATTTCAGTTTACTGGCTTCAAATAATAGGGTAATTAATAACCTATATTTTAACATCTAGCGGGAGGAGAAAAATTGAGCGTTATAAACGTATTTAAAGGCGGCGATATTTTCAGGCATTTACGGCGATATGTAGAGATACAATTTATGCTATGAGGTAATAACAGAAATATTACCTTTAACGACCGTGAAGTATTTGAAAGTATCATTCAGAATGAAAAAAATAAATATGTGAAGTTTACTCAAGTTACAAGTATGTTACTTATACGTTTTTGTTTTGTTTATAACTTTTTCCAGCAATGGTAAAAAATGCAAGGCAGATAAAAAGTTAAAGAACTCCAAATCATTATTAAAATTTGTATAGGTTTAATTTCACCGCTCTTAGAGTGCAGTTCCATAACAATTTTGATGGAAAGCATATCAGGGGGAAGGGGAAACAAATCGGTTGCTAATGATTAACAAAGCTGGGGGAGGGGAAAGAAATAGTTACTGGTGAATACCATCGCAGACGAAAACGTTGCGAAAAAATTAACGCAAGGAAAAATATCGTCGTACAAAATATCAAGCTACAAAAAAGAAGCAAGAAGTAAACTCTACAGTTCTAAAACATCGCTGTATAAGACATCATTGTAATAAATACAATAAAATACTGACAAATCCTCGCAATTTCGAAACGTTGTCGTACAAGTCATCGTGATAAAAAAGCAGCTACAGAACATCGACTGAACAAAGCATTGTAAACTGAAATTGAATTCCTGTAATATTCATAAAATTGACGATGGAAAGGACTATGATGTTAGCATTTTTTATCAGTGCATTTCGTCTCGTATAATTTTCGAAAAAATAACGTGCATCAAATACAATACTTTTATTTCACCACAATTAATCGTATAATTTTTTAGACATGCTGACAGAGAAAATTGTTACAAATTACTACTCTGTAGTTAAATCTTTTCAATCAGTAGGGAAATCCTCCCCAAGAGGGAATTTTATAGCATCGGGGAGAGGGGAATGAGTTCAGCATTTTATTTATCTGTTAAATATTTAGTTTTAGTTTACAAGTATCCACATTACTTTCGTTCAAATTTAGGTATTACTTATCATTTTCTATACTTTTTCTTGCTTAATCTATAAAAAACAGTAAAAAATAATCTAAATTTAAATAAATGTTATGCGTTTTTCAAGTTTTGGAAAGGAAGGGGGGATGATGGTGTAACAATAGCGAAGGGTGCATGGGAATAAAGAGCCTGAGAATCACTGCTGTATAATATAGAACTAGCAACAGAGCTAGTGGTAGAGTTATTATAGAGCAAATAGGCTAGCTCTAGCTAACGTACAAATTTTTACAAGCGAAGTTTTTAAATCGGAGCGAAAATAAGCTGGTTGGTTTAAACTTTAACTAATCTTTAACACGAGAGCGCGGCGCCAATATTACCGGACGGCGGCGAGCGAGCTCTGGAAAGAATGATGAGAGAAGCTACTTTATTTCACCTTTTTATTTTCCTTTCGAACTCGGACAATGATGCAACCAGTGCAGACGTACACGAGCGACAAAAACACGATCTCTTAGAGACAATTAGTTAGAAAAAAAACCACGGAAGATTAGAGATGATTTGAGAACAGAAAATTTTGTTTTGTTTCTGAAAGCATTTATTGTCCATATGAGCGAAATTTTTGGAAGAGAAGAGGTAGTGATACATCGAGTGAAACATTTTTATTATTTTACCATCCAAACGTCGATATCGCCGAGTACCACGGTTGTCATCATTAGAAGATGATAATTCATTTAGATCGGGCAGTGAAACTTGACAATGACAGCTGTGGCAGAAATGCTAAAGAAACCAGTGACCAAAATGAATGGTTTGTTCCAGCAGGCAATTAGCCAAATATTACATCTTTTACAAGTGCCTACGGAGCCAAAAAATACTAATAAAAAATCTGAAGGGTTTCAGATTTTAAATTACGTCCAAAGGGGCTTTCTTGAAGGTTTTGTGTGTTACTTTTATTTATTAAATATCATGTTCTACGTAGTCAAACCATAAAATTCAGTTCAACAGCAATATCGCAAAATAATTTTTAAATGAGCATATCTTTAGAACTTCCGATACAGAATATCGTGCGCTGGACATAATTTTTTTTCGTACAGTGTTGCTATTGCTCGCTTTAAATTAGGGCTCCCACATGCCCATATTATATAGAAGATTACGTTATTCAAATTTTGACGGCTCTAGCTACCGTTGTTTTATCACAGTGCGAGAAAAGTACATACATTCATGCAAATTCTTCATTATTTAATTTCTATAAATATAATACAGGGCGATAATATTTGGTGGCAACAATTTGGAAAATGATTCGCCGTTTATACTTTTCAACGCAAAATGCGAAAACAAAATTAATAGTTCTTCTGGGCAAATTGTCTCTTTGGATTAAAAATAAACAAGTTTTAATACATTTACATAAATACTTTTTAAGCAAGTTTTAAATATTTTTATTGAAATTACTACATTTATTTTTTAACTTTGATATTCTAACCACCCTAAGGACCGACGGCGGCCAAACGGAAAGTTAATTGTCGGCTCCCACGGATCGACAACACGCTCAGCGAGTTAAACAGATTACCTAAAGCGCAGCTATAGTGTCTCACAAAAGTGATGGGACACTTGTACTTTACAAAAGGAAACTGTAATAAAATAAATTTAAAAAACATGTAAAATTTTTTGTGGGTGCGTTTCATACTTAAATTTAGTAACAATTATTACATAAGATACATTTTCTCAAAATATTAAAATATTAATTTAATAAAGATACAATTATTCAGAACGGAGCAAAAAATGGCTCACATAAGTGATGGGACACCATTAGATACTACTACGTACTACAATAAAAATATTTTTTGGGGTTTTTATTTTTACTCAAAAGCAATTGGCAATAATTTATAAAATCGTCTGCAGAATTTCTCTCCAGTTTGTTTTGGAATTTTTGTGTTTTTTAGTCTGTGCAGCCATGAATGCTAAACGAAAAGAAACTTTGCCTGAAATTCGAAAATTAGTTATTAATTTGCATATTGAACGTAGAAAATCTATTAGAGAAACTGCTGAAACAGTTAACTTGAGTCATTCAACAGTTTTCAATATCATTAAACGATATAAAAAGAATCATATGATTCAGGATAAAAGAAGACCTGGCCGACCATCAAAGCTATCCAATGGAATAAAGCGAATTATCGATCGAAATATTAAAAACAAATCCAAGAATGAGTGCTCCTAAAGTTGCTGCTGATTTACAAGCATTACATGGAGTAATTTTTAATCCTGAGACTATTGGAAGAGTAATTCGATTTGCTGGATATCACGGTAGAACAGCCAGGAAAAAATTCTTCGTAAGTGAAAAGAATAGAAAACTCAGACTGGCTTTCGCAAAATCCAACATAAATAAGAATTCTGATTACTGGAATGAAGTTATATTTGCTGATGAGAGTAAATTTAATATATTTGGTTCTGACGGTAGAATCTTAGTGTGGATAAAACCCAGGGAAGAATTTCGCAAACAGAATTTTGTGCCAACAGTAAAACAAAGTGGAGAAGGAGTTATAGTATGGGGGTGTATGTCGTCCGCTGGAGTTGGTAATCTCGTTTTTATTGACAGTATAATGGATCAATACAAGTATATTGACATTTTCAATGAAAATTTGAAATCTTCAGCACGAAAATTGAATCTTCATAACAATTTTAAATTCTACTAAGACAATGGCCCCAAGCACACTGCTTTGAACTTTAGACTCTGGCTGCTTTATAACTGTCCTGAAATAATAAAAACTCCACCACAATCTCCGGACTTAAATCCGATAGAGAATATTTGGCAAGAATTGGAATCAAGAATTCACAAACACGCCATTTCTTCAAAGCAAAAATTAAAATCGGTGCTTCAAGAAGAATGGGGTAAAATCGCTCCAGAAATCATAAAAAAATTAGTCGAATCCATACCAAGAAGATTAAATCATGTTTTAAAAGTAAAAGAAAATCCAACGAAATATTAATATCTTTTAAAAAGTAAAATTTTGAATAAATATTTGATGGAAAAGTAAGTGTCCTATCACTTATGTGAGCCATTTTTTTCTCCGTTCTAAACACTTGTATTTTTATTAAATTAATATTTTAATATTTTGAAAAAATGTATGTTATGTAATTAATTGTTACTAAATTTAAGTATGAAACACATCCATAAAAAATTTTACATGCTTTTTTAATTTATTTTACTACAATTTCCTTTTGTAAAGCACAAGTGTCCCATCACTTTTGTGAGACACTGTAAGTATCAATATGAGGCCTTTAGCCGATGCAGCAGGATCTAATGCTCAACAAAAGGGCGACAGGAAAAGGTTGTAAGGTACCACAGGTTAGGCTAAATGCCTATTGTTTAAATTATGCTTATTGCCTTATTTAAATTTGCATAACTTTCTAATCTGAGCCAAGCATAAGACATTAATATATAAGCATAAAATAGGGTCAAATTCAAAATAAAATTTTCAGTTAATAAAACTAAAGAATATATCATAAATATTTGTGCAAAATTTCCTTTAACTGATACTCAACCTTAATTTTTCGCATAAGATAAAATTTGTCTAGACGTTACTTTGAAAGCTTAACGTAAAGTTCTCTAGTTGATATCCGTGTTGATATCTCTAGTCCGTGCTGCAACACGAAATGTTCTTCCTCGAATATTTTTCATTTCTAAAATGAAATTCGAAAAGCTTTCCACTATATTAGCTTGCAATTAGGCCTAGTTGATAAAATTCTATTCATTCAAAAGAGTTGAATTTAGAGATATTTGCTTTCGTCAAAAAATGAAAATTCACAGAAAATTAATTTCCCATCCATTTTTAGATGATTGAGAAACTAATACAGTTCAATAAAAGTTTAAATTTTTTTTAATCATCTATAAGCTTGCTCGAAAAACTCTTTTATGTTAAAAGTGCTCTCTTTCTTTTTTCATTGCCCTTAGAAAAATTTTCAAGAAATTCTTTTCTTTCCGTGTTCTTTTTAATAATTCTCTTTTGAAACTTTTGAGGAATTCGTCTTCAGTCTTTGAAGTAGTAAGTACCTGAAGTTTCCCGGACATTCTTCAGTAGCAAGTGTTTCTCACATCGCGAACTTCCATAAAAGTAAGAACATCTCGCCATAGGCGAAAAAAACTTTCCTTTTTTAATGAGGAATTTTTTTCTATAAAATATCTTTTATGTATTCTAGTTTTAAAACGAAAAAAAAATTGGTATGCGCACTTGAAAATAAAACCTAGCTTCAGATAAAGAGATTTGGCTCAAATGATTTCTGTTTCATTGCCTATTTCAGAAAGAAAGGAAAATTCTCTCTTCATGTAAGGAATTCTTTTTGCCTTTTCCTTACTTTTCTTGGGGTAGTCTAGGGGCGGAACGATGAACACAGAAGGAGATATAAATCGCAAACGATCCGATCTTTTAAGCGAAAAACGCTATTAAATAAAATCTCGGAAAACTTTCATTAACCGTGAGCCATTACGAACGATGAAGTAACGTCTAAAGGGGGGAAAAATTCCAACCTAGCATAAGAAGTGGCGCGAAAACACGAACAAAAGAGTCCTCTTCACTTCGCTTCGAAGGCAGAATTAATCACTTTTTTTTAAGGCAAAGTCGATTTTAACGGCACACTTAATAGCGTCGCCTGCTGGATCACTTTATTTTTTTTTCAACCTTTCTACCTATCTTTGGATCGTAATAAAAAAAAAAAAATTTTTTAACCAAGAGATTTAAATAAAGCTGGACTATGCAAAATGTCGGAGATTTTTTTTTCCTCCCATGAAAACGAAAGAGGTAAATTACCAAGTAATCTGTCAAACTTTGTAGCTTCTTCTTTGCTATGTATCTTTTGAAACGTTTCCTTTCATTGTTACATGTAAAAAAGGAAAACTATTTGCAGATAAGTTTTAGAAAAAGTAAAAACTTCTAGTCATTTTTATGATTACATTAGAAAATTTAGGTTATATGTTCACTTATATTGCGGGTACAAGTTAAATTTGCAACATAAAAAAGAAGTAATTACTTTGTTCATTTATTCAAACTGCCGATCTATATTTTACTAGTGAAAAAAGAAAATTTGCATTCTTTGTCCGGTGACCATGCACTTAATGATAAATCGTGATTCTACTAAGCAGAATATTTCTGGTTTTTGTAGACTATAGGTATCTGTATTAGATTTCCTAGAAATAAGCAATTTTTTAATAATTTGTCATTAATTTAAGATGGATATATAATTTGGAATTTGTGGTAGTTTTACGTATGTGAGTCATTTGTTGCATTAATTGTAACTCTTGGAATTTACTACTTTCGATTATAACTACTAGCAATAAAGAAAGCATTTAACTTGTGCATTACGAAAGTGACATGCTTTCGAAACAGAAAATTAAACAATTATTAACAAATAATGCCAAGCGAAACATACAACTCCATCTTCAGAACTGTATAATACGTCAAATTTCTTCTATAATACGTCTTGTATAAACTGTATAATACGTTCATTATCTGTGTAATTTGATAAGATAATAGAATGATTATGTCTTTTTTGAAAGAAGATACGTCAAAAATGTGCAGTATCCTGGCCAGGATTCAATATCTGGATCTTCCGAATAGTACCGCGAAGGCACGCAGTATAGAGAAAGAAAATAACTTACAAGTTCTGTTATTGTTGCAGTTTATTTTATTTCTCTGACAGTAACATCAGAAAAAGTACGACTTTTATCATGGCAAGAAGCGCAAAATTGAATTTATACAAAGTAAAAGAGAATATCTGCCTAAGAGCAGGGATGCCTTTCAGTAGGATGTTCTGAGGTAAGTTGGCTCGTTAAAATTTCCATAAATTCATGACAGCAAGAAGCATAATTAAGTGGTGTCGTATATTTCTTTGTTTTGCAGATAATTTATTGTCACAAACCTAATTCTGTCTTTGGCAAAATATACTTGCCCAATTTGGCTAGGCACAAAAGGCAAATGCAAAAGCTATATATAAAATATGAAATAGTTATCAGTTGCAAATATATATAAATGTATATATGTATATGTATACATTGTTGCGAGCGTACGGGTTCTAATGAACTGAATGCACACAGACCCGATGATAGCTTGATAAAATTTATTTTCACAATGCAAACACTTTTTAGTTCTAGAAATTTCCTCAAATGTACTGGTACAGCTCTCCTCAGTATGACAAGAGCACAATTAGCAGTTACTACGTTAAGCTACTAAGAATGCTAAACACAATATAATGCAAACAACGAACCTCGCACCGTCACTGAATACTCTAGTCAGCTTTGAAATAGAAACTGAGAACTGATGATCTCTCTGGTGTTATATAGTTTTCCCCCAGCAGTCGTGAAATCTCTAGTACCTTCCATTTCTTGAAATGACTGGAAGGCATATACGGTTAAAGTTATATATAAGGGTCAGATACGGTTATAGTTGCACTTAGGGATCAATTACGATTATTCAATTACGTGCCAAAACGTCGCCATATTGAATTTTGGCGATTTCTCGAAAAATTTGTAGAGAAATATTAGTCGCCAAAAATATCTCTAGCTTGGCGATATCTCGCCAGTTTACCGAGATAGCCATTTACCTCAATATTGAATAGACTTGCCCGTGTAAACTTATTTTTCCGTCACAGCTTAGCTATTTCAAGCGTTTACATTATACAAAACATAATATAATTTCACTAAAATTATTTACATATATACGAAATTCGTAACAATATATGTATACGAGTATATATATAATATATATATTTATATATTGTTTTACTATCGCTTTGCAGAGATGGTAAATGCTAATCATACTCGATATACTCATTATTTCTAATTCATTTATATATCTATTTTAAAAAATTACGTGAATATGAGAATATCAGCCCATTAGTTACTCTTAATTTTTTACCTTTGGTAAAGAAATGTTGAACATTGGCTGATAGATTTAATGTGGCATAAGGAAAATATTGCAGGTTTACTTACATATAAAGATAACTATTATTTTTGTTGAGAAATGCTGGTTTCCTTAATGGTATAGCTTTGCATGAAGTGAAATTAATAAAATGATCGTTCTTTAAGAATATCACCCACAATTCTGGAGGTGGATCACCAGAGGGCACCTTTTTTGTGACAGTTAGTCCAAAAGTTTATGTTAGCAGCAGAGTTTATACTAAAGGAATGTTTACAACCTCTCCCTCTGCCTTCGCCGACATCCCGGCAAGGAGACAGAACTGGAAGATTTGGAAGCTCTTGTAATATTGTCTCTAGTCTCAGTTTTCTTGGTTTCCTGGGCAAAAGGGCTCTTTGAAGCACTCTCCGGAACCACAAGTTCTTGATTATTTCGGGAATGCCAAATAACTTTTGGCGGTGTACCTCTCTTCCTGAGCAGAGGAATGGGAGAAATGGACGAGTCTCTGAAAGGTGTTAGTGCATTCATGCCGTCTGTTACTTTTTAAAATTTATTTTACTTATTCCTAATACATTCTAATCAAATGTTTCAATATCAGTATCCGACTCTATTCTAGCAATTTTCAAAAGACTGTCTTTACTACCGTCGACAGAGCGTAATAGCTTCATAATTTTTATTTTTATTTTTTTCCGGTGACGATATAACATTAAATTGTAAAGCTGTAAAATGAATAAAATTATTACTTTCTAGTTACTGAATTATTTCATTATAGAAAGAGTTAGGTTTTTCTGCCTCATCCAGCAATTCTTCAACAATACTATTTGCCTTTAAAACAAAATTTTAATTCAGTCATTGAATTTTTCTGTTTCATTATCAGTTTTAACGTTTTATAAATCATTATAAATGAAAAATGCTTTTCGTTTAACCCATGAGTCCGAGAATTAATCATTGTACCCTATTCCATACTTCCTAGAAGTAGTTCCTCTATATCTTACTTCCCTTTGAAATCCAAAATTCATGTCTAAATGTTTCTATAAAAATTTTAAACTCACATTTATAGATCGAAGGAAAAAACTGAAGTAATACTTGACCAATAGTTCTTTAAACTATTGAAACTTAATGTCAGAAATCATTATCCATAAAAAGGTTGTGAAATAAAAATTTTGACTGTCAAGCATGTTCATTAAAGTTCGTTTCAGAATGCATTTGATGTAAGAAATTACGTAGATTAAGTTGCACAAACATTAAATGGTATTTAAAAGTACGCTGCGCAAAAAAGGGAAGTACAGTTCCATATCTCCCGTACTACTCGGAAGACTGATGAAATCCAAATTGCATTTTCATGTCTCGAAAGCCCAAATTTGTTTCCATATTTCGATAGAGATGAAATGGACCCTCAACCTCAATGTGTTGTTTGCGGTGAACGGTTAACCAATCAAAGTATGAAACCATCGTTTCTTAAAAGAAATCTTGAATCTAAGCATGCCAATTTGAAGGATAAATCTGAAGAATGTTTTAAAACTAAATTATCGGCGTTTAAAAACAGCGAACAAATAATGAAAGGTTCCGTTAGTTCAAGTGAAAAAGCTTTGCAAGCTAGTTACATGCTAAGCCTAAGAATTATTGGAGGCTCACATTATTGGAGGAAACATAATTTTACCAGCAGCTAAAGATATCGTTTTAACATAGTTCATCGAAAAAGCTTCTAACGAACTCAATAACATTCCGATATCAAATGATACAGTTAGTCGACGAATTCATGAAACAGGAAATTCTATAAATGCGAGAATTATTTACAAAAACACAGTGAGTATTTCCTATTGCAGTTGGATGAAAATACTGATACAACGAACTTTGTTCATTTATTAGCTTAGATACCTTTCTCAGAAGATAAACGAACTGCCAAGGAGTATTTATTTTGTGAATCTCTTCATGATAGAGCAACTGAAAATGAAATTCTTACACAGCTTTATGTTTGAGAATGACATTCCTTGGAATAAGTGCATTGCCGTATGCAGTGACGGATTTCGGGCTTAGGAAAACATTCCGGTGTTATTTCTGACATAAAAATGTTCCACCTGAAAATAAATTTGCTGACTACTCCATTCATCGTGAATTAGTAGCCAAAACAATCCCCGAAAATCTAAAAATCGTTTTGAATCAAGCTATGAAAACTGTTAATTTTATTAAAAGCCGAGCTTTAGATTGAAGAATATTTATGATTTCTCTGCCAAGAGAGGGGAAGTGAACATAAAACGCTTTTGTTATATTCAGAAGTAAGGTGGTTATCCAGAGGCAAAGTTTAAAATTTTCTTTTTGGAACTTCCATCAGAAATTCAAATTTTCTTCTGTGATTCAAAATTTGAATTGCAAAATATTTATTTTGAGAATTACGGTTCGTGCGTATATGCTAAATATTTAGTTGATTTTTTGGAAAGTCAAATGAATTAAATTTAGATTTACAAAGACAAAATGTTAATTTGTTTACCATTAGAAATAAAACAAATGCAATGATAAAGAAAAACTCGAGCTAATACTAAAAAAATTGGATAATAATATTTCAAGCTTTTTACCACTTTTAGAAAGTTTTCTAACCGAAATTAATTTGAAAATAGAAGAAGAATTAGCATCCTACATTAAAAAATCATTCTTTTTCATTGATGAAAATTTCAATATGTACTTTCCCGAGGATTATGAAAAGGAACAATGGATTAGAAATACTTTTGTTCAAATTTACCAGAAATTTCATCCCGCGAAGAAAATGAAGAATTGACAGAAATTTCTTGTAATCGAACTCTTAACCGAAGATTTCAAGTATAACACATTTTTTAACTTTTGGCTGAACCGAAAAAAGGAATTTAAAGGCATTTTAAATAAAGCTGGTAAATTTTGGGTGAACAAGAATTGTCAACAAATTTAAAAGTGCACTATAATTTACGGTTGAAACTAGGGGAAATAATATCAGACAAAAAGAAATTGACCTCTCTTAAACAGGCCCAAATATCGCACTAAATTTTAGTATTATAGTATTATAACTGAAATTTTGATAATTAAAATGGTTAATCAATTTTTAATCTAATATTGCTTATGCGTGCATATTAAATGCAATTATCCAATAGGTTGTGTAAATGGAAAAATATAATTTTTTAAAAATATTTCTATTGAGAAGTTGAAAAATAATCATTATAAAATGTAGTGGTGGTACTAAAGTTTTTCAGTTTTTGTTTCCATGGTACGCATTAGTCAAAATTATGAGAACCTCTGAACTAATGTCGAATAAATGTCGCTAAATGTCGAATTTTACACGACATTCTCTTCCAAATTTTTACACTTTTTATTATGCTCGCAAGTAAAGTTTATGTCTTATTTAACTACTTAAAAACATTTCTGAGGTGTTATATGAAATGGGCATGCGCCTACAAATTGCACTTAATAATTTAATCTCATTTAATTATCTATAAGCTAATTTAATTCCAATTGATCTCATAACTAGAAGGTTGTGTCCCAGAGCACGAAGCAGTTCTCATCAAAATATTTACCATTATTGCATCAGAAGATTCGAAACGGGATTTAATTAATATTACAACATATGGTTCCCACATTAACTCGTTCCCAGAGTTCTCTTGAATAATTAATTAAGTTATCACAGAAAATTAATACGTAAATTCAGTATAGGATGAGGAAGCAATAATGTGATATTAAAATTTAAAGACCTGGCAGAATTGATAATCAGATATAACAGATTAAAATTATGCTGGTGCAATATTTACGTGATTCCTCAAAATGTCTTGAAATTTTAATCGGATAGTTCAGAGAAATCACTTATACAAGCAGGAAATTCACACTTTTGTGGAATGGGAAACGGAATTACATTGCAATCTTGTAAGTACATTACGCTCTTAAAGTTGATATATGTAACGATGTATTGGTATAAAATTTTACACAAAACCATCTTGAACATTATTTTATATAAAATATTTATTAAATTTAATTATTAAACTAAACATAATTATTAAACTAAATCAACTTAATATAATACGGAAAGATATTATACAGTCATGCAAAGAAAAAATATGTCTTGACGGCGAAAGTCCCGACGGTAAAACGGCCACGGCAAATAGTTCCATTTCCACCATAAAGAAATGCTTATATTTGAATTGAAACGAATGGCGTATGTGTGTGAATGTTAATATCGTCTTACTCCTCATAGTAGTACAATTTTATGATTTCTACTTCCTTGTACGAAGTAAAAAGGAAGTATTGCAATCGCGAAAAGTTTCAGGCAGCATATTTCAACGAAAATATCCAATTTGACCGCTTTCGAATGCAATTTAACGATGTTTTCGCGTGATATCTGTACATAAGGACAGAATAAAAGACTCTTTTCCTCAAAAAAAAATTATAAAACTGCTTTAAAATGAATTCTGAAGAGAATTTTTCGTGGCGTCTGTACCAATGTATGTACGTACAGACGCCACGAAAACGCCACGTTCGTGCGTACGTACGTATCTCGCATAACTCAAAAACGAGTAGCCTCAGAACGTTGAAATTTTGTATATAGGACTGCTATAACATGTAGATGTGCACCTCGTAGTTTGGTTGCAATCGGCCGCGCCAAACGTATATAAATATATTTATATATATATATCAATTTTGTTACCCGGCTCAGTGATCTCAGTTTCTTTACTCTTATCTCTTATATGTTTGTAAATTGTACAGTTTTTGCTTTAAAAATGATTGAATTATCTTATCTTCCGGTTAAGGTTTTTATGTCTTTAGTAAATCTGTATGCAATATTTTTAGAATTGTCAACAATTTTAAAGTTGTTTAAGTGCCGCTAAGCTTAATAATTTTTTTGATGGCGGCCATTGCTTGTTTACATTTGAAACAGCAGAGTAGTGGATTTGTTGCCAATTACGAGAAACGGAGCTTCGCAACAAAAAAATAACGCCTTCATTTATTATTGCGAATTAAATCGTGCTTAATCCTTTCTGGAATTTTTTCGAGGAAATAAGTGTTTAAGATTTACTTCGTAATTTTTAATACAGATATTTTGAGTTTTTATGTATTTTTGCGCGAACTGAATTAATTGAATGAGAAATACTCAATCGTCTGTGAAAAACTGTTCCTTTTTTGTTTTGTTTGCTTAATTTCTTTAATACATCGGTCTAGCTTTATTATAGTATTTCAATAGAACATGTGGCAACGATTAGATGATTCTTTAAATGATATAAATTTTGTGCATTCTGAGTTATAATATGAACGAAATATAATACTGTTAAGTGGACCTAGCGCCAGAGTGTCGCTATGGTAAACAAATCGAGTGAATTTTAAAGAATACATTTATTCTATTGTGGTTTATGCGCTGTCGGCGAAGTAGATTTAATTCAATCCAATAAGTTTAAAAGAAATGCAAGAAAAAATGCGTATAATTTAATATTCCGTACGAGGAAGTCATGTGTACACATCAGATTTTTTTTTTTATTAAATAATGCTAATTTTACAACTGCCAGTAGTAGTAGAACTCTTGTGAAGTCTTTCAGTAATGCTTATTGCTTAAGCAATCAATTAAGCGTCTGCTTCCTACATTTAAAAAAAACCAAGGAAAATTTTTAATTTAGCTCTCCAGCCTTTAATCTTATGATTTCATTTTTTCAGCTGTAGCAACCACAAGCAATATATATTTAGTGTTTTAAAATTTTAAAAATCTGGTAATAACAATAATTTATTCGTACCGATAAAAGTTGAATACATTTTACGTCGACACAGAAAAAATTCAAAAAATACTAATCACACGATTTTTCTCTGAAAGTAGATTTTTACAGAAAATCACAGCAGTGAATCCAATGAAAAATAGCAGTTACGATCGTTTGTATCTGCTCTTTGAATGCCCGAAAAAATAAAAACAGTCATTCTTACTATTTCCCCTGGAAACACTTTTGACAAGCCAAGAAGATACTATTTCTTTGAAATAGAAGAAAAACAGAGGAAGATCTAAATCTTTTACAGAGCGAAGAATTTTTCCCGAGAACTAAAAATGTCTACCGTTCAACATGTGAGGGAATTTATTTTAAATCTAAAGTCGTCTACAAAAGTGTACATCTCACTTTAGATTGACAGAAGCAGAAACCTTTTATACTCACTGAATGGCTGAATATAAATCAGCTGCATTTACCCATAAAAGGGAAAATATCTTTTATTGTCAATTCAAGTTCTGTGTATAAAAGTCTTCATAGTAAATCTCTTGAAAGTTTTTTTTTCTTTTTTCTTCTTTTTTTTTTCAAATGTACACATAGAAGTAAAAGATCAGTTCACAAGCTATTTGCGTTGCAACAGCATTATGAAATTATGCGAAACTTAAATCATGTGGAAATATCACATTACGCAGAAGATAAATTATAGTCTTTCTCTTATATTGCTTGTTTGAAACCCCACCCGTCTTATAAAAGCAAAAAGCATTTACAGTATATCAAATTATGAATTATTATTTAACTTTTAAGCTAAACGTAAGCACAGTTATTTACGTTACCTTAAAATATAATACTTAGGCTATTCGGGAAACATATTCATAAAATATTGTTACAGTTTTGATATTTAAATAGCTAATGTTAGTTGAATTGTAAATTAAATGGTTTTATTTCCCACGCAGTGCAGCGCGTGACGAATATTAAAAGAAAGCTAAGACGGAAAATTGAAAATGCAAGAGCGCGTGCATGTAACATTTAATAAATATCTCTTTTTGATTTCGGGAAAGTACTAGAAAATTCTCGCGCGTGATTTTAAAATCTTATAAAAGGAGGAAAACCTCTCAGTTCGTTGGAGTTACTTAGTTTGTTGTTGTTTACAAAACTGCCCTTGTTGACTGTAGCGAATTCGCGGATTAGCTTTCTTTAGCTGTTTTGAATTAAGTTCTCTTGAACGTTTGAATAGTTAAAAGATAGCTACTGTGAGATATTGTAATACTGCTAGAATACTTTAGGAAATTTAAGCATATTCCTTGTGATAATAATAAATATAAATTTTTATTATTTTTCATCGGACTTGTGCATTCATTTCGTAACGAACCCGTACGCACGCAACAATATCTTCAATGATTAAATTTGTAAATGAAACTATCTTAAATGCAAATCATTCATTTTCCTTCTTGGGAAACGTCATCAGACACAACGTTGTCTAGTACGTAAGCTTTCTTGTATAATAATAATAATGTAAGACAGCTTACATAATATATCTAATAATATAGTGTATGCAAATGTTTTTCCATGTTTTGTAAAGTGTAAATGCTGAACAGTTCCCTTAAAAAGTCTTACTTGTTTGTGATAATGATTTAACTACGTTGAATTCATTTTAATGCTCTTATGCCATATAACCATACAAAAAATCCCATTAAAGTTGTATAAATATGCACGTAAGTTGATTCATATACGAGTAAGTTGACATACGTTAAAAGTTCTATAAATATACACGCAAGATCATTCCGCATACATTACCGTTCTGTTAATATTCATGCACTTTGATTCATATAAATTGACACACGTTAAAATTCTATAAAATTATATTCTGTACACGCTTACGTTTAATTCTAAAATATTTGTGATAAATACTGTCGCGCATCGTCTGGCAAGAAGCTAAAGCCGGAATATAACTTTAACCAACGCTGGCGAAAGTTTAAAAACAGCAAGATTCACCTGCCAGAAATTTTGATCTAAACATATTGGTACTGATTATGAAGTTGCTTATGCGGCGCCAGAAGGGTCTTTAATAAGCTAGATAAGAAAATTAAGCCACTGAGGGTACATGACTTTGATAAGCTAGCAGGTATATAGAGGTTGTTCAAAGGTACACTCCGAATCTTGCGCCTTCTTACCAATAGGAACTTATACCGATTATTCATTCTGAAGCCATTTATACTGATTCTTCATTCTCTGCACCAGTCCTCAGTATCTAAAACAAAATCCTGGAGTTCAGGGATACCACTCTAATTTAAATGTTTTAAATTCTTAGCTGAAATACACAGAAATCTAATTTGCATTCTGGTGAGAAATACGGAAAGAAGACGTTATAGAAATGATTTAAATCATAATAATTGGTTAATTAAAATAACATATTTTACAGACGTTTAATCTAAAAGATCAGAACAACGAAAGGGGCACAAAAATTTGGGTTGCAGAATATCGAATACTTTTCACAATTCATGGGATTCGGGAATTTGAATGTTCCGTTCTATTTCACATATTTTGTTTTATCATAGAGCATTTCATGGAAATTGAAGTATTTAGCCAAAGTTTTCCTAAATTATATCAATGAATATTGCCTTTAAGGGGTTGGCAACACTCAGTTCTTGATCTCGTAAAAGTTTTGTCTATCTTAGCTATTAAATTTATAAGGTATTTCTCCCACTTCCCTAGCGTGCCTTCGTTTTGTAACGGTAGCACGCTGGGCCGGTATACCAGAAGTCCGTGGTTCGATTCCCGGCGAAGGCGTTGTTAATTTCCCCCCCCCCTCCGGCTTCCGAAAAAAAAAAACCTAATGACTCTACAAATTATGTTAAAGTAACATGGTTCTTGCCATTATTCGAAACGCACCGTAACTGCTAAGGATTGTCCATGAACGATGACCTCTCCATATTTCTGTCAGAGATATAATATTATATGAAACTCACGTAAACATACATAGTGGTAAAAATCATGAGGTGATAAAAAAGCTGTAGATTTCCAATCAAAAATTTTAAATAACCATATTTGACGACGCAGAGCTATTTTTCAGTTTTTCAAAATTTCAAAATTGTGTGACTCTGGCCTACATATAAACAACAACTCAAAACCACGGTTAATCGAGCAGCAGTTATCAAAATACAAGAAAGAGAAACCACGCACATTAAAATGAACTGAAAAATAGTGTTAACAATAAACTTACATTTTTCAAGCAGTTTAATCTGGGAAAAACTTCATTTGTACGTCAGTTAAATCAATATTAAAAACTGAAAAAACTCTGCATAAAAAACGGTGATTAAATATTGTAAAAATGAAAACACTTAGTTATAAACAGCATTATAGAAAAGCATTTATATAAGCGAACTTAAAAGTTTAAACTTGCGTAGAAAGGTCGATTAGAACCTTTTCGTTTCTTTGGTAGAATTCCTCTCGCAAAATATATCTGCCGTCACTGCAATTGACACGACGAATTTTTCTTTTCCTTTTTTTTATTTTGTGTGGACAGTTTTGGTTTACGCTGAAAAATTGTGCTAGCAACTTTTTCATCGTTATGCAATAAAAACATAATATATTTTAAATTCAGCCCAGATAATTCGTAATCCTCTTTTTCTTTTTTTCCTCCGGTTGCATCTAAGCAAACTATATACAACCGCTCGAAATTAGCATCTGAAAGCTCAACGTAAGTGTAGATTGTTATCCCGCCCGCTAACATGATATCATATGGCTCGAAGCGAGGCTTACGCATTTTGCATTCAAAACTAAATACTTCTTTTTAAAAAAGTGTATTAATTAGGTTTATGTACATCCCATATCGTAATAGAATTATCTCAGTAACAACTCAGACAATAGCTGAATGTAAATAAACTTCTAGCTGTGTAATATCTTCACGGTATGCTGAGTCAATGGAGATGCTTTTTTGGGCTCTGATTGGTTAACTGAGAGTGGTTGTCCTAACAGTGTACAGTTTGCTTATATGCTTCTCATTTAATTGGAATTTGACTGCAATTTTAAAGAAACTGGCAAGCAAGTTGACAGAAACACATTCTTAAAAAAATCTTTGTTCAAAAAGCGCTTGACTATTTCATTATTATCTATATAAGTAGTTGGTAACACGAGAAAGTTTCGTTAGGAATCTGCAAGTGTGATGGTTTATTATTATTATTATTATTATTATTATTATTATTTTTCATTTATAAATATTCTAGTTTTAAACCTTCGTTAAATTTAAATACCATTTTCAGAATTCCAGCAGAGGAAATGTGAAATGCGCCTTTTCACAAAAGATCAAGAGAAAAAATCTCAACTTCATTAGCGTTCACATATTTGTTATTCTTCTTAAATAAATGTTAAAGTATTAGAATGGGAAGAACACTTCTTTTCAATATTAAAGTCAGCGTAATAATAATAATCATCCTTAGCAAACGAAGCGTGGGTCTTAACAAACCAGCTGTTCGTTGCAGTCCTGAGACACCTTTATTTTTCTTCCCTTTGCTCGATTCGTTTTCCTGTAAAATAATGGCTTAATATAAATGATAAACGTTTCGCTCACTTACATTGCAAATTTTCCGAAAGATAAAAACTAAGGCCATAAGTAAACCAATGAAATAAGAATTTGAAAGTTGAATACAGAGTACGAGGATTTATTTTTTCCTTTTTAGCTAATTTTCTAGACTTATCACATCATCTACTAGGAGTTTGGAGACGCCCAGCCGTCCTAGAAATTAGTGACGCTTACTGTCATACCGATGGGCTCGGATTCGAATCCCGGAGAAGGCACGGATGTCTGTAAGTATATAGAGTTTTGCGGTAAGGGGCGATACGAAAGTCCTGTCGAGGAGTTGATCGTAAGGAAAGTGAGATGGGAGATTATCGGATCGCCCATCGGGTGTTCTCCTTCAAAATTGGATTGAAACTGCAATTAGTACGGCAGGAATACATTTGTACAACCAACGATGAAGTTCTAGTGGCCTGACCACTTCTACCTCCGTCCACCTCAAGTTTGGGCCCAAAGGTTTATTGATAAAATGTGACAGAAATGTCATGCCAATAATCGGGAGAAACTATGAGGAGAAAGCATTAAGCACTTTTTTTTAATAGAACTACAAATATTGTATCCAGTTGCTTAGACGTTAAAGAATAAAAATTGATTTAAAATGTTTGAGAAAAATATAAAAATATGTTGACTATCCTTTCGAGAGTTTGCCGGTAGGGAAAGAAAGATGGGAGAACCTTGGGCCGCTCCCCCGGGATCTTCTCCCTCAAAATTGGAGGGGGGGCAATTGCACCGTTATTGAGGTGGGATTATATCTCTACGACCAATGGTAAAATTCCAGTACTCCGTCCACTTCTATTTGTATCTACCTCAAGTCTCGGTTTTTTAATAAAATAACAAAGAACTGTCAACAATACGCAAAAGCTGTGAGGAAAAGACTTTAAGCACTTTTTTTAATAGCACGCATAAAATGTTGTACGCAGTTGCTTAGATGTTCAAACATAACAATATGATAAATGTTCGAGAAAAATGTCGAAACTTCACCCAGATTTAAAATTATTGTTAAGAATTTCGTACATAGGTAGATGATTTTAGTGCTATTATATGTGAAATTGCTGTATTTTTCTGTATAATGTAACATGAAAATCTAGACAGATGATGCTCTGCCAGAGAAAAAACATAGGGAAAAGTCTATTTAACATTGAGTAAATCGCTATCTCCCAAATTTGGCGAGATAGCGCCAAGCTGAAAGCTGTTACAGTGACTAATTTTTGTCGCCAGATTCGCCGAGAAATCGAAAAAATTCGCCAAATTTGGCGATCATATGGCGACATTTTGGTTCAGTCTCTGTATAACTGTAATGGATGTTGCAAATGCATAAAGGTAGATGTTCTGTGTAACTGTAATAGTATTCGGGCCTATGCTTTCGAGTAATTTCGAGTAGGAGAAAATACTGGAAATATTTCGGCTGCCAGATGTAAATTATATGAGACCGGAGATGTTGTTTTTAATTCTCTTAGTAGTTTGAAGTGTAACTACTGACTGTACTCCGCGATACCGTGAAGAGCTGCACGACTATTTTTGTGGAAAGTTAAAAAACTATGAAGTTTTACTTTTGACAAAACAAATTTTATCAAGCTATCGTCAAATCTGTTTACTTTTAATTTATTACGAATCTGTACGCACGCAACATTATGTTCTCAGAAAGTCTGGGGCATTCGACTCTTTAAATTCTACGGATCTTAAAACAAGCCGACTTTTGAGCTTTGTCATTTTCCGAACTTAACAAACCATTAAATACTTTAACTCAAAAGTCAAAGTTGGCTTTCCTGAAGTTAAAGAGAAGAATTAATTAGAAGAGAAAGAAATTATTGCTGTTTCAGTGGTACCTTAGTTACCAATATCTAGAATGTATGAGTTCTGTTACGTATTCTTAAACAAATTTTTGATTTTCCATAATATCATAGTAAGAATTTGGCATCCCATATCTAGTGCTTACCTATATTACTAAAATAATTCGTGTTTGCTAAGAGAAGTCCGTAAAACTGTAAAAAAATGTATGAAATCTTACTCAATTTGTCTTATTAAATTTTGTTAAGAAAATGGACACAAAAATCTAAAAATAATTAATTATGTACTTTGTTTTCTTTATTTTACAGAATTTCAATTGTATTCAACTTATTTAACTTAGATTTATTTTTAAAAATTTTATTATAAAATTTCTTTCCACTAAACATATAGTTTTGCTTTACTTAATAACTTCTAATATTCAATTAAAATCCCCTCCCCTTTTCTCCTTATTCTCATTTTCGTACGAAGCATTTGAGAACCTTTCTAGAATTCAAATCCTGATTCGAGAAATTTTTATATTCGTCCCACATATATTACAAATACACGTGAATATGGTTCTGTAGTTGGAAGAACATAGCTTGCATGGACAGATATAAAGTTTTAGCATATATTTTAATGTGGGTGATGCGCATAAGACCATAAAAAGTGTTTAATTATGCTCGAGTTTCAATTATGTAGTTACTTTATAAAATCCCATTCCTATCTTTTTATTAAATTAGTACGTCTCTCTCTAACGAACTGGCTAACCGACTCTCTAACGAACTGAATGACAGAACGATTGAAACTCATTACGGTATGAACCGCATGAAGATGAGAAGGAGGAAATTAAAAAGTAGACAATAAATCTAACTGTAAAGCTGTAAACAGGGTAGCCCATTACAGACCAAAATTCTGCACAGCTAGGTTCTTGCTTCGAATACATAAAAATACCCAAAGAACATTTTTCCCTGTACCACCCATAGTTTTCGAGATAAATGCAAAAGAAAAGTACGAAGTCACATCCGGTGCAAGGAAACAAAAACTTCATTGGAAATATTATCAGCCGATTTGCATACGTTTACATAGAAAGACGTAAAAAATGTCCGCTGCGCATATCGAGGTATGCATACGCGCACCGTGAAATGGCTACTGCACACACTGCAGCAGCTTGGTGTCCACCACGGTGCTGAGTGCACGCAGCATGAGCTTAAGTACACGCAACATGAGCTTGCGTACACGCAGCATGAAGACGAGCAGCCAAGTCTCTTCCTGTAGTAACTAGGTCTCGTTTGACCATAGGAAAACATTTCCAAAGATGTGAGATCTGGCGATGATGGCCGCCATAAAACTGGACACCCACGTCCAATCCAGCCGCATGGAGATTCCATATCTAGCCAGTCACGTGCAAAAGTGCTGAAATGACGCCAGAGCTAAATCATACCGCAGTTATAGGCGATGTGAGAGATATGACGTAATACTTATCTTTCGTATTTACTCCAAAACTATGGGGCGTACAGATACAGGTCTTTAGAAACTGTAGTATGTATTCTAAGAGAGGAATTCGATTGTGCTGAGTTTGGACTGTCTTGATGGGACACCCTGCATAAATTTTAAGATTTGGCTACAAGATTAAACGAACTTAAATAATTAAAGTATACTGCATTTTTTTTAATTAGTAATTTTAATATTAAGTAAAGCTTTCTTTTCCTCAACTTATTTTTATTCTTTTATGAAGGTATGGGGAGAGTGGAGATCTGAAATATCCAGTCTTTTAGGATTCAGATTGGAAAAAAATTGCATTCTTCTCATTTCTGTTTCTCAGGAACATTTCACCATTTCCAAAGTGGTAGTTTTGAGAAGCTTCACTACATTTGGATTGGATGTAATATGCAGAGTTACATAACAAGTAGAGTTATGTTATTTGCTTCCCAATTACTAGTACTTCCAATACATTATGTGGTTTACTTAATTTCATCTTGCAGTTTATTCATCAACATTTTGCGTTACATCCACTCTAGTATTCTTAATATTAAATCAAAAGTTTCAGTTGGAATTATGAAACGTCTGGAGAACTTTCCTATTACACAGTTTTAGATATGCATAAGAGTTGTAAATTTTCAGTGATACTTCAAACCAACCGACGCTTCATTGGAATATTGGATCCAATTCTAACTACAATGGGACTCCTGCGCCCTAAAGCAGAAGGGATTAATTTCCGAATGGAAACAATTAAATTGTAAATCAGTTTCACACGTAACAGTGCTATATGGAATTGCTGTTATGCTCGCGTCACCGTTAACAATTGAATGACAGGTGCTGTCGCGACGTATTGAATTGAATTGCATGATCTCGTTACTAGAAATGAATATGTAACGTCTAACTTCGGACTTCAGTCTTTCCCGCAGTTACCTATGAAAACTGCAATGATGTCTCTTCTGTATAGTTTTCGCTCTCAGTAAATTCCAAACGTGGAGGAGGAGAGAGGCGAAAATACAAAATATCAGTTTATGTTACCAAATGTGTATAACCAACTAGACTCCCAAAAGATTAAAAATATTTAAATAGGATCCATTGAATTGCTTTTGTAATATTTTCCCTACTTCAGAAATGGGAATTCATGAAATCTCTATTCACAAATTTGCTGTATGGGCATAATTTAGACTGTTACCTACATCAGAAAAATACGAATTCCTATTTTATACCTGAAATTATTTTAGTACAAGTGTTTTTCGTGTTTTGCCGCCAAAGCCAATGGAATGACTGCACCCATATCACGCGACACTCCAACTGGACTTTGAAAATTCTTTTGCCCGTGTATATATGTATATATTTTTCTATTTAATCAAGAATTTTTCTTCTTATAGTGGAACTATAAACTTTATTTTTCATAGAAAAATGAAAAATCGCAGCTCTTGATGTGAGTTATTTTGTAATTTATTCGATTTGTTGTTTTATTGCCAAAGCCAATGTAAAGACTGTGAAACATCACGTGATCACCAAATTCTACTCTGAAAATTCTTATTGCGTGTGTATATAGTTTTCCATTTAATCAAGAACTTTTCTAAAGAGTGCACCTATGGATTTTAAATTTTTCATAGAAAAATGAAAAATCACAGGTCCTGATATGAGTTATTTTGAAATTTACTCAAATTATTATTTTATTATCAAAGTGAATGAAAAAGGACTGTGAAACATCACGTGATCTGCAAATTGGACTTTGATTATTTTATTGTATTTATGTATATATTTTAATTTAATCAAGAATTTTGTTCCTTCATGTTTTCTACTGAAATTGTAAAATATTTCCACCCCACGATGGCATACCTGTTCAGTGACAAGGTAGTCACTCTCTTTTAAAAATTCATATCTTTTCCTTAGGACACCTTAAAAATGTATTCTATTTTCAGAATCTCTTATCTGACGACAACTGGAAAAAACCCTGCAATGTCACACAGGCTACGTCCAGTATATAGAGGAAAATGGAATGGCTTTTATAATATGTTCAGAGTGCACTTACGATCATCTAAAGATCCTCTTCACGACGACATTACTGTGTTCTGCTGTACAATTATTGTATAACTTATATAACAATCCGGTAATTTAATCTAAGTTAAATATGTTTAATTTCTCTGTATTTATTTATTATGTATTGCTGCTTTTTATGTGATTTATGTGATTTTTATGTGATGACAGTAATGTTCTAAGTTTGTAAGATTTCGATCGTGGTTTACGGGTGGTCGGTCACTGTTGCGAAAATACCGAAGAAGCTCATAAAAGATATTCTAAGTTTTAAACATAATTACTTAATTGCAAATGCTGTGAAGCAGATAAATTTCTTGCCTTTATCAGAGGTTTTGGGACAAGTAAAAGAAAATGATAATGATCGTCCAATCAAAACTGTTGACGTAGTAAAAAATTAATAAATTCAATTAAATGAATGATAATTTTATACACATATCCTGCTTGGAATAAATATTTCCGCCTGATACTTTCAGGTAAAATTTCGATACTTAATTCTAAATAATCGAACGGATTAAAACCTTCTTTTAAAGAAAGAAGATAAATGTTTATGCTTTGGAGCTTTTTTAAATTTGCGTACGCACTTTTAAGTGTCCATTTCGAGTGAAAAAAAAACCATAGGGTAGATACTTCTAATTCATAATTAACATTTCAAGACAGTCGAAATAATCCCTTTTTTTATTCATTTCAAGAAACAGATTAAAACTGAGGCCCATCCAACTAAGTGAAATGGAGCTGAAAAGATGCTAATGAAAAAGTCATTTAATTTCCTTGGGGATTCTCAGTTTTGCTTTTAAATCGGAAAACTTAAGAGAAATTTATTCAACCCTAATTAATTCCAAGTCATGGATATTATTCAGTTTTTGAAAAACTAAATATATCATAGACGATAAACACAGAAAAACACTGAAGTTTTCTTTCTTTTTTCTCCCTTGTATTTTTAAGTTGCGATAGTAAAGTGTGCAATTTTAAATCTGTTTAAGGATTTAATAACTCCGCTGGCAAATATCTGAATTGATTAAAAAATTACATGGCCAATTGTTTTCAAAAATTTAATGAACTTGGAAATATTCAAGTATAAATTTAAGGTCGAAAGTGTAAAATAAAAAAGCAATACCTTTTTTTACGTTCCTTGAAAAAGAAGCTCACAAATAAATACAGCTAAAAGCATTCTGTTTGTTTGTATTTCGAAGGCACATTGAAATTTGAATCTTGTAGCTGAGTATATATGACTAGAAAACGCGGTGGTCATACGAAATGACCACTGTTCTAGTTATTATAAATTGTAATTAAAATGATTTGTGCAAAGGTGTCTGCTAATTTAAACTGAATTACCCAGGGCATGCGGCGAGGACGCCCCTTTGCTTACTGCCCCACGGGGTTTCCCTCTTCTACTTGCTTAATTGCTCAAAGTAGAGTGTAATGAAGGAAACCATTGGCGGTACATTGCTTAAGAGCACACCGCTAGCTCAATCAATAAAGGTGATTCAAATAATGAAATGTTAATTCACATGTCAAAGATCTCTTTGTACACAACATTTCTTGTGTAGATCTTTCCATCATTTTTAAGCTCGCCTTGCAGAGGACCATCAGTTATTTTTAATTTTACTTCCCTTCTTTCACGAACTCTTGAACAGGCAACATAAAGTTGACCGTGTCCAAATGCAGGCTCAGGTAAAAAAATGCCAACACGCTTAAGCGTTTGGCCCTGTGACTTATGAATGATCATAGCAGAGGCAAGTTTTACAAGAAATTGTCTACGTCTCTATTGAAACGGCAACCCTGTGCTGTGGCAACTTCACCCCATTCGCTAGTACAGTTACGCAAGCAACAAATAAATTATCGGCGACAAACAGACACTTAAGCTGCATATATATATGGGATATATATATATATATGGGGTTAAGTAACATTATCTCCTCCGAAACGGCTGGCTCCCTGGCTTAGCGAAGCACACCGTTGGATTCCGCAGGTCCGTGGCACGCCATTTTGACCATTCGCGACTTCTCGGGACTTTAATTAGCCGAGATATTAATTAAAAACTAATTTTCGCCTACGTTTTCCCTACATTTTCCACTTTCTTTCTTGGGTTTTCCCTATTACAGGCATTTGACTACGTGCGAAATTCTTTTTTCTCGAATATCTACGGAACGCTGCCGAGTTGAAATTCGAGACGCATATCCTCGGATTCCAAAAAATTCTCCGAACCCATCGATACCGTTCTCATCTTCGCACGACTTTATTCTGCCGAGATATTAATTAAAAACTGCGGAAAAGTTAATTTCCGCGCTCATTTTTCCGAGTGGCAACAATAAACTATCGGCGACACACACAGCCGCTTATATATATAAAAAAAGATGCAAACGCTCCCATATTACACAAAATAAAATTTCTTCTGTTTAAATTTTATATGAGTAATTTGTTTTTTCTGCGATGCGTATTACATGGAAATAGTCCCTAAGGCATTTTGGTGAACTATATTGTTGCGTGCGTACGGGTTCGTTACGAAATGAATGCACAAGTCCGATGAAAAATGAACAAAAATTTATTATTATCACAACAAAAATGCTTAAATTTTCTCAAATTATCATGCAGTATTACAATATTTCACAGTAGTTATCTTTTAACTACTCAAATATCCAATAGAACGTAATTCAAAACAGCTAAAGAACGCTAATCCGCGAATTCGCTACAATCAACAACAGTAGTTTTCTAAACAACAACAAACTAAGCAAATACTACAAACTGAGATGTTTTCCTCCTTTTATAAGATTTTAAAATCACGCGCTAGAATTTTCCAGTACTTTCTCGAAATCAAAAAGAGATATTTATTTATTTAATGCACGCGCTCTTGTATTTTCAATTTTCCGGCTTAGCTTTCTTTTAATATTCGTCACGCGCTGCACTGCGCGAGAAATAAAACCATTTAATTTATAATTGAACTAACATTAGCTTTTTAAATACTAAATTCGTAACACTGCCCCCTTCCCAAGGACTGCACGTCCCGGGCAGTACAATCCCTGGACAGGAAGCTAAACTTACGACTGTGGCATAAATGCATTAATAAGCATTACATTACAATAATAAACAACATGAACAATAAATGCAATACATAAAACAAATCAAATGCTATCAAATACTAAATACAAAACAAATCAAATACACATTTAAAAACAAAAAACGACCATGGTCTGATACTATTTACAATTATTTACATTACGTACTATGGCCATAGTAATAAGCTAACCTGTCGTAAGAGTTCGAAGACTCACGGATCCGAACCACGACGTCATTCGTGTTCAGCACTGTATATGGACCATCCGAAGGTGACTGTAATTTAGGACTCAGTCCTTTTCGTTGAATTGGGTTCCACAACCACACCTTGTCTCCTTTGTTGGATCTCTGTCTAGTAGCTCTTGTGTCGCATCTGATCTTCATTTTCTCCGTCGCCAAGTTGACTCGCTTTCGTGCAGAACGGTGCATCCCCTCAAACCGGGCCTGGGCATCTTGGATGTGTTCCTCAGGCGATGAAGGCGCATCCGTAGGGCGACTAAACAGGCGGTCACAAGGCAGACGAAGGTCTCGACCGAAGAGCTTCTGGGATGGAGAATAGCTGGTAGTCTTGTGTTTCTTTTCGACCCTGGTATGATTTCGGCAGCTTCCCGAGCTCGATCTTTCGGACAAGGCGTCGACATTTCCAGGCGAGGATCCCTTTTGAGGATGGATAGTCATGCAATCAGATGCTGAAAGCAGCTTATTGTTTTTGAAATCTAAGGAAAAATTGTATTTCCTTAAAAAGTCCAATCCGAGTATGCATGGATCTGTAATATCCGCCACATATGCGTGTGATGGTAGGCGGCACTTCCAAACGTGATGTTTACGTTTAACTTCCCAGTTATGTCGATCTTGTCACCAGACGCAGTCTGAAGGGTAACACAGGATGGCGTCCAAATAAGTTTATCTTTAAACTGTTCAGCTAAATCTTTCCTAATGATGGTAACATTAGCTCCTGTGTCAATGATCATACTGCAAGGAACTCCATCGATATTCCCATTGATGGACAGTCCGTTATTGTTGCCACTCACTATAGAGATCTTAAGCGCTTTAAAACAGGGTTTTTCATTATCTGGCAACCTCCGTTCCTTGATATGGTCATTAATTTGTTTCCTGCGTCGTTGCTCAGAAATTGTCTCAATTTTCGTACCCTGGGTGTTCTGCAATTCTTTCGTACGTGGCCTTCAGCTCCACAGTTCCAGCACTTTGATTTCTTGTCAGTCCTTTTCCTTGCCGTGGCATTTAATTGTCTGTTTAAATCGTATGCCTTATTTTCCGTGCTCTGGGGAGTTCTGCAGTTCCTTCGTAGGTGGCCTTCAACACCGCAATTCCAGCACTTTAGGGTCGGTTTTGTTTCACCACTATTCCGTCTTAAAGCATTCACTGGTCTTGTCAACTCATCCGTTTTATTATCCGTGCCCTGGGGTGTTCTGCAATGCCGTCGTAGGTGACCTTCAGAACCACATCTCCAACATCTTACAGCCACTTTGTTCTCACTGCTACTCCGTATCAAAGCATCGACTTGTCTGGATAAATCATCTAAACGATTGGTCCCCTGGGTCGTGGACTCGCACAGCTCTGACTGGGTAGCTATCCCTAAGAGTTGCTTGCTGGGCTGCCTCAAATTTAATGGCATTCACTAAAGCGCTTTTCAGATCTTTAACATCCGCCATTCGCAGTGCTTTCTGTATTTCAGGGTCCCGGATGCCATCGATGAAATATTGCAGGGACAGGATTTCCCTTGTTTCTGTCGGGCACTCCGAAAAGGCGTGATGTGACAGCCTTTCAACATCCGTGGCGAGCTCCTGAAGTGATTCAGTGGGCTTCTGTTGACGGGATTTTAATTGAAGCCTGCTGTAGTCTTTTAAACATTTCTCGCCAAAGCGCAGCTCCAAAGCGCCGGACAAAGCTTCGAAATCTAACCTTTTGTTTTCGGGAAGAGTCTGAAGGATATCCGCTGCGTCGGCTCTTAAAGAAGCGGCGAGATGACAGGCCTTAGCTTGGGAATCCCATCCATTCGCATCCGCAACGATAGAAAACTGGGTCTTGTACACTTGCCAGGATGTCTTCCCATCATATGTGGATAGCTTCAGAAATGGACGAGCAGGCATCGGTAAGAATTTAAAATCATCACTCTTACTCCCAGCCGTCGCTACGAATTTCTTTAAAGTTTCCAGTTCTTTGGCAACCGCACAAACCCGGTCATCAATTTGTTGTTCGATTTGTTTCTGAACGGAACAAACTCTTTCTTCTATTTCTTCTTTAACAGAAGAAACATTTTCCTCAATTTGTCTCACTTTATTCTCAACCACATCTATTCTGCCTTCCATAGCATCGAATTTGGTTTCTATTATGCAGGCAATTTCTCTTTTCATTTCGCATTGACTTTCTTCAATCTTGACTTGAACAGCTTTTATTTCTTCTTTAACAGATTCCTTAACAACTTTTATTTCGTCTTTAAAAGTTAATTGACCAGTTTGAATGGCCTTCATTTCTTCCTTAACGGATTCTTGGCCCAATTTCATCTCCCCTTTAATTTCTTCTTTAACGGAGTTGACGGCTCCTTCCATCTTTTCTTGGAAAGCAGCAAATGCAGTCATCATTTGCCTGAATTGTTCTTACATCGCTCTTGTTATTGGCATTCAAACCCCACTCCTGACACCAAAAATTGTTGCGTGCGTACGGGTTCGTTACGAAATGAATGCACAAGTCCGATGAAAAATGAACAAAAATTTATTATTATCACAACAAAAATGCTTAAATTTTCTCAAAGTATCATGCAGTATTACAATATTTCACAGTAGTTATCTTTTAACTACTCAAATATCCAATAGAACGTAATTCAAAACAGCTAAAGAACGCTAATCAGCGAATTCGCTACAATCAACAACAGTAGTTTTCTAAACAACAACAAACTAAGCAACTACTACAAACTGAGATGTTTTCCTCCTTTTATAAGATTTTAAAATCACGCGCTAGAATTTTCCAGTACTTTCTCGAAATCAAAAAGAGATATTTATTTATTTAATGCACGCGCTCTTGTATTTTCAATTTTCCGGCTTAGCTTTCTTTTAATATTCGTCACGCGCTGCACTGCGCGAGAAATAAAACCATTTAATTTATAATTGAACTAACATTAGCTTTTTAAATACTAAATTCGTAACAATATATTTATAGCTTGTAATATTGGAAACTCAATATTCCTTGTTGGTATCGATTGTTTTATATTCGCTTCACACTTAAATTTCGTGTGCCAGTATTGTTGATTGGATAAGACTACTATAAGTCTCTTAAACATTATAAGTGTGTTTCAAGTTGCATTACCGGGCACTTAATAGAGTAGTTCCAACAGGTCTCCGCTTTATCTGCATATATAACATAAAGTACAAAGTATTATTTATCCAATACGATCATGCAGTAGTTTTTAGTGAGAAATAATAACCTAGTAATTTCATGCAAATGCATTTTATTCAGCAAAATAATCTCCTTCATCTTCAATTACATATTCTCAACGAGTTAAAAGCTAAGTAATCCCACATTTGTTAAAGATCTTGTCCGGAGTTAAAGAACTGTCCTGAGGACTGTGTGACATCATCCGGGTTTTGGAACTGCTGCGTTCGAAGCTGTTGCTGCCCAGTTGGACTCCTAAAGTAAAAGCGTTCGTAAATCATATTTCGACATTAACATGCTCACTTCAGAACTTAGTTCCTACAGATATGGTCCACATGGCTCATAACTGTGCACAGACTGACGGTTGAAATATCAGCATTTGAAGTCACCCTGACAGGGTGTCCGACACTTTTCATTTGAATCTGACTTTTCTCTCCGGCGGTACGAACTTTTATAGATAGCTGATACATTTCCTACACTTGCCATTATGTACAACAACTTGCAGTTTATCTCGTAGTACACTTTCGCTCACTTTGTTTTAGGGTCAAAAAGATCTTTGAAGCTTTGTTCTTTGTAGATGTTCACCATAGAAACTAGTATTTGCGTAAGTCAACCAAGCAGACATCCCGGAAGCGGAAGTTCCAAGAAATGTTTCTTTTGACGTACTACTGCAGGTAACTTATAATGTATTTCTCCCGCCTTCCTAGCGTGCCTTCGTACTGTAGTGGTCAGCACACTGAGCCGGTATTTCAGAAGTCCGCGGTCCGATTCCTGGAGAAGGCGTTGCTAATTTTTCATCTTGTCTGCTTCCAAAAAAATTCTAATGTCTCTACAGTGGCGCCCGAACTTAAAAGGGTGCTAGATGATGAAAGGATCTGGCGATTGAGTCCCCTAAAACCCCATCGCCCTTTAACACATTGAGCGCGGCGCCGGTCCCTGGGGACCGGCAGTGAACTTTCCGTGTCGCCGGAGTTGGTCCCTGGAGACCGGCACTGGAATTTTCGTTTGGCTGGCGTCGGTCCGCGGGACCGGCAGTATTAAAGTTAAAAAATTAATATAGTCTCAATGAAATGTGATCAAATTTAGTTTTAATGAAGTGTATTGAAACATTCTAAACAAAAATACGGCTTAGCTCACTGGCGGCTGAACGGAAAGGACAGAAAATTCGGCGCCGCGCTCAACGTCTTAAAAGGGGGAGTATATAAGTTATTTCGCTCGTCTTCCTAGCGTGCCTTCGTGGTGTACTGGTCAGCACACTGAGCCGGTATTTCAGAGGTTCGTGGTCTACAAGCTTGTAGATGTAATACCGGTTTAAAAACAGGAACTCGTAATGGAGCTATAACATTTAGTAGTGCATGACACTAAAAGAAACGTTTCCGAGAAATAAGTTTCTCCTTCTCATACTACTGGAGGGTTTTTAACTAAGAGAATTTCGTTGGATCTGATGTCCCGGCTGGCAACCCAGTAAATTTGGCGATTGAGGTGGAAATGTTTTGTTAGCGGCTGTGTCTCCCGTAGATTTTCCCCAAACAAATGGTTTTCGGGCAAGCCAACCAATCCGATATCCGAAAGCGGAAATTTCTGGAAATACTTCCTTTGACGAGCAATCCCAAGTAGCTTTCAACTCTGAAAACGGTTTAACACACCACGAATGCTGTAAAAAATTCTAAGCGTCGAAGTTTCATGAATTGTAGGCAGGTAAACGAGACTGAAAGTCTTACAATGTATAACTGTAATAGCCTCAGTTTAATTTACTTTAATAGTGATTAATACTTTACATGTTATTTTTATCAGTTTATAATAACTCTTTTTATTTCTAAGAATTTAATACAAATATATATGAAATATTTCAGAACAGATGGTGTGTTTATGTGTACGGATGAGTTTATTTTAAAATAATTTATCAACTCTTCGACATATTGGGCTCAACATGTTGGGAAATAAATTTCTAATGTTTATATTCTAGTGCGAAGGCAATACTAACATTCACCGTTGACTTCATAAACCACACCTCTTTTTGTTACCCTAGAAACACACTAGTGCCACTCTTATAAAAATACAAGAACTTCACCATATTTGTCTTCCACATACAATGCAACCGTGCTCTTGATTATATATTTACTTCTAACTAATCGAAAAGGATTTAATCTCAGCTTGCTTTTTTTCCCCTTCTCTGTTGTTTATCTTGACCTACGGTCAAGCAATCGTTACCTTGGTTACAAGAAGAAAACAGTCCTTTTATTTTTATTTAGTTAGTCCAGAGCGAAATATGTTGCCAAAGCTTCAAACTGTAAAACTGCACATTGTTCGAAAAGAAAGCTTTTACGTCAGAGAGCACTTTCAAACTCGGAGAAATTCGATCGTTTTCTTTTTTCATTGGACACTCAAATTTGTCGAGAAAATCTTTTTTAGAAGATAAATGACTGCTCTGGAAACGAATTCTCTGAGCTGTTTCAGGGAAAATATAAATTTAGGGGGTCTTCATTTCCTTATGTTGCGAATTAAATCAGTATATCACAATATTTAAGATAGGCCTTTTTATACACTTTTCAATAAATAAAACTAAGATTAATTGTTAAGATATAGAAAAAAATTGTGAGGGCGAGAAAAAGAAGTTAAGTGGAAGATTTAATGAAGTGAAATTCTTTTCAATAAGGAAATAGATCAATATTTTTTATATATAAAACCTTTTTACGGAAGTATATTTAGTATTAAATAACATGTTAACATTAAATTTAAATACAAAATAAAGAAAACATGAAAGGGTTCAGATTTTATTGTCGCACGAGAAGGTTTGTTAAGGTATTTTATGCTCTTGCTGAACTTGCAGTTATGTTTCTGATTTTGGACTCATTGTTGCTAATGCAACTTTTTTTGTTGTTTTAAATTTATTGTTTTAAATATCCTTTTCATCGCATTTACGCAACATAAAATTTAACAGTATTAATCATAAAATATTTAACTACATATTTTTAGAATTCCCGATAAAACGTTTAATCTTTATATATATTTTTCTATTTTTTTTTAATCTTTTTTCGGTTTACCATATTAAAGTTTTCTTAAAAACATGATATTCACAACTTTCTTTGCCTTTCAGTTTTATTATTAAACATCACATTCTTCCCACTTATGCCACATGAAATTCAATATCGCAAAATTTGTAAAAGCACGACGTATTTAGAATTCCCGATGCACTGTAAAGTGCTACCATTATTTATTTAGTCTTTTCTCAGTTTATCATATTAATGTTTAGTTTTCTTACTAAGATTATAAAGTATTTGATCCCTTCTGCAGCATGCCTTCGTAATGTCATGGTTAGAACGCTAGGCGCGTATTTGAGAGGTCCAGGTTCGATCCCGGCAAGGGCATAGCACATTTTTCACGTCTCTTGGTTCAAAAAAAGCCTAATGACTGTACAGTGGCGCCCGAACTAAAAGGTGGTGGATGATGATTCTTTACCATCATGATTTGGCGATTGGGTCCCCTAATCCCCATTCGCCGTTTAAAAGGGAGAGTATATAAGGTATTTTCTTCTCCTTCCAGCATGCCTTCGTCGTGTAATGGTTGCGCGTATTTGAGAGGTTACGTTCCCAGAGAAGGCATTGCTCATCTTTCATGTCTCCTGCATTCAAAACAAACTAATGACTCTACACGATGAGTCACACAACTTTTTGTTTTGTCTTTTTAACTTGATTTATTAGACATAAATTTCTTTGCACCTAACACCACATAAAATTTAACAGAAAAATTACAGAAAGTTTAAAAACAATGTATCTTTAGAATTCCCAAGAGCATGTTAAATAGTTCCATACTTTTATATTAGTCATTTATTTTTTTAAATAATACACGCCAAGAAATTTAGTGGCAACATCTTTTTATTTTAAAAGTGGTAGGGACGTAAAAAAGATGCAGATAAAATGATGAGAATGGAAAATAATAATGCAGATTGATTATTAGCAACTGAGAATAAAAACCTTTGTTGCCAATAGTCAATGAATAATAAAATATATTTAGTTTAAATAAATTAATAGTTTAATATATCAATGAGTTTGCAGAATCTCACTCGTTTTGATAGCATGCACTAAGTCAAGACTCTCAACAGAAACAAACGTCTTATCGGATCTTATCTTAAACGGATGTAAAAGAGCCTTTTATTAAGTATTTAAATAAGTTGAGTAGAAAGCACTCCTTGTGATTACAAACTCAACCAACATGTATGGCGTAAACTCAAAAGTAAGGAGTTCAGTTTAAACTACATCTAAGTCTTCAATTAGCTAAAATTTACGCAGATATATTTAACGCGTAAGTTGGCTCTAATCTGCACGCATGACAGCACTATTTTCAAGAATAAAGCAACACCATAGACACAAATGCTAGCGTAGAATGTCAAATAATAATGTGGCATTCAGCAGGCGGAACATGCTCTGATTAAAGCAACCTCAAACCCTCACTTACATATGCTCGAGCTAAAATTTACATTCTGGCAGGAAAACGGAAAGGAAGAAGTGACAGTAAAGTTTCACAACATAAAATAGCTCTTTAATTCAAATAAATAAACACCTTACAAATTCGTATGTTAAGCTTTAAAACAAAAATATTAATTATATTAATTCTGGTTTTATTTTAATAAATTAAAATGTAATTATCCTTTATTTTGTAGAGTTTGAAAAATAGTCCCCCTTCCCCAAACAATTTTCAGTTCTACACAATTCTGCAACAAAAAGAACCTGCCTCTGAAAACTTACTGGTCTATTATATAATATAGGCTATATTTAATCCGAAATTGATCTTAAAATGATTGTGTCACGAGCCAGGGTGAAATAAACTATTTTTATGTTAAAAACGCCTTCATTGTCTAATTTAATCAGAAGAAACACTGTTATTCAAAAAAATATTTTATCATAAGCTAGTTAAGAATACACAACTACAATTAGTTTAGCAGTCACCATAAAATACAATATCCATATAAAGCTTCAAAAAGAAATTATAAGGTCTTCATCAAAATTAATTTTATGCAGAGTTTGTGTTATGATCCTTGCATTGTAAAAAAAACTATAGCACCTAGTCTCTTCCCGAACATATGGACCTCGAAGTATGAATTTTGAATACTTAGTTTATATTTTTTTTTATTTTGTACTTTGTGGGAATATCAGGAAATTTTGATTATCAAATTCAGCAATTTAAAAGCAATGTGTTGTCATTTGGGAAAGCATAAGATAGCCGTCTTTCAAATTTAACTCAACACAGGATACAGGTGCTAAAAGAAATATGTTGCTACTGCCTGAAATAAAATATTTTGATCTTCCACGTATCAGTGTCTTGCCATTTAACAAAGAGTAAGCTACTTAATTTTTCTTTGCATTTTAATTAATGTCTGTTACTGATTAAAAAACTAAGTCGTTTAAAAGTAATAAATGGGGTTCTTGATCTCTCTTTTCATTAACTACTAACTGAAGCAATGAAATTACACTAGCAGAGCTTACTAAAATTTTTATGCACGTTTTATTTTTTATAGTAACCTCTTCGGCGGCTGAGCGCGCAAATACTAATCAGAATATATTATAAAATTAAGTGTACAATGTGCGTGACCCTAAAACTCAAAAACGAGTTCCGACACGATCAATATGGTGAGCCCTCTATGTCCCATCCTTGAAGTAAGTTCCATTTTTACCTGAAGGGGGCGTGCTTTTGAAGATATAAGGGCTGGAAGTTTCGCACTTAAACCTTCAAAATGTTTGAACAGTCCAGAGCATTCGAGAGCATTCCACAACATTTTAGAAAATCACGGAACCTTCTGGAATTCTGTGGAAGAACGTTTACGTTCCAAACGAATTCCGAATGAGCACCGTGAGAAGCAGAGAAACCAAAGAACAACGTATAAGGTAATTCTCCCACTTCCCTAGCGTGCATTCGTAGGGTAACGGTAGCACGCTGGGCCGGTATCCAGAGGTCCGTGGTTCGATTCCCAGCGAAGGCGGTTGCATATTTTTCATCTTTTCTGGTTCCAATTAACCTAATGACTCTACAAACGTAAGGAACAAATTGAAGAATCTAGAATTGCGATACAATCTTATAATAAAAGACTGCGAGCACAAACCACCCATCAAAATATCAGGCACATATCCTACTGACCAGACGACCACCCTCATTGAACTCAACAGTGATTTCTGCAACATATACACTTCTGAAATTGAACTCATGGACGAAATTTATCTAAACATTGTTCACAACTATACCAATCCGGAGTGGCTATTTCACAGGGCAGTTTTGGCAACTAGAAATAATATTGTCGACGATATCAACTTTAATATTCAATTGAAAATTCACGGTGAAGAGGGAATATACAAATCGATTGACACAATGGTAAACTGACTCGTATTAACACGAATCCCCCCCCCATGCAGCCGTTTACGGTATTCGAACCTCGGACCGAACTACCAGTGTTCAGAGATTTTACCGATTGGTCGCTGGTGGGCTCAGCACTCTTATAAAGGTTGCTTTTTTCTTGTTAGATACTGATGTTCCTAACGGTGAATCCTTTTTATGCTGAGGTAACTGTTATAAAAGTTTTGACCTTTAAAAGTAGCGGCCAATCTGCATAAAGATATGGGCATACGTATGAAGTGGTCCCGCATTTACTTAGCAAACGTGATGGTTCAAGTAGCTAATTCACACAAAGTGTTGAATGAGATTCAAAGAGGGGAAGAGTTATAATATTTTTAAGATTATAACTCTTCCCCTCTACAGTTACCATGATAAAGTGTTGACGAAATATGAGCCTAAATTTAAATTAATCGCGATATAATCCTTCTTTTACATGGACTTACTTTGCATGCTTTTGCAGCAAATAATATAATTAAGGAATATGAGGATACATGAAAGTTTGTCAATTCGATACATTGAAAATGCCGGAGAGGAATAAATATAAAACTTATTATTAATAAATAATAAGTATCTCTAATTTGATTTTGATCTATTACTTTTAAATTTATTACCAATATTAACAAGCTGTGTAACGAGCAAGCTATGTAAATACGTGTAATTTTATTATTTATAAGTAAATCTGATAGATTTACGCTTGTACACAGCACAGATTGCTAGACACAACTGTTACACTAAATTTGCGACTAGAAACCTCTTATTCAAACTAATAGCCTTATCACATATAGTGACTTGTGAATCTATACGAAACATATCCAAAAGACTTACTGCTCTCCGCACCAAAGCCTATTAATTTAAAATACACATTTCAAGGCCTTTCCGACCTTTCCCCATCAGAGACCATAACATGTGTCATCTTCACCGCACAACTTCCAATTTTCTATACTTCATCTCAGACTGTAGTTCAACTAAGATTTCATTCGTCCGCTTTTCATGAAGCTAAACACGCTAAATGGAACTGAATTGGGGAAAAGTTAGTTAGTTAATTAGTCAATTTGATTAAGCCAAAGCATTGGAGGGCTATCTGCCTAAGGGTAGGAATGTCTTCCTGGAGGAGGTTCTAAGGGAAACTGGCTCGTATACACGTTATACATGAGGAAAACCATGAAAACGTCCATGTAGCGATCCCGTGTGTGGGATCCGAATCTCGGACCGAGTTACCAGTATTAAGCGAGTTTACCGTTCGGCCGCTGGTGGGGCCTTAGTGGGGAAAAAATTAAAAAGCTTGAATATCTTTCGCAGCTACAGTTACCATGATAAAGGGGTGACGAAATATGAGCCTAAATTGCATATTCTAAAGTAACATATTGTAATTTGAACGAGAAGATTCTAGCTGAAGATGTTGTGCACGGTAAAAAAAGAGTTCGCTCTTTACAGGCAAAAGTTTTGTAAAGTTACAGAAATCAAAAAGTTACAGAAGAATTTCCTGTAATGGTAACAGGTTGAAAGCAAACTGTAGCGGTAACAGCTGATTTGCTTGTAGCATTACAGATAATGTTTCAGTAGCCGCGCGGAAGAATCACGTGACTGACTGGAAATTAGCCAATCAGGAGAAAAGTGTCTGAAAGCTAGTTGCAGAAAAAAACATGGCTGAATGCATGTTGGTTGTATAGCGCAGGTACGTAAGAAAATGTTTACAATTACTGCTTGAAATATTTTTTGTTCATTTTATGCAGATTATTCTCATGCACTTTGCACTGTTATATGTAGTGAGTAAGTATTTAAACGTTTAAGCTTTGCGATTAATTAATATCAGTGTTCGTAATGTCTAATGAGTTGAAAGAGGGCAAAATATTTATTCCAAATGCAGATCTAATAGTAGTATTTTGTCATTGTGCATCCGATAAATTACGCCTTAAATTGCGCGTATTATTATTTAAAACTAATTATTCCAAAATTTAATCACTGTTTGTGGTATTTAATTGAAATGGTAATGTGGTTGTTGAAAACAAAACTAATCATGTTAGCGTTCTTTTCCAATCGTCTGACCAAAGAACGTTTGACATCTTTTTCCCGGCAGGCCTTGCGAGAAACGTTTATATAAGCATTTAGAATTCTGAATGTAATGTATATATTTTTTGCTTACTAGGTTTAGTTTATTCTTTTTCTAGGATTATCTAATTAGTTATACCTGGTTTATAATTCAGTCTAATATGTTTATGTACGAGTGTGTTATGAAGTAAAATTACAAAAACTTGAACAACGCGGTCGAGAATCTCGTTTATTCCTTTAGTGTAATAATATTTTTTTCAGTGGTATTAATTTACGAAAATACTATTATAATTCCAAAATGAAGTAATTATATTGATTAAAAATATGCCGTATCATACTTTTCGTAATGTTTTGTTTTACTAACTAGATGTAACTTAATTATTCCATATATTTTAATATACCAATATCAACAGGGGAAAAATGGAAATGACCTAAAATATTTTTCTAACAATTCGTTAAACTAATTATAAAACAAAACTAAAATTTTGTGCATTTCCAAAAATATCATTTCATTAATATTTTATAAATGACAACATATATTATATTTGTATATATAACTACCATTGCATACTTATAAGTTTTTAAACATTTAATGTAGAATTTATGTTGATTTTATTTTGCCCAGTTTTAATACAGTTTTGAAGTATGATAGTCTTGTTACTAGGATAACATGAATCTGCTAATACAAGTTTAATACATTTCTTGACAAATGCTTCTCTTATTCATGTAATATAATATATAAATCATAAAATAAGTTTTCTTAAAAATAAATTATTATTGTTTATTGGAATTTAAAACAATTCTGTATCTGTATGTTGTATTAAAAATAAAAAAGAATGAATTTTTAATGAAGCATTGATTTTAGCATTAATAATGTAAATATATATATATATATATACACACATGAATAAATGAAAATGCAAGCTACTTTTCCTTACAAAACCGCCCATGAATATATACTTCCCTTTAGGCTGATAGCCTTTGCATGCTTTGCCATATTCTATCAATCCAAATGATGCAAATATGCAGAAAATTTTACTTTCTTTGAAAGTTAATACCAGAAATAAAATTCAGTGCATTTGTAAACTACATTAGTTCTCTTATAGCTTGGCATTTAATTGCCCAATGATTTACTAGTCCAAACTAAGGCAGAATTCAGATATCGTTCAAATAAAAGAAAATTAATAAGGTCTGATTTTTAGACGTATATATGAAGATTTATTTTTTTAAATATTATTTTAAGTCAACCAAATTAATTTCAAATTTAAGTAAGTATTCATGCCTTTCAGTAGCATTATTTTTGATATCTTAAATTAAATAACTGAATGCAATATTTCTTGTTAATAAAAGAAAAGCAAAGTTATGAAAGACTAGCGAAGTGGATTTGCAAGTTCTAATTACGAAAGGTCCCATGCTTTAAAGTGTCATTTTTAAAAATACTTAATTTAAAAAAAAAATATTTAACGTAAAACTTCCAAACTTCACACATGTGGAATATTAATTCTATATATTTTATCTCATTCTTATTTTATTAATTAATTTCATAGCATTTCGTGTGACACTAGTAGTTTTTTATCTATGTTTTGATTTTGTTATTAATTACGTTAGTTTACATAAAATTTAAAATTATGTAAGGTACAAAAACCTTCTGCATCTATTAATATATGCTGAAGTGAATGAAATTATGCCAGTGAATTTTTTTAAAATCAAAAACAAATTTCTGTGTAAAATTAAAGTTATAAATTCTAAATGCAAACAAAGGAGTGAATTTGAAAGTTATCAAATAAGCCAAAGTGTTGGGCATTTTTTCAGTTTTGCAGAAGAATTTTTATACTTTGCAGAATGGGAATATGATGTTTGGTTTTGTTAGTATTAATTATTACAACTGAATTATTGCAACTTACATTGCAACACGTAATTTAGCTTAAAATTTATTTGAACTTAATTTTCTAATTTATTTTGATCATGTATATTTCATGTGTCATAAGTTTTTGAAATGAACTTAATTCTCATCCTATTCATTTACACAATTTTTTTAAAGAAGAAAAAGTCACATTTGTTTTGCTTAGTTGCACACGAAGATACTTGTCTATATAAAGAGAGAGAAAGAGGAGTTATGTTTACTAGCAGACTTTTTTCCTCCTTTTATATTATAGTATGAAAATCAAGAGGGAAATTAAGCAATCAATTTAATTTTGAAGGATGTGATTACAATAAGATCATAACCAATCAAAAATATTCATGAATGTACTACTGGTAACTATCATAGTATTATTATTTAAAAGAAACCTACATTCCAATAAGAACGCTTAGTAACATAACCATTTAAGTTATCTGATAAAAGCAATTTTCATTCCTACTTCCCTATACCTTGAATTTCACTCTTAGTATTGCCCACTGATACTCCCTAGACCTCAAAGCATTTAATGCATCTGGAACTGCAATTTGTGTCTTCTTCTACAGCATGCAAGTTATCACCGTTTAGTTTGTACTGCCACGAGCAATGATCTTCAGAATTACCGTATTGCGTTGCATATTCCACCCCACCCAGCTTTAGAACCAGATTCTGAAAATTAAAAAATTATTTACATAATTTTCCCCCTTTTAATGCATTCAGAAAATGAATATCCCAAGATTTTAAAATGGATTTATCAACATAATGTTTGTTTTCGTCATACTAACAAAGGCAAACTTTTGCACACTTAAGGCCCCGTTGAATCTTTCTCTTCTAACTGCTGAATATTATGTCAGCCTAAAATAAACAATGATCTATGATAGTGAAAGCAAATACCAACTGCCATTCACTGTGCAATTTTGCCATATTAGCTGAATGTTCACCCTAGCAAGCATCGTACCACAACCTTCTCTAATTATTTATGTATGATCTGAGGCCTAAGGATTTGCAAGAACTACAATGAGAATGACAGAAGTTCAAATTATAAAGAAGAAATGAGATAACTTATTAGATGTTGCAATTATGTGTATTCTTATTGAAATAGAGGTTTCTTTTAAATAAATAATATTGTGATAGCAGTAGTTTATCCATGATTACTTTTCATTTGTTATATTCCTATTGTGACTGTGTCCTTTGGAAATTAAATTATTCGTTTAATTTTTCCCCTCTTAATTTTCGGAAGATAAAATTAGTAAAAATAAGTGGGAATATGGCATCAAAAGCATTAGATATCCCCATTTTCTTGAAGCTGTTCACTATTATTGCTTCATCAATGATAGGCCATGCACCCAAAATCCACTAGCAAATCAGTTAGTAAGATGAAAATGACCACTATGCGGACAAAACATTTAGGGTAACTTTTTTTGTGAGCGCCTTAAGGAAGACAAACATTACCTAAATCATTAAAACATATTCAGAATCTTGTGCTAAAAGAAAGCTAGGGGGAAAATGTTGTCCGAGTCCCAGTGATTCCTTTGGACGAATATGTAATATTGTTTTAGAAATTTAAGGTAATAAATATAATATTTTTCGAATGCTAAAACAGTTTGAGAAATTTATTCAAGTTCTGAATTCTGAATATAAGTATACTGTATATTATATTTAATAACTATGGTGGCTTCATTTATGAAAATATTTGAATATTGGCTGTTTTTGTACAATGAACCTTCTCTAAGCTAGCTATACGTGATTCCTGAAAGTTTTGATCTTTAAATGATAGTGGGCATCCTAGAGAAGTTATGTTTACTAATTAGTTATTTTGAGGGATGCTGGTTAAATTTAAAAAGTGATTGACTGAGGTAGCTTGTCGTAATGAGACGGTTCACTGTAATCCAATTTTTTAAAGAATTTAAGCTGTTCTTAATTAATTAAGATATTATAAAGAAATATGATTAAAAGTATTATATAAGCACATGTTTAAAACATCTATTAAAATAATTTTCATAAGCTTTTTAAGAGCAAGATTATGATTTTAAAAGAAATGTTTTTTTCTTTATTTAGGAGACATGGTTTACAAAGAGGGGAAAAACCATTCATTTTTTCCAAGCAGTCGAAACGAATTTTTATGAAATGTTTATTAAATTATATTATGTTATTTTTTAATTAATTGTTTTTTTCAGGTTTTATGTAAAGTTTATGAATTAAGTAATAAATTATTTTTACTTCTGTATTTTAATTAGCATATTATTTGCTTCATAGTGTTTCACAATAAAATTATAAATTCAATAAACTTCTTAATTAACATGCTGTAATATAGATAGAGCATAAAGTTTGTTTTCTGTTGTCACATGTTTATTTCACAATTTTGTATGCGAATCTCGAAATTTATAATAACTAGGAATACTTTTTAGTATCACTTTCGAAATGGTAAATATTAAGCTTAGACAAACATAATATGTAATAACATATTATGTTTGTAAAAAATTATAGATAAAATTAAAATGCATTAAATTTTAAGCTAAACTGAAGTATTAATTTTAGAAATAAATTTCTTAAAGGCATAATTGTATTAAGAATTTTAAGGGAAACAAGGCTTTAAAAATTAAGGTCAGTTGGCAAAGTTTTGTGCTTATATTATTCAAAAAGCATGACATTAGGTTTTTAATGAAAGACTTCTATCTGTTAATTCAAAGGAAATTATTTGAAGGTAAGTAAAAAAGTTATGCATTATTTCAAACAATAGCAGACTGTTGACAAACACTGAGTGCAGATAAGAATAAAAAGATTAGTTAGACGTTGTAATTCAAGCGTATGAACAAAATTTGAATTCCTTGTAGTAACAAAATGAATTTCATTGCTATGTTGAATTCTTTAATTTACTGAACATGTTATTTTTTAGAAGGAGAGAATATATTTTTGAAACATAAAGAACAGCTGTTCTGAGTTCTTCATAGAAATATTTCACAAAATGTCTTTTACTGTAATAATATGATCATATCAACATGCAACACGTTTACTCATATAAGTTAAATCTAAAGCAACATGTGTCTATTTTAGCTAAAATTACTAAAAAGAAAGTTCTAGAACATATCTTATTAACTGACACTAAAACATGAAAATAAAACATACTATTTTTTTCAGCTATTTTACAGGGCAAATATAAGGAGTAGCATATCAATTTGAACTTTTAAATTAATCAAAATGATAATATGAAAGGCCTTTCAATAATATCAGACATACGTTTCTCTTCATAAAACAAAAATACTCTGCAACAGACTAATGTTACTTTTTGAAAAAGAACATTGCTGTTAAAAGCACATCTTTTAAATTAATGTTATTCTGAGGTCAAATTGACTAATTTAAAAAGCCAAACTATTATGCTTCACTTGCATATATCTGTATAATGATATACACATGCAGATATTGTTTTACTCAAAACATCTTGATTTCAATATATTTTATTATAATAAGCATCATTTTAGACAAAAAAATCTATTACTTTTATAGACATATCCTTTAGTATTATCTATGAAAAATATATTCTACATACATAATTACTTAATGGGATATTAGAAGGAAATAATCTGAAACTTTTACAGATACAACCATTGGAATTTTACATAAGAAAAGTATCTTCTACTCACATAATAACTTGCTATAATAATACAAGCATATGATTAACCTGTAACGGTTAATAATATGCATATACCTGTAACGGTTACAGATATATCTGTTGAGATTTTACATGAAAAAAACGTGTTCTGTTTACATAATTATTTGCTGTAATATTACACGCAAATAATCTGTAACCATTACAGATATATCGTTTGGGATTTTACATGAGAAAAATATGTTCTACTTACATAACTATATGCTGTGATATTACAAGAAAAAGATCTGTAACCATTACAGGCAAAACTCTTGTAATGTTACAAAGAAAACACCTGTTTCTGTTACTCAAATAACCCATGGCATCCCAGTTTCCATGAGTTTTCTTAGTAACCTTACAGATTTTTTTACAGTGTGCTCAGAGACCAGTTGCGCGTACGTACCCGCAACATTTTACAAGGCTGGAACAAAAATGTTTTGTATCTGTTTCGAAGACGAGAATATACTTCTATGAGGTCTTTGAATAGGTTAACCAATCAGATTTTCTGGCTCCATGAAATGATATCTTTCGAGCGTAGCTAGCAAATGCATATAGCTAGCACGTCTGATAGTTTTTTAATTTTGGGAGAGATGCGTTTCTCTAGAAAATTTTTCATTGCGTTGCGCATCGCTAAATCTAATAGGATCATTAATATGAAGTGGCTGGAAATCTATGCTGATTATCCGTGAATTAGCTTTACTCTCGTAATTATAAAAAAACGCCTGTTAGAATATAGGCGAGATTTCAAGTCCTTAATATTTGATCCATAAATAATTGACCTACTATTGTATTATCTGGCTGAAAGCAACGGGAGTTGTGTTTTGTTAATCTCCTCAGCTGTAACTTCAATCTGAAGTACCCATAAATATTTGAATTACTTTTACTTATTTGTTGATATTAGCTTGTATTGTTAAGATTCTAGCTAAGCCGTTAAGAAAATTCGAATGAATAATAAGAAAAATCACTTAATTTTCACGTTGATTAGAGTAACTGAAGACTAATTTGCTGCCTCGATCAGTAGAGTGGTTAGCATTGCTCGCTGCCGTATCGTTGGACCAGGGTTCAAATCTCGGAGATGGCTTCGATGTTGTAAGTGGACAGTGACATCACAGCATGGAGACACTTAAATTACACAGCAAGCCGAAATTCATCTGGACTGGTTTGGGGGTAGAAGAAGAGGAGTGGAAGACCCTGCGACACATCTTTCAAGGGATTTTACTTCAAAACCAGGACGCAACTGGACAAGGCCTTATTGTCACTTATATAGTGTCAATGCCAATGATAGAGAACAATCGTCTACGATAAAAATTGCGACCTTGTTCCCATGTTAAAGCCAGATAAGCCAGATAAGGCAAAATAACAGCAAAATAACAGTAAAGTTATTACTAAACAGTAAATTTCAACTATAATTTACTGTTTAGTAATAATTTACTGAAAAACTTAGTTAATCGTTGTCACGAATAACTTCGGGTCTGCAAGAACATTTCACAACTATTTTGAAACTACTAGGTGAACTTATGTGTGTATAATGCAAATTCACCCCTTAAAAGATTGCAATTAAATTGCATAAGAGTGAATAATACTTTGTCAATAGTAATAACCTATGGTTATACATACTGATGTAATTGCAAAATAAAAGTCTGAAGATGATGAAAGCGAAATAAACATTTATAGTGATTCTGCTAGTATGTTTCATAAATTTAATGCCTACTTTAAATTCTAGAACGTAGTGCATGTTCGTACTTTAGACTAATTTACATTCTGGCGGAAGTTGACGAAGAGTAGAAGAACAGAACCTCAAAAATAATAACTGAAAAATTAAAATAAAATCTCACAACGTGTAAGGAAACAATAATTCGATGGAAATATGGTCTCACTCCTGGTGAAATAACAATTCGTTAGAGAGAAATTTTTCGCAGAGATTACTTTTTTTCCCCATTTCAGTATTATTTTTCAGATATACGACAACACAACATTTCTCGTTTCATTTCATAAAAAGCACAAGATACATTGCACCTCCAGATGTTTTCAGAAAAATCTTTTAGGTAAGAAAAATGAATATCCATGAAAAATAGACATTACATTCGTCTCTAGAATGCTGTTTTTTTTTTTTTTTTTTTTATAAAAAACAAGAACGCGTTATAAACAACTTATTTTCGTAACGTAAAAACTTCTGCAGTTGATACTGTCGCTTAAACGGAATAAAGTCACTGAAGTCTATCGACTGAATAACTTCCTTTCAAAGCTGACAGTTTTTATTACATATCCAGAAGCGTATTATTAAGGTAACTTTGATGAATTTTAGATGCAGAATTGAATTTTAGGAAAGCAACAAAATTTTCTACATGTAGAAAATAAACAGATTTTTGTTTTTATTGCACATAATTCTCCAATATGCCCAAGTTTTTAATGTGATTCAACGTAGGAAGTAAGCTACGAAGATAATTCTTGTCATTTTCCCTCTCAGTTTATTGTAGGCTACCCGCAATACACTTAGGGAGGGCAAAAAATGATTATTACATTTTTGCTCATTTAACTTGTCTAGGTGCATTTGACTAATATATAATTTGTCAACACGGAATGTGCTTATATATATCGGATTTTAACGAAAGTTCTTGCCACCGCAAATATGATCTGCGCAAACAGTTCGCGTTGGCGTATTTAATCATATTTTGTCAAACGATTTTTTTTTGGATTTAAAAGAGACTCTCTTTACAACACTGCATTGTGAAATATGTAAAGAAGTATCGTTATCATTAAGTGCAGGGTGTCTGAAATGGAACTATCCCGCTACCAGAGTAGAAGCATCATTTACTTCCAGTTATGTTGCAAAACGTCAGCTAAGGAATGTTACCAAATCATGTGTATAACTTAAGGTACTAATAATGTATCATATGACGCTGTGAAGGTTTGTTACCGAAAGTTCAAAAACAAGGTCTATCGCTCTGGCCGGCCTACTGATGTCGATGAGGTCCGCCTGCGAGTACTTGTGGAAGAAGATTAGTATGCATCCAGAGCTTGCTAAGGAGTTAGACGTTAGTACCAAGTCCATTAGTCGCGCTATGCATCGCAAACGTGACGTATAAGTTCGATCGCTGGATGCCACATGAACTGTCTCAAGCAGATAAGGAGATACGTGTTCGGATCTGCACTAATCTGTTCGAATATCAACGCAAGGACAAAATTCTCGACCGGATCTTCACTTGTGATGTAAAGTGGATTTACTTCAACAATACAGGCCCAAAAGGGGATTTGTCTGTGCCCAGAGATAGCGTTGGCAGCGTCGCAAAAGCGCAATGTGACTAACAAAAACAAAAAAACTATGTTTTGTATCCGGTGGAATTGCCGTGGTTATTATCCATAAAGAGTATCAAGAACAAGGTAAATCTCTCGACAGTAAGGTATGCAGCACGATGCTAGTTCGTGCTGACACTGCTATCAAGCAAAAATGTCGAACTAAATTATGGCGCAAAAAGGTAATGTTCCATCTTGATAATGACAGAACACATGTGTCTGTATTCACCGGTTGAACTCTGTATAGACTCGAATGGGATCTTTTGCCACGCCCACCATATAGCCTCGACATCGCTCCTTCGGATCCCTACCTTTTTTCACACCTGCAGCTACTTGTTGCTGGTGCTATCTTCAATTCTTCACAGGACGTCCGAAACGAGGTTGATCTGTTTTTGGACTCGTGGCCACCACGTTTCTGGGCAGAAGGCTTTGAAAACCTACCAAAACATGGGCAGAAATTTATAGATTTGGGTGGTGATTACTACACGTACTAAAGACACTGCTTTCATATTTTTTCCTAACTTTATTAAGAATGTTTTTTGGCGGAAAACTTTTGTTACAATCAGATATTTATCAATGAAAACTGTTAATCTTCACTAAATGTCAAAGCACGTATTCATACCTTCTTTCTAGTATATTAAAAAGTATACATTTAGTTTTACTAATTAGTTATTCTTTGTTAATGTGCTTTTCTATCCATCTTGTTTTCCATTTTTTTGGCCAGAATGTAAATTTCTAGCTCTTGTGTATTCAAATAAGGTAGAAAGGTGATAGCATTTAAAGGAAAGATTTAGAGGTGAGGTTTTATATGCAAGAGTATCCCTTCCCCCGGAGATTATCTGAGCCGCCGGAAGCAGTGCGATAAAGTTCACGCTGACGCTGACTTAAGTATACACGTATCTAAGATATAATCAGATGCCTTAGCGGTGTAACAGTAACACACTCGGCGCGTATTCAAGAAGTCCAGGTTCGAGTCCCAGTGAGGGCATTGCTTATTTTTCACGTCTCCAGCATCAAAATCATTTGTCTTTGTAATTACTGTTACTGAATCTGACAACCTATATACTGCACATAAAATAATACTGAACAGTAAAATTTGAAAAGAGTAAAATCGAAAGTTCCATTACAACTGTTAAGGCTTCAATAATTTCAAGGTCTTTCGCTTCAGCATGGTAAGTACAAAATACATTCATGTTTTACCTGGAATTCAAAACCTTTGGCGCAAAAGCAGCTTCTTTAGTAATCATGTACGACAGAACAGGAAAATTTGGAAAATACAAACTTTAAAGTTACATTGTAACTTAATGACAACAAATTGTTAAAAAAAGTTACATTTTGTTTTCATTTTCAAAAGCATATTTACATATTATGTAAATCCTCCATACACATATATGTAAATAATAGCCAAATAAATAATAAATAGGGCTAATAAAATGTAGTTTAAGCCACCGTTTCTCTTTGCTTTTAATTGGGTAACGGTGACGAGCTCAAGAGGAGAAAAACAGCTGAAATAAATCTAATATTAAAAATGCTTTAATAAATCAGAAGCAGTTGTTCTAGAATAATCTAATCTCGGATCGGTGAACGGTATGGAATTAAAATATCACACTAATCTTATTATCATTTAAAAAAATGCGAAGATTCTTTTACTTTTTTTTACAAGTAACTGCTATCCAATCAGGAATTCACTTAGAGAGTCAAAACATCTCTCATTTTTTTTAAAATCCTTTTGATAGATAAAATGTGTTATCCGCCATTTTCATCTGATGTTAATTTTCCAGATTAACGGTCTGAAGAAAGTTAACACCCCAGTAACGCTCAATAAAGAATTAAGAAAAAAAGATAAAAGAGATTAAATTAAGAGATTTTTTTTACCCCTTTTATAAGCCAATTTTCCTTCTTAAAAGTTAGTGTTTTGGTTGTTCGCTGTAGAAAAGGTTCTAGAAATAATTGTTGATTTTGGTCTTCAGTTCTGACGTTTGCAGGGAAAGACATAAAAGTATAAGAAGGAAGACTGCCTTTCTAAGAATGTACGAATATACATATCAATGCATGATAGACGCTTTTTGACAGAAACTTTGTATGATTCTTTTATGTAAATGTGATTCACGTTGTAACTTATGAAAGAAATTCAGTATGTAGCTCATGTTTTATAAATGTGTGCAAATATTCATATAATTATGTTCAGTCTTACTGCGAGGTTTATTTCAATTAATTGCTACTTCTTATGTTAAAATCTTTTTTTCTTATCTGCTGTTTCATCCAATTCCAAAGATGTGCAAATGAAGTGAATTTTAAGTAAGAGTACTTAATAATTATATAAGAGTAGTAATTTATTAAATTGGTTTGGCAACATCCGAATGCTGTGTCAAACTCTTCAGTTAATGTATGCTTCAACGCTGCTGAGATGCCAGTTATTTAACGCTAATTAGTAAGCTCGTCTCAAACTGAAAATAAGTTACTAATCGTAAAATAATGCAGCCAGATTGTCAGATGTTAAACTTAAATTTGAACTGTAAATATTATGAATTATGTGTCAACCCAACCGCAAAAAACGGAAATTTATTTTATCAATTGTTTCAGTTCTATGACTTTATAAAGTTTCACTCTTTTTGGTTCTCTTTACTATAAACAAAATGAGAAGTATGGAAGACGTAAACGACTGCTCGCTATGTCTTAAACAACTATAACACAGTCTAGGAAAGGATGTAAAAGACCCTTTTACTAAAATCACTAGATTAACATAAGGCATTGCTCGTGCTTACAGGACCAGCCATCATTTAAGGCGTAACTCAAAAGTAAAAAATTTAACCTAACTCAGTAAATCTAAGTTAGTCCAAAGGCTATGCAGAGAGAATGAGAGCCAGCTGGCTGAGACCTAATATCGACGTGACAAGCCTAATGGCGACAATAACGCAATGCCGTAGATAAACTTCTGTCAAGAAACTCAACTATTAACCTGGACTTCAGTAGATAGAACACGCTCAGTAGATAGAACATTCTGCAATCTAAAACCTTCCTTGGTATCTCGTTCTACCTCATTTGAGTAAGCGCGAAATAGAAATAAGCATTTTAGCAAGAAAACAGAAAGCGAGAAAGACAGTAAAATAATTAAAACACGATAGCCGGTTAGTAAACCAAAACAGGTCCTTATAACTTCAACTGGTTCAAATAAATTCTTTTATTGTTTCATATTGTTGTAGTTACAAAGTGATGAAACTTAAGGATGGTACAATGGCAGTTTAAAAGACTAAACTAATGTTTATTTCATTCCAAATTTATATCAACCTCATAAGATAAACGGTGGAAAAAATATGGTAAATATTTAACTCTTTGAAGGCCAAAACGCCCAACATGGCCCACAACCGCCCAAAACGGCTGAGTACAATGTTGTTTTCTTCCCTCTGCCTAAGGTATGCAGTAGCAGGCGCAGTTTCTCCAAATGCATTGTATCAGTTCATTGCAGACAATTTGCACTAAAAGACTAATAGAAGCTTCTTTGTTAGGAAGTAAAAAGGATGTCATTTGATATCTTTTTACCTTTCTGTGGGTAAATGGGCGGGGACGGGCGTTTCATCATTTTAAGCGTACACATTTACGAAGGCTTCGGTTTTCTTACGTTAAAATGAAAGAAATGTAGCTACAGTAAAGCTATGGTAGATATAATAAAGTGCTGATAGAAATAATTTGTAGCCATTTTCTTGCATTTTCTTGTTGCGCATTACCATTTATTACTATTAGTATTTAGTATGTTTCATAGGTGTTGATAATACTGTAAATAGGTAAGAGTAAAGGAAGCAAAAGATATAAATGAAAAATTTAAAAACAGGTCTAACTGAAAATGTAAAAAAAAAGACGCAAAGCAATTGCCGAAGCTTTCCGAATATTGCCGAATGAAATGCTACTAGTCCCATCATAAGATAAAAATATCGAGGAACGGATGATTGGAGGGGCCGAAACAACGAAAGTGGGATTACCAGAATTTTATTGTCATTTTAAGAATGTTACATCAGGGCAATATGTTATTTAAATATGTAAACGTGAAAAGGAATTATTTCAGTTTTACGTAGATTTGGAGCTAGTTGAACTGTCTATAAATAATATATTCAAACAATCACAAAGCTGATAATAGCTGATAATAACACAAACCTGATAATAGCTCGTAATAACACAAAACTGATAATAGCTGATAATAACACAAAGCTGATAGTAGGTGGTATTAACAAACACAAAGCTGGTAATAGTTGGTAATAACAAACACAAAGATGATAATAACAATCGCAAAGCTGATATATCATATAATCATAAAGCTGATATATCATATAATCATAAATCTGATATATCATATAATCATAAAGCTGATAATAACAATCACAAAGCTGATATTGTGTCATTAAATTAAGTGTCATGAAAATGCTTTAAACTTAGACATCTTTAAAATACGTTCTCTTACGAAATTCTACAGTTCTGCCGGTGCTGGTAGATTTTTACCGGTATCACTTCAGGAATATTTGCACAGTCCTTCAGAAATGGAATCTGGTAGTTTTTCAGTTTTTTTCTCTCTGTTTTCTTCATTGTTTAATTTATCCAAATGGTCCTGAAAAGTTTGCTTTGTCTTTGACACCATAAAATGTTTTACATTTTTTTTATTAGAAAGTTCTTGAACTCCGTTCTTGTCAACTATCGTCAGTTGAGCTTTTTAATAAAACATTAAAGTAAATCTTTAAAAACACTTAAAGGTTTCAACCTCTAATGGTCACGCAAATGGATTTGTTAAGGTTTTTTGAGCTCTCGCTGAGCTCACAGTCTAACAGTCTGCTCTCGTACTCACTCCTGCTAAACTCTTTTTCTTTTTTTCCAGGAGGGTGAAGCTTTATTATTAGACAACATTTTTTTCGCACTTACGTACCGTGAAATCACAAACATTTTGAAAACAGCACAGTAGCATAGAATTCCCAGTGCAGGCATAAGTTCACGTTTTGGCATACATTTTCTGTTTTTCTTCTTTTTTTTTTTCAGTCTTTATTCAGTTTATCATATCAATGTTCAGTTTTGTTAATAAGATGGCTTACATAACTTTTTCTTTATTTTGTTATTATTGTTTTGTGTGCTAAGCTTATTTATTAAATATCACTTTCTTCACACTTACGCACATAAAATTCAACTTTTCAACAGAATCAAAAAATATTTAAAAACAGCATTAGCATTAGAATTGCCAATAAACAGTGTCGCACACTGAAGATAAAAATCTTTTATTGCGTACAATGTTGCCACTGGTCGCTTCCAAATCGTTGATTGTGTTAATCAAAAATGCATTAAAGTTTTTCAAAATATGAGATAAATAATAATAATTTTTTTTTTTTTTTTAAATCTGAAAGGTTTCAGATTTTAAATTACGTCCAAAGAGCCGCTTTTTTAACATTTTGTGTGATAAATTTATTTATTAAATATCACGTTCTTCGCATTTAAACCATAAAATTCAGTTCAACAGCAATATCGCAAAATAGTTTTAAAATGAGCATATCTTTAGAATTTTCGATACAGAGACTCGCATACTAGAGATAAAAGAGTTTTTTCTCTACAACGTTGCCATCGCTCGCTTTGAAATCTTGAGTTTGTTAATCAAAAATTCGTTAAAGTTTACAAAATATGAATCAATAATAAAATAAATTCCAGATTTCAAATTTGGGCTTCCACATGCTCATATTCGAAGGAGAATAACGCCATTCAAAATTCGATGGCTCCATTGTACCATTGTTTTATCACAATGCGAGAAATATGCATACATTTATGTAGAGTTTTCATTATTTAATTTCTTCAAATATAATGCAGGACTCTAACATTTGGTGGCAACAGTTTGAAAAGTGAAACGGACATTTATAGTGAACCAACGCAAAATCGCAAATCGAAAATTATAGTCCTTCAGAGACAAAGCCCCTTTGGACTAATAATGTCGTTCTTTGAAAATATTTTTAATTAAATAGATTATGAATTGAACACATATTCGTTAATTAAACCGATTCAAAATTAAGAAACGAATATTCTTAAGAACTATATCCATTGCTTTCAAACATGTTCTAACATTGCTATTGGGCAAGTAATGTAAGTCACATATGTGACTTACAACTATCAAAATCTATTAAATTAAGTTACAACTATTAAAATTAATTGATAATGACTTACAACTATTAAATTAAATTACAACTATTAAAATCAATTGATAACGGATTGATTTTCAAATGGGAAATCAGAATTAGTTTACTTAAAAGTTTTCTTACATTTCAAAACTACTTCTAAACTGATTTAACATCTATAGTTGCTGCTCTTAAAATATTTATTTCCAGATCTCCAAATTTCTGAATTCTAATATGCGTCTCTAACTAAACGCTTTATCACATTAGGCGATGCGTGACATAACACGAAACTTTTCCGTTTTTATCAGCAGTTTGAAACGAAGGTTTCTAGAAGCAACAGTAGAATTCAGCAATCAGTTTTACACACGTAACCGAAATATTTAAGACGAATATTTAAGACGCCGGTGAAAATATTGTATAGGCAGTTCTGTTTCACATTGCGCTGGTAAAGACATGTGTTATCATCACAGGTGACTAAGGACAAAGATCATGTACCACATGACCTATTCGGGACGCGGATTTCCTATCTGCATATTGATATCGCAACAATGGGAGGAGTTTCCTCGTTGGACCAATGAGTTTGCAATAGCTGTCGGAGAGTTAACTGTTAAATTATGTTGTCCATCGTTACATCGTCAAATTTTTTCCCGTTATTTGTAATTGACGATATGGAAAATAATTTACATTATAATGATATACAGAAGGATTTCAGTATCTAACTAAATTTAGAATGAACATGAATATATATTACACATTTTCTGAAGAATTACATAAAATTAATTCTTATTTCCCTATTTCACTAAACATTGGGTGAATTTGGCAGTTAAAAGTTCATTGGTTGATTTGAGAAATCACTCCACTGATTGCTATTCCAGTGTGCATTTAAGAAATTCGCTTCTGGGATTTTCGCATTCAGAAACATCGAGTAAGCAAGAATAAAACTTTTTCAACTTTGTTGTTATCATCAAAGCTTTAAAATGCTCGAGAAAGAACGTAAGTCAATGGATTTGTTTCATCAAAGCTTATTTGAAATGGACGTATATCATTTTATCTCCGAAGACTGAATTAATGATTAATTCAAAGGGAAGAGAAGAGTGGAAAAGTGAGGTTTAAACTAAGGAAAAAAGAGAAACTTTTACTAGATGTAGATTTTGAATAAAATTCTATCGATTTTGAAACAAACAGGTATGGTACCTTTTTTCACGAATAAAATGTTTTTACTGATTTATTCAAAACCTATTCCAAACAAAGGTTGCTTTATTAATTACTGATAAGGAAATTATTTATTGCTGATAAAATTTTAGTTACTTAATAATTAATCAATCATGAATTATTATTTAATTATTCATTAATTAAAGTAGAATGAATTAATTAGTGATAAATCATTAATTATTGATACAGAAAAACCTCGTGAATTAACCTTTTCTTTTAAAACAGCAAGATGAGATGCAAGAGTGATAAATTCTATCAATTATTATTTAAAATGTTTTCTATAATTTCTAGAAAAGATTTCAAACGATAGAAAATAGTCCTAAAATATCATCGGCGGTTAATAATGCTAAGTTACGTGCCGATGTGCCCAGGATCGGATCCCAGAAAAACATGAATCTTTGTAAGCCTGTGGAGCAAGGAGGCACTTAAAATACACGACGAGACGAACATCCTCAGGAGAGGTTTCTGGTAGGAGAAGAGGAACGAGAGACCCACAAATCACCTGCGGAGGTGCACTTCCTCAACATAAGGGCAGAGTTGAAAAGTTAGTGAGGCCAGACTCTACCTGTACGCCCAGTGATGAAATTCGTGTGTACCCGGCCACTTTTATTTGCACCTATACAGGGTGATTCTAAATTGTTTTTACAAATTAAGAGGGGTGATATTACCAATCCAGATGAGCAATAATTACCATAGAACATAGAGTCGCCTTCCTCTCTGAGAGGCGAAAAAGAGAAATATTAGAATTACAACCTGAACTTACAATAGTGTTGGAAGGCTGAATGAACGAGACCAAAAGTTGCATAATCAGTTTGCGAAACACTCACAGAGACTACACAAAACGGATAAAACCGAAAAATTGGATTTCAGCCCAGACTTTGATGGTAAACACTCAAATGCACATCTTTGGTTGGGAAGCTCTCAACCTCACAAACGATTGCAACAAGTTAATTATCTAAATTATCAGGGGGAAATTAACTATTAGGGGGAAGAACTGCTACCTCGATATGAATTATCAAACGGTAGCATTTTTTTCCTCTTCGCCATCTTCTATCCTGTTCTGGACTTACTCTGCTGCGCTCATTCTATCTGAAGCGCCTTTCTATGGGACACGAAGTTCTGACAGTCGGAACACAGAATGAACTTTTCATGCTAATCTCGGCATATAGCGGAATTTGGAGTTAGTTGATAATATTCAGCCCTTGAATTAGGTAATTAATTTGTTGCAATTGTTTGCAAGGTTGAGACCTTGCCAACCAAAGATGCGCATTTGAGTATTTGCCATCAAAGTCTGAGCTCGAATTAACTCTCGAACGCCAAGTTTTCGGTTTTATCCGTTTTGTGCACTCTCTGTAAGTTTTTCATTAAACTGATTGTGCAACTTTTGGTGTCGTTCATTCGTTCTCCCAACACTATTTTAAGTTCAGGTTGGAATTCTATTATTCCTCTTTTCCGCTTCTCAGAGTGAATGCGTCCCTATGTCCTATGGTAATTATTGCTCATCTGGATGAGTACTGTCCTCCCTATTAATTTGTAAAAATAATTTAGAATCACCTTGTATAAGATTTCATAGGATCTTAATAGTCCTGCTTAATATTAAAAAAGAAAAATTCAGATTTAAATAAGAGTTATTTAAAAATAAGAAACTTCAAAAAAATAAAAGATTGATAAATGAAATAAAAATACTAAACTATACTAAAAGCAGTCATTCTTTAAATAATTATTATGATAGCAGTGTAGAAGATAATTTCTTTTTATTCGATAAAGTACATGAAAAGAAAGTTCGTTCTTGTTTGAAACTGTGTCAAAAAAGAACTAGTGATGATAAAAACCACAGCGCTTTTATCCAGATGGGAGATTACAAATCTAGGCCAGTGAAAAAGGGACAAAAAGCATGCTGAATTGCGAATAACTAGTAGTTATAACTATACCAACAGACTGAAAAACGAGGGTGGTTTAGTTTATCGTCAAATAAATTTAAACTAGCTAAATAAATTATAACACTGAGTCAATGCCCAATCAAATATTTTATTTCTTTTACAGAATTAATTATGAAATAAATGATCGTATGCACATTAATACGTGTTAAAAATTTAACATTCTAATGATTATTCAATGATATGCTGATAAATTCGAATCCTACTCTTAAACAATAGTTATATTCCTTGAAACTGTTAGATAAATGTACTTTTCAGTTAGAATTTCGAACTATTTACGACTACTTAATATTAGAATTCACAAACTGTATTCAAATGCTTTTAGATGTTTTAATATAATACAATTAACAATTTGTTTCAAACATCTAAGACGTATGTTTCAAAATTTGACTTAGACCACTAAGTATTGGCAATTCGACGTTCGACTTGGCCAACAGGTTGGCTGCATGTTTGCTTTTCGTGGCATTCCCCATGTGTAATGTGAATACAGCCTACTTTCCATTAGAAAGTCCGCCAAGAAAGCATCCTTTGTCTGACGGAGATAGCTCTCGTACGTTTTGCTTTATTCGAATAAACTACTCACCAGAATTTGAGTCAAAATGGATACCATTATAAAATTATAAGCAGTCAATTAATTCGTAAAATGAAAAATCATAACCCAAAATAAAATATCAAGAAACATAACACCATCTAATAGAAATGGTCATGAATAAGAAATGAATTATTTAAACCAGCAGCACCACAGAAAAAAATAATACATGAATCTTGTTTAATTCCCGTTCTTCTGCAGAAAATGTTGTGCTTTATCATAAATCCGAGATGTTATTTGTAATGTCACTGCCATTTCAATTAAAAGGTTACATTTTTTGTTTCTTAATTATCTGTTTTTCGGCTGAATTCAACATTCGCAACTTAGAAGAAATTGAACAATATACAGATGGATTTGCTTAAATTATAGAAGAGCATCTACAGCGATTTTCGGAAGACAGAATAGCGTATACAATGCACTTACCACTTGCTGCTTATCTACTTACTGGATGATTGTCCAGTATTTCAATAAACGTTTCAGACATTACGTTTCCAGAATAGGAATTACTCAGAAGTCATTGAATCGGCGAGGCAAAATTGTTGAATTACGTTATTAATCATAAATAAGGCTTTATGCGTCTTATGATTTGTACTGTAACTTACAAGATATCTGTTTTCGATATGAACTGTATTTTGATTAGCACACGTTAAAACAGTTTGTATTTACGCAATTTAAATATAATTTTTTACGTTTCACAGCTTTTTGTTTAGTTTAAGAAACCGAGACATTAATTGTCATTTAAGAATGCACGATCCTAATTTTGAACCTACCGTGACACCAGTTAACATTGCGCATTATGTGCATATCCCTTATTTTTCCAAGGTATTCTTCTTTAATTAGATATTACAGTAAGTGTTTGGGTCTATTTGAGGGGAAGATGTATCGGCGAAGCGCCCAACAAATATAGGGTCACTTATGTTTTTGTATATTCTTCTTTCATCAGATACCCGAATAAGGAACTGGACCTGCTTGAGGCGGAGATATATGGGCAAATTGCGCAGAAAATATAGAAGCCCTTACTTTTCTAAAGATTCTTTCTTGATCGTGTAATACAGTAAAGATATGGGTCTGTTTGATGGACAACAAAATGTCTAGCAATATAAGGTACACTAATTTTTCTAAGGGTTCTTCTTTAGTCAAGCATCCCTGTAAGGATCATGATCTGTTTAAGGCGAAAGTGTATCATCAAAGTGCCCAACAATATAAAAGTCCCTTATTTTTTAAAAGACTCCTCATTAGTCAAGTATTACTGTAAGGACTGAGTCGGTTTGACGGAGCATACAGCAACAATGTATAGAATGCACGGATAGTTATTATTTTCAAAGATTCTTCTTTATTTAGGATCACTGTAGGGATAGGAATTACCGAGTTCCTTTTGAAATGACATCTTTTTTACCGTTTCTGTCTGCTATTTAAAGCGGGACATGTATTATTCTAAGCAAAGTATAAAACAGCGGCCCAGTCATTTACGTCTCCCAGGGTTCTGGTTTACTTGAATATCACTGTAATGTCTTGATTCCGCCTAGGATTGGAGACAAAAATCTTCTCGATTCGTGGAGATCTACGTTAAATAACCGAATTATTCAGAACTAGTTGGTATTTCCCGCTTAACAAAGAGACTTTCTTTGATTAGGATTCTTCGTACCCTTGCTTTAAGGAACTTAAGAGTGAAATCTAGAAGATAACTTCAGTTACGTCAGTTGTTTTACTTTTGAGTCTTGAAAAATGAATTACCAAAAGTATATACTACATTGCAAACTTCCATTTAACCAGAATTCTAGTTAACAAAAGCAGTTAGTAATAGAATTACCAAAAATATATATACCATATAGTAAACCTCTATCTAACTGAAATTCTCATTGACCGAAGCGGTTACAATTAAAATTACTAAAAATGTATACTGCATAGTAAATCTGGATCTAACCGAAATTCTGGTTAACCAAAGTGGTTATTAATAGAATTAACAAAAGTATGTACACTGCGAAAAAAAGATAGTTCTATTTTATAAAGTTTAATAATTAGGAATAATTTGAATCGTAGAACCAAAATATGGAAAACACTTGGCATGTTATTTTAGAAAAAGTTCGATTTTGTGGCAAACTACCTATGTTAGAACAATGCTATATATAAATCTAATATATATCCTAAGTCGCGCTTTCGAGAGATGAAAAACGCAATTTGAATTTCGTCATTGGCCTAGCACAATGGGAGATATAGAACTGTTCCATTTTTTTTCGTAGTGTACAACACTGTAAACATCCACTCAACCAAAACTCTGGTTCACGGAAGCGGTGAAATAAACTAAGCTTAAATTGGTAAGCCCCCAAAACGGGTGATTCCAAATTTTCTGCAAATTAGCATTTTTATTTGACTTTCCTATTATTTAAAATCAAATACAATGACTCCTCTGTCAGGAACCTTCAGTAAGGAGACACTTTCGAAGGCATCCATCCCCTGAAGTAGCGGGCTTCAGCCTGCTCAGATGGCGGGCTCTCCCGCTAGTATTATTTTAAAATTTTACAGCCCAAAAATAAATATTAGAAACTTCTTTAAGCTAAGTTGAAATATACAGAAAGTAATCAGTTTAAAACTTTTACGAAGTGTAGAAATAAATTTATCCATCGCTTTGAATTTACTTTCATTGTTTATCAAAGATAAAAAATATATAAGAGGTAAATAATCATGAAGCTTTGGCAAAAATAACTATGCTACTGCTTTTCAGAATTTCTTTGCTCGGTCAACTATTATATAGGTTCACTTGTAAGTTTCATGTTACTTAACCTATAATCTTATTATTTTACCTCTATTAACACCTCTACTTTCGTCATCTCCCACCAGAAAGCAAATTAGCTACCAGTATATAAAAACGGACCTCTTAAAAGTTTAAAGAGAAAGCTCTGGCAGCGATACTAATCTTTGGGATATTTCCTTGTCCAGCTCAGAGAAGTACGTAATTCGGCTCCAGCCTTTTGCACAAGACATCAACGTTTAAGTTAAACAAGTTTACGGTTGGCTCCCTACACACAAGTGGCCGAATGGATAAGGCTGCTGATCACCAACAGTTTGACCATCACAGACGAATGCATGTCTTTACTGAAAACTTTTTAAAAGAACCTATCTTCGATTATAAAATAGAAAGTAGTTATAAAACGTGTAATAACAAAGTGGAGTTATAAAATGAGAGACCAAAAAATAATAATGCAGTTAACTATGTGTCCCGAGTCAAAATTGAGATACAATAATTACCGTTGAATGATTTTGCTTCTTCAGCTAATTTGCTATCTTTGGAGAAAGATATGAAATGTCTTGAAATCCCAGTTAAATATTTTTACTTAAAAAGTTAATTAGGAATATGTATAGTATTGTTTCGCGTTAAATTACGCTGCCACAGCATTCAATAATGTACGAATTGGTAAATTGTCGATTCCAAGATCTATAAACAAATTTGATAAAGGACATCCTTAATATGACTTTCAAATTGTAACAAAATATGATAATTATAAGGCTTATTTGAGTAGAAAAATGAAATATCATCGATGCACTCGCTAGGATTCGATCTCTGGACTTCCAGTTTGCCAGCCGGCCGTGCTTTCTAGTTACACCACAAAAGCACACGACAGAGAAAGGGAAAATTTCATAATTTTTTCTTACTTAAATGGCGACTTGGGAGGAAAGGACACGATCGCAAATCAAAACGGCCACGAATTCTCGAGCACTACATTTTATTTCGGGCGCCATTTGTTAAGTTATCAGATTGATTTAACAACAGGAAACATAGTTCCGAATTTGCATATCTCCCGACTGCTAATTGAACGTAATTCAAATTACGCAATAGGGAAGGAGAGAATTCCTTACCGACATTTCCCTACTTATAATTTGATAACAAATCTAAACCCAATACACGTATTTATCATTCCTTTACCTTTTTAGAATGTATATGTTTAATGTAATTTATTAATAGACGTGATAATTATTGTATCACTGTTATTTATTACTCTACTTGCAGTTGCCGTTAGTGTAATTATAATGCATTTCTAACTGCATATAATATGTAGCAAAATCAATACGGTCAACGATTTTTTTTTACATTCTAGTATAAAACGTATTAAGTTCCTACATTAAAACATGAGATCTGGAATAGCAACCAACTGCACTTTCGCACTAAAAAGCGCTACTTTCTTTCCCTCTCTCTGGGAAAAAAAATGCTTTGGGCAAATTAAACATGTGACAATTTCTAAACCAAAAAATATTTTAAAAATGTTAGCAGTACATTTTCTAAATATCCGGGAGCTATTTTAATAAAATTTATTCAATAAATCCCAATTTGTTATTAAGGATTTCGCAATATTTATTTTCAACACGAAAGAAATAATTCATGTAAATATATACATTTCGAAAGATAGCCAAAGCTAAGTTCAAAAATGCATTCAAACTAATCGATTCGTTAACTTAGAAGAAATATGCTAAAATGCTAAAATAGTATGCTAAAATAAGAAGTATGCTAAAATGTCTTTCAGTAATACGTTTCTGAAATATAAATAAATCTTATATATAACAGAAAAATGTCTCTTATGATTCGAAGGAAAAAAAAACTTTAAACGCAAGCGAACTGGGAAATTAAATATTTTTTTTTTTTCCTAAATATAAAGGTAATAAATACCTTTCGAAGCTAAAAATATCCGAAGCAATATTTGATGTTAAATTTTGCCTGCAGCTGTGGTATTTTAATGCATATGTTATTAAATTTTGCACAAAACATTTATATAGAATTCATTGCTGTGAGGAAAGATCCACCTTAATGTATCGAATAAAGCAAATAGATGGGCAGCCTTAAATGGAGGTAGATAAATTTGCGCTATTTTCTCGAAATGAGGCATATTTAAGCAATTTTCATTTTAATCATACTCTAGATAAAACTGAAGGGTCACTGAACGTCAAGGAAATGCAATGAAATTAAGCATATTGCATCGGCTAAAATTAACTAAACAAAATTATTCGGTTAACCTAAAAATTATTCATAGATTTAACACGAAGAGAAACATACCAATGTTAAAGTTAAAATTAAGAAACAGCAATATTATGATCGGAGTAGATTTTTAAACAAAACACTACTAATTTCGACGGCGAACTAACATAATTCCTTCTTCGCTATAGGGGGGAGGATCTACTGAATTACTTGAAATTAACACCGACATTTCCCTACTTATTTTAATTACTATTTAATAATGCAATTATTTAGCATTTGGTAGATAAGAAAAATAAAAAAAAAATATCATAATAACGTATAGTTACGAATTTTGTATATATATAAGTAATTTTAGTGAAATTATAGCATTTTTTGAGTAACGTAATAAGGAACATGGTACAGCAGATCAACTTTTTTATTTCTGCCAATCAATATTGATGGTCTTCAAGCAAAACCACACACACACACAAAAAAAAAACACCTGTTTTCCTCGATTTAACCGCAGCATTCGATACCATCTGGAGAAAGAAACTAATTCAAATTGTAAATGAAAGAGAGCACATATATGTATATGAATTTCTGACTTCCTCAGAAATAGAGAATTTAAAGTAAGATTTAATGGAGTCAACTCAAAAATCCAAAAGACCTGGGATGAAGTTCCACAAGGGTCTTCCCTTAGTCCCTTGCTGTTCTTTATGTATGTGAACAACATTCCCTAACACCTTCGCAGAGATACAAAAGTAGCGTGCTATGATGATGATATTGCAAGCTGGCATACTGATGTAAAACTAAAGCAGTCTAAGAAATCCTTGGGGCACTCTCTTAAGGGAATATCCCTGAAACTGAAAATTAACCCACAGAAAACATCTTACAGCGTTAAACATAGATATGCCTTCTCGACAAATTCATCCCTAAACAACTAGCCACTTACAAAGACAGAAAACCTAGTCTATTTAGGATAACCTCTGGGCGCAGAATTATTTACTGAACATATCAGAAAATATACAAATAAATCACTCTCAAGACTGAAAGTTCTGAAAGGTCTATGTGGCACTCATTGAGGAGCAGCTACTAAGACTTTCAAAACTACTTACACCACTCTTATTAGGGCCATCATGGAGTATGAAACACCGTTCTGGTCCCACACTTCAGAATCTGCATTAGAAAAGCTTGGTATACGAGCAAGAGCAGCAAAAATAATTATCGGAGCAACCTCATATACAAATAATCTGAAATCACAGCAAGAATGTGCCCTGCAGATCTTAGAAAACAGAAGAAAATTTAATGTTATCAAATTCACCAACAAGATCACAAGCCGTAACGAAGATCACATTAGCAAAAAAACCCTTTGAGAAATGGAGCTAAAAAACAAGGCTTAAAAATATCTGCTATGCAGAATGATCAAGAAATTAGATAGCAAATCGGTCTGGAACATTTTAAGTATACCAGCAGCCAACTTTACCATTACTACAATCGCTATTAATCTTCTTGAACAATGCTCCAAAATAGAGCCAACTATCAACATCAAAGCTAAAGGAATCAGGACCATAGAATCATACTCAGAGGATGGCTGTATTTGCGCTTTCATAGATGGATCTTCAGAAAAGACGTTAACTAATGGCGGAGCTGGTATAAACTTTATTTCCCCAGACTGCAGCATAAAACAGCATAACATTGGGGCAGGAAAAATTGCTTCAAATTGCACCGGTGAATTTCTTGTCATACAAGGGACTTTAAACATCTATATCAAGCTAAAAAATTCCGATAAGGCAAAGGAATAATAATCTACAGTGACTCCAGGCCTGTTCTTCAATCAATTCAGCAGGATGTCTCAAAACAGACATATGAAATACATAATGCCTTGGCCCACGTCGATCAACTAAATACACACTGTACAATGCAATGGATACCAGCCTACGTTGGCATAGTTGGCAACGAAGCTGCAGACGCCCTGGCCAAAGAAGCGAGACAACGAGTCATCGTCCCACCTCACTTAACGACAAGAATTCTGTTGCTAAATTAAAACTAAGAAATCTGACCAACAGACAGAAATTTCAGCTATGCAAACTCAACGCCAACAGAATTACTTCCAAAACCTTGGCAAGATTTAGAACTGGGCATTTCAGAGGGATGAAAATTTCACCAGACAAAACAAGAATTTATGTTGTCTGCAGAAACTGCCTAGGAATCGAACTTGAACCAGACGACTGGTCCGTCTCTCCTGCCTACCATCTTGACTGCAATGCAACAAATCAATGGCTGTCAACAGGAAGATCTCTATTAAGAAAATTGCCTCGAGATAATTAAGGCAGTCTGTACCGCCCATTATACCATTTAACGTACTTCATGGATACGACAACAAACAAACAATTAACAACAATAGAAATACAAATAAATGAGGAATAAAATAAGAATAATACATTAAGAATAAAATAAGGAGCGCAATGAGGTTAAAAATGATGTAAAAATGTACGGGATTTCAAGCAATAAAATAAATGTTGCAATAGTTTAAACGCATCTGCGTTCATATGAGCACTGCGAGCAAAAAATCTTCCGTTTTCCAATAATCTTCGATCCATGTTAAAGAATGAAAATACTATTGGGACAATATACAAAATATACAAAGTGCAAAATATGAATGGCCAACGATCACCTGCAATATATTGATTTATGTATCCCTTATATCTTCTGTTATTAAATAATTAAAAATCTGTATATATAGATATATATATATAAATCTTGTATGATCTTAAATTCACTTAATGCGAAATCGAGTTATTCTACTACTTGCGCAATAGCTGCAAAGTAAGTTAATAATAATTTATTTACTAAAGAAATATTGATTATTATATATATATACAGATTTTTATTTAGATTTTTTTATATATATTTTGTGTGTTTTATAGATATTTTTTTGTATCTGTATTTTTTTCTGTGTAGGTATGTATGTACATATGCATGTATATTCTTTATGTTGTTTGAAAACAGCAACACCTAAAAAAGCCACCAAATACTGAACACATGTAGTTCTCCATGCGAACTTTCTAATTAGTTTATTATTTATGTTACGTTTTGTGCTACATTACTGAAATTTTTATTAAGAAACTCAGCAATTTAAAAGCATTGGTTTGCAACTTGCGAAGCGCATTCAAATTTGTAAGACAGGAGAGACAAATATCGAAAGATATTTTTCTTTCAAATTTAACCAAAAAACACAAATAATTTAACTCAGCAATTTAGAAGAAATAAGCAGCCGTAACTCGAAAATATAACTTCCACCTACCAGTGTGCTGCCATTCGCCAAAGCGCAGGATATTTAATTTTCCCTTTAAATTTAGTCTGTCATCGTTTAACAAGGTAAGCGATTAAGAGTTACAAACTCAATTCCACCAATTTGTAGTTGGACTCATTAAAATCATTAGACACTTTTTTTAAAACAATTCTTTTGTGCGTTTGGCTGCTCCAGCACCTAGTTAGAGAAAATAGACCAAATTAAAACTAAGATAAGACCAAATTAGAACTAAGGTTGAGACATCTTTCATTCCAAGATATACAAACACAAACCATTTTGTGCACTTTCACCGATTGATTAGGTTATGTTTTTGGAACATGGGAAAGCATAAGAATATCTGTCTAAGGGAAGGAAACCTTCGTCTAGGACATTTTACGGAAAACTGACTCGCATTCACATTGCATATGGGCACTCCACGAAATTTAACTCTGCTTTTCGCTTGGGTCAAACAACCACTCGGTCCTGTTAACCTCGGATGGGACTCTATACAGAGGGTTTTACAGATTTTTAGAACAATGTTGAACATGAATTTAAGAAACATATTTTTGAATAAACAATTCTGGCAATAGCCTACTTAAAATTTGAATTATCATATGCTTGTTTTAAATTTCTAAGGTCCCTTTATGTTAATTTAACATGTTTTTATGATTTAGGTCTTTGCTGCCATTTCTCCTTTTCGTTCCCCAAATATAATGTAAATTAAGGTACGAGTATTTAAAGCGAGCTTTTTAGATTGCAAGACAGAGTGTGTTTTTCTCTCACGAGACAACGTTACTAGAGTTACTAGTTCAAATAAGATCGTATTCTGTGGCTTTATATTGCAATTGCCGACATGCTACTCCGGTCAGAAGTTAGAGCTAACTTCGCGTGAAATAAATTGCATAGTCTTCCACTACTAGATTTAGTTTCGATTTGAATATGTCTGTGAATTTTGAGCTATCTCGGCACAGGTGGTTGGCTGACTTTGTTAAGCAGAGGACGTGCAGTTTATGTAAGCTTCTGATTTAATAAAAAGGTTATTTTGTAACTCTCCCAAGTGTTTGTCGTTGTCTACAGACAAGCAATAATTCCCTCCAAGTCTGTTAGGCGTTTGGATACCATTTTATGCTACCCACCAAACTCAATAAATTTATTCTTCTTTCAAAATGTAGCGTATAAACAAGCTGTGAACCGAAGGATACGTTTTTGCGCTTTCCGAAGAGAAAGATTCTTATTCGATAATTCACCCAAGTAGCACAGCAACGTTGTAACGATGCTGCAAACTCGTCGCGGATGTCGTTGCAAAAACGCTGCAATATGTCGTCTTTAAGACGCCCAGATGTCCGCGAAACTCCACTGTTTTGCAACCGTTGCAAAGACGTCTTTATTACGTCTTTGCAGATGAGATTTTTGTCGCATAGATGACGTTATTGCGTCTTTCGCAGGTAATATTTTGGTTGTGAAAGCATCGTATCACGACGTCTTAAAGACGCCTAAATGTTCGCAAAATTCCACCTTTTTGCAACAGTTGTGAAAATGTCGTTATTATGTCCTTGTGTTACATATTGATTTATGCAGAAAAATAAGCTTAATAATTAATATATTTTTCTTCATTTGTAAAATTTTGTATTCTTTGTATTTATCTAAATTTTAAATATATTATAATTTCCTGAAACCCAGAAGATAATACAATTTTTTCTCTTTAGACAAAATATGCATAAGTAATAATAGCTTTTATTATTTTAAGTACTTTAAACTATAGTTTCTAAATTTCTCTTTAGACTAAATATATATAATTAGTAATAACTATAATTATTTTGGAAAAGTGCAGAATCACCCACTGCTTGTTGGTAAATATATATAATTAGTAATAGCTTTAATTATTTTGGAAAAGTGCAGAATCACCCACTGCTTGGTGCGTTTTTAAAAATTTCACATACTCGGTATCCACGTACACATCGACTTATTTTCACTTATAAAAACATCCCAGAATTGCACAAACAAAGATTGAAGTCTGATATTTCCAGAAGAAAAAACTCCATTTTGTTATTCCAATGGCTTTCAAAGTGTGAAACGTCATCAAGACAAAGCAACGAGTCTTACTTCTAAAAGTAAAACAGTATTCCTTTAGAAAAATGAAGAGTGATACAGGAATTGCTTATATACCCTTTGAGCGGATTTGTTGAAATTTCATAAAATTTCATCGATAGGTATTTTTTTGAAAGCAGACAAGATGAAAAACAGCAAACTCCTTCACCGGGAATCGAACCACGGACCTCTGGAATACTTGCCCAGCGTGCTACCGTTACACCACGAAGGCACGCTAGGGAAGTGGGAGAAATACCTTATAGACTAATGCGCCTTAGATCTTTTGAAAAAACTCTTCCTAAGCGCAAACCTACCACGATTGACGGACTTTGGAAAAGTAGTGAAAGAGGAATGAAAATCAATATACCTGGAAGGTTTTTGAAAACGCCCTTCTATCTTAAAAATCACGATGCAGACTTATAGTCCAAAACATGTTATCAGATCGAACATTTAGAAAATTATACTTTGCATTTTAATTATTAACTAAAAGACGCCGAAATTGTTCTAAAATTGTGTAAACATCCTCTGTATAGCGCGAACGAGTATGTTTAAATAATACACCGAATTCAGGTGAGCACTAAACTTTATCCTTTCTCTTATCATTTAATATATAGTGTACATTGATTTTAAAAGAAATTTTTTCTTATTAAATATTTAAAATGCACTTTTTTTTATTACTGCAACAGAAATGAAACACCAAAATTTTGCGATCCATATCTTAGAGAACCAATGTTATAGATGACAACTTCAAGGCAGGTAGAACGGTAAGAACGCATTCTACTGAAGAATGCGGAAAGTCTGTTATTTTTAATGTGCTGGAAACTAAACATCTATAACTAGACAATTATTTAGTTATGTCCTCTGAATTTATGAGTAGAATCCTGAAAGTTTAACTTCGTATGCAAACGAAGTTTTCAAATAAATTGATGTTTAAAATCGCCAGCAGAGACGATTTTGCCGTGAGCTTCTTAATAATTTCCCTTCAGCTGGAATAATTAAATGTTCCAGCGTAGAACTGTCATATGGCAAATTTAACAATTAAATTCCTGCGAAGACTGTGTACACTTCGCTCTTGATTATTTGACTAAACTGGGTGATCTTCAATTCGTCATATTATTTCAGGAGCTGAACATGGTAACCTAAGCATAGTATTCAAACTGACATTTTTCTGCATTTCTGGGTAACGTTGTGGATTGCAAATTTTCAGTTAACTTCATGGGTAGTTTAATTCTCATTCTCGTCTCACTATAGGTAACTAAAAGTCTTATAAAAGAACAAATTTTTGTAATTATTAAAATTTATTTATTTTTTTATTATTTTATTTATTTATTTGTGTGTGTGTGTATTTTTGTAATATTGTGCTTAGTTTTGCTTAGTTATTTGTTTATTCGTTGCGTTTAGGAAAATAGCTTTAGAGTTTATTCTGTTTACAATTGAATTTGTGACAACATGTTTCGTACATAATTATCCGTTTCCTTTATAGATCTTTCAGTCTTTCAATTCTAAGTCCAACAACATTTAAATTAAGACACAATAACACGCCGAACAAATGCTAATTCAGAAGTCAAACAACACAAATCAGCGTTATATTTTCAAATTTTCACAGGACTAGTTTCGATGGTTTCGCGAAAAGGAACATGAGGCATATGTTAGAAAAAAGGAAACACACAAGTCTTCTGTTGCCCAACATTTTTGGTCCGAAAATCACACTTTCAATTTTTCTGCTGCCAAAATTATTCAAAAAACATATTCCATTGGAGAGTGAGTGAGTGAGTGACGGAGGACGTGGGCACCATCCCTCTGGATTTTCTAGAGGCATTTCACATTCAACAAAATATTTCTGTTCTAGTTAACAATCCTAATTCCAATCCATCTTTGCCTTCGGCCTTTAAGAAAATTATATTTTAGTTCTGGTTTCATCAACAGATGGTAACACTTGCTTATTCTTGTCCAGGCTTTCTTATCTAATCATTATATCCTATCTCGTTCATTTGCGCTTTTGCAGCTGAGGATGGTGGTTCGGTAAAACCATCGAAACTAGTCCTGTGAAAATTTGAAACTATAACGCTGATTTTTGTTGTTTGACTTCTGAATTAACATTTAAATTGTAAAACTAGCTCGCATAGAATATTAGACATATAAAACAATGCTACTAACAGGCATTGGCAAACGTTTAGCAATTTTTTGCCAACATCGCGACTTTCTAAAATTTGCCAACATCGCGACTTTCAATAATTTCTAAAAGATTTGGAAAACATATTTTCGGAGTCTTATAGGCTATTTTTGTAGAACCTTCCAGAAGCCTGTATTACGCTACATGAATCGGGTTGTCAGAGCCAGGACGACCCATCTGTTAATCCGCTGTGAGAATTAGCGATTTAAAAAAAGTTAATTCGCGTTTTAGAGATTACTTTGAAAGTCAGGTTAGGACTTTACGAAATCCTTGTGCGTTAAGGTGGAATTGGTTAATATCAGGGTGTTACTGAGCTATTTACATCTATTTATTTTCTGTGTGGTTTTATTGTTTATAATAATAATTAAATTTCTGAATGTTTGAGCTGAGTGATTATTTAAAGATAAAGTCACGAAGCTGTAGCTTACAACAATATTTTCTTTTTTAGATAATTGTCATTACTCTTTTTAGATATTATTACCTTTATTTTAGTTAACACACTGTTTTATGCTAATTCTTTACCTGCCTTCAATTTCTTCAGTCATCCTTCATGAGAGTATAAATTCGGTTGACAGAGACAGAAGTTTAACAGCCATCCAGTAAACTTGTTTAACTTGATTTATCTAATTATAATCGACCGTTGCATTTAAGAGGTAATGAGAATTACTTTGAAAACCGGTCTATTTAAGTAAGTAAGGTTCCCATATGACTCGAATTTTCTGGGACAGTACTGAATTTTCAGTCCCTGTCCCGATTTTTGGTCCCGAATTTATAGAATTTATCCTGAATTCTCCCGAGAAACAGTTGTGCGAGAACGTACGAGTACGTTACGTAAAAGTTTAACCGCATATTTAGGTAGTTTAGATTGCAAACTGAGAATACAAGCGTAAGTTAATAGACACGCAACCATACCGGCCGCAAAAAAACAGGGTATTCTCCATCTAGCGTTTAGAAAAATTGTAGTTGGGCTGTTCTATATATCATTCTTGTATTTATCTCCCCAAGCCACCAACATACACGGAAGTTTTGCTCACAGCTCACAGTTGTAGTTCAGACATTCACTTACAGACAGCACTGCAATTTTTAACTGATATTCGATTGTGATTTAAATTAATAATATATGCATATATTTTTAATTATCAGCGGTGCATTTATCATTCCCTTGCGCATTATTACACGGCATCTAAAAATAATTTTGTAATCTGCTGAAATCTCATTGTAGATATATCCATCTAAAGTCTCTGAAGTCATTCTTTTTTCTCACGTTTAGATCGTAAGGGTTTTACTCCAGCATCATTTTTATTTTGCATAAGCATTAATTATTTTTTGTTTTGTTTTATAAATCTGCCGAAACGATCACGGGTAATGACGTTTCCCATTTGGCAACGGCGTAAATGTTTTATTTACGAGTATTAACGGTACATTACATGTGGGCTAAGGGTATGTTTTACTGCAGTTTAACTTAATTAACTATTTATTTTACCACTGATATTTTTAGTCATGGGTTCTAAAACACGAAAGTTTACATTTAACGAAGACCTATAGAGAGATGAAAGAACTTATAGAAAAAATGTAAGCGATTCCGATGTATATGTTCTTCAAAATTTTCAATAAGCCATGATAAATAAACAAATGTCATAAAAAACTCTGCTGCTGCATCTAGCTCGTCATTAAAGATTTTCTTCAAACAGAAGAAAATGGGGGATAAGGAAGAAGAATCAGATGCAGTAGAAGGTACTTTTGCATACCATACTATTTGCCACAACCATACCTTTAGAGCTATGGGTTGCAGGTCAAAGCTGCTTCAAGTGGCATTTGAGCCTAAACTTACATAAGCGGGAACCCATTCCGAAGCAATACTACTAAATGTTTTCAAGTCTTGCGCTTTAAGAAATTCAACACTGCAGCCATCATTCTTTTCGATGATAAGAACGTACTTAAATTCCATCGACTTCCTTTTGCTCTCGGGATCTAAATAAAGAGCTAGATTTTATCACACGTGAGGAATCAATCAAAGCACACTGAACAATCCGAAGAGAAATATTGCAGATCATCACAGGCGTACTTCTTAATTTGCATCAGCTTTCCTGTCAAGAACTGCAGAAATCAGTTAACACGAATCTTTCTGTATCCTATTATTGGATTAGCATTAATGCAGGTCCTTTTTACCGTACTTGTATGCTTCGGCGATGCATTTGTCATTTTGGATTAGTGCTTTAATGAGTGAAAGTTTTTCATTGGTAGTGACGTTCTGTCTGACTGTATCTGGCCTTACAATTACTATCCCAATATCTCTGAAGTCATCGATACACATTACTTCGATTTATTGGGTAGTCCCCATAAACCGGCTATGAATCGATGTTGCTGAATTAGCCCAGATTTGTATAGGAATTCGATCACTGCCAGTTCGCTCAGTAGGTTCTTAGAATGATCATCCATGGTAGATTACTCAGTACAACAAAAAAAATTTAGGTATACATTAGGCGGTAAAGGACAAATGCTTCTGCGTACAAAATTCCTTTTTCTGACGTTTACAATTACAGAGCATTGTATTGTGCGTGACTTTCGATTGACATTGCAATCAGTGTACGATGAAGGAAATTTGTCATAGCAAGGGATAATTAAAGAATGTATTTAGATAGCTAATTAGGTTTAATCTTTCAAATCTATTTCATGAGAGCGTTTTTATGAAATGTATCAAATGCATTTATTTTTAAATTTTAGCAAAATAAAATCTTCATTACAGTAAAAATCATATTATCATTGGAATTAAGATTTAAGCGCCAACGAATCATTCATTGGAATCCAAAGAATATCATTAAGTTTCGAATATGCCAAACGATATCGTAAATTTACGCATAAGCAGAAAAATTATATACACGTAATTAACTTTACAGAGTTAACATAGTTACTCTCTACGTAGTTAATTTCACAGAGCCAAAAAAATCTATTAAAAGAAAATAAAAATTCCCCCTCTTTTTTAGCTGCATTTATTTAAATGTATCATTTTCTTTTAAAAAACTGAAAGAAGACACCGTAGATTTCACTTCAGTTAGTGAAATTTCAATTGATTCGATTCATTAATACAAATTTCACAACATTAGACCTCTTTTTTATGCTATGAAATTCTTTATTACAGTGTAGAGCATATTTAGTATATTTCGATGTAAGAGATTTGATAAATGTGCAATGCCATTGCAGAGATCAGAATTCCGAATCTTCCGATATCCAGCTGGATATTCTTGGGCTACAAAGTAAGGAAGGATAAAGTACGGTATTCCTCTGTGCTACGTTAAGGAAAAATAAAATACCTTACAACAGGGCTTAACTTGCATAATATGAAATCTAGTGGAATCAGCTATTCTCAGTCATATGCGGAATTGATCCACTTGCAAATGTTATTCAGTAAATGTAGTTCATCTCCTCAACAACAAATTATGAAATAATCCTAGGAACGATGTGAGAATTAGTTCATTCATTATTAGATAAAGAGCTAAGCCTATTTTGTCTAATATACTGGCTAATGACGATTATTTAGGTTATCTCATTTATTACTTCCGAAGTCTTTTAGTAAGCTTTCATTCATAACAAAGAATGGTTTGTTACTTTTCATGTCCAGTACAATTTCATAATTAAATACGTACAAATATTATAAGAATTATATATCTCTGCTCTACTTATGTTTATTTACTCTCCATTTCAAAATGAAAAAAAAAAAAAAAAAAAAAAAAAAAAATATATATAATCGAGCGCACAAACGTCCTTAGACGGTCTTTACTTTTGCAGCTGTTATTGGTAGGTATATGCTTGCAATTACAAAACTGAATTAAACTCATGTTTTGCGTTTTTTTTTTCAATTAGGTAAACCAATTTTAGAAATAATGAGAAATCTTACATTTTATACCGTTCTTCATTTCCTAAATTTGTATTTAGGAAAATTTTATACTTCTTATAAGAAATGAAACGCATAAGGTTTGTCTCGCGTACGACAAAAATTGATCAAGATATTTAATTTCAAAATTTTGGATATATGATATCATATTTTACTGAGTGATAAATAAATTAGAATTATTCGATGCTGAATTTTGCCCTTAAATTCCCATTGAATAATATTAATTTATGATTTTTCGGTGTGCAACATTCTTTAATTTATAATTTTGTTAGAATTGAAATGCCGAAAGAATTTTTACGCAAACAATTTAAAGTTTTCAAACACTAAAAGTACGTAATTGTCCTAAACTCAGTTAGGTACAAATGCAGATCTTTCGCTCTTCATTTTGTGTGTGTTTCAGTTAGAATATCTCCTGAATACAGTTTCTCATTCTTAAAAAGAAATAGCTTTTGTGGTACGGGGAGTCAAACGTTTTTATAATGAGCGCAAAATTATCCAAAAAATAAGTATAGGGACCAAGGGAATGTATAAACTGTTAAATTTCATAATTTTTAGAAATAAAGCATCTCTCAAATTTAGAAATACCAAAAATTGAATATCTACATTTAAAACGATTTCGTAATTAGAAGTATATACAGAGAGTCAGACAAGGGGACGCAGATTCCTGCGCCAGAGGTAACAAGGTTTGTACAGAATCTAAAATCCCACAGTCAGTTTTTCAGGAAACAGAAACTCCTGAAAGACTCCAAGGCAATGCCACTAACTAGCGACCAGTCGATTGACATTAACGAATGGAATGAAGCAGAGGGCAAAGAGTATGTTTTGTATTCCTCGCCCCTCAACTACCAGGGTCCTCCTTTCCAGCCCGTACAGTTCTGCGCGCACAACAAACATGTAGGCGGTTTTATTTCCATGAGAAATTAGAAACAAAGAGATGTAACAGCATCTCACTTGAGCCTCAACCTTCAACAAAAAGGGAAACCAGAAGGGAGGGAAAATGGAAAAGGAACAAAAAAGAAGAGTAGAAAAGAAAAGGAAAATAGATCATAAGAGCTCAAGAATCGTGACCCCCGTCCGACCAACAGAGTGATTCCTTGAAGGGCTAAGGTACCTCTGGATTGCCACAGCCGTACTCATGAAGAGTGAGCTCCTAAAGGTGCTATTTTGACTAGGAACTATAATTTGCTAAAAACAGCTAAATATCATTCTGCGCTGCTATCTCATTCTTGTTTTTAATACCGATAAGATAACAGATACCAAGAGATGATGTTTAATTCTTTCAAACAAATACAGCAGCAAGCGAGATTTTTTATGCTAAAAATGAACAAAAAATGATGTTGTTGTTATTACATACCGCTGATAATTGCGTATGATAACAGCAAATTGGAAACATCAGATTAGAGCAGTTCACTAAAATCTGAAACCATTAGCTATTTGTAAAACTGTTATTTCTTTCGCACTGTAAGTTTATATAGTATACACTGGTACGTCGGTATATGTCTGCTTTGAAATATGTTCAGCTTGATATACCTCCGGTTTTAATGGGAAAAATTTTGTCTGGATATAATATTTGTTTGAAAAACGACTCCAATTCGATTATTCCCGACTGCGCCGACCACCCTTGTTTATCTCTTTCGAGACAATGCTACGACTGCCCAATAACATCGGTACGCCTATTGCTACTATTCAATAAACTGCCTACCTTGTAACTTTGAATTTATATGTGATTTTGTGCATTTTGGTAAATGTTTTGTAAATTCGTTAACAATGAGTTTTATAACAGCTAATGAGAAGTATCAAACAACAAAGAAAATGGTTAGGATCAAAACTGCTGAAAAGTATCAGGATGGCATGCGTATCCGGTACTTCACTACCGCATAGTGTAGGTAGAATATATTGGTATATATTATGAAAATGTGAAAAACAAAGGCATTTTTAGATCAGTTAACATCTGAGAAAAGTGTGAAATTGTTTACCACAGATCAGAGACATTCGAGCGTGCTGAGATTTTTTTTAAGCTAAAGAAATAACATTTATGCATAGTATTAAGTATAGTCTTTCATTTATATGCAGCAAATGTTTCACCCACTACATCTGTGTTTTAGTATTAAACAGTATTATAATAATAACAATTGGGTTTTTTAATAAGAGCGCATTAATTATTTTCTCTTATTTCTCATTGGAATGGTCATTTACGTCCCGTTTCGTACAAATCTAAGGATATGGAACGGATTAATGACGTATGTTAAAATATACACTCTACACACACACACACACACAAATAATAATAATAATAAAATAAAAAAAGGGGTACAATTCTATATCTCCCGTTCTAATGGGCCATTTGGAGAAATTGTATTTTTTATGACTCGAAACTGCGACTTAAGATATAAAAGGTGTGACACAAAAAAAACGAGACTGGTCCAATAAATCATTGTACTTACAGAATCAATTATCCCCCTCAAAGTAGTTCCCTAGTAGTTCGGTGTAGTTCAAAGTAGTTCGGTGTTGCTATTGCTGGTAACAGTTCTGGAACGAGGTTTTTGAGTTGCCCTTCAGGAGATTCGCCGTTTTTGCCTGAAACTGTTCGGCTGAGGTAAAATAGGTTCCCTTTAAGTAAGATTTAACTTTAGGAAATAAAAAAAGTCGCATGGGACCAAATCAGGTAAATAAGGAGGATGCCACATCACAGTAATGTTTTTGCTGGTCAGAAACTGCTTGACAGATAGGGCCGTGTGAGCGGGTCTTGGTGCAACAGCCATCCATCACTCCTCAACTATGGCTTTTTTTCCCTAGTCTTTTTAATACTACAATATAGTAGTATTGATTAACAGTCTGACACTGAGAACACATTCAATCATGATAAACGTGCTGGCCGCCAAGGAACAGTGTGGAAGATGATAAACGCGCTGGGCGCCATCATCTTCCACACTCTTCCTTCCCCCTAAAAATCGCTTATGCCATTCAAACACACGTACATGAGACTAAGTTTCATCTCCATAAGCCTCCTTTAACATTTGAAATGATTCTTTCGTGGCTGATTTCAAAAGTTTCACAAGAAACTTGATGTTGATTCGCTGTCCGGTTTTCACGTCAGACATTTTTCCGGCCGAATGCAGTTGCACGTGTTCGCTCAATGATGCAGTACTCCCCACTGGCGTGGTGGGTTATATTGAAACTGGCCGCATGGATGACGAGGTGTATAGCATGACGTCACCAAAACAGTTGTTGCCAACTCCACTCTGTTTTTAAGCCACACACTTAGTCTCTTTTTTTGTGTGAGTGTCGTATATTAGAATTTTATATAGCACTGTTCTAACATAGGTATTCTGACACAAAATCGGAGTATAATGACTCACCGAGAACTGTAAAAATTTATCTCAGGGCACCCTTTTTCAGTTTGCGCCAAGAATACTTCACTTGACGAAATTCTTAATTTATGGAATCCTATTTTTCCTTTTCATAAAAAATATGCCAAATTTCAAAACACGCCAATATTTTAATTTATTACATATATCTTGAGAAATGTTGAATAAAAAACTGTATTTTTTTTCAAGCATGCCTAGAAATAAATAAAGTGATGGAAAACATTTTATGAGTTACAATTCAAAAAAATTTTCAAAAAATATAATGCAAATTTTAAAAATAGATCAGAAAATGTTTGCTAATTTTATTTGGATTGAACCTAAATTTTAAACTGTAGAAGAACGAATCCAGTAAGTTAAAAAGGATATATTAAGAAATATATACCAAATTCAATCAATAATGCGGAGCTAAAATTTTGACAGCTAATGTTTCCAAAACTGCTAGTACAATTTTTACAAACTTGACAAAAATGTGCACGATTGTCTTAAAATTTACAAACTTTGGGTTAATTTGGGTCGTAGAATCAAAATATGAAAAACAAAATTAGGCATGTGATTTCAGAAAAAGTCCTATTTCATGTCAGGATACCTATGTTAGAACTAAGTCTGATGTGCATCCTAAGTCGCGCTTTCGAGACATGAAAAATGCAAGTTAAGTTTTGTCAATCTGCCCAGTAGCACGGGAGATATAAAATTGCCCGCGCCCCCCCCCTTTTTTTTTTTTTTTTTTTTTTTGCAAAGTATAGCATTGCATAAGATGCTGAATTTCGGCAAGTTAAAATAATAATAAATAATTATATTTTCATGCTACCATTCTCAAAATGATGCAATCGAATTAACTTATTTAACAATTTAAAACATAATTAACGAACGCCGTTTTGGAAATGTTAAGCGGGAAATGCGGTTAATTATCTCCTTAATGCTTGTGGGAACACGTTAAGAAAAATTTTACCATACATGCGTTACGAGAAGAAGCACAAATGCGGTCAATGATCTCCTTCCCTTGTCTCAAGATAATCACTTCTATAACCGAAACAAATAAACACTTGAAACAGTCCCCTTCAAAGGCGATACGAGATAATACAAGAGACTTGTGCAATATTAAGAACTAAGTGAACGTTTCTATAAATATCACTTTGTAGTTTTCGATTAAGTAGGATTTTGTAAATTACGAGAACAAAGGTGTGACTGAAATTCATTTTTAAGACGCGTAACTGATAATTTAAGAGTCTCAATTTATGCTTTCAACATTCTTTTTACATGTAATTAAAGAGCTAAGTTTTAATGAACACAGTTATAATGAGGTCATAACCAAGATGATTTAAAGAATCGTACTAAAATCAGGTTTCATTCTACATGCATTAAATGTGTGGTCAAAAATGGTTTCAATTAACAAATATACTATTATAATGAGATCACAAATGTAATGGGAAAACAATCCTTATCTTTTAAATTTACTCTTATTCCTTTCTTCTTATTATTATTAATTCCTTTCATTACGTGAGTTGAACAAAGATGTATTATACACATTTCACTAAATACGCACAAATAATCCTAAATTGAATAGGTGAAAGGAAATATATAGAAGTTAGAATGCAGTTACGGATAAGAGAGAAATGTAACTATCTTCCATGTTTACCATTCTCTCCTAACTTCCCTTTCTTTCCATTTTTACTCGCAAGGGATGGAAAATAAAAGACGAATGTTTTCGGAAGTAGTTTTGCGTAAGATATTAAAAAGTGTTTTAAACAAACAATCATTTTCAAAATTTATAAATAAAAGATAAATTTAAGTTAGCATTAATTAAATGTTAACTTATATTTAAAAATGTATCATGTAAATAAATACAAGTTGTTTTAAATATTACTTGAATGATTTTTAAACTTGTATAATCATTAAACTTTTAGAAGTGGGAAGCATAAAAACTTTCCGAATGGTTAGTCGGATGTGCTTCCAATTTGCGCTACGAAGGCACGCAGTAATAAGAGAAAGCAATATCAGCTACGTTATCTCGAGACTCAAACTTCAGGCTTTTCAATTGCTAGCTAGACATGCTTCCAAATATAGCAGAAAGCCCACCAGCGGCGGAGCGGTAAACTCGCTGAACACTGGTAGTTCGAACCGGGGTTCGAAACCCGGAGAACGGGCTGGCTGCATTGGGATTTCCGTGGTTTTCCTCTTGTGTAACGTGTCACAAGCCAGTTTCTCTTACAAAGTTCTCCACGAAAGCACCCCTCCTCATCGGCAGACAGCCCTCGAGTGCTTTGCCATAATCAAATAAACCAAACCATCCAATTGCATTACAAAGGCATGCGGTAAAGAGTGGGGGGAGGGAAGTACTTTACGTACTGAAGCTTAGGCATTAATTATCAATATACTGCAGTTAAGTTATCCTGATTTTCCGGTGGCAGCGAAACCATCTGCACAGCTTACAGCCTAGATTCAAAACCTGGAGAAGGAATAGTTATTTGCAAATGTATAGTGTTTTTGCTGCGTAAATCCACTTAAAGGTCTCAAGAGAGGCTAGTTGTTAAAGAAAGCAGTAAGACTGTAGAGACATCAGGATTTTTTTTTTTTTTGGAAGCAGTAAAGATGAAAAATGAGCAATCGCCTTCGCCGGGAATCGAACCACGGACCTTTGGAATCCCGGCCCAGCGTGCGTAACCACTACACCACGAAGGCACGCTAGGAAAGCGGGAGAAATACCTTATAAGACATCCTCGGATCCATCTCCCGAAAAGTTCTTTATCAAAATGAGTACGGAACTTCTGCCTTCTTGCGATTAATTTGGTGCCCCCTCCCCGTGATGCATCCTTGGCAACTTCCTCGTGATGAGACAGTTAAAAATGACAGTTGAGTTTTCCATTTCTCAGAATGCGTTAAGTTGCGTATGTCCGGCTATTTGGAGAACCAATATTGCAGCAAACCAATAATGAGAAGAGATATGATTATATTATTTCCGCATAAACAATCCGCTTCCGATTTTACAAAATTGCAAAGAATTAAAGGAATATCATAAATTTAAAGAATAACAGTTTTAAAGAAGAATTTTTGTCACTTCCATTATCTTCGTTTTAATGAAACTGAATTTTACGGGAAAATTACATAACTAAATAAGACGCAAGATGAGAACGAAAGTCTATGAATTTACGACAAATTGCATTCCACTTGCTAAAGTCATAAACTTCCTACTGCATTCAGAGCACATATGCTTAGTAGTCGCTTTATTCGCAGGTTGCTGAAAAGTTTACCAAAGCAAAATACCTAATATTAAACTTAATTTCTTAGAAATTTCTGAGTAATTTGAGAAATATATTCCCTCTCATGTACTCGTTTGCAATTACATATTTTGGTTATTGTAACAGAAGTTAACTTTCTGCAAAAATTCTTGAACAATCCAGTACTTCACGGAAGCACTATTTTTTTCTTTCTCGCCTCATTCGAAACTACGTATAATTTCGAGCGCAACAAAATTTCAAACATGTCTTATTTTCTCTTTAATATTTCAGTTCGAAAGATTCAGGAGCGATTCAAAATCAGTTGCAAAATTTCTGCTTCAGAAAATAAGCCGGCATGTACAGGTACTTACAAAGACGTGGATTGATGGAGTTGAGCAGGCATCAATCGCAAAGGATCTTGGATTTCAAGAAGCGACAAATTATTTTCCAACTTGTAAGGAAAACAGTGTAAAAGGGTGAAAAATAGTAATCACAACTCTGTGTCTTAATGTAGAGTAACACATGGCTAAAATAAAAAGGAAAAGCTTTAGATATTTTCACGTTCTTTATTTTGATTTTTTAGTAAGGGTGCCGTACTTCGACAAAGCCTCTGACTACTCCTTTGAGGGTTCTGCTGTAGCTGAGCCCCGCCAGTGGCCGAGAGGTTAAAACCGCATAGTACTGTAAGTTCGACCTGGGTTTGGGTGCAATCCCAGGCAAGCGAATTAACTTCATGACCGGTTTTTGTGGTTTGCTTTAACATGAATACGAGCCAATTTTCCTCAAAAAATACTCCACAAAGCTTTCCCTTATCTTAAGCAGATAGCTCTTGTGGATTTGCCATGTTTAAATAACTTAAGCTATAATCTCATGTAATTCAAAATTTCCGCAAAACGTCTAATAAAAATTTCAGCCAAGTTCACCTTACCCATCACAATTCAAAATCCCAGTGTGGTGCTCTAATAGTTGCTCGTAATTGAGTTTTAATGAACAAGGCGAGATATCTCAGTATTGTAGATGGCAATTATGTTTTTTAAAAACTCTTATAGTTTTATAGTATTTAGAGTTCGGGCCTGAATCCTGAAGTAGACATGGTTGTAGCTGTCTGTCTTTTCATAGGAGACAAACGGTAACCTCCACAATAAAATGGCCACCACTTCTGGCCTCGGGAGTGGCCAATGTTAAATAGGCAAGTGCACGCCAATGGATTAAACAAATATTTTCGTATTAATAAAGAGTGCCTCCAAAGCATCTTTTTTACATAGAAAGCCTTTTAAAGATATAAAAAGCTTCATTAATTGAGAAAAATAATTAAGCTTCTTATATTCACGAATAAATTATTGGTCTAGTTTTTAAGGGGTTCATACACCTTAAAACCCATAAAACCTTCGAATATGTGACTGTTGCAAGAATTCGGATAACTTATTTATTTTAAAAACAATTACTTCCAACTTTTTACAGCTGACTACATAATATAGCTGCTTTTTGAAATAGTAATCAGAAAGTTTGTGTTGCCACAAATATTTTTATAATTTAATTTGCTTTGTGACAAAAGTTTTCGTCATGTTTCCACCTTGCGTGCACAGTTTAAAACATTCTATTGCATAATTTAATTCCATATTTAATATATAGCTTTTATAACATTTAGAAACTACTGTGAACCTAAAATTCTAAAAATTTCATGTTAAATTTTTATTTTATTTCGAGTTGAGTTTATAAAATGTATTTTACTAAAAAAATCTGTAATGTTTTCGTCCATAAAATTTTTCAATATTAAAATATTCATCAGATTTTTGGTTCAGTTAGAAAATTGTGCCCGTTTAAAGAATTCAATCAAATTTCAAGTATGTACCGTTAGCCATTTTTAAAATATCATGCGCGCAAGGTGGAAACGTGGCGAAATATTTTGTCACAAAGAAGATTAAATTACAAAAATATTTGTTGCAACACAAACTTTCTGCTTACTAATTTTCAAAGCAGCTATATTGTGTAGTCAGCTGTAAAAGGTTGGAAGTAATTGCTTTTAAAATAAATAAACTATTCCAATTCTTGCAACAGTCGCATATTCGAAGATCATAAGGGGTTTAAGGTGTATGAGTCCCCTTAAATGCACAGATGATAAATCTGTTAGTTAAAATGAGTTAAAATTGCTTTTATTTTATACTAGCAAACGTAAATGAGCATTATTTTCCTTTAATACGGACAGTGTTACAAGAGAAAAGCTAATTGTAAATTTTTGTCAGAAATTCCCTCATGAATGCATTTTGATAAGTCAAAGAGGTCAAACGCGCAGGTGCTGATTTCTCATTTCAGAATTATGTTCATATGAAACTGAAATACTGTTGATGATGTCCTCAAATGTAAGGTCAAAGGCAAATCGTTCAAAATACAGACACTTATGTGTTTCGCATCATATAGCTAAAGTCTTGGTAGATTTAATTCCTGATGATTTCAGCAAATTTCACTTTAAAAAGTAGCACTGTATTAACTTTTGCTTATTTGAAAAAATATTTTACTGTCTACCGTTTCTTTTTAGCAACTGTCTGTATGAACACTTTCCGATATCATGTTTGCTGTCACAAATCAATGCTCCCTGGAAAATTTCCATTTTTTTCCTGGTAAAAAATCATAAAAATAGAAAATGGGACAAAACAACATAAACAAATAAATGAGAATTATATCATTCATTATATCGTATATTCTGCGCTTTTCTTAAATCTTGATGAATTCAATTCAGTCATAATCCTAAGCTTTTAATTACTTAATAGTCTTTCCATGTATACAGTTAATTATAAAACTTCTAATTTACACTCAACTTGATTTAAAGAATCGGTTAACAAATTCATTAGAATAACTCGAGGATGGTATTTCGTCCCTTAAATACCATTCAGTGATGTTCTTTTGTGATTTAGCAGAAAGAACATTCTTTTAATTTATAATTTTGTTACAAATGATATGCCAAAAGATTTTTCACACTAGTAATTTATAAATTCACAAATTTTAAAAATACGTTAATATTATCACCTTCATTCTGAAGTTTTATAACTTTAAAATCATATTTTAATAATCGTAAAATAAGAGCATTCTGCCAACACTGAAGCCTGTCAGTGTTATCTAGAACACGAAATCTATAAGAATCTGTGAATAAAATCCCCATTTTGAATAAAAAATCATATTGATCAATACTTTTCAAACCAATCCGGATGGGTAGGCTCGTCACTTATCTATATCGTTACGAAATGTACAGGCGCGGTGAGATAGCTTCCCCGCAAAGCAGTTTAAGGGTTGCCATACAATGGCAAGGGAAGGCAGGGTTGCCACATTTGGCGAAAAACCGCTCATTTGGCGACAAATTTTCGGTATACCATGGACGGATGGAGAACCTTCTGGAACGAATTCTTACCGGTTTAGCCCATAAGGTTCTCGAACACCAGCCAAAAGCTATATAAATCCTGCTGGTCCGCAGTCACTTATTGAGTGCCTCGCCTAGCGAGCTAATAGAGATTTCGGCTGATTAAAGTCGTACGAAGATGGGAATAGTCGAAATGGTTTCCCACGAATTTTTGGAATCGGGAATAATGCATTTGTTTCGGGAATAATGTTTGGCAATGCTAATTTTATTTCATCGTAAACCTTAGAAATTTTTTATTAACAAACTCTAGGATTTGAAAGCGAGCAGTGGCAACAACTTAAAATAAAGCAGATTTGTATCTTCAGCTTGCGAGATTGTCGCCACTTGGGAAAATGAGGGCGAAAATGATCGTTTTTAGAGATTTTAATTAATATCTCTGATTTTTACCTACTTCTGTTTTAGAAAAAAATGGACGTCGACCTTTTCCAGGACCCAGGAAAGAATTGTAGAAAGTTTGGTGACGATAGCTATAATAGTGATTGAGTTATTACGGAACAAACACACACACAGATCTTCCTTTTATATATATATAGATATAGAGTACAATTATATAAATATAAGTAACAGACAGACCTTACACCCTTTTAAAGCTTTTTTTTATTACAAATATATATGCCTATGATCCAAAGTCGCAAAAATAAAGGCTGGAGAAGAAATTTTGTGGACTTGGAGCATAATAAAATTAATTTTAATTGATTGTTGAAAGAGAGCGTTCATCACTGTAAAATGTGTAGTAAATTGTCGTTTATTATTATTTATCAAAATAATATTTCTGTTGCAATGTTTCAAAGATGTTGTAAAGGTTTATGACGTTAAACTTATCAGGACTGCTAATTTAATTATTAAAATATGTAGGATAAAATAACAAAAATTCAATAATAACAAATTTGTTACTAAGTTTTCATTTTTAAAAAGTAATATTTTATTTTATTAATGCACTACTAGTGCAGTATTTAACTCTGAAGAAATATTTGAAATAGTTTTCATTCTTTGTTTCAAGAAATTTCGAAAAAAAATATTTGTTAGATTAATTAAAAACTTAGGAGTTTCAATAAAAGACGAAATCAGATTTGTGACAAAAACGTCATTCAGTGTCGTCTTTTTATCATTGTTTATAATATTATTTTTAAGAAGGCTAGAATCAAATTGGTATTTATGGGTCTCATGTGAGTTTATTCCAATAAAACTATCACCTCGTTTCCGATATTACTGACTTTCTAAGATAAAAAAAATGGATTGGAAACATCGTTCTTCAAATGCAATGAAATTTTATATTTCAAATCAGTGCCGAAGAAATGATAAGAATTTAACTAATTTACCAAAGTTCACTTGCATTTCTCTTATCAAAATACGCTTATATTTATTTAATGTATCTCAGAATTATTCGTAGTATTTAAAATAAGTTGTATCTCTTGCAATACACAAATAAGGAAATCGCTTTTATTTTATGAAACTGTTCCCAAAAATTCGATTTTCTTCAGCATTTGCTGACATGATAATCTACCAAAATACGCGCATCATCATTTTGCCATTTGCTGATAAATATGTCGTGCTATCGTCTGTAATTAAAATGCCGTGTGAAGACTTTTATATGCACGTTTAAAAGAATTTTCATAAAGGAGAATCATAATGTAATATAAACCAATAAGAAATTAAAATGCTAAAGTTGCGAAACAAAAGTACTATAGTCTAGATCTCATAGTGGCGTTTAAGAGAAATAAAAAAAAAAAAAAGAAAAGAAAAGAAAAAGAAAAAGAAAACAGAAAACAATAAATACGTAAAATAATTTATGATTAAATACAACATATCCCTCATCGGAGCAAAACCTTATCTCTTAGCCACACTATAAGCGTCGAAAAAGGTGAATTTCTTAAAACAAAAATACCTTATACTTTCTAAATATCAATGACAGCTGTATTTGACTCCTCGATATCGAAAAGCAAATGTGTTGACGTAATTACCAATTCCTCGTGGTATTTGATCCATGAAAAATACGCAGCAAAATCTAAAGAAGATAAGACTGTCCAGTATTGACTGTTTTCGTTGCTAAATTGCAAGAACTTTCCACTCTAGAGACAAATAAATCTTATTTTTTCTTAAAAAGTGAAAATCGCTTACTACTAGAAACACTTATTATCCTGAAGAGAGAACGAATTCTTATTCTAAATGAATTTAAGAATAAAATTTAAAAATTAAAATTTTCATTCGCATAAATGTTATTGCCTTCACATCCTTTAATGTGGAAATTAAATAATGTAGTTATAGATGTTTAGTTCATTTTCATTATGATACAGGAATGGTATTGCGTGTAGTACTACACTCATGAATTTCAAAAAGACGTTTAAAAATTAATTACTTTTGAAATTATATTCGAAGATACTGCATATAAAAATGTTCTTTCGCTCCGAAATTTACATATTTTCTTTTTAAAGCCTATTCCTCTGCATATATTTCTAATAATGTAGAGTATCATAGAATCTCTATAGCACACAAGACATATAAACTAACTTGGCTTGCCTCATGGGCATGAGAATTGTTGTGTCAAGAATCAAATTTGTTAATTCACTCATATATCTACGCATTATTTGTATATACGTAATGCACTTAATATATTGTGTTCTAGTTTTTGAATCCTATTGTATTTCATTGACTATATACATTAATGATACTGTTGCACATTACTGTATATTTTATTATTATATATATATGTAGCATTCATTATAGCTGCCGGATGAATAATGGAAATATTATAGCTGATATACAGTGGCCCTTTGCTCGCTTACTGCGGATGTTTGCCTTCTTACCGGACGCTCTCCCACTCGATAGTGGCGAACGTGGGACAAAACCGACTAACCTATGGTAAATGGACGGTGACACCGTCCTTTATCACCAGTCAACAATATAGAGATTGTTGTTTCTCTTTACCCTCCAGAGTATAAATCCAAAGTATCTCTGCATTTTCAAGGAATTCAAAAGAAGGTTCGAGCTCCAGCGAAGATCGTCCTAGTGCAATGTAGCACATGAGAAAAGACGATTCCTCTCCATCCAAGCTCTAAATTCAAAGTACCTGCGCACTTTCAAGGAATCCAAACAAGATTCGGCCTCCTGCCATATCATTCTTGTAACTTATGACGAAAGCCAATTCACAAATTTTGAGTATTGCTATTTTCCCTATCCCCTATCTAAATTCAAATTTTATATACACTTCCAATGAATTTAAAACAAGGTCTTAGATCCAGCGAAGATCATCCTAGAGCAGTTCAACACATGAAAAAGGACGAATCCTGCACTTATTTTACTAGAAATTTCCTAGTTACCAGAGTAATACTGTAAGGATCTTAAGTTTTACTAACGTTTATTTTATTTTAAATCTTTACTATCATTTCTTATTTTCTACTTCCGGCCAGAATTAAAAACTTTAACTTATTTATGCAATAAGTTGTGGCATTTTGCCAAGCGAGAGAGAGGAAGGAGTTAGCAGAAGCAGGCCGCGTGCCTTAGCAGTTTACTCGGTTGCTGGTTGCCTTCCAGGCCAGAGGTTAATCCTCTTCATAATTTTAAACGTATTGTAGTGTTAACAGTTCTCTGTACTACATACGGCTTCCTGTTAATATACGGCCAATCTTTTACGTAGGCCCTTGTTTATTATTCCAAATTTAAGTCAGAGTTTAGTTAATATTTTTATATTCTTACGTTCAGACGACAAGTAGTTGGTCTCTGTATTCCGAAGTACGGAAATTATTGTAAAGAGTGAAAAATAAAGGGTTTCGTATACCCTTCCTGTGTGTCTTGTCTACTTCCCACATTTATTGGACATAGCTGTTCCGAGTCAGGTTCTGGAATGTTCCCCAAGCAAACAAGGAGAAACACTGAACCTGATAGTGGCGCCCGACGAAGAAGAATAACCATGGCCGAGTTTCAAGAAAAACCTGTGCTGCCTGCAGAAGCGGCTCAGAATCCAGAAATGCCAGCTGCCGCCCTGGAAGGATTTGGTTACATCGTCCAGACCATGCGCGCAGCGATGAAACCAGAAGCAACATTTAATGGAAACTCACCGGTTACCAGTTTTTTGGAAAAACTAGATGACCACTTCATGCTCTACCCCGTGCACGAGTTTCAGAAAGTTACCTTAGCTACCAGCGCTTTGAGGGGCCAAGTGCTTAACTGGTTCAAATGTATAGGCAGAAGTCTCTTGGGTCAAGCAGGAAGTCCCACCTATACTTACGAAAATTTCAAGACTGCCCTAGTAAAAGCCTTCCCTGTCGTAAGGGATCGTGCGAAATTAGAAACGGAAATTTTCAGCATATATCAGCTAAGAATCGAAAATCTCTCAAGCTTTATTTTAAGAAAAATTCACGTCTTCAAACTCTTGAATGGAAACCGTCCGGATCCTGAGATAATTCAAGTGATTTTGTCGAGGTTACTTCCCCAAGTACAAGACTTTATTGAATTAAGGAATCCGACTACACTGGAAAAATTATTTGAGCTAGCAATCCAGTTTGAAAGTAGAAGAACGGCGGACATTGAAAGAAGACGCCAGTATGAAAAACGAAACCAATTTGGTGCGCCAAGACCACAGCAAAGTCAAGCACACGGCTACGGAAGCAAAGCGAATCAGTGGGCAAGGAAACCCGAGCATCCAAAAACAGCCGGCGAACGTCGACAGTTCAATAGCAATCCAGGAAAAAAGTCTGAAGGCCAGTGGAAAAAGAAGGAAAGCATGGAAAGGAAAAAACAAGATTTAAACTAAAACGGATTTCTGCTGACGGGAGGGTGCGGAAATCCGAAGGCCAAGAAAACCCCTCTTCCTTCAAGTTAAATACAGTAATGGTGAAAAATTTGACTCTTCCGAAGATTGAAGTGTTGGTGAATAATATCCCAGCCACCGCACTCCTGGATACATGTGCGCAGTGTTCCTGTGTGGCAGAAGATTTTTTTAGGAAGTATTTTCGTAAATATCGCATATATAATTCGGATAATACGACAGTGTTAGCTGCGCAAGGAGAAAGATGTAAGTGCATAGGTAAATTACCGCTATACGTCCGTATCAAGGACGAACAAGTAAAGGTTATGTTTTTTATAGTAAAGAATCTGCAAGCACATATTATCTTAGGAATAGATTTTCTTTCAGAGGCAGAAGCAACGCTGGATTTTAATGAAGCGTCCCTTAAGCTGACGATGAAACCAGTTCGAGAAGAAAAATCGGAACCGCCAATGTTAAACCTTGATCACCTGCCTAAGGAAGAGCAACAAAGAATCCGACAAGTGGTAAGTGGATTTGCTTCGTTATTTAGTGATATTCCAGGATTTACTCAAGTTACAAACCATAGTATTGACAACGGAGATTCAATGCCAGTTTGCCACAAAGCATACCGGTATGATAAGAATAAAGAAAAAATTATAGAATGGCACATTAGCGATATGCTACGTAAAAAGATCATAACGCCCATCTCAAGTAGTTATGCTAACCCGGTGGTTTTATGTAAGAAAAACAATGACTACCCATTAACACATCCAAAAAGGTGGCGTTTCGCGATTGACTGTCGTAAATTAAACTCCATAACTAAATATCCGGTATATCCGTTACCTATTATTGAAGAAATTCTAAGGAACATAACGTCTACCAAATATATGACGACTTTTAGACTTAACGACTGGTTATTTTCAAATAGGGGTTAGACCAGAGGACGTGCCTAAGACTGCTTTTATAATTAAGTCTGGCACTTATGCATTTCTGCGTATGCCGTTTGGCCTTTCAGCGGCACCGGCAACGTTTCAGCGATGTATGGACATTGTGTTAAGGCCTGTTCTTGGAAAGTCCACATTTATCTATTTAGACGATATCATTATTACTAGTGATAATCTGGACCAACATGTACAGGATTTAAGACAGGTGTTTTCATTATTAAATGAGGCCGGTCTAAAAGTTAATGTCGAAAAGTGCAAATTTGCAGCCCCTGAATTAAAATATTTAGGTTACAAAATATCTCAGAAAGGAATCGAGACAGACGAACCAAAAATAATCGCTGTGCAAAAGTATCCGCTACCAAATACGGCGAAGAAGCTCTCTTCTTTTCTAGGACTTTGTTCATATTATAGGTCCTTTATAAAAGATTTTGCAGCTATTGCTGAACCATTGTTAAAATTAAAAAGGAAAAAGGCAAGATTCTCGTGGACGGCCGAAGCCAATAGTGCTTTCGAAAAATTAAAGCAAGCATTAACGCAAGCCCCTGTGTTGAAATTTCCTGAAAAGGATGAGAATTTAGAAATTTCAGCGGATGCTTCGGATTATGCGGTAGGAGCGGTACTTTCGCAAAATCAGCAGCCCGTGGCAATTTTTAGTCGAACTTTAAATCAAACACAAAGAAATTATTCCGCGACTGAGAGAGAGGCACTTGCAGTTCTGTTAGCAGTGCAAAAGTTCCGAGTCTACTTTGCAAGAGCGCCAATAACAGTGTATTCTGATCATGCGGCGGTAACTAGATTGTACTCAGGGAAAAACTTATCCCCAAGGTTAATAAGATGGGCACTCAAGCTACAAGAATATTATCTGGTAATCAAGCATACCCCCGGAAAGGAAAATATCGTAGCAGATGCCCTATCCAGAATAAAAATAGATGAAGAAGGTAATACTGTAAAGGTGGCAATGCTCACAGCATGTACAATAAATTCCCGAGAAACTGTAATAACCGAACTGGATAAGAATCCTGAGTTTGGAAACATTTATGAATATTTAAAGGATCCAGAAAATTTTAGCCACCAAGATATTGTGGCGATAAGAAATAGGGCGGCCCATTACGAACTAATAGATGGTCTATTATTTTATACAAAAACTACAAATTCCAACAACGAATTTCGACTTAATTAAGACACAATAACACGCCGAATAAATACTGATTCAGAAGTCAAACAACAAAAATCAGCGTTAATTCACAAAATTTTCACAGGACTAGTTTCGATGGTTTTACCGAACCATCATCTTCAGCTGCAAAACCGCAAATGAACAAGATAGGAAATAATGTTTAGATAAGATAAGAAAGCCTGGACAAGAATAAGCAAGTGGCGCCATCTGTTGGCGAAACCAGAACTAAAACATAATTTCTCTAAAAGCCGAAGGCAAATTTGGATTGGAATTAGGATCGTTAACTAGAACAGAAAGATTTTTATGAATGTGAAATGCCTCTAGAAAATCCAGTTCTCCAATGGAAGATGTTTTTTGAATAATTTTGGCAGCAGAAAAATTGAAAGTGTGATTTTCGGACCAACAATGTTGAGCAACAGAAGACTTCTGTGTTTCCTTTTTTCTAACATATGCCTCATGTTCTTTGACGCGAAATTTTAAGGCTCTCTTAGTTTGGCCAATGTAAATTAAACCGCACTGGCAAGGAATCCTATAAATACCCCAGGAATTCATATCCGGAATGGGGTCCTTGAGTATAGAAGTTGGAATTTTATTGATGGGAGAGTGAACAACCCGAAAGTTAAATTTCTGCAAAATATGTGCAACTTTATAGCTAATTGATGGAAAGAAGGGAATGACAACAGAATTTTTATAATCTCCTAAAATAAGAGTGTGGCTTTTAGTGTGTTGAGATGAGAATTTTTTAACTGCTTGATTAATAATGTTGGGTGAAAAGCCCCTGTCAATAGCTATTGCTTTTAAATAATTTAGTTCTTCATCAAGGGCTAGTTTGGAGGAGCAAACTTGAAGAGCACGGAAAACATAGGAATAAAATGAAGCTAACTTTTGTTTAGTCGGATGACATGATTTAAAGTGTGGTGGAAGGCAAACCGATGAAGGTTTACGGTAAACTGTAGTACTGAAGTTGGATGTGTTACGTGTGACCAGAATGTCGAGAAACGGAAGAGAATTGCAAGTCTCAAGTTCAAAAGTGAACTGAATAGCAGGATCAATAGAATTCATTGTTGAAAGAACTCTATTTAAATCATCTTTATTACCTTCAAACAGGGTAAAAGTATCGTCTACGTAGCGGAACTATGCCGGGAAGTTAAAAGTTTCAAACAATTTTGATTCATAATAATGCATGTAGATATCAACCAGGATGGGACTGAGGGGGCTTCCCATGGCTAATCCCACAGTTTGCTTGTAATATTTATTTTGGAAAACAAAATGTGTTTGTTTCAAACAGAGTTGAGTGAGAGAAATTAGCTCATCAATTTCGATGCAAGAGAAATGAAATTCGCGAAGTCTGGTTTCTAGACATCTTAATGCACCCTCCACTGGGACATTGGTGAATAATGTTCCAGATGAATCTATAAGTTCCAGATGAATCTATAAGCTTCATCTGGAACTCGCTAAAACATATCCAAAATTCACTGCCCTTGAACAAAAGTCTTGGTCTAGAACGGAGAATGCAGTTAACCGTCATAAAAACACCCTTGCAGTTAAATTCGAAAAACTTCTTTTACAGTCTTCCAGTTCAAGTAGTTCAAAAAATCTTCCCATTGTAAACATCAAGCCAATAGTTAATATTTCTAATGTTAGTCTTTCAGAAGAACAAGAGAGAATTCTAAAATATAATTTTAACTTCTCACAAACCTGTAAACCCTCGATTCCAAAGATTTTGGCTCCTATCGAAAAAGCTTTCAAGTTCAGTAAAGTTTCAGATTCACAGAAAGAAATGATTAGGCATCTTATCGCTCATAATGTGAAATTCAATAATAAACCTTTGAAACCAAATCTAACTGCGAGAGAAAGAGCTACAATGCGCGAGATTCATTCTAACCCAGATATTGTCATTTCAAAGGCCGACAAAGGTGGCCAGATAGTCGTCATGGATAAGAACACTTACATCGATGGTGTCACTAAACTGTTAAACGAAGGACCATATAATCCGATCCCTAAAGATCCTTCACCTTCGGACTTATCCAAAATAAAAACTGCGATCAAATCTTCGCAAATCATTTCAAGCAACTTAAAACATTCGCTTATCCCATCTGTTGCGAATTGTGCCAGATTATATGCTCTTCCCAAAATTCATAAAAGTGGTATTCCTTTCCGCCCTATTGTATCAAATTTAGGTACTGCCTCGTATCCATTAGCTAAATATTTAATTTCTAGATTTTCCACTCTATTAGACAATAACATTTACACCATAAAAAATTCAATAGAGTTTGTAAAAAAGGTTAAAAACATTTCTCCTCGTAATTTACTCATGGTTTCTTTTGATGTAAAATCATTATTCACCAATGTCCCAGTGGAGGGTGCATTAAGATGTCTAGAAACCAGACTTCGCGAATTTCATTTCTCTTGCATCGAAATTGATGAGCTAATTTCTCTCACTCAACTCTGTTTGAAACAAACACATTTTGTTTTCCAAAATAAATATTACAAGCAAACCGAGGGATTAGCCATGGGAAGCCCCCTCAGTCCCATCCTGGCTGATATCTACATGCATTATTATGAATCAAAATTATTTGAAACTTTAAACTTCCCGGCATAGTTCCGCTACGTAGACGATACTTTTACCCTGTTTGAAGGTAATAAAGATGATTTAAATAGAGTTCTTTCAACAATGAATTCTATTGATCCTGCTATTCAGTTCACTTCTGAACTTGAGACTTGCAATTCTCTTCCGTTTCTCGACATTCTGGTCACACGTAACACATCCAACTTCGGTACTACGGTTTACCGTAAACCTTCATCGGTTTGCCTTCCACCACAATTTAAATCATGTCATCTGACTAAACAAAAGTTAGCTTCATATTATTCCTATGTTTTCCGTGCTCTTCAAGTTTGCTCCTCCAAACTAGCCCTTGATAAAGAACTAAATTATTTAAAAGCAATAGCTATTGACAGGGGCTTTTCACCCAACATTATTAATCAAGCAGTTAAAAAATTCTCATCTCAACACACTAAAAGCCACACTCTTATTTTAGGAGATTATAAAAATTCTGTTGTCATTCCCTTCTTTCCATCAATTAGCTATAAAGTTGCACATATTTTGCAGAAATTTAACTTTCGGGTTTTTCACTCTCCCATCAATAAAATTCCAACTTCTATACTCAAGGACCCCATTCCGGATATGAATTCCTGGGGTATTTATAGGATTCCTTGCCAGTGCGGTTTAATTTACATTGGCCAAACTAAGAGAGCCTTAAAATTTCGCGTCAGAGAACATGAGGCATATGTTAGAAAAAAGGAAACACAGAAGTCTTCTGTTGCTCAACATTGTTGGTCCGAAAATCACACTTTCAATTTTTCTGCTGCCAAAATTATTCAAAAAACATCTTCCATTGGAGAACTATATTTTCTAGAGGCATTTCACATTCATAAAAATCTTTCTGTTCTAGTTAACGATCCTAATTCCAATCCAAATTTGCCTTCGGCTTTTAGAGAAATTATGTTTTAGTTCTGGTTTCGCCAACAGATGGCGCCACTTGCTTATTCTTGTCCATGCTTTCTTATCTTATCTAAACATTATTTCCTATCTTGTTCATTTGCGGTTTTGCAGCTGAAGATGATGGTTCGGTAAAACCATCGAAACTAGTCCTGTGAAAATTTTGTGAATTAACGCTGATTTTTGTTGTTTGACTTCTGAATCAGAATTTCGACTTGTTATCCCAGCTAGTCTTAGATTAAATATCCTGCAGGAGTTACATTACAGCCCTTTAGCTTCTCATGCTGTTATTCGAAAAACTATCCAACGCGTACGCGAGGCAGTCTATTTTCCTGAACTGCAAAAGTTAACAAGGGCGTATGTCCAGTCCTGCCCGACATGTCAAGCAGTTAATTATATTAATTTCTGCCCGGCCGGGTTTCTAAATAGTATTAAATTCGAATTTCCAAATGAAATAATTGGCATCGATTTATTGGGCCCTTTCCCAAAAAGTCAGTTAAATAAAAGTCGGTATCTCCCTGTTATGGTTGATCATTTTAGTAAGTGGACCGAAATTGTTCCCTTAAAACGAGCCTCCGCGAAATTAGTTACTGATTCTATTTTAAATAAATATATTTTAAAATACGGGGCGCCCCTAAAAGTTATATCGGATAATGGTCCTCAATTTGTAAGTAATATATTTGAAGTCATGTGCCAAAAACTGGGCATACGTCATTTAAAAATGGTCCCGTATCGGCCGCTATCAAATATAGCGGAACGGGTCAATAGAAATATAGTGAAAATTATCCGTAGTTATGTTAAAAATTTTCATAAAAGCTGGGATAACTATGTCAATGAATTTGCTTTCGCCCTTAGGACCGCAAAACATGATATAACGGGCGAAACTCCTTCTGAGTTATTTTTAGGCAGAAAGATTATAACGCCCTTAGATAAATTATTTTATGTTCAACAAAGAGCCCCAGAATTTAAAATGGGTGATATAGAAAAATTAATTAAAGAAGCAAAAAAGAACACTGAAGTAGCACAAAGAAAACAAAAACTCTATTACTATTTGAAACGACGGGGAGTAACTTATAAAGTAGGAGATGAAGCATTAAAAATTAAGCATTCACTTTCTTCAGCACCAGAAGATAAAACCGCCAAATTTTTTCCACGATTTGAAGGACCATATGTCATAGAAAAAATAACTCACGCTGTAGTGGTGTTAAAAGCCAGGAATGGTGAAACATGCTCCGCAAACACTGATCAAATAAAACCATACTATGATCGTAATAAAATGCAAACATTCAAAGATCTTTTGCAGGATCCAGCACGGCAGGCACGGCAGGCACAAGCTCCAGAGGTGGAACAACGACAAGTACAAGGGCAAGCCATTAGGAGGCAGGAGCAATTGTAAAGAAAGTTTCCCCGTAGGAAAATTGAAGGTAACAAGAAAAAGAAGCCGTTCCACCGTCCAGAAAAGAGAGCTCACGACCACCCCCAGAATGAAGAAGGGACAAGTACGACGAATGCAAAGAAAGCCAGGAGAAATAACGGCAACTATAACCCGGCTCCCAAACGGAAGATCTACTCATCGGACAGGACTCTACGCAGCAAATGTCGCCGAACTGCGGAAGGACCACCAGCGGCTGAGGAAAAGATACAAGGAAAATTTGAACGGCCAGCAACGAGGTCCAAGCAGGAACGAGAGAGAAATGTCCCGGTTCCGCCAAGACCAGCTGCCATCAAACGGCCAAGATCACAGCAGAGGCGAAAAAGAAGGTATTCAAGGGTGACCGAACTGGAGGAAAAAGAAAGCTTCTATAGGAAGGCACTGAAGGGCGAGCCCGCACAAGAAGGAGGATAAATCAAACCAGAATCTTCGCTACCTTCCAGGACTGGGCTGAGAAAAGAATGTCCGAATATCACAAAGATGAGTAAAATTTTATGTTACTTTGCAAACTTAAGTTAATCTTTCATTCTTACTGCAAGTGGCAGATTTCAAGAAGTTTTACCTCATGTGAGTTCTACCTTTATCGCCAAAAAGGCGAGAAATGAGTTGTTACCTATTTTGGTATTATGTTTTTCAATTACTCGCGAGTAAAACTAAAGTTGATGTATAATAGGAATGTGTAAATTCTTGAATATTGTAAAAGTTATTGTATAAATTTTAATTAAAACATTCTGGCAAGAAAGAAGTTTTAGTCTGAAAGACTTTTGAAATGTAGTATTTCAATGTAGAAGAATTGGCACTTGCTTGGAAAAGAATAGAAGTTAACAATGTACTACTAATGTATGTTTTAAAATGCGTAAAATTAACGGCATGTTAATATGTTCTTATATACAATGTGAACTGTTATTTTAAATGTTAAGAAATACTATGATATTGTAAAAGTGAAAGTAATGCAAAAAAAAATTTTAAAACTTATTCGTGTGACTGAAAAAAGACCAAATTATGGTGAATATGTGTTAAAGGTTGAATGAATGTAGTTAGGCTCTCTGATGCTGCACTTCAGAGTTAGCCACTTTTAGAATAGTACCTCAGGGTTTAGAGTTGAAGATAGGGTGTGTTACGAGGTCTTGTTATGTTGAATTTTAACACGTTAGTGTTTTGATTGTAGGCGGCAGTGTTGAACACGTATACATAAACACGTTCGTGTTTGGTGTTTTCTTTTACAACACATGTCAGAGAGCACGGGGAGAGATAATTAAAATAAAGTCATGAATGAAATAAGAACGTTAAGAGAAATATAAATATTCATGTTACTTGTCATTTCATTGTGTAACATTTCATTAAACTAATTTTCCTTCCAGATCTCTGGAAGGAACCAGATTTGAACTAAAAAGCTCCTGTTTAGATGCAGTACAGATGAAAATTGGTTGTCCATGGAGCTGATAATGTAAAAACATTTTTTTTTTTAAATTTCTAGTTTCTAGTGAGAAATGTTTGTAAAAGATTGGCCTCGCGTTAGATTCTAGAGCTAAAAGTTTTCAACAAGGTCGTTTTAGACCTCAGTTTCAAACTAATTAACTCTGGCGGGAAGTATGTAAGGATCTTAAGTTTTACTAACGTTTATTTTATTTTAAATCTTTACTATCACTTCTTATTTTCTACTTCCGGCCAGAATTAAAAGCTTTAACTTATTTATGCAAATTTGTCTGGCGAACGCCAAGTACTTAAGTTGTGGCTTTTTGCCAAGCGAGAGAGAGGAAGGAGTTAGTAGAAGCAGGCCGCGTGCCTTAGCAGTTTACTCGGTTGCTGGTTGCCTTCCAGGCCAGAGGTTTAATCCTCTTGATAATTTTAAACGTATTGTAGTGTTAACAGTTCTCTGTACTACATACGGCTTCCTGTTAATATACGGCCAATCTTCCACATAGGCCCTTGTTTATTATTCCAAATTTAAGTTAGAGTTTAGTTAATATTTTTATATTCTTACGTTCAGACCACAAGTAGTTGGTCTCTGTATTCCGAAGTACGGAAATTATTGTAAAGAATGAAAAATAAAGGGTTTCGTATACCCTTCCTGTGTATCTTGTCTACTTCCCACATTTATTGGACATAGCTTTAGTAAGCTCTCTGTTCCGAGTCAGGTTCTGGAATGTTCCCCAAGCAAACAAGGAGAAACACTGAACCTGATAATACTACTTTGAAGAAACACAGGAAAGAACTGTAATTAATAAAAAAAATACTATTGAAATGTTCTTATAATTTCAAGCAGTTTAATATAGGTTATAAGTCCATTTAGTTACGTAAAATAAATTAGAATACAAAATAAAAAGAATACATTGTATATAACGAATTAATTAAACTTTATTAGAAATGTAGAATAAATGTAGATAGTATCTGAACAATATTTACAAGAGAACTTGAACATTACAGTTGAATTTAAATACGCATAAAAAATTCAACTGGATTTTTTTTATTTACTTTATTGAACAGTGTCCATGGATTCCGAATTACATACTCTTGCCGTGTAAAAATAACTTCCAAATACTACTATGACATCATCTACTATTTTGCGCAACACGAATGTAACTCATGTTGAAGTATATAGTCATATAATAAATATGCTTTTCAAGTTTTATATAAGGAAAATACCATGCCGCAGCTGTTATCCCATATGTGCTTTTTTCTATCCTGCAGACAGTTTTGTTTTAAGCTTTGTTTTAATGATTTGTCCTATTAATTTTTCCATTATCACGCAATGAGAAAACTAAGCCTTTTTAGTTAGGATTCTTTTGATTGGATGAGGTAATAATATAAACTTCAGGTTTATTTCGCCACGTTAAAATATTATAAAATATTATAATTTCACTAATCATTCCTGTTATTGTTACATTTCCCAGTCGTTTAAAATTCACTGTAATCTTCCAGAAATTTCCTGCTTATTAATTAAAGATTACTGACATTATTATTGCCTTTAAGATAAATATGAAGAAGTTAAAATCGTCGTGATAGCTTGATAAATTTAATCCAAATTATTGAACTGGGCTCATATCCCATTAAACAGAAGATACCCGAGTTCTAAGCAGACAACCTAAACAAAAAGACAGAGAAGTTCATAAAATGCTGAGAATTTATAGCATTTTTGCTGCTTTAGGAATACACTAGTCTCGCTGAAACAGGAAACAAAATTTTTGTATCGCATCGTTTCGAAAGTGATATCTTGTAACATAAATATATTTCTCTCTCGATTGCACAAGAAACTGAACTCTCAGTTAAAGAAATGGAGGGTGGTTAGTTTGGAAAAATAAATAAAATATAATAAAAGTAAAATTCGTTGCATACGAAAATATTAGTTTTAATGGCAGATGGTAGAAAATAGCTTTGGAAATTTATGGATTTGGATTGGATTATTCAGTTATGGCAAAGCACACGAGGGCTATCTGCCTAAGGGGAGGGATGCCTTTCGTGGAGGACTTTCTAAGGGAAACTGGCTCGTATACACGTTACACATGGGGAAAACCACGAAAACGCCCATGCAGCCAGCCCGTTCACGGGATTCGAACCTCAGACCGAACTACCAGTGTTCAGCGTCTTTACCGCTCGGCCGCTGGTGGGCTTGGAAATTTATGAGCCAGCACATTAGTAGAGCTGGTTATCTCTATTTTCTTATACATATCTAGGCACGTTTTACGAATGCGGTATTCTTGCTGCCCAAAGCAATAGTTTAACAAGATGGGCACCCCTTTGCTTTGCTAAATAATACAAGCATGTTCCTGAATAGCCTCAGAATAGACAGGAGGACTCCTCATCTATTGCAGTTATCAGTTGTAACTCCATTTGAAGCTTACCGTGGAAGCTTCAAATTAGTTCTTTAGAGATTCAGTTCTTTAGAGACTAGGTGTAAGCTCCACAGATGCATAAAAGAAAGGTTTAATGTGAATTTATCTGATGGAAACTTTATCTGATGTATACCTGTGGAATTTGATTACAGACCAGATATATGTATACCGATGAATAATATGGAAAATTTACTGAGACTTTATATTAGTTAACGTGTATGCTACACTAATGTATAATGCGGAAGACTTACTGCAACTCTATAACTTTATATAAATACAAAACTAAATCAGTTGGGGTTCGTTAGAAACCACGCGTATGCAACACCGATGCCCAGTCTAGAAGACTGACTGCAATTTTACATCTCTATCTAATGTTTACCTCCTGGAGTTCATTTAAGACCAGATCTGCTCTGTATCGATGCATGAAAATGTAGATTCACTGCGATTTTATGACGTAATTCGGCGTTTGCCCGTGGGATATCGTTACAGATCAGGTGCACGCTAAACTCGTGCATAATCACTGGCACTTGTGACTCTAAAAGAACATATAATTGAACCTGTTTGGGCATATTTAAATACATTACGAACTCATACGCAAGCAACAATACCTTTATCTGATGTCTACATTGAATTGTCGGTTCCAGAACAGTGTCGCCCTATACCGATGCATAATTTGAAAGACTTCTTTCAGTTTTATCACTTATATGACGTTTGCTTCTGGAAAATTTTTCCAGATCAGGAATATAATCGAGTCCATTATAGATTCTAAAGTGTATCATTAACTTTTTAAATAATACACATTTTTTTCTGCACTTCATATAAACTTATTTTCTCGAATTTGTCTAGAGTTAAGTTTCTTATTCAATCCATTCAGTTCTGTCTTGGCGGCAAGGCACAAATGCATAAAAACTCAACACAATTTCACTAAAAGTTGCAAAGTATAGAAAAAAAAAAAAAAATTTCGGCAAAAGGGCAGAAAGACAAATGTTTTGGTGCACAAAAAATTACATTTTCCTTTTACTCCACGGGGCAAAAATACACTTCGGTTTGTGATCGAACATACTTAATTCGCTATACTACTAAGAGTTTCAACCGTAAACAAATAGCGGCTACGTTTGACCTAGCATCAATTACACTTTTAAATTGTTCATATTTTTACAACTATTGCATGCAGATTAGAAAAAGGCATAAAATCTGTAATCGGAACATAGAACAACATAATTCAATCACTTTTAAAGTAAAAAGTGCCTAAGGTAACAACGTATGAGAATAAAAAACAAAGCTCACCCAGCCAGATAAGAGGTTGGGTATACATATATATATATTATATATACACTTTTGGTTCAGGGCGATTACAAAAAAAAAAGGTGCACAACTAGATGTCATAGCATACAGTTCCATATACAAAATATCAACTTTCTACGGCAAATTGTTTTTGACTAATTTGACTTATGCGAGATGCATACATACGTACGTATTTAAATATCTACAAGCGTCATGAAAAATTTCCCTTCTGAATCCACGTTAAATCCATTTTACAATCCGTTTTGAGAAAAAGAGTCCTTTATTTTGTCCGTACGCAAGCAAAAATTATCGTTCAAATGGATCTGAGATCTATCAAAATGGTTATTTTCTTATACACATGACACCCGAAATTTTTCACGATTACAATACTTTTACTTCGTGTAAGAAAGTGAAAAGAAAATAAAAATTTTGTTATTAAATTACAGTCTCGGAAGATAAAAAAAAATTTTGTTTCATGCTCTTTCAAATTATAAGTTATAAACTTTCAAAATGGCGACAGAGCTGCTAGTTTTTTTGTAACATGTGTAGCATATTTCCGTTAATGTAATTTTATTCAGTTTATTACAGGAATATTGCAGGAAAAATATTCATATTAGTTATTTTATTGCCGTGAACAAACCTATTTCTATGAACAAGCAGTTTCATAATAAACGTGGCATCTATTTTCTACCTTGCATATTCAAGACGAATAATTTTAAGGGAATAATATTATATTCATACGAATATAATATTATTCCGTATTTATTCTCGTATTTATTCATTTAGCTCGTCAGACAATTTACAACAAAGAAATATTTCGCAATATATGATGAAGATTTTGCTGTTAGTGGCAAAAAAGGAATTCGTCATTATCCAAATAATTTTTTTTCATTTCATAAAAAAATATGTCCAATCCTTCTTTACATGCTACTTGTTAGCAAGTTACGAAAACTCATTAAACCGCGGCTGTGTTTTATTGCGGGAAGTAATAATACATTTAAAAAGCTTTCTTCGAATTTTTTCTTTAAATATAGTAAAAAAAAAGAGTAGAATCTAATAAAGACACCAATCAAATGCACGCTTGCGCTTGAAAGAGATCTGCTTTTTTTCAAAATGGAAATAGAATTCCATCCCGCTAGATAAACAATTTGTTTCGAATTGATGCGGTATACGATTTTCCATTTATTTTCCAAATTAAAAACATGTAATGATTATGGGTATAACAAAATAAGCTGCTTAAGAACAATATACTTCTTAACAGCTTTTTTGTAACATAGTCATAAAACACTTACATTTTGTGTTAAATATTAAAACTACTAAAACTAAAGTAATAAACAAATCTGAAAGATTTAGGTTTTACGGTAGCCCACAAAAGGGATTGTTAAGGTTTTTTACGGTCTCACTGAGCTCGCAGTCTATACCAGTCTGCTGCTGCAATCTCTCTCTCTCTCTCTTTCTTTCTCTCTCTCTTTCTTTCTCTCTCTCGCTAACGCCCTTTTTTTTCGCTTCTTATCATTATTATTCAGCATAATTTTCTTCTCACTTACGCCATATGCAAATCAATAGAAAAATTACACAAATATTAAATGTACCATAGAGACAAATGTTTAGAATTGCCGATGTAGTAGTTGGTATATATTTTTTCCGTCTTTCCTCAGTAGTCTTGTCACAAATTGACTTGAAATCGTTGCTTGTATTAATAAAACATTCGTTAACGTTCTACAAAATATGAAACAGATAACTAAACAAATTTAAAATTCAGGCTTCCAAGTGCACTTGTTCGGGTGGAGAATTACGTTTTCAAAATTGAATGAAGTTAGGTATTGTTGTTTTTTCATTACGCGAGAAACATACACACATTCATACACATTCTTTATTATTTAATTTCTTTAAAAATATCACAGTATCATAATACAGTACAATTCCAATTATCCGAACTCCAACTATCCGAATCGCTGATTATCCGAATCGCTTTCAGAATTTCAGAGTTTTTCAGAATCAACTGAAGAAGAGAAGAAAAAGGAGAAAAAAAAAAAGAAGCTCAAGAAAAGGAAAGGGGAAAAGAGAGGAGAAGATGAGGATGACGTGTCACTTGAGGAATTAAGAAATATTCTTTTGCAAATTCCTTGATGTTCAGAAGTTAATGCGAGGATACAACAGAATGGTTGGTGTGTGATTCGTCAGACCTTGGGTTTCAAATTCTAAATGATGAACTTATTAAACGTGTGAGTAAAGAAAATGTCGAGGAAGATGACTTTTGTGTCATTTCTTCCTCGACAGTGAAAGCAGACACGGGACCATCATTTATTGAAGCATTTGCCGGTCTTGAAACTGTCCTGAAGTGAATGGAGTGTCAGCCCGAGTGAGACCACATGCAACTTCTCATTGTCATGCGGACGCGCGACTTGATTGCCCGAAAACGGATGAAAACAGTCAAACAGCTTACTTCGACCGAAATGACTTTCAGCACTTGTAAGTACTCTACAGTACACTATATAACGTGTACGTAAAAGTGTTGTCTTTTCATTCTAATTAATTAAAACCTTTTTTTTTTCTTTAAAAATAGCTTTTTTCCTTCCATTTTCAACATACAGTACATACAATAATTAATTAACGTGTACGTAGACCCTTACTTCGGAAAAAAGTCAATTATCCGAATTTTTGATTATCCGAATGGGGGCTGGTTCCATTTGATTCGGATAATTGGAGTTTCACTGTATTTGGTGTCAAAAACTTGAAAAGTGAAACAGTCTTTTTTAGCGGTTCAGCGCGTAATCCCGTTTCATAACCTATAACCCATTTAGGCTAACGTCCCTTTTGAGCTAAAAATTATTACCGTTTGAAAGAAACTTAAATTTAAACGTCAATAAGACTGTTAATAGATTATTTGAAAATTTAACTGCAGCCTCTATACGCAATATACAGTCATATCACGATTTTACAAATATAGTCTAATAAAAACTAGTTCATCGTATTTACCTGAGCCGATTGCAATTTTCGCTATATCGGGCGCACGATTGGGACTATCAAAATATTCAATATGGCATCCATTTCCTTTCCGATCAGATCTAATACTGCATCTTACATCATATTTACAATGTAGAATTGAGTGAATATATAAGAATATGTATCGTAAATAATACATCACCAGACGCTTATACAATTTTCATATGCATTTTTATGACAGAACTAGAAGAAAGTAAAAAGCACCGATCCAGTTGTAAATAATAAACAATAAATTTCTTCGTATCTTTGACTAAAATCTGAGAAATCACATTAGTAGATTTACTGTATTTTTAATATCCCAGTTAAGATTAAAAGCTTTTCAAGCGTAAAAATTAGCAAGTGTTTTCAGTTGAGTGTTTATTTTAGAAACATTTATTAAAATCAAAGTTACTCCAAACAAAAGAGAAAAAAAGAATTAGTCTAAAGCATCTCAGTGAGTATACGGTGTAGTCATAAAAAATACTTCCTCGCTGAAGCGAAACCCCAGCGGCCTAACCGCTCAACCAAATGGAATGAAATTTCAGTCGCTAATTTTTGAAGGTATGCGCTCGAGATCGTGGTATTTTAAAACACGCTCACGATCAAGGCTCTGACGGTTACGGTTACAGTGAAAACATTTCAAAATTTTCAAAAGTCACCTACATTTTTCCTGCGCAAATTGACCAGGGTATTGAAAAAGAATAAATGGAGTTGGAACGATACACGTATGAGGAAAACTACCGGTATAAAACATTTCCAAAGAAGATATCATAAACATTCCTCATCATATATGAAGACAACAGGTGGTCGTCCCGGATACTGTGGATGGATGAAGCGCATTCTTCTTTATTAGGAACGTCAAAACCTGCCTTCACTGGGCTAACAAAAATATCCACGTCGTAGCACCAGCGCTTTTACAAGAAGCTAAAGCAGCTGTGTTGATGCGACATTGCAAGCACATTCGTTCTAGGTCCGTTTTTCTTCGATGACGTCACTTCCACGGATATGAAAACGTGCTCCATCGCTAGTCCTCGATATGCAATAATGTTGCAGAATTGTGCGATTCCAGAATTGCAGTAGCGAAATGGTATTGTATGGATGCAAGACGGTGCTCCTCCACATGTCGCCATATGTTTCTAGCAAGTACCGCAACAACACTTTGGAGGTAGAGTCATCTCGCATGACTCCCAAGTCAGTGCGATCTCCCGATCTCACGCCGATGGATTTCTGGTGCTGGAGTTACCTAATATCTAAGGTGGGCACATCATATCCATGACATTCGTTAGAATTGAGAGATGCCATAAAAACTGAAGTTATACAGGGCCTTCTGTAATATTACGTTCATCACAATTGCCTATAATCTCCCGCATGCAATGCATTATCGTCTACGAGCATGTGCACATTGAAAACTTGTAAATTCCAATAAACGATTTCCTCCCTCTTCTCATTTATGTTGCTACTGGTCTTTTACAATGATTTTATTTGCAAATAGTTTGCGCCAGTAATTTTTGCCATAAGTTTATCGTTTCGGCTCCATTTATGCTTTTTCACTGAGCTGAACAGTTTGCGCAGAAAACAAATGGGCGCTGACATTCGAATATTTTGAAACGTTTTCACTGTAACCCCAACTGTGACAGCTTCATTGTTTTAAAATTATCACAGTCAAAGGCGCTTATCTTCAAATGTCAGTAACAGAAACTTCATTTTGGTTGGTTGAGAGAATGGGCCGCTTAGGGTTTTACACATCTGAGAAGTTTTATTTTTATGGCCACCTTCTATTAACTTATATATGACATAAATATTATGTTTCAGTTTCTTACTTAAGAATCAGAAATACTTTTAAATTACATATTTCAAATGAAAAAAGGCCCTAAAACACAATAGCTGACGGCTGTTTATGTACAACTAGTTCCCCCCCCCAGGGCTGGATTAACTATCAAACAACAGAAGCTCGTGTTTAGGCGTCAAGGAATTGGGACACCATTTCGTTTGTCAGTTTTACCACGCAATGCATGGTGCAAACCGAAAGACAGAAGAAAGAAGAAAAATGGCGTAAACATATGTAGAAGGCATTAAAGTTTTATTAGTGCTCAGGGCATCTGAAAGTTATAATCCGCCCCTGTTTTTAATCCAAAATGTTTCCTTCTATTATATGCACTCTGTAAAAACAAAAACGATACACCAAAATGTCACTAACCGCAATCAAACGAGTAGCAGAAACATCAGAATAGTCGCCCTTATAAGAAGACATTGTCTGCGCTCAGACACCCACAGGGGTGTACGTCTGCTGTGTTCAAGTGCGTCTGCAGTGCTGCTAGCTCGTTTCACACGCTATCTCAGTACAGTAGTAATACTGTAGGCGATGAGTTCCGCTTCAAATTAAGGAACCAAGATAAGCGAAACTGTGTCAGAAGACGTCCAGCACAGCATGGGATACTGACCGGATTCCTCACATCACAAAATTCGATAACAAAATATTATAATCTGGGTTGCTCTTTCATTTGATAATAGGACGCTTTTAGTTTTCATCCATGAAACCCTTAGAGTACGGCGATACGTCGACGATATTTTACACTCCGTTGCCGTGGTCTTTCTTTCGTAGCACATCAGGTTTAAATTTCAAGCGCACAGACACGGTACGCTATTGATTGTCGTTGCGCTTGTCAAACGCTTCCCTGGACAACTGTTTTGCACAACGAATAGAACACATTTGGGTTCTGATTAACTGGTGCCTCGGACCGTCCCAGAATGTCGCTAATCTAACTTGACAACTGAGACAGTTTCACAGTAAATCTTGTAGGGGGTAATCCATAAAGTCTTCAAGTCAATGCCAAGCCGATAACAGTTTATATAAGGTCGGAAATAAACCAGTGGCATGTAACTGTATTCGTACCTCATTAAATAAAATATAAAATTCGTCTGAAATTTTATTAGCACCTTTTTTCTTATACACATTATACCTATTCAATTTTCGACCCATTTAGATAAGTCCTTCTTCGTGTTGTTTTTTCTTTTTTGTACGTGAGTGTGTTTGTCTTAGAGTGTAAATTAACATTGTTTCTTTCATTCTAGTTAGTATTAAGTAGCCAAGAAATTTATGATGCTACATTTGATGCCCCAAGAAAATCACGAGATCTTCGTCTTGGTTTTACCCTACTCCAATTAATAATCGAGAAGCCAATTACGTTTTATAGAGAAAAACATATATCGTGTGCTATTTCTCTTTTTTAAGTTATTCTACATACTTTCTTCTACTTGAACAACTTGAAGGAAAACAAATTACTCACCTGATTTACAAGGGTCAAGGTAAATGTCATTAGAAACTTTGTGGGGAAAACGCGCAGCAGCCAATTCTTCCATGGTCCATTTCTTGGCATCAGCATGGCTGCGGAGCACCACCACGACGAACAGCAGTCCTGCTGTCCAGAACAGAAGAGTAATTGTACTTTTATGATTGATCCTTTGGGACAAAAGATCTGAAGACTTTCTAAAATCTTCCATCTTATGATGCGGCGTCTACCCGCACGTTATCACTCAGTGTCGCTCCGTCATCTGAAAAAAGAATCATTGTAGTAGATTTAAAGAGGAAATAAAATTAAATTTTAAATAAATAGAATTACTTTTTTTTCACATTGAACTGGAAAGCTCACATACTATTTTGCTTCAAGCCATTATATCCAGCCTATGGAAAGTTACCTACTACTCAACCACCATACACATACACTACAAATATACGTTTAATTTATTATGATACCAGCTTTTAATGTAGTCATAACTAAAACAGAGATAAATTAATCACAGAAGAAGTGACAGATCCGAAATTCGTTCTTCGAAATTACCAGCTTCTAGTGATCCCGAATATTATCATGTAAACTAACCTATGCTAAATCTCAAAGATCTCTTGTATTAAGAAATCCATTCTCTAAATTACCATTCCTTTAATGAAGTGCGTGGATCTCCAGTTCTAACAGCTACTGATGAATAAGAAACAAAATATGTACAATTGCCGAATAGTATCTAAAAGCTATTCATTGTGTCCATTAAAATATTCGCAAATCTCATTAATCTGTGTTCTGTACATTTAATTTTTATGTGACATATATTTAGAATTTTTAATCTAATACCTTGTTTATAAACATTCCACTGAATTCCTAGTTCTAATAAATTTTAGTTGTTTTCTACATAAGTCCTAATTCGATGCTTTAAATATTCAGTACATTTAAACATGTTTCGATGTTATATTATTACAATTTATTGGATGCTAAAGATGAGCTGTGTCGTGATTTCCGTCATGTATTTTACATTAAAATTCTGAGCCAAACTCTAATAAAATGGCCTTAAAATAATAAATCAGTTTTCATTGAAATATTAAATAGAAATGAATATGACCAAAGCAATAATTTTTTTAATGTGTTCTGACGAAATTTATAACAGAATGAATGTTTGAATGTAAATGTGGAAAGGTATTATATTTTTAAGGGTAACTGCATATCAGATGAAATTATTTTGTTGGGTCTCTGAAGCGGGTAAAATCATTTTTTGCAAAAATTAAAAAGACCAGTGTTTGGTGTAAAATTGCAAATCAAACTTTATAAATCTCTCGATTAACGACAGAGATTACTGCACATGAACTCAAAAAGAGATTTCAGCGAAAGACATTCTAACAGCCTTCGCGTCGTTTGAAAACTTGGAAGTTCTAGCAATTGTTGGTTGATACAGTTTCATAAACCTCGCACTTAGATTATGACTAACACGTGGTTCATAAGTGAGACAGATGAAAAAATTAAATTGCTACATTGAACATTGATTATTTTCCATATTGAAAGCAAATACTTATTCGGTTTCGATTTTTAAACTTGAGAAAAGAGATTAGACGTTTCTTTTCTAAGAAAGTTCAATGCAGTGGAATGAAAAATTTATTAATCCAGTCTGCGCTAATTGGAATCTTTTCAAATACACACAAAACTAAAAATAATATTCTCACTATTTTAATACACGTGCTAACTACGAAGACAGGCTTGCTTGGATCAGATTTGGTTAATCTTTCTTCTAAGGAAGAACTCCTTTGGAGTCTTTCTCCCATTTTGTTGCGCCCACCATCGGCCGAGCGGTAGAGTCGCTGAACACTGGTAGTTCGGTCCGAAGTTCGAATCCCGCGAACGGGCTGGCTGCATGGGTGTTTTCGTGGTTTTCCCTATGTGTAACGTGTATACAAGCCAGTTCCCCTTAGAAAGTACTCCACGAAGGCATCCCTTCCCTTAGGCAGATTGCCCTAGTTTGCTTTGCCATAATTAAATGCACCATACACCACCCATTTTGTTGCATGCAGTTTTTACAAGTTTAGTGTCTTCCATAAAAGAAGCAGAAACAGCTATATTGTTACGAATTTTATAAAATGTAAATAATCTTAGTGAAATCATATCTAAGATTGTAGTGTCTCTTGTACAATGTAACATGATAAGCCTTGAAAATGCGAAACTCCAATGAAAACATAAGATTAATGCAGCAAGTCAATTTAACATTGAAGATAAATGCCTGTTGTCGAGACAACACCAAGCTGGCAATGGTTTTGGCGACTTATTTTATCGCCAAACTTGGTATATCGCCTGGTTCCTGTATAACTGTGATTGGGCAATTGTATATGTAACTGTGTATGCATTCCGACAACTTCGAGAAATTGAAGGTACTGTATATTCTTCGGCGACCGGGACGGAGAAAACTATGTAAGATCGGAGAGAACATTAGTTCTCAGTTTTCATTTCAGAGCAGGCGCACACCAGCAGCCGTGTGGTAAAATCGTTGAACTGATAGTTCCGACTTGGGTTAGATTCTAGGTGAACGGGCTGAGTGCATGGGGACTTTCATGGTTTTCCCCATGTGTAACTTGTATACGAGCCAGTTTCTCTTAGAAAATCCTCTGCGAAGGCATCCCTCAGGCAGATAGCCCTAGTGTGCTTTCCCATAATCTACCAAACCAAATAAAATCAGTCCACAGTAGACGTTGGCACATTGAGAGATCTCCGTGAGAGTTTTCGCTCTTTGGATGCGTTTTGCAATACGTTGTGTTTAACGTTCTTAGTAGTTTGAAGTGGTAACTATTGATTGCGCTCTTTACGAATACTATTTTATTTCACGTATAGTGTTATTAGTTTCAAAAGCTCTTACGTTTATTTACATATTTCGTGGGCAATGTGCGGCTATCGCCCAGCTTAACTCAGTCGATAGAGCGCGAGACTCTTAATCTCAGGGTCTTTGGTTCAAGCCCTTTGTTGGGCTTCTTCTTTTATTTACATTGCACTTCATGTACAGCTTTACCAATTTAAAAGATTTTATGCTTAACCTATTACGCATAGAATGGGCTGCTATTTCCAGGCTGCCTCAATCGGAAGAATACGATGTGTTTTGCTGCGGAATCGTATAAGTTGCTTTGCTAGGGTCCCAAGTTGGTTGTCTCCTTTTCTATTTATCTTTTCGTTTCGCGGATAGTTTTATTATTTTGCAAACATGAAATAAAAAAATAAATTAAATATTGCCTTTAGAATATGTTGTGGTCACACAGGTAACTCAAGAATGAAGAACAATTTGAAGAATAAAGAGAATATTTTTATGCTGTGTTTTCAGTACGAGTAGAATACCTGCTTTCTTTGGCAAAGAACGATCTCTTGATCATGCGGATTTTATTCAGATCCTCTTCATAGGTGGTTTTCACCATTTTTCTCTATTTATATCCAGTGTTTGTGCTAGCTATGTATTATGCTTATATCTGAGACGAAGACTTTTATTTTTAGTTTCAGTTTTCTGTTTAATACGAATTTATTTTATATTTTCACAGTCTGGTGAAAAGAAGGCAAAAGGCGCCAAGGTAAATCGGAGAAACTAAAAGTTTAATTAGCAGCTTTGGTCATTTATAGGTTGTAGACAAACGTTAGTTGCTGAAGAAAGTTTTCAAAAATTCTATTCCAGGTATGCACGTAGCGAAATTACAAATCATATTTTCATACAGAATATTTCTTTAAGAACGGAAAGTATTCCTTTCACCCGTTGGGAAAACATCTTACTTTTGTTTAGGTACCAATGAATGTTTTGTGGCACGCCCGTTTTGTCAACTCGCAATTCTGTATTTCCGTATACCTGCTGCGGCGAAGTGGATTATGTCACCAGTGATGTTGCTGACCGGGAATAGACTAATATACTGAAATATTGTAAAGGGTTGACAGCTTCTCTGCTGCCATACGAATGAAAGAGTGGTTCAAAAGCCAGTTTCGATTGATTCAATTCAATACCAATTTCAATATCGATTCTATTCCGATACCGATTTTACGCTTGTGTCTACCCTCAGTATATCAGTTAATCAAATTCACACGCTCTTCATTCTGCGCTTTTAGTAATTATAAATTATGTCTATGTTGTGCCAATACTGAGTGCACGACCACTTCGATACTATTCAAGGCCAGTCCTACACCCGTTATATGTGCTACTCTGTGCCAATGCTATGCCGGAGTCGACTCTACACAGTTCCGATACATGTCTGCGAAGATTCCCAAGACCACATACAAAGGTGACTCAAAGTAAATTAGTCCTTCTATTCATCATTACCACATTATTGCTATTCCATTTTTATCACATCTGTATTATGATGGTTACTAGAATCGCTCACATGCATGCATCGAAACATTGCCAATGTTAATTCTACGCATTATAGACTTTGGTTAAATGCTTCGTGTCTATTATATGCAGCGTCGATATAGTGCCATATCAATTCTTAGGTTAGAGAAAGCTAGTTGGATATGGCAAGACACATGAGTCTTAATTGCATAAGGGGAGGATGTCTTCGTGAAGGAAATTTTTAGATAAAACCGGTTCAGACTCGGTTGAGCTACCAGCAATTCTGCGGTGTTAACCACTTGGCTGCTGGCGGGTACTCGATTCCATGAATGCAATCACAATATACATAGAAGTAGTCATTCCTTTTTGGTACGAATTACAAATAAACTAATAGTTTATTTCTAAAATTTGAATTAATCGATTTTACGGCCACATTGTACATGATGAGCCCAAAAATAGTTCCCGATTTTGAGATGTAATAAAATAAAATGTTACATAGCTAATATAAAATTAGTAACTTCATTTTGGCAAAGATTGTGAATAAAATTTATATTACCTAAATTTTGCTTCAAACACAGCGCCAAATCAAGGTTGCTTTTTTGCCTAGTTTCAGTTTTACAACTTAGGTGTTTATCTTTCAGTCTGCATGAACAAGTTGATAAATGTGACATTCACAGCTAAATTAACTCAAAATGTTTTCTTTTCAATATCCGTATGCACAGTTCACATTTCTAGAGGGAAGTGACATCGAAAATAACGTTGGGCTCATAGCAACGAAGGCTAGTGTGGTTATAATTTGCAAAAACAAGCAGTGTTATAACTACGCAGCATGCATGCAAATAAAATGTTGATGATGATCTACGTATACGCAAATCCATTTTGAAGATAAAGTGCATTTTTGATCAAAGAACATTCAGGACGACCTGACCTTCCGTCTCAGAGGAAATTGTGGATCGAATGAAAGAAGCCTCTATATGCAGCCTAAAGAAATTGACACATTCAGCTAGCAGAGATTAGCAAGTGCCACACAGATAATAATAAGCAGGCACCTGTGGTTTCGTGAATATCAACTGCAATTAGTTCAGACATTTCATCCAAAATATAAAGTGATGTGAGTTTTGCAACAATATCCAGACTTTAATGACGGCTAACGAAACCCTGCAGATGAAGATCATTTTCAGTGATGAAGCTACATTCCTATTAAACGGAAGAGTAAACAGGCACAATATCAACGTATGGAGGAATTGAGAATCGACATATTACTCAGAACAAGGACGTAAGTTCGGATTTATACTTTGTTCCAATAGAAATTCGAGTGCGTGGCTTTGAGTATTCTTTAAAGAAAAAACATTTACGAGTGAAAGGCATTTATCACTGTATAAAACTGGCTGTTTCCTCAAATGATGATAGAGCGGGCTACATTCTAGAGGGAGAAGGACCTCCTCCTCCATCATGCTGTATGCATGTTTTTTCACAAGAATCTGTCAGATCGGTTGTAGCCATGTTTGAGCCAATGATCAAGTTGCTTATAAATTATCAAGATCAATTTATTATTATGATCAAGTTGCTTATAATATCACCGGACCTGAATGCTTGTAATGTTTTCTTTGTAGAGCTTGTGAAGGACCAAGCCCATGTACCTCCATTACCACAAACACTGAATGACTTTCAAAAAAACATCATTGCTATTCTTAATTCCATTACATCGGATTTACTTGACAACATGTGGTTGTAACATCGATGCTTTCCCCGTAAAAAGTGGCATACACATCGAATGTTTCTGATTCATATCAATATAACAAAACCTTTATGAGTTTATGCAAGTATAGCAATATCATCGGGTAGGATATTCCTCTTAGTATAAAAGTTATACACTTTCCAGACTAGGAACTGATTCCGTGTTTACCCTTTGTTTATCAAATTACACAATCTGCGCCTGAATACTGCAAGAGAGGTGATAAAAATCACCCATCAGAAAATTACGTTGAAATATTTTGTGAAAGAATTTAATATAAAATATTACAGATAAAAATTAGCTGTAGTCAAAGCCTGCGATGTATCTGAACTCAAACGCAATGTGATAACAAACAATATTTAAGTAACAACACCAAGCAATTTCCTTCCTAGAGAAGCGTATAGTTCCTTCTCAGAATTCTCAATTCTCGCTAGACTTTCTTCTAAAAGAAAGCAGAAAGAAAATTTGATATATATGATTAAAACGAAAACCACTTAAACTTTTCTACAGCGAGGTTTATCAAATTACACAATCTGCGTCTTCAAACTGAAAAAAAAGGTGATAAAAATCACCCATCATAAATGCGTTACTAAATATGTTCTGCAACAAATCATTATAATAAACTATCGATAAAAAAGAGCGGTAGACATTGCATGTTTGTGATATATCAGGAATCATAGGTGATAACAAATGAAGACGAGAAATGTTTTCCTAGAAAAGCGTATTCTTCCTTCCCAGAACTATAAATTTTTTCCACATTTTTTCTATTAGAAAGCAGAAATAAATGCAAATATTTATCATTAAACCGAGAAAACATAAAATTCTCTATAACAGTTAAACGGATATATATTAATATGCTTTTTCTGCAGTTTCTTTCACGTATGCAATACCAGTTCCCTTATCAGTGGTGTCTGTTATTTTTCGTAAATTGTAAATTTCAATCGAATGTGTTACTTTATGGTCAAGTCAACAAATATTTGTCTTTTGAGAAAGATGAACGGAGAGGGTAGTTCACCAAAATATAAATAACTTGCAACACAGCTTACATTTTAAGAATTATTAAACTCGAGGCTGACATGAATCTTTGGCATTTATCAATGTGAATACTCTCTGACATTTGTAATTACATTTACTAATGCCTAAATGGCAAACTAATTTAGGCAAAGATGGAAAATATATCATGACATTTTGAAAGTAATTCTGTATGTCTATGTCAAATTCTGTTACGTAAAGCATTTAAACGCCCTAAACTAACCCTTCAAACGTAATTGCATTAGTGTCAGTATACAATAATTCTATGCATTGCAGTTAAGCAACACAAAAATAAATGCTTTTACTTTGATTTTTTTAAAATGTATGCGTACTTATTTACAATTTTGTGAATTACAATTTAAAATTTTGTGAATCTTTTACTTTACTGTTTTGATTTAAAAGAAATTCATTCAATTGCTGTGACTATTATATTAGATATGACAAGATTAAATAAACACAGTTTGCTGCCACTTGTACTTTCGTTTGAAGACATTCAGTTTAAAACGTTTAAATAATCTGCGATTTCAAAAGTTTAATTAAAGTTTAATAAACAATTTAATAACCTTTCCAGCAGGAAAGCAAATTTCAGATGTGGTTTGTGTCAGCAGCTCGAGAAAACATCTCCGATAAACCTATTACTCAGTTCTGATTGGCTTCGAAGTAATTCTTGCATTCTTCTATTTGTTAAGGTGAAAGCATGTGCGGTCATTACGGACTCTAGACCTTAATTGCTAGCCGGACGTGCTTCCAATTACACCGAAACAGAATGTGGTAAGAAGAGAGAGAATACTTTTAAAACTTATCAAAAGTATGTTCTACAAACATATGCAAAAAATAGGTAATATAACTTTAAAAAATATGCAATTTGGATGATTTCCATTATAGCATTACACAAGTCAATTTTTTGACAGATATATGCGCCAGATTAATACACCCAAAGAGAAAAAAAAACATTTTCACCATCAACTCATTTCAAACTGTGGTAAACGTTTTCTAACTATAATAATTCTTGTTTAACTACCTAGTCACTATAACTCCCGGTAGTTATTTTAATGAACTAAGGGGGAAAAATAAAATAGCAACATGAAAATTTTTATTGATAATACAATAATAACCTGACTAACTCAAAATCGAAGTTATGTGGCTACTTATTTTTCAGACCCACTAATAGTTGAGTGGTTAAAGCAGCTGATTCCCCATATATAACATGAATTCCAAGCCAGTTTCCCTTAAAAAATCCTACACGAAGGCATCCTTTCTCTAGATAAATAACCCACGTATACTTTGTCATATTCAAATAAACTAACCTATCCAAATTATCGATACGGCATGGGATCAGCACTGCAGAGAATGTTGGATGTCGACACGGTGTAAAATCAAGTTTGGTATTGCATCGATACTAGCATATGAGCGATACTATCGTCTGTTACTTTAAAAGAGGCACTTCAAAGTCATACGACTTTTCCTCATTTATGATCGTAACGTGTGTCGTCATCACCACACAGAAGGAATTAAAGGAACTTTAAGCAAATTGGAATAGTTGGATCCTTTTTTTCCGTCGACATTCTTGCTTATTATTCATAAGAATGAGAGAAATGCCACGGATAATAAAGGTTGAAGTGCCTAAAGTAATCGACATAAAATAATTAATGTAGTATTAATCACCTGGATGCAGTCGTTAGGCATGCACATGGATGCTGTCCATACGATGGACACTGTAGTGCTGATACCAGCACGGTATCGACATTGAGTACGGCAGGTTTCCCTTAAAACTTTCTTCACGAAGGTATTGTTTCTCTAAATGGATAGCTCATGTGTACTATATTATATTCAAATAGCCTAATCTTATTTTGTCTTTCTGCGGTCCTCTACACAATGCAATATTTTAGATCTGTAATTATCGTTGGAGGATCTTGGAATAAAATTTGAAAGAACCTTGAATAGTGTGTGAAAGAATATTGCACATTCTTTTTCAGAAAGAAGATAAAAACAGCACCATAAACGAATCAAATTATTAATTTAAAACGGAAGCTGTCAATCTTACCACGCAACTAGATTTCGAAGCTGACAATGATGACACCAACCAGCTGTTGGACTCATACAGCAAGAAATGAGAACTGAGGAGTTTATAGAGACTTGTTAGCAAATCGCTCCTGAAGAAGCCGACACCTCAAACTCAGATCTACCAGAAAAGCATAAGACAGTTGCAAGCTTGAAAAAATGTATTTTGTTCTTTTTTTTTTTTTTTTTTTTTTTTTTTTTTTTTTTGTTAATTGTATATGGCAAAGCACACGAGAGCTATCTGCACACAGATACATACCGTGAAGGACTTTGTAAGGATACCTGCCTCGTATCTATGGTACATATGGGAAAACAAAGAATATACTCATGAGAACAGCTCCTTTCCGGGCTTGAAACCGAGGTCGAAATATAAGTCTTCAGCGGATTTAACCCCCTATCGCTGGCATGTTCAGTTCATTTGTAAAAGGGTTACAAATTTTAGAAAACATCGATTGTAATAAATAAATCGTTCCAGCTGCAAGGCAAAGAATATAAAACATTATATTAGCTTGAATATGATGAAATTTTGCGTTAAACTGTATGAATCATCGACACTGAAAACATCATTTTATGTATCACAATTATTTTTAGTATTCTTTTGTACTGATATATAATTCTTTATTACACTCTTTTAAAAAAATTTCCCCCTTTGTTTTATTTAATTCAAATTCATATGTACTTATACGGCACACTACGTTTTAATACTCTTTTTGTACTGATATGTACGAAAACAACATTCTTTATTACATACGTCTCTTTTAAATTAGGTTTTCCCCCTTTGTAATATTTAATTAAAATTAATATGCAATGCTAAAACCCATCTTATATGCTTATTCTTGGTCTCACATTTCGCAAAATTTTGAGATATTTACTATAAAATCATGAATATGGTTAATGAAGCGCGTGCTATATACGAAGAAATACGATATTAATAATGAAATTTTAAAGTACTAACTTTTAGTCAAACTTGAGAATTTTTAAAATAACTCCGATAATACTATTGTCATTATTACTTCTAAACAATGTAGCTAAGATGTTCTTTCTCCAACTAGCCTCTAGGTGTCAATAAATAAATAATATTAAATAATAAAAAAAAATCTGAAAGTTTCCAATTAAGTTAAGCCCAAAGGGACGTTTGGTTAACGTTTTGTTTATTACCTTTATTTATTAAATATCATCTTCTACATATTCAAATGACAAAATTCAGTTCAACAGCAATATCGCAAAATAATTTTAAAATGAGCATATTCTTAGAATTTCCGATACAGTCTCGCGCGCTGGAAATAATTTTTTTTTCTTTCGTACAGTGTTGCCATTACTCGCTTTAAAACCCGTTTAGTTTTTTTTAAATCAAAAATTCGTTGAAGTGTGACAAAATATTAAATCGTTAATAAAACAAATTTTTCAAATTCAAATTAGGGCTTCCACATGCCCATATTCGATGGAAGATTAAGTTATTCAAATTTGGATGGCTCTAGGTAGCGTTGTTTATCACAATGCGAGAAACATACATACATTCATGCAGATTCTTCATTATTTAATTTGTTTAAATTTAACACAGGGCGATAATATTTGGTGGTAACAATTTGAAAAATGATTCGCCACTTATAGTTTTCAACGTAAAATGCCAAAACGAAATTAATAGTCCTTCAGGGCAAATTGCCCCTTTGGACTAATAAGATTTAAAAAGCGTACTTTTAAAAATAATTTCTATACGTGACCAGAGTTTGTAACGATCAATTCCCTTCTTATTTAAGATAACGCTTTTAACTGTTTATTAGAACTTCTTGCGATAAATGTTTTCAAATTATGTACAAAAATGAATTCTACATAGAGGAATAAAGTTTATATATGAACCCCAGGTTGAAATTTAAGAAAGGATTCGAGAGCCATCTGCGAAAATAATGATCTGGTTTCGCGCACATGGAACAATGGATGTCAAGCCTCACTTTCTTTATGTTACTACAAACGTAAAATATAAAATTCGCAAATATGTTTAGAAGTCTCAAAGTTGACCTAATCTAAATTTCAGCAAAATTCCAGTGCTTTACATCCTCTTTCATATAAATAAAACTTTTAGCCATAATTCTTATTTCTTCATAGTGTTAAAAAGAAGGACAGTCGATCGGATAACATGCCGAAGTTTGTGTACTCTCTGGAACTTAATTTATTTAATTAAAAACACACAATTTTTACATTTAAAATCACACAATTTTTACATTTAAAATCACACAATTTTTATTTACCAGAAGTTTCAGTTTCGCACTGATTTTAGATGAAATGCTTTGTTTTTAGAAGATAAGAAATCAGTACATTAAATAAATATCGTTGCAATTTTACTTGGATATATTAGCATTTAAGAAGAATCAGAGACAGTTACGATTCAAAATTTAGCAGCTCTTTAGCAATTAATATCTATAAGTATATAAGATTTAACTTCTTCTACAACTGCAAAATGTAACTTAACCTTTGTAATGGACTTTAAACGTCTTATCGCTTAGTCTTAATGGACTTTAATGCACTTTTAATGCACTTTAAACAACTTATCGCTTAGTCTTAATGGACTTTAATGGACTTAAACGACTTATCGTTTAGTCTTAATGGGCTTTAAATTTTAATGGCCTTTAAACGACTTATCGCTTAGTCTTAAGAAAACAAGTATAGAAACTTTCGAAGGGTGTAAAAGACCTTTTATTTTAATAAAGACTAATTTAGTTAGTTACTAATATAACTTGGTTAACAGAAGGCACTCCTGTTTTCACAAAGTACGCCAACATTTAAGGCGAGAAAATTCAAAGTAGGCATTCAAAAGTAGATCTAATTTAAATACTAATAGCCAAATGCTCTAAAGGGTAATTTAGTCGCGAAATTGTTTTCGAATTCACTGGCGTGAACTATCGGCAGGTAGCAACACCGAAGACAGGAAATCGTATCTAGAATAGCAGACTAGAAACTGGCCTTCAAACGGCAGAACGTCAGACTTATCGTAGATAAAATTTCAAACCCTCACTTAAATTCATGCGAGCTAATTTGCATATTGGTGGGAAAACGGAAAGAGAGAAGTGACAGAAAAGATTCAGAACATAAAATTACTGGTTAAGCACATTAAATAAAACCTACAGCTACCGAAACGAATTCTATAACCCTCAACGTTTGCGCTTATCCTGCAGTTACATTAGTTATTACCATAGGATCTTAATACCACGCCAGTTAAGCTAAGTTTACTTTAAATTAGTAGCTAATTGGGAATTGCAAAATGACTTTCGATTACCAAAAATATACTTGGTATTCTAATTTCGGTAAAGTATGAAAAAAGTTTTTGTTTCAGTATAATTCTTTCAAATCAACGAACTGTAGATTTCAATAAATATTTAGTTTAATAAAAATTTATGTTATTTCTTTGCAATTATTTATCATTACTTCTGGTTTATGAAATTTTAAATTTCCATTTGGCTAACAGATGGTCAATAATTGCAAAATTCAGCCTGATAATTTAATATTCTTGTTAACATTAGTAAAAAATCAAGTTCCTTACAAATCAGGGAATAAATTGAAAATATCCATGTCATCTTCCTTTGGTTTAAAAACTAAGCATCCATTAAAATAATTTTAGTGATTCAAAAACTTCGTGAACGTTATGCTTGTCAAAATTTCCTTCAAATTCTTATTCCAAAATTGCTGCTTTTACTTATAAATAATCATTTACATCAGAATAAAAATTGTTAATATTTAATTTATTAATAATTTTTAGGTTTCATTACGTGCTTTAGCGTATTTACTTAATGACGCATGTCCTCGCACTGTTGTCCATAAAATCATTGCTATTAATATTGTTTTATAATTCAGCGACTAAAGGCGAAAACACAAGAAACTATTCCTGTAACTTGAACATTTTATGAAAGAAAGAATTGAAGATTTATTATTAATTGAATTGATAGTTTTCAATACAACCATAAAATTTCAAATTCATTCAGTAATATTTTCACTTATTAGAGATCGAAACCGACTAAAATCGGTGGGGAATTAACTCCACAAGGTCGACAGGATTGAATTGTCTGTTCGATAAGCTATCAAACTACTGTCCGAATCTATTTGATTTTTTTCTATGGACAGTAAGCTGTTCTTCTTTCTTATTAATTTGCGGTAGTACATGCATTGATCTATATATAATGGCGATGGAATATTAGCTTAAAATAGGAAGGATATAAGGAATTAAAGATAATTCTTCTCTAGGTCTTTCCGGCACCGCAGATAAGCATATGCAGCCTGTTATTCGGCAATCTCGAGTTTTATTCCGAGCGACAATACAACTTATTTTTATGAATATGATCACGCTCGAACTCCTCATGCTGTCTGTTCAGATTCAGTTTCAGTTACTGTGTATTTCGTTTTCTTTGACTGACTGAATCGTGAATCTCGCGTCTCTCCGTAATTCTGTTTTTTCCCTCTGATTATTACTATACAAAATGCTTTTTGCAGCGCTTGGATGCATTTGCGCATAAATGAACTATTTATTATTGCAATGTACTGTGCACAGAAATACCAGCATTTTTTCAGTTACAGTTTCTGTTCATTTTTTAAGTTTTCTTTCAAAATAGATGCTTTTAAATTCATTCACCTCGTTGATTTATTCAGGAGTACGAAAATAATGAAACTGTAGTCATTAGATTATATCGATGCATGAACTTGAAAAATATACAATGCCCTCGTCAGAATTCGAACTCCACACCTACCGTATACGCATCGAACATGCTTCCAGTTACACCACGAAGGCACGCGGAAAGAAGGAAGAAAATGTCTTATAAACACAATAAATCTTAAGCAATGTAAGTAATAAATTAAAATCCTTATTATAACTTCATTAGAAATTTCAATCAAATAATATAGCAGCAAATTAAAAGCAATAAAAAAAATCTGATTTATACACCAGATGACTTGCATGACTCGTCGGAATATTACGTTGCACATATGTTTTGATTACAGTCGTGCCTCCTTATTTGAATCATCAGTCTGTTATATTGCTGTAGATTGCAATCATAACTGTACATTGCTTTTAAATTTTTGAATTACCAACAGTAAAGCGGGATAGTTATATGCAAAAGTAATTATTGATAAAATACTTATCAATATGTTCTATAACTTAAAAAACAAATTAAAAATTCTATACCACTGGACTAAGCATTAAAGAATTGAGAAGCTGCGTGACTTAATAATATAACTTGAAAGATAAATTAAATATTCTGTGTCGCTGCGATAAGCATTAAAGAATTGGCTACTTAAAAGTTGCGTGACTGTATAGATCCGATAATTAGCTACAGATGTGTCTAAAAATCAAAATTTATTATCTTAAGATTTCATTCATAAAAGAAATTTAAAGGTAGTTCCACGTTTAATCATATTAAATGAATAAGTTTCACTTACTCATCTCCTTACGTATACTGTGTAAATATTTTAAATTTACGAATCTCTGCAATGCGTTGTATTAAAGCACATTATTTCCCTTTTCCTTTCTCCACTGAATCGAATTATTTATGTTTCCTGTTCTTGTAACTTGGCAAATAATGGACACAATAAGGAGAGAGAATATAAAAATAAAGGAGACGGAATACCACTGGGATATAAGAAAGAATGCATTATTGTGATAGGATTTGACAAGGACAAAAAAATTCTAGATGTACTGACGATGCACGCAAAACTTTTGTTACAATGTTTTGTTTACCAATAGAAATTTAATAGTTAACAAATAATATGTTCTTTACGAAAGTAAAATAACATATACTTTGGTGGTAACAAAGAAAAAAAATATATTAGTCATTAAGGTATTTATTTGATGTAAGAAAATCAATATTTTTATTGAAACTTTCCTATTGTTTCTCACAATAACACGGTTTCCTTTTTAAGAATGTTCGTTTATGTTGAGTTTAGAACAGCCATGCAATGACTCAGAAAACATTATTTACTGCACTCCTAGCTAGTCAACAGCTCGCTATCTGTGAATGATAAAACACTAGTTCACAAAGATCTAAGCTTCGACTGGGACTCAAACTCAGAACTAGTTCTTCATGCTGATAATGAAAACATCCTCTACCATCTCGCGTGATTTGACACAATCCAGGTGATTGGTATTTTTTATGTTGTATAATTTTTATTTAACACTCACAAGTAGTTACGTAGAATAAATTTAAAGCTAACCTATATCTATATCCATTTATTTAGAAATTCTCATGGTCAGAATTCACCTACAGAATCAACTTAGCTCGTTAAATAGTGTAAATGAGCTAGCTACGTCTAACTGAACCAGCGAATAACTATACAAGATAGGTATTGCAATATACTAGATAACCAATTCAGAGCCACCGGCAAACTTAGTCTCTCAAAGAAAATTACTTTGAAATATTGCCTTACCATTAAAACGTAGTTTATTTTTATTACCTTGCTTATTACAATGTTTCTGTTTTTAATTTCTGTAACTGAACCTATCGTTACATATTAGCTTGTTAGTTTCGAATTTCGAAATAATTTAATTTCACTTCCCTTTATCTCACTATTTCAAGACCTGTTAGGAAAGAATTAATTTTCAAAGTAAAAAAGTAAACAAATAAATAAGGTAGCCATAAATTAATGATTCATATGTATTTCTGATTTATTTTTCACTGAATATATCCATAATTTTATCACAAGTTTAGCTATTTGCCTCGTGTTATATCATGTCTGTAATGAACCATGAATAGATTATACACCTAATGTAAGCTATCTCGTCTAAACTTCAACAAGATAAAGAACAAGTTTAAATTATTACCAGTTTTTACAGTAACCTGATCCGGTAGTTTATTCCGTTCTTCTCCTGCCTTTGTGTATACGAGCCAGTTTCCCTTAGAAATTCCTCCACGAAGGTATCCCTCCACTTAAGCAAATAGCCCTCGAGTGCTTTGCCGTAATTGAATAAACTAAAATAAACCAGACCTCTCCGGCTTTAGTCCAACTGAGGAAAACCGTATTATTAACAGGGACCCATTAGGGATCCACTAATTTTGTAGGTTTAGTATAAGGTATTTCTCCCACTTCCCTAGCGTGCCTTCGTAGTGTAACGGTAGCACGCTGGGCCGGTATTCCAGAGGTTCGTGGTTTGATTCCCGGTGAAAGCGGTTGCATATTTTTCATCTTTTCTGCTTCCAATTAACCTAATGACTCTACAAGTGACGCCCGAACTAAAAGCGTTGTGGATGATGATTCTCCGCACCCAGGATTTGGCGACTAGGTCCCCTAAAACCCTAGTAGCCCTTTAAAAAGGGGAGTATATAAGGCATTTCTCCCACTTCCCTAGCGTGCCTTCGTGGTGTAACGGTAGCACGCTGGGCCGGTATTCTAGAGGTCCGTGGTTCGATTCCCGGCGAAGATGGTTGCATATTTTTCATCTTTTCTGCTTCCAATTAACCTAATGACTCTACAGGCTGATCAGCTAAGCGCTTCTCTTTCAACAAAGACGTTACCTGTTTCAGACTCCGAAATAAGGCTCAGAAACTTTCGTCCTTGCTGAGAACAAAAAGCTTAGTCTCCTTTAATTTTTCTTGTAACATTACTGAAGCAACCATCAAAATTGGTAAACGTTCAACAGCATCTTTGAATGGTCATGGAGTGGACCCTATAAGCAACTACAGTTCAGAACAGCAACAAAAGAGCTTTACTGAAATCGGTTCTAAAGTCAGAAAAAGAAATAGCAACACTGGCAAACTTATAAGAATAAAAATATTTAAAAAAAAATCTAATAAAAATCTCCCACAACAGCAGCACAAAGACCACGATGCCCACATCGATTATTCACTGCCACGAAAGTTCCACCCTTGCCCGTCCACTGGCGTGGACGTCGATATCGAGAGAAAAATAGAATAATGTGATTTATTCCTTTAAAAAATACAGCAATCAATTTTCTATAGAAAATATCCTTTTTTCTTTATATTCAGAAATGATAAATTTGGAATAGGAATGACAAATTCCAACGAAGAAGAAAAAATTCCGTTATCATGCCAAACTTTTTTTACCCTTTCTTACAGATTTCTTTTTAAAAATTTAAATGAAAATATGACAAATGAAAATATGACTGTCATACTTAAACGAATAACGTATGGATTCAAGTAATAAGATTAAATATGCCTTATTTGGTTATATTCTTTTTTTTAGTTTTATTTCCCTAAATTGTTCAGGAAAAGCAGTATATTAGACCTTTGAATAGTTAGAATATTAATAATCTGAAACTTTTGAAAACTCATAAGTAACTTTTGATTCCCTGAAAGCGTAACTACTAAGCACGCCATGTTCACCGGAAACCTTATTGGTAATAATTTAAACCAATATGAGCTAACATCAGTACATGTAAGGGCCAGTTCAAGATGTGTCAGCGTCTCGGATCGCGCAGTATATTCTCTTTCAATGAAAAACATTTCAGAATAATAAACATCGTTAATTTTAAAACAGTGCATGTATTTATAACTGATCATATTTCTCAAATTTTGCAAATAACCCAATATCGAACATAAATGTATAAATTAATAGCAATTAAAATAAGATAACATTAATAAGCTTGCGGAACACAATTATCCAGTAAAAATAAGTTTTCAACTAAACGCTGTCACAAATGCGTACAAACACTTTACAGGTAAGCCTCGGTTCACGAACTTAATTAGTTCGTAAAAGGAAACAATTTTCTCCGTAGGAATTAATGTAAAATAGATTAATTCTGCCCTGTACCACAGATGATTACTTATTTAAACTTTATATCATTAATTTGTGCAGGAATTCATACCACAGAACCGACGAAAATAATTAAATATTTGAGTAAAAAAACAGAAACACGACATTAAACAGATAAAATGTAAGCAAACTTTATTTGTTTTACTGTACCTGTATAAAAGAAACGTATAAAGCAGACGACATAAGTGAAAAATGATAAGTAAGTTTTATACGGAAGCGAAATTTCCTTCCTTAAAACGCACGTCTTCTTGAGAATCACTGGTTCTCTGTTTCATTCAAAATTTCTCCAATGTAATTTGCTATTGCCTATGCTTTAAAATGTTTCTAAAATGAGCCATAGCATTTTCATTGAAAATGTTTATGCTGTAGCTTGCTGTTTCTTTATCAAGGTAATATATCCTTACACGAAACTTTGCAGTTTAGTCCACTTTGCAAAACTTTTCCTGAATTACGTTCATTTTGTTTTCCTCTTCTACTGAAAATAATATATTCATTTTTTTATACTTCTGACGTTATAATAGTGTTTTTCTTGTTCAGCTAATTTTTATGAACCGCTATTATTAACTTCATATTCTTTGTTAATTTTCTAGCCCATGGATTTCCCTAGACACACAGTACCATAGAAGACACAAAAGATCTGCGTTTTCAAATGCCTTTCCTTGAGTTCAATCTGGCCATAACTTTCCTCCAAATCGATTTCTTGTTTCGTTAAGTCACTTACTGTCAGGCTTTGTTAATAAGAGCTAAGCAATTGAAAATTTTAAGTTGATTTTTCAGAATGTTTATTTCGTGTCATAGATTACTTCAACACACTTTTGAAAATCATATATTGTCAAATTGACTTCATACTTAGCTTCATACAGTCATAACTTCAGACACCACTCATGATCCGCGGTGCTCTTCGTTCTGATAATTTGTTCATAACTCGAATTGTTAGTGAAATGAGGCGCTCATGATCCGATTCGACTGTATTAGAAATCTGCGCAATGTACTGAGAGATTCAGTGAACTGCATGTTAGCAGAAACGTATACGAAAGTAATACTCATCGTGAAGTCCTGTTATCGATAACAAAAGTACATTTTAATAATCTCTCAAAAAATAACAGAAAAAGATCCCGAGGCTCGATGACTTGCAGTCGCCAACGGTTATTTAATAATAAATGACCGAAGACAATTAACTAGCTAAATACTTATTTATCCTTTTCTGCCTGGTAATCGTAAATGTCAGGTCGTTATTCGGCAGGAGTTTTACGTGCCTAATATGGAGCTAATTTGTTCTATTTTAGGAGATCCTGCGATGTTCTGTTAGCCTCACCCGTTACCCATAAAGATGGGACTACTGTCGATAAACAGATTAAGGAACGAAGAGAAAAATAATGAGAATAAGGAATGATCACACGCAGTATTCGCAGTATTACATTATATTGATATATACTTACACTAACACACATTTCTAATGAGATACATTGTCGTGAGCCTGTATCCACACAGATACTGTTTTACATTATAAGAAATGCAGCAATTGATACACGCACCATTAACACTAGACATTAAGTATTAGAAACTTATGTAATTTAGTTGTGCATATTTTGTGTTTAGTAAGTAACTCAATAGACAAATTTATATTTTTATATAGAGAATCTTCTTGATTTAATCACATTTGTAGAGACATTATGTTATTTAGAAGCAGAAGATATGAAAAATGTGCAATGCCCTCCTCGGGATTCGAACCACGGACCTCTCGAACACGCGCCCAGCGTGCTCACCACTACACCACGAAGGCATGCTAAGAAGGCGGGAGGAATCCCTTTTAAGGGATATAAACTTCCCCTTTTAAGGGATGGCTAGAGATTAGGGGACGCCATCGCCAAATCCTGGTGGTGGAGAATCATAATCTACCACCTTTTTCAGTTCGGGTGCCACTGTAGAGACATTAGGTTATTTCGAAGCAGGAGAGATGAAAAATGAGCAATGCCCTCACCGAGCATTCGAACCACGGACCTCTGAAATACGCGCCGAGCGTGCTGACCACTACACGAAGGCATGTTAAAAAGGCGGGAGAAATACCTTATAACTTTATTTCCGATATTTCTAGGCTATGTAGTTCAATGTAAAGTTTTCAAACTACCGTAAATTTTCCCATGTACTTATTATAATAAATCTGCTTATGCCGTACAAGTTAGACCTGCCTTGTTTAAGGGTCGCAACTATTAAAATATTGAGGTACCAAATGTTAAAAAAATGGACATATTCATACTCTGTACTTATATATTCTTATTCTTATTCTTATACCATATTGTAACGGTCAGCTTATCAATCCCTTACTTAAAGGTCCGGGTAAATGCACCACTTTTCTAAGAAAATTTCTTCTTTCTACATTTCTTCTTCACAAATATACTTGGAAATATTCGATAAACATATGAAGCACATGAAATATTCGATAAACATGTGAAGCACATGAAATATTCGATAAACATGTGAAGTCGCGAAAAGATATTATGAATATTTTAAGGAAAATAAATTGAATATATTTCATCACTTTAATAAGCAGTGCGAGTCTGATTCTTCTAACATCTTATCAAAAATCATTAATGAAATAAGTCTTTCTATTTAAAACAGCCTCTTGTGAATATTAATGACCATAGATAAATATATATATATTACCTAGTGAACATCCTTGCATATTTCGAATGGGAATAGGCTCATTTCGATTTCCGTGAGTACCATCTTAAACAGACATTAAGTAATTTAAGAATCATAATTAATTATCTACAGTAATTCTAAATGCTGATTTTAAAAACCATCTGACATCTTCATGTGAATGTAATAAATCTCACATCTATTGAATCATCTGTTTGGATATCGAAGAATTTAGCCATGCAAGAAATGAAACCGAACTCATTTCATGCGCGACTGAATAGCTGATTTGAGCAGAAGATATTTCTTCTTTATTTCCAAGGAAGAAATAATTTTATCTGCTGACCGTTTTTAGAACAATGAAATAGACAAATAAGTTTTTTTCCTTGCGTTTTTCTACTTCTGATGTTGAGATACGTAGTTTTATGTTCGAAAGAACGACGTGCCAGTGTCACTTCTTAATATTAGCTTAATTTTTAACTTACAAGTTTTTGTTTTTGCCATTACAGTTTTCAAAATGGAAAAAAAAGGAAACATATAACTGCTACAACGATTTATAATTACGTTATCGTTACTGAGCCCACAAGGGTTTGCAAAGCTCCTAAATTTTACATTTGTTAGAAACCACAAAGAGGAAAACAGTCATTATCTATAATATCTGTATAAAATCTTTTCGCTCCTTACCTCGTGCCTACGTTGTGAAATTGCGAGCACAACCGGCTGGCTATCAGGACATCCGGAGTTCCAATCTTGGCGACGGCTTTGCATCTTGTTACATTTTCAGCAAAATAAATCTAACAAAATTTACGTTTATATTTCATTTAACCTAACGGCCCTGTGCGATATCTCTCCCTTTTTAAGCGCGAACTCTAATTTGCTATTGATTATTGATAAGTCTGTAGAGACATAAAAAGAATGAGAAATGAGCAATGAACCCGCCAGGACTCGAACCTGGACCTCTCGAACACGCGCCGAGTGTGCTACCTGTACATCACGAAGGCACCCTGGAAATGGGGAGAAACCCCTATTAAAGGGCGACTGGGGATTAAGGGATCCAGTCGCCAAACTCTAAGGGTGACGAATTATCATCCACCACTTTTTAGTTCTGGCACGACTGTAGAGTCATTAGATTTTTTTGAAGCAGGAGAAGTGAAAAATGTGCAGTACCCTCACCGAGACCCGAACCTGGACCTCTCGAAGACGCTCCGAATGTGCTACCGTTACACGACGAAGACATGCTGGAAACGGGAAAAATTACTCAGCAGCGTCTTTGATGTTCCCTTCGCAACCCAGTCAACAACTCTTGATCGACTGTCGGTGTGACTGTCGGTGTCGATGTGACTGGGACTGTCGATGTGAGGTGAAACAAACGTTTCGCGCCGCGACAGCTCGGTGAGCCCTGTGATCTTGTGGTCTTTCTCTAGATCGAAGTGCGGTGGGGCTAGACCTATATTAATTACAGTAAACATTGGCTGTCCCACTACATTTCTACCAGACCAGACCAGTCAACAACTTTAAAATTGCGTTCGAAATTAATCAATACTAAAATAAAATGCAAAATAAAAAAACAATTTCTCTCATGTGGATAAAAGGGCCACCGTTGGAACTCAGGTAATGACGCTGCAGATGTGTTTGCAATGGAGGCAGGACAAAAGCAAATAGACGAGTTCTTTGATGTGCCGTTTCCCAAGATCCACCTGAGGAATATACTAACTAAGCACCACACAAATGATCTGACAACATAAGTGTGACGAAGCGACAACGGGTTGTCTCACACATGAAGTCTTTCCAAAATTAATCAGCAAATCCAGAAGAACACAAGGTTTCCTAACGCAACATTTGTCCGGCCATGGTCCATTCCCGGATTACTTTTGCAAGATGACCCTGGCAAATGCCGACACATGCCCATAAGGAGAATTATGCGACGCGCATCATTACATTTTCAAATGTCTACTCAGAAAAGAGCATTTTACACGAAAAAGAAGGGAAAGTTCAGCCTCTCCCGTTCTACTGAGCCGACTGACAAAATTTAGCTTGCGTTTTTAACGTTTTGAAACAGCGATTTAGGATATATATTAAATTTATATATAATATTGATCTAACATAGGTATTTTAAAAATGTTGGACTGCTTCTGGAATTACATGCAGACGTTTTTTTTTATACTTCGATTCTACGACTCAAATTATGGCGAAGTTTTCCACGTTTTGTAAAAACAGCAAGAGTAGGTTTTAAAAAAATAGTTTTCAGAATTTTAGCTCTCTGTTAAAAAATGTTTAAATGTTAATTTAAAAATTTATTAATATTAATTTTTTAATTAAACTTATTTGATTCCTTCTTTCACAATTCGAAATTTAGGTTCAATCCAAATAAAATTCGCAGATATTTTCTGATTAATTTTTTTAATTTGTATTTATAAAAATTTTTATAAATTTTTCGAAAAGTTTTTGTATTACGACCTATAAAATTTTTAATTAATTACCATCTTATTGAAGTTGATATATTTTTAAGCACAACTGCAAGAAATTAAGAGTCTTTTATTCGAAATTTCCTGTACATAAATTTACATACTGGCTCGTTTTGAAATTTGGCATCTTTCTTTTAAGCAACTATAACGCCATATGCGGTTTACTGATTTAAAAATAACTATTATAATTAAAAAATATAAACTGATGAATGTTATTTGAAAGAAAGAACGATGAACCTCCTTTTTCACGAGCAGAAATAAAAATGGCGAATAGAAAACGTATGCTTCCACAATAAAAATAGGCATAAGGAATATTATTTATCTTTTGTTATCGAGTGAGTACATGCTTCTCCTTTCACTCGTGAAGAAGGTTCTATACAACCTTTGGAACTATAGTCCTACAAATTTATGCAAGTTACTCTGATACTATGCAAGCAAGTTACTCAGATACTAAAGTATGCTTTAGTACTACTCTTCGACGCATTCTTTACAATTGTTTATTAACTAATGTACTTTACATTATTGATTCTCAATAAAAGCATTCTTAATGTAAAATTTTGGGTAGCAGAAGTAAAACTTTATAAATAACAATAATATTAAATTACACTGTACGGTAGTAGCATTTTACTAAATGTAACTTGTGACCAGATCTCAATAAGACTTTAACAGACTTATCGCTTAAAAGTACTACAAAGACGTGAGAAGGGTGTAAACGACCCTTTATTTTAGATCTACGTAAGATGAGCAGAAGGCACATCTTGTGTTTACAAATCAGCCAGCATTTATGGCGAGACCTCAAATTAGAAGTTCAAATGCAAAACTAAATCTAAATAGCTAATAGCCAAAGGCTATGCAGAGTTAAATTAATCGCGAAGTTGGCTCTTAAAGCTTCACCGTGCACAAAGCACAGTCACACACAAAAAGCACAGTCGTAGATAGGAACTCTTATCTTAGAGTAGCACACTTAGCAATGTGGCGTTCACCAGGCAAAGCACGTTCTGACTTCGCTATCTCAAACCTCCACTTAAATACTCATGACCATTGCATTCTTCCGGGAAACGGAAAGAGAGAAGTGACAGTAAAGATTCCGGACATAAAATAACTGGTTAAACAAATTAAGTAAACCTTCTATAAGTTATGCAATCAACCACTTTTACACAGCATTTCGACATAAGCCTTTCCTAACAATGTGTATTAGATTCGTCAGCGAGTTTATCTGCTATCTGCCTTAAGCTTCTACCAGTTTTGAACAATTCTCTCGAATAGTTTTGAATAATTGCATCAAACTATTCGAAATCTATTCACTTACAAATTGCACCTTGCGAAATCCATCCATCTTTCAATGAGAGAATGGCATTTGCCTCAACACGAATTATTAACAGTTGTTCCGACACTATTCCTCATACATCAGCAGCAGATCTACTCATATTAGGATGATAAAATCATTAAGATTGCTTATTTCGGCAAAGTTGCGGTAAGTAGATTATGTGAAACTTTCAAATTCCTCTCCATGTATAAAAATGTAATATGTATAACAGCACTGTAAATTGTATGCTGCATACTAATAAAATCCTTTTACTTTGGGAAGACTTGTAACTTCATGAATAAACGAGTACAAAGTAATTCCTAGTTAAAAATTCGAAGCAATTATTTTTTTCAAGCAGATTAAACTTTACTAGTTTATTTAGTAAAAGAAACCATGGCTTTAAAATTTTGCCTTTTAACATTACAGATTAAGTCTTTTACTTCGTTGTACGCAGTAAAGTAAGTATTGTAATTGCAAAAAGTTCACAGGTATTATATTTCAATGAAAATATCAATTTTGACTGCTCTCGAATCCATTTGAAAGATTTTTTTGCGTGATACCTGTACGTACCGACAGAGCAAATGAATCTCTTTTTTCCCAAACGCATCGTAAGATGAGTTTAAAATGGATTACGAAGACATTTTTTTCGTGACATCTGTATTTTATTTCAGTATTATATTTATATATACACAACCTCTTACCCAGCTCAATGAACTCTGTATTTTATTTTTATACTAGTGAAAGTACCCAATGCCAGTTAAGTTACATTGATAGTAATGTATTATTTTGCTCATGACATCATTTGAAAATTCGTTAAGTAGCATATTACACGTCATAAGGAATACGATGCGTCATTATAATGCATAAAAAATGCTACAGAAACAAGTAATACTCAATACATGTACCACAACTGACTACGTAATCATAGAATTATATCGTATATATCCCCATATGACACCATACCGAATTGCCATTTGGGTCAGCAAAAACATATATATATATAAATATTATATATATCATTATTTTGAGCGATATGGAACCCACATAAAAATTTTCATAGAAAATAAACTAATTGTCTCTCAATATATCAGCAACAATGGCGCACAGCCATTGTTGCTGATATATCACTGTAGTTATTGTTGTGATAGCACTGTTGCCACTCCGGAAAACGAGGGCGAAATTTAGCGCTTTAAGCGTTTTTAATTAATATCTCTGATTTCCGCAATTTTTTTTTTTTTTTTTTTTTTTTTTTTTTTACGTGGACGCTAACTTTTTCCAGGACCCAGAAAAGAACTGTGGAAAGTTTGGTGACGATAGCTGCAGTGACTGAATTACTAGCGTACAAACACGCAGACTATATACAGATGTATATATAGATGCTGCTATTTATATATAGAGATGTTTGATAAATTGTGCATTTTTTGCTTTAAAAAGTGATTGAATTGCTTTTATCAAGTTACCTTTAAAGCATTTGTGTCTTTAATTAATCTGCATGCAATTATCGTAGAATTATCAACAATTTAAAAGTGTAAGCTGTGCTAGGCCTAACGTAGTGGCTATTTAATTACATTTAAAACTCTTCTTAGTATAGGGAATTAAGTCAGTTGGTGCAACAACTTCAGTGTCTTTTTGCACAGTGGGACAGAAAGTCAACTTTTATACAAAATATTATATACAAAATATTTATATATTTTGTATATAATATTTTATATTTTTTATTATAAAATTATTTATATAAAATATAAATTTGTATAATATAAATTTGTATATAAAATATAAATTTGTATAATATAAATTTGTATATAAAATATAAATTTGTATAATATAAATTTGTATATAAAATATAAATTTGTATATATATCATATATTTTGTATATAATATTTTGTATATAAAATATTTATATATTTTGTTTCTCTGCGAGTTGCCCAAATCGCTTGTTTTTTGCGTAGAAATTCTAATTGCTAAAGTCTTTTTTAAATGTTTTTAACTGCATCTCGTGTTTTAGGTTTTACAATATTTAATGAAGATGTTTTGAGGGTTTTTTTTTATATATATATATTTTTCTCTTGCCGCGAAGTGAGAACTGAATAACTTACCTTATGTCTAAGATAATCTTAACTTTTAAAACGCAAATTTGTAGTACGGAAAAGTGTTCTTTTGCAGTTTTTGACGTCTGTTGAATTGCTAATAAAGTGCATTGTTTCAGCCACCAGAGCTCTCTGCCTGTCTGTGAGATATTATTTCGCAATGCGCAGATTGTATGCGTAGTTCGCATTTTGTTCTTGCATTCTTAAAACCGCTAATTGTAACTCTGTCGTTTTACCTTGTGCTGTGTTGTGTTCGAAAGTTCAAACCGCCGAATAAAGGTTAAATTTTACAGTCCACTCGCATTGATGTATTCTTAGGTTTATTAATTTAAAGTTAAGATACCGCTTCGCTACATTATTTGGTCGTCATACGCCGGAGCTTCGAGAAAAACCCGCGCTTGTGAATAAGAATTCTACGTGTCCGTAATGGAGTTGATAATGCAATTTCGGTTTAGAATTCTCAAGACTTACGGAATGCATACAATGTTCGAGGTGAGTGAAATAGCTAACGCATTTTAATTGCATTTGAGATTTCCTTATTGCTACTATTGTTGTGTTTAAAGTATTAGTAAAATCGAGAATTTAGAATATTTTCAAAATGTCAGATATAGAAAAAAAGCGAAAGAAAATTTTGAAAACACAGTTAACTAAATTCATTGAGAGAATAGATTATGATAACTTAGATAATGCTGAAGCTGAATTAATCTTAGAAAAATGTAAAATTTTTAAGGAAGATTTTAAATCTCTATTTAGAGAAATTTATACAAATTGTGATGATGAAAAAATAGACACTTTCGTTGAGGAAGAACAGTCGATTTTAGAGAAAATTGAGGAGGTTCACTTAAAAATTATTCGTAAGTTAAAGATTTACAAGGTAGTAAATGCAAATGGCGACAAACCTGTCGTACCTGAATCAATCTCTGAAAGTTTAAAGTTACCAAAATTATCTTTACCCACATTTAGCGGAAATTTAACTGAATGGATAACATTTAAAGATTTATTTAACGCTAGTGTTCGCAACAATTCAAATCTTTCTGGAGCTCAAAAATTACAATATTTAAAGAGTTCTTTGAAAAATGATGCTTATCGCATTATTCAGTCAATTCCCATAGCTGATCAAAATTTCAGTATTGCTTGGAATTTACTAGAAGAGAGATTTTCTAACAAGAGAGAACAGATATTTGCTTTTATTAAAAGAATTCTTAACGTTTCACAAATACAAAAGGAATCTGCATCCTCGATATTAAGTTTAGTAGATAACATAAACGAAATAACTCGCTCATTGGAAATATTAGATCAAAGGATAGATAATTTTAGTGATACTTTGTTGTTGTATATTATTTTGCAAAAACTTGACGTTTCGACAAAGTTGTGGTGGGAGCGTCAATTAAAAAAAGATGAAATACCAAAGTTGAATGACTTGATAGAATTTTTGAAGAATTACGCTAGAACATTACAGAACAGTAAACCTTTAGTTAGTAAAACGCATAAATCAGATAAACCAGTGTATAATAGGGTTACTTCTCTGATTTCTAATTCTACCTGCTTATTTTGTAAAGAAGATCATTTTTTATACAGGTGTTCTAATTTTTTAAATTTACCAGTGCAAAAACGAATAGAGTTTGTTAAGACTAATAAACTTTGTTTTAATTGCTTGTCTAATGTCCATAAAGTTAAAATGTGTAAGAGTGCAAACACCTGCAAGCATTGTTTTAAGCATCATCATAGCATTTTGCATTTAGAAAATAATTTCAAACCAAAACATGCATCTAGATTCCCTTCACCGGAAGCACAAGTGTTTGTTCCGAAATCGCAAATTAAACCAGAAAACAGCTTGAGTGAGGTTTCTCCAACTGTTTGTGCAAACAACTATGAAAATAAACATTTTGTAGCTCATGCTAATGGTAAACGTAGTCATGTACTTTTGTGTACTGCTTTAATTAAGGTTCAAAACTCAAACCAGGAATTCATAAATTGTAGATGTTTACTAGATTCAGGTAGTGAAAAATCATTCATTCGTCGGAAAACAGCTATCAATTTAGGATTGAGCATAAAGGATTCGAAGATATTAGTGTCATGCTTAGGTACTTTCAATACAACTACTACTGGAGAAGTTGACTTGTTGTTTACACCTCATTTTAATACTAATTACAGAATTTCAACGTCCGCTTACATAATAGACAAAATTACAGGAAACATTCCAAGTGTAACTTTACCTTTGAATTTATATGAAAATTTCCAGGATTTAACTTTAGCAGATCCTACATTTCATGAATCGGGAGAAATTGATATTTTACTTGGAGTTAATGTATTCCTTACTTTAATAAATGGCGAGGTAATTAAAAGGGGCAAAAATCTTGCATTTGCATGTTGTTCTAAGTTAGGATGGATAATTGCTGGAACTACACATTTTGAATTCCCAAACCGTAAGCAGGTTTCAGTCAATACGCTAAACGTAAACACGGAGGAATTAGTTAAATCATTTTGGGATTTGGAACAAATTCCCACATCGAAACCTTTAACTAAAGAGGAAAGATTGTGTGAAAATCATTTCGTGGAAAATCATGTGCGTAGTGAAAAGGGTCGTTACTCAGTAAAACTGCCATTCAAGCCTAAAAGAAATGAGTTGGGTAATTCGAGACCATCAGCCTTTCGCAAGTTTCTTAGTCTGGAACAAAAATTAATAAAAACTCCTGAAGTATATCAACAGTATAAAGACTTCATGTCCGAATATTTATCACTTGGACACATGGAAGAATTATCCGATGATAATCCAGATAAGGTAAATTTTCATTATTATATACCTCATCATCACGTGCTAAAAGAATCCAGTCTTACCACAAAATTACGCGTCGTTTTCAATGCTAGTGCCAAAACTACATCAGGGATATCGCTTAATGACACGCTAATGAATGGTCCCAAGGTACAAGACGACTTATTTACTATTCTTTTGAGGTTTAGATGCTATCCCATAGCCATTACTAGTGACTTATTGAAAATGTATCGACAAGTTCAAATTCATGATGAAGATCGCGATTACCAAAAAATATTTTGGAGAGATGATCCATCGAAGCCGATTAAAACTTACAGGTTGTGCACAGTTACGTACGGCACTACTTCCGCTTCATACCTGGCTACTCGCGTACTCAAACAACTAACAATTGACGAAGGAACTAAATTCCCAAAGGCAGCTGAAATAATATTACACAATTGTTATATTGATGATGTCCTATTTGGTTCAGACACAGTAGAAGACGCAGTAGAGTTAATTTCACAACTGAGTGAACTTTTACAAAAAGGTGGCTTTCAATTGCATAAATGGTGTACTAATGATCGCTCGATTTTGGAAACTGCTTTGAGTGCTCGGAACTCAAATTCTTCATGTGCAGTAGTTGATACTAAATCAATAAAATTATTGGGTTTGGAGTGGTATCCAACGCAAGACGAGTTTACTTGCCACTTTGGAAATCTCGAAAACAGAGAGTGTTCTACTAAAAGAATAATTTTATCTTCTATTTCGAAAATCTTTGATCCACTTGGTTGGTTAGCACCTTTTATAGTTGCAGCAAAAATCTTGCTTCAAGACATATGGAAATTACAAATCTCGTGGGATGATCCCTTGCCAGATGAAATCAATCAAAGATGGAAAATCTATTGTGAAGATATCGCAAATCTTGAATGCATTCATATTCCTAGGAGAGTATTATTGCCCAAATCTACAAATGTAGAACTTCATTGTTTCTGTGACGCATCAGAGAAAGCTTACGCCGCAGTGATTTATTTAAAGTCTTCAAATCATTCTTCAATTTCGGTGCAGCTACTAACATCAAAAACTCGCGTAGCTCCCCTGAAAGTAATCTCTATTCCTCGTTTAGAACTCTGCTCTGCAGTTCTATTAGTGCATTTGGTTCAAGCTGTGCAGAATTCATTGCAAATTCATGTTGACAGTATTTACGCATGGAGTGATTCAATGATAGTTTTGTCCTGGATACAATCAGAACCAACACGCTGGCAAACCTTCGTAGCCAACCGCGTTTCAGGAATTCAATCAGTCTTACCTTCATCGCATTGGAATCACATAAAAGGAAAGGAGAATCCAGCTGATTGCGCATCAAGAGGTCTTTTGCCTTCAGAGCTTTCTACTCATGACTTGTGGTGGACAGGTCCTCAGTGGCTTAATTCAAATAATATTCCGTTCTCTATCAACTTACCATTTTCAGAAGAGTCTTTAAGGGAACAACGGAAAAATATTTCTTGTTCAATTGGAACAGTCGCTTCGCAAATTCCAGTCCTTAATGAAGTTTCATCATTTTTGAAACTTAAAAGAATCATCGCATGGTGTTTTCGGTTTGCGAATAATTCAGCTAAATCTACCGCAACAAGACTTAAGGGTTACCTTAAAACCGAAGAATTGCAATACGCTAGAAATGCAATTCTTAGAGTAGTTCAAATGGATGAGTTTTTTAATGAATATAATCTTCTGAAAAAGAATCAACCGTTAAACTCAAATAGTAAGATCCTTTCTTTGAACCCGTTTATCGATAAGAATGGACTTATACGCGTTGGAGGAAGATTAAGACAATCCAACATCGCGCAGGACAGAAAATATCCTATTTTGTTGCCCAAGAAACATCACATAACACAGATTATAGTGAATCATTTTCATATATTCCATCTTCATGCAGGCCCTCTGCTATTGCTATCAGTAATTAGAAGAGAATATTGGATAATCCACGCTAGGTCAGTTGTAAGACAACAGATTTGGAAATGTGTGAAATGTCATCGTGTACGAGCTAAAACATCTACCCAGATAATGTCTGATTTACCATCGTCTAGAGTCGTTCCGTCAAAGGTTTTCTCCAAAGTTGGAATTGACTACGCCGGGCCATTTCAAGTGAAGCCCAGGCAAGGTCGAGGAGTAAAACCAATGAAATGCTACATTTGTGTATTCGTGTGTTTTACTACAAGAGCTATACATATTGAATTAGTAGGTAATCTTACATCAGAATCATTTATTGCCGCTTTGAAGCGCTTTGTATCTCGAAGAGGAAAACCGATAGAAGTGCATAGCGATTGTGGCACAAATTTTATTGCTGCAGATAAGGAATTGAAAAGAGTAATAAACTCCTTGAAGGAAAATGAATTGGTTAATAAATATTGCTCTACTGAAGGTATTAAGTGGATATTTAATCCTCCCGCAGCGCCACATTTTGGAGGATTTTGGGAAGCTGCAGTCAAATCTACAAAGTTACATCTCAAGCGAACCATAGGTGAACAACTTCTAACGCAAGAAGAATTTACGACATTGCTAGCTCAAATTGAAGCTTGTTTAAATTCGCGACCGTTGTGTCCACTGTCTGAAGATCCATCAGAATTTTCTGCACTTACGCCAGGCCATTTTTTAATTGATACCCCGCTAACTGCCTTACCAGAAGAAAATTTACACGATCAAAAAATTCCTATATTGCAACGTTGGAAGCTTGTTGAGAAAATGTTTCAAAGCTTTTGGAAAAGATGGTCCAATGAATACATTTCTAATTTGCAACGACGTTCAAAGTGGTTGAAAGTGCAACCTAATTTAAAGGTTAATGATTTAGTTATCATAAAGGAAGACAATTTACCCCCGCTACGATGGAAATTAGGAAGAGTGCTGGAAGTTTTTCCTAGCTCAGATAATATTGTGCGTATCGTGAAGATCAAAACCGCTAACGGAGTTTTCAAAAGGCCAATTCACAAACTTAGTGTTTTGCCTATCAATGATTAAGTTTTTTTCCTAAAGCATTATAACTTTGTACTTGATACAATTCAGGAACTTATATTGCTTTAGCTATATAAGTTCCTGAATTGTATCAAGGCTTCTGTGCATCTGTTTTGAGAATAATTTAGTTTCATTGCATAATTTCATATTATGTTTTCTTGTGAATATTTTGATGATACATTTTTGCATAATTTAATATTGTTATGATAATTTCATTTTGTAAAAGCTATTTATTTTGAAACGATGTTTCAACGCCGGGCGGAATGTTTCAGCCACCAGAGCTCTCTGCCTGTCTGTGAGATATTATTTCGCAATGCGCAGATTGTATGCGTAGTTCGCATTTTGTTCTTGCATTCTTAAAACCGCTAATTGTAACTCTGTCGTTTTACCTTGTGCTGTGTTGTGTTCGAAAGTTCAAACCGCCGAATAAAGGTTAAATTTTACAGTCCACTCGCATTGATGTATTCTTAGGTTTATTAATTTAAAGTTAAGATACCGCTTCGCTACATGCATTATTATTTACTCTGACTTTTATTCCATTATTCAATATTAACAAATAAAAAAAATTAAATTTAGGTAAATTTGATTTAGAAAAATTTGATTTTAATTTAGAAAAATTTGATATTAAGAAAATTTGATTTTTTAAGCAAATTTTAGAATAATTTTATTTAAAAACTATTCCTTGAACTCCAAAAGAATTATTTTAGTTAATTTTTAATCGCATTTTATTTTAGAAATTTTTTATTTTAATGTAGAGAGATTTAATTTGGGAAAATCCTAAAAATAGCCCATGCGACTCGCTCACGTTTTCTATAATTATCATAAATTTTACCTGCATTTAAGTATCCAATGTACATATCACTCTACACTGTCATTAGAATTCGTTTACTTCTTATTCAATTGAACCATTTCACTTCAAAAAGCTTTATCCATTAAGTTTATTGTGCCAGCTGTTCTTCCTTTTAACAGTTTCTGGCTTAAATAACTTGAAACATTTTATAATTTATTAGTATGAAATTAATTATAAAAAACATTGAATGGGTTTAAATAGCAGAAAATAGTCCTCCTCTTTTTAATTTGTATATGAATGGAACAGTATCTTAAATATCAGTTAAAGTGAAATTTGGTAATAATAGTTTAAACTTCAGAAAACAAATGTGACTCCAGCTTCTCAGATCTCAAACCAAGTAATAAATAAAAGAATATTTAACAAAGGTGACTCCATGTCTGTGTATTCGTACTTTAAATCTCATACTTGTAATGTAATTTATGATATTACCTTGCCTCTTAAAGCATATTATTTAAATTGCAGATGAAGAATATTAAATTATATATTTGATACAAAGATTAATGATCTTCTAAAATACATCGGCTTATAAAACAGTTTGGCTTATAGTAATTGGCTTGTATCATAAAATCACATTTCAATAATTACGAAATATTTTGTAAAACTACACATAAAATGTCAACTATTCTACAAAAAATTTTACATATTACTCTTCGGAAAATACTGTTAAGCATGCAGGAAAACGTAACCTAGGCACAAAGCCTTGAATCCGAAACTAATTGATAACATAAATTATCAGTGAAAATGGTTATCGAAAGATACGTGATCTAGTAACAATGATGACTTTCGTGAAAATTTTTCTTCTTTTTTTTCCAGAGATAAAGATTTTATTTGAAATGTGCTGAGTGTAGTCTAAAATAAGGTCCTTTAACTATCTGATCTCTACGGGTAATACAATATCTCCCGCAATTTCACAACTTTAGAATTTGCTTATTTCGAAGTTTTAGCACGTGTTCCTATGAAATTCTGTTCGTCTATAAAATGATAAATTATCTATGTTAGGCTTTGTAAGTATTAAAATTGTACCATTTTACGTAAATTATTATTTGTGCAAACAGTTATGCATTGAAATCAAAGATCATCTTCTTTTCATCGTTACAATGCTTAATACTGTATAAAATACTATGAAAAATCTCCCTCCTTTGAATAATTTTATTTTCTACACTGTCGTGTGCCGCTGCCATATATAGCAGTTTATATAAATTCCGTATATTTGAATATATATGATACAAGCAGCTATCATGTATGAATGCATGGCATGTATGAATGCATGCATATCGTATGATACATGAGTGCATGACATGATAATGAATGCCTTAATTAATATACGAGCATATACTCGTTTCCAAACATTTTAAGGAAAAATCACAAAAATAGCGATAACTCGTCCAAAAATAAGCCAATATGTATAAAATTTCAATATGTTGTCAAATAAGCGTTGCTAAGTAGTGCTGTAGTATGCAAATTAGTGGCGCTGTAATCGGAATGCGTCATCTGCGAAGAGCATAAAATTGTATGTTTGAGAGAAAGCCTATAAATTTCGCTCTGATACTGAGATAAGAAATCTAGGATAGCTAATTCGTAAAAATAACCTCCAGGCATCATTTAGCCGAAGAACTGCAATGGAGCGCTATTGGGAGACTAGAGGCAGGACAAAGTCAGACACAAGTAGCCAGATGGGTAAATGAGTCCGTGTTTGATTCGTAGACTTTGGTAACAATTTCTAACCACAAATTCGGCATCCAAGACTTTCAGCTAAGGACAGGCAAGCGCTACAACGAGCCCAATGACCGATATTTATTGTTATGCTTACGAAGGAATAGAACCGTTTCTCTGACTCAACCGAGATCTTTCCGTCGTTGCAGCCACCAGAAGGTTAGCGTCAGTGTCAACTGTACGTAGAAGGCTTTAGGAAGGAGGTCTGTACGCGAGGCGACCAGCCATTTGCATGCTGCTCACGTCATGTTATAGAAGGGAATGTTTGAGGTGGGTGCGTCAACATATCCATTGGATGACTGATCAGTGGAAAATTTTCTCTGTCTGGATGAGTCCAGGTTTAGCCTCCAAAGTGGTAATAGGTGTTATTTGATTTGGGAAGAATCTGGAAACCGTTATCATCCATCAAACATTCGTGAAAGAAATGCGTACGGAGGAGATAGACAGACCTCCATGTGTTTCCACATGGAACGGGAATGCTCAGGACTATACAGATGCATCCTTGATGCTTATGCAAATGGTCGGATAATAGGTGATATCTTATGTCGGATATCATCATCGGGACCACCATCGGGTTATGTCAGATATCACCACCGGGACGCCTCTTATGTCGGATAATAGGTGATGATTTTTGCTACAGGAGAACAACACTAGACCGCATTGTGGATGATTGGCTTCAGCAGCAAACAATTCAGCCAATGGAGTGGACAGCTCGATCACCGGACCTGAACCCTATCCAGCATGTTTGGAATCTTTTAGGAAGATGTACAGCTGGTCTCATTCCTCCTCTTCATACTTTTGCCACAAATTGCCTTGATGCTTATGCAAATGGTCGGATAATAGGTGATATCTTATGTCGGATATCATCATATGGACCACCATCGGGTTATGTCAGATATCACCACCGGGACGCCTCTTATGTCGGATAATAGGTGATGATTTTTGCTACAGGAGAACAACACTAGACCGCATTGTGGATGATTGGCTTCAGCAGCAAACAATTCAGCCAATGGAGTGGACAGCTCGATCACCGGACCTCAACCCTATCCAGCATGTTTGGAATCTTTTAGGAAGATGTACAGCTGGTCTCATTCCTCCTCTTCATACTTTTGCCACGCTTAAAATTGCTTTGCAAACGCAATGGCTCTCACTTCTTACGGAGCTGACCACACATCGCTGCATGTGCTGTATTGCTTCTAGGGGAGTTCAAACTCCCTGTTGAAGGTAATATTTCTATACCAAACTGACATATCCGATTTTATACACATGCTTTTCCTGTAACACCATAAATGTCTGGTGATTTCGTGAAATTGTATACCTTAATCTGTGTTGTATATTATGGTTCAGTTTCATTAAATTCTACATGTAACCTTTTGAGTAATCTTCATTTTTGTGATTTTTCCTTAATTAATGATAACCAGCGTATACGTTTTTAGCATGAAATTGAATGAAATGATTAGAATGAAAACGTTCAGAGTCTCAGACGCTGAAATTATCGTTACGTGCGTACGGTTTGCAATTGACTGAATGAACAGAACATATGATAGCTTGATTAAACTTATTTTCCCCAAAGAGGCACTTTCAATCCGCAAAAGTACTCGCACAGCTCTTCTTAGTCTCTTTAAATAAAGCAGTTTAAAAGCAACATATGCAGTGTTTTATCCCTTGTGCAACGAACGTGTATATGAGCGAGTTTCCTTTAAAAAGGCCTCCACAAAGGCATTCCTTCCCTTAGGCAGAAAGCCCTAGTATGCTTTACCATAATCAAAAGAATATTATTTTTTCACTTTCTCTCATTCATTGGAATAAACATCCTTTTAACTTATAATACATCTAATTAAAACATTGAATATGGTTCCAGAATGACGTTGTATTTTCCATTTTTAGAATATGAAGATATACAGGGTGTCCCGTAAATGTTGCGACAAACTTCTGGGGGAAGTAGGGCACATCATAAGGATTATGAATTGCATAGGAATCCATGGCCGGAAATGTCAGGGTAAGTGGTAGCAGCGGTAGAAGATGGGAAAATAAACAAGAGTAATTAATTTGAAACATTTATTGGACATGACTACAAATGGTGTATGACAGCTTAAATGTTACAACAGATGTTCGAAGTTTGCACCATCAGACGCCAAACATGCCTGATAGCGAAGCACCATTGATTGCCGGACATGTTCAAACCCACCGGGAGTTTCTTTGACTGTAGCAGCTGCACATGCTAGTCTTCCACCGAGATCCATTTCAGACACAACAGGATCGTGATACACGACACTTTTGATGACTTCTCACAAAAAGAAATCAAGGCTCGATAAATCCGGTGGGAACAGGTCCCCCATGCTCCACCATGCTCAATCCATCGATGCGGGAATGATATGTTCAAATAGCTGCGAACATCCAGTCCAAAATGCATCTACTTCTTAATGTCCCGTAGTCGCACAAATTTTTATGCAGACGTGCAAACAAACTGTAGTATGGTTGATGTTGTTGAAGAAGCGTTCTCGATAAATGCGTGCAGAGGTTCGTCTATTACCCTCAGCTATTGTATATACTAAGACCATGTTTGCAAGTTCCCAGTTCGTATAGTGTCCCATTCTCTTCGTACGGTACCTACCGCTCGAATGAGGCTATCCTCACTTTCTACTAGCACTCTCCTATACAACACCCCCTTGCGGCGTACAATGACGTTTCTGGGCATGGGTTCGTATGCAATTCCTAATCCTTATGATGTGCCCTACCTGCCCCAGAAGTTTGTCGCAATATTTACGTGACACCCTGTATAACGTTCCCATGTTAGTCTCAATGAATATACTACCCTATAAAATATTTCGTTATTCCACCTGGGCCATCTCTATAGATAATCTCTGCTGATAAACCATATTAAACTTTAAGAGACCTTTTGAGTGAGATTGAAAATCTGAAACATTTCAAAAGTTTGTGATTATTTTAATCTATCTTATTTTAATTCTTCCTGTAAGAATAAGATTACTAACACACAGTCACATGTTTAAAATCTCAAAATATACATTTCGTTATTAAATTTCGGAAGGAAAATATTTTACTTTATTATTCGCTCTTAGTTGCGTAAGTAATATTTATACATTCAACAGTAACCACCATATGTTGAAAAGCTGTTTGGTTATTTCGATTAAATTGAGATTACGCAAAATCGTCTTGTAAATAAATATCGCTAGACCACATCTGAATCTACTGATAATACAGTTATTAGATACGGTTTTCTTTGAAATAAAAAATTCATTGTTTATGATGACATTGATGAAACTATGAATAGTTGCAGTAACAAGACATTTTACTTTGAAAATTGAAAGTGTTACGTCAAATAATCTTATCTCTGGTTGCTACAGAACGTCATATCCGGTCATATTCCTGCTAATAGTTTTGGAACTCCAATTTCCTAGCAGTGTTTTTTTTTTTTTTTTTTTTTTTTTTTTTTTTTTAATGATCTCTATTGACGTAAATTTTGTCGCTTCAACAAAGACATTTTGATGTAAATAATATTTATTTTAAATGGTATAGTAGAGAAAAATGTGAAAAGGTATTTTTTCGTGTTTAATAACTAATAATGGGAAGAATTAAAACAATAAAACCCACGATTTAAAAATTTAGAAAGCAACGAAGTACCACAACATATTTATCGCAACTTCAGTAACTTAAATCTGCTTTCTTCTGCTGGGCAAACGCACATAAAGGACATTGATTTGGCACATCGAAATTCCTCCAACTATAAATAGCGAATTTGATTATTAACACTCTTGGATAATTTTAATTGTATAAAATGTGGTCTTTTTCTTTAGATAAGAAAAACACTTTTTCACAGTAAAAAAGAGGATAAAAATTATAATTTGTGTATTTCAAAAGGCATCACGAGAACAAATTTGTAAAATTCCAGAATTTTTTATTTCGATTCTTTTTAATTATGACAAGTGGGGGTTTAAAGGGATCAGTGTTTCATAGAAAAAAATCTAAAAGATAGTGATTTGTATTCACGTAACATGAAGAAGCATTTTGAAAATCCAATTCCTTTCTTAAACTTCAACCACGGATCTAAAACTAACTGTCCAAGATACGAGTATATTTAACCATATAACCTTTTTGAGTCTTTTGCTATACGTATTCAATGTAAACCTCATTAATTAAATGTTTCAGCTTGCAAAATGTAAAATTTATATTGAATTATTTCATTATTTTAAAGCATCTAAGGACTCCGCCTTAGAGGAAGCATGCCTTCTTGAAAGACTATCTGAGGGAACTAGCTCGTATCCCGGTTGCGTATGGAAAAACACGTAAAGACCCATTCAGAAGCCCTATTCGACAGTTTGAGTCGAATTATCAGCGTCCAGCTATCTCATCCATTCAGACACTGGTGAGAAAATGCGGAAGTTTGTATTTTAATTGTTTTTATTATAGCATAAAGGGCAATTTATTAGTCAGCAATCAGGCTTGTAAATTACTGCTCATGTGAGCTAAGATGATACTTGGACGCCAGTAATCAGCTTGCAGGAAAATTAAGCACCATGAATTTACTACTACTATTCATTTTTGGGAAGTACCTTTGGTATAGTTTCTCCTTATGGTCATTTTTATAATAATCAAAATATTTACAAAATATTTACATATGTTCTGTACTCCTGTTTTAGAAAACACTGTTTTACGTCGTTGATTATTTCAGTGTACTAGTTTCTTGCGCAGCCAGTCGCTTAAAATAGTTATGATAAAAGGAAACAAAAAAATCAAATGTTCCAGATATAATGGTAGCCCAAAAGGGTTTGTTAAGGTTTTCTTATGCTCTCACTGAGCTCGCAGTCTACCAATCTGCTCTTGCACTCAATCCTGCTAACCTACCTTTTGGTGATTTTACCTTTATTATTAAGCACCGTTTACTTTGCTGTTACGCCATTTACAATTCAAGAAAAAAAAAAGTTTTAAAAGCAGTATAGTATTAATGTGCTATATTAATTTATAAATCAAACAACAAAAATCAGCGTTTTACCTAACCATCATCTTCAGATGCCAAAGCGCAAATGAACGAGATAAGGTATATGATTAGATAAGGTAAGATAAGAATGGCTGTATAAGAGTTAAGCTACTGGCGCCATCTATTGATGAAACGGGAACTAGAACATAATTTCCTTAAAGGCTGATGGCAAAGATGGATTGGGATTAGAGTCGTTAACTAAAACAGATGTTTTTAATGTAAAATGACTCTAATTCCAATCCAGCTTTGCCTTCAGCCTTTAAGAAAATTATGTTTACAACCGAAACTTGTCCTGCAAATAAAACGCTGATTTTTGTTGTTTGACTTCTAAATTAATAATTGTTCGGCGTGTTATTTTATCTTAATTATAGTAGCATATGTTTAGAATTCCCGATGCAGTGCTAATTGTTGGCGTGCATACATGATTTAAATTTTTTTCAGTCTTTTCTTAATCATCATTTCAATATTCAGTTTTCTTAGTTAGATAACTTAATTTTTTTGTGTTTTTATTATTAATGATGTGTGCTAATTTATCAAATATGACGTTTTCCGCACTTACACTACATAAAATTCAATTCGACAGGAAAATATCAAAATATTTAAAGCTGCATATATGTAGATTTTCACATGAACAGTCCGAGATGGAGATAAAAATGTTTTATTCCTTACAGTGTTGCCACTGCTAGCTATCATATCGTTGAATTTATTATTCAAAAATTCATTAAAGCCTTACAAAATATGAAATAAATAAGAATAAAATGTTTATTGTCATTATATGAAAATATTGAATATTATTAATTAGATATATGATTAATTAAATATATTTTTATTGTTTACATCAATTCGGTTCAAAAGTAAGAAACGAATATTCTTGAGAACTGTATCTATCGCTTTCAATAGCTTGTTAATCCACAACAGACAGATTCAATTGAAAAGATAAATACCTTACATTTTGCCGAAATCGCAATGGACTCGAATGAAACTGAACTCAAAATCCTAGTTCGACACTGATAACCCCTTCTAATAAATATAAATCAAATTGAAAATTCAAAATTCGGGTGTGGAGGTGCACATGTTGGGTTGAATGACTGACTACCTGTGTTCCAAATCTCGCGGCTTTAGGTGCCGCCGTTTTCCCGGAATGCGAGGAACATACAAACACACACATACATAGATTCTTCACTATTTTAATATTAGCGACAAAACTTCTTAATAGCCCCCCCCCCCCAAAAAAAAGAAGTAAACTCACGAAGAAAATTGAGAAAATAAAAAAAGAGAATCTTTTATCAAGAAAATATACTTTTACTAGCCCCCGCATAAAAGCATTCTTAATTAAAATTTAACCACTTGTGAGAAACTTTTATATCCTACCCAAAGCGCTTAATGAATACTGATAAATTTGACTTATTCGAGATGTTTCATGCCCAGAGATTTTTAGTCATTCTAATAACAATGCGTCTGAGAAATGTTATTTCAATTAAGTTTTAACATAGTCAAATGAGAAAAAATATCTGAACACGAATATAACTTCATTCCCTACGTTATAGAACTTTTTAATGTGTAATTAGCCAGATACATTGATGAATAAAATACACTGCTAGATTTAAATACCCTAAGAAGAAAATACTTTTACATCATGCCTGTAACTATATGATTAATTTGTCTTACTTTTCATCAAGTAACGCGAATTTTTCATTCACAAATTCAATTTATTTTAGAAACAGGAGGGAAGGTAATATGAGACAGTGTATCCAAAATATAAAGAAAGAGATGCCTTCCCAGAGAACTTTTAAAAACTACGGATAGTGTTTGTCTTTGCATATAGAGAAAACCTAAGCAGAAAGCCGGGTTTAGCCCCTTATCGGGATATAGAGAAATATTGCTGTTGTTAATTTACTTTATTATATTTTACTGTTATTTATTTATATATTAAGCAAAAGTGATATGGTTAAATATACATACGTATATAATCCAAAATCTAAAGAAATAAAAAAACTCTCAATTCCATAAAAGTGATTAAGAAGCTTGATCCTAAATATAAAGAAAGGGATGCCGTTTCGGAGAGCTTTTCGCAGCTTATATTCGAATACACCTACGTGATCACGTCTACGTATGTACAAGAAATTCTTTTAAATAATAAAAATATCCATTTTGACCGCTCCTGAATCCATTTGAATGATATTTTTGCGTGTCGTCTGTACGTACTAACAGAATAAAGCACTGTTTTTACCAAAACGGATCGTAATGGATGCAGAAGAGACTTTTTTCGTGACGTACATGAACGTACAGACGTCAGAAAGATACATATATACATACGTAGTTATGTGTGTATCTCGCATAATTCAAAAAGGTGTAGCTTCCGAACTTTAAAATTATGTACATGGGACATGGTATAGCATGTACTTATGCACCTTCTTTTTTGGTTACAATCGGCCGCACCAAGCATATATAAATGTATATATACCCACTCTGTTACTCGGCTTGTTGAGCTCAGTCCTTTTATTCTTATATATTGGTAAACTGTGCATTTTTTTTTCTTTAAAAGTGATTGAATTATGTTGCTTTTATGTTCTGGTCAAGGTTTCTATGCCTTTAGTTAATATGCATGCAGCATTTGTAGAATTATCAACAATTTTAAAAGTTCTTTAAGTGGTATTAAGCCCAACGAAGCCGCCATTTGTTTACATTTGAAATTCCTAGTACAATAGTGAATTAGGTGACTAGTTGCTACATCATCTTCAGTGTTTTTTGCGGCGTGGTACCAAAAGTAAATCTTCAGTTCTGTGTACCTAAAAGTCTATCTTCCTGCCCGCTGGCCGAATTGCTAATTTTTTCATAGAAACTTTAATTTTAATTGTAAAAATTATTTTTTAACTGTTTTAACTGTATTAGATGTTTTATGTTTTCCTGTTTTTTACAATTTTTAAGATGTTTTCAGTTTTTTTACATATTTTTCTTTCTCGCAACGTGAGAACTGAATTAATTGAATAAGAAATATATCTAATGAAATTTGAGGCAATAACTTTAAATGTACTCATGTGGTGTCCACATCAATTTGTTTTTATTATAGGGTATTTAGGAACATTTTTTCGTTTAATGCTGTGTGAGACTGGTATTTACTTTCAATATTTATACATTTAGGGTTTTCTTGTAGTTATTATCTTTTGCAGGTATTCTATATTTTTCGCATTCATTTATAATTTTTTTTTAACTTTTATTCTTCTGTTTACACATTTCCATAAATTTCTCAAGCTGGCTATGAAGGAGAGAATCTCAAATTATTAAATATTTCTTCTGAGATCACATAAGCAAATTTAAATCTTCATTTACTACTGGATCTTATTCGTGATTTATAAGGGTTTTATAATCAATGATGCATTGAAATTTAACTTGTTTATAACTAATATATTGCAAACTAACATTTTTTGTTTTCATATATACAATATTCAATATTTTATGTTGCATGGTTTATCCTGAAGGATCCTTATCATTATTAAAATAGGCATTTTTTAACTTAAACAATTTTTTTAGATTCTGAGAGTTCTTGTGAAGTTTGAAAATAAATCTCCTCAAAATCTGGGAACTGCTTTATCTTACTCCAGCTTTATATGCACTTTGAAATCAGCTATGACTATTAAAGTTTATCTTTCGTGTTTTCTCATATAATGTTTAACAATTGAATGTCTTCCGTTGAAGTTTTTCTAATCTTGGATCATCTTTTTCGTTATGAAAATAAACGTTTTTTAAACTAAACAACACATTTTTAGAGTCTGGACGTTCTTGTGAAATTCGTAAAAAAGTCTCAAATCTTGAGAAAGCAAAAACTTTCAGGAAAACATAATCACTACACGGCGCAAAATCTTACAAAAGCATTCTTGGAATGATTTTTGAGCTCCAATGTGAATTCCTTGGATCGCTGAATGTATTTTTCCTCTTCGACTTCAAAGCGCTGAAATTCTTGCCGAGTCAACAACTTTGTAAGACCTGTCCGACGGCACTTTCGATATCTTTACGATCCTTGTCGGAAATTTCTATACACAATTTTACTTATAAAAAAATTCCTCTAGCCATGAAATTGATATAGGTTTGAAAAAAAATAGGACTGATTTTTTACGTTCAAAAGAATGATAATCGCTCAGGTTAGCTTCTCAGTCACTGCAGATCATATACACAACGTTAACCAAATAATTCTAATCGCCATACCTTAATTGTTTGGCAAGATTTCTTGCGAATTTTGGCACAGTGTTATTTCCGATACTTCAGATAAAGACTTCCGCGACGTTTTGCTAAATTTAAAATTTATATATTAAACTTACGGTATCGATCAAACTATTTTACTGATAACTGATAATTTATATAAGTTCACATGAATATAAAATTTGCCAAGAGAATTTAAATTGAAATACAAGTTACAGTTTTGTGATTTTATTTAATCTACAAAATATTATTAGTCTAAAACATTTCAACATTTAACCAAATAATGGACTTAAAATTTACCTATTGCCTAAAACTTAAAGCCACTTTTAGCGAAAACCTTTTAAAAAATTTTTATAGCGATAATTGTCATAGATACTTAAAAAGCAAGTAAGATCACATTTCAGATGCTGAAATAGAGAGTCTGCCAAATTACTGTGGACAGACACTTCTTATTACTCAATTTGTTGCAAATTCAAACTTCAGGCTGTAAAGGGCATACAAATAGTCCGGATCAGAGGTAGGCAATATATCTGTCTTTAGCCAAAAGTCTTGAATAGTAGAAATGGCATTTCGGCTTTGTTCAACTCTGGTTTAATTCTAATCGCAAATTTCCTATATTCTGATATTCTACAATACGTGCTTCAGGAACTTTTCCCCTCCCGCCTGATGTCATCCCTGCATAGCATTTACTTCCTCTACCAGATTTGAGACTATAGTTCAAATCAGTCTTCATCTGTGCGTTTTTATAAAGGAGTTGAAGTGGGAAAAGAACAATTAGGAGACTCGGTCATCTGCAAAAGTTTTTGTTATCATGAGTGATGATAATTCAACAATTGTTAAGATCATGTAAACAACAGAATATTATAATTCACGAAGGCATGCATCAGACGACACGAACGAAATGATGGAAACAAACAAAAAAACTTGCAAAGGAAAATTTGCAAAACACAACAAGAATAAAAAGAGACATAGTAGATATACCAAGACCAGGAAAGCCTTTCGCTACCATTCTGCAACACATAGCAATGACAGAAAAGCGATAGGAATGAAATATCATACAAAAAGGAGGGATGATTTTCAGTATATTTCCTAATTAGTATACCGACTCCACAAACAAACTATCAGGCCATAGTGCACTTCTTACTTACTTTTTCTTCAGAAGCATTTCATCAGCAGATAGCTACATCTGCATTGAATTAAAAAAGATTCGCATTATGTATCCAAATGCCAAATAATAGGAGATTCCCACATTCGTCCCCAATCAACTGAGAAATATATAGCCTTCTTTTTGAAGAAGAAAGAACGCTACAGAAACATCATCAAAGTAATGAATATGACAAAAAACACAGTCAAAGACTTGTATCATACTTAAAGAACATTTTTTCCATCCGAAAAGAGAAGTTCTATTACACCAACAGTTTCCTCCCCGTTTTGTCCTTTTTTCTAAGCTTTTTTTGTAAGCTTAAAATGAATTTAAATCATTAGGTTATGTAAATGCAGGAATGGGAAAAAAACTGCAGTGTTGTTTGTCACTGGGATTCGAACTCTGGAGCTCCCGAACAACCGTTAAGCGTGGCTGCTGTTACACCACGAAGCCATGCGGAAAGCAGGGAGAAAATACTTTATATACTCCCCCGCGACTGGGAATTAGAGAACCAAATCTCTAGATCCTGGTAGTGACGAATTATCTCCCATCATCTTTTAATTCGGGCTCCCGTTGTAAAGTCGTTAGGATATATCTATGCAGATACGTGAAAATTTGCAGTTCCCCTAGCCAGGATTCGAACTCCAGACCTCCCAAACACGTGTCGAGCGTGTTTCCAGCACGTTACGAAGTATGCATAAAGGTAGAAAATACGTTATTAAAATAAGTGCCTTTTGTTTTACAAAATCTCTTATGAGCTAATACATTCCAAGCAAGTACTCATGACAGCAACTCATCACATATAGTGGGTCGTCTTCTTAAAGTTCTTTTTCTATGGTAGTAGACAGCAAAACATAAAATCTAAGAGTTTCTTACTTTCTTACATTAATTACTGGAGGCATTAAATACCACTCGAAAGGATTTTTGAATGCAATCTAAACGCTCCATTCTTCAAAGACACTAACTACTACTGTAAGAAATTATATAAACAGAACATAAGCACATCGCCATAATAGCCAACCTCTGCTCATCATAGTGACAGGGCAGGTCGTTGAACTCAGAATTTTCTTAACAAATTCCACTAATATAAATTCTACAATTTATTTAGAAAAAGAATCGTACAATGGAGAATGCGCAAAAGCTTTAGAATGATGTTTGCACAACAACTAATGGCGATCGCTTAAGATAGTAGTTTTAGAGCTGCTCTCTTAAACCTAACCAAAACGGCATTTAATACATAGCAGTAAAAGAATAACTGTTATTCCGATAAGTCTTCAAAACTCTCAGATAATCAGCGACCTTGAAATTTCAATGAGTATATTGGACAAATACACTTCGCATTATCAGACTCTTGCTTTTAGGTTTTGGTCTTCGACAACATGAAGACATGTCTTATCGCATGAAAAACATAAAAATGGATACATGAACAAAATCTCTTTAGAAATTTTATTCACATTTATTATGCAGCAATTGTCTAACTTCATTGCTGATGTTTTTGTTTCAAGAATTTTGAAAGGCTGGGCCAACTATTTTCAGAATTTCTGCCACACTTGATAAATATTAGCAGTATAATTTTTTACTTTAGCACTAACATCAACTTTTGAATTACACGAGATTTTCTTTTAATCGTATTTTAAATTAGTATTTTAAATAAGTACAAAATCGCATGAATGTTTTACAATTACGGTGAAGCTCCGTTTATGAATTTAATTCGTACAACCGAAATATTCAAATTCGGACGCAATTTTCCGATATAAATTCCTGTAAAATGGATTAATTCCTTCTTGAACCACAGATGATTAATTTTTTAAACTTTATAACAATATTTTCTGCACTGGTTCTAACTCAAAACTAATAGAAATCAGCAAATATGAAACAAAAAAGATAAACACAATATTAAACAGATAAAAAAGACGAAAACTTAATTTTACAAGAAAGAACAATCAAGAGTGAACGGCATAATCAGAAAATGACGAGTAAAATGTTGATCTACAAATTCCTTTAAATAATAATATCAAATAACTGTCCGTAGGAGGAATTTTCATTTTATATATTCTTTGTCTTTAAGCGAAACTTTCTTGAGACTCATTGGGCTCTGTTTCACTCAAAATTTATCCAGTGTGATTTGTTTTTGTCTGCATTTTAAAATGTTACTAAAATGAGACATCGCATTCTCACTGAAAGTGCTTATGCTGTGGCTTGCTACGGCTTTATCAGGATGATGTCGTTACGTAAAAGCTTAGCTTTTTATCAATTTTGCACAAATTTCTCAGATGAGAGAAATAGGATAACTTAGTTTTTCTCCTTTCTGAAAACATTTCTCTCACAATCGCCTTTTGTTACTGCTTTCCGAAGTTGCTCTTTGTTGTTCCCTCTTGAGCTCATTTTTATGGTCCTCTTAGTAAATTTCCATACTTTCATTCTTAACTTCCTAACCCATGGTTTTGCCTAGAAGCACAACAGCATACATAACAAAGCAATCTTAAGCATCCTAAGCGCTCAAAATCTCTGCTTGTAACACAGTCTGACTATATTTTCCTGCTGGCTTATGTGTCTAAAAGTCACTTGTCATTAGGCTTCGTTAAGCACTGAAAAATATTAATATAATGTTTGCAGAAATTTCTGAGAATTAATTATTTGGCATAGGTGGCCTCAAGATACCTTAGAAAATTATAATGCCTACTTGAGTATTCATAATTCGAGACACCGTTCGTCATCCGAGCGTTCTTTGTTCAGATAAATTGTTCGTGAAATGAAGCATTCGTGATCCAAGGTTCTACTGTAGTTTCCTGCACAGATTCGCGCTCCAAACTGTTTGATTCCATCGTTACAGCGTTTGAACATGAAATCATCATGGTATTTGTTTATCCGAAGAGATTCACTAAAGAAATCGCTATAATCACATTCAGTATTTAATCAGTTATGTTATTGCTGTGACTTTCTGAAGCGATTCACTAAAGAAATCGCTATAATCACATTCAGTATTTAATCAGTTATGTTACTGCTGTGACCTTCCGAAGCGATTCACTAAAGAAATGACTACGGCCACATTCAGTGTTAAACAATTATGTTGCTGTTGTAGCGCTTTATCTCACTTGACTAACAATAACATCAAGTCCACAAATTTTAACCTAGCGAGAAGCGCAGGCAAAATTGCGTTAACCGTTGGCAAGGGTCTTGTGCACCTTATAGATGACAACACAACATTGCTCACTTCCGTCCCAGTTTTGAAAGCGAGTCCCCTGAAGTGACGTTTAAGGGTTTTGTAACTTTATTCTCCTATCACCAAGAGGAATTTTGGCTTACCCTGTGCTTTAAGTGCCTTTAAGTGGCAATGACACTTACGGTTGCAAACATCTAATCTTTTTCTGGGATTCCAACCCGTGCTCAACAATACGCAGCCAACAATGCTAACCACTACATCAATCACAGCAGCTTAATTAACTCTAATATACTCAATATACTTAGCACACAATCGACACAAAATTAGCTGAAACGAAATTACTCAATCAATAGAATCCGCTTAGTTACTGTACATTTTTGGATTCAGTAGATTACAATAACTAGACCTATAGGGAATAATGCCATCGTGGAGGAGTCTCTAAAGGAAACCGTTTTATACTAATTTTACACATGAGGAAAACTACGCAAATGCGCAAACGGCCAATCCATGTTCAAGATCTGAACTGGAGTCCAACTATTAAAGTTCTACAGTCTTATCTACTCAATCGTTAGCTGATTAATCGACTTTCTAATGAGGTTCCTAACTTTAATATAAAATCATCCCGCATATATTTATCTTAAGTACTTAGAAAGGCATTAGATGCACTTGAAGGCCAAAAAAAATTCTGTTTCAAGGAAAAGCATCGCCTTTAATTTGTTCTTTCTTCCCTAGATATTAAAAACAGCTCTAGGGCAGTAAATTCCCTATCCATATAGACAAACACGGCTGCCACAAAAATTTCCATCTGAACTATATTTCCAGTACATAAAAAATAAGAAATATTTCGCGACGTCTTATATTCCTTGCCTCAGTTAACAAGAAGGCAAGTACAAAAGTTCTGAAACAACAAAAAAAGGGAATACACTAATAAATTTGATGGTTAAGTGCTTTTTGTTGCTGTTTTTTTATTGTGCATGTTATTATTTTACGGTAACCGTTGTTATTCTTTTACGGTTATGATCATACATGTTCTTTATGTTACGTATCCTTGTCATTGGGCGTAAGAAATAACTCTTAGCAACAAATATTGAACAGACATTTAATATCTAGACAATAATATTTAACAAAACTTTCTTACTTTCTTTTGATGTTTGTGCACATTTATTTTTTTACGCACCAAAATTTAAAATATGGTCCTACATATTTATTTTAATTCTTTTTCTTTTTTTAGAAAAATGGGTCAAAATACCATTGATTTATGATTAAAAATTATCTGAGGGAGGGTGTCAAAGTTAAAAATAAATCGAGGATATTACACTGAATTCGTCTGTGAACTAATATTATAATTACTTTAAAAACGATTTTAAAATCGTTTTCTTAGTAAAGCACAATAAAGCTTAATATATTTTACTCAAAATGTTATTTATTTAATAACAATAAAGCATACGAAGTTTATATAGTAAAGATGGATACCTTCATGACCTTTCTAATGGTAATTGATTCACATTACACATACGAAATGATAGAATCTTATGCAATTAGCTTTGCACCCTGGAAAGGCAACCTGCGACGAACTACCAGTGTTCAACAGCTTCAGCCACTCTGATCTCATCTTTTCATCATTTTTCTGAGCTAAAATAACATGTCGAATAAGAATTATTGGAGGAGTTAAAGAAACTAGAATCAGCGAAATACTCATAAACTTGCAGGACTAGTTTCGAAGTTTCAAATACAGAACCTTCTTCAACAGCTGCTGAAGCGCAAATGATGAAAGAGAAGAGAGTGATTACGATATGATAAGAAGATATGAATGTGAAGAAGGAAATCAAGCCAATGACGCCATCTATTGATCAAAAATGGAAATAACTGAAATAATTTTCATAAAAGTTGACGATAAAGGAGAAGTGGAATTTGGATCTTACCTGTAATTGAAGGATTTTTTTAATGTGAAACGCTCCTAGAAAATCTAATTGGTCAAAGCACGATTTTTTAATAATTCTGGAAGCAGAAAAATGGAAACGGCCTCACTTCCCGCACAACTGGTTTCACAAACATGTTATCTAAACAAGCAACGCCACCGATGACAAACAGTGTCTCGGATTACGAATACTTAAGCGGACGACATATAATTTTCAAAGATGTTTGAGCTAACGTGAGCTACATAATTACCACAACACTAAAATATTTAGTTCAACATTTCCCATTAAGTCTCATTAACAAAGTCTGACAGCAGAAATTAGGGCCATATTAGGTTACAGGTAGAGACTTATACTTGGGACGTTTTTTGTTATGTATAATAATGTGCCTTTAGGCAAATCCATGGGCTAGAAAGTTAACAATGAAGACGAGAAGTTTTTAGAAGACCTAACATAAGAACGAGAAAGAACTACCACTTCAGAAGCAACAACAACAAAAGATCCTAGAGGAAATACCTTCAGAAGAAGAGGAAGGAAAAAAAATCTTTCTAGTTCTTTTTTTCGCGATATTTATACAAAATGATGTAAGATGCAAAGTTTTCAAGTAACTATATCACCTTGATAAAGCTTGTGCTATAGCAAGCTACAGCACAATCATTTCCAAGGACAATGCCATGTCTCACTTTGAAACATTTAACAATTAGGTCAGTGATCCCAAACTGGTGCTTCCTGAAGCAATTTTATGCGGCCCGCGAAGACAATTAAATTACGTATTTGTGCCAAATATTTCAACATTCAAAACGAACATGAATAACCTCATGAGTATTTTCTTTCTCCTTTCTCCGTGTCTTCGTAGTGTAACAGTAGAACACTTGGCGCGTATTTGAGAAGTCCAGGTTCGAGTCCCGGCGAGGGCATGACTCATTTTTCAGCTTCCTGACATCGATAATCCTAATGACTCTACAGTGAGCGCCTGAACTAAAAGGTGGTGGGTCTCCCTAAATCCCAGTCGCCCTTTAAAAGGGGAATTATATATGGTATTTTCGCCTTCGTTTCTGCATGTCTTTGTGGTGTCGCCATAGCACACTCGGTGCACATTCGAGAGTTCAAGGTTAGAGTTTCGGCTAGGGCATTGATCATTTTTCATGTTTCCTACTTCAAAAAAACCTAATGACTCTACAATCTGTCAAAAAATTTATAAACGGAGCTAATTAATTTACAATGTGATATAAACCTTATTCAAAGATTTGAAGATACAAATTTTAATTTTTATTCGTGTTTCTCAAAAAATAAATAAGATTAGTTATAAATTTTTGCGCTAAGAATAATCGCTTAGCTAGGAAATACACTTACATGTTATCAGCTTTACTTCACAACTGAAAATTAACAAGAAAAGAAGCCATTTGACCCATGAGCATCTACAACCCATGATGGAGATAATTTCCAGTAATTTCTATCCAAGGCTACATATTTTATCAGAATCAAAACGCCATCATGTGTCGCGCTGTATTCAGAAATAAAGAAGTTTACGATGACTTACATACAAGTATACGTAATTTTATTTATACGTCCAATAAAAATGCAATAAATAAGAGGAAGAGAATAATGAATAAGAGGTTGGCTCTAATTATTCTCAAGTTTTATCCTCCTTCGGAAGTTTCCTCTAACAACTTAAAATGTTTTCATAATTCTTTTATTTTTAATTTAAATTAAAGTAAGTTATCTAATAATTAATTAAACGTGTTGGAATTGTTTGAAAGAAATGTCAGTCTAAGAATTTTAAATTTAGATTTCAGTATATTTGAATAACAAAGTGTAACCAGCAAAAATAGCTTATCGGTCCCGAATTTTAGATTTCAAATCGAAAATAAATATAAATTTGATTTTTTTCCTTCTCAATATTATTGTTATTTTTTATGTATGCTTCGATAAATAAGAGAAATTTAAAATTTACTTAAAATATTTTTATTTGGTAAATAAAATAGTTCATTTTGTTAAAAAGAACTCTGGCCCGTTAGCTGTTTTCATACCCTGAACTTGGTCCGCATACAATTTGAGACCACTGACTTACGTAACAAAGAACAAATCAGACTGGAAAAATTTTAAGTGAAACAGAGATGCCTAATAAGTTTGAAGCAGAGTGATTCTTAGAGACAAAGAAGATGCCTACTAAAGGGACATTAAGATTTTCGATGCTGAGAGACGTGAAAAATGAGCCTCCTTCCCGGGCCTCGAACGACGGACCTCTCGAATATGGGCCGAGCGCGCTGACCACTACACCACGAACGCATGCTGAGAAGGCGAGAGAAATACCTTACATACTCCCCCTTTTAAAGGGCGAATGGGGATTAGGGGACCCAGTCGTCAAACCCTGAAGGTGCAGAATCATCATCATTTACCTTTTTTTAGTTAGGGCTCCACTATAGAGACATTAGGTTATTTCGAAGCCGGAGAAATGAAATATGAGAAATGTCCTTGCCGGAACTCGAGCCTCGAACCTCTCGAATACACGCCGAGTGTGCTGACCACTTCACCACGAAGGCATGCTAAGAAGGCGGGAGAAATACCTTATATTACATGTATAGTAAAATTAAATAAATTCTTTGTTTATTTTATATATTTAATGCCATAATTATATTTAATAATTTCGATTGGCTTTTGTTGTAGCCTTGGGCACATAGTATTGTTGTAAAGTTGAAACAAATAATCATCAGTGATCCAGGAAGAATTGGTTTCGGTTTAAGATCATTTCAGATTTTGAGCACTTTTTAGGAATGAATTAAATTAGTGAACAGAAATTTTACTGTATTAAGAATTTATTTCCTGCTACTTATTACTATTATGAAAGATTCGAGCTGTATTAATTATATATGATATATGTAAGATTTGAGAGTTTCGAGAGCCTGCATTCAAATTCAAGACATGTTATGATTTATTTGACATGTTTGTTTTCAACCCCCAGAACTACACTTTTCTTACATTCTGCATTCACAGTGTACAGTCATAATATAAAACATAAAACGCTTAACAGTACTCGACTTTCTTCACCAAATTCATCAGATGCCTCCTATCTGCCAATACACTCTAATGATAGCAAACTGCACACAATTGTCGAGTAAGTCGGAAATGCTTCAAATTAGTCACTACAGCCCACTTGCTGTCGGTCTGTGCTTTCAAGATGCGTTATCGAAGTGTTTATGCCGGTGCAGAATTAGTGTTTACTTTACGAGGGACTCTGGGGTGATTAGATAACCCATTCCACGCACAGGCCGCTGTTTCGGAGGGAGTCCTACGAGAGGTGCCGATACGAGTGTTTCTGGAATGGAAAGTGTGATACAGCAAGATTGCTGAAACGTTATCTTGACATGCCACGCATTTACGCAAGAGTTATGTAAACCGGGGTGATGTTAACTTTCGTCCGTTTGCTTGTTCGTATCTATCACCAACAATCCAAAAACATGGTAAAGTGCCTAAGGTAAGAAATGAAGAGATTGATCTATTAATTAATTTAAACTTTAAGAATAACTCACATTAAAAATGCTTATATCATTAACGTATAGTAATATTGTTAGCTCTAAAACACTACATTTAATTTAATAATAAATCAACTTATACATTAAACTACGTCTTCACATAAAAAAGAACTCTAACTAAGATCTTTTCCATTAGAGGACAAAACGCGCCAAACATTTTTTTTTTTTTCCTAAAAAGATACAATAAAACCTCAGTTCATAAATTTACCTCAGTTAATTCGTTTCTAACGGTAACTGTCATCTGAAAATTTCATAAACTAAAACTATTCGTCTCATAATAATTAATGTAAAATAGATTAATTCATTCTAGGATCCCAAATGATTTATTTATTTAAACTTTATAGTACTTTGCGCCCAGGTTCATTATACAAAACCTATAGAGTCATTAAATACAAAACAAAAATGATCAACGTAATGTTGTACATGTATCCGTGTACTTTTACGGTTCGATAAATAAGTTTATATTATAAAAAAAAATCTGAAATGTTTCAGATTTTAAATTACGTCCAGAGGGGAGTTTTTTTAACATTTTGTGTGTTACCTTTATTAATTAAATATCATGCTCTTCGCACTTAAACCATAAGATTCAGTTCAAGAGAAATATCGCAAAATAATTTTAAATTGAGCATATCTTTAGAATTTCCGATACACAGTCTAAAGCGCTGTAGATAAAAATGTTTTTCTGTACAACGTTGCCAGTGCTCGCTTTGAAATCCTTGAGTTTGTTAATGAAACATTCGTTAAAGTTTTTCAAAAATATTTAATCGACAATAAAACAAATTCCAAATTTCAAATTAGGGCTTCCAGATGCCGATATTCGCAGTACGATAACGTCATTCAAAATTGAATGGGTCTAGGTACCGTTATTTAATCACAATGCGAGAAACATACATTACATTTATGCAGAATCTTCATTATTTAATTTCTTCAAATATAATACGAGGCGATAATATTTGGTGGCAAAAGTTTAAAAAGTGAAACGGGCATTCAGAATGATTCGACACAAAATCGCAAAACGAAAACAATAGTCCCTCATAGACAAAGCCCCTTTGGACTAATTATCTTTTAAATTTTTACCACAAATATTTCATTTTGGCTAGTAGACCATAAACTGTAAACTAATGAGAGATGTACAAATAATAATAATAACAAAGGCATATGTTAAAACTGACATTTCATGATTAGAACATAAAAATACTTATTTTGCGGTAAAAATAATTAAGTGAGAAATAAAAGCTAGTGAACCAGTTTACGCACTTCACATAATAAATCTGTACGAAAAGAAAATCGGTAATTAAAATTTTTCATTAAAATTGAATATTTGGCATAGGAAAACAGTTACGAAGATATCTATAGTATTTTTTCTCTATGCAGTGAATAGTACATTTCAATGCAGCTCGATATTGTATTAGAGTATATAAATATTTTTTTATTATTTTCCTTTCTGCCATTATTTTTAAATTCCAAAACAGAAACAAAATGAATCATCATCCATAAAATCATCTTTTCCTGAAAAGTAATCAGTTTACTAATATAAAACTCATGAATAACAAATGCAGTGACAAAGCCGTCAATGATTTCGACCTTGGTTACGTCAGCAATTGAGAAACAATACTTAAGATTCATTAAGCACCATTCAATTAGAGATTATCCGGTCTAAACCAAATTATTGATACTCAATAATCTTGTTTCCCAACCAGTCGAGGTGCGTTTGAATTCTGCTGCCATATTTCATATTCCAAGCTACGTTCCATCTTAGTTTTGTAATGGGATGAGGCAGATCATTTTCAGTATTGATGAAAGAACTATTAGCACGCTTCAAGCACATTGAGTCTATTATTTCAAAGGAACTACTCTGATATGCGCCCTCAAGTCGCCAAATTTTTCGCCAAATATTTTGGCGAGAAACTTCACGCAGCCATATTACTATCTAAATTTTTTGTTTACATTTTGAACTTTTAGCCTAAAATGTCTCCAAAAACGCGGTTTTCGCACATGCAAAAACTACGTTTTGAACACACGATTTAGCTAAAAATCCGAAACAAAAACAAAAAATTTAGGTAGCAAAAACGTAAAGTTTCTAACTAAAAATATTTGACAAGAATCCATGTACACAGCGACATGTTTTAACTTAAAAAAACATCTACGGATTGCACAATATAGGCAACGAACGAATCTACAAACTACGCACACCTCGCTTTAATAAATTAATATAACAACAATAAATTTCAAAGAATACCATGTACACAGCATCCTGTTTAAACTTAAAAAAAATTCTACGAATTGCATAATTTAGGCAAGGAAGGAATCTACGATCTACGCACTCCTCGCTTTAATAAAATAACATAACAACAATAAATTTCAAATAATACCATGTACACAGCGATCTGTTTCAACTTTAAAAAACATCTACGAATTGTACAGTCTAGACACTAAACAACAAAATAAACTAAAATAAATTTCAAACAATTTAAAAAAACAACAATAACGACAGGAATTCATACTAAAGAACCAATGAACATAACATTCTACAAAATAAGAATAAGGATAAAATAAAATGCACTTACCATGAATTAATGCGTTTTCGAAAAGCAGAAATATAAATTTCATACCGCGTTTAACATGCCGCCACGTAATCACTATCGTATTTACATGACAGTCAGACACACTATCCAGAAAATTTATACTATGGTTCACAAATAAATAAAATCACAAATCCCTACTTCTATTATGCACTGCCATTAAAAATAATCTCCCAGACCCTCTTTCTACACTTCCAAATACCCATTACCCCTCAACAGGATAGCCACAATCATATTTCCTTTTGCCGAACTTCAATTCAACAACTACCATTTTATCTTTCCCTCCCATCTTCTCAGACACAGAGGCGAACCAACGAGCTCCAGCGAAATATTTTTCAACGTCAACAGGGTTGCCATAGAACACGCAATCGCGCCAAAAACCAGCGCAGAACACATATCGCCACATTTGGTGAAATTAGGGCGTATATTAGAGTTGTCCCATTTCAAATACGGTCGGGACACTCGTATTTCCTCCAACATGTAATATTCGATCTAAATAAGATTAAAACCCATGCGATTAATTGGAAATTTCAGGATAAACTGATTTATCTTATCCGAGTCGGCTGGATAAACCTTATATTATTTATTGCAGTACAAGTGGCAAGTTTGTTTTGTTTTGTTTTATTTGCTTATGATATTTTATTTCAGCGAAAATTACAAAGTTAAAAAACAGGAACGAACAAAATAAAGCTAATCATAAAATCAGGCAAAGCAACGACCATGTGTTTCTGTAGATTTTAGTCAAGACTATCGATTTTGGAGATAAATAGGTACACGTCTCTCTTCATCAGGAGCAAAGACATTGGAAAGCCACGGTTGTAATCATACTTAAAAGCAGTAAAGCGAGCGAGAAGGTAGCGCCATCTGTCGGCAGAAGTATTAAAGAAAGATTTCTTTCCTCCTGATGAAGAGGTACCTGTTTGCCCTCCAAATAGAAAGAATTTTGACTAAAATCTACGCCAACACAAGTTGTTGCTTTGCCTAATTTTATACTTTGTTAGGGTGTTTCTCTTCGGTTTTAAAAGCTAATCACTTACTTGTTTGCTTACCTCCGATAAAACCCATTTATATTTGAATTGAAGTGTAACTTATTAAATAAAAATGTAAGAAGTAAAGTAAAAGAACTCACTAAATTAAAAGAAGACATTACTTTCTTCCTGCGTAAAACAACACTCAAAATCCTTTTTTACTAATATAAATGACATATCTAATTGTAAATAATATGAAATGGCTTGAAATAATAGTGCAGCTCCTTTCAATACCATTTATAAATCAAAACTAAGCAAACAAATAAACAACAAAATTATTTTTTCTCAATTAGAAAAAACAACAACCGATTGCGATACTAAATTTTCGAACTTCGAGGGTCCGGATTGGTGGATTTCTGCTGTACTAGCTTTTCATTTTAAATCATTATTTCAGTCTGGCACCTCCACATTAGGTTTGTACTCCGCTTTGCACCTTTCTCATGTTTTTATATCATTAATGACAGTTATTTTAAGGAATTATCACTTCCCCCATGCGTGCCCTAGGGTGTCCGCCGATAACATCGCGGCAAAATCATCGCGGGCGAAAACGTCGCAGAGAAAACAACACAAGGCGAAAACGTCGTGCTACAAAACATCGTGGGAGAAAACATCGCAAAGAGAAAACATCGCAGTTCTAAAACATCGTGGTACAAAATATCGTCGTCGAAAATAAAGCGGTTCAAAAACTTCGCAGTTTAAAAACATTGTCGTCGAAATATCGCGGCAAAAAATAATGTATCAAGAAATCATCGCAGGACAATAACATCGCAGACCTGCTTTTTTCAGGCTTTAATAATTGTAAATGGATATTCCCATAATGATTTGTGAGCGCGAGATGGAAAGAAAGATAATTTTTACTTTCATATTTTTTATTAACTAATCAATTCTTGCTAAAAAAGTAAGAAGGAAACTTAATACTTAAGAATAAACTGAAGCAGAAGAAGAAATAATTTTCATTAAGAGTTATATTGACAAAAGTGAAGAAAATAATCTCATAATTAGCAATTTTTTATAGATAAGTTCATGCAGTTACGTAGCTTCCTTTTTCTAAACATTTTTAGATTATACTTTTAATGAAAAATTACCAGTACAAACTTTATAAAAAATGATTTATTAATGACCTTTGTTAGTTAACTATGTCAGTTTAAAATTATATTAAGTGCTATAAGTTACCTTAATTTTCTATGCTTAAATTTCCTTCTTACTTTTTCAGCAAAAATTTATTAGTTAATAAAAAATATGAAAGTAAAGAATATCCTTCTTTCCATCTTGCGCTCACAAATCATTATGGAAATATCCATTTACAATTATTAAAGCCTGAAAAAAGCATGTCTGCGATGCTATCGTCATGCGATGATTTGTAGATACTTTATTTTTTACCACGATATTTTCGACGACGATGTTTTTAAACTGCGAAATTTTTAAACCGCTTTATTTTGGACAACGATATTTTGTATCACGATGTTTTAGAACTGCGATGTTTTCTCCCACGATGTTTTGTATCACGACGTTTTCGCCTTGCGTTGTTTTCTCCCCGATGTTATTGCCGCGATGTTTTCGGCTGTAACCGTGCCCTAGTACTAAAAGTGATTAGTCCGTCCAATTACTATTGGACTATCAATGATACAAATCCTGGCAAAAGCACAATTGATTTCCCATGTTTTATGCTTCAAAAAATCTAATCATCACTACAGGGGTGGATGATTAAAATTGAAGCTACTCACCATCACTCATTTTTATATGCTATATTCGTATTTTATATGTTGATTATCTTATCAAATAAGACTGATCTCTGATTACCTAAGTGTATAAAAGACGATCCATGCTTTCAAACTTCGGCCAGAATTTCAAACTTCGGTCAGAATTTCAAACTTCGGCTCGTAAGTTTTACAAGATTTTTGCCAGTTTAGCGGTCGACGGGAAAATGCATATGTGCTAAAGGGTTATTACACATCCCCGTGCGTTCTTTGGCAGCGTAAATGGTACCACATGCAGCTAGCGCTGGAAGATCCGTGGTACGAAACCCGAGAAAGGCATTGTTGCTTATCTTACGTTTATTGCTTCAAAAATTTTAAAAGTTTCAACACTGATACCCTAAACGTATGGTGGAACGATAATTCGGCACAACTTGGATTTTATAAGCTGGATCTATGTGGCTTCCTAGCTGCTCTTTAACTGAAGAGAAATGTCCGGAATTATAGCTTTCCCCAGAGCGTAATTTTGTGGTATTAGTGGCTACTATAACCAACTACCATTGGTTACTTTAAAATAGGCACTTCAAAGTCATTGAGACCCTCCTCTCATTTACGATCGTAATGCCATCATCGCATACAGGAAATATGTGTATTGTAGCAAATTAAAGGAATCAACTTTTTTTCCCTGCAGCAGTGGTTGCCATGGTTATGATTCCCAGTTTGTGAGGCAGAAATTACCATGAAGTGCCTGTTTTAAGGTAACAGACTATAGCATTGGGAGATCTGTAATTCGAATATCGTCGAGCACACCGATTTTTAGCTAGAATTTATGCAATCTTTCATCTCTAAAATCCCTAAAGTATAACTGAGAGGAGAAAAAAGCTTTAAGTCATCATTGTTTTCCAAGTTAATAATCTTAATCTTTCGCTCTCTTCATCGAAAACACTTTTTAAGATGACAGAGATTTTTCATCTTGTTTCGAAAATAAATTATCAGCTAACCCACACGGGATTGGTTGGTTAACTGAGCATACCAAAGCACGTAAGGCTATGTCTGCATTGAAGACAGGATGTTTTTGTTGGTAACTTTAAACAGAACTGACTCCAAATTCATATTTTATATGAAAGGTAAGCCACAAAACTCCCTTGCAACTATCCAGTTCCCTAGAACTGCCTATCAGCGCCCTACAGACTTAAACCCTGGGACATTAATATACAAGACACCATGTCGGACTCCATGTTGCCTGCAATTTTATTATACCTTTGATTTCAATCTAGTTACTTTGAGTTGTTGAAAAGAAAGGAATACTTTTCAAAGCATAAATCAATTTTATTACTGTCTAGAGAAAAAAATTAAATACGGAACCATTTCCTGCCACACAAAAAATCTTGACATTTCTACTTTAAATTGATAACATAAATATAAAGCACCCAATATGCGTTGTTACATAAAGGGCAAGGTAGCAAAGTCAGCGTCAATCGAAAAAGGAAGGGAAATGAAAAGGGTACAGCAAAGCTTTACGAAAGACATTGATTCTATTTTTCAGTTTTAATACATTTCTAGTAAGAAACCTTCTACATACAAATTCAAAACAATCCCTGAATGCGAAATAAGTAAAATAGAGAATAAAATTCGGTAAAAGTAAGTTACAGAAGTGCAATATTACTTTTCTTACACGCTAATAAATTCGTATATTTTCTAAAACACTTTTTAGCCGGTAGGAAGCTTCTAGGTTTTCACTCTTAGTTGTCAAAAGCAAATGCAGCCAAAGGCGCAATCATTGAAATTCTTCAATATTTGATATTTTCAAATGTATGGTATTCATTCTGAAACAAATCTTAAGGAAACAATATCCAATACATTTTATTTGATATTTTTGTCATATTCAGCATAGGATGCGAAAAATTAAATAACTGAGACTGAAATAATCAGTCTTTTAAAAACTGTAAATCACACATTATGGTCTTCGTTTTTCATTTACTATAAGATTACATTTTAAATATGTAATCATACACAATAGTGTTTTTGATCCGTTAAAAATCAAAGTAAATTAATTTTCAAAGTAAGTCTCAAAAATCAAAGTAAGTCTTTCTGCATTCCAAGATATATATAGTGATCAAGATTGGAAGATACAATGAGATCGGATTCTAAAAATGACCATCAGCTTATAATGCATTGTAAGTCTATCAAAATGGAAACTGGATATTTAAATGAACGGAATTTGCAGATAACTGAGTATTTCTGCACTCCCAGATATGATGATATCAAGCTACAATAATCGAGATCTCAAAATACAATGGGATCAGATTTTATAAATCATCATCAGCTGTTAATGTGTTGTAAGACTATCAAAATGCGGAAGATGAACGTAATCTGAAGTTATAAGTAAAAGGGTTTGTTAATATAAAAGACTAATTTTCGGATCTTTTTTTAATTTAATTAAAAAATATTTAGATACAATATAAATATTTTCTCCCGGAGAGAATTCGCTTAAGAGACGGTATGGACCTTAGAAAAGACTATACTCTGTTAGTTTACATAGACTTCAGTCTGACACTTCAAGGTCTTTCCAACCCTTCCTCTTTTACGATTGTAACACGTGTCGTCATCACCGTACAATATTTATTTTCTCTGCCTCATTTAAGACTGTATTTCAAGTCAGCCCTTGTTCGTGCGCTTTTCACAGAGCGAAACACGCTAAATGAAAATGAAGTGGGAGAAAAATTTAAGGGTCTCGCCCACCTGCCACACGTGTCGTTACCATGGTTAAGAAAAAAAAAACCGAGTGGAAGAAAATGAGATCCTTAAATACCTATTATAATGTAACATTGCGTACTTGCCCTCTTCTTGGGGTGCAGTATTGACATATTTCTTGCAGTGCAGCTACAGCATTGTTCTCGGTGATTGAGATGTTCTCGGTGATGATGTGAATAACCCACGTTTTAATAAACAAGTGTTCGGTGTTTTCTCAGTCGTATATGAAAACATCCTATCAAAGAGCGAGAGCAATCGAGTACTTCGCCATTATGTATATCTAACTGAATCACAAAAACATTCATTGATGGGGAGAAACTATTCTTGTTAAGAACGTCATGAATAATTAAATAAATAAATAAAGACTATAATCTGTTAGTTTACGTAGACTTCAGTTTGACACTTCAAGGTCTTTCCAACCCTTCCTCTTTTACGATTGTAACACATGTCGTCATGCATGTCAGAAAGTCAATTTAAGCATTATTACATAACAACTTATCGTATATAGAATTATATATGATAAGAATACGCAAGACTCAAAGACAAAACTAATATTTGCTTAATTGCATAAATTCCAGAATTTCTGAAAACAACTTCCATTTCTAGGATTCCATTTTTGTGATTTCATTTCTAACAATAAGATAAGCTCGAAATAAGACTCACAGATAACAAAAGAATTTTCTTAAGATAATGAGGTAATGAGGATATTTCTTAAGATAATGAGGTAACCGATAATGAGGGTGAAATATTGTTATGATAGACAAAAATAAATTATACTTCAAAAGCTCATTCAATAGTTCTTAGGTAGTATGATAATTCAAAGAAAGTCTGTCATATTTTAATAAACTCTTTGATGGTGTTGATAATGGCATATCTATAGTTAATTTTTTATCAGATATATAGTTAATTTTTTATCTGTAGATAAATTTATTTTTTTAGAGAAGTTGCCCTGGATGTTTAATGCCAATCACTGTCATCTTAATGCAATTAACAGTCGTCATGAAAAGCATAATTGGCAAAATCAGAAGGGAATGTACCAAGCAAACTCGCTCTTTTATGCGTAAAGGTAACAGAGGGGTTATAGTGGTATATTTTGGACATGGAAATAAGACCCCATGTACACAGTCCAGTCACATTAATGTGACCAGCACGTACTTTCCATGTCAGAGTTAAATAACCAATCACAGAAGGCAGGTGGCAGCACAGTGCAGTTGAGCGTATATAAAGGGTGTGTGAGTGCTTCGGAAAACATTTCAATCGTTGGCGTAATGCAGAAACGAAGCGATTTATCCGACTTCCAAAAGGGCATGATCATTGGCTTTCGGGCCAAGGGTGGAAGCATTTCCGAAACGGCTGAGTTTGTGAACTGTTCGCGTGCCGCCGTGGTAAAAGTGTACCGTGCATGGCAAAATGGGACTGTCCAAAATCAGCGACGTGGCAAATGTGGTGCACCACGGGCCATAGAAGACAGAGGCGAACGACGGTTGCGGAGATGCGTTCGGGCAGATAGACGGGCTACCGTTGAGCAACTGACCACCAAAATGAACCAAGGGGCTACCAAAAGTGTCTCCCAAAGTACTATTCAGCGAACATTGCTGCGTCTGGGCCTCCGAAGCAGACGCCTGGTTCGTGCACCTATGCTGACTGCTGTTCATCGACGGCGAAGGCTAGAATTTGCACGCCAGTACAGCAGCTGGACGTCCACTGAGTGGCGACAGGTTGCGTTTTCGGATGAATCGCGTTTTATGCTCCATCGGACAGATGGACGTTGGCGTATAAGGCGTGAAACCTCTGAAAGGAACCACCCTGCAATCATTGCCGGAACGGTCCAAGCTGGAGGCGGGAGCATTATGGTCTGGGGAATGTTTTCCTGGCATTCTCTAGGTTCACTGATCATTGTGGAAGGCACAATGGATCAATACAAGTACGCATCTGTCCTTGCGGACCATGTTCACCCCTACATGCGCATTGTTTTTCCTCAGGATGATGGCATCTTCCAGCAGGACAATGCGAGGTGCCATACAGCTGCCAGTGTACGTGCGTGGTTCGAAGAGCACCAGGATGAGTTTACCGTCCTCCCCTGGCCAGCAAACTCACCTGACTTAAACCCAATCGAGCATCTGTGGGACCATCTCGATCGAGTTGTTCGCGCCATGGATCCTCAACCGCGTAATCTAGCGCAGCTGGCCACGGCATTAGAGTCGGCATGGCTCAACATCCCAGAGAACACCTTCAGGGACCTATGTGACTCTCTTCCTGCACGTCTCGCAGCAGTCCGCTCTGCGAAAGGTGGTTATTCTGGCTTTTGACAGATGGTCACATTAATGTGACTGGACTGTGTAAATTAAAGGTTCCTTAATATGGGAATATTATTTCTCTGTTTCATATCAGATTGATTGGGAGATAAATTAATCACTACTCAATTAATCTGATATCAGTGTTCAGCATACATATTCCAAACGGCTACGCACTTGCAACATAATGCATTCGCCGGGAATGGCTAATATTCATCGCTCAATTAACCATTTCATCATACAGAACGTTGCTAAAAGCGCACCACAGGAGATGAACGTAACACACCCGTGAGAAAGGAAAACGCTGCGTCCAAATTTTGAATGGCGAACACCCTGGAAGACGGATCTGAGTTCTCCTTCACCTTTCTTCCTACCATCAAGCCTCTTCAGAAGACTTTCAGCTCGCCAGTATGTTACGTGCCATTATGTCACATAGATTATAACGATTCGAACCGGGGCCCAACACTATGGCAGGCAGCATCGCTAATCACCATAGCAAAAAGGCAGGCCTTTTTAGCGTACACTTCATAAAAAAGGAGTTTTTACGTTGGAGTAGAGTTAACACGCATCAAAACAGAATGATCAATTTTCTGCTGCTCAGAAAGTATTTATTTAAAAATGTTAATGTATATAATAAGTTTTTAATGAAACGGAAACTGTAATCAGTAATTTTAACTATACTCTTCAGCATTTGTACCTTCTGGAGGCAACTGATTCTTTAAAGTTTAGTTCTCCCTACATCTAATTGGTCAAATGCTACTTTGATCTACTTAAATTTACCTGTGTTTCTTTGACAATTCGTTCAAATTACTACTATTAACTTGAGATATGCGGCTCGTATATCAAAGTATTGCACGTTAAGATGAAAGCCATTAACTTTGAAAGAACACCAGTATCAAATTTCTGGCATCAAAATCAAGAAACACACTAGGCTAGATGAGTATTTTCAAATTAAAATGTCTAGAACTGTTTAGATTTCGACGCTACAAAGATAATTAAGCTGACTTGAAATGTTATTTTAAGTAGCTATTTCAAGGTTCATATCCCAGGCAACTTAATTACTCAAGGTTAAGTAACGAGAATTTCAATTAAAAAAGACTGCATTCAGTGCAGCTAACGGCTCTGGAAAGCGTTAAATTCAAATGGTTCATTGCAAAGATGAGGATATCTCACGATCGTCTCTCACGTCTAGGCATTGATCTTTACAATATTACTACAACTACATTATTTCAATCAATCGAATTTAATTAATTTTTAATTCCCTGTTGAAGAATTTTACGGGATTTGAATTATGACAAAGCACAGTAACTGTTTGCCTAAAGAAATTAACAGTTTTGTCGAAGACTTACTAAGCGAAACTAGCTTGTATTCACGTTACACATGAGGAAAGGCATTGAACGATTCATGCACTTAGCTCGTTAGCCTCTACTATAAAATGAGTGAGTGAGAAAGCTATTATTAAAACTGTCTTTGGAACTCGAAAGTAATTGTTACAATGTCAGTAATTTCTATAGCTCTGAATTTGTATAGGCCCTTACAGCCTTAATTTGTTTAAATGAAGGTCTAGACATATACTTCTGCAAACAATGATTTTAAAGGTAAGGTAACGCGGTAATGATATATAATGTTTCTCAAGTAAGGTAAACAATTTCATCTCCGGTGATATTAATATTTTTCAGATAAAAAATTTAATGTTTTAAATGATAACCATGTGAGAACTTTTCTCCTTCCTTGCCGTATACCATTGGTATATTTGGAAGCACCTTCGACTAATCATTGCAAATTTCTGAGTTCGAGTTCTGGTGAAAGCAGTGTTGACTTTTTTTCCACTTCCTGCTCCGAAAATTCTAACACATCTCGTACAAGTCACACCCGAATTAAATGTAATAGAAGAAAATTCATAACCACCATGATATGACGACAGAGCGATCTCGTCTCTCCAGTCCCCCTTTGAGTGGGAGAGAATGTAAGAAATTTTCTCCTTCCTTGCCGCTTTCCGCAATTGTATGATTGGAAGCACTTCCGCATAGCAATCGGTAGAATCCAGATTTCGAATCCCGGAAAAGTCATGTCTGATTTTTCACGCTTCCTGCTCCAAAATAAATCTGATGACTCTAAACCTGCAACACAAATACTCCAGTTGGAAAACCATTCACTGTGTTTCCATAAATAACCTAAAAAATACCTTTGCTTGCATGTACGTGCAAATCTTCTCAGAGATATCTGTAATCAGTAATTTAATAAAGCTAACAACAAAGTGAATAAAAAATTGCTGTTTTTTTTCCGCTACTTAACAAGTAATTGCCAATCCATCCACAATTTCTTTTCCGTTCTCGGCTTCATTTCCATCTACAGACAATTCTTAGAGATATTAGAATTAAAATGACGCATATATGACAGTTGTCTGCACAGATGACTACATAATAGTGAGCAGCTTAACAGAACAATTTGGTAATTGTGTTATCATTTCTATTTGTTTTCAGAAGCTATCATAACTTTTCCCTTACATTGTCCTATCCTCTTAAGGGTTGTTTTATTATTCTTGGTGATCGAAAGGTCAGGGTCAGAGAATATAAATACTGCAGCCGTAGCAAATTTACGATTCATAAATCACGGACAATCTAGCGTTCATGAACAAAAGATTACAGTTTAAAATACGAGATCCATTTAATTCTTTCAGTGCAATTCAGCAAAACTTATGTCTTTAGACCTCAAAGCAAAGTAATCAGCAGCCACAAAGCAGGAAATCTCTGAAGTGGTTTGCAGCAAATTGTTTGATATGTTAAAAAGAGGATAAAGAACTATTAGTCATGAACTTACTAAAAACCTATCGTTGTTTAATAGAAGTTTTTTTTTTTCCTTTTTCTTTTGTTTATTTTTTATTCGCGTTAAACTGAAATCAAACTCTAATGCAGCACCAATAATAATAATAATTTGTATTCTATTTTGACAAAAATGATTTTAGTAATTCTGGAATTCATCTGGATATCAGTTATACAATCCACATTTACATGTATGTATACACAGTATTTTAGAAAGACTGCAGAGTAAATAGCTCTTGAATTATTACTTGCAGACATATGCTTCCAGTTTGCGAAAGAATCAAATTAGGAATACGGCAATTTTGGTCACGTAATAACTTTCCATAAAAAACTCATAAAGCGTAAACGTTTAATAGGGGCCTCTTAGTAAAAAGTAAAAGGTGTTAAGTGAAAATAAATTTTTCACAGCCGAATTGTTAAAAAGAAAACATGTTCTCATATAATCAAAATTTTAATAGATAACATGAATAAAACACATTTGGGGCATTTTGTTGTTTTTAATGCTAAGTTTCCGATGCAAACTTCCGAAGGAAATTTTTTAGGTGAGAAGACATTAATTTACAAATACCGATTTAAAATTATCATTCGTAAAATCCACCCCGAACACACGCTCATTAAGAATTGGTCGGGAGTTGACAAAAACATTGGTCATTTACCACTCTTATAATAGGGAACAGTATCTAGGGTGCATCCCAAAGAAATAATTGTAATTGTAATTATATAGGTGTTACGCTCGTATGCTCAAACACTACCCGGACTGGGCGCAAATAAGAAACCCTAGACACGTGTTTGGAGGGGAGCTGGGTCGTCCACTCAAGGGTCTCCGAGAGGTCACAACTATGCCATTCATGCTCCCGCACAGTATTCCCCAATTCGAGATGACAGACTTTTAAAAGAGTTTCTCTCTAACTTCTGCTGAACTTAGCAACCGGCATCACTACCCCCCCCCCCGGTGCACAGTAGCGGAAACAGTTGAAGCCTGGAAGTCTGACTGGTCTACAAAAATGCTCCCGCCAGCACTACGCGCACTAGAACCGCAAGGAGTAGACTAATAATGCACTCGTAAAAAAAGAGGATAGAAAGTGACAATCTATGCTTTCTCCGGGATTCGAAACCTGCTCCAAAAGTATGGCAACCGACACTGCTAACCACCATACTGAACAGAAGGCTGTGTAGAGATGTTAGCATCGAAAATGTACATTTGGGTTTCATGCGAATCTCGAATAGGCATTCATTGTTTCCGTAAATATAGTAAGTCATAACTTTTCGAAAATTATTCTCCGCGCCAACCCAGCATGGACTGGTTTTGTTTATTCAATAGGATAAGGAAGAATGTACTAGCTCGAGTTCTCATCGTACAACGTCCATGTAATAGTCTAATTCATATATAACATAATAATATACTGACTCAATAATTTACGCTGTTAATTCATTTCTTATAAGGTAATTTGGATCTACAGCAAATTCTGTTCTGCAATTATCCAAGAGATATTTATGTACGTGTGCAACATTAACAGAATTTTCCAATTGTGTCTATTTTTATGAAACGTATTGAACCAAATGATGCCGCTGAAGACTTATGCAAATATTCAGAGTCGGATATGTAGGCGTACACGTGCGCGTCCCCAGAGTTATGATTGTGAAGAAGATAAAAGCGCACGAGGGGCTTTCCCCGATTCTTATGCTCATATTCCTTCACGACATTCGCCATGGGGCCCACCAGCGGCCGAGCGGTAAAGTCGCTGAACACTGGTAGTTCGGTCCGAGGTTCGAATCCCGCGAACGGGCTGGCTGCATGGGCGTTTTCGTGGTTTTCCCCATGTGTAACGTGTATACGAGCCAGTTTCCCTTAGAAAGTCCTCCACGAAGGCACCCCTCCCCTTAGGCAGATAGCCCTAGTGTGCTTTGCCATAATTAAATACACCACACCATTCGCCATGTTTCTTGACTTGGGTCAATTTTATAAGGTATCAAGTAAAATGAGTAGCCACGAGCGTATGGATAACACAATGAGATGAATAACTTTCAGTAGACTGAAGGCAGGCTAATCACAAGAGTAAGTGGCTACGGAATTCAGTATAACGCGTAGTGTCGTCTGAAATTCTGGAAACAGTTTCAGGACACTGGATTCATATCCAAAAGACCTGGACGAGGTCGACCAAGATCCATGACAATAAATAAAGATCGTTATTTGGCACTTTCAGAAGGACTGCTTCACAGCTCTACAGCTCCGTTCTACAATTTTCCGAAGGCTTCATGAAATAGGCTGTATGCCAGAGATCTGTATGCCAGCCGTTCCGCTCTCTGCAGTATACAGAAGACTGCGTTTATCATCGTGCAGACAAGTGCCTTGCATCATACTCCAGCGGAGCACTGTACGATTTACGTATGAGTCAAGATTCAACCTCGACACTGATTTTCGTCGTACTTGTATCTGGAGAGAGCCTGCAGCACGATATTTTACCTTCCTTAACAGGGAAAAGGTTCTTACAGTGGGGGAGATATAATGGTTTGAGCAAGCATTATGTTGGATGGTCTGTCAAAGTCTCCCTGACTGCTATGAAGTAAAGATAGGGGATCTTAAAGCCCAATGCACGACTTTTTCTGAGCGCAATTTGTCCTGGGTTTCTATTTATGAGCGACAACGCTCTTCTACATAGGGCTCAGCTGGTTGTCGATTACATGGAAAGTGAGGATTAGCCGCATAGACTAGCCAGCCAGATTTCCTGATCTTAACCTTAGACATGTCTGGGACGCTCTTGGGAGGGCAATTTCATTTTGCCAACTCCCTCCTAGAACACTTGTAGTAGTACTGTGTATTATTAATACACACAGAGTAACACTTGTAGTAGTACTGTGTATTATTAATATTTACACAAAAGTGTATTTTAAAATATATAGAATTTAAGCAGTATCTATGTGTATCAATACTTAACTTTTTTATATATTGTAACTTAGCGTAAGTTTCTACCTATCTCAGTGTATTGTATCCACGTGTATGTTACAGTAGTGTAATAGAATAATTGTATTATCTTACCTATGTGTATTTTTGTGTACATGGTACTTATCTATTAGTGTCAATGTATACTAGTGTGTCGCATTTATGCGCACTGGTGTATTGTGTCTATCTTTTAGTGTATAGTATATTAGTGAATTATTGTATAGTATACTGGTGTATAGTATATTAGTGTATAGAATACTGGTGTATAGCGTATTAGTGTGTCACAATTATGTGTATTGGTGTATTGTGTCTATCTTTGAGTTTACAGTATCTTAGTGTGTTGCATTATGTACATTGACGCATTGTGCGATTACACGATCAGGTCTATTTGTAAACTACTATATTTATGTCTATTTAAAGTTTCAGCTACAGATAGTTGCAGGGTCCGGACAGCACCCGAGTAGTCATTGTAAGCCGTCCGGGTGTCCGGCCCTGCTGTCACCTGTCACCTGTCCCTCCTAGAACCTTCCCATAGTTGAATACTGACTTGCTGCTGGAATGGAATCGACTGTCACTGAGACTCCTCAGCTGCTTCCTGCCCACTATACTGTCATGCTGCGCTATTTGTCTGGCCCAAACCATATATCAGATTTATTTTCAGTTGGATATTACAATGTGGATTTTGGACATCCTTGCACTACGTATTTTACAAATAATCATACGCACACCCAATTATTTTTTAATTGTACATCTCTTTTTCTGTTGTAAACGTATACAGTAAACTCTCGCTACAACGATACCCGATACAACAATAACTCCCTCTACTACAATAATGTTTTGTGGTCCCGGTGATTTTGCATATAAACTAATGTTAATCTCCCCTCAATATTGCGATATTCTCTAAAACAATAAACCTCTGTAAAACGATTTTTTTCAATCTAAATTTAAGTATTATTTTCTCCCTTTATAATAATATTTTGATTTTCAAATGCTTTTTTTTTTTTTTTTTTTTTTCCGTTTACTTTTGTTATTTTTTCCGTCTATTAAGACTCATTGTGGATATTCAACTTATCCCTGAATAAATAGCTATTGTTCAGATTTCAAAACAGATGAAGACCACCCTTTTGGGAATTGGAGTGGGTGAGGGGGGTGAAGTGTAAATGTATGCCTAGTCTCATTTCCCAGTAAGCTTTGGAATTCTGATAAGGTTTAAGGACATCTAGATCTGTCTGGTCACCTTGTCACAAAACAAGTGCCCTTTGTTAGAGGAACAGGGGGAGATGGAGGCGGGGTGTTGTTAAGTGACGTACTGAAAAGTGAGTTCAAAGGTTGTTTTATAGTCTTTAACGATTTTGAGTTCTACGCGAAACATTTGGTTTAAACGTTTCTTTCTTTCACGCGATATTGTTCCCTAAGATGGCAGGGCGAAAGCAACTATCTTTTCGAGATAAACTGAACGTTATCAATGATATTGATGAGGGAATGAAGCAGATTGATGCGGCTAAGAAACATGGATTATCGCAATCTACAGTTGCAACGTTCCTAAAGAAGAGAAAGCAAATCGAAGATGCTGTAACTTCAAATGAAATTAACCCAGAGCGAAAACGACTGAAAGTTGCGACAAATGAAAACATTGATGCTGCTGTTTTAAAATGGTTTCAAGAGATGAGAGCAACAAATGTCCCAATAAATAGACCTTTATTATGTGCAAAAGCACGGAAATTTGCAGTAATGCTAGGGAACGAAACTTTCAAAGCTAGCAATGGTTGGTTAATGCGTTTTCGAGATCGTCATGGAATAACTTCCCAAGAAGTTCACGGAGAGAAAAAGTCAGCCCCGATAAACGACGCAAATGAATGGCGGCAAAACAAGGTGAAAGAAATCTTAGAAAAGTATGCTCCAGAAGACATTTATAATGCAGATGAAGCTGGGCTGTTTTTCCAACTCCTACCCGATTGAACATTGGCATTCAAGGGTGAAAAGTGTTATGGAGGGAAGAAATCAAAGCAGAGACTGACTGTTCTTCTGTGTGCAAATAGCACAGGAACGCATAGAATACAACCTCTCGTCATTGGTAAATCATTGAAGCCAAGGTGCTTTAAGAACGTGAGAAGTCTTCCCGTGGAGTATAAAGCAAATAACAAGGCTTGGATGACGCCTAAAGTTTTTTCCGAATGGTTACAGAAGTTAGACAATGAAAAAGAAGAGAAAGAAAAAAATCGTTTTGTTGATAGATAACTGCGGTGCTCACATGTCATTTCCAAAGCTACAAAATATCGAAATCGCTTTTTTCCCTGCCAATTGCACTTCAATTTTACAGCCTCTTGATATGGGCATAATTAAGTGTTTCAAAGGATATTACAGAAAATGGTTGGGGGACTCCATACTTGTAAATTTTGAAACAAGTAGAAGACCCTTTCAAAGCTGTAAATGTCAAGGAAGCGTGTGACAATATTGCTGGAAGCTGGTGGGAAGTAACAGAAAAAACCATTCGGAATTGCTTGAAAAAGGCCGGTCTTTGTGTTATGGAAGATAAGAAATCTGGTAATGATGAAAATTCCATAGACAATGATCTCTCAGATGATCAAGAATGTGTTTTGCACATCAAAAAATCCGTATCCCAACTTGAGGAAACAAGCGGTAAAAAGTTTGGAATTAGTATAGAAGACTATTTAACAGCAGATGATGATCTTATGGTTTTCGCAGGAGTTACTGATGAAGATATTCTCTCTGAAATTACTGATGAGATAGGAAACAATGATGAAGATGATGATGATATTGATGATGATGATAATACAGGTCCATCGCAGTCCTTATTGTCATCTCAGGAAGCTCTTCAATCTGTGAATTCTCTACGGACATTTTTTTCAAGCCTTCCGTCGACAAATGAAGAACATTTTCGTGCACTAGACTCAATGCATACAGTATTGGTGAACTTAACAGTTAAAAAAATAAATAAACAAACAAAAATATTGGATTATTTTCAATAAAAAGTGTTTTCAGGTATGTGAATATTTCTGTGCTTATTTTCTGAATTTATCTTATTTATTTATTTTTTTAGTATTTAAACCACTATTATTAGTATTTTACAAATTAATTTCTTCTAAATATAGACTTAAAAGTAGTATGTTATGCACCTTAAACTAATAATAATAATAATAATAATAATAATAATAATAATAATAAAAACTCTTATTAAATGCTCAAAATATGTGGGCCCTCGATATAACAATATGCCTCTCTACAACAATATATTTATTTGGTCCCTAAAATATTGTTGTAACGAGGTTTCACTGTATACATAATTTCTTTAAAATCTGTTGATTAGTTTCTCAGAAATTTGACGTAGGATGAAAATCTGCTTAATTTTACACACGAATGTAGTTGAGAAATTTTTGAAAAGTCTCTAAATATATATTTCTTTATGAGGCTAACGACTCAGAAAATTACATTGAATTGGGAAAATTTTTGATGGGTCTCTCAAACTATTTAAGTCTACCTATCCCACATAAACTGAAATGAATGGTAGTCATATAACCCACATTTCTAATAATACGGTATCAAGGATGATTGATTATTAAAATAAACCATTAAAATCTTCTTTTAAAATCTTTGATAGTATGTATTTATTTGTTGTAATCTAGGTTTGCCTATCCTTTTTGAAATATGTTTTTGTAAAAACTATTGGTATTCATATGATTCACATGCACTTGAACATGTAAATTTCATTTCTTTATGCCAGCCATACTAAATGTATTTTAATGGAAAATAAAAATAGGTCCAATACGATTATTTTCATTAGAAGCTTTTTTTCTTCACTTTTATTAGCTACAGCAGTTACTCTTCTAATGCCAACATCCAGTTTCATTCTTTTTTCCGCTTTCCAACTGAAATCATTAATGCTGTCCAAAACTGAAGCAACACAACTCAAAATAATGAAATAAATGATAAACTGAATACGAGAAACATGTAGATTGTTACGTAACGTGAACTTCTATGACTTCGGCCGCTAAAGCTAGCGTTTACTGGTTATAGAAGACTAGACTAGCTAGTTCATTGCATTTACTGATCAAATTACCACTTAAAAAACTATAAGAAGATTCCAAAGGCAGGATAATCACAAAGGAAAACCTGTTACACTTATATATTAATAAAACTGACGAGTAGTACATCACGAAATATTATAAAATTGATGAAACAAATGAATCTATAAAAAATGAAACCATGCAAAATTTGGTTGAAAAAGCGTAAAAACTTCGGAACTCAAATTTGACAAAACATGAAGATGAGAGCTGCTTAAAAGCGTTTTGCAAGTATAATGCTGATAACCCCAGACCGCAGCCAGGACTGAGGACATCCTCTAGAACAGTTATTCAGGCATCTACATGCAACGTATTAAACAACCTAACAGGAGAATTAATATTTCCATTTTTGCATTAAAATGTCCTGCTATAATAAAATTACATTGAAATTCTCTTCGAACCTGTGACAAATACCAAAACACAAGGGTTATTAGCTTTACATTAATATACATAACCATGTATCAATAACCAGAAGAATTATGCCAGCAATAGCGCAACTACCGTAGCAGCAACGTCACTAAGACGGACAACTTGAAGCATGGTTTCCCACAGTGCTTGATATCGACCCCCAAAGATCGATGAAGCATTTCCAATAGTCAAAAAACATCACGATCCCAACTGGGGGTCGATAAATTACTATTCAAAAGCACCAAAGCAAATAATTTCTGAAGGAATATAAATATTGTCAATATATCTCCCAAACTTTGTGCAACACTAACTTTTTTACTTGCATTTTCAAACTCCTGCTTGACTAAAGTTTACTCTCTCCCTTTATATTTATTTTTGACGAATATGATATAAATACATATGTAAAGACTAAAATTCACCAATATTTGATCACATATTTGCTCTCTTGTTCGAGAGAAACAACCACATCCTTCCCATGAACTATAACTGGATGAGTAATAAAATCCTAAGTTTATGTAATTTACTACTGAAAGTTGTGTTGTGGATTTATACAAGGTTGCACAACTTTTAATGAGCTTGTTGGTTGGTCTGAATCTCGCAGATTTTGGTTCTGATGTCGTCCTTTGCAAAGCATGTAATTTCATGACTGCATGTCCATACATATTATAAGCAATTAAATTTAACGTCTCCTTAGTTTTCGCTTGTGCCCCCACCTCGAACTGCCATGATTTGAATCTTCAGTAAGGCACGGATTTTTATAACTGTAGTGTCCAAACAGCTTATGAGCAATTAAATTCGATGTTTTCTTCTGTACCCACACCTCAAAATACCAAGATTTGGGTCTTTGGTAAGGCATGCATCTTCATGACTGTAGTAACCATACAGAAAATGGACAATTAAATTCAATGTGTCCTTAGTTTTCGGCGGTGTCCACACTTCGAAATGTCAAGGCTTATGTCCTTAGTAAGGCATGCGGTGTCCATACACATCATGAAGAATTAAATTTAACGTCTCTTTAGTTTTGGGCGGTGTCCACACTTAGAAACGTCAAGATTTGGTCCTTAGTAAGACACGGTTTTCATGACTGCAATGTCCATACAGATCATGAACAATTAAATTTAACGTATCCTTAATTTTTGGCGGTGTTCACACTTTCAAATGCCAAAATTTGGTTTCTTGATTAGACACAGATCTTCCGGAGAGTAGCGTCCATACAGATTATGGGCAATAAAATTTGACGTGTCCTTACTTTTGGGCTGTGTCCTCATATCGAAATTCCTGGGTTTGGATTTTGATAAAACATGGATTTTCACGACTCCATAGAAATTATAGATCCATACAGATTACATTCATACAGATGCGTCTATACGGAATATGGATAATTTAACAGAACGTATCCTTAAATCCTTTGTAGAAGTTAGGTAAAAGATAAAATGGGGTGCGAGGTTCGAGGATTCAGTCTCTCCTTTCCCACTCCACCTTCTTTTGGGGAAGGAGGTGAACATTATGCTTTTTAGCTTTTTTAAGTTGTAAATCTTTTCTCTTGGCAGATTTAACAACGTCGGCGGATTTACCAACGAATTAACTTTAGAAACATTAGAAGCAGTACATACTTTTCTTAGGTATCCGTTAATAGTCATCTTTCTAAGTAATGACTGACTGTTTTCCCTTCCCATATAATAATGTTGCTTATTTTGTATTTAGAAATTTTAATACCATGCACTTCACAATGTTTTTGAATTATAGAATAGAAATATTTTGCTTCAGAAAGCATGAAAACTTATCCTTTAATCCACAACCTATTTACATGTGATATTATGAAAAGAGAGCAAATTAAAACATAGCAGAGAATATTTCTCATTTCAAATAATAAAATAATAAGCAGTTCCCAGAAATATTTAGTCCAAAAACTTTTTTTATTATTATTATTTCAATTCTTCACCGAAATTTTTCTAAAAGTGTGTCAACATTCTCTGTATAAGCTTCAAAGAGAAAAAAACACCACGGCTGTCGAAAGAAATTTCTTTTAAAATAAAAGCTCCTTTTTCGAGAAATCTACTCAATAACTCTCTCTATATGCAAAATAAACATACGTGCGGAATAATTACTTGCTATGAGAACAATTTATACCAGCTGCGTAAAGGCAATTTTTATGGAAATAAAGGAAAGAAATCATCGAGTTTTCAAATTTGCATTAATAAGCCCCTGTTTTACAGCCCTACAACGCAATTTCAAATGATATCCTTCATTACTTTTTTCAAACCCGTAGGCGTACATACTGCAAAGCGTGGTTGTCATGTCAGGCTTGACAAATCGGTTCGCCTCCGACTACGCTGAAGAAACAGGCTTGTAAACTTGATGTTACACCCTGTAAAAAATAGGAGTTTTTGTTACCCGTGAGTCGCGTTTTCGTTTTATGAAACAGGTGTTTTATGCAAGGGGGTCGTTAATCATTTATAGATGTAGTTTTTCTGAATCAAAAAAAGTTTACAAGCAAAAAAAAAAAAAAAAAAAAAAAAAAAAAAAAAAAAAAAAAAGATTAAAAGAAACAGAAATAAAATGGCTCAAGTAATTGAAATTTATGACATCCTTTCCGGAAGTTTTATCCTAAAGAAAGTTGGAAGTAATTTGTTTCTGTTTTCTTACTATTTCTTAAAAATTGTATTTTTTTCCTGCAGGATTTATTCTTCTATGTGGTAAGCAATTTTTTACATTCATTTTTTTTTTCTTGTCGGTTATTTGTTCTCTTCTCTCGGATCTCTTCATTGTAGAACAATACTTCAATGATTTTACACATATTTTGGGAAAAGATATAATACTGTAATTTAAAATTTTAATTTCGAACTGCGTGGATATAATTTACATAGGCGAAAACCTTGCAAATGAACGTTTGTTTTATTGAGAAACAGATATTTCTGTATTTAACAAAACACAGATCCATTATCTCTCAGTTGTAATGCTGATATGTGCTTTTCATTAACATTTTCCAAATGATGTTGTTGCTGTGCTTGTAAAATGCAGCGTACAAACATACAAATAGAATTCAACAGCAGAGCCAGCATTTAAACAATAGAAGAGTAAATAACTATGAAGAAAGTCTCATATGGTCCCGAGTTTCCCAAAAATGTTTAAATGGAGAATTCTGCTAGAGTAGTACAAAGAATCACAAAGCATGAAGCCAGAATTTCAGAGAGAGGCAGGCACTCAGGACTAAATCTCAGGACTAAAACGCTAATCTTTCTCAAATGGACAACCAAATAGTCAGGACTAGTAGTAGTCACAAGACAACTACTGCGTTATCTAAAGAGTAGTCTGGTAAATCGTCAAAATATTTATTTCAGACTTTGTTTTTAACACAGTTTGGGAGATTAAAAATAAAGAAACTTTTCGAGCAAAGAGTGATTGTAAGCATTTATTTCATTCCCTCGTTTTGGTTCTCGTAGTGCATATGGTCGACTGCCCAGCTAAAAATTAAAAGATCTGAGGCTTATCTGAAAGAAAGCAAAACTGATTTTGCATGTCTGCCGATCAGGTTTCTCAATGTAGCGCGAGTTAAAAATATGGTGGATTATCACCTCTTGGGCTTTGTTGACTAGGTTTCGTGCTCTTCTTCAATCGCCTTTTAAGAGAAGAGAATGCAAGGATTTATTGCAATCCCCTGTGCGTGCTCTTAGTTGTTAGCATATCCATCTGGCAGTTGAAAGATGTTTCCTTCAAATAACGGTGAGAGTAAAAATTAATTTTTCATGTTTCTTGATCTGAAATTTCTATGGTCTCTAAAGTGGCACCCGAACTAAAAATGCAGTGGACGACAATTCATCAACACTAACATTTGATTCACTAGCGTAACGTATCCTTCCAGTCATCCATTACGTGCGAGAGAAGAACATAATTAACTATCAAATTTCCGTGAGTGTTTTATCGCATTCCCGTGAGCAACTATTGGATTCCTAGGAGTGTGATTCCATGAGTAAGACCGCTGATTAAGACCGCTGAATAATGGAAATTCGACCCAGGTTTGATCCCAAGCTATATGGTTTGGTTTTCGTGGTTTTCCTCGTGTGTAATGGAAATATGAGACAATTTCCCTGATAATGTTTTTCACGAAGGTATCTCTCTCCTTGAACAGCAGTCTTATGATTTGTCATATTCAAATAACATGTCTCGCGTCATGTAAGTATTAGGTTATAAGGTATTTCTCCCACTCTCCTAGCATGCCTTCGTGGTGTAGTGGTTCTGCACGCTGGACCGGTATCCAGAGGTCCGTGGTTCGATTCCCGGCAAAGGCGTTGTTAATTTTTCATCTTTCCGACATCCAAAAACTGCCTAATGTCTCTACAGTGGCGCCCGAACTAAAAGGGTGTTAGATGAGGTTTCTCCACACCCAGGATTTGGCGATTGGGTCCCCTAAAAACCCCAGTCGCCCTTTAAAAAGGGGAGTATATAAGGTACAGGGTGACGCAGGGAAACGAGAAATTTCGAATTAACGTCATTTCCACGAATAAATTCATAAAACTAGTAATTTATTAACGAAAGTGCATGTATTCAGCATGCCATTTATGTTTTTACAATCAAAATGTCCAAAAGTGTCTCTGCTTTTTAAAGATGACATCGGAAAGATGTGCTCCCATTCGGCGTTCACACTCTAACAGCCTATTATGAAAACTCTGGAATGCGCGGTGTCGCAAATCTTGGGGAATGGCAGTGATTTCTTTTTCAATGTTCTCCTTCAGTTCATGGATCGTTGCAGGACGTGTACGGTACACCTTGCCTTTAAGATATGTCCACAGGAAGAAGTCGCACACACTGAGATCAGGGGATCTCGCAGGCTATTCAATGTCACCTTTACGTGAAATAATGCGTCTTCCAAACAATTGACGAACTGCTGCCATCGATTGTCGAGCAGTGTGTGACGTGGCTCCGTCCTGCTGAAACCACATGTTTTCGATGTTAAGATTAAGCTCGTACAGTCTCGGTGTAAAGAATGTTTGAAGCATTTCAACATATTGAGCGGATGTTACTGTCGCTGCATTACCATCCTCACGTGCAAAAAAATTAAGCGGCGATAAAACCATGACATAATACAGCACACCATATTGTGACCTTGGCGCTATGTAGTGGTCGCTGGTGAAACTCACAAGGATTGTCCTGTGCCCAATAACGAAAATTCTATTTGTTCACGAATCCGTTAAGGTGGAAATGGGCTTCGCCTGATATCCAAGTATCGTCTGATATGTTACCAAAGAAATTCGTGTCCTCGTTGATTTTAGCCGATATCTGGCTACTAAACTCCATACGTGACGCTGGATCTCGTTCATGTAATTGTTGCACAATCTGAAACTATTAGGGATGAAAGTCTAATTCGTGCAGTATTCTTTGTAAGCTTCGTCGCTTAATCCCTACCGAAGATGCATGCTGTCGAACGGAGCGGCTAGGAGTTCTCTCGATTGCAGCTGTAACAGCTTCAATGCTCTCTGGGGTACTTACCGTTGGAATGCCACCTGGAGGGTTCTTTTTCAAGGCAGATCCTGTTTCTTCAACATTACGCACCCACGGTGTAATCGCATGCGCAGATGGGACAAGTCCATGACGTCCAAGCTGGTAATGCTGTCGAAATATTGTCTGCGCGGCAGTTGCACTATCACCATTTTTATAAAACTCTCTCACAGCTACTTGTGAGACTAATTCTATCAGTTATTAAAATTTGTTCTATTAGTTTTGAAAACGTTTTATTCAGGACGCATTTGTTTTAAATATTCATATTCACTTTAGTGCCGGTTTATTAGTCGCAATGAGATAAAAATAATTTAAACGGACAGAAATGTGAATAAATTTCTCGAAGCTACAAGAATTCTATTTATTTAATTTAGGAGCATCTCAAATGTTTTTACAGCATCTGAGGAAGAATTTAAAATTAAATTTAAAATTCTCTCACAGCTAGTTGTGAGCGCATTGCCATTTATGGCAATGCGCTCACAACACTTGTGCAAAGTTTCGAACAATTGCCGGCTCTACAGTGCTGCCAACTGTAACGTTCAAAATTTCCCGTTTCCCAGCGCCACCCTGTATTTCTTTCACTTTCCTAGCGTGCCTTCGTGGTGTAGTAATTCTGAAATTGCTGGGCCGGTATCCAGAGGTCCGTTGTTCGATTCCCGGCGAAGGCGTTGTTAATTTTTCATCTTTCTGGCATCCAAAAAATACCTAATGCCTCTACAAGGTGTCTTAACAAACGTATCGACTGTGGATTGATTGGTACATGTTGATGTTAAATATGGGGAAAGAAACGAAAACACACGTGCTGCCAGTCCTTTCATTTGGATTGCAATATTATTAATGATTACCTGTTAGATTTATTATAATTAAAATTTTATCAAGAAGATAAAAATTGAGATTTGTTATTATATGTCTTGAAATTCTAAAAAAAAATACTTTATAACGAGTGGACCCTATAAGGAATGTAAATTTAACATACTGTCCTCTGTAGGGAATGTTTTGTACACTGGATGGAATGGAATAGACGTTTGTTTGTAATGAAAAAATCTCTATAATGGGTGGTCGTTATATGACAAACATCCAGTATATTATTTGAAAATAAAACAAAGGTTAAAATAATTAAGTATACTTATCATATAGCGTCGCTTGAATATACCGAAAAGAAATGAAATCACAATTCCAGTGACGTCAGACCACATTATTACCAATCAAGAACTTCCTAATTTCAACATTAAAAATTACATTTTTAACTCATACTAAAATATTACTTAAATTTGCATGAAGTTTATATAAAAAGTCTGAAGAAAATTAAAAACACCCAAGGGGAAATGTAGAGCGTAAAAAACTATTCCTTTTAATAAAAAAATCCTCTAATTTCACGATGAAATTCATTTGATTATTTATCTAACCAATACTGTATTTAAATAAACATAAATTTAAATATATTCCAAATTAAATCTAAAACTAAATGATAATAATGCAGTTAAAAAATTATTCTCGAGAACTGCAAATTTCATTTTTCTCAACAGTGTACGTTTTAATTTTAAATTCTTCCTCAGATGCTGTAAAAACATTTGAGATGCTCCTAAATTAAATAAATAGAATTCTTGTAGCTTCGAGAAATTTATTCACATTTCTGTCCGTTTAAATTATTTTTATCTCATTGCGACTAATAAACCGGCACTAAAGTGAATATGAATATTTAAAACAAATGCGTCCTGAATAAAACGTTTTCAAAACTAATAGAACAAATTTTAATAACTGATAGAATACGTCGAAACAAAATACATCATAGAATGCATGATCGCACATTAAGGAGATAGATACTGAAGGGCATTCTCAGGTTTCCCATACATGTCGTCGTTTGCACCGCAAATGCATAAGCCATTTTCCAGGCGTACATATAAAGGTGGTATTTTTCGCATGGTCTACCATGTTTATTTTAACTTACTACATTATTATTTCTTTTTATAAGAACTCCTCGGTTGTGGTGTAGTTTCCCTTTTACGTGACGGCATACATTCTGAGTTTTTAATTCATAGTGAGACTGAAGTTTTACCAAAGTATCCAAATAACTTTTGGTTAAAAGACTGTGGTCTCCGTACCTTTATCCCCTCCATCATTCTTTCAGAGGGATTGTCAGCTTCAAACTTAATTACATCAGATGTATCCAAATTTGCTTAAGTCCGTCATTCCTTCAGAATGATCTTCAGCCCTAGACTTAACTACAGCGTATGTCTTCAGATTTAATTATGTCGTCAGATGGATCCTCAATTCCAGACTTAACTACATTGTGTGTCTTCAGATTTAAATATATTCGTCATTTCTTCAGAGGGATCCTCATGCATGGCATGCATCGCCAAACTGAATTACGTTCACTATTCTTTCAGAGAGTTCCTCACTGAGTTAATTACGTCACGTGTCTCCAGACTTAATTACATCGGTCATTCCTTCAGAGGAATCTTCAGCTTCAGATTTAATTATACGTCGTGTAATGAAAGAATGAGACTTTACTTTCATTAGGTCAGACAAGTCGCTTTCTTCAGGATATTCCTTGATAAATCGTCAGGTTCATCGCCGTTAGCCACTTGATATTGGATCAGTAAAAGGTGGACATTACCATCGTGCTCTATTTTACGAAAAGACAGCATGTGCGGGGAAACGAAAAGAGCGAACCAGCGCCGTTAACGTGCGACCATGCATTCTGTGATGAAAAGCTTTTGCATTGGTACATTCCACCAATCCTTAAAATTTTATCCGTTAGTTTTGAATCATCTAGTTTATCGTATTTTGTTCACAGACAATTAAAATTTTAATATGAGAAGATAACTGCGATTTGGAAACTATTTTGTTATCCATTAAATGCTATTTATTGACTGGAGGACTAAAACCCGACATATAAAAGTAATCCATGTAAAGGGCAATAAACGTTTCCAATTTTAAAACCTAAAGTTTTGAAATTCTGCTGTATTCATAAACCACACCCTTTCATGAACGTGAGACATCCAACCTAACAACAACATTCGGGTCAATTTCTCACGTGAAATTCAAAGCTTATGAGTCTCGTGGCTAAGCAGAAATTATCCATAGTTCCTAAATGGCTCATTTAGTCATAAAGGAAGGAGTGATACAACGGAGAGGGTTATTGAATTCAATCTCAGCTAACACGAAAGTTTTTATAAATGCTTCCTTGCCTGTAATCAGAAATAGTTACATTTATAATCAAACACCGTACTTACGTCGATAATACGTCTAGCCGGCGAAAGAAAGATTCATAATTCGAATCTCGATGACAACACTGTTGATTTTTTACATTTGCCTTTCTGATGGAAATTATAATCTGTTGGAGTAATACCCGAACTAAAAATATGGCGAGTGTCAACTAATCTGGTCCTGTATTTGGACGCTCGAGAGTCATGCCCCCTCTTCGGTTGTTCTTTAAGTGGAGAAAATGTAAGGATTTATGGCATTCCCCTGCGTTAGCGTTTGTGGTATAAGATGTTAACATGTCCAGCAAATAGCTGAAATGTATGCAATTCGAATACTGTCAGGCCACTTTACTTTTTTCTCATTTTTCACAAAAATATATGTATATATAAATTTTCCACACCTTTCTCAAAAAAAAATTATAAATGCTTATGCTTTTTATCTAACTGTTAATCTTGAAATATGAAAACCAAGACGTTCTTTCGCGAAAACTGGGAATTACGGAGAGGCTTCTACGTTGTTCGATGACATCCTTTCAAAAGAGCTCAGAACTTACTTATTTACTTAATGACGCATAATTCAGATTCTCGAAATATTATTTATCATATTGTTGCGAAATGCTAAGCGGCTGAGCTGTGACGTAGCTTCCACGCAATTAGGGGAAGGAAAAGGCAGAGTTGCCAGATTTGGAGCAAAATCGCCCATTTGGCGATGTTTGGTAACAAAATTGGCCATGTGCTGTAGACGGAGCGAGAACATTCTAGAACATATTTTTAGCGATTTTCTCGGGAATATTCTCGAAAGTAGGTTAAAGCTATATACACCCTGCCTGTCCTGAGAGAGAGTAGTGTCTTGAAGTCAGAGATTAGCCCAACAGTATGATTCTGATGTAAAACATATTGATACGAGTATTTAATTATGAATTCCAAAATTTTTCTTCTGTGACTAATTTCATTTCATAATTATGTAACACTTTTATATTGAGAAAATGCTGAATAAAGAAGGAAAGCTTTTATTTATCAACGAATGAAATCGAAGTAATTACAATTAAAATAAAGTAAACTATTAATGTACATACTGTTGTTTAGCTCTAATAATCTCGAAATAATTCTAGCTCTAATAAAAGAAATTTTCTCGAATAAGTTTTGTAATGTACCGTATGTTAATATAAAAGAAACGTAAATACAAATATTAACTGATTAAACATTCGGTTGAATCTTCGTGCAAATTTCGACAAATGTCTACATTACTTTATGACATTTTAGATGAAATAAAATTTAATAAGAAAAATTATACTAAAAACTACTAAATGTGGGGGAATAGAATTTGCACGATCTAGCTTTCAATTCATCTAATTTAATTTATCGCTTGGAAACATTTTCCTTAGTAAACGCTAAAAATTAAAAAACCGAGACATTCGGTGATCTACAAGGAAAGCGGCAAATGTGATGAAAAACCGGGAATTTTCTACAATAACCGAAGAGTCTGCGTTTTTATTGCAATTCTACATAAGTTTTAAACAAAATTTCTGTTAAAACAAGACTGAATTGACAAAAAGTTTAGCGTAAAATAACGAAACTAATTTTGACGGAAGGAGGAAATGTCCACTTTTTTTTCAGTATCATGTCAGAAATACATGAAAGAAATCAAGAGAAGAAAATCGATAGAAATGGTATTTTATTTTTTATTTGAGCAATTTGTTTGAGCAACGAGTTTAGAAAATGTTTTGATGTTTAAAATGTTGCGATAATAAAACTTACAATACAAATACACTGATGGAAATTGAAATTCGAATACCAAGAAAGAAATATGCTAGATAAAGGAAACCGGAATGCGTCTTCGCACATCTGAAAGACGATATGTATTCATGTTTCACGCTAGATGAATGTGTGTGGCGCTAACAGTGCCACTATGAACATGCAAATTACGTTTGCTTTAAATACGCGATGTAAAACGTCGTTTGGTTTCTTTATCATCCGGATCAAGCATTGCGAAACAACTTTGAGTCAAGAACACCTTTAAGGAGATGAAAGAGGCTGCATCAGCAGCTTACTGGGCTTAAACGAGCAACGAGAATTGTATTAGGACTACAAGAAAGTGGGTTTTCTTTTCGCGATATTGCAGAAAATCTTGGCCGGTATGTATCCACTGTATATCGTGTTGACAACAGTGATCAAGGGAATGTACTATCTCGTGAAGGCCGAGGTCCAGCCGTACGCGTGCTATCATTCAAAGGGAAGACCGCCGTTACTCGTAGCATATCTGTGACACATCGCACTGCATCTGAAACATATATTCCACCTTTTTATGGAACCAGATGGACACATCTAACTGTTACAAATCGATTACTTGACGGACAGCTCCGAGCTTGTAGTGGCCAAATTATTAGCTCCAAATCACAGCGACTTCGATGGTAAATTGCAGTCAAGCTGTCTGCGGCGTAGACACATTAGACGAGTTATGATCTGGGAAGCGATTTCCTATGACAGCAGAATTCCTCTTGTTGCTATCCATATATCTTGACAACACATTTATATGTCAACGGTACCAGTTGTGTGGCCGTTCTTGAGCAATACTACATAGGGCATTTTGCAATGAAATAATGTTCGTTCCCACACCGCTGTTATCTCCCAACCTGCCCTACCGAGTGCTCGCATGTTGCCTTGGCCTCCGAATTACCCGATCTTTCTTCCATCAAGCACGTATGGGAAATTACTAGACGTCAAATCCGGCATCATCCACAACCAGCACGGACCTTGCTGACTTGACTAAAGTGCTATACACATGGAACTCCATCCCACAAAATGACATGCTGTACCTGTGCAACACAATGCATGCGTTATTAGCAAGCTTACATTCAACAGCGTAGCGTCTACAGTGGTTATTGATGTACCACCATTTCACATTTGAAATGGAATTTTCTCTCTCTTTCTTTGGAACTTTAATAAAATTTCCTATATTGCCTACCTAGACATTTGACTACATTTCATTCCTCTGAACTGATTTCTTCTTTGTTATGATTTAATAGTAAATATAAAAAGAAATTTTCTAATCAAAAAAAAAAAAATTTTAAATGCAAAATTTTCGAATGGTTTAAATGGTTCATTCTTTTTTATTCATAAATACATAATAAAATGTTCAGCATAAAAAGCTACAGAAAATTTGCTTTAATTCGATCTCTTTATTTTAGTAAGTTAATTTATATTTCTTATAACTCTCAATGCAGAAACATTCAGTTACTGTTTTTAAATTACATGCTAATTTTTAATGAATCATGAAAACACAAATACTGTATCATAAAAGAATGTGGCATTAACAATTATATTTCATTTAAAATTATTATAAACAGTACTGTACAATGAGCCTCGTTATCATTCTATTTAAGCAGCTTCCATTTAATTCATTGATTCTTAGTAAATGAAAACTTAGCTCAAATTTCACTTTATTAGCGTTAAACAAGCGATCAATTACGATGGTTGAGTTGGTAGATCGATTGATTACGATCATTCAGTTGGTCGATCGAACTTCGATCGATTGGTATCTGTATACTTCTGTGTCTATCTTGCGCAAGTGGAAATATTCGTATATAGTTAATGAGACTCATGTTTGTCTAACTATTACAAAGCACCATTTAATAATTAGAGTAATTTAAAAATAATTATTGATAATTAAGTTTTTGATGCTTCTGAAATGCATATTGCAGAATGAAGTATGAGGAAAATTTACTTCTTCTCTCCTGATTACAGAGGCCCCTCGCAATTCTTAGTTATAATTCAATCAATGAGGAAATGATATTAGTGCCTTTTATTAATAACATCAGATAAACCTGGCTGATAATTCGAGATGCGATAGGATTTGATAGCGTCCGATACGATATAATTTTCAAAAAACTAACTCAGAAATTTTACACATTGTCATTCTCAAATCAAAGTCACGAAACTACATTCCCCTTTCCCTCCACAGACTTCAGCTGTGTTTTACTCTTTTTTTTTTTTTTTTTTTTTTTTTTTGATGCTATACTTTTGTAAAGGAATTCTATGTAATAAATATATGAAAATTAGTATGTAGACGTCCCAACTAGAGTTTTGCTAAAATAAAATGCTTACGAAGTATTTGAATTCGTTTTCTTCGAATAAACGATTCTGCATACAGATTCGTAACTTCGGCGTGGTGGTGATGATAGGTACGGACATTGCTAACTTGATTACGATATGAAAGGAACTAAATTAATGACTTCCTAATATAGCAGCAAATATATTTGTATACATAGAGAATCCTTAACGTTTGTGTAAAGCAAACGTTCAGGATTCTCAAGAGCAAAAAGGGTTTTTGAATTGCATTTAAACACAGAATTTCTGACCAAAAGACGGAGATACTATATTATAATGGAATGCCAGAACTTAGTTAAAAACTGAGAAATAACACTTTTCTGCTTCTTTCTTTACTTATTATATCATGTTACATATAATATAAAAATCAATAACACAATAATTACTCGGCTACATAATTATTAATTAATTAATTAAAATTATTAGACCAAAGGATCGTTGGCCCAAAAGGATTAATAGACTCAAAACGAGATTTTGCTTCGAATCACTATAAAAGCCTGAATAACTTTCCATTGTTGCCACCAAATATTATCACCCTGTATTATATTTAAAGAATTTAAATAATGAAACATTTGCATGAATGTATGCATGTTTTTCGCATTGTGAAAAAACAACGGTACCTAGAGCAATCAAATTTTGAATAACGTATAATCTCACTAACATAATTTTCTGGTCTGCCCGATTTAATGCAGAACACTCCAAGAAGGCAAATTAGAAGGTCTCCCGTCCGTCTTTTTCCACCATCAAATCATTGGAGAGGACTTTCGACTCTCCAGTATTTTAAGTACTCTCATGCCGCACAAACACTATATTCTTATAAGCATCTGTGCCTTCTCCGGGATTCAAACCTGGGCCAGCATCTCTAACCATAATACCGATCAGAGAGGCCGAGCCACCAGAATTTCATTAGTTGTACAGGTACAGTCCCACCGTACCAACAATACAACCGTGTTCCACTTTTGATGTAAAACAGCCCGGAAGACGAATCTGAAGGTTTTCCCCTTTCCTTGGCATTAAAAAACTCGAAAAAAAAAAAAACTTTTGTCTCGGTATTTTAAGTACATTCATGCTGCATGTATACCACATACATTACAAACTGCATAGATAGATTAACACTGATTACAATAATATAGCTTGCATAGATGCCATGTAGATTACAAGATCCACATCGCATAGATTACAAACACCCATCCTTCTCCTGGATTCGAATCCTGGTCCCACGATACGGCAACCAAAACCGCTAACCCCTGTAGGGCGACGAGAATATCTACAAGAAAATATGTGAGGGTTTAACAGCAGAGATAATATGATACCTACTTAAAACCTTCCTGAAACGAAATGGATGTCGACAGGACATCGCTCAGGCATCAGACTACTTAGGCTAGGTGTCTAGATATCCGTATGATGTCCCATCGACATCCAGAATGTTTTCAACAAGGAAACCTCCACTCCAGAGAAAGCTCTGCATTTCGTTCACGAAAGGTTTAGATCCCAGGGACATTACAATCGCTACAGAGCGATTAAGTATGGACTCCTCAGATCTTCGAAATTTGTTCTTGCGACTTCTTACTTAGAAGACATCAGCAACTGCGAACAGCTATTGTGACTTAGGATGTTTGTCATGAACCTTAAAAGTCCACCTCGAAAAAATGATACGTTAAGAAGAAAAGGACATATACACGTCATGCATATTGGTTAGCTATGTACAGAGCTTCCATGAGTATTTTAATCTATACTGTTCTTTAATATTCTATATATTAAAATTTTTACCAGCCATTTCCTGAACTTAATACTACCCTGTAGTATAACAACTTAAAAATTAAAAGTGTCCATACTTTACGTTTACTAAGTAGCTTCAGAAAATTTCATTCCCATGAAAACTTACTCGAATATCATCGAGATCTTAAAATAAATGAAATTTCCACCAAATGGAAGCATTCCTCTCTTAAATATATAATATACACGCATAATATAAAAAACGTTGTTTGAAGATAAATTAAAATCATCTGTATAATGTATCTGTGTGTTGATCCATTTAAGGAACGTAGAAAAGAAAACAAATTTGCCTTCATTAATATTCTACAAATAAACTTCCTAATTCTTTACAAAACAGAATGCAATTCATGAACCAAGCATAAATTAATATTCGTTTCTGTTTATTAAAAATATCGAATACTCCAGCCTAATAAGAAATCAGCATAAATTTCTGTAACCTCGTAAGGAATATTAAATTTCTGAAGCAGTTTAATGTTAATTTTATATGAAATTTATGTCCAGTCATGAACCTAGATAGCAGAAGACCATAAAAATTGCATCAGAAATACGGAAACATCTAATGCCAAACATTACCTCAATAAGGGAATGCTTAGTCATAATAAACAAAAAGAAAGACAGCAGTTTCATTAAAAGACGGAAATTTAATTAAAAGTGAAGATACGAAAATGAATCGCCGCTTCGAGAACAAGGCATTTCATTCAATACTTTAATTGACTTCTCAATGAGTTCACATATTGGAAATTGGAATCAAGATATTTTTTTAAATGAAAGATAAAATATGACTTTTTTCCTAGTTGACCTCTTAACTTGTGGGGTATTTAAATGCAAGCATTTATAAAAATTGGCCTCAATAACGAAACATTTTCTTTCTATTTATGCACACTCATTTTTTAAGGTAAAATTCTTAAATTTTACGAAGAAATATTACAGTCACTAATTATCATTATACAGAGATTCTATTTCTCTTAATTAGGAATAATAATAATTAAACTGTTGGCTATCTGAAATGCAATACCATGAAGAAGCAACTTGTTGAAACTGGCATCACATATAGATCTCAATAGGAAATGGACTGCAACTCATATGCTGATTATATGCAGCACCCATGCCACAATAAAGCACTATAAAAAGGAAGAACAAAAAATCATTTTTATAACATATGATACGAATATGCAGTTGATGTGTGCATAAAAGAATGATCGACTGCTTCTCATTACCACCGAACGAAAGGCCAATCATGTTACATTCACGACAGTGCCAAATCTCGCGGCAACTTTAAGAGTCCTAACACAAGAGTTAAAATCAGTGCCTAACAACCCGTCTCAACATGTAACATTCGAGGTTATCAGCAGAGCAGAGAAAGCCTTGCTCAATTGCTATGATTACAGTTGACTCTATACTACAGGCGGCTCCGGTGGTACGCTGAACGGAAATGGATAAATGACTGACATAGCACTGTCTTTCCAAACGATTCCAGATTCTGCTCACAATGTCACGATGGTCGTTTCTAAGTCTGGAGGGACCACTGTGACAGATGTCATGACTCGCATTATGCATCATCATACAGATCTGAAGCTGGAATTATGTTTTATAACAGCCATCGTGACAGTTTTGAAGTTCCGGATCCTACACTCAGAATTATCACCTATTATCCTGGCATTAAAGGTACACATAAGCACCAAGGATGTCATCTCTATAGGCCTGAGCATTCATGGTTCATCTTGTAAAGACATGGGGGTCTGTACATATACCCAAAGAGATACCCAAACACAGACACTTCCTCCTCCGTATACAACTCTTTCGCGAATTTTTGATGGATCATAACGGGTTCTAGGTTCTGTCAAAATCAAATAAACCCCATTGTCGCTTTGGAGGCTAAACCTGGACTCGTCCGTCAAGAGACGCTGTCCAGTGAACATGTTGACGTGCCCACCTCAAAAGTTCTCTTCTGTGATGTGACTTGAGCAGCAAGCAGATGGCTAGTCGCCTCGCGTACACACCTCCTTCGTGAAGCCTTCTACGCACGGTTGAAGCTGACACCAACCTTCCAGTGGTTGCAACAAGGAAGGACTGAATGGAGTCGGAGTTGAGATTTTATTCCTTCGTGCGCATAACAATAAATATCGGTTGTCAGCCCTCGTCTTAGCGGTTGGCCGTCCTTGGCTGAACCTCCTGAATGCCGAATCTGTGGTCAGAAATTGCTGCCAAAGTCTATGAATCACAGATAGCACTCACGTTAACCATTTGGCCACTTCTGTCTGACTTTGCCCTGCCTCTAATCTCCCAATACTCTCCATAACAGTGCCTCGGGCAAATGATGCATGAAGTTCATTTTTACAAATTGGCTAACCTCGATTTCTTATATGAGTATCACAGTGAAATTTGCAGGCTTACTCTGAAACATGCAATTTTATGCTTGTCGCAGATAACGTATTTTGATTGCAGCTCCACTCATTTGCATACTGCAGATTTACTCAGCAATTCTTATTTGGCAATATTCTTATATTTTACATGGATTAACTTATTTTTGAACGAGTTATCGCTATTTTTGTAGTTTTTCCTTAACTTTTCAAAGTCAGTGAGTGTATTTATAGTTTGCTTCATATTTAAAAATGAATTTTTTTAATATTTTAATAGATCTAGTAGTTAAAATATTTTCAATTTGTAATGAAAATTATTGTTAATTTTAATTTTAGTATAATGTCGTTTGTTTTGATGTAGTTTATTACTTAGAAGAATCAAATTTATTATTTTTAATTTGGCCTTAGTTTTTATTTAACAGAAAAATTTTGATATTTCTTGTCTATCAACATGATTAATATTAGGTAAAGGTAATATACATGATTAATATTCAGTTTTCAATATGCTGTTTAAACCAGGATTTCATTTTTTTAACTTTTGAAATATTATTTGGCTTTCTAGTCTTCTTACAAATATATGAGCCTGTTTGTATCAAGATAACTTTCTCAGATGAAGATTACTTCTCATCTTTAACTTTTTTCTCAGTGTTAAACACTGAGAAAAATGTGGAACATTTTCTCGTATGTACGTACTGCCAAAATAAATGGTGCTGATTGGTCATGCGCATGACATTTCATTATAATCATAACTATTTATAAAAAGTTGTATTGTTACTAGATAAGGTTCAAGGTTCCTACTAGATTTTCTAGTCGCTGTAATAACGTCAGAACTCATTATTCCAAATACTACCTTACCAGTATACATTATACCAAATTATATTTTTAATTTGGTATAATGTATACCTTACCAGTATACATTATACCAAATTAAAAATGAGGTGGCTGACTTTGCATCTTATTTCTTTAGTAGCTTTAATTGGTGAGTTAAAAAAACATTCTCTATCATTCCTTGATCTTTGAGTAATAAGAAATTGACTCAAACTCTTTTAAGTTTGTAGGGAAGTTTATGACAAATAACCGTTATTTATAGTTTCGGTTTTTACTATATTTCTCCTTAACGTATTCCTGACCAGAATACAAATTAGTAGCCAATAATTAAACTGAGGTTTTTGATTTTAAGATACAGCATGTTTCAAGCATAGCGCGGGTCATAGGTTTTTAGTTTCTTGCCAGCTCTGATAGTTGTAACTATTCGGCTTTGCGGTTCTCTCGCTGGCGACACTTTAATTGTGACGCTCCAGTAGAGTTAGTGAGCCAGCTTCTAGCAGTATTTAACTGTATAGTCCTTCTTTACTTGATTTAATTTGGACTGTTCTAGTTTATTTTGCATCACCACAACTTGTGCAAATTGTAGTACAAAAGAGTACCCTTACGTTCTAAATTCTGGTTAAATGAAAAGGTTATTATTAAAGATAAAGATGCAGCATTTGCTTATGTTGATATAAATAGAGAAAAAAAAAGAGTTTTTACACATGGCCAATTATACCTAACAAAATATAATCCAAAATTTCGTATTACAGACCTTTCTATTTGTTGAGAAAAACAGATTAGATTTTATTTACAAACGATCAACCGGAAATTATACTTAGCTGCTATTTCAAATATGGAATTGGCGGGAAGCCATCTGCTGGTCGCGTCAGATTTGTTTCTATGTAATCGGATCATAATCTAGTATATGATTATTTAAGAGTTGTTAACTGTGTCTTTTTTTTCTTTTCATTATTGATGAAGGACTTTTAATATTTTCCACTTAAGACAAGAAACGATGTATTTCCATTAAAAATAACGAATTAGGTCTTCTCTCTTTTCTTCCGTTTAGTTGAAAATGATATAATTTCTCCTTTATAGATAATATAATTTAGTAAGAGAATTAATTCAATTTTAGAAGACACTTTTACATCATTTACACACCTGAAAGACTAAATCACGTGAGTTTAAGCGTTAGTTCACTTTAAGCGAATTCCATGTCAAGTAACAGTGATTTGTTACAGAAGAAACTTTTTGTGATTCTTTTGTACTATTACTGCTGATTACGAATCCTAAATTTCTCAGTTCAGTTTCAGGCTTCCGAACAATGAAATTTCCATTAATTCAGTTGTTCAGTGTTGCAGATCAATCCATCAATCTGTCAATCGTTGACATATATTTCTTATCCATTTTTGTTTATTTCAATAACGTATACTAAACTTTTGAGGCTCAAATATAAACCTGAAGAACTAAGGCTGTGCATTGATTCCTCAAAGCCAGGATAAAAATGTTGAGATGTAAGCCTGTTCCTTATCAAAAATGATTACCTATCAGTGACACATTTGCTTACGGTGCACGAATGAATCATAAGCAACTTTTAAACGGCATTTTAATTATGAGAAATATTTATGGCATGTCTGTCGATATCTAAGACTGACAGCTCTACTTAGTAGTCAACAACTAAGACACTCAAAATATTGTTCTTTTTTATGTGAGTAGTATGTCATAGAAAACAAAATACACCATACTAAAAATTCTACTCATACGGGTAATAATAATTCCATAAATTATACGTATAATTTATCAGTTCTTGTTAGGCTATCAGAGAATATACTCACTGCCTCTTCACATCAGACACTTTTAATGAAACGTTCTTGGAAGATAATATATATAAAAAGAGAAAACTTTTTCATTTCCTTAAAACATACATCCCCCAAATGGAAGAGGGTATGCTTGTTGGTTCTCGAATGAAGGAACTAGTGTGTAGGCGGAATTTGATACACAGAAGTCCTTTAAAAACGTAATATCGAACCAGAAAATTAGGAAGAACTTACCAATTAGCTCTTCAAAATCTTTAAAACTTTGGAATGTTATATGTCGCTTATGATTTATTTTCTACATTTCAGTCTAGACATTTTGCTCCAGAACGTAAGAGCTATAAGTTACTATGCAATGTGAAAATTATATGTAATTATTGTTAGAATATGAAATGTGCAGGTTTTTCGGACTTTTCACAAAAGAAATCATTACCGAAGTTTTTCCATCAATGCTCTCAGAAACACGCCTTTTTTCTTACGTCCCACGCATCTTTGTTTGAATTAACAGTTTGACTAGAATTCGTAAGATTTTTCAACATAATAAAGATATGGTAGTAACATTTCGCATTTTTTAATTCCAAACATAAATGCCCCTTCATCATTAATGACAACCACAAGTAAAAAGAATTGTGATATTATGAATTACAAATGCAAACACAGAAATGTATTAAAAAAATCTGAAAAACAATTGACATGATGGTATAAAACATATAGCATACGATGGTTTAACATTGTTTTAACTTTCTACAGCAGACGTTTTCAAACTAGGAATAATTCTTCACTGTGGGGAATTTCATAGCTTCAAGAAAAATACTGATAGCTTTTTATTTATCTGTTAAATTTAAATTTAGATTATGAATGTAAAAAACTACTTTTATTTTTTAAAGCTACTTTTATAAAATTATATTATTATATTTCAAAAATACTTTTATAAAGCTACTTTTACTTAAGTTTTGGCATCTATCAAAATTTTCTACACTTTATACTGTCTAATTTAAAGAATATGTTAAAAAATCCTCTAAATCTAAAATACTTACATATATTTAGTTTTCGAGTTTTGAAAAGGAAGGAATAATCTTCTAGCACTGTTAGTTTTCGAGTTTTGAAAAGAAAGGAATGATCTTCTAGCAGTGGTGAAAGGGTTGCATGAAGCGAAAAAGGTTGAAAACCGCTGGTCTACACGAATGAATATTCTGCCCAAAGTTGCAAATGACACTAAGTTTAAAACTATTAAGACATCAGTCAAATTTTTTTAATCATTATTGTTACGTATTTATGAATGACATCATTAAATTAAAAATGAACGTATAAGTAAATACATAAGTAATTTTATGCACCAGAAAAGCATTCGTATAGAAAATTTGCTAATGTTTCAATCATTATTTAAGCAAAACATTATTAAAAATTAAAGAACTGTATTCTAAAATAAAATAATTCTAAGCATTACTGTGACAGTTTACTCTTACTTCCGGAAAACGTCTGAGAACTTTGAAAAAGCTCAATTTCGTTAAGTATATGGACTCCAATTTATGAGACTAATCGAAACAGAAACGTTTGTGAAGCATAACGTAAGATATCTTGCTGCTTGAAAAAGAATGGGAAATCTTATTCGAATTATACGAAATCTGTATTATAAGCATTTGCCAGTAAATCACACGAAATCAAATGCTTTTTGCCACAAATCTCTTTCCCTAATTCTTAAATCAAAAGTTATTCATTCCACTTAAAGAAACACAGAAAATTCATCTAGTGGTCAAACAGTTAGTTCTAAGTAAAACACTTAGTGTCGTTAATTAATGGAATAAGTTAAAACTGATTTAGTGTCAAATCAGTTTAACACATAATTCGATTACTATTTATTGCATTCATTGTCAAATCAATTGCTATTTATTGCATTTATTGTCAACCAAGCATTTATTATCAAATCGATTACTATTTATTCCATTTAAAACTGCACGTGTTAAAAGACTTATTTTGGTTTAAAAACGCTAATTATTTTTTTACAAGATTTTTTCTTTACCTTTCCATGCAAGATATAAATAGCAAAAAATGAATAATATAAATAATTAGTTGACTCTGTCCTCTACAACATAAAACTATAAAGTATCATTAACAATAATACCATCATGCACGATAATATTATTAACAATTATTGCACATAAAAACATATAGAGTTATACTTTGCAGCTCATTATATAAACAAATAGCATTATTAAATGTTTACAGAATAAGGAATATTAAAAAGCATTCTAAAACAATTATTATATTACCATTTGAAACACATTACAACAGAAAGATTTTATAAAATATGTCAATGTATACAAATGCTAATTTCATTTAAATTAATGTATTTTAATAACTGCATTTACCTTCTGAGGACTTTTTTCTTATTGACTGCAGCTCTTTGAAAATTTGGTGTTATATTTCTTATCTTTTCTATTGAAACTGAGATATCTGCAACATATTTGCATTTACTGAGCACCATCTTTTACTTGCAAAATGCCGGCTGTTAATGAAATAATTCGGTGATCTTTATATTGTATAAATATATATGTGAAATCTCTCTATTTATTTTTACTTCGGTTTTTTTTAAAGATTTAACTATTTATTTAAAAATCGATCTTTACTCATTGACAGTTACGGCTGAAAATACATTTAATTATTGTTTATTCATATAAAGTTCCTAACGTTTATCTAAAGAATGGTCCTTTTACAGTGACAGTTACTGGGAAATATATTTTTTATGTTTCATTATCGATTAATTTTTAACGTTAGTTTAAAATATTTTTTGTTTTCATTGAGAGCTATGACAAAGTACATCTATTATTTTTATTCCTGTTTATTCTTACATAGTTTTATATTTATTTTAAAAATAATGCTTTTTCCCCCACTACTAGTTGTGATTTAAATATATTTATTCATGTTTTATTACTATTTGTTTTTATCAATTTTTAACGTTCATTTAAATAAATTTTCACAATCATATTGCTGAAGTATAAAAATGCAGATAAGTTTACTTTTCATAAGATGGTTACTGAAAAGTATACAGAAATCCGGAACTGATATCTTGCACATCTATGTTCTGAAATTACCTGTGTATTAATATTTAATTTCTAATGTTTACGCCGTTTTGTGAATATTATAATTGTTTTAAAGAAGACTGCATACATATTATGTATTTCAAAATTAATAGCAAAACGTTTCACATGAAAAAAAAAATCCTTACCTCATTTCGAATTAACTTTGTGTGATAAGAACTTAAAAATTTATCTTGGCGGGAAAAAAAAAACAGAATTCGGAGTCCAGCTACAAGTTCAAACTTCCCCCCTTAGAAACAAACACCTTTCCACACAAACAACAGACGGAATAAAAGTTGTTCGAAAACGAAAACTTGGAATAATTATTCTGAGCGCATCAAAATCAAATGACAAAATGTTTTCTTTGAAATATTCTCAAGGAAACCAACTCCAGAATGAGAAGTGATGTATACACAACAAAAAACGAAACACCGCGGAGCAGACGACACTTCCTCTCCCTCGCAGAGCGATAGCTACTGGAAGACTGGCACCGATTCCACTCGCACACTCTCATCTGGCAACAGCGATTTTGTGACGTCATCGTTTTTGGTGCGAGTAGAGAGAGCGGGAGTGGACACTCGATGTGGATACAATTTTTATGTTTCCTTTTTTTTAACATTAGTTTTGTTTTTTTCCCCTACACCCTGCCGTCCTTCCTGAGAGGGAGGGGCTGAAATAGATGTAGCAGACAAAAATTGCTTATTTAATAAAATGATTAGGAGTGATGTCATCGGCGTATAGTAAATGGTTTTTCTTCTTCCTGGCTAGAATTATAGCTTCAGATGATAAAAAAGTGAAACATCGAATGATGAAGTGATGTTGTTCGAGATCAGTGAGTTCCCCCTCAATCCCTTTCGGCTATCTCAGGGGATGCAAATGGATAGATGTTCCATTTTCTAAAAGCGATCAGAATCACCCTCTCTTCATAATGATATGTCAAGAAATAGCACTTTCAGAAAGAAAACAGAAAATGCTCATGGAATTTGAAAAGAAATCAGATAATTTAAGGTTGTCAATTTACTTAAGGCAAAGTTAACTTGAAAACATAAGGAAAGATGCGAGTGGTGTATTTCATTGCAGTGATATATTTCGAAGAGGTGTTTTGGTAGAAAGGTTTCAGTTTCTAGAATTGATGTTTCGCCAATTTCAAATTTCAAATTTAAAAACAAAATAGACAAATTTTAATTAAATTTTAATTTAAATTTTAATTTAATCTAAACTTTTAATGTGGTCTCTGGGTTCCTGTACTTATATTTGGGAAAGTTTTGTACTCGTTATGAAGAAATAAAATTAGAAATTTGATTTCCATATAACAAAATGTGACCAGGGTATTTAATTTCTAAATTAGCAGTTTGGGATGTCATTTTAACTTGCCTTGAAAGATCTGTTGATTTAGAATAAATCGAGAAAATAAGTTTAAATAAAGTGCAGCGAAAAAATATGTGCATAATTTAATAGTTCGTACAAGGACGTCATGTGATGTTGTAGAGTCATTAGGTTTTTCGAAACAGGAGAGATGAAATATGAGCAATGCCTTCGCCAGGACTCGAACCACGGACCTCTCGAATGCGCGTCGAGCGTGCTGACCACTACACCACGAAAGCATGCTAAGAAGGCGGGAGAAATACCTTATATACTTCCCGTTTTAAAGGGCGACTGGAGTTTTAGGGGAACCAGTTCGCCAAATCCTGGAGGATGAGAATCATCATCTACCACCCATTTAGTTCGGGCGCCAGTGTAGATTCATTAGGTGTTTTCGGAAAGCAAGAGAGATGAAAAATGAACAATGCCCTCTCTGGGACTCGAACCACGTACCTCTCGAATACACGTCGGGCGTGCTGACCACTACGCTACGAAGGCATGCTAAGAAGGCGGGAGAAATACTTTCTAGTGTCAGCATCAGGCTTTTTAATTTCAAAAAACATATTTTGCATAAACTGCGAAATCTAACTCCCTAACATGCTGCTCTGGTTTCTATATTTACATTTAGGAACATTTTGTACTCATTATAAAAGATAAAATACAGAAAGTTTGACTCCCGTGCGAAAACAATTTTAGAATAAACACCGAGATATTTTATTCTAAAATCTATAATATTTGACTCTATCTTGAATTTGCATTGAGGAATCGGTTAATAAATAAATTACAGTAATTCCAGGTTGATTTTCCTCTGTATTTATTAGTCTTTTTGTTTATAGTTTTGTTATAAATTAAAGCAGTATAATTTCCTGGGCCGAAAGAATTTTCAAGCGCGTAATTCATCAATTTCCAGAATGTAAAATTACGTTATTAATATTAAGTTTTAATACTTTATTACTCCCGTGCGAAAAAAATTCACCGAGATATTTTATTCTAAAATCTATAGACACTATTTTGAATTTGCATTGAGAAGTCGTTTAATAAATAAATTGCAGTAATTCCAGGTTGATTTTTCCTCTGTAGTGTTTTTGTTTATAGTTTTGTTATAAATTAAAGCACCATAATTTGATGTGCCAAAAGAATTTTCACGCAAGTAATTTATAAATTTCCAGAACGCAAAATTACGTTATTAATATTCTCATGAAGTTTTAGCACTTTAGAATCGTTATCTGGTAATCGTAAAAAAAATCATTACAGTACGAATGTATTTCATTTTTAATTAAGGCAAATACAGTGGATGGACAAAAATATGGAAACACCTTGTGAAATGCATGTTTGAAAAGAAAGAATGATTTTAATGAAATATGTAGGTGGCGCTGGCGTTTTTGACTACTGACGCCACCTATACAACTTCGTAAATGTGCTAAACAGTTCAGGTTTTGTCGGAGTACTGTTATGTGAGGTTCTCATTGCATTATGTCAGAGTTAACAGACTTCGAACGTGGGCAAATTGTTGGAGCACGTATGGTAGGTGCTTCCGTAAGCAAGGTACCCGAGGTGTTTAGTGTTTCAAGAGGTACTGTATCAAAGATTTATTCCGCATATTTGAAAAGCGAAAAAACATCATCTGCTAAATCACAGCGCGGACGAAAGTGTGTTCTGAGTGATCGTGACAGACGATCATTAAGGGGAATTGTGACGGAAAATAAGAAGACCACAGCTGCAAAAGTTACTGTTGAAATGAATGTTGTGTTACCGAACCCTGTGAGTACCAAAACAATTAGAAGGGAGCTTCATAAACAGGGAATTGCTGGCCGTGCTGCAATTGAGAAGCCACTCATCAGTGAGGCTAATGCCCGTAACAGGAAAAGGTGGTGTTTAAGTCATAAAGCCTGGACTATAGAGCAGTGGAAGCGAGTAATATGGTCTGACGAGTCTTCTTTCACATTGTTTCCCACTTCTGGCCGAGTTTACGTCTGGAGAACGCCATCTCAAGCCTATAATACAGACTGCTTGTTGCCAAGAGTGAAACATGGCGGGGGTTCTGTTATGGTTTGGGCAGCCATATCGTGGTTCTGTGCTAGCCCCATGATAGCTGTGTCAGGGCACATGACTGCCAAGACTTATGTGAACATTTTGGCCGATCAAGTTCATCCCATGGTACAAACTTTGTTCCCCGATGGTGATGGTGTCTTCCAAGACGACAAAGGCCCTGTTCACACAGCTCACATTGTCCAGGACTGGTTTTCTGAGCACGAGGATGAGTTGTCCCATCTCCCCTGGCCACCACAGTCACCAGACCTGAATATTATCGAACCTTTGTGGTCTACATTGGAACGGAAAGTGCGTTCTCGTTATCCACCGCCAACATCGTTATCTGAACTTGCCACCGTTTTGCAGGAAGAATGGTATAATATTCCCTTGGCAAACATACAGGAACTGTATTTATCCATTCCGAGAAGACTGCAAGCTGTTTTGGATGCCAACGGGTTTCCTACACCATATTAAGCAAAGAAACATGTTTTTTTAAAGGTGTTTCCATATTTTTGTCCAACCCCTGGAGTACTGCGTGCTGACTACGCACAAATACTGAAGCATTTCAGTGTTTTCGAAAACACAAATTCTTTCAGATTCCGTGAATAAGATTCCCATTTTGGAAAACGAAAATTAATCAATATTATAATCAATATTTTCACACTAATAAGAACACTTCATAATGTTTGACACTCCATAGAAATGTTCGTCACGTAATCTCTTAACGTAAGAAAACCTTTTTTCCTAAATGATATTTTATTTTTAGTTAAATACAGATCCAAATAATTCGCTTTTCAATTTATGTACGGGCCTTGAATATGATTCCCTATTTTAACATCAAACATTTCGAACAATTTTTGTAGAAAGGGAGTTAAACGTTTGTATTTAATTTTTCTAACGAGAATAAATTTTTTCTAACTGTAAGTATAGAGACCTGAAAACTTGGAAAGAGTTAGATTTTGTATTTTTAGCCCAAAGAGCGTTAGCACAGAAGAGCTATTAATTTCGTTTTGGCATTTTGCATCAATTCGCTTTCACTTTTCAAACTGTTACCACCAAATATTACAGCACTGTATTATATTTAAAGAAATTATATAATGAAGAATTTCCATAAATGTTTGTGATAAAACAACGGTACCTAGAGCCATCCAATTTTGAACAACGTAATCCTCCATCGAATATGGGAATCTGGAAGCCCGAATTTGGAATTTGTTTTATTATCTATTTCATATTTTGTCAGACATTAAAGAATTTTTGATTAACAAGCTCAAGGATTTCAAAGCGAGCAATGGCAACGTTGTACAAGGAGAAAAAGAAATTATCTCCAGCGCTCGAGACTCTGTATCGGAAATTCTAAAGATATGCTCATTTAAAATTATTTTGAGATATTGCTGTTGAATTGAATTTTATCGTTTGAGTAAACATGATAATAAATAAAGGTAACACACAAAACATTTCAAAAACGCCCCTTTGGACGTAATGTAAAAATATGAAAGCTTTTAGATTTTATATATATATTTTTTCATTTAAAAATGTAAACCTTTGTATTATTTTAAACATTTTTGTATTTGAAAATATACGGAATTTTGGTGACTTAAGGAAGGTTTTTGAAGTATTTAGTTTGAAAGGACTAGAATTGATGAAAATCAAATATAATTGTCAAATCACCTCTTTTTGAATGTTTGAGTATTCATATAAAATCAATGTATTCAGTGAAAGCCCTCTTCTAATAATACCACTGTAACTCTAATAATATCTCTGAAATCCTACATTTTAAAATTTCTTAGCAAAATCTGATTTCTTTTTTAGCATGTTCTTTTATATAAATTTACCTGGAAATCAGCGGAAAAAAAATTTAATTATGTTCTGCCATATCGAGTTGCCTTAGAACTTGTAGAACTTGACAGAATGCTTTAAAATAAGTTTTCTTATTGTCAATTGTCTTAGAACTACAGTGGCTCACGTTTGTTTGCAGGCAGTTGTATTTTTGAAACTCATCTGCATTGATCATGTTAAATATTAAAACACAAACTTCATATACTTTTTTAATATATTGTTTGTTCTCTATTTGAAGCCTTGCTAGAAACTTCATGTTGATAACAGTTTGCAAATTAAATATCATAAAATATTTCTTGCAATAAAATAATTTGTTAAAAAAGTGTTAATTAGTAACTTACATAATAATTCGGACACTCCACATTTTTGTTAAGATGTTTTGATAGGCAATGTTTCTGGTGGAAGTTTCTTGTTTTTAAATGAAAATGCATTACATTATTTATCGTCTGCATTTGGAAGTTATTATTGTTTAAAAAAATATATTAATATTAAAAGTTAAAATTTTAAGATGCTACAAATTAAAAATAAGTTCTGTTAGAAATTAAATAAAACATCTTTTTAAAGATGGTCAAAGTATTCGAAATACCCAAAAGTCCTTGATTAAAATATTCGAACAAACTCTTATGTTATAAAACTATGCAAATTGCATGGAAGAACTTAAAATACCTTGAAGTCTTGACTACATTCCAAGATAATATCAAAGAATTACATATTTATCATGCAGAAAATCAAACAACAGGCAAACATTAGTACTGTAAAGCGTTTAGGAGATTTATAACAACGGTTTGCGATAAAAGTTAACTCTGAACTTTGAGAAGAGTGATGCAGGGCATATGAATACAGTGGGAAATAAACAGGAAGAAAATTCTTCGCCAACAAGAAAACAAGGAAAATACACATGAAGTTTGCAAAATCTATACTTAACAGAGCTTTGTCATACTGGAACAATGTTATATTTGCAGAAATGTGAAAATTTAATAAACTTAGAGTATATGGGTGAATTTAATATATGGCAAAAGCTAATTAAGAGTTGAATTCGAGAAACTCATTGCCTATTGTTGGGGTAGAGGCAAAATGGTTTGGAGATGTTTCTTTGCCTTGGGAGAAAAATTAGCGTTTAAAGAAATTAATATGGTAAAATAATAATGTAAATCTATAAATATGCTTAATGAAAACCTGAAAGCATTTGCAAGAAAACTTAAAATGCAAAATACGTTCAAGTTCTATCAACATAATTATAGTAGTTCTTAAAAATATTTCTAATGGCTGATCAAATAAAATTTCCATTTTGCCATATTTTAAACACTTTTTTAAAATAGTAACAAATTCATAAAAACTAACCGTTCTATCGGAAAGCATAATTTGTGCCCTTAAACAAAATATCGATAGAATATCTTCTTCTATTGCCATTCCGGTGACGCATAATTAAATTTTTCTTTACTCATGAATTCGCTATTTAGCGTTTGCAATTTATATCCCTAGATCAATATACTAAATTTGAGAGAAAATTAAATTAGGATGCGATCTGCGTAACAAAGAGCATTGGTTATTAGGTTTAATAATAACCATAAGTGTAACTAATTGTACAAGCTCGAAGACAAATTAAATATGGATGCAACGGGACAAAGATTTGAATGATGAGTCTTGTTCAACTGCAATCTTTATTCGAAAAATGGAGCAAGAAATTGGTGAAAGCTAAATCAAACTGAAATCAAATCTTTTACTCCTGAAGCAGAGGGACTTGTATGAATCACCCTAGAAATCTTTTTTATCTAGTTTTTTTCTTTTTTTTAAACCTAATTTTAATTGATACGTGGCACTTTTTGTATTCAATAATATATTCGTAAAAGAAAATAATAATGTTAATTAGTTGATTCCTACTTAAATAAATTTATGTAAATTGTTTTGACTTTACAGTAACTATTAAAATGAACGCTGAAAGACCTGATGGAGCAGATGACTCAGAAAAATGAATAATGGAATCCAAATTATATTTAAGTATAGAGAACAGCTAATGAAAATCAGTGTCCAGAATATACGGCGTTCTGTTAATTAAATATGATAGTTTTAAATTCGACTTCTTGATATGTTTCAAAGTTGAAAGTTAGCAATCAGAATTTCTGTTTGAAAAAATGCTTAGAACTTTTTATGGCAAATTTGACCCCCTTCCTACTGTTGGAACCCTTCATCTGAGGCAAGAGACTCATTTGCCACACTGTGTCCGTAACCATTAGTTTGTGCTAACAAAGTTATGGTTGTATCCGTAACTCTGTGCGTAACAGTTAGGTTGACATTTAGTTTGTTTCACACTGCATAAGTTGTAACATGAGTATAAAAATTATATACAAAAAAGAAAGAAATAAGATCCAAGTAAGGTATATAAACACAAAGTGAGATACATGGGTGAAAAGGTTCGTCAAACTGATACAAGTTGTGAATGCAAACCTAGTGGCCCTTAGGACGTGAGACACATAAGGTGCGATGAATGTGTCGCCATCTTCAAAATTTGACATTTCAGATTATCAAAATAGTTAACAACCGTGCAGTTAATAGCTTTACCGAAACATTTGGCCTTCATTTTGTTTAACACAGTCATGAATTTCTTCAGTATGAAAATTACTGTTCAAAAGCTTATTTCTGATAAAATAAATAATGTTTGCAGGTTTCATTAAGGAATTATTTCGTGGGATTTGCAGCTTCTGATAACCTACAATCCACGGATACATAGTATGCAAATTACATCTGGAAGCCTTAATTTTGCATTTTGAATTTGTTTTAATATCTGTTTCATATTTCGTAAAATTTTAACGAGTTCTTTTCTTAGCAAATTCAACGATTTGAAAGCGAGCATTGGCAACATTGTACGGAAAAAAAATATTTTTATCTCCAGCGCGCGAGACTGTGTATCGGAAATTCTAAAGATATACTGTTTTTAAATATTATTAGCCCAAAGGGCCGTTATCCCAAAGACTCTTGAAACGTGTATGTGTCTTTAAATAGAAAAACGCCCTATTGGGCTTTATATAAAATCTGAAAGATATATACTGAAAGATATATATAGAATCTGAAAGATATGTATAGAATCTGAAAGATATATACTGAAAGATATATATAGAATCTGAAAGATATATACTGAAAGATATACATAGAATCTGAAAGATATAAATCTGAATCTGAAGGTTTTCTTTATTTTATTATTATTCTTCATGTTTAACAAATTACAAATGGAAATTCTCTAATTCATTTCATTGCGGATTTATGAAAACTCAGGACCATTGCAACATTTCTCTGTAATCTCAGGCATCGTTTGTTCAGCAGAAAAACAACTAATCTCTAGCACCTTTAGTTAAATTACACCATCGTTTTGCCGAAATAAATTAAGATAGCTTTAAATTCAACATTGAGTTTTCTTGGATAAAGATCTGAAAAAGTAAAATAATGTCGATAAAAATCAATAATAACTTCAGGAAATGTAAGCGTTTTTAAATCTAAAGACTGAATGACCTGCATAACAGTTTATGATTTATTTACGTCCTTTAATTTCTGTTTGTCACCATACATTATAAGAAACTCCCTTTTATTTTTTATTATTGAAGTCAACAACCAAAGATGACATTTTGATCCCCGCTTTTTTCTTTTAAAACTGGTAAAAACCCTTTCGATAAAGACAAAGACAGTAAGTATAAGGTACAACTTAATCTAGGAAAAACAGTCCTTGGATAATACTTTCAGAGGACTGGTGTGGATATCTTTAAGTTTTACTTTTAAAGAAGTGACTTCAAACAACCAGAATTTACACGTTTGTTGGAAACATATTGCACAGACATTAGGATTTTTAATGCAGGAGAAATGAAAAATGAACAATACTCTCGCCGGGACTCGAACCTGCACCTCTCGAATGCGCGAATGTGCTAACCTTTACAACACGGGAAGGAAGAAAGAAGGCATAAAATACCTTATGTACTCCCCCTTTTATAGGGCGATTAGCGATTAGAGAACCCAGTCGCCAAATTCTGATAGCAAAGAATTATCATTCACTACCTTTTAATTCGGGGGCCAATGTAGAGTCATTAGGTTGTTTTGCTGATGGAGAAGTAAAAAAATGGCAATGTCCTCGCCGGAACTCGAACCTAGACCTCTCGAATACGCTCCGAGTGTATTACCGTTGCAACACGAAGGCATGCAGAAAGAAAGGAGAAAATGCCTTATAATATTACTGATGATCGAAAAGAAAAATCTGGAGAAAATTGATAATGGAAGTTAAAATTTGTTCTTTTTACCTTACAAAATATCTCGAAGAGGTTAAAAAAGTCATTGTCAATTCTAGATTAACAGCAGCGAACAAATCGTGTTTCGAATTAAATGTGTCCAGTCTAAGGAAAAAGTTAAATTGTTTATTGCGGCCGAATGATGGAAAATTACAATCACTAAAAATAAGCGTAAAATAAAAAAAGAAAAGAAAAAGTGTATTGGATAACAGTATTGATAGCAGGTTACGTAACAGTATATGGCAATTGTTTCTTATCCACAATAATCGTGATTTAATTGTAAGTTATGTGGCATAGTATATAAACATCGTACAATAAAAAATATTCGGAATACACTTCTTGTTATTAGTCTAAAGGGGCTTTGTCCATGAAGAACTATTGCTTTCGTTTTGCGATTTTGCGTTGAATCACTATAAATGTCCGTTTCATTTTTCAAACTGTTGTCACCAAATGTTAGAGTCCTGCATTATATTTGAAGAAATTAAATAATGAAAAATCTGCATAAATGTATATACATTTCTCTCACTGTGATAAAACAACGGCACATAGAGCCATCGAATTTTGAATGGCGTAATCCTCCTACGAATATGGGCATGTGGAAGACCAAATTCGAAATTTGGAATTTGTTTTATGATCGATTTCATATTTTGTAAAACTTTAACGAATTTTTGAGTAACGAACTCAACGATTTAAAAGCGAGCAATGGCAACACTCTACGGGGTGGGGGACCTTTTTATCTCCGCGCGAAGCTGTGTATCGGAAATCCTAAATATATGCTCGTTTTAAAATTATTTTGCGACATTACTAATGAACTAAATTTTATGGTTTAAGAGCAATGAATATGATATTTAATAAATAAAGGTAACACACAAAACGTTAAAAAACGCCCCTTTGAACGTAATTTAAAATCTGAAAACTTTCAATTTTTTTGTTTTTTGTTTGTTTAAATCCAGTGATATTTTTGCAAGTTACTTGTACGATATAAAGGAAGTATTGTTCTCGAGGAAAATTTCCGGTATTACATTTCAATGAAAAAATTCCATTTTTGTCGTTCCCGAATCCATTTGGATGATTTTTTATGGTCATCTGTACATATGCAAAATATATTTTTTTTAATGGATTCAAAATAGATCTTTTGGTGATGTATGTAAGTACGCATATATGTATGTATGTATGTATCCCGAATAACTCAAAAACGGTTAGCCGATTAGCCATCGAAATTTTGCATACAGAACTGCTATAACATATAGTTGTGCACCTCCGATTTTTATTGCAAGCTGCAGTACCAAACGTTTTATGTATATATGTATAAATATAATAATTTTTGCAGACCGCACCTTACCTTTGGCACCTCCGCACATAAAGATTAACAGGATAGGACATTATGAACGCATGTTTAAATACTTAGTTCTGCTATTGGACACTTTGAACCTTATCGCATACTTTTTCCAAGAACTACAATGTTTTGCTTCTACAGAGTACCTTTGAAATCTACAAGGAACACAGTTTGGTCGTGTGACGAATTCAGTAAATTTTCGTGTAGAATGTCGTCCTAAGATTTCAGTAAGTTTGCATTTTTTTAAATTTTTGTTTGTAATAGGTTTTTAGTTTTTAGCTGATTAAGGCAAAGATTTGATTGCATTATTTAAAGAAATCTCTATTCAAAGTTTTTCATTTTCTTGGTATTAGAAGTTTAGTTTAGCGTAATGGGATTCACCCAATTTTTGAATGTTGTTTAAATGACAATTTGGTTTAAAGCATATTTGTTTTTGCTTTGTACTTGTTTTTGAATTTAGTATTTGTATATATGGTTTTGTACCAATTTCGTTTTTTTTAATGGTCATTTTCATAGTGTAAAGTTTTATGGTTTTTGAGTAATCAGTTTGGCACAATGTTATGTTTCATTCTTTTTTCCATGTGTTTCGAAGGCGTGTAGGGAAAATTCTGGTACATTTGAGATTCGCTTTTTTGTTTGTTTTGTTTTGTTTTGTATGAAGTTTAATGTCTTAAATGAAACTTTAATAGATTCTTTTTCCGTGTTTTGATCTGAAATGAACCAGGAGAACGGAACACGTTTTCGAAACATATTAATCGAGTTTTATGAAGCTTTAATTCATTTTCCCGTGATGACTTTTGAAATGGAGTTCAAGTAAAAGCAGGTTAAATTTTATATTTTTATTATTTTGTATAAATTTTTCTCTTTTTCGTTTTTGTTTTACCAGTTTTTACAACTATGAATTCTGCTTTTAATTTAAATTTGTTTAGATATTGTGTTAAACCTCTTATATACGGTTGCAATTATTAATATTGTTGAGGAATTGCCTTGCTTTGACTCCAATTTACTTTCAACTTTAGATACTTTAAGCATATAAATATTACTGGTCCATAAAATGTGATAAAACTGCGTTATCTGTGCCATTTTATTGTGATAAAACTACATTACTATTGAAATAAAATAAACTGGTGAGAGTTGCAACGGATTGGCATTTGAGAGGCCCGCATCATAACTTGAAGACTTTGCTGCGTAGTTAGGACGGATGTATAAACTCAAAAACTTGCAGGCATGGCCTAAATTCTAAAATAATTTTATTCCTAGGTGATAATGCTCATTATCACTGTGGGTCCACTATGCATCCTCTTTATTTTGTTCAGCTTACATCTTAAACAATGCACAAATTTAGGAAAGTAAACTTTGAATAGCATAGCGACATAGCGGAAAACAGCAGAACAGACGAACGAACAAAAGAAGAGGGAGTTGCGACGTAATTATCCTTTTTATACCGAATTCCATTTCAGATCACATGACAAGATTCATGTACAGGATTTTGGGTTCATATTTCATCGGTATGTGCGCATCAGAACTGAACGGAGAAAAATATATTGCTGTTATTTTTAGAATGAAACGGAAGTTAAACGGTTATTAATTTATTATCTGAAAGCTAATTTTTTTATATTTTACATACATAAGTAAACAAGGTATATATATATATATATATATAGATATAGATATAGATAGATAGATAGATAGATATAGATATAGATATACTAAATATTGATTATATTATCTCCTAATATAAATTTAGTCGAAGTATCAAAAAAGAGTGAACTCATATGTAAGAAGTTTAATTCCGAAAATTGTGTTTTAAAGTAAGTTGAATGATATATATATATATATATATATATATATATATATATATATATATATATATATATATAGAAGGACGACAAAATAATACGAACACCTGTGAAATAATGGAAAATCTTTCTCAATAGGGAGTTGGACCACCCTTTGACTGAAGTACAGATTGAATGCGACGTGGGATAGATGCATAAAGGTCATGGACAATATTTAAAGGAATATTAAGCCATTCCTCCAGTAGAGCGGTCTCTAATTCCGAAAGTCCGGATGGAGGTGGAAATCGGGAACGAAGTTTGGGCTCCAAATATGCCCATAAATGTTCAATAATATTCACGTCCGGAGACTGAGGGGGCCCAAGCGAGATGCTAAATTGCATCGTCTTGCTATTCGAACCATTCTTGAATACACCTAGCAGTGTGGATAGGGGTGTTGTCGTCTTGAAAAAGCGGTCGCTCCCCAGGGAATACAGTCTGGACAAAAGGATGGACATGATCCCTTAGAATGCTTAGATAGTGATTAAATGTGATCTTCCCATGCAGAATAACAAGTACCCCAAGACTGCGCCAAGATATCGCACTCCATACCATAATGGCGCTTTCCCTATGCTTCACAGTTGGCAGGAGGCAGTCAGGATGAAACGCTTCTTTGGGCGTTCTCCAGACATAAACGCATCCGGTCGTCTGAAATAAGGTGAATGACGATTCATCTGACCATATTACCTGTTGCCACTGCTGTGGGGGCTAGCCTTTGTGTTCTCTGCACCATTGGCGTCGCTTGAAAGCATTAGTTGCTGTCACCAAGGGTTTACGAATTGCCACTCTGCCATAAATTTTCGCAGCATGAAGTTCCCTTTTGACAATTTTTGTTGAAACGGGGTCCTGGAGATGACTGTTCATTTCGGATGTTATCTCGGATAACGATTGCTTGTGCTTTCGGGCTACTATGCATTTCAAGACCCGTCTATCCCTATCAGCCAGCTTTGACTTTCGGCCATTTTTGTGCTTTGAAGATGTAGTCTTACCCTCTTTCGTGTACCCTGTCATAATGGCTGATACCATACTCCTTGTCCACCCCACAAGGCTTGCTGTTTCCGTAACCGATGCTTTACTTAAATGCGCTCCAACTATCATTCCTCTCTGGAACTCTGACAGTTCTGACATTTCAATTTCTCACAGACAGTTCGATCGAAGCATGAAGCGCTGGTGACTGCTGTTGAGAGACTGATACCTTACTCTTCACGCTCACTAGGTGGCACACTTCTGCGTCAGGTGGCACGACTGTACTGCAGGTGTGAAAAAAGTCATACTTTTCACAGGTGTTCGCATTATTTTGTCCTTCATCTGTATGTATATATATAATGTTTTAACAATGTCAAATTTAAAAAAAAAATTAATTTTTGACAAATATAGAAATCTAACTTTTAATACAACTTTCAGGTGCCTGTACTTATGCTTGGGAAAATTTTACACTTGTTATACAAAAATATAATAAAAATTAAATATAAATAAATTATAAGGGGTTTGACTCCCGTACGAAAAAAAATTGATCGAGATACTTAATTTCAAATTTGCAACTTTTGATGTCATTTTCCAGTTGCTTAGAGGGATCGCTTACTTAATTCGAGGAAATAAATTTAATGAAGTACAGCAAAATATTTGTGTAATTAAATAAGCGGTACAATGAAGTCATGTGGTGTCCTCATCAGATTTTTTAAATAATTTTTTTCGGTGCCATTCACAACTCAGTTTTTTCGTTTCTAATGATGTTTATTTTTTTTGGGTTATTTACAGTATTTTTTATTATGAATAATGATTTAAGATTTAGAATTCTTCTGTGTCTAGAAACCCATCTCAATAATCTGCGTTCAATACTATACTGAAAAGCAGGTTATCTTTTTAATCTGAAGAAAATAACCATGTCAGGGAAAGGGTAAAACAACCTTTTCATTGAACTCTTAAATTGAGAGAAGTTCCTACTTTCGCTACTAAAAACCTCCTCTATTTACGGATATTTAAAATAATCTAAGATGAAGTTATGTTCAGTGTAAGTAACGTTGTCTGAGACTGCACTGAAATTAGACTACTTAAGCTGGCTCAAGATAATTAACAGCCCGTATTTTAAACGTCAGCTAGCAAAATGCTAAAACCGGAATAACTTTGATAGAGCTGACGATAGTACGTAACTGTAATTCGAGGTTGCCAGAAGCTCTAACTCTAAAACATGCAAACACTTGGCTTAAGTACACAACAGTTAATTTGCACTCTGGTGATGGCTACGGGAAAGAGAAGTTGAGAAGTTATAGTAACTGTTTAATTCGTAATAACTGATTAATTAACATATAATCCTACAAAGCTAGGGAATATTATCTGGAATGAATTATGAGTTTATTCTGGAGAATAAACTGCTTTAAAATGCAGGTAAATTGTTTATAGTATTATTTTGCTAATTGTAATATGGATTATTTCCTTTTAGTGTGTTTCTTTAACTATCCGCCAATTAATTATGACTTTGAATCAACCACGGGCATCGTCCCCAGTAGTACTCTAAGAAACTGGGAGTTTACTTTACTCAGTTCTCTGTTACGTAGTGAATTTTAATGTAATGAATTAACTATTCTCACTACCTAAATTTACTGATGCCGAACGTTTTTTAAACCTAAACTTTAGGCTAATGGTGGATACCCAAACCAATTAAACTGTTATATTAGTAAAGTAAATTAAGGTGTTTTATTCTGTAGTGTTGTAGAGATATTAGGTATTTTTGGAAGCAGACAAGATGAAAAATGAGCGACGCCTTCGCCGAGAATCGAACCACGGACCTCTGGAAAACGCGCCCAGCGTGCAGACCATCACACCACGAAGGCATGCCAAGAAGGGGGAGAAATACCTCTTTATATTAATAAAAATGCAATTTCAATAATTAAATCTTCAGCTCTTTAGAATGGCTGTACCTATACTCATGAAAGTCTGTACAATATAATTATCTGATAAAACAAAACTCGAGCAAATATTAATATAGAGAATATTACTAAAAATTACAAATAGTGTAATAAAGCATTAAGCGTCATTCATACTAATTCAATAGCATTCTTGTGAGCAACAGAATTGCTGATGTTTCTATAAATAATAAGTCCAAGTGAACAACTTATTAAAAAAATAAGCACACCAAATAGCACAAACAACAATAACTGGAAATAATTAAATGTGAACGTGCATATTAAATAGTTTCTTCTTAGCATAAGAAATATCTTAAAGTTCTTTAAATCACTTTCAGTGTATACCCTAATTGAGCTAACCGCTATATATCACAGTTAATTTCCAGCTAAACTCTTCTATCCGTATTTATACTTTGTAGCATGGGCTCTGCATACTTCTGAAAACATTAGTTGTAGGATTTCAAAAATGTGTTTTCGCGAATCTTCTAGAAAGTCATCAAACTGGCGAGAAATCACAAAATATCGCCAAGGCCCGTTAACAACAAAATTCTCTGTATCTTATATTCCAATTGAGCTGTCTGCAATTTCAACGTTTATGCATTCACAATTAAACGATCTACAATTCTACGTAAGATATGAACACTTAATTCCACGATATGTGGTCATAAATTGAAGTAAACACAAAATAAGCTCTAAAATTGCTATTCTAAACGCAAATAAATAAATAAATAAATAATGCAGAAAGGTAATGAATAAGAAAGAATGCAAATATTTCCAACAATACGAACATTCCAGCACAGCAAGCAAGAGTTATTGACATTTAATAAATCAATCGTCATTTTTTTTCAAATGCAAATTCAAATCAACTGGAAAATCTAATTTACCAAATAGCACACACAAAATAGATAAATAAAGTTTTAAGTTTAAAGCGTCAGTAATACCTGAACATTTTCGACCTCTGGATTACCTGTGGACTTAAGAGACTACAGAATCTGTCGAAAGAAAGGTTTTATAAACAAAAGAACATTCTCATAAACTTTCCAAGTGCAAAATGCAGATGCTAATTTACTTAACTGGAAGAAATTTAAACGCAAGAGTTTGGTTTGTTTTGGTTGCATAAACTGGTATTAAATGCTAACAGACTTATTATCGCAAATTATCGCTTTATATGAAAGGATTTAAAGAATCTTCAAAAGATTTAAAACAACCTTTTCATTAAATCAGAACTTAAAATATAAACGCACGACTCATGCTTAACAAACAACCACCACTTCTGAAGATGAACTTAAGAAAACAGTAAATTCAAGTTTAAAACTTAGTAGACAAACCAAGGCTACAGAATTGATTTAACACGAAGTTGGCTACAGAATTGATTTAACACGAAGTTGGCTCAAGATTTCTCACGGGCTTAACAATTTAAATGACGGCAGCTATGACAATTAGCCAAAGAATTACAATCTCATCAAAGCAAGCGAAACCTGTTAATGTGTTTCGAGAGGCAGGAACATGCTAAAATCCGAAAACCTCAGATTAAATACCCTCAAACTAATTTACATTCTGGTAGGGAAACGGTAAAGCTAAGTGACAGTAAAAGCTGAAATTATTATTAAAAAAATTTTTAATTAAAAAAATCTGAAAGCCTTCAGATTTTATATTAGACCCAAAGGGCCGCTTTTTTAACGTTCTGTGTATTACCTTTATTTTTTAAACATCATTCTTCGCACTTGACCCAGAAAATTCAATTCGACATCAATATCACAAACTATTTAAAACAGTATATCTTTAGAATTTCTGATACACAGTCTCGCTCCCTGGAGATAAAAATGTTTTATTTTTCCTACAGTGTTATCATTGCCCGCTTTGACGTCAATGAGTTTCTTAATCAAAAACTCATAAATGCGTTACAATATATGAAATAGATAATGAAACAAATTCTAAATTCCAAATTTGGGCTTCCAGATGCCCATATTTGGGTGGAGACGTCGTTATTCAAAATTTAATGGCTCTAGCTACCGTTCTTTTATCACAATGCGAGAAACATACATACATTTATTCAGATTCTTCATTATTTAATTTCTTTAAATATAACATAGGGGCCTAATATTTGGTAAAAACAATTTAAAAAGTGATTCGCCGTTTATAACGAACCAACGCAAAATGCCGAAACGATATTAATAGCCCTTCTGGCAAATACGCCTTTGGGTATTTGCTGGTTAATTTAAATAATAACCTCATAAAGTATATGATATATTATTGTTTTATTTATCCACGAAATATATAGACAGATTCAGAATATTTATTCTGATGGTTCTCGATATGTTCGCGAAACATTTGTGTGCTAGTAAGTTTACGATTATGTTGAGAATAAAATATGAGTCTTCATTAGCAAATAGGGCTCGAAAAATGAGCAGAATATTTTTCAAGAGTGAGAACAATGAAATTTAATTCTAAAAATATCACAATATTAAAAACATTGCCGTTTTTTCTCTTAGTTTACAACTGAAAGCGTTTCGGTCATTAAAAGTCGAGGTCCCAGAGAAATGTTTTCAAAACATAAGCAAACAAACTCATTTTTAAATAGCAAATATGGCACTATTAACACCTCTCATGTCAAATATCGCTTTTTCTTCTTCTTGTTGTTCCTTTTTTTTTTTTTTTTTTTCTTTTAAACAGCGAGAATTTTACGATCGTAAAAATAAATTACTAGCAAAAGTTCTGAAATATTTGTTATAAATAAATTCTTCGTGAAATCGTTTTGAACGAAACAAAACAAATAAAACAAAACGTAACAGAAGACTTGAGCCCATGAAGCTCGAAAACAGATGCTTCTCTTAACATCTCACTCTCACATCTCCCTGAAAAGCGTAAAAATACAAAATAAAAGATAAGAGATCTTCGTCAAGAGTTCTTTTTAACTTTAGCGACGAATAGTAAACAAATCTAGCGTGCACGGAAGAGTCAAAACCCATCTCCCGTGTTTAAAGTCTCCGAGATAAATAACTGCAACAACAATAAAAATAAAAAGGAAGTGTAAGAGGAAAAGTTCCACTACTTCCGACTTTTAATGTTCGATTGGTCTTAAACCCGAAGCTGATGAACGGAAGTACAACGTCGAGTTCTGTTGCCATGGCAACGAGATTGTGTTGCTAAGTTCCAAGTCTCCCTAGGGATGGGGAATTAAGACTGTACTTAGGGAAAACGATTCAATCTTTGACAATATACAGGACAATTCAAATACGCGGGGTAAATACGTAGTGATAAAGCAGCTAAAGTGGTAGATAAATGATTTGTAGTATTAAATGTTTGTTCAAATAAAGAAGACATAATAAATGAAACATAAGATTTTTTTAAACTTCATGCAATTAAGCTAAACATTTAAAATTTAGGATATTTAAAACACTGCAGTTTCAATTAATCCGATTACTTGACTACGATACCACATACAGCGGCTCACAATTATTTTCGGACACTTGCATTGTTCAATTTTATTTGATAATATTAGTAAAAAAATCTGATGTGTACACCACATGACTTCCTTGTACGGAATATTAAATTACACGCATTTGTTTCTTGCATTTCTTTTAAACTTATTGGATTTAATTAAATCTACTTCGCCGACAGCGCATAAACCACAATAGAATAAATGCATTCTTTAAAATTCACTCTATTTGTTTCACATAGCGACACTCTGGCACTAGGTTCACTTAACAGTATTATATTTCATTCATATTATAACTCAGAATGCACAAAATGTATATCATTTAAAGAATTATCTAATCGTTGCCACATGTTCTTTTCAAATACTATAATAAAGCTAGAACGATGTAAAAAAGAAATTAAGCAACAAAACAAAAAAGAAACAGTTTTTCACAGACGATTGAGTATTTCTCATTCAATTAATTCAGTTTTCACTTCGCGACAAGACAAAAATACATAAAAACTCAAAATATCTGTATTAAAAATTAAATTACTAATTATTAAAAATTAAGTAAATCTTAAACACTTATTTCCTCGAAAACATTCCAGAAAGGATTAAGCATGATTTAATTCGCAATAATAAATGAAGGCGTTATTTTTGTTGTTGCGAAGCTTAGTCTCTCTAGATTGGCAACAAACCTACAATTCTGCTGTTTCAAATGTAAACAAATATGTCCGCCATGTTATTTAAAACTTAACCGCACTTAAGCAGCTTTTAAATTGTTGATAATTGTACAAGTATTGCTTCCAGAATTACGAAAGGCATAAAAACCTTAACCGGAAGATAAGAACAACATAATTCAATCATTTTTAAAGCAAAAAATGTACAATTTACAAACGTATAAGAGTAAAGAAACTGAGATCACTGTGCCGAGTAACAGAGTGGATATATATATATATATATAAATATAGTATTTATATACGTTCGGTGCGGCCGATTGCAACCAAAATACGAGGTGCACATATACATGTTATAGCAGTCCTAAATACAAAATTTCAACGTTCTGAGGCTACTCGTTTTTGAGTTATGCGAGATACGTACGTACATACGTTCGTACAGACGCCACGAAAAATTCTCTTCAGAATTTATTTTAAAGCAGTTTTATAATTTTTTGGAGGAAACGAGTCTTTTATTCTGTCCTTACGTACAGATATCACGCAAAAACATCGTTAAATTGCATTCGATAGCAGTCAAAATGGATATTTTCGTTGAAATATGCTTCCTGAAACTTTTCGAGATTACAATACTTCCTTTTTACTTCGTACAAGGAAGTAATTATTATATTTTCTCGAGTACATCATCAATCGTTTTTTTAAATCTGCTTTTTTTCAAAAAAAATTATTCAAAATGTTTTTTGGCAAATAAAATAATTTACTCGAAATGTTCTAAAAATGAACTCACATAATCCTTCGGACACTTTGAAAAAACAGTTTATATTTAATAAAAACATTCACATAAGGAGACATTCAATATTTCATTGGATATCCTTTATTAAATGACACTTTTCATACACTTTGGCATGGATTCAACTAATTTTTCATGTAAGAATGCTCCAATTTTCCTCATTCTTTCGTAAGAATTACTTTTAGGAGAGGTTTCAAAAAAGTATCGTATTTCTTTATTCTTTACTCCAACCTATTCCTTATATGTCCGATATATTTAAGCCTGGGAAATATGAAGCATTAAGCATATAATGTGTGCTTATATATAAGTACACATTTACAGCTATATGTTTAGGATCCTTATTCTTAAAGAAATTAAATTAACTTTACATTCCAAGTTTTCTTGCAGATGTTTTCATATCGTCATTAAGAATAGTTTCTGATCCTTATTATTTTCTTCATAAACTAAATTATCTCTTGCCAAAGTCAGCAAAACAGTCCTAAACCACTGTGCATCTCCCCCCCCCCCTCTTCGTGCTCAACAGCAAAGGATAGGTTTTTCTGGATTTAATTCTTCCATTGAACGCAACTATGTAAAATTTCGAGGTTGTGTGAAAATATAGCACTGTTCCATAGGATAGATTTTTACTAACCATAGAATTACCAAAAGCCAAGCGCATTTTCCTTGTTTTCTTGTTGACGAAAAATGTCCTAGTTGATCTTCTATTGTATCCATACGCTCTTGTGCCTCTTTTAAAGTTTCAGGCTTAAATTTTATTCCAAGCTGTTCTTCTAAATTCCCTACAAATTTCACATCACTATTTTTTGGTATCTCGTGGGCTTTCCGTTGGATAAAACTCAGAGTCTTTGGTGTTTGCTTGGAATGTGATCCATACTTCAATGCATTTTCAGCAGTTCGACGAAATTTCCATCGTTCTATAATATTGTTATGAAATGCCCAGCTGGGGTAAGATAGCTTCACCGATTAGGGTTACCAGATTTGGCGCGATGTCGCCTACTTGGCGAAAAAATGGCGATATGCCATAGACGGAGCTAGATCATTCTAGAACCAATTTTAGCCCGTTTTTCCAAGAATTATTCTCGAAGGCAGGTCAAAAGCTATATATATATATATATATACCCTGCCTGTACGCAGAATAGAATATGATGTTGATTTCAGTAGTAATGACTTGAGTTCACAGATTAGCCCCAGAGCGATCGACCGAGTCGAAGTTGTATTTTAGCGCTTTGCCGTGAACATGTCTTTACGTTATAGCCTGATAGCCTGAAGGTTGCATTACTGATTGTTTCAGCATGTTTCTCGCAGTTTTTCGGCAACTGTAAACGAGTTTTTGGAACGCTCCTGTGTAATACTGACGAATAAATTGTGTTTTGAGTCTTCATCAAGTGTTGTCATCAATCACTCCAAGTCCACGAAGCCGTAGAACGCAACAATATCAAGGATAGCTGAACGCTCTATATCAAGAACGTTTTGGATATTTCTAATAGTATCATCGTTAAAATGATGATTAATTAAATGACTTGCAGTTAATTAAAGACTTAGTTAATTTGTAGTGTCTGGAAATGTTCACTTCAGATATGGAAATGTTCATATGTTTTGCTAAACAAGTAATAATTTCCAAACATAAATGATAATTCTTGTGATATATTTTTATTTAAAACAACATATTCTGACGAAAACATTGGGTACCAAAACATTTCAACAAAATGTTCGTATATCTGAATGACTATATGAGTTACTAATTAACACTTTTGAGTAAAATATTTTATTGCAAGGAATACTTTGGTGATATTTGTTTTGTAACAAGCAAGGCTTATGACAGACGTAAAATGCCATATCAGAAAAAAATTAAGTCGATATTTCAGTATTTAGTACAAGATTTATGCAAATAAATTTCAACAATACCAGTGACCAAAAGCTTTAAGTATTATTAAATAAAAATTGTTATTTAAGAAATGAGGCAATTAACCAGATATACATATATTGGGTCGAAGGTAAAGTTCGCAGTCTTTTGTAACGATTGTAGCTTACCAGTCCAATGCAAATACCGAACATTGGGTGAATGGTCACATTCAGTAAATTGAGTCTAATCCGGCGTAGTTTGACGGGAATTTCAGTGAAGACACTGACGTAATCTTCGTTAATATCTGACTGTCTTCCTGAACGTGGATCACCCGATTAGTCAAATTGCTTCCTGGAATCCCTTTCCTTACCAAGCCATGTCCTTGCCGTAACTTTCAACAATGGTATTAGTCACTCACACACCACAAGTTGTTTTTATTGCTTTTCCCTGTTTGAACCTTAGTTAAATTTGAATAGCGGAATGTACCAGACATTTTCATCTTTGTCCACTTGATAGTCCGTCTCGTTTCATCTGCAAGCGTTTAGAAAAAAAGTATTTTGTATCTTTACGAATACAAAATATAAGCTAAGATATAATAATGGAATATGGGTAACAAACTCTTGGCAAGGCAGCACTGATAACCAATAGCAAAATGGCACAAACTTATGCACCGAACCAAAAGCATATACGAACTTCCCTATTATTGCATTACAGTTTACAAAAAGACAAATGTCTTTTTTTTTCTTTTTTTTTTAATATCAGCATTGATTTGATAACCATCGTATCTGACTTGAGCGTAATGATATTCATAAGAAATTGTTTTGTAAATATCTTTTTGTTTTTTAAAGATGAGTATTGATTTGATAATTATCGTACCTGACTTGAATACAATTATATTCATGCAGAATTGTTTTGTAAACATTTTTTTAAAGATGAGCACTGTTTTGATATGTATCATTCCTGACTTGAGTGTAATGCCATTCAAGCAAAGCTATTTTGTAAATATCTTTTCTTTTTTTTTAATCTAATGTGGACACCACATGACTTACTTGTATAACCTGTTAAATCTTACACATTCTTTGCTGCATTTCATTTAAACTCATTTCCTGGAATTTCTTAGAGATATATTTCTCATTCAATTAATACAGTTCTCACTTCGCGGCAAAGCAAAAATACATAAAAACTCAATACTTCTTCATTAAAAATAGTAAAATACAGAAAAAATAAAATACCAAATACAGTTAAAACGGTTAAAATAAGCAATTTTTGCAATTAAAATTGCTATGCAAAAACAAGCCATTCGGCCAGCGTGTATGAAGGCAGATTTTTTGGTGCACAAAATTGAAGGTTTACTTTTGTCCCATTCGGCAAAAACACAATGAAGGTGCAGAAACTGGCTGAATTCACTATTTTACCGAGTCTCAAATGTAAACAAATGGCCGTTCGTTAGGCTTAACTCACCACTTTTAAATTGTTGACAATTCTACAGTTATTGCATGCAGATTAACTAAAGGCATAAAAACCTTAACCGGAACATAAAAATCACATAATTCAATCACTTTTAAAGCAAAAAATACACAATTTACCAACATATAAGAACAAAAAACTAAGCTCACTGAGTCAGGTAACAGAACAAGAATATATAAATACATTTATATGTGATTGGTACAGCCAAATGCAACGAAAACGTGATGGACAACTACATCTTACAGCAGTCTTATGTACAAAATTTCAACATTCTACGGCTACTCGTTCTTAAGTTATGCGAGATATATACGTACGTACGTACAAATGCCAAGAAACAAAATCTCTTCTGAACTCATTTTAAATCCATGTTACAATCCCTTTTGGCAAATATAGTTCTTTATTCTGTCCGTACGTACAGATGTCACGCAAAGACATGGTTCAAATGGTTTCGACAGCAGTTGAAATGGATGTTTTTGTTGAACCCGAAATTTTTCCCCATTACAATACTTCCTTTATTTCGTACAAGGAAGTAAAATACAGGGGTTGGACAAAAATATGGAAACACCTTTAAAAAAACATGTTTCTTTGCTTAATATGGTGTAGAAAACCCGTTGGCATCCAAAACAGCTTGCAGTCTTCTCGGAATGGATAAATACAGTTCCTGTATGTTTGCCAAGGGAATATTATACCATTCTTCCTGCAAAACGGTGGCAAGTTCAGATAACGATGTTGGCGGTGGATAACGAGAACGCACTTTCCATTCCAATGTAGACCACAAAGGTTCGATCATATTCAGGTCTGGTGACTGTGGTGGCCAGGGAAGATGGGACAACTCATCCTCGTGCTCAGAAAACTAGTCCTGGACAATGTGAGCTGTGTGAACAGGGGCTTTGTCGTCTTGGAAGACACCATCACCATCGGGGAACAAAGTTTGTACCATGGGATGAACTTGATCGGCCAAACTGTTCACATAAGTCTTGGCAGTCATGTGCCCTGACACAATTATCATGGGGCTAGCAGAGAACCACGATATGGCTGCCCAAACCATAACAGAACCCCCGCCATGTTTCACTCTAAGGCAACAAGCAGTCTGTATTATAGGCTTGAGATGGCGTTCTCCAGACGTAAACTCGGCCAGAAGTGGGAAACAACGTGAAAGAAGACTCGTCAGACCATATTACTCGCTTCCACTGCTCTATAGTCCAGGCTTTATGACTTAAACACCACCTTTTCCTGTTACGGGCATTAGCCTCACTGATGAGTGGCTTCTCAATTGCAGCACGGCCAGCAATTCCCTGTTTATGAAGCTCCCTTCTAATTGTTTTGGTACTCACAGGGTTTGGTAACACAACATTCATTTCAACAGTAACTTTTGCAGCTGTGGTTTTCTTATTTTTCGTCACAATTGCCATTAATGATCGTCTGTCACGATCACTCAGGACACACTTTCGTCGGCGCTGTGATTTAGCAGATGATGTTTTTCTTCTTTTCTAATATGCGGAATAAATCTTCGATACAGTACCTCTTGAAACACTAAACACCTCGGCTACCTTGCTTACGGAAGCACCTACCATACGTGCTCCAACAATTTGCCCACGTTCGAAGTCTGTTAACTCTGACATAATGCAATGACAACCTCACATAACAGTACTCCGACAACAACTGAACTGTTTAGCACATTTACGAAGTTGTATAGGTGGCGTCAGTAGTCAGAAACGCCAGCGCCACCTACATATTTCATTAAAATCAATCTTTCTTTTCAAACATGCATTTCACAAGGTGTTTCCATATTTTTGTCAATCCACTGTAGATGAGTATTGATTTGATAATTATCGTATTTGACTCGAGTGTATATTCAAGCAGAATTTTAGTATAATTATTTTAGCGTTAATTTCGTATCTGACTTTAGTGAAATGATATTCATGCAGAATTATGTTGTAAATATATTTTTGTTTTTTTTAAGATGTGTATTGATTTGACAACTATCGTATCTCACTTGAGTATGTAATGATATTGAATTATTTTGTAAGTATATTTTTTTAATTAACCATTGATTTGATAACTGTCATATCTGACATGAGTGCAATGATATTTAAGTAGAATTATTTTGTAAATATCTCTTTTAAAGATGATGATTGATTTGATAACAGTCGTATCTGACTTGAGTGTAAAGACATTCATGCAGAGTTATTTTGCAAATATCCTGCGGTGAAATGTTTTAAAAAATATGGAGATCCTATCTCAGAATATATTTTCTGTGGTGATTTTCTATCTATACTACATTTATTGAAGAATACTTCGTGAACAAAAAATTAGTCACTGAGTCATTCTGAGAGTAGTAACATCGTGTTTGCTTATGAAGGTGGACATTGCAACATTTCCAGAAATAGAGCAATCTTTTAGTTTGGATATCACTCTTATGATTCGCAAGAATATTTAAAAGATATATTCTGATAAAAACTCAATTAGAATAGAATAAAAGTTTATTGTACCTAATGTAACTAGTCTGTAATTTTTGCTTCGGTTAACAATATTTATTTCTTGCACTGAAATCTTTCTTTCCTTCTGCTGTTTCGTTTACGCATTTAGAATATGTGAATGAGAAGACTTTAAAATATGAGCTAGAAATTTAGGTAAAAATAACACACCGAACAAATATTAATTTCGAAGTCAAAGAACAAAAATCAGCGTTATATTTTCAAATTTTCACAGGACTAGTTTCGACGGTTTTACAGAACCATCATCCCCAGCTGCCAAAGAGCAAAAGAACGAGATAAGATATAGTGATAAGATGAGAAAATTTTACTCTTTGGCAGTTGAGGAGGACAGTTCGGTAAAACCATCGAAACTACTCCTGTGAACATTTGCAAATATAACGCTGATTTTTGTCGTTTGACTTCTAAATTAATAAGAGCAAAAAGTCCAACTTAAAAAAGAAGATTTCACAACTGAAATCGGCAGTAATGAAGCTTCGTGATTGGTTATCATTAGCGCCACTGCTCTAAGTTTTTTAATTTTACTCAGATTCAAAATTTCATTAGTAGTTTTGAAATAGCAAACTCAGGTGAGTATAATCCAAATTTTCATTTTAAATTTGTATATAGCTTGAATCATAGTTGTCTATCCAGCTCGAAATAAGAGTAAGTTAATTTTAGAGCTCAAGTTAAAAATAAATCTTTAGCTGTGTTACATTTTTGTATTTATTTAGAGCTCTGGTAGTGATAAGTAAAAGGTGGGTTGAGAATTTGCTTGGCTGCCTGCTAAGGCTGTGTGGTTAGTTATAAGTTAAATTGAGTTAACCTTTTAAACTAAGTCCCGGTTAGACTTTTTTATCTAGAGTAGTTACGTTATAATTGAGTGTATATAGACTAGCATGTTTATCGGTTAGCAAAATTTAGTTTAACCTGATAAATTCAGTCTCATTAGACTAGTTTGGCTAAATTGGCTGATTGCTCCTTTGTAAGCAAATAAGTTCATTTGTAAGCAAAATTTAGTTTAACCTGATAGATTAAGTCTGATTAGATTAGTTTGGCTAGATTGGGTGGTTAGATAAGTATGTTCATTTTTAAGCAAAAATTTAGTTCAGCCAATTCAAGTTTAGTTAGATAAATTAAGTCTGATTAGCCTGGTTTGCGTGGTTAGATTTGCGTGTTTATTTCTAATAAAAATTTAGTTTAATCTGGTAAATTCAATCTGATTAGATTAGTTTGTTAAGGTTGGCTGGTTATACTAGTATGTTTAGTTTTAAGTTAGATTCACTTTAAGTGCAAGTTAAATGAAGCTGAGTTTTTTTCAGATCTTCTGAAGTCTGAAATTCTAATGAAATTATAAATGCGCAAATTGGTAATCCTGTGTAATATTTGAATGTACAGAAACGCTCTCGCAATCCCTGGCAATAACTGAAGTTAAGTTTAACAGATGAGCTTAAAGAGGCAATTCATTGGTATGTTTGCAGACAGTTTTATAGTATTTTTCTTGCGGAACTTTATCTGTTAGTAATTGTAACAATATATTTATTTTTATGTAACCAGCTATTTTATGTTAAGTAGTGTCATTTTCCCTTTCGAGTTTCCTGCCAGAACGCTAATTTTTAATTCATGCGTATTCAAATGAGATCGAAAGAGACAGTATTTAAAGGAAGGGTTTTGATTGTTTAATAAGAGCGTGTTCTTCCTGCTGAACGCCACGTTACTAGTTGCAGTTCTTCCAGAGCAGTCTGTCTTCCGCATGAAGTTTATTTTTGGCAATAGTGCCGGTATAGGCCTTTGCCAACTTGCGCGTCATTTATTTCTGTGTAGCCTTTGGTTAACTTAGTTTTAATCTGAATTTCTATCATTTTGAGTTACGCCATAAATACTGGCTGGTTTCTAAGCACAAGAAGTGCCTTCCATTAAATTATTTTGAGTTCTGAATAAAAGGGCCATTTACATCCTTCTTAAGTTCTGTTTCACCTTAGACATAGGAATAAGTCGCTTACACATCTATTCAAACAAGTACACTTAGTCACAGGCACAAATCTTACATAATAAACGCACTGGTAGCTCTGCAACGATCGCAGTAAAAACTACATTGAGAAATGGAGAAATATCCACAATTTTATTTCTGCACGTTAAATTACTAAGTAAATAAAGAAATTTTCTTTTTGACTACTTGCGTACTTGAACGGATTATCCTACTCATGTGGTAATCAAGCCACTTCTCTTGCTTTAATCTGGACTGAAACGTTACCGTACTTTCTCTGACAGTACTCAAGTCTATTGTTCTAACTTAAGCGGGGATTAAAGTTTTGTATCTCAAGAGAAGCTTAATGCGATGTCTTTACAATCCATGTGCGATTAACGTTGGGAAACCAAGGTATATGCTTAAATTCAGAGTCATCTTTTTATCGCAAACCGAATAACCTCAAGTCAGCATATCTTTAAAAAAGATTAAGACGACCTTCTCTGAAACGATCTCCCAAATTGTTCCCAGAATTTCATAAGCCTTTCAATACACAGATCTCTAGCGTTTAATACATAGCTACAAATGGAAATGGCTCCAAAAGCTATAAAATAAACACCGTGGAAATTATTGCATTTTTTAACTGTAACAAGCACTTGTTTTTATCAGTTCAGCTTTTTGTTAGCTCACTGATGCTATTTGTCGCTCTGGTCAAAGGATTATCACTGATTTTTAAATTATATTCTGATAAGCTGGCGAGCTCAAATTCTGCATGCATACTCTTTGTAAATGACAAAACAATACGATAAAAAGTGCCTTTAAAACACTATTTCGATTTTTTAATTTAATACTGAGATGATTTTTTGCACATATCTTCGGTTAATAAAATCAAAAATTTCAAATTTTGTATCATTTTGTATCATGTGTATCTGTATTAGATACGGCGGAAAAAAAATTTTTAATGAAATCTATATGAAATTTTTAATGTAGTTTCAGATCATTTGTTTTTGGACCTTTTTTGATGTTGATTACTTTAAAATTTCTATCGTTTCATCGTTCAGTTCTTTGAAGAAAGGACTATTAATTTCGTTTTGACATTTTACGTCGATTCACAATAAGGGTGGCTTCATTTTTCAAATTGTTGCCACCAAATATTATCGCCCTGTATTATATTTAAAGAAATTAAATAATGAAAAGTATGCATGAATGTATATATGTTTCTCGCATTGTGATAAAACAACTGTACCTAGAGACATCAAAATTTGAATAACGTAATCTTCCATAGAATATGGGCATGGTGAAGCCCTCATTTTGAATTTGAAATTTGTTTTATTATCGATTTCATATTTTGTAACACTTCAACGAATATTTGATTAAAAAACTAAACAATTTCAAAGCGAAGCAAGGTGGCAACACTGTACGAGAAGAAGGAAACATTTTTATCTACAGCGTGCGAGACTTTGTATCGGAAATTCTGAAAATTTGCTCATTTTAAAAATCTGTTGAACTGAATTTTATGGTTTGAGTACGTAAAATATGATATTTAATAAATAAAGATAAACAACACGTTATAAAAGTGCCCTTTTGGACGTAATTTAAAATCTGAAATCTTTCAGATTATTATTATTATTATTATTAGCCCAAAAGCTACTATGAGTCTCGAAATGGGATTTTGCAATATTTCACTAAACAGCGTATCACTTTTCAGATTGTTGCCACTAAATATTATCTCCCTGTACTATTTTCAAAGAAACTAAACAATGAAGAATCTGCATTACGAATACGTTATTCGCACTGTGAAAAAAACGACGATAACTAGAGCCATCAAATTTTGAATAACGTAGTCCTATATACAAACATGAACACCATGAATGTGAATGAGTATAGTCCTATTTGTTCAGGAACTGATTCATTTTACTGAGCAGGCTTACGCCTGATTGGAGAAAATACAATAGAACTCTGGAAGTTTTGAATTTTATCTCGAGCCCAAAGATAGAGGAGCCAAGGGCATTAACGACTATACAGCTTAGATAGCATATACGTTTTATATAAAAAAAATCCAGCAAATGCAAATTAGCTTTGTCAAATTTTAATAGGTTTTGAAATAAAGTAATACTTTTGCCATTATATAAAGGTTTAAACTCTAAAGTGTTTTGAACCTAGACTTTGCCGTCTTCGTTGAGGCAGGTAGCTTTCATCGAATGAATTACCAGCAGACTTAATTCTTAAATAATTTACCCCCTATAAATGAGACTTAAAGAATCTGAGCTTTAATGCCATAATTTTAGTGAATGACGCGATAGCGCTGTTAATCATGGAATCTGTCAGACTACTCATTTAATTAATATTAATTTTAAACTATATTTTCATCGGCAACATCTGCTTTTGTATTACGCATAACAAAGATAATATTAATTTTACTAGATTAGTTTTAATCGAAAGCCTTATTAATTAAAGCGCTAGTCATTAGATTGGCTTCAAAGTAAAAAAAAAATTTGAAGATTTTATTTTATTCCGATATTTAATTTCCTAATTCCTTCTGCATGGCAAAGGTAAAAATAAAAACGCAAGATAATTTCAGGAAAGTATTGAAGAACAAAAAAGAGTTTATTAAATCTCGAATGTCACAAGCAATAACTTCAGAAAACTACGGAAGAGAGAGACGAAGTAATTACTCCTAACTTCTCCAATCGATCACGTGGCGAAATGAAGACACTTCCATGACGCGAAATTTATTAAATCAACCGCTGCTCCCTCTGCCGGAAGACGTTGAAATGTTTCAGTACCTGATGGTTGCACATATAAATAGAAAACAACTTCTGATTTTGGAAGTAGTCTAAATTAATACTGTTATGAGACAGGTAAATAAATTTTAGATACATAAAAGTTTTAAATTATTAACATAGATGCTTTCAGTCTGACAATCAACTAATATTGCAATAAATCCGTCGCTCTAAACCGAACATGCATTTGACAAGCCTAAATTATTGAGCATCGTAGTATATGATGGTTCGCCACATACTGCTTAAGTATACTACAATCCGGCAAACTCATATAACACAAAATCATTTTATAACATGGTTTCGATTAAAACAGTTTATTCAAAAGGTTCGTGGAAATGCCAGGTACTCGGAACTTGGCTGAATTGAAATTCGCTGTTAGACAGTGTTAGCGTGGTTTCTGTAAAAGAAATACATCAAGTGACATCATGTTGAATAATGCAGTTCATGCTGCGGTGCAAATGTAGTTATAGAATTAACCGACTATCCGATGCTATAAGCGGAGTACGCTGAGTAAAGAAGATTGTGTTTTTTTTTTATCAGTAATAGATCTATCGTTTCGCCACCACGTTATTTGTCAGATTTTATACCCTCTGAACATTCCATTAAGACCACTCTTCCTGACACCTCTTATTAAGATTCTTCGCAGCGTGAATATTTTTAAACATATTGTTACGTTGTTTTTTCTTCTTTTCACTTTCGTACGGGTTCGTAGATATGGAGTGAATAACGACGACACTCGATGAAGTAACAAAACGCACTTTATTGATCAGTATTATTCAACACAGCTCCAAAATCACGTTTTTAGTCGTCGAAGATCTACTATAAACACGCTGGAACAATCAGCGACACAGCCTTCAGGCTATAACGGTGGAAAGTTCTCGTTTCAGACCAAGGAGGTAAAGTATCGTTTTATGCTTTGGTGTTCATACCGCCCGATTTGGTTCTTTTTTGCACCATTTGAAGTGCTTTTTTCCATAAAAATTACCATTTTGTTCGCAGTCGTTAAAAATAATTATGGCATTCATCTGCAGAAAGCTCAGATTTACTTTTGCTTTGGCTGTGAATACTACAGGATTCTTCAGAATCAGAGTATCCCTAATAAAAATATTGTTGACAAGATACTCAATTTCTTTTTGAGTGAGATATACGGAACTTTTTCTTGTAAAATTTGAAGCCTTATTTATCACTTTCACGAAAAACAAGCATCCGATAAATAACACCTATCGTCCACTAAAACCGGTACGCATCTGCTGTGAACGGTCTCCCAGACAATTTAAGGGGACTCATACACCTTAAACCCCTTATGATCTTCGAATATGCGACTGTTGCATGAATTGGAATAGTTTATTTATTTTAAAAGACAGTGTTAGCGTGGTTTCTGTAAAAGATTTATTTATTTCCAACCTTTTACAGCTGACTACACAATATAGCTGCTTTGGAAATTAGTAAGCAGAAAGTTTGTGTTGCAACAAATATTTTTGTAATTTAATCCTCTTTGTGACAAAATATTTCGCCATGTTTCCACCTTGCGCGCATGCTATTTTAAAAATGGCTAACGGTACATACTTGAAATTTGATGCAATTCTTTATATGGGCACAATTTTCTAACTGAACCAAAAATCTGATGAATATTTTAATATTGAAAAATTTTATGGACGAAAACATTACAGATTTTTTTAGTAAAATACATTTTATAAACTCAACTCAAAATAAAATAAAAATTTAACATGAAATTTTTAGAATTTTAGGTTCACAGTAGTTTCCGAATGTTATAAAAGCTATATATTAAATATGGAATTAAATTATGCAATAGAATGTTTTAAACTGTGCACGCAAGGTGGAAACATGACGAAAACTTTTGTCACAAACCAAATTAAATTATAAAAATATTTGTGGCAACACAAACTTTCTGATTACTATTTCAAAAAGCAGCTATATTATGTAGTCAGCTGTAAAAAGTTGGAAGTAATTGTTTTTAAAATAAATAAGTTATCCGAATTCTTGCAACAGTCACATATTCGAAGGTTTTATGGGTTTTAAGGTGTATGAGTCCCCTTAAAAAGTAAAAAAACGTGCTAACTGAAACCATAATAAAGCTAAAAGTGTGAAACTTAATATGTGACCTTGGTGGGACGGGTTTGGGAAAGATAGGGACCATTCTTCGTTTTTAGCGGAAGGACAGGGACCATTTTCGGAAAAGGACAGGGACCATTTTCCGTTTTTAGGGGAAGAACAGGGACCATTCTCCGTTTTTAGGGATGGAGACGACGGTTAGGAAGTCCTCAGCGGTCTCTCAGACCGCTCACAGCAATTAAAGGTAAAATGAAGGAAGAGCAGTATTTAAAGTCGAAGTTCTACTGACTTCCTCAGAGAGTCAAAGATTCTGACCAGCGCCCGTATTTCAGGCCCTTAATAGCTTCGCCGTGTATTTAGCGTTTAAGAGGCCAACTCCTGTAGAATTTTGATATCTTCGGCTATATCTTAAGTTTTATTTCTTAGTATTCTTGAGTTCAAGCCCAAGTGGAGGCTTTTATGTGCGTCCTGAGAAAGGGCCAACTGTGAACTTTATTTTGAGCAATAAAAAATAATTAACTCTTCTCAAGTTTACGTTTCTGTGTACAGAACTAAAGCGATTATTCGCTTACCAGTTCTCAATTTTCCACACATTTAGTTGTAAATTCTAGGTTGGAACATTACACATGAAACACCTTCAGAACATTCCGGGAACCGGATTTCTAACAGCAATTTAGAGACGACAAGTACTATCAAAGTTATATTGCTTCTCAGAAGAATTTTTCTTTAAATATATCTTTAAAATGTATTGTATGAATTAATCCATTATTATGCTTTTGATATTTACTTTAACTTCTTCTTTTCGTATTCTTCACCAAAATGTAAATTAGTTTTAAACGTATTACAGTTGAGGCTCTTTTATCAAACAAACGGAGCTTCTAGCAGTCGCGTAGCTCTTTCTCTCGCCAGCTATACCTAAGAGATACTATCTAGACTTTTGCACTCTCTCGTGGCCGATTGATTTACATTTACACACCGGTTACCTGAACCAGATTATAATTTAGTTTATTGCTTGAGTAGATTATAGATTAACTGTGACAGCCCGGACCGTGAGCACAAATACGTATGCACCGCTCGAACCGGTTTATTCAACAAATAGACAGGAGATGACAAAATGAACATGAATCACGCAGTAGGCAGTTTCTTCCGTTGGGTTTCTCGCCGAGTTTATTTTCACTGTCTTGAAGACCACAGACTTAAGGAGGCAGAAAATTACTTCTTATAATAAGCTTATAAGGTATTTCTTCCGCCTTCCTAGCGTGACTTCGTGGTGTAGTGGTCCTGCACGCTGAGCCGGTGTTTAAGAGGTTCGTGGTTCGGTTCCCGGCGAAGGCAGTTGCTAATTTTTCATCTTGCTTGCTTCAAAAATAAAAATAGTACCTAATGTCTCTCTCTACATGCTGATCATCATTTTTAATTAATTGTTTGATTGTGCTGTGTTTAATGTTGTGAATTTATTTATTTATTTACGTATTGGTAAAAGTATGAGTGTTTTCAAAACTTAATTTTGCTTTAATGATTTGTAGTCCATGTATCAGGAATGTAAACAATAAATAGTGAGAATGCGATGTAGAAACCCTGGAGATATATGATTTGCAAATCTCAAAGCAAGCACACTTATCAATAAATAACAATTTTGTAAATTAATTTAGTTTTTTTAAGGCCAAATTAGGAAGAATATGCTTCACAAGTATGTGTGCAATAAAGCTGCTGGTTGACAGGATAAGTAATATTTCCGAATCAAGTACATTCAAAACTGTATTTAGAACACAATGAGAAATAATCGTTCTAATATACTAAGTAAGTCTCAGATTTTCTAAGAAATCGAATAAACGAACCTGTAAAACTTCCTATGGTATGAAATATAAACGGGAATGAGAATGGGATACTTAGAAATTAGAAAAGAAAATCCAAATTTAAAATTCTATACACATTCTGAGACTTGGTGATAAGATTAAACGAAATTAAATAAAAAAATAAACAAAGAAATGAAGGTGATAAATTATTTTATTGTTCTGTTTGCAGCAGAACTTTGCGCAAGAATGGGCATTAATTTTAAAATAAATTATTTCGTGAAATTAATTAGAAACTTCGATATAAGCAATTTTTCGGGTCTAAAATTCATTAAAATTAATAATTGATCAGCTGAGAGCGTTCACGCCATACACATTTATTTTCTTCGGCTTTTCTCATGCAAAATATCATTTCCAATTAGTGTCACTCATCTTCATTGCAGAATTTTTTAACCGTCTGTAACCTTTGCATCGTATATTAAAATAATATTTTTATTAGACATTTTCCCCCTGAAGGCGAATATTATTAGTGTACTGAAGGATCTGCTTTTAACTATGAGTTTTCATATTCAGATACATTATCACTGAGTTATGCATTTTAATGTACTTCTGTATGAAAATATCTTGAATCATTAATTGTTTCTTCAAGAGAGGACATGCATTAGTCTTCTTATGTCATCATATACTTTATCAAATACATCAGTAGCAGATCCACTGTAAAAAAAAGGAGAAATCTAAAACCTGAGACCGGGAAAAGATCTTCTTCCATAAATTATTTATACCACTCTGATCATTTCATGGTAGACAATCCTTTCACGAAGTTCTCCCTTTCTTAGTTACAGTGTCAACACATGTCTAAGGTCGTCTAAAAAAAGAGTAAACGACAAATCGAGCTAAAGTAGGAATAGAAAAGAAGCAAAACTTAGATGATCTCTTCCTTTACAGCCTTGAGAAGAGAACGGCTACTTCGTGCAATTGAGAGATACTGTGCCATCGTCAAATCTATTCTTTTTATAAAGTAACTTAAATAACTTTAAATTTTTTATAAAGAGTTATTCAATAACAATTTATAAAGAAAAATTAGTTCAGAACTTCTAATAAGTAATTTTAAAAGTCAATTTTTCAAAAAGCAGTTTAGACCAGCTAGTTCAGACGAATTCGCTAAGTAATCAAATAATGCTTTAACAAACAAAAACAAACGGATCTGTGTCCTGTCCAACGTTTAACTCTTGTTTTCAGTCCCCCAATGATTTGTCTGGAACATTTTTTTCTTCCTTGTACGAAGTACAGGAAGCATTGTAATCACGAAAATTTCAGGGTATCATATTTCAACAAAAATATCCGTTTTGACTGCTATCGAATGCAATTTAATGATGTTTTTGCTTGACAGCTGTACTTAAGCACAGAATAAAGGATTCTTTTCCCCAAAACGAATTATAAAACTGATTTAAGATGGATTCCAGAAGAGGATTTTTTCATGGCGTCTGTAAGTACGTAGGTACTTATGTATGTATGTATCTCGCATATCTGAAAAACGAGTAGCTTCAGAACATTGAAATTTTGTATATAGGACTGCTATAACACGTAGTTGTCCACGTCGCTTTTTGGTTGCAACCGACCGCACCAAAAGTTTATATATACGTATAAATGATTAATAATTATTTACAAAAATTGTTCTGTAATTATCATACAGGTAGTCCTCCTAGAACACAGCATCCTGTAACACTGTTTCGCTATAACACGATTCATAAATTGCGAGAACTCTCCTATAACACGGTTTTCTTATAACACGGTTTCGCTCTAACACGATAAGAAAATTGCCCAAGCAATCCGAAGAAATTTAACGAACTCCGCACGATGTTTTCCCATATTTGTGCAAAGCACCCAGAGTCATTTAACACATAAGGAACCTTGTTTCGTAAGTTCTGCCAATTGTCTTCCAAGATCCTGTACCCGTAAGAACAAATATCCTCAGATTACCCGTATGAACAAATGTCCCCAGATAACAATGAAGAAACCTCACTATCGCAGAAGGTGAACAACATGAGGTCACAATAACTGCTCTAAATCGCACAACCTGCACGTTCGGCTTCCAAAATTCGAGGTTTCGAACCTCGTCTCAATGGCCTAAAAACAAAAATGTCTCACGCTACTGGTCGGCAGTCTGCGTTCGATCCACGGTGTGTTAAAGAATAACTTTTTCGTCTTTAAGACATTAAGTTTCAGTCTCCAAACATGTCCAATAAAGATTTTAAAAAAAATTAAAAAGAAATTCGTTTCTTTAGAAGTACAAATATAAACCTTGGACCATCTTTTAAAAGGAGAAAAGGAATCTCACATTGGAAAAAGTTTTAATTGGAATGAAGAGACAGTCCGTATTATTAACAAAAATTAATAAGAAGTGCAATTGCTGCAGGATTTTTGGTGGAACAAAAATGCCCAATAGAACCTTTATATCGAAAAAAGATAAAAACTGCATCCTGATTTAATGTATCTAAAAATTGTCTAACGCTATTTTTGTGCAGTATGACTTTTTATGACAAAAACCCTTGTTAGTTTATAGATCTTTAAATTCTCGTGCACTTAAAAGCGTAAATAAAAACACCTTACCGGTATATTGGAAAGCAAATTCAATAGCTTGGGTAGCTAGGAATATATTTAAAGATTGGTTTTGAAACTGTTTTGTGCCAGACGCTGAACGTTGGTAGAAATACTTGAGCTTCAAGACGTTTATTACTAATAGATAATGCTCCATGTCGCTCACAATATCTGAATCATCCCAATGTCAAAATAGTGTTCGTACAACCTAACACTACTTCGTTACTCCAACCATTGGATCAAGGTATTATTTATACCTTTAAAACATATTACATAAGAAGAGCATTACAGTAGATTTTAGACGTAACCGATTCAAAATCGATGAATGTAATGGAAGCTTCGAAGACTTTTCAATCAAGAACTGAATCGACATCGTATCTTTGTCGCTGAAAGAACTAAAAGCATTAACGTTAAATGCATATTAGAAGAAGATATGGCCCTCTCCAGCTGAAAAAATGTGCGCGAATCATCAGAAAATGAAATTGGTGGCATGTTAGAACTTGCTAAATCAATCGGAGGCGAAGGTTTTGTAAACATGGCTATTGAGAACATTCAAGATTTATTAGCGGAAGAAGAAATTGACTAAGATTTGATGGAAATGGCATCCGAGTCTGTAAATCAAATCGATTCTGAGGACACTAGCACTGATGAAGATTGTGAAGTTAATAATTTAACATTAAAAAAATTAAAAGAAGGCCTACGCTTAGCTGAAACTCTCGTGCTATTTTTCTTGAGTGCAGACCCTTCCGCTGAAAAAAGCCGAAAATTAAAAAGGAAGTTGCAAAACTGTTTAGCTCTATATCGAGAAATTTAAAATGGCCGGGTAAGAATTAGAAAGCAAAGTAAAATTGCGAATTTTTCAAAGAGGGACGAAAATGCCAGAACTTTAAATGAAAAAAGAAATTTTGAATGTGAAAACGTTCTCATTCCACCTAAAAAACGTTCTCTGTTGATTATACCGAGCAATGACAACGAAGAAATTTATTAAACTAAAGTTGCGTTAAATTAAAAAATGTAATATTTTTGTTTTGTGTTGCACATTCATATATATATTTATTAAAAGTTAAGTTGTTTATGTACAATTAAAAATATTTGTTTTTAATGAGTTTTCAAAACGTAACCCCCTTTTTATACTTCCTCTGGGTCTCATACAAAACGGTTTCACACAAAACGGCATTTCATAGGAACCATCTACCGTGGTATACGAGGGTTACCTGTATATCATAATTACAAAACAATTTTTAAAAACAAAATATAAACATGCTTAGTATATTTCGCATTAAGCTGCTGAAAAATTATCAGTAAAGAAATTTAGAATTAATTTTTCCCAAAAACCAAAAAGTGAAATTCATAATTAATAAATTTCTAATAATCCTATAAATGCAATAAAGAATTTTAAAAATGTTAAAACAAAGGTTTTCAAACAAGCAATACTCCAATTCAAAAATTAAAGAAAAACGAAGACAACAGAAGAAGAATCAATCAACTTCAATGCCATTTCGTCAGGAAGAGGAACAATGAAATCAATCGAAATATATATACTCGCTCTGTTACTCGGCTCAATGAGCTCAGTTAATTCTTACATATTGGTAAATTGTGCATTTTTCCTCTATAGCAACCATATTTGATTACATTTGAAACTTTGCAGAATAGTGATTTAAGTCTTTCTGCACCTTCAGTGTCTTGTTGCCCATTGGGACCAAATGTACCGAAAATTATGCAGCAAAAACTCGTATTATTTAAGGTTCCGTACAAGGAAGTCATGTCTGCATCAGATTTTTTAATATGTTAAAATTAATGTTAACTCGTCCAGCGGAAGTAGAGAACTAAGCTTTTTACGACTGCTCTATGTTGAAGTTAACTCGTCCAGCGTACAGAAAGAACACAAATTTTTTGACTGCTTAATGATCTCTCTCAAACTGTTTTCGACTACTCTCATTTTCGAAAGCGTTGCTTGTTAACGTAAACAAGTGCGCCAGCAGTGGTTTAAAATCGAAATGTTATTTTCATTTCCTGATACTGATGTTACTGCTAACGCTAGGAATACTAACTTTAAAGTAACAATAACTAAATAATAACTAAAATAAATAACAACAAAAGAAGAAACAGTGAGACTGTAGAGACATTAGGTTATTTCGAAGCAGGTGAGATGAAAACTGAGCAATGTGCTCACCGGGACTGACTCGAACCACGGACCTCTCGAATACGCATCGAGCGTGCTGACCACTACATCACAAAGGCATGCTAAGAAGGCGGAAGAAATGCCTTATAAGACAAAGCAAAAATAAATTATGTTTAGTACAGCAGAAATCTACAAATAAGAACAAAAACAAACAACCATCGTCATTAAAGGAGGTGTTTAAAATTAGGACCCCGCAACGTGATGCAAGCCTCACTTCTCTGGCCCATGGAAGATCTACATCACGAATGGAAGATCGCATAGAAGATGCATGATGCATGGTTCCTGCATCAAGGTGTTTGTCATAATTTCGAACACCTTCTTTAATGATGATCGTCGTCACTTTATGTTGTTTTTCTCTTCGTTTTTGTTGTACTCCAAATAATAAACAAGTTTTCTCATTCTATTCGTGTCCTTTATTTCTTGACTTTTGAGTCTTCACTACCGCTCCAGGAAAGCCTTTCCGATGTGATTTCCCATCATCTAGGTGCACTCTGTCTCTCTTGAAAGTCTGTCACCGCTGTACTGATACACCCTGTATATGAAGATATACGCAGCAAATCATTCGAGTACTTTCCTCACTTTACATCTCAAATAAAAATAACGTAGCAAATATTAAATCAAAATATGGCAACACTTAACACCCTGTAAACGTGACCACTGCATCCACGACACACCTATTCACTTGTCTAATATAAGACTTTAGGTACCTTAAAGAAGAATAAATTACTCTCAAAATTAGATATCCTGAAAAGTATAATTTCCAATTATTTTATGAGAACAAATACCGTTATGCAGATAAATTTATAAAAATAAAATAACTGCATCCTGCTCCTAAGAACAAAGTAAGTAAATTAATATATCAGAGTCTTTGAACAGGATTTTAGTATTTCTTACTGTTTATATTGTAACAAGAAATAAAAATTAAACACAAAAAATAAATATCTTTTACATGCAATCCTTTATATCGTAAATATAGAATTAAAAGTTTGCAACTCATTTTCAAATTTATTAAATGATAAACTGGTGAGAACTTTTAGTAAAGGTTTGGCTTATTTGAGTAAGGCAAAACACTCGAGGACTATAGACTTAAACTCAGGGATAAGCCTTCGTAGAAGACTGGCTGAGAGGAACTGACTTATATCCTCGTTTCGCATGGGGAAAATCTCAAGAACGCTCATGAAACCAGCTCGTTCGCCGGGATTCGAGCCCTAGACCAGCTCGCTCGCTGGGATTCGAGTCCTGAACCAGTTCGTTCGCCGGGATTCGAGCACTGGTCCAGCTCGTTCCCCGAGATTCGAGCCCTGGACCAGCCCGTTCGCCGGGACCTGAGTGTTCAGCGACTCTACCACTTAGCTGCTGGAGGGCCGTTTTAGAGTAGGAAAACTGGAACTTATTTTTCCTTGATAAAAACAATACTTTTTTGCATCTATTTTATCAGAGGAGATATTGAACATGATTGTTATAGGGAATGTGTAATTGATAGATCCTAATAGGAATTTCAGACGCTTTTGATAATTCATATGTTTGAGACCTAGTTGTCTGTTAATATATGCATTAATAAAGCGAAGATAACTTTTCAGTCAGTCGAGTTGTGGCATTATGTTTGAATGTCAATAACAAAGTTTATTTAACTTAAATCTTTCCTGTAACTTTATTTCGCCGCGATATTCGCTAATACCAGAATTTATACTGATTTGAGTAGCCGGCAGTTTTAGCATAAAGTTAAAAGAATAGCTCTTAACCGTGAGTGAGAGTGGTTGGTAATATAATGATTAACCGCAGCCTCCCACCAAATTGATAATCTTTAGATAGATTTAATAAGTAAATTCAGAATTTTAGTCGTTGTTAATAATAATCAGTGAAACTTGTAGCTTTTGTCAGAAGAAATCAAACAGTGCAATTACAAGCAGTTTAAAGCAAAACGTATCTTTACAGCCACATCCAGGTGACTGGCAATTTTATGTTGTAGCATTTTTAGTTTAACGCTCATAAGTAGTGAGGAAGAATACATTTAAAGTACATTTCCTACATTTCCTGAAAGAGTTTAGTTAAAAACTGGCTCATATACACACTGGGTAAACCTCGAAAACGCTCATATAGAGAACCTGTTTGCCTGGAATCGAACTCAGATCCAAATTACCAGTATTCAGCGACTTTATCGCTCAGCCGCTGGGGGGGGGGCTTTTATTAGAAACTGCTAATACTAATATTACCAGGTAATCTTATTGGAATGTAGGTTTATTTTAAGTAAATAATATTGTAATAACTACCTGTACTTTATCCATGAATACCTTTCATTTTTCATATTTTTACTGTAACCATGTTTTTTTTAATTAAATTATTCGCCTAATTTTTTCCCTCACAATTTTCATCCGATATAATTAGTAAAATACGGGGCGAGATACGGGCATAAATACGGTGAAATAGTGGTGAAAACTCACTTAAGGAATCGGAAGTAACACCTGCATAATTTTTATTTGAGCTAGTTTAGTTTGTGAGGTGTTAAGATGAGCACTGCGAATTCTCGAGCTATTCCAAACCGGCAATGTTATTTACATATCTGTTACCGATGTTGCAAAACTCTACATCGACTTTGATCAAAAATGCCTCTAAGGATAAAATGCGATATTCTCATACTCCTTTTTCAGTATCATCAAACTCTTGCCAAGATGTTTTGCTGACGTATTTTAAATGCCATCGTCGACAAAAATAGTATAGCTGCTGTAAATGTCCCTTGTCCTATGTGGGATATTATAATATGATTTTTCTAAGTTTTAACATTTTTTAACAGCTTGCGTTTCCTTGGAACAGTTCCATAGTTGTTGTCAAATGGCTATGTTTAAATGCATTAAATTTCATGTTTTAATTCCCTTTACAGTTCGGTTAATCAATATGTTTTTTTCTTACCAGCACTGAAATTATAAAAAAAAATCGAAATATTCTTTTTTATTAAAAAAAATGTTAAATTCTTGTTTTTTGGATTTCTCGCTTTTTAACGCAGTTTCGCTTTTATCTAAAATTGAAGAAGTGCAAAATTTTAATCTTCTTAGATTGCTCATCGGCTTCCTTACATTTCATTTCTCTCCCTCTGCTTCGTGATCAGCATTTAGATAGCAAGAAATTCCACTTCCTTTACGCAGTTTTTGTTACTCGCTTTTCGAAGCGGCAAGTTTACTGTGATATTCTATCGTAGTTTTAGTTTCTTGATACCAACATTTTAGAAAATAAAATACTTCCCTTTTGATTTTAATTTTCTAAGCAGAATTTTCTCTAATTCTCTCTTTTTTTTCCTATTTTTTAGGATGAGATAGGGTATTGATAACAGGGGTTATTTATTTATTTGCCTAATGCTTTGTGTTCAGGGCGCATAAGTTTCAATACTTTCTTTTTTCCGTTATGTGCTGATTAAAGCTTTCCTTTAAATGAAATATCAGCTGGTGCGATTTAGTTCTGACATCTAAACCTTCCTTTCACTGTTCTGTCCACACAGAGTAATTCAGAAATATCTGACAAAAAAATTTTAAACGCAAGCAGACGGTTTTGTAAAGGAATGTGTGTGAGCAGAAGTAGAATGTTGAAGTGGTACAAGACACTGTTGAGCAGTAGGGTAAAAGCCTTGTACTGGCATAAAATGCCATTCCCCGTACGGAATTCGAACAACAACCATCGCTAACCAAATGCAGCATAGCATTTGGAATAGAAAGCAGCATTTGGAATCACCATAGAAAAAATAAGTTTCGGTAAGTTCTGCGCTGTAACGATGCGCAAAGCTTGAAATTCGGACTATCAGTAACTATTTACGCCACCAGCAGAACGCTTTTATCTACAGCTCAACAGCGCACTGTACAATCTCGCACAGATCCCATCACAAAATCTACATATTTCAGTCCCCTTTAGATGCACTTGCATTTTTTCCACATATTTTTAAGTCACTCTGTATTTATACTGTATTGAATAATGTATAATCGCTGCAGAATTTGCTGAATGGAATGCACAGATAAATAGCTGTAGCTATACTAGCGGCTATAATTCTTGTAAATAAACTAAACGAAATATAATAACTAGTAATAAAAAGGTCCTGTTCACTTGGAAGTAGTAAAACTCAAATGCAAATCAAGCCATAGAAGCAGGAGAGATTTCTCCAGAATGTCCCAATTGATTTTTATTAAGCTAGACTGATAAGTAGTTTCCCTAACTGCTTTCTTGAAAACAATAAAAGAGTCTGTATTTAATTTTGCGTTTATGGAATTTTCTAAATCTAAAGCAAAAGAAGCTGAAATGTGTTAATGTAATTTTATTTTTGTCATACAATGATAATTTGCATCTTATTCACCGTCTATACCATTTATTGACATTTAATATCCTATTCTTAATAATAAATGCTGTACCATTCATAGTAAGCATAAACAATCTCCAATGTAATATTTTACCTAGGGCTTGTTGCTATTTCAGTTATCAGCAAGCTGTAAAGCCAACAACCGGGTACAATGGTAAGCAATACTGTTAAGTGTGTGTGTGATTATGGCAAAGCCTTGAGGGAGCCTTAAGAGAGGAATGCCTTCGTGGTTTTTCTAAGGGAAACTGGCTCGTATACACGTTACTGGCTCGTATACACATGGAGAAAACCACGAAAACGCCCATGAAGCCAGAACGTTGGCAGGATTCGAACCTCGGACCAAACTACCAGTGTTCAGCAACTTTATCGCTCGGCCGCTGGTGGGCGCCTGTTAAGTTAAGAAGTAGAAACTTTACAGTATTACTTTAAGTAATAAATAAGAGTAAAGTTGTAAAGTAGTAAAACAAAGTATTTAAAAACCTTTAAATTTAGTAAATTTGGTTCTTTGGTTCTGGTTAGCCCGTGCGATGGAAAGGAAGTTGGGGATTTAGAACCTAACTGAAGTCTGTTTATAAAGAAATTCATGAGTGGGGCATTTATAAAGCATGCGAGCCGCCTACGTTAAAACGACCATCTAATAGAAAAATTTCGAATTTTTCATTATTTTATTATTACTTTTTTTAAACAACAACTAATTAAGATTCTAAATCTGCTTTACTTTCATGCCTACGATAACTAAAAGACTAGTTAGTTTAATTATTAAAAAAGGGTATTTAAGTATTCGGAAGAGGAAAAACTTTCTATGAAAAGTTAGCTTGTATTCGCAATACACAGGGGACCACCAGCGGCCGAGCAGTAAAATCGCTGAACACTGGTAGTTCGGTCCGAGGTTCAAATACCGCGAACGGGCTGTCTGCATGGGCGTTTTCGTGGTTTTTCCCATATATAACGTGTATACGAGCCAGTTTCCCTTAGAACGTCCTCTACGAAGGCATCCCTCCTCTTAGGCAGATAGCCTTCGAGGCTTTGCCGTAATTAAATAGTCTAACCTAACCGCAATACACAGGGAGAAAAGCACGAAAACCTAACGTGCAGTCAGCTCATTCGGCCAAGACTCGAGTCATGATAGAACTATCAGCACTTAGTGGTTCTAACTATTTGACCTCTGGTGAGGTCTAAGCTGATAACAAGATAATCAAAATCAGGTCTTTTAAATTCAAACTATCGGTTTTGAAATATAGTTTAACTGAGCAGTTTAAAAATTTTTGTATCCGTAAATGCGGTCCTTTCAGCTTTCTATGCTGATACTGCAGAACAGTTTAAAGCTACAGTAGGGTTATTGCTCGTTCTTATTATTAAGTATATTTGTGAAGTCTATTAGTAATTTTTCAGAGAACAGAATATCAAAGTTGAGAGCATTACGTTTTTTGTCATTATTTTCGTATTATTTTCTTTCTGTTCGCTTGCTTCCATTACACAAATTTTGAAGTTTACGAAAAACTGTTTAAAACTCTGTTTCTATATGTGTGGTATCTCTGTGTCTATATATGTGCAGTGTAAGTCACGTTGGTAACCTTTTGAAACCAGGTTTTGCTTAATTTTTATCAAAGTTTTAGCAATTTAAATAATTTTACATACTTGCTTAAAACATGATGCGATGTTTCAATTTTACTTAAGCATGGATGGTATATCTTTCTTGTGTCCTTGTGTATTACTCCAACGACCTCGGCGTACTTTGTGGATTATTTATAGCAGGGAAATAGTAATATATTATATTTGCAAAGGAAATATTATTTACTACGTACATGTATATTATTACGCATATGTTTTATGCTTTAATACTTTTGCATCGATAGAGGCTAAAATCGGTTCCTCTCAAACATCTGAAACGCCTATGTATACGAATTTCTGTTGGAATGGATTTCCTTCCCCTCTCCGTGTCAAGTAGAATGCTACAGGGTTAATAATAACCTACTTATGCGAAGTGATTATTTTTTGTATTGGGGAATCACTGTGAGGTTTACCCACTGTCCCTCGTTTTTCCTTAAGACAGAATTGCAACTGCGAGTATAGGTAACTAAACGTTTACGCTAAACGAAAGAGAGGGAAAAGGTGCATCCAAATTAAGAAACCTACTTTAGTTACTTCAAAAGAATGATTGACATATCATTTAACAATTCCCGAAACTAATAAGCCATGCGTTAGCGTGATGGAGGAACGCAGCAGTTAGAAAATAGACTCAGGCTTTAGGGAAACCTGACAATGTCTGACTGCACGGGCGTTTCGGGCGAGTTAAAATAATTAGATAATGTTTTTTCGACACGAAAATGATAAAAAATACTAGTTGGATGCTTTTCTACATTGAAAACGTATCTGCTATATAGCATAAAGAAGAAAGGAAAATCTATCCGTTCTGCATTGAACGTTTCTTCAAAACATAGTGTTGCCTACGCAAGGGTTCGTAACAGATTGAATGCATACAGAATCGATGATAGCTTGACCTAATTTATTTTTAAAAAAAGAACACTTTACAGTTCTGGAACTTACCACGAAAGTACCCGAACAGCTCTTGCCAGAATCACAGAGTTAATCAGCAGGTACACTTCAAACTACCTGGAAAATTAAACACAGTGAAGTGCAAAGCGCATTTAAAAGGCGAAGCTCACAATACTCCCAGTACTCTGAAGGCTAATGCTAACTAAAAATGAACTAAAAACTAAAAATGCGAGCAGATGCTCTCTCCAGTCTTATATAGTTTTCATCCGGCTGCTGAGAAATCTCTAGTACCTTCCATTTCTCGAAATCACTGGAAGGCGCATATGGTTAAAGTTACATTTAAGGGCATTAACAGCCGGGTGGGTGTGGTTACAGTTACACATAGGAATCAATTATAGTTATTCAATTACAGTACCAATTATTGTTATACAAGAATTGGGCCAAAATGTCGCCAGGTTTAACGACATTTGGTGATATCTCGCCAATATGGCATGATAGCCATTTGCTCAGCATTAAATAGACTTGCCCTGTAATCTTATTTCTCCGTCAAAGCTTCGGTTCTTCGATCTTTCGTATTGCATTATACAAAATTAATAACAACAGTTTCAAAGTTATGATGTCTAAAGCCTAGTATAGAAATCTGCCACGTTTATAAATGCTTTCACTGCTCACCTTATAAAGTATTTTCTACCTCCTTTCTGCCTGCCTTCGTGATGTAACGGTTGCACACTCGGCGCATATACGAGAGGTCTAGTTTCGAGTTTCGGTGAGGGCATCGCTAATTTTTTACGTCTGCAGCATCAAATTAATTTGATGACTCTACAGTGGGGCCCGAACAGGAACGGTGGATGATAATTCTTCGTTGCCAGGATTTGGCGACAGGGTCCTCTAATCACCAGTCGCCATATTAAAAGGAGGAATTTATAAAGTATTTTCTCTCTCCTTTCTTCATGCCTTCGGGATGAAACAGTAGCACACTGGACCTTTATTCGAGAGGTTCATGTTCGATTTCTGGCGAGGCCATTGCTTATTTTTCAATTCTTCAGCATCAAAATAACGTAATGACTCTACAGTGGCGCTCGAACAGGACGGTGGATGATGATGCTTCAACATCAGCATTTGACGATTGGGTTACCCTTATCACTAGTCGTCATTTAAAAGAGGCTCTAACTCCTTTTCGCAGGCCTTCGTGCTGTAACGGTAGCACTTGGAGAGGTCCAGGTTCTAGTCCCGGCGAGGGCATTGCTCATTTTTCACGTCTCCAACATCAAAATAATCTGATGACGCTATAGTGGCGCCTGAACAAGAACTGTGGATTATAGTTCTTCACAACCAGGATTTGGCGATTGGGTCCTCTAACCACCAGTCGCCATTTAAAAGTGGAGTAGATAAGTTTATTTTCTTCCTACTTTCTACATGCCTTCGTCGTGTAACGGTAGCACACTCGGCGCATATTGGAGAGGTCCAGCTTCGAGTTCCGATGAGGGCATTGCTCATTTTCCACGTCTCCATCGTTAAAATAACCTAATGATTCTAAACCTTCCTCCTCTTGGGTATTTATAATCCGTTTCTTTTTATTAACCCCAAAAGTAACAGAGTTTCAGGATCGATAAGCGTTTAAAATAATTTAAAATCTACCGTGCTATTTTTAATTTTTTTAGAGTTCATAACTTAATATACCTTTCTCCTAGCATGTCGGTTTAAAAGTTGATTTCCTGAATTATATTACGACATTATCTTTTATGAAACTTTAAAAGACATCAAAATTCTGACATCCCAAAATTAATATTATAAAGATCTGAAATCCTCCAAGCTTATAAATCAATCTCTTTACATTTCTTTTAAATCAAGAATAATAAATAAAATACTAATTAAGTGATTTTCTAAAAATTCTTTTAACTACTCACATTTTTATAACTTTTATTTAACGCTTTTCCCTTTTTAGTTATTAATTATTTTACGAGTTTTAAGTAAAATATTACTTCATAAAAAGTTCTTAAATTTTTCTTTAAGTTTTAAAATTTATTCTTAGTTAAATCATATAATAATTTAATTTCAGAGACTTTATGCTGAAAATTTATTTTTAAAGCATGCTAATTCTGCTGATACAGTACTACTTGTGGGCATCTGAATAACTGATTATTTGATATACATATACATACATATATATATAACGTAAGAAAGGCATACTAACTAAACTTAAAAGGACCTGTGAGGTCAAGAATTTTGCGCATTGAGCTGCAAAATTTGAAATAATATTAAAAAGTAAATTCTTCAAGCTATAGCCTATGAGCTGAAGTGATATATATATGCTCTTGCCCAAGAGCAATAAATAAAGTACATATCTAAACACTGTAATTTAATATATAAATCATTCATTAGTCAGAAAAGAAGCTTTACCTTCAAGCCTGCAGTCATACTTATACACATCGCTGCCAGGGTCTTTAGTTTTCCTTTTATTTGCCTGTTTATTATTCTAGCTCTTATTCACCCTTACCAATCCCTTACTTACCGATTCGTTCTAGACACAATCTTCTTATCATGTGTTATCGAACATGAACATCAAACAGCAACGGTAGAAGATCAATATTCTATTCAAGCCAAGCTCGTCTCATTAAATCTGTGTAATTTATACCACAGCTCGTGAGATTTGATTGGATGATTTAATATTTCCACAATTTCATTTCCCTTCTGAGAATGCAGGCTTAGAATTTTCCGATATTAATTTGGGAAAGACAATAATACATTTACAATTATCTCCTTACCGCAAATATCTTTGATGATGAGAAAATTTCACGTTTTGAAACAATGTAATGAAATTGATTAAAACGTCAGAGAAATCAATGTAATATCGAGGGCTAAATAGGAGCAAAGAGAAAATCATGAATTTTATTTTTTGGTATGACACGAAACCGGTAACTCTTCACATATCTGAGAATTTGGTGAATTGAACTCTTTTTTGAAATCGTTATAGAGTCATTAGATTATTTTGAAAAAGAAGATGTGAAAACTCCGCAATGCTCTCCCTGGGACTCAGACCTCTTGAATATGCACTGAGTGCGCTACCGTTATACCACGGAGGTATGCTGAAAGGAGGGAAAAAATAGCCCTTTTAAAGGGTGACTGCAGATTAGGGAAGCCAGCTGCCAAATCGCGGCCGTGAGGAATTATTTTCCACCACCTTTTAGTTCGGATACCACTTGTCATTAGGTTTCTTTGGGGAGAAGCAGGAGACTTCAAAATGAGCAATGCCCTCGCCGGGACTCGAACCTGGACCTTTCAAATACGCGTCGAGTGTGCTACCATTATACCACGATGGCATGCTGGAAGGAGGGAGAAAATACCTTGTATCGTTATCATGTTACACACTCTGCGCAATATTATTGCCGTTTCTGACAGAATCTCTCCAGAATAAGTTTCGTATGATTAATGAAAATTTAATTTTCTATGAAGTATATTCAAAAGAGATTAAGAATAATTAGTAGTAGCAATTTAAGGTACATTGATTGATTGTTCGTGTCATATGTAACTGGAGTTAACTCTCTGAGCGTCACGACCGGATTTAAAGGTCATGAGATTTTTTGTTAGTTAGTATATATTAGCTTATAATTTAAGATATTTTTCTGTCTTATTTCCTTTAATAGCATAAATCTCATCTTAATAAAAAGTTTCTATAAATAGAGGCTAAAGTAAGTACATATGTAAATTTACGTAATAAAGTCAGTTTCAATACAGATTTTCTATGACAGATCCGAAAAACAGAGCTAATGCACGTCTGAGATTTATACATAAAGTCATTCATACTTAATGGAAAAGATTTTCTACTTGAATTTTCACATTAGTATTTAGAGATAAGTGACGGAGGACGTGGGCACTGTCACTTTACCTTAATGATTTAGCATTTAGAGATGAAGATTTGGCATTTTCAATATGATGATCTGCTACTGTTTTGTTTGGACTGGAATGCAAAGTAAGAGATTTATTCGAAAAATGGCACATAAAATTTATAAATGGCTCGAAGGTACGTAAACGTACTTACGTGATGTGTGTACGTAAGTGCACTTACGCAAAAATATTCATATCAGAAAATTGTAAAATGATGTAAAAATCGAGGTTATTGCATTTCAAAGAAACGTATTCTATCTAATACATCAAACTGGAAAGAAAAAAGCCTTCAGATGAAAGCAAAAATTTGATGTGCAAGTACTTGACTTCATTGTAGGAAATTATACACATTTTTGCTGAACTTCATTTAAACTTATTTTTCCAAATTATTCTAACTTAATTAACCGAACACTCTAGGCAAGTTGAAAATAACATCAAAAATTGAAGATTTTGAAATTAAATATCTCGGTCAGTTTTTGTCGTATGGAAATCGTCAAATTTATTAAAATTTTATTTTTCTCATAACGAGTATAAATCTTTTCCAAATATAAATGTAGGAGATGGTAGACAGCATTAAAAGTTAGATTTCGTTATGTGTCAAAAATTAATTTATTTCTAAATTTGTAATTGCCAAAACACTTCTCTGACTGGAAATATACAACTACGGCCAACTATTGAAAAATAAACACCGGGTAAGGACTTTAAAGCCAGGTATAGGGGTGAGTATGTATACATATATATATATATAATGTTATATATATATACTAAATAATATTGATTATATTATCTCCTAAGATTAATTATAGTAGAATTATCTGAAAAGAGTGAATCCATACTTAGTAAGTTCTATTTCGAAAGATGTTTTGAAGTAACTTGAATGTAAATTGTTAAAAATGTTTAACGGGGACTAGAATTAAATCATGAATAACAAAATTTCAATTGTGAAAGGAATAAATTAAAAGCAAAAATTAAATTAAATGCAAGTAATCATTGTCATTGATCGGAAATTAGTTGACTTTTTAAGGGGAACAAACCAACTCCCGTTCAACGAACAATAATTGAGGAATAAATACGAAAGTGTTTCGTCCTTTACTCGAGCAATAAGGCGATGCCAAACCGGCAGTTCACGTCAGGCCAAACATTTCCGTGAATAGAAGGGATTAAGAATCAGTGCAGATATCCAAAGAACTCATTCCGATTAAGCATTTTAGCTAATTCAATTTTGAGTGAAAAGCAATTTCTGCAGTAAAATTGATATCGCTCCAGTAACCGTTCCCCGACACCCTCGTATTTGTGCATTTGAGTTTAATATTATTTGTAAAAATTAAACATTGGAAATTGTCATTATGAAATAGAATTCAAAGTATTTGAAATAAACATTACAAAATTACAAAATATAAGAAAAATATTGCAATCTTTGTAAAACCAAATCAAAAAATAAAAAATATATGATATATAATAAGAAAAGTGAATGTACATGAAGATATAAAGGCCAGAAAAAGCATTAACTTACGTTCTTGCTTGTTGGGAGTGGGCAAAGTTCTCTTCGCGTCTGATTCAGAAGGGTTGTGTTTCAAAAAATTCTTTAGCGGCAGCGGAGGCTTTGAATTATATCAGTCGGTAAGACTTATGTGAAGCAATTTATGGTAGTGGGAGGGACTAGGAATTCTTCAGGGACGTATGCTGTGGAGCTCTTATTTGAGTGAAACCGTCTGTTAATTTTTTTTTTTTTTTTGAAAATACTAGTGAATGGAAATTAATTAATTTCTGGCTAATTGTCGTGTCATAACGATTAAGAATTTAAGAAAGGAATTTTCACTGTCAAAGAACTATTTGACAGAATAAAGATTATGAAATAGGCCGATTTTTTTAGTAACAGCATAAGTCTGAAGACAATTAGCTAGTCATACGCGAATATTTTTACAACAAAAATATGCCAATCATTTCCGTGCAAAATGCTGCTGAAATATTAAATAATTGTAGATTAAAATGTAATAAATTTAGAACCAAAACAAAAAAGACATGAAAGAAATAAAATATAAAACCAGTACAATCCGAAATTTACCAATAGAAATATGAAAAGTATCAATTCAGTAAGTTGAAACCTGTTAACAATAGAAACAAAAGGAACATGTATATAAAAAGAAAAGGAAGAGGAATACAATCACAAATCTGATTCAACATTATCAGGAGGAGGTCGACCAATTGATTCGACTTTCTAAGAAAACCACTGTGTTTCTGTTCACCCAAAATTAGCTGATGAACCATTTTAAATTGTTTAATAGTATATGTACATTAAATAATTTAATTAATAAAATATATTTATTTGGCACTGCCGATTGCAATAAAAAATGGCAGTCCCACGTACAAAATTTCAACTTTCTACGGTTAATCCTTTTTGAGATATGAGAGATACATACATAAATATGTTCTTGCGTACAATATGTCATGAAAAAAGTTCCTTTTAAATGTATTTTACAATCCGTTTTGTACAGTACTTTATTCTGTCCGGATGTACAGATGTCACGTACAAAAACTGTCCAGATAATTCGGGAACGTTCGAAACAAACATGTTATTATGCATATTCTTTACGTGCGTCAATACAAAACACATTTATTCTCTATTCCACCCGAGTCAGGCCCACCAGCGGCCGAGCGGTAAAGTCGCTGAATACTGGTAGTTCGGTCCGAGGTTCGAATCCCGCGAACGGGCTGGCTGCATGGGTGTTTTCGTGGTTTTCCCCATGTGTAACGTGTATACGAGCCAGTTTCCCTTAGAAAGTCCTCCACGAAGGCATCCCTCCCCTTAGGCAGATAGCCCTGGTGTGCTTTGCCATAATTAAATACACCACACTCCACCCGAGTCATATGACCACCTCCACGAACGCTAATGGTTAGGACAGATGAGGTTCGGAACCTGTTTTGCTCAGTGCACCCCTTTCACCATTGCTCGACGATCATTCCCCCCCCCTCCCCATTCCAAACTCGAAAAATTAGTATTAGTTTCTAATGTGCTTTATAAATCAACCAAAAGAAAGTACACAAAATATTAATAAGCAACAAAACTTATTAATACTTTAGTACTTTTTAATATTCATAAAATAAAACTGAATACTTGAATGGCTGACCGCATTCACCCCTCCCTGGTTCTAAAACCTTGAATTAAGAGTTCCCTGTCTTAAAAGTCTGGTTAACCTATACATAACGAATATTTTTAGGAGGTAGAATCAGAATCATCAGCATAAATACTTGCAAACGAGAAGTAAAACAAATCTGGTGGGAAAACTAGTGCGAAAACTGTATTTACACTCTTTTGACCAGTTCAAACAGTATTTGTTTGAGCTGGTCAAAGCAAATACTGTTCACTAATTTGTTGTGACGTATGTCAGTATTTTTCTTAATAACAAAATTTAAGTCGCATGAAGAAATTAATAAAAAGCTTATTAGTTTTACTTATTTTAATAGAACCTCTACAGTTTCAATAATTCGTATTCTGAACTATGGAATCTAAACAACTGCATTGTTACTGTATTCCAAAACAGAGACATTGTTTCGAATTATAACCATCTCTAGTTATTTAAGTAACTATGCAGAGTCTTAAACTTCGGGCTTATATAAACTTAAACAGAAACGAAATTCTAAAGTAAGATCTTTTTCGCAAAAGATTTTTTTTTCCTATAGGCTTGAAAGAAAGAATTTCATTTCAGATATTTCCAATCGGATTATAAGAAAGTGTAAGCTTCTTACTGCAGACAGATTTAGATATGCAGACACATAATTTACCCTCCTGAGAAGCTCTTCGTTTCAAGTTGTATATTAGGAATAGACGGTAGTGGTAGATAGTTGTAGCTCTGTGTTACCTAGTCAAAACTCCAATTGCTGAAATGTTGACTCTAGAAGGAATAATAAGCCACGAATATGTATGTATGCGTGCATTTACAAGAACAACAAAAAGTTATAAAGTAACAATTAGTCAGTGTTATGGACAATTTCTATAAAACCTTAAACTCCTTTCCTCTGTATTGTTGTTTTTCTGCATTCCTTTTATTTTGTGAATCATTTTGTTTATTTATTTGCAGCTCTCTGCTTGCTTTATTTATTGCTGCTCTTTTGAACTTATGCTGTATGTATTCGAATTTTTAGCCATATGTTTTGTACATAGATGTTTATTTCTTATAATATAATTGTATGTCTTTCAGTACTGAATCTAGCAATGTTTAAATTGTAAGAAATAGTTCCAGTAGCAAATGAGATATGGGTAAGTACACTCCTGATGGGTCTGAGGGAGCTTCCTGCATTGCTTTTGTACTGTGAATTGTTGTATTTATTTATTACTTTTATGTTGAAAATTGTTTTATTTATTTTTTGCATTACTTTTTTATTCTGAATTGTATTTATTTATTACTTTTATGCTGTGAATTAATTGTGTTATTTATTCTTTTGCACTTCTTTTAAATTATGAATTGTTGTATTTATTTATAAAAACTTTTACGTTGTGAATTGTTTTTATTTTTTTATTTTATATTGTGAATTATTATACTTATTTATTACTTTTATGTTGCGAATTGTTTTATTTATTTTTTGCATTGCTTTTATATTGTTTGTTACATTTATTTTTTGTTTTCATGTTCTAAATTGTGTTATTTATTTTTATACGCTACTTTCATATTCTGAATTGTTGTATTTATTTATTGCTTTTACATTGAAAATTGTTTTATTTATTTATTTGTCGCTCTTAGGGTGATAATTTTAAAGTTGTGTGTATTCGACTTTGTAGCCACATGTTTTGTACATAGATGTTTACTTCTTATATAGAATTGTAAGTCTTTCAATACCGAGTCCAACAACGTTTAACTATAATAAAATATAAAACTTTATTTAAACTATAATTAAAAATAGTTCAAGGGGCTAATGAGATATGGTACGCACCTTAACAATTTTTAAATTGGCAACATTTGATGAACTTGCTCCAATTTGGCAACATTTTGGAATAGTTTTCGAAAATTCGTTTTCCAAGCTTCTCAAATGATATTTCCCGAAGCTTCCTGAAGCCCATCCTACACTATATAACTATGGTTTCGAGGCCCAGGATAAATTAATTATTAAAATTAGTTATTAATCAGCTGTGAAAGATAGCGATTCAAAGAGAATTAATTAGCTGAATTGCATTGCAGAGTTTCTCTGTGAATGATTTTGGGAATTGATATTTCTCATGCGCTATGGAGGAGTTGCTGATTAACCGTGTTATTCTTGCCCTATTTATGGCTGTTTATTTTGCTGGTTGTCATCACTATTTATAATACATTAACAGTTTCTTTTACCGTATCTGTAATGATTATTTAAAGAGACGGCCGAGAATCCGTACCCTCTGAAATATGCACATGCATGACAGGGTGAATAAATATAACATAAAAATTCTCTAAGGTAACTGGGGCTCCTGCAGATTTAATGAACACTGAGCTCAGTTTTCATAACAGAGTTAATGAATGTGTTTACAATCAGTGAATTTCCAATTAACTATGGTAATACTAGGAACAGCATCTATGGTTAAGTCAAAACAACGAAAATCCGAATCTCTTAAAAAAATAATTATTTAAAGAAAATTAAAACAACGGAAAAGTAATAACCCATAGTATAACTAAGCAAAATTATGCTGTTAACAAATTACCTCATTACCTTTCTAATTGAGTAATTTAATCTAGGTAGCAAGTTCATTTGGTTATATAAATTAATTAACATTCAGAACGAAAAAGACACGTCATAAATTACGAAAGAATATACACCATAGCAAATGGTGTGGTGTGGTGTGGTGTATTTAATTATGGCAAAGCACACTAGGGCTATCTGCCTAAGGGGAGGGATGCCTTCGTGGAGGACTTTCTAAGGGAAACTGCCTCGTATACACGTTACACATGGGGAAAACCACGAAAACGCCCATGCAGCCAGCCCGTTCGCGGGATTCGAACCTCGGACCGAACTACCAGTGTTCAGCGACTTTACCGCTCGGCCGCTGGTGGGCTTTCATCATAGCAAATGAAGCTGTTACAAATGCCACAGAGTAAAATATTCACAAGGGAACTTGAAGGATACGGCTTCAAAGCGATGCTTCTAAAAGCGGCGTAAATCTGTAGTGCGTTACTTTTTAGTTTTTTATTTTACAGGGCTTATACAGGAGGATACAAAAATTGTTCGCAACAAAATTTCAAAAACCGTGGAAATTCCAACATGGATGTTAATGGCAATTTACTTTAATGACACCATAATGATGTTAATGACACGCTTGAACCATTACAATCTGTTATTACAGATTTTTAATTGAAGTTTATGCTGTTAGCTTTCAAAGACATTTGTCTGGTGCAAGATGGGGATGAGTTTTCCCCAGGCTGGGAGAATTTTTATGATTCAGCATTACTTTGCCACGCATTCTTACGGAAAAGTTACTGAAAAGCTTAACGTTACAAATTATATAAGCACTTTCAGGATTCAAGAAAAAATTATTGCATTTTATCTGATATATTCATTTTCATATACGGTAATTGTTTTGATTTTACTGGAACAGATTAATCATTTACATATGTTAAATATTAATAATCTAATCTGGTTATATGTAGTTTTTTTAATTGTCTTAGATTTTTTCCCGAAACTACCTAAAATATAGTTATAAAACTTCCTTTAAAAAATGTAATCATTTTAATGTCCAACTACTGATTTCTAGTAATTAATAAAAATGCAGATGGAGAACTGCGTTCATTTCTTTTATATTGCTTAGTTTGTTAAATAATATCAGGTAGTAGTAGTGACGGAGGACGTGGGCACCAACCCTCTACCGTTACTGTTAATCGGTTTTGCCCACCTCCGCCCTTGTCTAGTATTTATTAATAATTCTAAAATTTTTACATTGCCATATATTGTGGCTGATTTACAAATAAAGTTTATACAATAATTGTATTCGCATTATTAACATTACTTATTACATAAATTTCGATTGAAGAATTTTCTCTAATGAATTTCTTTCTTTTGTATTTTCTCTTTATTTTAAACAGTCTATATATTATTTCGTTATCGTGAATTTTCTTTTTTGTTATCTATACTATTTCAACTAGAATAATGTCTAAGTCCTCTTGCAAATTTCCTTTCGTTTTGCTGCAGTTCTTTCATGAGTTTCTCAGTTTCAAGGTTTCTATTGTATTCCTCATATTATACCTTATATATTGTGCTAATGTCTTCCAGAATAATACTTTTATTTCCAAAGTTTTCTGTCTCTTCCTTTTGTAGGTCGTTGAATCCTATCTGTCTTTGATCACACAGAATCAACATGGGTATGTTTTCTTGTAACTTTGTAGGGTTTATATTTATTTTAACTAACATTTATTTTAAGTTTAAACTATCTTTCCTGTCAAGCCTTACTTTCCCCTGGAACTGCCAATGCCAGAATATGTAAATTTGAGTAGAACGCGCAAGCATTCAAATTATCAGCGGAAGTAGTATGATTTAAATAGAAGGAAACAAGTTCGGAGAGAGCTAGTTATTCTTACTTCGCGAGCGCGGAGGTAGAAATCGAGAATTAAAGAACCCCGCGTTGCGGCCTATGTGCTTGGCGGGAAGTAGTTGCAATTGTTCCAGTGAGCTTCAAGTCTGCTGAATTAGCTGCGGTATTTGTAAAACGCGGTGAGTTAGTTATTTTAGAGAGCCTCGTAGTTAGAATCTTGTCTTTATTTTCTTTTCAGGTTATTATTTTATTTTGACTGCCTAGTTGGCAAAGTTTGTAAGCGTCAAGAGGACGCAATTGTAAATTAGTACGTTGAATAAAAAGGGACTTAAACCATTTATAAGACTCTGTGGTTTATACAAGCTTTCACAGTCACCTCTTGGTTGCGTGCTAGTTAGAGGCGCGCAACGTTATATTGGCGCCCGAACACTTATCGAACTGAAATGGCCGAAAACTGGATGGAAGCCGCTGGACAACACCAAGAAATGACAACGCAGTTAGAAGGATTTGGATACCTGGTCCAGACTTTGAGAGCATCAATCAAGCCAAACGTCTATTTCGATGGAAAAAATTCGGTGTCCGTATTTTTAGAAGGTATAGAAAACCACTTTCAGCTCTACCCTGTGCCTGAAAGACAAAAAGTCGCCATCGCCACATCAGCACTAAGAGGACAGGCCGCGCTATGGTGGAAAAATATAGGAAAATTTCTACTAGGTGAATTTGGAAGCCCGACGTATACATTTGAAAATTTCAAAAAATCGTTAGTAAAGGCCTTCCCCATAGTGAAAGATCGCGCACGGCTGGAAGCCGAGCTATATAGTTTCTATCAACGGGATACAGCACAATTGACGGACTTTATTTTACGAAAAATCAAGCTAACGGATATGCTGTATGGCAAGAAACCCGATGCGGAGATTATTGAAATAATATTACCAAGATTGTTACCCGCTGTCCAAGACTACTTTGATATTAGAAACCCAACCACATTGCAGGAACTTTTCGAATTGGCGGTGAAGTTTCAAAATCGCAGAATCGCGGAAAGAGCGAGAGGGGAAACATATTCTCAAAGTACCAGAAGGAAGGAGGAAACAAGAAATGGAAATCGCTCATATGGGGGAAAGAACTATCAAGCTAACGCATCGAAACTTGAAGGGCAAGGCCCAAAAAGAAAATTTGAAAATAAGCATCCGCGTACCCAGAAGACACAGATTGAAAGGAAAGCTTTAAACGACTAGAGGGGCCTGTGAAAGGGAGGGTCCAGACCCCGGAAGTTTTAGAAAAACCCTCAAATAGACATCTAAATACAGTCATCGTAAAAAACTCACAGCTACCAATTATACAAGTCCTGGTTGGCGATGTACCAGTAGAAGCCCTCATCGATACAGGAGCAGAAGGAAATTTCATGAGTGAAAAGTTCTTCAAAAAGAATTTTTATAGGATACGACTCTTTAAAACCAGAAATACGGAAATTATAGCGGCGCAAGGAAAAACATGTCACTGCATCGGGAAAGTATCATTAAACATACAGGTAAAAGAGGAAAATCTCAAAGTATTAATTTTTGTGGTGAAACACCTCCAACACTCTCTTATTTTAGGTATGGACTTTTTAAGGGCCGCGAGGGCCAAATTAAATTTTCAAGATAGTTCCGTGGTGCTGGAGATGGACCAGAGGGTGGTGGAACCGGTGGAGACACCTGAATTGGACCTTAGCCATTTGAATGACCAGGAAAGTAAAGCAATACAGCAAGTGGTGAGTAATTTTTCTCATTTGTTTTCAGAAAAACCGGGAAACTGTCAGATCGTGACTCACAAGATTCAACTAAATGCCGAAAAACCTTGTAGGACTAAACCTTACCGCTATGACAAACAAAAAGACGTAATCATCGAAGAATATATTCAGGAGATGTTAAAGAATAAAATAATAACGCCCATAAATAGTGAATACGCGAGTCCAGTCGTACTATGTAGGAAAAAGAACGAGTTTCCTCCTTCGGATAAAAGGGCTTGGAGGTTTGCTATCGATTATAGAAAACTAAATAGCATAACTAAATTCCCAGTTTACCCTTTGCCGGTTATAGACGAGATCATTAGACAGATCAAATCGACAAGATATATGTCTACTTTGGACTTAACGTCTGGCTACTATCAAATAGCTATGAGACCCGAAGATATACATAAAACCGCGTTTATAACAAAATCGGGCACTTATGCATTTTTACGCATGCCTTTTGGGTTGTGTGGGGCCCCATCAACATTCCAGAGAGCTATGGACATTGTTCTAAAGCCTGTCCTAGGAAAATCAACTTTAATTTATCTAGATGATATAATTATAACGAGTAGTACGTTGGAATAACACGTTAATGACCTCGAACAAGTTTTTAAATTATTAAAAGAGGCCGGTCTTACAATTAACGCCTCAAAATGCAAGTTCGCAACTAAAGAACTTAAATATCTCGGTTATAAAATTTCGCAAAAGGGTATAGAAACGCAAGATTCAAAGATAAAAGCTATTAAGAATTTCCCACCGCCCAACACCGCCAAGAAACTTTCGTCTTTCCTTGGACTATGTTCTTACTATCGATCTTTCATAAAAGATTTCGCTAATATTGTTGAACCACTCTTAGTAATCAAAAGAAAAAAGAGTAAATTTACGTGGACAGCGGAAGCGAACACAGCTTTTGAAAGATTAAAAGAAGCGCTTATTAATGCCCCTGTTTTAAAATTCCCTGAGGGGGACGAAAACCTGGAAATTGCGGCAGATGCATCAGACTATGCGGTGGGTGCGGTTCTTATGCAAAATAACCATCCGCTGGCATTTTTTAGTAAAACATTGAATCAAACACAAAGGAATTATACAGCTACAGAAAGAGAAACATTAGCCGTATTAATGGCTGTACACAAATTTCGAGTTTATTTCGGCAAATCGCCAGTAACAGTCTTTTCGGATCATGCGGCTGTTGGTAGACTTTACTCGGGAAAAAACCTAACGCCCAGGTTAATAAGATGGGCTTTAAAACTCCAAGAATATAATATCACAATAAAATATATACCGGGTAAGGAAAACAATGTAGCTGACGCACTTTCTCGTATAAAACTGGACGATGAAGGTAATGAACTTAAATGCGCTGTGTTGACTTCAAAAATTTTAGATTCTAGAGATACGGTTATTACTGAACTGAAAGCTGATCCTGAATTTGGAAATATCTATGCTTATTTGAAAGACCCCGAAAGCTTTGAGCACACAGATATCGATGCGATAAGAAATAGAGCAAAAAACTATGAAATAATAGATAATTTATTATTCTATACGAAAACAACGAACGAAAATCTTGAGTATAAGCCAGTCATCCCAGCCTCGCTTCGATTAAGCATTTTGAAGGAGTTGCACGAAAAAAAAACAGCGGGCCACCTCGGGGTCAGAAAGACTTTAAAAAGGGTACGCGAGGCGGTATATTTCCCGCAATTATACAAAATAGTAACGGCGTATGTCAGGTCCTGCAATCAATGTCAGTTAATAAATGATATTAATTACAGCCCGGCCGGGTACTTAAATAGCATTCGCGCTACATTTCCGAATGAAATTCTAGGCATAGATCTCCTTGGTCCCTTCCCCCAGAGCGAGTTAAATAAAAATCGTTTTCTTTTAGTAATAGTAGATCATTTTTCAAAATGGATAGAAATTGTTCCACTTAAACGCGCGTCAGCCAAAACAGTCGCAGATGCATTCTTACACAGATACATTTTAAAATACGGTGCACCGATAAAAGTCATTAGCGATAACGGAAAACAATTCATTAGTCAAATATTTGAAAACATATGCAATGGACTTGATATACGCCATATCAAAATGGTTCCGTATAGACCACAGGCTAACATAGCAGAAAGAGTTAATAAAAACATTGTAAAAATAATTCGCAGTTACGTTAGCACACATCACAAGCGCTGGGATGGCTACATAAATGAATTAGCTTATGCTTTAAGAACGGCACATCATGATACTACGGGAAAAACTCCAGCAGAATTATTTTTAGGCAGAAAGTTAATTACGCCTTTAGATAAATTATTCTTTGTGCAACAAAGAGAGCAGGAATTTAGACAAAAGGACGTGCAAAAACTAATTGATCAGGCGCTTAAAACTTCGGATACGGCAAGAAATAGACAAAAGTTATATTACGATAGAAAACGCCGTGAAGCAGATTTTAAAGTTGGGAATAAAGTATTGAAACGGAAATTTTCTTTATCAAGTGCCCCAGACAATTTTATGGCAAAGCTAGCTCCAAAGTTTGAAGGCCCCTATGTAATTCAGGAAATCAAAGGAGTAGTCTTATATCTTGAAAACGAGAGAGGGGAAATCTGTAAAGCAAGTCCCGACCAGGTGAAAAAATACTATAATCCAAATGATTTTGAAATCCTTAAAAGTTTCTTGCAGGACTCAAGTCTAAACGAAATAGAAGGGCCAGAGACTGCAACAACTATTCCACCACCCAAGAAACGGAGGACTGAAGAGAGACCTAGCACTTCTACAACCCGGACGTCGGCATCAAAAAAAAAAAAGGATTTTCAAACTCCGGCGTTTAAGAAAAACAAAAATACAGATGAACCGGGTAAAGAAACCGTAGTAAAGACGAAAACACCACCTACAAAAGATGGCAGGAGAAATTACACATCAAGGAGAGCGCGCACACGGCCACAGAGTCAGGTGCCAGCAAGGCCGCCGTTCCGGAAACGGAAACGCCAACAGGAGGCACAAAAATACGACGAACAGAAGAAATTCAAGAAGGACTCCAGACCGGAGGACGTCAAGACCAGCCGTCCCAGGCAGAAACGCAAAGGACAACAACCAGACGATTACTCCGTCAAGAGGCCAGCATGTAGAGGACGCAAAAGAAAGATCAACGGGGACGACACGCGGAGATCAACAAGGAGAAGATTGACATCCATGACACCTCTAACTTGGGATCAGTTTTGTCAAAAACGGATGACGGAGTTTCAAGCATCGAAAACTCAAAGCTAAGTTAAAACCTTCTATAAATTTTTTTTCTCTTTTGTTCCGAAATGTTATGCATAAGTACGAAGTTCTATGTTTTGACGAAAGTCAATATGTCTCGGTTGAGACTTAGTTTTGTTTTACTTTATTTAGCTAAGGCAAAAGTATTATTTTCTTTAAGTGTAAAAGCTAAAAACAAGCATTTTCTGTTGGTCGAAAGACTAATTCTGTTATGTTAAAGCCAAAATTTGGCCGGAGATAAAAATAACTTCGTATTCTTGTACTAATAAGAATTTTAGTTCCAGTGCCGCCAGCTTCGCGAAGAATGAGTAAAGTAAAAATTTATTTTCTCTTATTCATTTTATGGTAAATTGTAAAAAGCATATGTAGTAAACTTTTGTAAATGTATGTAAATACTTGCATGTTATGTGAAAGTAGAATTTAGTCTAGAAGCATAAAATTGTAGATGCTAAAAGTGAATGCTTAAAAGCAATGAAGTCAAAATTTAAGTATTAAACTGTAAAGTCATGCTTTAGAGCGAAAGCCTGCATGTTTAAAGATGAATGAGGGGGAAGTTAGAATGAATGCGTTTTGTAGGGTTCTCCACCTACATTTGAATTTTTAAGAATATTAAAGTAGCTCATTGAGTTGTAGAATGTCGAGTAAGGTGTGTCTATTTGGTCGTTGATTTCTAACAAATCATGGTGGTTAGGGGAAGTGTTGTAAGACTAAAACACGAATATTCCCGTTTGACACCACACATGGTGGAGAGCCAGGGTAAAGTTAAATTAATGCTTGAAAAATTGAATGAATGTGAAGTAAGCAATAACTAAGAAAAACGAATCGTTAAAAACAAAAATTTATTGTGTCAAGAAAGTGTAAATTATAATGTATGTAGAAAGATACTGATACTTATTCCTTCCAAGTGCTGGAAGGAAAGACCAAGATTGATTGATGAAGTCCAGGAAAAGTTGCTGTAAGAAGAAAACTCTGTAACGACTAACAGAATTTTAATTGTTACATAAGATTTTTTTGTGTAAACGAGGCTTTCGCCAGTTAGTTCAGAATTAGATAAACTTACAACAGGTCGTTTGTAGGACCTGCTTCCAAGTTTTCCAAATTCTGGCAGCGGCAAATGTAGGGTTTATATTTATTTTAACTAACATTTATTTTAAGTTTAAACTATCTTTCCTGTCAAGCCTTACTTTCCCCTGGAACTGCCAATGCCAGAATATGTAAATTTGAGTAGAACGCGCAAGCATTCAAATTATCAGCGGAAGTAGTATGATTTAAATAGAAGGAAACAAGTTCGGAGAGAGCTAGTTATTCTTACTTCGCGAGCGCGGAGGTAGAAATCGAGAACTAAAGAACCCCGCGTTGCGGCCTATGTGCTTGGCGGGAAGTAGTTGCAATTGTTCCAGTGAGCTTCAAGTCTGCTGAATTAGCTGCGGTATTTGTAAAACGCGGTGAGTTAGTTATTTTAGAGAGCCTCGTAGTTAGAATCTTGTCTTTTTTTTCTTTTCAGGTTATTATTTTATTTTGACTGCCTAGTTGGCAAAGTTTGTAAGCGTCAAGAGGACGCAATTGTAAATTAGTACGTTGAATAAAAAGGGACTTAAACCCTTTATAAGACTCTGTGGTTTATACAAGCTTTCACAGTCACCTCTTGGTTGCGTGCTAGTTAGAGGCGCGCAACGTTATAACTTGATTTTCAAGTTTATAATATCTTTATGATAATTTAACTACCAATGTGTCATGTCTTCCTAATCGCGAAAAGTCAGTATTTATTTATCGTAATTTGAATGCATGTAAATATTAAATGCATGTACATTTTAAATATAATATGTATGATAGATACTTTTTGCTAGAAATTAATCACTTTTTCAAATTATGAGCACTGATGTTATTTGCTTTACTCGATTATAGATTTCACTTCTTTATTTATTGTACTATTACATCTTTATTATAACTTGTTATATGAAATTATATTACTTGACATAAATCTGTGCGCAATTTTGTTAGGATGTCCATTGTTTTTGTGATTTTTTGCGCTGTCTATATTTGTTTTACTAAGAATTTACTAAAAGCTTGAATACTGTAAGGCGCTTATTTTCGCGGGCCGTAATTTTCTCGAAAATGAATTATGTCGGTGATTTCGCGAGCTGAAAATTTCGCGAATTTTATATTAACAGAACCGAAAGTTGAAAAATTTCAGAAGTACCTAAGTAAAGTTGAGAAAAATAAAAAATTCGATTGAATTGTTCGACTTTTTTAAGGCACACCAAGATCCTCTTTTTCTGACTGAACTAGAGAAGAGGAATTTATTCCAGTTTTTGTGCCCGCTTCCTGCACAGGAGAGCTCCAACCTTTGGACTTGACTGTAAATGGCGAGTTCAAGCGTTTGCTTAAGAGTGAGTTTATACTGAATGGTATTCGAATGAGCTTTATTTTCTAGAGGAAAAAGAATCTGTGGACTTGCGAATATTACGACTAAAACCGATTCACGCTTTTCTTGGCTTGTGCGCGTATTTAACGGTATTGAAGCCAAACATGAGATAATTTTGAATGGCTTCAAAGAAGCTGGTATAAATAGTATTTTAAGTAAATGAGCTGCCTTCTATTAATTTTATTGTTTTATATTCGAGAAATATAGTTGTATATTATTCAAAAAATAGTTATAAGAAAGAACGTTGTCAAGAAAAAGCTTGTAACTATGCAATAAATCATTAAATTTTGGGTAAGTGAAAAATTTCTGATTTTTTTATTATTATTTGTGGCGGAAAAAAGTATTTCGCGAGGCTTCAAATTTCACTATTATGACGAGCTCGCGAAATTTAAAAGCTCGCGAAAATAAGGCCCTTTACAGTATTTGTTGTTGGAATTAAATACGAAAATCTTTAGTGAGTGGGCAGTTAGTAATGTAATGTTCGGGCGTTCCCAGCTGGCCACAAATACAGGTACTCGCGTTTGAAATGCCAAACCTTTCGAAATATTCGGGGAAAGGTCCGTGGCTTGAAACAAAACGCATTAATTGTGGGTTTGCAATTAGCCGCTGTGCGTTTACCTTGGCAAAGTGTTGATGTGTTCTTTTATCCGTTTCACTGTTATTCCATTCGTCTTGGCATTTTGATATGGCAATTGCTATAAGATGCCTTTCTAGATGAGAGATTGGCTATGGGATATCTCTAAATTATGCATCTTAGCCTATAACAGCCTCTTTAGATAGTTGGTCCACTATTTCATTGCCGTATATTCCGGGATGACCTTTTATCCATTCTAGAGTTATTTTGAATTGCGTAGAGTGTGGAAAGGCTGTCAGATGTTTATGTCTGCAAAGTTCTGTAACGTATTTTATTGCTTTACTTATTGCCATCGCCTCGGCTTGGAATACACTATTATTTTTGTGAAGATGATCCTTCCATTAGTGAATTATGATGTCATTATGAAGTGTCACGAAAGCGCATCCAACATTCTCATTCATTTTAGATCTATCAGTATAAATCTCATATTCTGTAGCAGAAAGAAGGTAATTATTACTTTTTTAACCCGAATTCCTAATCCATGTATTGATGGATGAGTTTCTAGGTGATTTGTCTGTCGTTCATAAACATATGGGGATAACTGTGTATCATTTAAAGTAGCTACGTGGCGCAGTAGTTTTACTTGCTGCATTGTGGCTCCTAGCTCTGTACTGATATGGAGTGGTAAAAAACCGGCCAGGACATTTATTGCATTTGAAGATGTCGTTCGAAAGGCTTTAGTTATATTTAAAGCAAATGGTCTTTGTATACTCAGAAGATGTTTAATTCTTCGTCCCTGCATTGGATATGCCCATATGGCTGCACAATATGTGACATTCTTTTCAATAACTATATGAAAAAGGGCCTTTCGGATATGTGGATTCAGTCCCCAATGCTGTTCTTGCATTTGACGTAGTTTAATTGCAACATCACTAGTACGCTTCTTGATTTCTAAAATATGGGGCATTCAATTCAGTTTTTGGTCAAATGTGAGTCCTAAATATTTAAGTTGCGTAACCATTTTGAGGCTATTGCCTTGTAGACAGATCGTCGGACGATGTGCCAGCGATCCTACTTTGTTAGGCACTAGGAGGACTTTTGATTTATTTTCCACTATGGTTAGTTTAAGATCTTGACAAAGGGTATCACCACTACAGAAATGGCAGAGGAAATGTCTATGAGCGTAGGAAGTGTGCACACAATACTGCGTGAAAGGTTGCGATACTGCAAGGTTTGTGCGCAATGGGGGCCAAAACATTGCAAATATTAACATTTGACTGAGGAACAGAAGATTCACGCATGTCTGTTTCCATGCAACACCTTATGCGGTATCATGAAATGGGAAACAAATTCCTTTCAAGGATGATTGCCTGTGATGAAACATGGGGCCATCACTTTGATCCAGCCACCAAAAGCATGAGCATGGAATGGTGACACTTCATCCCGACTCCCAAAAGAAGGCTCACACGTCCCATAGAATTGGTAAAATCATGTTAACGTGCTTCAGACGTCGATGACCCACTACTGCTGGAATAGCTACCTACAGGCACGACTGTCACTGTTGCCACGTACCGTGCCACATTGCAGACACTAAGATAGAATATCAAGAGCCGCCAATGTGGCATGCTGCCACGCAGGGACGATCATTATCATCCTCTTGCATGATAATGCTCGTCCTCATATTGCTGTCGCGTGCCAAAAATTGTTATGGAAATTCCGCTGGGAGGTTCTCGAACATCCTCTTACAGTCCGAATCTTGCACTCTCGCTGTGTGACTACCACATCTTCGGTCCGCTCAAGAAATCTCTGAAAGTACGGTGATTTGCCAACAATAATGAGATCCAAGTTGCCGTTGAAAAATTGGTTCCATAAACAACCCCGAAGCTTCTTTATCCAGGGTATCCATCGTCTCGTTGACCACTGGGACATTTGTGCAACCAACAAGGTGATTTAGTCTAGGCTATCTGTTACGTCTGTATTACTTCTTTCTTTTGCATGCTAATTTATATTAATATCATTAAACCATTTCTCAAACCGACTGTAGTGCATCTTTCATTTGAACGACCCTTATGTAGTATATGTATATAATTACAAAACAATTTTTTGAAACAAAATATTATTATGCCTAGTATTTTCACGCATTAAGCTGCTGAAAAATTATCAATAAAAACATAAAGTAAGAAATTTAGAACTAATTTTTCACAAATGCCTAAAATTGAAATTCATAAGTAATTAATTTCAAATAATCCTATAAATGCAAAAAAATTTTAATATCAAAACTCTTCAAGCAAGCAATATCGCAATTCAAAAAATCAATGAAATTTTATATCTATATATATATAGAGAGAGAGATGTAAAATATAAAAAATACGACGGTTTTGCTCAATTGTCTGTTTCGGCGAAACGCGTAATGGGGTTAGCTTGATTCGACGTTCAAATAAATGAAATTTCCCTTGAAAAGCCAGTTTGGAAGTCGAATTGGGCTAATTTACCATTTTCCGCTTACTTTTTATCTGTTTCTGTGTTTTAATGTTTTACATGTCTAATGGTTTGATTTTCATATGTATTAATTTTTTTAAAACGTGTTGAACCTTTTGGAGCAGCAGCTCTTGGTAACTTTTAGGCGAGCTTACTACAATTTATATATATATATATATATATATATATGGTTCGAGTGTGGATATATATGGTGAGTGGATGCATATATATTTAGTTTTGGGGTTTGAGTACCTGCGAATGAGCTGGCTGCATGGGTGGTTCCGTGGTTTCCCGCATGTGTAACGTGGATACGTGTTTTCCTTAAAGAAACCTCCACGGACCATCCCTTCCTTTTAGTATAGTGCCTAAAGGCAGAGTACCTAATAAGTAAAAAAAAAAGCACTCTTAACTGAATCTTAATTAATATTTTATTATATTAATTAAAGTTAAGAAATCGTTAGCAAAACTCCCAAAATACCACATCATTGCAGAAATCCTCATCATATATATATATAATAGTAGTAGGTAGATATATATATGTATATACATTACATAATATATGACATATTTTTATATATCTTATAAATATGTCTTCATTAGCAAATGCTAACTAAAGCAAATTTAGCGCAAAATTACAAATTAAATTAAAATGGAAGCTTTTCATGAATAGTTCTTTTTTAACTTATGATACATTCATACACTTTCTTTTATAAGTATTTCAATACATTTTCAAATATCTATATAATTAGCTAGTAAGACTGCCCTACGAAATGTCCACTTGTTGAGTCAAAAATTACAATAATGAATTCAAAAACGTAACCATAATGATATTGATCGTTGAAAGCTTAGAGATAAACCCGATATAATGAGGGAAAATGTGTATCTTATGATTTTAAAATATGTAAAAGAAGCAAAGAGCAAACTTGATGACGTTCATTTAAAAAAAGTGTTTAGATATAAATCCTGTGTGTGAGACTAAATAATGAGGAAAAGCCTTTTTAGAAGATTAGTATGCAAAATAATGAGCGCATTCAGTGACTAAGGAAGGATTGAGTTATAATATTATTATATTATACTAAATACTTAAATAATCTAGGATATACGTAGAAGGTCAATTAACAGTGAATGAGTATGCAGTAAATATACGGATAAATAGTTTAGAAAAAATATAATTCCTACTACTTCTATTTCTAAGGTATTAACGCTTCTTTTGTAAGCAGTGCTTAACAACAGCCAAACGATAAAACCTCTGAACATAGATAGTTCGATCGAGCCTCTGACCCTTGGAAACGGACTGATTGTACGGTTTTTATGGCTCTTCACATGCGTGACGTGAATAGAAGCAAATTACCATCACAATTTCCTCCATGATGGCATCTATATTCTTATGCTTATATCTTATAGCTCTCACGAGCTCTCCCTTAATCCCATGTGAAATATGAATACGAACCAGGTACCGTTCGAAAGACCTCCACGAAGGCATCCCTTCTCTAAAGCAAATACTCCTAATAAACTATAATAATCTTAGTATGCCAGGTTACATATGATAGATTTGGATGTAATATAAAAATTCCAAATCTGTCATAAGCAGCCTAGGAGAAGGTTATTGATGCAAAATCGTAGAAATTATTATAAGGATTTTAAGTTTTACTAACGTTTATTTTATTTTAAACTTTGCTATCCTCTTTTATTTTCCATTTCCGGCCAGAATAAGCGTGAGGAGGATTTTTATGTTAATGAGATTGCAAAACTGTATAGGCATTTAAGAAGTGGCTTCTAGTCGAGAGAGAGAAAGCCCACCAGCGGCCGAGCGATAAAGTCGCTGAACACTGGCAGTTCGGTCCGAGGTTCGAGTCCCGCGAACGGGCTGGCTGCATGGGCGATTTCGTGGTTTTCCCCATGTGTAACGTGGATACGAGCCATTTTCTCTTGGAAAATCCTCAGTGAAGGCATCCCTCCCCTTAGGCAGATAGGCCTCGAGGCTTTGCCATAATCACACACACATACGAGAGAGAGAAAAGCCCTGTTGCTGCCCTGCTACGCTCGTGCTTTTCATCAGTTCATGTCTGCCTCTATGGCCAGAACTTAGTTTCTGCTGATATACGGGGGGTATTGTAGTATTTTGCAATTCGCTCACTACATACGTAGTGTCAAAGGCCAATTTTCGCGTTAATCGTCTCTGTAAAGAATTTAAATCTTATTTAGTTAAGATAGTTATTAAGTAGCTATTTCTTATTTTCTGCGTTTTAGACCAAAAGTATTGGTCTCTGTATCTCGAAGTGCGGGAGCACCTGTACGCTGTAAGAAATAAAGGTTCTCGTTAATATCTCCTCTTCTAGTTGGATTGTAATCTACACTCACCATTGCCAAGGTAGGCAATTTGATTATCTTAGAACTTGAGTGTAGCCCTGTGACTGTAGTTCTTAAGGTATTAAGTTTTAAGTGTGTGATTTTATATATAACCTTCACTTTTCTCCCTGTCCGACAATTCCAGTCTAGTTTCTAAGCGCGAGTTACCACCCCCCTAAAAAAAGGCTCTATAATTTATAGCGTTTATCTCCCTGCAGCTTCATCCGGTCTGTACTTTGAGTGTAAGGCCTGGTCTTCTCTTAGAGCGCATGCGCGTTTAACAGTGCTACCTACAGGATTAATTTGTAATCTCTCTCCATACAGAACTGTTTATATTTTGGACTTATTTTATTAACATTATCAGTAATATGATTATGCAACAGTTCCCTGTATTGTTATATGTATATCGGTTATTTCGTTGTTTCGCATAATTTATTTCTTTTGCTTTCATTAGGTGTTTTTACTGAATAATAAGCAATAATAAGCTTACTGTGTATTTTATGTGATGTCATTTGACGCTTATTATTAATTGTATTATTTTGAAACTGTAAATTGCATGGATCAGTACTGACACATGTTCATACAGAGTAGGTGGCTCCAATTGATAAAAGTTTCTAGGTCCCAGCCCTCCTCATAAAGGCGAATTTTCTATGTAAGTGCGTGCGTTTGATTTAAAATCACTTAATATAATTTGCTTCGTTAAACCCCTTTTTTTTATTTAATTCACACTTGAGCATCGAAATTTTATATATAGGTTCTCTTTAACTTCCTATTACCAAACCACTAATTCCTATAGCACTAGCCGCAATAATTTCGGCATCATTTGCATTTTAATTACTTTTAATTGGATTTAATTAGACATTTATTTCTCTTGTTTATCCTCACCTAATAGCCGTGTCAATCCCCTAACTAATTTTTCCCCATCCCCCCTAGATTTAGCTCTCACTAGATACTCAATTTATAGTTAACACTTGCACAGCCCCATCGACTCGGACTCGAGCCCCCTACCCCAGCTTTTCCCCATAACTTCGAACCTGCAATTATTCTCATTGATAAGACTTACTCTGATTTGTATTACCTCGTGTTTAAAAAATCAGACAATAGCCACCTAGCCTGTTTTGATTTTGTCTGCATAATTATTACTAACTAAAATTTATAATTAATTTACTAATTATGCAAAAGTGAAGAAGTCCTGGTGGCTTTATACGTAATTTCAGTATCAAAATTTGTCACAATTTATTCTCAGTTCAACATCAGTATTCCCGCTTTCAATTGACATTATCGTATTCAAGATTACTTATTTGAAACAGCTTATATGCATACACTGAGTACTCATGGCATCTAAAGATTTTTCAGCACTACACTCAAATAACATTGTAGACACCGCTAATAAGCTCATTTCTCAAGTGGACACTGCAAATACTGGAGAATTCACTGAGGCAACATATAGCACCCCTCCTTCCTCTCCAACTGCTAGGAAGCAGCTGGATTGTAACGTATCTTCTGTTCTCTCTACACCGACGTCACCCTCTTCTTCCAGGTCGTTTTCGACATCGCCTGTTTCCCATCAGCTGTTTTTCTCTCCCGATCATCAGTTACCATTTAAAGAGGCTTCTCCGCTTACGAGAGTAGAAAAAGTAAATCGATTGATTGATAACATTCTATCACATATCGAACCTAACAGGGGAAGTCACAAGCTGACTGATACTGAGATTTTGGTATTCAGTAAATATCTTACTGAGATTCGGGTACAACTATCAGAGCAAGAAGCTACCATTGCTAGGCAGGAGGGAGTTATTAAAGAGCTAAGCAACTTAGTATCTATGCAGTCTAACTCTGCAAAAGCAGAGAACTCAGATTAACCTGATAAGCAAAAAGGCCTTACAAGAAAAAAACGCACATTCTTCAGCCTACCTTCATAAACCTCATCGCGCTAGTGAAGAAGACGTATTACACCGTGAAGTGGTCATTGAAGTACAATTCACAGAAGTCGTTAGACGGAGGAAACCCAAAATGCTAGAAGCACCAGCTAGAACACAGGCGGAAATCAATTCGGTTCGTCAAGCAAATCAAAATTCATCAAATCCTCCTTTTCCGGATCACGTTCTCCTGGTCAGCTCCAGGGCCTCGAATAAGACTCCCGAAAGTATACGGAATCAGCTTGCTTCGGAATTAAGTACGCATCAGTTGGGGGCACCTATTATTCAAATTCGTCCTACTAGAAGTCAAGAGCTTTTAATCCGGTGTCGTACGGACACTGATATCCATAAAATACGGAAAGCGATTGAAGAAATACCACTTCTCAAGGACACTCTGTTGTTGCGCCTGCCTCGTTCCAGGAAAAGCAGGATTATCATTTTTGGAGTTCCAGCAGACTCTCAGCCTGAACACATTTCTGCTGCTTTATCGGGACATGTACCAGAGCACTCCCCAGAGTCCTTTCGACGAAGTCATTTCACAAGATCCCGTGATCCTCATCAGGTCAACTGGATTGTAGAAGTAGATCCTGCATTGGAAGAAACATTAACCTCCATTTGAAGAATTTACATTGGCTTTTCTTCCTGCCCTTTGAAGAAGTACATAAGAATTCTGAGGTGTTTCCATTGTCAACAATTTGGGCATCTGAGCAGATATTGTAGGTACGAGACAGCCTGTGCCCACTGCAGACTTAAGGATAAATCATCAGACTATAAGTCAGAAACACAGGGCTGCGTTAATTGTACACGCGCTAACCAATCAGAAGATAAGTCTCATCCGGTAGATCATTCTGCAAGCAGTAGGAATTGCCCAACATTTCAAGAGCTACTTCGTGCCCAGAAACATAACAGCATTCAAGACTTGCAAGGATTGAAATTTATGCAGTGTAATTTACAACGCTCAAGAGCGGCAACAATCAACGTCTTGCAACTCAAAAATAATCTTAGAGCCGATTTTCTTCTAATGCAAGAACCCTACATCAAACAGAATAGACTTATAGATTTACCGGCCACCAGTAAACTTTGCCTGTCAGGTAATAAGCTGGCTGGTTTAGTCTATGATGGTCCACTTACTCCAGTTCTACTGAGGAGTACAGATCACACGGTTTCCATCATCTTTGAAACCTTACGGCAAAAACTTATAATTACCTCAGCTTACTTTCCTCCTAGTGCAAATTTAGATCTTGTTATCAGGGAGATAAAACTATGTCTTCCGTTTTCAGCAACACATAATATCATCGGGGGAGACTTCAGTGCCACCAGCTCTTTATGGGGAGTAAAAAGGGATAATTCGAGAGCTTCAACGGTTATAGACTTCGCTTCAGCGAATAACTATATCATCATAAACCCCCCTGATTCTCCACCGACGTTCTGGACCTCACGAGTAGAAGTATGGCCAGACTTGACCTTAGTTCTAGCATATACTGCACCTTTTATTCAAAACTGGAGAGTTGCAGAAGAATTCGTTGCTAGCGATCACCGCTTGATAACTTTTGAACTAGGCCTACCTACCAATTTCTTAGTTAGGCAAAGTTATAAAACTAGATATGGTGGGCATAAGCGGTTTCTGGACCACTTACTTCAGCATTCTCACAACGTAATTCCTTTATTTGAAAAGAGCACGAATAAACAAATGCTGGATGAAGCTTACCAACGGTTTCTGGAGAACATAGAAGATGCATGCAAATATGCATACAAAACTAAGCTTTATCGCAGCAATACTAAGACACATTGGTGGACTCAAGAACTTAGATCGGAGCGAAGTAGAGTTCGTGCTTTGCGTAGAAGAGCTCAAGCGACTAGCGAGCAGGAATTAAGACTATCACGTATGACAGAATTTAAAAAGGCTAGAGCACTTTCATATTTACCTCACTACAATGCTAAGCTTTCCTCTTGGCGTACTTATTGCGCGCAGACAACGAAAGCTTACGGACAAGCATTTAAAATTGCATCGAATGAAGTATTTAGTCCATCGACTATTCCACGCGACATGCTACCAACAGCGTTATCACAGGTGGAAGTACTTAAGCATCTACTTGATAACATTTTTCAGGAAGATAATCCTGCTCATGATAATGAATTACATAAGCTCATTAGAAATAACTTGGATAATTACTATAATAGAAGACATTTTGATAATGAACCCACCCGAACTGCTCTGGAGGTAGGACGTATTGTCAAGGCCCTGAACACTAACAAAGCGCCATGTCCTGATGAGGTGGATAACACTCTCATCAGGATCATTTATGACAAAATACCGGAGCTTCTTATGTCAGCTGTCATAGCTTGCTGGAAAATTCGTAGCTCTCCCCGGGATACAAAGGTAGCAGAAGTAGCTGTGTTCTTAAAACAAGGAAGGGATCCACCGTCCCCATTCTCATATCGACCAGTTTGCCTTCTTCCATCATTTGGCAAACTCTTAGAAAGGATCATCTTGGCCCACTTCCAGTTTCACCTCAATAGGATCCAGGGCATCCATATTCAACGATAGGGCTTCAAAGCGAGTTTTTCTACAGAACACGCATTACAGCACTTGTTAAGAATCATTATGCCTAACAGAAGAGAAGATCGACACACGGCAATAGTTGCGCAAGGCAATAGCCATAACTAGATGTGAAAGGTGCTTTTGATTCCCTCTGGTGGCCTGACATTATTGACAGCCTCGAACTAACTGGCTGTCCAGGCACCTTAATGAATCTTACAAGAAGTTACTTGGAGGATAGATATGTACAGGTCACCTTAGATGGAGGAAGGGCTATGAAATCCCTTAAAAGAGGCTGCCCGCAGAGATCGTGTCTGGGTCCGACATTATGGAATCTTGTTGCGAATTCTGTATTCCAACTCTATGACGGCAAAGAAGGACTTTGCTTACTCGCATATGCGGATGACTTTCTCCTCATTGTGTCAGGACGAAGTGACTTGAGAATCCAGAGAACGGAGAACCCAAGAGAAAGCACATGCTTCAAATTTCTGCAAATAAAACAAATGCCTTAATCATTGGAAGGAAAAGCCCGTTACGAAGGAACCCGTGCCTTAGACTTGAAGGGTCTTCTATTAAATTTGTAAAAGAGTTAAAATATCTAGGAGTGATCGTCGATTCCAAGCTGTCGTGGTTACCGCATCTAAAACACGTAAAACAACGAATTACTGCATTGACTAATAGCATGAAAATGACTACCTCACTACAACGGGAAATCCCAGGCAAGCTTCTTAAAATCTGGTACACAACTGTGGCCGAAAGGATCGTCTTATATGGAGCGGCGATCTGGGGTACACATGTCACATTACACATGAGACGTATGCTTAATTCTGTCCAGCGACAGTAACTCCTTATGGTCTGCAGGGCATATCGCACATCTCCGACAGCGGCACTGCAAGTAATAGCCGGAACGTCTTCCTCTTGACTTAGTTGAAGTGAGAAGCTATGATAGTGAATGTTTCCCGACTTGGAATCACAGTTAATCTATGGGGGACAAGAATACGTCAAATTACGAACATCATAGCCCAGAAAATCCCTGCCATCCAGCGGCATATAACCTAGAGGAACACATCTCACTTATGAAACCAAATGACCTCAATAGTGCAGATGGAATATAGTATATAGACGGTTTTAAATCCTTAGAGGGAACAGGCAGTGGCCTCTGTTACATCGAAAACAATAGAGTTACTTACCAGTGGCAAAGGAAACTGGGTACTTTTAACTCAGTTTATCAGGCAGAGTTACTAGCGATTAGAGCAGCCATAATTTATCTGTCGGAAGCCCGTCTGGCATCTAATCTTAGACATCTGCTGCTACAAGTATTCCATTCAGGCAATAGGCCTCATTTGCACTGGATCCCCGCACATGTTGGCATATATGGCAATGAAATGGCTGACCATATTGCCAAAGAGGCGGCATGTTCTACCACACTCCCAGAAATACCGACTCTCAAACCGGTCTCTTTTCTCAAGCAACAAACTATGTCCAAACTTATGACTAAATGGCAAGACGAGTGGAATAGAAGCTCCACAGGACGAAGAGTTTATAAATACATCCCTAAGGTCTCCCTGGACAGACATATTCCACCTTACTATACCACTCACTTTTTGACAGGCCACAGCCCCTTTCCTTCTTATCTCTACCGCTTTAAGATTAGAGATAATGCATTTTGTGAATGTAGCGAAGAAGGCAGCCCGGAACATTTTGCATTCAGCTGCAATCTACTTAGAGATCTACTTAGAGACCATGTGGCACAAAAGCTTCCAATATAATAAATATGCAACCACCCGACTCAAAAACATTATTGACTGGTGTGGCAGATAAGTACTCTTAGCATAGGCAAGCAATCTTAGCATAATCAGTTCATTAAGGGAATACTGTAAATGAATATGCCCATTTATAATTGTACGAAGATTATAGAAAATTAGAATGCTCCATGTCTATAGCAGTAGATTTGTACTGTGCTCTGGTACAATACACTGCATAATGTATTTGGAATTTAACATGCCTTGTAATATATCAGTAATTGTATTATATATTGGTAATATATCAGTAATTGTATTATATTTTGGAAATTGCACATTAGTATTGGCATTTGTAAGGTTCATTTAACATTTTAGCTATTGTATAAGTAATTATTTAGTAGTTTTTTGTTTGTGTTTTTTGTAAGTAATTATTTAGTGTATAGGTATAAAGTGCAGGTATTGGAAGCATAAAAGTAGTTTCATAAGATGTAATAATTATTTGTATAATGTTTTTAACTCAGTTATGTTTTAGTACTTATTTAAGAATGTATTAGCATTTAATCAAGAATGTGCTGTGTATTTGTATTATATAATTGCTCCACATATTTGAACCTATATTTTATATTTGTATTATGTAGTGGTAAGTATGCATGTATTATGTACGATGGGTGTGAGATTCGGCTTCCTAAGAAACACAGTGCTTTAATATCTTCAAGGACCTTAAACTGCTGAGTTGGTAACCAATTCTGTATAGATTATGTAATACTCTGAGACGGAAGCCAACTCAGCGGATTTCAGGATTTTAGTCCCTTTACTATAGAGCTCTGTACAAATTTAATGAGAAACACTCAAATCCATCTTCTTCTACAATCAAATCACTCGAGTGAATTTTCGGCCCGCTGTGTATTTTGTACATCCCCTTGCCGTACAGATATGCACTTACAAATACCCATGCTTTATCAGGGCTGTTATAGTGGATAGCATCTCCCAGGATGACATTACACTATTAAACTTTCCTTGAAAAATTTAAAGTCAGGGCCACCCCTGGTGGCATTTTAATTCCTAATCACTCTGAGTTGCGAGGTTTAGAAGCAACTGAAAGATCCGGATTCAAATACCGACGATGGTATAGTTGATTTGTTTTATTTTATTTCCTCCTCCGGAAGATATACTATAAAAAAAGGTACCCGAATTGAAATGTAGTGGTAATAAATTTTCAAGACCAGGATTTGGTTGATTTTGAAGTCGAGCTTTAAAGTCCCTCTTTAATTTAGGTTGGTTTGGTTTGGTTTATTTAATTATGTAAAAGCCCACTAGGGCTATCTGCCTAAGGGGAGGGATGCCTTCGTGGAGGACTTTCTAAGGGAAACTGGCTCGTATACTCGTTACACATGGGGAAAACCACGAAAACGCCCATGCAGCCAGCCCGTTCGCGGGATTCGAACCTCAGACTGAACTACTAGTGTTCAGCGACTTTACCGCTCGGCCGCTGGTGGGCCTTCTCTTTAATTTAGGAAGAATGTTAAATCTGTAATTAACGTACAATATGTGCTATGTTAAATCCTTAGTGAAGGTAAAATACGTAGAACGTTAAGTCTTTAATAAAGGTGGAATAAGGTATTTTTTTATTCGAGCACTCGTGGTGATGTGGTAAGCACATATAATTGAGAAAATTGAAAATTTGTGATTCGAATGCCGGAGAGGACACAGTTGCGTTCATCCCCTTCCTGCTTTGAAAACAAACCGGATGGTCTCTTCATCTCTAAGTTTCTAAACTCTCACAATAACTTGTAGGCTCGCTTAGTATATTCAAAACTTCTTTTCTAATGTTTCAGAGTTATTAATGTAAATGTTTCTTGTACTTATTATCAATGTATGTTCATTACATGCCTGTATCAAACAAATTCAAAATTCAAAAGTTTAATAAATTCACATAGCAATTTACTTGACTTTCTTAATAGAAGAGGTGTACTAAATATGCTTTATCCAGATAATTTTTCGTACTTCAAATAACTTTTATCCAAGAATTATTTTATAAACTACAAATTAGACAGTAACTTCATCATTTACTAGAGCATCCACGCTTTTAAAAAGTGAGAAATTAGTTTAGGAAACAAGTAGCAGTACCTCGTAAAATAAACAAGATCTTTAAATACCGCAAATCAATAGAATTTTCTTGAAAAATAGATTTGGATGATGTTAAAATCCCAGCGTTGTCGTCACTGGGAAATACCGAAAAACTCAGCAGAAAAACCTATCGATAAGTCGGTAGCTAGCTAGCAAACAATGAACAAAATAAAAATTTTTCATAAATGCTCATTAGCTTTGTTACTTTAGTGAAAGGAATATCTGTAATAAATAACTTTCCTCGATACGAATAAGTAAACAGAGTTTCATTTCTACAGTTCTCCCTCAATTGTGAATAAAAGTATGTTATAACGTTTGCATATTTATGCTAGGCAAGGGGAAGTGGTTTACCAATCTGATGAATTAAGTGCAACGAAATATCGTTATAACACTTGCTCACCGATGGCTGAGTAGTTAAGACTGCTTCATTCCAATTTAATTCGTCTCGCACCCACTAATGGCTGAGTGGATAAAACCATCGAGCAATTATAATTCGACTAAGGTTCAAATCCGTATTACAAATGCATTACCAATCGCATTTCTAATGCATTTATGGCCGTTAGTAAAGCCTGTGTGGATCGAACTCGAGTATCGCCTAGACGCTTAACGTGAAATTTCGGATCATATCAACTAAAGCTTATTTTCGTATTCCATTCAATGTTCCCTATATAATAATTTTTTAATATAGTGTATAAAATATTTCTCCCTCCTTCTTAGCATGCCTTGGTAGAATCAATTTCCTTCAACTGTAATTTGAGATACGCTAAAACCTTTTCTACAGTTAAGACACAATAACACGCCGAACAAATACTAATTCAGAAGTCAAACAACAAAAATCAGCGTTATATTTTCAAATTTTCACAGGACTAGTTTCGATGGTTTTACCGAACCACCATCCTCATTAAACTTCCCGGTATGGTTCCGCAACGTAGACGATACTTTTACCCTGTTTGAAGGTAATAAAGATGATTTAAATAAAGTTCTTTTAACAATGAATTCTATTGATCCTGCTATTCAGTTCACTTTCGAACTTGAGACTTGCAATTCTCTTCCCTTCTTCGAAATTCTGGTCACACGTAACACATCCAACTTCAGTACTACGGTTTACCGTAAACCTTCATCGGTCTGTCTTCCACCACACTTTAAAGCATGTCATCCGACTAAACAAAAGTTAGCTTCATTTCATTCCTATGTTTTCTGTGCTCTTCAAGTTTGCTCCTCCAAATTATCCCTTGATGAAGAACTAAATTATTTAAAAGCAATAGCTATTGACAGGGGCTTTTCACACAACATTATTAATCAAGCAGTTAAAAAAGTCTCATCTCAACAGATTAAAAGGCACACTCTTGTTTTAGGAAATTATAAAAATTCTGTCGTCATTCCCTTCTTTCCATCAATTAGCTATAAAGTTGCACATATTTTGCAGAAATTTAACTTTCGGGTCGTTTATTCTCCCATCAATAAAATTCCGAGTTCCATACTCAAGGACCCCATTCCGAATATGAATTCCTGGGGTATTTATAGGATTCCTTGCCAGTGTGGTTTAATTTACATTGGCCAAACTAAGAGAACCTTAAAATTTCGCGTCAAGGAACGTGAGGCATATGTTAGAAAAAAGGAAACACAGAAGTCTTCTGTTGCCCAACATTGTTGGTCCGAAAATCACACTTTCAATTTTTCTGCTGCCAAAATTATTCAAAAAACATCTTCCATTGGAGAACTGGATTTTCTAGAGATATTTCACATTCAAAAAATCTTTCTGTTCTAGTTAACAATCCTAATTCCAATCCATCTTTGCCTTTGACCTTTAAAGAAATTATGTTTTAGTTCTGGTTTCACTAACAGATGGCGCCACTAGCTTATTTTCTGTCCAGGCTTTCTTGTCTTATCTGATCATTATATCCTATCTCGTTCATTTGCGTTTCTGCAGCTGAGGATAGTGGTTCGGTAAAACTATCGAAATTAGTCCTGTGAAAATTTGAAAATGTAACGCTGATTTTTGTTCTTTGACTTCTGAATTAGCAATAGAGTTCTACAATATTTTTTTTTAAATTGGTGAATGATAAAATTTAAATTCATTTTTAACAATGGAATGTCCCCTAAGACAGAAGCTGGCATTCTTCCTACTTCCATCCACTCTTCTTTCGCCAATCAGGCGTTCACTCGCTCAGTAAAGCAAATCAGATCATGAACAAATAGCAAATCTCTGTTATTGACACGCTTCCAACAAAAGTTGTCTGTGAACTGTAAAAGAGCTACAATTCCGTTTCCTAGAATCCGAGTAAATTCGCTCAGTAAAATGAGCTGGTTCTTTGAATCAGTTCGGAGCAGATCGTCCAACTCTACCTATCCAAACGAACTAAAGATTAAATCATATTCTATTAGAAAAGTTGAACTTTTGGTGCTTTTGGCTTTAATAGTTTCTACGTTCTATGAATGCTTTCGGATGCGTAGCATATTGCAATAGCGTAAGGAAATTTGCATTCATTCTCAAATATGGAAACCATTTTCAAGCAAGGGCAAGATTTATTTTCGTTTCGCAAGCGCACAGATTTCTAGTTGTGCTTTTGCTTTTACCAGTCCTTATTCAGCTATATAACGGAATATAAATTTCTCCTAGTTCTGAACTAAAAATTTCCTCTTTTGTTTAAGAGTGTTGCAAATGGAAGATGATATCTTCTACGTATATGATATCTTCTACGTAAGATGATATCTTCTACGAGAAGGATGAAATGAACCAGGATCACGCACATTTTCTGTTTAGAAGAAAAGAAACTTCTGAAAATTGCTAAAAATTTTCAACTCTGATACCGATGTCACGAAATTTGATTAATGTGTACTACGATCAAATAAAATAAAAATATTTTTTCATTTTATTAGCCTATAATACCATTGAATTATTTGTAAATAGTTTTGAACTTTTATATAAGCCGGTCCCCAAATTTCAGAAGTAAAGACTTTTGGTAAAATTTCTCGACTTGAGGTAAATTTAAGATGTGATAGATTTACGTATACACATACATGACAGATTTAGAAAAAGTATTCATATGAATTTCCGCAACTTTATGAACACTGCTGCACATGAACCGCAAAGAAACATAATTTACTTCACTCTTCATTATTTATTAGTTCTAGACAAGGAACACCTCGAAGCAATTCAAATATAATAAATTTAAAAGCCATATATATAGATATATATTACTTCTTATGTATTGTAGAGACTTTTCTAATTTATTCTTAATTAATTTAAAGCTTTTTTCTTGAATTTCACATCTCTTGTTGACTATATACTTGATATTTATTTTTCTTTCACACATAAAGGTAGCCAAGAAGAATGCCTAACGGCAAACTGAATATCAGTGCGGATTTAGCCTGTGAACAAATCATGATAAAATAGGCTTTTGGTATGGCCGAGATAACAAGCAAGAAGGATGCTTGTTATCCGGGTTTCCTGATACCGGATTCACGAGCAGAAAGAAGATGCTCATTTCTGTCTGTATGCGTCAAAGATTTCTTGAGCTTATTTGTTCTCCAGTCTTTTTATTTTATTTTATTTTATTTATTTATTTTTTTGCCCCTATACTCCAAGGTCGCTACACAAATTGAAACTTTATTTTTTAATGTCTTTTAAAATAGCATTGATAAATTATCTGTGTAAATTATCTTCATAAAAAATCAAAATTTATAGCATTTTTGGCAATAGTCTTAAATCTATACAAACGTGAAACATTGCCAATAGTGTGAAGAGTGAGGCATTTGTCTCTGGTTAAAAAAATCGCCGCGAATGGGAAATTAAATTATATAAAATTAAATCTTAAAGTGAAACAAAAACACTGTTCCAAGAACACAAGTTTTAAAATTTGCTTTAATTGTTAAAAATCAGCCAGCATGATTTTGTATAAATGTGCAATCTGCAGCCTGCAAACAAATTTCTGTAAACGAAACCAATGATTTCTGAGGAGGATCGATTAAAAAAAGGCAAACATGCCAGTTGGCATGACAACAAAAAGTTGGAACAAACAAAAAGTTGGAAAAGTTGGAACAAAAATTTGAACAACAAAAAGTTGGAAAAATTCTCGAATAGACCGGAACCTATATATATACATTGATTCAAAAATATATAGCAAAAATGTAGGCTCAGAAAGAAGGGACAGAAATAAGCAGATTTTTGTACAAAACATATGAGTGCAAATCGCTACAGATGGTGCAAATCGCTGCAGAGTGGTAGATAAAAGTACTCGCTGGAGTAACTCGTCATCTCCCGGGCGGTTTCTAACGGTTTGCATCATTATACGAATGCGAACGCACCAATATGCTTTTTATCTATGGGCTGCTGCTAAACAGAGAAGCAATTCAACGGGGATATAGAGAAAAACTCCCGAACATCTCGACTTCAAATAATGCACATGATGAAGACAATTGTGTTTCCTTTCGTCAAATCCTTCAATAACAAAAAGGTGGGGAATAAACGACTAAATAATTGGCAGTTGAGCTAATATCAGTATTACAAATATATACTAAGACATACAACGCATAATGAATATATATAGAGAGAGTTGAGAAAATCTGAATGAAATAAATAAGGTGATCATTACTTATTAGTCCAAAGGCTCTTTGTCCCTGGAGGAATATTGTTTTCGTTTTGCGATTTTGCACTGAAAACTTTAAAAGGCTGTATCACTTTTCAAATCGTTGCCACTAAATACTATCGCCATTTATTATATTTGAAGAAATTAAATAATGAAGAATCTGCATAAATGTATGTATGTTTCTCGCATTGTGATCAAACAACGGTACCTAGAGCCATCCAATTTTGAATGACGTAATCCTACTGCGAATATGCGAATCTGAAAGCCCAGATTTGAAATTTGGAATTTGTTTTATTATCGATTTCATATTTTGTAAACATTTAACGAATTTTTTATTAACAAACTCAACGATTTAAAAGCGACCAATGGCAAAACTCTACAGGGAAAAATTATCTTCAGGAACTGTGTATCGGAAATTCGAAAGATGTGCTCTTTTTTAAAATTATTTTGCGACATTGCTGTTGAACTGAATTTCATGGTTTAAGCGCAAAGAACATGATATTTAATAAATAAAGGTAACACACAAAACATTAGAAAAAACCTCTTTGGACCTAATTTAAAATCTGAAACTTTCGAATTTTTTTATTTCCCATATATATTTATTAAAGGTACATTTTTGCACTAAATAAAATGTTTTAAAAAACAGTTTTCTTCATTTCAGGCATTTTCAGTTTGGCTCATTTGATTGCGACTATCTACCTAAGGAAGGGACGTCCTCATGGAGAACTTTCTAGGAAAATTTGGCTCATATTCACGTTGCACATAGTTAAATCCCCGAAAACGTTCATGCAGCTATCACGTTCGCTGAGATTTGAACGTAAGTCGAACTAGCCCGCATTCAACGATCTTACCGTTCGGTCCTTTATGGGTGGTTAAAGATTACAAGAGTAATTTATAAGCGTGAATGTTCAAGAGTCACGACCAATGGACGTAAAAATATGAGCTAATATATTTTTACACAAGAAATGGCAGATAAAAGATTTAAGGAGACAGAAAAATGAAAATTAGTGTTATCAGAACAATCTTTGTAAATACATACTTTATGACAATAGTTATATATTTGTAAATAATGTAATTGATCTGTAAGCATCAAAATTAGGTAAATGCAGATTTTATGTACGATTTACTGTTATTTGCATCTATCTCTTAATGTTATATTCAAATATTTTCTAAATACCCATGACATTTTCTCTGTAGACTTCTTTTCTAATTCCTAGTTCGAAGTAAAGGAAGTAGTAAAATTGCGAAAATTTTCGGTTATCATATTTCAACGTAAATTTTCATTTTTACCGTTCTCGAATCCATTTCAACGATTTTTTGACGTGATATCTGTACAGAATAAGAGTACTCGTTTTTCCAAAACCTATTGTATCGATTTACAGGGGATTTTTTTTCCTGACGTCTGTACGTCAAAAGTTGAATGTTCTACGACCAATCATTTTTTAATTACGCATATACACTCACTTCGAAAAGTTAAGCACGAAGATGTAAAATGAAAAAAATCAACAAATACTGCTTTGATTGACACAAACTTCGGCAGAAAAGTAGCATATATATTTTTGCATAAAGCAAAATCAATAATTATATACAGAAATGAAAACAATATTAAATTTTTGTAAGTTATCAGATAATGACATACTGTAGACTTAAACAGAATTATGTATAAAGGGAAAATAAAGGGAAAATAAATAGCATAAAATGATAAAAAGGACATTAATAGGGTACGTGATCCCCCCTCCCCATCTGTATACAAAGCTTACACCTTGTGACCATACTTTATGCTTGTTTAAAAAATTGGAAAAGAAGAAAAAAGAAAAAAATCTGATAGAGGTCAATTAGGTGGTCAACCACCACAGAATTAAGCAATCGCCATTCTTCTTGTAGAGCAGCTTTCACCTCAATAAGAGTGGCTGGAGGTGGGAAACGTGAAGATACAGCACGGCCGAGAGCATCCCAAAGATTTTCAATGGGATTAAGGTCGGGTGAATATGCTGGCCATGCCATACGCGCAATTCCCTCACTCTCCAGGTAGTCATCGACGATGTCAGCTTTATTGGGACGTGCGTTATCGTCCATTAAAAGAAAAGTAGGGCCAACTGCTGCAATGTACAATCTTACAATGGGTTCTAGGACTTCATCTCGTCAGTCGTCAAATAACCCCGTTTTAAGATGTGCAGGTCGGTGCGGTACACAAATTCGAGGTACCCGAGCGTACAGTCCACTCATATGTAATCTTCGGCGTAAAGTAGCTGCAGATATCGCCTTACCAATGGACGCTGTAACCATAGATGTCACAGGTGGGGAGGTCGCTCTGCGATTCCGCTTGGCTACAATAGCAATATATCGATCTTCCGCGGGGGGTTGTAACCCTTGGGCGACCGGCTACGGGCCTTCAGACAACTGTCTGTGTGGTTTGGAATTGTTTCCATAAACGTGAAATTACAGAATGATGAACGCCGAAGAAAAGAGCAACATCTGTGACTGTCCTGCTTCAATGCGCCCCACAGCGCGCCAGCTCTCAGAATCTTCCATTCGTCTTCTGGAAGTCATAGAAACACGTATGTCTTGAAAACAAATTGTACGAAAGTTTTAACACTTTCTATCAGCACGAACGCAAGAAATTTGGCAAATTCTGACATCTGCATATGTGGGGAACAGGGAACTCCTGATCACTACGGTTTCTCATGCCCCTGAACTGAGGATATTCACATAAAATCCCCAAGAACTGACCTCCTGGCATTCCAAAGATTTTTTAATTAAAGATAAACATCAATAGCCAAAGTTTCCGAAAATTATGCAACGACTCTCTTCCTACGGCCTAGATCTCTGTCAAGTGTAAGTCCACATACAGTTTAAACTTAGTGAACTTTTACATGCTGTGATTATGGACAAAATGGATCCGCTCGTGAACTTTATAAACTGCAATAAACCAATATATCTGAAATAACCCATGGACATCTACCTCTTTAGCATTATTATAACAATTCATTTAACATTGTGTTGCCAGTACTAATTATAATTATCTCATTATGTTTATTTGTTTATTAATTATGTTTATCTCCTATTTTTGTTGCACCAAATCAGATGTTCAGTTTAGCTTGTGAATCTCAAATTGTATTCCTACTATTTTGTAATCTACTTATGCCCTACACCATTATTTTTAATAAATACTGGATGCGGGGAGTACTGTGGAATTGCACGATGTACCATAATAGGCAAACTTTAGACCTTTTGAAAAGCTTCAGTCTATGCAAATTCTTATAAAACTTGCAAATACCCCCCCCCCTCTTTTTTTCTTTTTTTTTTTTTTCTCTCTCAAAGAGTTAGTATGGGAAGGCATTACCAGTTGACCTATGGTACATTGCTGGTGTCCCCCATACTTTTACCTTTACCTTTCTATCAGCACTTACAATCAACTTCTCTAACCCTTCATAAAGCTGGCTTCTTATCCTTTTTTGCATATTTCTTGACATGAAAGTGCGATTGGCTGTTACCTAACATATTTGCATACTTCCATCTATCTCTGCAGCGAATTCCATCCTCTTCAATTCTGATTGCTTCCGGAAATTGACATTTTCCTTTCCGAGCTTAACTTTTGGAAGTGAATATATCTTGCATAACTCAAAAACGATTGATCGTAGAAATCGAAATTTTGTTTTTATTTTGAGTATAACGCCTACTTGTACACCTCCCTTCTTCGTAGCAATCGGCCACACCAAACGTATATATATATAGCCAGCTCAGTTGCAGTCGACTGCATCAGTCATATATAAATATATATATATTCTCTTTCTGTTACCCGGCTTGATAAGCTCTGTTTCATGTTCTTATATGTCGGTAAACTGCATATTTTGTTTTAAAAGTGATTGAATTATATTACTCTTATATACCGGTTAAGGTTTTATTTCCTTTAGTTAATCTGCATGCAATAGTTGTAGAGTTATCAAAAATTTAAAAGTACAGTTTAAAAAGTGTAAGTGGCGCTAGGCCTAAGATGATTGCTATTTGTTTATATTTGAAACTCTGAGTAGTATAATGAATTAAGGCAGTTGGTGCACCAACCTCACTGTCGTTTTGCTCAGTTATACGAAAAGATTAAATTTTTGTGAATATAAAATTTTATTTTCCTGCCCGTCGGCCGAATTGCTTGTTCTTCCTTAGGAACTCTATTTTTAGTTCCAAAAATTGTTTTTTACTCTGTTTTGAACTGTATTTGGTGTTTTAGGTTTTCCTCTATTTTACGATTTTTGATGAAGATGTTTTGAGTTTTTATATATTTTTGCCTTGCCGCGAAATGAGAACTGAATTGACTGAATAAGAAACATACCTCTAATGAAAATTGACAAAATACATTTAAATGAAGTTCGGTAAAAAATGTGTATAATATAATAAGCCGTATAAGGAAGTCGCGTGGTGTCCACATCATTTGATATGACTTTTTTCATAAGATAATAGTAAATATTCATTCCAAATATTTTCTTTGTTTATTCGTTTTTTTCGTCGAATAGAACCCAGATCTAACTACCAGTGTTCATAGACTCGATCGCTGAGAAGCTTCCAGGCCATTTCGGAGCATAATTAAAATTTGTCTTAATAAGGAAGTTATGACACATTGCATATTTTCAGCTGCAACTAAATTCTAGAATCATTGGACTTAAAAGAGTGGTTAAATTAGTGTAGATAAAACAGCAATACATTTCGCCTACTACTAAATAATTAATTATTTTTACAAACTTAACCTGGCTGGATTCAACGAAATAACATTAAAATTTAACTCATTAAAACTATTATATATCTTTTGTTATTTTTCTATTTTAAGTGTCTGGCTACGTAAGCGTTTACTATAAGAAAAAAGTAAATTTAAGTTTTCCATTTCTTTACTTTGCAGAAGCCTCAAAGGTTTGAACTTTACCAAGCTAAAGGGTGAAGAAAGATAAAAAAGTGCCACAGCTAGTGAAGTAACGCTATTTTTATCGAAGGAGCATCATAGAGTTGGTTTGGTCATAAAACTTTCATATATGTGATCTCAGATGATCGAGAAAAAAGTAATATAAAACGCATCAAAAGGTGAAAAAAGTTTGTAGTGACCTACAAATACAGCGAAGACTCTTTTTCTTTAAGAACTTCTATTCGGCTGTTATTTTTTGGCATCTAGGACGAAGAAAAACGTATTAGGATGTATAATATTAATTCTCCTTCGTAAAAGTTTCAACACTTTTTAGCGCAGCTATTCTGAAATATTTCTCACAACGACATATAGTAAATTTATAGATTTTTTTACGTTAACTTCATAAAATTCGTTGTGATGAATAAAAATTTTGTATTAGTCTCTTAAAATTCAGGTAAGGAACTGAACTTCAGGCATCAAAATTAAGCGACGCAGAGTAAATTTTTGGACCTTCTCTCTTATAGGACAGAACACCATGAAGAAATTTTGTTTAGAGAGATATATGCGCTGCTTAGTATTTACAGCGAGAAAATTTACATTCATTTCGACTGTAAAATTTTTCTGAACATAAAAAAACAACCATTCTTCCCTGGTCCATGAAATTAATTAAAGTTCTAAAGATGCCAGTGTTGTTGTTGTCTTGTCGATGAATTCTGTGGAAGAATGGTTGCCAGAGCGTCAAGGAGGTTGGACTTCTATTTCTACCCCAGTTTTGATGGAAAGCACCCTGGGCGGTGGTCCGAGGGTCTTCCACCCAACTCCTATATCACCAATCCACACGAGAGCACTTTCGTCTCGCCAAATATTTAGAGTACCCCCATGCCGCAAAGACGCCGTAATTTACAAACATCCATACCTTCTCTGGGATTCAAACCCAGGCCTTTCGATACCGCAGTACCCTTCCCTAACCACCATATCATTTGGGCGAGATTTCAGTACTGAAATAACCATAACATAGATTAAAAGGAACAGCGGCAAATGTGGTAACAAAGTCGCCGACAACCTAGCAAAGAAAGCATCTCTTTCCTTAGAAGCCAAGTTCCTCAACATCAAGCTTCCAAAATAGCAGCTACGACCAATCCTAAACGAACATCTAAGCCACCAGTGGCAAGAAGAGTGGAATAATGCCACAACAGGCCTGCGCAATCTACCGATTCTTCCCAAAATTCCGCACAGAAACTCCAAGTCCTTCCTAACTTATACCTTTACCGGTCGGGCCTATATTCGGATTACTTTGTTAAAATGAACCTCTGTAATAGCAATAACTGCGGCTGTGAAATCAAAGGAGATGCAGTACCATCTAAACAAAACTTGAAAAACTTTAGTACCACTACTACATTTTACAATAATTAGTTTTCAGTTTCTCAACAGCAAACCTCAAATTTAAAACAAAAAATATATTTTTCCATTTGCACAACCTATTGGCTTATTATTATTAATGTATTAAATATTATATTAAAAATTGGTTAACATTATAATTATCAAAATTAAGTTATAATAAATTAAATAATTATAATAAATTAAGTTAAAATAAAATTAATTCTTCTAAAATTCTGTGTGAAATTTGCGCCTATTTAAGGCAGATCAGTTTCTTTATGTCTGGTCTTATTTCACTTAGCTTTAACCGTAAATTAGGATCCGCTTTTCATTTTCTTCTGTATTTATTTTTCAAATAAAACATGGTAGAAAATTCTTGTTCACACAAATAGATTGTGCAAAAAGGCAATAAAAATTTAACAGCTTTACTTGAAACGCCTTTAAATTATTTTTTCCGTTCAGCCAAAAGTTAACGAGTGTGTTATTTTTGAAATCTTCAGTTAGAGTTCGAACACAGGAAATTTCTATCAATTGTTCTTTTTCTCCACGAGAGTTTTGAATTTAATAGCTTAAAATACATATTTTTCTCTTCTGTACCACCAGTGGTACGCATACCACCGCTTGAGAATCGCTGGTCTAGACCATAACTTCAAAAGATTGGTGATATTTTATAGCCACCTATACTCAAAAATCAGGAAAGTGCACCAAACGCTCAGTGTTCTAGGATTATCTATGCCAAACACGCCTTAGGACCTAAAATGAAAAAGTGGAAGGAGTAGTGACTAGGCTACACCCCAATAATTGATTCAGAACAACATGAACAACTTCCATAATGCTTCAAAACACCAAACGTGCTCAGCTGAGCCCATGAACTTTACTTACGAACTATGGGTTTAAAGATCTGAGCTCAATACAGCCTTACCTCTAACCTATAATTCACATAACATTCACATAACAAGAATTCACATAACACGAATTCACATAACAAGATTCTTCACATAACAAGAATCAGACTTTCCAATATGTTAGCAAAATCAAAATGCCATATGTGTATCTACTTACATAAAAGTGAAAAAATACCTGTGCAATGATCTCTAAAATATTAGCTTTGCTGTATTTACGTAATCCAACATTGTAATGAGTATACTTAACAGTTTGTGTTATGTTATGTAACTTTGCCCAATTTTATGTTATTATCTTCTTATGTTTAAGAGTAACAACTCCGATATATAACTCCAGTGTCCCTTAGGAGAAATTCCGGTTTTTCAAACTCTTGTATTCGGGCAAGATTCGGTTCCATAATGAAGTCTCTGGTGCTCCGTGCACCTGCTTTTATTTAAATTAGTTATTTCAGTAAGCAAAAAGGCAAAACAAAATTAAACCACTTGACAATTTTTTCATTGATAATGCAATTATTTGCATTATTGCATATGTTTGTCAACAGTTTCTAAACAGTATAACAAACATATGCAATTATATTCTTAGAGTTAATAAGTAGTTATAATAAACTAAAGAGTAAATGAAACAACAGTGTATCATTGGGTAGTCAAACACATTTTTGAAATACATCCTTTAAAGGTACCAATTTTAAAAGCACCTTTTAAAGGTACGATCAATGCACGAATTTTACCATACTGATCGGCTTTTGCCGTCTCCTATTCGACAGAGAGGTCGCTTGTGGGGAAGTAAATTATCTTCCTTCGACAATGCGAGAACGCCAGGAGAAATATTATCTTTAGAAAATTGCCCATTTAGGTCTTTGTTGCAGGTGGTTAATGTCATCGCAGTGCCATCTTTCCACACCATAATAGAGGACTATATCCTCTATAAGAACCTTTTTTGTTCGCTATTGCAACCACTATTTGAGATCTTACAGCACGTTGAACTTTAAGTATGATAATGCACATGTGCACTCTGCATAAGAAAAAAGGTTTGTTACGCTGGCTCACTTCACGAAATTTAATTTGCATCTTTCGTGTCTCGAAAACGCGGCTCTGGATATATATTAGATTTATATATAACATTGTCCTAACATAAGTATTTTGACATAAAATTGGACCCTTTTTCTAAAATGACGCACCTTTTTTTTTTTTTTCGTCCAAAGGAGCAGTTTGCCCAGAAGGATTATTAATTTCGGTTTGGCATTTTGCCTTGGTTCACTATAAATGTCGGTACACTTTCCAACCCGTTGCCACTAAATATTAAAGCCCTGTATTATATTTAAAGAAATAATGATAAATGCATGAGCAACGGTACCTAGAGCCATCAAATTTTGAATAACGTACGTCTTTACCCGAATATGGCCATCAGGAAGCCCAAATTTGGAATTTCTTCTATTACCTATATCCGATTTTGTAAAGTATTTCTGAGTTTTCCCTTAAGAAACTCGACGTTTTCAAAGCGAGCAATGGCGGCACTGTACGGAAAAAAAATTATCTCCAGCATGAGAGACTGTGTATTGGAAATTCTAAAAATATGCTCTTTTAAATATTTTGCCATATTACTGTTGGATTGAATTTTATAGTTTAAGGACGAAGGACATCATATTTAATAAATAAAAATAACGCACAAAACATTTAAAAAAACGCCCCTTTGGGCGTAATATAAAATCTGAAACCATTCAGATTTTTTAAAATTATTTTTAGCCTGAAAGGCGTTACCCAGAAAGGCTATAAATTTCGTTTTCGCATTTTGCGTCGAAAACCTTAAAAGTTCGTTTCACTTTTCAAATAGTTGCTATCAAATATTATCGCCCTATATCATATTTAAAAAAACTAAATAACGAAGAATCTGCATCAACGTATGTAAGTCTCTCGCATTGTGATAAAACAACGTTACCTAGAGCCCTCCAATTTTGAATAACGTAATCATCCACTGAATATGGGCATTTGGAATTTGTTTTATTATGGATTTCATATTCTGTAACACTTTAACGAATTTTTGGTTAACAAACTCAACGATTTCAAAAAAAGCAACACTGTACGGGAAAAAAAATTATCTCTAGCGAGCGAAACTGTGTTTCGGAAATTCTAAAGATATGTTCATTTTAAAATTATTTTGCGATATTGCTGTTAAATTGAATTTTATGGCTTAAGTGCGAGGAACATGATATTTAATAAATAAAGGCAACACACACATTTCTTATTCTAAGATTCAAATTATGCCATTATTCGAATTTTTATGTCTTGTAAAACCCGCATGAGAAGTGTTTAAAAGATTAACTCTCAAACTTTTAGCTTCTCCATGTTAATTGAATTTGGTATATATTTTTTAATATCTCATTTTTTATTAAACTTACTTGCTTCCTTCTTTCACATTTGGAAATTTATGATCAGTCCAAATAGAATTTACGGACACTTTCAGGTTTATTTTCAAAATTTGTCACTTTTAAGTTATTTTAAAACATTTTAAAACTATAACATCTACAATTTTTGCCATCAAATTAAAGTAGATGTATTTTTAGGAATACCTGCAAAAAAGTTGAGTTTTTGTTCAAATTTCCTCAACATATACGTGAATTTAACTGGCGAGTTTTGAAATTTGGTATACATATTATAAGCCATAATAATGCCAAACGCAATTTATGCACTTTGTTAAAATTATTTAAAAAACAAATGAATGATCCACTTTTTTTCCAGATTGTGCACTATGAAAAAGAAAGAAAAATAGGAAACCTTAAATTAAAAATCTCGCCAAGTGAACTATTCTTGGCGCAAGCTCAGAAAAAGGAGTTTAATCTGAGTTGTAGGGTCGCTATACCACAAATATATTCAGAAAAGTTCGATTTTGTTTCAAAATATTCATGCTAGAACAATGCTATATATAAATCTATTTATTATATATCCTAATTCGCGCTTTCGGCCCAATAGAACGGGAGATGTAGAATTGTCCCTCCTTTTTTTGTGTGTCTGTGTTTTTGTGTAGAATGTTCCATGACTGTTGTATAGTAAAATTTAACAATTCGAACTTAAATCTATATTTTATTTTAAATTTGAATTATTTAGATTGAAATCCTTTTATTTCATCATAAAAATACCTTTTTGTGGGATTAAAATATTACTTAGAACTGTAAAATGTAAACACAGCGTTCATTAAATATTTTCAATTTCAAATTCAATCCTATTGCAGCTACTTAAAATTTATAAAACAAAATCTAAATTATTTCCTCTGTATTAGAATTGGCTGCAAGGAAAATATTAACATGAACTCATACTTTTGTTTTGCATCTTGTCATTTCCATTTCATTTATATCAAAGAAAATTAAATCCCCTAACCTCTGACCTTTTCATTAAGCAGAGTAGGAAGAAAAAACCATGTGCTGACAGCATGAAAAATATTTTTTTGCTTCCGGAAGATTGCCTGTGTCTGTCAGTTTCGTTTGATTTAAATTAATTAAACTTCTTCAAGGTTACTTTCATATTATCCAGTTTTAAGGCATTGAAGTAAAGACTCGAAAAGTTATGTAAGCTTATATTCTACATAAATATAATTTATACTGATTTTCACAAAATAATATTAGTAATAAAATAAATCGAACTTCATTTCATGAGAAAAAAATGCCATATATCCATATATTTAAATAAATCCATATATTTTAATCTAAAATATATATCCATATATTTAAAACAGATAAACCTGTGTAATATGGATACTACTAAAAAAAGTTCGATGTTAAGTTTTTAGTAAATCCCAGCATTTAAAATGCATAAAATATTTTCTCGTTATTTTCATTTTATGATGATGCATGATATTTTTTGCGTTTTTGTTCAATTTATTTTACTTATCAGCCTTAAAGGGTTATTAGTCTCGAAACACGATTTTGAGTTGTTTCGCTTTTCATTCGAGTCTGTTGTTGCCATTAGGAAAAATATAAAATATTTATCTTTTCAAATTAAATCGACCTTTTGATTAACAAACTACTGTTATTTAAAAGCAATAGATTAAGTTTTTGAGAATAGTATTTTTTTTTTGTTTATTCTAATTGATTTAAATGAAAATGCATTTAATTCATGATTTATTAAAAACATTAAATATTTTTAATTTATGTTATTAAATGTTATTTATTAATTTTTATGTTATTAAATATTTTGAAATTGTATATTTTTAACTTAAAACATATATAACGTTATATATATAACGTTTCCCTATTAGTCTAAATGTACATTTATCTGTTCTCTCAATGGATAATATAATATTCATCAACTAGTTTAAACTTTAAGAGAGATTTTCAGCGAGACGGTTAAAATCCAAACTTGAGATTTGTTTAATTTTTTTACGTTTTTACCATTCGCCATTCGCCAAACGGGGTTATTAGTCCTCGAAATGGAATTTTTGCGTTGGTTTACTATAAATGACGTATCACTTTTTAAATTGTTGTCACCAAATATTATCTCTGTGATTTTAAAGAAATTTACTATTTTTAAAGAAGCACTGAAGAATCTTCTTTATGTATGCATGTATGTTCCTCGCATTATGAAAAAAACAACGGTACCCACACCCAGCCAAATTTAACTAACATATTCCTGAACTGGGTATTTATTTGTGTCATTTGCATATGTTGCATACATGAAACAATCGCTGAAGTATAAAATTATATTCAAGTATATACATTACTGTAGAACCTCTTACTTGTGGCCGAAGATGTAAAACTGGACCGATTCCTTTCTTTAAAGAATAAGTAGGAAGAAATTTTACATTTAATTGTCACATATGATATATTGTAACAATCATAAACGATCAACAAATAGGTGGTTCATGAACAAAGACCAAACAAAAGAGTCGTTCCAAATAGCCCACATAAGTTATGACTTCTTTTATGTGTTTAAGAGAATCATAGCGTTTTCCTCCGTCGTGAATAATCTATTACAACGAATCGACATAACACTACATTTCACGAAATACAACACCACGTTGTTCACCAACATCCGAAAGCTATCAACAGACGTTACATGATGCTATATGATTTCATTAGATTACATGATGATGCCCCACATATCGCTCAAAACACTGTGTAATCGTTTAGTGAAATCTCATCTTATTTACATGATTCATTTTCCTCTAACTATCACCTACCCTACTATATTGTCTGCTTTTTAGCGGTAAATAATTTGCTGACGTCAGACAGATCCGTTTGATGGCAGAGGGCTGACACAAGTGTGTGGACGTTTGAAATTGACCTATGCCTATCAGGCATTTCATTTGCACTAACGCAATATATGTTAAATCAAACAATGAAATCCCAAATAGTACCATTGTTATATTGAAAGATATTCTTTTATGGTCAATTTTTTAAGAAAACATGGATAGTAATTACATCATGGTAATGACATATTTAAGATTGTTCTTGTTATTCCTGATCCTAACTGGTTATCCATTAGGCTAGACCAGATTCATGAGACGTCAGTATTTCCAATACGAAGGTAGGTCTAGTTGTCTCAACGTAGCGAGGGGTGACAATGGGTGGAATGGGTGAAGTACGTCGGGAGTTTCTTCTGGTAGGGCCACCCTAGGCGTGAAGGCCAATTTTCTTAGCGCAGCTAAAACTGGTAGGCGAAGTCGGAGCTGAGTCAGCCTACCTTTTGGTGTTCCATGGCTCTTGACGAATAGAAGCTGTAACACTCTCCTTTTTTCATGAACCAGACGTCCGTATTGAAGATGTACAAGACAATATTTCTGAGATGGAAGATGGCATTTTAGAAAGATGATAGTCGTAACTATATGACTCAGGTACACATGAAAGAGAACTATTCGTTTTACTCTTATTATTTGTGTACTTATAAGGTATTTCTCCAACCTTCTTAGCGTGATTTCGTGGTGTAGTGGTTCTGTACGCTGGGCCGGTATTCCAGAGGTTCAGGATTCGATTCCCAGAAAAGGCGGTTGCTGATTTTCATCTCTCTGTCTTCGAAAAAATATACCTAATATCTCTACACTGGCGCCTGAACTAAAAGGGTGTTGGATGAGGATTCTCCACACCCAGGATATGGCGATTGGGTCCCCTAAATACCCCAGTCATCCTAAAAGGGGAGTATATAAGATATTTCTCTCACCTTCTTAGCGTGCTTTTGTGGTATAGTGGTTTTGGACGCTGTGCTGGTCTTCCAGAGGTCCGTGGTTCGATTCTCGGGGAAGGCGGTTGCTAATTATTCATCTTACCTGCTTCCAAAAATGGCTAATGTCTTTTCATACTGTGCTCTAAATATGATGCCTTTTAAAGCTTTTGTTTCGCAATACATTCGGAAAACGCATTATTTTTTATTATATGTACTCATTTTATGACAAACATGAAGAGCACTGTATCTTTATATCTCAGTTCTGGTATATTTATAAATTTCTGATTACCATCAGGTTTCATCTCATTTATATAAATGGATCTGTACGATATTTAAAACAAAAGATCGAACTAAGCAAAGCAACGCAAGCGACTTTAAATAAATATTGAAAATTTTATTTCGAACTCCATACACCTCATCTCACTGAGTATCCAATCCATATTAGAGTAGGTTTTAAAAACGATACTTTAAAATATTTGTTTCGCTCTTAAAATACTGCATGTGTAAAGCATTATCTAATATAAGTATTCTTCCGTGAAAATGAATGAAATTAAATACATTTCTCTAACCACTGAAACTTTTCCAAAAATCCATTAAAGATTCGTGAGAAACTTAATGAATTGTTGTTTGAATTTTATATACGAGTCTGCTGCTAGATTACAATTATTGGATTTTCAGTTCCTTTCAATCATTTTACACTCTACTCATTCGCCCATTAATTACATAACTTTCATTGCAGCAACCAAATGCTTGATGCCATCAATAGGAATACCACACACAATATGTAGAAGATACGCATGAAAACTTTGTGATAACAAGATTAATTTAATCAACAAAGGAAACAGAAAATGAGGCAAGGATAAATTCAATTCTTGCAAAATGGTTTAGTTACTAAATTTCTAACAAATATCAAATTTTTCTAGGGAAAATATTATTGTACCTGGATAATAGAAATTTTAAATATTCCTTTATGGTTTTATGGTACGTGAGAACCATAAAATTGTGTGAGGTTTACAGTAAGTGAATGGTAACTGTTTCTGAAACTGCTGTTAAATAATCCTGATGATGACTTCCTAAGATATTAAATGAGAAACCTAAACAGTCACATCATAGGAAATAAAAATTAAATATAGAAGTTAAATTGTCTCTACTGATAATGTCAAGGGTTATTGAAAATATACAAAGAGAACGAAATATGCTAGCAGAGTAAAATTTTAAAACTGGCATTCCTTTCAGATATTTCATAACAGGATAATTTGGTGAAATTTTACCTTTTTACGACACACTTTGCACTTTTCATAAAACCAGTACTACCATTATGCTCTGTATGAAATTGTACTAAAAATAACGTTACACAAATTTTGTACGTATTTAAATAATTTTAGTGAAATTATATGCCAAAATGCAGTATCCTTAGCATAATCTAACATGAAAAGTCTAAAGAGAGGAAGTTGTGCCGTAAAAATAAGATTTACAGAGCCAAGTCTATAAATGGCTACCTCGTTAAACTGGCAAGATATCACACAGTCGGCGATGGTTTTGGCGACTAATTTTTGTGGCTTTGGCGAGAAATAGCCAAAAGTCGTCAGACGTGGCGAGCAGTTGGCGACATTTTAGTCCGGTCCCTGTTTAACTGCAATTGGTAGTGTAATTGATCCTTATACGTAAATGTAACGGTATCCGGCCCTAATATCTGACTTTAACCGTATATGTCTTCCAGTAATTTCAAGGAATGGAAGGTACTAGAGATTTCTCGTCGGTCACGGGAAAATTATAAAAGTATCCTTTCTCAGTTTAGCCGGCCTTTCCTCACTTACAGGTCCACATACACCGTGACAAAGTTTCAAGCTCTTCTTTTACCTATTCGAGCTTCCGTTTCTACGGAATGTATTTTTAAGAAACATTGAACGTCAAGAGCCAAAATTCCGAACTTGCAATAGAGCTGGTAAAATTGCGCTTCGTTAAACAGATCAGCAATAAAGTACTTTATTCGTACTTCGTTCTCAGTTTTTAGTTCAGAGCTATCTTCAGGGTATTGAGAGATCTCAGTGAGAGCTTAGCTCTTTGGATGCGATTGACATTGCTTTGTGTTTAATGTTTGAAGTGGTATCTACTGATTGTGCTTTGCCCTATTGAGAGGAGCTGTATGAGTACTTTTGTGGAAAGTTTCAGAACTGCAAAGTGTTTCTTTTGTGAAAATAAATTTTATCAAGCTATCATCAGTTCTCTGTCAATTCACTTCTTTACTAACCCCTATGCACGTAACAATACTTTTACATCCCCAGCTTAAAGAAATGTGTCCTCACTAATTTTTCGTTGTAATCTTTCTTAATTTGATAGTTTAGTATGCTAGCTCCATTCTTAAGGCTGATTTCAACTGACAAAGTATCTACAGCAGTTAAAATACTTTTTGGAATAGACTTGATTGTCCTAAACCCTATTGTTTTAATCGCGATAGCTGTTTACTTCTTCGAGGCTATATTTACTAGATGAATATTCGTCAAATTGTTTGGAGAAGACGTAGTGATATCACAGCTTTTGAGAGCGGTTTGTTGCTTGATTTCTTAACCATATTTTCGATTATATCTTTTCAGTATAATGATATTAAAAAATCTCATGTGTACACCACATGGCTTCCTTGTACGGAATATTAAATTATACGCATTTTTTCTTGCATTTCATTTAAACTTATTGAATTGAATTAAATCTGCTTCGCCGACAGCGCATAAACCACAGTAGAATAAATGCATTCCTTAAAATTCACTCTAGTATTTGTTTACCATAGCGACACTCTGGCGCTAGATTCACTTAACAGTATTATATTTCGTTCATATTATAACTCATAATGCACAAAATTTATATCATTTGAAGAATAGAATTATTTAATCGTTGCCACATGTTCTATTCAAATACTATACTAAAGTTAGAACGATGTATAAATGAAATTAAGCAAACAAAACAAAAAACAGTTTTTCACAGACGACTGAGTATTTCTCATTCAATTAATTCAGTTCTCACTTCGCGAGAAGGCAAAAATACATAAAAACTAAAAATATCTATATTAAAAATTACGAAGTAAATCTTAAACACTTATTTCCTCGAAAAAATTCCAGAAAGGATGAAGCATGATTTAATTGGCAATAATAAATGAAGGCGTTATCTTTGTTGTTGCGAAGCTAAGTTTCTCTAGATTGGCAACAAATCCACTAGTCTGCTGTTTCAAATGTAAACAATCAATGGCCGCCATAAAAAAAAATATTAGACTTAGCGGCATTTAAACAACTTTAAAATTGTTCAAAATTCTAAAAATATTGGATACAGATTTACTAAAGGTATAAAAACCTTAACCGGAAGGTAAGAAGAACATAATTCAATCATTTTTAAAGCAAAAAATTTACAATTTACAAGCATATAAAAGTAAAGAAACTGAGATCACTGATCCGGGTAACAGAGTGGATATATATATAAATATATTTATATACGTTTGGTGCGGCCGATTGCAACCAAAATACGAGGTGCACATCTACATGTTATAGCAGTCCTATATAGAAAACTTCAACGTTCTGAGGCTACTCGTTTTCGAGTTATGCGAGATACGTACGTACGTACGTACATGCGTTCATACAGACGTCGCGAAAAATTCTCTTCAGAATTAATTTTAAAGTAGTTATATATATATATATATATATATATTTTTGGAGGAAACGAGTCTTTTATTCTGTCCTTACGTACAGATGTCACGCAAAAACATCGTTAAATTGCATTCGATAGCGGTCAAAATGGATATTTTCGTTGAAATATGCTGCCTGAAACTTTTCGCGATTGCAATACTTCCTTTTTACTTCGTACATGGAAGTAAAAAGATGTTCTTACTTTTATAATTCTGTTCGCCATATAGTCTGACTTATAATTTTCATCTCATGGACGATTTATATTATATAGTACTTTCCTTTTTGACTTTCAAATCTTTCAAATGAATGAATTCCACGTTTTAATTACTTTCTTTTTTTCAGAGGAGAAAGATTCTTGCAACAGAAGATTTCAGCTGCTTACACGTGGACTCTGCTGAGCTTTCCAGTGTAGATTTACGTGCATGTACCCAGACAGGCGTTACGTATTCCATAATAAAACTGTGGATTCGGATATAGGACAAAGCATGCGAGGTCTATTTGCCTAAGGAATGGGATCTGTTCGTGGAAAACATTTTAAGGTAAACTGGTTCGTATTTACGTTGCGCATGACAATACTTCTGAGGAGGGCCGCACATTTGGTCGTTAGTGTTTTGGGGTCTATTTCTCTGCTTTAGCCTCGAAATCTGGGTAGGATTTCAGTATGATACTTAGTTCATTTTTCAGTATGATACATAGGCATTTAATGAGTTTCCTAGCTTCATTTAAGGTACTTCACTATAATAAAAGTTGGGGTTAAATGTTTTCCTATGATTTTTGTCTACGAAGAAGACTATTATAATAGTTTTGTACAAATTTTAGTTACAGTGCTTCAAACTAGTCTAAGACTCATTAAAGTGAGTAAAGTGTTCATTAAAGTTTCAGTGACTCATTTAAAACGTGTTTATATTCTCGTTTGTGGTTACTTGCGTTTTGAATTGCAGTATGATCAGCGTAGCAAGCAGCTTTAATAAATTTGGTGAAATGAGTATAGATATTTTTACAGAAATAAGGAAACGGTTGATCCTCTGAGAACATGAGGAACTCTACCTCAGGTCCTTTGGCCCCTTACAGGACAATGCATTTTATTATAATATAATTATTATTTTGCCTCTCAGAAGAATCCATGGTTGAACTGACAGACCAAATAAAGGTGACTGTGAGAAAGCCAACTCAAACTGGTGTACACTGCCCCCCCAAAAAAAGGGGGGACAGTTCTATATCTCCCGTTCTACTGGGCCGATGGACAAAATTCAAATTGCGATTTTCATGTCTCGAAGGTGTGACTTAGGATATGTATTAGATTTATATATAGCATTGTTCTAATATAGGTATTTTGTCACAAAATCGCACTTTTTCTGAAATGGCATGCCAATTTTTTTCCATATTTCAATTCTACGACTGAAATTATGCCTAAATATTAAATTTTGTAAAATCTGGTGGGAAATTTACGAAGAAATTCAAAAATTTATCTTGGCATATATTTTTCTCAGTTTTCACCATGAATAATTTACCTGGCCGAACTTCTTAATTTATAGCAACCTAATTTTCCTTTTCTTTTTAGAATTGCAGACGAGCGGAAAATAGTCATCGTTCATACTTTCAAATAATTTTAACAAAGTGCGTAAACCACATTTGATTTTATTATAGCTCAAAAAAAGATGCCAAATTTCAAAACGCGCCAATATGTAATGTCAGGTGTATCTTAAAAAATTTGAATAAAAAATTGAATAAAAAAACTCTATTTTTTTTTTTTTTTTTTTTTTTTTTTTTTTTTTTTTTTGCAAGTGTGCCTAGAAATACATTTGCTTTAAGAGGATGTTAAAACTTTTATAGGTTATAACACAAAATGTTTTTCGAAAAATTTATCAAAAATACTTAAAAATACAAATTTTAAAAATAAATCATAAAAAAGGGCGAATTATATTTGCATTAAGCCTAAATTTCGAATTCTGGAAAAAGGAATCAAGTAAGTTTTAGAAAAAAAGATATATTAATAAATATATACCAATTTCAATTAACATTGAGGAGCTAAAATGTTAAGAGATAATTTTTTAAAAACTGTTAGTGCGATTTTTACAAAACTTGGCAGTTAGGCATAATTTGAGTCGTAAAATCGAAATATGGAAAAACATTTGCATGTCATTTCAGGAAAAGTCTGATTTTGTGTCAAAATACCCGTATCTGAGCAATGCTATATATAAATCTAATGCATATCCTAAGTCGCGCTTTCGAGGCATGAAAAACGCAAGTTGAATTTCGTCAATTGACCCAGTAGAACGGGAGATATAGAACTGTCTCCCCTCCCCTCGCCCGCAGTGTACATGTTATTTTAACAGAAGCTCTTTCAGCGATTCAACACTATGGCCCTCGTCATCTTCAAGTATTGCTGCTGAAGAAGGTGATATGTCACCCTAAATTGGTTTTCTTAATTAGAAATCCATATTAGATCATTACTACTGAATTCGTGATTGAATAGAATTTTTACGAGCTCGACTTTCCAAATGGTGTTCTAAAGCTGTCCTCCTGAGGAAGATCACATTGAATGTTTTCTGACCTTCTCTTGCAAATAGTTGAACTGATAGATGTAAAATAACTTATTCTCAGCTGCATGTTGTAATTTATAAATTCTGTGACAAAAGTCTTTCTTTCTTCTTTACGAAGATTTCTTACTTTATGTTCCCTAATTTATAATGCGGATATGTATTTGTTACAAAAGTAATTAAAAAATAATTGAAAGTTAGTTGTTTGAGATGCATTTTCAGTGTTATATTAAACCCACATAAAAGCTACAGCAATCAAATTAAATGTTATAAGGTTTCTAGACGTATATAGTGACTCGGAAGTTTGTTCAAATGGTTAATTAGAATGAGTTGATAAAGCATAGCAAATGAAGTCAAGCTTATGAGTAACTATACAAAGGCAGAAGTATTTTTTTCACTTACGTTTTATCATTAGATATTAGATACTGCGTGGCTCAAATGAACATAGACGACATTAGGGGCATGTTGGACGAAATGATTACCCAATCATCTGACATTCTTTCATTAAATACACATTTAGAACTGGATCATATTTTCCATTATCACTACGTTCTGTGGGCTGAGGAATCTCAATAACAAGTTCTAATATTTCATATCTTAGGACTTTGTCGACTAACCATTTACGTGTGGCTTCAAATGAATCGTCGAATCCATCTCTACCAACTGGCTTAGAATTTAGGAAAAACGAAGACTGGCGTGAGCGACTCATTCAAAAAATGGCAAGGTTCTTTCACCGAATATGGGTATCTGGTGGCCCTAATTTTGAATTTTGAATTTATTTTATTCTCTATTTCACATTTTATAAAACTTTAACGAATTTTTGATTAACAAACTCAAGGATTTCAAAGCGAGGCATGGCAGCGTTGTACAGAAAAAACATTTTTATGCCCAGCGGCGCGAGATTGTGTATCGGAAATTTCCAAGACATGCTCATTTTAAAGTTATTTTACGATATTGCTCTGGAACTGAATTTTATGGTTTAAGTGCGAAGAACATTATATTTAACAAATAAAGGTAACACACAAAATGTTAAAAAAACGCCCCTTTGGACGTAATTCAAAATCTGAAACCTTTCACATTTTTTATTATTTTTTTTCTTTTCTACAAAGTTCTTACGATTATTCAACATTAATTGCTAAAGAAACCCCTATTTATAGTTAAAAGGAACGCCACAAGTTATTATTCTAAAAATAATATGTAGCTGTTTTAATATTATTATCTAATCCTTCGTTGTTAAAAATCGCTCCAACCCAAGTTCAGTATACCTTATGGCAAGATTAATCTTTTCTCTTTTTTTGCTCATATTTTTAATCTCCCTTTAAATTTCAAAAGACTTTGAACCAAAAATCTTTTTCTTGATGCTAAAGTTTCAGTACGCAACGTAATCTTATATAGGTTAATTAAAATGCATGAAATTGCCTTTTGGCTTGTACATAATAGTGAAGTCTTGTTGAATAAATGGGTTTTCTTTTCCAGTATAAAAGTTCAACTATTTAGTTGTTTTTGTAATTAATGGAAACTTTTTGCATAATTTTTGCGTTTGATATAAATAGATCGATATTTTCCTAATGCATATGAGTACTTTGTTATTTTCCGATAAATACTCGCATTATTTACTCCATTTTTATATATCCTCATTCTTTCTGTATTACAGAATTCTTTAAATGCAGACATACACTTCTTTCATAGATTAAATTTTTATCACGAGCAAATATCATCATGGCAAAGCGAAATGTGCTAATATTGTTGTTTAGTTGGCAACTTTTTTGATAAAGAAGGTTAAAAGACACAAAAAAGTTTAATTGCTAACCAGTGCAGGGTCTTCCTAGAGTCTTAAACCTTCCATAGAACTGGTATATTATATTAACTGAATGACAGTCATAGAAAAACACCTTTGTATTGTCATTTGACTATGACTGTCATTTCAGTGGATTACATTGTGGAATATAGATTAGTTCAATCAATTCACATTCTGAAGTACAAATTAATTTCTGTACTACATACAAACTTTTCAGAGGCAATAGTTTCGAGACATAATATTTGCCGCACGTTCAGGACAACTAGTTCTTACGCCAGACTTTCAACAGTTTGTGTCCCGTTTATTCGTATAAAGTATAAAGAGAAAATTCATATGAGTCAGAAACACTAAACCTAAATCTGCATCAGTGGGTCACTATATTTATTCAAAACTGACAAATCGCTAAAAAATCCATATTCAATATGCAAACGCCACAAGTTATTATTCTGAAAATTTTATGTAGCTGTTTTTATATTATTATCATGTTTTATATTATATTTATATTATTATTATGTTTTATATTATAGCATTATTATAAGTATCGTCGAATTATTTTCTCTGGAGAAAGGACTCAGAACTCAATAATATCAAGAAGAAAACTGCGTTTGATGTCAGTGGAATATAGTTATAACCAAACACCAGTCCATTTTCCTGATGATATCTGCATTGTAGTTTAGCATCATATTGAATGAGTGCACAAAATTTCATCTTCTACAGATTTACAGAGACGAAAACTTGAAACTTCTAGTTAAATTTTCTCAGTACTGATCCTAGACCATCAACCATCCACGTGCAAATTAAAACTGGCCGCCCTTTTTTACAGAAGTTCAATATGTTTTATAATCATTTCGCCGCCTTTAAATTTGGCCTCCCGCGTTCTGTGCACCATCTTGCTGTCCACTAGGAGCGGCCCTGAGGTTTTAGTAATGTGGTAGATCTAAGGTTTGTCTTTTGAAAGATAATTCGTGTTATCATGACAGATCAGCAAGTATATTATTTTCTTCAAGGTCAAAAACTAGCTCAAGGAATGGGCAGCGCTGTCGAAGAACATGAATCCGAAACAGCCAGCACATTATTCATCAAAAAGAAGAAATTCATCATTTCAACTTCTAATAATATCATTATCGAGATTCAAAAATAACTGAAAGACCTAAAAAAAAGATAAAGATAATAAAAAGATTTATATAGATAAAGATAATAAAAAGATTTAATCTTAAAAGATAAAAATATTTCGGTTGCATTTTTATTTGTTCGTGAACATACAGGTGTTGTTGAGAACGAACGAGCCTATTTCCTTGCGACTAAGCGGTAAATTGATACTTTTGTCAATATCCCTAATTCCTTTTATAAGAAGGTCATGCATGAAAGTACTGTGGAGTCGTGGAACCACGAATTCATTAATTAAAATAAAGGGAGCTTAACAAAGAGATTTTTCCCTTCTATCAAGATGAGATTGTCATGTCATCACTTCTTCACAGACTATAAATTAACCCCATTTCTTACTGGCCATGGAAATTTCAAAAGTTATTTGAATAGATTTAAGTTAAGCTCCGAGTCTGTCCGTGATTGTAGCCTCGGTGGAGAGAAGAATGTTGAACATGTACTTCTTTTATGTTCTAAATATAAGAACGAAAGAAAAGTTTTGAAACTGGAACTGAAAAACTTTAATATTGACTGGCCTCCAGAATTTTACCAATTTATTTCCGAGAGAAGTGCTTTTAACACGTTTTGTCAATTTATTGTGAAACTTTGTAATCATCCTTAATTTTATTTCAGTTTTTTCTTCTGTTTATTTTGTATTGTGTTTCATACTTACTTCTGTAAGCCCCATGTGATACTATGTAGTACATACGGGGAACTTATTGTGTTTCTTTAATTAAAAAAAAAACTCCCTAAAGCTCCATTCTAAAGATTACTATGATTTTCCTTAAATAATTTAGTATTCTGCTATTTCTATTATTAATAATGTTTTTATGGTTAATAGAAAGGAGTTTATAATGCTTAACGTCATCTTTCCTGTTGTGAGATCGCTTTGTCAATAATCGTTTCGTAATTTATACCTAGCTTTCATATTCTTACAGCAGAGATCACTGAAAAAAAATTGCTGCAACAGATATTCTTGCAGTAGCAGAAATTGTTGCTCAGAATTCATTTATGAATTCAGTCATCTTTTGAACACTCTTTTGAACCGACTCAGTTGCATTACAGTAGATGCTAGCATGTTCTTGAATACAGAGAAATGACAGTGAATATTTCCTGGAAAAGAAATACAGAGAAATGACAGTGAATATTTCCTGGAAAAGAAATACAGAGAAATGACAGTGAATATTTCCTGGAAAAGAAATACAGAGAAATGACAGTGAATATTTCCTGGAAAAGAAATACAGAGAAATGACAGTGAATATTTCCTGGAAAAGAAATACAGAGAAATGACAGTGAATATTTCCTGGAAAAGAAATACAGAGAAATGACAGTGAATATTTCCTGGAAAAGAAATACAGAGAAATGACAGTGAATATTTCCTGGAAAAGAAATACAGAGAAATGACAGTGAATATTTCCTGGAAAAGAAATACAGAGAAATGACAGTGAATATTTCCTGGAAAAGAAATACAGAGAAATGACAGTGAATATTTCCTGGAAAAGAAATACAGAGAAATGACAGTGAATATTTCCTGGAAAAGAAATACAGAGAAATGACAGTGAATATTTCCTGGAAAAGAAATACAGAGAAATGACAGTGAATATTTCCTGGAAAAGAAATACAGAGAAATGACAGTGAATATTTCCTGGAAAAGAAATACAGAGAAATGACAGTGAATATTTCCTGGAAAAGAAATACAGAGAAATGACAGTGAATATTTCCTGGAAAAGAAATACAGAGAAATGACAGTGAATATTTCCTGGAAAAGAAATACAGAGAAATGACAGTGAATATTTCCTGGAAAAGAAATACAGAGAAATGACAGTGAATATTTCCTGGAAAAGAAATACAGAGAAATGACAGTGAATATTTCCTGGAAAAGAAATACAGAGAAATGACAGTGAATATTTCCTGGAAAAGAAATACAGAGAAATGACAGTGAATATTTCCTGGAAAAGAAATACAGAGAAATGACAGTGAATATTTCCTGGAAAAGAAATACAGAGAAATGACAGTGAATATTTCCTGGAAAAGAAATACAGAGAAATGACAGTGAATATTTCCTGGAAAAGAAATACAGAGAAATGACAGTGAATATTTCCTGGAAAAGAAATACAGAGAAATGACAGTGAATATTTCCTGGAAAAGAAATACAGAGAAATGACAGTGAATATTTCCTGGAAAAGAAATACAGAGAAATGACAGTGAATATTTCCTGGAAAAGAAATACAGAGAAATGACAGTGAATATTTCCTGGAAAAGAAATACAGAGAAATGACAGTGAATATTTCCTGGAAAAGAAGTGTATGGCTGTCCTCCCACAACCCAGAAATAATGTGAATTTTCATTCTGCTAAAAAACAAATAAATATGGAATTTCGCAGGATTCATAATTCAGTTCTGTGCATAAATGCTAGAAGAAACCTTGACCATGTCTCCTGAAAAAATAATATAATAGTCCAGATTCTCCTAAAGCTACAGCAGAATGGATACGATTGCCACAGTGCTCATTTCTTTTGAATTAGCTTTAGGAATTCTCCAGTGGCTAAACTATGGATAATGAACATTTAAAAATGTAGACTGCACTAAATTGTTTTAAGTCTGCTACCCTGAAGTATTGGAAAGCAACGCGGTTGATGGCTTAAAAACCAATAAGTTTGTAAACATTACAAATAAATGAATGCATTATTAATAATAATATTATTGGATTATGGAATTTGTAAATATATAAATAAATTATAAATATTTGTAAATAAATGAATGCATTTGTAAATAAATATATAAATAAATGAATACATTGTTTTGTAAATGTATGAATAAATTTTGTCAATAAATGAATAAATTTTATAAATAAATGAATAAATTATTGTAATAAATAAATAAATTGGACATTTGTAAATAAATAAATAATTTATTAATAATGCTTCAGGTTTTTTTTCAGCTCAAAAGGGCTACAGCCTGCGTTATTTTTAAAGAAATTAAATAATGAAAAATCTGCAGGTATGTATGTTCCTCGTATTGTGAAAAAGTGACGTACTTGGAGCCATCAAATTTTGAATAACGTAGTCCTCCGCCCGAACATCTGAAACTGGAAGCTCGAATTTGGAATTTGTTTTATTATTTAGTTCATGTTTTGCAAAACTTTAATGAATTTTTGATTAACAAACTCAACGATCTGAAAGCGAGCATTGGTAACATTGTACGGAATAAAACATTTTTAATAATAAAAAGCGAAACATTTTGTAAGCCATCTTATTAAGAAAACTGAACACTGGCATAATGAACTGAGAAAAGAATGAAAAAAATTTATACCAAGACTTAACACTGCATCGGGAATTCTAAACATACGCTGCTAAGCAGCTTTTAAAAATTTTGTGATTTTGTTGTTGAATTCTGTGTGGCGTAAGTGCGAAGAAAACGATGCGAAATAATAAAGCTAAAAAGACAAAAAAAAAAAAAAAAAAAAAAAAAAATATACCGCCGGAGTCAGTGCAAGAACAGGCTGGTAGACTACAAGCTCAGCGAGAGTGTAAAAAACTTTAACTCACCCTTTTGGGCGGCAGTTTTTAAAATCTGAAACCTTTCAGATTTTTTTAGTCCACTTGTATATACTCAAACCGTAAATCAAGTTTTGCTGCTTTTTAATTGGATACCTAACGCAATGTACTAGATGCTCTGTTAACTTTCTGCTGTTATATTTGTTATATAATGTAATTTGCTTTTTTATTTTTATGTATTACCAAATATTGCAAGCCATGACCTTGTGTTGAATTCACAGGAGAACAAATTTCATAGCCATTCTGCCAATTCGTTTATGAAATATTCATATGCATCTTAATTATGTCTTGCTACCATAGATTAATGTAATTCAATTATTAGTGCCGTGTCTTCGTATTTATCAAGCTTGGAATTCGAATATTAAAATCTTGATTATTTCAGTAATTTGCTTCACCTGAAAGAGTAAATCTCTCTCAATGTCTTGAAACTGTATCAGAAATTAAGGAATTGCATAACAATAAAATGTACGATATTTAACTATTTGCTGGTTATGACGCACATGCACGTAGCACTGAACAATAGGTACAGTGTGCATGAGGGTATTTCATAAACAAAATATTGCTGTTACATTAGCAAAAATAAATAAATAAATTTTCAAATAAAACACTGCAATTTCTTAGCTAAAGCGAAGTATCAAATGCACACTAAACTTGGCAATTTCAATAAAATAATAATTTTAGTGTGGTAAACTTAGTTTCGCTGTTAAATAATGGTTTTATTCTGGTAATCTTACTTTCGCTGTTAGATAATGAGCAACTCCAGCACCTTTACTTTTTCCCTAACTCGAATCATTAGGATAGTAGGATATTTCTTTCTAGACCAAGTGTTCTCAGTTTTTTTATTGCTATTTGAAGCCATGTTTCCATGTTTTTGAATCGGCTTTTTTCTAAACGATGAAAGCAGAATCCCTCTTTTATTTTCCTTACCTTTTTGGGGGAAGGCTTTCATTGAAGTGTACCTTAAAATTTCAGTTGTTATTAGGCGATTGTGATTCCAGCAGGTGCGCAATCCCTAAATGTGCACGATGCCGAGTTTGAGCAATTCTTTGATTTTTTTTAATGAAAAAAAAATTGCTCTTAACATGCGAAGGACAACAGCGAAAAAATATACGATCTCTTGAAACATGTAAATGTGCAATGCAGGAGATGGGCGGGATTCCGACTTTATTCAATTCTATGATTTATTTTCAAGTGAAAACAGATCCTTGTGCACTTGGGAAGAAAACCTGTGCACAGAGGAAGTTTATTTAACAATTAAAATGGATATTTTAAATTGCTAAAATATATGTTCTTTCGATAACGTTTGTCGACTTGCTATATACTCGTATATCGATCGTTTAGCAAACTTTCTAAAAAGAGTCACCAAAATCGCCAGAGAGTAACTTTTACCAATTTCTTTTTTAAAGTTCTGACAATAATGCGTATCTTAATAACGCAGTTAAAGCTTTAATTCAGGGCATGTATAATGCAAATATTTGCTTAGTTGAATCGGGTATTTCAACATATTTTTTTTTTAATTCTGTTGCAGAGTAACATAATAATCCCTATCTGAATTTTGATTACAGATTTTTTCCATACATTTTTTTTTTAAATATCCTTCAAATATCGGTGAGAGAACGATTAATGTTTCGCATTGTTTGCTCAGCAAAAATATTAGCTGTTCTACAAGTTTTTATATAAAATTTTTAATTATATACTTTTAATTCCTTGTACGAAGTAAAACAAGAAGTATAGTAATCGCGAAAAGTTTCAGTCAGCATATTTCAACGAAAATATCCATTTTGACACTACTTTAAAATGAATTCTGAAGAGAATTTTTCGTGGCATCTGTACGAATGTATGTACGTACGTACGTATCTCGCATAATTCAAAAACTAGTAGCCTCAGAACGTTGAAATTTTGTATATAGGAGTGCTATAACATGTAGATGTGAGCCTCGTATTTTGGTTGCAATCGGCCGCACGAAACGTATATAAATATATTTATATATGTATCCACTCTGTTATCCGGCTCAGTGATCTCAGTTTCTTTACTCTTATATGTTTGTAATTTTTTTTCTTTAAAAATGATTGAATTATGTTGTTCTTATCTTCCGGTTAAGGTTTGTGTGCCTTTAGTAAATTTGTATCCAATATTTTAGAATTATCAACAATTTTAAAGTTGTTTAAGTGCCGCTAAGCCTAATACTTTTTTTCATGGCAGTCATTGCTTGTTTACATTTGAAACAGCAGAACAGTGGATTTGTCGCCAAACTAGAGAAACTTAGCTTCGCAACAACAAAGACAACGCCTTAATTTCTTATTGCGAATTAAATTATGCTTAATATTTTCTGGAATTTTTTCGAGGAAGTAAGTGTTTAATATTTACTTAGTAATTTTTAATACAGATATTTTGAGGTTTTATGTATTTTTGCTTTGTCGCGAAGTGAGAACTGAATTAATTGAATGAGAAATATTCAATCGTCTGTGCTGTGAAAAAACTGTTTCTTTTTTGTTTTGTTTGCTTAATTTCTTTTATCGTTCTAGCTTTACTATAGTATTTGAATAGAACATGTAGCAACGATTAGATAATTCTTTAAATGATATAAATTTTGTGCATTCTGAGTTATAATATGAACGAAATATAATACTGTTAAGTGAACCTAGCGCCAGAGTGTCGCTATGGTAAACAAATAGAGTGAATTTTAAAGAATGCATTTATTCTATTGTGGTTTATGCGCTGTCGGCGAAGTAGATTTAATTCAATAAGTTTAAATGAAATGCAAGAAAAAATGCGTATAATTTAATATTCTGTACAAGGAAGTCGTGGTGTACACATCAGGTTTTTTAATATTTGATAGCACAAGAGGCATGTTAATGCTCGTGACTTGACTGGAAACATATAAATGTAAAAAGATTAAAACATGGGAATGTACAAAAAATCGTTTCTTAGAATTTTCTTTGTCTTTCAATATTTTCTGATTTATGGAAATACATGAAAAATTTCACGAACTTTGTGTAATGGACTTAGGCTTGTTTTTCTTCATAATATCATTGAAAACAACTTTTAACTGTATTACAAATCGATCTTATCTAATGCAGATAAGCCGAAATATATTTATTTGCTATCTCAAATTTTTCTTTCAAAAATGGTTACTTAAATACATTTCCAAGCAATAAAAAAAATTCTAGATAGAGCAAGTCTAGTGTATTCTTTTTTTTTTAAATGGTATATATATATATTACTATTTTATTCATGGATTTTAATGTCAAACTGTAGATATTTTTACAGACAAATGGCAAATTTCTAGGGAGTTATATTCCAATTCTTCTGGGGAATTTTGTTTTTCTCCTTCATTCCAAGTAAGGGTTGGCAAACAAAGAAAATAGAAATAGAAACCTATATTTGGCCTTCGTAAGTATTTTTCTTCCGTTGAAGCGCGATAGCTAACATTTCATACTTCTTCAAATCAAAGAAACAGGAAAGTGGATAGCTCCTTAAGAATAAGTCGGAAAATATATTCCAATATGACTTTTCGTTTACTGAGTTTATGGAAAATCCTCTACTTCGTTTCTCAAACTCCTAAAAGAGCAAATATGTAAATGTATTTTAAATGAAATTGATAATAACTTGTACTAAGTATTCAAATCTCATTTGTTAATTTTTCATACTATTCAAAAGAGAAAATTTTTAAACATTAACATTAAAATGTCAATATATTGGAATGATTATTTATAATAATTTAATGCTTAAGAGTTTGTAGTTTTCGTAAAATATTAGATGTTTTTCAAGAACGAGTTTTTCATATAATTTGACTAAGATTAAGAAAGCGTTAACATAATGATACCTACCAGGTTAGTTTCTATTTTTAGTTGGCACTATAGATGCAGTTGTAGCTGCAGTTTCCTGTGAGTAAAGAATATAAATGTAAGAATAAAATTAGGAAATGTTATTAATTTGTGCTAGCCCTTTAAATCTCCTATTTAAATTCGTTATTTGCCTTCTCTGTCTCAAAACCAGCAACATGCTTATAATAAATCTGTCATTAATGTGTCATTTTAAAATTCATCACCGTCATATGATCCTTACCAGATCAGATATGCCGAATATTTAACAAACCAAATTTTCGGCTCCTTAAAGTTTCTTATATCAGAGTTTGACTGCATAAGATTAAGGACCGAAATTAAAGTGAGGTGTAAACAGGAATGAAACACCAATATTAATAAAATGCTATAGTACTGTTATTAAACTTTTGTAGCTTTTAAATTAAAAAAATACTGAATTCAGTTAAATTAAATAATGATTAATTACAATTCCATATAGTGGTTAGCACAACTGTACCAGAATGAATACAAGTGTATTTAATCTGAAATTATCCGAATAACTCATTAGTAGAACTTCGAATTAAATACCATATTTGATTGGTTTAACATTCATTTATTTTTCTCATTTAACCAATATAAAAAGGTAGATATTATTTTTAAGATATACGAATTGACTTAACAACTAAGCAAAATCATTTTAAAGCAATGAGTAAGCATAAAAACAAAGCATATAAAGTGGCATACCTGCAATGAGCTCATCCCCCAAAAAATTGATAGCCCAAAATGTTCGAGGTAAAAAGATAACAGCATGAATGACATTGATAAAAGAGTATGCTGATCCTATTCCCGGGATATGGATGTCCGAGCTGATTTTTTCCTGTATTCGTTTTCATCATTTTCTATACCAATGACAGTCACCTCGTCCATCAGTGTTGTTAACCCAAGTCGCGAGAAGAAGCAAATTGCACCTAATACTCCTACGCAGTCTTGGATGCTCGATGCTAAACCAGGAGGGGCATATGGTGTCCACGTCCACTCAGTTTGCCACTTCCCTTAACTAGACCGTCCATATCGCTTTCTCCGCTTAGTTAAATAGGCGTTTCAAAAGGGTTCAGTACCCATCTTGGATCTCTCAGAAGAGAATTCCACTGCCGTTGTTGTCTAGCAGAAAAGGGGTATTTGGAGATATTACTCCCAACCAGCCATTTCGAGTCTTTCACCACGTTCTTACATGGCCATTTCTGTTTGTCCAGTCTCCTCTCGGCCTTGGTCCTAGGTCATCACTTTATAAGTGGTCTGCGACCACTGAAGCCTTTACCAGTATATTTTTATCCTTTACCCTAAGGGTAAGGAAATACTAATATAAAAATAATCTTGAAATCTAAAAATGGAGAGACGTCTGCACTTCTGTGCTGTGGCTCAACGATAACTTTGGATTTATTGTGAAATAACTTGTAAGCAATTATATGGCATTTTCTATCACATTCGTAAGGGTTCGATAACACTCGCATACAATATATAGCAACGGCATTTTAAAACCTTTTTGTAGGTTAACGGATGAATTCTGGATACCGTAGCAAAATATTAGTGCAATATTTTGCAATGTCTAACACTGAAACTGGGGTGGCTTCCGACTGACCAATCAGAAGTTACTACGCATTTACACAATTTAACAAAACCTCAAAATCTATACCCGCTTTGAGGGGTGGAAAGTCCATTAAATCCTGCTTTGCTAGAAGTAAATAATAAAGTAATAAACTATATACACTATTTACATGATACTCGATTACCAATTTATATTATGGTGAATCATTTTGGATCGTTTATGCTGCTAAACTACTAGCAAGTCATAGCTTCCAATGTTTTTAACTGTGTTAGATGAATGATTATCATACCGTTGATAAAATAGTTTGAGAATTTCACGGTCTGTGAGTTTGATTTTGATGTTTTTTTTTTTTTTTTTTTTTTTTTTTTTAATTACTGTGTTCCAACGAACCATGGATAATTTGTGGTAGCGTATAGTAAAATTGGCCTAATAGCCTGCAGATAAATTAATCTTTTGGTACTTAAATTTAATTTTGAATTCTTTCTAAGTCATAAATTTCCGTAAAGGCTTGTCCTTTGTTCCTGAGCTTTTGAAGCCATTAGAACATCCCAATATCTAACTTAAATTTTTACTGGAAGTCATCAGCCCAGTAACTCAAGAGAATGCTTTCTTTGCTCATTACAAAAATCTGTTCCTTGCAATGATTGTGGATGAAAAAAGACATACCAGAGAGCTAGAGCAGCGATGATTATTGAACTCTTAACCACTTTACAAGGGAAAGATTATTCGAATCTTCACCATGCCGAAACTCAATTTTTAAGCAATATATTAAGTAAATATGATATGGTGGAATAGTTGCAATCTATTCCCTCCTCCATTATTCCAACATTACGGATAAAGAATCTATTAAAAACTGGCACACCACTACAACCGAATTTTCAAAGCTTCCCTTTCACACTTAGGCTGCGGAACACCAGCGGCCGAGCGGTAAAAGTCTCTGAACACTGGTAGTTCGGTCCGAGGTTCTAATCCCGCGAACGGGCTAGCTGCATGGGGGTTTCCGTGGTTTTCCCCGTGTGTAACATATATACGAGGCAATTTTGCCTTAGAAAGCCCTCTACAAAAGCATCCCTATAGCTCTCAAGACTTTGCCATAATCACATAAACCAACCCAAACCACAGGCTCCAGAACGGTGTGTCAGACTTGTAACGGAATATGTAAAAAGGCGTGTGATGCTGAGGCAAGAGAAGGCTTGATTTGGGCGACCCTCCTATCAAGATGTGTTATGCTAAAAAACTAACTTAAAAAAGGTGCACTTTTTAGAATAACAAAATTAAAAATAACAAATATATTCCTCGTTTGCTTACTAAAAATGAAAACGTAAAATTACTAGAAATTACGAAATATTGCCATTTTTAGCGGGGGGGGGGAATTGTGTTTTTTTCAGCTTTTTGTGTAACCACTAAATAATTTGAAATTACAGGTTTTAAGTTTTCGTATTTCTCATGCTCCAAAATTTACATTCGGAATAATTGCATTTCAATAGTAGAAAGTTTATTAATTATAAAATAAGGACGAAAAACAGCAAAATTTCGTTATTTTTCTAAACTTTAAGTGCAATGCGCGAACAGAAGGTATATTTTTAAATGACATTTTTTTTTTTTTTTTTTTTTTTCCATTTCGTAAAGACAGGCTACATTTCCCAGGTATAGCGATAAAAAATAAAAAAAGAAGTGGTTCATCCCCCCTTATTACACAGGTTATTAGCCTCGACAATACTATTATTATTATTTTACTCCTGAAGAAGAGTGACCTTTGTTTGATCGGTTTTTAAATCCATAAGTTTATTCCAAAACCTAAGATAAATTAAAACTGTTTTTTCTTTTTTTGGCCTCTTTTAAAATTTAGCACTGTGGCTATTTTAATCGATCCGATTTTAGTCGGCGTTATTTGAGTTCACGAAAACTTAATATTACAAATTAATAAATAAAGTATTGACAGGAACTCACTGAATAAGCAGTTTCCATTATTTTCTGTTACGCTGATACATCCTAACCCCAGTTGTTTACACTCCTGACGTTAGTTCTTAAATACCAGCTAAATTAAACTCTAGTAGATTGGGGAATTGAAAAAGAATTAAAAAGAAAACTAGAAAAGAAATTAAAACATAGCTAGCTATTTTGTACAGATTATAGGGTTTTTCTTAATTAGCATAACAAATTTATTTTAAGTTTTTCTATTTTCAACTTCTCAAACTTCCCCTCACATTCTCTCGCCAGGATGTAAATTTAAAGTTAAGTGAAGTGCTATTTAAACGTGTGATTATCTCAGTTTATTCAAAGAGTGTTTCGCTAGCCTACCGCACGTTTCGTTGCTATTTCCCGGTCACTCTAGTAAGCCTCTTGGCTTTATCAGTTTAGTATCACGCCGGTTAGATTTCTGTGAGTCCATCTCTTAGGAGTAATTTTGAAATGCGTTCTTGCACTCGTTTTATTTTTCAGATTTGATTTCTATTATAGTCTACGTTTAGTTACTGCCGCAAGTGAACGGTGTTTTCGTAATGTCCGAAGTCCGTGCTGTCTGTTATTTTAGTTTGAGTTAATAAAGGGTTATTTTGCACCCTTCTTCTGTGCTGATATTTAATTCACGCCTGTGCGAGAATTCGCCAGGTTCACTGTAGGATCTACGAGTACGTTAGTGTATGTGGGCAAGTACAGATAGATCATACAAGATCATTAGGTTTTTTGAAAGCCCGGGAAAGAATGAAAAATCAACAATGCCCCCGCCGAGGTTCAGACCTCAGATCTTTTAACTTTTAAATGGGAAAGTTAACCACTTATAATGGCACAAGAGTACCCACGAAATAATAATACATTTTTCTCAACTTTAAAGGTCTGGAAAGCAGTCTGTTAGATGCAGGTAATAACCAACTATCATCGACCGTAATTTTAGTTTGGCGGCAATTATATTGAATATTAGGTTTTCTTTAGAGCAAGAAAACTTGAAATATCAACTCTGCTCGGTTTGAATCTCAGATCCAATATCTGAAATCTAGATTGCTAGACCTGATAATCATTTTCATCATGTCCGCAGGGAGGGTGATAATTTCTTACTCTGTTCCCCCCCACAAGCAAATCTAGATGATTTTTGAATTAATGGCGCCACGTTTTGTACCAGCTACTAGGTTTATTCGAAGTCAAAAAATGTGGCATATTAACTGTGCTTTCGCAAAATTTTGAACGAGGGCTTTTTCAGCTGCTGGTTTAACGTGCTAACTAGATACTTTATTACATGCTCGCAATCGAAAGCAAATACGATAATTAGGTTCAAGTTAAACTAAAACGCTTATTGCATGTCATTGCAAATCTTGAAACTGAGAATAGAATTTGTCTGCTACAAGAAGTATGACAAAATCTTGTTTAATTTTTATAGGAGAATTAATAAATATTTCTCAATCGACGTTCAGATGAAAATATATTGGGAAATGATATTATACTGATATTTTCTGTTTGCAGTTCCGAAATATGTGTTTAATTCAAGCTATAAAAACAGATTTTATCCTTCAACAAAAGAGATGTCATTCAAAAGCTTTATACGCCAAAAATATTTCCAAGTTCAGGACGCTATATCATTTCAGAAAGCAGAAATTTTTCTCCCCCCTTTTCTTCGTTCTGACAGAACTTCCTGAAAGCAATCTAATACTTTTTTGGTCCCGAAGAATTCCAATCACTTCAACTTAAAAGGATGGTTTACAAGCTTCGACTTCCTACTATAGATGCCTACTTTTACTAAAAAATCTTAAGAGAAGTTTTTTACTTTCCTTTTATTTTTCCGAAAAGAAAATTTTTATGGTGTACTATAAGAACCAGAAATAAATAAAACGGAATATCCGATAAACACAGAAAAGTGCGGAAGTTTTCCGTTAACTTTTCAACGCTATTTCAAAGAGTATAAAGTTTTTGTGAAAGCGCTTCACGCTGCGAAAAAGACACTTAGTGTCCTTTCAGGCTTTAGTAAACTCAATAATCTAACTACTATACAAAAGTCAAACTGGTTAGGCATCCATTTTTTATCCTTATAAGCAGAAAACATATGAATTACTTCTTGATTTCGTAATTACCACCTACAGTGAACCTTGGGTTACAAAAGCGACACAACACGAACAAAGCATTTTAAAAAAAAATACCATTTAAGAAAAAATAAAGGTTTACTCTTCCCGTCCAGAAATCTTTGAGCGTTTGACATCACTGACTCATAAGCAACTAATCCCAATTCTATTTGTGTTTTCGTATTTACCACTTTTATAAGTCAAGTGACGTCACCGAACTCGAGCATTGGGAAGAGCATTAACCTTGTTTGTCTTGTACAGAAACGTCTCGGATTTCTTGCGTAATGAACATGTAAAACGGCTTTCAAAGGTATTTTGATATGTAGCTTGCGACGCAGAATTATTATTCAGAGATTTCCGGACACGTCATGTTGCCCGTTGCTTACTCGTAGTTTTCATTGACAAAGTCTCTCAGCAAGTAACTAATAGGACCATGAATTCTGCTTAAAATTATAACCGTAATGTATTGCAACCAGAGACTTTCAGGACTTTGATCCTGACGGATATTTCTGATATCTATTTTTTTTTTCATCTAAACAAAACCATGGGCCTGGAAGCTAATAACGAAGACATGGGGGACTTACTACAGAACCATAAAAATAATCTCATCATAGAAGCACTTAGATGACGTCAGTAGCAGAAACAAAAGGCGACGACAGAGGTATGCCTTTAGGAACGGAACGGAAGGAAAATTATCATTGGTGTTTCATCCATGAAATTTGTGACAAATGTAGTAAGATACAAAGTTTTGTAGTTTTACTCTGATAAAGAATAACAAGCCACAGCAAAAGCCTTTTAAATGACAATGCCTAAATTCCAATATGGACGCATCAGATCACAGACAAAGGAAATCACACTGAGAATATATTTTTTAGCCAGAGAGGTTAGGTGTATCTCAGAGTTTAATGGCTCTAAGAACTAACGAAAATGTTACAAAAAGACAGTTACCTGTTGATTTGCTCATCCAAACAATAATATCATTCCCCATCACCTTCCACGCATATCGTCAACTCTTCTTCATATATGGAAAATAATTTTAATTAAATTTTTGCTTATTTTATCTGTATATTATTACATTTATCATTTCCATTTTCTGTTTGGCGATCTCAATTAGTTTTGTGCTATAAGAATGTGCATAAAGTACCATTCTTAAAATTTAAATCAGCAATCACTTTTGGTATAGAAGCGGATTAATATATTTTGCACGAATTTCCTGTGAAACAAAAGCTTTAGTACGAACATTTTGCACTGCAAACATCCTTCAGGAACGAAATAAAATCCTATATTCAGGATTCCCTGTATTAGTTTATTCGTTCTGAAAAAAGCAAAAATGAAAGCTGCAATAGAATCTTCTTTAGAAACTTTCCATTACACATAAATAAAAAAACTTCTTAAACGGAAATATGCTCTTTCAAAATTAAGATTATTCACAAAATATTTTACTAACAACACAATACTAAATTTAAAGCTTTACTATTTTTTTAATTAAATTCATTGGTTTTATTTTAAAACTGAATTAAAATAATTAATATAATATTAAACTGCTATTTTAAAGCTTAATTATTTTAATTCTAATTTCATCTAAATAATCTTAGAATTTATTTCACTAAATTTTATTTAAATAACCAATAAAGAAACCGAATTTCTGATAGATTTTTAACATGTTTCTTTAAATATCTCAATAGTTAAAATTGTTATTCTTCACTGGTAAACATTCGTTAGTTAATTTTGTAAACAAATCATTAATTAATTTAATAAAAGAAATTAGCTTTATCTCAGAAATTGACAATAGCATTTTGAAAAAGATAAGAAATATGGACTGGCTCCCAACTGGGATAGTGATTTGCTACGCTGACTGTCGTACCGAAAGCCCCGGGTTCAAATCCCGCAGAAGGCATGGTTGTTTGTAAATGTGCAGTGTCTGTGCTGTATGGGGGGGCACTCTAAATATGCGCTGAGCCAAAAGTCCTCTGGGGAGTTTGTTGGTAAGGGAAGATGGGGGGAGATCCTCGACACCGTCCCCCAATACGGTGCTCTCTCTCAAAATTGGGGAAGGAAATGAGCTGAAGTCTGGCTGTCCCAAACGGAACTCAGTGTTCTTGCCAATGACAGACACATTTGACTCATTGCCTCTGTGAATGTATTGAGCTCGTGCTAACCATTATCTGATTAGTGAGATTGGTAACAATAACACAATAATATTAATTAGTGATCTCCTTTTTCGTAAGTTACGTATTCTAAAAGAAACATGAAAAAAAAAAAAAAGGACCAAAACTTACCAAGCTTTCTCGCCGCCTTAAATTTAAATAAGCTTTCTCGTCAATTCGCCTAGGAATCTTGCTAATTGTTACGAAGATAGTAAGTGATCTGTGGTGAATCGAGAAGAATTGACAATAAGGGATAAAAAAGATAGGGCCATCACTCTTCTTTAAAATGAGATTCTTGATTTCCATTTTTAATTCAAACTCTGAAAATGAATGCATTCAATTAGAGTTTCTTAAATAAAAGTGTAAAAATATTTATTTATTTTTCTCAAAAGTGTCTGAAATTTTAATTATTTCATTCTTAGATTATAATATATTTGCAAAACACGTATGAGGATGTTAACTGTTTTCTATTAATGTGCAGTGGTTTTAATATACATGAGTTCATTTTTGATAAATGCTTATCTATTGTACATAAACAGGTGTTAGAGGATTATCTTTAAACTAATGTTGTTGTGATTTGCCTGACAATAACATCAGGACAAGTCGACAATTTTATCTTGGCAAAGAGCATTTAATTGCGTATGTCGTTGGTATGGCTCATGGACACCTTATAGGTAACTTTGCCCAGTTCTATCCCAATTCTGAAGGAGAATTTCGGGTGAGGAGGGCGTATCCGAAGATCTCCCACTCTCTGTCCTACCAACAAATCACTCGAGAGGTCTTTCGGCTCACCGTATATTTTGCATGCCTCCATGCCACAAAGACAGCATGCATTTACAAACAACCAAGTCTTCTCTGGAATTTCAGCCTGAGGCCAACAAGACGATTGTAAGGAGCACTAACCAATATATCGATCAGGGAAGTTAACGTTAACCCTTTGACTACTAACGACACATAGAGTCCCATTAAAAGTTATAAAATTACTGCTGGCTTGAAAAGTACTTAGAGTCTCCTGAATGTTGGGGATAATCTTCCAATAGCTGAAAAATCAAAATGCCGCTGTGCTCGTTGTACACAAATGAACATAGAGGAAAGAATAAATATGAGTTGCCCAGTGTGTTAATGTTGGGTTATGAAAAGAATGCTTTACCCTGTATCATACGATGTAAATCTATTTCATATAGTAAAGTTTTCCAGAATAATAGGAAGTCGATCGCTACGTGTGGGATATATAACTACGGCTTGGACATATGTATCCCAGCATTCGGCTTGAAATCCGTTCGTCAAAAAAAAAAAAAACTCCCAGACACTAAATTTACCTTATTTATGACATATTTTGTTCACTTAAATAGAAAACGAGGTAAAAAAAATACTGTTTTATTTCGTAGTCAAAAGGTTAAACTAAATTACTGATATTTACTGAGCTGATTTATTTAGAGTTTACTGATTGTAATATTGTGGTTGAACTGCAAATTCAAGTGCAGCGGTACTGCAAAGATTCTAAAATATTTAAGGAAATTCCAAAGGATGAAAACTTTGAGAAAATCCTTTTAAAACAGATTTAATGGCTAACTTCTCAATATCTTGATATTTTTCAAACATAAAACAAACAGCAATTTTATATAAAAACACTTGGTTTCTGATCTTCGACTACGGTTCGCAGGCTTCAATAAAAAGTAGCTTAGACGAAGCGAAATTCGATAGGATCAAGGCTCTCGTTGCACTCTTAAAAGGTGGTAGAATTTATGGACTTGGGATTTGTGACTCAATCCAATACTATAAGAAAGGCAGGGTAACATATGTCCCGGTATCGAAATGGATATATCGATTGAGTACTAAACAAAAGTACTTCTGATTGAAAGTCGATAAACCGTGGGAAATTTGCTTTCTACGAGACTGGTTTCTTTCCTAAGGAATTCTTGTTAATTCTTGGGTTGTCATGGAAGTAATGTTTGTTTCTTGTATCGATTAAAAAAGAAATAACATAAAATAATTACTTTGGAGAAAAGTGTACCAACTTGAATTGCCTTAAAGCTTATTTGATGATTTTCAGATAGCTGGATATTTTGTATAGTATGTTACATTTAAAGTAGAGACAAAAAGTATGAGACATTATGGTATGTTCGTAATAGCTGTGTATATTAAAAACCAGTTTTTAACAAATATTCTCTATTCGTACAAAGCTAATATAAATTTAAAATTTAATTAAATTTTAATGGCAAAAATAAAAAAATAAAAATAAAATTAATTACTAACTAATTTATAATATCATTTAAATTCTGAGAGCATATGTAAATATTTATGTATCTAAAACCATGAAAAATATATAATATTCCATAAAATTAATCTCAAAAATTGTTTAAGGAATTTTTAAGGTCAAATTAAATTGCATAAGTGAATAATTGTTGAGCAGGCAGAAGACAGACTTATCAAGGGGAAGTTGCCTCCAAACCTAACTCTTCCAATTACTCAGTTCGTCTTTCGTCATCCATATAGGCAAGGGTAAAAGTAAAATTCAAAACTAAAAGTAAATCCAAATGTTATGAGTTACTAAAGAAGAAATTTAAACTAGTAGAAATTTTGAGAAATTTAGCAAGTAAAATGACTAGGAAATAAAATATTAATTAAATGTCAATTAATAGTAGAAAACCAAAGTAATTTAGAAACTCTTGCCTATTGAAAACTTTCCCTATACGAATTATGCATGTAAACCTAAAATAAACAATATACAATCTATCAAAACATAATAATAATAGTAATAATAAGTAAATAGCAAGTTTTAATTTAACTTACTTAAAACTACATATCTGAATTCCTGACTGTGGACTAGCATTTGCTAAACTAGGTGAAGCTGAGTAGTTTGTTACTGCTAACTGTATAAATAGAGGGCGCTAATACAATGTAAAGTTGAGTGTTAAGCTGTAGAGACATTAGGTAATTTTTGAAAAGCCGGAGAGATGAAAAATTAGCAACCGCCTTCGCCGGGAATCGAACCACAGACCTCTGGAATACCGGCCGCGCGTGCAGAACCACTACACCACAAAGGCACGCTAGGAAAGGGGGAGAAATACCTTATAAAGCTGCTACTTGTGAGAGCTATTGTAAAACCTACGCTGTAAATGTTAATAATTTGAAATGCTTGTTTTGTGTCCAAAAATGTTGCTACCTTTGAGGCATTGTGTAAAAAAAGTAAAAATTGTGAACTGCTACTGTTTGTGAAAATAGATGTTTCAAACTACTAAATTTTTTTAAAAAATTTTAAAAACACAAATTGAAATAATAGAGAATTATTGTAAGAAATATTTTTCTACCAGACTGCATTATTTAAAATTGAAGTTTTACATGTTTATTCAAAACTTGAACTAAATACTGGCCAAAGGTAAGGAAAATTAGATAAAAATCTTCACTCAATTCGGGCTATAATTGAGACTTTTGAAAAGAGTTGGCCCTTCATTAGTAAAAGGAAAGAATCCAGTATTGATAAAATATATATTTTTACAATTAATAAACTAATATTTACAAGTAATCCTTTAGCTCTTCAAAATCCTCCATTACCCTCCAGTTAAGGCTTAAGGTAATATTATCATACCATAAAGAGTTAAAAAATTAAAAAGAAAAGTTAATGCCTGACTTTTTAATATAGAAATTAATAAATTGTGTTGGGATATTATCACACGTTTAGAAATAAATAATTTATTAACAGAATATTACCAAGAATATGAACAAAATATTAACAGAATATTATTACAGAATATTCAACAGAATTAGATTATCAACAGAATATTATATCAACAGAACAACAATTAGAATATCAACAGAATATTAACCAGAATAAATCTGTCAACCAGAATATTATCACACGTTGATAAATAAATGATTTGGTTGTTTAATTACAGTAAACCACAGAAGATTTAAAATGCCTTCTTGAAGTACATCGAAGGTTGAATGCGTTATAACGCATCAAAAGTTCCTTCCTCCTATATGCAATGAAATCACGGCTTACGATTAAATTTAGATCTTAAAAGCCCTTTCTCATACAAAATTTTCGTAAACCGAATTTTTTTTCCTTCATTGGAATTCATATAAATCCGATTAACCGTTTTTGAACTACAGATCATTGCTTATTTAAACTTTACAACAGTGCTATGTTCACAAGTTCATGACACAAAACGAACAGAAATCCTTAAATCTGTGAATAAAAATAGATAAAATCTGAAAGCATTCAGATTAGGATGTAGGACCACCGCGGACAGCGATGCACGAAGAAACACGTCTAGGCATAGAATCAACAAGAGTGCGGATGGTGTCCTGAAGGATGGCTATCCATTCCCTTTCAACCATTTGCCGCAGTTCGTCTTCTGAACGAGAGTCTGCAAACGGCGTCCAATCACATACCACACATGTTCGATTGGTGACAGGTCAGGAAAGTACGGTGGTCAGGGAAGCATCTGTATACCTTGCAGAGCATGTTGACAGATGCGAGCACTGTGTGGTCGGGCGTTATTCTACTGAAAAATTGCATTAGGCAGCCCCTGAAGGTAGGGGATTGCCACTGGCCACAGTACATTATCCAAGTATCGTTGGACCGTCATAGTGCCCTGAATACGAACTAGAGAACTTGTCTGGAATCGTAGGCAATAGCGCCCCAAATCATTATGTCACGTAGTCACGCGGTGGGGCGTTCCACAGTTACTACCGGATTAGATTTGTCTCCACGTCGACGCAACACACGTACACGGAAACTGCATAAACAGAAGCGTGACTCATCTGAGAACACGACGTTTCGCCACTCTGTCATCCACATCGCTCTAGTCCGGCACCATTCTAAACGTTGGCGTCCATGCTGGGGGGTCAATGGCAGTCTTCTTAACGGACGCCGTGAGTACAAGCCATTTTCAACCCATCGACAGGAAATGGTTCTGGTCGATACGGGAATATCCAGGGTATCTTGCACATGCTGCAAATCGCGGTACAAGTGACTTGCGGGACCGCCACAGCTTGTCGGTGGATGTGTCGATCCACGCGTGGTGACGTCACTCTGGCTGCACCTGCACCCCTCCTTCTTCCCACATTTCCTTGTTTCAACCATGTTCGCCATAGCCGATGCACCGTGCTCGCATTCATGTGGGTATCAGCTGCGATTTGACGTAAGGACTAGCTCGCCCTTCTCAGTCCGATTATCATCCCCTCGTAAAATCGTCTAGCTCCTGGAAGTGCCTTCGTTGACGGCGGCCTGATATTCTCTCCTATTACACGTATCCTCCGGGACAAAAACCAACTTTCTTCGATAATTCGTCTGGCAGGAATAACGACACTAATATTGCCCATTCTGCGAGATCCTTCCCTTATATCTTACTTCATGTGCGTCGGAGAGCTGCGCATTTCATTCATTCATCATTCGCGTAACTCAGTGACATGCGTCTACTCTAAAATTTGCATAAATTTCTGACCACCCCTTCTTGGTGTTGCATTTTCAATGTCGAGCAGTGTATTATCATGTTTCAATATTTGTCGAAGTACAGTGTGCAAAAAAAAAAGGGGTGTTAGTTCTATATCCCCCGTTCTACTGGGCCGATTGACGGAATTCAAACTGCGTTTTCCATGTCTCCAAAGCGCGGCTTAGGATATATATTACATTTATACAAGCATAGTTCTAACATTATATATCATAGCATTATATAGCATTGCTCTAACATGGCTATTTTGACACAAAATTGGACTTTTTCTGAAATAACATACCAATATTTTTTCCTATTTCGATTCTAAGTCAACTTATGCGAAGATATTAAATTTTGAAATTTTTGGTGAGAAATTAACGGCGAAAGTTGAAAATTTATCTTGGCTCATTTTTTTCCAATTTGCGCCAAGAATGATTCATTTGGCAAACTTCTTAATTTACAGCAACCTATTTTCCTGTCCTTTTTTTCATTGTTCACGAGCGGTAAAAAAATTAACGTTCGTACTTTCAAATAAATTTAATAAAGTGCATAAAACACATTTTCGTTATTATCACTTATAATAAATACGCCAAATTTCAAATCGCGCCAAAATGTAAATTCACGTATGTCTTGGGGAATTTTGAATAAATTTTTCAACAAATTTATAAAAATTGTTTAAAAATAAGTCATAAAAATGGGGATATTTATTTAGAATGAACCTAAACTTCACTTCGAAATAGGAAAGGAAGAATCAAGTTTAATAAAAAAATAGAAATTAATAAATGTGTATCAAATTTAATGAACATTGAGTAGCTAAAATTTTGAGAGCTAAATTTTTTAAAAACTACTCAGGCGATCTTTACAAAACTTGCCAGTTTGGGCATAATTTGAGTCAGAGAATCGAAATATGGAAACAAATTGGCATGTCATTTCAGAAAAAGTTCGATTTTTGTGTCGAAATTCCTACATTAGAACAATGACATATATAAGTCTAATACATATCCTACGTCGCGCTTTCGAGACATGAAAACCGCAAACTGAATTTCGTCAATCGGCCCAGTAGAACGGGAAATATAGAATTGTCTCCTTCCCCTGCAGTATTCAACAATGGTCTCGGCTGCAGTTTTCTTCAAGAAAAAATTGTTTCATTCATATTTTCAATATGTTATACAATTATATAGAATTGTTCCAGTCAGTACTGATGACAAGTCGCTCTACTTAGACTGATGCCACTTGGAATACAGGCAAGGGAATTATAATCTAACAAGTATGCATGACCAGTAATTATGAAATGCTCACATACAGTGTTGTCATTCTGGTATTCTTGCATACTCTTATGCGTTCTCGCATTAATTTCACAATTTGAAATAGTAATAAATGCAGACCTTCCTCTTACCGTTTTCTTATCATATAATGGTCAGCACTTTCATTCGATAACTCGCTGGTCCCTGGCATGATCACGGTCAGTTTCTGTAAGATACAAACAGTTTTATACAACTGGCACTTGAACTAAAAATGTTCTATTATAATTTACTACCAAACTGGAAACGATCAAAAACGGTGTCGTTTGACGTCTTCCCAGTTCTCATTAGGCGGAAGAAATATAGATAATTAGAGCATTTCTGTGATTCTGGTGATTCTTACTTTTAAGCTTAGCAGTAAGTCTCTTAACTTCTACGAAAATGTTGATACAAGTTGCAATAGTAAACTTAAAACTTTATAAGTCTCATTTTTTTCCCAGCGGCGGGCCCTCAGCCGACTTCAGCTTTTCCACTACTAAAGCCAGAAGTGGCGGTCACTTTATTATAGAGACGCCGAATATGTGGGCCACGTTTGCCTCCTTTAAAGGGACCGTTGACCCGAGAAGTTGGATGGCAGCGAAACCCATCGGCAGCTCTGGATAATGGCGGACGTGGTGCTGTATTGATTAACCATTAAGGTTAAGGGACAATGCCCACGCCCTCCGTCACTTATCACTTTGAAGGGACGAACAGTTACAACCATGCCTTCTCCGGGATTCGAACCCGACCCTTTGGTATTGTAGTTGGCTTCCCTAACCACTATACCGTCTGCCCGGCAAGTTTTGTTTATAAAAATTGCGCAAGTCTCCATTAAAAGTTTCCCAGTTTAAATTATAGGTATATCACAATATTTCATTTGAAACAAAAGTGGTAGAATTTGACAGAAAATGTAAATAAAATTATAGTTTTGATTCCAAACTTTCGCAGTGTTAATTTCAAAATGTTCCTAACAGTTCATATTTTAAAGACATAAATTTTATGTTGGCATTGAAAAATGATTGAAAACAATGCTTGTTAAACTATGCTATTTTTGCAGAAGAACGTGATGTTTTGCTAAACAGAATAGAGTCTGAATACTTTTAATTTAAATTTAGAAATCAAACTCTGCCATATTTTATGACGAATCTGACCTGAATTATTTAATAAGCAATTATATTTATTAAACTTATTATTAGCAAATTTTTAATTAAAAGTATGAATAATGAATTTCAAAGTCCTTCTCTTAGTTTCGCAATCTTAATTTTTCTGTGTGAAAGGAATAGAAATTTAAAACCAATATCGCATGTACTATTTGACTTCAATATAAATGACATCTAAATGTAAACAATGTTCCTTGAATATCAGCTTTGATTTCTCAAACTGAATATGTACGTTCAATTTTAGGAATTAAAAGAAGATTATCAAGAATAAGCTAATATTTAAAATTTAAAAAAATAAAATAAATTTTAATTCTTAAGACATGAAGGATGAAGCTATTCAAATTTTCCATGTTTCGCATTTTTATTTTATGTTAAGTTGCTCGAATAAATTTTTGAATTATTAAAGATATGAAGTGGAACTTGAACCAAAATATTACGATTCAGTTAAGGCTTTCTTTTATTCACAGAAAATATTATCGAGATGCTAAATTTATTAGATACTCGAATTTTGTAAAATGCCTTTTTTCTTTTTGTGTTCTGATTTTCGTTAAATTTAAAAGTTAACAAACATTCCTTTTCAGTTAATCCCTAGATTCTATTTTTTAAATGAATACATGAGTTTTCTATTTACACAGCGTTCATATTTTTTGTTCATAACGAAACTACGCTGAATATTCTACATACTTTGTTTTCGTGTATATTTTCATGTGATTTTAATTTCCAAATTACGATGCAAATGAAATAACATATAAGTGTGGAACTTCTGTTTCTAAGCTTTCATGAATATAAGATTTTTCTTGGAATGTAGAATAAGTCTACGAATTTTGAATTTTTTCCTGTTATGGTTTATTAAACCCCATAGAACTTATTTGTACTGTTCCGTTCTACGAGTTCGGGGGATTTGAAATAATTGGCAATAATACTTTATAAGGTATTTCTCCAGCCTTCTTAGATGCCTTCGTGGTGTAAATGGTCAGCATATTCGGCGCGTATCGAGAGGTCCGTGGTTCGATTCCCAACGAGGGTTTTGCTCATTTTCCATTTCTCCTGCTTTCAAAAAATATCAAATGTCTCTACAATTTGATGAAGAATCAAAACACAATTTATTCGGTAGTGTTGAACAGAAGAGTTCTAAAGGCACGTTTACAGTCGTCGAAATACTACAATAAACACGCTGAAACAATCAGCAACACAGCCTTCAGGCTACAACGGTGAAGACAGCTTAACGGCAAACCACTAAAGTACAGCTCCCGACTCGGTTTGGTCGTTTTTCAAGCTCATCTCTGAACTCAAAACGCCACTTATTGAGCTCAACATATTCTCACTACGCGTATAGGCAGGATATATATAGCTTTGACCTACCTTCGAGAACCTTCTTAAGAAAACCGCTATGAATGCGGTCTAGAATCGTTCTTTCTACGGCATATCGCCAAATTGACCATTTCGCTCCAAGTCTGGCAACTCTGCCTTTCCTTACCACTTTCTAGTAGCCCTAACCCTGCTTTGCAGGAAAGCTTTCTTACCGTAGCTGGCCAATTCGCAACAATATTATAAAATTGCAAGATTAACTTTATGTTAAAGTGATTCTACGCCCCTTTTTGTTAGTATTTGCACAAAAGTATCTTTTCAAATAATCTTATTTCATACTCTAGATTACTGAATTTCGAATTATCATGTGTTTTACTGGTTTCACTTAATCTCAAGAAAAGTCATTTCTCGAAGTCACTTAAAGTCATCCTCGATTATTTGTCAATGAAAGCGAACAGTTTTAATGCCGAATGAACATTTTTTTTAAAGGGACAATGTGATGAAGAATATTTGTAAACTTACAGCACAGTAAGTTAAAATACTATCCACTTAAATGATAGCAATCTTGAGCTAGAATACCACTGCTGAGTAAGCCTCCAGAAACTGATTGTTTTATAAATGTACCATTCAATAAACATATTATGTACAACTTTTATATAGTTATACATTATTTATTTCACATTTATTGCTTCGTTTCTGGTACACTACCGCCCACTTAATCCATTCTTTTGCCAAAAAATTGAAGCACCATGAAGAATGTGGTTGTTTTTGATGAAATTGAATATGCGTATAGCTCATACACAGATAATAAAATGATTCAAAAATCAAGGTCATAGTACCTGTTCACGGCTCACAATCTCCCATTGAGTGTTCAAATTAGTAGTTGGTCGAACCGACCCTGGCGGCAATGCATGCTTGAATTCGTTGAGGCAAGGAGTGGTAGAGGTTCCTGATGTCATCCTGCGACACATTCTGCCAGGCATTCATCAGTTGTCGCTCCAGATCTGTGATATTTTGTGGTGCCAGAATCTGGCGACCTACCATGTCCCAGACATGTTCGACTGGTGAAAGGTCTGGTGACCTTGCTGGCTAAGGAAGAGTATCAACCGATCGGAGACAGTCCAGAGATATGCGAGCGGTATGTGGCCTGGCATTATCTTGTTGGAAAATGGCCCCAGAATGACGTGCCACGAAGGGAAATGCAACCAGCCGCAGGATGGTATCAACATATCGTTAAGTGTTAAAGATGTGAGGAGGATAACTAAAGATGACTTACTGTCATAAGAAACAGCGCCCCAAACCATCACACCAGAGGTTATAGCTGTATGCCTTTGTAAAAACAAAGGCTGATTGGGACCGCTGGTCCCATCCTCTCTAGACATGAACACAGTGGTCATCTGCTTTAAGAGTTAAGCGGGATTCTTGGCTGAACTGTATACGATGCCAGTCAGATGATAGCCATGATGATCGGCTGCGACACCACTCTAGACGACTCAACCGATGTTGTGGGGTCAAAGGCAAACGTCTTAAAGGCCTCTGTGAGAGTAACATCACCTCAGACAAGCGCCGTGAGATGGTGGAAGGTACCACGGGAGGTATAGACGTGGCTATAGTGCGTTAAATAGTCGACAATGATACCGCTGGGGCGGTTCTGGCCTGGCGAACAATCGTCCTATTTTGCCTCGCATTTGTCACAGAAGTGCTGTACGCTGCAGGTGGCGGCCTATTGTTCGGTATGACCATCCAGCTACACGCAGCCCTACAATGCGACCACTTTCGAAGTCGTTTAGTTGTCTGTAAGGTCTTCGATATCGTGGTAATGATATCTTTAGTTGCTTCTTTACGGAGATAAATTTTCAGCCTCTATTACTGGTTTTATTCTTTTCGAATTGCGCACTAGAAATGCGCGCTATGGTCGCAGTTCCTGTTCATTTGCCTTGAAATTTTGATCATTTGAATGTTCGATCCAGATGTTTTTTGCATACCAAATTTCGTCAAGATCGCAAAAGTCCTTCTTGGTGCTTCGATTTTTTTGCAAAAGAGTGTATTTGACATTTATTTCTCATAATTTCGCTGCTTATTCCGCTACCACACACACACAATAAAAAGCTAGCCTCATTACGATCAATTAGAATATCACTTTCTTCACGTCCTTTCCTGATGGGTACATACTTATTAAACACCTGCACGGAAATAAATCTGTTTGAGGTGCTTATAGTTTGCAGTTTCCGGAATTGGCGTTCTGCCAAAATATAAAATACTGCTATTTGAGAGAAATATTTATTGCAAGCTTCGTGCGCAGACGATGGCGTAAAATATGCATTTTGAATAATTACGTCTTTTCTTTGTTAATATACTTTTGCTATAAGGTATTTCTCTTACCTTTGTGGTGTAATGGTCAGCACGCTCGTCGCGTATTCAAGAGGTCCGTGGTTCGAGTCCCGGAGAGAGCATTGCTCAATTTTCACATCTCCTACTTTAAAATAGCCTAATGACTCTGCAATACCTATTTTATTAGATGAGTATATTTACAGTACTTCATTTTATTAATACGTAGGTACATATGTCTTCCATGGATGTTCACTTACAGGTGGCAGGTGAGGGAATATAAGGGCACCTGGTGGTCAACATAGTTAAACAGATTATTTCAATCGTCTTCCTCCATTACTACTATTAAAACAATAATTAAGATAAAATAATAGTTAAAATAAATAATAATAAATACTACTACAAATAAAATAATAATAACATTCATTTGCAGTAAACTAGCATCACAGTTTATTTTTAGCCCAAATGGGCTTTAGCCAAGAACAGCTTTCAATCTCGAAACAGCATTTTGCGCCGAATCACTTTAAATGTTAGAATCACTTTTCAAATTGTTGCCACCCAATATAATCACCCTGTATTATATGTAAAAAAACTAAGTAATGAGGAAGCTACAAGAATGTATGTATGTTTCTCGCACTGTGAAAAAACAATACTTAGAATCATCAAATTCTGAATAACACAGTCCTCCATCCGAACATGGGCATCTGGAAGCCCGAATTTAATTTGTGTTATTGTGTATTTGGAATTTGTTTTATTGTCTATTTCATATTTTTGAAAACTTTAACGAATTTTTATTAAAAAGCGAGCCGTGGCAAAGCTGCAGGGAATAAAACACTTTTATCTCCAGCGCAGGGAGTCTGTCTATTGTAAGTTCTAATGATATGTTGTTTTTAAATATTTTTAGCTCAATGTGACGTTATGCTCTCGAAACATGTATATGTCTGTAAATGAAACAGAAACGCCCATCTTTGGCGTACTATAAAATCTTCGATGATTTTTTCTTTTTTTCCCCCCTTGATTTAGCAACTTGAATAGCTCACCTTACTATTTGTGAGATTCTTTGTTCTCTGCGTTTAGTTTCAGCGCTGTAATTCTTAAACTAACAAACTTATCGTAATTTTTTAGCTTGAAATTATTTCGGACGTTAAAATGAAATCTATGCTCCAAGAATATTTCGATTTCTATTCACTCACATAAATTTATATGCTTCTTTTTCAAAAAAGCTTTTAAAATTTAAGCGCTAATCTCATGGAGGAGTTACATTATTATCTGAAGTTCTATGAAAAAAAATTTTAATTTACTTTTATTATATCCGAAATTTGTTCTTTCCTAATAATTTATAATTATTTTCTTTATTTATAATTATTTTCTTTAAATAATATAATTATTATATTTTATTGCTTTCGAAATTATGTTTCGTTAAATTAGGATTCATTTGGGATATTTAGAATCTACTGATGTTTATACACAGAAGATGTATCCTAATGGAATAATATCATTCGAAGAAAACTCAAATCTCGTGTACGTAATGTTTTTGTAATTGCTTGGTTAAGAAATTAAATAAATTATTATTAAAATTGAATATTTTAAATATTTTTCTGAAATAAAAAGATGTACGAACCAACACTGTAAAAGATTCAAGTAAAATAAGTTCAAATCACATTTTTACGTAATTCCATTTCAGCAAGTTACTCAGTTGTCAGTAAGTCCTGACAACTGAGTAACTTACTACCGGGACAAATCTGACAGCAGTTTCCCTTTCCGACCCTCCGGCTTACATACCCTCCTTATCCGGGTTCTCTTCCTAGAGAAGAAATGAATTGTACTTAGATTCTCACACACGCAGCGTAAATGGATCGTGTGGGAGTATTTATGTTTAACTTCTTTGAATGAAATGCCGCCTTCAGATGTAATATTCTTTCTATCATTCTGTGCTTCCAGGAAAAACTTCAATCCAGTGTAACTAAGCCAGTAATTTTACGACAGAGAAAAAACGGTGAATTCGTACAGCAGTTGCAAATAAATATTGAAGATCTGCGGAACATTCTTGGCTGGAGACATATGCTACCAATTTCGCGAAAATTTTCTCAATCGAAGATTTTTATTAAAATTTTCAGAAAGGTGAACACCTGTAAAATACGTAACTAGTAGTATGAAACTAAAATGTAGTTTTACCACCTTATATACTACGTAGGTTAAGAGAGGTAATATTTTCGGTTAAAAATGCGATTGTGAGTTTTCGGTGAATAATCACGAATTAAGGCCGAATTAAGCATATTTTTACTATTTTTATAATCATGTCTGTCTATCTGTGTGTCTGTATTTCTGTTACGATTCTTTCGTCCACGACAACTCTCATATCAAACTTTAAAAAATTTCCGCTTTCCGGATTTAAGTGTTCTGCGTTCATATAAAGAACTGGTTAGATTTCCGTTAAAACTAGAACAACAGGAAGTCGTACTTTAGTTGAAACGCATAACACTTTTTCATAAAAACTATGCTAAAATATTATCTAAAACTTTTCAGTTTTAGTATTTAACAATTTTATATAATGGAAACAGCATATTATATTTTAGCTAAAATTATTAAACCGGAAGTGATATATTACTTGAAGCTCTGAACAGATTTTAATAAAAACTTATATCGTTATGAAATTTGTATATATGTAAATTTTAGTACCTCTTGTATAATGAATGTAACATGAAAGACTTCGAGAATCGCCGGAAAAACAGGTTTACAGGGATAAGTCCGTTTAACATTAAGCTAAATGACTATCTCGCCAAAGTAGTGAGATAGCAGTGCCAAGCTGGCGATCGTTTTGGCGACTAATTTATGTCGCCTAATTTGGCGAGAATTATTTTGGCCTAAGCGTTGTGTAATTCTAACTGGTCCCATCACTATGTAACTGTAAATGTATCCGGCCGTACGTAACAGTGTACACCTTCCAGTAACCGTGTATACCATCCAGTAAGATGTATTTGTAACAGTGTATACCATTCAGTAAGATAAAAGAAAATATAAAACAGGATGTCTGTAACTTTAGGCAATTGATAACATAACAAAGAATCTTTTAGCATTTGTAGTACCTTTTTAATAAGGAAAAACTGTTTGGTTGCTGCAGCATATAAATCAGCCATTGGGTCTTGAATTCTGTCAGTTATTTTTCTAATACAAAAGGACTCTGGTAAAAAACATGAGCATTCACTTTTTTTTTTTTTTTTTTTTTTTGTTTTTGTTTTGTCAGCAGCATAGTCTTCGTATCTAGAAGCGTTGACTGAATGATATAGATATATGATACTGAGCGTTGGTTAAATGATACAGAAACATATTTAACTTTCAGATTTACTCTGTCTGCTATTAGCATTCTGCTAAACTATCATTTAAAGATAATAAATGCAGTTCTAAATAATATTTTTTAATTTCAATTCATATACATCGCAAGCACAGACAGAATTAAAGCATCGAGCAAACAGAAATCGAAGGCACTATAGAATTAAACTCTCTTAATTATTTAATTAATTTCTAGCTCATGCTATTGATGATGATAATTAGTAAACAATTAAAAGAAAAGGAAGCTACTTGATCATTTAACATTAATTAATAACAATCAATAGTAAATGGTTCAACAAAAAGTAAGCATTTATTGTAATTAACTTAATGCATTGACCTCATTAAAATTGTGAGAAAGCAAGCAATTATAACCAATACATATGAGAAGATTGTGAATGAAGCATTGCTTTTACAGCGCTTAGAAAATTCTTTAATTAATTTCTCATCCTTCATAAATTCTTTAAGGAATTAATTTAATAGGTTCTCTGAAAAATCACTTAAACTTTTAATAAAATTCCTGCTTTTAAAGTTATATGAATACGATTGATGTAAGCGTAGTATAATTTCGTTAAGATTTCGCTAGATAAGGCTCTTGAATATTCCATTTAATAAATTAATTATTTGAAGAACATTATATGAGTTTGATGAGTATGTCTAGAATTAAACATAAAAAATAACATATTACCTTTTTCAATAATTACACTAGGATATTTAGCAATGTGAATGTTGTTCATTAAAACCTTTTAATTAAATTCTTTAAGTAAGTATTCCGTTAAATCTAGCATATCGAGATTTTTCCAACGACGAACTCCGATAACAACTTATTAATTGATGTTCTAAACTGCGATCTGCATCTAATTCTTAAAATGGGGATTTAATTGGAAGGGGAAAATTTTCCTTTAACAAATATAAGCGTAATTCAAATGCATTTTCCTCGAGTAGCAGAAGTAATTTTCAAATGAATAAAATTAGCTGCAAATGCTACACTAAACCGGAGTTGTTTGAATCCTTGCTTTCGACTCAGAACTTTTATTTTACGCTCAGGATAGCATGAAACAATCTATACTTTTCTCAGAATATTTCGTTTGGAAAAACTCTATGAAATTTTTTGAATAAATATTAGCAGTTTTTAAAATGTGTTTAGTAATGATAGCAAAATAAATTATACAGTTTTATATCAAGCATAACATTTCTTTTATATCAAACTAGCCGCTGGCTTTTGAATGTACTGTAAAAATGCCGAAAGGAAACACCAACATTAAATTTAAAACCTGCAAAGAATTTTACTTTTCAGAACAACTTTATCAAAAACACGTTCAGTAAAAATGTATCACATATTAACAACATTACAATGAAATAAGTAATATCTCTTAATACAAATAGTAATTATCCTAATAAATAAATTAACCAACTAACCGTTGCAAAATCTTAAGAATTCAAATGGTATAAAGGAAGTTAAGAGCTTTGTTTCCTAAAAACAATCATGCAGAACTTTTTATGCAATTAAAATTATATATAATTAAAACATAATATAAAAAATTAGAATGAAATAAGCAATAAATCTCATATTTTCAAGCAAAAACAGTCAATAGTCCAGTATCCAAAGCAATGAATGAAAGCTGCCAAAACCGCATTTCTAAAAGAAAGAAACTATCATCAAGAAGCAATAACAAATCAAAATTGTGCTTTGTGGACGACATAATTCAAAATACACAAACATTTTTTCTATTAGCTAATAAAGAGAGAGACAAAAAAAAAAAAGGAAATTCTTTCTGTTGTGCCTCGCGAGACATATGCGTGTCAGAATAAGAAGATTGCGATGTGCGTCTTGCGCGTCCAAAAATCAAAACAAAATAACCAATATTTTATCTCATATTTTCAACAGTCAGCAGTCCAGTATACAAAGCATTGAATGAAAATCTGTTGCCAAAACCACATTTCTAAAAGAATTTAACACTTCAATATGAATGCGATTTCATCAAAAAAGATAATATAAAAAAGTGACTGATTCGAATTTTGAAAAAAAATAGCTTCGAGGTGCACTGGCTCTTGTCGAGATGTACCTATGTATTTCGTATCCGTATCCCTGGATCTATTAGCTTATGACGAACGAAACACACACTCTTTCTTTTATTATATGTAGAGTTTTAACTATACTTGCATTTCCTATACACCAGATTTAATTGTACACGCAGTTGAAGAAATACCACTTTATGCTACTGCATTGAACAGTAAGAAACTAGTAACAAAAAAACCAGCGAACATGCATTTCGTCTCCGTTTCCATTTAATAATCATTTAACAACTCGCAGTTTTAGAATAATCGCTCCGCATAATCCTTCTACTCATTGGACCCCATATTCATTTGGGTGATTCATTCACCTGAGCTAAGGTTTGATATAAGGCTGGGTCTGTTTACTTCAAGATCACTCAAAGGTTGCTTGTCCCTTGTTAGTTTGCCCGATTATTCTTTCTCTGCTCCTCGCGTACTCTCGTTTTACGCTTGACATTAAGAAACGGGAAAAGTCCACGTCTTGAAATATTTCCTGAAATAAATAACTCATGAGTCGAGTGCCTATTATTTCTTCTCTATCAAAGGGGTCTGTACAGGGTATCCCAACAAGACCACCCAAACTCTGCACACACAGATTTCTCTCTTGGTATGCATAAAAAAATGCCCAAAGACCTGTACGACCCATAGTTTCGTCATAAATGTGGACGAAAAGTATAACATCATATCCGATGCAAGAAAAAAGACTTTATTGGAAACATGAACACTGTTATTTGCATATGTTTACATAGGAAAAGGTTCAAAAGGTCAACTGCACACGTTACAGCAACGTAATGTCCACCTAAGTACGTGCGTCTTAAAGATGAGCAATTAAGTTACTTTCTTGAGTAACCAGGTCTTGATAGATTAGTTCCTTCAGATGGCTCCAAAGGAAGAAATCCAAAGTGTCAGATCTGGCGATAAAACCTCATGGTGGCCATAAAACCGTATCCCCACGTCCAGTCCAGTGGTCTAAATATCCTATATATTGCTAATCACGTGCAGGATCACTGAGACGCGCCAGATCTTCATCATGCTGGAACCATACGCTACGGATATATCATACAGAAAATCAGTTAATGCATCACCGGAACATCACAGCAATAACAAGAAGCGGATGACGCTTTCATTGAGCATATCTATATAGCATATGGACGGAACATATGGACGGATGAAGCATGCTTTACATAGGATGGCGTCTTTAGCAGTCAAAACAGTCACATGAGGTAAGATTCCAATCCTCATGCAATCCGCTTTCAGAGACATAACGGTCCTCTGCTCTGCAAATGTGTGTACCGGTATACTAGGCAATCGCCGGATTGAATCATATTTGCTGCCTCAAATTGTATTTGCTCCAAATTCATACTTTGTATTTCTCCGTGATGCATTAACCGATTTCCTAGATGACATGTGCTTTGTGGCAGTGCATGGGCTATGGCTCCAGCACAATGGAGCTCCGGCACATTTCAGCGAGCCTGTTACGTAATTGACTGAATATGGAATACCCTGCCACTGGACTGGACATAGGGTTCCAGTTTTATGGCCGCCACGATTGCCAGACATGTACCCTTGGATTTCTTCCATTGGAGGTATCTGAAGGAACTAATCTATCGACACCTGGTTACTAGAGGAACTTAGTTACTCATCTTCACGCCGTGTGTACTGTGGAGGACATCACGCTGCTACAACGTATGCAGTCAACCATTCCAAGGTGTGAACATACATGCCTTGACACGCGCGGTGGACTTTTTGAACATTTTTCTGTGTAAACATAGCCAAATAACGACGTCCATTTTTCCAAAAGTCTTTTCTTCTTGCACCGGATATGACGTCATACATTTATTTCACAATTAGCTCGAAAACTATGGATCGTACAGGTACAGTTCTTTGGGCATGTTCTATGTACTTCAAACGAGAAATCTGGGTGTGCAGTGTTTGGGCAATTGTGATGGGACACCCTGCATAACGAGTTAGTTATATTTAGCCTTATTAATTTTTAGTTGCAGGAAAAACGATTTCATGCGTAAATGTTCATTCTTATTGTAAAAATTCATAACTGAGGGTATTTATCTTTTGATAAGTACGAGAAAAGGGCGATCAGATCTGTCTCTGCCGACTTTTGAATAAGGTTTATGAAAAAGCGGCCTGATTCAGAGTAAAGTTTTACTGTTTTTCTCATTAGCAGTCGCCTATGTTGAATATTCATGGCATAGGTCTGGACATATAATAGTCCGGTATATTTTTATTTATCTATTTTCTTATTTAAAGAAGAATTTGTGTAATATCCGAGTTTAAGGAAAATAGTTCTTGTTAATTCCTGTGACCTTTGTATGTACATAGTTTATGTGTTGGTACATTCCAAGTTATATTTGGTTAATGATTACTTCTGAATAAATGTCCTTTTGGACTATGGAATCTGAGATTCAAACATAATCAGAGAAAGCGATATTATTCTAGTTCTTTTTCTTCTAAAATTAGGAGCAGTGAAATTTGGAGGAGTTACGTAACAGATATTCTTCAATCTTTACACCAGATTTCAATGTCGTAATATAGGTTTGGAATCTTACGAGTGAAAACTTAGATTAAATTGATTTAACTTCCGCAGCTATATTATCAGCAAAAATTTGTAAAATTATTTTAAACTTGGATTATATTCTGGGTTTTTAATTTTTGCTGAATGTACGTAGGAAATTTTTCGCTGAATTATACGCGGCTCGGCTTATATTCAGAAATGAAAAGTAAATCCATGGTTCAGTTTTGCAAAAAATATACATTATTTTGCTTTATGGAAATAAAAATTGTGTTTTTATAAATCGTACTTGAAATAAAAATTATTAATTAAAAAATAAAATTTCTCTCATTTGCATTACAATAATTTCTTACATTTATTTGGCTTACAGAAAAAAAAGAGAGGCTAGTCATCCGGATTTTACGAAATGTCTAAATGGATCACGGATTTATTAATCTGTATCTTTTAAGTTCTACCTCAGTTTCATTTCATTGAACTTCGCTCTAACTTGAGAAGTGAATTTGATCTTTCACTGTCATTTTAAACTCGAACACTAGATTTTCTATAATGAAACCCATTAAGCATTAAGGTCATAAGAAATAAAATTCGTCGTTCACTGTAATTGGCTTCTTCTAAGTACAATTCAGCCTAGAAAATATAGCGATTAAAGTTATCAACTACGTAATCAGTCCCGGATATTGAATAGAAAAACACTGCGCGTAACGGATATGACGTGAGAGATTTGAACTAAAATAACAGGTCTGACGTGCGATTTTGTCCAGTTATTTCCTATCCTTAGAATTAAAATTCAAAGACAGCGTACGAGCTGACATTTCCAAACCAATTCCGATTGTTTTCAATATGTTGATCAAGCTTTTTCTAACTACTTGTGAGGAGAATATTCCACTACACATGTTTTTAAGCTTACGTCAAGAATTCCTATGAATAGTTCAGAAAATAACGTTCAGTAGCTTAAAAAATTTGAACAACTTAGAAAATGCACGTATTAGTATTAAAGTAATATTAAAAATAGACACTTCTGTATTCCCTTATCATCGAGGTATTAATTCTTTTCAAGTGTTTCTCAAGAAAAGTTTCCAAAGTTGAGGAATAATTTTACTGTTAAAATACACTGCCTCGCAACATTGTCAGAGTGTCTCGATACTCAGTATATATTGATTTTATTGAGTGCAGTTGGTGTAATTTTTACTAGCTGCCTAGAATAGTTATTATTAATTAAAAGGAAAGATACAGGGGTTGGACAAAAATATGGAAACACCTTTAAAAAAACATGTTTCTTTGCTTAATATGGTGTAGGAAACCCGTTGGCATCCAAAACAGCTTGCAGTCTTCTCGGAATGGATAAATACAGTTCCTGTATGTTTGCCAAGGGAATATTATACCATTCTTCCTGCAAAACGGTGGCAAGTTCAGATAACGATGTTGGCGGTGGATAACGAGAACGCACTTTCCGTTCCAATGTAGACCACAAAGGTTCGATAATATTCAGGTCTGGTGACTGTGGTGGCCAGGGGAGATGGGACAACTCATCCTCGTGCTCAGAAAACCAGTCCTGGACAATGTGAGCTGTGTGAACAGGGCCTTTGTCGTCTTGGAAGACACCATCACCATCGGGGAACAAAGTTTGTACCATGGGATGAACTTGATCGGCCAAAATGTTCACATAAGTCTTGGCAGTCATGTGCCCTGACACAGCTATCATGGGGCTAGCACAGAACCACGATATGGCTGCCCAAACCATAACAGAACCCCCGCCATGTTTCACTCTTGGCAACAAGCAGTCTGTATTATAGGCTTGAGATGGCGTTCTCCAGACGTAAACTCGGCCAGAAGTGGGAAACAATGTGAAAGAAGATTCGTCAGACCATATTACTCGCTTCCACTGCTCTATAGTCCAGGCTTTATGACTTAAACACCACCTTTTCCTGTTACGGGCATTAGCATCACTGATGAGTTGCTTCTCAATTGCAGCACGGCCAGCAATTCCCTGTTTATGAAGCTCCCTTCTAATTGTTTTGGTACACACAGGGTTCGGTAACACAACATTCATTTCAGCAGTAACTTTTGCAGCTGTGGTCTTCTTATTTTTCGTCACAATTGCCCTTAATGATCGTCTGTCACGATCACTCAGGACACACTTTCGTCCGCGCTGTGATTTAGCAGATGATGTTTTTCCACTTTTCAAATATGCGGAATAAATCTTCGATACAGTGCCTCTTGAAACACTAAACACCTCGGCTACCTTGCTTACGGAAGCACCTACCATACGTGCTCCAACAATTTGCCCACGTTCGAAGTCTGTTAACTCTGACATAATGCAATGACAACCTCACATAACAGTACTCCGACAACAACTGAACTGTTTAGCACATTTACGAAGTTGTATAGGTGGCGTCAGTAGTCAAAAACGCCAGCGCCACCTACATATTTCATTAAAATCAATCTTTCTTTTCAAATATGCATTTCACAAGGTGTTTCCATATTTTTGTCCATCCACTGTATGTTATAAGGTATTTCTTCCGCTTTCCTAGCGTGCCTTCGTGGTTTGCACTGAACCGGTATTTTAGAGGTCCGTGGTTCGATTTTCGGCGAAGTCGTTAATAATTTTTCATCCCTCCGGCTTTTCCAAAATACACCTAATGTCTCTACAGTGGCGCCCGAACTAAAAGGGTGTTGATGATGATTCTCCGCACCCAGGATTTGGCGATTGGGTCCCCTAAAAACCCCAGTCGCCCTTTAAAAGGCGATTATATAAGGTTCTTCTGGTGCCTTCGTGGTGTAGTGGTTCTGCACGCTGGGCCGGTATTCCAGAGGTCCGTGGTTCGATTCCCGGCGAAGGCGGTTGCATATTTTTCATCTTTTCTGTTTCCAATTAACCTAATGACTCTACAAATGGCGCCCGAACTAAAAGGGTTGTGGATAATGATTCTCCTCACCCAGAATTTGGCGACTAGGTCACCTAAAACCCTAGTCGCCCTTTAAAATGGGGAGTATATAAGGTATTTCTCCCGCTTTCCTAGCGTGCCTTCGTGGTGTAGTGGTCAGCACACTGAGCCGGTATTTCAGAGGTCCGTGGTTCGATTCCGGGCGAAGATGATTGCTAATTTTTTATCTTGTCTGCTTCCAAAAATTCTAATGTCTCTACATATATATTCAAAAAAATGCGATAAATTATTTAAAAAGTGTCTTTAAATTAACGAAAGAAAATAATTATACATAAAATTAGTGTCATGACCTGCTAAATGTTAAAAAATAAATTCAATTTAGTGTAGAATTTCAAACCTAATAAAAGCCGCTTAAATATTTGAAACATCCTATAATTTTCCTGAAATTTGTTGCAAAAGTGAAATATTTAAGAAAAAGACAATTTATAAACTAAATACATTATTACTGGCAAAATGGGAAAATTAAAGAGTGCTTAAATTGGAACCACACTAGGGATGCTAAACGTGTCCCACAATTTCTGTATACGCAGTTTAGATTCCAGATAATAAAGAAAGAATGCGAAGAGTAATACGTGGTTTGCTCAAGCAGCGGCAGGCGAGAAAAAGTGATACTTTGACCGTTGACGCTGACGACAAAAAGTGATATATTGACCGTTTTGATAAAGCATGCAACCAGTTCCTTTTTACCTGAATTTGGCAGAGCTCTAGTCCGTTGATCTTATGTACACATAAGCGCAAAGTAGCGCCGTAACTGGCGAATGTGGTAAATTACAATAGCTACCGCAGCATTTTACGCTCCGATTCCATTGCAGAAATAAATGACAGTCTGAGCTGAGAATAAACGTTTCCGACAGGCAGACAGGAGATGTACTACAATGTGTCATCTAGTAACTGTAGGAAACATGAAATAGAGAGGTACAACCATTTTTGAAGTCTCCTATGTGCACAATAAAAAGGCAATTGGATAAGAATACTAACGAAGTGTGACACAATTTAGATATTAAAAGAAGATATGAAATATGCATAATATATACATGTGCAATCAAAGTGAAGATTAATAATCAACATTGCGATAAATTGTGCGTGGTCGTTTAAAGGTGTTTTCAATCGTAAGATCCTAGTCAGCTAACTCCGCAATAAGGGCATAGTTAGAATTCATAATTTTCTTGAAGAAGTTGTAGAAACATTAGGTTATTTCGAAGAAGGAGACATAAAAAATGAGCAATTCCCTTGCCGGGACTCGAACTGTGGACCTCTCTCGAATATGCGCCGAGTGTGCTGACTTCTACACCATGAAGGCATGCTAAAACGGCAGGAGAAATACCTTATATACTCCCCCTTATAACCCAGTCGCCAAATCCTGGTAGTGGAAATTCATCATCCACCACTTTTTTTAGTTCAGACGCCACTATAGAGACATTAGGTTATTTTGAAGCAGGAGACATGAAAAATGAGCAATGCCCTCGCCGAGACTCGAATCACGGACCTCTCGAATACGTGCCGAGTGTACTGACCTCTACACCACGAAGGCATGCTAAGAAGGCAGGATAAATACTTTATAAAGTTATGAAAAATTGCAAGAATATAATTTTGTGCATGCGAAATTGGTGGAGTCGTTGATTGTGCACAAACCACTGTCCGTTAGTAATTGCCCTCAGCGTTTTATTTTGGAATATTATAATTTTGTTTCTATAAGTATCGAGTGCTGTTGCCCACAACAGGATCAATTAGAGTGACATGTAATTTTTTGATGCGTAAATTAAATTTTTCTCCCTGTGAGACTGTAAATCGCCATGTAAGAAGTGCTGGCTTTGTGAAATAAATGTATTACGTGTTCTTGTAAACTTAGTTGTTCGTCTGAAACAACTCATAAATATTTTAGGCAGTATACAACCGGGAGAGTTTGATTATTAAGCTTGAGATTTAGATTATTAATCTTGAGATTTAGATTCACTTGTTGGTTCTTATAGCATCGAATAAACAGGACGAAGCTGCATATCTGTATAAAGATTAAATTTCCATAAGTCACACTTCAGACTGAAGTGTAAATATCAACTGCATGGCAAGGACTGATCGATTTCGTTATAACAGCCGTATTATATGCATATTTCACAACTTTGCTGTTGAGTGGTTCCGGTAAATCATTTATATAAATGTTAAAAAGACACGGCGCTAAGACCGAGCCTTGTGGGACTCCTTCGCGAATAATCCTTTTACTTGGAAGAATATTCAATCCTTTTATTTGAAAAGTTCGATATTTCAGATATAACCTGAATAGTTTGAGCATTTCAATTGGGGAAGTTGATGTTTACAGATTTGTAAAGGAGACCTTCGTTCCAAATAGAGTCGACAGCCTTTTCCATATCACGGAAGCAGGCCGTTATGCAATGTTTTGTAACGAATGCGTCAGCCACGGTCTCTGTGACAGTCAAAATTTGCATGATGATATTGAGTCTCGGCCTGAATTCGAACGAGTTGTTATTAATAACGTCGTTGATTTCAAGGTGTTCTGTCAGTCTTATTTGAATAATCTTTCCTAGGCATCGAAAGAAGTCTAATCGGATGATAACTAGAAGGTTGCCTTTTAATTTTTCCAGATTTTAGGAATGTAATAATCACTGCTGTGGAAAGTATGCTAAACGCAGTCAAGCATTAATAATGCTGGTAACTAGGACGATGATCTTCATAGGTGCTTCCTTAATAATAATATAACCACAAACAGGCGATGTGAGAAAAGTTCTATTTAGAATTAATTCGAGATGATGCGAGAAAAATTCTGTTTAGAATGAGTTCAAGCAGGTAAGGGAAAAGTTCTGTTTAAATTAGTCGACTCTCTTGACCGGTGGTTGCCGGTCTAAGCTGATTCTGAGTAGGATGCTCTCCCGTAAGGTAGCGGCGAACTCGGCTACCTCCCACTGAATCTCTTGGCAGAGATGTTAATATTGCTCTTCGTAGGGCGAAACAAAATTTGCTCTTGACACAGCTGGAAAACACGAGAGAAGGTTTCTCTCTCTCTACACACTACAACTCACTTTCCTCGTCTCTGGAACTGAGTTTCATGTTTTGTTCAAGTTGTCCTGGGCGTGTCGGAATGATTTCCAGGATCCTCATTTGTCCGTAATTTTTAAGAGCACCTCTTAATTGGCGAGAGCACCATGATTAAAAACTGGATATGATGAAGACAGGCCTGGGAAAAACTCCGTCAGAACTTTCCAGTTCCAGCTGAGGACTCAAACCGGGTGGTTCGAGACAATGCACCTATAAACGGATGAAAAGGAATGGAACAATGTCTCCTTTCGGACAACTATAAGGGGAACAAAAACTTGAGATTGTTTTGTGACTGCTAGTCACGTTCATCTTTCCGATAATTCGTTAAGAAATACTCTTTCTGTGGGAACTTTTGAGGTGGTCTTTCTTTTTCTCAGAACTTCGAGGTGGTCGACAGAATTGCTTAAGACGTTACAGTACCAACTGATGTCGTATTTATAAGACGAAAAGCCTTTATTTTAATCCGAGCAGCGTTTAGGCATTATGTACATTCATACTTACATAAATATTTACATACGTACATGCCAATTCATTACTGTATAATAGCAAATGCTGGTTGAAGAGTTCGGCATCATCAACGCCACTAGGGCCCCATAGTGAGCCAAGGACTTTTATAAAGTGTTTTTTCACTATGTTTCTCCTTTTGGCTAGGGTTTTCCAATTTTGAAAATTAAAGAGGTTAAAATTATTTTCAACGTCATCTAGCCACCTCAAACTGTCACTCTCAAATCCACAAGTCAGATAAGTGGACGACTCCTCGCCTCATGCTAAACTGCTACATTTAACTGAGTGGCTACCACTTATACAAACTAAGAAACAGCTCGCTTAAATTGAAACGGGTTTTCATTCTGGTGAACTCTAGTGAACGAAATGGAAGGTATAAAAAAGAATTAATATAAAAATAACATGAAAACTGAAATAAAACGCTGTAAATTTAGGCAGAAATTTAAAAAAAAAAACCATTTAACGCTATTAAAAGCTATTTCAGAAGTAAAAAAAAGGAAACAGCTAGGTAATTTCATAATTAAAAATATCAACGATTTCAAAAAAAAATCAATAAAACATTTGTGTTGAGAAAGAATAAAATGTATGCTCCAATGCAAAGCCATGTCGAGCACGGAGTAAGTGAAATACATACACAGCGGACAAAGTAATGATGGGGGATTAAATTAAAATATATGTGTTAAATATGAATACATAATAAGTCAACGACATAAAACATTATTCAAGAGGTGCAATTTTGAGAACTGTCTCAGGTTTAAAATTTACTCTGCAGACGATTTTGTTCTTACATAATATTATTATACCATTTAATAATGTGTATTTATTTGTATACAGTTTGTTTTTATACACTTTTTGTACACTTAATTGTTTAATAAGTGCGTTTGATATAGCAGATTTATGTTTATTTATAGTATATTTTACTTAATCTGTGGCTTAATTTATTTTACATTCCTTTCATATATTATGTTGAGTTTATTTTAATTCTGAACCGAATGACACTTGAATTGTGAGGATAATTCAAGCAGAAACAAGGACGTGGGCGAAAGCTCTCCTACTCACGACTTTGGCGACATTCTGGAAGCTTCGGGAAAATTTGCATTTTCGAAAACTTCAGTGCTGTTTTCCTAGAATATTTTAGAAGTGTTTATCCTTCCCCTTGATCATCTTTATAATAAAGGAGGCTGCGAACTGCTGTCAGTTAGTAACATAGAGTCTACATCTGTTTTGCTTCGTAATTATCGCTTTCGACTTTGCTCAGTGACTTTGTGATATACGCTATTCCTCGCGTGTTAAGGGGAATTTTTCTTTATCTCTGTTTTTTCTTCCCTTGGACTATTTATAGTTGTTTGTCTTGCTATATGAGGTGATATTGTTTTCAATGAAGTTTGGAGTCTTTTTGTTCATCTGTCTTAGATATTTAAGGAAGTTTCTAAAAACCCTAACACGCAGTAATATGTAGCACACATTTATCCAACTTATCATGTAACTTAAAGTAGAATTATAATAAACTTCGCTTTCCTTGATCGAGCGTTAAGCCAACCAAATTTACTACACATTAAAATGATCCCGTTTAACAACTCTGTCTTCTGAATTGTACCCTAAGAAGTTAATGCATCACCAATTTAGAAATATATACGAACTTCGGCAGTTAAATTCTTTAGCAATTACTGCCTTTTTCCCCCTCCAATTCTAAATCTCGAGAAAGAAAGCAAGAAAAAGTTAGCTTAAAAACCTTCTTTTATGGAAAGGAGTTTCTTGATTAATGAACTAAAAATAACTTCTCGAACAACTTGCAAAAGAAAAAGTTCGATGATAAAAACAAATAAGATTGAAAAAAAATGTTAAACGGTGCTTAGCTTAGAAATTGATTACATCCCTTTTTACACGGTTTGTTTTCTTAAGTAAGAAATTTAATTACTAAAAGAGTAATTGCGCGTTTATTGTCTACTGCTTCTGATTTTGCAATTATTTAAAACCCGTTGTTTATTCCAGATGATATAAGAACCGTTTTAGCAATTAGCTTTACCGTCTGCCAATTTAGCCGGCTCGTTAAAGACTATTTTTAGAGCAATGGCCCATAAAAACGAATTTGCAAAGAATATAAGCTCGAACCACGGAAAATAAAATGTGTTCCTCAGCTGAACTTAAATTAATAGTGTCTGAAGCTTTAAAACGCAAGCAACTTTACGCCTGCAAAATTTCATAAATTCAGACTTTCTTTAGAAAAATTATTGTATAGGATTATTAAAAATATCAATAAAAATGCACAAAAAGAATTTACAGATCCATATTTTTTATTTATTTATTTAATTTTTTTTCACGGAATGAAAATTGTTGCATACGCGTACTAGTCGAAGTTGTATTCGTTATAAATAACTCTCTTTATTTTAAATGTTTATAAATGCTGCGGTTGTTTTACTAAACTGGACATAATCTTTGTTATTTGAAACCTGAATTCTAGTTAGCAATCGTTAAAAATAGGTTTCTTAAGGCGTACTAGGAATGTAAATAAACATTAAGAGCATTTAATTATTGATAGCATAAAACTCACAATAAAAGTCTACACCAAATGATAAAACGCATATCAAAACATTGATCAAATTTCGTAACTTCCTTCAATCACATTCATTGCAAGCTAACTGGCTAGCCATTCTTCTCTTTAAGCATTCAAAAGTCTCACTCAAACTCATCAACCTTCTTTCTCACTGAACTTAATTAAATCCTTCTCCTTTTCTCCTAATTCCCGTGACCTAACTTTCAGGCAAACTTCAAGTAAATTACAGCGCGAATCCTATATCGTAATTCCAGATTTCTCCGATTCGAAGGCGTTTACTTAGGTTTCTTACTTAACATTTCGAGTGTTTGTAACTACACACTAATTCTGCCAATACATTTCAAGCATTTTTACTTGTTTCTACGAAGTAAAGGAAGTATTGTAATCGCGAAAAATTTCCAGTATCATATTTCAACGAAAATATCCATATTGACCGCTCTCGAATCCATCTGAACGATGTTTTTGCGCGATATTTGTATGCACGGACAGAATAAAAGTCTTTTTTTTCTCAAAACGACTTGTAAAATGGGTTTAAAATGCATTCGGAAGAGATTCTTTTCGTGACGTTTGTACGTACGTCTGTATATAAATAAGACGAAAAAAAGTTAAATAAACGGTACTTAGCTTGAAAATTGTTCACAAAGCTTTTTTTTTTTTTTTTTTTTTTTTTTTTTTTGTATCTCGCATAAGTTAAAAACTAGTAGCCTCAGAACTTTGAAATTGTGTATATGGGACTGTTATAATATGTAGTTGTGCATCTCCCTCTTCAGTTTCAGTCAACCTCACCAAAAGTGTATATCCCTCAACTCAGTTTTTGTTATTCTTATATATTGGTAAATTGTGCATTTTTCCTTAAAAAATGATTGAATTATGTTGTTTTTATGTTCCGTTTGAGGTTTTTATGGCGTTAGTTAATCTACATCCAATAGTTGTAGAATTATCAGCAAGTTAAAAGTTGTGTAAGTTCCACTAAATTTAATGGAGCAGCCATTTGTTTACACTTAAAACTTAGTACATTAGTGAATTAAGTCAGTTTCTGCACCTTCAGTGTCTTTTTGTCGAGTGGGACCAAAATTAAAATTTTATGTTTTGTGCACCGAAAAATCTGCGTTCTTGCCCCTTGACCGAATAGCTTGTTTTTACGAAAAAACTTTAATTGTGAAAACTTTTTAACTGTATTGATTTAGAAGTCAAACAGCATATATTCTGTATTTTTCAATTTTCAATGAAGATGTTTTGAGCTTTTGTGTATTTTTGCCTTGCCGCGAAGTGAAAACTGAATTAATTGAATGAGAAATATATCTAATGAAAATTCGAGGAAATAAGTTTAAATGAAATGCAGCAAAATATGTGAATAATTTTAATTTCCGGGCAAGGAAGTTATGTGGTGTCCACATCAGTTCTTTTTTTCAAATTATATACCTTTTATATTATCTCCTGATAGAAAATAATACTTTTTTGGTTAAGCTCTAAAGCAGTATCATGGCAGCATCCATACTATTGACCAAATTTACTTCATACAATACATACTATTATAACTTTATGTAAATATTTGTATTTCGTTCCTATATTAGTCTCAGATTTTGTAATTCTTATGAAATGCTAAGGAAGAATACTAAGATAGTGACTGAAATTTCTGACTACCCAATATACGTAGAAAAAGCTTTATCACTTGGAGCAGTTCGTTTTTCTAAAAAACGCCATTCGTTTTTCTAAAATGTATCTTAAAGATTTGACTAAAATGTATCTTAAAGATTTGACTAAAATGTATCTTAAAGATTTGACTAAAATGTATCTTAAAGATTTGACTCAATTATTTGACTAATTTTTTTTACTTTATTTCCGCTTGAGTCAAATGTAACAACTATAGCAGGCTTGATGGCTTGAATGGGTTGTTGCCATTATTGTGCTCTTGCCTCGAATGGCCAGATAAAAGTATCTAAAATGGTCATACCTATTGTCTATATTTAGTTATCGCATCATCGAGGTCGTATCCCATGGTGCACCGTTGGGGAAAACCGAGTTATACCCGTGAAAAAGAAGAAAATCCGCCTTAATGTTCGTGGAAAACGCTCCGGGGATTGAGTTTGAGGTTTTCTCATCTCCAACAAGCTGGAGAGGACTTTTATCTCGCCAATATTTTAAGCGCCTCCTGACTGCACAAACGCTAAATAAACTTTCTAGAGATTCGAATTTGTGCCAAATCATTTGGCGACAAAAATCGCTAACCACTATACCGATAGGAATGATTAATTTGAATATTATTTGACGCCTATATGCTGTGGAAATTGATGTAAATATTTATGCTTATTTGATTGCCTTTTTATGTGTTGTTTGTATTTATTTATTTGTTTATTTTGAGCATTTTATGCAATAATTCTATTGTGCATTTTTGTTTAATGAAATCTGTGGCCATTTTTTGTGTTGATGAATGTTTATTTCGTAAATTTTCTAATTCTGAATAGATCGCTGCGCATAATTTTTTGTTTAATGAAATTTTTTGTTTAATGAAATCTGTGGCCATTTTTTGTGTTGATCAATGTTTATTTCGTAAATTTTCTAATTCTGAATAGATCGCTGCGCATAATTTTTTGTTTAATGAAATTTTTTGTTTAATGAAATCTGTGGCCATTTTTTGTGTTGATGAATGTTTATTTCGTAAATTTTCTAATTCTGAATAGATCGCTGCGCATAATTTTAAAGATATTTCAATGACAACTTGAGATACAAACAAAAACTTTCCAGACGGATGTTGGCTATAATTTTTTTGTTTGCCAAGTAGATACAATTTTTCGCCAACTGGGCAACATTTTAGAAGTTTTCCTAAAATGCATTTTCGAGGCCTTAAGAACGATATTCATGACGCTTCTGGAAGAACTTGGACATCCTAATAAATACGGCTGCTTTGAACCCATGAGTCAATTCAGTTAGCTGAAATAGTTCAGCCCGGAGTTGTGCTGTTGTGTTACAATTTGTTCTGTGATTCATATATGTTTGGTGAATGGTCACACGTTATATTTGTCGGGTGTTAAGGAGAGTTAACCTTTTCTCTGATGTTTACCTTGACTTATTTATATCTTTTTATCTGTTATTCATATCGATACAGTGTCTATTTTTCCCTCCTCATCCAGCGTAATTATTAGAGATCCTGACCCGTAGCTTGCAACAATATATTTCGTTTTCCTTGGTGTAACAAAAAGCTATTCTGTTAAAAGAAAACTTACTAGCGAAGAGACGATGTGACATAAAAGCGTACATTCAGGCTTTCTTTTTTTACCCCAGAAGGGCTATTAGTCTCAAAACGGCAATTTACGTCGAATCATTATATAGGCCCATAAATATTTTACAAATAAAGTTAAACATTTCCGGTTTTCTCAAAGTCATAGACATCACTAATTCATTAAACGTCACGGAGACATAACAACTGAAAGGAAAAATTCGGAAAAAATACGAGTGTTTTTCTAATGTGCGTAATCTAAAGGACTCCATCAGGCGTTGAAGTGTTAAATCACCTTTCAAATTGTTACCACCAAATATTATTGTCCTGTATTATATTTAGATAAATTAAATAATAAGTAATTTGCATGAATATTTATGAAAAAAACAACGGTACCTACAGTCATCAAATTTTGAATAACGTAGTCCTCCACCCGAACATGGGCACCTGAAAGCCCAAATTTTGAATTTTATTTATTGTATATTTCATATTTTGCTAAACTTTAACGAATTTTTGATTAAAAAAACCTAAACAATTTCAAAGGGAGCAGTGACAACAATGTAAAAAATAAAACATTTTTATCTCCACCGCGCGAAACTGTCTGTCGAGAATTCTAAAGATATGCTGCTTCTAAATACTTTTAGCCCAATGTGGCCCAAATTCTCTTGACACGTGCATGTGTCTAGCTTTCAGATTTTATTTATTTATTTTAGTCAGGTACTATAATTTGAGAATTTACACTAAATAGATTTTCTTTGATATAGCAGGTGTGAATTTACATTGAAAAATAAGTTCAAGTCTTATTACGGTTATTTGAAAGTGAGTCAATAATAAATAAAGAGTTTATCAAGTCGATTTTTATGGTATAATTAAAGAATTAGTCCAGAAATGCTTAAGAATGGGACAAATGATATTTTAAGAAACATTTATGCCGTTTCAACTTTAAAGGAAGTTTGTTTGCCTATTTTAATTGGAATTAAACCCTCCAGATGAAGTTTCAACCTCCTTAAAGGAATTTTTATGCAATAATTATAAGTGCAATTGAGTTTTTCAGATGGGACTTCAACCATAAAAGCATTTTTAATTCAAAAGCGTCTCAAAACAGGATTTTTTGGAGTATCACTATAAATATCGGCTCACTTTAGATGGATTATTCACTTTCGATATTGCTGCCACCAAATGCTATCGCCCTGTATTATTTTTAAACAAATTAAATAATGAAGAAACTGCATATATGTATGCATGTTCCTCGCATTGTAAAAAAACGATGGTACCTGGAGTCGTCAAATTTTGAATAGCGTAGTCCTCCACCTGAACATGGGCATCTAGAAGCCCGAATTTTGAATTTCGAATTTTATATTTCATGTTTTATAAAACTTCAATGAATTTTTGATTAACAAACTCAACGATTTGAAAGCGAGCAGTGGCAATACTCTTCCAAATAAAACATTCTTATCTCCAGCGTTCAAGACTATTGCCATCCAGAAAAATGTAAAATATTTATCTTTGAATTTTTATTAACAAATTCGGATACATGAAAGCACTCGGTTTTCCATATGAAATATGTTGCTGCGTCAGAAATAATATACTTTTTTATTCCCCTTGGCAGGATATTGCCATTTAATAAAGCCTAAGGTACTTTCAGATTTAATGTAGAATGTAACTGAATATTAAACTAAGCGATTTAACAGCAATAAACACAATTCTTAAGATTATGTTTTCCTACTTTTTAATGTGATTGACTTAGATAAAGATGTAAGAATATCATGAGATATCTAAGTATAATTATTCCATATTTTTTATTAAATTACACTAGCTAGATTCATTGAACTCATTTTATAGTTTTTATTATTCATGATAACAATTATAGAAGGCTGAGAAATCTCTAAGCTTCTATCAGGAATTCTAAAGGTAAGCTGTTTTCAAATATTTTGTGATTTTTCTGTTGAATTTTATGGGGCCTAAGAACGAAGAAAGTGATATTTAATAAATAAAGTTACAACCCTGTATTTGTATGGAGTAAAAGAAGTGTTACAATCGCGAAAAATTTCATGTATCATATTTTCAACGGAAACATCCATTTTGGCGGTTCCTGAATCCATTCGGACGACTTTTTTTGGCGTGAAGTCTGTTCGTACGGAGAGTATAAAGAACATTGTTTTCCAAAACAAATTGGAAAATAGAGTCAAAAGAGAATTCATAGCCATAAACTTCCAATTATAGAAATGTTTTAAATGATAAAAATATTCATGTTTTCGCAATGACAAATGTTAAAAAATAATTATTATTTTTCGACAAATAACGAAATCTAACTTTTAAAACAGTCTCCCAGTTCCAATGCTTTTTATTCGGGTAAGTTTTGTACTCGTTATGAAAATATAAAATAATAAGTTTGACTCCCCTAACGCAAAATTTGGCAGAATATTTAATTTCAAAATTTGCAATTTTTGATGTAATTTTCAGTTTCCTTAGAGGAATCGGTTAATGAATAATTCGACAAAAAAAGTTTAAATGAAGTGCAGCTCAAAATGAGTATAATTTAACAAGGAAATCATGTGACGTCCACGTCAGATTTTTTTTTCCATATGTTGGCAAGCAGTATTCATCTATCCTATTAAATCTAAGGATAGTATCAATTAAAACCATTTGCTATTCACATATGTTCAGTTTTCTCCTTCGGAGCACAAAAAACGTACTACAGAAGCTCACTCTCAAATAGATACAGAAGCTCACTCTCAGATATAAAATATAATGAATTGCAATTTTCACAGTCTCTGAGAAAGTACATCTACATTTTAATAATGAATATTCATTTCTGAGTTAGGAAGAATTCTCTTGATTGCCTGTGTTTTCATCATCCCGCAATCTAAGCTTACTTCTGGAACCTATTCTGTTGACATTCGTTTTAAGACTGGGGTCAGTGGAATAAGATACTCTGGATATCCCTTAGAATAAGATACCCTGGATACGCATCTGCATTTTAATAATAAATGTTCCTTTCTGAGTGAGGAAGAATTCTCTTGATTGCCTGTGTCTTCATCATCCCGCAATCTAAGATTACTTCTGGAACCTATTCCGTTGACATTCATTTTAACACTGGAGTCAGTGGAATAAGATACCCTGGATATGCATCTGGATTTTAATAATTAATGTTCATTTCTGAGTGAGAAAGAATTCTCTTGATTGGTGTCTTCATCATCCCGCAATCTAGGACTACTTCTGGAACCTATTCCGTTGACATTCGTTTTAAGTCAGTGGAATAAGATACCCTGGATATGCATCCGCATTTTAATAATTAATGTTCATTTCTGAATGAGAAAGAATTCTCTTGATTGGTGTCTTCATCATCCCGCAATCTAAGACTACTTCTGGAACCTATTCCGTTGACATTCGTTTTAAGAATGGAGTCAGTGGAATAAGCTACACCGGATATCCCTTGACCAGAGACATCTTGCACATTCTGTTATAAAGAAGAAATGGTATACAATGTTAAGTAAATACACGCTATAATGATAAAATAAAATATCATTTACCCAAAACGTGAATCAGGAGTAAACTTGAAACGCACTCCTCTGAAGTTTTGTTCAAATGATTTTTTTAAAAAATATTATTTAAAAATTCATATACACTTTATACTTCTATAAACAAATTAATACAGCATATTTGTAGGCAAAAACAGAAAGCTGTTAAAACTGTACTTTGGAGATCTCTTTAATTGTGTTCGGTCAAAGTGTGTGCTGTATTAAAAAATTTTGTAAAAGTAAGCAAACTCTCAGAAACAGAAGCATCAAACAGCTCGATAAAATATTTAAAAAACCTCGCAATCCAAAGTGAAGTTTTGCCATTTTAGATGGTTAAGGTAAAGTGTGGTTTATCTGATTGCTGCCATATTTTTATAGCTAGCGAAGCATATTATTTCCTTTATATGATTTGAATAAAAACTTTAAAATAGGAATTTTGTATTATATTTCTTTAAAACTGCAAGTATAATGTAACAAAAGGCCTAATTCAAATGAAATGCAAATTCTCTAACATGTAAATTCAGGAGTTTTTTAATATTGACTTGTCTTCTTAGATAAGACGGAAATGGAATTAGTTATGTTTAATATTATTTTAGATAATAAAAAAGGTGAAAATAGCATTGAAATATTAAAAATTTTACACTGTCGAACACAGAAATAGCAGTAAGACCCCGATTCTCTAACGGATAGACTAAGCGACTGGGTAAAATTCGCTACGGTATGAAAAACGCGTGATGGAGAATTGGAGAATTAAGAAGTAGAGTATATAAATCCAACTTTAAAGTTGTTTACACAACGTGGTCATATAAAAAGTTCCATGATATGTGAATCCCTCGCGGCCTTACAACTCAGTTAATCGAAGTAAAATTTCAGATATCGTTATTTGAATATTTTACCCTTGAATTTGTGATTATTTAAAACGACAAAGCTCAGAAGGTTACGGTTACAGGAAAAATTTTCGAAGCTGTCGAATAGTAAGACCCACTTTTTGGTGCGAAAATTGACAGGCAGATGCACTGAAAAAACATAATTCGCGTTAAAACGATGCACGTAAGACAGAAGTTTCCAAATTTGCAAAGAAGAGCATTGTGCCAACACAAGAGAGACAATGACATGACAACACAATGACAACACAAGAGAGAGGAAAAAAAACTTGTACTAAAATTGCAAGTTTTCAACGTGCTCTCCTTCGCAGACGATAACGCATTGCCTGCTAGATTTGACACCGATGACAATCTTAAATCGCAGGAGGAACCTGAATAACTTCACGATTTATGGCATCTTTTTGTGACAAATCTCGTGGATTTGATATGTACACCTTAAATTTCAAATAACCCCAGAACCAGAAATCCATCTGAGTGAGCTCGGGGGATATCTGTGTGCGTGTTGTGCTGAGTTTCTGCAGTCCTTAAAACTTAACTTCCGTTATAATACGTTTAGTCTCTTCGCATAAAAGTTAATGCCCGAATTCGAAATACCTCACAGCTATATTTCAGTGAAAATATTTGCTCTTAAACATACACACGCATCTTTTCTCAGCTTATTATTTCCTGTCATTTTGAACCATTTATCCATTAACAAATCATACATTTCATTACCTGTTCGCATTTTAAATCTCCAAGATCCTCAGTTACGAATGCAATTACCGAAGCAGTTTCCTGTCAACATTCAATTAAAGCGTGCGTAAATCCCCCGGCTTAACGACAGACTTCATATACACAGCGATGCAGCGTTGATCGACGTAATAGAATACACGAAAAGATCCCGCCCGAGGATAATTTTGTTGTTGCTGTAACGTTAACTTGCGCTGTTCAGGATATTCCGAGAGTTTATTTTCCCAAGGAGTTAAAATATAAGAATTTACGGAGTTTCTTTCCGGGCAAAAGGACTGCTTTCTTTCAGCTCGTGCATCTGTCTTCCGTACATCCAGTCCTCTAGGGGGAGATGGAAAGAAAAATTCGGAAGTTGCTTTAAAAAATTTAAATCGGCGACTTTCTTTCTTTTCTCCGTCAAGTGCTTCGGGGATGAAGTTGTTGACAGTGGCAAGTGAAATTATTTTGAATATCAATTACACCTGTTAGTTTTTTACGCGTACGTAAGTGGGACAACAAAACAAAACAAAACAAAAAAGAACTGCGAAATGTCGATGGAAAATCGTTGAAGAATTAATTGTGCAGAAAAAAGTTAATTGTGCATAAGAAAAGCTTAGCATTTCAGAAAAAAAAAATAAATAAATAAACAATTCTTAGTTTTGTTTTTTCCTAACGTGTTCCTTTTAGGACTGTACGATCTGTATAGCCAATTTGACATTTTCTCATTGTTGACATGCCAGAAATGTTGTTAGTCTCAAACCTCACTTTCTTGTCTGTATCTCTTTTCAAGTGTTGCTGTCAAATATATACTTTTTAATAATAGCTATACTTTTAAAGAAATAGTATAGCTATTATTAAAAAGTATATGGTGACACTAACAAGAGGATACTAACAATAATTTTTATCGCCATTTATTATTTTTTAAAAAATTTTTAAAGAAATACAATAAACCCCCAACACCCTAATTAACCAGCAAGTTCTAAGTTCTAAAAAGATTTATTTGTTTATTTATTTATTTCTGTTATCTCTAATTTCAACTCCTCGTATTCCACAACGTATACCACAAGGGTTACACAATTAAGTTATAAGCAATACAAAATAAATAAACAAAAGTACAATAGCACTGCAAATGGGAAAATAAATTATTAATAAAATTTTAAAAAAAATCTGAAATGTTTCAGATTTTAAATTACGTCCAAAGGGGCGTTTTTTAACATTTTGTGTGTTACCTTTCTTTATTAAATATCATGTTCCTCGCAGTTAAACCATAAGATCCAGTGCAACAGCAATATCGCAAAATAGTTTTAAAACGAGCATATCTTTAGAATTTCCAACACAGAGACTCACGCGCTGGAGATAAAAATGTTTTTTCTGCACAACGTTGCCATTGCTCGCTTTGAAATCCTTGAGTTTGTTAATCAAAAATTCGTCAGTTTTAAAAAATAGGAAATCGATCATAAAACAAATTTCAAATTTCAAATTTGGTCTTCCACATGCTCATATTCGTTGGAGGATTACGTTATTCAAAATTCGATGACTCTATGGACCGTTGTTTTATCACAATACGAGAAATATACATACATTTATGCAGATTTTTCATTATTTAATTTCTTCAAATATAATGCAGGACTCTAACATTTTGTGGCAACAGTTTGAAAAGTGAACCGACATTTATGAGTCCGACGCAAAATGCCAAAACGAAACTAATAGTCCTTCGGGATTCAAATCCCTTTGGACTAAAAACAGACATTAAAAAATGTCTGAATGGTTTCAGATTTTAACGATCGCCCAAATGGTTTTTGTTACGATTTTTACGTTCTCGCTGACTTTTAGCTTTATTATTATGCATTGTTTTCTTGGCACTTACGCCATATACAATTCAACAACAAAATGACAAAAATTTTGAAAGCAGCGTAGTAGTATAGGTTTAGAATTCTCGATGCACCGTCAAGTGTTGTCATACATTTTCCTGTTTTTTTCTCAGTTCATCATATTAATGTTCAGTTTTCTTAGTTAGATGGCTTTGCAAGCCTTTTTTTTTTTTTTTTTTTTTTTTTTTGTCTTTTTCTTATTAACATTTCGTGTGTTAACTTTATTTATTAAAAATCAAGTTGTTGGCGCTTACGTAGTATAAAATTCGATTCAATGACAAAATCACAAACTATTTAAAAACAGTATATATTTAGAATTTCCGATAGATAGTCTCAGTTGCTTGAGATAAAAATGTTTTACTCCGTACATTGTTGCCTTTGCTAGCTCTGAAATTGTTAAGTTTGTTTCTGAAAAATTCGTTAAAAGTTTACAAAATATGAAGTAGATATTAAAACAAATTCGAAATTCAAAATTCGGGCTTCCGGGTAGCGTAATGGCAGACCGCACATTGAGTTGAACAGTGTTAAGCGAATTTCGCTTACTGCGCATGCTTGATGGTGTACATTTGGCGCGGGAAGAAATATTGGCGATTAAGCAACCCTACGTTAGCTTATTCGTGATCTCCATGGCTGTCGAGTGTGTTCGAGTGATGTTTAAAATTGCAATGTTGTGAAACTTTGCTTATTAGTTATTTTAACGTCCATGCCGATTGCACTTGCTTATTTTTCTAATATATGTTTCATTTTAATTTGTCAATAACAGTGCATTTAATATTTGTTAACATATGTTCGTAATAATTCGTTATTTGAATGCAATTTGTTTTCATGTTATTATTCAATAATTGTGAACTGGAGTATCTCGCTTAGTTTGTTAGCGTATATTCGAGCTTTTATTTTCTCATTTCAAAAAATTTAATAACTAGCATTAAAGAATTGTAAAATTTCTTCAGTGTTATTTGCAAGCACTTGTTATATTCCTCAGTGTTTCTTTATGTATGTACGAATGGAACGTATGGTAAATCCTGAATTGTTTTTATTGCTTAAAAGTATAATGAATAAATTTTCAACTAATATATCCTAAATTTCAGTCTTTTTCTGAATGAAAATTTGTACAGTTCCAAAGGAATGTACAGAATTTCATAAGTATTATATTTTTACATTTTGAATGTAAACACTGCTTCACATTACTTGGCACTAATCTCTGCTTTCTAGTTGTTTGAGCAGTACAGCAAAAAATAATATTTTAACACAGTAATTTACATTTACATTATACTCTACGAAGATTTAAACGCCAGATTTGTTTACAATTAGATGGCGATACATCTACCATATACTGTATTTATCTTCTTTTCAAATTGCGCCAACATAGTAATTACGCCAAATTGTTTTCTGGGCAACATTCGTTTAACACTGTTCAACTCAATGTGCGGTCTGCCATTACGCTTCCGGGTACCCATGTTGTAGAGGATTACGTTATTTCCAAATTTTATGGCTGTAGGTATTACTGTTTTTTCACAGTGCGATAAACATGCATACATTCCTGTAAATTCTTCATTATTTAATTTCTTTAAACGACGATATTTGGTGACAACAGTCAGAAGAGTGATTCGACGCAAATTCTAGACTAATAGCCTTTGTGGGCTCACTCCTTTGGACTCATAAGTAAAAGAAAACAATGAAATTTAAAAAATAATAAAAGAAAAAAATCAATAATCGAAACTGAGAATGAAATTACGAAAAGCAGAAATTGTCTCTAAAAAGTACAGAAAAAGTCGCTATGGAAGATGGAAACAGAAGCATTAAAGCTGCCCGAAATATCTTCTTTTGCTGAGCATAATGAACGTATTGAGGATGGACATGTTTATTATCTTCATCGCCGCTACCGCAATTGCACAAAGCACTTGAAGCAAGTCCAAGTCGCTTTAAATAGCTCTTAAAATTGCCACCTCTAGTCCAAAAATGAGTTACATCTGTTGAAAATTGAACAGCTTTTATCCAAAATTTTTGCCTGTGACGAAAACAAAATACATAATGAGCTAATAGTTTGAAACTTAAACATAGATAACATTTACATTATATTTCTGCCGCTTAGCGTGAAGAGCCTTATGCAGCCAATAATTTATTCAGAATAAAAGTCCGGTCTTTCTTATGCGTCGAACTTTCGAAGTAGTGTCTATGGGTTTTAGAACAAATTTACATTGAAAAATGCCATATTTACTTTGGATCATGGTTTGGAAGATGTAAAGAATATTAGTTTACAACGCTGTTTGTGTAAATTGCGACCGATGATCGTCTTCATACATGACAAGTCGAATGATGAAGATTTTCTTGGTTTTAAAACACGTGTGGGGCCTATGTCCGAGATATTGCATTTAGATGCTTTTTTGAAGATTAATTAAGTGAAGAGGAGCTGTAGGTTTGGATGGATAATAGACAATTATGTTCCTGTCACACTCTCTCAAGATAACAACGAAATCACCGAACATGTACTGGAAAAGGAGAATGATGAGAAGGAGGAAGATGAAGAGAACATAAAATAAAATAGTTACATGGAAGAAAACGAAGGATTGCTGACTTTCATACGATTTGCCAAACAATGCGAACACCTAATGATTCGCTTATGTGATATTATGAAATTTCATTGTTTACACAGCATCAGGCAGACATTCGAAGTTGTACGTCAGCACTCTAAGAAATTGATAGCTTCATTCGATAACACATACATACAATAATTTTAAAATGTTGTTTAATTTGATTTTTCCGATATATAAAATTATGTGTATGCCTTTTTATTTTAAATCATTTTTACGATTTTAGATATTAATTATTTCATAATAACCCAAAGATCGAAAAAATGCAACCAACGGAATTTCTGCTTTGCAGTTTCTACAGATGGCATCACTAAACATCAGCGAGTAATGTTTAGATATACGAGTATATCCACTCTTTTGCAAAAAACTCGAAGCACCATGAAGGCAGTAGTTGTTTTTCATGAAATTGAATATGTATATACCTCATACACAGATAATAAAATGATTAAAATATCAAGATCATAGTACCTATTCACGATTCACAATCACCCACTAAGTGTTCAAATTAATAGTTGGTCGGACTGCCCCTGGAGGCAATGCATGCTTGAATTCGTCGAGGCAAGGAGTGGTAGAGGTTCCTAATGTCATCCTGCGACACATTCTGCCAGGCATTCCTCAGTTGTCGCTCCAGATCTGCGATATTTTGTGCTGCCGGAATCCGGCGGTCTACCATGTCCCAGATATGTTCGACTGGCGAAAGATCTGGTGACCTTGCTGGTCAAGAAAGAGTATCAACCGCCCGGAGACAGTCCAGAGATATGCGAGCGGTATGTGGCCTGGCATTATCTTTTTGGAAAATGGCTACAGGATGACGTGCCATGAAGGGTAATGCAACCGGCCGCAAGATGGTATCAACATATCGTTGAGCTATTAAAGATGTACGGAGGATGACTAAAGATAACCTGCTGTCATAAGAAATAGCGCCCTGCACCATCACACCAGGGGCTATGGCTGTATGCCTTTGTAAAACAAAGGCTGATTAGGACTGATGGCTCCATTCTCTATAGACATGAACACGGTGGTCATCTGCTTCAAATGTGAAGCGGGATTAATCCCTGAACACTGTACGATGCCAGTCTGATGACAGCCATGATGATCGGCTGCGACACCACTCCAGACGACTGCGCCGATGTTGTGGGGCCAAAGGCGAACGTCTTAAAGGCCTCTGGTGGGCGTAGCCCCGTCTTAGACAGCGGATCGTGAGATAGTGGACGGTAGCACGAGAGGTATAAACGTGGTTGTAGTGCGTTGAATAGTCGACAATGATACTGTTGGGGCGGTTCGGGCCTGGCGAATAATCATCCTATCTTGCCTCGCATTTGTGCTCCTTGGTCTTCCAGAGCCTTCATTTCGTCGGCAATTTCTTTGTAGCAACCATCTTTGCACAGCAGTGTCTGTACGCTGCAGGTGGCGGTGTTAGCTGGGTACCCTAAAATGCGACCACGTTCGAAGTCGTTTAGTTGTCTGTGAGATCTTCGATATCGTCGTAATGGCATCTTTAGTTGCTTCTTTACAGAATTACAATGTGAGCAACAAAAAAAAAGATAAATTTTCTGCCTCTGTTCCTGATTTTATACTTTGCGAATTGCGCACTAGAAATGCGCGCTGTGATCGCAATTCCTGTTCATTTGCCTTGAAACTTTGATCATTTGTATGTTCGATCAAGATGTTTTTGTATACCAAATTTCGCCCCGATCGCAAAAGTCCTTCTTGGTGCTTCGATGTTTTTGCAAAAGAGTGTACATATTCAGTTATCTGAAAAAAAAAATCTTATTCGGCATTGCTGAGAGCCCACTGCTGTCGGTTAAGAGAAATTCTCCTTGAATATAACGAATACAGAAAAGTGTATAGCGGTATTTTATATTTTATAGGAAATTCTAAAGCTTTTATCTAATAACTGAGTGTGGAGGAACCTAGTGAAAAGCTAAGCGAATAATCGCTTAAGTTCAGTAACAGAAACGTAAAGTTCAGGAAGGGTGAATTACGCTTTATTGGCTCAAAATAAGGAGTAACAGATGGACCCTTTCTCGGGAACGTAAACGTTGCGGAGAAAACAACGCAAGACGAAAACGTCGTAGTACAGAACATCCTGGGAGAAAAGTAAGCAAAAAGAGAACAAACACCTCAGTTCTAAAACATCGTGGTACAAAATATCCTGATAAAAAATAAAGTACCTACAAATCATCGCATAACGATAACATCACACACATGCGTTTTTCAGGTTTTAAAAGTAACTACATTTTCGCATAATGATTTGGTAGCGCAAGAAGGAAAGAGGGCTATTTTTACTTCTGTTTTCATATTTTTGAATGAACTGATAATTTTTTACTGAAAAAGTAGGAAGGAAACTTAAGCATTTAAAAATTGAAAATGAGTACAATTGCAAACTTCTTAGGTAATTATCAAATTATTTTCTTTCGCGTTTATTAATCTGTTATTGTTTTAATGAAAATTATATCTTGTTTTCTTTCCGTTTATTTTTAAAGTGTCGTTAACGTCTTCACCCTCTTTCCCTCTTGCACTACGAAATGATTACGTGAAAGTGCATTTACAACTTTAAAACCTGAAAAACGCATGTGTGCGATGTTATCGTCATGCGATGATTCGTAGGTACTTTATTTTTTACCAGGATATTTTCGACGACGATGTTTTTAAACTGCGAAGTTTTTGAACCGCTTCATTTTCGACCATGATATTTTGTACCACGATGTTTTAGAACTGCGACGTTTTCTCTTTGCTTTATTTTCTCCCACGATGTTTTGTACCACGACATTTTCGCCTTGCGTTGTTTTCTCCGCCACGTTTTCGTCTGCGAAGAAGTTTTTGGCGCGATGATTTCGGCTGTAACATTTCTCATGGCGTACAACAAAGCCTCCACTTGGGCTTAAACTCAAAATTACAAGAAATAAGAACTTGACTAATTAAAAAGATTTAGCCGAAACTAACACAATTCTAAGTAGTTAGACCGTAAATATTGAATTAGCTAATCAAGGGCCCGCAATACAGCTGACCGTAGTAACAGCTTAGAGAGATGTGGTAAAAAAGCAAACGAGCGCTAGTCAGGGACTCTGATTTTCTCTCTTGAAATCAGTGGAAATTCGACTTACGAAATACTACTACTACTCATTTGCATAAAACGCATTCTAGTAAGGAATATGTCAACTGAAATTAGGAGAGATAGGAAAGGAGCTTTAACTTAAAAATAACTGTTATAAACTTAGGATACACCTTACAGTATATCTCAGCAATATTAAAAGTTGACATAATTTTTATTTTAAATGTTTATACATTAATTGCAATGTAACAGTATCCAAGGAATCTTTCAGATTATTTCAATCTATACATTTAAAATTCCTTCATATGTTCCTTTAATTTTCTCAGAATCCAACATCACTACAACCGGAAATCACACTTAGAGTAATTTTAATGTATGATATGTGATTATATTTACATTCAACCTCTTCATTTTTTATTACCTATATAATTGATTCCTAACTTAAGGTAATACCTTTAAGTACCACTCAATACTTTCACCACTACTAAAGTATTCACAGTTGCCAGCCAGTTGAAAATTTTTATCTTCAGTGAGGTACATAGTAATTAAAGACGAGGAGCGGTATGGGTATAAGTGAAAATTTTAACTTACTTACACCCAAGTGAGTCTACATCCAAGTGAGACTATAAGTGCTTATAAAGTGCGTACAAAATTGTATATGAATTTTGTAAAGAGAATTTTCAATCTCTTGTTTCCATGAAACTATATGATAATTTTTTTCTTCTTCCAGTTCATTAATTATTTTATAAGTTTTAAATAAAAATCTTAATTAATTTTTATATCTAAACAAGTACAAAAAATATTTCTTGAAAACATTTTCCTTAAATCCATAACATTTTAATTTAAAGTCATCAAACTCATAACATATTAATTGAAATTTATGGAAAAAATATCTAGTATGATTTAATTATATACACTTAATTAAATCTATCTTTTAAAAAAAACCTTAACAATTCAAGTAATGAAATTATTCTTAAAAATGTACAGCTTGAGTCGTGGAATGCAAATAATTTATTTTTATAATAAAAACAGAAGTAAAACGTGCAATTTTTTTTTCAAGTATTTACTTTGTCTTCAGCTTTGAAAGCAAAAGAAAACTGCCGTTATATTATTTTTCCTTTCAAATCATTAGAATAAAAATAAAATAACAAAAAAAAAAAAAAAAAAAAAAATCTGAAAAGTTTCAGATTTTAAATTACGTCCAAAGGGGCGTTTTTTAACATTTTGTGTGTTACCTTTCTTTATTAAATATCATGTTCCTCGCACTTAAACCATAAGATCCAGTGCAACAGCAATATCGCAAAATAGTTTTAAAACGAGCATATCTTTAGAATTTCCGATACAGAGACTCACGCGCTGGAGATAAAAATGTTTTTTCTGCACAACGTTGCCATTGCTCGCTTTGAAATCCTTGAGTTTGTTAATCAAAAATTCGTCAAAGTTTTAAAAAATAGGAAATCGATCATAAAACAAATTTCAAATTTCAAATTTGGTCTTCCACATGCTCATATTCGTTGGAGGATTACGTTATTCAAAATTCGATGACTCTATGTACCGTTGTTTTATCACAATACGAGAAATATACATACATTTACGCAGATTTTCATTATTTAATTTCTTCAAATATAATGCAGGACTCTAACATTTTATGGCAACAGTTTGAAAAGTGAACCGACATTTATCCGTCCGACGCAAAATGCCAAAACGAAAGTAATAGTCCTTCGGGACTCAAGTCCCTTTGGACTAATAATAATTTATGTAATTAAAGCCTCAGATGAGTTGATTAAGTCTTTCAAGTCCATTAATTTATTCCATTTAATGGTATAAATGTTACCTAATGAAAGTTATTGCAGTGCAACCCAATTACATTTTCTTAACTGTGCAGAAAATTTCCGCTTTTTTTTAACTAAAAATTAGTTGAAATGTGATTAAAAAATGCAAAAAAAAAAAAAAAAACTAGATTTATATCTGTTCTCTTTTAAAATTAATCTTTTAAATTCGTAAATTAAACTCTAAACCATATTTACTCGCATACCCCCCCAACATTCTTTCTTCCTTAGTTTTTTTTAGTATATGATTTAGAAGTGACTATGCGTTTTCTCCCAAATGACGTTTCGCCCAAAAATTCTTCCCCATCGACGGTAGCAGTTCGACATCCCTTTGATGGTTCACTATCCCCCTCTGATGTTCTTTTGCTCAAATCACCCTCCCCCAGCGGAGGAGTTGTCCTTCCGATAATGCACGCGTCTTCGTCGTTCTTCAAAAAGCTAAGCTTATTCTGCTTTTTTCTGTTCGTCAAGATGCTCCCGATTAATACAATTCACAATTCATATACAATATTTTTCCTACAATATATTTGCATAATACGTTCTACACAACAATACAGCATAAATAACAACATTTTATATCGTATTATTATGTATTTATATGATAATTACTAAATAAATATGTGGAATATTCTAAAAATTTTAATATAATTGATAACTACTCACCTATTTAAAGTATATTGAAGACATCATGAAAGAATTTAGGATAATACGATGCTTGTGTAAGTTGTTAAAAATTTACGCATTCCATTGTAATGATGAATGATTTAAAAATATCAAAGGCTTTTGTAGAGGCTAAATTTCAAATTTCTGGGTTTTATGAGGTAGTCAAGCCACTTCTGAATTTTTCTTGATGCAGCTAAATGAATAATTTTCCAGTTCAGTACTGGATAATTCCGGGTGCACCTAAATAATTTCAACTTTAAGCTAGTTTTTTGCTACAGCGTTATTTATAAGCTACTCGAATAATATAATTTGAATTTATTTATACAAACATGTATTTATTATACTGGTCCTTAACGTTATCTTAAAAGAAGTATTTTTAAGTGAGCTATTAAAAATCATTCCAGTGTCTTACTGTATACATAAAAGCTATTTATAGCTTTAAATATCCCTTAGATACAAAAAAAATTAGCAAAAATTCATATGTTTATTATTAATTCTTCAATAAATCGAAATGCAAAAAAATGAAAGGTATGATCAGGAACTTTTGGCTGTTTACCTATCTGATTTTTTATATGCAGTTTTCAAATAAAATGTATTTTATAAAAAGGCTTTAATTTGAATTTTTTATATAACTTACGAATTTATCTATTTTTAAAATAAAACGTATTTTATGAAAGAAGTTGTGTTTATTTTCCTCTTTTTAATCTTATTGACATATTATCAATTAAATCATTCAACTGGAAAATTATTTTTCAGTAATGAATAATTATTCTTTTATTTCCAGCAATTCTATTACTTCAAATGGTAGGAAAAAATCCAGCAATTTTGACAAAAAAAAAAAAAAAAAAAAAAAAAAAAAACATATTTGTTAAAAATTTCGTGTAAGTTTCATTTAAAAGATTTTTTTCAGTCTTTTCGCAGTTCGTCATATCAATGTTCAGTTTTCATAGTAAGATATCTAAGAAAAACATTTTTTGACCTTTTTATTATTAGCATTTTATGTATTAACTTTGTTTATTAAATTTCACGTTCTTTGCCCATACGCCACATAAAATTCAGTTCGACAACAAAATCACGAAATATTTAAAAATAGCATATCTTCAGTATTCCCAAGAGTTTGGTAAAGGTTATCATAAGTATTTTTATATTCGCTATAATATTTCTTTAAAAACTAGCCGTTTTCGTGGCCAGCCGTCTAAAGTATTTACCATAAAAAAAGAAAAATAACATAATGATTTTAATGAGTACAGCTAGTGTAATTAAAAAAAATACTAAATATTTCTAATTAGATATCTCTTGATTTTTATATAGCCTTATTTAAATCAATCACATTAAAAAGCAGAAAAAAAACTCCCAAGAATTATGTTTATTGCTTTTAAATCGCTTAGTTAATACTCACTAACTTTTTAGAATAAATTTGAAAGTATCTCGGCTTTACAGAAATGGCAACACGCAACCGCGTGGAAGATAAAAGTTTTTATTTCCGGCCGCTGCAATGCATTGCTTTCATAGAACGGTGTTTGTTAGTTAAAACTAAAAGATAAATGTTTTATATTTCCCCGAATGTTAATAGTCTCGAACGCTGGACATAAAAATGTTTCATTTTGAACAGAGGTGCCACTCTTAGCATTCAACTCTTGGGTATGTTAACCAAAAATCAATTAAGTTTTACAAACAGCGTAATAACAAATAACAAAACAAATCTGAAATTCAAGATTCCAAGGTGCTGTATTTTATCTTCGCAACACATTTCATTGCACCTTATTTTGCTTATGTTAATTTTTTCACGGAACCACAGTATTTAAGAAACTTTTTAGCGTACGAGGTATTTTCTTTTATATTTATTTTAGGTATTTTCTTTTATATTTATTTTAGGTATTTTCTTTTATACACTCATGTCCATAAATTAAGGATAATTCGGAGTCACGAGGAAATCGAACTCTAAAATAAATATATCACCTGTAAAATCACTACACACATCTTCAAGAATCATATGCAAATTTCAGCAAGTAACCAGATGACACCGATGGTACGTCACAATGACGAGAGTGTAAGAGAGTGATATATAAGGAATACAGGCAAAGAAGTAAAATTGTTCTCAGGCGCTTTATAAGCATTCAGTGCAATAACCCAATAGTTATGACACAAAGGACGCATTTGGAGGATTTTTTACGTGGTAGAATTATCGGCCGTCTGGAATGTGGGCGTACCCAACTGAAAGTATCAGACGAACTTGGAATTGCCCAGAGTGTCATCTCCAGGCTTTGGCAACGATTCCAAGATGATGGTAATGTGAGTAGACGTTACAGCACAGGTCGCCCCAGAATTACAACGCCGAATGAGGACCGGTATTTGGCAGTTACTGCCAAAAGAAACAGGCGGAGCACAGCCTCAGACCTGTCTCGTCAGCTCTCTTCAGCCATTGGTACGACAATTTCAAGGCAGACCGTGTACAGACGCTTAGGGCAGACAGGTCTATATGCTCGTAGACCTGTCAGATGCGTTCCACTTACTGCAACTCACTGTCGCCTGCGGTTAGCCTGGAGTAGAGAGCATGCGTTGTGGACACCGCAACAGTGGGATTGTGTGATGTTTTCCGACGAGTCCAGGTTTAGCTTGCAGTCTGATTCTCGCCGGACTTTCATATGGAGAGTTCCAGGTACCCGTTACCACCAAGGAAACATCATTGAACGACACCGTTACGGTGGTGCAGGAGTGCTCGTTTGAGGTGGAATTATTCTGGGTTTCAGAACTGACCTGCATGTTCAAATTGGAACCAAATCTATTGGGACGTCATTCTGGAACAACATGTACGTTTGTTTCGGGGTGCCATGGGCGCACAATTTGTGTTATAGATGACAACGCCCGTCCTCGCCGTGCAAACATCGTAAGCGAATGCCTTCAATCGGAGGATATCACCCGTATGGACTGGACATTGTCACCGGACTTGAATCCAGTAGAGCACGTGTGGGACATGCTTGGCCGACGAGTTGCAGCCCGTCAACCTCCTCCTACATGTCTACCGGAACTTCGGAGAGCATTGCTTTTTGAGTGGTGTAATATCCCCCAAGATCAGATCGATAATTTGATACTCAGCATGCCTAGGCGTTGTACGGACTGTATTGTATCGTCTGGGAGACATACAGTGTATTAACAATCATACCAACCATGTAATATTGGTTTTTTGTAAATAGTTTTTTTTTTTTTTTTTTTTTTTTTTTTTTTTTTTTTTTTGTAATTTGCTCCAGGAAGAAAAAATCGCTAATTTTGTTAATAATATCAAACATATAGCATCTTTTTTTGCTCTTTACCTTTTGTTTAATAAATAAGCTTTACAAATAAGTCAAATTTGTTTTGTTTCTAACTCTTCCTTTGCCTGATTTTGCATTATCCTTAATTTATGGACATGAGTGTATATATATATGCAGATTCTTCATTATTTAATTTCTTTAAAAATAATACAGAGAAATTATATCTGGTGGCAACAATTTAAAAAGTGATTCGCCATTTATAATAAACCAAGCAACATCTCACTTCGAGACTATAGTCTCTTTTGGGTTAAAAATTAGAAGTTTAAAAGAGGATTTATTTCCCCTTGGCCTGAACTACATTGGAACGGAAATGATTATTTCTCACCAAAAGACTTGATGAACAAACAGCCTTTATGTGGACGCTACAAATTTATACATCTCGAACAATCAGTTCGATCTAAACAAAGCGAATAAAGATAAAACTACTTATCCTTAAACGTGCAGTGATAAGTATTACTTTCTAAGGTGTCTCGTTGAATGGATGAGTGAACAGCCTTTCAAATTCATTCCAGAACTGCATCTGACGTCGGAAGGATTTGTTTAAATTGGCAAAGCGTATAAACTCCGGTATAGAATTAGATGCAGAGGTTCCTTTCCTTCGGTCATTACGAGCAGTCGAACAGTTTAGAATAGAATGCAATCATTGTATCCCAACATTACTTTTCAAGTACTAGTCAGAAGATCGTTTCAATTCTAGAGGAAGTGTGATACGAGTGTTTCTATCAGTTTCTGGAGTTTAGTACTGGCGGCTGTAATTGTTTTAGTCTACGGCTGACAACTGACATAAAATTTACTAGTACGCCTGATTTTAGAAAGAGATTTGTAATGATCAACGAAATTGAGACACCATCAGCACCAAAACTAAAAAGAAATTGTTTTTCGAATTGTACAGTAGAACTTAGTTATGTAAATTGCATGTAAACACGATGGATTTGTATAATTGGTTTTGGATGTTCCCGGTTTAGAGACAACACATGCCAAATAATTTTATACAAAGGAATAAATATATGTCAGTGTTGCCTATTGGTCACAATTAAAGTACTACTTTATCTTTTACAACAGCGTTGCTGCTTTTAAAGTGAGTATTGACATTAAATAAAAATAAAGTATATCATCCTATTTCATGCTTTGTTTATTGAAGTAACTAACCTAAGAGATATATTGCTCATGCTTAGAAAAAATAACAGTTTTATTTCAACGGGACGTCAATCGCCAAATGTGTGACAAAGCACCTCTTTATATCCTGCTGTGAATAGCTGTGCAGTCGGTGTTTAATTTGCGAAATGCCGAGACAGTACGCGAAGCCAAATTTGTGCAAGTCTCTGATATTTTAGTGAAAACAGATTGCTGTGTACAGAGGGAGAAAATCAATTTTCCCAAGAAGCTTAATGTATCGTTACGACTGTCTCTATCTAGTTAGATATCGTGCCAAAGTTTATATTTGGCCCTAAGAGGCGCCTATTAGCAGACAAGTCCCGAAACATTCTATCACAGCTGAAATGAGCTGATAACGAAAGATGGATTTTCTCAGCAGAAGTAGCTTAAGCACGACTGGCTTAGCCATACGTAAGAAGTAGTATTACGACGCAAATTCAAACTGGGGAAGAAGCAGCTAATTTATTGTAATCATTCATAGAAGCTTTGGGTACTTACATATTATCCGTCGACCGTTAGCTGAAATTTCGGCAACGGTCACCAGTCGTTACTGTGGAATTATAAAGGACACGATCATCCATAATTATCTAGGGCTAATTATGGCTGCTTCTTCCCCATTTTGAATTTATGTCGTAATACTAGTAACGTCCTTTATAATTCCACAGTACTTGGCTGGTTGGCGGAATATTACATAAGTACCAAGCTCTGTAATGCTTGGATATTTTTTCTGCACATAACAAAATTCCGGAGCATCATACTTTTGAAAACAGAGCAGAATCACTCCAATATCCGGCTCAGCGACCGAGTAATTAAAACCGCAAAACACCGGTTGTTTGAACCCGATTAGAATCTCGGCCAGCTTAGAGGCTTTATGAGAGTTTTTGTAGTTTATGCAATGTGTAACTCGAAAGTTCTCAACCGCGGAAAAATTTAAAATTTCAGGGGAAAAATGCAGTCAGCCTTTTTTTTTTTTTTTTTTACCTATTAAGTATTTATTTTTATTTTATGAATATAAAAAAAATTATTTTTTCACGTTAAGGTATTTATGGACATTTTCTGTATTTTTCTTCCTTAATTAATAAAACACACTTAAAAATAATCTATACTTCAATAAATGTACATGGGGTATTTTCAGAATTTCAGAAGTAAGTGGGGGGAGCACCGATCGTCTAGCGATGGTGAAAAAGCACTAGTATGTAGTATGTATGTAGCAAAAAGAGGTTTGAGAACCCCTCGTCTAACCAACTACAGAATGTCATTCTAACTTTATGGAAACGATTTTTATAATTATTAACTTAATTAATTAATTTATTCTAACCTTTAATTTTCCGCGACCATCTAGTGCAAGCATTCAAAGTCAGTATCTCAAGTGAACCAAATAACCATCAGCGAATATTTAATACTAACAGCAAGGGAGGGGGAACACCATTTTCATACTTAATTATGTATTTAAAAATGAGAGATGAATAAAGTCTTATCTAATTTTGCTTGCATTTCTTTAAAAACAAATAGGAATAATATAAAGATGGATATTTATTCTTTGTTTCCCGACACCTGGCATCTTTTCCTGCAACCAGCTTCCGGATATCTGCAGACATGTTGCTCGAACAAACAATATTCAAGACAAAATTCTGATAAATATCTCTTTAATCTGGATCTCGCTGGGGACTTGCTAATTTTCATTAGTTTGAAAAGCTGTTCAAACTGATACACACTACACAACGTGGAAATCACGTACAATATAAATTCCGGCTTTCCCGAGAATCTCGTAAAAGGTTTGTAAAATTCGACATGCCCGCTTCGCTGAATCTTTGCTGTAAATTCGAGTTGCAGTGTACTTCTATTAATTTCATCTGTAAATGGGCTAAATAATTTAGTAAAGAGTGTGTCTCGAGTGTCCGTGTTTCTCAAATGTCAACAGTCTCAAGTGTCCTTTAGTATTAAGACTAAAAGACATTTACAAGTGTCCTTTAGTAATAAGACTATATCAAGTGTCTCAAGTGTATGTACAAACTTGCCATAGCACACAAGTTAGTACACAAGCTACGATTCAGTGAAATTCTAAATTTTAGTAATACATTATAATTAACGTTTAATCCAATGAGGCAATTTGACCGGAAGAACTATTAATTTCATTTTGGCATTTTGCGTGGATTCACTGCAAGCGTTATTTCACTTTTCAAATTGTTGCCATCAAATATTATCGTCCTTTATTACATTTAAAGAAATCAAATAATGAAGAACCTGCGTAAACGTATGTATGTTTCTCGCACTGTAATAAAACAACGGTACCTAGAGCCATCCAATTTTGTATAACGTAATGTTTCTTCGAATATGGGCATCTGGTAGCCTTAATTCGGAATCTGGAATTTGTTTTATTATCGATTTCATATTTTGTAAAACTTTAACAAATTTTTGATTAACAAACTCAACGATTTAAAAGCGAGCAGTGGCAACACTCTACGGGGGGAAAAACCTTTTTATCTCCAATGCGCGGAACTGTGTATCAGAAATTCTAAAAGATATGCTCATTTTAAAATGATTTTGCGAGATTTATGTTGAACTGAATTTTATGGTTTAAGTGCAAAAAACATGATATTTAATAAATAATGGTAACACAGAAAACGTTAAAAAAAGCCCCTTTCGACGTAATTTAAAATTTGAAACCTTCCACATTTTTATTTTGTTTAAATTATATTTTTTAAAATTTCTTGAGGTAAACCGAGAACAGCATAAAAAGACTATAAAGCTATTGCTCTAGCGGGTCACGATATATACTTGGACGAAGCTTCATACACCCGTAAATAATTTACAAAAGTATTTATCTAGAAATACTGTATTTTACCCCAAACACATTTATTTATGTGGAAAAAAATCTAATATTTATGTAAAAGTTGAACGTAAAGAGACTTTCGAATTCTTCTCAGACCAGCTATTGAACAACCCAGCTACAGAATCCTTTGCAGTCATATTCTGCCCTATCCCTTTTCTGAATGTAAGTAAGTGGGAGACGTGTTTTCTTGCGCTAGAGCTAGCTTTGATAGAAGTCACGAGAAGGATCTGGATATGTTCAAGAGGGGATGCGCAAGGCTGCCATTCCAAACTATGCAAAGAATCTTTCCTTTTTTTTTTAAGTTGTGGCGGGTAAGATGTAACCGAACTTGTGGGGTGTAAGATGATGCGCCGCCGCCGGGGTGGTCGGACGTTCTTTCAAGTGGAAAGACAACTGTTTCACTCGACCACCGAAATGCTTTTCGGAAAGTCAGAAATGGAACAGGTGTTTTAGTTTATCTTAGCGGTGTTCTGGCTGTTCTACGAAATATTCGCTTTGGTATACACGTTTACATTAGACTGAGGAAAAGAAAAGATACATAGGGGATATCTATAAGAGGGCGGAGAAACATTTTACGTTGGAAGATCGTACATATTTTCTTTCATACAGTTCGAACTACATACTGAGAATTAAATCAGTTCGCCCTTTGGGAAAATAATAAGAAGAAGAATGATAATAAAGGCATGTTCTGATTTGAAAATTGGCTGTCTGGAGCAAAATCTGCCAAAGAGGCTTCGTTGCTTATGGTTGCTAGATGTCACTGATGAAAATTACATTTCATACAACGGGCATCTATATAATGTATTTCCTAGGTAATCTTATAAACAATTTTCTTTTAAAACAGTGGCGTAACTACAGGGAGACACACAGGATGGTCCAAGGAGGCATTTTTCTTCTTGAAACATTATTTTGTAGGAGTCAATAATGTGAATCGTTGAGCCAAGTAAAAATTAACAAGATTCTGAATTGCGGTACGGAATTAAATTGAAAAGAAATATATTTTTTACTGTAGATAACGTGTTCAAATAAATCACCAGGAGACCTAATGTACTCTTATATCTTTGAATGGAAGTTACGAATATCAATTAAATTATGATCACAATGACGTTAATGAATTTTGATGTTGCCAAAACTTTCGAAAGGAAATTATGAATATCAATTAAATTATGATCACAATGACGTTAATGAATTTTGATGTTGCCAAAACTTTCGAAAGGAAATTATGAATATCAATTAAATTATGATCGCAATGACATTAATGAATTTTGATGCTGTCAAAACTTTTGAATGGAAATTACGAATATCAATTAAATTATGATCACAATGACATTAATGAATTTTGATGTTGTCAAAACTTCTGAATGGAAATTACGAGTAGCAATTAAATTATGATGGAAATTACGAATATCAATTAAATTATGACCACAATTACATTAATGAATTTTGATGTTATAAAAACTTTTGAATGGAATTTATATAGATGTCCGTTGAATATGAGTTAAATTATCATCACGGTGACATTAATGAACTTTGATTCTGTCGAAGCATTTGAATGGAAATTCAGAATATCAATTAGTAAATTACGATCAAGGTGGCATTAAGGATTTTTAATTTCGCCGCAACTTTTGAATGGAAATTACGAATATCAATTAAAGTGTGGTCACGGTGACATTAATTAATAAGCAAGAATTCATCGTTATGAGTATTTCAAAGTTATATTTCCGTTACTGCTAGGGAAAGCAAAACAGGACTGTGGAAAAGTGGCCTTTTTGAATTTTTGCTGTTTATTCTAAAATGTAATCTCCAGAACAATGTTCTAAATATTGTTATAACACTACTGAGAACATCGCTCACAGTTGCTGTTGCTAATTGTGAAAAGCGTTTTCAAAATAAAAATAATTTAAGAATTAAAAATATTTATTTAGCATTTAAGAAATCTTTTTATACTGTCTACAAGGCAGCAACCTTAGGAACTGAACTGATCTTTACAATTGACTGACACTCGTCTACTGAATTGAATTTGACTGACACTTGTCAATTGAATTGATTTTGACTGAAACTTGTCAACTGAATTGATTTTGACTGACACTTGTCAACTGAATTGATTTTGGCTGACACTTGTCGACTGAATTGATTTTGACTGACACTTGTCAACTGAATTATTTTTATAAACGATTTTGCGAACAAAGGACAAACAAAATACTAGCATAATTTTTAAATTCTGGAATTAAAAGTTACTTCAAAAACAAACATAGATTTTCAGTTTATTTCTATGTATGTCATTCTGACATTTATTTAGTTATTTGTTTGCATATCAAGAGGCGCAGTAAAAACTCTAACTATTTCAGAAGCAAATTTTCTAATCATCTCTGAAACAGTCTGTTTTTATCCTGTGCTAAATTAGTTTGCGTAAAATTTATTTCCCTTTAATCCGATATTCATAGAGGTTAATCAGATAGAACGAGGCTCTGTTTTTTGATAAACACCTTCACTAAACCTTTCATACGTGCCCGCTATTCATGTCAGAAATCAGGCACATAATGGTAGCCTAAAGAGACAAGAAAAAACAAGTAAGCCCAATTACAATTTCTGGTACCCTCCGGGTGGATATAGAGTTTAATGGTAGTCTTTGGACTTGGTTTGAATTCAGGAAAAGGCTTCGATGTTCGTAAATGCATACAGTTTGCGTAACATAAGGGAAGATAAAATATTGGGGAGCCAAAATTCCTCTTCTGTGGTTTTGTGGCAGAGGAAGAGGAGTCGGAGACCTTCGGATATGTCCCCTGGGGTGTTCTCCATCAAAACTGAAACCGACCTTTAAATTTATTGCAGTGGAACTATTTGCGAGAACTGTACTGATATTGCTCAGGCACAAAAACTTCTCCTGTAAAACTAAAGCATTCTTTCTGGTGTTTCATCCACTTCATCCTGTGCTGTAATTTCAGTTGCAGCCTATTACTATAATCGGAATCTGAACAAACTATAAGCCACAGCTTCTATATATGCAGTAAAAAGGACAGCAAATCTAAGAATGGACGAATGATTTTTAAATAGTGAACACAGTATTATATTTTTATAAGTGATATATTATTTAATACCTGACTCTAATGCTCCTCCGGAGGTTAAGAAATTAAATTGGCGGAAAATTGGTTCAATAAGCTCAACCCGAGTATCTGAAACTTCATTATCTTATCTCTTGTTAGCCCAAAGGAACGTTAGCCCGGAAGGGCTATTAGTCTCAAAACGGCCTTTTGCATCGGTTCGCTATAAATGTCCGTTTCACTTTTCATGTTGCCACCAAATAATATTGCCCTGTATTATATTTAAAAAAAAATATTTTTTAATCTGAAAGGTTTCAGATTTTAAATTACTTCCAAAGGAGCGCTTTTTAACATTTTGTGTGTTACCTTTTTTTATTAAATATCACGTTCTTCGTACTGCTATATAACATGTACTTATGCACCTCCCTTTTGTATTGCAGTCGGGCTAACCAACTCATCCATGCTCACCAACCCGGTTCTGTAACCTCATATTTTAAATCTTACATGTAGGTAAATTGTGCATTGAATTATGTTTTTTTTTATGTTCCGATTAATGTTTTCATGCTTTTAGTTAATCTGCATGCAGTAGTATCAACATTGTAAGTAATTTATGTGAACAGTTTAAAAGTTAAATGCCGCTAGGGCTAATGAGGTCACCATTTGTTAACACTTTAAACACTTAAAGGAAAAGTGAATTAAGTCAGTTGGTGCACCAACTTCTGTGTCTGCTTGCCCAGTGGGACCAAAAGTTAACTTTCAGTTTTGAGCGCCTAAAATTTTGTCTTACTGTCAGTTGGCCGAATTGCTTCTTTTTCCATAGTAACTCTAACTTTAATAGCAAAAATTATTTTCATTGACTGTTTTTAATTGCATTTGGTGTTCTATGTTTTTCTGCGTATTTTACAATTTTTCATGAAAATGTTTCGATTTTTTATGTATTTTTGCCTTTCCAAGAAGTTAGAACTGGGTTGATTAAATTAGAAATATATATTTAATGAAATTTGAGAAAGCAAGTTTAAATGAAGTGCAGCAAAAATGCGTATAATTTGATAGGCATTACAAAGAAGTGATGTGGTGTCCACATCAAATTTTAAAATACCTTAAAGCCGAAAACATAGAGGATAATTATTACATGCGTCAACTTACAGCAGTCTCATGAACTGGTGTAACTTGACGCATGCAATAATTTGATGTCTCAGAGGACACGACACCAACCAACTAACTTACAGCAGTCCTTATTGTTGAATGAAAGTATATGGTTACTTTAAAAGTGATAAACATATTAAATGCTTACGAATGGAAAAAGTGTTGTGGTTTTATCAGGAAATAAAGTAACCTTTTACTGAAGAAAGTATTCAAGTTTATGGCCTTGGCCTTTTGTTTGCTCTCGTGCTCTTGTGTTCTTGAATGCGAAAAATGAAATTTATAACTTGTGAGCAGCGTTTAGGATCACAAAGTTTATTTCGAAGCGGGAAACGTGAAAAATGAGCAATTGCATCCCCGGGTTTTAACTCTGGATATCCCAACTGCCAGCCGGACGTACTTCCAGTTACACCACGAAAGCGGATTGGAAAATTCATTATATTCTCCCCACTTAAATTGAGGCTTTAGAGGAAGGGACTCAGTCCTCAAATTAGAGTGGAGATGAATTACCGTCGATCTTTTTAATTTGGGTGCCACTTGTAGTGTTATTAACTTTATTTTGGAGCAGAAAACAGGAAAAATCAGAAATAACGTTGTAAGGATCTGAACTCAAGACCTTACGATTGCCAGAAGAACGTACTTCTAATTACTCCACGAAAGCATACAGTAAAGATGGCGAAAATCCCTTGTCACTGTATGCATGAAAATCTGCCAAGGCGCTGAATGTCTATCCAAAAGGCCAGAACCTAATTCTGGTTTGTTGGCCACCAAGAAATCCGGCTTTACTACTGCAGCACTTTTGTGTTGATACGTCAGTAACAAAGTTTCTGCTTCTCCATTTCCTACAGATTTAAATGAACGTAACGCGTCACAATAGTTGTTGTGCATATTCATATGGATAAACTGGGAAGTGTTTATACGAACTTGACCATCTTATCAATATTTGTCATGTTACAAAATGGTAATGTGTAGAGCATTTGTAATTTTTCCATGTAAACTTCAAGACATATTTATCTAACCGTGTAAATATTCCATCCATGTTGTTTCTATAAAACTTTGAAAGTCTCTGTAAAAAATAAAAGTTGTGCTCTAAACCAGAAAGCAGGATTAGGAAACAAGAAACTATTTTCAAGAAAAGCAAATCTCAGTTCAGAGGTTTTTTTCTTTTTTTTTTTTTTTTTTTTTTTTTTTGAAAAAATCATTATCTTAGATAAATAGTTTGTGTGTGTGTGAACTACATAATTAATTCTTTTATAAGTCTGAAACAACGTTTTGAATTTAACTGTTTACTAGTTATACTCTGACGAAAAAGCAGAAGCTAAATTGTCAACTCGGGAAGAGTATTGTATTCAATTAAACATTAAAAAAATGTAAATTCCTTTAAAAAGCTGAGATATTAAATTCTAGTTAGCTTCCAGGAAATTTTTAAGGGCTGCCAACGGGGTAAAGACTTTTATTTCTTAATTAAATACATTAATTAAGATAATTAATACATAAATGCTCTTCAATTTCAAACCTTTTAAATGTAGTAGGATTATTCACCAAATTATATTTCTGTTTGCTCAAACGAATTCTCTGAAGTCACTCAGTTCAAAAGGGACTATCATTCATATGTGCTGTTGAAGAAAATGCGTCAGCTCCCACCAAGAGACAAAATAGCTAATATATTTAAGTACAGAGTTCTCCAAGTCTCAGAAAACCCTTTGGATGTCATCGCTGACCGGTCACGCTACTACTTCTCTCAGCAAATGAATTGTTTAATCGGCTTTAGCTCCGCTAGCCGTGGTTGCTACGTGAAAATACTAAAGTTTGAGACAAAGCTTTCTTAGGAGCCTGTCACTTGTATTTAATATTTTAATTTTTTTTTGTAACATTTACTTAGAGTTTCCTCTCAGCGGCATTTACTTTTATGCTATTGGGCAGTCATGCTAACAGGTTTATAAAGCTGTCATGCTAACAGGTTTATAAAGGTTTATTTTAGACCCTCATCTGAGTGTTTTTTTTTTTTTTTTTTTTTTTTTTTTTAAGTATCTAAAATGGCACGGTAAGTCGTTGGTTTATCTTTACGGACGTCGTTGGTTTATCCTAGAACGGAGTTGACACATTTAGGGTAGTACGGAATGGTACAACTTCTTCTACACAAACACTCAAGAATAACAACACTTCTTCTGTAAAATTTTCTGAATAATTTTTGATAAAAACATTTTAGGTATTTCAAACATTTCTGTATTAATAAAATAAAATGGCTGTAGTACAGTATCGGATGCACGCCATATTTGGCAGTTTCCTTCACCTGTAGTAATTTTATTCTGTCTCTTTCGGTGTTAGATAATGATATTATTATGGCAATCTTACTTTTTTGATACCTCGAATCAATGGGATTATGGGACATTTCTTTCTCGGTCACGACTTCTCTGTTTTTCTTTGCTATTGGCTTTTTTAAAACGGCTTATATTTATGAGATGAAAAAGAATGCCTGTTTTATCTTCATTACGTTGGAATATGTGTTGAAATTTCAACTGTTCTTGATCGATCATGATCATGATTGATGCGTAACGGTAAGGTAATGTGCAATGCCGAGTTTATGCATGTCTGATTTTTACTTCTTTGTACGAAATAAAGGAAATATTGCAATTGCGAAAATTTTCGGCTACCATATCTCAACGCAAATATCCATTTTGACTACTCTCGAATCCATTTGGACAAAACGGATTGTAAAATGGGCTTAGAAGAGATTTTTTTCGGACGTCTGTATGTACGTTCGCGCGCACATATGTGTCTCGCATAACTCAGAAACAAGCAGCCGTAGAACGTTGAAATTTTGCATATGGGACTGCTATAACATGTAGTTGTTCACCTCACTTTTTTATTGCAATCGATAACACCAAGCGTACCTATGTATTCCCACCCTGTTACTCGATTTGGTGAGCTCAGTATTTTTATTCTTATGTGTTAGTAACTTATGTATTTTTTGCTGTAAAAGTGCTTGCATTATGTTGTTCTTATGTTCCGGTTAAGGTCTTTAAACTTTAGTTAATCTGCATGCAATAGTTGTAGAATTGTGGACAATTTAAAAGTTTAAGTGGCACTTAAGTTAAATTCAAGTGGTAATTAAGTCTTTTGGTTACTTCAGTGCCTTTTTGGCTAATGAGACCAAAAGCTGACTTACAATTTTGTGCATCAAAAATTTGATCTTCCTGCTCGTAGGCCGAATTTGGTTTTTTGGAATGCAAAGGCTAATTTTGATTGTAAAAATTGTTTATTTAACTGTTTTTAAATGTATTTGGTGTTTTGGATTTTTTTCTGTAGTTTACAATTTTTAATGAAGTTGCTTTGAGTATTTATGTATTTTTAACTTGCCGTGGAGGGAGAGCTAAATTGATTGAATCAGAAACTAAATCAGAACTGAGTTGATAGACGGAATCTGTAATGAAATTCGAGGCAATAAGTTTAAATGTGAGTGCAGCAGAAAATGTGTCTAATTTAATAGATCGTACATGGAAGTCATGTGGTATACACATCAGTTTTTTTCACCAAAACGAATTTACAACAACGCAAGAAAAAAAAAAAAAAAAAAAAACTGAAAGGTTTCTAGAAAGAAGTATGTGTTTAATTTTTATTATATGATGTAATCCTTATTTAATAATTAAAAAATTAAAATTTTTATTTTTAATTCCAGAAGTGTGTTTTTTTCCCTTTCTTCTTCTCCCTTTCTGTATTTCCTTTTATGTTCACAGAGTTTAGCAATTTACGATAAATATCGACAGTTTGTCGATCTTTTATTAAGAAAGTCATAAAAATCTCCAGCTTGCACTCTATTAGTAATTCTTATATAAAACAAGAACAAATATGTCGCACCTCGTCGCAGATATTTACTTCACGTATGGTCCCTAAAAACATAAACCTAATCTCTTTCTCTTGTTCTTAAAATGTATCAAGTGATTCTTAATTATTGCTCTCTTAGTAATCGCCTGGAAAACTCATCATTGGAGACGGAAAATTCAGGAAACAGATATGGGCTTATAATAAGAGCCTCCCTTCGAATAATTAATGGTCCTCTTGTCGCTTAATACCATTGAACCTTTTCGATGATCGAACTTTTAATGACACCCTCGCCTTCCCATGTATTTTAAGAATACGAAATTGTACATTTAAGAGAGTAGCATCTATTATGATCGAGCTTATTTTAATGGACAACATTTTCGTTTTATTCTCTAAAGAGCTATTTATATAGTTTCCGGTAAAGACGAAACTTGGAATTTCAGGATCTTATCACGATGCATTAAGATACCGAAACACTTTTATAAACCCATAGTCGACGTTTATTTAAATCTAAAACTACATTTGTATAATTTTGTTTGACGCTTCTGTTTAAAGCAAAACTTTCGTATTTTTATCATGAGTTTAAAGAAATAATGAATAAATATTTTTAGCATTATTCAATAACATATTCTCTCCCTCCTATCCGCATGCCTTCATAGTGTAACTGGTAGCACGCTCGACGCGTATTCGAGAGATCCAAGGTTCGAGTCCTGGCGAGGGAGTCACACATTTTCACGTCTCGAGCAGCAAAAACTCCAATGACTTTACAGTGGCCTTCAACTAAAAGGGGGTGGACACTAATTCGTCCCCAACAGGATTTGTGGATTGGGTCCCTTAATCCTCAGTCACCCTTTAAAAATGGGAAGTATATAAGGAATTCCTCTTTCCTTTACACATGCCTTCGGGGCGTAACTGGAAGCATACTGAACCTTTATTCGAGAGGTCCAGGGTTCGAAACAAGGCGAGGACGCTGCATAATTTTTACGTTCCGTGCTTAAAAAATACCAAATGACTCTATTAAGGTATTTCTCCCGCCTTCTTGGCATGCCTTCGTGGTATGGTGGTCTACACGCTGGGTGCGTATTCCGGAGGTCTGTGGTTCGATTCTTGGCGAAGGCGTTGCTCATTTTTCATCTGTCCGGTCTCGAAATAACCTAATGACTCTACAGTGGCGCCCGAACTAAAAAAGGGTGTTGGATGATGATTCTCCACAGCCAGGATTTGGCGATTGTGTCCCCTGAAAAAATTCCTACAACTCTACAACTTTTAAGAGAAGAATAAATTTGTGAGTATAAATTTTTAATGCTTTTGACGTCAGTTAAAAGAATTATTACTACTGCAGTGAAACTAATTATATAGACTAGAGATAATCCCCGTTAGAATTATTTTCCTCTTTCTTCTTTCTAGACCAAGAAGAATCAGTTTTTATTTACGAATTTTTTATTTTTTAGTTGATTTGAATAAAATGAAATGATAATACTTTTTTAAAGTAAATTAAAAAATAGAAAACAGTATTAAAAAAGGAACAGAAATGTTTATTGTTATTTTATTTTTATTTAAGAAATTATGCACAGTATTCTCATTTTGTCAATATTCATCCGTTCTAAACGTTTTTGAGTTTATTAAGCTAGTATCACACACCCATTTATTTCAGACGAACAATTGTTTCACATAATTTTTCTACGTGTTTTCCCATTGAAAGAAAGACGCACGATTTTTTCCTTTCTTTCGGAAAAATTGTGTAATTTGTTGGTTTTCAACAACCAGTAAACTATCAGCATCGAATCGCCCGTCATCAACCATGATTTGTATTGGAGAACTAGTTTCCCCTTTGCATCGGTGAGATCAAGACGATCCGTTGTGATTGATTGTTTCATATTGTGTGTCAAAGCAGAATAATTGTACTAAAGAGTTGTTCTTCCAAAATGTTTTGAACGTGTGATACGACTTTTAGGCGACTCATGTTTAATGAACAGCGATTTATGCATAGCAAACCATGATTTTAGTTTAACTTTTTCGAATAAAATAATAACCAGCAGCTAATGTTAGTTAATCCTAAAATAATAATTAAAAATTAATACTAAAATTAAATTATTTATATCAATTTGAGATTCGTTTTTAAATTTTTTACAAAAATATTTTTATAAGTGTCTCCTTGATTAAAATTTATGTCTTACAAATAATTCTGCTATCTGTATTTCTTTCATAATGTTCAACAACTGTTTTTCAACAGAAATCTAAATTTCGTTAAACTGCTGACAGCTTTTTTGATCAGGAATTTGCAGTACTTTTCTAGATTCGACTGACGATGGCATGTCACCGCTTTTCGTGTATAATTTGCGCAGTCACTTTCTGTAGTTCTTTTGATGTAGTGCTGTACATATTGTCTCAATATTGTTGTGAACGAACACACATTATAAAAATGAACCGTCGTAAATTCCGTCAATGATATCTGAAACATTAGCTATAATTTGCGTTACCTTGGGTATTATTCTACATGAAATCCGCATTTTTAATAACAGTTTTTCAGAGATCAATCCCTTGCATTGACTATAATAGGAATAGTCTTCCGCAGAGTTATCGACTTCCTTATCCCATTCGAAGTCTTGCATGTTCACGAAATTAAATCATGTTCATCGTTTGCTGAACATCTTTTCTGTAATGACGTTTGAAAGGCTTTTATAATGACTTAAAATTAAAGGTATAGGTTGTAAAGACATTAGAAAATTTTTGAAAGCAAGATAAGTGAAAAATGAGAAACACCTTCGCCGAGAATCGAACCACGGACCTATGGAATACTCGCCCAAAAAGTCAGGAGAAATACCTTATAAGGGTAGAAGTTGTATTTATAGAGAGATATACCAGTATTTTTTCAGAAAGCGCCCTGAAACACACACACGTAGAATTAGTCTAGAGTAAGTGTTTTCTGTAATTAGTTAAGAATTAATCATATCTCTGAACTAAAAATTACAGTTAAACTCTTAAATAATAGCAGATATTATAGGAAGAAACGATTCAAAAATCGGTTTACTTATTTGCTGTTTCTTTTTACTTCTAGAATTAAAAAGGAAGTATTGTAATCGCGAAAAGTTTCAGGCAGCATATTTCAACGAAAATATCCATTTTGACCGCTGTCGAATGCAATTTAACGATGTTTTTGCGTGATATCTGTACGTAAGGAAAGAATAAAGTACTCTTTTCCTCCAAAAAATTTATGAAACTGCTTTAAAAGGAATTCTGAAGAGAATTTTTCGTGGCGTCTGTACGAACGTATGTACGTACTTATCTCGCATAACTCAAAAACGAGTAGCCTCAGAACGTTGAAATTTTGTATATAGGACTGCTATAACATGTAGATGTGCACCTCGTATTTTGGTTGCAATCGGCAGCACCAAACGTATATAAATATATTTATATATATATCCACTCCATTACCCGGCTCAGTGATCTCAGTTTCTTTACTCTTATATGTTTGTAATTTTTTTTTCTTTAAAAATGATTGAATTATGTTGTTCTTATCTTCCGGTAAAGGTTTTTATGCCTTTAATAAATCTGTATGCAATATTTTTAGAATTATCAACAATTTAAAAGTTGTTTAAGTGCCGCTAAGCCTAATAATTTTTTTGATGGAGGCCATTTCTTGTTTATATTCGCAACAACAAAGATAACGTCTTCATTTATTATTGCGAATTAAATCACGCTTAATCCTTTCTGGATTTTTTTCGAGGAAATAAGTATTTAAGATTTATTTCGTAATTTTTAATACAGATATTTTGAGTTTTTATGTATTTTTGCCTTGTCGCGAAGCGAGAACTGGATTAATTGAATGAGAAATACTCAATCGTCTGTGAAAAAAACTGTTTCTTTTTTGTTTTGTTTGCTTAATTTCTTTTATATATCGTTCTAGCTTTATTATAGTGTTTGAATACAGCATGTGGCAACGATTAGATAATTCTTTAAATGATATCAATTTTGTGCATTCTAAGTTACAATATGAACGAAATATGATACTGTTAAGTAAACCTAGCGCCGGAGTGTCGCTATGGTAAACAAATAGAGTGAATTTTAAAGAATGCATTTATTCTATTGTGGTTTATGCGCTCTCGGCGAAGAAGATTTAATTCAATCCAATAAGTTTAAATGAAATGCAAGAAAAAATGCGTATAATTTAGTATTCCGTACAAGGAAGTCATGCGGTGTACACATCAGATTTTTTAACTTCCATATAACAATTCAACGTAAAAAATAGCTTTTTCCCCGTGGAAACCTAAACACGAATTCGAATTACAGGAATTCTCACTTTTTCAAATGAAGCAATTACGTAAAGTTTTACACGCTATCTTCACTATTAGAATCGAAAATTTTGGTGGATAAAAGAAAATGCCTTTCGAAAAGCACTTCCGACAAAAGCCCTTTCGACTCACAGTTGTCCCTCCCACCACAAATATCCCTATAAAAGGAAAAGAACGAGAGAAATGGAGGCGTCAATAAAGGCAGAAAATGAGATTTTCATTCCAGGGGCGGCCGCATCGGTTTTTCCATTTCCCGTTTCGAAGAACGTCTTCCCGCGAATATTTGTACCCATTTTAGCTGTTTTATTGGGCCATTGCTGTGATCTAAAATTGGAGTTTTGAAGAAATAAGCTTGCTTTTATACAGAGTTAAGTGTCATGCCATTCAAACGCAAATGTTATGTTGCTATATCAGCTTTCTTGTTTATCGTTATCAAAAGAATGACCTAAATGAGTAATGAACTGTTATTTTTCATCATCTTAATATAGTTACATTTGATTTTCAAACACAGTTTCTTCGTTTCCTTTCTATAATCTGCTGCTTTTCGACACGAAGGAGTTTCCAATTTAATGCATATGTCATAACGTTTATGTCACTGTGATTATATTAATTTTATTAACAGTTAAATTTTGAGTTAAACTCTTTTCCTGTCAAATTCTTAACTTACTACTCTTTTCCGGCCTGAACGTAGTTTTAGATTCACTTCTGAATACACAATGAGGAGGAGCGGTATTTAAACCGCGAAGTTCTTCGGTCTTAGCAAGAGAGTTACCAGGTATCTTGTTTGCACGCGTCCGCCTTTTCTAGGCTACTCTCTCTCGTAAGCTATTATTACGCTCGGCCGTACTTAGGCCCTTGACAGCTTCGCAGCCAATTAGCGTTAAGGGGCCAACTCGGTTGGAATCTTGATAGCTTTGGCTATATGTCTTTAGTTTAGATTAGTTTTAGTTTACTTCTTAACCTCTTAAGTTCAAGCCCAAGTGTCGGCTTTTATTGTACACTCCAAGATGGAGTTCTGTTAAACCTTATCTGAATAATAAAGGGTTATTTACCATTCCATCTTGTTTTTTCTTGTCACACGAACTCAGGCGATTATTCGATTATCAGTTCTTAAGATTCTTCACGTTCAACTGTAACTTAGCATCTAGAAAGTGAGGAACTCTACAACTGTTTTCAAGCTGTGCACCATAGCTGTTCTTTGGAGTATTGCCCATCGTGGAAGAATAAATTTGTTTTGAACTTGATATTTTTAGGTAACATTTTATTTATCCTTCGTTTTATATAGTTTATTTATCCTCAGAAACAGGGTTTTTCAGCTATCAGGTAGAATTACATTTTTCAGAAGTAAACTCTTCCTGTGGAGAAGAAAATGGGTAAAGGGACTTAAAAGATTTCTCAGCTTCTCGGGAAAACTTTTTTTTTTTTTTATAAAAAAACAAAATGAACGTCAAACTGAAACGGTGTCAGAATTTTATATTCGTCGACCACTCATAAAAGTACGTTGTTCACTCTTGCAATTATTTTATATTGTTGCGAAATGCACAGCTGCTGTAAGATAGCTTCCCCGCAAAGCGGTTTTAGGGTTTCCAGAAAATGGCAAGAAATGCAGGACAAAATTCGCGGATAATTTTGTCGCCAAATGGGCTCGTCTATGGCATATCACCAATTTTGTCGCCAAATCGGCGATTTAACGGCAACCCTGCCTTCCTTGGTTTTTCGGCAACCCTAAATCCTCTGTGCGGGGGGGGGAAGCTATCTTATCACAGCTGAATGCAAATTTTAGCTCACGCGTATTTAAATGAGATAGAAAGAGATGAGAAGTTTGAGATCGTTTAGACAGAGCGCGTTCCATCTGCTGAAGGCCCCATTACTAGTTGATATTCCACGTTAGCAGTCTGTATTCGGCTACAACCGGTGTGACAAGCATTGTTGGTAAGAAAATATTCTTACCAACAATGCTTGTCACACCGCTTGTAGGTCTAAGCCAACTTGCGAGTTAATTATTTCTGGGTAGCCTTTGGCTAACTTAACGACTTAGCTTTAGATTAAGTGGGAATTACGTCTTTTGAGTTATGCCATTAATGCTGGCTGGTTTTGTAAGCGCAAGAAGTGCTATCAGTTCAGTTATTTGAGTTGTGAATAAAAGCGTCTTTGACAACTTTCCTACGTTTCTGTGTGATTAGCTAGATATAGAGATAATTCGCTTAAGTCTATTAGAGTTTTGACTTAGTTTATGCTACCTAAAAGTGTGAGACCCTACACAGTAAAGCACTGATTAGTTAGTTCGATATGGGTTTGATTACACCAGCAAAGGTATGAGTGCTTTTTGTTTTCGCGGATTTTCCATCAAAACGTGAATACGAACCTGTTTATCTTAGAAATTTCTCCGTGAGGATATTCTACTTTTCGGCAGACAGCTCCTGAGCTTATAATTACTTTCCAAAAAGATTGAGCATTTCAGATGAAAGAAGAACCGAGCTGCAATCAATATTCCCTATTTTAAAACAAGAAGCCTTCTTTATATTTAATCCAATGCTACGTTGAAATCTAACTTTATGTTAAATGAAGTTTTAAATGCTGGTAAATCAGAAATATTCCAACGCAGCTAATACGGCTTCTACTAGCTTTACTTCCTCCCTCGATATTATAATTATGTGAGAAAATTTTCAGCACTAATTCTCATCAAAACCAAATACTTATGTATTAAAAAATGTCTAGAAGGTCAAGCACTGCAGGCAACCCCGTGTAAGGCAGAGGTTTTGGAGAGTCTATGGAAGGGGAACAGACTCCAATGGCTATTCAGGCCCGAAGCCCGTCCACTTCAATCCGTCAAATGGAACCATCTCAACACGCCTCAGATTGAACATTCCAGTTTTCAAACGTGTTGCTTTTGAAAAACCTAGAGGTGGGAGATTATTTGACTACATGTTTGCAGCAAAACATGCCATGTTGTCTGCTTTAGAAGGGATTGCTTTGTGAAGAATTTGTTTAGGGAAGTTTACATGTATTCACGTAACTCACAGGGAAAGCCACATAATTGCCATGTTCAGTCAGTGGTAGTGAAAACCTAATGAGAAACGCCACTTCAGCGATTCTTGTTGACTCATTACACAGAAAATTTTCATAAAGGCCATTGCTAAAAAGAATTTTAAATTCTTCTCAAAGTAAAACCGAATCCTTTATCTCTTAAGAAATGATGTAGCCAAAATACTAAGCTATGTTAGAGCCTAGAGACAAATAATGACGAAGCACACGAAGGCTGTCTGCCTAAGGAAAGAGTACCTTCGTGGGGGATTTTCTGAAGGACACTGCTGGCTCGCATTCATATTACACAAGGGGGAAAATGAAAATCAGCCATGCAGCCAGTCGTTCGCCTGGGATCGAACTCTCAATATTCAGCAGTCTTAACCCCTTCGCCAGTAGTGGGGCCGACCATCTAGGGGAAATGGGCTCGCATACACACGATGAAAACTACAAAAACCAATATGCAGCCAGCGCGTTCGCTTGGTATAGAATTGGAGACGAACTTCCAGTATTATGCGGTCTTAACCATTCGGCCACTGGTTGGATCCCTTCCTTGCGTGCAAAAACGTGTAGTTTGGTTGGTACACAGATAATTGGATCATAGCTCATTAATCAATAATCTACTATGATTGTAATGCGAGATAAAATAACACTCAATTAATGATTATTGGAGATAGAAGGGAAAAAGAATCAGCTTTGCATAATTTTGCAGGACTGGTTTCGAATGACTGAATATAAATTTTTTTCATTCAACTTTAAGAGTAAAAATGATGAAGGAGAAGCCTGTATTCAAGGGATAACATTAGCATACGATCGCCTTAGTACCTTCACTGAACAAAAATTATGGTTGGTTAAATGGATAGATCCTACCATTTTATCCATATACCCTATATATCCAGATATTTTTTAATTTTAAGTTACATTTTATCAAATTTTATGATCACATCTTTGTCTTTGTGTACTGAGTGACTGTAGGTCTAAGGAACAACGTTCAGATGGAAGGAGTGATGAAAAACGAGTTTGGTTATTCAAATGAGACAGCATTATAAAGTGTTCGGGGATTTTTCAGTTGATTTATTCTTTTAGAATAGTGGTAGGTAGTTGTATTTTCAAAGAAATAGCAGAAAAGGGTGCAGTTATTTTCTGTGCTAGCAAGATAAGGATAAGGAAACAACCATTATAAAAACATGAAGGTCAAAAGATAAAGTTGAATCTTGCTTGGAAAACTTTTATTAATTATTTATATTAGCTATGATTTTAGAAAATTTTAATAATTATTTACTCTAATTAAAGATAAATTCCTAAATTTATTACGTTAACAGTTTTTTATAATTACTTTTTTCTCTAAATAAGTTAAAATTTTTTTAAATGTAGTTTTCTTCAGTGTTTAGCCCAAACGGTGTTAGCCCAGAAGGGCTATTAATTTCGTTTAGGCATTTTGCGTTGCTTTACGATAAATGTCGGTTCACTTTTTCAAATTGTTGCCACCAAATATCACAGTCTTGTATTATATTTAAAAAATTAAATATTGAGGAATCTGCATAAATATATATATGTTTCTCGCATTGTGATAAAACAATGGTACCTAGAGCCATAAAATTTTGAATAACGTTTCACTCGAATATGAGCATCTGGAAGCCTAAATTTGGAATTTATTTTATTATCTATTTCATATTTTGTAAAGAATTTATGAGCTTTTATTAAGAAACTTAACGATTTCAAAGCGAGTAATGGCAACACTGTACGAAAAAAAAATTTATCTCCATCGCGTGAGACTATGTATCGAAATTCTAAAGATATGCTCATTTAAAAATTATTTTGGGATATTACTGTTGAACTTAATTTTATGTTTTAAGTGCGAAGAACATGATATTTAATAAATAAAGGAAACACACAAAATGTTAAAAAAAACACCCCTTTGGGCATAATGTAAAATCTGAAAGCTTTCAGATTTTTTTTTTATTTTTTGCATTTTATGTAGGAAGACGACTGTCAGAATACTTGTTCTTAAGACACTAATGCTTTGGAAATAAAAAAAATACTCATAAAAGAATGATTTTTGAATTTTACGTTTACGAATACGATGCATTTTACGTAGAATGCATCGTATTCGCAAGCAAATATACCGATTTTAAATGTGCGGTGTTGTTAAGAATTTAGACGGAAATTTATTAGAATTCAAATGATATGCCTTAAGTTTAAATATAATTTTAATTCACTGAAATAAAAAATACCTAATTGCCTCATCAGATGCACTCTTTTCTACTATTTCATCAAACTAATTATATTTGAGCTTTGCGATTTAAATATAAGGTTTAGATTCGTGTTTATTGCAATAACAAAGATTGTTCACTTCCGTTTGTGACTTCCGGGAAACAGGAAATAAAATTATTTTTGTTGTTATGCTGAACAATATGTTGTCGCTGTTTAACAGTGATTCTTTAATGAAAGGGGAATTTTCTACTGCATCGGCCACAAAGGTGGATTTGAGATTCACAATTGCCAGTTGATCAACCATAGACCTCCAAATCATTCATTTATTTTTAGAAAAATTGTAACCAAAACCAATGTCTTAAAAAGAGAGGCCCCAAAAAGTTCAGTTGAGAACAGTTCCGAGCTTTATAAATTCACCACTGACTGGCTATAAAATTGTTTAACTGAAGTTGATAAAATCTTTGAAAATGGTCCTTGTGAGTTCTTTTTTTTTTTTTTTTTTTTTTTTTTTTTTTTTTTGAAAGAAACTATGCAGGGATATCCCTCTCATAGCTGTGTTTTGGAATATAATTTGGAAATAGATATCAAATCTTTATACACCACCTGACCATTTGGCTTGAGAAAGTACCTCTGCCCTCCTTATTTAATTAATTTATTTATTTCTTTATTTTATTTTATTTTATTTTATTTTAGACTCACTATGGCACCCTTGTTTGGTCAAGAGTTTGCGTTTGGTGGTTTGGGAGGGATTGAATCGGCTCTTCATCCAATTGGGAAGTTTTAACGATTTAACCGACACCCTGAATTTAGAGATGGGATCTTTTGCTGATACTATATATTTGATGTCAGTTTGGGATATTATCTACTTATTTATTATTTACCTTTCACCGGAGTTACCATTTAAAACCTTTGATTTAAATGATCCAATGGCGGAAGAGCAATGGCCAAAATTTTAATTCTAAGAAAACGAATAACTTTTCATAGAGATTGCATTAAATAATCAAAGAAAATCTGAGCCTACTTCAGCGAAAAACTGAAAGCCTATTAGAAACCAAATTGAAAAAAACCAACAAGAAACAAAATGGAAAAATCGCAAACTTACTGAAATCATATGACGTCTTTTAAACAAAAAACTGCTAAATTTTTCAGATGACCAAACTAAGTTTCTTGTAGAATTCATAGTGGATCTGAAGAAGCCGAAGATGATAGTTCTTGGAAAAAGTATGCTGTAAGGTACAAAGTGTCCAATAGCAGAACTAAGCATTTAAACATGTGCTCAAAAAATCTTATCCTGTTAAACTTTGTACGCGGGGTATCAAAAGTGGGAACGGTCGTAAAAATTATTTCCACATAGAATCTCAAAATGGCGATGCTAAGAAACTCTGAAAGGTGCTGTTTTCTGTAAAATCTTAAAACGTGAGAGTAATACTGGCTCAAAGTTGAAGAAAAAGAAAAATATATGTTATAAAAGATAAAAGTCTTCACATAATCGGGGTACGAAACGTCTTTGAAACTAAAAAGCCTCATTTTTTTAGTAAAAGCAAGATAATTTGCCAGTTATAAATTAATAAAGTAGTAGGAAGAAAGTTATATGATATATTTTTCTCTAATTTTCCACTTTTGTGTTATTGAATACAGTATATTTAGACAGCTAGTTTTTCTATATTTGTCACTGATTATGTAAATAATTTACATCGTATTTACTCATATATTTCTTCGCACTTTTTTCCTTAGATTTTTAACACAATCTTATGAAAATGTTTTAAGCATTCATGTAACTTTTTCCTTCCTCAAGACGTTCATTAAGAGAGCTTCTCTAAATTTTAAAATCAATTTGTCCACATTGAGATCATTTTCGTCTTATTGATTGATCTACTCGTGGATTTTGTGTGTGTGCATGGACTCTTAATGATGGAACAATAATAATAACGGCTTCAAAGAAAGGGGATATCTAATACGCTTAATGATTCTGAAGATCGTTGTAGAAAAACAAACACGTAGAAAAATAGACTGAACAAAGACGAAGACGATGATAATAGTGACGGCGGTGATGACTTGGAAGACGTAGGAAGCGATACAAATAGCAGTTTCAGCAGCATGGACAACAGTAAGAGCGAAAGAGGTTTAAGATACGGGGAAGTACAAATTAGAAATTTTAATATCAATATTAATCTTACTATATATATATTATTGGAATGTAGTTTTCCTTTAAAAAATAATATTATAATAGCTACTTGTAGATTATCTATGACTGCGTGTACTTTGTGAATATACGCAGTTTATCCATGAGCATAATTTCTTATGCTGGTACTGTAACTGCGTCTTTTGAAACTAAATTATTCACATAATTTTTCCCTCTTGATTTCGTACAAATGCTCTAGAGAAGACAATGTTGCTACCCTTGATAAAATTAATAACGAAAGGGGAGATGTGATATTCAGTATTAGGGTGTTCGATAATTACAGAGTTCCAAATGTTAGATTGAAAAGAAAAATCCGAATTCAAATTCGCAAATTTCATGGTTAATTTAGAAATGCTTCAAGACGACGAAGAAAAACCAGCACCGGAAGCTAAACACCGGAAGCCGTGGTTAAGCTTATAAATACGAAAGCTGTGGTTAAGCTGATATAAAATTTTTATAGCTAGGAATGTGAAATCTATTAAAATAGTGCAATTATACCAGATCAAAAGTATTTAATTCAAATAATATACATATATAAATTTTCATTTTTTATAAAAAAATTACTTAAAATATACATCTGCCTAATTCATCTCTCTTTGTAGTTTTCACACAAAAATATAAAGCTGTAGTTTTCTGCTCATGTTTCTTAAAAAACTTTAGTGTTATTACATATGTATACGTAATATTACATAAATGGGATTTATTCGATACTTTCAATAATTACCTATACATCAAAAATACATTCGGTCACGACAAAATTTTATAAAAATGATAACACTTGGTTTTATTAAAAAAATACAGGATGTAATTGTAATGGTAATTAATTATGAGAGATAATATGAAAATGAGTTTTATTAAGTTTATTATTACATGAGTGCTATTAAGAAATTATGTAAGTGCAACTTTCAGATATCAGGTTAATATATATGTAAGCTAACGAAAAAGAAAAAAAAAGAAAAATAACATGCTTCACAAAAGATAGGTAAATAAAAGAAATCTTTACTGAATTAATATTTACAGTAAAAAAATATATTATTTCTATTTAGCGGCTTTGAGATATGAAGACAAAAATTCCTCAGTGCTCGTATGGTAAATGAAAGTACGTGTTCCTGTAATATTTGAAGCTTTTTAGCTTTGTTTCTCATTTCAAATGCTACCGTTTCTATAGTAAGCAAGCATTTGGCTTAATTTAAATACAACCCATGCAGGATAAATGAATGCGTTTAATAGTTGAATGAATACGAGGCAGCACTGTATTTCTGTCTGTTTAAGCTGCCGCATCCATAGGCTGCTTTATTGTAAACTGCGAGCTCAGCGAGAGTGTAAAAAGCCCTAACAAATCCTTTTGAACCACCTTTAAAATATGAAACCTTTCAGAATTTTTAACGTAATTTTTTTTTTTTAATTTAAAAATACAAAACTTGGATCTTTGTATCATTTAAAACTTTCTTGTAACTGGAAGTGTATGTTTGCTGCCAAAGGGTTGCGAAAATAAATATCGGGCAATGACTTTTAAAGGGTTACAGCCGAAAACATCGCGGCAAAAACATCACAGACGAAAACGTAGCGGAGAAAACAACGCAAGGCGAAAACGTCGTGCTACAAAACATCGTGGGAGAAAACATCGCAAAGAAAAAACATCGCAGCTCTAAAACATCGTGGTACAAAGCGGTTCAAAAACTTCGCAGTTTAAAAACATCAACGTCGAAAATATCGTGGTAAAAAATAAAGTATGTACAAATCATCGCATGATGATAACATCGCAAATATGCTTTTTTCAGGCTTTAATAACTATAAATGGATATTCCCGTAATGATTTGTGAGCGCAAGGTGGAAAGAAGGATAATTTTTACTTTCATATTTTTTATTAATCAATAAATTTTTGTTGAGAAAATAAAAAGGAAACGTAAGCATAGAAAATTAATGCAACTTATAGCACTTAATAGAATTTTAAACCTACATAGTTAACTAACAAAGGCCATTAATAAATCATTTTTATAAAGTTTTTACTGGCAATTTTTCATGAAAAGTATAATCTATAAGTCGCATTTAATTTTCTATGCTTAAGTTTCCTTCTTACTTTTTCAGCAAAAATTTATTACTTAATAAAAAAATGTGAAAGTAAAAATTATCCTTCTTTACATCTTGCGCTCACAAATCATTATGGGAATATCTATTTACAATTATTAAAACCTGAAAAAAGCATGTCTGCAATGTTATCGTCATGCGATGATTTGTAGATACTTTATTTTTACGACGATATTTTCGACGATGATGTTTTAAACTGCGAAGTTTTTGAACCGATTTATTTTCGACGACGATATTTTGTACCGCGATGTTTTAGAACTGCGATGTTTTCTCCCACGATGTTTTGTAGCACGACGTTTTCGCCTTGCGTTGTTTTCTCCGCGACGTTTTCGTCCGCGATGTTTTTGCCGCAATGTTATCAGCGGACACCCTTTTAAAGTATGGTGTATATAAAATAAGGAAGAAAATATCTATAAAAACGGTAATTTGTGGATAGTAAAAAGGAGATTCGTCTCAGTGCAGTCCAAAATAAATCTCGGGTACTACATTACTTCTTGCATTAGGGTCTTCCGTAAAGTAGTTAGAAAGTCTTTTCTTCCTAAGCTCTCTGTCCTCCTCATCCCGATAGGCCCGTATCGAAAGCAGGATCTCCCGACCATTGTAGAGTGACTCCTCTCCGCAACAAAAGATTTTTCCAGTGAGCGGACAGAGACGGAGACATCGATTGATCCTGCTCCCGTTTTTATCTCGAAATTTTGGAGCACAATCTTCTTCCGGCAGAGATCAATTCACTCTGCCGTGCACGCATTATCGGGAACCGGAGAACGGTCGCATTTTATTGGAATACGCTTAACTGTGACCGTACAGGAGACGTTTGATAATTCAGAACGAGCACCCGATACTTCGAGGAAGTTTCCTGTCACGTGTCTTTAGGGGTACGTAAGGCTGTCCATTGATTACTTTTACAAATCTACGAAATGTTCGACGGGGAATTAAAGTAAGATTTTTGAGACGGAAAAATAAAATTCTAGGCGACGAAAATACTTTTTTTTAACTCTCCAGAGAGGGAAATGTTTCTTGAAAAGTGGATCGCATTCGATAAAAGAAAGAGTTGTCTAAGATTCTTTTTCTAGTAACTTGGAAAAAAAATTATAATGAAATTTCATTCATAGAGTTATCGAAATCTTCTTCAGCAACCTAAGAAGCAAAACTAGACATTTTTTCTTAGTCCTCCTTTAGGAATTTCTTAGTCCCTTTAGAATGAATGCGCAAAAGCTTCTGTTGACAAAGAATCTAATGTTTTCAAATATATATCAATTGTAATATTATTCGCTGAGGTGATAACATTTTCCTTTCATTCGCAGCAAGAAACAATATTCTTTAATTTATAATACAGCTATTTACATGAAGTTCATTAAATCGTTTTTGCGTCCTATTCAGTTATTTAGGTTATGGCAAAGCATTCGAGGGTTGCCTGCCTAAGGAAAGAGATGCCTGGGCTGAAGACTACTTAAACTCATTGTTATTCAAGTTACACTTGGGAAGAAACCCACGAAAACTGCCGTACAGCCAGTCCATTCGCCGGAATTTAAACCAGGGTCAAACCGCTAGTGTTTACTTATCCTAACACCTAGACGCTAGAGTGACTTTCTGAAGTTGAATATAATATAGATGGTGCATGACAAATGGCGAACATTCAGACGTGTCCAATGTGAATTAGAATTTTAGGCAGCAATAATAATAGATAACAATATAATAGATTTTGATATCTATGCTGACTCCCATCCACTTAATTAACACAAAATGTGCAATAATGGATTAAACATTGAACCCAGTAAATTCCATCTCTTTGTAGCCACATGTTATGAAACTATTGCAACATAATACTCTTGAGTACTATAGGTTTGTAGAGACTTTTTTTAACAATTAAGCCAGCTAAAGAAGAAAAAATTGACAGCTTTATTGAAATAAATAATAGCTCAACTTCAATGTAAATAGCTATGAATAGCTCAAAGAATTAAACAATAAAGATAAAATAAAGAAAAATAAAAAGATGAATTTAAGAAAGTTAAAAAAGGTGAAATAAAGAAAGACTAGAAATTAAATAAAGAAAAAAGGATGAAATAAAGAAGATAAAAAGATATAACGAAGAAAGATAAAAAAGATAAAATGAAGTTAGCTAAAAAATAAAATAAAAAATGTAAAAAGATAAAAAAAAATTTCTTAAATTTTTTAATTTTCTTAAAGTTATTCTTTTAATTTATTTTTTAAAAATTCATCATAGATAAATACGATGAATATCGGAGATCCCCGAAAAGAAAGCAAAGTTGAAAGCAGTATTTACTGAGCAAAAACTCTGCGTAATCGCACGATTTTGAACTTAATCATTTAGCTAACAATTTTACGTATGAAAGATTTCATCCAGCTACTCAAGCATGATATCTATCTATACTTTATCAAATTCCTTAATCTTAAAAAGACAATTTTTTTTTTTCTGATCGCGTCCCGAAGTTCTGACGCAACCGAAGAAGAGCTATGATAACATTAAGCTTAAGTTTCTTGATAACGAATTGTTCACTTCTCTAGCTTACTATCTATTTTTTGAATAGTTTCAGTTGCTTTTAATTTATTTAAAATATATTGCGCAGTACTACGACTTTTATTCAATCTATAATCCAAAGTGATTTTCAAACAATTTAATAATCAGATTTCTGGCATTATCTGGCATTTCAATAATTTTTTTGCTAATTTTTGCCAAAGCGATAAAAATTTCATACAAGCAACAAGCATAAATAAGAAGTAGTTGCTGTTACGGTAACAAAACAAAATTTTTAAGATAACAATACAAGTCAATTTTCCTTTTAGCAAATTTTGTTGTTTTGATTTATCATAACTACAGCAAATACGTTTAGTTTAAAGACTGATTTTTCCTATCATTTTTAAAGATAGCAAACTAAATAGCATAAATTAAACTGACTCCGAGACTTTTATGCATAGTGCTTGGTGTACTTTTTTCCTCACTGTATATGTTATAGACCGCATACACGGAAGCTCTTAGCCGGTCTTTTTTCGCAATTGTTGATCATAGACATAAAGTACGTAGTTTCAAAAATGTTTTAAATGGCACAAATATTTATGCTTTTGCATTTTCAAATTTCAAAAAATAATTTTTATGAAAATTACGTAATCCAACTTTTTATATGGTCCCCTAGTCTCTATACTTTAATTTAGGGAAATTTTAGACTCATTATGAAAATAAAAAGCAAAATAGTTAACTCTTCTTCGATAAAAATTGACCGAGATAATTGATTTCAAAATTTGGGGTAACTGACGTCATTTTCAGTTTGCCCTCAGGAGTCTTAAATGAATAAATTAGAATAGCTTGAGTTTTATGTTTCTCTTTAAATGCCTTTCAGTGATAGTTTGGGGTACTTATTAGAATGTAAATTTTTTTTTAATTTATAATTTTTTTACAATTGGTATACGAAAAGGATTTTCACACAAGTAGTTTACAAATTTTCAAACGCTATAAATGCGTTATTAGTATTCTCACAAAGTTTTATTATTTTAGAATCATAATCTCATAATAAGAAAAGTCATTAAGCTAGAAATATTTAAAATTTTTAATTTATGCGTGTAACGTTACGAGTTGGCCAAGAACATATACTGAAGACAGCGTTTTTTAGAGCCCAAATTTTATAATATTCCGTGAATAAGATGTCTTTTTACTTCCTTGAACTAAGTAAAAAGGAAGTAAAAAGATAGCGAAAGGTTTCAGGCAGCATATTTCAACGAAAATATCCATTTTGACCGCTATCGAATGTAATTTAATGATGTTTTTGCGTGTCATCTGTACGTAAGGACAGAATAAAAGATTCGTTTCCTTCAAAAAAATTATAAAACTGCTTTAAAATGAATTCTGTAGAGAATTTTTCGTGGCGTCTGTACGAACGAATGTACGTACGTACGTATCTCGCATAACTCAAAAACGAGTAGCCTCAGAACGTTGAAATATTGTATATAGGACTGCTATAACACTTAGATGTGCACCTCGTTTTTTGGTTGCAATCGGCCGCACTAAACGTGTATAAATATATTTATATATATATCCACTCTGTTACTCGGATCAGTGATCTCAGTTTCTTTACTCTTATATGTTTGTAAATTGTACATTTTTTGCTTTAAAAATGATTGAATTATGTTGTTCTTATCTTCCGGTTAAGGTTTTTATGCCTTACGTAAATCTGGAACCAATATTTGTATAATTATCAGCAATTTAAAAGCTGTTTAAGTGCGGTTAAGTTTTAAATAACATGGACGACTTATTTGTTTACATTTGAAACAGCAGAATAGTAGATTTATTGCCAATCTAGAGAGACTAAGCTACGCAACAACAAAGATAACGCATTCATTTATTATTGCGAATAAAATTATGCTTAATTCTTTCTGGAATTTTTTTGATGAAATAAGTGTTCAAGATTTACTTCGTAATTTTCAATACGGATATTTCGAGTTTTTATGTATTTTTGCCTTGTAGCGAAGTGAGAACTCAATTAATTGCTTGAGAAATACTGAATCGTCTGTGAAAAACTGTTCATTTTTGTTTTGTTCGCTTAATTTCTTTTACACATCGTTCTAGCTTTTTTATAGTATTTGAACAGAACATGTGGCAACAATTAGATAATTCTTCAAATGATATAAATTTTGTGCATTCTGAGTTATAATATGAATGAAATATTAAGTGAACCTAGCGCCAGTGTGTCGCTATGCTAAACAAATAGAGTGAATTTTAAAGAGTGCATTTATTCTATTGTGGTTTATACGTTGTCGTCGAAGTAGATTTAATTCAATCCAATAAGTTTAAATGAAATGCAAGAAAAATTGCGTATAATTTAATATTCCGTACAAGGAAGTAATGTGGTGTACACATCAGATTTTTTTTTCGTTATATTTATGAATACTTTTTACGAGAATCATAGTAATGCCCTTTCCTTGATCTATTAACATCAGGAATGCTTTTACTTAACTGGCAGTTTGTTTTTGGGCACGTACAAATGGAAACATTTCGCTTTTAACCTTTTACGGCTCTTGAATATGATCTAGTGACACTAGTAACCAACTGGTTAAAACGGCTGAATACTGGGAATTCGACCTGGGTTTAGTCCCAAATGAACTGTGTGGTTGCATGGTTAGTTTTTCTGATTTTCCCTGTGTGTTACGGAAACATTAGCCAGTTTTCTTTAGAAAGTCTTCCAAGAAGGCATTCTCCCCTTTAGGCGGAGAATTCTTGTGGCCTTTACCAAATTCAAATAATGACCTAATTTAACCCTGAATATGATCTTCGACTTTAAAATGATATAGCTCATATTAAAATAAAATGAAATATATATTTTTGTCGTACGGAAGTCATACTTTTACATTTTATTCCTTATAAGGAATTAAAAATTTTGTTAAATATTCGCATAGGGACTCAAGTGATGTAAAATAGATTTTTATAAATTTAAAACTGCCAAAGATGAATATCTGCTTCATTTATAACACTTTTGTATGCGGAAGTACAAGTTTACGATTAGCGGTTGCGAAAATAGAAGCCAGCGAAGGACCTCTAGCAGACACGGCGTACAGGAGTTTGCAAATCAACTGTTAAAATATGAAACTAAAAGATAAAAAGGCTAATATAAATATTCGCACCCACTTTAACTTAATAAATGAAATATTCAACAAATTTGTCCTCGATTCTGATGGAGCAAAAGAAATACTGTTTGCGAATAGTATTTAAATAGTTTATGTTAGTTAAAGGAAGCGTAAGTTAATTATACTCTATTTTGATTTTTTGTCATTTCAACTTTACTTTCGCTCTACGCTCAAGGTCGCGCTGGTCGTCAATGTCTCGGCGTTGGTGGGAGACGTTGGCGTTGTGACCTGTTTTCCTTGGCAAAAATATGGGTCATTAACGTTGTCAAATCCAGATGTTCAAACCTCACTCGCCCATAGTGTTTCCGCATATTAAGATGATATTTAAACTTTAGTAAACCTTTTCCGATTGGGGGGATTACGTCATTAACACCTGCTCACACGTTAACTTTTAAAGTTAACTTTCTACCGAAAAACATGTTAGGTAGATTAAGAAGGTATGTATAATTTGTACAAATCAAAATAATATTGTAATTAAAAGAGAAACATAAAATAAATGTTAATTGAAAGGATTTCTATTACTGCTTAAAAAGCAGATACGTCATACAATTATTTTTTTAAATAGCTAGAGATTTTTGCTCGGATCAGTGTTTGGTTGTTTGTTTTTTTTTTTTTTCATTATGCCAAAGAATTCAAGGGTTATATCTGCCTAACGTGAGGGATGCCTTCGTAGAGGACTTTCTAAAGAAAATTTACTAGTATGCGAGTTACTTATGTGAAAAACCAAAAAAATCGGTAAGTCATTTCAAAAAAGTCTGATTTTTGTGTCAAATACATATGCTGAACAATGCTATCACCCTTACATTTCCCTTCGATCATTTTCGACAGAAAAAAAAAAAAACTGTTGCCTAACGTTGAGATTTTGCGCCAGTGGAGAAACATGACGTTATAACACATAAGATCTTCAATTTGGTTTTACACAACCCACGATCATCAGCAAACTCTTAAGGTTGTATCAAGAAGAATATAAGTCAACTGTTATTTCTCTGTTTTTCTCTTGCATTTTGAGAAAATTATTAAAATTTTGTATGTGCCTTCTACAGAACAGCAAGTACTCGGTTATTTTCAAAATTATGGCCTCGTTATACACTAGTACAAGCATTCCAAGCACAAAATGGCACGATATAGAACATCGCGCAACCGACACCTTTTAGATTCACATTTCAAGGTATACGTTGTGCCTGTTTCATAAAAATGACAACTATTTTATTGCTATTTTAAAAGTCATTGGATGCCGGAATCATTGACATGAGCTTTAATGTAAATAAAGAAGGATTTGTTCTTTCAAACTTCCGTTGAAGTTTTGGCAAAATCTCTCCCTACTTCCAGTGTCGATGGGCAATGTCGGCATTGTCTCTTAGCTACCTCGATCACCTGACCTCTACGCAAATGGACAATCGGCACCTGATAGAATGCAATTACGTTCACTCCTTAAAATCAATGAAATGGTTAGTCGATTGGTTTGTACTAGCACATTACTCCAATAATATAACCGTAAGCTTTCTTTTCGCGTGCTTTCATGGGGTAACTGTATAGCACGTCCGACGCGTAATCGAGAGGCTCAGAATTTAAATCTCAACGAAGGTACTGCACATTTTTCATATTTCCTGAATCGATATGACCTAATGACTCTACAAGTTACTTACATGTATTGCGCGTTAGAAACCGTTTTTATCTGCTTCAGGCATGGCAATACAACGCAGAGACTTTTTCCATCTTGGAAGTTGTTTAATCGGTGGATTAGAATCCTAATGGTTCCACTCTTTTTTCAAGTGTATTAAGCATCTACCCTTTTTCCAGAAATCAGAAATCCAGAAACAAATACAGAAACAAATCCAGAAATAACCACCAAAGTATGGAAATACATGGTGGTTATTTCTGGATTTGTTTTTTCTATTAAAGTATGTATATAATATGCAAAATAGTTACAGTCAGCTCCTGCTAAACCGAAATAAAGCAGGGGACCAGGTCTACGATTAAATCAAAATAATGGTTAATCTGATAGCAGTTATAAAACTCAAGAAAAAGAAATAACCCATATTCTGTCTAAGCGAAAAATACGTTTAACAGTTAACCCATATTGTCAAGATCCAGAGAATAACTTCATTGGCTTATGTATAATTTAATCAGGATTCAAAACAAAAAGGCATTGTAAGCAAGGGAATAATTTGTTTTGGTATGGTTTATTTAGTTGTGGCAAGGGGGTAATTTAGCTAAGGCAAGGATTATTAGTTAGAAGAAGGCTATCTGCCTAAGAGAAGGGATATTTTCGTAGAGGTATTTCTAAGGGAAACTCGCTCGTACACACGTTACATATGGGCACAATCAATGGGAATGAAGAAAGTACATAATTAAATAGTATTAAAAAATGCTATTTGCAAAAGAACTAGAGCAATGTCAATGAGTTGCGTAAAGAACTCAGTAAAAAGATCGGATAAAAGTTTATATATATAGTGAAGCTACAGCTCCTGGTAGCTTTTTAGCAAGCTCGCTGCAATATTTCTACCTATTATTTCATATTTTTGCAGCATTTTGCGCAAAAATTTTTTTAAGACCAAATAGGTCTTACGTCTCATTACTTGTTAGCTTTTCAATTTCTGTTTCTATTTTATATATATATATGTGTGTATGTATAATACAGCGTTTATATATTCTGGCTAATTTTTTTTATAATACAGCGTTTATATATTCTGGATTATGTACATTTAATACAGTAGTGGATTAAAACAACACTTAAGTACTAAGATATCGTCTGGTACTGTTGCTTATGAAAACAAAGGAGAATCCTTTCAATTTTCTTTTCCTTATCGTATTTCCTGTAGTTGCTAAAATTGTTTCTCGTTGATGGACTTTTCCATCCTTCCACAATAAACAAGCTTTACAGTTTTATTTCCTCTTTCTTTTTTTAAATTTTGTTTTTAAATAAAGGAATGAACTACCCGCAACCCGGCTAATTTGCGTCTATATAACTGAGAATTGCTTGCGCATTATATGGCTGCCCTGGTCGGTACTCAGGTTTGAATCCTAGAGAAGGTATGGCTATTTGCACGTGTATAATATCTGTGTCGGAAAGAGGCATTCCAAATGCACAACAAGCCTCTCGAGTGGTTGGTGGTAAGGGAAGAGAAGTGGCAAACCGTCCAACTCTTCTTCGGGTATTCTTTATTATACCCGGGGCGAAGATTAAAAGCTAAAGCGGTGGAACTACATTTGTGCTACCAATAGCGAGTAACTGGTGTCTCTCCACTCTTATACCTGAACATTATATGTAATACTCATATAATTTGCACCAACGTTAAAACATCCATGTGCATTCATGCATTTTGTCTGATATATTTAATATTGTTACTCTCTATCTTCCACGTATGACACTAAGTATCGCTTGTATCCCATGTTACGATATTCTTTATTTCACATAATTCTCCCCAGTAGCAATCTCAATAATAGAAATTCAACTCGAAGTCGTTCTCAGGCGAACGAGATAGCTGCATGTTTGGTTTTCCTGATTTTACCCATGTGCATCCTTCCTGTGCTGAACCGTATTCAAATACTATATCTTAACCTCTATCTTCCTCAGTGACAGAGGTGTTCTATCTCTTCCCCGGTGACAGAGGTGATGTTCTGTGGTGAGGATAAATTACATATTAAATATCTTCTTATTTAGATTCATTTCAAGTAAAAAAAATTTATTGTAGAGACATTAGGTTATTTCGAGGCCGGGGAGATGAAAAATGAGCAACGCCTTCGCCGACAATCGAACCACAGACCTCTGGAATACGCGCCCCGTGGGCAGACCACTACACCACGAAGGCATGCCAAGGAGGCAGGAAAAATACCTTATATAATTATGTCCTTAACAAAAACTATTATATATTTAGTAACTAACATCTCTTAAAAAATAAAAATCATTCATCACTGGGAATTCGTTTTCACATTTAACTAAAAGATAATTGGATAAATTTTATTTAGGAAATGCAATTGAACATAAATTCCTTTACACAAAATATTTCACAGCAAATGATCTTCTAAACAGCTAACCTACAGGTACTTAATGCTATTGTTACAAAGAGTTTGGGAAGTTTAGGGCAGCATTAGTTAATCTAGTTTACATTCAAAACCCTGCTGTCAACAACAGTTGTATTTACGACTACGCTTTTAGGATTAGGATCCAGAGTAGCTATGCTTCACTGGCCAAAACAGCTGTAAATTACCGAACACGAAATTTCTGTTCGAAATGTTCTAGCAACCTTAAAGAGACTCTGTCGAACCATTTGCTTTGATTAATTAAGAGTTTTAGTTGGAATTTAAATGTTGAATTTACTAAACTATACATTCTCTTTGCATTCAGCTTTAACTAAATGATTATGGGAAGTTCTTACTTACATTCCAGAAAGATACTGAATAGTTAAACAAAGTAAGACATAGCGAGAATTCTAACAAATTAATGCTTGCGGAATGGTTCTTGAGTAAAAATAAATAAATAAATAAAAAAAAAATCTGATGTGGACACCCTATGAGATCCTTGTAAGGCCTAATAAATTATATGCATTTTTTCGGCACGTCATTTAAAAGTATTTCTTCCAATTTCATTAGAGATATATTTCTCATTCAATCAATTCAGTTCTCACTTCGTGGACAGACAAAAAAATTCAAAACATCTTCATTAAAAATTGTAAAGCATAAAAAAAACTTAAAACACCAAATACAGTTAAAAAGATTTAAAAAAGAAGCAATTTTTGCAAATAAAATTAGAATTTGTTCACCAAAACAAGCAATTTCGTCAACGCGTAGAAAGGCAAGAAATTTTGGTGCGCAAAATTTAAAATTTTAGCGCCACTGGGCAAAAGCATATTCAAGCTGGTGCGCCAACTGACTTAATTCATTATATTACTAAGAGTTTCAAACGTAAAAAACAGCCGCCACTTTAGGGAAAATAAGATTTACACTTTTAAATTGTTGATAACTCTGCAACTATTGCATGCAGATTAATTAAAGGCACAAAAAACGTTTCGAAACATAAGAACAAAATAATTCAATGGCTTTTAAAGCAAAAAATGCACGATTTACCAAGACATAAGAATAGAAACAGAGATCACTGTCCGGGTAAGAAGGTGGAAATGTAAATACGTTATTTATACCCGATTTCAATAAAAAAAAGGGAGTTGAATGACTAAATGCTATAGCAGTCCCATGTACAAAATTTCAACGTTCTACGGCTAACCGTTTTTTGAGTTATACGAAATACATGCATACACTCGGATGTCACGAAAAAAAATCCCTTCTGAATCCATTCCAAATCCATTTTAAAATCCGTTTTGGAAAAATGAGTCCTTTTTTCTGTCCGTACGTACGGATGTCACGCAAAAAAAAAATCGTTCAAATGGGTTCAAGAGCGGTCAAAAAGGATATTTTCGTTGAAATATGATGCCCAAAGTTTTTCATTAATTACTTAGTTTTGGAATAATAGCTGAAATTTTTTATCACTAAATATCTGAAAAATTTTCCAAATTTCAATACTTTTCGATACCGTTCTGTAGAAACGGGGTTGACACAATTAAACGTCCTGTAAAAGAAAAAATAGTTTATCTATATATGTATGTATACTTAATATAAATTGTTTTTACAATTTTTAATTATTTAAATCAATTTAAAAATTTTGCGCTTTTTAAATTAACTTAAATCATTAATTTAGTTAACAATTACGTTTTAAGAGTACTCAGTTTAATAGAAGAACACTTCTCAATAATAATTAGATTATGTAAAGAATGTCTAATGCAGTACAGTCCTTAGTTATTTCTAATGGAAGAGTATCATCCAAGTTGACACCTAATGTCCATATTTTTGTTATATGATTTTCCTTTTCATCAAAAAAAGATTGAAACACACCTATGGGATCGTAAACTCTGGCCACCGTTCGGTCAGCTTGATCTTGTCTGCTCCAGAGTTCCAGAATGCCCAAAAATTTTGACTCCTTAGCCAAGTCTACATTATAACCCCTTTCAATCTAGCAGGAATTAAATACATATATGTATAAATGCATATATGCAAATATGTATACATATATGTATGCAATACATGTATGCAAAAAATATGTAATGTAATACATTACATTTTATTTAAACACTTCTCACTAATAATTAGATTTATAACATATCCTTTAAAAACAAACATGAAGAGGAATATTCTGATAAAACTTCAAGAGTTGATCTATTACTGAATGTTGATGCATCGTGGAAAATTTACGGTGAATTAAAAATGCGAAGCCGAAAGTATTGTGCGTTATCCCTTAACCACTTTAATATAACCAGCGAATATTAGCAGTAACATAACTAGTGAACTTCGGCAATTACCCTGGAGAATCCATAGATGAAGAAAGATAATTGTAATATTTATTTTTCAAACTCATTTATTTCAAAACATTTCAAGTTTATTTCGACAGAAATTATACTTGAGAACGGGAATATATAAGTTGCATTTATTTCAACTGTTTTTTTCAATGCCAGCTGATTATTGTAATAACTTGTTTGAGTTAAAGAAGAATGTTATTATTTAACTTTGTAATATTCGTCTCCTATGCAACTTGACAAAGATATTAGAGCAGTTCTCGACCTCGACCACAACAAATTTTCCATCTTCCAAGAGCCAACATTTCCTTCCGAGCTTCCTATGAAAATGGTACACATCCCTACTACAGCAATGCAATAAAAAAGAATTGATTGACATCATTAAACCGAAAGTGATCAGGACCATTCAACAGTATCCAAAAGAAGACTTTACACAGAGGTTTCGTGTGAAGAGACAAGCATTAGCGGAGCTTCTGGAGTATTTATGAGTATCCCCGGCTATACTACTAAGAATTGGTTCCGGAGACATAGTCTCTAACTTCTAGCAATAACGAAACACTCGACATGTATAGATCTCTTCCCGAACAAGCAAAACAACTTGCTGGATTCTCTAACTACAAGAAATGCTGGATGGAAACTCCTTGATCAGCAAAGAGGATCCAGTGTTCCCTAAAGGAAGTTCAAAATTTTGATGAGATCTGCATTGTTCAGTTGTTGCCAATGTACGTCAACACCACAGGTAACGAGAACGCAGATACACTGGCAAAAGAAGCTCGAAATCTCAAGAAGAATAACGTAAATGTCACCCTCTCGGACGCAATTGCCATGGCCAAATGCAGATTAAAGGAATCTTCAATTCCAAAAACGCACTAGCTCCATAACATCAGTGGAAAGCCACTTACAACCAAGAACCGTAGTCTGGCTTAGAAAGGTCCATCACAGAAGATTGAAAATTTATAGAGAGGATAGGAAAACCTACAGAAACTGTTGTTACTGTCAGGATACAGAACTAACAACTGCACACACTTTTTATTTTCCAGCCATGCTTGGTGACTTGTTAAAAATTGGGCTCTTACTTAAGAAAAGGAATCTATACGATTGTAACATTTTGCGAATCGCAGGACTGTCATCTTCGCCCATGGCACTGTTTGAATAGACTTCGTCATAGACACGATAACAACAACAATCGTTTTATTATTCACCTTTTATCACAGACAGTACGTTGGCACTTTTTACTGCTGTCAGTTTTTTTTTTTTTTTTTTTTTTTTTTTTTTTTTTTGAAACTGACAAAGGAAATTGAAATAATTACAATGCAAAATTCTAAATAAATTTCCGAAGGAAACAGAGAGGAAGTCTGAGACAAAGTTTCCCAATGTTGGGGAAAGATGTTTCCAATTGGCGCATGCGCAAAAGAAAAGCGATACTGTACTTTTGTCCCCGCAAATATTTGCATTTTTTTAGCCCAATAGAATCTGTTGCCATTCGGAAAAAAAGATATTATTCTTTCATATTTAATCTGCCTGTTGTCGATTAACAAATTAATACAAAATTTAGACCAGTCAGAAACATGACTACAAATTACTGTTACAAGACTTTCGAAAACAACATCAACGAATTTATAGTTAAAGCAAGCTATCAACTGAATTTACCCATAGATACCTTCTTAAAATGGAAAGCTAAAATTCTTCAACGCATATCCACCGAAATCAGTCACCTCAAATTTAAAAGTACACTGAATTGGTCGCAACTTACATCAGATATTAATAAATTAAAACAGCTTTTTACTATTACAAAAATAGATAAAGCAACTAATAACTTTAGCATTATATGAAAACAATTCTACGCCGAAATTATTCATAAAGAACTTCTCAACGCAACTACTTATCAATTAGCCAACCTTACAGAAACATCTATAATAAACAGGATTAAAACTTTTCATAAGAAACTCAATATTACTTTCAATGCAAACTACAACAGATTTACTAATCTTTATGCGATTCCCAAATTCCATAAAACACCATTAAAATTTAGATTTATAGCTAATGGAACTAATAATTACAAGAAAAATGTAGACTATTATTTTTCAATTCAACTTAATAAAATCTGTAAATTTATTTTCAATGATTGTAACACTCATCATAACTATTGCTGGATCATTCATAATAACACTCCTGTCATTAATACCATTCATACCATTAACATCCAAAACATTAACTGCTATGATTTTGAAAACTTATGTACCTCACTTCCTCTAGAAGAAATCTATACCAGTCTACTTGATCTACCAAAACTTTTCCCTAATATACTCAATATCATGACTCTTGACAAATGGAAAACCTACCTAAAATGCACACTTTTTCATAACTACATCAAGTTTCAAAATCAAGTTTTTAAACAAGTCAGAGGATTGCCAATGGGCTTACATTCCAGCACCTCGATCTGTAATATCTTTTTATTTGTCAAAGAATTTAACTTCCAAAAAAAATCTACAACCACAAGAGTTAAATTACTACAAACACAACTACAGATATATTGATGACCTTATTACAATTAATAATTTTGGTAAAATTGAACACTCCGAGATTTATCCGAATTGTCTTACACTTAATAAAACTAATAATTCACAAAATAGCATAGACTTTCTAGATCTTCAAATCATTAATTACAAAAAAAAAAAAAAAAAAAAAAAATTACTTTTTGACAAAACAAGAAACTTCAATTTCAATACTAACAAATTAATAAATTGAAACTCCAACATATCCAAAAAAGTAATTAACAATATTATAATTAATCAAATACAACGAATTAAAACTATATGCACAGATACAATAGATTTACAACGCGAAATTTTGATCCTTATCAAAATTCTCAAAAATAATCTAATTCCCTTTCAATTTATCAACCATTGCCTTAAAAGAGCAGGCGTTAAATACTCACTCTAAATCATTTAACTGATAGGGATATGATAATTTATTCCTAAACCTGAGAAGGCGGTATAAGTTGGATGACTGTCAGTTGGAAGATTTGTATATAGTGTAATTACTCAATTGTATATATTGTAAAAAGCTAATTGTCTTCAGACATATACTGTTACTATACTTTTACTAAAAAAATGGGCCTATTTCATGCCTTTAGACTGTCTATTAGCTCTTGGACAGTGAAAATGCATTTTTCCTTTCTTAAATTCTTAATCATTGCGACACAACAATTAGCCAGAAATTAATTAATTTCCATTCACTAGTATTTTCAAAAAAATCTTAACAGACGGTCTCTCTCAGATAAGAACTCCAAAATACATCCCTCAAGAATTCCAAGTCCTACCCACTACCATAAATTACTTCACCCAAGTCTTACCGACTGATATTATTCAAAGCCCCTACTGCCGCTAAGAATTTTCGGACACCCTACACTTCTGAGTCAGACACGAAGAGAACACTTTGCCAACTCCCTCACTAGAAAGAATGTAAGTTACTTAATACCTTTTCTGGCCTTTATATCTTCATGTACATTCACTGATCTTACTTATATTATTTTCTATACTATTTTTATATTTTCTTTGATTTGTTTTTACAAAGTTTGCATTATTTATCTTTTTTTATAATCTTCTATGTTTATTTCAACTTTACTTTGAATTCGATTTCATAATGACAATTTCCAATGTTTAATTTCTACAAATTATATAGTACTCAAATGCATAAAGATGAAAGTGTCGGGGACGGTTACTCGAGTTTTATAGGATTTCTCTACAGTAATTGATTTTTACTCCAAATTGAATTGACTAAAATGCTTCATAAGAATAAGTTCTTTGAGTATCAGCATTGGTTCATAATTCCTACTATTCGCGGAAATATTTGGCCTGACTAGAATTGCCGGTTTGGCTTTAACTTATAACTCGAGTAAAGACGAAACACTTTCGTATTTACGTATTTTTATCAATTATTGTTCATTGAACGGGAGTTGGTTTGTTCCCCTTGAAAAGTCAACTAATTTCCGATCAATGACAATGATTACATGTTTTAATTTTTCCTTTTACAATTGAAATATTATTCTTCGTGATGATTTAGCTCCAGTCCCCGTTAAAACATTATTAACATTTTGCTTTCAAATTACTTCAAAACATCTTTCAAAATATAACTTACCAGTATGGATGCACACTATTAAAATAATTCTACTTTAATTAAACTTAGGAGATAATATAATCAATTAATCAATACTGTTTAGGAAATAAATTATTATTAACTAACTTTGCAGCAATTGCGCAAGTAATAATAACTTGTATTCGCACTAAATGGATTTAAGATCATACAACATTTAAAAGCAATAGATGCAGTTAAAAATATTATTTTTTAACTCTTTAATATGCTTTTAATCCGTGATGTATCTAATTAAAAATATTAAATATTTTTATAGGATTACGTTACATATTTTTCACTTTTTAAACATACAGAAGTTATGTAATTTCCTTGTCAGTCTAAATGTAAGTTTATCTCCTATTCCCTAACAGGGTTCGCTATTCCACCTGGGCCATTTCTATCGGCAATCTTTACTGATAAAACATATTAAACTTTAATCCGTATCCGTATCCTGATCCTAGTATTGAGTGTTCGAACTTATTGGAAGGCCTTTACTCAAATAAATTTCGTACCCTAAACAGGGAGCCTACCCATATAGAAATAATAGGAATTAAACTTTAAGAGAGCCCTTTCGAACCATCGTTAAAATCTTCCTCCCAAAAAAGTGGTAGTTAATAAAAAAAATTTTAGAAAAGCAAAGTTTTAACCGCCAAATCTAGTTACATTTACAGCATCATATAAAATAATTTTTCCATTTGCCGTTAATGAGTTCTGCTAGCCGCAAAGAGCATAAAATTAGCGTTGCTAAAATACCACTTATATTACGAATAGGGGAAAAGTAGTTTTTACATAACATTTCTTTTAATAGATATATCCTTTTCCTAGAAAGAGGCTAATGTTTCCCACCTGTTAAAGCTCCATTTTTTTTTTTTTTTTTTTTTCCTCTCTCTCTCTCTCTCTCTCTGTCTCAGCTACTCAACTGATGAGTAAATGACCCACATCACCCAGTGAGGGTGTGAAATCTTATCAAAAAAGACTTCAAATACTTTATCATCTGGTGAACAGAAGCACATCCTCATTTTAAGTTTCCAAGCGCTGTAAACTGAAACGCTGAATGGTGTCGCCATCTATTGGTCATTTATAACAGTAGTATCATTTACAAGAGCAACGTGAGGTGTTCTTAATAATAACAAATTCATTACGGCACAGTCACTGACTTTACATATTCAGAAAGAAGTTGAGGACTGTAAATTTTTAATAATACTTAATTTATAAAATTGTTATACTGATTTTAAAATAGATAATGAATAACGTCAATAAAGCATAACAAACATTAATAAAATATTCAGATAAAAATTAATTAATATGTTTATAAGCAGTTAAAATATTAATAAAAGATACAGATAATAAATTACATAAGCGAGTAATATTATCAAGTGCTTACAATAGAAATTTTACATCACTACAAGAATCATTGAAATAATAAATCAATCAAGTCATTAAAATTAATCATTAAAAATTATAACGATAAAAAATTTAATATAATACAATGAAACTAATATTAATACAATAGATTCCAAATAATCTGCCCTTCAATCATTTTTAATTAAAGTGTCTTTAAGAAATATATCGATAAAACAGAAATACAATTCTTAATAAAACTGAAGTGTCCTATCCCGATCGATGTTATGTCACTTTTCGATCATTATTTCCATACGGTGCGTGAAGGCATATCTTAATGAAAAGCAATAATGATAGCAAGCAATAATAAAGTCTTTGATAAGCAATAGACTGTAGAGATGACACAAGCAACTGAAAGCCCATGGAACTGTCAGCGTGAGATGAGAGAAATAACGTCCTTCATTGAAGACATCGGAGCTGTAACTGGTCGGTGAGGAGGCTGAACTATCTACATAATATTTGAAGAAATTAAATAATGAAAAATCTGCATAAATGTATGTATATTTCTCGCATTGTGATAAAACAACCAAATTTGAAATTTGGAATTTTTTTATTATCGATTTCATATTTTGTAAAACTTTAACGAATTTTTGATTAACAAACTCAGAGATTTCAAAGCGAGCAATGGCAACGTTGTACAGAAAAAACATTTTTATTTCCAGCGCACGAGACTCTGTATCGGAATTTCTGAAGATATGCTCAATTTAAAACTATTTTGCGATATTGCTCTTGAACTGAATTTTATGGCTTAAGTGCAAAGAACGTGATATTTAATAAATAAAAGTAACAGACAAACTTTCAGATTTTTTTTTTTCCAGAAAAGGCAGAGAATTAAAGATTTCATTTGTTAAAATATTTGGATAATTTCGGTTATAGAACCACAATTGCAAACAATTCTGTACAAAAATTTACTATGCGAGAAAAAAAATATTGGTACACTTACACAGTTTGAAAGCATATTTAAAATTTTATAAAGACTTTTTCATTTAATTATGCTGACTCATATTTAAATGAATGAAATCATCACTGAAAAATATTTCAAACTGTACTTAATCCAATAAACATAGACATATAATTTCCGGTACGGGCCAACTGTACGAAACAAGGTCTCCCCCCCCCTCTTATCTGCCCACAGCCCAACTGCGAGAATTTCGACATGTGGGTGGGGCAAAGTCCTTCCATGCTATAACTGTTCAACTTACATCAATGATTTTATGTCCTTAAGAAAGAAAAGCATATAGTCTGGAGTTAGCAATTGATACTTACGAATGATTCCCCGCTCCAGCTTATTAGTCTAAAAAAGAGAGAAAATAATCGATCCGCCGTTAACTTTGCCCTTTTGTAATTGTGTTTTATACTTACTTCTGTAAGCCCCATGTGATACTATGTGGTACATGGGGAACTTATTGTCTTTAATTTAAAATTTTATTTTTTTTTTAAATTAAAGACAGGTGACAGCTGCATTCACCTGTCATCTGTCTTTAATTTTAAAAAAAAATCGTACTTCTAAATTCAAAATTTTTCTGTCCCTTACCCTGCCTCCTAGTGCGACTGCACAGGATGCACATTCGTTTTTTACATTGTGAGAACTATACATTCAAACATGCAGATTCTTCCTTATTTAATTTCTTTAAAAATAATACAGATTGAAATTATTTGGTGGCAACAATTTGAAAAGTGATACGCCGTTTATAGTAAACCAAAGCAGTACATGTTATATTAAATTGTAATAACCATTCACATTAATAAATTCAATTTCAAGTTGAATATTAGGACTGATTTTTGGACTTAGGTTTAGTGGAAATGCTAGTAAGAGATTCAACATATGAACTAAATTAAACGCTACGGAATGACATATTATGAAAACTGAGATGTGCAAATAATATACCACGATTTCTGTTAACTTGCAAAGTTCATTCCAAATTAAATACCAGAATCCTGCTTAGTTGCTTTTTTGATTAATACTTAGAAAATATGTCTATTGATTATTCGATCATAATGCGAATTATACAGAAACAAATTAATATATAAATTAAGTACTTTATAATAAATAGTTACAATTAATTTCCACTTCCACCCTTTTTGATTTGGGATTGCAAAAGGAGAAACCTTTCCTTTAGGGGGTCGCCTTTAAATATTTTCAGGTTAGAGAGTAAGGAATATAAAGGAACTTTTCCTATTTTCTGCTGACTGCTATCCCTAAACTGGGGTAGGCCCTGAAGTTACTATTTCATAGTCGAATGATGGCATATGAACTTTTGCAAACACTGAATTTAGCTCTTTCATGTGCTTCCAGGGGCCTCCTATCTGCGTCATACAGAGAATTTCGTCACTGCACCCTATAGGTAGGGAGGCCCTTAAAAACTTAAAAGAAAACGAATTCTATCATCTACATATATTTAAAGATTCTAAAGTTAAAAGTAAATTCGAGTCAAAGCAGGGCTATTCCTCAACTATATTAATATTAGCAATCGTGTAAAAGGGGTTTAACACAAAATCCAAACATATCAAAATTAAAATAAGACTTCATAGTAGTACAAATTCTAAAATTAAAAATGAAAAGCAAAAGGGAAAAAATACAAGATAAAAAATTTGCAGGACATTTAAGGGCCCCCTAAACCTTCGGGCCCCTATGCGACGGCATTCCTTGCATACCCTTATTTACGCCACTGATAAATAAGGTATATGGAGGGGCTGCTCATGAAATTCTCGGCGATTCGTGCCACTCCATTATCGCACGTTTTGCTTAATGCTTGCTGCAACCGGAAAGATGAAAACGTGCCTCATCGCTAAAGAACGCAAGAGCATCATATCAAGAACGACTTTGCGTATTGTCAAGAACGGCTTTGCATGCATTTTTTCGTGAAAGAAAATCGGTCGATTAAGTTTTTGCACCACTGCCAATTTATATGGATGAAAATGCAGTACTTTGGAAAGTACGACTCCAAGGAGAACGCGCTCCTCTCTCGTCCACTGCATGATCGGTATTAATCCTACATGGCATAAAATTTCCTTTCTTTTCCCCACTATTGCCGTGCGTACTTTGCAGATAGCAAGCTGTATACCGGCTGTCATGAATCTTTAAATGCCGCTCTTTTAAAACCTCCACCTTACCCATCTCGTAACAAATGTCGCTAGATGGCGCGCGTTTCAAGTAAGGAAGTTGTTAGCATAAATTTAGGTATTTTGGATAATGAAACTCGAAAGGCATACGAAACGAACGTGCGCCAAGTTATATATTGGCGAGAGAAAGTAAAGCTCGTGTGCAATGCAGTATATTTGATTTTCACCCTAGCTACTTGTACCTGGCCAAAGGTCTAATCCAGTAGTACTTTCTTCTCTTTCAGGTACGATGGCAAAGTATGTTCCTGTTTATTTTTCTTATTGCCTTATATAGGTAAGCCTGATGATATTTAGTACTGATGATGATTCTATGTAAGTTATTCTTTTGAATGCTTCAGTGTTTTTAATGTCCGTGAACATTATTACTTTTTGTTATGCTTAAGTTAAGCAAAATTATCCTATTTTATTAAAGATTTCGTAGTTAATCTTTTGACTTACGATTCTTTAATTCTGTGCTTGAGGAAACGTACTCATTACGCCTTCAGTGCTAATGCACATCCAACAGAAGTTTCCCTGCTGGACCCTGTATTTTAATGCGATGCATATATCGTTTTTAATTTTTAGTCATAACTAAATTCCCACTAATAATATAACGTAAGGTAATTTTACGCTAACCAATTGATTTTATCTTAAGGAGGTGCCTATTAAAGAATTAAAAATATTTTTAAATATTTTATACTGTGTTTGTGTTTAGCTTCATTTTTATCCATCCAAAGGAAGATGAAACGCTTTTCATGAGAGTGTAAGGTAAACATGACTTTCTGTGCTTTGCACTGATAAAACCAGGAAAACATCAAGTTTCATATTTATTTAAAAATTACGTCTATGTTTTGTATCACAAGAAACCGAAAAAAAATATTTATTTGAATATTTATGGCAGCGGTAGTTTACCGTTCTTTCTTTTGTTCACATTTCTGCTTCCATCTTTTTTCAAAAACTTAGCAAAAATAAGACATATTAATTAAAATCTCTTTCAACGATAATTTTCGCCTTAATCTTTCCGAGTGGCAACAGTGATACAACAGCATTATTGCTGATATAATGAGACAAAATTATCGATTTGATGCGATTTCATCAAAAAACGTAAGATAAAAGAACTCATTCCAATTTTGAAAAACTCCCTTCGAGGTACACTGGCTCTTGCCTAGATGCACCTATCTACCAAATTCGTAGCCCTGGGTCTATTAGCTTACACGCAGCTTGAACGAGAGGCGCACACACAGAAACTTCCTTTTTATTACGAGTAGAGTTATATATCAGAGCATCTTTCATTGCTATATATTCAAAGAATCCTTTAATAATATTTGTAACAATCATGTTACCAATAATTGTTTTTCGGCTTTTGTTGAATTACAACAAAGTTAATGAACACTTTTTAATAATGCTTATAAACCATAATCATTAGAGATATCAAATCTAGTTGTGCTAAAATCTTACGTGTGGATCTTATTTCCTTAAATTTGTTTTTTTTTTCTGCTGAAATCGTATTCGGGCCATTTCCAGAAATGGGCTTCTTTTTCTTGACAGTATTGTGTTACGTTTTTATACCAACACCGTTTATCGACAGCCTACTGGGCATACTTATTTGTTTTGCGACTGCCTTCATTTTGTTTCCTCGAAGAGAAGAGAGAACTGAGAAAATTAATGACGAAAACACCATTAACCATGATGAACTCAACTTTAATGACGGAAAGAAGGTACATAATACAGATTTCTTTGATTCATATGCTAATATTAATGAATTTAATGACGATTCTTTTGATGTGGATACAGACAATGACACCGATTTCCTCCAAGCTTCTAATGAATCTTTAGATGATGATCTTAATTTGCATATTGATAGTGACACTGACCACACTGACCTTTTTGCCAAAGATTTCGATAATAATTCCACTGATGTGTACCTTATCAGTGATGAAAATCAATTTAATTTCCGCCATCAAGAAACACTAAAGAATTTCGATTTTCCAAAACCTGATAACTCAGCTAATCAAACAGGCATGAATAGCAGTACACCAATCTTCAACCTGGAAGAACTCAGTTTGAATGCCTCTATTAAGTCATTGTATGCTGAATGCATTGTATCGCATAATGATCTTGGAGCACAAGGGGACATCGATTTCAACAACTTCATCAACACAAATAATGAACCAGAAATAAATGGCAAAATGGATCAAGCAGACAGAATAGAAGTGAAACCAATTCAAGAATTTCAAGAACGCCTTATTGATATCATCGTTGATACCGTCGCTGTTATCTACGTTGATAAAGAGAATACTCAACATCCTTCATCATATCCTAGCAGGCGTTTCACAATTTTAAACCTGAGAAAAGCCTTAATGAAATACCTTTGCTTTAAAAAATTCAAAAATAAACGTAACAGTTTAAAGCATCATATCAAGATCTGAGCTAAGTTTACATAATTTCAGCTTATGTTCGTCATAAATTTGTTCGGAATGACACTAGTCTTATTGACTGACTAAAAATTAGACATTGAGAGACCAAATGCTTACTATTTGACGATCGCATTGACTGAAAGTGACTGGCTAAAAATTGGAGAATGACCGACCAGTGACTAAGTTACGAACTCACTGACTGGCCAGTGACTCACTAAAAATTGTACATCGACTAACAGGGACTAAACGGTGACTGACTGAAAAATCGAGCTCATAAGCAGAAGTTATATTTATTTAATAAAAAAGAGATTAAGTGGAGAGCCAAGGAAGCGGCTTGAATGTGACTAAGCTGTGCATTTTAGCCAAAATTAAAGCTTTTAATTAAAGCTTAAGAATTTTTTATGTATATATTTGCAATTAATGCATTTTTCTACTATCTTTATATAATATTCCCTTTTTAATGCTTTTTATTTATTTATATTTTTATTTATTATATTTTTATTTATTTTTTTATATAATTTACTTTTATGTTTTTTGTATTTTCTTATTGTTACTTTTTCTATTTTATATTTGTTTCTTAATATTTTACTTTGCTTATCATTAATTTTATTATTATTAATATTATCACTATTATTTTTATATTTTTGAATTTTATTTACTTATTTCTAAATTTTTGATTTTATTTTACGTTAGGATTTCATTTATTATTATCATTTCAAAAAAATTTCGAACGCGTTATAAAGTTTAGACTTTTATTAAAAATTAAATGTAAAATTAACACTTTTGGCTCTCCAATAAAATTTTAATCATTCGTCTTTTCATCTCATTTGTATCAAAATCTTTCGTTTATTATTATTTATTTATGATTTACCATAATATTCAATTCTTGAAAAACTGCATGAATCATAAAATATTGGCCTTTCAAGCAAAGCTACGAGACTTCAGACTCCGCCCTAAGGGTATCCATTTCCTCGTAATCCATAAGTATATCCAGATCCCAGCGAAGATTTTAAACAAAGATTAATTTACTTAATAAATTCTTGTAATTTGAATTCGAATTTCATGTAACTCAAAACTTTCTTTAGGTAACCGACCTCTTTAGAAGGAGATTAATTCTTATATGTTTACAATTTGTATATTTTACTTTCGCATTTTTATTTTTCAAGTTTGTCCAACTATGAATTCTTATTTTAATTTGGATTATTTTTGATATTGTGTTAAATCTCTCATACAAAGTTAAGTTTATTAATATTGGTGAGGAATTCCCTTGCTTTGATTCCAAATTGGCTTTAGATGCTTTAAGTTTATTGGCTTTAGATGCTTTAAGTTTATCTGCCTTCTATCTCTCTATATATATATAAGACACATTCTAGGTCGCCCTATTCCGGTATCAAAAATGCAATCTAAATTTCGTTAATCGGCCCTGCAGAATGGGAGATACAAAACTGTCATCTTCTAGTTCCTTGTACGAATTAAAGGAAGAACTATAATTGCGAAAAATTTAGGATACCATATTTTAAGGAAAGAATTCATTTTTACCGCTTTAAATCAATTGGAATTACATTTTTGGCATAGTATCTGGACAGAATTAATATGGGGCCCTCTTTATAAATAACAGATTGCAAAATGGATTTAGAAAAGAGATTTTATGGTATTTTCCAGTATTTTCGTTTAGTGAGATACGTATCTCGAATAAATCGAGAATGAGTAGCCGTAGAATGTTCTTAGTATATGGGAGTGCTATAACGTCTATTTGTACTCCTCGCCTTTTCCTTGCAATCGGTCACTTTAACATGTATAAATATATAAATATATATATATACATTCCTGCCTTGTTACACCGGCTCGTTCAGCTCTGTATCTTTGTCCTTATATATTAGTAAATTTTGCATTTTTGCCTTTTAAAGTTATCGAATTAAGTTCATATGTTTCAGTTAAGGATTTTACACCTTTAGTGCATGCGATAGCTATCGAATTAGGAGCAATGTAAAAGTGATGGTAGGCGTATCGATGCCAAACACAGTTAGTAGAATAGGGAATGAAGTCATTTGGGGCGCAGATTTCCATGTCTTTTTGCAAAGTTAGACTAAACCTTAACTTTCAATATTGTATACCAAAATTTTGGTCTGTCTGCCTGTTTTCTGATTTGCTTGTTTGGAACCAGAAACTCTAATTTTAATTGTAAAAAATTGTTTTTAACTGCATTTAATGTTTTAGATTTTTATATATTTTACAATTTTCAATGAAGGTGCTTTGAATTTTCATGCGTTTTTCTCCGCTGCGAATTGAGAACTGATTTAATTGAAATATGCATATATATCTAATTAAAATTCGAGGACACAGATGCAATCGTGTGGTGGTCACACCAAATGTTCTGTTGGGTGAGTGTATCTAATTTACATATACGTTCATGTTAGGTAAGTAGTGAGGGAATGTGTTTATATATAAATAAGAATCAAAGGTTTTGAGTAGAAGAAAAGCCGATGTGAGACTTTTATATCCAATACAATATTCTCAAAAGCTTACATGGATTTTAGAGCAAAGACAAAAGAAACGTTTATTTAAACTCCCGCTTGCCTTAACTCTGTTATTGTGACCCAATAAGCAGTGAAGATAATAAGGAATTCCATTCTAAGTCTCATGAAATTTTTCAAGCATGTGTATAAGTGTTAGAACGATATTCAGCCAACAGCATTATGCAGGCGCATAATTTAGCTCTGTTGGTGCACCAAAGATGAAATATAAGTCACTTTCTCCTTTCCACTCTCTAGTCATAATCTGTTTTACGAGAAATTGACCATTGCACGAGCTAACTTAATTCCATTCCTGAATCCCTTAGTAACGTAGGCGCTCTGAACACCCCATGTTGACTCCAATTATTATACTTTATTATTGAGGAATGTAGAGAATTGAAACGTTATGTTCTATTCACTCGGTTTTCCATGTTCAGAATGTCTGTTATGATGGTCTTATGAAATGTCGTCGCCTGGTATGATGTCAGAATGTCGTCTGTTGTGACGGTTTTGTACGGAAGCATATTGTGGAGTTTATCATTTAAAGGCCTTCCTAGTCATAACTAAATTCCCACTAATAATATAACGTAAGGTAATTTTACGCTAACCAATTGATTTTATCTTAAGGAGGTACTTATTAAAGAATTAAAAATATTCTTAAATATTTTGTACTGTGTTTGCGTTTAGCTTCATTTTCACCCAGCCAAAGGAAGATGAAACGCTTTCCATGAGAGTGTAAGGTAAACATGACTTTCTGTGCTTTGCACTGATAAAACCAGGAAAACATCAAGTTTCATATTTGTTTAAGGATTATGTCTATGTTTTGTATCACAAGAAACCGGGGAAAAAATATTTATTTGAATATTTATGGCAGCGGTAGTTTACCGTTCGTTCTTTTGTTCACATTTCCGCTTCCACTTTTTTTCAAAAACATAGCAAAAATAAGAGATATTATCAGGTTCAATGTTCCGTCTTACTTTCTTTGGGAACATGCACAGACCTGACTCGGAACAGGGAGCTTACTAAGCTATGTTCAATAAATGTGGGAAGTAGACAAGATACACAGGAAGGGTATACGAAACCCTTTATTTTTTACTCTTTACAATAATTTCCGTACTTCGGAATACAGAGACCAATTACTTGTGGTCTGAACGTAAGAATATAAAAATATTTAACTAAACTCTAACTTAACTTTGGAATAATAAATAAGGGCCTACGTGGAAGATTTGCCTTATATTAACAGGAAGCCGTATGTAGTACAGAGAACTGTTAACACTACAATACGTTTAAAAATTATCACGAGGATTAAACCTCTGGCCTGGAAGGCAACCAGCAACTGAGTAAAACTGCTAAGGTAAGCGGCCTGCTTCGACTGACTCCTTCCTCTCTCTCGCTTGGCAAAAAGCCACAACTTAAGTACTTGGCGTTCGCCAGACAAATTTGCATAAATAAGTTAAAGCTTTTAATTCTGGCCGGAAGTAGAAAATAAGAAGTGATAGTAAAGATTTAAAATAAAAATAAACGTTAGTAAAACTTAAGATCCTTACATACTTCCCGCCAGAGTTAAATAGTTTGAAACTGATGTCTAAAACGACCTTGTTGAACAATTTTAGCTCTAGAATCTAACGCGAGGCCAATCTTTTACAAACATTTCTCACTAGAAACTAGAAATTTAAAAAAAAAAAATTGTTTTTACAATATCAGCTCCATGGACAACCAATTTTTCATCTGTACTGCATCCAAACAGGAGCTTTTAATCAAATCTGGTTCCTTCCAGAGATCTGGAAGGAAAACTAGTTTAATGAAATGTTACATAATGAAATGGCAAGTAACATAAATATTTACATTTCTCTTAACATTCTTATTTCATTCATGACTTTATTTTAATTATCTCTCCCCGTGCTCTCTGACATGTGTTGTAAAAGAACACCAAACACGAATGTGTTTATGTATACGTGTTCAACACTGCCTCCTACAATCAAAACACTAACGTGTTAAAATTCAACATAACAAGACCTCGTAACACACCCTATCTTCAACTCTGAACCCTGAGGTACTATTCTAAAAGTGGCTAACTCTGAAGTGCAGCATCAGAGAGCCTAACTACATTCATTCAACCTTTAACACATATTCACCATAATTTGGTCTTTTTTCAGTCACACGAATAAGTTTAAAATTTTTGGCATTACTTTCACTTTTACCATATCACAGTATTTCTTAACGTTTAAAATAACAGTTCACATTGTATATAAGAACATATTAACATGCCGTTAATTTTACGCATTTTAAAACATACATTAGTAGTACATTGTTAACTTCTATTCTTTTCCAAGCAAGTGCCAATTCTTCTACATTGAAATACTACATTTCAGAAAGTCTTTCAGACTAAAACTTCTTTCTTGCCAGAATGTTTTAAATAAAATTTATATAATAACTTTTACAATATTTAAGTATTTACACATTCCTATTATACATCAACTTTAGTTTTACGCGCGAGTAATTGAAAAACATAATACCAAAATCGGTAATAACTCATTTCTCGCCTTTTTGGCGATAAAGGTAGACCTCACATGAGGTAAAACTTCTTGAAATTTCCCACTTGCAGTAAGAATGAAAGATTAACTTAAGTTTGCAAAGTAACATAAAATTTTACTTATCTATGTGATATTCGGACATTCTTTTCTGAGCCCAGTCCTGGAAGGTAGCGCAGATTCTAGTTTGATTTATCCTCCTTCTTGTGCGAGCTCGCCCTTCAGTGCCTTCCTCTAGAAGCTTTCTTTTACCTCCAGTTTGGTCACCCTTGAATACCTTCTTTTCCGCCTCTGCCTTTGGTCTTGGCCGTTTGATGGCAGCTGGTCTTGGCGGAACCGGGACACTTCTTTCGCGTTCCTTCTTGGACCTCGTTGCTGGCCGTTCAAATTTTCCTTGTACCTTTTCCTCCGCCGCTGGTGGCCCTTCCGCAGTTCGGCGACATTTGCTGCGGAGAGTCCTGTCCGATGAGTAGATCTTCCGTTTGGGAGCCGGGTTATAGTTGCCGTTATTTCTTCTGGCTCTCTTTGCATTTGTCGTACTTCTCCCTTCTTCATTCTGGGGGTGTTCGTGAGCTCTATTTTCTGGACGGTGGAACAGCTTCTTTTTCTTGTTACCTTCAATTTTCCAGCGGGGAAACTTTCTTTTTAATTGCTCCTGCCTCCTAATGGCTTGTCCTTGTACTTGTCGTTGTTCCACCTCTGGAGCTTGTGCCTGCCGTGCCTGCTGTGCCGGATCCTGCAAAAGATCTTTGAAAATTTGCATTTTATTACGATCATAGTAGGGTTTATTTGATCAATGTTTGCGGAGCATGTTTCACCATTCCTGGCTTTTAACACCACTACAGCGTGAGTTATTTTTTCTATGACATATGGTCCTTCAAATCGTGAAAAACATTTGGCGGTTTTATCTTCTGGTGCTGAAGAAAGTGAATGCTTAATTTTTAACACTTCATCCCCTACTTTATAAGTTACTCCCCGTCGTTTCAAATCATAATAAAGTTTTTGTTTTCTCTGTGCTACTTCAGTAGTCTTTTTTGCTTCTTTAATTAATTTTTCTATATCACTCATTTTAAATTCTGGGACTCTTTGTTGCACATAAAATAATTTATCTAACGGCGTTATAATCTTTCTGCCTAAAAATAACTCAGCAGGAGTTTTGCCCGTTGTATCATACTTTGCAGTCCTAAGGGCGAAAGCAAATTCATTGATATAGTTATTGCAGCTTTTATGACAATTTTTAACATAACTGCGGATAATTTTCACTATATTTCTATTGACCCGTTCCGCTATATTTGATTGCGGCCGATACGGGACCATTTTTAAATGACGTATGCCCAGTTTTTGGCACGTGTCTTCAAATACATTACTTACAAATTGAGGACCATTATCCGATATAACTTTTAGGGGCGCCCCGTATTTTAAAATATATTTATTTAAAATAGAATCAGTAACTAATTTCGCGGAGGCTCGTTTTAAGGGAACAATTTCGGTCCACTTACTAAAATGATCAACCATAACAAGGAAATAGCGACTTTTATTTAACTGACTTTTTGGGAAAGGGCCCAATAAATCGATGCCAATTATTTCATTTGGAAATTCGGATTTAATACTATTTAGAAACCCGGCCGGGCGGAAATTAATATAATTAACTGCTTGACATGTTGGGCAGGACTGGACATACGCCCTTGTTAACTTTTGCAGTTCAGGAAAATAGACTTCCTCGCGTACGCGTTGTATAGTTTTTCGAAAACCAGCATGAGAAGCTAAATGGCTGTCATGCAACTCCTGCAGGATATTTAATCTAAGACTAGCTGGGATAACAGGTCGAAATTCGTTGTTGGAATTCGTAGTTTTTGTATAAAATAATAGACCATCTATTAGTTCGTAATGGGCCGCCCTATTTCTTATCGCCACAATATCTTGGTGGCTAAAATTTTCAGGATCCCTTAAATACTCATAAATGTTTCTAAATTCAGGATCTATACCCAGTTCGGTTATTACAGTTTCTCAGGTATTTATTGTACATGCTGTGAGCATTGCCACCTTTACAGTATTACCTTCTTCATCTATTTTAATTCTGGATAGGGCATCTGCTACGATATTTTCCTTTCCGGGGGTATGCTTGATTACCAGATTATATTCTTGTAGCTTGAGTGCCCATCTTATTAACCTTGGGGATAAGTTTTCCCCTGAGTACAATCTAGTTACCGCCGCATGATCAGAGTACATTGTTATTGGCGCCTTTCCAAAATAGACTCGGAACTTTTGCACTGCTAACAGAACTGCAAGTGCCTCTCTCTCGGTCGCGGAATAGTTTCTTTGTGTTTCATTTAAAGTTCGGCTAAAAAATGCCACGGCTGCTGATTTTGCGAAAGTACCGCTCCTACCGCATAATCCGAAGCATCCGCTGAAATTTCTAAATTCTCATCCTTTTCAGGAAATTTCAACACAGGGGCTTGCGTTAATGCTTGCTTTAATTTTTCGAACGCACTATTGGCTTCGGCCGTCCACGAGAATCTTGCCTTTTTCCTTTTTAATTTTAACAATGGTTCAGCAATAGCTGCAAAATCTTTTACAAAGGACCTATAATATGAACAAAGTCCTAGAAAAGAAGAGAGCTTCTTCGCCGTGTTTGGAGTCGGATACTTTTGTACAGCAATTATTTTTGATTCGTCTGTCTCGATTCCTTTCTGAGATATTTTGTAACATAAATATTTTAATTCAGGGGCTGCAAATTTGCACTTTTCGACATTAACTTTTAGACCGGCCTCATTTAATAAAGAAAACACCTGTCTTAAATCCTGTACATGTTGGTCGAGATTATCACTAGTAATAATGATATCGTCTAAATAGATAAATGTGGACTTTCCAATAACAGGCCTTAACACAATGTCCATACATCGCTGAAATGTTGCCGGTGCCCCTGAAAGGCCAAACGGAATACGCAGGAATGCATAAGTGCCAGACTTGGTCATAAAAGCAGTCTTAGGCACGTCCTCAGGCCTAAGCCCTATTTGAAAATAACCAGTCGTTAAGTCTAAAGTCGTCATATATTTGGTCGACGTTATGTTCCTTAGAATTTCTTCAATAATAGGTAACGGATATACCGGATATTTAGTTATGGAATTTAATTTACGGTAGTCAATCGCGAATCGCCACCTTTTTGGATGTGTCAATGGATAGTCATTATTTTTCTTACATAAAACCACCAGGCTTGCATAACTACTTGAGATGGGCGTTATGATCTTTTTCGCTGATGTGCCATTCTATAATTTTTTCCTTATTCTTATCATACCGGTATGCTTTGTGGCGAACTGGCATTGAATCTCCGGTGTCAATACTATGGTTAGTAACTTGAGTAAATACCTGGAATATCACTAAATAACGAAGCAAATTCACTTACCACTTGTCAGATTCTTCGTTGCTCTTCATTAGGCAGGTGGTCAAGGTTTAACATCGGCGGTTCAGCCTTTTCTTCTCGAACTGGTTTCATCGTCAGCTTAAGGGACGCTTCATTAAAATCCAGCGTTGCTTGTGCCTCTGAAAGAAAATCTATTCCTAAGATAATATGTGCTTGCAGATTCTTTACTATGAAAAACATAACATTTACTTGTTCGTCCTTGATACGGATGTATAGCGGTAATTTACCTATGCACTTACATCTTTCTCCTTGCGCAGCTAACACTGTCGTATTATCCGAATTATATATGCGATATTTACGAAAATACTTCATAAAAAAATCTTCTGCCACACAGGAACACTGCGCGCCTGTATCCAGGAGTGCGGTGGCTGGGATATTATTCACCAGCACTTCAATCTTCGGAAGAGTCAAATTTTTCACCATTACTGTATTTAACTTGAAGGAAGAGGGGTTTTCTTCGCCTACGGATTTCCGCACCCTCCCGTCAGCAGAAATCCGTTTTAGTTTAAATCATGTTTAATTTCCATGCTTTCCTTCTTTTTCCACTGGCCTTGAGACTTTTTTCCTGGATTGCTATTGAACTGTCGACGTTCGCCGGCTGTTTTTGAATGCTCGGCTTTCCTTGCCCACTGATTCGCTTTGCTTCCGTAGCCGTGTGCTTGACTTTGCTGTGGTCTTGGCTCACCAAATTGGTTTCGTTGTTGACATTGGCGTTTTCTTTCAATGTCCGCCGTTCTTCTACTTTCAAACTGGTTGCTAGCTCAAATAACTTTTCCAGTGTAGTCGGATTCCTTAATTCAATAAAGTTATGCACTAGGGGAAGTAACCTCGGCAAAATCACTTGAATTATCACAGGATCCGGACGGTTTCCATACAAGAGTTTGAAGACGTCATTTTTTCTTAAAATAAAGCTTGAGAGATTTTCGATTCTTTGCTGATATATGCTCAAAAGTTCCGTTTCTAATTTCGCACGATCCCTTACGACAGGGAAGGCTTTTAATAGGCAGTCTTGAAATTTTCGTAAGTATAGGTGGGACTTCCTGCTTGACCCAGGTTTCCTGCTCCCTTTCCTGCTTGACTTCTGCCTATACATTTGAACCAGTTAAGCGCTTGGCCCCTCAAAGCGCTGGTAGCTAAGGTAACTTTTTGAAGCTCGTGCACGAGGTAGAGCATGAAGTGGTCATCAAAGTTTTCCAAAAAACTGGTTACCGGTAAGTTTCCATTAAATGTTGCTTCTGGTTTCATCGAACCGCGCATGGTCTGGACGATGTAACCAAATCCTTCCAGGGCGGCAGCTGGCATTTCTGGATTCTGAGCCGCTTCTGCAGGCAGCACGATTTCTTCTTGAAACTCGGCCATGGTTATTCTTCTTCGTAGGGCGCCACTATCAGGTTCAATGTTCCGTCTTACTTTCTTTGGGAACATGCACAGACCTGACTCGGAACAGGGAGCTTACTAAAGCTATGTTCAATAAATGTGGGAAGTACACAAGATACACAGGAAGGGTATACGAAACCCTTTATTTTTCACTCTTTACAATAATTTCCGTACTTCGGAATACAGAGACCAACTACTTGTGGTCTGAACGTAAGAATATAAAAATATTTAACTAAACTTTGGAATAATAAAGAAGAGCCTACGTGGAAAATTGGCCTTATATTAACAGGAAGCCGTATGTAGTACAGAGAACTGTTAACACTACAATACGTTTAAAAATTATCACGAGGATTAAACCTCTGGCCTGGAACGCAACCAGCAACTGAGTAAAACTGCTAAGGTAAGCGGCCTGCTTCGACTAACTCCTTCCTCTCTCTCGCTTGGCAAAAGACCACAACTTAAGTACTTGGCGTTCGCCAGACAAATTTGCATAAGTAAGTTAAAGCTTTTAATTCTGGACGGAAGTAGAAAATAAGAAGCGATAGTAAAGATTTAAAATAAAAATAAACGTTAGTAAAACTTAAGATCCTTACAATATTAATTAAAATCTCTTTCAACGATAATTTTCGCCTTAATCTTTCCTAGTGGCAACAGTTCTGATACAATCAGCAATGGCAACAGTGATACAACAGCATTATTGCTGATATAATGAGAGAGAATTATCGATTTGATGCGATTTCATCAAAAAACGTAAGATAAAAGAACTCATTCCAATTTTGAAAAACTCCCTTCGAGGTACACTGGCTCTTGCCTAGATGCACCTATGTACCAAATTCGTAGCCCTGGGTCTATTAGCTTACAAGCAGCATGAACGAGAGGCGCACACACAGAAACTTCCTTTTTATTACGAGTAGAGTTATATATCAGAGCATCTTACATTGCTATATATTCAAAGAATCCTTTAATAAGATTTGTAACAATTATGTTACCAATAATTCTTTTTGGGCTTTTGTTGAATTACAACAAAGTTAATGAATACTTTTTAACAATGCTTATAAACCATAATCATTAGAGATATCAAATCTAGTGGTGCTAAAATCTTACCTGTGGAACTTATTTCCTCAAATTTGTTATCTTTACTGCTGAAATCGTATTCGGGCCATTTCCGGAAATGGGCTTCATTTTGTTGACAGTATTGTGCTACGTTTTTATACCAACACCGTTTATCGACAGCCTACTGGGCATACTTATTTGTTTTGCGACTGCCTTCATTTTGTTTCCTCGAAGAGAAGAGAGAACTGAGAAACGTTTTGACGAAAACACCATTAACCATGATGAACTCACCTTTAATGACGGAAAGAACGTACATAATATAGATTTCCTTGATTCATATGCTAATATTAATGAATTTAATGACGATTCTTTGATGTGGATACAGACAATGACACCGATTTCCACCAAGCTTCTAATGAATCTTTTGATGATAATCTTAATTTGCATATTGATAGTGACACTGACCACATCGACCTTTTTGCCAAAGATTTCGATAATAATTCCACTGATGTGTACCTTATCAGTGATGAAAATCAATTTTATTTCCGCCATCAAGAAACACTAATGAATTTCGATTTTCCAAAACCTGATAACTCAGCTAATCAAACAGGCATGAAGAGCAGTACACCAATCTTCAACCAGGAAGAAATCAGTTTGAATTCCTCTATTAAGCCATTGTATGCTGAATGCATTGTATCGCATAATGATCTTCGAGCCCAAGGGGACATCGATTTCAACAACTTCATCAACACAAATAATGAACCAGAAATAAATGGCAAAATGGATCAAGTAGACAGAATAGAAGTGAAAAAAATTCAAGAATTTCAAGAACGCCTTATTGATATCGTCGTTGATACCGTCGCTGTTATCTACGTTGATAACGAGAATACTCAACATCCTTCATCACATCCTAGCAGGCGTTTCACAATTTCAAACCTGAGAAAAGCCTTAATGAAATACCTTTGCTTTAAAAAATTCAAAAATAAACATAACAGTTTAAAGCATCATATCAAGATCTGAGCTAAGTTTACATAATTTCAGCTTATGTTCGTCATAAATTTGTCCGGAATGACACTAGTCTTATTGACTGACTAAAGGTTAGACACTGAGAGACCAAATGCTTACTATTTGACGATCGCATTGAGTGAAAGTGACTGGCTAAAAATTGGAGAATGACCGACCAGTGACTGTCTAAGTTATGAAATCACTGACTGGCCAGTGACTCACTAAAAATTGTACATCGACTAACAGGGACTAAACGGTGACTGACTGAAAAATCGAACTCATAAGCAGAAGTTATATTTATTTAATAAAAAAGAGATTAAGTGGAGAGCCAAGGAAGCGGCTTGAATGTGACTAACTGTGCATTTTAGCCAAAATTAAAGCTTAAGAATTTTTTATGTATATATTTGCAATTAATGCATTTTTCTACTATCTTTATATCATATTCCCTTTTTAATGCTATTTTGTTTTTATTTATTTATTTATATAATTTACTTTTATGTTTTTTGTATTTTCTTATTGTTACTTTTTATATTTTATATTTGTTTCTTAATATTTGTTTCTTAATATTTTACTTTGCTTATCATTAATTTTATTATTATTAATATTATCACTATTATTTTTATATTTTTGAATTTTATTTACTTATTTCTAAATTTTTGATTTTATTTTACGTTACTATTTCATTTATTATTATCATTTCAAAAAAATTTCGAACGCGTTATAAAGTTTAGACTTTTATTGAAAATTAAATGTAAAATTAACACTTTTGGCTCTCCAATAAAATTTTAATCATTCGTCTTTTCCTCTCATTTGTATCAAAGTCTTTCGTTTATTATTATTTATTTATGATTTACCATAATATTCAATTCTTGAAAAACTACATGAGTCATAAAATATTGGCCTTTCAAGCAAAACTACGAGACTTCAGACTCCGCCCTAAGGGTATCCATTTCCTCGTATTCCATAAGTATATTAGGATCCCAGCGAATGATTTTAAACAAAGAATAACTTACTTAATAAATTCTTGTAATTTGAATTCGAATTTCATGTAACTCAAAACTTTCTTTAGGTAACCGACCTCTTTAGAAGGAGATTAATTCTTATATGTTTACAATTGGTATATTTTACTTTCGCATTTTTATTTTTCAAGTTTGTTCAACTATGAATTCTTATTTTAATTTGGATTATTTTTGATATTGTGTTAAATCTCTCATACAAGGTTAAGATTATTAATATTGGTGAGGAATTCCCTTGCTTTGTTTCCAAATTAATATTGGCTTTAGATGCTTTAAGTTTAACTGCCTTCTATCTCTCTCTCTATAAATATAAGATACATTCTCGGACGTCCTTTTCCGGTATGAAAAATGCAATCTAAATTTCGTTAATCGGCCCTGCAGAATAGAAGATACAAAACTGTCACCTTCTAGTTCCTTGTACGAATTAAAGGAAGAACTATAATTGCGAAAAATTTAGGATACCATATTTTAAGGAAAGTATTCATTTTTACCGCTTTAAATCAATTGGAATGACTTTTTTGGCATAGTATCTGGACAGAATTAATATGGGGCCCTCTTTATAAATAACAGATTGTAAAATGGATTTAGAAAAGAGATTTTATGGTATTTTCAAGTATTTTCGTTTAGTGAGATACGTAACTCGAATAAATCGAGAATGAGTAGCCGTAGAATGTTCTTAGTATATGGGAGTGCTATAACGTCTATTTGTACTCCTCGCCTTTTCCTTGCAATCGGTCACTTTAACATGTATAAATATATATATATATATATATATATATATTCCTGCCTTGTTACACCGGCTCGTTCAGCTCTGTATTTTTGTCCTTATATATTAGTAAATTTTGCATTTTTGCCTTTTAAAGTTATCGAATTAAGTTCATATGTTTCAGTTAAGGATTTTACACCTTTAGTGCATGCGATAGCTATCGAATTATGAGCAATGTAAAAGTGATGGTAGGCGTATCGATGCCAAACACAGTTAGTAGAATAGGGAATGAAGTCATTTGGGGCGCAGACTTCCATGTCTTTTTTACAAAGTGAGACTAAACCTCAAGTTTCAAAATTGTATACCAAAATTTTGGTCTGTCTGCCTGTTTTCTGATTTGCTTGTTTGGAACCAGAAACTCTAATTTTAATTGTAAAAAATTGTTTTTAACTGCATTTAATGTTTTAGATTTTTATATATTTTACAGTTTTCAATGAAAGTGCTTTGAATTTTCATGCATTTATCTCCGCTGCGAAATGAGAACTGATTTAATTGAAATATACATATATATCTAATTAAAATTCGAGGACACAGGTGCAATCGTGTGGTGGTCACGTCAGATGTTCTGTTGGGTGAGTGTATCTAATTTACATATACGTTCCTGTTAGGTAAGTAGTGAGGGAATGTGTTTATATATAAATAAGAATCAAAGGTTTTGAGTAGAAGAAAAACCGATGTGAGACTTTTATATCCAATACAATATTCTCAAAACCTTACAAGGATTTTAGAGAAAAGGCAAAAGAAAAGTTTAATTAAACTCCCGCTTGCCTTAACTCTGTGATTGTGACCCAATAAGCAGTGAAGATAATAAGGAATTCCATTCTAAGTCTCATGAATTTTTTCAAGTATGTGTATAAGTGTTAGAATGATATTCTGCCAACAGCATTATGCAGGCGCATAATTTAGCTCTGTTGGTGCACCAAAGATGAAATATAAGTCACTTTCTCCTTTCCACTCTCTAGTCATAATCTGTTTTACGAGAAAGTGACCACTGCACGAACTAACTTAATTCCATTCCTGAATCCCTTAGTAACGAAGGCGCTCTGAACACCCCATGTTGACTCCAATTATTATACTTTATTATTGAGGAATGTAGAGAATTGAAACGTTATGTTCTATTCACTCGGTTTTCCATGTTCAGAATGTCTGTTATGATGGTCTTATGAAATGTCGTCGCCTTGTATGATGTGAGAATGTCGTCTGTTGTGACGGTTTTGTACCGAAGCATATCGTGGAGTTTATCATTTAAAGGCCTTCCTAGTCATAACTAAATTCCCACTAATAATATAACGTAAGGTAATTTTACGCTAACCAATTGATTTTATCTTAAGGAGGTGCCTATTAAAGAATTGAAAATATTTTTAAATAATTTGTACTGTGTTTGCGTTTAGCTTCATTTTCACCCAGCCAAAGGAAGATGAAACGCTTTCCATGAGAGTGTAAGGTAAACATGACTTTCTGTGCTTTGCACTGATAAATCCAGGAAAACATCAAGTTTCATATTTATTTAAGGATTACGTCTATGTTTTGTATCACAAGAAACCGAAAAAAAAATATTTATTTGAATATTTATGGCAGCGGTAGTTTACCGTTCGTTCTTTTGTTCACATTTCCGCTTCCACCTTTTTTCAAAAACATAGCAAAAATAAGAGATATTAATTAAAATCTCTTTCAACGATAATTTTCGCCTTAATCTTTCCGAGTGGCAACAGTTCTGATACAATCAGCAATGGCAACAGTGATACAACAGCATTATTGCTGATATAATGAGAGAGAATTATCAATTTGATGCGATTTCATCAAAAAACGTAAGATAAAAGAACTCATTCCAATTTTCGAAAATTCCCTTCGAGGTACACTGGCTCTTGACTAAATGCACCTATGTACCAAATTCGTAGCCCTGGGTCTATTAGCTTACAAGCAGCATGAACGAGAGGCGCACACACAGAAACTTCCTTTTTATTACGAGTAGAGTTATATATCAGAGCATCTTACATTGCTATATATTCAAAGAATCCTTTAATAATATTTGTAACAATCATGTTACCAATAATTGTTTTTGGGCTTTTGTTGAATTACAACAAAGTTAATGAATACTTTTTAACAATGCTTATAAACCATAATCATTAGAGATATCAAATCTAGTGGTGCTAAAATCTTACGTGTGGATCTTATTTCCTTAAATTTGTTATCTTTACTGCTGAAATCGTATTCGGGCCATTTCCAGAAATGGGCTTCTTTTTGTTGACAGTATTGTGTTACGTTTTCATACCAACACCGTTTATCGACAGCCTACTGGGCATACTTATTTGTTTTGCGACTGCCTTCATTTTGTTTCCTCGAAGAGAAGAGAGAACTGAGAAAAGTAATGACGAAAACTCCATTAACCATGATGAACTCAACTTTACTGACGGAAAGAAGGTACATAATATAGATTTCCTTGATTCATATGCTAATATTAATGAATTTAATGGCGATTCTTTTGATGTGGATACAGACAGTGACACCGATTTCCTCCAAGCTTCTAATGAATCTTTTGATGATAATCTTAATTTGCATATTGATAGTGACACTGACCACATCGACCTTTTTGCCAAAGATTTCGATAATAATTCCACTGATGTGTGCCTTATCAGTGATGAAAATCAATTTAATTTCCGCCATCAAGAAACACTAAAGAATTTCGATTTTTCAAATCCTGATAACTCAGCTAATCCAACAGGCATGAAGAGCATTACACCAATCTTCAACCAGGAAGAACTCAGTTTGAATGCCTCTATTAGGTCATTGTATGCTGAACGCATTGTATCGCATAATGATCTTGGAGCACAAGGGGACATCGATTTCAACAACTTCATCAACACAAATAATGAACCAGAAATAAATGGCAAAATGGATCAAGTACACAGAATAGAAGTGAAACCAACTCAAGAATTTCAAGAACGCCTTATTGATATCGTCGTTGATACCGTCGCTGTTATCTACGTTGATAACGAGAATACTCAACATCCTTCATCACATCCTAGCAGGCGTTTCACAATTTCAAACCTGAGAAAAGCCTTAATGAAATACCTTTGCTTTAAAAAATTCAAAAATAAACATAACAGTTTAAAGCATCATATCAAGATCTGAGCTAAGTTTACATAATTTCAGCTTATGTTCGTCATAAATTTGTTCGGAATGACACTAGTCTTATTGACTGACTAAAAGTTAGACATTCAGAGACAAAAGGCTTACTATTTGACGATCGCATTGAGTGAAAGTGACTGGCTAAAAATTGGAGAATGACCGACCAGTGACTGTCTAAGTTACGAACTCACTGACTGGCCAGTGACTCACTAAAAATTGTACATCGACTAACAGGGACTAAACGGTGACTGACTGAAAAATCGAGCTCATAAGCAGAAGTTATATTTATTTAATAAAAAAGAGATTAAGTGGAGAGCCAAGGAAGCGGCTTGAATGTGACTAACTGTGCATTTTAGCCAAAATTAAAGCTTAAGAATTTTTTATGTATATATTTGCAATTAATGCATTTTTCTACTATCTTTATATCATATTCCCTTTTTAATGCTATTTTATTTTTATTTATTTATTTATATAATTTACTTTTATGTTTTTTGTATTTTCTTATTGTTACTTTTTCTATTTTATATTTGTTTCTTAATATTTTACTTTGCTTATCATTAATTTTATTATTATTATTATTATCACTATTATTTTTATATTTTGAATTTTATTTACCTTTTTCTAAATTTTTGATTTTATTTTACGTTACGATTTCATTTATTATTATCATTTCAAAAAAATTTCGAACGCGTTATAAAGTTTAGACTTTTATTGAAAATTAAATGTAAAATTAACACTTTTGGCTCTCCAATAAAATTTTAATCATTCGTCTTTTCATCTAATTTGTATCAAAGTCTTTCGTTTATTATTATTTATTTATGATTTACCATAATATTCAATTCTTGAAAAACTGCATGAATCATAAAATATTGACCTTTCAAGCAAAACTACGACACTTCAGACTCCGCCCTAAGGGTATCCATTTCCTCGTAATCCATAAGTATACCAGGATCCCAGCGAATGATTTTAAACAAAGAATAACTTACCTAATAAATTCTTGTAATTTGAATTCGAATTTCATGTAACTCAAAACTTTCTTTAGGTAACCGACCTCTTTAGAAGGAGATTAATTCTTATATGTTTACAATTTGTATATTTTACTTTCGCATTTTTATTTTTCAAGTTTGTTCAACTATGAATTCTTATTTTAATTTGGATTATTTTTGATATTGTGTTAAATCTCTCATACAAGGTTAAGATTATTAATATTGGTGAGGAATTCCCTTGCTTTTATTCCAAATTAATATTGGCTTTAGATGCTTTAAGTTTATCTGCCTTCTATCTCTCTCTCTATAAGTATAAGACACATTCTAGGACGTCCTTTTCCGGTATGAAAAATGCAATCTAAATTTCGTTAATCGGCCCTGCAGAATGGGAGATACAAAACTGTCACCTTCTAGTTCCTTGTACGAATTAAAGGAAGAACTATAATTGCGAAAAATTTAGGATACCATATTTCAAGGAAAGTATTCATTTTTACCGCTTTAAATCAATTGGAATGACTTTTTTGGCATAGTATCTGGACAGAATTAATATGGGGCCCTCTTTATAAATAACAGATTGTAAAATGGATTTAGAAAAGAGATTTTATGGTATTTTCAAGTATTTTCGTTTAGTGAGATACGTATCTCGAATAAATCGAGAATGAGTAGCCGTAGAATGTTCTTAGTATATGGGAGTGCTATAACGTCTATTTGTACTCCTCGCCTTTTCCTTGCAATCGGTCACTTTAACACGTATAAATATATATATATATATATATATATATATATATATATATATATATATATATATGTAGTGCCGATCGCTTGGAGCTGTGATGAAAACCAGATGCCGTGACGTCATTCTCTCTACGAACTGCGAAGGCGCCAAGCAAAAATTAGGGGAATTACCGTTTTGAGATTATAGACGATTGACGTGGGAGCAGAGACGCTGCTTCTGTTGCAAAAGAACTTTGACGAATCATTACTTGTTTAATTCTCTTAAATGTTAAGTTTATGTAATAATCGTTTGTCTAATTAAAATGTCTTTCGTTAATTAATTTGTTCATCGTTTAAAATCTCCAAAAAAATTTTCTCAGAAGTGGGAAAGCACTTCAGCACTCGAATGAACTGTAGTTTTACCTGCTTTCCTGGATTACTACCGTTTTGAAGAATAACTGTTGCTGTGCTGGACTATTTTGCGATGTATAATCAACTATGTTTCGAACAAAAACCTCATCAAACTCCTAGGAATGTATGCTGATTTACCTGAACTGAAACTGCGTAATAGTGAGTAAATAGTGTGCTGCTCTATTAAAGACTGGAATTAATTTTAATAATACTGGATGTCAAGTGTCAAGACTTGAATTGTGGCCAAAAATCAATCGGACATAACCTGTTTCTACTCGCCTTTTGTCGACACCATTTGTGATCCATTGGATGGTATGGAAGTAATTTGTTTCGTTTCTGTTTCCGGATTATAGAGCCAGGAACATCGTGGATTACCATTATATGAAGTGAGTGATTTTCTCAATTTTATTAACTATGTTTCTAATTGATGTGCCGGGAATGGAAGATGTCCTGAAAAGTGAAAAAGCGCATAATGTAAAATTATTACACAAAATAATATTTAACGATGTGGGCGACAGAAATAATCGAAAAAGGTTAAGACAATTTAGTGGTTTCTCTTTAGAAGAGAATAGTAAAGAACTTAATGAAAAACTCGAAAAAATCAAACAAGATTTTCAGGCTTATGAATTAATTTCCATTGCCAATGTTTTATGCATTGATAGCTCTGGCACACAAGATGACTTAGCAACCCGAATTGTTTGTTATCTGAATAATTTAGAATTGCTTAAAAATAATGTAATTTTAGAAGAAAGTGAAAACGAAAGTGATTTAGAGGGTGTGGATGGTGGGGATAAAAATGAAGTAGATGATGATGTTCGAGATGAAACGAAACTAAGAAACAATTCTGGTGCCACAGTGAGACAACTTCCTTCTCAATGTGCTAATGATAATATTCTTAGTACAATTGAAAACAAGTCGAATGTATTTCATAACTGTAGTATAAATGTTACTATTGAAGACATCAAATCTTTTGTTGCTCAATTTGATGGCCAAAACCACGAAAATGTCAGTAGTTGGGTCGAAAGTTTTGAAGATGCAGCTACCATTCTTCAGTTAAATGATTTACAAAAACTGATTTTTGCTAAACGCCTGATGACAGGCAAAGCAAAACTATTTGTTCTTAGTGAACCAAAGTTGAACTCATGGCAAATTTTTAAGAATGCTATTCTTGATGAATTCCGGTCCAGCTGCAATTCGGCCGAACTGCATGAGTTATTATCAAAACAAAAAATGAAGAGCAATGAAACATTTGATGAGTTTTTTTTAAATATGAAAAGAATTGCTAAAAATGGACAAATTGAAGATGTTGCTTTAATACGATATGTTATAGATGGTATACCAGGCTCCGCGTTTAAAAAATCTTGCTTGTATGGGTCACAAACATTAACTGATTTTAAGAACAAATTGAAGCTTTATCAACAGATATGTGATGATGAAGAAAAGTCGCGAACGTCTAAAACAAAATTTGAAAGTAAACAAAAAATTGAATCTAGACATAAATATGACACAAAAAATTCTGTTAACCAAACAAAGCGTAACGTAACCGATAGTCGAGGAACAATTCCTGAAATTAAACGCAATACAACCTGTTTCAACTGCGGTAAAAGCGGTCATATTTCCAAACAATGTGTTCATAAAGATAAGGGAGTCAAGTGTTTTAAATGTAAAGAATTTGGGCACCGAAGTTTCGAATGCTCAAATACGAATTCGAAACCAGAAGTATCAACCGTGAATATTGATGTAGTCTCGAAGTTGACCAAAGAAGTAAAAATTAATGATGTATATGTAACCGCGTTAATAGACACAGGAAGTCAAACTACTTTGTTATGTAGATCGACTTTTGATAAACTGAATATCGAAGGCCTCGTGCCCGTAAGTTCAACGCTGAGTGGGTTCGGTAAATGTCAAGTAAAACCTCTAGGTTTTTTTAAAGGTAATATTAAAATTAATGATTTCCAGTGTAGTGCAGATATTTGTGTTGTAGACAACAATGTAATGACACATGAAGCCATTTTAGGCTTAAACGTAATATTAAAAGGTGAAATATTAATAAATGAAAATGGGGTTACCATAAAAAGTAAGTCACAGAGTGTAGAGAAAGTAAATATTATATCTGTTTTACCTGTTGACCTAGCTAGTAACGAAGACGAAATAAACATTGCACCTAGTGTTCCAAACTACTTTAAAGAGACTGTTCAACAGTTAGTTTCGAACTATATGCCACGTAAGACCAAATCTACGGACATACAGTTAAAAATTTGCGTTAAAAATAACGAACCAGTATCGCATCAACCGCGTAGATTACCGTTTGCGGAAAAGAAAATTGTTGAAACCCAAATATCCGAGTGGCTAAAGTCAGGAATTATAGAACAGAGTTCTTCGGAATATTCCAGCCCATTGGTCATCGTTAAAAAGAAAGACGGGACACCAAGAGTTTGCGTTGATTATCGTCGTTTAAACAAAGTTGTCGTAAAGGATAGATTTCCCCTTCCCCTGATTGAGGATATCCTAGAATATCCTAGACCGCCTTCAAGAAGCACGTATTTTCAGCACTATTGATCTCAAAAATGGCTTTTTTCACGTGGACGTCGAAAAAGAAAGTCGGAAGTACACATCATTTGTTACGCATGAAGGACAGTACCAGTTTTTGAAAGTGCCGTTTGGACTCTGTAACTCACCAGCTGTCTTCCAGAGATTCATAAATACCATTTTCCGACCGTTAGTTAACGATGGCATCGTTTTGCCGTACATGGACGATATCATCATTTTGTCCGCCTCATACGAAGAGGGAATCGAGAGGCTGAGTCAAGTTTTAAATCTAGCGAGTGAATACGGATTGGAAATAAATTTTAAAAAATCGCAATTCTTAAAGAAACGAATTGACATTTTAGGTCATGTCATAGAAGAGGGTAAAATTTTCCCATCCACCTTGAAGACGCAAGCTGTTATAAATTTCCCTGAACCATCTAATTTAAAACAGATACAGAGTTTTCTTGGGCTGACAGGGTATTTCAGAAAATTTATTAATAAATACTCTATAATTGCCAAGCCACTTAGCGACCTGCTAAAAAAGGGTAATAAGTTCGAATTCGGTGAAGAACCAAAGATCGCATTCAATCGTTTGAAATCAGCGCTAGCTGAGAAGCCTGTACTTGCAATTTATAACCCTAATTTTGAAACCGAACTACACACAGACGCCAGTATAGAAGGATATGGGGCGATTCTAATGCAGAAACCCCCAGGTGATAGCAGTTTTCACCCGACTTATTTTATGAGTAGGAAAACCTCTGATGCAGAGAAAAAGTACTCAAGTTACGAGTTGGAGGTCCTCGCGATCGTAGAAGCACTGAAAAGGTTCCGTGTTTACCTTTTGGGAATTTCATTTAAGATAGTGATGGACTGTTCAGCATTTCAACGGACGATGGAAAAAAGAGATTTAGCGACGCGTGTTGCTCGTTGGGCTCTGTTGTTACAGGAATTCGATTATGTTATAGAGCATCGTAAAGGTTTTAGAATGCCACATGTAGATGCTCTAAGTAGAGCTCCTGTAAACGTCTTATGCATTTCTATTGAAAATATCTTACCTAAATTAAAACTTGCTCAGGAAAATGACACTGAAATAAAAACCATTAAGGAATTATTGAAAATCTCAAGTTATGAAAATTATTGTAATAGAAATGGCGTACTATACAAGTTTATTGACGGTAAAGAATTGATAGTCGTACCGGAAAGTATGCAGACTGAAATCATAAAAGATGCTCACGAGAAAGGGCACACCGGTATCAAACATACAGAGAAACACCTGGATGAATACTATTTCATTCCCAAACTTCGGCAGAAGATAGAAAACGTTATCGCGAATTGCGTTCATTGCATCTTAATAAATCGTAAAGCTGGGAAAAAGGAAGGATTTTTACATCCGCGATTCAAAGAGGACATTCCGTTGCATACTGATCATATAGATCACTTGGGTCCTCTGGAAAGTACCCATAAAAACTACAAGCACCTATTAGTAGTGGTCGACGCCTTTACTAAATTTACTTGGATTTATCCAACAAAATCTACGACCTCAGCTGAGGTGATAGCGAAGTTAGAGAATCAGAAGGCCATTTTTGGAAGCCCTTGTCAGATCATTTCTGATAGAGGAACGGCTTTCACATCCAGTGAGTTTTCTGACTACTGTGCTAAAGAAGATATTAAACATCATCTAATCACCACAGGCCTGCCGAGAGCAAATGGACAAGTCGAACGAATCAACCAAGTCATTATATCAGTATTAGCGAAACTGTCCTTAAAAAAACCAACCGAATGGTATAAACACACACACGAAGTTCCGAGAACGCTCAACTCAACATATCAAAGAAGCATTAACACCACCCCGTTCGAATTACTCTTCGGTACTAAAATGAACAGTAAGGGCATCGATCACCTCAAAGAACTGATAGAAAGTGAGTTTCAATCTCAATTCGAGTCTCAAAGAGAAGAATTACGAAAGCAAGCCAAGAGGCAAATTTTCCAAGTCCAACAGGAAAATAAAAAGACATATAATGCCAAAAGAAGACAAGCACAGCCGTACAAAGTTGGTGACTTAGTGGCAATCAAAAGGACTCAATTCGGACCACACTTAAAATTAAGAGCGAAGTATTTCGTACCTTATAAGATCACGAAAGTTAGGGTGGCAACACCTATGACGTAATAAAGGAAGGATGCCATGAGGGTCCCATATGCACCACCAGATGTGCCGAATTCCTCAAGAAATGGACGGCGCTTTAAAATTTTTCACGAACACTTATTTCTGTTATTGTATATTCTTGCTTGTTGCTTTTTTTTTTTTTTTTTTTTTTTTTTTTTTTTTTGTATTTTGCAGTGTCCTGGACGGCCAGTCCACCCTCGGATGGCCGAAATGTAGTGCCGATCGCTTGGAGCTGTGATGAAAACCAGATGCCGTGACGTCATTCTATCTACGAGTTGCGAAGGCGCCAAGCAAAAATTAGGGGAATTACCGTTTTGAGATTATAGACGATTGACGTGGGAGCAGAGACGCTGCTTCTGTTCAAAAAGAACTTTGACGAATCATTACTTGTTTAATTCTCTTAAATGTTAAATTTATGTAATAATCGTTTGTCTAATTAAAATGTCTTTCGTTAATTAATTTGTTCATCGTTTAAAATCCCCACATATATATATATACATTCCTGCCTTGTTACACCGGCTCGTTCAGCTCTGTATCTTTGTCCTTATATATTAGTAAATTTTGCATTTTTGCCTTTTAAAGTTATCGAATTAAGTTCATATGTTTCAGTTAAGGATTTTACACCTTTAGTGCATGCGATAGCTATCGAATTATGAGCAATGTAAAAGTGATGGTAGGCGTATCGATGCCAAACACAGTTAGTAGAATAGGGAATGAAGTCATTTGGGGCGCAGACTTCCATGTCTTTTTTTGCAAAGTTAGACTAAACCTTAACTTTCAATATTGTATACCAAAATTTTGGTCTGTCTGCCTGTTTTCTGATTTGCTTGTTTGGAACCAGAAACTCTAATTTTAATTGTAAAAAACTGTTTTTAACTGCATTTAATGTTTTAGATTTTTATATATTTTACAGTTTTCAATGAAAGTGCTTTGAATTTTCATGCGTTTATCTCCGCTGCGAAATGAGAATTGATTTAATTGAAATATACATATATATCTAATTAAAATTCGAGGACACAGGTGCAATCGTGTGGTGGTCACATCACATGTTCTGTTGGGTGAGTGTATCTAATTTACATATACGTTCCTGTTAGGTAAGTAGTGAGGGAATGTATTTATATATAAATAAGAATGTTTTCCTGAGGTTTTGAGTAGAAGAAAAACCGATGTGAGACTTTTATATCCAATACAATATTCTCAAAACCTTACATGGATTTTAGAGCAAAGAAAAAAGAAAAGATTAATTAAACTCCCGCTTGCCTTAACTCTGTGATTGTGACCCAATAAGCAGTGAAGATAATAAGGAATTCCATTCTAAGTCTCATGAATTTTTTCAAGTATGTGTATAAGTGTTAAAATGATATTCTGCCAACAGCATTATGCAGGCGCATAATTTAGCTCTGTTGGTGCACCAAAGATGAAATATAAGTCACTTTCTCTTTTCCACTCTCTAGTCATAATCTGTTTTACGAGAAAGTGAACACTGCACGAGCTAACTTAATGCCATTCCCTGAATCCCTTAGTAACGAAGGCGCTTTGAACACCCCATGTTGACTCCAATTATTATACTTTATTATTGAGGAATGTAGAAAATTGAAACCTTATGTTCCATTCACTCGGGTTTCCATGTTCAGAATGTCTGTTATGATGGTCTTATGAAATGTCGTCGCCTGGTATGATGTCAGAATGTCGTCTGTTGTGACGGTTTTGTACGGAAGAATATTGTGGAGTTTATCATTCAAAAGCCTTCCTAGTCATAACTAAATTCCCACTAATAATATAACGTAAGGTAATTTTACGCTAACCAATTGATTTTATCTTAAGGAGGTGCCTATTAAAGAATTGAAAATATTTTTAAATATTTTATACTGTGTTTGCGTTTAGCTTCATTTTCACCCAGCCAAAGGAAGATGAAACGCTTTCCATGAGAGTGTAAGGCAAACATGACTTTCTGTGCTTTGCACTGATAAAACCAGGAAAACATCAAGTTTCATATTTATTTAAGAATTACGTCTATGTTTTGTATCACAAGAAACCGAAAAAAAAAATATTTTTTTGAATATTTATGGCAGCGGTAGTTTACCGTTCGTTCTTTTGTTCACATTTCCGCTTCCACCTTTTTTCAAAAACATAGCAAAAATAAGAGATATTAATTAAAATCTCTTTCAACGATAATTTTCGCCTTAATCTTTCCGAGTGGCAACAGTTCTGATACAATCAGCAATGGCAACAGTGATACAACAGCATTTTTGCTGATATAATGAGAGAGAATTATCGATTTGATGCGATTTCATCAAAAAACTTAAGATAAAAGAACTCATTCCAATTTTGAAAAATTCCCTTCGAAGTACACTGGCTCTTGACTAGATGCACCTATGTACCAAATTCGTAGCCCTGGGTCTATTAGCTTACAAGCAGCATGAACGAGAGGCGCACACACAGAAACTTCCTTTTTATTACGAGTAGAGTTATATATCAGAGCATCTTACATTGCTATATATTCAAAGAATCCTTTAATAATATTTGTAACAATCATGGTACCAATAATTGTTTTTGGGCTTTTGTTGAATTACAACAAAGTTAATGAATACTTTTTAACAATGCTTATAAACCATAATCATTAGAGATATCAAATCTAGTGGTGCTAAAATCTTACGTGTGGATCTTATTTCCTTAAATTTGTTATCTTTACTGCTGAAATCGTATTCATTCCATTTCCAGAAATGGGCTTCTTTTTATTGACAGTATTGTGTTACGTTTTTATACCAACACCGTTTATCGACAGCCTACTGGGCATACTTATTTGTTTTGCGACTGCCTTCATTTTGTTTCCTCGAAGAGAAGAGAGAACTGAGAAAAGTAATGACGAAAACTCCATTAACCATGATGAACTCAACTTTAATGACGGAAAGAAGGTATATAATATAGATTTCCTTGATTCATATGCTAATATTAATGAATTTAATGACGATTCTTTTCATGTGGATACAGACAATCACACCGATTTCCTCCAAGCTTCTAATGAATCTTTTGATGATAATCTTAATTTGCATATTGATAGTGACACTGACCACATCGACCTTTTTGCCAAAGATTTCGATAATAATTCCACTGATGTGTACCTTATCAGTGATGAAAATCAATTTAATTTCCGCCATCAAGAAACACTAAAGAATTTCGATTTTCCAAAACCTGATAACTCTCCTAATCAAACAGGCATGAAGAGCAGTACACCAATCTTCAACCGGGAAGAACTCAGTTTGAATGCCTCTATTAAGTCATTGTATGCTGAATGCATTGTATCGCATAATGATCTTGGAGCACAAGCGGACATCGATTTCAACAACTTCATCAACACAAATAATGAACCAGAAATAAATGGCAAAATGGATCAAGTACACAGAATAGAAGTGAAACCAATTGAAGAATTTCAAGAACGCCTTATTGATATCGTCGTTGATACCGTCGCTGTTATCTACGTTGATAACGAGAATACTCAACATCCTTCATCACATCCTAGCAGGCGTTTCACAATTTCAAACCTGAGAAAAGCCTTAATGAAATACCTTTGCTTTAAAAAATTCAAAAATAAACATAACAGTTTAAAGCATCATATCAAGATCTGAGCTAAGTTTACATAATTTCAGCTTATGTTCGTCATAAATTTGTCCGGAATGACACTAGTCTTATTGACTGACTAAAAGTTAGACACTGAGAGACCAAATGCTTACTATTTGACGATCGCATTGAGTGAAAGTGACTGGCTAAAAATTGGAGAATGACCGACCAGTGACTGTCTAAGTTACGAACTCACTGACTGGCCAGTGACTCACTAAAAATTGTACATCGACTAACAGGGACTAAACGGTGACTGACTGAAAAATCGAACTCATAAGCAGAAGTTATATTTATTTAATAAAAAAGAGATTAAGTGGAGAGCCAAGGAAGCGGCTTGAATGTGACTAAATTGTGCATTTTAGCCAAAATTAAAGCTTTTAATTAAAGCTTAAGAATTTTTTATGCATATATTTGCAACTAATGCATATATTTATGCATATATTTCTACTATCTTTATATCAGATTCCCTTTTTAATGCTATTTTATTTTTATTTATTTATTTATATAATTTACTTTTATGTTTTTTGTATTTTCTTATTGTTACTTTTTCTGTTTTATATTTGTTTCTTAATATTTTACTTTGCTTATCATTAATTTTATTATTATTAATATTATCACTATTATTTTTATTTTTTTTAATTTTATTTACTTATTTCTAAATTTTTTATTTTATTTTACGTTACGATTTCATTTATTATTATCATTTCAAAAAAATTTCGAACGCGTTATAAAGTTTAGACTTTTATTGAAAATTAAATGTAAAATTAACACTTTTGTCTCTCCAATAAAATTTTATTCATTTGTCTTTTCATCTCATTTGTATCAAAGTCTTTCGTTTATTATTATTTATTTATGATTTACCATAATATTCAATTCTTGAAAAACTGCATGAATCATAAAATATTGGCCTTTCAAGCAAAACTATGAGACTTCAGACTCTGCCCTAAGGGTATCCATTTCCTCGTAATCCATAAGTATACCAGGATCCCAGCGAATGATTTTAAACAAAGAATAACTTACCTAATAAATTCTTGTAATTTGAATTCGAATTTCATGTAACTCAAAACTTTCTTTAGGTAACCGACCTCTTTAGAAGGAGATTAATTCTTATATGTTTACAATTTGTATATTTTACTTTCGCATTTTTATTTTTCAAGTTTGTTCAACTATGAATTCTTATTTTAATTTGGATTATTTTTGATATTGTGTTAAATCTCTCATACAAGGTTAAGATTATTAATATTGGTGAGGAATTCCCTTGCTTTTATTCCAAATTAATATTGGCTTTAGATGCTTTACGTTTATCTGCCCTATATCTCTCTCTATATATATATAAGATACATTCGAGGACGCCCTTTTCCGGTATGAAAAATGCAATCTAAATTTCGTTAATCGGCCCTGCAGAATGGAAGATACAAAACTGTCACCTTCTAGTTCCTTGTACGAATTAAAGGAAGAACTATAATTGCGAAAAATTTAGGATACCATATTCCAAGGAAACTATTCATTTTTACCGCTTTAAATCAATTGGAATGACTTTTTTGGCATATTATCTGAACAGAATTAATATGGGGCTCTCTTTATAAATAACAGATTGTAAAATGGATTTAGAAAAGAGATTTTATGGTATTTTGAAGAATTTTCGTTTAGTGAGATACGTATCTCGAATAAATCGAGAATGAGTAGCCGTAGAATGTTCTTAGTATATGGGAGTGCTATAATGTCTATTTGTACTCCTCGCCTTTTCCTTGCAATCGGTCACTTAACATGTATAAATATATAAATATATATATATATACATTCCTGCCTTGTTACACCGGCTCGTTCAGCTCTGTATTTTTGTCCTTATATATTAGTAAATTTTGCATTTTTGCCTTTTAAAGTTATCGAATTATTTTCATATGTTTCAGTTATGGATTTTACACCTTTAGTGCATGCGATAGCTATCGAATTATGAGCAATGTAAAAGTGATGGTAGGCGTATCAATGCCAAACACAGTTAGTAGAATAGTGAATGGATTCATTAGGGCGCCAACTTGCCTGTCGTTTTTGCATAGTTAGACTAAACCTTAACTTTCAATATTGTATACCAAAATTTTGGTCTGTCTGCCTGTTTTCTGATTTGCTTGTTTGGAACCAGAAACTCTAATTTTAATTGTAAAAACTTATTTTTAACTGCATTTAATATTTTAGATTTTTATATATTTTACAGTTTTCAATAAAGGTGCTTTGAATTTTCATGCGTTTTTGCTCCGCTGCGAAATGAGAACTGATTTATTTGAAATATATATATATATATATAATTAAAATTCGAGTACACAGGTGCAATCGTGTGGTGGTCACATAAGATATTCTGTTGGGTGAGTGTGTACCTAATTTACATATACGTTCATGTTAGGTAATTAGTGAGAGAATGTATTTATATATAAATAAGAATCAAAGGTTTTGGGTAGAAGAAAAACCGATGTGAGACTTTTATATCCAATACAATATTCTCAAAACCTTACATGGATTTTAGAGCAAAGACAAAAGAAAAGTTTAATTAAACTCCCGCTTGCCTTAACTCTGTGACTCTGCCCTTAAAAACTCCATACCTAAAATAAGAGGATTTTGCAGATTCTTCACTACAAAAGTTAATACTTAGAGGGTTTCCTCTTTTACCTGTATATTTAATGATAATTTCCCGATGCAGTGACAGGTTTTTTCTTGCGCCGCTATAATTTCGGTATTTTTGGTTTTAAATAATCGTAACCTATAAAAATTCTTTTTGAAGAATGTTTCGCTCATAAAATTACCTTCTGCTCCTGTATCGATGAGGGCTTCTACTGGTACAACCCCAACCAGGACTTGTATAATTGGTAGATGTGAGTTCTTTACGATGACCGTATTTAAGTGTCTTTTTGAGGGTTTTTTCAAAACTTCCGGGGTCTGGACCCTCGCTTTCACAGGCCCCTCTACTCGTTTAAAGCTTTCCTTTCAACTTCTGCCTTCTGGGTATGCGTATGTTTGTTTTCGAATTTCCTTTTTGGGCCTTGACCTTCGAGGTTCGATGAGTTAGCTTGATAGCTCTTTTCCCCATAAGAGAGGTTTGCATTTCTGGTTTGCTCATTTGAAGATTGCCTTCGGGTACTTTGAGGATCCGATGCCCTTCTAGCTTTTTCCGCTATTCTGCAATTTTGAAACTTCACCGCCAATTCGAAGAGCTCCTTCAATGTGCTTGGGTTTCTAATTTCGAAGTAGTCTTGAACAGCAGGTAACAATCTTGGTAAGATTATTTCAATAATCTCCGCGTCGGGTTTCTTCCCATACAGCATATCCGTCAGCTTAATTTTTCGCAGAATAAAGTCCGTCAACTCTTCTATATCCCCTTGATAGAAACTATATAGTTCGGCTTCCAGCCTTGCTCGATCTTTCACTATGGGGAAGGCCTTTACTAGCGATTTTTTGAAATTTTCAAATGTATATGTCTGGCTTCCAAATTCCCCTAATAAAAATTTGCCTATATTCTTCCACCATAGCGCGGCCTGTCCTCTTAGTGCAGATGTGGCGATGGCAACTTTTTGTCTTTCAGGCACAGGGTAGAGCTGAAAGTGATTTTCTAGGCCTTCTAGAAATATCGCCACCGAATGTTTTCCGTCGAAATTGACGTTTGGCTTGATTGACGCTCTCAAAGTCTGGGCCAGGTATCAAAATCCTTCCAATTGGCTTGCCATTTCTAGTTGTTGTCCCGCGGCTTCCATTCGATTTTCGGCCATTTCCGTTCGACAAGTGTTCGGGCTCGAATGTAGAGTTGCGCGCCTCCAACCTGCACGCAACCAAGAGGTGATTGTTGAAACTGCAAAATAGACAGAGTCTTGCTAAGGGTTTAAGTCCCTTTTTATTCAACTTAAGAAATTACAATTGCGTGCTCTTGACGCTCACAAACTACGCCGACCCGGCGGTAAAATAAAAATAAGAACCTGAAAAGAAATAATAACAAGACTCTAACTACGAGGCTCTCTAAACGTAACTAACCTCACCGCGTTTTACAATACCGCTGCTAATTCAGCAAACTTTGAATATCACGTTGAACGATTAACAATTCTCCGAGGCAAGCACACAGGCCGAAACGCGGGGTTCTTCAATTTCTGGCTAACTACCTCCGCGCTCGTGAAGTAAGAACAGCACACCTTGAACTCGTTTCCATTCTATTTAACTCAGAATACTTCCGCTGATAATTTGAATCCTTGCGCGTTCTACTAAAATTTACATACTCTGGCATTGGCAGTTCCAGGGGAAAGTAAGGCTTGACAGGAAAGATAGTTTAAACTTAAAATAAATGTTAGTTAAAATAAATATAAACCCTACAAGTTCAAATAGAGTACTGTTTATAAAGTTCTGCGGTAAATGGTGGAATCATATTAAGAATCCGAGTAACGTTTTCACATGAAGGAAAAATCAAGGTTCAGTGTATGTTTGGTGATTTAAGTAGGATATGTGCAAGAAAATACAAGATATTTTTGTAAAATACTTCAAAGAGTTAGCAAAATTTGTGTTAGTAGTATAAATGAATCTTACTGAATAAAAGGGAGTGTTCTGAATATATATGTATAAATGTCTGTAGAGTAAAATAAGAAGAAATGAAGTACTATTAGTACGTATCTAAACTTAACTGAGTAGAAATGCTCCATGCTTTCGTTTGAGTGGGCTTCCTACTATGAAAATTTATTGCTCCTTATAAGAGTTTAAAGTTAGTAAGTCTTACAATGAAGAAATATGTGTGAGTCTGTATTTATTATGGGAAAAAGGAATCAGAAATACAGCATGAATATGTTTTATAAGTTAAAATAAGGGTAAATGTGTAGATGGAAATTGTAAAAATTACATTTGTCAGACATAGTTTGGTGAATCCTCTGAATAAAAGTAAGACGTGTAAAAGGGAATCAAAAAAGTGTTGTATAATTGGTCAAAAAGTTAATACAGTCATTAATAGTTAGTACAATGCATTAGAAGGAAAAGTTCTAAGTATCTCCAACTTAGTAGTAAAAAAATAAGAAATGTAGTATTCCAGTTAAACTATATAATAGAAAGAGCTTGTGTATATTGGCTTAATGTTACAGAAAATATTATCTAGTGAAGTTATATGCATGTAAATTCCCGCTTAAAATTTCAAAGACAGAGAAATGTAGGTAAGTTTACTTTTGGAGAAATGGAAATGTAACATCGCATTGTATTTAAAACAAACGAAAAAAGTTAAGGGTTAAAATAAAAATGTAACAAAAAAAATTTTTTTAAAGAAAAGGTGAAAAAAATGAAATTTATTTTAGGAAGCAAAATGCATAAGGGAAAAAAACAAAAAACTCAAAAAAACTAAAATTATGAAACTAAATATTACTTTTGTAAAAAAAATTAAGTTAAAAATGTAGTAACACCTTTTTTTTTTTAATATACGAGGGCCATCCAGGAAGTAGATTACGTTTCCGTCTGTGTCCGCTAGGGGCGGGGCTAGCGCGGCCATCTTGGGGTCAGAGCGTTGCGCAGCTCAGTCTGCATCTAGCCGTGCTAGTGAGAGGTTCGTGCTGTGCTCCGTTCAGATACTGTGACGGTTTGAAATGTCTGCGTTAATTGAAAATCCCGCGAGCTGCGAGGTGCGCTCAGTAATAAGGTTTCTGACTGCAAAAAACTGTAAACCGATAGAAATCTATCGGCAGCTTCGTGAAGTGTATGGGGACAACATTATCACTGAAGGTGGAGTGCGTCAGTGGGTCATAAGATTTCAAAATGGCCGAACCAATGTTCACGACGAAGATCGAAGTGGGAGACCCAGCATAGTGACCGCCGAACTTCTCGAAAAAGTCGATGCTAAAGTCCGTGAAAATCGAAATTTCACAATAACGGAACTTTCTTTGAGTTTTCCACAAATTTCGCGAAGTTTGTTGCACGAAATCATCAGCGAAAAGCTTGGTTACCACAAGTTTTGTGCAAGATGGATTCCAAAAATCTTGACAGAGGACCACAAAAATCAGCGAATGGCTGCAGCGTTGAACTTTTTGGACGCTTACCATAAGGATGGTGACTCTTTACTCGATCGCATCGTTACTGGTGACGAAACATGGGTGAAACATGTGAACTGTGAAACGAAATTGCAATCAATGCGTTTTGATGACGACGCACAGCTGCAAGAAGAGGTAACGAAGTGGTTGAAGGCGCAGGCGGCCGAATTTTTCGACGAAGGAATTTCCAAGCTCGTACATCGCTACGATAAATGCCTTAATTTGTATGGTGACTATGTAGAAAAGTAGTATTTGAGTGTGGCTTTCATCTGTATATAATAAAATTTGTTTCCTATACTTTGTTTATTTTTTTATTCCAAAACGTAATCTACTTTCTGGATAGCCCTCGTAAAGCGGAAAGGAAAATTAAATTTGTAAAAATAAATATTACTTTTTTAAAACCAAGAAAAAAAAGTTTAAACAAAAAATTAAAATAAAGTAAAGTAAAAATACGAAAAGGAATGAATTTTGGGGAAAAAAAACTTTTGCAAAATAAAAAAGTGAAAAGAAAAATTCAATTCGTAAATAAAAATATTACTTTTGTAAAACCAAAAAGAAAGTTAAACAAAAAATTTAAATAAAGTAAAGTAAAAATACGAAAAGGAAAAAATTTTGGGAAAAAAAAAACTTTTGCAAAATACAAAAGTGAAAAGGAAAAATTTAATTCGTAAAAATAAATATTACTTTTGTAAAACCAAAAAGAAAATTAAAAAAAAATTAAAATAAAGTAAAGTAAAAATACGAAAAGGAAAAAATTTTGGAAAAAATACTTTTGCAAAATAAATATTACTTTTGTAAAACCAAAAAGAAAATTAAATATAAAAAAAAATAAAGTAAAAATACGATAAGGAATAAATTTGAAAAAAAAAACACTTTTGTAGAAATAAATGTCAATTTGCGAAAGTTAAAAATAAAATTTATGTTTGGGAAAGGAAAAACATATTAAATCAAAAATTAATAAATTAACTAATAACTTAAAAAATAGTAAGAATAAGATGAAAAATGAAAACATTGGCTGAAATAAGATAGATATTGTTAGCGAAATGCTGATTGTTTGTTAAGATTGTATACGTTCGCCAGGGCAGATGTAGAAAGCGTGAAGCGGTTTTTGGCATGCTGCAACGTGAAAGAGATGACGTTTGCTGTTTCCCCCAGCCTATTGACGTCATGGTGATTTTCGCTCCAAACGGAAAAATAACAGGTTTGATAACATGAAGGGGTAGCCGAGCGGTAAAACGCCAGACTCCTACCTCAGAGATAGCGTGTTCAAGTCTCAGCCGTGGAGTTATTTTTAAAATACAGGGAAAATGATACTAAATTCATTAAAAATGGATTAAAATATAATGGAATCAATTAAAACTAATTAAAAATAATGACAGATTAAATAATTAAAATGAATCGTATAAAAATGAGTAAATAATTAAAAGTAATGACGTATTAGTTAAAATAATAAGGGACAATAAATGCATATTAAATAAATGAAAATAATAAGTTAAAAGTGATGTCATTCCAAACACGTGGTTAAGAGCTCGTTGCCATAAACATAAAAAATAGTGTCGTTGCCACAAAAAATAAAAACTTTGAAAACATAAAATCGTTGCCACAGAATAACTATTACGAATTAGAAACGAAACTATTATTCCATTCCAATGTGTTCCTTTCGGAGAAATCCAAGATGGCGCTGATATCGTCACTTTCGGTTGTCACGTGATCCAAGATGGCGGTGGCGGCACATCAAAGACAAAACCCCTGTTGCGTTATCTATTGTTCTCTTACGTAATCTATTGTTCTAATACGTCATGGCGGCATCCTTTGGGCTCCCGGTTACCCCCGGTTACTGAAAATGTTAAGGCATCACTAGAAAATCAACCAAATGATAATTTTAGCTTGGATTTCGTTACAAACAGACTTACTGATTCTGAATCCCTTGTGTTCCATTACAAAATGAAAATAAGTATTCTAAACCAAACATGGACAATTCTGTTTTTATTAGTGCTCGTAAAGAACTGTTTTACAGTTATTGTAAAAAAAGAAAAGGACATTCTGTTAAATTCTGTAAAAAAAAAAAAAACTGAGTGTCATAGCTGTGGGAAAACTGATTATTTCAAAAGTGAATGTTTCGATAATCCTAAAAAGCAAGCAAATTAAAATAGTAATAAGTATGCATCACCTGCAGTATCTTTTATGTCTGGAAATCTTGTGCATGATCAATTTATTATTGATTCTGGCGCAACTTCTCACATGTCTTCTTACAAGGAAGGGTTTACCTCAATTAGGCCTAAGACTGGAACTGTTAAATTCGCTTCTAAATCGGCGGTTTTAGAAGGGGAAAGCATTGGCGACATTTTCAGCAAAACTAAGAACGGTATTGAAATAATGTTAAAAGATGTTATTTACGTTCCGAAATTAAACGAACAATTAATTTCTGTCAAAAAAATATCGAAGCAGCAGATTTAAGTGTAATTTTTAAAAATGATATAGTTTACATTGAAAACAAAAATAAACGTTTTAGATTTCGATATTTGAACAAATGCGGACAATATTTTAGTGATTTTTCACCAAATTTATATGCAGTAAAGAATGATGATTTATGGCACAGAAGAACAGAAGATTAGGACACTCTTGTGGTCAAAAACTAAAACTAATGAATCTTCCTGCGAAAGAAACATTTTGTGAAGTATGCGTTCGTGCCAAACAAAGTTCATCGCCTATAGGAAAGGGTCCTCGCATAAAAGAATCCAAACCATTTATAACTAAACACACTGATATATGTGGTCCAAATAGAACCGCAAACACTCCATGGGGAAAAGTATTTCATGACTATAATTTATGACTACTCGCGATTTATGGAAATAAGACTGCTCAAAAGAAAAAAGTGACATTATTGATGAACTTGAACTATTCTTTAAATTGAATCCCACTGTCACAAAACTTGCTCTGTGACAATGCCAAAGAATATGTAAGTGGAGAACTTTATGAAGTTGTTGAAAGAGCAGGTGTAAAAATAGATCCTGCACCTCCCAACAATACACCTTTCGAAATAGTGTTGCTGAAAAAGCAAATAGAACTGCACCGGAAAATGCTAGAGTAATGATACGTGACGCAAATTTGCCAAAATTCCTTTGGTGTGAAGCAGTATTTATGGCTGCTTATATATATAAATAATCGACTTCAAAATGTATAAATAATCGACTTCAAACTGTATAAATGATCGACTTTAAACTGTGCAATTGACAATTGCGTTCCTTATTTTCTGCAGTACGGTGAAAATCCTGATTTGACAAACATGCATGTATTTGGCTGTGATGCTTATACTCTTGTGCCACCATCCCAAAGAAAAAAATTAGATGAAAAATCTGCCAGAATCATAGTTATAGGTTATTCCACAATGGGATATCGTTTAATGATTCCAGAAACAAGACGCATCCTTGTCTCCAGAAATGTTAAATTTAATGAAGAAAAGAAGAAAGTAGAAAATCAAAAATACATTTCCGATAGTTCTGATTTGAGTGAAAACGACAATGACATTAAAAATGAAGACAAATTAATTTCAAACACTGACAACGGCGAATTAAATGCTGCAAGTGAGAAGGAGGAACAAAGAAAATCTTCAAGAGATCATGTTTTCCGCTTTGGCTATCTCGAATAACGCGGAACTTTCGCTGCTTACAAACTGACGCATAGGTCCGGTATGCCGCATTTTAAGACCTTGTGGTATGACTGCGGAATTGTGCTTTATGCTAATTTTGGATGTTATATGCATTCGGAGATGCAAACCCTACCTCATATGTAAACTTTATGCTTTATTTCTCCTTTTACATCCGTACCTTTTCTTTTAGTGTTTGTTGCGTATTTTTGAGCTCCATAGAATTTTAAATTTAACATTTGAAATTTCATTTATTTCATGAAATTGTGAAAGTGATCAAAAAATAATAGCATCTGAAACGTTAAAACGAATAATATGTAGAAAACAAAATGATAAAATGAACTGTAATTGCTACTCATCTGTGATCTGGAAGATAAAAATCGATTTAATCCAAAAGTTCTGGTTTGGAGGTCTTGAGATGGAGATCCGCCAAAACCGAAAATAGAGAACTATTCGCATGGCCTGATTTAGCGAAGTCCAGTCACCAATCTCCGGCATAGAATGCAAAAATTAAACCCAACAACGACATCTGCATATTGCCAAGATATATGTCAGTTCGAACCTAAAATCGTGCACCCATACTTACGCATCAGTCGCGTAAAGCCTGTGCCAGACATACTCACAACCGCACAAAGTACTTACCAGAACGAACAAAACTTTCCCAATTGAAATAAACGGCGTTAAATCTACTGTGTCCATAAACCGCGTCAAACCGGCTTATTTGCTTTCAGACACTCATTTACCTGAACTGAAACCAGGTAAAGACTTAAAGACAATTCTACAAAATAAATCTAATCTAACGAACTGTCACAAGACCGAGAAGGCGTGTGCACTTTCCAAAGAAAAACCTGCTTCTTACATTATAATTTTAAAAATGCTTGAAATTTGCTTTTTCACATAATTATTAATATTTTACTTTTATATTTGTGCATTATTACCTAGTCATAATGTTGAAGCACATTTTGATATTTCTAATTTTATATCCTAATTTTTGTGTTAAGGAAAAAAAAGTACTCAACCGCAGGGATCCCCTTAAATCCGATGTCGTTCTTTTGAAGTGCCGTCAAAAGAATTAGGGGAAAATCCAAAGAGGTTAGAATAGAAGGAGGGAGGGTTCGCAGTTTCCTTCACTATCGGGGAATGAAACTCCACCGAACAAGCGGCGTCCATGTTTGTAACTTCGAAACATTGCATTACTCCAGTGAAACGTACGTGTTTCTAAGCTGCTCCGTGCATTTATTGTCCAGTAAAAATATATTAAATTTATAATGAAATGCTTCGCTGTTGTTAATTTTTTGTTTTAAAGTTATAAATATGATATCCGTAATTTACTGCGTACACAAAATAATTAAGAAATAGTTCGAAATCTAAATGCATGTGCATAGCATTAAAGCCTTTGTAAATAATGTTCCTGCATATTTCAAGAATTTGTTTAGGTTTTATTAGCAACCTGTCGGGTGAACTTTCCAATTTTTCTTTTAAGAAGTGATATTTCTGATTTATTCCTAATATTATCATAATTTATTAAAGAATCATTTCATATACAAAATTTAAAAGATAGGAAAGAAAGTTATTTTAGTATGCTTAAATACTTCAGCTTTTAAGTTGTAATACACTAAAACAGAAATTGAAATACTATTTATTATTGAAATTGAAATATTATTTAGAAGTTGTTGTGTTGAAACAGCTAATTTCAGGATACTGGTACTTGATGCAAATAGTATTTCATTTTTTAAAGCATTTATTGGCATACTTTAAAATTTTAAATAATTCTTGATTTCAATTAAAAAGCACATTTTAACTTTTATCCATTTATCAATTTTTAGAAGTATTTTAAGGAAGGGGATGACTGTTTTTGTGGAAACCTGAGAAAAGTGTTAATTTTGATTAAACTATAGTAAATGAAATAACTTCATAGAATCAGAAAATCTAAAATGCTAAACAAATAGAGGTAAAAATAAACAGCAAATAGATTTGCATTGTATTGCATGTTTGCATTTATACATGTCAAAAGCGACAGCTCATTAAGGGAAGGTGAATTTAGATGGTTGCTCAGCTCGGTGCATTTTAAGTTTAAAAAATTAAAAACTTATTTAAATTCTATTCTGACTCATTTCTAATGCGTTCCTGATCAGAAAATTTCTACGCATAATGTGAAAATGTCCTTGTCTGATATTGAATAAAAAATGCAACAGTGATAAAAATATAATCATATTTCATATTTATGAATCTCAAAGAAATTGCCTTGAATTAAGCTGAATTGCAGAAATATACCTATATAACTTTTTGGATACATCTTTTCACATGTTCAATTGTGTAAATATTTTACTTACTTTTATAGCTATACTGCCCAGAAATTTCTAAGTTTATGCAAAAACATTTTAACGACAGAACAAATCTTGATCAAATACACAAATTATATTCGGAACAGTTCACAAAACTTAAAAATGAATAATAATTAATACATAAAGAAAAAGCATTACTTTATTTAACAACTTTACAATTCATAATTACAACAATTAATTTCTTACTTTTCATGAATATTATAAAATGAATTATCTAAAACGTTCAAATTATACAGTTAAAATACCAGCATATATTATTGTATGTTAAGAAACGAAGATGCCAGTTATAAACAGAAACATTAAAATGTATTTAACATATTTTATTATTATTAAGTCCTTTTTTCACATCTGGAAAGAAAACAACATGACATTTTGATATTTTTAACATAGTTATGAAATTACATAAAAAAAGAAAATAAATACTCACGCTGAAAAGTAATCCCAGGAATCTTTTTTGAAAATTCATTTGTGCATCCGTATGCAACACCAGCTAACATGCTTGAAAAAGAAAAGGAAAAAATGTTGCAATTACAGGTTTCCTTGCAGAAGTCACAGCGATAATGGTAACATGGCCGCCAAGCTTCACCATTTGAGTTGAACCTTCCCTCCTTCTATTCTGACCTCCTTGGGAAAATCTGTGGTGATAGTGATAAAGAGCGCTCTTAGCGCCCCCGCATGTGAGCCGTCGAATACGGCAACCCTTTGTAGAAGTGAGAGAGAAGAAGAGACACCGGCTGTTCGAGTAGTAGCATGCATTTTTGAAGTCTCGAAATAAAGATTAATTTTTACTGTGTAATATGTCTGCTGAAGGTGGTTTGTTGACAAATGTCTGCCTATTCGTTCAACATAAGCAAATTTAGCCCTTTATTATCTCATAAAAAAATGCAGTGCCGTACTGGAAAAGTCTGCTGCTACATAGAATACATCCTCGAAATTCTGCTGATTTAAAAAAAATAGCACACTTTATCATGTTATAAATAAATATTTGCCGAATATCACTTTTGTTTTTTAGCGTTTTTTCGATTAGTAACAATATTGAAAAATAGAAGGCGCCACAATTCCAATTCCGCGGATAGTCAAATTTTTATTTTGGGGTAATATTTAATTTTTCTGCATTAAATGGTTAATATTTTTATCTTAGGAAACGAAGTAACATTTACAGATTCACCATGGCACGTTTCATTCATCAAAATGTTATTTCTACAGCCCAAAATGTGCACATACATAGATTATATTCAAATACATTTCAAACCTAAAGGTTTCGGTAACGTCATTGCATCTTTCGCCAAGTAGGAAATTTGGAAATTTTTTTCGCGTCTGTGTTGTAGATCGTCTGCAGAGTTGAACAGGTTTCGAATGTATATAACCCCCCTGCAAAAAGCAATTTAGGAGGAGAAAACGTTGAAAGCTTTCTTTAGCCAATCAAGATAACAAAACGTTGAACGCTTTCAATAGCCATCTGCAGAGTCAATAGCCATAACGAGTTAGTGCATTCAACGAAAAATTTCTCAAGAGCAATTTTTGGCTCTCCGCTAAATATAATTCAAATGATTAATTATGGAACTACTCTGATATGCCCCCTCAAGTCGCCAAATTTCTCGCCAAACACTTCACGCTGCCATATTACTATCTAAATTTTTTGTCTATATTTCGCACTTTAAGCCTAAAATGTCTGCAAAAACGCGGTTTTCGCACATGCAAAAACTACGTTTTGAACACACGATTTAAGCTAAAAATCAGAAACAAAAACAAAAAATTTAGATAGCAAAAACGTAAAGTTTCTAACCAAAAATATTTGGCAAGAATCCATGTACACAGAGACATGTTTTAACTTCATGTCGTTACCATCATCATCACAACATCTACGAATGGCACAATGTAGGCAACGAACGAATCTACGAACTACGCACACCTCGCTTTAATAAATTAACATAACAACAATAAATTTCAAAGAATACCATGTACACAGCATCCTGTTTAAACTTAAAAAAATCTACGAATTGCACAATTTAGGCAAGGAACGAATCTACGATCTGCGCACACCTCGCTTTAATAAAATAACATAATAACAATAAATCGGCAGAAATTCATACTAAATAACCAATGAACATAACATTCTACAAAATAAGAACAAGAATAAAATAAAATGCACTTACCATGAATTAATGCTTTTTCGAGTAGCAGAAATACCAATTTCATACCGCCACGTAATCACTATCGTATTTACTTGACAACCAGACACACTCCAGAAAATTCATACTATGGTTCACAAATAAATAAAATCACAAATCCCTACTTCTATCATGCACAGCCATTAAAAATAATCTCCCAGACCCTCTTTCCACACCTCCAAATAACCACAACCCCTCAACAGGATAGCCACAATGATATTTCCTTTTGCCGAACTTCAATCAAAGAATCTCTAAGGAGAAGAATGAAAGCTTCCATAGACGCAATGTAAACCTGTTTCGCCTCTGCGCCGCTGTACCGAAGAGCCACGGCTATGCAGTGAAACACCAGCGCAGGGTGAAATTTAAACAGCGCAGTTCGAGGAGATAGTAAATTTTTTACTTTGAAATAACTCAAAATGTTTTATTTTCATACATTTCTGGAGTTTTATGAGCAAAAGGATGTTAGTTGGAATTTTGGGGCGAATTATAGAAATCCTGTGCAATTTTTACTTTCATTTTAAACAGCAAGCCGTGCGAAGACAAAATTTAAATGAAATAAATTTCTTAATTCTTTTCTTCTGTAAACTTAAAAAAGGGGGAAAACACATGCCATACAAAACGTAATAAATTTTTATGGATCCATAGTTAAAATTTTACAGTGAAGTTTTAAAAGCAAAATTTGCAATAACTAACTGAAACAGAAAAAAATATTTAAAGACAATTAAAGGCACCCCTAAATAAATTGAAAACACTGAAATACAGTATAATTATCCGACAACAACTTTAAAAACAAATTACCATGAAAACGTTTAGACAATTATTTGGAATGACCATTGTGAAAACCACGAGCAAAGTTTTCACCCAATAGCCAAAACCATTTCACTTACAGCATTACATTTAAAAAGTCTTTAAAAGAATTTCACATAGCTAAAACCAAGTACCTCTGACTACAACAACAAAGAACGTTTTCGAACAACGTGGTAAAAGATTGCTAACATGGCCGACGGCATGCTGCATTCTTTGATGTTGCTTTGTTGCCTCCTGATGTTATTTCGCACATGCGCAGTGAGGTACGGAGGGTGGATGGCTTTGGAATGGTTTGCCCCTTTAAAGTAAGCTTCAGGGATATACATAATGTGTCTCTTCGGTCTGACGGAGCCACATTTGCCCCGGGGAACCTTTACTTCTTCTCCTTAGAGATTCTTTGCTTCAATTCAACAACTTCTACCATTTTAACTTTCTCTCCCATCTTCTCAGACACAGAAGATAATCAACGAGCTCCAGCGAAAGATTGTTCAACGTCAACAGGGTTGCCATAGAACACGCAATCGCGCCAAAAACCAGCGCAGAACACATATCGCCACATTTGGTGAAATTAGGGCATATATCAGAATTGTACCTTAATTATTTGACTAATACTAGTAATAAATATTCAGCTAAGGGTTATGCGAGAATGTAGAAATATCATTCGATATTTTTTCAGAGAGCGTTAGGGATATCTCTAAAACTGCCTCAGTTACCAATTTTGAACCATTATACGTAAAATCTTGAATGCTGAACTGATATTTACATGGAGTAATTTATAGAACTTAATCATAGAAAAAGATTGCGTTCAAATTATACTCATATTTTTTTAATAATGTCATTGTATATTAGGTCAGCACTTTATTGAATACATTGAAATTAAGTATAACTAAAACGGATTTAAAATAGTTTTCAAATATTAAGTATAGTTTGTTATTTTATATAAAGATTCGTTAAAGTAAATTTTGCCACTTCAATATTTCAGTATCTTTTCTTCATCACATTTTATCGTCATTTTATCGCCTTCATCACTTCATTTTATCGCCGGAAGGATGGCATAATTGGAAATTAAGGAACATGTCGAGAGATAAATCGTGAAATTCGGTGAAAATTTCGCAGCCGAGGATTTTCACTTACACTTTCTTTAAAAGAATCTGTTAGATAACGACGCATTAAATTATTTTTATTTTCAAACAATCAAGCTTTGCCAGTGTTAATAGAATCGTTACAAGAGATTACGATCTTGATTTAAGCTGATAGTATACGTTATAACGCCCCACACATTTTTTTTATTTGGTATCTGTTATCATCATTGGTTTGGTTATTTATTTCATTCTTATGTAAAATTTTCTGGTATATGCTAAGTTATTGTAAATTACTCGAAAAAGATTATGAATGCACAGAAATTAAAGATTTGCCCACGCCGAAAATAATAAATATATATGGGTATCTATGCATATGCTTGCAAAAAGCATGTATCTGCCTTTAACAAAATACGTAAATATTCATTAAATTATTAATAAATGTATTTGGAAATGAAGGATTTATTCATCCATAAACTTCTGTAAAAGTTACTGTGAAGAAATCTAGTTAATAGATATATCTAAATTTATAATGATTATAAATATTATCTAAATATATAATAACTTAACATTTAATTGTAAACATAAATTTAAATTCTGTTGACAAATACGTTTATAAAACTTTTTAAGCAAGAATTGTTCGTACTGGAAAGTAATCTGTTAAAAGGTATCGTAAAGCAAATTCTATGAGATGCGTACTTAAGAAAGTAGTAAAAAAAAGTTTTTAGAATATGTATTGTTGAAATAAAGGGTAAAAAAAATATCTTAAATATTAAAAGAGTTATTTCCTTAGATTCTATAATAAATAACTTAGTTACAAGTTTTAAATAATATTTAGAAAAATAATCCTTTATTTATTCCCTTTCAGAAATATTTATAGAAAGTCAAGTACATGGAAATCATCATCAATATTTAATATATTTCACTATTAAAAATAAAAGGTCCTCTAATTTGAAATGGACAGAACAGAGCATTAATTATAAAATGACTCAGATTTTCGATTTAATGATGCCTCTGGAGCTAAAAAATCATCTCATTTCAGAAAGTATTTTAGGAAGAAGCTCTGTAAATAGAAAAGAAATAATGCGTAATTTTAATATTAATAATACAATAAACTTTGATCTTAATTTTTATAATCTTTAACTGAATAAAATTGAATTACCTTAATTTTTTTTTCTGTTATAATTAATGAAAACTTGTGAAAATATTTCATGCAAATTAAACTGTTCTGGAAAAAGTATAGCATTTAATTTCGTTCAAAATGAAATGTTGCTTAAAAATGCATTCGTTTCACATACTTAGAACTCTGAAATATTATAGAAAAAGAACTGTATATTTTAGTGTCTACGAAGGCATCGCCACTGCTTCAAAGCAGTGAAAGGGGAAAACCGGTTAGGACCCTCTTCCCAAAGAACGTCTATACATATTCTTTGCCTCTCCTCTTACTTCCTACCTCCATGGAGGTACCCTAAGGGGATGAAGGGGCAGTTCAAATAAAAATAGAACTTGTAGAGAAATATTCAAGGATCAAGGATCAAGGAAGTGCAATTTACGGAGTTCATAGGCAATTACGCCTTTACCTCCACATCTTCAAAGGAAATTTAATCATCCGAAAGAGGGTATTGTCAAATAGGGTAAAAATTTTGATAAGCCGAATGACTTGGAGTAAGTGCCTTCACACTGAGTCAAAAAAAGGCAAAAAACTCAGAAGGTCTTAATTTTGCGCCGAAAAGGGGCCAGAATAATTTAGATAGGGGCAGCCATAAAAATTTTGACTAGAAATATAAAAGGTGAAGTTTCCTTGAACCTTGATAATCATTTTCTTGGCATACGTCAGATGAAGGGCACGCAGGGGAATTCCGATGCGCGCTCTTCGAGGTGGGGGGAGGAAGGAACCTGTTTACAGGTCGAAAAAGTGGTTCTGTCAGTGATCAGCTGGGAGGGAGAAGTTTCATTTTATTTTTGACCGCTAGTCATTGCGGTTTTTAAAAGCCAAAAAGGACGCTGTTAAGCGCCTAAGAAAGTTCCTTCTTAAAAGAAGAGAGAAGTTAAAATTTAAAGAATATTTTTCAGTTTTAGAGGGAACTTTTTCAGTTTTATTTTAGTTGAAAGATGATAGTAAGTTAAAGCAGTCCTATTTGACTGTGATGCTTCTTGTTAAAGAAACGTTAAAGAGGTTCCTCGAGTTAATGCCGTGTGCATTAAAGAACTTTAGAGGCGGGGGGGTTAAGGAACGAGAGGTAATTATTCACGTGGTTATCGGTGTGCTCATATCTAGCCCGTTTAAAAGGCAGAGCCGAATATTCCCTATTGAGTACCGCTCTGGGCCTCTTTCGGGAAGAAGCAACTGCAGGATCGTATACGGGTAGCATATGAAGCACAGGATTAGCGACACGTTGAATATTTTTGAAAAATTTTTCCGAAAGTCGCTGTATATAGCGATTAATGGGCATAATTTTGAGGTCGTTATGAATCTCTTCGTTCCGTACATACCACGGAGCTTTTAGAATTTGCCGAAGCATTTTAGATTGAAAAATTTGGACATGTTTTCTGTTAGTCAGTGCGCATGGGCCCCATACGGGACACGCATACGTAAGAACCGGCCTAATCATTGATTTGTAGAGCAAGATTTTGTTATCAGTTGACAGGTCGCTATGACTAGCTAAGAGGGGGCGTAGGGCGGTCTTGACAGCTGTCGCACCCGCTATGATTTTGCGGATGTGAGGCTGCCAAGTTAATTTTGAGTCTAGTAAAACACCTAGATATTTGTAAGAAGAGACCCAGGGAATAGGTTCACCGAAGAGCATTAAATTGGGTAAATTTGGGATATTTCTTCGGATGAACATGGTGGCAGCACATTTTGCGACATTAATTTTGATTTTATACAGACCGAGCCAGAGTTCTAAGGTCGAAAGGTAACTCTGCAATTGTGAGATTACCTGGAGGGTGTTGGAGTGTTGAGAAATGAAATGATGGCTGTATCGTCTGCGTATAGTGCAAGATCGATATTTGGGGCCTTAGGAATATCATTCACATAAAGGTTAAAGATTGCGGGGGCGAGGAGACTTCCTTGAGCCACCCCAGCATAGATTGGGCGGGGAGAGGAGAATTCGTGGTTAACTCGCACGCGGAAACTGCGTCCGGTCAAGTACGAGTTAATAATTTTAATGAGATGAGCCGAAAAACCAAGCCGCATGAGCTTGTAAATAATCCCGTCATGCCAAGTCCTGTCAAAGGCTTTGGCAACGTCTAGATAGACAATTCCAGTTCTCTCTCGCTTACGAAAGCCTTCATGAATGAATTCCACTACACGGAGTAACTGGTGTACCGTGGAGTGTTTAGGTCGGAAGCCGAATTGTTCCGGGATTAGTAAATTTTGATCCCGACAGAATTCATTCAGGCGATTAAGTAAGACAAATTCATAGATCTTAGAGAGGGAAGATAACAGACTGATGGGTCTGTAATTGACGGGCAGGTTTAAATTTTGTCCCGGTTTTGGAATGGGAACGACTGCTGCAATTTTCCAACAGTCGGGGAAATAGCTTCTCCTGAGCATTAAATTTATGAGGACCGTGATCCATACGATAAACATAGGGGGGAAGTTTTTGATCATGCGATTCGAATTAGAATCTATGCCAGGTGCCTTGTCAGGTTTCAGTTTGTCAATGAAAACCATGACTTCAGAAGGGTCCGTCGGCCTGAGTTCTGGTGTGGTAGGTTGTGATAGAAAATCTTTAACCCGTGCTTGTATGCGCCCCTGTGTAACCGGACGGTTACAGTAGGAGTCGTGGTTTGTTGTGAATTGAGTTGTAAGGCTGTCAGCTATGACATTTGCCTTTTCTGAGTCAGTGTAGGCCATCTGCGCGCCATCGGCCGTTTGAAGGGGCGGAATGTGTGTTTTATGTTTGCGTAATCGGGCGGCTGCGCGCCAAATCGATTTGTCTTCAGTCGTTAGGGACTCAATGAATGTTTTCCACTCCGCTTGTTTTAATAAGCGGGTTTCGGTCCTTATCTCGTTCTGTATCTTGCGAAATTGGGCACGGATATTGGGATCTCGTGACCTTTGCCAAATTCTTCGCAAGTAATTTCGCTGCTTAATTTTGAATTTAGTCTCAGGTGGGAGCCTAGCACCTGGATGTTTACGTGGCTTTGAAGCCGCAGCTCTCGCTTCTTTCAGTAAAGACTCCAAACTTTTGATATGCCTGTCAAAGTCCGAATTGCTGGAAATTTTGATGGGAGGGAGTGAAGTTTTTTCCAAAATAAATCTAAAGTCGTCCCAATTTGTTGAGACTTGCTCCTCTAATTTTGAGTATCGATTTTGAATATCTAGGGATATCAAAACGGGGTAGTGATCAGAGTCTAATTCCTGAATCACTTTTATCTCATGCCGAAAGAAAATGTTATAAAAGGCAGCCAGATCAAGAACTGCAGGGGACCCTCTATGAGGGTAAAAGGTCGGGAGGGTAGGAGCAATGATCTGTACATGGTTACTCTGGCACCATGAATTTAGACTAATACCATACCTGTTCCTGTTAGAACAAAACCATGCGGTATGGCGTGAATTTAGATCACCAGCAATTATTAGGTGATTTGAAATATTCAAAATTTTATCAAAATAACTGACAGGAAAAGCTGGCCTTCCACGTGCTGTAGACAGTGGAGGTAAATAAGCTGAGACTATTGTCAGCGGGGAGGAATTTTGAAGGAAAATTTTGATGATTGTCGCTTCCAAAAAATTTAAATCAGGGGTCGGTATCATGTGGTGCTTTAACGAACGCTTCACATAGATACAAGTGCCGCCACAGGGATTTCTGCCCTGTGACACCCTGTCAGTACAATAAATGTCGTAATTCCCAATTTTGGGAGTATTCCCTGGGGTAAGGTGAGTCTCTTGGACTAAAAACACGTCAATATCGTGCTCTACAACAAAATCACGAACTTCGTGAATTTTTGAAGTTAAACCATTGGCATTCCATGTGCAAATGGTCAGTTCTCTGATGGTGTTTGAACTGTTATTTATACAATTGAATTTTAAGCCGTTGTTAAAGGTTCATCACTGAAAAAACAGAAGACATGGGTCTAAAAAAGCCTAATTAGGTTGAAAGCTCAACATAGCTTTCATAAATATAAAATGCCCTCATTAAAGCATCTGCTTGCCTGAGTTTAGGCATTGCTTTTTTGAAGGCAAGGAGCAGAATATGCTTGTCTACCGCTGGGTCGCGGGAGATTTCAATTAAGCATTTTAGTGTAGATGAGAAGACGTCGTCTGAATCATTGCTACACTCTGCTGTGGCTGACACTGCTGGGGCTTCTGCAACCGGCAGTCTTGGATTCGTGGATTTGAATCCGTGCTCGGTGGTGTTCTTCACCATCTGTGCATAAGATGGTGAACTGACGTTGCTCGGGGGAGCAGGCATGGGACGTCTTGTCTCAGCGTTTGCTGGGGGTTTAGAAGAACCCTGAGGGGGGCTGTTGGAGCAGCTGCCCTAGTCCTAGGCGCGGAATTTTTACCGCGAGCCCGTTTGTTGCCTGGGTATCGGGGACAAGATTTGTACGATGCTGGGTGATCTCCACCGCAGTTGCAGCAAGTGGCTGGTACATCTAATCCTTTGGTACACTCTCGTGCCCAATGGGGTCCAGAGCATCTGACACAACGGATTGGAAGAGTGCAGAGTTCCGAAGAATGGAAAAAGCCCTGGCACCGAAAGCATTGAGTAGGGCCCTTGCGGCCGCGGTAACGCTCAATGCTGATCTCTGTGCCCCACATGTCAGTGACGGCAAACAGATGATCGAGGAAGGGGTGTGGGATAACTTGTAAATATACAAGTGGCATTGGGTGTCTGGAGCCAGGCTGAGTAAGCCGAACGATGCGATGCACTTTAAATCCCATCGCCTCAACTTCCTCTTTGATATCCCCGATTTCAGTTTCAACAGGGAGGCCTCTGATAACAATTTTGACTGGCCGGTCCTGCTTTAAGTCGAAAGTTTTGAACTGGATGCCGGCTTGCTTCATCCAGCGGGTAACCTCCCTGAACTCCAGCTCTGTCTGAACAAAAATTTTGAGCTAAGGTCCAGTCAGTATGCTCCGTAAGTTTGGGGCAATTTCTCTCATGAAAGACACTTGCGTCTTCCAGTTTTTGCTGCTTTTGAGATGTATTGCCGGAATCTCAGACTGCGGTGGGGGGGGGAACGTTCCGTGCCTGCTCGGAATTTATTCCCTCACTTTTACTCGCAGTAACAATTTCTGCTTCATTAGAAGGCTCATTGATTAAAGAATTTTTGATTTTCTCGTACTTGTTAGTACTCCTCTCCTTTTTAGGAGTAGCATTTTTTTCAGCGGCTGTCAATTTAGAATTTGGAATAGAGCTATTTTTATCTTTAGCTTTTAAAGCCAAATCATCTATTGTAAGATCCACAATAGGCGCCTTCCCTTGCTTTCGAGCCGCGGGGGTGATAAACCCGTCTGAGTCTATTGTCTGCGTCTTTCGCTTCCGCGATGACGTAGACTGGACTGGTTTCCCCCGCATCTCGTGCGTGGGATTAGATGCCTCGTGCTTGCAAGGATCTTCTGCGGATTGAGAGGCGGCCATCTTGGCTAAGCGCTCGCTCTCCAAAATGTTTAAGAATTCCTCTCTAGTTGAGGGAAGATGAAAAATTGGAACATCTAGAGCATTAGCAATGTCATTAATCTTGTGGAAAAGTGACTTACCCGCCCAGTCGAGTTGATCGTATCCATTAGTGTCCAACGGAGAAGGAGTTCGCTTCATGAAGCTCTTCTACTTCTGGATAGCTTCAAACTGTTGCTTCAGATCGTAGAACTGGATGACAAGATTCATGCGTTCATCATCTGGCGACGCCGATTGCACAGGGGGAGCATGATCCCTTACTTCGTTCATAACTTCATCAATAACCACATTATTTTCACACAAATTCAGAGAATTACCCTGCGTTGGCGGGAGCTCGTTACACGAGCGACCGTCACCCTCGCTGTCCATCTCTCCAATAAAATTTTAATCATTCGTCTTTTCATCTCATTTGTATCAAAGTCTTTCGTTTATTATTATTTATTTATGATTTACCATAATATTCAATTCTTGAAAAACTGCATGAATCATAAAATATTGGCCTTTCAAGCAAAACTACGAGACTTCAGACTCCGCCCTAAGGGTATCCATTTCCGCAGCAAGAGGTAACGTGCACAAATTGAAGTTTAGTTTTTCCTTGAAATTGCTTATCGGCATCCTTATCAAAGTACGATTTTCAATTTCAGTTACTGATTTATTAAATAAAGAAGGTATTTTATAAATCTTCGGAATATTTATGATCTCATTTATACTTCCAAAAAGTATCATATACGAAACAATATGTCATACCTTTTTTTAATACTTTTTTTTCCATCCATAAAAAAACAGTCCAATTTTGCTAATGTTACCACCTCGCTTCAAGAGATCCTGGTTGTATTTTTACACGTTATAAAAGTATAAATTTTTTCCTTGGTGAAGGAACTACGAAAAACTCCTATACAGACAGCTCATTCGCCGGAATGTGAAATGGAGTTGATCTAGCTGTTTTCAGCAATATTACCGTGGGCCGCTAATGGATCTTAACAATAAATAGTTTTAATACTGGTAAAAATTTTAAGCTAATGTATGATTTGCAACACTGCTCCTTATATTCTTTATGGTGCATAAGTTGATGTATATTGCATATGAATACATAATTGGTCAGCGAGTTCCTTATCATAGGTATTATAGCACGTGGTTTAGCAACGTTTCCTATTTTAAAACGAAGCGAGTTTTAATTTTCCCATTCGAGTAATATTTGTAAGACCTACTTCCGAGTGCTAATAAAGAGCTGAAATGCAGAAATAAGAACTTCATTTACAATATATTCACACGTCTTATAATTTATAGACACACATTTTTATTCAGATAATTTGCTTCCATTTTCTTTGTATTTTTCTTATAAAGTTAATTCAGGCTTTTAATTATATGCGAAAATTCAATCTTCATTTCTTTAATTCATGAGATGTCAGACATAGTAGCGTAGCTAGAGGGGGTTATTTCGCCACAGACAGCATAATTTTGAGGCAATTTCATATGAAATAATATTTGATGGAAGTTAAGTGAATCTTTCAAGCAAATAAAGAATAATATGATTCTGAATTACTTTATGAAATTAATTTAAGAAGAAATATAAATTTTTCTGTAGATTAGTATCCAAAGGTATCTCCGCGAGATTTCCACAGCTACGCAGTCTTATACCATTTTTATTCATTCAAAACTTGAAAATTACGAATATCAATTAAATTGTGATCTCAGTGCATTAAACCTACGGGGGATAGCGAGATTAAGCAATTTTTCCTTTCCAACTACGAGCGATATCTGTCAGACGTAAATTTGTAATACGAGCTGCGTTTGTTTGCGCCCACTGCAGTGCGTAACTGGAATATGAGCAGAGCTCGGTTGAGGACTATCAAAAGATTAATAAGAAAGTATTCCAGTTAGAGAGAAGTGTTTCAAAGTTTTATTTCCGTTATTATTACTAAAGAAAGCGAAACGGTAATATGAAAAGGTGGGCCCTATTGACGTTTTACTATTTATTCTAAAACACAGTTCTTCAGATAATGTAATTTTTTACTGCTGAGTACTTTGTAATAGGTGGCTTTGCAAACAAATATTTGTATGTTTTGAAATTTTAAAATGATGGAATGAAATTTTTTTCAGAATTAAAGGTAGATTTTTAATGTATTTTTCTCTTTGTCGTTTTTACATTCAGTCATTTGCTTATAGCAAGAGGAGAGACAAATTCAAAGACTGCCTAGGCAGGCACACTCAGATTCCGTCCGGGCGGCAAATGTTCTAGCTATGCCGAATATCATTTACGAGTAAATTGAAACTTTCTAAGACAATCTTCAACATGTCTAAAAGATTTGGTTTTCTATGAAGACGATTGTTTAAAAGCAATGCTGTATGTATATTTTCAGAAAGACTGGTCATTTTAAGAGGTGGTCGTCCTACGTTATCACACAAAAAATTTGGCTATAAAACATATGAGTTACATTTTTATTTTACAGCTCCTACTGCTTTTTAATGCGGTAAAAATTTTATAATGTCCAATGCAGAATAGGCAAATCAAAATTCCTAAATAAGACAAGAATAAAAAAAAATAGTACCAATGCAACACAAGGACAAAAAAAGAGGAGAAGAAAGAAAGATAGCTTTGATTATTAATAATTATTATCCTAGAGTTTATAATCTTATCAAAAAGCGAATTAGCGTTTTTTAAATATTGGAAATGAAATTTACTAAATCTACAGAAGGCAATGAACGAATAGAAAGTATTAATTCATTACAGCGCTTAACATTGCACAAGTGAAAGACAATCACTGAATGTATATCCTTCCTGCTTTAAAAAAAAAGCCTATAGACCCCCTATGAAGCCTTTTTTCATTCTAAAGTACTTCAGATGGTGTTCTTAGCTTAAGGGGTTGTGTTATTTAAATCCTAATGCGGTGTTGCTATGGTTACCCGGGTCATTAGCGTCAACTCTCTTTGGCAAAAAATTTCATTTTCACCTCGGCGAGAATCCTGCCAAAGGTAGCAACCCGTCATTTTGACGTCAGAAAATAGGTGCAAAGGTCAGCGCCATCTATTGCCAAAAGCTACATTCATACTTCTCAAAATTCACTCTTAAAGCTCTTGATGAATTCAGTGAGAACATTTAAAGTAATATGGGCAACTAGAACCCCGTGTGATATACAACGATTATCGCAAGAGTTTCAGAAAGCAGTGCTTCCTTTTACTCTGCATCTGGTGAAGACCATCGGTAAAACAAAATCAGTAGTGTGTACAAGATGAGATGAAAGTATTAAGTCAAGTGGCCGCCATCAGTCGTGAGTTTCTGGTGGAATGTCCAAATCAATGAATTGAAGAGTCTAGTATGAGTAAAAAATGTTAAGGATGGAAAATGTCAGATTGATCTATTTTGATGTTTTGGTTGTTGTTATTGTTATTGCTATTATATCTATTTTAATGTTTTGGTTAGCTATTGAGCTGGCACCTTTCAGCAATATGAAAGTCGCTAACGTATATATTGCGATTTATCATTTCACATCCAGCTAACTAAGGAGAGTCGATTTTCTAAATTACACAAAAGATTTAGGTATTATTTAAAGTCCATAAGGCTCTTTCGGGAATTTCTTTTTAAATTCACTATTATAGTCGGAATCCTGTATTTTCTGTTTTTTGCTTTGGAGAGGTTTGTAACAAAAGTACTACAACTTTCACGCATCATCTTTCATTACGTCACTGCGTGTTAGAGACTGCAGTGCAGTGCAACTTGATTAAGGGAATTTCTGCTGTGTTAGGGATTTTGATTTATGCTGAGAATAAAAGGGCAACAGGGATGTTTTCCGTATCTTCAACAGGGATGTTTCAGCAGGGAATTTTCGGAATTTTTGATGTGCGTCATTGAACACTAGAAAAGAATGAAAAAATACTGAATCCCCCCTTTTTTTATTTTAATACAATTTATCTTTTTATTTTTTATCATTTTCTTGATAATTTAGATATTTTATAAATAATTCATTATTGATTAATTTCAGTACTTTATTTTCTCCTTTCAATAAAATTAATTAATTTTTAATGAAGATGATTTTACTTTTTCTGCATTTTATGATTAATGGCGAGTAATTTGGCATTATTTGTTAAGTTATTCACACTGTATTGATATTAGATACATGCATTTTTTATTTCTATTCGCTTCTCTACTCCTTGATTTTGTTCCTTTTACGCATCCTATTTTGATCAATTTTTTATCACTTACTCATGTGAGGTTTGATTTTTTCAAGTAACTTAATTGTGTTTAAAACTCTCAATTCACCAGGAAGTTATTGAAATCAACCCAATTTTAAATTACTGATTACCAAAGAAAAGCTCTCTCTTAAGACAATATTAATCAAACAATATGCATTTTGTTGTAAACGAATTGCATTAAAAAAGTTCCACTTCAAATTGTCTACTTTACTTTTTGATCATTGATTTGGTTGGTTGATTTATTCGATTACGGCAAAGCACTCGAGGGCTATCTGCCTAAGGGAAGATGCCCTCATCGACGACTTTCTAAGGGTAACTGACTCGTATGCACGTTATACGTATGAGGAAAACCAGGAAAACGCCCATTCAGAGAGGCCGTTCGCGGGATTCGAATTTCGGACTAAACTACCAGTGTTCAGCAAATTTAACGCTGGGCCGTTGGTGGGCGCCATTGACATTTGGTATACCAATATTTCATTCTAAACAACCATTAGTGGAAAAAAAAAAGAAGGAAGGAAGGAAAAGTGTTAGTCTTTGTCACTTTTTTTTAACTTATAAAAGTTATTGTGTGTAAAAATAAAATGTTTTTTAAATTATAAAGAAAAATGAAACAGTTTGTTTTGTTTCTTGATGTTTATTTTTATTTATTTATTATTTTATCTCTGAGACACATTATTAAGAATTAGAGTTAAATAAAGCTAAAGGACTTTGACATATTTAATTTTCTGCCTAAATTTTTCATTGCATCTTATGTTTTACTTAATGATATGAATTAACAATTTCTTATTTCTCATGAAATTTCGAAGCGTAATGTTGCGAGAGAATTCCAGACGTATAAAGGGAATTTCAGGTAAAAAAGGGAAATTTAGGTGACCGCAAAGGGACTTTAACTTTCGTATCCAACTGTGTACCTGCAGTGTAACCATCTTTAAGTGTTTAGGTGTTGTTTGCGTAAACTTGTTGTTTACTGTGTGATAATTAAATTCTTCAATTCAAGAATTTTTCATAAAACATAACAATGTAAGTTTCTGATTTTTTTTTTTTTTTTTTCATTTAGGATGGAACTTGCTGTACATATTAAAGAAGTGTCATGTTTGCTTACTTGACCGATGCCTGAGCTGTCAAAATGTTGCTTCAAAAAATAAAATCCACATATGTTTTTCTTAAGTTATTTTATTTCTTAAATATTAATTAAGCGTAATGATCAAATACATATCGTTATATGATAATAACATGAATGGAAATAAATCACAGTATTTTTTCTATAGATTTTAGTCAAATGACCTTCGAAAGTCGTTTAATGTTTTTAGCGAATCGAGATCTAAGCTAATTAATTCAAGACGTATTTAAATCCTTCTATTAAAAAAGATATCCATTGGCTATCGCAATCATGATCAAATTATTGAAATACTATGCAAAAGTATAAAATACTAAAATAAGCTACTGCATTTGTATTAAAAAATTACGTGTAGTTTATAATACCTTTATTTACTTGGTTTGAGTGCTGTTTGAGAAATCGTTGGATACTTTGTATTCGAGTAGTATTTAATATTGAAATTGCATGTTTTTATTCAGTATAAAAGTTTCCCTCTTGTCTTACTTCTGATATTTTTACCTCAATTTGTCATGTCACAATTTCACTAAATTGTGTTTATTGTCCGAACTGTAGTCTCAGCTACAATGTCATTTTAAGGTCTGATAGTAAAATACTGACTTTATAGTTGTTCTATTTATATTATTAGAATCTTTTTGGTATTATATATTTGCAGTAATAATATTTGCCATATGACTGTATGTTTAATATTAACCCTGAAATGTACTCTTATATTGTTATTATTAATCATCCGGCTTTATAATTACATATAAAAGTCATAAAAGATTTACAGAATGTATATAATAAATTCACCCCAAGAATTTTATAGATGTAGAACATGCATAACAAATGTAATTTTAGACACTTGTGTTTTTAAATTAAACTTTTCTGAATTAAGTCTTAGATTAATTTATAAACATAACTTACCTTGTAACTGTATTGGAGAAAATGTGCATTAAAACTGGAACATGATGTGAGGTAATAAAAATTAAAAATATTCTATTTTATGTTTAAAAAAAATTTATTATAACTTTTTATAGATGATCAACATATTTATAATATGTAAATTGTGTTTTAATTATTGTGTACCTTATTTTACATATTAAATTCATCACAGTTTAATTTATTGATATAAAAAAATTTTTCATCAGAATTTATTTTTTATAATATTTCATATTAGGTTTTATTTTTATGTTACATTATAATCGTGGTGTAAAAAAATAAACTATGAGTTTTTTACCTAAAAAAGTGAGAATTTTTTATTATTTTATTAAATAACATATTTTTAATTTTTCCTATATTAATTTATAAAATGGTTTTGACATATAGACGGTTATAAAAGTAATTAAGCCTTTGTTTAATGCAGTTTTTGCATGTAAATTAATGTAATAATTAATAATTAGAGTTAATTTAAATTGTACAATATTTTATTAATTATTAGCATAAATTACTTTGTAGCTCCTTGGCATTAGTAACTAAAAAAGTCATTTTAATCTGTAATAAAGTTACATACATATGCATTCTAATAAGCAAACAAAGAACTAATTTTGTTGTTATACCTTTTATATATAAGCATAAATAATCTATTAGAGTAAATATAAACATAAGATTTGTATTTATATCTGCAATTGGTTAATCTTTAGATTATGGTAACTTTATGATTTTTGGCGAAAATTTTGCAATCAACCCTGCTACAGCAATCTTATACTTTTTTTCGGCGCCATTTTGTCTTCACGAAGTAAAGACAGGTTTCTTTTTTTTTTATTTACTCAACATTTTTTTCCAACAATCTGCTAGCCGAATTACGCTTATGCTAGAAATTTTATGTAACAAAAGTGCTTAATCATGACAAATATTAACTGCAAAATTGGGAGAAAGTGCAGAATCGCGAACTCCTTGCCGCATTTTTCAGAATTGCACATACACGGTAACCATGTACACGTCGACCTATTTTTACTTAAAAAAACATCCCAGAATTGCACAAAAATGGCATTGCGCACACTCTTGACTTTATCCATGTACACTGCTTTTTTCTCATAAATTAGAAAAATTTGCACAAAAATGCAGGAAAATTTTGTGAATCTTTAAAGTCGGTAAAAAGGACATATATGAAATTACCTGATCACGAAAAAGTATATACCCTTTCCAAGGATGAACATTTGCACGTATAAAATAAATAAAATATCCAAAAACTTTTCCCTCTAAATTATCTATTATAAACGTCACCTGCGAATTTATAACGCAAACATTAAAAATGGTTGCAAATACTTAGTGTCAAATATTTAAATTATTTCCATGCACGTTTACTTCTACTGAAACGTATTCCAAAATGCTACAAACATATAATTCACAAAATAACTATCATTTAATTAAAATATAATTAAATTAAAAAACACTACTTAAAATATAAACACATACATTAAATTAATAAAAATTAGCTTAAAATCTTAATTACTTTAAATTAATTCATTGCTAATAAAAATTTTCCAATAATAGCATATTAATTTATTTATTCCTTATATTTAGAACAATGCCTAAAAGTAATATCCTCAAATGATTAAAAATACTAACTTACCTAATCTTCTACAGAATTTTGAGTGCATGGCGGATCACAAAATGTCCATTTTCACCAGATTTCTTGCACCGCCATTCAAACTTATCTGTAATATCCTTCCTTTCACACAATCTCATTTCATTCCAACATGTTGGACATTCATACTTATCCGCAATTAATCCTACACTCATACACCATTCAAGCAATTCTTTTGGATTATCAGATAAATGCAATAAAAATTTCGAATTCACTTTAGATAGGGCCATGGGATCCAAAAATTAAGCAACACTGTTTCACGCAACACAGAATGAAGCTAAATACAAAATGCTATAAAGTACTGCAGATATTTTTCCAAATTTCCCCCCTTTTCCGATTAAAGAGCTGTCATCCGTCCATAAATGTCACATGACATATCTCATGATCTCTCATTTCTCTCAGACAAAATAATCCTTAATTGGAACTGAGTACTTCTCACATTATTGCCAAAGTCCTAGGTAGTAACCTTTATCGCCTACCAAATTATCGCCAAACTGCCCGTTACCATATACCAAAGATTAGCCCTGCAATTTTCATAACTTTTTCAGTGTAGTTCATTACATAGTACAGTCAAAAGTCGTTAATCCGGACTCGTCGGGACTTCGGCGATTCTGGATTATAGATCATCAGTTTAAATCTGGTAAGATGGCATGCAGAAATTACAAAATTAAAAATATGAAACCGTAATTTATGAAATAAAGAACAATTATGATCTAAAGGGTATCAAAATTTACAAAAAGAAAAAGCTTACTATTTATTTGTTTACTTTATTAGACATTTCCTTCAATGTAAGTTGCTTCGTTTCATGTGATAATACTTTCTCTTTAATTCTATTAAACAGACATAATTTCTTGTTTAGTTACAAAGTTCCGCTGTTCAAGTCCTATAATTGCTGTGTTGAGAATACCGACTAATTTGTCAATCGAAATGTTTTCGTTTTCAATAACCTCTGGGTCACTTTCTTCACTATCCGAAGCGAATTATAATGACGAGGAACTTGATTTAAATCATATCAAAGACGGAGTATATCAAGATGAAATACTACACTTAGTACCGAATTATAAACCAAATAAAATAAAAACATCTGAAGATAAGGATAGTGCTGACAGATCAACTTGCAATCCGCAGCGTGAAATTGATAAACAGATTTCGGATTTCAAAACATGCTTTCGCTTTGTAGATACAAATTACATATTAGTAAATATATATCCGAAATTCTATTTGACATAATCTTTCTAATCTATCATAATCTAATAATGACGTTTCTGCCTCCCCCCCTCTGCCACAGAGCAGCGTGAAATTGATAAACAGATTTCGGATTTCAAAACATACTTTCGCTTTGTAGTAAATATATATCGGAAATTCTATTTGACATAATCGAAAGTTCAAGCTTACTTTTATAAAATTGCTCTAACAGTCTGCAAAAAATAATAAGCCGGATCCAATTTGAAGATTAAGGAACAACGCAATCTGCAACATTAACTGAATTAGATAACTTTAGCTTAGCGTATAACTCCGTTACACATTAAACGCGCATGCGCACAAACATATTCGCAGCTGTAAGGGTCTTATGCGCTCTCGTAAACGCCTGTGCGCATGCGTGAAAGCGACGCATGCGCAGAAAGTTTGTAGCTTTGAGGTCCGGATTATGGGTGTCCGAATTAACGACTTTTGACTGTATTTGCATTGCTATTTTTTAGAGTGCTTTAAATGGGAAGGGGGGGAATATTTTTATGCCTTTTCAACCCTAACTGGTTTCTCAATGTGTTGTATATAATTCCAAAAGTAAAAAATATTTTGGTTAATCTTTGGATTATAGTAACTTGGCGATTTTTTGGCAAACATTTGGCGACCAACCCTGCTACAACAAACTGCTAGTTTTTTTTTTTTTTTTTTTTTTTTTTTGGATGCCATTTTGTTTTCACGAAATAAAGGCTTTTTTTTTTTTTTTTTTTTTTTTTACTCGACATTTTCTTTCAACAATCTCCTAGGTGAATTATGCTTATGTTAGAATTTTTATGGAACAAAAGTCCTTAATTGTGACAAAGATTAGGTGCGAAATTGGGAGAAAGTGCAGAATCGCCCACTGCTTGCCGCATTTTTAAGAATTGCACATACACGGTATCCATGTACACGTCGACCTATTTTCACTCAAAAAAACATCCCAGAATTGCACAGAAATGTCATTGCGCACACTTTTGACTTTAACCACGTACACTGCTAAAGTCCTATCTAGTAACCTTTATCACCTTACCAAAATGTTGCCAAACTACCTGTTACCATATTCCAAAGATTAGCCAATATTTTTTAAGTGTCTGTTAAGGAAGATGTTGCTGTGCTTAAAATTTGAAACATATCCAGTTTCTTTCTCTCTGTGCATTCCTTCTCAAGAGCTGTTGTTTTCTATTGCTCATGTGGTGGTTATTAACTCAACTGCCTCGTTTTCAAAAAGAATTCCGCAGAAATGTGGAATGTGAATTATAAATTTCAATGTAATTCTGAACAAAGCAGTTTTTGCTTATTTTTCTTTTATTACGAGGCGTATTCGGAAACTAAGTACCGTTTTGAAAAAAAAAATAATAATAATAAAACAATTTTTTCAAATCCAATTTTATTTTTACATGAAAATACATGTCTTAAACTATTTTTCAACATAGTTTCTGCCAATGATCAAACACTTGTCATAGTGGGTGACCAGTTTTTGTATACCATCGTCAAAGAAACTTCCTGCCAGTTTCGATAACCACGACTCCACAGCATTTTTCGTGTCATCGTCAGATCCAAAGTGCTTGCCACCAAACTCGCGCTTCATGTGCAGGAACAAGTGATAGTCGGACGGCGGCAAGTCCGGGCTGTACGGCGGGTGATCGAACTGCTCCCAATGAAACTGTCGAATTAACGATTGAGTGACACCAGCAGTATGGGGCCGAGCATTGTCGTGGAGCAACATAATTCCTTTACTGAGCATTCCTCTTCATTTGTTTTGAATGGCATGCCTTAGTTTTGTCAAAGTCTCACAATATCGTGCCGCATTAATGGTTTCACGTCTGGGAAATAAATTCAGTAAGCAAAACACCTTTCCTATCCCAGAAGACAGTGCACATGATTTTTTGTGATGACATTGTCACTTTGAACTTTTGTTTTTTTGGAGAATGAGTGTATCTCCACTCCATCGATTGTTGTTTCGATTCTGGTGTGAAATGACACACCCAAGTTTCATCACCTGTCACAATTTGGTTTAAAATGTTTTCTCCCTCATCACTGTACCGCGTGAGAAATATCAGGGCACTACCAAGTCGCTTTGTTTTGTGAACATCAATGACCATTTTTGGAACCCATCGGGAACACAGTTTGCTATAATTCAAGCGGTCAGACACAATTTCAAACAAAACAGTACGTGAAATTTGTGGAAATGCCTCTGAAAGAGTTGTCATTGTGAAGCATCTGTTCTCATGAATTGCTTCTTCAACTTTCCTTACCAAATCATCGGTGACAACAGAAGGCCGACCACTTCGAGCCTCGGCGTAGACATTTGTTCGACGTGCATTAAACATTCTTACCCACTTTCTCACCATTCCATCACTTATCGCGTATTCACCGTAAACTTCTGTCACTTGACGATAAAATTCGGCCGGTTTAACATTCCTCACGTTCAAAAATTTAATCACGTCACGAATCTCACAGTCAGTGGGAGAACTAATTGTCTTAAACATTTTGAATGTGCACAGCAAACTGAAAACACAACATAGAGCAACCAAAATGGTGACAGTTGAAAATCAGTGAACAAGAAAGACTAGTGCGCATGCGCGGGACGCCTACCACAGTGCTGCGACGGCGTATAATGAAACGGTACTTAGTTTCCCAATACGCTATGCAATTCTAGCACCATTTCCTTTGCATCAGAAATTAGCTTCATATGAAGTAAAAGGTCTTCTACATTCTTCTTCTTCGATTGTCATACTAAGAACATTTGACTGAATATTCATATCACAGTTTGCATGAAACCTGACTTATTCTTTATGTAGCTTTCAAAGGAGTCTCATGCAGAGTTATAGCATACTTCATATGATGTATTTAAACCAGTTCATTACATTTATCTTAGAGAAGCTGGTGATTTAAAAAATATTTTATTACTTGAATAAAATGTTCAGTAACTTTGGTTGTATTTAAATCTTTGGCCTATGAATTTCTTAAACAATCATGAGGTATAAGCTGAAAATTATTTTCTAGTACTTTTTTGTTTCGCTGGCGCAAATGTCGCCAAGCAGACTTTATTGGCGACAACAAACAGTATAACACATAAAAAATGTTAACAAATGTTAGTTCTTAAGAATTTTTTATTTTGAAGGCATAAACATTTTAATATCGTTTAAAATTTTGTATAAAGACAATAAATTTGTAAAAAGACATTAATTTGAGAATTTACTATGTTTTTATTGTTGAACATCCTGATTCGCCGGTTCATATCACATGACCCCAAGTGATCTCATCTCACGTAAACTATGTTACAAAAATCTAATTCTCTGAGTAATTATCTACATTAATTTCAAGTTAAATCTTAATTTGGAATACAAGTTTAAATGAAAGAATTATTTCAATTTGTACAAATAGCTTACTCAGAAATTATGTAAAACCGCAGTGCTTTACTTCGCTAGTGCATTTTCATTAGAATTGATGAATTTAACCATTGACTTTGCCTTTTCTATACTTTTCCCTTCGAGTGAGCAGTGTCATTGCATCCTAATTGACTTAATCACTGTGAATGGTCTTAAGGCATAAAATTGATCTATCTGGCAAAAATTCTATGTAATTGTATGCCAGTATTGAAAGAAACTATTAATCTGATAAGAAATAGCTGTGACTTGTTTTGAAAATTAGGCATTAAAGGTTATCTGCGGGGATGTTCCGTTTGGCATCAGTTGCACCATTATTGGCGACTTTATCGCCTGCGCCGGCAAAACGGAAAAGTACCTATTTTCTTATTCATTTTTTATTTCTGCCATATTTTATGCGTGAGTTAAAGAATTAGAAATTTTATGTTTAAATTTATTTTTATTTTTTTTAAATTGAGAATAAATAAATTTTCACTTATATGTGGTATCAAAGATGTATCAATAATTTCTATTAAAAGTATAGTTTCATCTGTTGTACAAGCACATACACAGATTATTGGTTGATTGCTTGTACAGTCAAAAGTCGTTAATCCGGACTCGTCGGGACTTCGGCGATTCCGGATTATCGATTTTTCCGGATTATAGATCATGAGTTTAAATCTCGTAAGATGGCATGCAGAAATTCTAAAATTAAAAATATGAAACTGTAATTTATGAAATACAGAACAATTATGATCTAAAGGGTATCAAAATTTACAGAAAAAAAAAGCTTAATATTTATTTGTTTACTTTATTAAACATTTCTCTCAATGTAAGTTGTTTAAGTTGCTTCATTTTATGTGATAATACTTTCTCTTTAATTCTATAAAAAGACATAATTTCTTGTTCAGTTACAAAGTTCCGCTGTTCAAGTCCCGTTAATTGCTGTGCCGAGAATACCGACTAACTTGTCAATCGAAATTTTTTCGTTTTCACTAACCTCTCTGTCACATTCTTTATGTCTTTATCCATTTTTTGCAGCAATTCCACTTTTTGTTTGTTGGACATCGAAACATACTTTCGTTTTGTAGATCTTTTGGAAGTTCCAGCATCGGAAATTCTATTTGACATAATCGAAAGTTCAAGTTTACTTTTATAAAATTGCTCTTACAGTCTGCAAAAAATAATAAGCGGGATCCAATTCGAAGATTAAGGAACAACGCAATCATTAACATTAACTGAAATAGATAATTAGATAATTTTAGCTTACACCGTTCGTTATACATTAAACGCGCAGGCGAAAACGTATTCTGCACTTGCGCACACTCATATGCGCAGTAGTCAAAGCTTTACGAGTACGCGTAAAACGCTTGTGCGCATGTGCCAATGCGGCGCATGCGCAGAAAGGTTTTAGCTTTGAGGTCCGGATTATAGTGTCCGAATTAACGACTTTTGACTGTATTAGACCAATGATCTACTCCCATACTGTTTGATGAACTAAAAGATTACTGTATTACTGTATGTGTATCTGTAATCATTCTTCATATATGTCTTTTAATAATTTAACATTATTAATAATGACAATAGCATTATTAAATGGTGATTGCCACTATTATAAAAAATCAGCATTTAATAATTTAAGTCATGAATTAACGGCTGTATACGTTATGAAATGGTGCATTTACAGCATAAAGAAATTTAGCTTTTTCATAATCTAATTTTTAGGTTTTTGAAAAAATGCTGTTCTTACAACATGTTTTTATATAGATCACATTTTGAATCGGTGCACTCATCATCAGATTTACACTTGAGACTAGACAAAGGTGACATATTTTCTTGCAGTTTAGTAACATAGCTTGTATAAAATATTTTAAGTAATTTTACTGCTTTAAGATGCTTTTTTTTAGTAATTAAAATCTCTTAAAGGCATTACAATCTTAAGCTTTGATTTTATTTCATATCTCATCGTTAAAAAAATGGGAGAGTATCTGATTTTAATCAATATTTTTTTAATCTGCTGATTAAAATTGTTGATACCCTTGTTATGATTAATAATTTTCAATTATAAAGTTAATGTTTTCCATATAATCTGGCACCTGCATTAGCATAGCTGTCAGACTCCCAGTCTTTCAGCATATCTCCTGGTCTCATGGCAAATCACCCTATCTTCCAAATTTAATTTTTAGACTTGAAGAAAATGTGTCTCAGCCATAAAGGAAATTTAATGAATCACTGAAACTTAATTTTAGCGACTTCAGCTTCTGTATTCCTACTGATTATCTGTATAATTTTTCTAATTAAATTTTGAATTATCTTAATCTGTTGTAGACACAGAACTTTTTGTGAAAATTCAGCCAATAATCAACAAAGTAAAATTAAATACAGTCAGTTCAATTTGTATTTTATTTTTTTACATCAATAAATAATGCATTATTATGTTTATTCACACAGTAGTAGAAACATTGATTTTTAATTTTATTTTCATTGTATTTAAAAGAAGTGGTACTAAAGAAAAGTGTTTCTTCCCTACTGAGGATATCCTCAGTGTAAGAATGTAAGAAAATTACAAAATTAAGTTAGCCAAATGAGCGAAGAGCTTAAAGAAGAAACTTGCTTCTTTTTTTTTTTTTTTTTTTTTTTCTTTTTTAAATTTTTGGCATAAATTGCATGTTAAAAATGTGCAAAAACCACATTTTTGCACACATTTTAGATTTAAAGTTCGAAACGTAGACAAAAAATTTAGATATTAATATGGCACCATGTTTGGCGAGAAATTTGCCGCCAACCAAGGGTGTGTATAAGAGTAGTTCCTTTCTTTTATGTAACTGAACAACAATTTCAACAAAAAAAATTTGACCTCAAAAACTATATTTTAATAATTAGCAAGTCTTCAAAATGGGTTCTGAATTCAGAATGCATATCTGCATTTCTCTGGGAAACAAACACTGTGGGGGAGGTTGAGACTTTTAAGGAAAGAAGATCCCCTTCTTAGTGTCAAAAGTTTTTTTATATGGGCAAAGAATTTGTGAGTATGGGTAAATTTTATCTGCAGAGAATCATGGACAAAAATACTTATACATCTCCATCAAATTTTCCTTCACTATTCTTATACTGTTTTTAAGATTCTTTCTATTCTCATTAGTGGTGGTTTAATCATTTTACATGTTTTCATGGGTGTGCTGGAAAATGAATGGTCTTAATTTTTACCATGTCTTGAACTAGTACATTATAGTGCATGTTTAATTAGCTTATTCAGCTAAATTCAGTACCTTGAATTCAGTTAGCTTTCCTTGAAAATCTCAATCTTCATCAGAGAGTGTGTTTCCCAATAGAATCAATTTTTAAGACTTACTTGTTATTAAATAAAATTTTAGAAGTCAAAAGAATTTTCTGCTGAAATTTTGGTGCAGTTACGTCAACAAATTGGAGTTCTTTTATTTAGGTCTCCAGTGCACTCCAGCTAGAATTAGGATTTATATAAAAAACTGAGAAGAATTGAGCCCTGGTGGGCTGTGACACAATTTAGCTGAACAGAACTAAGTAAATAGCTATTGTTTGTTTTGTCTTAATTTGGTAATTTAGTCCAATCCTAAAAATACAGAAATGTATTATTTGTTTTATTTGCAGGATAATATTTTATAATATATCTGCAACTATTTTATTTTAGATATTATATTTAGGTTATAAGTGATTTTTTAACATGTTCCATCTTATGCAGGCCCACCAGCGGCCGAGCGGTAAAGTCGCTGAACACTGGTAGTTCGGTCCAAGGTTCGAATCCCGCGAACGGGCTGGCTGCATGGGTGTTTTCGTGGTTTTCCCCATGTGTAACGGGTATACGAGCCAGTTTCCCTTAGAAAGTCCTCCACGAAGGCATCCCTCCTCTTAGGCAGATAGCCCTCGAGGCTTTGCCATAATCACACACACACACGCCATCTTATGCAAAACTGTCATTTATAATTGAATTATGTTTAATCTGAAATGGTTTAATGTTCTCTCTCTCTCTTTTTTTTTTTTTTTTTTTTTAATGGAGAATAATATGGAACCATATTGGTACCTGTTTATCTTTAAAATGGCAGAAATTAAAGGTATAAAAATATAATTAAAGTATTTCCTGTTTCATTCTGACAATTATTATTATTATCATAATCATTGTCAAAAAATAGAAAGAGCAAAGTGATATTTTATTTTCTCAGGACTGAAACATGGATGACATCCAATTGGTAAAATTGTTTCAATATATGAATGCAGTTTTACTGACAAAAGCAGAAAAACATTTTCTAAAATTTCCTTTTTGTCTAACTATGGCCCCAGATAGTTATATATTTTTTAATAAATGAGTAGTCACTATCCTAAAGTCTAATTGGGGTGATCCACGGTTTGGAAATGGATTCTGAATCAGTCGAGATCCGTGCACTAACCTAGTGCTTCGCATTAGAGAGTAAAGAATATCTATGTTACAAAAATATACTTTTATTTATGTAGCGAAAACATGCAGCAACATTCTTAACGAAAGCTCATTCTCCTATAACATACATTTTCTACACTCAGGTTGCGTATACGCATTGACAATTACCAAAGGAGCTTGGCAGATACTGCCATCTGTTGGATAAACTATTTGCTACATATTCCTCCCACCTGAATTTACTGGGAGGTAAATTGACACATCTGTTAAGTATAATATGCATAATAGTACAGTATATAATATTGAAGTATAAAATTATGCCTACCAAGATGTTCTAATTAAATTGAAATACAAATTACCTGGAGATGCAACATTCCATAATTTTCTAGACATGCTAACAGATAATACTTAGGGATACTCCTTTCTGCGAATGCGGAGAGGAAGGCGACTCGGACCATTATTACTTCCATTGTGTACATACAAGAACCTGGCACTTGAAGAAACCAGCGGACTGTGCCTGGGCAAAGTGGACGACTAACACACTCAAAAACAGAATAGCCCTTGATAAAATAGAGAAAATCTCAGGACACTGCCTAAGCAGAAACAACCGTGGATAATATTATAATGTTTCAAAAGTTCAGAACTTAAAGCAGATAACCAGAATAATGCTTAGTGCCTTGCAGTTAACAATATGTAAAAACTGTTATTAGTTTATAATATTCAACCTTGTTACTCTGGAGTCTTCCCCTCCGTGATGGTATATAATTCCATTTGGTTCATGTCCATGGTCGGAAGCCATCATAGCAGTGCACTCACTCACTCACTCACTAATCCTAGAAAAATAAAAAATAAATCAAATTATTACAAAGTATTCAAATAAGTACAAAACATTTCACAGACGTATCACTGGTTTCACAGTTCTACCACTGCTGGTAGTCACAGGAATATTTTCAGTCATATCCTTTTGGACTGGATTATCCAGCTCAAGTCTGTACTGTCTTTGTACTGGTCTTAAAAACTCAGAAGTCTCTGTTTTTATGAGAGCAAGTCTTATTTGTCCATCACGACCAGGTATCAGCTTTATGACATGTGCCAGGTTCCAAAAAGCATGTTTCTTGTTATCTTCCAGTAGAAAAATTTCACCCACCTGTTGAGGTTTAGCTAGAGAGTCTTTAATGGACTGTTGACGTAACTGTCCTAGATATTCCACACGGAATCTTGCTCTAAGTTGTTCTCTCACCTTTTGTAGATACTTAGCTCCCTCAATTTCCGAAACTGACAAAATTTTGGAGGTTTCATTTATAATTCTTCGTAATTTAAAGTAAAACCTAAGAATCCAACCTAGCATGCATACAATTTTCTTTATGGATGAAAAGTACCTGTAATACCAATTGTCAGGTTTAGAATCTTTGTTAAGAATTGTTAGTACTGATTTACGCCTTTCCGAATTTATGATCTCTTCGTCCGGCAAATCGGTGCCTCTTGACCATGACGATTCTGGTTCTAACAGCCATGATGGGCCCTCCCACCATTTCGACAGCAAAAACTGTTTAACTGAACAGCCTCTAGAAGGGAGATCGGCTGCATTCAGCTCCGAAGGGATGTGATGCCAATCTTCTATCTTTGAAAGTGTTCTGATTTCTTGAACAAGATTCCAAACAAAAGTTTCCCATCGTACGTCTCGCTGAATCCAGCACAAAGCAGTTGTTGAGTCAGTCCAGAAGAATGTTCTTATATGTGGCATGTTCAAATCTGAAAAAAAGACCACATGTCCCAAGCGTGCTCTGATTAAGCAGGTTAATAATTCCAAACGAGGGATGGATGTACTCTTTAAAGGCGCAACTCCAGTGTGTGCTTTCACAAAACTTAGATAAACCTTATTTTCGGTCTTCACTCTTAAGAAAATACAGGTAGCATATGCATGCTTGCTGGCATCGCTGAAAATATGAAGACTCACATCTTCGTTAACTGATATGTCAATATTAAGCCATCTAGGAATTTTGACATCGGACAGCAGTTCCAGTTCTTTTACCCATTTCATGGACTTTTTATCTAAATGTTCAGGCAATTTTTGATCCCAATTTAATCATAATTTCCAGCACTCTTGCAATATCAATTTTTGGAACAGGGTAATGGGAAAAAGGAAGCCTACTGGGTCAAATAACTTATGCGTGCAAGAAGGGAGTGTTCGTTTACTTGTGATAATCTCCTCTTTCTTTAGTGACTCAATTTACTGGAAAGAGTATCATCCTTCAAATCCCAGTTTAACCCTAAAATGCAAACGGATGTATCTAATTTAGAGTTGGGAATTATTTTGGTTTCACAGTTCGACTGCCATCCTTTAAGATTAAACTTTCCCAGTGAGAATAACATTCTCGATTCTAGTACAAATCTATTCAATTCTTCAACATTCTTAAAACTAGTCAGGCAATTATCAACATAGAAGGACTTCTTCGAAATATTGGCTGTAGTTGCAAACTGATCTGGGGCACAATTTAAATGATAGTTCAACGTAGCGGCTAACAAAAATGGACTACAGATAAGCCCCAAAACCATGCGACAATGTCTATAAATTTTTGTATTCTCTCCTTCTGCACCTTTCCAAAAGAAACGTAAATAATCTCTATCCTTCTCTCTTATACTAATCTGCAAGAAGGCTTTCTCAGTGTCTGAAATTATTGCAATAGGATATTTCTGAAAACGATCCAACAATGTTGGAATTATTTCTATTAGGTTAGGACCTTTCTCAAGACAGTTATTTAAGGAAGGTTCTCCTTTGGCGTGTGCGCCGAAGCATCAAAAACTGGCCTTACTCGCATAGTTTTGGTAGATTTTTTTAAAAACAGGCCTATGAGGCAAATAGTGCTCTCTGTCTACTTCGCCTTCTGTTACCTCTTCAATAATTCGTTCCTTCAACCAAGTATCAAATACTTCCTGATAAACTTTAATTTGGTTCGAATCTAATAATTTCCTTCACGTATTAGTCAGCCGTTTTTCTGCCAACGTTTTATTACTAGACAAGCGAGAGGGGTCCAGTACCCAAGGTAATGTAGTTTTACTTCTCCTATCTGGATCCACATTCAAATTTTCCTCAAAATACTCCATGGTCTCCTCATGAATTTCCGCTTTCTTTTTAGACTCAACTGGGTCATTTATACCAATAACGTCTAACTTCCACAAGTTTTCTGCTGATCTTTGTTTTAGCAATAAAGAAACACATGCAAGAGAATCATTTATACCCGAGGATTCCTTCACTGGAATTTTACCCATTAAAATCCATCCCAAACGTGCTTCCATCAGGACCAGACCACTTTGTAAACATTTAATATTTCCAGTGAATAATTTTCCAGCAATATCAGAACCTATCAACAATTTAATGTCACTTTTGCTTTCAGGAGCATTACCCTCTACATCTGACACCTGAATATTTAATTTACAAAGTTCTTTCAACCAAGGACCTTTAGGTATTTTCTTTACATCAGAACAGATAACAGATTCACTTAAACAATGCACACTACATACATATTTATTATCAAGACTACTCAAATGAACTGCATATTTAGAACGCAATTTTTCTTTTGTTGCTACTCCTCCAAATAATTTATGAACTAATTTCACTTCACCAACACTTACATTTTAAAGAATCTGTAACATCTTTCATTAAATAATGCAACCAGAATCAATAATTCCTCTGACTATCCTTTCCCTGGTGCCATTTTTTACCCTTACTATTAATGTTTGTCATAACACATCATAGCTGGATCTGCTAGCCAAAACATTAACCTCATTTTTTGCCATGGACTCTACTTGTTTAGTCTCTTTCAATTGAGAAAGAACGTGTTGAAACATTACTGCCAAATGCCTTATCTGGCAGATTAAACACTTAAACTTAGACTTACAGTTACGAGAGATGTGATTTTTTTCAAGCACAATAGATATACACCCTTCTTAAATATTAAATCGTTTTTATCCTGATATGTAAGATTTTAATATGTAACATTTTCTGTAGAATGTGGTTTATCACAAAATAAACAAGATTCTTCGACTTTCTTAATAGGAGCATTTTCTTTAAATTTGTCTCCTGTATACAAATCATTACAAGTAGGAATATTAGATTCATCGTTAATGCAACTTTTAGATTTTCTACTTTTGTCCCCCCCCCCCAAAAAAAAGCCTCTAATTTAATTCTCTCTTCGGATATCACTTCATTTTTCAAAAACAGAAGGATAGATTCAAGATCACTCTTACCTTGTTGTGATAAGCTCTCCCTTTCCCTCTCCCACATGCGTAAGATGTCGGGGGCACGCAAGATTCAACTAACGGAAAAATAACACTAGCATATTTATCTTCAGTCACATGGAGAGATTCCAGAGCACATAGTTCAGTTTCCAAACTGTCGTACAATGATGATAGCATAAAGTCCTTTTTGGTTGCATTATTATTTATCAACACAAGATTCAATAAATCCTGAACGTACACTTGTATAAGAATATCTTCACGTCCAAAACGATTTCTTAAATGTTCGATGACTTTCGGATAATTTTCTTTTGTTGTCGTTAAGCTCTGCACTATTTCCCGTGCTTTCGATTTGGCAGCTGTAGCCTGGATCAGATATATGTATTTCAAATGATCATCTAAGACTGGATCTTCGTGTATCTTACTAAAAGTATTCCAGAAATTCAACCATTGTCGTGGATCACCTGTATATTCAATCAAATTTATTTTCGGAAGCTTCAAATTCGTTGCCATTGTTCTTGAATCAATAGTTCTGGTTTCATTTACAGATGCACGAGTCAGCAAATTTTCCTCTATTTTCAAAGTGACTTGCTTCACTTTCATCCTGGCTGCTATTAATTTCTCCTTGTAAGTTTCACATGACTCAAATTGTTTAGTATATTCTTCTTGCGAGACTTCTTTCAATTTCAATAGGAGATCCAATATTTCTTCATCCAACTATTGTAGTTGAATTTCCAGGGACGATAACAGAACATCACTGTTCAATTCTGACTTATTCAAATGTCCATATAAGCTATTATATGCTTTCGTGAAGGCTGCACGCAGTGGTACTCTTTTTAATTTTCTTTCAAATTTTCATCCATTTCTGCTGTTAAATCATCAAAAGTGTCCTTTACCTTACTAATGCATCCTGTCGCGGACGCCACTTTTTATTGTGGTGATCCACGGTTTGGAAATGGATTCTGAATCAGTCGAGATTAATGCACTAACCTAGTACTTCGCATTAGAGAGTAAAGAACATCTATGTTACAAAAATATACTTTTATTTACGTAGCGAAAATGCGCAGCAACATTCTTAACGAAAGCCCATTCTCCTATAACATACTTTTTCTTACACTCAGGTTGTGCATGCGCATTGACAATTACCAAAGGAGCTTGGCAGATACTGCCATCTATTGGATAAACTATTTGCTACACTAATTATATCTGTAATGTAGTTGTTCAAATTCTTATATAGTGTAATTGTTAATTTTTTACTCTCAGGTCAACGGATGCTGCCCCACCTGCTGAAGGTCAGACAGGAGCTCCAGAGGGCGAGGAGCCCAGACAACCAAATCCACAGCATCAAGCAGCCTCTAGAAGGATACAACAGACTCAAGCCCAAGTTAATGAGGTACGATTATAGATTCATTTTTGCATTTTATCTTTTTATTTGCAAGTGACTCTACTATGACTTTTTTTTTCATTTAGCATGTTTTAAATAAAGTTTCTGTAACTAAAGGAATTGAAGCCATTTTCATTATTTCATGCTATGCATGCTATATCATGAAAGTATCACTTAAAATGAATTTGAATTATATGTATTATTATAAAATATGCGGCCATGTTATAAGGGAATGTATTAATCTTTCAAATGATATCTTCAAAGATAATGTAAAAGTAATGAAAGTAGACTCCAGTAGTTAAAACTAATTAGAGGGAAATAAATTTCATTATCAAAATAGTTTATTACTTTGTAGAACCGTCTTAATTATATTCCAGAATGAGTTTCAGTGTCATTAATTTTTTTTTTTTTTTTTTTTTTTTTTTTTTTTTGTATCTATTTCTAAGCTAAAATGAGTTTTGGAAATGATTTAAGTATTTTTGTATTTATTATGTTTTATTTGAAAATTGTTCCTTCTACTTTTGCTTTCTTTTCAGCGATTCAGCAAATGAATCTGTATTCATCAAATATCTGTTAACCTTCCAGCATGCACATATGCACAAAATTGACACATATCGAAGCTGAGACGTCTGAAGGTCATTTCTATTCCTTCTTCCTACCCTTCCCCACATCATGGAATGTGGCAACAGGAAGTCGTTTGACTTTTTTTTTAACTGGGCTTTTGTGCTACGTGGCAGCTTTTTCATAAAAGTTACAACACGCGCGTGGTCGTGTTTTAAAATTCGGAAAATATTTTTTTGTGTTATTAATTGCCATGTATTATTTTAATTTGAATACATTTGGCTCTGTAAATTTTATATCGGTTTTCATGGCAAACAAATATGTGCAACAAGCTGATTTTGCTCGGATTCTTCAAGAATTATCTGATGAAGAAAAGGAAGACAAGGAAACCTTTGAATAGGAGAACAATAGCGATTTTCATTCCTTATTCCCTCCCTCCCCTTTTTTTTTTTTTTTTTTTTTTTTTTTAGAAATAAATAATACTTGTCTTTGATGAATATTAAAATTAGCTTTGATTGTAAAGTATAATTATTAAATAATAAATTTAAAATTTTCTATAATGAAATACATCATTGCATTTCCATCTCACTAACATAAGAACTTAAAAATAATTTACTTATATTTGAATGTGATATCATTTGTATTTTGAAATAATAAGATTAATATTTTATTTCTTAAAAAAAGTATTATCAATATTCACTCATTTCTGTCGTTTTTCGTGCCAAAAACGGTAAAATAACGGATGTCGTAAAAAATACGACGTGCGCGTGCTGGAAGGTTATTTTACTAGTCACTTGTCTGAATTAAGTCTGAAGCTTTAAGCCATTGCATTAGAAGAGTGACTGAATTTGCTGTGATCTATTTCATGTAGTTGGATGAACTGCCTACAAAGATTCTGATAATTTTTCTTATGTGTAAAACAAATATGAACAAGATTCCCTCGTAAAATCTTCCATAAAGCTTTTCTGTAGTTAATTAATTATGCTGCTATTAGAAGTAATATAAGTGCATCCATGTAATTATACCAAAACCATCATCAACTAAACCAGTCCAATTCTAAATATTTCATATAGCATTTTTAGATATTGGTGATTCCATATTAGAGGAGAGTGGGTTTCCTTGTGTAATATTTATGTCTATCTGTTGCAGTTTTGATAAATGTGAAACTAATTTAAATGTTTGTTTCTCTTTTGTGTAATCATTTACATGATAAACTTAGCTGCACATGCTGTGTCACTTATATATTCTTAAATTTGTTATTTATTCAGTATATTATTGTATTCTGAAATAAATTTGTTCATTTATATCATACAAAAATTATTGGTATGCATCCCTTTCAAAAAGTTGGTGACGAATTTTTTTCCCAACCTTGTATGGAGCAACAGCCATTTTGAAAAGGAGACACACTAAAAGTTCATAAAACAGTAATGAATCAGTAATAATAATAATCAGTATTAATAGTAATAGCATACATAATAAATCAGTTACTTTTTTCCAGAAAATGTCGTAATTTTTTTTGGCGCTGTTATTTCTCCATGTGCACAGGGATCTGTTTTTACTTTAAAAAATTCAGAGAATGACACAAATTTGGCATTACACATACTGTTCTTTCCATGTATACATTGAGCTGTTTTAAAATAGTTAGATAATTGCATAAATTCAGCATCATGCACCAGTTTCAATTCATAAAATTTGCTAAGAAGTAATGAAATACCAATTTATTCTTTAACAAATGAATTTCTAATGCATTCTTTAGCAAAATTTATTTCTGAAGAAACATAATGCCTTTTTTTTTTTTTTTTGTCATCAGTTGGAAAATTTGACAGATCTATTATGATTCCTCCTAAGGGGAAAAAATTTACTCTAAAAAAAACAATTACTAATCAGAAAAATGGCCATGAAATTTGAAGTCTGTGAATGCAAAAGCATGAAAAAGTCTGTGCTCATCTCTGTAAATATGTGTTGCCACATAAATACATTTTGGTGACATTGTGGGTTGCCTATATTGATGACATGATTCATTGCCTCTATATTTTTCATAAGCTGTTGATGATCAGAAAAAAACCAAATAATCTCATTATTTTAATTCTAGGTAGGATATGCTATGCCTTTGTAAACTTTTTTTTTTTTTTTTTTTTTTTACGTAGGTTGTGGATATTATGCGAACAAATGTCGAAAAGGTTTTGGAGAGAGATCAGAAACTGTCAGAACTGGATGACAGAGCAGGTAAACTATTCAAATTGTATTATAAAGCAATGTATCAAGAATGGGATTTTATGAAATATAACAACTGAAGGAAGAGTTGCCAGGTTTTTAAAATGAGCATAAAAATTTTCTATTTTTCTTTCATTATATTATCAATTAATGAACCAATTTGAGATAGTTATAGTATAGTCATAAAAATAAAAAGGAGTAAATTTTACATATGTGATTTTATATGTAATTTTGTTTTTGGATACATATAGAATACAAATTCAAAATTTCCATCTTAAAACTTTTTTATTTACAAAAAATATTAAATTTTATGGCAGGTAGATAGCATTAAGGGACTTTTTTAGTCTTGTGGATGATAACAAAGTGCCTTTTTCGTAGAAGAGCAGAGATTCAAAAAACAAAAAGAGAAGTGAATCTGCAACAAGATTTTTGGCTAATAAAACTTATCTTCCCTCTGGCAATAATATGTCAAAGTGAGCATTATGTTTCTAATTTATTTGCTGTGCACTGAAGGAGTGAATAGGAAGGCAAAACAAATCTCAAACCCTGCTTTATATTATGATATTAAGTCACCAGAGAAGCATAAAACAAGAAATTACAACTTTTTCCAGAGAGTGTAGCAATAGTATTGAAGGTGGGCTACTTTTCCATGGGCCACCCTGTAGCTTATTGAAATATTTGATGCCTCCAGTTTTGATTGGTATTCATTTTTAGAAATATCAGTAAGAAATTTGTAATTTAAAATTCAGTAAAAAAAGAATTAAGCTAGAAAAAACAAGATCCTCACATAAGAAAAGCATTCCCTGATGCTCTCACAGTATTGTAAAAACAATAAAAAAACTATTAAAACCTGTGCAAATTAATATATACAAAAGTAGTTGTTAAAAATCGATATAAAGATTTGCAAATTAATACATTCTTTTAGAATCAATTGCAAAATCGAAAGTAAAGTTTTACGCAAAATCAAAAGTAAAGCTTTTAAATACAAATTTATTCATTCTTTTATATTAATATGTTAAATCAAAAGTAGTGATTTATATACAATTTTAGGTTCATGCTAGGAAGAAAATTAAAATTAACTTACTTGTTCACAAAATTTGAAATGAAATGGTTGGAACTGTAAATGTAATCAGTGGTGGAATTCCAATAATTCATCCCTTTAATTAAATTTTTGTTCTTTGGAGATAAAATGCAGAAAGAAGACATCAACAAAACTAATTTTGGCAAATCACTATCTTTATTTTTACACATTTCAAATCATCTCTTTAGCAGGCAAATTACTTTTTCAATCATCATTGAATACAATAAATTTTTATATGCACAGGTCGAAAGATATGACGTCATTTCAAACAGGAGAGCATAAGCAGTGTGGAGATGTTTGCATGGCAAAAGTCAAAAGTAGTGATTTATATACAATTTTAGGTTTCTGTAAATGTAATCAGTGGTGGAATTCCAATAATTCATCCCTTTGATTAAATTTTTGTTCTTTGGAGATAATACATGAAAAATCATTTCTAATAATAAATTATAATATATATGTAATATTTTAATTGCGTAGAAGACACTGGTATTTTTATCAGTTTGCAGTCATCATGGCTGAGTGAAAAATGCAGGAAGAAGACATCAACAAAACTAATTTTGGCAAATCACCATCTTTATTTTTACACATTTCAAATCATCTCTTTAGCAGGCAAATTACTTTTTCAATCATCATTGAATACAATAAATTTTTATATGCACAGGTCGAAAGATATGACGTCGTTTCAAACAGGAGAGCATAAGCAGTGTGGAGATGTTTGCATGGCAGAAGTCAGAAAAAAAAGGAAGACGTCATTGTTTGCGACCAGTATTTATACTATGTAGGTGCGCATGTGAAGCAAGCTGCGATTGTCAATTTTAGTTACCCCTTTTGAGCAGTGACATGCAGCTTGGAAAGATCTCGAATTTGGGAGAAAGGATGAACTTGGAGAACATAAAATCTAAAATAGTCAGTTTTGAGGTTGCCAGTTATTTCTTAGAGAAGCCATCATATTTTATTATATATATATATTCTTGTAGATTATTAAATATATTATCTCCTTTGAAAATAAAGTAGTTAAGTTAGAATTCTATTAAAATGAATTTACACATTAGCATATTTAAAGCTGAATTATTAAAATGAAAAAATTAAAAGCGAAAATGCAACCAACAAACTAAGTATTTGTCACCATTGACAGGGAAATTAATTGACTTTTCAAGGACAACAAACTAATTTCTGATCAGTTAACAATAATTAATAGATGTGAAAGTGTTCCATCTTTTTCTAGAGTAAGAATCAAAACTAAAAAAGTTGTTCATGGTTGGCATACGTTTTTATTTAATCCAACAAAAATCAAATTTGTGCTATTGTGCCTTGCTCTTAAAGAATGCTTTACATCAGATAAACTTGAAAAATATATTTTTGAAGGCAGCAGCACATTGCTATAGTGAAGCGAAGAGAGCAAAGAGAGGCAACCAAAAAGAAAAGCATGATTGTGAAGCAAAGATCTTTTACACCAAGCCATGATTGCATTCAGCAAATTACATTTCGAATCGCATTACAAGGATGTTTACATTAAGAACATTAAGTTTCAGATACATAACAGATTAATATTTTGATGCTGGGTTAAGATTTCAGCACATTCCATGAATAATTGCACAATAGAGGTTAAATGATGGGTCACTTTTCATAATTAAAGATTTTGTTAGAAGAATTATTAGAAATTTTTTAGAATAAAGAGAGCAGCATGCTCAAATTTAAAATAGGAGTTAAATAGCTATTGTTAATTAGATTATTAGAAAGATAGATATTTTATATTTTACCTACACACACATATATATGCCTTGACAATACTTCTGAAATTGCTGTAAGTAGGTTGATGAGTCATCGTGGGGGAACAATGAAGTGGTTAAGAATATATGCTAGACCCATAACTTGTGTATCTGGTTGAAAAAAAAAAGAAAAGCAAGATTGTGAAGCAAAGATCTTTTATACCAAGCCATGATTGCATTCAGCAAATTACATTTCAAATCACATTAGAAGGATGTTTACATTAAGAATATTAAGTTTCAGATACATAACAGATTAATATTTTGATGCTGGGTTAAGATTTCAGCACATTTCATGAATAATTGCGCAATAGAGATTAAATGATGGGTCACTTTTCAGAATTACAGGAAGTAAAGATTTTGTTAGAAGAATTATTACTTTGCTGTTTTTAGAATAAAGAGAGCAGCATGCTCAAATTTAAAATAGGAGTTAAATAGCTATTGTTAATTAGATTATTAGAAAGATAGATATTTTATATTTTACCTACACACACAGATATATATATGCCTTTACAGCACTTCTGAAATTGCTGTAAGTAGGTTGATAAGTCATCATGGGGGAACAATGAAGTGGTTAAGAATATATGCTAGACCCATAACGTGTATCTGGTTGAAGAAAACAAAAAAAAGAAAGTCTTGCAGACTTCCACAAGAATGATTGGTTTAAGTTTGGTGGGATCTCTCATAGTCCACAGTAAAGTGGATACTGGTGTAAATCGTGTAGTTTACATGTGCACTTTGTCCTTATTTTGCAGACATCTAGCTCATTTCCACATCATTAGGTAAAATCTCTCATGTCAAACTCTATGAGATCATTTTAACTTCTTTTTATTTCTAAATATAGTTATCTATTGCTAAAGCATAATTCCTATTACTATTCATAATGCTTAAAGTGTGCCAGATAATGCTAGTTGCTTTTGTCTGCTGCTCATGTTTGAAACATTCAAACTGGACTTTAATTTGTATAGCATAACAGTTCATACCAGCTGTTGGTTAAATCGTATTGATTATTTTTGGTTATATTTTAGAAAGGTTTTAATAATATGTATTCCAACTATATTTGCTTATTTTCTCAATCATGTCTACACAGAACAAAACCATACTTAGTAGGATGCATAATTTGATACAGTACTAAGAAGATTAATACCTGTTATATAAAACTTAGGTTTCAATTACACAAAAATGTACATGTATGATAATCTTATTAATATTGTAGAGTTTCTACTAGTTTCTGGGATAAAAGATAAAGTTGGATACATTTTTATCAAGTGCTCATTTTAACTTTGGATACATATATAATTGAGTTGCACATCAACTAGGCAATGGTATTTTAAGTCATAATTTACCCATCTGATAATTTTTAACTTAACTATTTTATATGGTTAATATTTTTTTTTTTTCCCATGTAATTTGCAGAAGCACTACAGATAGGAGCATCACAGTTTGAGCAACAAGCAGGAAAACTGAAGAGCAAATTTTGGTGGAAGAATATGAAGGTAAATCAATCATGGCCTTTTTAAATGGTTTCAAAATTTAATTATTTACCTCTTAAAAGAAACTTGAATTTAAACAGACTATGCAGATATATTGTTTAGCTCATCTGAAAAGTTATGCTGTTTTTTTTATATTAAATTCAAATGAAGCAGTATGAAAACATAAGGAACTTTCATTGAATTTCATAAACATTATTTTATCCTATGATTCTTGGCATCCCTCAAGCAGTTGAAAAATTCCTTTTTAAAAAAAAAAAAAAAAAAAAAAAAAAAGTCATTAGGTTTATTCATAAAGAAATTATTGATGTGCTGTTTTACCATTTCTAAAGAAGTGAATACTAAGTCTTTCATAGATTTTTGAAGTGCCCTGAAGAGATTGCAAGGTATTCGAGGTGGCACAAAACGTCTTAGCCATGCTCGAAAGTTTTTGTCTAGCATTCATTAATAATGGGCTGAGCATTGTCATGATGGACACTTTGAAGGTTGGTTAGTTGTGGGTGCTTTGCTTCAATTTTTGTTTTTAAAATTGTCATTTGAAACAATAGTTGAATTTATTGTCTGATTTGGTGACAATAATTCATGGTATACAGTCCCACCATACACAAAGCATTACTGTTTTGGCCTGCACTCACCACCTGATGTTACTAAAGGAGGTTCTTTTTGCATACCCCATGATCTTTTTCTTTAAACATTATTGTATAGTATTCACTTCTCATCTCTTATAATAAGCTGTTTCAAGACAGGAGCTTATATATATATAACCTTGCAAATAATCACTTTCAGAACTTCAAGTATGGGATAGACGTACATCATAGTAGCATATGTAATTAATCTTCCTCAAATAATCATGTACTGTACTTTTTGGAATATTTAGTGTGTCCGATAATTCCTGAACTGTATAATTTGGATTTTCAATGATGGTTTCTTTTACTGGCATCATGTTTACAGAGGGTGAACGTAATCTTCGAGCTTGAAATTTCCGTGCTTTATCCTCTCAAATGAGCTTTGAAGTGGATGAACAGAAACAGCACGTTCTCCATACATAGCACAAATTTTTAGTCAAGCAGTTCAAATACCTTTAAAAAAATTAATAATAAAAGAATATAATGTCATGGAATTGAATTTTTAGGTTCTGCATTGTTAGAAGTGCATTGAAGCAAAAATTTTGCCACAATACGTGTTTAAATCATGCAGCATTATAATTTCATTAACTTTTGCTTCAATCAAGATCACTTTGTATGAGCAATAACAAAATAAATAGATGAAAACATGCTTCGATTTGAAAAACAGAAGACTTTTGGGGATGACTCAGTGTATAATACAAATAATTATGAAGTAATTATTTCATTCTATTTTAAAACATTGTGAAATTGTCTTTTCTTTCATTATACAAGATTTTTAGCCAGTGTGTCAAATTTGTAGTATTAGTGCTTTAGTGTTCATTATTTTTTATTAACCATGTAGTTATATATTTCAGTTATGAATATTATTTATGCTTGCACTTAGGCTAGTATAGTGTTTATAATATTAATAATTTATTCTCGTTAATTACAGATGATCATTATTATGGTTGTTCTTGGAGTATTTATTGTTGGAGTTATTGGAGGTAAGTGGTTATTGTAATTTGTATTATATAATGCACCACATTTAAAATAAATTTTTTCTTATAAGGTGCTGTTTTTGGATAGTCAGAATAGTATTACTCTTGAGTATAGTTTAATGTATAATGATAAAACTTAATACTTTTCAATTAAGGTTTTCATGCTCTTTATTTATTTATTTTTTTATTATTATTATTTATGTTTTTGGGAGGGTGTTTGTTTTCTTGGTGCCAAGCAGCTTTGCCAGCTTGGTTTGGCTTCTTTCCTAGTGATAATTGTCTTTATAATCATCCCATATGAGACGTATTGTTCATCTAAGTATAGCTTTTTTTTTTTTTTTTTTTTTTTTTTTTTTTTTAACTACAATGTATTTCACTGTAAATCATTGTTGTCATTTTGTCTGCTAAGCAATAGATGCTATATCCCATCTGTTGAGTGCTTGTAGGATGTTATAAAATGACACATTAAGTGTCAAAGAGGCCAATGTTTAATCTATAGACTCTTGCTTGATTGCGTGGCCTGACATGCATACAAAAAAGAAATGTTCTCTGCTACCCTAAATGCCATTTTTAATTAATGCTCGCTGTTTAGTCTTGTGTTATTCTTTTTTTACTACTCGGTTTATTAATGATTGTTATTTTTCAATCTAGTTTTATGTTTTTTCAGTATTTGTTTTTATTTATTTTTTAAGGCAGTTTTAGGAATAAAATCAGAAATCAAGAGGAAAAAGTTACCAACAAAAAATTAATAAAAAGAGTGAAAGATAAATCTAAGAAAGGAAAGTGTGAAAGAAAGTAATATCGAACCAAAACCATGGAGAAGAATGAAGTCAAAATGCACCAATGTGGCACCGAAAATGCATTGTAGAGCTTTAACCATAAAGAACCTAAAATCTTAAATCCTTTTGCTTTTTAAAGATGGAAAGCAAGACAAATTGGGACCTAATTTTTTGGGGGGAGAGGGCATTCAATGATAATGATTATGTAATACATTTTAAAAAAAATTGAGGTAATATTGGTAAACATGTAAGAGTTGTTTTTATAATTTTTTATTTTGGATTAAGTATGAGAACAATTTATTTTGAAAATTATGCTTTCTGAAAATCAGCACTTGAGCTGGCTACTTGTGTTGCCCGTGAAGTCCGCCATAATTGTAATTTAGTAGTGGGCAGGAGTAAGTAATGAGAAATATGAATTTCAGTAATGTTGATAAATCAAGCAGTAGTAATAATTCAGAAAAGAAAGTGACTGTTATTTCAAATTAATGGCATATTTTCGTATAATTTTTATAGAAATAAGATGTGTATTTTCTGTTACAGCCTATCTTTACATGTGATGCCTGCAAATATTTTATTTTCTTGCTGTCTCTCGTGGTTTCACCTTTACAAAATTTGTAAAATTATCTACAAGGGAACTTTGAACTAGACAAGTAGGTATGTTTTTCATCGCACTTCTTCATATTTTGTCTGAATTTAGTATCTTATGTTCAATGCTGCATGTCTTTAATAATTCATTTAAAATTGTTTTAAAAGTTGCCTTTCAAGCATGGATATATACGGCAGTTTTAGGAAATAATTTATAAAGTCTAGTATCAGGTTTAGTGTAATAAATAGCATATTAGGTAACATTTTCTAATGTGCTATATAACCATGTTAATTTAAGAACTAAATGTGTAACTTGATTCAAAATACAAAATACTGCAAATTATTACTTATGTTAGTAGAAGTCTATGAATAAACTATTTTCTGACTTTTTAAAAAATAAACTAATTTTTTCAACCGTTATAAATGCTTAGTCTTTGCCTCTGTCATTGAAAATGCTTTTGTAGGATTTGCTGAATTTCTTATTTCCTTTACAATATCATATGGAGGCATCCATTTCATATCTAAAATTTTCATTTTGTTAGTGTATGCCCAATTATGTGTTGCATTCCCCCTTAATTCATTCAGGAAGACATCTATAAAAAGCATTTTTGTATGAAATATTACTTTTAATTAATTTATATTATCAAAACTGTGATAAAGTGAAACTAATGCCCCCTCTGTGTAGAAACATGCAATTTATTAATTGTATATATTCAATAACTCTTAATAGATGAAACACTTTAGTTAGCCACTTTTAAATATATTTATCGTCTCATACTTTAAATCATATATCTTCATTTATTCTGTGTCTCATGTAAATTAAGTATATAATATTGCAGGGCTGCCCAACCTCTATATAGTGTGACCTTTTTTTTCTGTATATGACAGTGAACCTACCATGGAATATATAAAAAAGTTAAAATAGAGTAAGAGAATACAGGTATCCAAATTTAAGGATAAATATTATACAAGATCATGATCACAGGATTCAATAATGAAATGTGGTTTTTATAGTTTAAATATGCACATTAGAAAGCTAATGAATGTGCAGATTTCGGATTTATATATTAGGGGCCATGTGGTAACTTAAGAACAGTGAAAAGGGAATTACTGCTACAAGTCAACTGCTTCTGTTAGAAATCAAGAATGTGAAAAAATGAATCTTTCCTTATTGAAGGCAATTGCCTTGCAATTGCATATTTTACTATTGAAGGCAATTGCAAGGCTGTCAGATTTATCATAACTGGATGATGAAGCAATGGGTCAGTGTCTTGTTTTTTAGTGAGAATCCATCCAATTCGCTATAAGCTTCCAAACATAAATGCATCTGGGAAGAGATAAAGTTTATTGTCAGGATTCAAAGCGGCTATCCTTATGGCGGTTTTGAAGTGATGGTGTGGACAGCATTATTATAGAAAGACAAAATTATGACATATCACATATAGGGCCATCTTGAGCACAGCCATATTGAGATACAGGGTGCTTAGAAGAGCACTCTAATGGTTGACTCTGTTGTAAAAAAGTCATAAAATTCTCTTATTCTGCAATTCCATTGACGAAGTTTTTCGTTTTATGGAAAATATTATGGTGCCTCATCAGATGACGGTCTTGGAGATTATGGAGTCAACTAGCCTGCATTTTCCGTAGACCTTAGCCCTCAGCCTCATTGAACCATATGGAAAAATTATGATGAGATGAATTACATTCCACAGTCTTTACCAAAAAACAAGTAAGGCATAATCCAAACTGTAAAAGAGGAATATAACAGTCTGTTTGTAGTAATGAGCATGCTATGATAATCTGATTGTTTGCATAACAGTTCAAGTTAGACAGATTTCTACTATGAAATAGGTTGAACTTTTCATCCTTCTTTCACGGTATGCTAAACTCTTATGTGTAACTTTCTACAAAAGAGTTTCTTTGAGAGTAACTTTATTTCCATACTGTTTATTAGGTATTATCTCTTGTTATGTGTCGGGAAATGTATCGTTAATGTAATTTCCAGGGGTAATTCTGTTTCAGGCTTATGTTAAGAGGTATATATATATATATATATATATATATATATAAGGCGTAAGAAGTAATTCATATACATTCGTAAAATCAAATTTATTATTTATTTAATTATTAACAAATATAAAATATATACAGGAATATGAATTATTGGGTGCTGTCATTTTGGTCAGTTTGCAATAAATTTATCATATTTGTCTTAAAGTGCAGAAACGAGATTTTATAGAATTCTGAATTTTATTAAAAATTGGTGATTCTGAGGCCTTCCTTCAATCTCCTGACAAATATTTCTGATTTGTAGATTCATTCTTTCACATTCAAGATTTCTAACAGAAGCAATTGATTCATGGCAGTAATTCCTTTTTCACTGTTTTTTAGTTACCACATGGCCCCTAATATACGAATCAGAAATCTGCGCATTCATTAGCTTTCTAGTGTGCATATTTAAACTATAAAAACCCCATTTCATTGTTGAATCCTGTGCTCATGATCTTGTATCATAATATTTATCCTTAAATTCGGATACCTGTATTCTCTTACTCTATTTTAACTTTTTTATGTATTCCATGGTAGGTTCACTGTCATATACAGTTTTCCTCTGTATATCCATAAATGTCACTCATTCTTGTGTTTTAGACTTATGTAGATAAGTAGCTTACACTTTACTCAAAAACACATTATTATTGAGTTGGCTAGCCCTGTGATGTAGATTTTCATATTCTGTGACTAATACTTGATTGTTTCTTTCAGCTTACTTTTATTCAAAGTACTGTAGTTAGATTCAAGATATTGTTAGTCCAACCTTAAACCCTCGCAATGCTTGCACACATGCTCAAGAGTTTCCAGATTTCCAATATCTGCATGATGTTGATGTTCAACCTAAGAAACAGTTTTTTCCGAACATTAGAGATTCTCAGATCTTCAGAAAAAAAACTGTTACTGAAACATGCATTATTCCATTTTTTTGGCAGACAAGGTGTTACATGTGTAGTGAAACATCCAAGTATCCATGTTAGATATTGGTGTGGTGTTTTAGAGTAAAAATAAAACTAATTCTGTGTTAATGCTATTCATTTTGGTGTGTAATAAGTTTTACATGTGCAGATGAAAAAAAATCCTCTTATTATATATGTATATATATATATTGTCAGAGTTTCTCCAAAATGGCCATATTTTATGTATGTTTTATTTTACTAATAGGTAATTTATTTCTGATGTGTGCCCATAAAGAAAGACTCTTTCCATCAAACACATAAATTTGTTTTCCTTCTTTTTCATATTTATCAATTCTGAATAACAACTTGTTTTTCACTGTTAAAATTTTTGGAGTTAAGTGTTTTATTTTTAATTGGTGATTGTAAATAGCTGTGTATTGTATTATACTACTTTTAAATACATTTTACAAAAAAGCAGCTTGTGTGCCAAAAAACTGGGAGAAGGCACAACACGAGAGTCTTGCAATTTTGCGCTATATTAGATTATACACTTTAATCTTAGAAATAGTATTGTAGTTTGATGCTTTTTTTTAATTGTATTTTAAATGTGTGTTTGGTGCATTGTCTCTTCACCTATTTTAATGGTTGGAGTATCGTCACCAAAACTATTTTGAAAATCTGTGCTCTACATTTGGTGTACTCCTCATTTGGCCCTTTTTTATCCATCTTGATGAAGAGAAACATTAAAAACATGAATAAAGATACAGCATTTCTTGCAACAAAAATGTTGTATGAACTTATTTCATATTACTAGAAGTTTCTGATGCAATGAATGTTTCCTGAGTGCTTAATATAAAGAAAAATATGGCAATATTTATGAAGATGGGATGACATGAACTATTAATTATTGAATGTAATCTAAAGTATGTTTGAAATTGTGAAGAGTTTCATACATAATGCAGTGACAGTAATTTTGTGTAATACTTTGTACTACCTGAAAAGTTACATAAAAATAAACGGAAAAATTTTGAATATTAAATTGGTTTCACTACATTTTTCTATCTAAAGAAGTTTGGGGAAGCTATATATTTTCTTAAAATTTGGTGGTGGTACTCTACTGGACCCATTTTCAGTGCTCCCACATACAATTTATTAGAATGAATGATTACTATTTTTAACTTTTGTGTGTGTATATGTAAAGAAGTGTTCTTAAGTATTTCTTTGATTAAAAAGTGTTATGTACCACCAGCCAGAGATGAGTAATATATGAGTCATAAAAATTAAAAAATAATAAAAGTGATGTATTATTCTCTAAAATATTATTATTTACATCAAAAATACCTCTTTTCCTGCCTTCAGAACAGTGCATAATATATATACATGTTTATAAATGTTTACAAATTTATATTTTGCATTTTACTGAGCTTCTATATCTTGATATAGTGATTATTAAGACATTTAGTAAATTGTATGTTTATAGCAAAAATTTGTGATGTAACAATAATACGGAGCACTTGATGTGCTATAACCCTTGTAAAAATATTATGTTTATTTATTTAAATGATGGGTTTTAATATTGAATGTAATTTATTCTAATCCCAAGTGTATTTCTTCAATTTTTACTAAATAGAAGAAATCTTGTATGCAACAGTTTATAAAAACATTTGTTTGATTGGTTTTGTTTTTCAATAAGTAATATTTAAAAATTTATGTTTGAGGTTAATAGGTATTTCTCATCTCTGGCCATACCATGTTAAGAGGGACAGATTTAACTTTGGGACAGTGCCAGACTTCTTACACATATAGTGTATAAAATCATCTTTGATATATGCAATAAAATACAGAATAAATGTGCATGGTAATTTGCAAAACTAAATATACTTTTGAGTGTGCATCAAAAATTCATTTGAATTATAATTTCAGGTTTTCTGTTTTATGTTCTGCTTGTGATTCCTTGCTTTCTTCCTTTGAGCTAAAGTTCCTAACATGAAATTGCTCTGTCTTTTATGTATATGTAATAAATACCATTATAAGTTTAGCAGATTCCTTTTTCTTGTATATCATAAGCATGGAATTATAAAGGCTAGTTTATATGCTCTTAAATTTTGAACTTCACAACGAACATAATTCCTAGCAATGATTTTTTTTTTAATTCATTAAGTCCCTAGAATAAAAGTCTGTACAATTTTAAATACATTTGTTTATTTCTCGAGAGTTATCATTTTACTTTTGAAGTCAAATGAGAATTCTTATTCATTAATTGTTGTGTTTCAGAATTTTATCTTTTTCTGTGATAGTTAATTTTAAATAAATCTCTCTGTAATAAAGAGCACTTTTTTATGTATGTTTCTTCCAGTGGTTCTTTAAATTTTCTGTGGAGTTTTGCAATGAAGTTCACATATTCTGTAGCTACATCAGATATTTATTCTTTCTGAGGTGAAATTTTGATCATTTTGCAAGCTGGTAAAAAATCAATTGAATAAAATAGCTAGGAAGAGCAATAATTTAATTGTACAAACCTGAAGTAGTTTTGTGTAAGAGTAGTAGATATATGTGAAAATTTAATTTTTGAACATTCTTTCCCATGAAGAATTTGATAAAAAAATATACTATTTTCGATGAGGAATAGTGGATAAAAATAATTTATCTATTAAATAATGCACTTTTCAGTTCAGAGATTGCACTGAATAACTTGAGCATGTAAACTACACTTTTATAAAAATAAGTAGACCTTTAATGACTAATTTCATGAATTTCTTTTTAATGTGTTTCAAAAATAAAATTCTTAAACATTCAATAAAATATCATTGCTTAATTAACTTAAATTTTCATTTTAGTTTAATTCAGAAAGCTTTTTTTACTATTAAAATATATATAAGATTTTAAGTAAATTAAAATGTCTCACTTTAATTTTAAAATGACCTCCTGTTTAGAGCATTTTTCAGCTTCATAATTGTGTGTACTTTTGAATGATGATAGATTTCTGGCACTGTCCCTTAGTTTAACAGTGCCCAGTGTTGGGTTTTGCCATGTGCCGAAATGTGCTCTTGTTGGGAGGAATCATACAAGAATCCTCCATTTTGTTGAATTTTCTAGTTCATAAAGAGTGTTTATATAGAATCTGTGCAATCTTTGAACCTATCAGTTCTGTTTTGAAGTCTATGTATGTATTGTGTTTTATATGCAATTTACATTCGCACATTGATAAAATTTCGATTTATTTTGTATATATTTTAGGTTTGATTTTGTAGTTTAATGAATCTTAAGTAAAAATTTGTGATAAAAAGTCTAGTCATTTTTTTGTCATTTTTAATAAATATTTCTTTAATATGCAGCCTCTTGCTTTTGCTAAGATTGGATTATTTTGATTATATATTTCATGTAAAAAACTCATTTTTTACAAAGTTCTTTTGTTTTGTTTTTTAAATCAAATTTGTGTTATTTATATTTGTATTTTAAATTTTAGTCTTAGCTTTTCATCTATCTATTACTTTGTTTAGATGTAAAACTCAGGTTTGTGTCTGATATATTGTTTTTAGTTTTAAAAAAATGATTATGAGTGAATATTATTAGGACAATCAGGTAGTTATAATTAAAAGATTTTATTTGTAACATATATCAGACACTTTTTCCTCTAGTACCTGTACACAGTTCGCTTTTGTCTCAGTGCCTATGTATGGTTTGCCTTCCCTCCCTTTTTTATTTCATTTAAAATATCTCATGCATGATGCTTATTTTAGGTATATGTTTAATATTTTGCTTTTAATAAAATAATTGTGATGTACAGATTTAGACCAGTGCATACACATTGCATATATTAGATATGTTATATATGACTGCTATTTTAAATAAAAATGTGTTAAGCTGTGTTGGGTATATGAAGGAAAAATGATGTAGAGGTAATAGTGTATTCTTGAATGTTCCTTTTAGTACAATGCTTAAGTTTATTTTTAATAACATTATTTAAATGTAGCATTGCATTGTAGTGCACTCAAATTCTTTAAATCTTTTCTGTTTTAGATGTCTTCTGGATTTAAAATAAGCATTGTTCTCTCTATTTGAAATGTTTTCTTTTCCCTTTCATGTGTAATTTTATACAGTTACTGTTACATTTTTACTTTTCTTATTTAGTTGTTGACTGATTGTATATCATTATTTATGGAGCATTTTGAAAAGATTTCAGCTCAGTGAATAAAACTTTATTATAGTATTTTGAAATGTATTTTTACTAAGTGACTGCATTTTCCCCCGAAAAAAGGATTGCAAAAACTAAATACTTTGTGAATGATTATCATAAATCCTTGGATGAATTATAAAAAATGAACTGAAAGATGAAATTTCAGAATATGACAGTGTCAGAATCTTTTAGCAAAGGAATACAAAACGTAAATTTTGTATAGTGCCTATAGGAGAGGTAAAAGGACGATAAAAATATTATCCCGAGATCTTTTTCATCAGGCATATTTTTTTTAATAGTTCCTCACAGTGACAGTTTTGCATGTTACAGAACCAGTTTCTTTCCTGAATCATCTTAATAACATGACCAGTTTGCAAGATGAAACTTTTATTGTATAGGCCATATTTTTAAAATAAAATTTCATACCATTTTAACTAAAAGATATCATATGATCAAAATTGTGATATTCTTGTAGTCTCCCCCTTTAATGAAACCTTAAATCAACTACCAAGGTGTATATATATATGTGTGTGCGTGTGTGTGTATTGGGATTAAGCAAACAAAAAAATAATATCTCATTCATATAATGCTATTTATATTATTTATGAAAATTAATTGTAAACAAAAAGATTAATTATTGCTGTGAACTAATTTGCAATATCATTCAAATTCAAAAAGCATATGTAAATTAAGTATAAGCATCTTAATACAAGGAAAAGTTGTCTCAGAACATAAGTTTTCAATTACTCAATTTCTGTTTCGTCAACCGGGAGTACAAATAAGTCTCTGTTGTTTGACAAAAAAATGGCACCACTAGTAAATTAAGGTGAAAATTGTCTGATATAAACATGTCATATCGTAAGGTTAGACATATGCTAACTACATAACCTTGAAGTATTAGCGTGTTTTTATCAGCCCCTCCCCTCCCTTTTGTTTGTTTGTTTGCAAACTTTGAGCCGAATAAGCATCATTGCAGGAACTTGTTTAACCCTTTGACGGTTATGGAAATGAGCAATTTCCGTTTACTTAATTCGCGCAGCATTAGGAGTAAACAGTAGTCGAAAGTGGCAGCTGTTTTCCCCCGCCGTTCTTCCGAAAATGTCACCTTTCTCTGGCGATGCCGTAGATAACTCGCCTCGCGCGTTTTAAAAATTTCTTAAACTATTTGTAGTACATAAATAACAGTTTTTACGTACTTTAAAATAATTATTAAACAGTAAATTATAAATGATTATAACCAATTATATAAATAATAATAGTTAATTATAAATATAAGACAAATATTAAATTGAAAGGACTAAATAAATACAACTAATGTAAAACTTTATGAAGCACAGTATAAATACAGTAATTACCTAAAAATCTTTTTGTGTGTGATATACTTTAAAACATGGAATTGCACATAATGGGGCATTACAGTCTTTGCAATACGTACGTGTTTCACGGCGAATTCTTTTTCCATTAACATCATTTTTGCTGCAACATACCACACATCGTCTAGTAGGTTGTTTCTAATAGAGAATTTCAGAAATATTTGTCACGCAAGCTTTCATACCTACATCACCAGTAAAACTAAATCGGCTAGGAGCGTGAGAACTTGAATCAATTATACACCACTGTCGAACACTCGAAAAATCTTCCTCATCGCTTGAATCGTCTTCTGAGCTTGAAATACTGTGAACAAAGTCTTCATCAGATTCAAAACTTGATAAGCTTTCTGTATCATAATCATCATCATACCTATCTAACTTTCGCTTTTGAGCCATTTTACTGTACAAACACCCTAAAAACCACGCCAAAATACGTATAAAATGAACAAGGTCGAAAAAAAAATCCACCTCCATTATGCAAAGAAATTCATGGAACTCGTACTGCCATCTGTAGACAGTAAAACTAACTAAATTTCACGAGTAGCATTCGTTTGAAACACAATCAGTGCAGAATAATAATGGCGAACGAAGTCAGCGCGCATTGGGGAAAAATTTCACTACGCGAGTAGTGCTCGTTACTAACCATTTCGGTCAAAATCTTGCTCCCGAGCGGAACTCGTTTGCGCGCATTATGAAGCACGATTCGATTGCGAGCTGAACTCGTTCATAACCATCAAAGGGTTAATTTGAAGAAATCTGCAACTGAGGTGCATCAATTGCTTGTAGAAGTATATGGTGAGGTTGCCTTCAGTGAGAGAGGTTGTCATAAGTGGTTTCCTATGAGGAAATATTTCATATAGGAAAGGGCTGGTTGAGGATGTTGATAATAACCAAAGAATTAAGTTAAGCATCAGATTTGTGTTGGCTTTACGAACGCATGAAGGATTAATTGTGGATGAGAAAAAGTGAAAATAAGCTTAATAAATGCCAATAAAATTCTTCCTCTTATCTTTGAAAATAGTCAAACTACATGAAACTGGATGCTGTTTTAATAATTCGAAAATTTACTTTGTAAATTATTTTCGTCTAGAAAATTTCTTATTTCTCATATAGATCCAGTAATTATCAGTGCTTGTCTATTCCCTTTTAAAACCATAGTATTAACATTAGTTGAGTAATGAGATAGTTATCAATCGATATGCATGCAAGTAAGCTGTTACAGTTTGAGTTCAGTATTTCTTGAATGATTTATGTATAGGTGCTATTTTTTAATTGTTATTGAATAACAGATTATCTTCTAAAGTAAAAATGCTGAAGTAAAATAATTGAAAAATGAATCACTTTAAGCTCATAAAAATATTCAGGCTCATTTAACATATTCAAAAGTCCTTAATCCGGACTCGTCGGGACTTCGGCGATTCCGGAATATAGATCATCAGTTTAAATCTGGTAAGATGGCATGCAGAAATTATAAAATTAAAAATATGAAACCGTAATTTATGAAATAAAGAGCAATTATGATCTAAAGGATATCAAAATTTACAAAAAAAAGCTTAATATTTATCTGTTTACTTTATTAAACATTTCTTTCAACGCGCGCATGCATAAAGTATACATTACGCATAGTCGAAATTAGAAAATTGCAACCAGAAAACTATTTGATTTGTATTCGTGATATTTATAATGACGAGGAATTTGATTTAAATCATATGAAAGACGGAGTACATCGAGATGAAATACTACATTTAGTAAGGAATTATAAGCCGAATATAATCAAATCTGCCCTGAAGATAAGGATAGTGCTGACAGATCAACTTCTAGTTGATTGCGCGCCGCGACGCCCCCCCCCCACGCAGAGCAGCGTGAAATTGATAAACAGATTTCGGAATGGTTTGAGAAACAAAGGAGCCTTTATCCATTTTTTGCAGCAATTCCACTTTTTGTTTGATAGACATCAAAACATGCTTTCCCTTTGTAGATCCTTTTGCAGCACCAGCATCGGAAATTCTATTTGACATAATCGAAAGTTCCAACTTACTTTTATAAAATTGCTCTAACAGTCTGCAAAAAATAATAAGCCGGATCCAATTCGAAGATTAAGGAACAACGCAATCTGCAACATTAAATGAAATAGATAATTAGAAAATTTTAGCTTAGCTTATACCGTCCGTTATCCATTAAACGCGCATGCGTAAACGTATTATGCGCATGCGTACACGCATATGCGCTTGCGTAAAGGTATTACGCGCAGAAAGTTTGTAGCTTTGAAGTCCTGATTATGGGTGTCTGCATTAACGACTTTTGACTGTATAGCTCTTTGAGATAAATCTCTGTTTTATAAAACCATTGAACTCGGAGCTTTCTATTTTTAAATTATTGAAGATATTATTATCTTTGAATTTAGTTTTCAAGCAGAAAAATATTGCCTTATGTTTAAAATATTCTTTCAACAGGTCACAAAATGGTCCATGGTTTTCACGTTAAAGACCGCTGACTTAAAAAAATGCAAGATTTCAAGATTACTCGCAATGTATTAAATGGCATAAATTATACTATTTTTCTCATCCTGCTCAAGCATAAAATCTCATAATTTTTTAAGTCTTTTAAAGCAGGTTTCCAAATTATTGGAATTTGGTCTTAAATTTAATGAAAGTTAACATTTTTTATTTCCTTATTATCTATAGATTAATTTCTGCCTCACAGAATTGCCAAAAGGTCTAAGAAACTTGCACCACCTCCTGAACTTTTCTAACAGTATGGCAATACTACGCCTGTGTAATACTGTTCTGCGCCCCATTTTTAGATTCCACAATAAAGAGAACTGAGGTATATAATGCCAGGGTGTTCGAAAGCGCTAACTATAATGCATTCCAAGTGCAGAATTTCTCAAAATATCACAGAGAAATTGATCAGTATGCTTCCAGTATTATACCTGAGAAAATTATATTTAAAAAAATCTTAACTTTTATGTTGTAAGCGCAAATGAAAGTTTCCAGTGAGTAAATATTCATAACTCATTCGATTACAGCAAAGCACTTGAGGGCTGTCTGCCTGCCTAAGGGAAAGGATGATGTCATGAAGGACTTTCTAAGGAAAACTATTTCGTATTTATGTTACGAATGGAAAAAAACAAGTATGAAGCCTGCCCATTCGCTTGGCTTCGAACTCAGGACAAACTACCTGTATTCAGCTATCTTAATCTTTCAGCCATTTGTGGGGTGATCCTTAAGTTAGCTAACAATCTATGTGTGAAGTATTTGGGGAAGAATTCGTTGCCAATTACGGGACAAATATGAGTCTTAAAGACATTTGGGAAGTTAGTAGAAGTAGTTTCGCTTTACGATCAATAATTATGCATCACACAAAGCAGCACTTGTTACTTTTAGCTGTTTGGTGAAAACAGCAATGATATACTACCATACGGCAGTTAAAGCAAAGGATGCCTGGAAGTATAATGTAGCAGCAGTTCACATTACCAGTGAAAATGACAGGCAAGTTGCAGATGATTTAGCATTAAGAATATTCTAGGACTTCAGAAATGCATTTTTTGGAAACATCCAGAGTATCGTCAAGTTAGCGAGTAATCACCAATTATTGGCAGATCCCTTCAGCATGGTTTCTATCCATATCTTGAGGTATCGTTGTTGAGTTTTACCAACAAATATAAAGTTTAATTTGCATCCTTTCCGTACGTCTCATTTCATTCCTGATTCACTCATTCCAGAAAGTATATGATGCAGATTTGAATGGCAAGCAGCTTAGTTTAAAATTAGAGAAAGATTCCGTAACCATACTCGAGTGACTGAATTAATTCTCTGCTCAACTCGCTTGCATCTTAGCAAAGCTGCCAATAGAGAAAGCTTAGAATTTCATGATGTAACGATAAAATGCGATTTTGAGCTATATTTTAGTTGCTGGTCTAAGTTTATAGCTTCGCTTAGAAAGTACTTAAATTTTTAACTTAATGGGCGGGTACTTGAGACTATTTGTTTAAGTGCCAATTCAAGGCGACTGGTAGATTAGTTTTGTAACATTTTATTTTGTCTTTCACAAGTGGGGATGTAGAAGGAAGTTCGAGTTAAATATTTGCGTTTGTTTGATTTCAGAAATTTATTAATCTAGTAGTGATAGTTACGTTAAATTTTACAGGGTAGGAGATGGCCATAAACTAGTTAAGAAGTAGAGATCGCGCCTTGAAAGTGTTATGATCTTGCATTCTAAACTGAGCTGTCTTTACAATTCTAATGCTGATCGAAATTAAATTAAAAATCTCTACAACATAGTTCGGGAAATAAATATTTGCAAATACAATAAGTGGCCCTGATTTGGTTACATAAAAATACCTAATTAAATTACAAAATAAAATGCCCTCATCGAATAAAATAATAAAAATAAAGCGAGACATAATACGATAAAAATACGTATAAACTAAAACGAAAGCAAATAAAAGTATTTGTACCGATTTACTACAATAATACTTGCATCAATATTTTTATCTCTGCAATTCTATGACAGAAATTTCGTATTAATCTTATAACACAGACAGCTCTTATGTGTGAACCATGACAGAGATAAAATAATCGTATATAAAATTTGTATCATTATTGATACCTTATTTAATGATGAAAATATTGAATATATTCTGCTCACGTAGAACGAGTGGAAAGTACTCTTTGACTTATTAATAAAAATAAAAGAAACAGTTAAGCAGCCAAGAGTTTGATCCTGATGTTTTAAAAGTTCCCAAAAAGACAATGATAAAGGTATTTTCTTAAATATCATTCCAAACTGACCCTTCCAGTTCGTACCGTAACTTTTTAACTTCCAATAAATATGATATTATGTTTGTCTGGAACTATTTCCAGATGCATGTCTGTGTGCTTAAAAATATCAAGAAGTAGTGTAGACAAATATATGCTGTTAAATAAATTTATTTCATTTTGAAAACACAAATCATGGGAAACTACAATCTATACGTCAAGAAACATGCGGTATATAATGAACAGGTAAGTAGTCAGGTCTAATGTAGGCATAACACATTCTATACCACAAAAAAAGTAATAAATTTAGGGTAAAAATATATTTACGGGTGCCCCTTGGCGAAAATTCACGATTTTTGGCGGTACATGGATACCGAGTTTGTGCAATTCTTTGACTTGTTATTTTGGCTCTTTGTAGTGGCGACTGTTACGACAATAATTGCCACTATATAAAGGCAAAAACAATTGCACAAACTCGGTATCCATGTACACATCGACCTATTTTCACTTAAAAGAAACATCAGATAATTGCACAAACTTGGTATTGCGCACACCCTTTGTCCATGTACACCTCGATTTATATTCATTTAAAAATTCAAAGGAGCAGCCAACAAAAAATATATAATCTCAATAAACTTAATTTTAAATCAAGCAATCAAATAACAAAAAAAAAAAAAAAAAAAAAAGAAATTCATCTTAGCATTACACAAAGGACATATTTACTTACCCTTCCCTATTAAATTTCTCTTCCTTCAGTCAAACAAAATTACTTAACAGCATCCAAAAGTAAAACACAATAACAAGCCGAATAATTACTAATTCAGAAGTCAAACAACAAAAATCAGCGTTATATTTACAAAATTTTCACAGGACTAGTTTCGATGGTTTTACCGAACCACCATCTTCAGCTGCAAAACCGCAAATGAGCAAGATAGGAAATAATGATTAGATAAGATAAGAAAGCCTGGACAAGAATAAGCAAGTGGTGCCATCTGTTGGTGAAACCAGAACTAAAACATAATTTCTTTAAAGGCCGAAGGCAAATTTGGATTGGAATTAGGATCGTTAACTAGAACAGAAAGATTTTTATGAATTTGAAATGCCTCTAGAAAATCCAGTTCTCCAATGGAAGATGTTTTTTGAATAATTTTGGCAGCAGAAAAATTGAAAGTGTGATTTTCGGACCAACAATGTTGACCAAGAGAAGACTTCTGTGTTTCCTTTTCTCTAACATATGCCTCATGTTCCTTGACGCGAAATTTTAAGGGTCTCTTAGTTTGGCCAATGTAAATTAAACCACACTGGCAAAGAATCCTATAAATACCCCAGGAATTCATATCCGGAATGGGGTCCTTGAGTATGGAACTCGGAATTTTATTGATGGGAGAATAAACAACCCAAAAGTTAAATTTCTGCAAAATATGTGAAACTTTGTAGCTAATTGATGGAAAGAAGAGAATGACAACAGAATTTTTATAATCTCCTAAAACAAGATTGTGCCTTTTAGTGTGTTGAGATGAGAATTTTTTAACTGCTTGATTAATAATGTTATGTGAAAAGCCCCTGTCAACAGCTATTGCTTTTAAATAATTTAGTTCTTCATCAAGGGCTAGTTTGGAGGAGCAAACTTGAAGAGCATGGAAAACATAAGAATAAAATGAAGCTAACTTTTGTTTAGTCGGATGACATGATTTAAAGTGTGGTGGAAGGCAAACCGATGAAGGTGTAGCGAATAGTTTATCCAACAGATGGCAGTATCTGCCAAGCTCCTTTGGTAATTGTTAATGCGCATGCGCAAGCGGAGTGTAAGAAAAAGTATGTTATTAGGAGAAGGAGCTTTCGTTAAGAATGATGCTGCGCGTTTTTGCTATGTAAATAAAAGTATATTTTTATAACATAGATGTTTTACTCTCTAATGCGAAGCACTAGGTTAGTGCACGAATCTCTTCTGATTCAGAATCCATTTTCAAACCGTGGATCACCACAGAAGGTTTACGGTAAACCGTAGTACTGATGTTGGATGTGTTACGTGTGACCAGAATGTCGAGAAACGGAAGATAATTGCAAGTCTCAAGCTCAAAAGTGAACTGAATAGCAGGATCAATAGAATTCATTGTTGAAAGAACCATGAGTAAATGGTTATTACACTGTTTGAAGGTAATAAATATTTATTAAATCATCTCTATTACCTTCAAACAGGGTAAAAGTATCGTCTACGTAGCGGAACCATGCCGGGAAGTTTAAAGTTTCAAACAATTTTCATTCATAATAATGCATGTAGAATATCAGCCAGGATATGACTGAGGGGGCTTCCCATGGCTAATCCCTCAGTTTGCTTGTAATATTTATTTTGGAAAACAAAATGTCTTTGTGTCAAACAGAGTTGAGTTAGAGAAATTAGCTCATCAATTTCGATGCAAGAGAAATGAAATTCGCGGAGTCTGGTTTCTAGACATCTTAATGCACCCTCCACTGGGACATTGGTAAATAATGATTTTACATCAAAAGAAACCATGTGTAAATTACTATGCGAAAAACTTGCATTTCAGTATCTTGTGCGGTAAAGGAAATTGACATTTTTAAACGATATTCATCTTGGACAAAATTACGTCGTATAGTTGCATTATGCCCAAGATTTATTTACAACTATCGAAACTTCTCCGAAAATCGTTTAAGAGGTTTTCTGACAACCGATTAGCTGCAAAAATAGTGATAAAATATGTCCAAGAATCATATTTTCCTCAAGAGCTCTCTTATTTAAAAACATCGAGAGAATCAAAAGGTGTGAGCAGCCGAGTAATACAATTAACTCCCTTCCTTGATGAAGAAGGCGTCATTCGTGTAGGTGGTCGGTTATGATCTTGTTATGATCTAGTGTTATGTCTAGTGTTATGATCTTGCATTCTAAACTGAGCTGTCTTTACAATTCTAATGCTGATCGAAACTAAATTAAAAATCTCTACAACATAGTTCGGGAAATAAATATTTGCAAATATAATAAGTGGCCCTGATTTAGTTACATAAAAATACCTAATTAAATTACAAAATAAAATGCCCTCATCGAATAGAATAATAAAAATAAAGCAAGACATAATACGATAAAAATACGTATAAACTAAAACGAAACCAAATAAAAGTATTTGTACCGATTTACTACAATAATACTTGCATCAATATTTTTATCTCTGCAATTCTATGACAGAAATTTCGTATTAATCTTATAACACAGACAAAATATAAAATTTGTATCATTATTGATACCTTATTTAATGATGAAGATATTGAATATATTCTGCTTACGTAGAACGAGTGGAAAGTACTCTTTGACTTATTAATAAAAATAAAAGAAACAGTTAAGCAGCCAAGAGTTTGATCCTGATGTTTTAAAAGTTCCCAAAAAGACAATGATAAAGGTATTTTCTTAATTATCATTCCAAACTGACCCTTCCAATTCGTACCGTAACTTTTTAACTTCCAATAAATATGTTTGTCTGGAACTATTTCCAGATGCATGTATGTGTGCTTAAAAATATCAAGAAGTAGTGTAGACAAATATATGCTGTTAAATAAATTTATTTCATTTTGAAGGATAGTTATTTTGCTCATCGTAGGCAAGTTGGTATAAAGCACGAGTAGCCAAATATGGAGCCGAGGCAGTGCCGTATGTGACAGTATTAAGTCGAAATTCTTGAATAGGATCACTTGGACTGTCCCGCCAAAATATCCTTTGAAAGTTTCTATCTTCTTCATTAACTAGAATTTAATTTAGTAATTTACTCATGGTTTCTTACACCTAAAGATTTTTCGCCCCTTTCTGTGTTTCAAGAATGGAAAACATTTCATTCTGAAATATGTATCATCAATTTGGAGCTCCTCGCCCCACCCTGTTTCTCCATAATTCAAAATTTACCGCAATCACGCAACCGATTACGTTAACAAGGTTTCCATAACAATCAACTACTCAGGTTACCATAAATGAAGCAACAACTTCTTGATAAAACAAGGGGTACCTTTCAATCTACTCTAACCAAATTTAGAATCAAACCCACAAAGACGTGAAAAGTAAAATCAGTACAATCCTTAAATCTCCCAGTAAAATTTTATATATATAAAAAAAAAACTCATCAACTCAGTATTTTTAAACCAGAAGAAATCCCAAAAACAAAAGAAATAGATAAAAAAAGGAGAAAAGGAAGAGGAATACAATCAAAATCTGATTCAACGGTTATCAAGAGGAGGTTGATCAGAGCTCAGTTGAAGTCAACTTCCTAGAAAACCACATTGTTTCTATTCTTTTCATCAGCTAATTTTTCATCCAAAATTAGCTGATGAATCATTTTTAATTATTTAATTACTATAGATCATCCTAAAATTTCGAATGCCTCCTCTACAGCCACTTTCCTTTCAGTAATACATAAGCACAAATTTAAATGTAATAAATTGAATTTACCTAATAAAGCAAAAGTAATATATACAATTGCTAACATAAAAATTAAAACGAAATTATTTACAAAAATCTAGAGAAGAAACCCAAATAATATTTATAAGATGTAAGCAAAGAACAAAAATTTTGAACTTATTTGTTTGAAGAACAAAGGAAAGTTATTCAAAATGGGAAAAGTGGCGCTAAATGTTTACTGTTTGGCTCTACTGGAGGGCCTATTCTGTTCTAAAGCAAATTTAGAAAGAAGTCCGACGTAGAAAATTTTAATTTTGTATTTTTTTTCTTTTTCTTTTATGCATTACTTTAATATTTGCCAATTTAATTTTATAAAAAATCTTACAATAAATTCACATTTTGAGAGATTTACGATTGTCCATCGCCATTTTATATCGCCACTGGTGCCAAACAAGTAACTGTTAGGATCATTTTCCCCATTTTGAATCACATTCCTTTGTTCTTCAAATAGATAAGTTCAAAATTTGACGTCTCCACCTATGAGTATACGATTGTTAAGTGATGATTTGTCTGAATATCCAGCTCAATATCTCTAAGCGACTCCTTACTCCTTTGGATTTATTTTATTATCTGAACTACTATTTACAACTACAAATATGCTACTTATACGTTAGACTATTTATATCTATTAATCTGGGATAGGGCTTTGGCTTAGGAACCCATGGTTCGTGGCCTGAGCCACCTAACAAAAAGTTACAAATTTTTATTCTTTGTAATTTTATAAATAAGACTTGAGTTCTTTCTCTAAATTTTGTAAATAATTTTGTTTTAATATTAATATTAGTAATTGTATATATTACTTTTGTTTATTATGCAAATTGAATTTATTTGCTTTAAATTTGCATTTATTTACTATTGAAAAGAAAGCGGCTGTGTAGAGGAGGCATTCGAAATTTTCGGATGAACAACAATAATTAAATAATTTAAAGTGGTTCATCAGCTAATTTTGGAAGAATACAGCGGTTTTCCTAGGAAGGTGATTTTAACTGAGATCTGACCTACCTCCTCTTCATAACGTTGAATCAGAGTTTTGATTGTATTCTCCCTTTCATCCTTTTTGATGTATCTTTGTTTTGGGGATATCTTCTAGTTTAAAAACACTGAGATGATTGGGGGCCTTTTTGCATTTTTATTGGAAAATTTCAGGCTTATACTGATTTTATATTTAATTTAATTCATGTCTTTGTGGTGTTGGTTCTAAATTAATTACTTTTTTACATATATATATATATATATATGTGTGTGTTGTGTAAAATATAAAAAAAATACGACGGCTTTGCTCTACGCGAACAGGCAACCTCTAATTAACTTTCCGGAATCTGAGGATCCCCCACCCAAGACCAGTACTTTCGAGAACATTCTGGCATGTTATGTAAAAGCTATTATAAATCAGAGTTCGTACCATTTTTCGTCAAACTACTTTCTTCTCTTGCTGCTATCAGACCTTTGCTGCCGCTCTTTCCTTCTCCCTTTGTTTGAATAGTATGACGCAGTAAATTTAAAGTTAATCTTATTCAGTTTAAATCACTATTGAATATGTAATTTTAGAGAATTTAATCTAAAGTAAAAGTGACTGCGGTGAGAATCGAATAAAGATGTGGAATCAAAACAGCTTAACTTCTTCTTTGTCGTCATTGGATGCCGCCTTACACTCAGCCACTACAATGCCCGGATTCTGATGTAGTTATATCGTCCAGCTTTGTCCTACCTGCGCCTATCCGCAAAATCTTCACATATTATTATTATATATATATATATATATATACAGTAGTGTAGAAATTTTAAACAAAAATGTCTTAAAATTAATTAAAGTGTAAAAAAGGAAATAATTTCGAAGAAACCCATTCAAAAACTTGAAAAGAAATACATTAAAATTAATACTATTTTGAAATTTATAATTAAAAAATCTGTTTTTTATATAAAGTATTTCTTCCACCTTCTTGGCGTGCCTTCGTGGTTTAGTGGTCTGCACGCTGGGTGCGTATTCCAGAGGTCCGGGTTTCGATTTCCAGCGAAACCGATTTTCCTAATTTTTCAATTCCATAATATACTTAATGTCTCTACAGTGGGTCCCGAACTAAAAGGGTGTTGGATGATGATTCTTCTCACCCAGAATTGGCGATTGGGTCTCCTAAAAACCCCAGTCGTCCTTTAAAAGAGGAAGTACATTCTCCCGCCTTCTTAGCGAGTCTTCGTGATGTGGTGGTCTGCTCGCTCAGCGCGTAATTGAGATCCGCGTTTCGATTCCTGTCGAAGGCGTTGCTAATTTTTTATCTTGCCTGCTTCCAAAAATACTTAATGCTCTACATTTAAAAGAAAAATGTAAAACTCAGTAGTTTTAAACTGGCAGAAGCTTTGAAAAGAATAGAAATACATAAAAAAAAAAAAAAAAAAAAAAAAAAAAAAAAAAAAAAAAAAAAGAAGAGAAATACATTTAAAATCTGATTCAATGTTGTCAAGATGAGGTAGATCAAGCTTCAACTGAACTCCATTTCCAGGGAAAACCACTATGTTTCTATTCACTCAAAATTAGCTGATGAGCCACTTTTCATTTATTTTTTATTGCTGTTCATCTGAAGATCTCAAACGCCTCATCTACACAGTTACTTTTCCTTTCATATTCAATAATGCACAAAATAAAATAAAATAAAATTTACTACAAAAATTAGAAATTTAAACTAAATATATCCCTGTTTCCGAAGTTAAGCTATAATGCTAAAATATATAATTTAATAATACTAAAATTCAAATATAAACGAAAAAATATACAAAATCTAGAGCTTTTAAACTTACTAAAAATAATTATTAATTGCGGATGTCAAAAAAGTGAATGCTGTGAGAAGTTTAACAAATCTTACTTGATGTAAAGCTGACAAAGGATTAAATACATTTGGGAAATTAATATAATAACCACAAAGCAGCAGAGGATGTATTTTTATATTCTCCTCTATGATGTTTTGAAAAAGTGGCCATTAGAATTCTGACTAGTCTACAAGGTGACAATAATACGGTAATACGATAAGGGGAAGGCCGATGCTGTTCGCACCACCGGTGCGACTAGCCGCTTAAGCTATTCGCAGCAACATTAACCACGCATACACATTGAGTTGTCAGATCTGTTGTCATTTGAACCCAATCGAAAAGAAATTCTGCTTACGCGAACTGCCTAATCTTTTTTTTTTTTTTTTTAAAGGCGGGTTACTACCTTGGCGTAGTTTATTATTTTTTTAGCTTTGGCAACATTCAAAAGTTTAGAAAGGAAAATGGGTTCCCTTTCTTATAAAAAGAAAGAACACATTTCCTTTTATTAAAGTATATATAAAAAAGGGCAGATTTTTATGTGCGCAATGTTTATTGTTTTCCTGAACGGTTGGAATAGTTTAAATGACTGATTTTGGGGGGGGGGATACAAATCTTGTTTACGTTTTTCGTACTTCTTAGAATACATTTAGCTTCAAAGATGTGTTTTGCGCAATCAAAACTTTAATTCATTCCTCTTCCAAAATTTTCGTCCGAGAAAAGATAATAAAAATTAGACAGAAGATTCCTATGTAGAAAATTTAGACATGAAATAAATTAAAAGCGAGTAAATCAACTATTAAATGAATAATTAATCATATAATACTGGTTATTAACAATTCTGTATGCCTGTTTTTTTTTTTTTTATTATTTATTTTATTTTATTTTATTTTTTTTATTTATTTTTTTTATGGAAATACTTGGCATTTTCAAGACACAAAAAGTACTTCAAAGAGCTTTGAAATATTAGTACAAACACATTAATAAATTAAATTGAAATAAATAATGGGATGTAATTTAAAAGACAGAAATAATTTTATTGTAAGAGATTTAGATTTAAAAATTTGCCCACACAAATGATTTATCAGATTTTATAATGTTTTATTTCATAAATAACTTTGATTTTGAAATATGGCATTTGAACCTATAAACATGTGTTGATACTGAAAAAGTGGTGAATATATAAGAATATTATAATCTTCAGTAAGTTTTCTTATTAAATAATAAATTCTGACAGTCCTATAAGACTAGGGTATAAGTTTGCATAAAAATTCCTCTGTTAAATAAAAGAATTTAAGTAATTTCTGTAGCCTTTTTAACTGCTCGATTTTCATGACACATGTGAGGTCTGTGTGATTTTCTGTCAGGAACTGCAGCATTTGATGAGCTACTAGTTTCAATTTGACTAGTTTGTAGTCGAATCTGAAGACTGCCACCTAGTGGTAACATGTTACACAGAAGGTCGTAAAGTAAGTGCGCTACAAATGATAATACATCACTGCTTGTGTTTTGCTGAACATACGGAAATTTTTTTTTTCTGTTTACATTTGTGAATGTGTTTGAAACCCGTCTGTCAAGAAATTTTTGTATTGTGTTAATATGTAAGTTTTTCCCCACTCATTTCACGTAAAAATTAACTGTATGCATAATCTGTAGATGGGCAATAGCAAAATTTTCGTGTTATGCGAAATAAAGATAAATTTGGTTTGTAAAATATTTAATGAGTTCATTTGCATTTATAGATATATTATTAGATTACAAATCGTACATCATAATTTGTTATGTATCGTATTATTATTATCATCATCTTAAAATTGCTCTTTAAATACGTAAGAATGTTTATATTGTTGAGGGTTGAAGGAAAACGTATGTGACGTCAACTAAAATAAGTATTTCAATGTATCCAACTTCTGTTAACTTATTGCCGAAGAAGGGGCTAGTTATTTTTAGTAAATATAATTCATGATCGGGATGTAATAATCTCTAATTGCATCCAAACATTGTTAATTAATTATCGAAATTGTGTAATTAATTTCTAGTGAATACTGTTTCTGATCGTGCTGTTTTCATGTTCTGCTACAGGATTATTAGTCAGAGTATATTATTGTATTTTTCTTTAGGTCTACCACAGAAATAGCTCCTCCTGCTGAAGGCCAAGGAGGAGCTTCACAAGAGGAACAACCCAGGCAAGTAAACCCACAGCACCAAGCTGCCTCTAGAAGGCTACAACAGACTCAAGCTCAAGTAAATGAGGTGAAGTTATAAGTAAATTTTTAAAAAGAAATGTGGAAGTATTTGATACAACTATATATGTCATATGTGCACAGCTGTCTCTGTTGTTCTTTATCTACTTCAGAAAATTTTAGGAAAATAGGAGGCAATTTTCTTTCTGGGAAAAAAGCAAAGCATATGTTTTGAAATCCATGCATGTTAAATATTATTTAATCGGCTCTAGTGTAGAATTGGGTGCCCCTTTGATTAGTGACAATTTTTTTTTTTTTTAAATTTTGGGGATGAAACCTCACTTCTGGTTACCATGATAGTTTTAACTTTGTTTTAGCTTCCTGATTTTATTTAAGTGAAAATAGATTGATGTGTACATGGACAAATTTAAGGCAGTGTGCAATGCCTAGTTTGTGCAATTCTAGGATGTTTTTTTATGTGAAAACAGATCGATGTGCACATGAACGCAGAGTTTGTGTAATTTTTTGATTTCTTATTTTGGTTTTATGTAGCAGCCATCTTGAAATTGTGGCCTCCTGGCGCCGATCTTGGCTTGAAAAAAGAATCACCAAAAAACAAGGGGCACCCAATTGTAAACTTTTACCATTTAATCTGCTGAGCACCACTGACCTGACTTTGCTGTAAAAGTCTTACAATATTTATAGTCATCCTGGCAGAAGGGATTATTTCTTTCAAATATGAATATTACCTGAGCATACAAGGCCTTTGTATAAGCATAGATATGTTAATTACAAATACTGTCTTGTATGAGTTACATGAAATACTTAGATATAATCGTGATATTTATGTGCACATTTAGACATGATCTGATTTCTTATTTACAATGCTGTTACAGAGATAATCACAGTAAACTTGTAATTCAGTTACACATTAACTGGAGTTTCTATGTTATTTTTAACTGCTTTACAATATTATTTTTAAAAAGTACATGCAAAATGAATAGTAATAAGCTTACATTACTATCGTTTGTGCTTTTACAGTCCAGTTACTATTCTATGGGATGAGCTATTTTTCCTATGTTGATTTTCACTTGTTGTAATACTAACTGCCTTAGTCTGGGCAGGAAGTTACATGACTCAATTTTCGGGTACCTTAGCTGATTTGCTTGGAATAGTTGCAACTGATATAATAGTTGTAGCAACTATGAAGGAAGTATCTCTGTTACTGTTCAATTCTTAGGTAGTACTATTGTTAGAGATTATTTAATGTACTCAGGTTCAAATGTTTAGCTTTGCAGGGTTTATATAAAAAATAAATAAATAAATAAATAAATAAACAATTGTTGTATGCTGTCTAATTTTTCTGTTTTTGTTTGAAATGTCTTTCAGTTGTTTCAGGGTTCTTACTTATCTGGAAGGTACTGTGAAATCAGAAAAAATAAAAAGTAGTCAGGAAAAGTATAAACTTTAAAAATTCATAAGAATAAAAATTTTCTCCAAAAGTCAGAGAAGTTAAAAAAAAAAAAAAATAAAATAAATAAATAAATAAAGAATGAAATTGAAACAACTAATCTTTCTGAAGATATAGTAATAATAATAATAAAAGCATGGGAACTACTCTTATACATGCCCTCGGTTGGTGACAAATTTCTTGCCAAATATTTTAGGCAAGAAACTCCATATTACTTCCGAAATTTTTTTGTCTACATTTTGAACTTTAAGACTAAAATATCAACAAAAACGGGTTTTGCACATAAAAAAACCACGTTTTTAACACACAATTTATGCCAAAAATCCAAAACAAAAAATTTAGATAACAAAAACGTATAGTTTCTAACCAAAAATATTTGACAAGAATCCATGTACACAGCGATCTGTTTTAACTTAAAAAAAAACAGAGAATTGCACAATATGTGCAGCATAGGAATCTAGGAATTACGAACACCTCGCTAAAACAAACTAACATAAGAAACACTGACCTGATGAACAATAAATTTCAAAGAGTACCAAAGTATACACAGCGTTCTGTTTTAACTTAAAAAAAGATATCAGGAAATTGCACAATCTAGGCATCGCGCACAGCCTCGGCATTGCGCACAAATCAACAAAATAAACTAAAATAAATTACAAACAATTCAAAAGACAACAATAGTGCGTGAAATTCACAGAAAAAAAAAAAAAAAAAAAAAAAAAAAATAAGGAATATAACATTCTACAAAATAAGAAAAACAATAAAATAAAATGTACTTACCATTGTGAATGCTTCTTCAAACAGCAGAAATATCAATTTCGAACATCAGCAAAACTCATGAATTTCCACCACTTTATCCTTCTTCCCTATTTTCTGAGACACAGAGCATACAAAGTCCAGTATACATTCATGAATAAAATCCACATAAACACACCCGTGAACAAAAGACTCATTAACAACTCCAACATCGTACCTTTACTAAATTTACCTTGCACACAATCCAAAATAAGTGACTGAAATTTTGCCACCACATCTTTCATTGCAACATAAGCCATTTTAAAATGCCCACCAAACCAACCAACCAACCACTCCAGCAAAATAAAGTTTCAACATCAAAAGGGTTTTCCATACAAACAACAATGTGCCCAAAACCATTGCAAAACACAAAATCATGCCAAAAACCAGCGCAGAACACATATTGCCACATTTGGCGTCACCATACATCTGAGCGCATATATAAGAGTAGTACCAAATTGTGTTTTAGGTAATAACCCCTCCAAAAGTTTCTGTCTTAAAAAAAGGGGGGGGGAGGGAATGAAATCTTTGTTTTTCTAGCACAACATATTTTAACCACCTTTACATATATCTAATGGAAACTGATGAATCTATGGCTTTCCTTTTAACCTGTCAATGAGCTGTTGTTCATTCTCTGGAATTATATCTATTCTGTGTACTCCACTTTCTCTTTAGAAGTATAATTGCCTTTTAAAAATATATGATGAAATTTAAGAATGCCTAGTCACCACACATAATGAAAATTAAAAACTTTTCTTACAGTGTGATTCTTATCTCTTTAGGTAAGTTTTATAGGTATGTAAAAATTGTAAAATGTGGTGGGGGTACTAAAATTTTTCATTTGTTTAAGTGGTACGTGTTAGAAGATTGAGAACAGATGATCCAGAGCATTTGCTTCTCGGATTTTATGAAGAAAGTTGTTGAATTTTTTTTTAGTTGGGATTATTATAAAAAGGAGATGCATTTTAAAGGTGTAGAGGCAGCTCTGAGTATCTGAGGGCACTTAAGGATTCTGATATTTATTTTTTCGGAAAAACTTTTTATGAAAAAAAAAGTGAGGAAATGAAATAATTAAGCTAAGATATACAAAGTAACAAACAATCTCATACCTTGGTAGAGGTGGTCATGACACTCAGGGGTCAATATAATCTACCAATTTAATTTTTAAAAAGTTATTCAGAAGAACTGAAAAATATCTGTTACAATTTTTCAATAATTTTAATGTAACTTTCTCTGATATTTTATTTTGGTCTTTTTAACTAGGTTGTAGATATAATGCGTACTAATGTTGAAAAAGTTTTGGAAAGGGATCAGAAATTATCAGAGCTGGATGACAGAGCAGGTAAGCTGTTTGTTTATTAAAAAATAAATTTTGAACGGAGAGGTATTATTTTCCCCCTTCCTGTAATGCCTTTTGTTTCTTATTTGGGAGAAAAGTGTTATGACCATTATTATTTATGTTCTCCTGTTATGCAGAAGCCTTACAGCAAGGAGCCTCACAGTTTGAACAGCAGGCAGGGAAACTGAAGAGAAGATTTTGGTGGAAAAATTGCAAAGTAAGTTATTTCAGAGTTATTTTACAATGTAAATTTTGTTTGTTCTTTTTTTTTTTTTTTTTTTTTTTTTTTCTGTCCTTGATCTGGGTATAACATAACCTAGCAGTTAAACTTCTTTCCTTGTGAATAGGATCATCTTGAAATAATGCGCTCAATCTTCTATACTTTCATTAATCGAGGTACTTTAAATTACCGAAACTTAAAGTGAATTGTGTGTGTTACGTATGTTTTCATTTGTACTGTGCCTTAAATATCACTAATATAAGTCATAATTAATATTAGCATCAAATTAATATTCAGCCTGTCGAAACATGTGAGAATTTATGGTCTAAGTCACTTTTAACCTTATGCGTATTTGATACCACCCATATTGTTGACGAAAGTTTTGGTGTATTCCATTATTTCTTAATTATCTCTCTCTCTCTTCCCCTCCCCCAGTTGGCCCTTTATTGTCTGTTGTCACCAGCAAAACATAAGACAGTGCTATATACAGTAGAAGTCCAGAAATCCGCAAGGCTTGGGACTAGAGGTTGTGCAGATTTTAGGATTTTGCAGATTTCAGGACAGAAAAGATAAAGCATAATATTTGGACTAAAAGTGCAAAATAAATAAGGCGTATTACATACATTTAATTAAATTATTATATACATTATTGCAATAATTTATTATATGCATTTAATTATTAATACATATATAAATTGATTATATTATTCATTGTATTATATGTACACAGCATCATGGTTTGCTGATTTTGCCTCATGCAAAGATTTCCAATGTTAGAATCACTGTTGCTGTAAAATTTCAACAGCTTTTCTTTATTTTTCTGTATATCGTACACAATCGTGTTGCAGTTCCATTCGCATTCTGCTATAAATGGAAGATTAGCACCCTCCTCAATCTTTTGCAGAATTTGTACTTTTTGCGCAACTTGTTTACGTTTTTCAGTGTTGCAAGCAGTAAAATCATGAGTGCGTTTCTTATCTGTCATTGTATTGAAAAGGGCTGAAATTTAAAATATTTTTTATTTATCCACAAAATATCTGGATAAAAAAGAGGCAGCACTAAACAATCTCGTGAAGTAACAAAGCTCAGAAAATACAACAACGTGAATCGTGAACTTGAACGAAGAGCTGAGTGAATCGTCTGCTTTTCTACCTCAATGCAGATTAGAGAAAAAAACTTTTTATCTTATTTTTTAAAACTTTTTTATGTCAATAATTTGCTATCCATTATTACTCATTATTATTCGGTAATTATGACGTCATTATTCGGTAAGTATTTTTTCTTTGATATTTTGTACTCAACGTTGCGGTTTCCGGAACCTATAAACTGAATGTTTATATTTTGAGAGGCAACGTAGATTTCAGGAGTTGGCACATTTAAGGTCGGCGGATTTTTGGTACTTGACTGTATTAACATTAATAATAGACAACTAATGACTTGTTGTCTGCTTGTGGCTAATAAGTTAGTTCTATGGTTTTCAGTTAAGGTAATGAAATTTATTTTTCTTGACTGCAGATTTCTGTGACCACTTTGTGTGTGAATTTTCAAATCACTTTGAAACTGTTTTCAGGACTTGATATTCAACTCCTGAAATTTCTGTGACCACTCGCATTGTTCTTATTACCTTGTATTAAATTTTTAGTTTCAAGATTTGAGGACATATATGTTTTTCCTGAAAACTTTATTCTAAATTTTTATTGAATTTTGTTTTGTGTAATCTTGTATTTGCTTTCTGTGTTGTTCTGTTTATAAAGATTATTTGAAATTATCACCACGAGAATCTTGAAATAACTGTTATTATTCAAAATATGCTCCTAAATATGGGTTATAGAAATTAAATTGACCATCAAGAATGCTGAAGTTGGGTGCTATAAAAAAATTGCTAGTTAAAATGCTTGTAAAACATGTGCTATCTATCTATCTACACAAGGTGTATCTGAAATGCTTCAACAAATTTAGAGGGATGAGAGTACTTATCAAGATGAGCAAAAAATGCAATGGAACATGGGGTCGCAAATGACATTTAAAGGGTGAAAATAGAGAAAATGCATCTGGAGATGGACAAACTGAGGCAGTACAACACAGCTCGTGATGTCCTGAGAAAACAAAAATTTTACAACAGTTGTTCAAAGTGTCGACCACAGACATTACCACACCAAGTATATCGACAGAGGAACGACTGGCAGACACGCTCGAATATTATGGGAGTTTCCTGGATTTCTGCTGCAGCGGTCACAATATGCATTACTACTTCTGGCATCTCATAAATGAGGGATTTCATCTGTTCCCTGAAGAAGAAATCCAAAGGGTTCAGGTCCGCCAAATGTGAAGGCCAAGCAATAAGTCCACCACGTTCAATCCATCTTTCCGGATAAACTCCATCATGTTGGTTACGCATGTCACAGTGGTACTACCTATCGTTGTTGGCGGTTCATGTACTTAACAATGCATGTTCGCTACAAAGTTGTGTTTATTGGTCTGTTTCTAAAAATATGGACAATTTGCATATATGGATTCCTGCTCACAGATTTGTTTGGCTTTCTACCAGTTTTTGTTATTTCTTTTTCACCAGATATACACAATATGAAAAGAAAACCAGCTTCGTGCTACTAGTCAGTTCTGCAGAAAAGCAGCATGCAAGATTTTGATGTTTTTGTTCATTTTGCTATTTTCACTCTTTAAACGTTATTAGCAACCCCATGTTCCATTGCACCTTTTTTTCATCTTGATGAGTGCTAAGCATTTCAGATACACCCTGTATATATGGACGAAATGCTATTTCTGATGACACACTTTGATGCTTAAACATGGAATTTTCAGCTTCAAAAGTGAGGCCCATTTTGGACATACTATCCTTTGTAAACAAAGACTTGTTAAACAAGCTATTGCTAAAACTCTACATACTTTAGGAACTATCATAAAGATTAAATATTCCAAAAAGTACAGTACATGATCATTTGAAAAAGACTGGATATTTAAGTTGCTTTGATGTATGGGTACCCCAATACTTTAACTGAGCAGAATATGGTTGCTTCAGTTTTGGCATGTTATTATGTGGTAAAAGAAATAAGGAAGTTCCTTTGTTGACATGACTCTTTACTGGATATGAGAAGTGGATATCATGCAATAACATTACAAGTAAAAGATCATGGGGGAAGAAAGAATTTGATATTCTTGTGTTATCAGGACCAGATTTAGAAATGTATGTTATTGTGTGCATGTATGGATGGATGCATTCATGTATGAAAGTATAGATGCATGTACATTTATATTCTTGAGTATATTAACATTGTATAACAACAATATATTAACATTGTATATTTATATGCTTGAGTTTAACAACATATTGTACATTTATTGCTTGAGTATATACACACACATATATGCACATATATACATTTTTGAACCTAGTCCTGATAACAGAAGGGAATTATCCTTTAGAAACACTGAGAGGAGGACTGCATCTCCAAAAGTAATGCTTTGTGGTGTGGAGAGACTACAAAGATATCTCCAGCGTGCAAGACTGTGTATCGTAAATTCTAAAGATACGTTCATTTTAAAATTATTTTGCGATATTGCTGTTGAACTGAATTTTATGGTTTAAGTGTGAAGAACATGATATTTAGTAAATAAAGGTAACTCACAAATGTTAAAAGCACCTTTGGGTGTAATGTAAAATCTGAAAGCTTTCAAACTTTTTTTTTCTCCCCCCCTTTTTTTTTGAAGCCTATGCTTAGTATAATGGGGATAAACTGCTTATTTGATATAAGAGGATATCTGAGTTTAATAAATTCAGGTCGAAATTTTACTTTATGAAGATCATACGAAATAATCAGTTTTTCGACTCGCCACTGAAACTGGTGTTGTAAATTTTGTATCTTATTTTGCCAGATTTTATATTTGGAAGTTTGTGACTAGTACTAGAAGGTAAGAAGTAATGAATGAAGTCACCATTTTTGGAAGTAACCAAAAAATAAATATTGGGGGAATATATATTTCAGTGTCCTTCTCGTCGAAAATTGACAATTTTTTGGCACCATTCCTGTTTACATGCAATGTCCTCCCAAGTAAAATGCTATCTAAAACATAATTAAAGCATACAAAAATTATAATCTCAATAAACTGTATTTAAATCAAAATAAAACAAGGAAATATAAAAAAAAATGGAAATAATTGTTATCTAATTTGTGTAGTTCCCCTTCCCCCCCCCAAAAAAAACTATCGATATACCTTATTTAAAAATTTCTATGTCATCAGTGTGTGGCACATCGAATTCCTTAACGGCATTCAAAAACTGTTTAAAATTATATGAACTAGAGTCTGTATACTGTTGTCGCCAAAAAATTCACAAAAATAAGAATAAAAAATATCCTCCATAGTGCTGTACTGTAGATGGTATTTGTTTCGAAAATCCCATTTTGTTACACCTCTCATACCTTCGATAGTGTTCATGTGAGCTCCGGTTTCGGAATTCTTAAATGCCACTGCATAATTTACTGAGAGCCATTAACAGAAAGACAATCATATGATTTCGAGTAATCGGATATGATTGTTGTTCCAGGTGAGATATTCCATTGAATTATGATTAAACCTTCATTTACACACCAATCAATACTTACTTTTCCATTCATTCCAAATCGTATAGAAACTTCAGGTCAATCTTACCACTGGCAGCCATTTTATATAGCACAAAATAAGCAACATACTTCTTAACCCACATCCATCACAGAAATAAGCCTAAGAAATATTCTCCCAGCGATCAAATTCAGCACGATCACATATTACAACCAAGCATGTCATGATAGGGTTTCCAAAATATTCATCATAAAAATTCAGTTTACCGTAAATGAAACAATAACTTGGCGATAAATGAAGCAACAACTTGGTGATAATTCAAGGGGTACCCCAAAATATAGACTACCAAATATTGCATTTTATTAAAAAAAAAAAAAAAAATTCAGTCAGATGCAGCATAAAAATTTTTAGCATAAAAATCTTGTTTTGTAGATTCATGTTTTATTTATTTTATAAGTAGATCTTAATGATGAATAATGCTTAGTTAATGAGAATTCTAATGACATTGAATCTTTAATAGATGATCATTATTATGGTAATTATCGGCATAGTACTTGTGGCAATTATTGCAGGTAAGTATTTTTGCTATTCCTTAAATTTTGTGTATGATTTTATTATATGTGCTCCCTTCCCTACTAGTATTATTAATGTCTGCTTTTTCAGAGTGTTTAAGTAATTGATTTTTTAATGTATGATTATGCTATATCATTAGATTTGGTGATGGATGTTATTGTGAGTGGATGTTAATCTTATGATGGTTTTCTATTAGCTTTAAAAGCTAGCATTCATTTTAAAATGATGATTGAAATTAAAAGTGCTTTTCTTAAAATTAAGATAGTAATTTTTATAATGTGTAATTTAAATATTGAATGTTTTAAGGCATGAGATTATTTAAATGTGAAATTGTGACTGTTAAAAATACTTTGTGCTTGTATGTTTAATCTTTTAAATATAATAGATAATGCTGAATTTTATGAATTTTAAATTACAAGCAATTTATGGTACTTTGGTGTTATGGCAACCACTTGGTGCAGTTTGACGATTTTTTGAAGAAGAAAAAGATAATTTCAAATCGGGGAAGGTTATTTATTTCATATCATACATATTATTAGGTACACATTTTAATTTCTGTTCAGTATTTATATCAGAAAACAATTTATAAAACTACTTACAAATGGTATCTCCTGCATGTAATTATTCCAATCTACCACAATATTATTGGCCATTTTTAACTCTTCCAAACAAAATGTAACACTTGTTAATTCTTTATTCCAGTGATATGTAAATCGGATTGTTGTAGTAGATTGTAGACGACTAATGCAAATCTGAACATTCCTGCCTTTATGGCAAAATATTATATTCATGCAAAAATTTCACGGAACTTTCAATTTCTAAAAGTTTGATTTTTCTACCAAGATGGTTGCAATAATGCCAAAACACCCAATTTATAAATAGAAAATTGCTTAATTCGTAAAATTTGCTTATGCCATTGAAATTTTGTAGTAAGGTCTGGAAAATTCTAATGAATCATCAAAAAGCTGTGAAAGTGTTAATTTAGTTATGACTAAGCATATTGTGGTTATTTGTCTAAGAGAAATGTTTTCAAAGTCTCTCTAAGTAGTCGTTTTTTATGTAACATGGAAAAGCCATATCAGTTGACTTATTAAATCTTTAGAGGAATAGGAAAGAATCTTTAGTTAGGAATAAACTACCCATATTTTGTGACTTTAACCTCTTGATAATGAAGAGTGGGCAGAGAGAAAGACTGTACATGACATCGTAAATACTTGAATATTTTGACTTTTCAGTTAATTTCCTTATGAAATTGACCAGGAGAAAAATATGTGGAAGTTTTTTCACTTATTCATATTGAAATCTTGATTTAACTGCCAATTTCTGTTCTTATTTCCCTCTTTTTTTCTTTTTACTCAAATTTTCTGGCAGTTATTTTTTTATGCAAATCTAATCTGTTCACTTTAAGTTCTGCATGAAGGCATCTCTTCCCTTAGGCAGCTAGCCCTTGTATGCTTTGCCATGTAATCAACTCTATGTAAGGAATTTCTCCTCTTCCTATTTGTTGAAGGAGCAAGGTCTTTCATGTTTCATTAAGGTACTTTACATTGATAGCTACTTTATTCTTTTCAATCTGTATCAAAGTAGCAGAATTCCAGTTCTCTGATCTTGAGTAGCCTTGTGGAAATGAGATGATAGTTGTTTTTATATTTTGATGTGTGATAAGGGCTTTATAAAATAAAGGAAATAAAACTGAATATAATATTTTAGTATATCTTGACTAAAATCTTCATATTCTGTTTAAATTATTTCAGTAGGTAATTGGTAATTGGTACTGTGGTAATTGACTATTGCTTTGTAGAGCAAAATTTTGCCAGCATTATATTTTTATTGAATTTATGCTTCTGTTCTCATGGAACCAATTAAGGTTAGCTCAGAAAATGACATTCATTTAGAAAATTGAGGTTTATTAGTAATGCTGTAGCTAAAGTTACTAAACATTGGTAGTTCTTGTACACTTAGTCTGTCTCCAAAATTATGAGAAAAATCATTTAGTTCAAAAGGAAAGCAGACAGGAAACCTAGGCATGCCATTTTATCTTCTTCAGTTGAATCTGATTTTTATAGCAGCCTTTACATTGGCTAAGTGCGTAATATGTGTCATGGGAAGAATGCAGAGACATCTCAGGAGTATTGCACAATACAGTTTTACATGAAACTTAGAATTCTGGTTCATGTGATAAAATAATTTTAGAAGGAAAGAAGAGTAAATGTTGATTTTAATTAAATAATGGTATATTATTTTAAGCATTTTAACTGTATATATATATATCATTAAATTTTCTGAAAGGAAGAGTATGGCAAACTTTATGCAAAGTATCCTTCATGTTCAAGAAATAAAAATGTTGTGATAGGATCAAGTTGCTAAAGCTGCTTGAGTATTTAAGAAAACAGTTGTCTGTGACCAATGTGCATCATTCTTTCATTCTGGCAATATACCAAGTTACATATTATGAGGCATATGAGGGAATTTTTGCTTAGGAAATATTGCAGCATATATTCTTTTGCCGTATTTGGCTCTGTATGATTTCTTTTATTACTCAAGTCAAAATTCACTTAAAGAGGCACACTTTTAGACTACTGAAGATCTTCAGACAGCTGCCAATGAAGGGTCTAAACAACATTTCAAGCGAAGATTTCTGCCAGTGATATTAAGAATGGTAGCAGTCTTGTGTTTGAATGCAGTAAAACATTTGTTCTGAAAGTGATGAAATGTAATTGCTTATACAAGGAATTTATTTCACTATTTGTGGATAAACAATATACATTTCTAGCTTCTTAGTGAAATAGATTAGCTACTTGTATGTTTTTATGGTTATCTCATAAGTGCAATGTAAATACAAGCTAATTTCGCTTTTAAAAGGCCACCATTAGTGGCTGAGTGGTTAAGACCCTTTAATGGGAGTTTAAACGGAGTTCGATTTCAGCCAAACATGCTGGCTGCATGATTGCTTTTTGTGGTTTTTCCGGTGTTTAATATGAAAATGAGCCAGTTTCTTTTAAAAATTCTTCCCCAAAGGCAACTCGCCTCTCAGGCAGAAAGTCATTATGTGTTTTATCATAGTAAGATAACCTAACCTCTCTAAAAGGCTTTTGTAGGTAGATACCTTCCTAAGCAAATAGACATTAGATTTTTTAATTAATATAACTTAACCTTCTGAAATTTAAGAAAATACCCTCACTGAAATTCATTTATAATTCATTCATAACTTAGATGTTAGTAAATATATTTTCTTTTCAGCCTATTTTTACATGTGATGCCTCCAGATTTTATTTTCCTGCTGTCTTTTGTGGGTTTCACCTTTACAAAATTTGCAAAATTATCTGTACAGTGGAGCTGTGAACTAGACAAGTAGGCAAGTTTATTTTTCAATTAGTTTTCTATTAAAAAACTTCTATATCTTCTATATTAATTGCCCAATTTTAAACTAATGTAAAAAGATTATTCAGTCATGCTTTATCAATTAATAAACCTTTGTTGCTAACGTATTTTAATATTTTGGAAATTATACGCATCTGCAGATTATTAAATTAATTATTAAAGTAAGCTGTTACACTGAACAGGGTAATAAATGATAAAATGTTAACAACACTTTTGAGTGGCTCTAAAAAAGGCATTAGGTGGCTTAAATTTAGAGACTAGATTCTCTGTACATTATCATAATATTTTTAAGTTGCATTAAATGATACATATGGTTTCTGTACAAATAACTGCAATATTTTTTGGAGACTGCATTCTCTCTCTATATATATAACTGCAATATTTTTTGCAGTATTCTTTAATTCATGGTGTAGAGAAGAACTGTTAATTTCAGGATGATAGCTAGGCCATGTGTATTTATCGTGTTATTTGCTTAAATCCATAAAATATTTAATATTTGAATTTGGTTTCTGTCAAGCCCTGGAATTAGAAGTGCCACAGACCTGTGGATGGCAGTCAGGGCAAGTGAACAAAAGTAAATAAATAAAATAATAGTGAATTAATACTTAAAATTAAATAAAATGTAAAAATTTAGGGAATAAGCCATTAAATTAATGACAAATAGTTAAATTGAAATACTGGAGATTATCTTATCTGGAGCTTCTGCTGGTACAATCTCACTTAGAATTTGAAAAGTATCAGAGTTAGATCCAGAGATTTCAGGCTGAATTTCAGCTCTGTTTCTATGTGAACTTAGCTTGATTTAAAAGTATTTAAGTTCCATATTTGTAATAATAAGACAAATGAGTGTTTTTTGGTATTTAAGTATTAATATGCTGAAAAATATTTTTGAGAAGAATATGTATTTGAGTTACATCATTGTTTAATATACAATCAAACATCAATTTTATTATTTTCACTAGAGTAATTACATTAAACTGGGTACCTGTCTTTAATTCAGTTTTTAAAAAAAATTTGTGTATGTGTCAGTTAACTGGCTCGTATTTTATACACACATACACACACAAGAATGATAGTACAGTACAAAGTAATCTGGAATGGTCTATAATCCGGACCTCAAACTACAAACTTTCTGCGCATGCGTAAATGCATAATGCGTTACACGTTTAATGTATAATGGATGGTATAAGCTAGGCTAAAATTATCTAATTATCTATTTCAGTTAATGTTGCAGATTGCATTGTTCCTTAGTCTTCTAATTGGATCCAGCTTATTATTTTTTGCAGACTGTTAGAGCAATTTTATAAAAAGTAAGATTGAACTTTCGATTATGTCAAAAAGAGTTTCCGATTCTGGAGCTACAAAGGATCTACAAAGCGAAAGCATGTTTTGATGTCCATGAAACAAAATATGGAATTGCTGCAAAAAATGGATAAAGGCATAAAGCAAGTGACAGAGAGGTAGTGAAAACAAAAAAAATTTGATTGACAAGTTAGTCGGTATTCTTGGCACAACAATTACAGGACTTGAACAGCGGAACTTTGTAACTGAACAAGAAATTATGTCTGTTTATAGAATTAGCGAGAAAGTATTAGCACATAAAACGAAGCAACTTAAACAACTTACATTGAAAGAAATGTTTAATAAAGTAAACAAATAATAATATTAAGCTCTTTTTTGTAAATTTTGATACCCTTTAGATCATAATTGCTCTTTATTTCATAAATTACAGTTTCATATTTTTAATTGTATAATTTCTGCATGCCATCTTACCAGATATTCCTGATCTCTAATCTGGAAAAACCCCTAATCCGAAGGAATCGCCGAAGTCCCGACGAGTTTGGATTAAAGACTTTGTACTGTATTGTGAAAATTCCCTGTAATTATCCTCTGGTTATCATTTTGGGTTGTATTTTTTTGGTTCAATTTTTTTTTGTTTTTTTGTTTGAGCTCTAAAGGTAAAAATAAGCTATAAAGTAGCACAGAAAAAATTGTGTGGCAATTGTGCAGGTCTGTGTTTTAACAAAAAACTAAATTCTTATAAGATAGCTAAAGTTTCTGGATGTATCCATTAACCTTCCAAGCAGCCAAGGGTTTTAGCGCAAAGTCCTAAATTTCCAAAAAAATGCCATGAGTAAATGGTATTTTCTTGATTATAATTCCAAAATGGCCATCTCAATTTGTACCTTGACTGTTTTTCTTCTAATATATACACTATGTTAATGGTCTGGAAGTAATTTCAAGATGCATGTCTATGTGCAGTGTACTTGATATTTATCAAGGCTTGTATTTTTAAACCTATATATATGGTTTGACCACTTAGAGGTGTAAAGAATATTATTGATACTTTTCTGTACCCCTGGATGCCTATTCTATGATCACTGGATCTGTCTACAACTTGAGGGAACAATATTGACTAAAAAAAACCGTTATGGACAACCCATCACAACTTTTCGGAGAAAGCCATTCTGTGGTCCTTAGTTGGTGGGCGGGTGGGTCCATTTGACTTTACTGAAAGGGGACAAGGCTTCAAGGAGCTTTAGACCAATTGCAGTACGGACGAGTGACGAAATTTATAGTGCGCTGGCTGAAGTTCTAGGAATATTCTCCCATTATTTCACTAACTCACACACTGCATTTGTAGTTTGAAAAAAATGGCACAAAACAGTATTATTACCAACACGCAGCAGAATATGCTGCTATGTTATCCGTTTTTTAAGGGCAAAGTTAACGCAGGAATTTAGGACTAAGAAATATAGAGTGATATGGGATACCATGAAAGCAACGGTAAACAGATAAGAGTAAATGAATTAAGCTTACTTCAAATCTTTTTAGAAATAAACAATTTTATTCATTTAAATTTATAATATGATTAACTTGCATTACAATCTAATTGCAAACTAAGTTCTTTTTTTTTTTTTTAATATGCTTACATTAAGCTGTTTTCACGCATTTTATTTTACAGTTAATATTAGAAAAGTATTTCTTTAAGTAAAAAATTAGAAAGAAAATATTTCTTCCTTTTTTTTTTTTTTTTTAATTTTCTTTTTCTATGAAAATTATTTCTTTCAGGAAAAGGACTAAAATTCATTCGCTATTACAGTACGGCCGATTGCTGCTGCATTCAGCTATTGCACACACATCAAAATGTTTTATTTTAAATAATTTATTCTATAATTAACATGAAAGAAAATATTTTTTCAATATAAAATATATACCAAAATTATACTAATCTATCCTGTATGTGTGATTAATTCGTATCGTAATTTTTGTCACGCAATTACTAATACTTTTTTTAAACATTACATTGCTGTTATTTTAATTTCTTATATATATAAAAACTGCTTATTTAAAATATTCTTCCTTCTCAAAAGATTTTATTCTGTGAAAATAATTAAAAGATAGTAATATTATTTTCACAATGCAAGTACCAAAGTAAAAATAATCAGTGTACGTATATAGGAAATTGAAGAACAAGGGTTAAGATGAATTGTTCTTTGACTTTTCGCGATAATTTAAACTTGGATTTTCGTGTTTTTTTTTTTTGCTCAAAATAAATAATCCATTAATTAATTTAGCGTGAAAAAATATTTTCTTTACCTTTACACAAAACGATATTCGCGTTAATAATATTGTAACTAAATGCACTTAGATAATTTCATATAAGAAAATCTTTTATATTAATTCAGATTATTTTATAAATTTTTCAGTGTTTTTTAAATATACTGAAGGTGATTTTTTTCCAGATTCGCACTGTTTCTTTAAATATTTTTCTGCAGTTGAAGTCCTTGTCAAACCAGCGTTTCGACACATTAAATAGAAAACTAATAATAATCAATATCTCTTTTACAATATAAAAATGAGAACTCTGCTATTAACAGTATCTTTTTTTTTTTAAGTTTGCAAAGAAACAATGATTTTTTAATACTAATGGATTACAAAAGTACTATTCCATGAACAAAAAAGAGGAAAAAAAACCTTTTCGTCTCTAGCGCGTGAAACTATGCATCGGAAATTCTAAAGGTATGTCTCAGTCTTTATAGCATTGTTGCTTTATAGCATAATACAATAATAATACAGTATAATTCTGCTAATAAGCCCACCAGTGGCCGAGCGGTAGAGTCCCTGAACGCAGGTAGTTTGGTCCGAGGTTCGAATCCCACGAACCAGCTGCCCGCATCGGCATTTTCATGGCTTTCCCCATATGTAATGTGTATACAAGCCAGTCTCCCTCAGAAAGTCCTCCCTTAGAAACCAATTTTAAAGCGTAATAAAATTACATACACACACACACACAAAAAAAACAAAAACAAAAACAAAAACAAACAAACAAAAAAAAACTGAAAGCTTTCAGATTTTATATTACTCCCAAAAGGCCGGTTTTTTTAATTTTTTGCGTGTTACCTTTATTTATTAAATATCATGTTCTTCGCATTTAAACCATAAAATTTATTTCAACAGCAAAATCATATAATTTAAAAGGAGCGTATCTTTAGAATTTCCGATACATAGATACATACCGATACATTCCGCGCTAGAGATGAAAATGTTTTTTTCCTCTTTTTTTTTTTCCGTACAATGTTGCCATTGCTCGCTTTGAAATCATTCAGGTTTCTTAATCAAACACTCATAAATGCTTTACAAAATATGAAATAGATAATAAAACAAATTTCCAGTTCCAAATTTTGGCCTCCAAGATGCCTATATTAGGATGGAGGATTACGTTATTCAGAATTTCATGGCTCTAGGTACCGTTGTTTTATCACAGTGCGAGAAACATTCATACATTTATGCAGATTTCTCATTATTTAATTTCTTTAAATATAATACAGTGCGATGATATTTAGTGGCAACGATTTGAAAAGTGAAACACTACAAAATGGCAAAACGAAGTTAATAGCCCTTCTGGATTAAAACTTATTTTTAAAAGCATCACACTAGTAGTAGTACTGCTACTGGAAAAATATTATAAAGCTATTTTATAGTTTTATAATTGTTTTTTAAATTTTTATTTTACAGTAGTGTGAATTTCGCGTAATAATGAAGGACATTCCTTTTTGTGTACAGTATTGTTCGTAAGGTATTAAAGTTCATAAGGTATGAAACCCAGGTGAATGGGATGGCTTGTTTTTGTGATTTCCTGCATGTGTAATGTGAATATGAATTAATTTTCCTAAGAAAGTCCTCCAAAAGGCATTATTTTGCTTTGTCAGATAGCTTTTATGTGCTTGCCGTATTTAAATAATCTTACCCATGCAGTGCTGGTCCTGTACTACAGCATCCCTTCCCACTAAGGGGAAAAAACGGAGATAGAAACCAAAAGTTAATGAATGAGAGTTACCAGATGTCACTGGAGATGTTACATTGCTCCCTTGTTCCTTGCCCCCCCCCCCAAAAAAAATTATCACCAAGAAAATATGACCCAATGAAATCTGTAAGTGCCAAAATTTTGATTTAGTTTTGCTTTATTTTAATTTTTGTATATTGAAAAATAGTAATGGTTACTGGTTTATCAACAGTAGCATATGCATTAAAAAACTTTAAGATTTAATATTTGCTGTGTACATTAATATGTTTAAGTACCTCAATACCTTATATAGGCTGGGTAATCAGTTTTGGCAGTATTCTCCATTGTTTGGAATTGAACTAGTTCAAGATATAAATACATATCAAAATTGATAATTAGTTCACCCTGTGATGACTTCATGGTTTAATAAGGCACCATTTAGCAAGACGAAACAAACATTTATTAAATATATAATTCAAAGCATAATATAATAGTTACTCAGAGCAGTACATCGCTCCTACCGCATAGTACAATCTACTACCTTCCTCTTCTGAGGCTAACATGCAACTCCTAATAAAAACATTAACCCTTCTCGAAGAAGAGCTACCTGCGCCAAGCATGCTCTGTTGATCGCGAAACAGTCGCCAGATATCACACCCCCGTCGTAAGATTGTTGTTGATATTATTTACAAATCAATCAGCAATCTGGAAACTAAAATCTAGCAACTGTTTGCGATCAACGTGAAAAAGAAAAAAAAAACTACATATACTTTTATACATTCTCTCCTAATTTTCAAATCTCAATTACTATAGACATACCTCAATTTACTACATAAACATAGATAACACATTTTTATATATAAACATAGATAAATCATTTTTAACTTCACTTGTTCCGAACCTTATTATTATTGTAACAATTTATCAATTCTTAATTCAAAGAAACCAAGTTGATATTTTCTTTTATAAACATGTTAAAATATACCCTAGTATTATTCCAATGATGACAGTAAAATTATTAAGTTTCTTATATATATATAAAATTATATTCTTAGCATTCCTTTTAATTAATGATGCTGCAGCATGATTTAAATCCTTGGGAGACAAATATCTAAATTTACCACTTACCTCGAATATTTGTTATCCAATAATTTCTCTATCTATTTCAAATTACATAAACATCTTATTTGCACAAAATTGTAAAATGATTATGAAAAGCAAAGAAAACTGTCTAATTATTAACTATACAAAATGTTCGTGAAGATGAACAGTAAATTAATGTTCAAAGTTCACAAGTGGGAAGTCTGGATAATGCATCCGCGTTTGACAGTTTTTTTTCCAGGGCAATGTTCTATTTCGAGATTATATTTCTGCAAAGCTATGGCCCATCGTTGTAATTTGGACGATTGCGGAGCATTTCTCACTATAAAGGCTAGAGGATTATGATCAGTCACAATTTTCACCGATGAACCGAATATCCAAGGTTCAAACTTCTTCAATGCCCATACTATAGCATAAGCTTCTCGCTCTATAGTCGGCCAGCTCTGTTGAGGTTTCGATAATTTCTTGCTCGCGTAGCAGATGGGAAATTGCTTCTCTCCCCTTTGCTGTGACAAACATGCACCTATTCCGATTTGGGATGCATCAGAATGAATGACAAACGGATCCTGCAGTGTTGGGGTGATCAGCTCCGTTGACATCGCTAATCGTTCCTTCAGTTGTTGAAATGTTGACTCATGAATTTCTTTCCATTCGAGTATTTCCGGTTGTTTATTTTTCGTGAGTTCTGTGAGTGGGTAGGCAATCTCTGCATACGCTGGGATATAATCGCGATAATAATTACATAGTCCTAACAGACTTTTAAGATCTCTTTTCGTTTTCGGCGTTTCCAGCTTCTTGATTGCCTCTATTTTCTCGGGATTTGGTTGATGTTTTCCTGATCCAATGATGTGTCCTAAATATTTAATTTGAGGTTTTACAAACGAACATTTCTTCGAATTGATAGTAAATCCAAGTGACTCTAGTTTGGTAAAAACTTTATCCAGATGTCGGAGATGAGTGTCGAAATCCGTCGAAAATATAGCTATGTCATCAATATAGGCTCTTGAAAATTGTTGAAATTCTTTCAGCGCGTTATTCATTACTCTCTGAAAAGTTGCTGCTGCGTTCCTTAATCCAAAGGGTAGCACTTTAAACTGATATTGACCTCAATGAGTTTTGAACGATGTGTACTCTTTACTTTGTTCCTCCATGGGAATTGCCCAATATCCTTTCAGCAAATCTAAAGTTGTTATGACGTTGGCTCTTCCTATACTGTACATTACATCAATGGCATTTTGCATAGGAAAGTCATCTGGCTTCGTCACTGCATTCAAAGCTCGATAATCTAAGCACAATCTGATATCTCCATTTTTTTTGCTTACACAAACTACTGGATGAGCTATTTCTGCATTACTTTCTTCTATTAGTCCCAATTTCAATAATTCTTCTACTTCTTCATCGACCTTGGGTTTCAATGCTTCAGGAATCCTATAAATGTAAGGTTTCTTCCTCTCCATATTGGGTATTAATCTAATTTTATGAGCTTCAACTTTAGCTATTTTCAGCTTTCCGGTGAATAGTGCTCGGTGTTTGTTGATAAGAGCTATCAATTTTCTTCTCTGCTGCGGATTCAAATTTTCTAAATTCAGATTTGCATCTATTTTAAAATCTTCCAGGGGGGTCGAGAGATCTTTTCCTGGTAAAGTTATAATTTCTCCAAATTCTTCTTCATTTTCAAATATCACTCCAACTGCATTGACACTAGCTTGGAATTTTCTAATTTTATTTGCATGAACATGTTTGATCTTTCCATCAGGTAGTTTTACTTTATAGGAATGAGGTGGGCAATGATTCACGATTTCTCCTGGACCAGTCCATCGTGCATAGAGTTTGTTATTTGAATCTGGTATGAGTAAATAAACTTGTTCTCCGATTTTGAAATTTTTTGGTATTGATCTCCGATTAAAGTACTCAGCATATTTTTGTTGTTTATCACTTGCAATTAAATTGGCTTGTTCGGCTGCTTGTTCTAACCTTATTTTTAAAAGTTGTAAGTAATCCACTGTCGATTCACTTAGATTAGGTGGTATAGGTATTTCTCCTGACCATGAAGACTTCAGTACTGCTAAAGGACCTCTTGGTTGTCTTCCATACATCAGCTGAAATGGTGAGACACCCGTGGTGCAGTTTGGTACTTCTCTGTATGCAAAGAGCAGGTATGGGATGTGCTTATCCCAATTCGAAGGATCAGTCCTGATGACATGATGTAACATTTGCTTGAAGGACTTGTTCCATCTTTCTACTAATCCATTTGAAGCACTGTAAGCAGGTGTAGAGAACCTAGGGTGAGAACCTAGTCTTTTCTGGAATTCTTTAGTTAATTTTGAAACGAAGTTACTTCCGTTGTCACTAGCTATTGTATTAGGGATTCCTGTTCTCATGAAAATCTCCAAAAGCGCGTCGCAAGTGGCTTTTGCTGTCAAGCTTCTCAGTGGAATGGCTTCTGGCCATCGGGAATGTTGATCTACCAGACATAACACATATTTATGTTTCCTAGTAGAGGGAGGTTCAATAGGTCCAATAATGTCGATGTTAACTGTTTCGAAAGGTAATCCTGGCCTTCTAACTGGTGTGATGGGAATCTTGTCAGATCGCTTTTCTGGACTTTTCAACTGACAATCTTTGCATGTTTTACAAAAGGTTTCAACATCTTGTGCTAATCCAGGCCAATAAAATGAATATCGTATTCGCTCCTTTGTTTTTCTTATCCCAAGATGTGCACCGAAAATGGAACTATGTGCTAATTCCAACACTTGCGCTCTTCTACTAAGTGGAAGCACTAACAGAAAAACATTCTGTCCTAATATTTTTTCTTGGTGATGTAAAAGATGATCAATAAATAAATAATTTCCTTTTTTTTCTATTGCTAGCTTCCATGCTTCTCTCAGCGAGGGACAGTTAACTTGCTCTTCGCGTAGGCGTTCAGCAGACGATAAGTCTGTGTTTACATAAACACTCGCCTTCTTGACTTCCTCCTCTTCGTTTTTCTCCTCCATAAGCATTAGCGGGGGGGGGGGGGGGGGGAAATCGACGCTGTCGTTTGACTGTGCATTGGCGAATAAAGTTTGTAAGTTTTCGCTTCCGTAATTATTTCTTTCTGCGTTTGGTTCTTCTGCCGCAGGATTAATCAACAGTTCGTATATTTCTGGAGTTATTAGGCAAGGCACATTTAGCTTATCAGTCACTGCAATTAATGTATCCACAAAATTAAATATATTGCTTCCATGATCTTTATGGTAAATAGGGACACGGCAAACTTTTGCTTCAATTGGTTGTCCGAAAGCAGGTGTTAGCAATATTTTACCTCCTTCTCTCTCCTCTAAATTTGGAATGAGCGATGAATGTACGATCGTTATCTGCGTTCCAGAGTCTACGATAGCTTCGATTTTCTCAGAGTTAATAAAAATATCTACTTTTTGCAGTGGTTGAACGATGCGTGATGCGTTCTGCGAATTCAGATCGTAGATGGGATGAGTCTACTTTAGCTACGATGGCTTCTTCTTTTGATGTTGTGTTTGAATTTTTTTGAGTTTTGGAATCATCCTTTCCCTTCTTATTTACTGCAGTTTCGTTCTTTCTTCTTTTGTCTGGACAATCTCTCGCGATGTGTTGATAATTTCCACAAATATAACATTCTTTTCTTCTCGCGTGAAATCTTTCGTGTTTTGGATATTCTTTTCTCATGGGTGGTGGAATATATTTCTCGTGTGCACATGTTGTATCCAGGAATCTCGGTGATCGCTTAATTCCATTTCGAACTTCGTCGAAAGATTTTTCTTTGGCTGTGAAATAAATATCACATTCTGTAGCTAATTCTTGAGGCTTCAGCCATTTATTTCCTTGGCGTATTGCGACGTGTGCAGCTGTTTCTTCATCTAATGCTTGGAATAATTTATCGGAAATAATTAACTCCTTGAGTGTTTCGAAATCCTTTACTTCTCTTGACTTGCAGTAATAGTCCCATGTAGCTGTTAGTCTTGAAGCGAACTGGATATGCGTTTCGCCGGAATAACGTTTAGTTTTTCTGAACAGGTTTGAGGAGTAGGTTGATATTCCTTCAGAACAAGAGTTTTCACTTTTTCATAATTTTGCAGATCTTCGTCCTTTATATAAACAAGAACATTTGAAGCTTTTTCTCCAATTAATTTCAATAATATTTCTGATTTGTATTCTTCAGGAACCTTCTTGTGCTTAAATGCTCTTTCGATAGAATCGAAAAATATATTCCATTCTTCTGCTCTCTTCGGTACTGGTATAGTCAGTGTTTCTACTCCTTTAATCAGCTTGTCCAGGGAAATTTCGGTTTCTCGTTCTGTGTTTTGGATTAAAGGTGTTGGACTTCTACTTCCTTCATTTTGAGTTGCTCGAATCTTCGCTAGTTCTATTTCGTGTTCTCTTTCTGTTCTTATTCTTTCTTCTTCCATTTGCATTCTTTCCATTTCTTCTTTTCTTTTTCTATTCTCCTCTGTAGTAATCAGAATTTCTTTCACGAAATCAGCATCTTCGATGTATTCCTTGCTATTCTGGAGTTTGTGTTTCAGTTCTACCAGCTTCAAATCTGGGGATGCTTCTTCGCCAATTTCCAATAGAACTGTTACTAAATCCTCTTTCTTTGCGTTTTTGAACATTTTCTTCTATTTTCCTTTAGAATCAAGCCTTTCAAACTCTCGATTAAATAATTCTCACGTTTTTACTCTCTTTTGCAAATGAACACTTCTTTCGTTAGTTAGGCTTAACTTTACGCCTCTTCCGTTTTCAACGCTCTAAGCTTCTAACCTCTCTGGTTTTCTCGTAAGAGAGCGTGTTGTGATGACTTCATGGTTTAATAAGGCACCATTTAGCAAGACGAAACAAACATTTATTAAATATATAATTCAAAGCATAATATAATAGTTACTCAGAGCAGTACGTCGCTCCTACCGCATAGTACAATCTACTACCTTCCTCTTCTGAGGCTAACATGCAACTCCTAATAAAAACATTAACCCTTCTCGAAGAAGAGCTACCTGCGCCAAGCATGCTCTGTTGATCGCCAAACAGTCGCCAGATATCACACACCCAAAAGAATGTCTACCTGTTTTTCAATAAATGAAATTCAAATGGTATTAGAAACTATTAAAAAAATCCCCTTTTTTTAATTCATTTTTTTATTTTCTAAAGTTCCAATATTGATTCTGGACACTTTTCTCCCCTTGATCATTTTGTTTCATACATTTGTTTACAACAATGACTTGCATTGCTTATAGTACTATGAATTGTAAGGGTACATTCAGTATTGGGATAAATATCCCTAATAATCTCTAACAATGTTTCCACCATTCTAATAAATTCTGATAGTAGTCAGCCCTTAATTTTCATACAGCCACTGTATTATTAGTGATTTCATTTCCTCTAGTGATACTGTCAGAGCTTAAGAACAAATAACCTGAACCTAAGTACATAAATATGGTATGAAGAATCTTAGAAAAAAGTTAAAAAACATGCATTGCATATTTTTAAAGCTGCATAATATAAACCATGCAGAAAGAGGCTGACCTGTATAAAGGAAAATAAAATTCATTATTTATGTATTAAAAATTAATTTTATGTGTAATTCTTTTAGAATTAATTTTTATTTTGCTCAATTAAAATCTAGTTTTTGAAATTTTAAGCCAGACTGTAATAAATCTGACCTAATCAAAACAAGAGTTTGTGAAATATTGAAGTATATCAAAGTTATTGCATTTAATTAATTTGATATTCTTTTTTCCAGCTTACTTTTATTTAAAGTACAGTAGTTAGATCCAAGACATTGTAACCCACCCTTAATTCTTCACAATGCTTGCACATATGCTCAAATCTTTGGCATCTACTTGAAGTTGGTGTTTAACATAAGCAGTTTTTTTCTGAATACTGCGGATCATCAGATCTTCAGTGCCAACACAAAAACTGGTATTGTGAAATATGTTCTTCCATTTCTTGGCAAAAAATGTAAATAGAATGGTACCCATGTATTTGTGTTTAATATGGAAAATGCAACATGTAAAAAAAGGGGTGTAATTCAGTCCTCTTTGCAGTGTTTTTGGTCCAGTGATATTCCTAGTGTACATGTGATTGTAGTAGAGGTGAAGAAATAAAGCATTTCCCTATTGATGTGTCATTTTAGCCTGAATATAAGACAGCTTGTGAGACAACTTTACAATATTTTTTTTTTTTTTTTTTTTTTACATATAAACTGTTTTAAGGTGTTTTTACAAGGAAAAGAAAGGGGTTTTTGAAGCGTGTCAATGAGACTTCCTAAACCTGTATGAACTTTATATGTTTAGGAGTTGGCATCAGAAAAACATTTAATTCTTTTAACTATCATATTTGAAGCCAAAATGAAATGTTTACTTTTGATTTAAAAGTTTAATGAAGGAGTGATAAAATGTCTTAACATAATTTTTTTAATCATTAGATAGTGTGCAGGTGTGTTCTGTATCTATTTTAAGAAAAGATACATTTTCTTATATTCTGGCTAGCACAATATTTTTTCAGTATTAACACTTTGCCTGTTGTGATTAATCCTCAGAGAAATGAATATAGATATTTATTATGTTTTCTGAAATGTTTTATTTTTTAACCTCTTAATGCACTTAACCAAATTGATTTGGATACACCAAACTAAATTATTTCTACACACCCAAATAAATACGTACAGGATTCCCCTCCCCCCCCAGATATGAATGCAGCAGAATATATTCACTACAGTTTTGTGTTAAAATAGGGTAAAAGAAGTTGAGTGAAAATAAAATAATAATAATAATAATAATAAATAAAATAAAAAAAAATGGCAGAAAAAGGACTTTCTTGAACTTTTCTTGATGCATTAAGGTAGCGGTCCCCAACCTTCACATTCTAGAATATCTGTTGGACGGCGGGCATCATTTCCTTTTTCAAGGTGAATTTGTAGTTGGATAGATTTAATAATACATGCACATAGAAAAGGAGATTAGCCGCATTTCGCTTTGTGCTGGTATCTGTGTTGGATGCAATTTCTATTTCATTAAAAATGAGAAAACTTTTACTTAGAATTTTATTGAAAACTAAAACATTTTTTTGAAACGATCGGCGGGTGCCCTAGTGCCCACAGGCATAGTGCTGGGAATCCCTGCATTAAGGGGTTAATGCTAGGTGAAAAATGAATTTCTAATAACTTTTATATAAGAAAATAGTTACGGTATTTATGAGAAGACTAGAAAATTTCATGTCTTACAAAGCACATACATCTTTTCAAATATTTCTTGAATTTGAGAAATTACCAATATTTTGGGAATTGTACTTATTATATCGTATAATGGGGAATGTCATTTTGGTGCTTAATGAATTATCCTGTTGGCCATTAAAGTTGGCTGCCATCAAATCATAAAAGTTGGTGGAGATCCTGCCAGAAAGTTCGTGGAGATTTGTGATATTTTGTATTTATGTTGCCAATTGCTCCTGTGGAATTCTGTAGGAATGGACTCTCTTTATTTAATACGCTATCAGTATTTAACCCACTTCATTTTTGTGCTTTGAAAAAGGGCTTTTGTTGATTTCTATTATTTTGTTTCTCAGCGTATAACACTATTAATGCAAACTTCGTATAGGTAACTGTTAATATATTAATATTTTGTTAGCTATATTCTGTTGGCCATATCATATCCATTAATGCACACTTTTTTATGGTAGGGTTCCGTAACTTTGAAATTAATCCAATGCTTGCTGTTCTGTCAAAGGCAGGCCACAGTTTTTAATCATTTTTCAAACTGTATGGAAAAAATACTGGACTAACAGTTAATTTATAAACTTGTTCATAAAAACAAAATGTGGCTTATTGAAAATCAGTCCAGATTTACATCAAATAAAACCGCAGTCATTATGAGTGAGTTGTTATACACCTATCCATAATTTGCTTAAAGTCTTGAAGGTTGGTGACAGTTTTATGGTCATTGGGATAATATTTAAATACCAACATTTCTATCAATTATCTCACTAATATAGCCTTATTTGTTTCTTTATTTGATAATTTAATTTCTAGTATCTTGGCCCTGAGATCTTTGAGATAGTTATCAACTTAAAAACATTTTTATTTTCATTCCTTAGAAATAGGCCTGATCATGTATACATTAGGAAATAAATGAGTTCCTTCTAGTGAGTATTTTTATACCTTCATTAGTATTGGCTGTATATGAATAAGTCTGTTACTTGAAAATACCTGAAAATATTTCATCTGAAATCATTTCTTCAAGTATTCAAAAATAATATTAAATAAACTTTCATACTTTAATGCTGGTGTTTAAAACTATACAGTTAGTAACAGGACTTCTCTGCAAAATACATTATTTTGATTACTTTTACCAACTGAGCAACTATATGAACAATTTTTGAAATAATTAGAAAGTGTTTAGTAATTGCCATCTATAGCAGATGAAGCATGTTGATAAGAAATGTAAGAAAATGGCTGTGATAAGTACGTATGTATATATATATATATTTTAAATGGGCTTTTTAAAAAAAAGAAACCAAGTTTATAATTCGTGAATAAGTATTGGATTAAAAAAAGAAGGAATTTTCATGCAAGCAAATAACAATTTAGAAAGTGCAGAGCGTGTGGTAAGGTCAGTGACAAAGTGTTAAATTGAAGGAACTGTCAAATATACAAATAAAATACTTTGTATTAAAACTTCAGGAGTTATTGAAATGCATCTTATTTATAATATAAATATAAAAAAAGGTAATGTTTATGTGAATTGCAGTGTGAATATTATATGCCGTTGTATTTTGTATGCCAAAAAATTGGAAAACAAAAGTGTAACACAAGAATTTTACAACTTTGTGCTACATTAGTTTACATCATATTCTTTAGAAGTAGTATTTTGAAATGTTGGAGTTCTGTCATCATATTATTTTGCTTGAAAATTTGCATTTGATCCATGCATCATTTAAATTTATTGTTGTGTCTAATCTCTCTAAGTATCTGAACATTAAATAAATATATACTCTTTGTGCCTATTCTTTGAGCTTGATATATAAGAAGTCTCAAATGTAAAAGTATGTTATCTTCATGCTTAAAAGTAAAGATGAGAATAATTTGAGAAATTTTTTAAAAAGTTTTATGAATTTACAAATATTTATGAAACATTAAAATCGTTTATAAATTCTAAAAATATATTATATTATGATGCCATTATAAAAAATTTATATGAAGTAATTTGTACTGCATATCTGACAGTTTATACTAAAAATCTCAAATTTTTTAAAATGTTAAAAGTAGTTTAAAGCTATTTTCAGTAAGGAAATATTTTGGAAAAATATCTCTTTTTGTAAAATCTCAGTGAATGTACATTTTACTATTACATTTTCAGTGCATCTTTATGATCTCATTAAAATAAATAACATTATCATCTTAAGTATTCGTATATCTAACATTTCTATGTATTTCCAAAAATTTAAATATGAGAATTAATTACTACCTTTGCTTGAAGTAAATTCTATTTTATTATTGAAATATTAAATTAGTACTGTTTGATTACTAATATGGCAAAATTCGCACTATTTTATTACTGAAATGATAACATTTTTAATGAATTTAAATATCTCATCTTTTTTATGAAAAGCTGTTTTTATTTCTTAAAAAAATTGAGGCCAAACTCATTGTATCAGATAAATACCAATGAATTATATTTTTGTATTTTATAAAGTATTTTCAGAAATCTATAATAAATAATTATCTATTGTAAAAATTGATGGAAAAACAGAAAATTTTTGTAATTAGATAAATAAATTATCTTACCACTTTTAATAAAATATATTTCAAATTAACTGTTATAGAAAATAGAAGGAAAATATAAATTTTTTCCTTTTCAAGAGTTAAAATAGCATTTAAAATTTTCACTTTGTTAATGTTATATCTATTCCTAGTAGTTTCTTCTGCCTTTTAATTTAACTTAAACATAAAACTTTTTATATACTAACTATTTATAACAATTTCCCCTTATTCTTTATTAAATACTAAGTATTTAAGAAAGAACAAGGAAAATTTGTGACATAAATTAAAATATAGGTTATTATTATTAATGATCAGTTTGTTTTCAAGGAGCAAGTTTGAAATTTGTGACAGCTTTGGTTTATTTTGCCTTTTATTTTTTAAACATCATATTAAACCACCATTAAAATATCTTATTTAATAAGATCAGAAATTAATAGTTATATAAGTAGTTAATTATTGTTGTATTTTGTATGTCAAAAACGTATTTTGTAATTATTGTTTTTTGCCGAGAAAATTTTTAGCCTCAAACTGAAAATCTATTGTTAAGAGCTTTATAATATATAAGGGCGAGTCAAATGAAAGTGAGCCAATGCAAATATATGACAAACAGAGTACTTTATTTAAAGGTAGTCTCCATGAACATTGAGACATTTATCCCATTGACAAATGAGCCGCGTGATCCCCGTCTCATAAAACTCCTTGGGCTGTCGATTCAAAAAGTCTGTAACCGACTCCTTCACAGCGGCGTCCGACACGAATCTGGTACCCTTGAGATGTTTTTTCAGTTTCCCGAAAATGTGAAAGTCGCATGGCGACAAATATGGGCTGTATGGAGGATGTTGCAGCGTGTCCCACTTGAACTTTGCCAGTTGTGTCTTAACCACATCAGCGACGTATGGACGAGCATTGTCGTGTAGCAAGATCACACCATTCGTCAATCTTCCAGGTCGTTTGTTCTTGATTGCGACACGCAGCCGATCCAGCGTTGCACAATATCGCGAACTATTGATAGTCTCTCCACGTTTAGCAAATTCAATCAGTAATGGCCCCTGACGATCGAAAAAAAAAGTCAATAGCACCTTTCCCGAGGAAATGACAGCCTTTGCTTTCTTCGAGGGTGGTGAATTCAAATGTTTCCACTGTAAGCTTTGCCGGCGTGTTTCAGGTTCGTAGTGGTGTCACCATGATTCGTCTCCGGTCACAATTGCAGACAAGAAGTCGTCACCCTCATTGTGATACCGGATGAGATGAGTCAAAGCAGCGCCGAACCTCTCCGTCTTCTGGCGGTCGTTCAAAATCTTGGGCATCCATTGAGCACACAAAAGCCGATAACCGAGATGATCATGAATTATGGTGTGAACCGAACCGTGACTGATGTTCACACGCTCTGCCAGTTCATCGATGCTTATTCTCCGTTCTTGTCTAATCAGCTCATCAACCTGTGCAATTGTGTCGGGGTGATTGCAAGGTGGCTTTGGTCCAGTCTTGGATCGTCTTTGCAACTTTCACGTCCTTCTCTGAACCGTTTGCTCCAATGCTTCACAGTGACCAATGCGATGCAATGTTCACTGTACACAGCAGTCATACGGCGACTAATTTCATGTTGGGAAACACCTTCAGCTGTCGAAAACCTGACCACACCACGCCGTTCCTCTTTTGGAGCGTCCATTATGTCACGCTACCGTCTTCAACCCAGTGTAAGAGCGCCTTAAAGAACTTTAACCTCACACTTCCGCGCCACTTTCGTAAATGAAGGCTGTCTCTGTGCTACGCGCATGAGCCGCAGATGATGGACTGAACCATTCTTGCTAAGGAGGGGTTGGCTCACTTTCATTTGACTCGCCCTTATAAAAGCTTTGAAGTTTTTCCCTTTCTTATCTTTGAATGGGATCATTCATTACTTTTATAAGAGATATATTGGCCCAAATATTAGACATTTCATGTAACAATTCCCAAGATGCATGCCTGGCTCGTTGGGGCAAGTATTATAATAATAAGTCGCTTGATGCCTTTTTCTGGGTTCATTTCTCTGAGAACAGACTTTGTGATTGATAAGAAAAGATGAGATTTCAGATAAGAAAATCTGATCTCCATTTAAAGGGCTATCATTTTACATTTCATAAGATTATACAGAAAGAGCATAGGAACCTGCTTTGAAGAAACTAAGCATAAACAGTTATTGCTGTGCCTCAAGTTTGATCAAACCAAGTGGTGACCGAGTGTCACCCCTCCATTTGCTGTATCAAATCACATGGCGAGTGAGAGTCACCATTTGAGTGTAAAAGGTTCAAGATACTCATTTCATTAGCAGATATATGTATGTTATAGTTTACAATTTTTGTATCTTTTTGAGAGTAAATGTAATCAACAAATTTTCCACTGTTGAAACTTCATTTAAAATATTATAATTATGTCCATCGTTTATAGAACAATTAAATTGTGCATTTCATCAAAGTTTTATTAATTATGTCAGCTGAAGAAACATCCAATTTTTATTTAATTATGTCAGCTGAAGAAACATTCCAATTCCAATTTTTTATTTCAGAAGTGAACCGAGATTTCTCCCTCCCTATTAGGACCATTAAAAAAAATTTCTGTGTTCTTTTCCACATGCCTTTAGCATTTCTATTTTCAGCATTTTGTCATTTTTCCATACCCAGAAAGTAGTATATTTATTATCTATTTTAATAACCTCAATATTGCCAGTAGTATATGTTATGTCTGAATTCTGCTTTAATTTTAACATCATTCAATAATATATCACTTTTAGATGTACGGCAGTAATATCATGGATTTTCTTCAAAAACTGGTATTAAGCTGTGATCTTCGCTGTGTTTAAAAATTGAACTTTTCTTGATGGTACAGCAAATAATATCTTCCATTTTCATCAAGAACTGGTATTAAGCTGCATTATTTGTTGTTTTGAATCTACTAACTCATTTTTAGCAGTTTAAAGAAAGCGAGGAGGATCATAAGCCATCTGAAATTGATGATGTTATCTGAATTAGAAAGAAAAGACTTCTGATAGACCTAGTTTTTCCTTTCATAGGAGAGCAATGTATGATTTCAGATTTCTGATATTATTCAGTCTAAGTCACGATAAAATAGATACATTCATATAGATAAAATAAATATAAAGTTAATAACTTTTAAAATTTCATTGTTTTCAAGAAAGATATCTAAGAACCTGATAGAATATATTTTCAAAATCTTTGTAATTATTTCTTAGTCTTCTTAATTTTTTTAAGTATTTACTTTTACTAACAGATCATTACAAAATTACAAATCCTTTCACCTGTCATGTATGCAGTTTCACCTGCTTTGAATATTTTGCTCACTGTAATATGTTTTGTAATGAAATAAAATTTATTATTATGCAAATGAGATGCCACACAATAATGGGTTGAATGATTTTGATGCTGTACTGTGAAATGAAACTAAACTTGTATGTCAATTTTATCTTTAAAATTTAGGAATAAATCATAAGTTTAATTTTTAATGTACTTTTTAAAAGTAAAATGTTTGGCTGCATAGTTTTATGAACAAAAAATATCTTATATTCGGGCCAATATAGTTCTAATCTTTCCAATTTTTAGAATAGTTTTTTAACTATAAATGCTTATTTCACTTTTGGAGGAATTTTACTTATTTAAAAAGGGTACCTTACCATTTATATAGGATTAAATAATTAGAACAACCAATACAGTATTATTTTAAAATTGTGAATTTTATATTAGAAGGAGATATAACAAGGGAGTATGCTTATATCTCTTAAAAACATTTCTAAGATTTACCTCCATATCCACTGAGAAAGTAAAGATTGCTTGTATGGAAATAGTATTTCTCATGAAAGTGCCATAGTGCCATTAATATTTCAATTTAGCTAGTGAGTACTCTGAGCACTAAAATCCTCTGTAGTTTTGTTATTTTTTTGCCGTATAATTGTTTGTGGTTCAGATTTTAGTGTTTTGCACTGTCGCTTAATGTAACAATGTTCTGTGTTGGATCTGCTGTGTTCTGAAATGTTTAAAAGTCCTCTATGTTGAATTTATCAACTAGCTTTGAAGACTAAGATATACCTCAAATTTTTATATGTAATATATGAACCTTGTAATTTACATTCTTATGTTTTGTCTCAAATCATGATTTACCTTACAGGGCTATTGTAAATAATATATTGGATTTCAGAATGTTTGAGATTCAAATGTATTGTGCATGCAATAATAATTGGTACCCCTCGAAAAGAATTGGAAGCTCCCAATGTTTTCTTGACATGCTACTGATGATCAGTGTGTGGCCTATTGAGCACTTAACATGCATTAAATGGTAGTGAGATTTAGTCCATACATTTTATAGTATTCCTGTATTAGTAGTCATCATTTATGCATTATCTGAGCTTATCTAGGGTTGTTGACAGTGGGAGTTGTATATGAAGAAACACATTCCTTAGCCATAAAAGGAGAAGGAATGCAGTGTATTAAATCAGGAGACCTTGAAAACCATACTACAAAAGGTATGGACTGAATCTAGCTGCTATTAGAATGTAAATTTTGTGATCAATATAGAGCATTTGCAATGTGTTAGGGAAACTTTATGAATTTCTGGCTCTTTCTTAAATATCCATTAGGATTATATGTGCAGTTCTTTTGAAAATCCTTTCACCTGAAATATAATGAATCGTTTAATACAATCCTGTGTGTTTCTCTGAAATCTTTTGTTTCATTGAAGTGGCTTATAAAACATAATATATTATAATTCTGTAGCAATCCTCCTTGAATAATAATTTTTTCAGTTTTTCTCTTACAGTTTTATTTTATTTATTATTTGTACTTTTAATTGTGTTGTTCTTTTTTTCCCCCTCCTTCAAAATGAGCAAGTCTGTACTTAAAAAGTAGTGAGAAATTGCTGATTTTTATTTATTGCTAGTATGTCTTTCATTGTTGCATTTTTTAAATGCAATTTTTTTTTTTTATTTAAAGTTTTTTTTTTTTTTTTTTTTTCCCCCTATCAGAATTTAAATAAGATTCTTGTTTTATGTACATTTTCCTTGTTTACCATGTCTTTCAAAATTATATTACCTGAACATTAATAAGACAATCATTAACATTTATATTTTTATTTTATATTCATTTTACTGTTTTTTGGTTTAAATATTTTCATTTTTGTATTTTATCTTAATAGTTTATAATTTGTATTTATGTTAGATTCAGCAATTTGATGTCCAAAGCTGTTTGTAGATCTAACTGCTATTTTTTAAATCAAAATGTAAGTCAACATAGATTTATTTGAGTATGCAATGCACAAATAAGGTCTTTTATTAAGGAATATATGAAGGAATTGTTCCAAATCAATAGTAAATGGTACTCAAAGGTATATGAATGTGCATAAATTAATTTTTTATAATGAATATTTTTACTGAATACTTTTCTAGTTGAGATTTTTTTTCATTTTATTTAAACTTTACTTATTTTTGTTTAAATAGCTTTGTTATTTATGTATTTATTTATTTTGGCATATTTTTAAATTTTAGTGATTAATGAATGATTTAATGAATGCTTGATTAGCATTTTTGCTATTAATTTTTTTTCTGTATTTTGATGCTTTTCTCCCATGCAGTAGTAGCAAGTGTTCTCATTCTTAGACTTTATTAGGTATTTCGTTACAAATATTTAACTGTACAATGTGGTAGTTACCACAGTTGGTGTTATAATTTGTTTGGTTGTAATAGTAGGTTTTATATCATTATTAGCATAGTATTTATAAAAACCGTAATATATTTTGTAAGTTTTTTAAATGTGGATTGAAAATAATTACATAGAAAGTGGTGCATTTATGAGATGTTTATGAATGCATCATTAAGTCTTTTTCTTCTGGGATAAGCTGTTCATATTAAAGAAGGAGTAAATGTAAATACAGTACTACTGGTCATATTACATATTAAAATTTTGGAGATCTTTTATATTTTGTAAATTAAAAAAATATGTATAAATTGAGGTCGTATGTTAAATGGAAGGTAAAAAAAAAATAATACAGATTAGTGTGTCAAATTACATTTAGTACCATTTCTGTGATATTACTAGAATACCTATTATGTGATTTGAATTATGTTCAAAAGTATTACATTTCAGGGGTTAGCAATCTAATTTTGAAAAATTGTTTTATAATAAACAAGTGGAAAAATTCTCAGAGCTCAGAACATCTTTAAGGGATTGTTAAAACTTAAACATTTGATGTGGAATTTGTTTTTTTATTTACATTTATTGCTTTATTGTGTACACGAATATTTTCTTTATTGAATGAAAGCAAAGCTATATAGAGAAGTGAAATTTTTTGATAGCAAATGATTTCTTTTTTTGCAGTTAATTTAACAGAAATAGCTTGAAAAGTCTCATTTATTACCATGAAATGTAAAACTTTTTCTGCAGTTCACTAAAAAGGTTCAATTTTTTATCACAAATTTTTCCTTAATTGTCAAATTGTTTAAAACGAAGCGTACTTGCAAGTTCAGATAATTAGTTGCTAAGTAAAGTTAGTTTTGTGGCATACATATTTACAGAGTTGCAGCGTAATGTCAGACATCATCTTTAAAAAATCATTTATTCTTGCTTAAAAATTTAAGTCTGTCTTAAAGAATTATGTAACAGAAATCAATTTTTATCTTCTGAATGGGACAAAGGAATTGAATTAATAAATTAATAAATTCTCTTTTTAAAAAGAGAAGCTATTCATAAAATAATTTTTAGCTTCAACCTGTAAGATATCCACTTTTGCATGGTTTATACATTTTTAATGTCTTGTGTAAATTTAATTTCTTTAATGTCTTGTGTTCGACTGTTTATGGTAAATGTACATTATTAAAAAGTAAAAAAAAAAAAAAAAAATCAAAAGAAACCGTTAATTATAGGAATTGAAGGATTTCTGTTTTTTGGTGGGGTTAAGACTGGTTATCTAGTAGGAAACATCGTAGCCCATCAAAAGAAGAAAGATAACAAACACGTGAGTTGGCTGGGAACATGTAATGTAACATGCATATTATGTATTGTGAATGGTACCTACATAAATTTCAGCTTTCCCTTTGACTGCTACGAGGTCATTACTCTGTGTTTGAATTTCGGTTTTGGTTTTAGTTATTGATGTGAATTTACTTCTGTCATTGCACATACATATGGTTGTTTCTGAATCAAAGTACCAGTAATATGTTCCTTATTTATGTGTTATATTGACATTGCTGAGAGAACAGCATTGTTTAATGAATGCTTGATTAGCATTTTTGCTGTTAATTTTTTTTCTGTATTTTGATGCTTTCCCCCCATGCAGTAGTAGCAAGTGTTCTCATTCTTAGACTTTATTTTTATGTTGTTAATTAATACATCCTTCACTGAACTATTTTCCTGCACTTTAAAATAGTGTATTTTAGATTCTTCTAGTAATTTAACTTTTAGCATATTCAAGTCGAGCATTCTATCGCGATTCTGAAACTTTCAAATTGTTTGGATATGTTACATATTTGCAAAATAGTTAGGAAATACTCTTCTGGAATTTCAAATCCTATTCTTGCAAGTTTATCTATAATTTTGGAGAAAGAAATCCTGCATTATTCATGCTCATCTTTCTCAAGATAACTTGCTTATTTTAGTTGTAGAGCCTTTCTGCTGATGAATTTTGTGCAGTTTCATTCCTGCTTCATATGATGTTTTACATTTTTTTAATGTGCACTACTTTACACCATTCTCACTTGAAAACAGCATATCTCAAAAGTTATATTTTACCGGTTTTCTTTATTTGAATATTAGGGTTCATAATTTTCTTAGTTACTTGAAAATTGACTAAAGCCAGGGGAACAAAAAGAGTAATTTTGCTTAGCTTGTTTTTGACCAAAAAGCGCAGACTTTTCCTTTACTTCTTAGATGTATATCTGCATTGAACTCCCTAGGGGCCCTGTAAAATTTTTTTACTCTCTTCTCTTTCTTCCTTTGTTGAAAATCTGGAGAACATGGAAAAACTTGCTAATTAACAAAAAGTAAACCTTACAGAAAAAGTATGTTAAAGAGCAGTGAAAGCTATTGAGTAATGATATCTGTAATTTGCTAATTATGTTAAAGTAAATATTTAGCAGATATTTATGCAGGAGTGTTAGGAAATATAAAATTTGTTTCATGGGCTCATTCAGAATAGATGGCAGAACTGGATCTTAAAGTATGGTACGTTGAAGAGGAAATGTGGGATCTGTGGTGCAAATGAAATGTACTTACTTTCATTATCATATTTCTACATTTATGATAGTTATCAAATGTATTTTTAATACATTTCAGGAACATTTATATTAAATTTTAAGATATATTTTTGTAAATTAATCATTTAAACCTACTAATATGCAGTACTCAGATAAAAAATATAATGAAAATTCCACTTTAGGTTGCCGATCCCTGTTTTATATTAGTAACGGAATCGATGTGATTAGTTTTATATGACTGGCAAATCTTTTGTGCAGTAATCATTTTTGTGAAGAGCTTTCTCCCCCTCAAAAAGTATATCTTTATTTTTTGTTTATTTAATATGAAAAATTCTAATGCTTGGTGTATCATTATGTAATAAGACAATCTGAAATCTCTTTTATTTGAATTACAGTTACATGACTTTTCCTGACTTAGTCTAAAAACCAGAACTTGATTTAAACAAGAGTAATATAGTGTTGTTATCAGCACAAAACAGTAATAATAATAATAATGTGAAACACACAAAACAGTAATAATGCTTTATTATTAATCTACTGTTGTTATTCTGTGTTTTTTTTTTTTTTTCAAAGTATGTAATCCATACTGTTTCCAAGTAAGGCTCACTTTTGAGAACAACTCTATCCATTATACTGACTGCATTTTTTACAAAACAGTTTGCTAAACTTTACAAAAAGTCCATGCTATCCTTCATTTAATATCCATTGCAGTATTCTGTTCTCTTTTACTATTTTTATAAAGTGAAGGATGCATTTTGATTTTCTAATAAAATAATTTTACTGTTGCAGGTACAAAAATTACAAATACATGTTTAGAGTTGAATAATTATATTTGTCTTGTATTGCATGATGTATATGCAATTGTTTTTTTTTTTTAATTCAGCCATTAATTGATCTTCAGGAAGTCTGTATCATATGACCCCCATTTAGTTCTGTGTATATTATATGAATGGGATTATGCTGTATTTGCTCTTGAAGTATGTAAAATGCACTTAATGGCACTAGGAGTTTTTAAGAAGCATTGTTTTTTGGTAATTACTAATTAATATATAAACTGAAAATAACATGATATTTTAAGTTCATGTTTATGTAACTAACAGTTCTCTATATATGCGTTCACTAGTTTAAAAAAAAAAAAAAAATACCCAGTTTTCAGTACAAAAATTTAACCTGTGTAATAGGGTGTATAGATTAAATAATCTATGTTGTTAAGTGTTTCTTTTTGTGTACTTATTTAATGTATTTCTAGGTATATATTTCAATGGTGTTTTATTTTACTGTGCGTACAATAAGCACTTAGTGGTTTTCCTTTGCATTTTTTAAATGAGAGAAGTTCCTAAAGCGTAAAGTTGAAAAATTAGTGTTTTAATTATGTGTACTTAAGGTTTTAATTTTATTTACTTACAGTAATTGAAATTTTAACTATTTTGTTAATTTTTTTCTAACAGCTTAGTTATCTTATGCTTATTTATTCCAAGTAGAATTATTAAATAAGCTGTAATTTGCCTTGTTTTAGTTGCAAGAAAGGGTAACAAGTATGGCTGAAACAATGCTTTTATGAGGAAAGCAAACTTTCAGTCAGAATCGAGCTTGTAAATAATAAGAATCTGATTACTGAGTGCATGAATTGGAAGGAAATCTGCACAATAATTGCATAAAAATGTGATATTTTTGCATATATTTTATTCCATTTTTTTTCTGTGATATTTATGTATAGAGTAAAACTTATTTTGATTGCTTCTTTTGATGGTTTTAATAACATCAACTTTATAATTTTATTCAAGGAAAAAAAAAAAAAAGCTTTTCTGATGTATTATACACATAAAATTTATTACATCTAATCGTGCATTTGTCGTGTTAATTTTGATCTGCTGTATTCAAATGTAATAAAAATGTTTTATTCTGTCTGTATTTAATTGTAAATTGGTTAAAATTATCCATTTTTAATATTCATCTTCATACTATTTATTTCATCATATTTCAATTTTTCTGAGTTTGCTTATGGTTTAATTGTGATACAAATTGTATTTAAAATTAATAAATGATTATCATGTAACAAATCTTTCTTAATACAAACAGAAATGGAGTTTTAGAGAATTACACAAATAATTCCAGGGATTTCTGTTTATAATCAGAAGATTAAAATTTTGCAGCCTTGTTTGATTATGCTTCTGAAGTTGATTTTATTTTGCTGTGTGACATTTTTCAATAGTGCAACTTTTTGCATTTGGGAGGGCATCTTATCCTTTTGGGTTGTAACTTATCTTGCTGGTAGATTTATCTATTTTAAAAGAACTTAAAGGTCAACAGTATGTGACAATGGAAATTGTTTACAACATGCAATGAAAGTAGGAGAACATAATTGCGGAACAGATCTCTGGCATATGGTAAGAAATGCCATGTAGGAAAAATCAAATCTAACACTTAAAAATTACATGTGTTATGCATGTGCATTCTGCTGTGTACATTATTAGCCAGTAGTTAAATATATATTCTGTAGGTTTTTTTTTTGTGGAGGGGGGGGGCTCAGCATGTGAGTTACCTGCAGCAGGTTTGCAGATTGAAATCTGCTGTCTTGTGGCAGTTGGATGGTCTTGGTCTGTCTGTGGGTCTTGGTAATGGTCTGTCTTGTGGCAGTTGGAGGTAAATATGCAATATGTCTTGGGGAGTCTGCGTTCCAGATTACATTTGGATCTGTATAAAGAACATCCTCTAGTTTGTGCAATGACTGCATAAAAATCTGCTTGTAAATAAAATTTGTTAAGATCTTTAGCTGATGCTGTTAAAAGTGAAAAGAACAAAAACAAAATTGTTGCAGATTTTGTACTACTACATTTCACCCCAGGTTATTAGACATTTCTTGTTATGGACTAGATGTTACATCTAAGGTAATTTACTCTCCAGAAGATTTCAATATACCGAGGGGAAATTTTTCTTCATCTGAGATAAAAATCCGTAATAAATTTTGTCATATTGAGGAAAGAGAGCATCCAAGTTGTTTAACTCCAAATCTTTTAATTAATTAATTAGAAGCAGAAGTTTTATGATGAATCTAGTTTGACAAAGTAATATTTACAAGATTATAAATTTCCATTAAACCTTTTTATTAAGCCTACATATGATATGCATACACTTAGATTAAAAAGGAAAGTATTTCTGAATTTTTAGAAAGGTTTTATTTGAAAATTTAAAGTAAAAATTTTTACTTATTAGAAGTAGTGGCTTGAAAGATGTGTACCAGTGTTCTGTATTTAGTTGCTGTCATTTGGAATGCATTCTTAGCTTTTGAAAGTAATAGTTCATTTAAAAGGTTTATCTAGTCCCAAAAAACTATTAATCTTGAAACACAATTTTGTGTTGTTCCAGTTTTTATTTGAGTCTCTTGTCGTATGTCAAAACGTAAGATATTTGTTTTTCATATTTAAACTGTCTGTTTTTGATTAATAAATTAAGCTTTTTTAAAGCAGTAGATGGAGTTCTTCAGAATATTTTATCTTTTTTTTTAAATGTTATTTCTATTCAAACAGATTGCTGAATTACTTAATTCTGGAAATGTCAGTGTAATTTCTTAAAGCAAAGTACTTTCCGACATAGAAGGGATATTTTCATTGGTGGTTTTCCGAGAGAAATTGTCTTATGTGTATTAATCATTGGAGAAAAATTCAGAAGCAGCCGATTAAACTGCAGGACACCGAAGACAAGGTGCAACTATCTTTGCTTGGGGTCTTGAAGCCTCTATTTTTGTTAGGCTTTAATTGGGGGAGGGGAATGTATGTAAAGTCTCAACCCATTTTGGTGAAAAGGTAATTATTTGCCATTTTTATTCTATGTTTGAGGAACTGGTTGTTTACTACAGATAACAGAGCACAGAATAAATTTCTTTGTGGCGCATAAGATTACGCAGTGAAGATGTTCGAGCTGCATTTGATTGTAAATTTAGAAAAATTTCTTTAAAGGCAGTATTTAGATAATCTTAACAATTGTCTGAGAACATGCAGTGTAGCAGACGGAAAACATTCAGGTAAACCATAATTTTACCAATATGAGCATTATTCCTCCATGTTGAGTACTGAGGAAATCTAGAGTTTCGTTATTGGTCTAAAGGATAATTATAAAGGGCACACTGAAAATGAAATGTGCAATAAGGAACATGTGTAGGAAATGTGGTTATTTAAACGCTTTTTAAACTAATGTTTAAGTGTTCATTTTATTATAAAATTATTTAGTTGCGCATTTTTACAATAATTTACCCATGTCACTTGGCCTTTCACAGAAGTTGCGTTTAGTTTCATTTTTCTGTTCCAGTAAATCCGATGTTGCAAATTATCAGTCAAATATTCTAAAAACTTAAAAAGAAATCTCTTCTTGTCATGATATCCAGTACAGTTGAACAAGATGTTTTTTTTTTAAATATATAACTGCTCATACGATGCAGAAATTTGTCTGTGCTTTGTTAGGTAGTTACTATTAATATTTTGAGAAATCAATTTTCGTTAGTGTTTTGCGTCTGTATTAATAATTTGATGCAGTACATTTGCAGTAAATACTTAATATTTGTACATTTTGGGTCACTTCCTACGGATTGCAACGAGAAGTCATCTTAACCCTTAAGTAGTAGTTCAACGAAATGAGTTTCGTTTCCAGTGTTAAGCAGTCAAAATACAAAATCGGTCCGAAAAATGTTGTCGTCCGCTTCAAATATAGTTAGCTTCCCTACCTGACACTCCATTCCCTCTCTCTACGAACCAGGAGGTAAGAATAATTTCCATCCTCCATGTCCAGGAAACTTATTGTATTAATTGGCAGTCCTGCGGCGTGGACAACCGAGTAACTTCCAAAAGCATCATAAGCTTCCGAAGAAGACGGGCAATTTGTTGTTTAATAGAACTCCTTGAAGGTGAAAATTCCTGTGGTTACTTCTTTTGTGATACTGATTGCTAGAATTGTTCACTAAACATCTAAATATACCTCACCGCATCCATATGTCATATTAATAGTTTTGAATTAAAGATGTAGCCATTATATGGAAAATATGAAAATCAAAATCGTGAAATCAAAAGGCGTTCAGGACAAAATGTATTGAATTACTTTGTGCATTTCATGTCTTTTTAATTAAAAATAATTTTTGTATTCATGGGAAAGGCACAGAGAATTTTTTTGCTAAAACCTATAACCGTACGTAATGTTTCTTAGCCAAACTTACGAAAGATCGATGAGCCATGTAAGATTGGAATGAGAATGAACATTTTAATTGAAGACCAGAGATTTATTTCATTAAGCGGGTCCTAAGATTTGATTGATAAAGAGGGGCAACGATAAAGATTATTTACTATCATATAAAATAAGTACAAATAAGATACTAAATGGAATTTGAAGTGTGGATATTTTTTAAAGTGAGAGAATTTCCTTTAAAATGGAAGTGGTTGGGAGAGGAATGGTAACTGAAGTGAAAATTTCGTTCCCTAGATAATCTAGCTTATTACTCTCATCTGTAAAATTCAAGTTAAAAATTTATTAAGTTAGTTTAAGATTTTGATTAAGATTTATTAAGTAACTTTTTAAGATTTTGTATTCTGCATGTATGAGAAGATCTGTGAGGAGGTGGAAGGTATGTCATCAAAGAGAAACCTATGATGGCTGTGGATATTTTTTAAAGTGAGAGAATTTCCTTTAAAATGGAAATAGTTGTGAGAGGAATGGTAACTGAAGGGAAAATTTCGTTCCCTAGATAGTCTAGCTTATTACTCTCATCTGTGAAATTCAAGTTTAAGATTTTTTAAGTAACTTTTAAGATTTTGTATACAGCATGTATGAGAAGATCTGTGAGGAGGTGGAAGGTATGTCATCAAAGAGAAACCTATGATGGCTGTGGATATTTTTTAAAGTGAGAGAATTTCTTTTAAAATGGGAGTAGTTGTGAGAGGAATGGTGACTGAAGTGAAAATTTCGTTCCCTAGATAATCTAGCTTATTACTCTCATCTGTAAAATTCAAGTTTAAGATTAATATTGAATTTATAGTTTTTGACATGTTGTAAATTTTATTACTTTTACCTTACCACAAAGTTTTATTGCCATTTGTGTTAGCTTGAATAGCTATTAAAAGAAAAATTTGTTAACAAAAGCAATGCATTTTTAGTTTTAGTAAAGCAACATTAGATGTCCTTTGTTTCCCACCTTTTTTTCGTTTGGCTTAACTTTTGTGGAATCCTTTCTTGTTTCTCATCGCATCACTGCATTTTGGAAAAGCCTAGATGTAAATCTGAAGAGGCATCAGCTCTTTAGGTTGCTCAAAGATTAATCATAAATTTGAATTTTTGTGCCGTATTCTTCAGTTCATACGTAGCTGAATATATGCCACATTGTATTCAAGACCTTTCTTACTGACAAAAATCATAGGTAATATTATTTTGGGAGAAAATCCCAACTTTCATTTCAACTTCATTTATTGCAAGCTCAAAAATTTTTAGTTTATGCTAATTTTCTAACATCTGGACCGATGAAAATATCTATTGCTCCACTTTACTTACTGACAGGTGAGGTAGCAACTTATTTTACATGATATGCAAAATATTTACCAATTTTTATTTCAATGCTTTCCCAAATTGTTTCTCACTAGACCCAATTTAATGCGAAATGGAGGTAGAAAAATTTACCCTTTGTCAACAAGGTTGGACATTAAACGTGTTTGTTGCAGTGATAAAATGGTTCATGGAGGTTTTTCCTGAAATAATTTTAGTTCAGCGAATCGGTTGTTAAACTGTAATATTTGTTTATACAATTTGTCACTATTAAATATAGCCAACTATCGCTTATTTAGTTAGCGAACTGGCTATTAAATTATTTGAACCCAACTAGTGGTTTGTTGCCATGTTGAAGAGGTTTTCTTTGCAGGCTAGTTTTACTTGAAGAAGTGAAAATGCATTCTTAGTGTCAAGATTTATCTTTAATTCATGGCTTCTTTCTTGGAAACGTTTGCTCTGTTGTGCTGACTTCTCACTAGCCAAGAAGCCTGCTGAGTAATTATCTTGCTAATCAAGAAATGAATACAGTACTTGTAATTTTCACAATGTATCCGCTCACGATCTTATGGTTTAGATTTTATTTGAGATTTTCGGAATATTCTGTTGAGGGGTGGGCTCCAACTGCGCGAATGAAAATCCCCCCCCCCCAGTCCTGCTGTAGTCCAACTGCGGGAATCAAAATTTCTTTCCCCCGTTGCATACAGGGTTACAATATAACTTTTCGAAGCCAATTGTAGCCAAGAGGAAAATAAAAATAAAGAAATAGAATTAACATATCAACAATCATAAGAACAAGTAAAAAATATCTAACAAGCAGGCTAATTACTTGAATAACAGTAATAAATGCGAGAGCTAACAAAGAAAATAAAAGGTATTGGTAAACATACATATTCGCATTACAAACATCTTTCATTAATTACAATATTAGAGCAAAGAGTATTATAATAATATCATAAGTTAAATAATTATAAAGCATACCAGTTATATTTTTGAATTATATTATCTGAACTAGACGGGAAAATTTAATATAGTTTACTGGCGTCGAAAAGATTATTCCGAGTCAAAGTGTGCTAGAAATATTTTTCGTTAATTAAAGTAATCATGTAAAAGGGAGAGAATCATGTAAAAGGAGGGAAATCATTTTGAGTACAGTTATTGCGATGAAGGTGCAAAGATTGTTAAGGCTCTTTTATGCTAAATTCAAATGACATTTAAGGTAGGCATAACGTTAAAAAATGTATAAGATTATTAAACTGCACTGATTTTTGAATTGTTTCGCTTATATAAGGTCTTAATAATTTTGATCCGACATCTCCGGTTAAAGGTTAAATTTTGTGTTACCGAATCTCGTAATGAATCGCACAGAAAATGAAGTCCATTCTGAGCATTTGTTTCTCAAATCGTTGAATATCAACTGTCGTCAAAAGTCCCTCCCCCCCCAAAAAAAAAACTCCCCTCCCGATAGCCCAAAATAGAAATACAAATATTATTCCTCTTATCTACTTCTGTTACCCGAAGGGAGGGAGAATTGTGCGGTGAGCATCTAACTCATTTTGTTATCTTCTATACCTGAATGGCAATCGTCTTATCACTATATGTCACGTCTTTCTTGAAAAGCATTCTTCTGTGCATGGAAGAAAGAAAGCTTATGCGTAGATCTTTCCATTACTTCGCTTTGATGACAAAAACGCTTTTAGATATAAGGTTCTTTTTTTTTTTGCTTTATTGACATTATTTCTGGTTCTCCTCTTTCACTATATCATGCTTCAATATGCATGGCATTTGGAAAAGGTCGGTAGGAGCTTTATTTCTATAAATATAATTCTAGGCATATGTTTCTAAGCCTGTAGCTATGAGGTTCTTTCTTCTTTTATTCTTCATTGTTGTTTGTGGTTTTTTCCTTTTCACTATATATTTTATTATGCTTCAATGTGCAAAGTATTTTAAAAGAATTTATTAAGAAGTAAAAAAAAAAGTCTGAAAGGTTTCAGATTTAACTCCTGCCCCAAAGGGTTTGTTAAGGGCTTTTATGCTCTCGCTGAGCTCACAGTCTATCAGTCTGCTGTTACTCGTACTCCTACTGACCCATTTCTTTTTGTCATTTTAGCTTTATTATCGAGCACAATTTTCTTCACACTTTCGCCATATACATCTCAACAGGAAAATTACATAAATTTAAAAAGCAGTATAAATGTAGAACTCCCTACATAACTAATTCAGAAGTCAAACAACTCGTTACCCAACGTTAAGTAACAGATGTTAAGTGTTGGCATACATTTTTCTATTTCCTTAGTTCATCATATCAATAATCAGCTGTCTTACTAAGATGGCTTTATAAAACTGTTTCTTTATCTTTTTATTATAATGTTTTGTGTGTTTACTTCATTTATTAAATATCACGTTCTTGGCGCTTAAAATGAAATAAATAATAATAACGCCACATAAAATTCGGTTAAACAACAAAATTGCAAAATATTTAAAGACAGCATATCTTTAGAATTTCCGATAGATAACCTCGCGATCTGGAGCTAAAAATGTTTTTTTTTTCTCCTTGCAATGTTGCCACTGCTAGCATTGAAATCGTTGAGTTTTTTTTTTTTTTATCAAAAATTCGTTAAAGTTTTACAAAATATAAAACAAATACTGAAACAAATTCAAAATTCGTGCTTCCCATGTTCGGGTGTAGGTCTACGTTATTCAAAATTTGATGGCTCTGTGCATCGTTGTTTTTCGGCAATGCGTGAAACATGCATACATTCATGCCGATTCGTCATTGATTAATTTCTTTAAATATAATACAGGGCGGTGATATTTGGTGACAACAATCTGAAAAGTGGTACGCGGTTTATAATGATTCAGTGCAAAATGCCGTTTCGAGACTAATATCCCATTCGGGACTAATGTTATCCCGTAATCAGACTAAATTCACCTCTAAAAATCAATTTAAAAAGATAAATTTAATGTTGCTAATTCCAAAACCATGTAGCATATTTGGGTTTGAAGTACGAAACTAAAGATGCATGTTTAGATAGACACATTTTTCTTTGTAAAAAGACATCTTTGAGAAGGTTTACTTTAACAGAGACTTGTTCATATTTATTGTAATTGTTGTGTTCTATTTTTGCTAACAGTATTATGCATTACCATTTCTTTTCCGAATTATCTCTATTAGCAATAACAACAACTATAAAAAGAAAAGGAAAAAAAAAAAAAAAAAAAGGTAAAAGAAAATTCTAGAAATCTGAGTTCTGAGGAGTATTTATTTGAATATAGCCATGGATGGACCAAAATTTTGAAAAATACATTTATTGATATAGAAACGCTGAATTAAGAAATGGATGCAATTATATATATTTTGATGAATGCAATTTTAGTACTGAAAGTTTAAGTGATGCACGTACGCAAGTGCTGGGGATTTCGAAAAACTGGCAAAATCCATTATTTAAAGTTGAAACAATGATTTATAAAATCGCTCAAAAAGCAAGAAATTTCAAAATACAAAATGGAAAGGAAACGTAAAACTGCATGGCAATCATCACAACATGAATATTATGCACAGAAAAAGTTAAAAAATATTGGTGATAGAATAATTTCTTTGGTTTTCAAGTTTTTTTTGGAAATGAATTTTTTCATTACTTAAGAATAATTTTACAAAATTCCATTTATCAAACAAACTTTTATATTTTATTACATTATTTACCTAAAGTATTTAGTGAACCAATTTAAATTTACCTCCAAGAAGAAATAAGTTATCGAGACACCGATTTTATTAAAAATATGATGCGTCCTTTAAGTTTTCAGATTTTCTTGCATTAAAAAAATTAAAAAATTTCTATGCTCTATATGTTGGAATAAACGTAAGTTCACTTAAATTTCTGAATATATTTATGAATACAAGAACAAATTCAAAGTGATTTTAGGAAGAAGAAAAATTTTTAAGTGTACCTATGTGTGATCATATTTTAGAAACCTATTGTTTCAAGGAATTTCTTCAGAAAAAATACACTACTGAAGATAAAAATAAATTTTTTATTCCGTCATCATCATAATAATATGCAGTTTGTAGAAAAAAAAAGTATTTTGTTTAAGAATGAATGAATTTCAACTGCTATTCACCGAAATTGCTACAGCCTGAAAAAAAGCAGTTAGCAGAATTATATTTATTTTACAAATATGTTATAATGCATGGATGAAAGGATTAAAATTTCAAGTAATTTTAAGATACAGAACATAAAGAAATTATATGTGATTTAATTGGTATTTAGTTTATTAATGTCTTCTTTGACAACAACAACACACCACTTTCCACGAAGATTATCCTTAAAGAATTCCCATTAATTTACTTCGGAGCACATGTTGCTGTGTCTATTGAGGATCATCTTCGTTTACCTTTTGTATAACACGTGAAAAGTGAGTTTAGAGAATGTATTCAAAGCGTTCAGCATTCTGCTGTACAGTCTCTTTCAAGCAAATGTTTTCATATTTCATAACTCTTTCACAACTCACACGTCTTCAGAAATTGTATAGCACAACTTGGACGAAACAGTCTGCATGAAAAAGCCTTGAGTTGCTCTACATTTGCAAGCTTCCTTGCAAAAATCCTTCCCAAAAACCTTACCTTTCCAAAAATCCTCCCTCAATAAATCGCATGGATTAATATCCGCGATAGGTTTGGGTAACTGCCTTTCATCTACGTAATGTTCAGGAAATCGATATGACATCACATCAAGAACAATATTCGCAGTGTTTGGGTGGTTTCAAATTTGGATGAATCATTGTGTGGGCCGCCTAACCGAGATAGTGGTTAGGGACTCTGACTGCCGAACCAAAGCACCCGGCTTCGAATCCTGCAGAAGGCATGGATGTTTGAAAATGTTTAGCGTCTGTGCGGCATGGGGAAGCACTTAAAATATGCTGCGAGCCAAAAGTCTTTCGAGAATTTGACGCAAGGGAGGATGGGTGAGAGTCGCTCGGACTCGTCCCCCGGGGTGCTCTTCTTCAAAATTGGGGGCGGAAGTGAGCAAAGCCGTTCCGTCGCCTGTGTGGTCCCCCTCAGAGCAATCCCGGCGTTCTGGCTAAGTCAATATGTAGACAGACTTCTGGGAAAAAATTAGCAGTCTTCACAGTGACTGGAACCATCGTTTATTCGGTGGTAGGTTCAGGCTCGGCAGGATCCAAATGATACTATGTTGTCTACCTCTTGGTATTGGGGCTCTTAGATGGTTTTGATATCGACGGTTGTCCTTGGGGTTTTGCTCCCCTTGGTCAGCTCTGAGAGACAGTCGATGTGGAACTGTGTTCTTTCTCGGTAGATGCGCAGCCGTCCACCATTGACTTTGTGTCTTATTTACCCAGACTTATTGAAACAACAATTGTCCCCCTAGGTTGACTGGGAGGTTATGCCTCCTTGGATTGCCTCTAGGGTTAGAGCGTTTACCTGTTTTAAGGCGAGCCATGAGTTAGCCAGGTCTGGGTGCCACTTCTTAGTGTACTGCCGCCCGTATGGTGCTCCAAGGTTCTTACCAACGACAGAAGCAATCTTTGCCACGATGAATTTCGTGAGCTTGCTTTGATTTCAGACAAGCGAGATTAGTCAGAACAACAGTAACAACTGAGTTTGTATGATGAGATCTGTTGCCATTTTCAGGTGTGCGAATACTTAATAAGCGCCATCGATTCTTTTCTAACATCGAGACAGTGGCTTCTAGTTGCTGGTACAATCTGTGAATGGTGTGTCTACAGGGAGCCCTTTTTTTACCAAAGTGCACACGAAAACGTCTTTATGTTGCCACCAAACTCTTCGTTTCTTCAAAAACATTGTAATTTTTCCCTCTGCTCAACGTTCAGCCAGTAGTTATCCGCTATATTGTAAACTGCTCTTTCGTAGCAAATCCGATTTCGATACTGACTTCTCTTGAATTTACTAGATTTGCCATGAACAAAAGCGCCACTCTAAAGTTGTTTGTGTCTCAGTTGAATTTCGACTGGAATATATTACCAGAGTTAAACTTACGAACTTATGTTGAGAAATCTTCACGAACGTAACCACTACTATGGCTGGCTATTCTACTAACAGTCTATTTATTACTATGGCTGGCTATCTACTAACAGTCTAGCCAAATGTAATGAAAAAATAGCAAAATCTACAGATCTACCTGCATGTCCTATTAATGACGCGTCTATTTATTACTATGACTGGCTATCTACTAACAGTTCATTTATGTAAACTTCATCATTTGTTATCTCCTTATCAAAAAGCTGCCAAAAAATTAACCCGCCTAGCCGTTAAAGTGGTTAGTGACGCTGACTGCCGTATCAGCGATTTCGCGTTAGGATCCCGGAGAAGGCATGGATAAGCGTATAGTGTCTGTAAGGCGAAGCGGCATTCAAAATACACGACAAGCGGAAAATCCTCTTAAGAGGCCTTCAGATTGCCCCAGGGGGGAATGTTCTCTCAGAAATGAGGCAGAAATGTTCATTTCGGAACTATACCTGCGCATATGGTGAAATTCTGCTGTCTTATCCAATTCTACTTCTACCTGTCAAGAAATGAACTGCACCATTGTGTTTTTGAAGAAATTATACCTCTATCTATCCCAGGGTTTCTTTACTTTTTTTCAGTCGCGACCGCTTTTTATCACTGAGATTTTTTCGCGACACCCAGAACCCCATATTATTTACAAAAATTTTGTGGAATCCCATAAGTATCGCGCAAATCCGACGCACGCGCGAGTGAAACTGTCAGTGTTTTCACTTGTACTGTAATATAGTACTATTGCAGTTTTAGGTCATTAACTTTAATTTCTAATTGTAAGACATAGAACAATGTGAAAATTTTAAATAAGTAACAGACGAAATGACAGCGTCACGTGCAAAGCAAAGAAAATAAACATTTATATTATAAAAACAATGCGTCAAAAAGTTTTCGTTTTTTTTTTTTTTTTTTTTTTCCCTGTCTCAATTGTCTTATCTTTATCTATTTTCAGATACATTGAGTAAAAATATTTGGTAATTGTAAAATTATTATAATAAGTTAAGAAAGATCAAAACCGCTAAAATGTTTGGCGACCCTCTGCTGCAGCTCCCGCGACCCACAGTTTAAGAAATTTTGATCTATCCTACTCCTTTTTACCTTGAAAACTTTGAGCGAAAATTGAAAATAGCCACCAATAGGCTCCTACCTATCAACAAGTTGTGCTTTGTGACTGGTTTTCTCTTTCGATTTCTATAAAAATTTATAAAGCAGAACGTTGTGTCAAATTTTCTAATCAATTTATACTGTTTTTCGACTCTTTCATCTTCAAAGGGTTATGGGTGTAAAATTTGAAGTATGGATTTAAAATTTCTACACATGAAACATTTTGCTAGCTGCTGTAGGATCCGATATCGAGTTGAATGTATATTGGATGACTCGGAGTCGAGGCACAATATTAGAGGGTCATTTTGGAATAATAATTAATAAAGTACCACTCATTCACTGCATTTTTAGAAACATTAAGGTTTCATTGCCGAACAGTTGACGCTTGGAGGATTTTAAAGTGGAAAATGAATTCCAAATCTAGTGTCAGAGGACTTAACATCTCATCTACTTTCTAACTAAAGATTTCAAAATTCAAAGCGAACCCTTAAAATAAAACCTATTTGTTAACACGTCACCCTGACGGTTACACAGATTGAAATGTATAATAGAAACAAAACTCCGCTGCTTGCTGTTAATTCAGAATATACGTTCAAATTCAAAATGCAAATTTAACCACATCCTATTAAACAATAGCTCGGCCCCTAAGTGCTCTCGAAGAAAAAGAAGCTAGCAGAAGTTTAATCCGATAAATTAAATTCAACCAGCTGGGAAGCAAAGTAAAATGACATTGAGTCTGCTTTGCCAAAACTTTCTCCCTCTCTACTCAAAAACTCTAAAAGCATCTCGCTTATTTATACATTAATAATTCGCACTCTAGTGGGAGTTGACGAAAAGAGAAGTGAAAGTGCAGCGAAACTAATAAGATAACTGAATAAACTAATTTAAAAAAAAATCTGAATGCTTTCAGATTTTAAACAACAAAACAGCATATCTTTAAAATTTCCGATACACAGTCTCGTGCGCTGCAGATAATTTTTTTTTTTTATCCTGTACAGTGTTGTCATTACTTGCTTTGAAATCGTTGAGTTTTTTTAATCAAAAACTTATAAATGCTTTAGAAAATAAGAACTAGGTAATAACAGAAATTGCAAATTTCAAATTTGGACTTCCGGATGCCCATATTCGGGTGGAGACGTACGTTATTCAAAATTTGATGGCTCTAGGTACCGTTGTTTTATCACAATGCGCGAAACATGCATACATTTATGCAGATTCTTCACTATTTAATCTCTTTAAATATAATACAGGGTGATAATATTTGGTGGCAACAATTTGAAAAGGGATTCGCCGTTTATAGTGAATCAACGCAAAATGCCAAAACAAAATTAATACCCCTTCTGGGCAAATTGTCCCTTTGGGCTTTTTATATTATGCCTAAAGGGAACTTTTTTAACGTTTTGGGTGTTACTTTTATTTATTAAATATCATGTTCTTCGCACTTAAACCGTGAAATTCAATGCTACAAAAAATTTATTTTTAAAAAAACATTTATTCTTTAATTTCCTAAAAGTGTATATTTTTCAAACTTTCGATACACAGTCTTGCGCTTTGAAGATAAATTTTTTTTTTTTTTTCGTACAGTGTTGCCATTGCTCGCTTTGAAATTGTTGAGTTTGTTAATCAAAAATTCGTTAAAGTTTTACAAAATATATAGTAGATAATAAAACAAATTCCAAGTTCGGGCTTTTTGATCCCCATATTCTGGTGGATGACAACTTATTGCAAATTTGATATCTCTAAGTATCGCTGTTTTTTCACAGCGCGAGAAACATACATACATTCATGCAGATTCTTCATCATTTAATTTCTTTAAATATAATGCAGGGCGCTCTGATATTTGGTGGCAACAATTTGAAAAGTGAAACACCGTTTTATATTGGACAACGCAAAATGTCAAAACGAAATTAATAACCCTTCTTGACAAATTGTCCCTATGGACTAAAAAAGTTAGTGTTATATTTAATTAAAAGTTAAAAAAAATTTGGCTCTTGTTGTGTTAGTATAACATTGAAATGTAAAATTAAGACGCAAAAAAGTGAGTTAGAAGTAAAAAAAAAGAATAAAATTTATAAAATCCCATTTATGATTGATATTGTATGCATTCTGAATTTATGCATTTAATGGTATGTTAAGTTAAATGTCTTCTATTTCGATTAATTAAGCTTTTAAATTTTAGAAACTGTTAATTTTGATTATACTTCCCTAAATTCTTTTCGAATATTCTTATTATCAATCTTGATAAACATATCACTCATCATTTTTACTTTGAGGTTATGATATGAGCATTAGAAAAGTTAGAAAAAGTAAATAATAAGTAACTTATCGTGCTTCGTAAAAGTGTATAAGGTTAAAAACGATATTTTAGTTAAATAATAACTTCCTTTTCTTGTATACTTAATTTCATATTAGCAGAGAGAAAGTTATTCGAAATCCTAATTTCGGAATCATTAATTTAACATATGCTAGCAACGTCAGCCATTTTTATAAATTAGTAAGATTTGCGATAAATGTCTTTTAAATAACAATCTTTCTTTCTGGTTGTTATTTAAAATGCTTTTATTTAAAATCTAGGTAACTATAAAGTGAATTTTGTAAAGCCATTAGCTAATTAATCATTATTTATCTGCTTTTGTAATAATTCTGTTGACATAAAATTACTTCATCTTTATGATGCATTTTCAATAACAATATGCTGATTAATTGAAAATGGGAAAAGTGCATTTTACGATCTGGATATAGTCAATGTTTTTCCTCATCTGCTGATAAGAATATTTGACTAAATACATAGGTGAATAATATAGATAACTGAACTTTGTAATCTTGTATGATATTTAATCATTTTGACGCTGAAAAATAATAGCGCTGTCACATAATGACGTACAGCTCTGAATATTAAGGGAATGACGCCATTATGGCTCTTGAGATACGCCTAAGTATTAGCGTTCTAATCTCAACCCATTATCCATCTGTGTACCTCTATGAGAATATCAGCATCTGTCGAGTCTCAAAACAAACGCAGTGCTTCTGCAGAGAAACAGATTACATTTTAATCCCTCTTTGCTACACTGTCTGGAGTATTCGTTGAGACTTTAAAAAAATTAAATTCGGATGACAGTTTTTCTTAAGTCTCATGTTATACCATGATCGAATTGCGCAAAATCTGCAAACGTTCCATGCTTCAAAAGCATTAGTTCCTTCAAATGCTTAGTTGGATGTGTACTTTAAAAATCACTTTGTGATCTGTTACATTCATTTTGAGGAAAGGATATTTCGAACTCAATTAGAATTTTAGAACTTTATACTTCCGTAATTTAATATTTTGTTAAGAAGCACTGAAACTGCAGTTGCTCCAACTCTTATAGTTAATCTGAAATAAACCATTGTTTTAAACTACTTGAACTGTATACCAATTTAAAAAAGTGTATCGTCAAAATATCATAGCTGATACATGTTTTGAATATGTAGAAAATGAGTATCTCCATTTATCTTCGAAAATTCTTCTCATGTACTTTGTTTTATGCCAGGAATATGCATTGAAATCAGCCCACGCTGATGTACCAGATCATTGACAACGGAGGAAAAGAGACAACCCCCTGATGAACAGTGAGCATGGATTGAGGTTTGTCGATATTCCTACTTCCTCAGTGCTTCTGAGCTTTAGTCTGGATACGCGTTTTGAGTTATGTCTCTACAATCAAATGCGGCAAACAAGTATTTTCAATTTGTCCAGGCTTCCTGTTTTATAATAGCTAGTTTAAGGTACGAAAAGGAATTATTTTTAATGGAGTCATCAAATCGCTATATTCTACTATTTTTACTTCTTGCTCAATTAATAGCGGGTGTTAACCAAGGAAGAAATAATTTGAATTTAGAAAACTCTGTTAATAGCAATCAAGCATTATTAACCGACGATTTGAAATTGGCAAATTTTTACCGACACACAACAGGAGGAAATGAGGTCCTTAAACTGAAAGCCAGAACCACCATTCTTCCTTCCAGCAGGAAAGAGGAGCCTTCTGTAGTACATGAAAATGCATCTCTGTGTGCACCCTGGGATTCCTGCAAATCTCGTTGTGGTGAAAAACCTCGCGGATTACCTTACACGTGTAACTGTGATAACCAGTGCTCTTTTTACTTGGACTGTTGCTTGGATTACCAAACTGTATGTTTTGCTAACAAGACAGCCGATAACGGTAAACCCAGAAGGAAGTCAGACACAAAACCTAAATGCGAGCTTTTGTTACACTCCTTCCCAACATTCATGATATCAAGTTGTTCGAAACGGCATGAAGGTACATCATTAGAAGAACTGTGTAACATTCGAATTCCTCTTCAGTGTACTTTGACCGATCATATGAACGAATATAGCGAAAGCGATAGATACCACCATTGCAAAGATTTAGTTTATGTGGACTGTGTGAAAAGGTTTAGTTCTAAATGTGACAAAACTGTCGAACCATGGTGTGTGACTGTCATTAAAAAGCAGTGCAACAGAGCATCTGCTAAGATTTGTCTGAGGTGCAAACGTAATTTTTGGCCGGTCGTTTCTCTTGATGGACTTTTGTATCGAAATTCTTATTGTGCACTTTGCAACTCTATAAATAGTTACACTGTCTTAAACCTTTATAACATTAGTCAAATGTTGCAGTCTGTTGATCACGATATCTGGAATACAGGAATGTCTTCTAATGATATATTTAGGAATTGCTTGCCGTCTATTATCGACACTTGTTCTGAAAAATATGAGTTTAATAACACTTTTCATGCTTTATGCTCTAATAGTTCTGGATTTGTAATCGTCAGTGGAGGAAACGAGGACAAGAATGTTTTGTATAAAAACTTGTATTGCGCAATTTGTAATGGCAACAGCATTGAAGAATTAGCATGCCCACCATGGTTGTTGAACTCAACCAGAGCTTCTCCCTTACTGCGTGGAATCATTCCGCTTGTGGATTTTGTGACGGGCGATGTCCAAGGATTGAGATTAGATGATATTCCGGCTGCTTTCTCATTGCTACTGAACTTTGGTTTAGATGGGCGAGAAAAAATTTATATCTCTTCTGAAAGTGTAAAAAAAATGAAGGAAGACCAGAAACGTTGTAAAAAACATGATATGTGGGATCCCTTCAGTCAAATATGTAGAAAAATTCATTGCAGTGCAGAGTTTCGTCTTGTCAATTATCGTTGTGTGAAAAAAGATGGACTAGACACGGAAACGCATAAACGAAACGAAACAGTTCTTATCCCAGACGCTAAGGCACAGTTTGTTCATCTGACACTTAGCGCAGAGATTGAAGTATGGGACTTCCTGCAATACAAAGGATTCATTTCAGAAGACATCGATTCCATGACTGACAGCTTACATGAATCCCTTTCCTCTTCTTTTAATATAAGTAAAGAACGAATAAGGAATGTTAAAATTAATATATCCCTGGGAAATTTCACTAACTCTAAGGAAATGGTGCGGTTCCTTGAAATAATGGAGGATTCTCATCCAGTCATTTTAATAATAGACTTTGACTTGTATGAATGTATGTCAAAAAATATTACAAATTCTGGACCTTCTGTAGATAGCATTGTGTCGATGCTTGCTTCTGCGATTTCCCTTAACGGTTTTGAACTAGGAATAAACAATATGACAAGTAGGATATTTGAGATCCACGAAACAGTTGATTTTCTAACGTCTTGGTGCCTACCTGAACATGGGGGCGAACAAAAGGAGTACCTGAACTCAGATTTCACACTTATTCTGAACGAGAATGCTTCTTTTAGTGATGAAAATAAAATCATAGGTATATATATCAACAAAACAAACAAATATTATCGTAAAGGTCAATTTGTAGTAGATATTTTATACAAAGGTCTCCAATTTGATCAGAAGCTAGTTAATGTGAGCGGTATGGCCATAGTATGTGACCAAAAGGCGAAACTGAATGAATCGTGCGCAAGAGTTCTACTTGAAAAGCATGAATATAGTATTTCTGAAAACGGTTCATTTTTTATGCATAACTCGAGCCTTAGTGAAAGCATGATAGATGATACGGTATATGAGTACGCAGAAAACGACAGCGTTTATGTGTGTCTTCGATCTCCGGCAACAATAGAAGAAGATGAAAGCTATTCTTTAGATATGGACATTGTTCAAGCATATGTCAGCTTTGTACTCTCATGGGTTTCAGTTGCTGCCATGGCTATTGTACTGTTGACGTACTGTGTATATTCTTCCCTTCGAAACCTTCCTGGCTGCAACACTATGAATTTGACATTCTCGTTGTTGGCGATGCAGATTACATTTCTTTTTGGCCAGCGTAATAATGTGATAGGAGACGCGTGCAAAGTTGTTGCACATATCTTACATTACGAGATACTTTGTTGCTTTATGTGGATGAATGTTATGGCATACGACTTATTCCGAACATTTGGTAACAAAACATTGTTAAACAATATTCGAAGTAAAGGGAAATATGTTCCACGATATATGGCTTACGCCTACGGCACTCCAGTCATAGTTATAGCGATTACGTCTTTGCTGGATAATTTTTTAAGTGAATCGAATTTTTCTCCTCGTTACGGTAGGAACAATGTATGCTGGATCACCAACAAAGATGCTGCAATTGTTTTTTTCGCATTACCATTAGCTTTAATCATGTGCATAAATTTCTGTTTTTATATGTTGACAATACTTTCTATAAGAAATGTAAAACATGTGCTCTATCTCAGTGATGAAAAGAGCAGGCAGAGAGGTAAAAGCGATGTATTTCTGTACGTAAGAATGGCTGTAGTACTTGGACTAACATGGGCTTTGGCTTTTGCTGCAGCATACGTAAAACAAGATAGGTTAACAGGTCAAATATTAACATATCTTTTCATAATATTCAATACTTTGCAAGGAGTTTTCATTTTTATCGTGTTCGTTTGTAACCGCAGAGTGTTTAAATTATACAGAGATTCCTTCAGAGAACTGATGACAAAGATTTCCAAAAATTCGGCGAGTGGTAAAGCTTCTCAAACCCTCTTCAGAATAGCGAATGTTATGAAACGCAGTGTCTCTTCCGATACTGTAGTATCAACTGTATCGAATTCCAGTACTAATTCAAATGATTCTACTTTAAAAGTTATCAAAGAAGCCGAGTAAAGGAAATAGTGAGCTTTTTATAAATTTCTGTGGAAAGGTAGATAGTATCCAGTTTGTAGAAGTTTCCGTTAACAGTACAGTTTTTTTTTTTTTTTTTTTTTTTTTTTTTTTCCTGAATCAAAAAACTTTTTTAGAGACTGAACACTTGAAGATCTGAATTTAAAACTGTAAATATTTTCTGTATATATAGTTAGCTGTATGTGACGTTACTATATGCTTAAATATTTTTCTGTAGAAAAGTGAATGAAAAACTATATTCTAGAGTATTTCTGCATTCAGTTTACAGTAATTTTTGTTTAAAATGATATAGTACAGTGATTGAATTCATTTCATTTGTAGATAAAATTGAGAAATTTATAAAATATTCTCTATGCGCTTATAAACTTTTATATCTTACAATGAAATTTTCTTAGCTACTTATATCTTAGTTTTGTGTTAGATTCGCTAAATATATTTAATACAATTTAAAAGGCCTAAATTCTCTAAACTTTAAATGAATATTTTCTTAAAATAAGAATTTAATTTCTAATAAATGTCAGAATTTTTTAAACAATTTTTTACTTTAAGAATGCATTCCTACGATATTTGATAGATATATAATTAATCATTTATACAACTTCCTTTAATGCAATATTTTTTTTTTTTTGCTGTCAACTTCCAAACAGCAAAACATATTTGAGAAAACATGCAAAATACATAACTGAATTTCCATTAGCAGAAAACCGGAAAAATTCTGTTTGCCTAGGAAGTTATTTTATGCTATGTTAAATAAATACATATAATAATAATAAAAATAAATAAAGAACAAAATTAAATAACTATATATATATATAAAATAAGGGAAATTTATTTGGAAGTGAACAAAGGTAAACCTGTATATCTAGCGCCTGTCATAGATAGTTAAGGAGAGTACAAGTATTTATTTTATTTCAAATACATATAAGGTCTTATGCATTTTAATTAACAGGCAAAAAATTTTGTTATTAAATTTATACAAAGTATAGTATATATTTTCTAAATATATTTTCTTGTAGTAAATTGTATTGAAATTATATGTATACTGTATATATGTACATAATGCATAGAGTGTTTGAAAGCAAAGTTCTATTTTTCTAAATGATCGATCTTAGACGTTTAGAGTAGAATTCCAGCTATTCAGATTCAAAATATCTACATCTCTGTTCTTTCAGATATCGTTTTTCCTTGTGTTTTCGATCAGTGGAAAATTGTGAATTTACTATATACATGCTTTTAAACTTTTGCTTGGCATTATAAAGTGTAAAAAGCTAATAAAATACAGTACACCTTTTTAAGAAGCTGTTAAATTTTTTTAATGAATGTATATGACACGAATCCATTAATCTACAACGTTTAGCAAATATGTATTCTATAAAATATTAGTGTCAAAGATGTTATATATTGTTCTATTGTACTTTATTTAAATTGAGAGTTATTGGTCAGTCATTACAGGTCTAAAAAAGCTATATTTATTACATTTTAGTTATTGTTTTTCATATTTTACTTTTATGAGAAAGGCTTTCTTTAATTTCAGTTGAATAGAATAGGATATGCGCTTTGGTTTGTTTAAATAAAACACAACTCAAGTTCTTTTAATACAATAAATTAAAAAAAAACTTGCTTGTTTAGTATTAGAGGCTTCGTAAATATAAATGTTTTCCATTGCTTTAGTTTAGCTGGTGTAGGTAATTAAAAAGTGATTTTTATTGATCAATTTAATCGAACTTATTTTGCGACAATAAAAATGATTTAAAAAATTAAATAAAAAATTACCTCTTTGCTTAACTTTAGTACATAACCTATACTTTTGTAAGTAGAAATTAATTTCATTGCTTTAATTTAGCTGAAATGATTAAATGGTTAGAAAATTAAAAACAATTTTATTGTTTTATCCGTCCGTTGATCTTCATTTTGAGGAAATAAGAATAATGTTGCTTTAATTAAAAAAAAATTTTGGTAGGTTTTAATGCTGTGATTAAAACCGAGATAAAATGTTTAGATTTACAGCCTACGTAAATAGAATTAATAATTCTATGTGTTTAGGCAGATAAAAAGTAATTTTCTGCTTTAATTCGGTCGATCTTTTTTTGCGGAAATAAAAATAATTTTTGTAATGACTGCATAATTTTGAGATAAAACAAGATAAATCCAAAATAAACACGAACTATATAATAATGTTTGTTGTGATAAAACAAGATAAAAAATCTTCTTGACTTGCGTTACATAAATATGTACTCCCGTTTCGAAATGATTTTGCTGTCTACATGTTATTTATATCGAATGAATATTTCATTAAAAAAAAGGATTTTTCTGCTCTGTCATTAATTTCAATGCGTAAGTATAACTCGTTAAGCGCGATACAACTATATGAGTATAATGAGTACTTATTTGAGATATATTTTGTATGATTTAATTTTAAAAATTATTTATTGCTTCATGGGCCGCATTAATGAGTTTCTGGCCTAGCAATTCTAACGAGTAACTCATATTGAGGAACTCAAGACCAACAATTCCTTAAGAATTTTGCTGCCGGTATTAGTTTCGAGGAAACATCTAAAACCAAACAAGGTTTGTTAATTCTATTTTCTGACATTTCTCTAACAAAAGGGAGAAGAAATTTAAATGCATCATTATATTCATTTAGATTTTCGAGTCTTTCCCGGTAAAAATGTATTTTTAATAATTTCTTTTGATTTTTAATCAGGACTCTCATAAACAAAATGGCGAACTTTCATTCCTCTCCTTATTGCTACTATAAATTTTGTTTCTACCTTGATTTGTACGGATAATTTTTTTTTTTTTTTTTTTTTTGAGTGTATAGAATATTCATCAAATGTCTCATTAGATCTGGCTAACGATTAGAAATTTAACGAATTCTGTAAAAAAGATTTAAAGATTCATTTAAGTTCAACTTAAGTTGTACTGCAGCATTTTGCTTATATGATCAGTTTTAGAAAAGATACCATTCCATATAAAGATTAAGCAAATGAACTTGGGAAAAGAAACCTGGTACATGCTCTGTTTTCCTCAATTATTACTTCCTTATACGAAATAAAGGAAGTATGGTAATCGCGAAAACTTTCGAGCATCATATTCCAAAGGAAACATCAATTTTGACCCTTCTGCGTGACGTCTGTACGTACGGACAAAACAAAGACTTTTTACCAAAACGGATTAGAAAATGGATTCAAAAGGGATTTTTTTCGTGATGTTTGTACGTACGGATGTATCTCGCATAATTCAAAAACCATTATCCGTAGAACGTTGAAATTTTGTATGTGAGGCAGTTGAATTTTGTATGTGAGGCACTAGGCTTCATTTTCTGCTATCCCATCTTACAGATTTTAGTGTTAATTAAATCATATTACGGTTTAATATATCTCCTCTGTAAGGGCATGGAAAGGGAAGAAAAAGGTACATAATTTCATAATATGAAATAAATTAACTGTGTTATTTCGGTTGTTTCATTAACACCTAAATTCCCGGAATGAGATTCACAGGATAGCAAAAAGAATCTAGAATCGACAGTTTTAATTTTTTTCCGGAAGTCACTATGCTTGCCAATACTGTTATCATACTCTTGACCATGAAAGTTTTGGATCTGATATTCCGGATTGTAGTTGATATTCTGTTCAAAGTTCACTTAACAGATGACTGCCTAAATGTTTCCCTGTGTTATCTATCACTGTATAAAATCCAAGAAGTAATTCTAGAATAGCAATATGATAGTTGTCAGTATTTAAAATTCCTATGACGAATGCAATTTGTATGACGTTCATATCGTAAATTCGTACGACGGATGTTATATGTTCAACATGGCTGTCGTCTGGTGTGCAGTCAAAAATTCCACTTGTTTCACCAGATCCTTAATTTTTAATTTTACTCTATTTACCAAAATATAACAAACAAACAAACAAAAAAACTGAAAGTTTTTTAGATTTTAAATTACGTTCAAAGGGACTTTTTTAAAACGTTTTGTGTGTTACCTTTATTTATTAAATATGATGTTCTTCGCACTTAAACTATAAAATGCAGTTCAACAGAAATATCGCAAAATAATTTTAAAATGAGCATATCTTTAGAATTTCTGATATACAGTTCCGCGCGCTGGAGATAAAAAGGTTTTTTTCCCCATAGGTGTTGCCATTGCTCGCTTTTAAATCTTTCAATTTCTTTATCAAAATTTCGTTAAAGTTCTACAATATATGAAATCTCTACATATAATAAAAGAAAGTGTCTGTGTGTCTTTCGTTCGCGCTGCGCGTAAGCTAATAGACCCACGGCTACGAAATTTGGTACGTAGGTGCATCTAGACAAGAGCCAGTGCACCTCGAAGCGATTTTTTCGAAATTCGAATTTTTTTATTTTATGTTTTGTGACGAAATCGCGTCATTTTGAGACATAATGGGCTATAGGAAAGCGAGATTTTACTCTACACACTCCATTTTCATATCTTCATGAAACGTAGGCACTTAGCTATTTTACGAACTTAAAATAAATTTCGTGTTTCAATAAATCGATTAAATACGAATTTATTTAACAAAGGGAGCTTAACACCTTTTCAACGGGAATTTTCTAAAAACGTTTATTTTTAAAATTGTACAGTTTATTTATTTATTTATTTATTTATTTTTTTTGATTTTTGGACACGTTAAACTTTCATCCTTGCGAATGCTTTTACAAAAAGAATTTTGGAAAAATGATAATATTTTGTATTTAAAAAAAAAATTAAATGAAGCTTCCGAGTACACTTCTCATATCTCACATCTTTAAAAATGTGATTTTGGCAACAATTTTCCTTTCTTATTGCTGTTGATAGATTTTTGATGAAATCGCATCATTTTGAATAGTTTCATTCTTTTAGAAATATGGGTTTGGCAACAATTTTTCATCGTATTTCTTATGTCACTTTTTTAAGAGATTGGCATACTTCATTGTCATTTTTTATATATATAATACATTTTTATTGATTTTTTTTGATAAAGTTGTTCTGCAGAGTAAAATTCTGCGCGGAATGTTTTTTTTGACTTACTTTCATGTTATTTATGTTATTTTTTGCTTATTTCACTATTTGCAAGATATTGAAAACTTTTGCATTATTTTTTTTCTTCAGCGGAAAGTTGGTTAATTTTTTTATTAGGATAATTAATATTTGAATTAAGGGATATCGCTTATTTCATTGTAATTTTGTTATACGTAATAACTTTTTTATGAATTGTTCTGTAGAATAAAATTCTAAGCAGTTTTTAAATTTAACGTTTGGTGTTCCCTTCAGCCATTTTTCCGGTACATTTAAAAGCCAGACGAAGGCTGGCAGCGAAGCTGCTAGTAGATAATAAAACAAATTCTAAATTTGGGCTTCTAGATGCACATTTCGGGTGGAAGCGTACGTTATTCAAAATTGGATGAGTCTAGGTACCGTCGTTTTATCACAATGCGAGAAACATACATACGTTTATGCAGATTCTTCATTATTTATTTTTATTAAATATAATACAGGACGATAATATTTGGTGGCAACAGTTTGAAAAGTGAATAGGGCATTTATAGTGAACCAACGTAATATGCCAAAAACGAAAATAATAGTCCTTCAGGAAAATTCCCCTTTGGACTAAAAATTTGTTTACAGATGTGTAACCTAAAGAATCAGGCATATGCGTTTTAGATGATTGAGACTGTGTCCATTTCTGGACATACTGTGAAATAATAGGCTCAGATTTCACCAAATCATATAAAAATTGAATAACTGCGAGCGATATTTTAAGATCTTATACTGTCAGATATTTTAGGTATCTCTAACGCACGAAAGGAAAAAAGGACTGAAATACTGGGCTGGCATCAAACCCTGTGAGACATTATTTGCTGCTGGTAAATAGGGATGTCAGATTTTAAGTATTTAGGAGCTGTACAAAGCATCTACCGCTGGTCCTGCTGAAATGATATTTTAATATTTCAAGATTTAATGTTGAGGATATTACAAAATCCAGAGGGAAAATATTTGAAAACTAAATTATTTTTCAAGTGATTAGAATTATTATTTCATTGCAAATGACATAAAATGCAATAGAATTCCAGTCATCTGAATTAATTGGGATCACACGCTTTCGGAAAAATCGAAAAATACGTATGAGTAATAAATAGAGTCGATTTTGTTTTTTGCTTCTGGCAAATCTCACAATTTCCTGCCCTCAAAATAATTCCCTGCCTGATCGCCCTCAAAACCCCAGAGTTTCATTCAAATCTGCGCCAAAAAAAAGTTGCAGTTTTGCCTAATTTTAAATAGAGTAGCTGTTTTTTTAAATCAAATACATACTTCGCATATTATGCTATATTATGATAATAAAAAATATTACATATTGAAATGAAGGTAAAAAATTGCATATGCTAAGTCTCTTGATCTTCGTTAAGGTTCAATTCATCTTGACCAGGCTCTTCTTTCAACTTTAAAAATTTTTTCTTCAAGTTCTTTTCTCTTTTAATCCTTCAAACGTTTTAGATCTTCTCTTTTCTGCTCTTTCTTCCTTTTTATTTTTTCAACGTATTCTTCACGCTTTTTCTTTCTTTTATTATCAACACGTTTAAGAGAATCTTCAATTCCCCTTGGATATCGTTTAATGAATTTTGAATCCGGCTCTTCAAATCGGAAAATATACTTACGTTCAAACAATTCTTGCTTTTTCATGTCTTTTTCATCATAACTTAGCACTACAATATATGTTTCTTCATAAGTCAGAATATCATCATTTTTACATTTTCCTTTACACTTCTTAAGTAAAATCTCTTAAAATTTCTTGTTCTCATCCAAGTTTGGATCATTCCTAAACGTTTTCAAAAAAGACGTTTCTTTTTTAACATCTTTTGGGACTTCTTTTTCTTGACCTTTCAAAAATTTAAAATAGTCAGCCTCTTCATCTTCTCTTAAATTTGCCATAAAATGATCACTCACAACCTTATCAATTTTACTTCTAGACTTCAATTCAAAGGGATCTGTAACGCCAATGGCTTCTAATTCCCAAAGGTTTCTGATATCTCGATTGTGAATTAAGAGGGCGGTAACAACAGCCGCAATAGCATTTTCACCTCCAGTTGTTGGCGATTTACCCATTAAAAACCCATCCGAGCAGTGCTTCCATGGCAAAAATGCCTGTACTTAATTTCTGTATTTTTCCTGTATAACTATTTCCTGCAAAGTCTGAGACTATCAAAAGATCAATCTGTGGGTTGACACAATCAACATCTGTGATATGAATTCCCTTTCCAGCTAATTCTGATTCAAGGTCCTCTCTGTAGACTAGGCATAGATCCACAAATTATAGGCTGATCTAATACAGGAATCTTGCAGCTATAATCAGTATGCAGATTCTCAACATTTAGTTTATAATATTTATGATTCATATTAGATGTCCTTCCTCCAAACACAACGTGTATTAATTTTTTATGAGTTTCTGATCTTATTCCTAAAGATTCTACTGTTAATTTTGAAACAGAGGAATATTCAGATCCAGGTATCGATCAAAGCTCGAAGATGAAGTTGAATGGCAACCACTAAAGTTTGAAGCAAAACTTCGTGGTGTGTGAAGCCGCAAGCTCCGAATGTTTTTTGTGCATTTTTCAATACACCTCTTATTTTATTATCATTACTAAGGGCCTTTGGTAAAATATTTAACTACTGGTTAACTCTTAGAAGTTGATGCCAGAAGAAAAGATACGATCCTAGATCCTAGATCCGAAAGTTTTTCGAAGTATGGACCTTCGTAATCAGCCAAATTTAACAAAGATGTCAGCTATGTCTTCTGTAAAAAGGGTAAAGACGAATGAATGTAAATGTCAGTGCTATTCCAGTTATGAATTCTCTCGCTTCTAAATAATTTGTCCAGTAAATTGTAAAAATGTCACTTTTGTGAGTAAATAAATACATTACTCGCATGTCGGAAGACCAAAATACATCAAAATGCTTTGTTCTGGAGATATTCTAATCGAAACCTACGCAACGTCAATCTCTTCTAAGTTAAAAAAAGTTTGTTATCGGCATGTCAGCTCTAGAACTTAAAATTCTCAATTTTTTATAGAGGTATTACCTCAGATGTAGACTTACTGTGAGAATCAGAAAAGAAGTTTATACAAAACATGTGATCCTGATCTTCATTTTTCCTGATCTGTCAAGAATTCCAGAACTTAAACTCCTCAATTTTTATAGAGGTATTACCTCAGATGAAGACTTACTGTCAGCATCAGAAAAGGAAGTCTATACAAAGCACATGATCCTGACCTTCAATTTTCCTGATCTGTCAAAAGCTCCAGAACTTAAAATCCTCAATTTTTATAGAGGTGTTACCTCAGATATAGACTTACCGTGAGCCTCAGAAAAGGAAGTCTATACAAAGCACGTGATCCTGACCTTCAATTTTCCTGATCTGTTAAGAATCGTGCAAGTCGGTCACTCATAGTGTTCTGAAAGACTGTATACTTTCACACATATACAAAAAAATGGGACAGTTCTACATCTCCCGTTCTACTGAGCCAATTGACGATATTAAACTTGCATTTTTCATGTCTCGAAAGCACGGCATATAATGTATATTAGTTTATATATAGTATTGTTCTAACATAGGTAATCTCACCCAAGATCGCACTTTTTCTGAAATGACATGCCGATTTTTCTTTTCATATTTCGATTCTAAATAAAAGAGGAAAAGGAAAAGACTGGACCACTGTGCTCTCGTTGTCGTGACACCTATGCTCACAAATAAGGTGATCAGGCGAGGGATTGATAAATATGAAAGGCTTCAGAGAAATCCAACTCGAAGTTTTAAAATGTCTTTACTTTAGTCGAACTAAACTTAAAAGATAAGTTAAAAGACCAACAACGAAAATCGATGAATAATTTAAGGACCTTTCGTTTTCTGGCCGAAGTAACGTATCTTGTGTCAGAAAAGCAGCTAATTTAGAGTTAGGGTTTTCCTAAAGCTCCAGTTGGTCTTTGTACACGAATTCATCTACGAAAACCATGCATGCTTCATTATTTTATTATAAAACCTTATTTAACCCGTAACTCTTGCAGGATGACTGACGTCAAAAATGCGTATGATATAATATTTTCAGTTTTATATCATCTCATTCTGCTCTACGCTATCACTTCATTATTCTTCCATTCAGCTTCAGAAATTCTCTAATTTTGAGAGTAATTGGCACTCTTCGGAGACAAAAATTCTTCAGTTTGTCTTTCAAATTGGAGCATTGCTTATTAGTGTAATAAACAGAGTGATTGAAAAAATCTATCCTTAATAATTTTTAAATCCTTATTTTTTACATTTTGAAGTATGGCAATGCGTTATTTATTAGTAAAAAAGAAAAGACTTATTTGCAAGCAGTTTTCTTCTCAATTTAAGTTTAGATAAAATTCAGTCTTAGCTTGAATTTGGTTTTATGGGAAAACTGCGTACATTTAGAAGTTTCTTCTTGGAGCAATTATTTTGCCAAGAAGTTTATTGAAAAATCAATAATAAACTAGCTAATTCGTAATATGTTGTGTAAATGTTATTAATAAAGAGTTTATGTATATTATTTATAGTACTATATAGTATGTTCTACATGCACTATATTTTTTCTACGTATCAGAGTAATAGACATTATAACGTTACGGTGTTTATTTTAAATGAAACATTATTTCTTAAGCCAAATATTTCCTGCATATCTACTATTTTGTGTACTTCAACAGAATATGAAAATGAAATGGGTCTTAAAGAAAAAGCAAGCAGCTAAGTTTAGATAGAGAGGGAGTTAGTAGTACCAGTCTGCCGTGGAGAAATTCCTTTTGCCTTTAGCTCAATTTATCTGCGCTGGTGAATATTTCTGGTTAAAAATTTAGTTAGCTGTCGGGATAAAGCGGGACCAGGTTGTTAAGGTCCAGTTTTAACTATAACAACAGTTCAAAGTATTTAATGCATTGTCGTTAGCCCAAAAGCCAGAAACGGAAGTTAGTTTTTTATATTTTAGTTCTATAACTTCAAGCTGAAGTTAAAATAAATCTTTTAGTTCTGTTATATAGCTGTAATTACTTAATGTTCTGGTAAAGTGAAGACGTAACGATAATTCGTCTAAGGATAGCCTGTTTGAGTTTAATTGTATAACGTCACATGTTTTGTTGCGAGATAATCCTTTGCTTGTATGTTGTAATTTCAATTACTAAATTATCTCTTCTGTTATAGTAGTTATATTAGAAAATAGGCTCATTTTCAGAAATTTTTATGAAAATAGAACTAAATCTTTTCCCATATTACCCCATCCCTCGCTTCTATCGTTCAGCATCTAGAAATTTTCAATATCCTGTTATGCGTTGGCGGCGATTGTGCTCATTTACTCTAAAAATAGAGCACAAATTGCTTTGTTTCCTCCCACATATGTTTCCAGTCCTTGGGATTTTATATCTACCCTTAAAAATCTGCTGCGTTTAAGATACTAACTTTTTATGTTAATGCTTTGGCTATAGCCTGCCTCTCCTGTGTAATGTTATTAAAGTTTTGTTGTTTTTTCAAACTGACTCTGTATAAATGGTTTCTTATAATTTATTCTTAACTATTTTTCGATATTTGATACGTTGTTATTTCGTTTTGCATGCGTAAAATTAGAAAAGCAACAATCTTGCGTTTGGTGTAGATTTAGTCAATGTTGTTAATTAATTAATTAATTAATGTGTCACTTTGCCATGCTTCTCTTCTATTTTCATGTTGCATGTTTTTGACAGTAAATAAGCATATGAACGGACCAATGTCCGCCGACCAAAGGTTAACTCTTTGAAGACCATAACGCCCCAGAGGGCCTTTCATTCAAACGGCCGAAATTCCGATGTTGTTTTCTTCCCTTCCCTAAGGTATGCAGTAGCAGGTGCAGTTTCCCTAAATGCATTGTAAGAGTTTATTGCAGACAGCTTGTCCTAAAAGGATTTATTTGTGGTTTCTTATCTTTATTTGTCAGGAAATAGACAGGATGACATTTGAAATTTTCACTCTTCTCTGTGCGTTAATGGATGGGGAGGGGAGGAAATTACTGTGACTCTCGAAAACCTTTTCGGGCGGTTCGGTATTTTATGCGTACAGGTTAGCGAAAACTTCGGTTTTCAAAAAGTTAAAGATGAAGAGTATCGCTAACAATTTGAGCCTGAAAAAATAGCAGAATTTTGCTGCTGAGTTTAATTTACCAAAACCCGCCCAAACAACCGTATTGAAATGTTATATAATTCTTTTTGAGCGTAAAGTTCAATATATCTACGTAACCAGTTATGATTTAAATCTTTACTGCTAATTCCCATTTCTGTTACCCTGCCAGAACGCAAATCAGATTTGATAGTATCTAAGGTGAGGTTTTTTGGATTGTAAGACAGAGCGTGTTTTTGCCCCTCGAGGCCACCTTACTAGTTTTCTTCTAGTTCAGATAAGATTGCATTGTTCGGCTTTGTATTATAGCTGCCGTCATTTACATTGTTACGCCTGTAAGAAGTTTGAGCTAACTTCGCGTTAAATCGATTGTACAGCTTTTGGCTCCTAGACTTAACTAAATCTTGAAATTTACTGCTACTTTAATTTGCATCGCCACATTGTGTACATTGGTGGCTTGATTTTGTGAACACCAGAACTTAATTTTATGTTCAAATTCTGATTTAATAAAAAGATTTATTAAACCTTTTTAGACCTTAGAGATCTTTTCAAGCACAGCGATAATTTGCTTTAAGTCTGTTTGGAATCGGGACTTAGTTTATGCTACCAAAGAATACCACACTCTATATGTGTTTATGGACTTCAGTGCTTTAATTGTCAAAGTATAAATGTTTTCTTATTTCTGCCAATAAATATGAAAAGATTTATTAAACCTTTTTAAGACCTTAGAGTTCTTTTCAAGCACAGAGATAATTTGCTCTAAGTCTGTTAGGAGTCTGGACTTAGTTTATGCTACTAAAGAATACCACACTCTATATGTATTTATGGATTTCAGTGCTTTAATTGTTAAAGTATAAATTTTTCTTTTTGCTGTCAATAAATATGAAAAATGATAACATTTCTTCTTGCGATAGCCAACGCTTTCATTTAGCATTTTTTCTATTCGATGGATATGTACAATTTCTAACAAACAGCATTTAGATAATAAAACATCTGGATATGAAGCGTTTTAATAATATGGCATGAGTGCATACTTGGAGGTTAGCATTAGGAAAATGCTTTTTCGAAATGACTGGTGCAATTTCTTTGCAATTATTAAAGTTATTTTTAGTTATTCTTCTTGCAAAACAGAGATTATTTTACTTCACGATGTTTGAAAAGAAAAATAGTTTCCATTTCTTTCCTCTAGAATATCCCGTGAATCCAAACTCTCTTTCTATCCCGTGATTCCAAACTCTTCGTGTTCTTCTGACCACTCTGTCTCCAGTTTCGCAATGAAATCTGATACATTTTCATTCAGATACGCTGATCTTTCTCTAGGATGCAATGCTTAAAGAAATGGGTGAACACTGACCATCGTAAAGAAGAAGGCTGTGACACTGGATAAGCAGCTGGGAATATGTTATCTTTTCCAGTCTGTCGTTTTTCCACAATCAGTTTTGCAGCTAACCACGCTATTGGTGGATGTTCTTGTTTAGCACTGATATTATCATTATAAGGATAGCAATGTTTAAACATTTCTGTGTAAATGTAACTCTAACTTATATTGGAACAGAGAATAATGTGAGGATTTATAGGCTTCCAAAGAATGATTAGAAAAAGGAACTGGGTCACCGAAATATTCGAGCGAATTTCTTTGCACTTAAAAGAAATGTTGCTTGCGGAAAGCATTTCCGCGAAGATATGACATACAAGAAGATATCTTCATGGGTAAAGATGGACCAATTTTGAGAATTCCATGAAAGCGAAAAAAAAGGTTAAAAGGAAGAAGGACGAGTATCCGTGCATATTTTTTTTTCTGAAGGTCACGGAAAGGCATGAAAGGCATAAAAAGACACCGCAGGTCAGAAAAAGCAGAACAGAAAATTTAACATATATTATTTGTTGAGTAATAAATAATATATTATAAATATGAATGCGTGACTTTATTTATAGTTTTTATAGTGCTTAAAGTATATTTTTATTTGCATTACTTACTTTTATATATAATTGTGATAACTGGAAAGAAATATGTACGAGTTATACGTATATACAATTTAAATATATCTTTAGATAGATGAAAAAGCACATTAGGAAACACACAAAAAAATTAAAATTTAGACAAAGGGTATACGCTTTTAATAACGTGTCAAAATAGGGAAATTTTGGTGAAGTCAAAACTCCATGCGCATGAGGGACCGCGTCCTTGGTGAAATATGCGTCCAGTTATAGCAGGCCACCCGGGTAAAACCCTATCCCAGTAGAATCATTTTTGCATTTTTTCGATTGTTGGCTAGCATAGTAAGGAGATAGTTGACGAAGATTTTAGAGTAGCATAATTTAGAAAAGTCGATGAAAATTTAAAGCTCAATATTTGCTGAGGCAGGCCGTACAGATAAATACTTCCGAAGCAGTTAGCAGGAACTGAGTGCCGAGCTGAGTGGAGCGGAATCTTGACTCTGAGAAGGGAGGAGGTGTAGTTGACTACAGTGGAGGAGTTGATTGGGTAGCTAATGATCCACAGTGTGCAAGAGGGAGGGGCTCTTTTCATTGCCATACTTATTTAGATGGATAGCCGAAACATGGAGGTAGGAAGTAAGAAGGAGTCGCCCTAAACAAGTTTCTCCGTACCCTGCTCTGAAGCACCGGCGATCCCTACGTGGTGACCAAAACATTGGGTCATTTACCATTGAGTTCTATGGGATTTGACGCGTTCGGGTGTAAATATTTTGTAATTACGTCGCAAATATACATATAAATGTATATATTTTCTTTTCTACAACACTTCAGAGTCCTAAGTATATGAAAACAACATATTTTTAAACAACCTTTCATTCTGAACGGAATTAAATGCTATACTTTTCACAGGACAGTTTTCTCAGAATGGTTTAATTTGAATGAAATATTTTCACAAGTTTTCGTTAATTACATTAGAAAAGAAAATTAAGGTAATTCGATTTTATTCGGTTAAGGTACAAAAATTAAGATCAAAGTTTATTGTATTATTAATATTAAAATTATGCATTATTTCTTTTCTATTTATAGAGCTTCTTCCTAAAATACTTTCTTAAATATGATATGATTTTTTGGCTTCTTTTAAATCGAAAAATGTAAGTCAATTTATAATTAATGCTCTATTCAGTTCATTTTAAATTAGAGAATTATTAGGAATTAGCGAAATACTTTAAATAAGTATTTCGCTAATTCCTAATAATTAAATAGGTATTAAATAGTATTTGACTTTCTCTGAACATTTCTGAAAGGGAATAAAATAAGTTTTAAGTATTATTTAAAACTTGTAACTGAGTTATTATAAAATGTAAAGGGAATAATTCTTTTAATTATACTTATCAGATTTTTTTTTACCCTTCATTTCAACAATACATATTCCAAAACTCTTTATTACGTTCTTAAGTGCGCATCTCATAGCATTTGCTTTACAATACCTTTTAACAGATTGCTTTCCAATACGAACAATTCTTGCTTAAATAGTTTTATAACATATTTGTCAACAGGATTTCAATTTATGTTTACAATTCAATATTAAGGTTATTATATATTTAAATAACATTTATAATCATTATAAATTAGATACATTTAATCATTAGATTTCTTCACAGTACTTTCACAGTTGTTTATAAGTGAATAAATTCTTCATTTCAAATACATTTATAAATAATTTAATGAATATTTAAGTATTTTGTCAAAGGCAGATACATGCTTTTTGCAAGCACATGCATAAATACCCATACATATTTCCTATTTATCAATTCCGGCATGTGCAAATCTTTAATTTCTGTGCATTCACTATATTTTTCGTGTAAAGTAATTTACACTAATTTAGCATACAGGTCAGTTTTTCTTCAAAATTCCCCCACGATGGCATCTCTCTCTTTAGGCAGATAGCCCTTGCATGCGTTACTCTATTTAATAAAAACTTAATCTGACCTATGTACCTAATTACAAATATTTTAACATACATAATTTTATATTTACATTTAGCCATCAAGTTTCAAACTTTTCAAATCTTCTAGAAAATAAATTTTGGCAGATCTCTTTTAGCAATTTTCTTAAAATCTATATTTTTGTAGTGCAACAGCTTAGAATTTTATAAAACAAATTCATAATCAAAATCGCTGTTGTTAGTTATCGAAAAATAACCAAGATGTGATTTTTGCGTAAATGTCAGTAAACTATACAAATTGCTATCATCCATCACACTATGAATGTTTCTTTCATGCGAGAGTGTCCCTTTTTCGATTTCTATGGAACTGTCGTGTGTCGAAATACTATCAGAATTTTGTCAAGCGAGCTTCTGAATGTAAACAAAAAACACCCCGTCTGGTGACCCAAGCTTGAAAGCAGTGCTTCACTTCTAGCGCGGAATGGCCCCTCCTCCCTTTCCTACCTCCATGAGCCGAAAGTAGGGGGGCGAAGGAGGGACAAGAACGACCGCCTGTGTGTGGCAAGCTCGTCTGGTAAGCAGTCGCGTATAGATAGTCAGTGTATTCGAGCGGTGTTTGCTGTACTTTATTTTATTTCGTCAAGCTGGTGATGTTGCGATTTATAAAATTTGATGAATGTAACAGATTGTGTACCAATAAAATTTACTGCAACGCAGCGTAAGAGAATACAGGATTCAGAAGCTGGAAATGTTCTGAGACTACGTTATTGATCGATGAAGAGTTTACTGTAGACAGAGATGCTCCTATTATTATGATGAGAGATTTCAATGTAGACTTCAAACGAAATGAAAAACGAAATGAAAAGGCATTTGATTTTATAAAACATGAGTTTAATCTCAATATGGTGCCAAGTAACTAACTATCCAAGTACCAATTGGCAATTCATTTATAGATTTGACATTTACTATGAATATAACTGCAAACATCTTAAATTATGTACCTTATTTCTCATATCATCGACCAATTTCATATAGAGTCAATTTGAATGAATAAATGTAATAAATAAAAAATGAAATAGGTGTGTATGTAAAATCTTTGTTTGTTTTATTTGTTCTATAACCTCTTTATACTTGGTTAGTACTCTTATGCTTTAAACACCATCGGCCCTTTAAACTGAAAGAGAGAGCCTAACATTATTTTTTTTTCATTTGGCACAGGGAAGTCTAGAGTGGAAAAGAAAGTAAAGGTGGACTTATTACTGAATAATAAACATTTTACATTGAACGTTGTCTGAGTTTTGTGTTCTTTACTCCATTGAAATCAGCAGAAATTAGTAAGTTCACGTAAAGTTCTGTTGTATTTTGAGTAATCGCTGTTTCACCTTATCTTAGCCTGGTGTTTTGGCAACAGGCATACTAGTCAAACAAAGGCGAACAATTTGTCCTCTCTTTGGATCTGATATATCTCTTGTTTATGTCCTAAAATTACCAATATCAGTATCTCTTATACACTGAAAATTCAAACTTTTGCTCACTGTGTTGATGAAAATCAGAATCATTCTCAACTAGAAATATAGCCGTTAGTTTGAAATTTATTTCCTTTCTGCTTATACAAACACCATTACATTATACAAACACCACTTCTTGTTTCGCATTGAAAAACAAAAATATTCATTTGTGAAGAACACGAAATGTAGAAATACATCATGTTATTTGCACATAAGAAACACCAATAGTACTCAAACACAAAAGCTCTGTTTAAGAACAGGAATACACTTCTTCCAAAATTTTCTAAAATAAAATATGTTTTTTTCCATAAATATTTGGCTTCTATATTCTTATGTGCATTCGCAATGGATGCAAAAACTTGTCAGACATTTGCAAAAGGTTAATGAAATGAAACATTAAAATATGAAAAGCGGGTTTTTAAGCTATCTTATTTTCTTTGAAATGTTTTCTTCAGAAGCCCATAGTCTTGATGCTCTACCATCTTAAAATAAAACTAGCAAGAGCAATGAACCAATATCATGACTAAAAACAAACAAAAAAATCAATAATTTGAGACTGAAATCAGTATTAAAATATCTTCCCCTCCAAAACAAATTGAATCCAACAAATGTATGTGGTCTAATTATATCTGTTATTTTCCCAATAAAAATTACAGAATTTGGCCCGAAATCTTAATATTGTGGTGGAACTGCTTTCCAGTAAATCAATTTCGAATTGCGTACTCCATAAAATAAAAGAGACATAAGTATTCTAAATCTCTTTATTATTATTTTTATTGAAAGACTTTTAACATTTTTACATTATGAAAACTTCAAAAATGCTTTATAGATAACAAGACGGTAACACAAAAGTTTCATTGGTGAATGATCTGTTTTGTCACAAACCAGACGATATCTTTGATGTAGAACGATTAAAACAAAGGGCTACAGAACACAATCATAGGTTGTCATAAATTCACGAGATTGTCAAGACAAAGTGACCGATGATGAGATGAATAAATTATACGGTTTTGTTTACATCTAGAAGGAAACACATTCTGTTAAACGGTTTAATATTTATCATTTCTTTCCCTTTCATATTTATCTTGGGTAGGTGATGCAAGTTTCGTGAAATGCAGAATATTTTTGTAATACTAAACAATAAGTGGAAGCAACTGTGGATTTTAGAATTGAAGGCCTGTATGAGTTGCACAAAAATACAAATAAAATCTGTTCAGTGTTCAACGGTAAGTTATTTTGAGCAGACTGATTCAATTAAGCGTGTACAAAATCGCACAAAAAAAAATCGGAATCATACAGCAATACAAGCTAAGAAAGCCACCTTCATGTGCTAGTGTATAGAATAGAGTATACAGAAGTAAAAACTCATTTTCTTCGATGTCAGACGTGCCTGTCATAGCTCTCGATAATGGCACTACCGAATTTACTCTACTATCCCACTACCAGGTTTGCTTTTACATGACGTTACTTTTTTTATACTTTTCTTAAACTCCCCTCAGTTTAAGATATAAATATTTATTTCCCCTTTTACCGGCTGTCAAGGCCGATTTAAAAGTTCATGTCAAATCAGCTTGAACAGCCTATTTGCCACACTCAAGGATGTTTAATAGCGTCATCCTGCCTACGAGAAAAAGTTCTCTTGCATTCCCAGTCTCTTAATTGAAAATTAACAAAGCCAAACCCTAAAGCCACAATTTCAAATGAATAATAGATCCTGTTGCAGTGCAATCTGAAAGGAAGTTAAAAATGCATTATTATTTCCCGTTCCTTTGCATTATGAACCTAAATACAAATTCGAGCTAGAGACAGCGTGAAAAGTTAGGCCATAAATCCCCTCTCTTAATTTCTCCCTCATTCTGTTGGTTGGAAAACTCCCAGCGATGAGTCACTCTCGGGAGTAACGATCCAGGGCATGTTAAACCCCGACGAATGTGTCTCGTTGCTCACACCTGATGACACTTTTCAAAATCGACGAACCTGTCTTGAGGGGGGGGGTGGAACTGTGAAGTAGTTAAAAGCAACTTCTTTCCTACTTCGCTTGTGTCTTCGTTTCCCCCATTGTTATAAGTAAATGACGTCAGCGTTGGGAAGAGCCTAACATTGTTTGTTTACTGGGGAGTTTCCGGTCCTATATTTCTAAATGATTCAATTAATTCTTATGGAAATTACACTTCGCAGAAGTCTGCACACGCTTAGCTTAATCAGCCTGTAGATGGGCATAAAACAATGGGCCTTTCTTTCGCAGTTTGCAAAGTATTTGCAACACAGGCAACAAGGAAGAATTCGGCGAAGAACTATTGACGATCATGAATTCCTATTAGGTAATTAAAACGTAAAGCATAAGTCGTTAATTTTAATTGAGATGAGCATAATTCTCCATCCTTTTATATTATCCTATATGGAACATTAAAAATAAAATCTCCGAATTTAAAAATGTCACGAAAATGTTAGTATGGATTTTTCTTTTTAAGAAAATTTTCCCTTAGCAATTTTTTGTTTTAGATTTATCATACAGAAATGTTAAATAACTAGCCTTATATGTTATTAGATCTTATATTAAGAATGTTTTATTTAGAATATACATTAAGGACAGTGTGTTCGTACCAATTTTAATTGTAAGTACTCAAGATCTGATTGCGCCGAGTTGTTTGTTAATGTTGCGGAAACAGAATGAAAGATACGGTAGTGAAAATATGACGAAAATTCAATCATCCCTACGACGTTGTTTGTGAAGTCAAAAACAGAATAATACCATCCTTACATATAAAACTTAAAATAGTGTATTTGTTTTCGTTTTGCTCTGTATTTGAACATTTCGAAATAAAATTACTTGAGTCAGACATTTTGACGAACCCAACAATTTTCTAAATTTGTTATAAACGATGGAAAAATTTAGGCTGGGTATCTGATATCGCTACTTTTTACCTATCAGCTTTTGTTATCTAGAAAGGGTACCCTCAAGCGATTTGTATCTTAAAGAATATTCCCAACATATAATGCAGAGAGCATCTTAGATTTTATACAAATTTTATAGTTACTGATGCACAGCACACACAGAAAAAATATTTTATTGCCAAAGGGTTTGAAGTTAATTTACGGAAATGAAGTTTTATTTCAAATTAACGCAAATGATGCATGCATAGAGTTAATCCTTAATGCATAAAGTTTGATCCTAATAAAATTTAACTCATTAAAATATTCGCCGAGATCTTTGACGACGCATTTCTTTGGCCAGTCTCACATAATTCTGAACTTTGGATGATTTTGTGATTTATAAACAATCAGCAAGATATTCTTCAGTAAACTGAAATGTATTTTATGATATTCATCATCCAAAATAGTTATTCTTGCGTAAGCTGAAATTAGGTTCAAAAGAAATTATGCTGTGTGGTGCACTTTCTAAAAAAATCAGAGTTTTTTTTATGGGCGAAACTCCAAGTGTTCTGTGTTATGCAAGATTTTAGCCTAGTAGTATAGTTTGAAGGTATTTGGTAATAAATTCCAAAGAGATATTATTATACAGGAGTTGAACGCAAAGTTACTCTAAAGATGCAAATTTTCTTAATCCTTATACTTATCAAAGCAAAAACTTATCAATTATGGTGAAAGTGTAGTTCGCATGAAGATGGACAGGATAATGTCATGTTAGGCTTAAGGCCTCAAGTTAGGAATAGTTATTACATTTTTTAAGACATCCATCGAATTATTGTTTAACTCACTCGTCGAATTATCATTTGTTTAATTATTTAACTCACTCATCGAATTATCATTTATTTAATTATTGAACTGACTCATCGAATTATCATTTATTTAATTATTTAACTCACTCATCGAATTATCATTTATTTAATTATTTACTCATTCATAGAATATTCAAAGCTTTTGTTTTCACGTACTCGTAGCAAACCCTAAAATGTGTGTTATGTTCCGGGAATGTTTAGAAGTTCTGCTTTCGGGAGTGAGAACTGAAGTATTATCTGATTACTATTACTTCTCACATAAATATCTAATTTTATTTCATTCTAAAGCATTCGTCAGAAAGTTTAAATTTTCCTTCAAAAGAAACTACCTCTTAGTTATCATGCGTCATAATAGTTAATATATATATTTTAATTTTAAGGTTTTAAACTAAAACAAATCTGAATTAAATCTTTCAAACCATGACCGATCTTGAAGGTTTAAATTATAAAGTATTTCTGGCTAAGTAAATTAATGAATTTTCTTAAATTATAAATATGTGCCGGTCCGTTAACAGAATTTCACTTAGAATTATAAATATGTGTTAAATTGTATCATTTCTTTCTTTAAATTGTACCATTAAGATACAATTTACGAAAATTGTAATGGTACATTTTTTTTAAAAAATTGTTCCATTGTGATTGTTACCTTCTAATTAACATTATAATCCATTATGATGTTAATTCGAAGAAGAAGGATGTTTCTCATCCACAAAATTATCTTATTTTCAAATTTTTCTACAAATATAGCACTGAAATTTCTTAACATCAAGAGGATTAAGCTTAAGAAAAGTTTTATTAAAGGCGGCAATAATAATTAACAGGTTTTAATACCTTAAATGAAGACTTAATCAATATGGCTTCAGATTTAGAACTTAGCTTTAGACTTCGAATCTCCTATTAACTTCTGTACTTTTTGACAAACTGAAAGTTGTGAAACTTAGGTTTCGACTGAAACTTGCAAATCACGATCCTTATTGCCTACATATAAGACTTACCGTTGAACTACCGAACCTGGCTTATCAACTTAATCCTCTGACCGGCAAGGGTTTCACTAAGGAAGCTGATATTTCTGAAAGCTGCCATGAGAAAGGTATTTTCTTGATTATGCCAAAATACCCTTGGTAATTTATACCTGGATTTTAATACATTGCCTTAATTTCTTGGATATATTTCAAGATGCAAGTATATATAATTTCTTACAGACATCACAACAAATATTATACGGCCCTTCCGGTCAGAAGCTTAACATAATGTGTTATTAAATTGAAAGCTAAGTAAAAGCTTACAGTGTTTCTTTTGAGAATTATTGTCAAAGAAATACTATTTAGAAGAGAACGCACATCACACACACACACTCACTAGCCCTTTTAATCACAATGCCACTTTACTTGAGCACCGCTGTAAAAGATGGGATTCGAATGGGATCTCAAATTCAGATTTCTCTGCTTGTGGTAGGTATAATACCGCTTAGCTTACCGAAATTTGAAACAAACTTCAGATAGTTTGTGCTCCAGATTGTTCCTGCTGACGACTGCATTCAAGAAATTTGGGATTTAAACATTATCAGGGTGTGGATGTTACCTGACAAGGTTAGATCTCCGCACTATTAATAATAGCTCTCTCAAAATATCTCATGAATTTTACAAAGATACATATTATCTTTGTGAAATTGATAATATTTAAAAACCTAATTAGTTTAAAAAAACTTTATTAGAGATTTATTGTAAACCAAAAAATTTATTTCAAGTCAAAATAAAAAATATTTCGGAATTATAACTTGAAAAAAATATTGAAAAAAAAAAAAAACCTTTATGAGAAATTTATTGTAAGCCAAAAAAAATTATTCAAGTCAAAATAACAAGTGTTGAGGAATTTTTAATTCTAAAAGAAAATTTTTTATATTGAAATATATGAACAATTTTAAAATAAATAATTTTTCATTAAATATAATGAAAAACTATAAGTTATAAATGAATTCTTCAGTGAACAAAATGTAAAAATATGTAAGCACCTTTTCGCTTTACAGAGGATTAAAATTCCGCTAGCAAACTTCTCGAAAAATAACTTCTATCGTCTAACTTTTTATAAAATATGAAAATGAAAAATGTATGTTTTTGTACGAGAATATCACGTAAATGTTTACCATCCATTACTAATTATTTACATTATTCATACAGTATTTTTTTATCTTTTAATTTTTATTCAGCATTATAAAATTAGTTTTTAAATTTGACGATAGCAGGAGCTTTTTCGTCTAATTAACGCAGGAAACAAAACATCTTCTTTCCCTAATCACAAAAATTAAACGAAATTTAATAACCATACTTTCGCTTAAAGGAGTTCAATAAGATTTATGTAATGCAAAAGTTTATACATGCTTTTGCAAGCTTTGAATTCTATCCAGAGACCATTTTCTTATGAGCACAAACGAAGGCACCATATTACCAAGAGAAGAATCTAGCAAAATGCAATCACAATTAACTTTAAGACACTGGCTGACAACTTATTTTCTACGCATATTCCCTTCAGCAAAGATATTTTCTTACGAAAATGGTATTAAGCTTACAGTACCCATTGTTTTATCACCAACGGACGACTGCAACTTGAAGTAACAATTTGTGCAAATTAGAATTTACACTGTTATTCTTTACAGTGAACTTTCTTGCTGTCAGGACCAGGCTATAACTAAAACCAGAAGAAGAAACACGAGTTTTGTCTGATGGATTGAATTCTGGGAACTTTCGTATCCATTTTCTTCGTCCCTGTTTCCTGTGGCATGACCTTTGGTGGCGGAAAGAGAATGCAGACAGTCTGAAGTGGGAATGTTTCCGTACTGATTGCAGAAATTGAAGGTTTGCTTCAAAACTGTTACGACTGTCTCGCGTACAAGTTTTTGGGCATCAGCATCGCATCGACCTTCTATAGCATTTCGCATACATCTGTCATATTCCTGTATTGTGCTGCAATTTACAAGAAAAGAGTTAACAGGTAGAGTTGGTAAACAGAAATAAAATGAGAATTAAAAATACAAGCATTAAGATAATAAACAGATATGTAATAAAACATTTTGATTGGTGGCGTAATAATTTTATAGATGGTGAATGAATGTGGATAAATGATGACATAACAACAGTTATTTACCAGCTGAATACTTTCCTATACTGTTGATATTGTTACGAATTTGGTATTTAAAAAGCTAATGTTAGTTCAATTATAAATTAAATGGTTTTATTTCTCGCACAGTGCAGCGCGTGACGAATATTAAAAGAAAGCTAAGCCGGAAAATTAAAAATACAAGAGCGCGTGCATTAAATAAATAAATATCTCTTTTGTATTTCGAGAAAGTACTAGAAAATTCTAGCGCGTGATTTTAAAATCTTATAAAAGGAGGAAAACATCTCAGTTCGTAGTATTTACTTAGTTTGTTGTTGTTTAGAAAACTGCTCTTGTTGACTGTAGCGAATTCGCAGATTAGCTTTCTTTAGCTGTTTTGAATTAAGTTCTATTGAAGGTTTGAGTAGTTAGAAGATAACTACTAATGCATTGTGATACTGCAAGATTATTTGAGGACATTTAATCATATTTGTTGTTATAATAATAAATTTTGTTCATTTTTCAAAAAAAAAAAAAAAGTTGTTGCGTTACGGGTTTGTTATGAAATGAATGCACGAGTCCGATGAAAAATGAAGAAAATTTATTATTATCACGATATGATTAAATATCCTCAAATAATCGTGCAGTATCACAATATATCACAGTAGTTATCTTCTAACTACTCAAACCTTCAATAGAACTTAATTCAAAACAGCTAAAGAAAGCTAATTCGCGAATTCGCTACAGTCAACAAGAGCAGTTTTCTAAACAACAACAAACTAAGTAACTACAACGAACTGAGCGGTTTTCCTCCTTTTATAAGATTTTAAAATCACGCGCTAGAATTTTCTAGTACTTTCTCGAAATCAAAAAGAGATATTTATTTATTTAATGCACGCGCTCTTGTAGTTTCAATTTTCCGTCTTAGCTTTCTTTTAATATTCATCACGCGCTGCACTGCGCGAGAAATAAAACCATTTAATTTAAAATTGAACTAACATTAGCTTTTTAAATACCAAATTCGTAACAATATAACATTTTTAATGCAGAGACAGATAACGTAGCGCAAATCGCCACTTTTCTTGAACGGTTCCATCGGCACTTTTAACATGTTGCAATATGTTTGAAGAGCAGTAGGTAACATCATAGAACAGAGAACAGAAAGAGGAATGCGACGTTGTAATTCAAATGTTAGGACAAGCCATGATTCAGTTTTAGTTTGACTTCATTCTGATTGGTAAAGTTTCAATTAGAAAAAACTAATATTATTATTGACTGCACCGTTGTGTAAGAACCACAATGCAATGATTAATAGATTAATTTGGAACTGACGAGGTTTAGAGAGATTTATTATGAATAGTTATTATTTTCAGGACAGGAAAGGGAAGTAACTAAATTAAAAGGAAATGTTTATTTAAAAGGAGTTATTTATTTAATCATTTACAAACCCCTGTCTTTTGCCGCTAATCATTAACCTAAATGATACCACAGCTATATCGCAAGAAGAATCTGGGTTATTATAAGCTTTATCCACGGGACATTCCTAAGCACTTTTCCTGGTTTTTATGCAGAAATTTAGTCATGAAACTTGTTAAGTCACATATTTATTACTATCTTAGCAAAATTTATAAGATTTGTGGGTTTTTGCAGGACAGTGGTCCTTCCTTTACCGGGAAATATGTACTTTTACCTTTCTCTACTCCACTACTGGCCGGCATCCACTGTATTGATGTTGCGTCTGTAAGAATATTTGAAAGATATATGTATTCATCAATACGTATTGAAGCGTAAATATTATTGATGGTAAGATACTAAAGGACAGACCTAGAATCCAAAGGGATGATGGCTTTGATGTCTTTGGAGAAAGAGACCCTATGATAACAGAGCTGTCGCGAGGTTCTTCAAATTTCTTTAAGTTCTTAAGTTTTTAAGTTTAGTTTATTAAATTTCTTAAGCTTAGTTTTAGCAATGACTTGCTTTATAGAAGAAAAACGTTTCTTGTGTACTTCAGCTCCAGCGCCAAAGTGCTTCTCCTTCACTGAATCGTCAGGGCAGATTTGAATTCATTGATTTTCAAGTAATTGACTTTCAGTGGTCTCCAGTGCACCTAGACGGGTTCTTGTGCCACACACTTCTTCTTTATTGACTTTTTAGACAAGGTCAAGATGCAGTTGATTGTTACTGAAATTTATGGGTCCAACTAAAAAGACATATTCTCTAACTACACCAAGATTTTTTGCAATAAGGTAACTGGTCTGGTTGAATCCTAGTCAGGTCTTTAAGTTTCTGAATTTCTAGAAGTAATAGTTCCTCCAGTAGTCGTTATAAAAGAGTCTTTTTGGCAAAATAGAAGCACTTGTTTCAATCTTGCGTTAACCTGAATTGAGATTAGCAAACTATACGGAAAGTTAGTCTTAATTTCTTCGGAAATTAGGCAAAGAGTTTGGTTTTGCATAGTTCCAAGCTACCGATGGTTTTTGCAGAAAGCGTTATAAGAATTTCTTTACAGTAGTTAAGGAAAGGCTTAATGTAACATTCTATAAGTAACAATAAGAATGTGTCTGTTACTGCTCCATTTACAACTAGTGAATATTCAAAAAATGGCATCTTCGTTTTACTTCCTAACAAGAGTTATAAGTTTATTCCAACGCAGGTAAGAGTCCAGAATACAGCTCAAAATAAGTGGAATGGTCACTGAAACAGATATTACAATCAGGATACATTAGACAAAGGATATAAATCTTGTTTGTTTAAGGTAAAAAAATGAAGTCTTATCTAGTTTTAATATTGTAGTACATAAACAAACCTAGTGACCCAAAGTTTTAAAGCATTTTTTACTTACTATTAGGATTTTGTTCACGGTTTTTCCTTTCACTGCACCAGGTCATACGATCGTCAAAACAAAGAACTGTTTTAATAGAACAGTCAGTGATAAACAGATTTGGAGGCAGTGAGTCCAGGAAAACAGCTTGCAGGTGAGAAGAAAAATCTTCCAGCTCTGCTTATTAAAGGTTTTCCACAAGAAATGCTTTGCACATGAGATGGTGCTTCTACTGTCTATTCCTGTGTATTATGCAAATAGCATTAAATAACCTGCTAATTATTTTCATTTTAATGACTTTTAAAAATAAATAACCCTATTCCTCATTAAAGAAGAGTTATTCGTTTATTTATCTTTGACCTAAGTTTGCCCTTGTCTGCGCTTTCAAGGCCCACCTCATTTGGAAACAGTGGGACGAATTTATGGGAGTCCTTAGTGAGTATATTCGACTATTATCAGGTTGCTAAAAATTAAGTGCTCAACATTCAACGTGCGAATAGCATTAATACACCTTCTCACTACGCTGACATTGGTCCTTTACAGCGCTCCTCTTTAAAAAAAAAGTTTTAGGTCGTTTTCATGCCATTTATCGTTCTAATGCCATTTATGCTTTATCAATGCTTTTAATCATCATCGTGATGAAAAATGCCATATTTCCTACAGTAGGGTACATATGTTGCTTTCAATAAGCAATTTAGTGTCCTATAGTATTGTACATATGTTGCTTTCAATAAGCAATTTAGTGTCCTATAGTAGGGTACATGTGCTGCTTAATTACATATATTTCATGTTAACAGTGGAAACAGAAGTAGTTTGTTTGCCCGGATGGCATTGATTTTTTTTTTTTTTTTTTTTGGATTTTATTAAACTGATTTGTCATAAACACTCAAAGGAGAAATATAATCTAATAGGAATAATAGATTAAATAATAAATTTACAGAATTAGTCTACAAATTTACATCGCGAATAATAAAAGCATAGGAGCTCCTAAATAACGAAATATATGTATTTAATTTCATTGTCAAATGTATAGGCCATTACCTTTTTTGATTAATCATGTTACGGTTCGTCTCCGGCATAGCATCGACATAGCATAAGAAAGATACTGCATAGAATCAGCACAAACGGCATAGCATCGACATGGCATTGACATAACATAAGAAAGACACTACACAGAACCGACTCATGCCGGCATAGCATGGATACGGCATAGGATCGATACAGCATCAATGGACATTGCATAGAATTGATGTCACAGGATCATAGAATCGAAACACACTGCCTAGAGTCAACAGACGCTGGCATGGGATCAACAAAACATAGGATCGGTACAGCATAGGAATGGCGATGCATAGAAGCCATACACACTGGCATGGGAGGGGAAATTCGTAGGATCTACACAGCATAGACACTGCTTAGAATCAACACTAACCGGCATGTGGTTGATATGACGTAGAATCGATGCATTATGAAAAGACAGTGTACAGATTCGATGCACACGGGCATAACACATCGACACAGCATAAGGAAAACATGGTATAGAATTGACGTACATTGTGGTAAAGGATCGACAGGGCATCGTACTGGCATAGCATTAATTCGAAATCTGTATTTGAGCTGATGCGTCGATCTTTTGGCGGTAGAGAGGCTTCCGCTTCTATGAATTCTTTACCTTGTGCAGGATTCCTAAAAATATTAAATGATCACTAAAGAGCTTTATCCTAATTTTCCTATAAGATTATCCTTTGAATTCTATAACAAAATTTTGAAGTGAAGACAAAAAATGTAAAATGTAAAAGCAATTACAAGAAAAGTTACATTAAACACATTGTAGAAATCAAGAAAAAGATAATTCTATTACCAGCACGTCATCTTCGTTTGCTCCTCTTCTGATTTGAGCCGAACGTTGACCATGTTCGATATATATATTTCAGAACATTTACCGAAGCGTTGAGATTGATTCTTGTAACATTCGACATGTTTCAGGAACCCTGCGAGAAAATTAATTAACTTAATTGTGAATTCGAGTTGACAGCAGATAATGACGCATACACTTTCGCGGAAATCGTTTCTCCGTGAACTCAGACGCATAAACAAATTTTAATTTTGCTAGCATTTTTCAGCTCTTTTTACCAAATATTCACATTCTGGTGTGATATGAATTCAGTACAGCAGAGCTTTAGTGAGTTGGAACTCCAACTATCCGGATCACTTGTTCTTTTGAAGACAATAATTAATTAAATGCATAAATGTACCAATGTTAATACTGTTCATTTCCTTAAATAATGCAGCGTGAGTATGGAATTTATGCAACCTCTATTATCGCAATCGTTGAACGAAGCCATGTGCTTCCAATCACAGTAATGTTTTAAATAAGTGATGGACATTGATATGCAGATTGCCGACAAAGGTATTGATCAATATAAACCTTTTAGTATATAAGGTATTTCTCCAGCCTTCTCAGCATGCCTTCGTAGTGTAGTGGTCTGCACGCTGGGCGCGTGTTCCAGAGGTCCGTGGTTCAATTCCCGGCGAGGGTGTTGCTCATCTTTCTTGCTTACAAAAATACCTAATGTCTCCACAAGTGAAAGAGATCTTATTTATAGAATCTTATAAAATTCATGCTCTAGAGTCTAGAACAACGATTCTTAAACGTGTAGGGATTTATATTTATTTTAACTAACAAGTTAAAATTTAATTTAAAAAACTTTCCTGTAATTGTCAGCGCCAGAATAGTTAAATTTTGTAGCGCGCGTGAAGGAATGCAAATTTCTACTTTGTAGCGAGTAGTTAAAAGCCGAGTTTCGGTAGGCGAAAAAGAGAGTTAGGCTCTAGCCGCCGTCTCTGCCGTAGGTACGTTTGCTTATAGCTGGTTCAAGTGCTTTAATTGCATTTCTTTGTTGCCACTAGCTTCGAAGAGGGTTTAAGTTACAGGATCTCGCTGAGCCCTGTAGTCTAGTTCTATTGTGGTTAATATCTTCAACTTTTAGTTTCGTTATTTAAATATCAGTTACCGCCTAGCAGAGGCGAATTTTGTTAGCGTCGAGTCGACGCGTTGTAAAATTTCAAAGATTTAATAAAGGGTACTTTAATCCTTCTCATGTGTAGATTCCTGCTACTCCAGGTTTCATACAGAAGTTTACCTACTGGACTCTACAAATGCTTTTTCATTCATGACCTCTTTTATAATCGAGACTTTTTCTTCGACCCCAGATTTCAAATATTAAGTAAAGATATGAAAGTAAATATTCTCCGGTATATAAATTATTTCCTTTCAACGTACATATTGTTGCGTGCGTGCGGATTCGTTACGAAATAAATGCACAAATCCGATGAAAAATGAACAAAAATTTATTATTATAACAACAAATATGATTAAATGTCCTCAAATAATCTTGCAGTATCACAATGCATTAGTAGTTATCTTCTAACTACTCAAACCTTCAATAGAACTTAATTCAAAACAGCTAAAGAAAGCTAATCTGCGAATTCGCTACAGTCAACAAGAGCAGTTTTCTAAACAACAACAAACTAAGTAAATACTACGAACTGAGATGTTTTCCTCCTTTTATAAGATTTTAAAATCACGCGCTAGAATCTTCCAGTACTTTCTCGAAATCAAAAAGTGATATTTATTTATTTAATGCACGCGCTCTTGTATTTTCAATTTTCCGGCTTAGCTTTCTTTTAATATTCGTCACGCGCTGCACTGCGCGAGAAATAAAACCATTTAATTTATAATTGAACTAACATTAGCTTTTTAAATACCAAATTCGTAACACTGCCCCCTTCCCAAGGACTGCACGTCCCGGGCAGTACAATCCCTGGACAGGAAGCTAAACAACTTACAACTGTGGCATAAATGCATTAATAAGCATTACATTACAATAATATACAACATGAACAATAAATGCAATAAAGAAAACAAATCAAATGCTATCAAATACAAATCAAATACTAAATGCAAATCAAATACTAAATACAAATCAAATCAAATACACATTTAAAAACAAAAAGGACCATGGTCTGATACTATTTACAATTATTTACATTACGTACTATGGTCATAGTAATGAGCTAACCTATCGTAATGACCGACTTTAGGTTTAGAGTTCGAAGACTTACGGAGACGTCATTCAGTCTGTTCAGTACTGTACATGGACCATCCGAAGGTGACTGTAGTTTAGGACTGAGTCCTTTTCGTTGAATCGGGTTCCACAACCTCACCTTGTCTCCTTTGTTGGATCTATGTCCAGTAGCTCTCGTGTTGTATCTGGTCTTCACTTTCTCCGTCGCCAAGTTCACTCGCTTTCGTGCAAAACGGGGCATCACTTTAAAACGGGCCTGGACATCTTGGATGTGTTCCTCAGGCGATGAAGGCGCATCCGTACGGCGATCAAACAGGCGGTCACAAGGCAGACGAAGGTCTCGACCGAAGAGCATCTGGGCTGGAGAAGAGCTGGTAGTCTTGCGTTTCTTTTCGACCCTAGTATGATTTCGGCAGCTTCCCGAGCTGGATCTTTCGGACAAGGCGTCGGCATTTCCAGACGAGGATCCTTTTTGAGGATGGATAGTCATGCCATCATATGCTGAAAGCAGTTTGTTGTTTTTCAAGTCTAAGGAAAAATTGTATTTCCTTAAAAAGACCAATCCGAGTATGCATCTGTGATATCCGCCACATATGCCGTGTGATGGTAGGCGGCACTTCCAAACGTGATGCTTACGTTTAACTTCCCAGTTATGTCGATCTTATCACCAGACGCAGTCTGAAGGGTAACACAGGATGGCGTCCAAATAAGTTTATTTTTAAACTGTTCAGCTAAATCTTTCCTAATGATGGCAACATTAGCTCCTGTGTCAATGATCATATTGCAAGGAACTCCATCGATATTCCCATTAATGGACAGTCCGTTACTGTTGCCACTCACTGTATAAATTTTAAGCGCTTTAAAACAAGGTTTTTCATTATCTGGCAACCTCCGTTCCTCGATATGGTCACTAATTTGTTTACTGCGTCGTTGCTGGGAAATGGTCTTATTTTCCGTACCTCGGGGTGTTTTGCAGTTTCTTCGTATGTGGCCTTCAACTCCGCAGTTCCAGCACTTTGGTTTCTTGTCAATCCTTTTCCTTCCCATGGCATTTAATTGTCTGTTTAAATTGTATGCCTTATTTTCCGTGCTCTGGGGTGTTCTGCAGTTCCTTCGTTAGGTGGCCTTCAACACCGCATTTCCAGCACTTTAGGGTCGGTTTCTTTTCACCACTATTCCGTCTCAAGGCATTCACTGATCTTGTCAACTCATCCATTTTATTATTCGTACCCTGGGGTGTTCTGCAATGCCGTCGTAGGTGACCTTCAGAATCACGTCTCCAACACCTTCGAGCCTCTTTGTTCTCACTGCTACTCCATATCAAAGCGTCGACTTGTCTGGATAGATCATCTAAACGAGCCATCAGTTCATCCACTGGCTCGTGGACTCGCATACCTCTGACTGGGTAACGGTCCCTATGAGTTGCCTCGAATTTCATGGCGTATAACAGAGCACTTTTTATATCCTTCACATCCGCCATTCGTATAGCTTTCTGTATTTCAGGATCCCGGATGCCATCGATAAAGTATTGCAGGGACAGGATTTCCCTTGTTTCTGTCGGGCATTCCGAAAAGGCGAGATGGAACAGCCTTTCGTCAGCCGTGGCGAGTTCCTGGAGTGATTCGGTGGGCTTCTGTTGACGGGATTTTAATTGGAGCCTGCTATAGTCTTTTAAACATTTCTCGCCGAAGCGCAGCTCCAAAGCGCCGGGTAGAGCTTCGAAATCTAGCCTTTGATTTTCGGGAAGCGTCTGCAGGATATCCGTTGCGTCTGCTCTCAGAGAAGCGGCGAGATGACAGGCCTTAGCTTGGGAATCCCATCCATTCGCATCCGCCACTATAGAAAATTGTGTTTTATACACTTGCCAGGAGGTCTTCCCATCATAAGTGGATAACTTCAGAGAGGGACGAGCAGGCATGGGTAAAAATTTAAAACCATCACTATTGTTCCCTGCCGTCGCTACGAATTTCTTTAAAATATCCACCTCTTTGGGTACTGCAGAAACCCTATCATCAATTTGTTGTTCGATTTGGTATTGGACGGCACAAACTCTTCCTTCTATATGTTCTTTTACAGAAGAAACTCTTTCTTCTATTTCTTCTTTCACCGAAGAAACTCTTTCTTCAAACTGTGTCAATTCTGCCTTCCATAGCTTCAAATTTATTTCCTATTATGCAGGTAATTTCTCTTTTCATTTCTTCTTGACCAGCTTGAACGGCTTTCATTTCGTCCTTAACGGATTCCTGGCCCAATTTCATTTCTTCCTTAACGGATTCCTGGCCCAATTTCATTTCTTCCTTAACGGATTCCTGGCCCAATTTCATTTCCTCCCTAACAGATCTCATCTCTCCTTTAACAGAATCTTCCATCCTTTCCTGACCAGCATCCATATTTTCTTTCATTTCTTCTTTAAATGCAACAAAAGCACTGATGAGCTGTCTCAATTGCTCCTCCATCGCTCTTGTTATTGGCACCAAAAATTGTTGTGTGCGTACGGGTTCGCTACGAAATGAATGCACAAGTCCGATCAAAAATGAACAAAAATTTATTATTATAACAACAAATATGATTAAATGTCCTCAAATAATCGTGCAGTATCACATATACATTTAATTATGGCAAAGCACATAAGGGCTATCTGCCTAAGGGGAGGGATGCCTTTCGTGGAGGACTTTCTAAGGGAAACTGGCTCGTATACACGTTACACATGGGGAAAACCACGAAAACGCCCATGCAGCCAGCCCGTTCGCGGGATTCGAACCTCGGACCGAACTACCAGTGTTCAACGACTTTACCGCTCGGCCGCTGGTGGGCTCCTGTTTCGATGAATTTCGGAAAATCTGCCGGCGTAGGGATCTTAGCTGTTGGCTTCGCCTGCTGCTTCTTTGCTTCATATCGCTTCTTGTACACGGGGCAACCCCTGTATGAACTTACATGCGGTAGTGAGCAGAAGATGCACTTAGGTTTTTCTTCTGGCTTTAGAGGGCATTCTTTACTTCTATGGTGCTGTCCACACTTGCAGCATCGCTCAGGATTTGAGCAAAGATGTTGCGAATGTCGATATTCTTGACATCTGTAGCATTGAATTACGCGTTTTTTCGGGGCAAACTTCTCGATCTTGACATTAACACTTAACATAGTGTTGAGTCCATGAATTGCACGTCCTTCCTTCGTTTTCTTCAGCTCCAACAGGAAAATCGGAAGTTTCTCGATAGCGTCTCCTCTTCGTCTGGAAAACTGCTTGACTTTACTTATCGGGAATTTCCTTCTCTCCAGATCTGCCTGGATACTACAAACTGAGATGTTTTCCTCCTTTTATAAGATTTTAAAATCACGCGCTAGAATCTTCCAGTACTTTCTCGAAATCAAAAAGTGATATTTATTTATTTAATGCACGCGCTCTTGTATTTTCAATTTTCCTGCTTAGCTTTCTTTTAATATTCGTCACGCGCTGCACTGTGCGAGAAATAAAACCATTTAATTTATAATTGAACTTACATTAGCTTTTTAAATACCAAATTCGTAACAATATGAAAAGAAGTAATATTGAATTTGTTATAATTATACCAAAAATTAATGAAAGAAAATCACGTTTTAATGAGATGGATGTGCTAGTTTTTTCCCCTGCATAACAAATTAAATCTGAGTACAATATTTGATTGCATCTTTAAAATTTTCAGAGTTGAGCGATATATGGATTTAATGAGCGTTAAAGCTAAAACAGTTGTTTCACATAAATATGTGTTGCTAGGTGGTAGAAGAACATTTAATGCGTTTCCAGAAATTGTGGAAAATTTATTTCTAGCTTCGATGCGGAATTGAGGCAATTATTTTAGTGCAGACTCAAATTTTGAGTCAATAACTCAATAGATTCTTATCTGGCCGAAAATTGCTTCTCCCATATAATCTCTTTATATTGCAGGTTATTGTGATCAAATTATATTGCAGGTTATTGTGATCAATCACGTTATTGTGATCAGCTTTTTGTATCCAAGGTAACGTTTTAAAATCAAAATTCTATATGAAGTATCAAAGCTGTGTTTCTAGGGCCTTTAAATAATCTACAATAATTTTTGCAATTAAAGGAATGCAATTATTTGTTTTTCAGTCATAACATTTTTGTTAGTCTAAATGCTAGTCTAATGAATCATTTTATACCTTATTCTTTCAATGCTGTTCTTTTTAATAAAGTCCTAACTTCTATCAGTCGAAGTAAACAGATGACTATTTTTGCTTCCTTGTATAAAGTAAAGGAAGTATTGTAATTTTGAAAAATTTTGAGTATCATAACAAAAGTAACTATTTGAATTTCTCCAATCCATTTGAATTTCTGTTTTGCGTAATATTTGTACATACAGACAGAATGAAAGACTCTTTTTTCCAAAACGGGTTGTAAAATGGATTTAAAAAGGATTCAGAAGAGTCTCTGCTTCTGTATCTATGCAGGTATGTATGTCTGCATCTCGCATAACTCAAAAATGAGCAGTCCTAGAATGTTAAAATTTCGTATATAATACTGGTATAACATATGGTTATGCACCTGCCCTTCTTCCTTGTAATCCGCCAGTACCAAACGTATATATATATATTCCAACCCAGCTCGGTTAGCTCAGCATTTTTATTCTTATATTTTAGTAAATTGGGCATTTGGGCATTTGTTTGCTTTAAAAGTGATTTAATTTTGTTGTTCTCATGCTCTGGTTAAGGTTTTTATGCCTTTAGTTAATCTGCATGCAATGCTGTAGAATTATCAACAATTTAAAAACTTAAGTGACGCTAAGCCTAACGACTCTGTCATTTGTTTACATCTGAAACTCTTAGTCGAAAAGTGAATTAAGTCAGCTGGAGCACCAACTTTAGTGTCTTTTTGCACAATGAGATAGATAACTCTCAATTTAGTGCACCGAAAATGTGGTCTTGCTGCCTGTTGGCCGAATTGCTTGCTTTTGCACAGAAGCTCTAGTTTTAATTGTTAAATATATTTTAATGTATTTGGTGTTTTAGAATGCAATGTTTTAGAATGCTGCAATGAAATTCGAGGAAACAAGTTTAAATGAAGTGCAGCTTTGATATCCATAAGTCACTTTAAAAAGGAGCAGCAAGAACAAATTTTTATTCCGTTAAAAATTTAATAATTTTCCCTCTTAATAACAATAACCTTTTTAAAGTTCACCTTCTTGACATTCATCTTGTTTCTGCATTCGGCGCCTCTGCTTTTACAGAGATTTGAAAACAAATGGCTGTTAAGGGCATGACTTTTATTAAAATTTATAATTTTGACAGCATCCTGAAGTGTTAAATTTTTGCGACTCCAAAAGTTCGCTTTTCGACTTTGTTTGGGGACTCGACAAACATAGTCACAGTTAAAGGACAGTTAAAGGAACGCTGTCCTAGAAAATAAAGGCAAATTGTTGGCAAATTGCCAATTCGTAACTTTATTTGCATAAATTTAAAATGAAACTTTTTTCTGATCCAATGAAGTTTTCTTTATGACTATTGTATTTTGACCCTAAAATACGAAACCTGTATATGAATATTAATAATATAATCTTAGCATCTGAAAATTTATAAATTACTTGTGTGAAAATGCTTTCGGCATATCAAGTGTAATGAGCGAAAGAATATTCTAGGCTAGACTAAATCCCAAGGGAATATGTCTGAATGATACTGAAGGGGGAAAAATCAACTTCGAAGAAAGTCAATTTATTTTTTAACCAACACTTCAGTGAGAATAGCTTATTTGACACTAGCACAAATATACAAAACCTAAAGTTAAATATCTATCCCTAGTCTAAAATTAAATATCTCTGTCAGATTTATCTTATAGGGGTCAAACGTTTTGTGCTTTATGTTTTAAGAATAAATATAAACATTCGTAGAGTTGTTAGATTCTTTCGATGTCTGGAAGCTCAAGAAATCCGCAATGTCTTCGCCGGGATTCGAACTTCGCCCCCCCCGAATATGCGTCTAGCCTGTTTCACAGCCACGTCTAGCCACATGCCACGAAGGCATGTGGAAAAGAGGGAGTAAATAACCTTATACATTTACTAAATATAACTGTATAAACGGGCAGACCATATAAAATGCTATCTTTTATAACTGTTACAAAATTAATATTTTATAAATTTAAAAATATCATAACATGACTATATGCATCATTTAAAACAATTCATAATTGGAAGTACTAATGGTTGAAAAAATAAAGGCCATGTATGTAGTTTCATGAAAAAAGAGGTTTACCGTTCTTTGTTGACTTTTAAGGGATTGTATATTGAACAAAAATGAATTTCATAATTTTAGTTAAAATAGAAATAGGTTCTATGTTTATTTAAACAACAATAGTTACATCGCTTTATTTTACTGACGAAATGTATTAGGCATTTTGTTAGAAAGAAATATTGTAATAACATAAATCGTAGTTTAAAGAAAGCCGATGGAAGAAAAAAACAATAGCCCACTATTTCCACAATAAAAAATACGTATTTTGCTTGCAGAAAAAGATTAGCCAATTAGCCGGGTTTCTTGAAAACCCAGATGGTTTGTTGTCCCAGTTATTTTGGATTATTTAGAAAGTATAATTTATTTATTATTTAGAAAGAAGTATTTATTTATTAATTAGAAAGGACAATGAATTGTTGAAAATTATTTGCGCATGCGTTGTTCTATTTAGCTTAAGAAAAGCATTATTTCAGTGTAATCTGCTTGGGAACCATAAATGCAAAATTAATAACTGACATTTTCGTGTTTCGTATCTGTGTAAAAGTCTTCTAAAATCGTAACGCTTACAAAATCTTCCAAGGAGAACATTCCCTAAGCACTTATAAAATCATTCCAGTACATTGCTTATCATTAGAACAAACAGAGAGATTTGAAAATGATTAGCTGGTATTTATATTATTTATGAGGAAAACCACGAAAACTGTCATGCAGCCAGCTGTTCGCCAGGTTCAGCAAGTTTAACGCGCAGTCGCTGAAATTTGTTTAGAAAACAAGTAATTAAAAAAAAAAAAAAAAAAAAAAATTAAAGTCAATTCCTACTTAGGTCAACAAAGAAAATTTTTATTTTAGTTACTTTTAGATTATTAACATTTTTTCGTTTCTAATTTATGAAGCTGATGGTAGTCTATAATGACTCATTCTATCCATCTCTTTTAATGTTTCATTTATTGCAAGGAACCTTTCCAGCGAGTTTCGAACAGTCCAGTTCTACAACATTAATATTCCATCTAATGATTTCACACGACTCAAAGCGACATATGCTTGACCTGCTGCTGTATTCCCTTCTCTAATCGTCGCTTGCGTTATGTTGTAGTTTCTTTTCGCTTTCTTTTCACATTCTCCGTTTGTAAAGCAAGGGACATTTTAAAGGGTTATATTTTAAACATATATTATTTTCACGTTAACATAGAAATATGTGGAGAATTTTCGCTACATAAGGGGACATTACATCCGCTTCATTCACATCTGTAAAACTACAATTCTTCAATTCCATATACTTTAAAAATCTTTAGAACTCTGTTTTACTGTTAAATATTACTATCCCATTTATCACAGTTGCTTACTATTATTTATAAGTTGTTATAAAATTAATATTTACAGCACATAGGAATTCTTAATAAACGGTCGTTATTTGTAAGTCTTATAGTATATTAATAGTTTCTTTAGTTCCGATGAACAGGAGTAAAGAAGTAGGAATTGACTTTAATATGCGAAAAAATTGTATTAATATCAAGTGTCATCCACTACAAGTTTAAAAAAATGTATTTGAACTTGAGTGGATGAATAAAAAGTTATTAACAATCGAAAACTTGAACAAGATTAAGGAGAGTGTGAGTTAATAATAGGAATTTAAAAAAGGAGGGGGGATTATTTACGAAGAAAGGAAAAGGTTTTTGAAAGTGTAGGGATTATATTAATTTTCTAACAGTTATTTTTAATTTTCAAACCCTTTCCTTTAAATTCTTATTTTTCACCTACAATTCCCTACCAGAAGGAGATTTTACAATCGCGTTTTATGTAAATGAAGTATTTAATGGGAAGTTCAATCACTTACGTAGAAGAGCTCAGAAATTCTCAGTACAGCGTGTTCTGCCTTCGTGCCACGTCGTTGTTTTAAGCCTATGTTACTACGTTCGGCCGTTAAAAGCCCAAGTGGAGGCTTTCCTGTAAGCCCGAGAAGGGTAGACTGTATTATTTCTGTGAGTGAATAAAAGAGTATTTTAACCCTTCTTTGGAGCTGCAAGAAGACCAGCGAATAGTCTCTAGACTCTTCATTGAAGTTCAAGTAGCCAGGGACACGTAAATTAAGTAGAACTTTATAAAGGATTAGTATTAATTTCTTAAACGAGAAATTCTTTCAAGATAAAAAATTTTATTACAGATTATTTAGCAATACTGCAGTAGGACAATATTTGGGATTTTGCGAAATAAACTTCTCACGGAGCAAAATTTCTTAAACGTGTAATTTAAGGCCATTTAACTAGGAAATCGACTTTACTGTGCCTACTACACCTCGAAAATGAATAAATTTGTGACTAGTGAGAAACAATAATGTAATTTTTGATGCAGGTTTTGCTTGAAATAAATATTTACATAAAAATTAGTTATCAGAAACCGATCATCTAATTTCACTCAATTCGAAAAATATGGCTCTAGAGTAATTCTATTCTGATACTTCGGTTGTGCTATTTTCGTTCCAGCCTGTCTTTCTGAAACTAGTAATGTCATTCACTCATTCAGTACATCTTCAGTCTCTCTCGAAGCACATTCTCTATCTATTTCCTGAAAGACTTCCAAGAGAATAGTCCCTCCAGGAACTATATGAAACAATCTCTGTTAATAAGAATCGATCGGTTGATGACTTACAGTGGTCTTCGCAATTTCTGAACAAGATTTATAGCATTCCAGATAATTATATCGAAGGGATGTACAGAAAGAGGCAGTATACAGCAAGACGGCAGATATTAGTTGGCCTATTTATGTTTAGATAATGAATAAATATACATCTGGATTGGCATAACTGTAGCATATTTTTGAAAAACTTCATGTTTATTTGTTTCTAGTGTAATAATTTACAACTGGCTGTTGTAGACGTTTAAGGAAAAAATTAAAAGAAATAATTCAAGAAATTTCAGAGTAAATTGAAATATCATGTAAGGATACATTTTTTAAATATCGTAAAGAGTATTTCAGATACAAAATTGTCAACTACATTGTTTACATGAGATAAATAAAAATAAATATGTAAAAATTTTCAATTGTCTTACGATTAAGATGTCAAAATGAGTAAAAATGTGCATTGTAAAAGTAAAGAGGCATTGTAAATGTCAAATATAAAAAGGAAATGGTTTATTGAATTTTGAAGCTATATAAAGAATGTTAATATCAGTAAAAGTTTGCATAAAAGTTTCGAAAAAGAAGAAAAACGCATCATGATAATGGTTAAGTGAAAGTTCATTCGAAACTGGAAATATCTATTTGTCAGGGAGTTCGAAAGTTGAAGATATCAAAACCATTCATAAAAAAATGGAAACTCTGGATTTAAAAATCTTATACTGAAAAGAAGGCGTGAAAATATAAGAAAGATCAAGAGGTTTAAGCCCAAACATGCCTTAAAATTTAAAAAAAAAAGTTATCTATACTTTGCTATTAGAACTCAGAAACGCAGTGGCGTAACAGCCCTATTGGACCAATGACAGCAGTGCCTCGAAATCTGCTTTCTTGACCGTGGGTCCCAGGGTGCGTAAGCATATGCCCTGAACAAGTGGTCAACTTGGTCACAGGACTCCCAATGTTTAGTCCTCAAGCGAGCTTGGTACTCATTTCATCGACCTAAGGGATGGAAATCAAGGAATGAAAGGCTGAGTCGACCTTGCCGAGCCCGGGGATCGAGCCCCAGACCTGTGGTGCTGCTGCGCGATGCGCTAGGCACTGCACCACCGGGCCTCAGCTATTAGATATTGTGCTATAAATATGGATAATTAAATGAACTACTAGAAAACTGATTTTGCGATTAAATCAAATAATATCTCTTATGCCATAAGATAAACGTATCGAAAATTTGGAGCATTATGAAAAAAGGAGACTAAAATCTTGACTCATATCAGCAGAATTTAACTTGGACTATTAAAATCAGTTTCTAAAGAAAAAGCATTCAGGAGCAGAGCCCGCACAAATCTTCATAAGATAGACCAACAAGAAGATTACGTAGTAATTTAATGTTCACATCGAAAAACAACTACAATTTATTCCCGACCTACTGCGTCCCACTAGTGGTCGAGTGGTTAAGACCGTTGAATACTGGGAGCTCGACATGGCTTGGTTTCGAACTAAGACGAACAGGTTGGTTGCATGTTTTTTTTTCGTGGTTTTCTCCATGTGTGACATAAATACGAGAGAGTTTATATTAGAAAGTCCTCTATGAAGGAATTTCTTCTCTTAGGCAGATACCCACGTGAGTTTGCCATAATCAAATAACGTCGTCCAATTTACGACATGTATAGCTAAAAGTTAATCTGAAGCAGTTTAAAATACCGAAGACAGAAAACTAAATTACAGTTAACAGAAAAATATTATTAAGAATTTCCTTGTATTGTTAAAGTTTGTTTTGAAGAATAAATTCATATGTAAATTAAATTGAAAACAGGAACATTTTTCAAAACATTTCGTTTACGTTACTCTAGTATTTAGAAAGGCTGGTTTAGTTTGGCTTGGTTTAGTTGATTATGGCAAAGCACACTAGGGCTATCTGCCTAAGAGAAAGGATGCCTTCGTAGAGGACTTTCTAAGTGAAACTGGCTTGTATACATGTTACAGATTGCCATTTCGATAGGAGAATAATTCGATGAGAACCAGAGGATTAATGGCTGCACATTTAATTTACTTAAGACTTTAGGAATTTATTTTTAATGGATGGCTTATTGATGTTTATAGAATATATTGCAAATTATATGAGATTAAATTTTGTAATACTGCATATAAATATAATTCCCAAATAGTGTACTATCATCTGCTGTTATCCTATACAATTTGATTTCCTTTGTGTTTTTCGCAAAAATTTTCCTTTATTCTGGTAGTTTGTAAATATTAAGTTTACACTCGTTCCGCAATAAACAAACTTAGCATTTTTTTTAAGGAAGAGCCCGATTAATGTAACTTCTGTTAATAGGAAGTAATGAATAATCTTATGATCTAAGTTTTAGTTTCATATGAGTGTTGATTAAAAAAGACAGATTTGTATAACTTATCTGTCTTATTCTCGATCTGTCAGAGTGCTAATTCACATCCAGCTAACAGTCGAAAAATAAAGGTGTCCGTATATTAAAATGAAAGGGGACTTCTGGCGCCAATAAATGTTTTTCCTCTCTCAGTGCTTCCAATATGCATCAGTCATCAATTTGGCGATAGCGTAGGTAATTTTCCTTTGAATTTTAGGTGTAATAACAATTCTCAATGATTAACAAGATTTTTCTCATCGATTCAGCTCTCACTTTTGCGAATAAAATACACTTTTCCATTTTTGCTGACTGCGGAAAGACCCGCGAACAAAAAAAGACGCTTATTTTACTATTAAAAAGACATCACTTTTCTGAAAAGAGTAGTTATAAATATCATTCCTTATTGGAAATTATGGTTCTAACAGCAGATATTTTATCAATAATCTTCTTACTATCCTGAAAAAACGTTATTAAATGAATTAATCAAAAGGCGCTAATATTGAAAGTTCTTTGAATCGCATTCACAAGCAGTGCAGTGTTATAATTAAGAAAATTAACTGAATATCTGAGCTACAATAATTGACAGCTATCTGTCACTATCTGAAACGTTTCCTGAATAAACGAAATATTCATTAAATAAACTTTTAACTCAAAAAACTCTTTCGAAGGAGGCGTATTGTTTTTATTAACACGTAAAATCTTCTATCCTGGCAAAATACAATCCGCTGCTGCCATTCAACAAAGCTTACGTTCTTTAATTTATTGCTCAAATTTTATTGATCTGTTACTGATTAACATACTGGGTGATCTCACTTCTTATGATTTAAATCTTTATTTTATTTTTAATGATGCATCTAACTGACATAAATTAAAATACATTTAATTATAATATATGCAACTGAAAAGTTTTATGAACATTTTCAAATGGTGAAGGATCCTTTTTTCTTTGAAACTATGTAAAATTTTATATTAATGAAACACTTTCCAAACAAACATTTAATTAAAACAAATTTTAAAGTAATAAAATTGAAACATAGTTTTCAAATTTAAAGTTTTCAAAATAAATATTAAAATATATTTAATTATAATACAGTCAATTGAAAAATTTTATGAACATTTGAAAAGGAAGTATTTTTTACTATTTCCAAGAAACAAAATCAACAAAGGCTTTGCTGTAAATAACAAAGGATGTTTCAAGAGTTATATGTTACAAAATTGGTTCACTATCTTTGTTTCTTTAAAACAGTACAATATTTTATATTAAAAAAATTTAAAATATTTTTTTAAAAATATTTAATGGTCAGTTCTTTCTTGAGATAGCATTTAAAGTTTTCAGATTGATATAAATTAAAATACGTTTCGTTAGAGTATATACCACAGAAAAGTTTTATGAACATTTGCAATAGAAATGTTTTTATTACTTACAAGAAACAATATCCTTTATTATTTACAACAAAGGTTTTGCTATAAATAACAAAGGATGTTCCAAACTCTTCTTTGAAACTTAGAATTTAAAGTTTTCAAACTGATATACATTAAAACACATTTAGTTATAATATATACAATTAAAAAGTTTATGAACAATTGCAAAAGAAATACTTTTTATAACTTATAAGAAACAACATCCTTTACTATTTACAACAAAGACTTTGTAAATAACAAAGGATGTTTCAAGCGTCATATATTACTTAATTGGTGCAGGATCGTTTTTTCTTTAAAATTATATAAAATTGTATATGAAGAAAATCTTTTCAAACATAGTTTTGATTTTTTTAAAGTTTCTAATAGCAAACGGTTTTTTGAGACTTCGAATTGAAATTTTAGCTCCATATATTACGTTCTATGCCGTTAATACATGTACAGAGACCATTCGTACATTTTTTAGACGACTTTGCTTTGCTATAAAAAATCGCCTGCTTGGAAAACTTTTTTTTTAATTGCAACTATATTTTCCAATAAATTATTGTCTTGTGCTGGACAATTTTGTTTTCATGCAAAATGGCACTTTTAAAGGCAGAAAGAAGGCTATGTTTGTGCTCTTTCCGAAGAAAATTATTCGTAATTACATTAAAATTACATTAAAGTTACGTACATTAAAAATGCTGTGAAAGTCATGATTTTTCAGTATCTAAAGCAACGATAGATAATATTGTGAATAAGGAAAAAAGTCAGAGTTTGGATTCAAGGAGAAAAAGTATTCAAAATATATATCCGAGGAAAAACAGGAATGTTTCGAATGTTAAAAAAATCTGCGAAGGACAGTTGAATAATCATTAGAACGTTCAGTGTCAATCGTAAAAAAGTTATTAATGCTGATTTGAATCTTAAAAAAGCATCGTAATGTGCATCGTCTTTCTCCACGACATATCGTCGAGTGCAGAACGCGCTACAGAATTCTCTATGAGAAACAATTATTCGAACAAAAATGGAAAACTTGTTGTATCATAAATTATAATACGACGTTTAGCTTAAGAGAGCTTCTCCTGACGCATGCGCCGTTCGCGTTTATCCGCGCGGTGATGATGATGACGTAACTGTTTATTACACATGTATGTATATGTATACCATTCTTACTTCTTCGCCTTTTTTTGCTCTGCTGTATGCAACTATGTTTAAGTTAATTTCTGTCATTAAAAATGTTCATTGATATTACAATCTATTTAGGCTTATTTATTTCTTCAATGGTTATGGGCCCAGGAACGTTTCAACTGTGCCTAATTAGCAAAATACTTAGTTTAAAATGAACATTTTGAAGTTTTCGAGCATTGAACTCTTAAGCCTAATTCAGTGCAAGAACTGTTACGTCTAATCAACGGTAAGAACTGATCAGCGTTCAGTTAAGCCTATTTTTATAGCGCTCAATCTTGTTTTTTTGGCTGTGAGAGACTGTATTACATTATGTCGCATTTGACTACTATAGATAAGCTCGGAAAAGATAATTTTGACAGTTGGAAATTACAAATAGAAGCAGTATTGATTAAAAACGACCATTGGGATTATGTAACCGGTAAAGTGCTAAAACCTGCTGAAGGAACCGAAGACGAAAAGAAATGGCTCCAAGCTGATCAAAAAGCTCGCGCAGATATAATTCTTGCTATTAATCCTAGTGAACTGTGTCATATAAAGCATTGTGTGACATCAAGTGCTGTGTGGAATAAACTCAAAGCCGTATATGAATCGAAAGGACCTGCGAAGAAGGCTACATTATTAAAACAGCTTTTATTTAGAAAAATGGTGGAAAGCGAAACGATGTCTGAACATTTGAATAATTTTTTCGAAATAGTTGATAAGCTTAAACAAATGGAAATTGATATAGCTGATGATTTATTATCGATTCTTCTGCTCTACAGTATTCCAGAAAATTTTGAAAATTTTAGATGCGCCATCGAATCAAGAGATCAGTTACCTAGTCCCGAATCTTTGAAAATCAAAATGTTAGAAGAATGGGAAGGAAGAAAAGGGAAAACGTCTCAAGATTCACAGAATGCATACTATACTGATTATAAAAGAAGAAATCAAGAACAGAAGAAAAATGAAAAATGGAAGGTAAATTCAAACAAAAATTTTCCAGCTGAAAGAAATTTTCGAAACTTGAAGTGTAATTACTGTTCGAAAATTGGGCACAAGGCATCTGAATGCAGAAAGAAAATAGCTGATAGAAAATATGCGCAATCAAATAAGAGAAATCAAGGTTCTATGATGACTTCTCATTACGAAGAGCAGATTAGTTTAGCAGTAAACAATGCTTATCAGAAGACCTCCTCATGGTGCTTAGACAGTGGCTGTACATCTCACATGTGCAATGACAGAAGGTTATTTTCAGAATTTCACCCTCGAACGAATTCAACCATAAAGTTAGCAGTTAACAAAACAGCAAAAATTACAGGAATTGGAACTGTCCTTATAACAGTACCTAACGGAAATAAGACAATTAAACTTACGCTCAAAAATGTGTTATGTGTTCCGGAATTAAAATGTAATTTGCTGTCAACATCTAAAGCTACTGCAAATAATCGTTCAGTGATTTTTACAGAACGACATGCTAGAATAATAGAACCAAATGGATCTATACTAGTGCAGGCTATTCGTCATGGTGATCTTTATTATATACATCCAAGCGCTGAAATAGCTGCAATAGCACAGGTAAGTGATTTTGTAAAGTGGCATCTTAAATTAGGTCATTTAAATGAGTCTGATTTGAAAAGACTTAAATCTGATAACATGGTTAGAAATTTAAAATTTAATAACACTGAATCTCTAAAAGACTGCAAAGTCTGTATCCGAGGTAAACAAACTGTGCAACCTTTTCAAAAAGAATCAAAATTTCAAAGGGATGAATTACTGTACTTGATTCACTCAGATTTGTGTGGACCTATGAGAGTCCCATCCCATGCTGGTTCGCGTTATTTTGTTACTTTCATAGATGACAAATCGCGTTATGTCGAAGTCAGTTTTCTTAAAACTAAAGATGAAGTGAAAAATGCATTCATTAAATACAAAGCTGCGGTCGAAAATCGTCTAGGAAAGAAAATAAAAATCCTTCGGACTGATAACGGTCTCGAATATCGCGGAGAAGAATTTAATAAATATATTCAAGAATGCGGGATTAAACGAGAATTCTCTGCACCAATGACTCCTCAACAGAATTCGAGAGCTGAACGCATGAACCGCACTTTAACTGAAATGGCCAGATGTTTGTTACTACAAAGTAATCTTCCTCAATCCTTTTGGGCTGAAGCCTTGAACTGTGCTGTTTATATTGGTAATCGTTGCCCAAATCGAAGCCTGGGAGTAAACAAAACACCTTATGAATTATTTTTTGGCATCAAGCCAACTGTATCTCACTTCAAAGTATTCGGACAGAAATGTTTTGTACTTAATAAAAGGTCTAAGGGGAAATTCGATCCTCGATCAGAAGAACATATATTTGTAGGATACTCAAATGAATCGAAAGCATACAGGCTGTGGAATAAAAATTCCAGAAAAATCGTTATAAGCCGAGATGTTAGATTCATTGATGAATTTGAAAACTGTACAAATTATGATAAAGATTTAGAAGTTTTATTTCTCGAAAATATTCCTGATAAAAAGAAGGAAGAACCTCTGAATGTAAATCAAATACCGGCTGATGAAATAACAGAAGACCCCTCAAATATGGCAGAAGCATCTGCTGAATCATCTGATAAAGAAGATTCTGATTCCGAAGCACTACCTGAAATGCAGATTAAAAGGGGGCCAGGTCGTCCAAAGAAAGTCAAGACTGGGAAGCCAGGAAGACCAAAAAAGGAGTACCACAATATAAACATAGAAAAGGAAGAAGCACAAATTGTTGAAGAAGATACAAATCCGACATTAGAAGAAGCATTAAATGGAAGTTATGCTGAAGAATGGCATAAGGCTATGCAAAGTGAGTATGAAGCACTTGTTAAAAATGGTGCATGGAAATTGGTAAAGCGACCACAGAACAAAAAGGTAATAGGATGTCGCTGGGTTCTTAGAACGAAATATAATGCAGATGGAACAGTTCAAAAGAGAAAAGCTCGATTGGTTGCTAAAGGATTTGCACAGGAACCCGGAATTGATTTTAATGAAACCTTTGCTCCAGTAGCCAGAGCAAGTTCTATAAGAACTGTGATTGCATACAGTGCTGAACAAGACCTTATGTTATATCAACTAGATTTTGTTATGGCTTATGTTAACGGAGATTTAAAAGAAGAAATTTTCATGGAACAAGCTAAAGGTTTTGAAGACCAAAATAATCCTGATTATGTTTATGCTTTGCAAAAGTCTCTTTATGGTTTGAAACAAAGTGGAAGACAGTGGTATGAAAAATTAGACAAAAAACTCAAAAACTTTGGATTACAACCATTACAATCAGATAAGTGTGTATACAGGATGAAAACATCTCAAGGTGAGTTAATTCTAATTTTATATGTTGATGACTTAATAATAGCAACAAATAGCTGTGATTTATATGCTGAACTTAAAGGTTATCTTTCTAAAGAATTTCATGTTAAAGATTTAGGCAAACTTCATTATTGTCTTGGAATAGAATTTAATCAAGATGTAAATAATAATTCCATTAGTTTATCTCAGCAGAAATATGTTGATAATATTCTACGAAGGTTTAATATGCAAGATGCAAAACCAGTAGCAACTCCTTTAGATCCTAGTGTAAAATTAAGTAAAGAAATGTGTCCTTCTGAAACTGAAAAGGAAGAAATGAACAACGCACCTTATCGCCGTCTAATTGGTTCGCTTATGTATCTTTCTGTGTTTACTAGGCCGGATATTGCATATGCCGTCAGTCACCTGAGCCAATTTAATAACAATCCTGGAAAATTACACTGGTTGGCTGCAAAGCGCGTTCTTCGATACTTAAAAGGAACTAAAAATTATTGTTTAAAATTTCGAAAGACTGGAAAAGCACTTATTGGATATACCGATGCCGACTGGGCGTCTGATGTTAATACTAGAAAATCGTATACAGGTTACCTATTCAAGCTAGCTGGAAATCCGATAACATGGGAATCACGAAAGCAACAAACTGTTGCATTATCAAGTACTGAAGCAGAGTACATCAGTCTTTCAGAAAGTGCCAAAGAAGCAGTTTATTTACGTCGTTTTCTTAAAGAATTAAATTTTACTGCTGATTATCCAACCATTATATATTGTGATAATCAAGGTGCACAGAAGCTTATGAAAAATGCTGTTTATCACTCACGCACTAAACACATAGATATTAGACATCATTTCATTCGTGAAATTTATGAAAGAAATGAAATAGACGTTAAATATGTGCCAACAGAGAAAATGCCTGCTGATGTACTGACAAAAACATTGACTGCTTCGAAACATTCTAAGTGCTGTAAATTAATTGGAATAACTGTAAATGAATAATGTTTATTTTTTTTTTCAGCCGCCAAACGTCGAAAGGGGGATTGTTGTATCATAAATTATAATACGACGTTTAGCTTAAGAGAGCTTCTCCTGACGCATGCGCCGTTCGCGTTTATCCGCGCGGTGATGATGATGACGTAACTGTTTATTACACATGTATGTATATGTATACCATTCTTACTTCTTCGCCTTTTTTTGCTCTGCTGTATGCAACTATGTTTAAGTTAATTTCTGTCATTAAAAATGTTCATTGATATTACAATCTATTTAGGCTTATTTATTTCTTCAAAACTGTTGTCACAATATATCAATCTTGGGTATATTTAAATAACCGCAACAACAAGAGATCCATTTATTATCATCAAAGAGAAGAAAAAAATAATAGTACAAAATCTTAGTTGAAAGAAAGTTTTTAAAACGGATTTATGATTGTTGTTGGTTTTTGATATAACGACAAAAAAATATTAAAGACAGTTCAGAAAACTGTTAAGGTCACCTCTACATATTATCAGGAAAATATTTTATACCCAATTTTCAAATATGAAATACCTTCTCTTTACCTACATTGCAGTTCGCATCAAGACAAAATAAGAAGCTACAAATCAAAATCCACTAATATATTCACGGAAAAAATTGAAAAAGAAACAGGTATCAAGACCATAAGCCTTAACTCATATCTCTACAAATCTTCTTATGTGTCATCCACGGATTTTTGTCCTTTTGGACGTTTATAAAACGAATTGTCCAAACGTCGACCTACAACCTTCATTGGACTTTGAAAAGTTTTTTAAGAGGAATAAGGTAAAATACCTCTTTTAATATTATAAAAAGCTTTATTGGCTTGGAAATTACGGTGCAGGAAGATAGTGAAAAATAAGGGTTATCAAATGGAACATTTAAAACACTAAAAGGTCAGGTAAAATATTTCTGTAAATACAATGAAAATCGTCTAAAAAATGTGCGAAAGCCATTGTTTTACCTTCAACTCTTTAAATTAAACTTACATTGTATTTTTCTTTAAAAGCAGAAAAAAAAGATAAAGAAAGTCTCATAAAAGAAATACACAATATTAAAGGAATTGTATCCATACTTGTATTGAAAGATGAGCCAGGGGAACAGAGAGCTTCGTTCATTTCCATCATTTTGTGAGTCAGATTGTAATACAGACGTCTGTTATATTCGCTGATGCATTCATTGGCCATTCGCTTAACACAATCGAGGTGAATCATTACTCGTCTGAAATAAAACACAGTAACACACTTAAGATTATAATCGCTGAATGCAAAGATGCAGAAGAAACACAGGTGTTATACTTTTTTTTATCTCCAAAAAAAAAAAAAAAAAAAAAAAAAAATGACAGCTGAGCTGTTTTCACTTTCAGTCGAAGTTGAAAATCTGTGGTAATCCTAGTAACCCTAGACAAAGAGCCAGGGTTGACAGTTAGACGGGGGATTTTATTGAATATTGAATTATTTTACACGATTGTCAAAGTCACAGTTTTGCTTAGTAACATATATAAAAATGTAAGAGTGCAATTAATTTTAAGGTTATACACACAGGGAAAGTTACAATCCAATAGGAATATATGTACAATATACACAAAGTAAGAAATTTAGAACTAATGTTTCACAAAGACGAAAATTTTTTGGAATTTATAATTAATAAATTTCAAATAATCTAATAAACGTAATAAATATAAAAACAAAAACTTTTAAACAATCAATACCCCAGTCCAAAAAAATTTCTTAAAGAAATTTAAAAAAAAAATAACATAACAGAATAGTATTCAATCAGTTTCAGTGCTACTTCATCAGGGAAAAGGAACATTGAAATCAATTGAAATCTCTTTTCTACAACAATCTGTATCCAGAATTAGCCGATAACCATTTCAATGTATTTTAATTATAATAGTGCACCCGGAAATTCTGGCCTTTCCCCAAAGCAAAGAAAAAAATTCAATTAAAACTTGTACTTTAAATAAAGATAATTCTATTTTGTTTAAGGAATTGAAACCGAAAGTGAATAATTAAAATACTTCAGTGAAAAAAATAAATCAAAATTTTACTTTTAAACATACTATATCACATAATCCAAAATTAAAAGTTTTGGTTTTCTAGTTATTAAATTTTTTGTTACATTTATATTAGAGTATTTGAAATTTATTAATTATGAATTTTAAAAAAATGGGCCTTTGTGAAACAGTTCTAAATTTCTTACTTTATATCTTTAATTTGCAGCTTAAAGCGCGAAAATACTAGGCATATTTTTATTTTATTAAAAAAAATTGTTTCATAATTACAATATACACAACATATACTCTAGATACGTACACTACATATGTAACATGTACACTAGATACGTAATAATAATACATACAGTATTATTATTACATATCTAGTGTACATGTTACATATGTACACTAGATGCGTAATAAATAAATACATACATGTACGTAATAAATAAATACATATAGTATTTAGTATTGTTATTGAAACATTCAAAAGATGAGTGACTAATACAGAAGGATGTTAGTTAATGTGCTATTTCGGAAGCATTTCGAAATGTTTTAGCTAGTTTAAATTGGGCAGAGGTGTTTGTTAAGACATTGACGGAGCGTCAATAGCAAAGAATGAGGTCTATGGATGGAAGTTTTCTCACTTTCACAGAGCCATCAAGAGCCAAAACTGCATTATGGATCTGCTTTTACATGATCCTTTTTTTTTTTTTTTGGCTGATTGTTAGCCCGCTCTAAATCCACCTTTCGGGGCTGATTGTTAGTCAGCTATAGCTTACCCCAGACAAGCAATTTATTGCTAAACAATTTTTTTTATATCTAAAACCGTAAACTTTTTTATCTACCTACCTATATACCTCATCCACAAAAGTCTTACCCGACCTTTCTGTTCGCAACCGTTGGTCATAGACATAGACTGTAATGATCCTAAGGTTTACTAACGTTTTTTTTATTTTAAAACTGTACTATCACTTCTTATTTTCTACTTCCGGCCAGAATTAAATGCTTTAACTTGTTTATGCAAATTGTATTGCTAACGCCCAAGTATTTAAGTTGTGGCTTTTTGCCAAGAGTTAGGGAGAGAGAAGGAGTTTTAGGAAGCAAGCCGCTGGCCACTGTAGTTTTACGAGTTTTCACTCGGTTGCTGGTTGCCTTTAAGGCCAGAGGTTTAGCCCTCTTGATACTTGCAAACGTATTGTAGTTTCAGCATCTCTGCGTACTACATACGTACCCCCTTTTAATTAAAGGTCAGTCTTAGAGCTAGGCATTTGTATACTAATTCAAAGTTAGCTTTTAGTTAGAGTTTTAGTTAATAGTTTTATATTCTTACGTTCAGACCACAAGTGGTTGGTTTCTGTATTCCGAAGTTCGGAAGTGCCTGTAAAGTATTGAAAATAAAGGGTTTCGTATACGCTTCCTGCTTGTGTTGTCTACTTCAGACCTTCTTGAACATAGCTTGAGTAAGCTCCCTGTTCTTATTCAGGGCATTCCATGTTTCCAAAGCAAATCAAGAGAAACACAAGTCCTGACAAGACTTTCAATTGCAAAAATGTTTTCAATGACACAGAGATTCTTATTTTCGAATTTTTAATTTAGAGGATTCAATTTTGTAAAAATTTTGAACTCTAAAATTTTATTAATCCCTCTGGTCTCTGTACTTGACTTTTATTAAAATTTTGCATTCGCTATAAAATAAAACACACACAAACTTTGGCACCCGTACAACAAAAACTGGAGATATTTATCATTAAATTCAAGGATTATATTTACTGGTCAAGCACAAATTAAAGAGTGAAATGTCTGCATGTGTCCATAACTAAAAATCAAATATCTATTTAGAAAATGGTTTCTAGTTGTTAGAGACTATAGTGTAGTTAAGAGATTAATTGAGAAACATTTCTGTGCAGATTATTGCGAAAAGGTTTGATGAATATAAATTTCTCAAAACAGAATTTATTCACAAAATTTTATAGAATTCACGTTCTCGAAAAACGGACAAGCTTCAGCACTGGCCAGCAGAAAACTCGCAATATTATTTGCATTAATTTAAAAATTTAAACTATTTTAAGTTTAATTAATTTCTTGTACTGTTATTAGATTTCAGTTCTAAAGCAGGGCTTCTTAAACGTTTTTCAGTCGCGACCCCTTTTTATCACTGAGATGTTTTTCGCGACCCCAGGACCCCATAATATTTACGAAAATTTAGTGGGACCCCATAAGCATTGCGCAAATCCGACACAAGCGTGAGTGAAACTGTCAGTTTTTTCACTGTACTGTAATATACTATTGCAGCTTTAGGTCATTAACTTTAATTTCTAATTTTAAGACACAGAACAATGTGAAAATTTTAACAGTAAGTAACAGACGAAATGACAGCGTCACGTGCAAAGAAAGTAAAGTGAGCGTTTATGTTATAGAAAGAATGCGTCGAAACGTTTTTGTGTTTAAAAAAGTCTGTATTAAAGATTCATTCAGAATATTAATAACGTACTTTTAGACTTTTAAATGAATATTTTTTCAGCATACCAAATGCAATATTAAAGCCACTAGAAAATCCTAAAACACTACCCTTTAAATAAGTTTAAGCGGAACAAAAATCAACGCACAATTATTATAATTTATTTAATAACCGACTTCTCCATGCAAGCTAATTATGCCATCAAAAACTGCAAATTTTTAAATTAAATATCTCGGTTAAATTTAACTACACAGGAATCAAACGTTTTCTCTTTCATTTTTTATAACCAATTTTGACTGATACCTTTAAATTCAAAATGTCACTGCATGGATCTTTGTGACATTAAAAACAGTTTCAAAAATAAAAGCCGGGTAGAACTTTTGTGGACATGTACGTACAAATAAATTGTATTGGTTTCTTTGCAAAGCATAGTCTGAAGAAATACACATAGAAGAAAACAGCACAAGAAACATTCTCGTGCTTTAACAGTTATGACACTCTAGAAAAGATACTTTTTCCAACAGTAAAGCGTTTGTAGAGCTTCTCTGAATAGAAATTTTTATCAATAAACATCCATGTCCACGAGTGTTACGAAATAAAAAACACTGTTGCCAAAATAATTTAGTGAATTAAAAATATTTCTGTTACATCTTTATAAAATAGAAAGAAATTACATCAATAGTGTTATTGGGAACAGCTTGGTACAAATAGAAAGAATAAGAAACCTCGAGAGATAGAGGAGATTACATTTTATCCACAGAACAGTTTCCCCCAGGGCATTGCTTGAATGTCAAGTACTGAAGCGAAAATCCTATCACTCTAAAAGCTATGTGGAACTGTTTTTCCTTTTTCAGTTTAGAAGTATAAGGAGGAAAGGCTCTACATTTTAAAAGTAGGTCCCGAGAGCTGAGCAATTTTTCTATTGTTTTGCACCCTTAAATTAAAGTGAAAAGCAGGAAAAATCATGAGCTAGCAAAAGTTTCTCTGTTGAAGGTCTCTTCATAAGAATGATCAAATAAAAACTGAAATATTAAGTCAAATCAAAGATTCTTTACTTCCATTAATATCACGTTTTTCTTTATTTTTTGTGTAATTTATGTACACCATCCCCAATAAATGCATACCGAACCTTTATTATCGCAACTGTCGAGACATTTATTTACATTTACAAAATGTTTCAAATGGCACAATTATTCATGTTTGAGCATTTTTAACTTTAAAAAAATCACTTTTATAAAAATTGCGAAATCTTTTTTTAGTATATCTTCCGGTCCTCATATTTATATTTAGGAAAATTTTGCACACATCACTAAAAAAAAGTTTGACTTCTGGTAAAATTAACTGAGTTATTTCAATTTGAAGTTGGAGACGATACATTAATTAATACAATTAAAAAAACTGAAATGCCAAGTTCAAAATTTTAGACGGTATAGTGGTTAGGGGAGCCGACTGCGATACCAAAATGGCCCGAGTTTGAATCCCGGAGAAGGCATTGTTGGAACTGTCCATTCCTTGATAGGAGGCAAAGAAGGACCGCAGGTACCTCCATTATAAAATGTGTGCGTTTTCATATAGCATACTTACGAATAGGACAAACGTTTTATTACAGCAAGAACATATATATAATTTACACAAAGTTAGTAACGTAACATTCCGCTGGCGTGTAGCGTGTACAGCGTTTATATTAGCGTGACATTCTCTTCTTGTTCTATAATCTCGACTCTGTGCCACATGAGACAGAGGCGAAACCGTGATCCGTTAGACTAAAGAGCGAATGCGTGGTATTCGTTACTAAGTCATTACAACTCTCGGAGCGAGACAGCTTCCGTTCTAAGGTGCAAGTTGCCTAAGGTGCAAGATGCCAATCGGAATTAGAGCCGTCCCGCCCACTGACGAAATCTACTATTTTGCGACCCTACAGAGCAAGGGCAGACAAGGCAGTACCAGTACGGTTCCTGCCGAGCCTTACTCTGTCCCGAGGGCCCTCAGGCCTTCCGTGAGGTCTGTTATTATGCCCTCGTGATTGAGACTGTTTAGGTACAGATCATAACCAGTACTTCCCAGGAATTCTCCTGAGTCAACCCCCGAGGGGAGTTAAATCATTACAATAACTTAAGTATTTTATAGTGGGATTTAGAGACCCATTGAAAGTGAATGTCCTCGCAACGTCCCTCGTTTAACTTTTATACTCTGTTCATGGAGGGGGGAGTTCGTATGCAAATATATGCCATCCATAGAGACAGGCTACAATTACAACAAAAATACTCACTGTTTTAATGAACTTGTGACATTAAGAAAAGTTGATAAACGATGGCTAAATAAATGTATTTTATCGTAGTTTCAGTTTTCAATATTAAATCTGTTAAGAATCTTACTTGCAGTGATCTCGTAGTTTTTGTTGAGAGTCAGGGAAGAAACCCCCCGAGTCTCTGGAATGCGTTCCACATTTCGAAACCACATCTGGATTTTTGCAGTCTTCATTCTTTATATCTCCCTCTCCTGAAATTATAAGAAATTGTTTATCATCGTAAAAATCGATTAAAAAGTATAAAAACGTTATATTTGATTAGCAGGAAGATATGACAGTTAGGTTTTTAGAGAACCACATCCAAATACTTAAACAAATTTCAAATTTTCTTTTTCTTTTCCTGAAACTATAGTGTCGAAATTAATTTTTTTTATTATTTCTAGCAGAATGTTGTAAACATATGTAAATACTTATCTATTTCATTTTTTTAGCATCAAAGATGCTATAAGACTCGATCCTCACTTTTTTTCTGATTGTCTTCTTCGTGATTTCTATGCTAGAAGAGCTTTTAGTAAAATTTACAGGGCTATGGCTATCCATGGGAGGTCCGGGAAGATTTATAGATCCCAAACCTCTTCCATGACTGTTTAGAATTCTTCAAATGGTAATGGATTTGCGCTTAGAAATAGCTCTTTTCAAATGATCAAAAGCACATTAGTACATATGGGAAACGTCAAGAGACTCTGCAGGGAGCACTTTGAAAAAGTATATATGCAATACCTATAACAGTCTTCATTTTTACAAGGAATGCAGTAGTACTTTTCAGAGTATGACTTATTGCTTTGTCGCGATAAAGTTTTCATTTTTTGAAAGTCATTAGGATAAAGAATTGGTATTTATTTTTCTAAATATCGAATGTCAAACTTTCTTTTTTACGCTGCGTTGCCTTTAACAATTTTTCACAGTCTTCTTCTTTTTAATTTTCTGTTGTGGAAGATTCCGGCAAAAATGATAAACCCCTCACTGAAATTTCTTTACATTGATGGAACTAGATCTGCGCACTTTTCATCTTTGTTTAGGATAGACATTTTCTATTATAGTCATTTAGGAAAACTCATGCTTCATCAAGAGTCACGATATATTTTCATTTATGTCCTGCTAAATAGTTTCCGTACAGTGTTCTATAGAGAAAAGACTGAAAAAATTAATGGCAACACTTAACACTGCATCGAGAATTTTAAATGTATGCTACTGTTAAATATTTTGTACAAAATCAGTCTAAAGTAGAACATCTTACGAAGTATATCTTAAGAAGCTAGATCTTACACAATTACTTAAAGGAAATATAATAATTTTCTGTAGAAACATTACCTAAAATACTATTACTTTATTATATGAATGTAAAATACTACTACTGTATTATATATATATATTTATTATATTTCACATCTGTTATCATAAAGATACAAAATGAGAGGTTCGATTTTGTATTTTGTCTCCAAAATTACGTTATTTTAGGTCTGTTTTGAGATTATTTGATTGCAAATGATTTATTCCTCTTAATAAAAATGTATATGGAAAATCTACCAGCTATTCATGAAGCACATTTTAGATTGTGTTATAAATTTCATGAATGGTCCAAGTATTTCGACAAAAGTAAAAATTCCCTTGAAATGTTGCATACGTTACAAAAAGTATATTTTAAAATTATAAAATCAGTTCTTGCAGTAAATATAACTTCCGCACATTTTACTTCTCGATTTGTTAACAGTTTACAAGGTATTTTCTTTCTCCTTTCCGCATGCCTTCGTGGTGTTACTGGAAGAACGCTCGACGCGTATTCAGGAGGTCCAGAGTTTGAATCCTGGGGAGGACAAAGCGGATTTCTTCAGTTTCCGGACATAAAAAAATTCTAAATGTTTCTATGAATGGGACCCAAACTAAAAAGGTGATGGAGAGTCACTACCAAGATTTGGCGACTGAGTCTCCTAATCTCCATTCTACCTTGAGAAAGGGGGAATATATGAGGTATTTTCTCCCTCCTTTCCCCATGCCTCCTTGGCGTAACTGGAAGCATGTTCGGCACGTGAGGCACTGAGTCTGAAGTCCGGCGTGACCACAGCTTCCCGATATCGAAAAATTCTAAATAACTCGACAAGTTTATTCCATCGACATGAAAAAGAATAAAAATTTAATACTTAGAATAATTTAATAGTTGCTTAGAATTTTACATTAACTTAAAATATCATTTTCTAATTTTTTTTAGCCAGATTTTATTATTAGTTTAGCTACACGGTTTTAGAAGTTAAAAAGAAATTATTCTTTTACAGCTGCATCTTTCTCTAATTTAATATGTAGATGGAAGCACATTTTTCGTCGATTGCGATTAGTAAGTTAACTAAAGACTGCAACGTTTTACTTAAAATTTGGTTATAAATATAATAAAAAACCAATTTAGTTCTGTTCTGCGAATAAATTAGGAAACAAGGAATGAATGTTATTTTTTAATTTAAAGAGCTGATTGAAAATTGCTGCAATAATTTAATAAATACAAAAGTATGGAGAAGCTATTTGGATCAGTTTCATTGAAATCTAATTAAATATAAGAATGCTTTCGCTTTACAAAATTTCACATACAACACTAAAAAAACTTTGAAATCCTTTTTGCTAGTTTTCTGAAATTATATTTCGTTCAATAGAACAGACTCTAAGAAACTTGCAACTTTTATTTTAAAGACTTCATCATATCTCTCGTTCTATTTGGCCGAACGAAGAAATTTAACTTGCATTTTTCATGTCTCGAAAGCACGACTTAAGATATATATTAGATTTATATAAAGCAATTGTTCTAACATAGGTGTTCGCACACAAAATCGGACTTTTTATGAAATGACACACCGATTTTTTTATATATTTCGATTCTACGACTCAAATTATGCCAATGTGCCAAGTTTTTGTGAAAATCACAAAGTAGTTTTTAAAAAATCACCTCTCAGAATTTCAGTTCCTTAATGTTAATTGAATTTGGTATATATTTATTAATATCTCTTTTTTATTATACTTACATCAGTCTTTCTTTCACAGTTAGAAATTATTCTATATTTCACAGTTATTCCATATTCACAGATGGGTTCAATCCAAATAGAATTCCCAGCTATTTTCTGATCCATTTAAAAATTTTTATTTTTAGTAACTTTTGTTAATTTTTCAAAAAACTTTTGAATCATAGCCTATCAAATTTTTACCGGCATCTTACAGTAGTTGTATATCGTGGCACACCTGCAAAATATTTGAGTTTTCCATTGAAAATTTCCAAAGACATTATTGAATTTACATATTGGCGCGTTTTGAAATTTAGCATAGTTTTTATAAGCGATAAATGTGCTTTAGACACTTTGTTAAAATTATTAGAAAGTATGAAGGAAGTAACTTTTTTTCCGTTCGTGCACAAAGGAAAGGGGTAACGTAAAATAGGTTGCTATAAATTAAGAATTTCGCCAAGTGAATTATTCTTGGCGAAAACTGAAAGAAGTGCTCCAGAATAAATCTTTAAATTTCTCATAAGTTTCTCACCAAGTTTTATAGAATTTGAGATTTGGACATCATTTGAGCCGTAAAAGCGAAATATGGGAAAAAAATGGGCATGTCATTTCAGAAAATCTCAGATTTTGTGTCAAAATACTGTTAGAACAATTCTGTATTTAAATTTAATATATATCTCAAGTCTCGCTATCGAGACATGAAAAACGCAAGTTAAATTTCGTCAATTGGCCCATAAGAACGAGAGACATAGAACTGTCCCATTTTTGTTTTGTGCAAAATGTACCTATAGGAAATTAATTTAGGGAAAAAAGTACTTAAATATATATTCAGTGTTTCAACATGGTATTATGTTTTTCCTACTTTAAAAATTTAATTGATATTTAAAGTAGGAAAAACATAATACCATAGAAACATAATACCGAAGAAGATATATTTATTTATCTGATTTTAAAACATTATACTGATGTTTTACACATTATACGATGATTACGATTCATCTTATCTTAACTTGATCGACAGTCTGACTGACAGTTAAGAATACTTGGATATCTGACTGGTTAAGAATATTAAGCTTCATCTGCACCTGTTTTATAAATTTGTCTATGAGCATCATATATATTTCATCCTGTAGTTTATAAATATATAGGTTTATAAGATTCCAGACTTGCATCAATTGATGTTACCCACTAGTGACGAGCGTTCAGACGGATGAACAATTTTAGTTTAACTTCTCAGCAAACGAGCTGGCTGCATAGAAATTTCCACGGTTTTTTCCTTTTATAACATGAATAGCGATCAGTTTCCCGAAAGAAATTCTCAGCGCAGGTACTCCCTTCTTAGGCAGATACCACTGGCAGAGATCTGTACTCTGCCATTATCGACACCCGGGGAATAAAAACACGAGTTTGGCAGTTTCACATGTTCAGGTAGGAGATGCCTTGAGACGAATCTTCATTGCCTCAGTGCTGGAGTGTTTGCTTAATGTCTGTGAAAGTACATAAGCCAGTATAGCCCTAGTGTGTAGCCAATTTGATGATCAGTGAAATCTGCAGGTTCTCTGGTTCTCACTACCGTGGTGTCTGGCCACAGGGAGTGGTAGCCTCTTCTGGTCAGTTTCGTTGTGGTTTAGGCAGAAATTTAATTAAACTCTCCAGTCCCGATTGGCACTCCTTGGCGTGCCAGCAGGCTTGAATAATTCTAAATCTGTGGGGAATATCGATTGACGATTTAGTCTCCAAGGTAATATGGAGGATACATATAAATGTGGCCGATCCGTGTACTGCCCGATCTGGCAGAGAAAGTATAAAAGTAATTAAAAGTATAATCATTATTAGGCTATACCATTTGATTTTGCCACTATTCAAATAATTACTCAATACGTATCAACTGAAGATACTTGCATTTTTTTAAAAATTATTAATACAGTAAATCTCTGCTACGAGACAAATTGAACGGTTCCTCATAATAGATTATGATCCCTATAATGTCAAGACTTTTTTTTTTTGATGTTTTGTGTGTTACGTTTATTTATTAAATATCATGTTCTTTGCACTTAAAAACCATAAAATTTAGTTCAATAGCAATGTCGCAAAATAATTTTAAAATGAGCCTATCTTTAGAATTCCCGATACACAGTTCAAGCGTTGGAGATAAAACGTTCTTCCCCCCGTAGAGTATTGCCATTGCTCGCTTTTAAATCGTTGAGTTTGTTACTCAAAAATTCGTTAATGTTTTACAAAATATGAAATCGATGATAAAACAAATTCCAAATTTCGAATTTGGGATTTCAGATGCCCATATTCACAGTAGGATTACGTCATTGAAAATTGGATGGCTCTAGTTACCGTTGTTTTATCACAATGCGAGAAACACACATACAATCTCTGCAGATTTTTCATTATTTAATTTCTTCAAATATAATGCAGGACTCTAACATTTGGTGGCAACAGTTTAAAAAGTGAACCGACATTTATAGGAGTCCGACACAAAATGCCAAAACGAAAGTATTAGTCCTTCGGGACTCAAATCCCTTTGGACTAAAAATTGAGTGTTTATCTAGAGATAGAAAGTGAAAGAGAATAGTGGCAGCCGTAATAATAAAGAAATATCAAATGAAATCATACGATATACTTTAGTTGTGCTCAAGTTGCTGGCTGCAGTACGACTGGGCCCCGGAGAAGGCTTGGATGTTTATCAATGTATAATGTCTTAAAATACGCATTGCACTTAAAATACATGGGAAGCCATGATTTGGTGGTAGAGAAAGGAGTATACGACACCATTGGACACCTTTCTCGGCGGAATCTCTTTCGAAACTGTGACTGTAACTGGGCAAAGTCGTACTATTGATGGTAGGAAGAAGAGGGCTGGGAGACCCGTGTATCCATCCTCTGAAGGATTTTCCTTCAAAACTGTGGGAAACTGTACAACATGTGTCTCCAAAGTCCTCAAAAATGATAGCCGCATTCCTGCTTTTCTCGCCATGCAAAAAATTCACCGTCTTATTCTAACGTTAGTGTCAGAAAAGTTTCACAACAGAACCGTTTACTTATTTCAAGCTTCTTATTTAATTTCACAAAATTGTATTTTCCTGAAAAAAGCATGCATTAATTGAGAAAAAACAAGAAACACTTAACTGAGACCAAAACCGAATTAACAAAAATAAAAAAAGAGCCTTACAAGCCTTCTTCGTCATATAAGCTAAAACATTATTATTATGTAAGCGGAACATTAAACCGAGCATTAAGATGGCTAGAGAATCTATCTATTCACCTTTTTCCTAGAAAAAGCTTCCTGTCAACGATACCTAATAAATTACTTGCTGGGAATCAATGCTGAATCGATATTAAGTACGCTCCTTCAAGTTAAGGGGAGGACAGAAAGATACACCGCAAGTGATTAAGTGAGTAAGAGTCTTACAATATTCTTTATTTAGGAAGATCATGGATTCTTTTTGTATGCTCAAGAAATGAGCAATTACTAAAGCTATTCAAAGGTTAGAAAATGTACGTACATAAATAATCTCTACATATAATAAAAGAAAGAATCTGTCTATGCGTGTGTCTTTCGTTCGTGGCTGCGCGTAAGCTAATAGACACACGTCTACGAAATTTGGTACATAGGTGCATATAGACAAGAGCCAGTGCACCTCGAAGCGATTTTTTCGAAATTCGAATTCGAATTTTTTTATTTTATGTTTTGTGACGAAATCGCGTCATTTTGAGATATAATGGGCTATAGGAAGGCGAGATTTTACTCTACGCACTCCATTTTCACATCGTCATGAAATGTAGGCACTTAGCTATTTTACGAACTTAAAATAAATTTCGTGTTTCAATAAATCGATTAAATACGAATTTATTTAACAAGGTGAGCTTAACACCTTTTGAACGGGATTTTTTTCTAAAAAAGTTTATTTTTAAAAATGTACAGTTTATTTTTCTTTGATTTTTGGACACGTTAAACTTTCATCCTTGCAACTGCTTTTACAAAAAGAATTTTGGAAAAATGATCATCTTTTGTATGTTTAAAAAAACTTAAATGAAGCTTCCGAGTACACTTCTCACATCTCACATCTTTAAAAATGTGATTTTGGCAACAATTTTCCTGTCTTATTGTTGATACATTTCTGATGAAATCGCATCATTTTGAATAGTTTCATTCTTTTAGAAATATGGGTTTGGCAACAATTTTTCATCGTATTTCTTAACTCACTGTTTTTAAGAGATTGGCATATTTCATTGTCATTTACATATATATATATATATATATAATACATTTTTATTGATTTTTTTTTTGATAAAGTTGTTCTGCAGAGTAAAATTCTGCGCGGAATTTTATGTTTTTTGAGTTTCTTTCATGTTATTTTTTGCTTATTTCACTGTTTGTAAGATATTGAAAAGTTTTGAATGATTTTTTTTCTTCTACGGAAAGTTGGTTAATTATTTATTAGGATAATTAATATTTGTATTAAGGGATATTGCTTATTTCATTGTAATTTTTTTCTCTTGAAAATGTAAGATAAAATGTCATTAATTACGCTTTGCTTTTCAGAATGTTTTGCTTTTTCTATACTTTTATGTTATTTATTGCTCATTTCACTGTTTTTAAGATACTGAAATGTTTTGAGTGATATTTTTAGAAAGTTCTTAACCTCCTTTATACCATTTGAGTTCTTAAGTTTTTGCAAAGGGAAGTTGGTTAATTTATTTATTAGGATAATTAATATTTGTATTAAGGGATATTGCTTAGTCCATTGTAATTTTGATATACGTAATAACATTTTTTATGAAGTTGTTCTGCAGAGCAAATTTTATGCAGTTTTTAAATTTAACGTTCGGTGTTCCCCTCAGCCATTTTTCCGTAACATTTAAAAGCCAGACGAAGGCTGGCAGCGAAGCTGCTAGTAATTTATAAAAATGAAAGAAATTTTTTCAGTTTAATTTATTGCCCAGAAATAAGCAGGAAATTATACTTGCTATAAATTAAAATTTTGTAAACTTGTGCCCACATTTAGATTATAAGGAATAGAAGGAAGTAGAATATTTTTTTTCTGTAATTTAGTTTGAAAAATCCTTCAGCGTTATGAAGATAAACGACAGTAATTCCGCAAGATTATAAACCTTTTACATTACAGTTATCTTAAACGTTTGACATAAAAAATTTCTTTTAAATATTATTACATATTAATATTTAACATTGAAAGGTAAGATTAATTTTGCGTTATGTTTTATGTTATGAAAAAAATACTGGTAAAGAGTGTAAAGTTTCAACCGATTATAAGTAAATATTCTAATTTAAAAACTGGGATATATTTTGAATTGTTGATTGAATAAGTTTAGGTGGAAATTTTTGAACGAAACAGATTAATTTATATTCTTAAACATCAATTTAAACTTGTAGGCTTAATCGGCGTAACTTTGTCTTAGCTCACTAACTAATTATTAGTCCAAAGTCACAATTAGCCCAGAAGGACTATTAATTTCGTTTTGACATTTTGCGTTGGTCCACGATATATGTCGGTTCACTTTTCAAATTTTTGCCACCAAACATTAGAGACCTGTTTTATATTTAAAGAAATTAAATAATGAAGAATCTGCATAAATGTATGTATGTTTCTCCCATTCTGATAAAACAACGGTACTTAGAGCCATCGAATTTTGAATAACGTACGTTTCCACCCGAATATGGCCATCTGGAAGGCCAAATTTGGAATCTGAAATTTGTTTTATTATTTATTTCATTTTGTAAAACGTTAACGAATTTTTGATTAACAAACTCAACAATTTCAAAGCAAGCAATGGCAATACTGAATGACGTTTGATGCTGTGCCCTCTAGTTGTTAATCTTAGTAGTAGCTACGAATTCTGGTCATTTAGTTAGTCTATCGCTGATGTAGGTTACTGAAACAGCCTATTAGATTAAATTAAATTGTGTCGTCTAGCACTACGTCTTCTCTTTTGAATTTACTGTTAAATTGTCTTAAAGTTCTCACCGCCAAGTAGTCGGCGCTAGTGTAAACACAATATCCGTGCCTTTCTGATAGCTGTGACTTATAAAACGGGTTTTTACACTCTTTTCCTGACGTGTTCATCTTCCCGCCTGTGCGAGAAGTCACCAGGTTGGACATGGAGATCCAGTCACATTGCTTGATAACTAAAAAGGCTAGATCTTAAAACATTAGCTTGTTTTGAAATCTTCAAATCATTCATAAAATAAGTTTTAATATTTCTCAAATACTTTTAAGTTTTAATGGAAATAAGAGCATTTGAATCTTTACATCAATTAACAGACGTATGGAATTTAAAAGTATTAAATAAAATAAGTGGAAATTAAAAAAAGCGATAATTGTACCTCGGTTGATGAGAGAACACAGAAAAGGAAGGAGCGAAACATTTGTGAACTTTTTAAATACTTTAGGAACGAGGGTATAGAAATATAAGTCTAACGCAGAATGAAGCAAATAAAAATATATATTATTTAAAAGAGGTAACAATTGTAACGATAATTGATGGAAAGGGAAGACGACTGAAAGGAACACGTGAAAAATTCATTAGTTTTTAAAAATGTTTTGGGTAGAGAAGGGTAGAAATTTAAATTATGCTTGACATCCTTTTATTCTTGATTATTAATTAACTTATTTATTATTATTAATAACGTTAATTTTATTCACAAACAAAAATTAATAGATATTGATAAATGAGGACGGCTGCAAGAAAATGTATTTCCTCTTTTTATAAAGCTGACAAGTTCAATTTCAACGAACTAAAATTAAAATAATATTTAAGGGCCCAGCAATGATTCAGTATAACAGACGTTTTGTTTCATTCTTTTCAGACGTTAGATTCACACCCTTTAGAGAGAACTTAAAATTTTGTGAGTTTCTGTGATCTGAGTGCTGATAAATTGTAAGGAATTAAATGTATTCCTCCTACGTGTTTTATAATGTAACAGTCAACAAGTCGATCGATTTATTCAGATGAATAGTTTGACTTACAGAGTAATGGGGCATTTAATATCAGAATAACGAATTTCATTAGAGAAAGAAACTTTAAACATTGTACTTTGAAGAATCGGGGTAGTTTTGTCAATAACAGAAGAAGAAACTTTCGTAACATTTTGATTAATTTCGGTGAAAAAATATACTTACCATATGATGGTAAATATACCAGTCCTCCACTTCCAATATCACTTCCTGTAGAGAGATAGCCCTCGACGCTTTGCTATAATCTCATAAAACCAAACCAAACTTGAAGAAACGTGCTAGAATTGCATACGTAATTTACCATGCAAGGTGCATTAGAACTATATGCTTATGAGAAGCGATGTCTTCTTGGAGGAATTTCTGAAGAAAATAGACCTGCATTTATATTACACGAAAGGAAAACACCGGAAACGCTTTTCAAACATCCAATTCAAAGGCTATGAATACAATATTTTTCGTAACGTGTGATACAAAGCAAAATGAACTGCCAGAGTTTCGCGACATTTGCCACTCAGTCGCAGGTGGCTCAATGATGTTCAATGGTTGATTCCAGAGCCGGATTTAGACTTGATAAGCCCTAGGCTATTTGAGATTACGGGGACCTTTATAAGTTATACTATATTTTAATACTATATTAAAATTTTTTCGGGAGCCCTAAGCTATAGCTTTGTAGCTTATACGTAAATCCTGTACTGGATAATTCCATTGGTTTATTTAAAATTATCCATTGGTTTAATTTAAAAAGTACAGGGTAGATTATCTGCAAAGAATGCTTAAATACTGTTTTTGAAAAGAGAGGTCGGTATCACAATATGCAAATAAAGTTTCACAGAAATATCTTATCTTAACGTTTAAATTGCGTTAGTCATTGGCAATAAAATATATTTAAATGTTATTAATTGCTCATCCAATTAACTTAGACGAATTTCAAGTAAACCAGAAAGGTAAAATTTTCATTCACACCGTATACAAAATTCAACTTGATAAATTAATTATCCATATTTTTAACATCAAATGATAATGAAATATTACCCAAGACGCCTTAGTCAGTTTCAATTGAAGCCTAATGGCTAAGTTGTAAAACCAAGCGTTTGCTTTTAAAATTAAACATTATTGACGGTAAATTTAAAGAAACAAATTAATTACCAAAGTTAAGACTTTAATTCTACTAAAGAATTAATAGAGAAAATTGGCCCTTGAGAATAATTAATCGCCAACCTTTAATTAATTAATCAGTCTATTACTGCTGGGTATGCATTGGGATAAAATTTATTACTTTATCAGGTTCAATGTTCCTTCTAACCTTCTTCGGGAACATACAAGGACCTGACTCGGAACAGAGAGCTTACTAAAGCTATGTTCACTACTTGTGGTAAGTAGACAGGATACAGACGAAGGGTATACAAAACCCTTTATTTTTCTCTATATACAATAACTTCCGTACTTCGGAATACACTGACCCTCCACTCGGGGTCTAACGTAAAAAAGTATAAAAATAAAACTAAACTCTAATTTAACTTTAGAATAATACACGTGGAAGCTTGGCCTTATAATAACAGGAAGCGTATGTAGCACAGAGACTGTGAACACTACAATACGTTTAATTTATCAAGAGGATTAAAACCTCTGGCCTGGAAGGCAAATAGCAACTGCGTAACTTCTAAGGTAAGCGGCCTGCGTTGACTTACTGCTTCCTCTCTTTCGCTTGGCAAAAAGGCCACACTTAAATACTTGGCGTTCGCCAGATAAACTTTGCATAAAAACCTTAACGCTTATAATTCTGGCCGGAAGTAGAAAATAAGAAGTGATAGTAAAGATTTAAAATAAAGTAAACGTTAGTAAAACTTAAGATCCTCACATACTTCCCGCCAGAGTTAATTAGTTTGAAACTGAGGTCTAAAACGACCTTGTTGAAAACTTTTAGCTCTAGAAACTAACGCGAGGCCAATCTTTTACAAAAAATGCTTCGCTAGAAACTAGAAAATTTAAAAGAAAGAAATTTGTTACAATAGCAGCTCCCAGGATATACAACAATCTTTTTTTTCATCTGTACTGCATCTAAACAGGAGCTTTATTCAATTCTGGTTCCTTCCAGAGATCTGGAAGGAAAACTAGTTTAATGAAATGATACACAATGACATTGCAAATAACATATAGAATATACTTCTCTTAACGTTCTTATTTCATTCATGACTATTTTAATTATCTCTCCCCGTGCTCTCTGACATGTGTTGTAAAAGAACACCAAACACGAATGTGTTTCTGTCTACGTGTGCCACACTTCCTCCTACAATCAAAACACTAACGTGTTAAAATTCAACATAACGAAACCTCTTAACACACCCTACTTTCAACTCTAAACCCTGAGGTACTATTCTAAAAGTGGCTAACTCTAAAGTGTAGCGTCAGAGAGCCTGACTACATCATTCAACCTTTACCACATATTCGCCATGATTTAATCTTTACAGTCACACGAATAACAAATTTTTAACATTACTTTCACTTTTACCATATCACGGTATTTCTTAACATTTAAAATAACAGTTCACATGTATATAAGAACATATCAACATGCCGTTAATTTTACACATTTGAAAACATACATTAGTAGTACATTGTTAACTTCTATTCTTTTCAAAGCAAGTGCCAATTCTCTCTACATTGAAATAATACTACATTTCAAAAAGTCTTTCAGACTAAAACTTCTTTCTTGCTAGAATGTTTTAAATAAAATTTATACAATAACTTTTTACAATATTTAAGTCTTTACACAACGCTATTATACATCAACTTTAGTTTTACGCACGAGAAATTTAAAAACATAATACGAAAATCGGTCACAACTCATTTCTCGCCCTTTTGGCGATAAAGGTAGACCTCGCATGAGGTAAAACTTCTTGAAATCTGCCACTTGCAGTAAGAATGAAAGATTAACTTAAGTTTGCAAAGTAACATAAAATTTTACTTATCTTTGTAATATTCGGACATCCTTTTTTGGGCCCAGTCTTTAAAGGTATAGCAGATAGTAGCTTGGTTTATCCTCCTTCTTGTACGGGCTCGCCCTTCAGTGCTTTCCTCTGGAAACTTCCTTTTCTCACCAGTACGGCCACCCTTGAATACTTTCCTTTTCTCCTCTGCTTGTGGTCTTTGCCGTTTGATGGCAGCTGGTCTTGGCGGAACCGGGAAACTTCTGTCGTGATCCTGCTTGGACCTCGTTGTTGGCCGTTCAAATTTTTCTTGTACTTTTTCCTCCGCCGCTGATGGCCCTTCCGCAGTTCGGCGACTTTTGCTGCGGAGAGTTCTGTCGGATGAGTAGATCTTCCGTTTTAAAGCCGGGTTATAGTTGCCGTCATTTCTCCTGGTCCTCTTCACATACGTCGTCCTTCTCCCTTCTTCATTCTGGGGGTGTTCGTGAACTCTGTTTTCTGGACGGTGGAACGGCTTCTTTTTCTTGTTACCTTCCATTTTTCCGCGGGGCAATTTTCTTTTCACTTGCTTCTGACTCTCATTGGCTTGACCTTGTACTTGTCGTTTTTCCACCTCTGGAACTTGTACCTGCGGTGTCTGCCGTGCCGGATCCTGCAAAAGATCTGAAAAGATTTGCATTTTATTACGATCGAAGTAGGGCTTGATTTGATCAATGTTTGCGGAACAGGTTTCACCATTTCTGGCTTTTAACACTACAACAGCGTGAGTTATTTTTTCTATAACATATGGTCCTTCAAATCGTGGAAAAAATTTGGCAGTTTTATCTTCTGGTGCTGAAGAAAGTGAATGCTTAATTTTTAAAACTTCATCCCCTACTTTATAAGTTACTCCCCGTCGTTTCAAATCATAATATAATTTCTGTTTTCTTTGTGCTACTTCCGTATTCTTTTTTGCTTCTTTTATTAGTTTTTCTATATCACCCATTTTAAATTCTGGGGCTCTTTGTTGCACATAAAATAGTTTATCTAACGGTGTTATAATCTTTCTGCCTAGAAATAACTCAGCAGGAGTTTTGCCCGTTGTATCATGTTTTGCGGTCCTAAGGGCGAAAGCAAATTCATTGACATAGTTATCCCAGCTTTTATGAAAATTTTTAACATAACTACGGATAATTTTCACTATATTTCTGTTGACCCGTTCCGCTATATTTGATTGCGGCCGATACGGGACCATTTTTAAATGACGTATGCCCAGTTTTTGGCACATGTCTTCAAATATATTACTTACAAATTGAGGACCATTATCCGATATAACTTTTAGGGGCGCCCGTATTTTAAAATATATTTATTTAAAATAGAATCGGTAACCAATTTCGCGGAGGCTCGTTTTAAGGGAACAATTTCGGTCCATTTACTAAAATGATCAACCATAACAAGGAGATAGCGACTTTTATTTAACTGACTTTTTGGGAAAGGGCCCAATAAATCGATGCCAATTATTTCATTTGGAAATTCGGATTTAATACTATTTAGAAACCCGGCCGGGCGGAAATTAATATAATTAACGGCTTGACATGTTGGGCAGGACTGGACATACGCCCATGTTAACTTTTGCAGTTCAGGAAAGTAGACTGCCTCGCGTACGCGTTGGATAGTTTTTCGAATACCAGCATGAGAAGCTAAAGGGCTGTCATGGAGCTCATGCAGGATATTTAATCTAAGACTAGCTGGGATAACAGGTCGAAATTCGTTGTTGGAATTCGTAGTTTTTGTGTAGAATAATAGACCATCTATTAGTTCGTAATGGGCCGCCCTATTTCTTATCGCCACAATATCTTGGTGGCTAAAATTTTCAGGATCCTTCAAATACTCATAAATACTTCCAAACTCAGGATCCTTACCCAGTTCTGTTATTACAGTTTCTCGGGAATTTATTGTACACGCTGTAAGCATTGCAACTTTTACAGTATTACCCTGTTCGTCTAATTTAATTCGTGATAGGGCATCTGCTACGATATTTTCCTTTCCGGGGGTATGCTTGATTACCAGATTATATTCTTGCAGCTTGAGTGCCCATCTTATTAACCTTGGGGATAAATTTTTCCCTGAGTACAATCTAGTTACCGCCGCATGATCAGAGTATACTGTTATCGGCGCCTTTCCAAAATAGACTCGGAACTTTTGCACTGCTAACAGAACTGCAAGTGCCTCTCTCTCGGTCGCGGAATAGTTTCTTTGTGTTTGATTTAAAGTTCGGCTAAAAAATGCCACGGGCTGCTGATTTTGCGAAAGTACCGCTCCTACCGCATAATCCGAAGCATCCGCTGAAATTTCTAAATTTTCATCCTTTTCAGGAAATTTCAACACAGGGGCTTGCGTTAATGCTTGTTTTAATTTTTCGAAAGCACTATTGGCTTCGGCCGTCCACGAGAATCTTGCCTTTTTCCTTTTTAATTTTAACAATGGCTCAGCGATAGCCGCAAAATCTTTTATAAAGGACCTATAATATGAACAAAGTCCTAGAAAAGAAGAGAGCTTCTTTGCCGTGTTTGGAGTCGGATACTTTTGTACAGTGATTATTTTTGATTCATCTGTCTCGATCCCTTTTTGAGATATTTTGTAACCTAAATATTTTAATTCAGGGGCTGCAAATTTGCACTTTTCGACATTAACTTTTAGACCGGCCTCATTTAATAAAGAAAACACCTGTCTTAAATCCTGTACATGTTGGTCTAGATTATCACTAGTAATAATGATATCGTCTAAATAGATAAATGTGGACTTTCCAAGAACAGGTCTTAACACAATGTCCATGCATCGCTGAAATGTTGCTGGGGCCCCTGAAAGGCCAAACGGCATACGCAAAAATGCATAATTATATTTTATATTTGCAGCCATGCATTTCATATTTTATGATACAGATATCTTCTTTGCTGTAAGATTTTACTCGATATATTTGGAATTATTTGATAACTTACAGTTCAAGGCTAAACACATTTAACAGTCTGTTTGAGAATATGGGATAAATGTTAGCGTTCAAAGTCATTTCAGATCAAATGTCTTTAAAATGATGTATTAAAATTTCTGTGCACAAAGAAATACGTTCAGCCTCATCAAATTAGTAAAAGAATGTAAAATTGCTGATTAAAAAACGTATCAAAATACATATAATATCTATTTATTTATCAAACTACGCCCTCTTTAATCGTCCTATGCTTCATATAAATTCTTGTACTCGCCTTTAACTAGAAGTATGATTCTCTAGGAACGCAGGCAAGAGGGAGACGTGTATAAAAAGTTTGTTAAAACTGCGTCTTACAGTACAACAAAAAAGTAACCAAATTTAGTCACTGCTATTTGCGAGATTTTGGAAATGCAAATACATAAATATGCACATTACAAAAAATAACTGCAGTGCCGAATCAGCTCGGCTTCAGCTATAGCGGCATTGGAAAAAATAGAAGTACAGGAAAGAAATAATATAAAAATAACGTGTTTTTGCAAATAGGTTAGTTGAAGCAGCCTTAATTTCCAATAAAGAGAAGATATCATAACCACCTGTCCTATATTGAATGTTTGCTTTATTATGCTTACTTAAATGGGTACGCTTTTAAATACTTTATTTTGCGTATTACGAAAACTCAGCCGTTTGAGCTCACTGATTTCGCACTCAAGTGAAACTCAAACATTACTTTAAAAATTCTCAGTTCAGTTTTGTTCATTTTTAACAGTCAAGTTCCTATTAACTTCAAAAATAAAATATCTTTACATCATCATTATTTAATTCTTCGATGATGAAATATCGGCAAATAGTGTGTACTTAGATATTAACGAAAACTACAATGATGCATATAAAGATACAGTCGATCAAAATGTAAGCAAGTAAAACTATCAGAAAACTGCATAAGTGGAAGAATCGACGTATAAGGTTCAAAAATGTCTGTTATATAAAAAATCAAATAGATACGAAAAACTAACCAACAATATAATATTTACCTTATACCTAACCCGAAACCTTTCGCTATTCCCTAAAATTTGGTTTGAAATATGTAAAATAAAAATGAATAATACCGAGAATATACTATAGCAGCGGTGCCCAACCTTGTGCTTGTGTTAGATGGCTCAGCAGGGGAAAAGTACTTCAACGATTTGTTGAACTTCTTTCACCAATAAAGCAGTTTTTGGAAACCGGAAACGAAAGTTATAAAGAATTGGACGATAATAATTGGTTATCCGATCTGCATTTTCTCATGGATATAACAGCTAAACTGAACAAACTGAATGAAGATCTTCCGGGAAAAGAAAAAACTCTTTTTCAATTGACTGGGACTGTAAATGCTTTTCAGATGAAGTAAAATTTGTGGATAAATCAGTTGAAAGAAAACAATTTCGCCCATTTTCAGAATATATCAAGCCATATTAATAACCACAAGGCAATTGAAACACAGAAATATTCGGAAAACCTAAATGCACTTAAAAATAATTTTGAACTCCGCTTCTTTGATTTCCATAAAGTTCAACCAATATTATTATTCATCTCAAAACTATTTGCTGAAATTAATATTTAAGATGTATCACATAAGACTGGAAATATGTTTAACAAAAATGTTGATGTTTTGGAAATGTGCTCGCGATAGGCCAAAATGCGCTCGCAATAGGCCAAAATGTGCTCGCGAGAGGCACTACTGTACTGTAGATTCTTTCATTTTATCATACTACCAACTGGAACAAGTATAATTATTCTGCTACAAGAACAAATAAGTTTAATGTTTTATTTAAATTAATTTTATTAAATAATCACATCTAATATCTTAGAATACCATTTGATATAAAATTTAAGAGTTCATCTATTATTAGGAATAGAAAAATCTGCTAAATTATACAAAGAAAAAAAATCTGATGTGAGCACAACATGACTTCCTCGTACGGCCTATTAAATTATACACACTTTTTGCTGTATTTAATTTAAACTTATTTCCTCGAATTATTCTAAATTGACCGATTTCTCAAGACAAGTTGAAAACGACATCAAAAATTGTAAATTTTGAAATCAAATATCCCGGTCTTTTTTTGTCGTACGGGAGTCAAAGTTTTTAATTGTATATTTTTATAACGAGTATAAAACTTAGGCACCGGGAGACCGCCTTAAAAGTTAGATTTCTTAATTTACCGAAATAAATTTTTTTTTAATTTCACATTGCCAAAACATCAACATTTTCATCACTTTCGGGACGGCAGTCAGAGTCACGAATATAGATGTACCACATATATATCGAGTTATAAATGGATAAAATTATAACTTTAATTTTAAATAGCCTCTTAAGCTCCACTTATCCCAAAAATAGTTAATATGCTATAAATAAATCTTTTTAAACTCCGTCGTCCCCAAATCAATTCTTGTCATATGAGTCTTAAGTAACATTCATGATGCATAATGGCAAATGGTGTTTTATACAATAGTAATATCAAATTCAGAAAACGAAAACCTTAATTAACCAAGAGAACGATAAATTAGAACTTTAACTTCACTAACATCTATGCTTTATTTACACATCTTATCTTCTCTCTGCTGTTAACATCTTGTCCTTTACTTGTCTTTATTCATTTCAAGCATGTGTTAAAAATGGGAAATGTGCGAATGTTATCAGTAAAGAATGGGTTCACATTTTGTACCAATAAGAGCCATATGTGTCTACTTCATGTCAAGAATAAAGAAATACCAAACCAGATTTTGACTGCAAAGATGTCTTTATGTACCAGCTACATCATGTGCGACGTGACCACATCAAAAGTTTTATTATATATATGCGTAGATTTAAAAGAAAACAGTACAAAATGTTTACAGCCTTTCAGGATCAGATGGAACTTGATATATTGAAGTATAAGAGAATAGAATATTCGAAGGCCAACAAAACAAAAACTTAATATATCAAAGTAAAGGAGATAAGAATAATCAAAAGATTTAAAAATAAAACGAAGTGTTACATGTATCGTGACATGTTTTCAAGGGGCCTAGTTACAAGAGATATTTTTTGGAAAGAAAAATGAAAAGTCAAATAAATACGCCGGTGTATTTTCAGTTGGGTGATTTTATTATACAAGAAAAACTTGATCTAGTTTCCGAATTTTCAAAGTAAACTCATCGTAAAGGAAGTTTTGGGAATAAAAACTGTAAAGGCATTTTAGAATGACAAGAAGAAAACTAGGTAGACGTTTGAGAAAACAGAGAAGAAATTCAGATATATCAGTATAAAAGACATTTGAATTACTGCTCCGATTTGAATTGCTCCTTGTCGAAAGAGGGTATTTCCACGACATACATTGTTTACAGAAGCCTTTTGAGAAATTTTCTTTTCATTGCAACAGCAAATTTACAAACAAAAATTATTAGTTCTCGAAAGATTGACAAGCATGAAGATCAAGAAATAAAGTCAACAGTTGTGTACCAGTTCTTAAAATTCATTATTCATTCTTAAGTACATTCTTAAAGTTCTGTGTTTGATTTTCATTCTTTATTTTCTTATCATCCGTATATAACAAGACATATTTACTTATAAGATACATCTGTGACAAAGATTTTGCATTACTGATAGCTTTTCTTTCTACTTAAATCAAGTAAAAACATAAATTTTAAAATTATTTTCATTTCACAATTGCTCTTAAAGATAATTTGAAGTGTGTCGTAATACCAAATGAAAATTAGCAGCTTTTAATATAAGAAGTTTTATTCAATCTTTTGGACTCAATGCATTTCTTGTTGATTAGTTTTCGTTGATTGGTAGAAAATACAGCTGACGAAATACCACCCAACTGTGAGGAGTTTAGATACTCCTAGAATTTAATACTTAGAAAATGTAGAATCAGTGGCAACGGAGGACTACAAACTCCTCTCCTCAACGTAACGCTAAGCAATACTTCTCCAGGAGAATATTATACAATAGCTTTTTTCTTATTGGATAGGCGATCATCATTGATTTATTGTATGATTGTGTTCAATGTTCAACCATACGACGCGTAGGTTGAACGCTTTCGAAACACTGAAGATAACGATATGAACTGAGAGTATTATTCTCATCTCATGAGCATGCAGTTATTTTGGAAAAGGATGGAAATGGCTGGATAATGTAACTATCGTCAATAGGAATAAGCAAAAAAGGCATAAGAAATCTGTTCTTGAGAAGCCTGCTATGCCTGAAGCCAATGTGCTTGTTTCAAAACCGAATGAAAGCTGTACTTTCTCAGCTATAACTGTGTTACTCATTTTGCCATCATGCAAAGACACGATCTAAGGCAGACGACTTCTTTCACAGGCATGAAGAAATAGCATACAGTGAAAGGGTTTAAATTTCCCGTTTATTTGATTAAACTCTTTAACAAAAGTGCATGTATTTCGTGCTCACAACAACACCGACTACTTGCTGTGAGAACTTAATAATTTAACAATAAATGGCAAAGAGTTTTGTTGGACAACTTAAGACTAACAGACTGACTCAGCAACTTACACGGGCGATAGACCTTAAATAAACGGCCAGAAGGCGTAGAGGCAACTAATATTAATCGCAGGAAGGATAAAATAGCAACGTGCGCTGTACTAGCGAAATCACGCTCTGTCTAACTTTCTCTTTTCGCCCGTTTAAATACTCTTCTTCACTTTAACTTAATTTGCATCCTGGCAAGAAAATGCGAGGGAAATTGAGGAGTTCAGAAAAGATGACAAATATTAGGATAATTAGTTATTTAAATTAAGTGAAACCCTGCAACTGCAAAAGGATTTGAAATTGCCGACGCTTGTCCAGAAATCAGCCAGAGGACTCCTTCTGTAAACTTACTGAAATAACTGATGACATCACAAATACGATACTGGAGGTATTCCCCATTCCATGATTTTCACCGATTTTTCTCTACCAGGAATGATTACTGGCCTGGGTTGAGATAAACCTTTCAGTATGCCATCATCTTTGGATGCCAATTTATTCATATTTCAAAATAAAGGTTACGCAGCCACATCTTGATGGCTTACATCATTTCCATTATTCTTGTTAACATTTGTAAGGTTTTCACCAATATGTGTAAGAAAGGAAAGAAAAGGAATTTTATATCTCTCTCTATATATATTGTTGCATTTCAGTACGGGCTCGTGAATTTGGAGTTATTAAAGACAACACTTGATAAAGAATGGAAACACAATTTATTACCCGGTATTACTCAGGATAGCTCTAAAAACACGTTTATAATCGTCGCAAAATCGTTTATTCCTACCTTCCAAATGGCTGCCCATTCTGTTTTCGTATTTTCCGACTAAGAAGCTGCACATACAATATAAGGATGCCGTCTTTTCTTTGCTTTACAAGCCTCTCGAAATTTTTAACTCATGGGCATTTTAAATTCAAAATTTCAAAAGAAATTACTTTATTTGGTTGCATGCAAATGCATTACCGCTGTGGGCATATATATTTGCGATATATTTAATTATTTAAGAGCACACAGCGCGCACAAGTGTGATCATCAGTGGCTTGTCAATTGCTGGCTCGATTTGAGAAGACACTGGAGTTCGGAACGTTTTTATCTTTTGTTTTGTGAGATAGATGGTGACATTAATGCTACCTTTAACATGTGATTTTTTATATTTCTGACGCAAATTTAAACTTACTATCAGCTTGGCTATTTTGTATTTTGGAAGTGATTTTGATGTTACTGATATCAGTATTATATTTTCCTCCTCTCAAACTATTCTTAATGTAATTTTTCTTGGATTTTATTAAAAGTGAAGTTTTGGGGTATGTATGCAGTTTCATGTCTGTCCTTCTGACAGCCACAAGCAGTCGCAGAACAGTGTGATTTAGCCCCAATAATGCATAAGCTGACGTCGCAAAACATCTTCTCCTTGGTTTTATGTGATCTCATGAATCCTCGATAAACCAGTTTAGTTTTCGCAAAGGAGAATGTGAGTTAACACCTTCATGCTATTAGGGATGTTTGGTCTCCCGAAAGACTGGCGTTTATTGTAATGAGTTTATTTGTCAGATAATCTCAAAATTCATAGTTATTTAAGTTTATTATAGGCTATATCCGTAACTTATTGATTATCTGACTAAAGATAAAGCCATCTGTCCTTTCAGACTTCCATTACGATGACTCGCGAAAGTTCGACGGCATCTCTAACAACTTTCATGGTCAACGCAAAAGTAATTAAGTACCTATTTTTCTTACAATCAGTCTGTTTCATTCGATAGAAGACCGATTACTAACCCACAGCAAGCAACAAAGCATTAATTAGGATTAATTTATGCTTTATGTTTTTAACTTAAGGTGCATTGATGATTTAATAATTGATCTATCATTTCAATATCTATATGCCTCAATTTCATGCATTCATATAGCCGAAGATTCAGAAATAGAGAGAAATGACAACGTTAGAGTAGATTTAGTGTCAACCACGGTGCACCACGAGAAGGCCTACAACTTAAATTCATGATTCAAATTTGTGCATTGAATCTACGGGAAAGGCTTTCCGGTGAAGAGTTATGATATCCCTAATTCTTCTTGTGCTACAACTGGGCATCATTCCGCCTTTTGATTGGATATAATTACCTCAAAGCCCATCTCTTTTACACTAGGCTTCAGAATTTTATAGTGTGTTCTCTTTGTAGTTCTGGACAAAAAATAATTAAATGCGTTCTTTGTACTTAATAGTTGTAATTCGGTCACCCCAAATTACTGGGAAGCACAAAGGTGATAAAAACTAGGCTTTTAATAATAATGACAAACTCCAGCTTAAATGGAACGAACCAGTTTAATACAGTATTTTTGCTTTATATCTCATAAAATTTTTGCTCCTTCTTTTTTCTTTCTCTTTTCTCTTGTTTATTTAAAGAAAACAACCAACAAACACACCAATAATTGATTATCTAAAAGATGAATACCAAAAATTAATGATTGATTTTAAAATGCCGTATGTCTGTAACGAATTGTCTGCTCAACATACGCAGCAATGAACTTCAGGGATGTGCTCAAAGTTCAAAGATCGCTATTCTCAACAGGGCTGGACGATTCGCTCCGGAACTGGCTCAGAGAACCGATTCACTTTATTGAGCGAATTTACAATTCTAGAAACGGAATGGTAGTTGTTTTACAGTTGAAGGGCAGTTCTTGTTGGAAGTGCGCCAGAAATAGCGATCTGCCATTCGTTCACAAACTGATTGACTTTACTGAGCGAGCGAACGCCTGATTCGCTCTTTCAGTAATTTTTGTTCAGTAATGATTTGTTGGAAGCTTGCCAGGAAAATTCGATTCCCATTTTAGAGGAGGAAAGGATGATTATCCTCCCATGTTAAAAGTGAGTTTAATTTTTATCATTTTCTATCCTTTTTCTAATCCTTTCCTAAAAATTTTATTCTAGAGTTTTATTGTTAATTCTATATAGAAAGAAATCTTTACGGAATCGCAAAACTACAGTTGAAAGAAATCAGTGCAGGAATTTATCGAATGAGTGAGACGATTTTTCGACCCCACTTGCTCGTTCGCTCTCCATTCCAACCGAGTTAACCGGTCCCGATCCTACTGCGCTCGTTTCTTTCCGCTCTTAATTTACTCCTCGTTCCCGAACTTTTTATCAAGGTTATTGTTAGTGAGCGGTGAGTAAAGAAAATTGAGCCAATTCATTTCAATGAGCGAACGGTTCTGATGTGATCCCATAAAATTTTGCCCATCTCTAATTCTGAGTAACATTACCTGCATATTGAGTACTGCCTATGCGAACATTTTAACATTTACGATAAAAGTTTGCTTTCATAAATAATAATATTAAAATAATTCTTGTCGTAAATGATCGCATAATCTTTAACTGCAAGCAAAGGTTAAAAATTCCTTTACTTTTAGATCCCTTTTGAGTATAAAACGAGAGTATATTCAGCAAAAATTCCTCATTACTTTGCGTATTCACCAGCATGAAAGAATTTCAATTCTCTTTTTTCAATTACTTGATTCAGGAAATGAACCTCGTTCTTTTTCTCAGCTAAACGACGCTAATTTAGAATCCCCTCTTTTAAATAAAATGCAAAAGCCGCAGTTTTCTTTCCCCGTCCTACGGCAGCAACAGAGCTCGAAATTCAAAAATGAAAAACATAAAAGGCCGTTATCGGGGTAATATTAACTTAATCGTGTTTGAAAGTGCTCCTTAAATATACATTTTATTTACATAACGGGTAAAAGAGACCCATTTCATTATTTTGCTGAGGGTTAAAAATTCCATTTAAGGAACAAAACGAAGTAGAATTTGGTAGAGTCGAACTCTGATATAATGAACTCTGAGCACCAAAACTTTTGGTTCGCCGTATCCGGTGTGATTAAATGGATTATTTCAGAGAATAACGTAAGAACTGAGAGACGAAACACAAAAAATGACTACTTTTAGCATTGCCACATCTTCTAAAAGAAGGGAATTATAAATTTAATTAAAACTATAATGTTCAAGGGAACTTGCAATTACTAAATTATTACTTTCTTGTACGAAGTAAAAAGGAAATATTGTAATCGCGAAAATTTCGAGTATCATATTTCAATAAAAATAACCATTTTGACGGCTATCGAATGCAATTTAACGATGGTTTTGCGTGACATCCGCACGTAAGGACAGAATAAAGGACTTAAAATGAATTCTGAAGAGAATGTTTCGTGGCGTCTGTGCGTACGTACGTATTTCGTGTAACTCAAAAATGAGTAGTCTCAGAACATTGAAATTTTCTATCTAGGACTGTTATAACATGTAGATGTCCACCTCGTATTTTGGTTGCAAACGGCCACATCAAACGTATATGAATATATGCATATATATATCCACTCTGTTACTCGGCTCAGCAAGCTCAGTTACTTTATTCTTATATGTTTGTAAATTGTGCATTTTTTACTTTAAAATGATAACATTATGTGGCATTTATCTTCCAGTTAAGGTTTTTATGCCTTTAGTTAACCTGCATGTTATAGGCGTAGAATTATCAACAATTTAAAAGTTGTTTAAGTGCTGCTAAGCATTAAGTATTTTTACCATGGCGGCCATGTTTATTTACATTTGAACTTAGCAGAATAGTGGATTTGTTGCCAATATAGAGAAACTAAGCTTCGCAACAACAAAGATAACGTTTACATTTATTATTGCGAATTAAATCATGTTTAATCCACTCTGGAATTTATTCGAGGACACAAGTGTTTAAGATTTATTTCGTAATTTTTAATTAGATATTTTGAGTTTTAATGTATTTTTGCCTTGTCACGAAGTGAGACTTGAATTAATTGAATGAGAAATACAGAATCGTCTGTGAAAAATTCTTTCGCCTTTTTTTGTTTGCTTTGTTTGCTTAATTTCTTTTATACATCGTTTTAGATTTATTATAGTATGAGAACAGAATATGTGGCAACGATTAGATAATTCTTCAAATGATATAAATTTTGTTCATTCTGAGTTATAAAATGAATGAAATGTAACGCTGTTAAGTGAGCCTAGCGCCAGAGTGTCACTTTAGTAAGCAAATATAGTGAATTTTAAAGAGTGCATTTATTCTATTGTGGTTTATGAACTATCGACGAAGTAGATTTAATTCAGTCCAATAAGTTTAAATGAAATGCAAGAAAAATGCGTATAATTTAGTATTCCGTACGAGGAAGTTATGTGGTGTACACATCAGATTTGTTTTTTAGATATATTTCAGTTTCATCACACTTTAATAATTTTTCTCAATAAACTTTTGAGCATAAAACGCTATAGTTTCCATTTAAAATGCATGTTTGTAATTGGCATTTATCTTTATAATGACAAATCTTGACTTCATTGAATGATGAACCATTTCAGCAATACTTCTTAAATATTCGTATGGTAAGCTGTTTTTTTTTAACATTTTCCTCGTATCCATATTTTTCTCTGCTAAATCATCGTATCTTGATTGTTCTACGTTGTATCAGCTGTAGACCCGGATACATTTATTCTGTATTTTAGAATAATGCTAACTTTACTTCAATTTGGAACGCTTGTAAAGACCTTAATTTGTACTAATCTATTATTTTCATTTTAAGAAAATTTCCTTTTCCTTCTGATTTTGATTTCCTAAGAGAATGCAAATTTAAACAACGTTTATGCAAATATCAATGATTTCGGAGGCAGTATTTAAGCAGCAGAATTGAAGAGTTCGCGATAGAAGAGTTAGTTAATGAGTACAGCGGGTTATACCGAGAGCGAGTTTATGCCGTGAGCGAGATTTATGTAGCGTGTTTGCAAGTGGATCTGTAGTTGAATATTTGTGCTAGCCACTTACTTTATATAATATTGACATTTTAGACTCGGCTTTGCTGTGTGCAGCCGATAAATCTGATTTAGATGAAAATAGGAACCAGTCGTGTAGCTGAAATTTGCTTCGAGCACCGATTATGTGCATGTTCTGCTCAGTTTAGTGAATAGTCGACGTAGAGAACTCTGCGAAGCTACTGGTTAGGATCTGTACCTAGGCAGTCTCGGCCACGGGGGTATAAAATTTATGAACTTGGTGGTTCTGAAGGCTCTGGGTAAGGTCACTTATTGGCCGGCCCCGGAGTCTGGCACGTCCTAGCGCGGCGTGGTTCTAGTAACCCGGGGGTCTCCCCCGGGGTCGCTGGGTAATGTCCCGCTGCGACGGGCTCGCCCAAGCGACTGGTAGGAGCAGTAGACGACCGGTGCTGCCTGGGGTGCGTCCCCAGGTGGTGCGCTGCTCTCCTGGAGGGTAATAGTGGAGGTTGAACCACCATGACGTGCCCAAAGGGGGAGTGGACCCGGAATGAGATTGAGTTCTCGATACGGGGAATGCCCAAATCTTCTTCTTCTTCTTCAGTTTAGTGAAAACAAAAAGGTTGTTAATTTTCGTTGGCAGTCATCTGTTTTTCAAGCCATGACGAGAATTCGCAATCTCGTTTTCAGTAGAGTCTACATTTTATGCTCCCAAAAAGAACAAGACTTTACATGCTATGCATTAACCTTTCGAAATACGGACAAGTTCTTTAACACTGAAAAATTCCCCAGTACAGTAAAGTCTCTAAATCCCAGAGTTTTCCAATCTCAGAATGAAGAGAGTTAAGTAAAAGACGATGTAAAGTTTCGCCTTTATGAATATATGAAAAATGAAGATAATTCCGTCGCTTACCTGTTCCTATGCAATGTTCAGTGAGAATACATTCATTTCCCCCAAGACATACAGGGTGTACATAGTTTAATTCCTGGATAGCAAAATTAAATTGAAAGATAGTTTCACGAAGTAATCAGAAATAATTTATATCGTTATATTCTTTAGTTCAGGGAATTTAATTTTTTCTAATTTTTGAGAATGGCAGCAGAGAACTTGTTTGTTTACGAACAAAATGGCGTCTTGCACTGGAAAAGGTAATGTATGTTCTCTGACTATGGTAAACTGAATCTCCAAAAGTAACGATTCGGGCATGAAAAAAATTTTAATAAACTCCGCCAGCGGAATAATCAATTAAAAGATGGTTAAAACAGTTTCGAGAGACCGGAAACCCTTAGCATAGAGCAGGTGCAAGTAGACGAGCGTCCATGATGAAAACATTTTCTCCATTCCAGATGTGTTTGTGTGTTTCCTCCATTCGAGATGTAAATTCACCAGCATGCAAAGAGGAAGTAACTTCCAGTTGAAAAAACGAACTATCAGATCAAACACTTAAACAAATACTCTAACTTATTAATCATTAATTAAATGGCTCTGAAATTACTCTTGCAGCGATCATACGAAGAAATTTTACGCAAAGCACAGTCTCTTGGAGGTACAAAAATTCTTGATGAGAAAGGTTTGGTTTAGTTGGGTTAGGGAAAGGTTTGGTTTAGTTGATAATAGCAAATTACACACGGGTTATCTGCCTAAAGGAAATAATGCGTTCGTGGAAGACTTTCTAAAGGAAACTGGCTCATGTCCATGTTACACATTAGGAAACGCACAAAAACACCCATGCAGCGTGAAAGTTCAGAAATGAAATTAACATTCCGACTCCCAAAGAACTTTGCAACCCAAAGAACTTTGCAAGTCATAGATGGATGCACTGTAGCCTGCCATCAAGAAAAACAAATACAAACAACTCTACAAATTATTTTAAATGTATTTGATAGCACACGTTATTATAAAGAAATTAAAATATATTTGTTCATCTCAATATCTACTGATACTACATGTAGACAAAGTGAACCAAAGAAAAGTATATAAATTTGCTTCCATTAAAGTAAGAAATATTTAGAAATTTAATATGAAGTATTGCATTGCTTCCTTCAGACAAATAGATTATGTCTGTGAGTAGCGATCTATCTGTGGGTAGAGATGTCTTCGTGGAAGAATTTTATGGGGAAACTACTCGGCCTCTGGTGGACTGGACACAACAGCGATATTACTTCAATTCTGGGACATGAGTATAAATTTGGAAGCCTATAAACACGATGTGTAAAAACAGCGCGTTTCGAGATCTCTGTAATTTAGTTTTTTTTGAAAGCTAGCAAGATAAATTCTGATAGACGAAAATGAAGGTAAGCTTTCAGAAAGAAGTAAAATGCATGCCTTTAGAAATATCTTAAACTATAACTTCGAAAAAAAAAAAAGATGAAAAAGACGTAAAATCGAGTTATTATTGTTCCGAAAGAACATTAAATCGTAGATTTACCAAATTAATTTTACGATAATTGAGAAAAAAAGAAAAGCAGTCTCATTTAAATATTAAACTGGAATATGAAGTCGGCAAATTTTATTTCAAATTTATTTTCCTTTGAGTCCATGGAAGATTCATTATTTATTTAAATAAAGAATATTTAATTATCGAAAATAAAAATTTAGTATAAAGCGAGAAAAAGAATTTATACTTTTCTAACTCCTTTTTTTTACATAAGGCACAAAAATATTACATTTACTCAGATAAGAATAATAACGGAACCATATTTTTTATAATTCATTAAGAAGACGGATTCACTAAAGACAAAACTCACGGAAAAATTTCCAAAAGACAGTCTATTGCAATCGTCCCTTGATCTGAAGATATGGCGCCTAATGAAAGAGACAGAAGGGAGTTTCCAGCTTAAATGCTATCGGCTAAATCTTAATTAATGAACCTTTTAAATTAATAGAGTCTGTTAACCGCGACTTCGCGAAATGTCACCAAACTCGAGCACAAAATGCAATTAATTTTATAATTGAGTGTGAAAGCAGACTTCACGCTGGCTGTTTATTTGAATTTTAACTTGAATAATGGTCGCCATTGATTCTGATTTTTTTAAAGGTAGGTATTGATTTGTTGAGCATTGTCATTTTATATCACTTGCCTTCTATGAGGGTGATATCATTAAGAAATAAATAAAAGAGAATTTTCTGCTAGAATTACCTTGAAAAGAAGACCCTTTCTGAAAGTAAGGTGCTATTTCTGAGAACATAAAAATTAATTAATATTGTTAATTATAACATTACCTTCTAAAGGAGATCATTTCTGAAAGTAAATCTATATTTATAAAACATAAAGACATATTAATATCATTAATTATAACATTCCCTTCCAAAGAAGAGAGTTTCTGAAAGTAAGCCGCTTATTTTTAGCACATAAAAAATATTAATATTTTTATTTTTAACATTGTTAGGATTTATTTATTTATTTGAACTAATAGTTAATTTTTAGTTTAAGCTTCTTTCATTTCACTCTTCTTTTCACGCATACTTTCCATGCCAGAATGTAAATTAAATAGCGCGAGTTTATTCAGATTAAAGGAGACGTTCTATTTAAGCGAAGGTTTCGCAAGTTGATTTTAGAGCGTGTTTTGCTTGCTTGAGACCACGTTGTTATGATGACTTAATAGGGATTTGATTCTGTGGTGTTGAGTGCTTCTAACCATTAAGCTTGTCCTGCCGGCTTCTACGAGCCAGAGCCTTCCTGCGCGTTTTTTTTTTTTTTTAATTTTATTATTTTTTTATCATGTAAGCCGTTAGGCTAGTGTAATTACATTTAAAACCAAGTACATGGCTTATGTAAACCCAAGTGGGGTCGACTGTCAGTTCTTCTTGATTGAATAAAAGGGCTATTTACAGCCTTCTTCTGACTTTATCTGCTAACTGTTAAAGACCTGGGATAATTCCTCTGCCCCTAAAAGGATCATTCTTTAACTTGTCAAAACCATGATCTTGGCCGGTTAAGTAATGATCCAATCAGAAACCGGATCTTTGGCCGCTTTAGGACCATCAAGATAGCTAATTGTTAAACTAAATATTTTATATGCTAAACGAATCAGAAAGAAATTTTTGTTTCTTACTCTAAAATAAAAATTATTTTAACGGAAATCAGTACTAATCCACTTCTAAATTAGTAATATTTCGCTTTCTCAGATTGTTGCAATTTAACACATACCTTTAATTCAACAGTTATGATATAACGGTCTTTTAATATCATATTCTAAAATTCTTTGTACTGGTTTTTTTTTTTTTTTTTTTTTTTTTTTTTGTTTTGTTTTGCGCAACTGGTTGCATGGAAAAAAGCAATATTCAAATGTTGCCAATGACGTTATTAAAATCGTTCATATTTATTTTGAATCTAACAGTTCAGTGCCCATATGCGTTACTTTTAATTTCTTTATTTTAAACTAGCGGAAGGACCCAATTCCAGTAAAGTTAAATTGAGAGTAATACATCTAACAACACATAGAACAATACCGCTGTAATCTTCCTCTAATAACGATGCAAAAAGTACGATTCATAGTCATACATTTTTCATTCTGATGCGATATGAAACCCACATAAAAATTTCGATAGAAAAATAAATTAACTCTCTCTCATTATATCAGCAACAATGGCACACAGTTTTAAATGAGTTTCGTATTTCTAATCAAATGGTCGTAAAAGCTCAAGTTCCTTCCAATATTTCATCTATATTCAAATTTAGTCGATTAAATGTGGCAAAAAACACTAGTAGCAACACTTTTCGAAGAAAAAGCATTTTTATCTACAACGACCGAGACTGTTGCCATTCGGAAAAATGAGTGCGAAAATTAGCGCTTTCAGAGTTTTTAATTAGTATTTCGGCTGATTAAAGTCGTACGAAGATGGGAATAGTCGAAATGGCTTCCCACGAATTTTTGGAATCGAGAATAATGTATTTAATGTTTGGCAATGCTATTTTTATTTCATCGTAAAACTTTGAAATTTTTTATTAACAAACTCCAGGATTTGAAAGCGAGCAGTGGCAACAACTTTCGAAGTAAAGCAGATTTTCATCTCCAGCTTGTGCGACTGTTGCCACTCGGGAAAATGAAGTCGAAAATCATCGTTTTTTCGAGTTTTTAATTAATATTTCTGATTTTAGCAATTTTTTTTTAGAAAAAAGCGGAAGTCGACCTTTTCCAGGACCCAGGGAAAAAAATCGTAGAAACTTTAGTGACGATAGTTATAGTAGTGACTGAATTATTTGAGGATAAACACGCAGATTTTCTTCTTTATATATATAGATGATTAAATTTATATTAAAATGTTTCCATACTTAGATTAAAATATTTAAAAACAAAAAGTTGCTTTTCATGGAAGGGTTTAATCAGAAAGTACCGTTTTTACTTCCTTGTACGAGGTAAAAAGGAAGTATTGTAATCGCGAAAAGTTTCAGGCAGCATATTTCAACGAAAATATCCCATTTTGACCTCTTTCAAATGCAATTTAACTACGTATTTCCGTGATATCTGTATGTAAGGACAGAATAAAACACTCTTTTCCTCCAAAAAAATTATAAAACTGCTTTAAAATAAATTCTGAAGAGAATTTTTCGTGGCGTCTGTACGAACGTACGTACGTACGTACGTACGTGCGTAAGTACGTATCTCGCAGAACTCAAACACGATAGCCTCAGAACGTTGAAATTGTGTATATAGGACTGCTATAACATGTAGATGTGCATTTCGTATTTTGGTTGCAATCGGCTGCACCAAACGTATATAAATATATTTATATATATATCCACTGTGTTACCCGGCTCAGTGATCTCACTTTCTTTACTCTTATATGTTTGTAAATTGCACATTTTTTGCTTTAAAAATGATTGAATTATGTTGTTTTTATCTTGCGGTTAAGGGTTTTATGCCTTTCGTAATTCTGGAAGCAATATTTGTACAATTATCAACAATTTAAAAGCTGTTTAAGTGCTTTTAAGTTTTAAATAACATGGCGGACATATTTGTTTACATTTGAAACAGCAGAATTGTAGATTTGTTGCCAATCTAGAGAGACTAAGCTTCGCAACACAAAAATAACGCCTTCATTTATTATTGCGAATTAAATCATGCTTAATCCTCTCTGAAATGTTTTCGAGGAAATAAGTGTTTAAGATTTCTTCGTACTTTTTAATGCAGATATTTTGAGTTTTTATGTATTTTTGCCTTGTCGCGAAGTGAGAACTGAATTAATACTAAATCGTCTGAGAAATACTTAATCGTCTGTGAAAAACTGTTTCTTTTCTGTTTTGCTTGCTTAATTTCTTTCATACATCGTTTTAGCTTTATTATAGCATTTGAATAGAACATGTGGCAACGATAATTCTTCAAATGATATAAATTTTGTGCAATCAGACTGTCGTTATAGTAAACAAATATATTGAATTTTAAAGAGTGCATTTATTCTATTGTGGTTTATGCGCTGTCGACGAAGTAGATTTAATTCAATCCAACCAATTTAAATGAAATTCAAGAAAAAATGCGTATAATTTAATATTCCGTACAAGGAAGTCATGTGGTGTACACATCAGATTTTTTCCTTTACTTATTATATGGTATTTCATCAGTTATGATACTAAAGTACAGATAAAATGTACTTTAATATCATAACTGATGAAATACCATATGATAAGCCCCGCAAATTTTAAATTTTTTTGTCATGATATGGAAGCATCTTGTATTTCAAACCAAAAAAATATTTTTGAAATAATAATGCTAGAGGAGTATCATTTTAGATCTGTAGAAATAAAAGAAATTAATTTAAGTGCATGATAAATTAATTTTCTGAATAGTGTTAGAAATTTTTAAAAAAATCTAGAGTTATTTAAGATGCTGTTTAAGATATGTCGCGAAAGAAATTGCCAGAAAATGCGGTAGGTGGTTTAAATTAAGGAGATTTGACTTCTTTCGTTATTCTGTTCTTCTACGACGAACTCGCGAATGTTATTACGTGACTGGTGTTAACTAGGTTTCTTGAGACCAAATGTGCATTTAAATTTCAACAACAATATAAATATTCTGAATAAATACGTGTATCACAGAGAAAGATATGCGTTATTTTTTGCACTATACTTGGGTAGGTCAACATTTTATTGTTTTAGGATATTGAGGTATACCAAAATCAAATCTTAATATTCTCTTCTATTCGGGTTATTGTCCGTCTCAACGCAAAGACGATAGAAGTCAAATTTAAATTACCTCGTCTTTCTGGGCTATTGCGCTGGCAATTCAAAGATAAATAAATATGTATTTTTACATAATTTATTAAAACTTTCCAAACTTGCAGTTTCTGATTTCGGGATTAAATACAGATGAAATGAATTACTCAAGTAACTAATAATTATTTTTGCTTTATAGTTGACCATATTCGAGATGTTTGCTTTTAACTACTGATCACATTGAACCATTTAACCGAGTAAGATTAAAATTCCGAAATTTATTGGTTTCATCCTCCTAATGATTGGCAGAAGAAACTTTTACGTAATCTAACTTTGTTTTAGTGAACAGCAAAGGGACAGACTAAAGTCTAGTTGTTATTAATATTACTGAAGATATTTATGATGGATTAAATTTTTATGATACTGTTGAGTGATTAGGTATTTATTTGAAGTAGATAAAAAGGGAAAAAATATATAAAAAATTCGCCCAAAAGGGCGTGTTTTTGACATTTTCTGTGCTACCTGTATTTATTAAATATCATGTTCTTCGCACTTAAACCATAAAATTCAGTTCAACAGCAATATCGAAAATAATTTAAAAATGAGCATATCTTTAGAATTTGCAATACACAGTATAGCACGCTGGAGATAATTTTTTTTTCGTACAGTGTTGCCGTTGCTTGCTTTTAAATCGTTGAGTTTGTTAGTCAAAAATTCATTAACGTTTTACAAAATATGAAATAGATAATAAAACAAATACCAGATTCCAAATTTGGCCTTTCAGATGCCCATATTCGGGTGGAAACGTACGTTATTCAAAATTTGATGGCTCTAGGTACCGTCGTTTTATCACAATGCAAAAAACATACATACATGTATGTAGATTTTTCATTATTTAATTTCTTTAAACAGGGCTCTAATATTTGATGGGGACAATTTCAAACGTGATTCGCCGTTTACAATAATGAACGCAAAATGCCAAAACAAAATTAGTGCATCTGGAAAATTGCTCCTCCCTCTTTGGGCTAAAAATGAGCTTATGCCCTAACCGGGCTTCGAACTCCGAATCTTCTAATTGCTAGTCGGTCGTGTTACAAATTACAATACTAGAAGTTTGGCTTATAATTACTCGACGGGGCATTACTCTCTTTGGTAGATACCATAGTGTGCGTCACTGTAATCAAATTAAAAAAACTGCACTACGATGAACGTCACGGGAAAAAAAAAAAAAAAAAAAAAAAAAAAAAAGAATATATATATATATATATATACACTTATACACTTTAAGTATATATATATATATATATATATACTTAAAACATTGCATGTAGCTTTTTAATCCTTTTTCCCTCAGCTCAAGATACTCGAGTGAGATGCTCTACTTCCTTTGCTTTGGTGCTGGTGCTGTTATTAAATTTTTCTAATTTTAAAGAGGAATTCATAGAAATTAATGTTAAAGATGAAAAATGCCAAAATATTTCTATCTATTACTACTTGAACAAAATAAGTACTTACTTCTTTGATCGTTTTGGAAAGAAGAGTCCTTTATTATGTTAGCGTAATAAAGGAATACAGAGCTTATGTAAAAAATTGTCAAAATGGATTCGAGAGCGGTCAAGAGGAATATTTACTATGAAACACAATACCCGAAATTTTTTCGGATTACAATACTTCCTCTACTCCGTACAATGAAGTATAAGCTAGCTTTCCGTTTGAACAATTGCAAATAACATTTTAAAAATAATTTTAAAGTTTTTATCTTTTTCATTTACTAGGATGTACTAAAAATATAGTCGAAATTTTGCAGCAAAACTATATAAAACTTTTAGAGAAAGGAAATCAAGGCGCAGATAAAAAGAGCACCTTTCATGCTTGTGAAAGCAGATGCTGCAAGCTTTCAATGTGTGAAATCTTCATTATATGACAGACGGGAATACTAATAGTACTTAAAGATTACCTAACCATACCTTGGGTAATAAATTAGACATAAAAGTTTTCATATCAGGTCTGTGATCCTGCTTAAAAGTTCACACACGTGGGACAAGGTGTACATAACCTTCTGACTGCGTGATCTGGAAACAAGAATCACTGTTTCTGTGGAATTCATTAACACCCGAGCTATTGTAGAGGGTGTGGCAAGAAAGAAGTCATCGCCTAAGCTTGTCAAAAAGCGAAAGGGAGTCACATTCAAAACCTTATAATACGCATTGTATGAATTTAAAAGGTTGTTCTTTTCTCTTGTATTTGTTTGGTCTTATTTGAGTGATTCCTTTGAAACTACGAAAATCATTTGTAGATTTTTAATATTATATTTAGACATTTTAGTTTAAATTTTTAAGACATCGCGATAAATTATTCAATAAGTTTATATGTAATTTTGGATATGCTATCAATAATGAATACTAAATTTGAGTAGTAAGTACTATTAGCTAAAATTTATTTATTTATTGTAGCATTATTTAAACAATATTATTGTTATGAGAATGTGTCTGTACAGTATTTGTTTTGTTCTGTTTTAATTGAATACGGAAAATAATTATAAGGTTCGTTAGGTATTTGTTGTTTGGTGATACTTTCAGTTCTTGTCTCTAATACAAGGGCGAGGCATGTCGTATATTTTCCGTCTCATTAAAATAAATAGCTTTATAGGAGACTTTTATTTGGAGTTAATGATATTATCATCCTCATTATCAATGGGAAAATGTCAAATTCCAGATATGCAGAACAAAGGTGGGATTGGATCCAAAACTTTGGAAAACCCTTTTTAACTTTTTACACATTTCAAGATTTTGTATTGATTTGTATTTTGATTTCAAGATTTTGTATTTTGATTAAGTATATGCTAGTCGCAAGTTCATAAATGTTGAATCTAATTCTTTACTCCATTTGCGTAAAAAAAAGAAATTTTCATATCCCGCCACCCGTATGAAATTATAATATGCTATAAAAACTCCTGAACCTTAAAACAAGTAGCCTTGTTTGCCTTCGTATAGGTATCCCGGCAGCTTTGCTGAAAGGTGCTTTCTTTATGATACCGAACTTAAAAGCGAGCCGGCAAGTTCGTGCCTTCATTTCAGAGTACTTTTAGTGTCTTAGCAAAGAACATAGCATGCATGGTGCTGCGTACTATAATTGTGTGTATACAACAGCATAGTTTTTTTAATCTGTAAGTATAATTGTGTTTATATAATTGTGCACAATTGTGTTATATACCGTAGTATAGTGTTTTATTCTGTGTTTTAATACGTTAGTATAATTGTGTTTGCATAATTGTACACCACAACTGTGTTGTATATAGTAGTATAGTGTCTTATTTCGTTTGTACAATTGTGCGCAGTATAAATTCTAATATCTAATGCTTTACAAGCATAGTGTATCTGTTTTTACATTGTGTATCAATTCTGTAAGCATTATGTATATAAAAAGCGCTGCATATCTAATCAAATTAAATAAGTATTGTGTACCTGATATAATGTATTGCATAATGTATTCTCCAGAGTAAAGTTTCATCTGTAATTACTTTATCATCTAATAAAAAAAATTAATATTCTACAGTGTGCCTGCATGCTTTATGTATGTTTATATGCGCATTTTACATGTGATATGTGATCTAAATGTGTCTTTAGTGTAAGTGTATACTATATATTAGCTTAAATATGTTTCATTATAAGTATGTGTTTTACTTGTATAAGTGTGTGCAAACTAGTATCTAATTTCTATTTTTATATAATGGGCTTACATGTTTTATATGTGTTATATATGTGCTTTTATATGTGTTTTACAAGTGTTTTGTATGTATCTTTATATGTGCAAGTGTATGTGCAAGTGTGTGTATGTATATGCTGTAATTAGTGTTTAACAGTGTCTAACAAACCAAGATGTAACAAATCATTCGCCTATCGATCAAAACTAATGTATTTCTAAGACGCCTCTGTATGGCCATGTACAATGACGTAAAATTCTTCAATAAACTCCCGAGGTGGCCTCATGAGGCTGGGAGTTGCTGCCACTAGATAGGGAAGGGCGCGGGATATATGCCTGTTTACCTCTGTTAAACATCAGGCGTCCCCGTCCTCCGTCACCTGTCATCTGTCTTAGCAAAGAATTGCAAACTTGAAACGGTACTGGCACTTTTGTACAAGTTAGCGACTCTTAGCCAAGATTAAGATTCTTACACGGGCATTCTGCCAGTATTGACGAGGGTTGCTTCCCTCAAGATATTGAACTTCATAATAGTGCCGGCCTATTTGTGTTTTTTTCCCGTGTCATCCTTTGCGAGGCTGCCGGGTAACTTGCAAATAGGTGCAGCTGTCCGGTTGGACCAACCTTAACAGCCCCCTTTGCCAATATCTTCCGAGTATGAAAGTCTAGCTTTGCAATTTTAATACAGTCTGACTGAGGAAAAGCCATTGTCTATGCTTGGAACTGTCATAAAGGAGTCATTTCTCCAGTCCAGTCACCATACGAGCAAGATATGTTTCTGCGTTACGCTGCTGCAACAAGAAATTACTGGGTGATTGAAAGATAAGCTCTGTTTTTCTTTCTGACAGAATGCGTCGAACCCAAACACCTTTTATGTTATCTTTACCAATCTGCTTCAGATGTTCTTAAATAGTCGTTCAAGAAGTGTTAAGTTTATCCGATAACTCTTTGACCGTTTGAAAAGGATTTGCTTCCACTACTACCCGTACAAAATGAAGAGCGATTGCTTTTTCTGAACAAGGAGAATCACATAAATGAAACGTGAATTTAACAAACCATTTTTGGCATTTAAATATATCTACTGCGACTGGATAAGCATTACAAATATTTTTATAGCTTTTGTTGCATTACTATAGTTCTGAAACTTGAATGACATGCACTGTAACAGCTTTAAATAGTATTAAAATCTTGTAGTTTAAATAATTTAAATAGATGAACATTAAGGTATTTGTGAACGGCAATATTTGAAACCCGACTCGAGTGCCACGTGCGACTCTCGCACGAAGAATGTAATTTATTTTTAAGTGTTAGAATATTGTTACGAATTTGCTATTTAAAAAGCTAATGTTAGTTCAATTATAAATTAAATGGTTTTATTTCTCGCGCAGTGCAGCGCGTGACGAATATTAAAAGAAAGCTAAGCCGGAAAAATTAAAAATACAAGAGCGCGTGCGTTAAATAAATAAATATCTCTTTTTGATTTCGAGAAAGTACTGGAAAATTCTAGCGCGTGATTTTAAAATCTTATAAAAGTAGGAAAACATCTCAGTTCGTAGTAGTTGCTTGCTTAGTTTGTTGTTGTTTAGAAAACTGCTCTTGTTGATTGTAGCGAATTCGCGGATTAGTGTTCTTTAGCTGTTTTGAATTACGTTCTATTGGATATTTGAGTAGTTTAAAGATAACTACTGTGAGATATTGTAATACTGCATGATAATTTGAGAAAATTTAAGCATTTTTGTTGTGATAATAATAAATTTTTGTTCATTTTTCATCGGACTTGTGCATTCATTTCATAACGAACCCGTACGCACGCAACAATATGTTTTCTTTTCTTGTTTGTATGTCGCCATTTTTTTTAGTGTTAAATAAAAGTTATTGTTGTGTTCCATCATTGGAGTTGCTTCATATCGCCAAAGTATATGTCACTCTTAGTATTACAGCACTTAAGTATTACAGCACTTAAGTATATGTAACTCTTCTTGTTTTAGGCCCAGGCTTCAGGGTTGTCATAAAAATGAAACTGGTATGTAAAACAAAACGTTACTTTCATTTGCATAGCTTCGGTTTACTCAAAATGTCTTGCGCAACTTCGGCTTACTTAGTCAACTGAACAGTATGAAACAAATACTAGTACTGGCAAATACGAAGTTAAAACTTTCTGGTGTCCCCCAGATATACTCTAAATTTGTCCTTAGATATTCTTACGTGATTACAACATTTATCATCGTTTAAAAATATATATATGCCATATGTATAGTATATATACGCCAAAAAATATACACCAAATTCACCCCGTTTAAAAAATTGTAATAATTAATTTATCATTAAATAGCAGTACAAATGGGGCATTTTAGCCTTTTCTTATACAGTCAAATCTCACTATAGCGAACCCGACCTATGTATGAATCCTTGCATATAAAGAACGAACTTTTTAGTCCCGTCCAGTTTTCCATAAACTCAATTTTAATTTATAAGGTTGTAGCAAACTTTCAGATGTATAAAAAATGGGCCTAAGTAATTTTGTGGATATCTAGAGGAAAATGTTTTGTATTTTTTAAACTTTTATACAGAACTTCTTCAACTTTTAATCGAAAAATTCATTAATCAATTTTTACACTATTTTGTGAGAGGATCAACATTTTCTCATGAGATCGGTTACAGCGATCTACCCGATATAGCGAACCAAATTTCCGGTCCATTGAAGTTCATTATAGTGGGCTAGAATATAGTTTCATTAATGAAGTACCAATAGAAAACGCATATATTTTCATAAATGTAATAATAAAACATTTTAGCATCTAATGACCACACCTCAAGCTTAATCCCGAAAAACTAAGTTAAATAAAACGATCACAACTATGCTCAGTTTCCTCGTTATAATCATAAAACTACCACAAATGGCCTGAAAACGAATGGAAACTGTTTCCTATAGTGAATAAATGATGTTGATCATGAGTCATTAGAATGAAATGACACTAAAACGACTATCGTGCGTACAGTTCACATTATTAGGGCCTTGGCCTTTGTTTGGGTGTCTACTTTATGACAAAAATTAAATATTTAATTTGCAATTCGAACTAAACAACACGCAAATAGGGAATTCGTATATTAACGTCTCACGCAAAATATCCGTTTGGATAAGAGATAAAAGTCTAACAACCTCTCTGGAACTATCAAGTTCGACTTGTGGTAAAACATTATCAAATTTCTAGTCATTCGGTAGACAGATGTGGCAGGCAGATGTGGAATTCTACAGAAACTAAATAAGTAAACTAAATAAATATATTTACTTTTCATTCATTATCAGACGTAAAATTTGTATTTTGTCCAAATTTCGGGCCAAAATGTGTTTCAGCCGCATTTCGTTTATAATACGCTCATTTTACAAAATGTGATGATTATAACCGAAGTTTTTAATACAAAGTTAATTAGTTTATATAAATAAAAAAATAAGGTTATAAGTAAGAGAGAATTCGCGTTTTGCAGAGCAGAGCATGATTAATGCAACAAAACAGAAAGCTAGGAATAATCTGAAAAGATTCATATTGGGAGGGTTTGTTAAGGTTTCTTATACTCTCGCTGAACTCGTAGTTTATTAGTCAACTTCTGGACTCAGTCCAGCTAACATAATTATTATTATTATTGCTTTTTTAACTGTCTTCGTATTTATGCCATATAAAATTCAACCCCGAAATCACAAAATATTTTAAAACAGGATATCTTCCGAATTCTCAATAGAATGTTAAGTGTTGCCGAATATTTTTTTTATATTTGCTATATTATTTCTTTAAAAATAATACATGGCGAAAAGATGTGGTTGCAGTATCCTTTTATTTGTGTTTCCATACATTTATTTTTATATTTCCCGCATTATTTTTAAAAATACTACATGGCGATAATATTTGGTGGCAACATTCTTTTATATAAAAATGATATGGCCAAAAAAAGTGAGGATCGGGAATAATCGAAATGTCGCTAAAAACTTCTCAGATTTATGCTATACTATAAACAGAATTCAAAGAACTTATGTTATAAATTTTTATTTATCAGATTTATCCCTTTGCAGCAGGAAGAGTTATCAGATAGGTAGATTACTACCAAAGGTTCACAGAAAAGGATGAAAATTTTGTCACAATATCTTATTTGGGGGAAAAGAAATCATGACTTGAAATATTTTTGTTGTTATTTCGAAAGGCTCAGAATTTCCAACTTCATGCAGTTGTCGGGAAAGGCCCATGGCTCATACAGATGATAGAATTACGTCCACGAGAAAGAAAAAAAATTCCATTCTAATTTTAATTTACAACACATCAGAAGACGATTCCTCGGGTTTTGCACTTCTATTCGCTTGCCATTAAATATTCCAAAAGGAATTTGGCTTGTCCGTGCACTACAGACACTATGCATTTACAAGAATCCAAGCGTTCTATGGCATTCGAAAGCCGCGCCCAACGGCAGCTAGTATCACTAACCACTTACCATTGATCAGGATGGTTAGTTTGAAATGCTGAATAATTTTCTGCCTTGAAAAGAAATTATAACGTGAAATGCTTTATTTTCAGATTTATGTTATTAAGAACTTAATTATTTGGGTTATAAACTAACTTATAAATGTTTTCTTCCTTCTTCTACTAAAGATTCGATAATTTCTTCCTGAGATAGATTTAAGCCTTTCTTTATTATTATCCTTTCTATCCGCAGTTCTGTTTTTTTATTTATAACAGAAATCATTACAGGCGAAAAAGGGTTCCTATGAAAAATTATGAAATGACATAAAAATCTCTTAAAAATAACTTCTGAAATTCAAACCTCTGCCCATATAAGATATTATTACAGAGATATGAGATATTGATAGAGGCCAGTGGCAACAACCCCCTTCCTCCCCATAGTAAGAGAGTACTACGAGAAATAAAAGTTGTATGCTTAAAATTATTAATGTAAATTAATTACATATGTTGATGTTTGAATTTGAGTATATGAAACTTCATAAATTAGGTTCAATTATCTCGCCTCATCGAATAAATTGTCTTAAGTCAGCAATATTCGTGCCGTTTTCATACTATATTCATCTTTTAAAGTTCAATACAAGGCAACATAAATTTCGATTTGAAATATTCCCCGACTGCATATTTCTTAGTATATAGACATCTGTCTCGCAATCGAAGGAAAGGATTTTAAGCACGAAGCAGTATGATTCCAATAGTATTTTTCATTGTGGCGCGTGATCTGCCATACTTAAAGCAAGATGGATGAAAATTGTAAAGCACTGAGAATTTCTTGCAAAAATTTCTGACGCGAAATTAGATCAAATGTAAACAAGTGCGAAGGAAAAGAATACAAATACATGCTGGAAAGTGTGAACAACAGTTTTCAAATATTCAACGTCACGATTGTTTCCATCCCCGTGGTAAAAGACCATTGTTCCGTGTACTAAGCCCCATCCTCGGTTGCAGTACCGATATATATTTACTGACTATGCGTTCACCTTTAGTATGAAAGTTTTAGTGGGTATGTTGGCGTTCAGGCATGTGTTCGTCGGAAAGTATTTAACAGAATCTATGATAAGTGAACATGCATTCATACACCCAAGTAACAAATCAGAGGTTACTGATAACATAACCTCCGTTGGTAAAACGGTTAGAAGAGGCAGGATAGCATGCCATGATTTCGGATACGTATTCCTCGTAACATGTGAACTTAACACGAAGTTCACACGTTACGAGGAATACGTATCTTCCTCTGAGGGTACATTGGTCTCTCTACTGTCTATAACTGGGCTACGTTCTTGGACACTGGATGGAGACACCAGTATCTTACTATCACGGTTAGGCAGATATGGTTCCATGCTTCCCACTATATGTATCGCAATACTTACGGATAATTTGACATCGTTGTTACTGTAACCGCGAAGGCGGGTTGGACTCAATAAGTTAATGCGCTAGAATTCCGTATGCATTGCTGTGAAGAAGTGCACTAGCGTAGATGCGCGGAGTATAATACAGAAATCTTGACCATATTGAGAGAGAATGTTCATGGTATTGTTTGTCTTGCTTAGAGAACTTTTTCTTTTAACATGTATCTATAGTACGTTTGCTAATTTGTATTAGAGGGATGTAGATGATGACTTGATGTTAACAGAACATGTGATTAGGTAATTCTCGAGTATCTGCACATGTATTAGTCTCCGTGGGTGATGGTGAACCTGCAAAAGTATTCTGAAAATAGTCCACAACTCATTGTGTTACTGCTTAGCAGCGGCATAGATATGGTCTTTTCCAGATTGACGTTTGGTAAATTGTTGAATGCCGTACGGTCTTGTTCAGGCGGAAATGAGATATTGAAATGGACATTTGGGGACGGCTAGGAGGTAGTCATTAGATAATAGCCATTCCGGGTGAATGCCTAATCTGTAAATGCCCTGTTATTCAAGAAGAAAAAGCGTTGCTTATGTTTCAACAGTTAAAGATTCATAAAGATTCATTACAAGTTAGTGGAAAGAATATGATTTTATAATTCGTTTTTTTATCTTTTCTTTAGGAAATGTAATTCATATTGTCCTTCGCAAGATTATTTACCACACATCCACACCCAAATAAAAAGGTCTATGAAGATCTATATACAGTATACGAAATCGATCGACATTAAACCAATATTTTAATTTTTAGTGACTTAAATTCTGGCGGTTTTTGTGAAATGAAGGAATCACAATCTTGTATAAATTATTAACAATTCTCTCAGGGAAAGGAGGAAAAAAAGAAAAGAAAGAAAAGGAGAAAGTGAATAAAGAAATTTCCTTCCCTGGAAGTGCTCGGTAAACTCATTAGATTTTTCGCGATGCAAAAGTAAAGATTTGATGACTGTGAATAGGAGAATAGCGATGGAAAAGTGCTTCTACGGTGGAAGAATCTTCGATCGAAATTCAGACTTAAATCCGTGGTTGTTTTTACACTGAGGAAAAGGGACAAAAAGTAACTGCAAATTCATATTTTTCTGAAGCAAAAAAAAGACATTTCTTATTCAGAGAGCGTTTTATTATTATTAGCATATTTATACATTTACTCTTCATTTACTTCTTATTAGATTATAAATAAGTCCACATATTCAGTTTTGAAAGTGTTTATATAATATGCAGTGTTTCAAAAAAGAATGAAAGACCAAATGATTTTCAACAGGTAGTTCCAGTTTAAGATATAAAACCAGAAGTTTCCAGACTGAACTTTGGAGATGTTGGCTATGTGAAAAATCACTAAGTATCTGCGATTGACACGAATAGCTCTGATTTGCAACGACGTCCAGGGCTATAGCTTGGATTGAAAGCTCTTTGGAGCTTTAAATGAGTGGCTATGATAACTGAGGACACTATTGATCTCTGTTATTAAGTAATGAAGATTCTACGTGTATGTATGCATACAGGTTATTAATGTGTGTATGTATGTGTGTGTGTGATACGTGCGTGAATGCATGCCTATCTATCTGTCTGTATCATTATTAGTCCAAAGGGGTTTTGTCCCTGAAGGATTATTGTTTTCGTTTTGCGATTTTGCGTTGAATCACTATAAATGTCCGTTTCACTTTTCAAACTTTTGCTACCAAATGTTAGAGTCCTGCATTATATTTGAAGAAATTAAATATTGGAAAATCTGCATAAATGTATGTATATTTCTCGCATTGTCATAAAACAACGGTACATAGAGCCATCAAATTTTGAATGACGCAATCCTACTGCGAATATTTGCATGTGGAAGCCCAAATTTGAAATTCGTTTTATTATCGATTTCATATTTTGTAAAACTTTTAACGAACTTTTGATTAACAAACTCAAGGATTTTAAAGCGAACAATGGCAACGTTGTACAGAAAAAGATTTTTATCTCCAGTGCTTAAGACTGTGTATCGGAAATTCTAAAGATAGGCTCATTTTAAAATTATTTTGCGACATTGCTATTGAACTGAAATTTATGGTTTAAGTGCGAAGAACATTATATTTAATAAATAAAGGTAACACACAAAACATTAAAAAAACGCCTCTTTGGACGTAATTTAAAATCTGAAAACTTTCAGATTTTGTTTGTTTGTTCCTCGCATTATAGAAAAAGTTACGGCACCTAGAGCTACTAAGTTTTATATTTTCATTCGAATTTTTTTGAAAATCTGTGTGCATGTATGCAAGCGTGTCTGCATGCACTGTGGAAAAATGGTTGCACTAAGTCAACAGGTTTTCAACACGCACAGTCTTCCACCCAAATAAGAGCAATTCGAAGCCCGAAATTTGAATTTGCTTCTTTATTTAGTTCATATTTTGTGTGAATTAAATGAATTTTTGCTAAAAGATTGGCTGACTTAAAAGCACTGTGCTGTCGCTGCTCGAAATAAAACATTTTCTGTGCGCAAGTGTGTTGCAGCTAGGCAAAAATATTTATCTTCCAAATTTAATCAATAAATTTTATTTAAACGCAATGTGTTGCAGCTGCCGGAAATAAAATACTTTTATTTTCCAAGCGTCGATGTGTTGCCATTCGACAATGCCGAAATAATGCCACTACTCAAAACGATAGACTATAGTGTCAACAGAATTGTACCGTCGACAATAAGAGCCACTGGAAATAGCTATTCAAAAGAAACAGCCGTAAAGTGTCAACAAAAAGGGTATCGTACATCGCCCTGACGACGTCAGACCGTGTTCTTCTCAATTTGGACCTTCAAAAGTTTAGCACATTTTAAACACCTCAATACATATACTGTATTTATTGGAAAATAATTGCCCTTGTTTTTTCGGTATTGGTTTAGTAATTTACCATGGCAGTATTCGCTTTGGGGATACAACAACACGAACCAATTAATACGGCCAGAAAGGGAAGACTATGCTGTCCCAGACGGTTGTGGCTTAGGCCATTCGAATGTGTTGGTGCGTTGGCCAAAAACACGGAGTCTAGTTTGCCTCCTGGCAGGTAGCCCGAGGTTTCACGAGTGCCTGGTAGCCCGATTGGGCCTTGGGGGTTGAAAGAGAAAATTCTAAAAAGTCTACTTTGCAGGACCGAAGCAAAGAATATGTATTGTTCGTGGATGTTCTTTGAACGAAGTCCCCGTTGGTTTTATTCCTCTTTTGGGGTTTTCCTGTGGACATCGCCCGGCCCTCCCGTCTAACACGGAGGTTATTCACGGGGTATCTCTTTAATTACACTGAGTTGCAGGAAAGGTTAAATAAAATTTACTTGACTTACTTGACTTATCATACAAGCCGGAACTGCTGCAGTGTTTTAATACTAAATACACAACAGAGAAAATTACCGAAATCTTTTCCGCAGAATTTCCGAAAGACAAAATAAATATTCACCTACAGTTTTTTTTTTTTTTTCTTAGAACTTATCCTAAAATGTAAGGAAGGTCTTATTTTCCAAGGAGATTTATTTTTGTGTAAATAGGGTATGTATAGACATATAGTTTCACAGATCCTATTACTCGACAAAGTCTGAAGAGCACAATTTGCCCAACTAAAAGCAGGTAACGTTCATGTACAATTCAAAGCTGTTCTTATACATAATGTAATTGAATACTGTCTTTTCCTCAGCATCGATCGATAAGGATCATTTTCGCTATTCAACGAAATTAAATAAACGTATTATTCCAAGACTTCAAAACTCATTTGCTTGAAAGGTATGGAATTTGAAAGACATTGTCCATTAAAGGAAACATGATTATGTTGAGCACATAAAAAGAAAGCGAGGGAGATAGAGCCAAATTTTTGCAGTGTTTCGGGAAGGTTTCCATAAAAAAATCGCATTAAAAAGGGAAGTTATGGCTACAGCGTGAAATTTTGATGTTTATCTGCCTTGTTATTTTAGCTGCTCTTGAACTGGGGGTTGATTATTCGTAATGCGTAGCAGAACGGATGCTATTATCTCAACTTCAACCGTTAACTCAGAAATTTAATGGAAGAGGAACTCAGACAATATTTGAACGCTGTAAATTACTTCATTAAAGTGGAGACGAAGTTTGCATGCTGAATCATTTCGTTCATTTAATCATCATTACAGTGACTCAATTACGGACGCTGTGCATGCAGATGCGTTTATCATTATCTCAAATTACAAATGCCTAAAATCAAAGCAATTGTAATTCCGCACTTGGAACAGCACATAAAGTTATTTCGTTTGTCACTCATCTTATTCTTTTGTCGTCAAGTTCTCCAGTTGGAAATATTTATGAACCTTTATTTAAATTTATTCTTTTTAAGATTTTAAATAGGAACTTATTTATATCAATTACTACTTGAGTAGAAATAATTTGAAAAATTATTTAATTTTGCTAAATTAATTACTTAATATTTATTCCAGTTAAGTTTCATGAGAATTAAAATTTCTTGACGTATGAAACATAAACGTCAAAAAAAAACTGAGCTATAAATTGAAACAAATAAATTAAGAATTAAAATATTAATTAAATAAAGCGTTTAAGTGATTACTCCATTATTGTTTAGTAAAATTCTAAAGAACAGGTTTATGGGTGTACTTGGCAAGTGAATTTAGAAGTGAAACGCTGTGAGTGAAATAGGTGTGGGTGTTTCCGAACTGGAACATGCCCCCGCCCTCTAAGCAAAACTGCAATATAAGTGCAGTCATCCGGATAAAAGTTATCTGAATCGTTTGTTCTTCTCTGTAAGTCAGGTAAAATTAAGATTGCGGTTAATTTTTTATGAACTCCAGATTTTAGTTCAAAGTTGCTTTCTTTTGAGTTTCATCTTCTGAGAGCCTTTCTGAGAGTTTGGTCTTCTTTGGTAACATAAAATTAGACCAAAACTCTAAAAGACAATCTGTGAGTTATCACTATGTCTTGTAAATTCCACGAACACGGGAAAAGGTGTAAAGGCCCTTTTTATTAACTCAAATAAAGTTTAACAATCAGCACCAACTCGTGCTGACAGAAGCCAATAATTATGGCTTAAATAAAAGGTAATGGATGAACTAAAACTAATGAAAATAAGGTATAGCTTAAAGGCTTCACAAATTCTAATAACGCGCAAGCTGGCTCTGACCGAAGTCGGCGTGAACAAGTTTGATGGCAGAAATAACCCAACGCGCAGAATACTAATTGCAAAAGAATCAAATCTAACAACTTGGCCTTTAAAGCAGACAGAACATGCTCTGATTCTATCCTCTAAAACCTTCATTTAAGCAGTCTCTTCTTTCTAGCTAATTTAAATATCGCGCGAGCTACAAATTGACATTCCGACAGGGAAATAAAAATGAGATTGATAAGAAAGAATATTAACATAAAATAACTGATTAAGAAAGTTAAATGATCCACGGTGAATAATACAAGGTTTTGGTAATTAACGCTACGGGCAATGTGAATGCGAGCTAGTTTCTCTGAAAAGACATACTGACTTTAAGTAAATACTTCGAATGTGTTACCTAACTTCATTTTTAATTCGACTTCAAACTGTTCATTCTAGACTTACCCCGTCTATACTTGGTGCGTGTACAGAATGTTCTGCTTTGCGGCACAGCTGTATTTATTCAGTACATTTTAATTATTTGTCCTACTTTTAATTCGCCCAAACTACCGCATTTTATGCATATGGATACATCTATCTTTTATTTTCTTAAATATAGAAAATTTGTTATTAGTTATAACGGTCATAGATGCTTATTTGAATATACAACCAAACTTTATCTCGTACCATTTTACAATTTTAAACTAATAGATAATTTTTTGTTGTTGTTGAAAGAAATAATTTTAACTGTGTTCCATTTTTTGCCATACTCTCGTTATTTTAGCCGTTTAGTTCAGTATTATAACTGCGTTATGCTGGTACTGTATATAGCATTCTGTTTCTTAATTTTCAGTACCTCCTTCTTTTCTTTCAATAATTGATATTTTGAAACTTCGCAGTACAGCCAATCTGGCATTGAATCCAAAAAAAAAAAAAAAAAAAAAAAAAAAAAAAAAAAATGTTTCGCGCAGTACCAGCCTGGCTTTTAAGCCAGAAAAATTCAACCAACCAATCGTTAATTTATTTTTAAATTGTTATTATCTGCTTTTTTTCTTAGTATCGAAAAGTTATTCTAAAATTTTAGCTTAATTTCAGTTGAAAATAATCACGTAATGTGTTCTGATTTGATACAATGAATGTAATTTTGAGCAATGAAAATAAAAGTAAAATTATGAACATTTAATTTCCGATTTAACGGGAAAGAATTAACAAGGCTGCCTATTAAATGGATACTGTCAAAAAAGGTTAAATTTGTCTTCTGCACAAAAGAAAATTACTATCACAAATAATCAGAATAAAGCAAAATTTCTACAGGAAATACAAAAAAGAAGAAAAAAATGGTAGGATAACAGGACTGACAGGAGATGATATGACATTATTTAGCTTAATTTCGTGTTGGTCGGAGACTTATACTTCCATTTACAAAATTTTCCAAACTTTACAAAATTTAATATTTAGGCATAGTTTGAGTCGGGGAATCGAAATACGGAAAGAATCGTTATGCCATTTCAGAAGAAGTCTGAGTTTTTGTCGAAATATTTATGTTAGAACAATTGTTGCATATAAATCTCATATGTACTCTAAGCCGCGCTTTCGAGGCATGAAAATTCAGATTAAATTTCTTCAATCGGCCGAATAGAACGGTAAATATAGAACTGTCTTTTTGGGGGAGGGGAGGGGCAGATTGTACATGTCTACGACCAGTAGTTACTAAAATAAAGGCTCGGTGACGACTTTCGTGGATGCGATGGGTAAACGTCATTATCAAATCATTCATTAAAAATTACTAAATCACAAAGCAAATTAAGTGTACAGTCATTAATTTTCTGCTTTCAGTTAACTATCAAAATGCAAGAATAATATGAAAAAAACATTTTTTTGTTTTGTTTTGAAAACATCCTCCTTGTTTTGGAAACTGATTTAATTTTCATAAGCAAATAAGCATATTCTCCGAAGTAAACTGTTAAAAAATACAGGTAAATTCTTAACAGTATTTTTCTGTTAATTATAATAAAGGCTGTCTCTTTCGGGTGTTTTTTAACTGCTGTCGCATTAAGCGAGATTTTTGATTAACTATGGATTAATCGTCCTCGATTAATCGGCAGTACACTGCATCTAGTTTTAAGGTGAGTGTGCACGTAAATAAAAATTAATTACATTATATCAGTTTATTTAAAGTTGAATTATTCGTGTGATTAGGCAAATAAAAGACAATTTCATTGTTTAACTTTGTCGTTAAAAGTGAGTTTTGAATTTCCTTTAACGACAATTTTAATAATAATGTTACGTTATTTTCTGACACCAGTTGTTACGTTATTTTCTTTCTTCACGTTCGTACGGGGTTAGTGAGGATTTGGAATGAATAACGACGACACTTCATGATGAAGTATCGAAACACACTTTATTTAGCCAATACTAATCAGGACAGCTCCACAGTCACTTTTACAGTCGTCGAAGATCTACAATAAACACTCTGGAAGAATCAGCGACACAGCCTTCACACTGTCAGGCAATAACGTTGAAGACAGCTTCACTGCAAAGCACCAGAGTCCAGATCCCGACTCTGCTGGGTCGTTCTCGGAGACTCTCCACGCTACAACGCTACGTACTCTCGAGACTCTCCACGCTACAACTCGCGATGCACTCGACGACACACAGAGCACAGCTCCCGACTTTTCGGTTCAGTCGTTCCAGGAACTCAACACGCTCTCTCGATGATGCACTAACCGCGATACACTATGAGACTCCTTTGGTACACTCGACGACCCACTCGGCACTCGCTGCCCGGCTGTCAACTTGATCGACTCCGCACGGACTGACTAACTTGAGACGCACTAACTCGCACTCTAGACGACGCACACTCTAACTGACTGCGGGCCAGTAGGGTTTATATAGCTTTCGGCTTGTGTTCGAGAACATTCTGGACTAAACCGGTAAGAATTCGTTCCAGAAAGTTCTCAATCCGTCCATGGCATATTTTGTCGCCAAATGGACGATTTTTCGCCAAATGTCGCAACCTTGTTTTCCCTTGCCATTTTATGGAAACCCTAAACCTGCTTTGCGGGGAAGCTATCTCACCGCCCCTGTACATTTCGTAAAAATAATAAATTAGCTATGCAATGTTTATTAATTTATATCAAATTCTAGCCTCTGTTTACCTTACTGTTAAGAGAGTCTTACGCTTCGCATTTCCTTTTCCCCTGTAGATGGTGTTATTAAGGGTTTGTGTTTTCTATTATGCAAGCAGGATTTTTTGTGGATTGTATTTTCTATTATGCAGCCAGGATTTTTTGTGGAAGGATTTTTTGTGTTGTTACCTGAGCATATGTTTCCGTTTTTTTTTCACTTTTAGACTTGCAGTTGATCAAGATGATACTGTTTGAATTTCAAAATTACAATGCTTAACGTTTTACTATCAAATTTTAGTTACATCTCACCAATTCCTCCAATTTTCTCCTGTTACGGATAAAATGTCTTTAAAATGTGTTTTGTCTTCTACACCCTTTTTATACTGCTGTTGTGTTTAAACAAAAGCAACTAACCCTGTTTATAACCAGTAAAAATAACTATAACCTTCGTTCGAGTGCAGGTAAAACCGAAATTTCCAATCTCCCCCGTGGCCGAGCAGTAAAATCATTAAATATTAACTATGATTCTTTGTAACAAGATAACAAGCATTTCAGGGGTATTTGTTTTCCACCGGGTTGTCTCATAATCATAGTAACGACAGCTGCAACAAACAAATGTGTTCTTTGGTGTTTTTTTTTTTTTTACTACACGTCTTTTCCGCTTAGCGTGTTTTGATTCGCGAGAAGCATACGAATGAAGTCTGATTTCAACTGTAGTCTCAGATGAGATAGAGAAAAAGGGCTGATCGATGATGAGACACGCATTACACGCAGATGGGGAGGGTTGGAAAGGCCTTGGAGTGTCTATTTTAAAGTAAGAGGCATCCGGGTATTAGGCAATAATAGGGCCTCCGACTTTAAATTTCGGCAAGCGGTTTGACTGTTTATCACTTTTTGAGGGTTTGTTTTCCTGTGTAATATGGATAAAAGCCAGTTTACTTTAACGTCTTACATGAAAACATACCGTCTTAAGCAGATAGCCATCTGTTCTTGTGATCTAAATTATCCAATGCAATCATCCAGTCTGAAACTTTCAAGCTATCAGGAGGTATATTCGTTCAATTTTCTTTTATCTATCTGATCTTTTAATTCTTAATACGCGTAAGGCTTTCATATTTCACTTAATCTGAGGCAAGAATTATCGAGAGAATAGTGTAATTACTTTGATATTCATTTACATAAAACAGTTAGAGGCAATATCTTCCACATTAAATCATTCATTTACTTAAAACAGTTTGAGGCAATCATTAAATCGTTTTTATTATACGATAGTTAAGATATATCACGAGCACATACATAATAATCTACGCATTCCTGTACCAGAAGTTACAAAAGTTCTGGTCCACATTGTCCTCCTTCACAGGAAGAAAACACTCTGTAGAATGCTCAGAAGAAGCATTAATCAGTAAATTGACAAAAAATAAAACATGGTTGCGCGTACGACATTGATGGATGACTACCAGTTTCATCAACAGCTCTTTAGGAAAACATCATTATAAAGGATTTCTTTCGAGACTGATCTTACAATACTTTTTCTAGTGGCACTACGAATTAAATTTACTGTTCTAGCAAACAAAGTCTACATAATTTAGATTATTTTCCGAAAATTAAATACACGGACAAAATTCTGAGATTCAGAATATTTATTCATTGGCTTCATTGGCTGAAACTTATTTTTATTGTAGAAAGAAGAATGCAAATATCATATAATATGACCGATTAGGTCTTTACAAATATACAAGTTAGATGACGGCTGAAGATAAGGCTTTTCTGAAGCCTTTGGATAGTTTAGTTTAATCCTTGATGGGAATTTGTTTCCAAAATAATTCTAATTATTTTTTGATTAGATAAGAAGAATACGACTGGCTCGAAGAAGACAACTGAATAATTTTTAACGGTGTAATACTAACGGCAGGTTTCAAATAGGAAATATATTCGACATATGTTCCTTTTGTTTTACTCATGCAAACATGTAATTTATCGCCATGGAAACAATATCAAACGAGTGGATCTACTGCCTGGAGACTCACTCATAGTCTTGAAAACCCTATACTTTGACGATAAGTATGTGGCTTTATTAGCTAAGCGTGCTCAACGAGAGACTATGCCAACTCTAAGCGAGATGGTCGCAATAACAATTGAAATGCCAATGCTACTGCTATTCTGCGATGGACTATGTACTCGAGTACTACTAGTTTGGGTCCATTTAAGCTTCAAAACTTAAAAAAGAAAGCAAACATGGTTTTAATCAAGACTATGGCTGAAATTTAGCACCAGTATGCGAGTTGAAAATCGACTGAATGGTACAATTTACTGTTTCCAGATGAGTAATTATTTGTTTTAGAATATTAATACGAACTTCGTGTATTTTCTTCCTCCTTATCGCATGACTGTGGTGTGTAATTGGAATTATGTCTGGATAGAGATCGGAAATAGCGGGAATTGCACATTTTCATACTTTCTGCTACGACAAAACCAAATAGTTCTACATCTTTATATAAGCGGCATTATGCCAACTCAAAGGATCGGGATGATGTCGTTGATTCTCTTGAGAGCCTGTGCACTATAGCAGTTGGATCGGCAATCTCGTGGGCAATAATTCATCCCTCTAATAAGCATATATGGCGAAAAAATATATCGAAGAAGAAATTATTCCTGGCAGGAAGTGGAAACTACACCCATCCTCAAACTGGCTGAAAATCTTTGGAACGCCCTTGGACACTTTGTCTTTTCCTTGCGTACGTTCCGACTACTCTTGGAATTGGAAATTGAAAATTGTCCTATTAGAATAATGATAATTATTTACACCTAGTATGTGTATTTGACAACTAATTGATGTACAGGATATTATTGCATATTTCTTGAAGGACAAAGGTGATTACATAGCTGATTTAGGTAAGTTTCCTTTGCGTGACTTGCATTTTTTAATGCATAAAGTGTGGTATACAGTCACAGAATATGTAACATAATTGTTTACCTACAAGGGAATGTTAAGTGAATCAAAGCATAACTTTTCCAGTTATGTTCATTTTGCTGTTCCGTGCTTGACGTTTGGAAAGCAATGTAGGTACTGACCTACTTTAATTCGTATTCGTATTTGACGTACTTTAATTAGTATTCGTATTAGGGCCAAGTATGAATAAACTGCAATGGAACAACGGCAGAGTTTGGATTTAAGAATCAGAAAGTCAAAATGAGAAAGATAAATGATATTGAAACGGAATATTTTGCGAAATTCTACTAATATAAGGAGAAAGATACAAGATACCAGAGTGTTTAAGAGTACATAATTTATGCTAAGAAGAATAAGAAATAAATTATAACTTTTATATTCCAGACCAGTAAATAAAATTTTTTGAATACGAATGTTTTGAATTAAATTTTAAAAAAAGATTTTCAGATTGCCGGTTTTTCAATATGACAGCGTATAATATTTCCTTGACACCTTGTTGGAATCAGAAGTAAGTGTATCTCAGATTGTTTCTTTCATTGAATAACTGCAAAAAAATGGAACCTATATTTCCAGAAGATTTAATTTCTATCATACTGTGTCAATATCTTTACTTTCTTTGAGAAAAGCGGAGATTATTCGTAGCCGTTAACTGCTCTCTGCTGCTTAGAGAAGATGAAATGGTTTATTTTGTAAGAATTCCTTTCATATGAAAGTTTAAGGAATATTTCGGGAACAGTTGAACAAAAAAAAAAGTTGTAGATTCATCATCAATCTTCAATAAATTTCGATTTCCCAGCAAATGTCTGGAAAAATCATATTTCTTTGCGAAGTGAAAAAAACCCGAAAAATGCATCGAACCAAATAGGTTTTCTGTGACTCACCATTCGCTTCAGTCAAGACTATACAATCTCTCTTGGGCAATTCTAGAAATTTCGACCTCTGCGATCAATACCGTAAAATCAAATGTTTTCTAGAGAAAAGATTCTGATATAAAAACAAAATTCACAGCGACAAATATTCCTTCATCTGAAAATATATCTCGGAAATGTCAGTTGAAAGGTGGAAAAAATTTAGAAATATTACATCGAAAATCGAATGGAATAGTAGATTGAAAATGATTACTTTATCCGTAAATCTTCAGCTTGAGAAACCATAGATTTAGATAGCTTCAGCTTATTTATAACAAAGTTTATATTAGTAAGACAAAATTTTAAGCAACGTAAATATCATTACATACTTATCTTTCTGAAGAAATTACATTATACATTTGTTATTTTGAAGGTAAAAAACAGTTTTACAGCTGTGTTTAAGTCTATATACGAGTAGAACGAAGAAGAAATTTCATTCACAGCTTAATGCTGTTAGCTTTGATTATAATTCAAGAATACAAGCTAACATTTAGCGCATTTATCAACTTTTTATTATGCAGTGCGAAAAGGGATTAAGCATTTTAAATTGCATTACAAATTTCAGAAATAAAACTTGTTTTATAAATCATGTGCTTAAACATCATTATCCTGCATCATAAATAGTATACATTATTAATTGCTTTTTGATATTTTTATTAAAATATCATGACTTTTTTGGCTTTAGTACTGTCTCTTTTTATCAGCAACTGAATTCTGAATCTGAAATTATGAAAAATAATTTCAGATTCAGAATAATTGATTGAAGAATTCGAGAATTAAATAGTAAGATTTTAAATCAGGAACAACTTTTTTAAAAACTTGAGACACAAATTAAGAAAAAGCATAAATTCGATTCTTATACTAGAACCAAAATACAAAAGATAAATCGACATACATACATTAAATAAAGATAAATTAAAGATAAATCGACATACAAAGATACAAAGACATTATTAAGGAAACGTCAGTCATAAACAGAAACGAACGGACGAACAGAAATTACTTACTACAAATATTGAAAACAATTCGAAATATATTTTATACATGTCCTCTTAAAAAAATGAAACCTGACTCTTTTAACAGATGTGCTTTCTTTTAACGATGCCAAATTGAATATCTAAATGGCGGATGAGCAAGATTAAGTCATTCTTATACTCTACTTAGAACTGATCCCATTTCAGTTCCACATACTGCCTTACAGCCATTTAGAAGCTGACACTATAATTAGGTATCAAATAAATTAGAATAAATACGTTGAAAGTTTTAATTAAATAATTATAATGAAATTGCAAAGAAATTCGCAATGTTTAAGCTTGAGATTTTTTACAGATTTTTTTCGTTTGTGAATTTTTTCTTGAGATGTTATTGAACATGAAGGAAAAAAATCAAAACATCAATCAAAGGCAAAAAGATATGAAATCGATTACTGATTGTTTTTATATAAATATTTTCAAATTTTTGTCTTATTTGTTCTGTCAATTACGTGGAGATGCTTCAGGAGTTTTGCCTTATAAGTATTCTGTTTTGAAACAAATTGTAGTAATGTATTTTTACGTAAGAATCGGATGTATAAAATGATGATCCATCGACTATAAACATGAAATTTAGAAAACATATATATATTATTTCACTAAATGAATGCGCATAAATAGGACTGAAAATGTTTCTAATATTTGTTTTAAATACAGTCCTGCCATGCTTCATGTAGGTGAGCGTAAGTATCAATGAGGATTGCATACGGATAATTTCTAATGAAATAATCTGCTCTGATGCAACTGAACAGTTGATGTATGGCTTCATTATCTGTTTTCTCTAATGAATTTCTGTTAGGATAATCTGTCACTCTTTGCATAATGAAATTCGGCAACGTCAAAAACAGACGAGTGCCAAACGATATATTGGCTAGAGATGATTCTACCTATTTTTTTAGAATGCTTGAAAAGATTTTCATTCTTTTCAGAATGATACTGTCTTTTATGGAATATACTCCTAATAATATTGCATAATAGATATGCCTGAATAAAATTTTATATTTAAAACTTACAATTACTATTTAAAACTTACAATTACAATCAATGGTAGTCATCCATCAATCAAACTTACAATTATTTACTATTTAAAACTTACAATTGAGTATCTTGTAAGTTCTTTATTTCAACAATTTCTTTTCATGGAATGCTTTCCTAACGGATTTAATGATAGAGCTTCGGAAATTATACTCAAACTTTCCGAGTATCATCTCTTCATCCTCCGATGGAAACTTAGCTTTTTAGCTTAAGTACCCTAAAATCGGACAAATAGTTATCCTGTTTCCGAGAACGAGAGAGAAGCTATGTTAACTATTTTTTATCAACTATATTTGGACCAACGTCGACAAGTCTGCACTACCGATATCTCGAAATGGAAGGTTTAGCATATCTAGTTTAATCAAGTGTTAACAATATGCTTTTAAATTTTCTGCCGCTATATTATAATGACCTTTAACTCTCCTTCGTAATAAAAGTAATTATCAAGATGAGGCATTTTTCACTTCAAAAGAATGCTTAAACTTTACTGATACTCAATTACTTGAGAAAATCTCCTTAACTTAAAATTAATATATGCTTTTGCGAATAGTCGAGAGGAAATGTGCATTCTTGTTATTGGAGATAGAATTCATCTCTTCAAAACTCGTTAATGCATTCAATTAAGAGGAGGATATTTACTGCAAGAACTGCGCTACGATTAGCATGGGGGGGATTTCATAGCTTCAGTGGGAATGCCATCAGCCTTTTATTAACCTAATAAGTATTTAGTTTTAGCTTATATATGAATATGAAAACTGCTTTTATTCAGTTCTTGGCATTTATCAACATTTTCTACACTTTTTATTGTTTAATTTATAAAAATATTAAAAAAATAATCTACATTTAAATAAATTCGTAAGTATTTTTCGAGATTTAGGAATGATCATCTAGCTATGGTAAAAAGGGTTCACGGGGCAAAAAATGCTGAGTACCACTGATATAGAAGAATATGAAGAAAAAAATGATCCCTCAGCCTCGATATTAAAGTAAATCATTAAAATATATTTCACAGCAGGACGTTGCTAATTAAAATTAAACACATGCACCTAATTGCTTGAATTTGCAACAAAAGTCATCATCAATAGTGTAACAGAGAACGTAGAGTAAAAATTCGGACCTCTATTATGACGTATACTTTCAAGTGTAATTCTCATTTTAAGCTTAAGTAGCTGATAAAGGAGAAATTTTTAAGAATAGCGTGGGGTAATAAACGAGATTCTCAGTTGCAATATTATTTTATTGTACGCTGTGTTACCGTTTGAGCTAAATAGTAGTATTACCTGACCATTCCTAATTATGCTGTAATTATGTATGTTGAATCATGAATTACTCGAATAGCAGCCGACCAGATGGCATAGTGGTTAGAGAAGCGCACTCCGGTACCAAAGGAACCGGGCTCGAATACCGGAGAAAAGATTGTATTTCTCCGTACCCTCATAGAAAGCAGTGTGGTGCACCTAATAGGTGCCTGTATAGTAATCGTTTCTGGCCTTAGTACTGGCCAACAGACGGTTTGGACCCGTCATTAAAAAAAGAATTGAATAAGAGGTTCATTTAAAGTGAACAAAATGGAATGTAAAGCAAAAATGAACTTTTTTTTTTGCAGTGTACATGCTTGAAATATGCTTAAAATTTGCTGACAGAATAATGAAATATGGGAAGCTGAAATGGAGAGTTGCTCATGGGAAATGTCTCAATAAAAGTCGCTTTCCAGATTTCTGATTTAATCACCACGGGAGTGACGTATCCATGTATTCTTTAACTGCGCCTGAAACATAGTCTATTTTGTTACGAATAAATGTAGAAAGTTTCGTAAACGTTGAAGGTATTGGTTAGAAAAAATACAAAATATATATATATATATAACTGGTGACTATTTGTGGATGGGACTATAAAATATTCAAAGAATATTATTATTTTCTTGTTTTGTGGGATAGTACATCAGTGGGTTCCATCAGACTGCGAAACAAGACTGCAAGACAAGATTTTGTTTCTATCTCTACATACAAAATTAGGCGAAACGTGGATCCGACCATGGATAATTATGATAAATGTTTCGCATACTTCGGAAATCAATTTCTAAAGCTCATGACGCAAAAGTCAGAATATTCATCGGTTTCCGAAATTAAAGCCTTCTAGAAGATAAACTTTGGAAGACTTTCATAAGAAGTTAAAGGATAATGAACTAGAGATCGAAAGCCTCTGATGAATTAATGCATGGTTTTCTAGGGAATAATGAAGTAGGAAAATTGCTGATAATTAGTTCAAGAACTCCTGGACAGATACCGCAAGCTGGGGATGCTAAATGTCTCCGAAAATTGACTTTTCTAAATTCACACTTGGGACTTTTCTTTGAGAATTTAGGAGCTGTAAGCGACGGTTACGGTGGGGGGGGGGGAGATTCCATCAGGAAAATCGAACAGACATTAAGCTAAATAATACCTAAACTCATGAACAACTAGTCTTGGTTTCTAGCGGAGAAAGTGCATCTGCCACAACAGAAAGAAATGACTTTAAATGTCAAATATATGTCTCTTATTTAATATACTTTCTGCATAACCCCTGTGTTTTGATTTAGTGTTAGTGTATATATTCTACGCTATTATTTATAGAGTTATTTATAATATAGATTAGCATTTGCAATTCTCATTTGAAGCTTAAGTAGCTGATAAAGGAGAAATTCTTAAGAATAGCGTGGGGTAATAAACGAGATTCTCAGTTGCAATATTATTTTATTGTACGCTGTGTTACCGTTTGAGCTAAATAGTAGTATTACCTGACCTTTCCTAATTATGCTGCAATTATGTATGTTCCTAATTATGCTGTATTCCTAATTATGCTATTAAGCTTTAATGAAGCAGGGAATACGAAAAATCATTGATGCCTTTTCTGTGATTCTGATATCTAGCCGGCTGTTCGATCACTTACACCACGAACGCACGCAGTGAAGAAGAAGAAATTCCTTACATTTACATTATATGAATATGCATAAGTACATTAGGACGTAACTAGAATTATACGTTAACAAAGTTTAAGTATTTTTTCTCATTCATCATTATAATACTTCATTTATAAACACATTTCATGATATGGACATTTTTAATCTCATCTGAATGTTCAGGAATTAAGTTTTGTCGTCTTTTTGTCCAGTAACAAAGAAAAAGCTTAAATTCGAAGTTTAGTATAATAGTACAGATTTTTTATTAAAAATATCATAAACATTTTATAAAATCACAATATTTCAGCATTTGCGACAATATATTGCTACCATTATAAAATGTGCACGAATTATATAATGGAAAATTCTCAATTCATTTCAATTACCTTCATATTAAGAGCCCCTCAAATGGCCGAATGGTTAAGAGAGCTGAGTACCGGGAGTTTGACTTCGCAAACGAACTGGCTGCGTGGTTGGATTTCGTGGTTTTACCCAAGTATAATATAAATACGAGCCAGTTTACCTCAGAAAGTCCTCCACAAAGGGGTTCTTCCCCTTAAGCCCCTCTCGTATTTTGCTATCTTCGAATAACAGTCCTTTATACTAGAATGTGATGCATACATTTCTTCTTTCTTCATAATAATTCGTCACTTCTAAGATTTATTAAATCGTACATAACCGAAAATTAATCATTAGAAATAAAAAATCAGAATAAGTAAGTTAAGAAAAGCACTGCTTTTCAACTGTTTTCATATTACTAGAAATGTAGTAAATCAACAAACACATTTGCATTTAGCATCACACATAAAAAGCATAAACAAGGAAAGAAAATTCATTTCTCTTAGGGTACTTGTCGTAGGGTCATTTGTATTCCACTCCGTGTGAGACACCATTTTCAATAACATAAATTGAACACGACAGGGGAGATTAAATGTGGAGATCACGTGACATAATCAAGCCCGGGAATCCGAGCGTGAGTAAGTAATAACTGCCAAAAAAAAGGGGGACATGCTTCGGCCCCTTTGATGGCTTTGTCATCACCGTTAGATGATAGCGGATTACAAATCTATGACTAACGGATCTCGGAGCTTAGCCATTTGATCGGAGTGCGCTTCACACAGCTTGGGGGTAATGATGTTGTAAGCTCGGTATCAAAAACGGATCTTCAATTGCCATATGTCTTCTTCTGATCCCACACGTTGGTTGTTTTAGAACCATTCTGACTTGCACTGAACCGCATTCTTCAGTAAAAAGGTAATTTAGGGACAGGCCGACTATTTTCAATGTTGTTAACATACTATTTTAACAGATAGAATGCCAGATGTCTTCAATATATTTTATAGATAGGTGTACGAGTACTGCATATTTAATAAAATAAATATTAGTAATAAAATTTCTGGGTTTTTATATATGAAGAATATGATGAATTAACAAGTTCTAAAAAGAACAGTAGATTTTATGAATTATTTTAAACGAAAGAATCATGCTTCGTACTTTCTAACATGTTCTATAATCAATACCTAACACAGAAACACATTATTAAGAGATAATTAAAACTGGAAGATTTTGCAGCTTACCATTAGCTGAAGGTGCCATACCATTCGACACAATGGAAGAACCAGAGGACAAATCCTTGGAAATTACCCACCAGCGGCCAAGCGGTAAAGTCGCTGAACACTGGTAGTTCGGTCTAGAGTTTTCGAATCAAGGTGGACAGGCTGGCTGTATGGGCGCTTTCTTACTTTCTCCAAGTGCAACATGTATATGAGCCAGTTTCCCTCAGGATATCCTCCAGGAAGGCATCCCTTCCCTTAGACAGATAACCAGCGAGTGCTTTATCATAATCCAATGAACAAAAATAAACCAAACCAGCTTTGGAAAATATTCATATAAATGCGAAACAATTTGTGTTGCGCATTCTTCCGTAGATGCATTCCTTTCAAGGCATGTAAAGTTCGAATACTTTGCGGTAATAAAATAACTTAATTTCGCTTTACTGAAAGAGCTCTCAATGCATAAGATTTTGCGTCTTAATCGGTATACAAATTCTGACAAGTACAGTGTGAATTTACATGGGATGCAGTCGAAAACATCGCAGATGATAACGTCGTGGAGAAAACAACGCAAGGCGAAAACGTCGTGGTATAAAACATTGTGGGAGAAAAGAAAGCAAAGAGAAAACGTCGCGGTTCTAAAACATCGTGATACAAAATATCGCGGTCGAAAGTGAAGCGGTTCAAAAACTTCCTCGCAGTTTAAAAACACCGTCGTTGAAAATATCGTGGTATAAAATAAAGTTCTTACAGATCATCACATGACGATAACATTGCACACATGCGTTTTTCAGGTTTTAAAAGTCTCAAAAAACATTTTCGCATAATGATTTGATAGCGCAAGAAGGAAAGAGTGTGAAAATGTTAACGACACTTTAAGAATAAAGGGAAACAATTTCGCTAAAATAATAACAAATTAACAAACTTGAAAGAAAACAATTTGATAATTAACTAAGCAATTAGTATGCAGTTATTTATCTTCCATTTTCTAAACAATTTTAGACTGTGTTTTTCATGAAAAACTATCTGCAAAACTTTGTAAATAAATTTAAAAAAATTGTAATTAACTATGTAAAGTTAAAATTAAGTGCTGTAAGTTGTATGATTTTTTTTTTTCATTTTCATTTTTCATTCTAAAATATGAAATATAGAGAAAGTAAAAATTTCCCTCTTTCCTTTTGCGCTCCCATCGTTATACGAAAATGTACTTACTTTTAAAACCTGAGAAACGCATGTGTGCGATGTTATCGTCGTGCGTTAATTTGTAGGTACTTTATTTTTTACCACGATATTTTCGACAACGATATTTTTAAACTCCAAAGTTTTAAAACTGCTTTATTTTCCACCACGAAGTTTTCACTTTGCTTTCTGCTCTCCCACGATGTTTTGTACTACGACGTTTTCGCCTTGCATTGCGTTCTCCGCGAAGTTTTCTTCCGCGATGTTTTCGGCGGGCACCTTTACATGTTGTTCTTGTTGCCCTGTTAGTAGGATATCCGCCATAGTCTTGGGACCAGGTCCCAAAACAGGAGGAGGCTTACAGCGTCTAGGATTTAGAACGAAAACTTCGCCAAAGCCAAGAGTGGCTCCGTCAAACTGAAGAAGAAATATACACGAAGACTTTTTTACAGGGGCTATGTATATCGCCTTAGTTTCTTTATGCGCATGCGCGAAATAGCTGTCAAGCCAGTGTCGAAGGTCAGAGGTCACGTTTGTCAAGGGTTCTCACTTCTGTGACACTACTTGCATAAAATTCGTACAATGTACCAAATGTAATGTATGCATCGTAACACATGTAAATAATGTGATGCAAGTCCCTAATGAAGTAATGTTTGTTCCTAATGCATTTATCCAATGTATTATATGTCTTTAATGTAACCATGAATCCTTCCAGAATTGTATAACTGTAATGAGATACATTCGGGTGAGCTCATTCATCACGTGACTTATGTATACCTTTTGAAAACAAACAATGCAGATGACCTCAGAAATCACGTGACTTATGTATAGCTAAGGTAAACAAGCAAGGTAATTCTTCTTCATCTTCTCTTGCGGAATGTATCTCATTATTCCAAATCGAAATGCATAATATCCGTAATGCACCAATGTAGTGTATGCAACGAAACATGTAAATCATGCAACAGACTCCTCTAATGAAAGTATGTATATTATGTACTATGGGTATTGAGCATATTTCCGCATAGCGCTTCCGCTTTAAGCACACCTTACTATGTCTTATAGTATGTTTCTTATGTGTACAATATTTGCATTTATGTGCTCTATGTGTTTCCGTATGTATTCTATGTGTCATGTTATGTATTGTCGCGTGTGTTTTTATGTCTTTATAAAAACACACGCGTACTGTTACTTTGTTTTATAAACAACGTCCTATGTAAAATCTACTTGACATCTAGCCCCTGTATGGCCATGTAAACTCCCGGTGCAGCTTCACGGGGCTTCAGCGAGTTGTTTCTTCGAGATAGTGGAGGACGTGGGACATATGCCTGTTTACCTAAGTTATACGCCAGGCGTCTCCGTCCTCCGTCACCTGTCACCTGTGACACAACTTTTTCCCCAAGCCTCGTCAACGTAAATCAAGTCTGTGATCCACGCAAGTAGATTAATTATGGATTATTTACTTTCAGAAAAAAAATACGAAAAATCTGAGTTTAAATTATCGCGAAAAGTTTTGTCAAACAACAAATCCTATAAGTTCTTTTGCTTTTGTACCGTATTCCTCAATTTCCTGCACACGGAGCGATTGGGCGACGAGAATATGTGTCTTAGCGTGTATGAGTATGTGTGAATTTATCGGCGTAGTAGTCAGACTGATTTACATTACGTCTATGGAAGCTTTCCTTCCTGACATACATGTTCTTTGGCGTAGATGCATGTAAGTGTGATGTGTCTTTGCGGCAGGTGGGCACTTAAAGTACTATTGAGCAGCTAATGGCACGAATGGCTAATCGATGGGAAAAAGAAGATTAAAACTCGAAAATGCGACGTAGGTGGAAAAACTCAAACGTATAATTCATACGAATGAAATTCATCTCATATAAGATGCTCCTTGCCTGAGCGAACGAAACCTTGCCTTTTGGCCACGAAAAAATTTCGTAAATCTGAACTAATTTTATTGTCAGACAAGTGAGATAAATCACAGTACAACATGGTATTCTTAAAATTCTCAAGCATTTAAAGTAAAACAACAGAAATCAAGAAGCAGAAATTTTTTTTAATTCACGTTATTGTATTAATTGCATAAAAACCTAAGTATTTAAAAGGCATAAAAATGTTTCGAGCTTTCGGTACTTTGTGGAACTGATTTTGTTCTAAAGTACTTATAGTAGGAACTGCCTCAATGTTTGTCATAAAATCTTAAAATGCTTTTTGTAATTTCGTGAAATCTAGTCAGTTTTTCAACAAAGTTTATTTTTCATGGGAATCGTTTAACCTTGAACTATTATCGTTTAAACCAGACCCCTCTCCCCCTGAACTATTTTCGTAGCTAATGAATGGCAATTTCGGTAACTCCAGATTTGAAAATGCCTTATGGCTTAAAATGCAGCTTAAAATTCAACGACCATTACTTTATTTAATTCAATGATTATTTTGAACTAAATGCACTGAGATAGTTATTAGATTATATTAGTATTTCCCTTTAATTTGTTTAAAAATTCTATTTAGCTAAAAGAATATTTAATCATCAGTCATGCTCAGATGCATAAATAAACAAAAATTCCTTTAAGGATAAATGACAGATAACAAAATTATAAACGCTGCATAACGCAGGAATGGGAAATCTGCTATTTTTCGGAGTATCAGTTGTGATTTTATTGCGCTTGAGTTTTGCTTCACTACATAATATCAAGCTCAAAATATTTTAAACTGCTTTATGCTAAATCTGATAGAATTTTTTCTCTTTTATACTTATTTCAAATTTTGTAAATTATTTGCAAATAAAAGTTGCTGATTCTTTCCATGCAAAGAGTTCAAAATCCATGCTACAGTGGATCGTTAAAAACTTGTAATGTCCTTAGTTGAGACTAGCCTCCAAAGTAAAGCGTTTATATGGCTTTAGCCTTTATGCAAGCAAAGCAGTTTAGTAAAAGTAATGCAAACATGTTAAATCCGATATCAAGAATAAAACTTTGTACTCCCAGAGGAAACACAGCTTGCGAAGGATATGCAGTGAATGAACGGATAAAACCAGGGAACTCTTTCTCCTCGCTCTTCCGCATTTTCTTTGGACGGTGAATAAATGGATTCTCATTGTTGGGAACGTAAATATACGAAGTTCTTCTGACGCGACATATAACTCTGAAAAAATGTATCACGAATACTTCAGATAATGATGGTTACTGCTAACGTCTTTATTATATCCATAACTTTACATATATTTATAAGATCCTAATTATGCAGTATTAACTCAAAATTCTTCTATCCGTATTAAATTGCCAAGCGAATTGTCGTTCCACCATGTAAATGCTACAAAGTCTTCTGAAGGTTTTAAATGATCCTTTTATTTAAGCTCTAACAGAAAGCACTACTTGTGCGTCTCAAAATTCTGTAAATTTAAAAATATTGTATCGGCATACTTCAAAACTTTGGCCTTACTGAGCTAGTTCAACACATTAATGGAGCAATTTTAATCTTCGGCTAGCAAACAGCTAAAGCCGGAACATTAACTTGTATAAATGGATGATAGAAAATAAAGCTGTAAGCATCGCTACCGAAAGCTCTATATCTAGTATAATATCTAAAACCTTCGCTTTAATTACTCTTTAACGTCATTTACATCCAGAAGAAGGTTAATGAAAATAAGAAGTTATTATAAGAAGTCATAGTATAGAAGTTATAGTTTAAACCATAGAAATTGGTAAATTATCCTAAGCTACTTTACATATTCTATTTCGTTTCTTTTACTATATTTTTCAGAAATAAATACCAAACTGTTCAATTTAGAGTAGAAGTTATGTTTAACTTTTGTACATAACTTCGATAACTTGTGTCTCTTAATTAAATATACTGTTGGCAACTTAACCTCTGACGTCCTAGATTAAACTAAGCAAACGTTGAGGGAAGCACAAGAGCAAAATGTTCACGAACAACTTAAAAAATAAAGACTAAATTTTTATTTGGGCTGTTGTCAACGTCCGACATCCTAGCTTAAACCATAGAAATGTTGAAGCAGGCACAAGAGCGAAATGATTAGAAACAGCTTGAAAAATAAGGACTAAATTTTTGTTTGGGCTAAAATGTCATGGAGCGCAACTAGCTCCATGACAGATACTAAAATTAAATTACAAACCGAATAGGAATTAGTTTGTGTACAGTTGCAAAACTGGCCTCATAATTATAATTTAACTATCTAATCTACTACTAATGTGGAAATATTCTAACTACAGACATTCAAATTCAGCTTTCTCATAACAAACGACGTGAAGATGAACAAGTCGCCGAACCGAGAACTAATTTTAAATAATCATGGCATGCAATTACAAAACCGCAAAATTGAACGTAACTCTCGTAACTTTAAATTTGAATAAAATTCTGGAATGTGTTCTTTAAACCTAAATACAGACAAGAAGGAAAGGTGGAAGGTATTTTCTCCCTCCTTACCGCGTGTCTTTTGTTGTGCAATTGGAAGCACGTACGGCGGGTGTTCGGAAGTTCCCGGGTTTGAATCTCGGCAAAAGTACTGCATATTTGAATTCAGTTTCCCTGACTTCGAAGGTGGGGGAGAGTGTAAGGTAATTTCTAAATCCTTACCGCGTACCTTCGTGGTGTTAATCTGAAACATATAAGGCGTTCGAAGCATAGAGAATTTTCATGTTGTTCAAATCTAAGACTCTAAAGAATAAAGAAATAAAAGAAAATGTCTGCTCTCAGTTTTGAAGGAGACGGGGGGGCGGGTCCGAGGATTTCTAACTCCTCTTCTCCTACCCTCAACCACTCGAGAGAACTTTCGGCCACATATTTGGATTACCCCCATGCTGTACAGACAATATACATTTACAAAACACCATGCCTTTTCCGGGATTCGAACCCGAGTCTTTCGGTGTGGCAGTCAGTGTCGCTAACCACTATCTAGGTTGGATGGCATACGTTTTTCTTTTGTGAAGTGTTACTTTATGCTTTTGTAACTTTCACGTATGAGGAAAAATATTGGAACACACTTTCTTCTAAAATAACGTAGCTATTTTCGTTATGTATATTTTAATTTTTCCCAGGGCCCGGGTTTTGATGTCCTGAAAATTCACTGAAAATGTCTGTAAAGATGCACGGAAAACTGACTTAAAATGGAAAACGTGTCCTTAAAAATAAAAAAAAAGGTTCTAAAAAATAATTGACAAATATTGACAAAAGGATTAAAACCCAAGTAACTACACATACCTGTGACTTCAATTTTATTTTTCTTTCCCAAATTTCAACCTTACACAAATGCATTACAATTGCACTGAATTATTAAGTGCTTCTTTGATGTTATAGTAAACTTGAGTGTATCATCTTCTATTATCAATATGTAAATTTTTGCATAGTGAGAAGCTTCTTTGCGCATCTACTGCAGTTACTGCAGCATACTTGGAAAAAATACCTGCATCACGTATCTTTGACTCTTCTTTAGTTTCAAAAGAGTCTGCTTCTCCTGTCAAGATGAGGGATATTTTCCACATAGTCTCAAAGCTGTAGGTTTTAGTCAAAACAGTTCTGAATTTAGCAAATCCAGTAACTGAAACTTACCTTTGGCGTTTTATAAAATATCGCCTATTTTATTAATGTAATTTATTGCATCGACAAGTTCTATATATTGCTGTTGTAAGGATTTAATAATTTATAGAATTTGGCTTGGCTTCGGGAACCTATACTAGTTCCAAACTCTTTAATAAAACATAAAGTGAGCTAGCTATCTTAAAAGCGAATTATCGCTGTGTTTAAAGTAACTGTAAAGAATTGCAACGGTTTAAAATAATCTTTTTATTAAAACAGAACGTGAACATAAGAACACGTCTTTTGCTTAACATAACAACTACTACTTTTTGGCGATGTACGTACTAAAGTAACAGTCAAATTCAAAATTAAAACGTGGACTAGTATTTTGAGACAGAACAATTATATTTAAATTTAAGCTGGCTCAGAAAACTTTAACTGGCCTATCAATTTAAATATCGAAAGCAGATAACGCAAAGCCGAATAATTGCAAACTAATCAAAATTTCAGAATTAAAATAACCTGGCCTCGAGAGGCAGAAACACTCTCTGGCTTAGAATTAGAAGTCCTTAATTTAAATACTATCTAACTTATTTGCATTCAGGTGAGGAAAGAAAAAGTGATAGCGAAAGTTGAAATTATAAATAACTGGTTATTTTAAATTAATAACCTTTTAAATTGAAATTAGGATTCTGAAATCCTGAAATTGGATCTGATATAGGCAAGATTTCGTTTAATTTGTGTGTGAAGGAAACCTTCTGTACAATTCGAATCGAGGCACAGCGTCCGCATCAAAGCTATTCACAACTGGCTTCACAGCTTGAAAATTTTCAGAACACAAATTGCTCTAGGTCGTAAAAGGCCAATGTGTCATAAAAGGCTTCAGTGCCAAAGTTAGATTAATAGCCTGGGAATTAAAACACTGCATATGATATGGTGCTTTTAAGAACATTGTACACATGCGCTAGGAAATAGCAGTCTGGAAAAATTCTTAAAAGTGACACTTGTTTCATGTAGAAAAAAGGCCTGTTATGACAGTTTGTACAGATAGTAACATGATCAGTTTTCCGTCGATGAGACATGCCTGCCTAGTAAAAACGAGTTCATAGGAGATGGGACAGTGTTATTGCAAGGGTACTTTTATTTTTCAGTTTTATTACTAGAATATGCCTCAAAGTGCTCTGAAAATACTAAACGATACCCTAAAAGGCTCCAGAAATGCTGTAAAAACTTAAAATGCTTCAAAACCGGAAAATTCTCAAAAAACAAGTAATATAAAAAATAAAATTCTTACTTGGATGAGCAAAGAAAAATTTTAAAATACAAAAAAAAATTATTAAAAATTTATGAAAAAATTTTATTAACATCAAGTGTCATCCACTACAAGTCATTTAAACTTGAGTGGATGAATACAAAGTATTTTATTAACGATTGAAAATTAATTAATTAATAATCAACAAAATAAAAAAATTAAAAGTCAATTCCTACTTAGTCAAGTGTCGTCCACTACAAATTTTAAAAAATGTATTTGAACTTGAGTGTATGAATAAAAAATATTTTATTAATGATAGAAAATTTGAAAAAGATATAGGGAGAGTGTGAGCTAATAGTAAGAATTTAATGAATGTTATCAAATTCCGGGTATTACTTATTACCTTTCTCAATAATAGTCACATTTTTAGCGTTTAGTGTATAATTTGCATTCATTTAGAGAGCGTAGCATAATTCGATTAGATTTTCTTTGCTATTTTGTTAAATACATTCAAGCGAATAAAACTTAAAATTACTTTTTTTTAATTATCAGCTCTTTCCTTTCTTCTTCAATAATTTAAGTTCCACATTTTCAGCCATCCGTAATCTCATATGCTTAAGAAGAATTATTTCTACAGACTACATCAAAATTCAATTTTCTGATAAGAAGTTCTGTTCCTTCTTTTCTTGATATAAAGTAAACTAATCGAAATTAAAAGAAGATAACATAAATGGATATTGACGTCATTTAAAAGACAGTCGAAGCAATATTTTTTTTTTTTTTAATTTCTGAAGGGGAATAACCTTTTCGCGACAAAATAAACTCGTTTCTTGGAATTTCATTAGCTATATTTCTCACTTCTCATATTTGGGGTAAGGAAAATTGCCAAGACAACAGCTTTCCTTCGATGATGATAAAATAATCGATATACCCGCAGTCTAAATCAAAGAAACATGTGTTCTGGGAGATAATAAAAGATGATGATGGTGGTGGATATTTTTTTACACTCAGCCGTGAACCTTGATGGAGATATAAAGAAGAGTTGTTTTCTCTTAGATTTACTTCATTTTTATTTTATTTTATTTTATTGCGTTGCTGACAATAAACATTCTGAAAGAACGGCAACATCGAAATGCTTTTCTTTCTCTTCTATCGAAAAGAAAGTAGAACAGAAATCATGCAAAGTTTTTCGAGAAATATATTTATAGCAACTAATATAAGTTTCTTTTTATCTTTATAAGTAAGTAGAGATTTATTCTAAACGCGAAACAATCCGTTTTTTGAAGAATGTTGCTAAACAATACAACGTAAATTTTTAATAATGCAATTTCGTTACCGAGCTAGTGTAAACGTGATCTTGAAATTTTAAGCAGCTATACTTAGCAATGCGGTTTTAGCTTTTCAGATTTCGTGTTCGTATCAAAGTTTTTTCAGTTTTTTTTTTTTTTTTTTTTCAATTTCTAACAAAAGGCATTTTGTCGAAGGTGTTGTGACGATAAGAATCAGAGTAATTTTCATACATTTGCAGGACTAGCTTCAAAGGTTTAATTGTAAAAATTCTTCTTCAGCTGCAGAAGTGAAATATACGTGTGTAAGATAAAAATATATAAATATAAATTATAATTCAAATTAGCAATAGCCCTGTAAATCTTAATTTTAATTTGGGTATTTCCCCTCTCTATTCTACAAATAGTAATAACTATTTCTGGACTGCATCATTTCTATTTCACTTCATACGTGTGATATAACTCTGATAATACAGGTAATTTGGAACTTAACACAAAATTTCGAGAACAAAAATCTTTCTGAGCTGGATAACTACGGACTCTTTTTTCAAGTTTCTTCAATCCGGATCTATTATGTACGCTTCAGCATCTATCTGAGTCATTCCAAAATCAACATCATATATATATATATATATATATATATATATACGGAGAGAGAGAGAGAAAATTATTTTCTTCGGCTTCAAAAATAAAAAAGAAAAAAGTCACTTCTGAAGCTGAAAAAGATGGTTCTCTTCGAAACTCTAATAGGAAGCATTTTAGCTTTTGAAAATTTTCAGTTCGAATCGAAAATATTTCGGATTCTGGAACTTCAAACGGAAAATATTTTAGTTTATGAAATTTTCTGTGCTTAATGGAAGATATTTTTTGAAATTTTTCGAGATCTGTAATATCTGAGCAAAAGCTGTTTTAGAACTGAACCCGAATCAAATTACTAAATTCAGTGTCGGTCGAAATAGGTAGAGGTGAGCAATCTACATGTTGCTTACTATCATTAAATTTTATTTCTGGTGCAGATGATAATGAATATGAAAGGTTAGGTTAGATTAATTGATTAAATTAAAACAACTCGAGTGCTATCTGCTTGCGAGGAGGAATGCCTTTCTAGAGGATCTTTTAATGGATCCTGACTCATGTTTACATTACACATGAGAAACATCACGAAATATTTCAAGCAGCCAGACTTTATATGCCGGGATTCGAACACCAAACGAACTACCATGAGCCCACCAGCGGCTGAGCGGTTAAGTCGCTAAACACTGGTAGTTCGATCCGAGGTTCGAATCCCGCGAACGGGCTGGCTGCATGGGTGTTTTCGTGGTTTTCCCCATGTGTAACGTGTATACGAGCCAGTTTCCCTTAGAAAGTCCTCCACGAAGGCATCCCTCCCCTTAGGCAGATAGCCCTCGTGTGCTTTGCCATAATTAAATACACCAACACCAAACGAACTACCAGTATCCAACGATTTTCCCTCTCGGCCACTGGAAGGCAATGACATGGCTTGGAAATCTGACGGAAAAGAGACTTCGAAATTTCACTGCCGTTACATGTAGTGTTAGAAGGATTTTTTTTTTAATTATTCTAATAGTTGAAACATTAATAAAACTTGTTGCAATTGTAAGGTATCAAAATAATATTATTAAAATCTTCAGTACCTCTCAAATATGATAAATCGGTTTTAGGAAACGAAAATAGCGTCAAAAATTTTAATGCATTCAGCGAATTATAAATGTGTTTTTCTTTGAATTGCTTGTTTATAAAATCTTTTAATTCTGAAATTTTCAAGTTATAATAATGTGCTGGTTATCAAAAGTGTACGAAGCAAGCCATTTAAAACCATATTAATGTCGATTTTAAAAACAGCAAATGAAAAATGAGCAATGCCCTCGCCGCAATTCGAACCACGGACTTCTCGAATACGCGCCAAGTGTGCTGACCACTACACCACGAAGGCATGCTAAGAAGGTGGGAGAAATACCTTATAACGTTTACTTCTTTAACTGAATAACACTAACAAATTTATATGATGGTATTTTCACATGCTCACTGTGTATTTTCTATCATGTCAACAGACATTTGGAACCCATGACAATTAAAGCACTACTTCGCATGTCTGACTATATATGTCTGGAGAAGATCATGTCTGTCTAAAATAGCTGGAATGTTTTTGGTAGATCGCCAAATATTTGTTATAATAACTATATTTGTTAACATTTTCAGTTATGCATTTTGTCTATTTTTGAACTTGAATTAATTGCATATTGTTAGTTCTTTGGAATATTTCTGTCAATGATAAGATTAGATTATTTAAATATGGAAGAGCACACTTAGGCTTTAAGATGCGATGCTTTTATAAGGTTCTTTTTAACTAAAACTGGATTGGTATACATGGGGAAAATCCCAAAAGCCAACATGCAACCAGACCGTGGCTTCGAAATGGGGAACGAACCACTAGTATTCTGCAGTCGGGCCACTAGTGGGGCTGTTTCGAAGATAAAACAGTCTTTTAGACATCCTATCTCATACAGATACCTAAAAGAAGTGGATTAGATTAAACTGGATTATTAAGTAATTATGCACAATTAAAATGCAAAATGTAATAGGCATTTTAATTCAAAACCCTTTTTCATTTTAATACTGGAGAATTTGAAAGCATATTTTTTTTATTTCATATTGTATTGTGGCATCGTTAGGGTAGCTAGATTAAATTGGATTATTAAGTAATTATGCACAATTAAAATTTAAAATGTAATAGGCATTTTAATTCAAAACCCTTTTTCATTTTAATACTGGAGAATTTGAAATCATATTTTTTTATTTCATATTGTATTGTGGCATCGTTAGGGTAGCTAGATTAAATTGGATTACTAAGTAATTATGCACAATTAAAATTTAAAATGTAATAGGCATTTTAATTCAAAACCCTTTTCCATTTTAATACTGGAGAATTTGAAATCATATTTTTTTTATTCCATATTGTATTGTGGCATCGTTAGGGTAGCTAGATTAAATTGGATTATTAAGTAATTATGCACAATTAAAATTTAAAATGTAATAGGCATTTTAATTCAAAACCCTTTTTCATTTTAATACTGGAGAATTTGAAATCATATTTTTTTTATTTCATATTGTATTGTGGCATCGTTAGGGAAGCTAGATTAAATTGGATTATTAAGTAATTATGCACAATTAAAATTTAAAATGTAATAGGCATTTTAATTCAAAACCCTTTTTCATTTTAATACTGGAGAATTTGAAAGCATATTTTTTTATTTCATATTGTATTGTGCATCGTTAGGATAGCTAGTCTGCTGGAGTAGCTTATCATTTAAATTCTGCTGGCGGATCTACCTAGTATTTCATAACGGCCTGAGCTTTCTGACTGTTTCAGAAGTTCAATAGATCAAGTGGAAGTGTCTGTAAAACCGTGTAGGAACATGGTAGTGTTTAAGTGCTCAGTGAAAACTCTGCCTGTTATGTAGCGAGCTTTTCCATGCCAAACATTAGCCACTCTATGAATATTTATCACTTAATAATGGCTCGCAGTATACTAACATTTGATATAAGAGTGAATCAGTAGACCACGAATCACAGCAAAAACGATATATCGAATTATATGACTGACCAAAGAGCTTGTTTAGTATTTACTTAAATTTTTTGTCCTTCAGAAGCAAGACTTCAGAAGCAGGACAGCTATCATCACAATATGTTTTGCTGGATTCGTAAAGTATTGCGACTACGTATACGAAACAGATAGCTGAACTCATCTGTTGCGTCTAGAATCTTCCTGTTAAACTAATACTGAGAGAAAAGCGTTTCTCGGGAAATGTTTCTCATTCTGCCGAGTGTCGCTAGATCTCACACTGTCCGCTAGTACCATCATTAATTATTGCCACATATCTTGATTGCTGTTGTTTTGTTATTGTGACTATTCTAGTTTTTTTTGACATCAGAACAAGCCCATGAAATTCATCATGGCAAAGAGGGAAGATTGCGCTTAAACACTGGCCAGAGCCTTGGGAACCATACAAATGTCAGCATGGCTTTGCTCAGTTCCGCCCCTCATTTGCTTAATTACTTATTTACCACCAGCTGGATTGTTGTACCGTCATTTACATGACTATCAGCATTTGTACTCAATTGTTGGAGAAAGAGAGCATTCCGAAGAGATGGGTCCGAGGGATTCCCCCTTTCTCCTCCTACCAACAAACTCTCGAGGGAACTTGCGTCTCGCCGCAAATTTTGAGGGCGCCCATGCCACAGAGATACTATACATGTACAAACATCCATGCCTTCACCGGTATTCGAAACCGGGCCTCTCGGTACCGCAGTCAGAATCACTAACCACTATTCTGGTTGGGCGGCACATATGTTGATTAATTAAAATGACAGATTGGAACTAACTGCTCATTAAGCTCTAAATTCAACATTAATACTTTTTTGTTATTTCAACGCCATCTGTATTGCGCCTTTACTTTCCAATAGTTCTTTCTCAGCCCGGCCTTTGGTCTCCCGCACAGATTCACGGCTGTATTTCGCCTCATTACACACAGTTCCTTGGGACGGCAATAGAATTTATAATACATCTGTCAGAGATTTAATTAATTGATAGGCATGTTTCCCATGTGGATCAGCGCCTCGTTGGTGAATGAAATGTCAATGTAAATATGACGAAGGAATTCCTGTCGACGTATCTATTCCTCGTGTAGGAACCTCATGACCAAATATTTCTCGCTGGCTTCAAAGAGCTGACGAGGAATATTGGATTGTAATTTGGCTAATACTTATGCCTATACATTTGCATCGCTTTTCAAAAGATCAAAATTCTATGTACTATGTTTTATCTTACTTTGTTTTGTTGCGGTGGATAATTTTGAGCATTTTCCGTAACAATGACTATTTCCTTCGTATGATTTGTTAAGTTCCTCCCCCCCCCAATTTAATTTTCGGACACAATTTCTGAAGTAAAATTTGTTTCTCTTCGTCTATCAAACCAGCACATAAAAGTTCGTAAATATTTAAATTCTATCAGTGACGCATATAATACTTATAACTTATTTTTATAACGCATAGACGCTTATAACATTTAAAAATATCATGTCGAATGTTTTATTTTCCAGATGATGTTTTATAACGCTTATAAGCGATATATCCTCGATTTTACGAGGTATAACTTACATTTATATAGCTTTTAAAAGCCATATGGGCTTATAATGCTAAAAATATCTTCTTGTTGAATGCTTACTTTTCTTTGCCGAGCATTTGCTTATAATACTTGTAATTTATCTTTACTTTCGAGTCTAATCGCTTTTGTCGTGAATAACTTTTCAAAAAACGGTTGAACTTGTGTAAGGATTAAAAATTTCATATTGTCGAATGTTTGTTTTTCAGACGATAACTTATATCGCTTTGTAATCTATTTTATATATGTTTATATATGTAATTTATATATATATATATATATATATATGTATGTATTGACAGAGTTTCATCAGAAGGTTTGAAAACACCGTGATGCTACTTTAAAATCTGGATCTTTTCAGGTTTTTTTTATCTTTTTTATTTAATTATTTTGGGAAAATCAACAAAGAAGGAAAATCAATACTATAAAAGTCTAACAACTAGAATAGATTTTGTTAATACCAAGTCTCGTAAGTGAATAATTCAGGGTCCAATACAGTGGAATTTATCATGCTTTTCATTGAAATATTTCGTTGTTTTCATCTGATTAGAAAGGGGTGGACAAGTTCCTTCCTCATCTAAGTCTCATCCCATAGTAGACCCTTACTAAAATCGCTGGTTTTTCCTTTCATTACAGGAATTGTACAATAAGGTACACCTTTCATTTATTGCGATACCCAACACGCAAGGTCCCCGAGCTCTTGTAGCGAAATGCCCCACCCGGTAGATGACAAAGCATATCCATTATGCTTTGCGCCTTTCTCACAATATACTCCCATTTTAAAAATGAAAAATTGCTTTTGCTAATTGAAAGGATTTTCATTTGTATACCGCTTTTAAGAAAAACAATTCTTTTAGAGATGATTGAGCTGTTGAGCTAGGAAGATTTCCACGAATAATATGCTAAAATGAACTATTTAGTGCGTCTTGAAGCAAAATATCGAAGCAAGTTTCTTAAAATAGAGTTTCAAAAAATTACTCAAAATATGTTTCTATTTATTATTTTTTTTTTAAAAATGAGGCTTTAAAAATGAAGTAATACAAACTAATTAATTGCTTCTCCAAAAGAGTAACGGAACGGCAGTAACGGATTTATTACATAAAATAAAAGTCTGATATGGACAAGCATGACTTCCTTGTACGACTTATTAAATTCTGCACATTTTTTGCTACATTTCATTTACACTTATTTCCTCGATTTTTATTATTGTTACATTTCTCATTCAATCAATTCAGTTCCCACTTCGCGGCAAGGCAAAAAGGCATAAAAACATAAAAATTGTAAAATACACATAAACATTAAAATTGCAATTATTGTAATTAGAAATTGTAAAATACAGAAAAAGATAGGACACCAAATACAGTTGCAAACAATTAAAAAACAAATTTTAAATTAACATTACTGTTTCTAAACAAAAACAAACAATAAGGCCAGCGGGCAGGAAAGCAGATTTTTCGGTGCACAAAACTGAAAGTTTACTTTTGGTCCCACTCGGCAAAAAGACACTGAATTTGCTGCAAAATTGACTTAATTCGCTGTTCTAAGAATTTTACCTCATTTAACGCTACGTCATTCTTTTTTCTTTCATGTAGGTGATTTCATCATATATATAAGGTGATATATTCATTTCGTGATGAACTGAAATCGAACTTGCTTTCAAGTACGTAAGCAAAAACAGTGACACAAAAAACTTTTGCAAAAGTCGGCCTCATTTCACTTCACTCTGGCCGACAGCAAACAAACGATCTCAGCGGACATGTCACATTGCGGCAAAAAGAAGCAGTAAATATAACTAATAGAATGTCTCTGGCATTATTTTCTATCTCCTGTTCCGCAGATATGAGCAACGAAAGGAAGAAAGGAACGACAAGATGGAAGCTGCCTGTGGCGAGAAAAGGGGTAGAGGAAGGGTGGAATATTGTTAAAAGCGACGATGGCAGTGCTAAGATCGATTCGAACTAGCTTTTTCGAGAGAAGAAAGTCTATCCCGAGGCGGAAATATTAAGGTGGAGAAAGAATTCAGGCAGGCAATCGTTTGCCCGTTCTTTTTCAATGAAATCGACTGTATTTGGAACTACTGCAGTGTTAATAGGATACGTAACACATAAAACTGAACAAAATCTGCAGTGTGTTTAGTTACACAACTGCGAATATATTTAAATTAATTCACACATTCTGATGAATAATAACAAAATAAGAATCTACCTAAGAAAGAAAAAGGTGTGTGTGTGTGATTATGGCAAAGCTTCGAGGGCTATCTGCCTAAGGGAAGGGATGCCTTCGTGGAGGACTTTCCAAGGGAAACTGGCTCGTATACATGTTACACATGGAGAAAAACACGAAAACGCCCATGCAGCCAGCCCGTTCGCGGGATTCGAATCTCGGACCGGACTACCAGCATTCAGCTACTTTACCGCTAGGCCGCTAGTGGACTTAAAAAAAAAAAAAAAAAAAAAAAAATTCTGAATTTTAAATAATTAGAAGTTTGTTTTGTTAATGCCACAACTTATGCCTCAGCTTAAAAGTTTCTATACAAAGAATTTAAAGTTTTCGTAGTTTGCACGTAAATTAACAAAAACGTTGCTGTCCTTTTCTCAACTCGAAAAAGTTGTGGTCGGCGCAAAAATGTAGAGTTAAAATTGTCCGAGCAGGAAAAGTGAGTTTAATGCAGAAAGTCTTCAATGCGTTAACCAATTTGTTCCACAGTCTCTTGCAAGCGAAGCTTTACATTTGTAACAACCCTTCGGCACGCGTCTTAACAATCTATCTTCCAGTTCATATAACTGTAAGATAGAAGCTATAATTTTCATGAAAAGAATTATACGGATTAATATCATAGTTATGCTGGGGAAACTGTTTTCCATATTCGTAACATTTAGAAAACCGATGTAGCATTACATCCACGTTAATCCTTTGCGGCACGGTGTGCCCAAACTGAGCACCCCTAAAAATTTGTCTCTGTACGCACAGAAAAACTGAACGAAAAAGTTTTCATACGTTCCTGTAGATTACTCTGAACCTTCTTTATTTACACTAGATGGCAACACAACACAAAACAGTCCCACATTTTTCAAAGAAATCTTCCAGATTTTTTTAAGCTATACAAAAGGAATTGTTTGAAAAGAAATTTCTATGTTATTTTCTTGGCTAAATGCTAAGCTCCTTAGTCTATATTAGTTTTAAACTTTTACCTTGAAATCTTACCTAAAATTGAACGGTGAATATCAGCTGTGCCTGAGTGGGTTCACTGAGACACTAGGTTCAGACCAACAACTGTATTTTTGTTTCACTACAGCGCTCCGGTGGGCTCCTTCACGATAGAAAGGCGGATCCACATCTCCGTTTCATTTCCTGAATTATTTTGGGGGAGGAGAGGTCTGGTTATCAACTAAGAAATTGTTGAGATGATTTTCTGAAAGTCAGGCCTAATTTTATCAGTTAGCTGTTTAGTTTTTTTTCACTAGACCAGTTTCTTCTTCTCTTTCGTTTCGTTCAAAGAAGTTTTGTCAGCGCTACCGTTTTGATAATTTTTAGTTGTAGACGTTTATTTAGTTTTATTTTATAGTTTTTTAATTGCAGATATAGTATTAGTTCAGTTTTTTCTGATTTTTAATTATTTTGCAAATGGATGGGAGAGGGCTGACCATTTCTGAAGCAATGAACATGCTACATGAATTGCCTTCAGATAGTAAATTTGATACGATCTCGGTACATGTGCAAAACATGTGATTTTGGGTTCTGCATTTTCAAAGGTGGTGTAACAATATAAAGGTCTTCAAAAAGCACCACCATGAAAAAAAAAAAAAAAAAAAAAAAATAGACGAAAGTATAAATATGAAATGTAAATAATGTATATATCATATACCCAAGCTACGTTTTTATCCCTTATACGCATATAATCATCATATTATCATGACGAGCTTTTTTTTTGGATTGGGGGGGGGGCGGCAGACTAGCAGGCCTTCCCGTGGCACACGCTGGTAATGCTATACCTGTTACGGTATTCAGAACCTAGTGGTTTTTAGTCGTAGGCAAAATCTTTAACTCTCTTACGCGCTTTCCAGCAATGCTCGCTTCAGCACTATTTTTTCGAAGCCCTATTCACTCAGTGAATCCGCTCCGGAAACACCCACAGAATTAAAACGGTAAGTGCTCTCTTTACAAAATTTTACATGTGTATTTCTATAACCCTGATTAGACTGCCTACCATTTTTTTTGTCGAAATTCCAACATTAAAAGGTAGCCTCCCGGAAAGGGTTAAACTTCTCTTGCAAAAAATCCGAATAAAATTTGCTGTATGGGGGCGGAGCCCGATATAACGTTCTACTTACATGTACTGGATTTTAGATGAACAAAAGCACACGAATATACGTTTCTAACATTCGATATATAATATTAAAAATTTTATGGGATGATTGAATTGTATGACGTTTCGTGCGCCACCTACTCCTTCTCGTAGTTCAGTAAAACAATAGGCCTCGTTACACGGGGTTATTTCACAAATGTTGTTTCAAGATGCTAGACTAATTTCATATCCGCTATCGTACCTCATAACCCGTATCTTTTATATATGCGTAGTTCCAGAGTTATTGTATGTTAGAAGAAACTTAATATTATTTCTAATCTTTTCGAAGGCAAATATTATAGATGCTTGTACTGCGGTCACAGTTTTCAAAACCTCTGTCGCGACGGTATCTTATATGTATCTTTAAATATTAATGTCCATTATGTTTTTGGAAATGAATAGTAGGAACTATTGTAATTTGGACACTTATACAAAGTTAATTACCTAGGAAAATGAGCTTAAACAACGGATATAAAACGTAGTAAACTGTAGTTGAATTATAAAAAATAAAAAAATATAAGGATAAAATAAAATAAATTATTCTTGATTCATCGAAAAAGACTGACTTTTCTCTAGGAATTTTGCCTTTTCAATAAAATCATCAATAATTAGGAAATCTGATCTCGTTCCATCTCTTTTGCATATTTTAATGAAATTCTATTCGAAAACGTAATTCAGAAATGCTAATAAATATTTTAATTTTATTTCAAATCAGTTTATTTTCAAACAGACGTGAGAAATTCTCTGACGCGATACGACATAAAGAAAATTGAGAAAAACTCGATTATTGGACAGAGCATCGATAAATACTAATTTTTAAAAATTAAGCCAGTAAAACATTAAAACCAAAAAATATGTAAATATGTTTTACTATAGACTAACGAATAGTACATAATATGTTAATCAAAATTAAAACTTAAAAACAATACTGCTTGAGTTTTTCATTTTAATTTGGGTATTTTCTATTTCTGTTCTAAAAAATAGCAATCGATTATAACAGATTTTTTCTGGCCTGCGTTATTTCTATATTAATCTACATCACATGCCTTTTATATAGCGACGATAACGTAGCTTATTCGAACCGAAACCTTGCTCTTAAATTAGTCTTCCATACTGTGTAACTATGCACTTTGCTTCTAAGTCTGTCGCTGCTAAGACACTGATACGCTGCTTTCTTCCTGCCGCATTAGTATCGAATGTGTAGATGTTACTATGTAACTATGAATTATACTTTAAATTAGCAATAGCCCCTTAATTCCTCTTTCTAATTTGAACACATTCTCCTTTCGATTCTAAATATAGTAATGCTTTTTCGAAACTGCGTCATATCTGAAAGCTATTTCGCATCATGCGATTTTCACTTTCTGCGCTGCGTACAGTTCTTAACCAAACCGATTAACGAAATTTTTTACTATAAATACCGTTGCAATCCAACTACGCACTCTCTTTCGGCTGCCTACGCTTGTTAGTTAAAGAACGTCTCTTGCTTGGCTGCTTCTATTCATTATTAAAAATGTAATACGTCGAAATGAAAACTGCGGGGTGCGAACAGCTCTCATTTTGCTGTGCCACGCTGTAGAATAATCAACAAGTAATAAAGATGTTTGAACTATCAAGTGATTCTCCGATTTTTCAATAGTTCGCAGCTTCTTCTACCGCGTAATTGATATTTTCAATGATCTTCTAACCTCAAACCACTCGCGACTGCAGAATAATAACGTCCTCTCTAACCAAACACTCATATACTACTTCTTCGACGGACTAAATTATTCTATCACACATATATGTGCATATATTACATATTACATATAAGCGTTATAAGCGAGGTAGGTAAGTGTCCAAAAAGTAAACATTTGGCAACAGGATCTTTGAAAGCATTATGAGCGTCCATGTGTAATTTGAAAAGTGATAAACCGCAAAAGTGAGAATAGGTTATAAGCGTTATATATAGAATAGGTTATAAGAGAGAGTTTAGACAACAGGTTATAAGAGTTATAAGCGAAATACGTTACCGTCCGAAAATAAGCATCCAATGACATGATACTTTTTAGCATTATAATGCATCCATGCTTTATAAGCGTTACAAAAGAAGTTATAAATTATATGTGTCTTATCAGCGTTATGAACATCATTAACAGAAATTTACAACTACATCGATTCTATGACTTTTCTATAGCGCATCGATGGGCAAATTTGGTATTTATATTAATCATCAATTTTTCATTTTTCATCGACTTTTCATTTTCAAAAATTTTCATTTTTGAAAAGCGATACAATGTAAAAATGAGCATAAATGTAATAGGCCTTCTGGTGCTATTAAGAAGAGAGAGGGGAAAAAATAGAAATAATTTCGTCAATTTTGCGTCATTCGATGTGCATTTTTTACACGTTTATGCAAATTATGCTTAATGCATTTCTGAAATTCCAGATACATCTCTATGATTGAAGGTTGCGAACATAATATAACCCCTATCAGGAATTTTATGCATCCTCTGTATAGATGAAAGTACTAAGTTTGCCAACATCTTTAAATTAAAGCCAATTTATGGAAAAGCCTGACATTTCCTGACCAACCATGACCATACCATTATCGTAATGGGTTAATAAAATAAAAAATCGCGTTCCTGAAAGGTATTAATTTGACAGAGAAACAGATTCTCAATACCTATGTAGAAATTAGTATGTATGTATGCGTTTCGTTCTCCTTTTCTTCTGTGGGTGTGGTGTTTGAAAACGACAGAAATGGTCATCGGACTAATTCGTTCGTTTTTGACAATTAAATAGTAACAACTTTTAGAACTGATCTTTGACAATTAAATAGGAATTCTGTCAAAAGTTTCCATAGTTGACATTTCTAATACCGATACAGAGAACGGAATAATAAGCTAAAGAATAAGGCTTTATATCGATGAAGAAAATAAAATGGAAATTCATTTTTGGGCAGCATATATTTGGGCTTAAATTATTCTTTTGCAGTGTATGTAATATAAGGCAGTATAAACAACATTTATAAATTACATTAGTTTTGATTATATACATCATTAGCAATATAGGAGTATATGTATATATATTCTTATTATTTTATATATTACACTTATTTTTCTATATTATGTACACGTTTTTATTCGAGTGGCATCTGGGCGAATTTTATCTTCACGACGGCTTTTAAAATTAAAGAACTGTTAAATTTTTAAAATTTCTCTAAATATATTCTTATTTAATTATTTTTATTTTAAATTTGAAAGAAAGTTTATATTATGATTTTCTTGTGCACTATTGATAATTAATAATGTGGAAACGCTGATTATTCTTTCGGTGAGTTTTCAAAAAGACAAGGTCATATCTGATATTCTTTAATATTTATTGATTATTGTTTTGTTTTTGTATTATTTAGTTTTACTTCGCTTTTGTTTTCAAGGTTTGTGTTATTTTCCAAATTGTTTTTTAACCAAATTGTCTTCCTGTTGGACAGTTTTACCACACTTGGTTGATATTAATTATATATATATATATATATATTATTTCTTATTTATTAGATTAATTAATTTCGCAGTATTTGCGCGATGTTAAGAGCATTTATTAATTACCTTTCTTCAAATCTGTGAGCTTTATATTGTTCCGTGCGTACGGGTTCGTTTGAAATAAATGCACAAGTCCGATGAAAAAATGAACAAAAATTTATTATTATCACAAGAAATATGCTTAAATTTCCTCAAATTATCGTGCAGTATTTCAATATCTCCCAATAGTTATCTCTTAAATACTCAAAAGTTCAATAGAACTTAATTCCAAAACAGCTAAAGAAAGCTAATCCGCGAATTCGCTACAATCAACAAGAGCAGTTTTCTAAACAACAACAAACTAAGTAACTACTACGAACTGAGAGGTTTTCCTCCTTTTATAAGATTTTAAAATCGCGCGCGAGAATTTTCTAGTACTTTCTCGAAATTAAAAAGAGATATTTATTAAATGTTACATGCACGCGCTCTTGTATTTTCAATTTTCCGGCTTAACTTTCTTTTAGTATTCGTCACGCTCTGTACTGCGCGGGAAATAAAACCATTTAATTTACAATTCAACTAACATAAGCTATTTAAATACCAAATCCGTAACAATATCAATTAAATATCTTTAAAATATAGCAAAGATTTAAATTTTTAACTTTTATTAAAAACACTTATATTCTCTTAAATGGCCCTCTAAATAGAAATAACGTTTTAAATACAATGAGAATTAATAATTTGCCAGGTTGAGTGGACGGTAAATGTTCTGGTAGCGCAACGTAAGTTATTATGTCTCAAATAGCAAAGACTCATCTGTGGATTTTCTGAAGTCCGAGCGAATTAAGAAAGAAGTTACGCAAAACATTTTAGTTTATTAATTTCCAATATAAATACTCATTTTCAAAAAAATTATTAAATACATTAAATTTTATGTAAATAAAATTATTTAAATGCAGTTGCTCGCTTAACGTAATTAACTTCTTGAGTTTTGTTTGGCTTCTTAACTATTTCTCCAGAATTCGACCTCAGGAAAGAGTATTAAATTTATTAACACTTGGTTTAAAATAGTGTTATGTTTATGTCATAATTATTTTATAAAATCTGTACTGGATTTCCAAATAGTCAAAGCAAATTCTTTAAATTAACCAAATATTTTTATCTGCATTCTAAATTTTTACATTTTTAAAGAATAAGCGCAATGGTTTTTACTTACTAATTAAAACACGTATTATATATATATATATATATATATAAATTTCAGAAAATTTTACTTAATGATTTCAAATGTAAATAAAAATTGTACTGTGCAGAATATTAAGTATCAAACAATTCTGGAGTTTTCGTCTTGAAGTGTTTTTTTCCCCTTTTATTTTCTTTCTTCTTTTGTAATCATATTATATTTTCTCCCTTCTTCCAGCATGCCTTCGTGGTGTAATGGTTAGCACACTTGGAGCATATTCGAGAGGTCCAGGTTCCAATCCCGGCGAGAGCATTACACATTTTTCACGTCCCCTGCTTTCTAAAATAACCCAATGAAGCTACAGTGGTGCTCGAACTAAAAGATGGTGAATGATGATTCTTCACCACCAGGATTTAGAGATTGGGTACCCTAATCCTCAATCACCCTTTAAAGGAGGGAGTATATAAGGTTTAGTTTAGTTTACGAGTATGCTGCAACCCTCCTGGCCGATAATAATCGGCCTTATGGTTAACGCAGCAGGAGTATATAAGGTATTTTTTTCTTCCTTTCGGCATGCGTTCGTGGTGTAACGGTTAGTACACTCGGGGCATACTAAAGAGGTCTAGATTCGAGTCTAGGCGAGGGCATTGCAGATTTTTCATGTACACCTGTTTTAAAAAAAACTTAATGACTCTACAGTTTTATAATTTGCAGACAACTGAAGTGCCAAAACAAATTTGTAGGTTAAAAATATGTCTTTGATAATAATAAAAATTAACTTTCGTTTGGCTTTATCAATAATAATAAATAAACAAATAAATAAATAAAAATCTCAACGTCACACCAAGGGATTATTTAAGGTTTTTTATGCTCTCTTTGAGCTCAAAGTTTATCAATTTGCACTTCGACTTACTGCTGCTAACTGAACTTTTTTATTATTATTATTTTCAGCTTTGTTGTTAAACATCGTCTTTTTTGCACTTACGCCATATAGAATTCATCAGTAAAGCAAAACTTTTAAAAGCAACATTAGGACAGGGATAGTCGGATAGAGTCTTAAGTGTTGTCACACATTTTTATTTCAGTATTTCTTCAGATTTTCATAACAACATTCAGTTTTCTTAACAAGATGATTTAATTTTTTTAAACTTTATTATTAAACGTCCCTTTCTCCACACTTTCAATAAATTCAAACCAAAATTATAAAATATTTAAAAACAGCATATTTGTAGTAGTAGTATACCATAGAATTGCTAAGTACCATACACTTCTTTTATATTCGTTATATTATTTCTTTTAAAATAATATTTGGCTGTAAAATTTGGCGACAACGCCCTTTTATTTGAGAAGTGATACGGACAGTTAAGTGAAGATCAAGGCTAACAGCACCTCAGGTGTTAAAAGTTTTAAATCTGATTTAAATTAAAACTTTTTTTAAGTGTAATAACTTGTAAATACTAAGCTAGAAAAATGTAAGCAAATTTTCGTTTTTTAATAAGCATGTTTTATGAAATGAAAAATTTCTTTATAAATATTCACTCGAGAAAAGGTGACACATAAATATATATATATATATATATATATATTATATTAGAAATATTTATATATATTACATATTATATATATATTTATACACATTTTTGTTTATTTTATACATATTTTTTATACGGATAAACGTAACGGTAACTGTATACGGTATTATACGGTACGGAATATACGCTAATATATGGTATTTCTGTGTACTAATACGGAAATATATGGTATATTATTTTATACGGAAAAGCAGCATAGTTACATTTCTTCATGTTGAAATTTATTCCATTTCGTCAGCTGCATTCTTTCGAATTCCAGGAATTTCCGTATATGATTCAATTCCGTAATACTTACCTACTTTCTTACCTTCTTATTTAATAAGTTATCAGCGAAACCCATTAACGTCTCGGAAAGGAAAGGTTATATAGAACAGGAATAATTGATAAGAGGCAGTCGTCTGCTTATGGCAAACGATCGGCAGACGAATGGTAATCGTCACGACAGCTTAAATGGGGGAATGGGGTACTCCAATCGCCACCCAAAATCGTCACGCTGTAGCTCACGCAAGAAGAAACACTTCCTAGTACTGAAACACTCACTCCATCTTTTGCTAGTTAGCTTATGTAGTTTGCAGATTTAGAATTTTAGAACGCTGATTATTTTGGTATTTTTGTTTTCCTTATGATTGTGAAAAGCTTAATCTGCGTGATGATGTATCTTAGATATAAAAGCGTAATAACTGTAGCCATTATTATTAGAATGGGTATAATTATTAAGCTTCGAGCATGCATAACCGAAAAATGCCTACATCAGTTTGTAATAGAAGTTTTCTGATTCTATTCGCTATTTACTGTCAACGATAACAATGCAATTTTTAACATGAATCTGAAATTAAAAAAATACGTTAAGCAAACTTCTAATTTTAATTTGAAATAATTCTTAAACACTCAGTTTAATGTGGTTATCACACTTTTCTGTGGTATAAATAGTAACTTATATTAGAAAAGGCGAGTGTGTGTGCCGTGGACGAAAGATCAAAAGGATTCTCCTTCTTCCTATTTTCCTCCAACATGAAAGCATGGACGCATTTTTCCCTATCTAAGAGAAAAAGTGCTAAGCAGTGATTGCATTGCACTTTAATATTATGTTTTCATTAAAGAAAAGGGGAATTTTCTTCTGAGAAGTTTACATTTAGCTTTTAATGCGCTTTACATGTGTGCCTATATGTATACTCTTCACACACAAAAAGGGGGGGCAGTTCTATATCTCTCGTTCTACTGGGCCGATTGACGAAATTTAATTTGTGCTTTTCATGTCTCAAAAGCGCGACCTACGATATATATTATATTTATATATAACATTGTTCTAACACAAGTATTTTGACACTAAATCGGACTTTTTCTGAAATGAGATACCGTCGTTTTTCCATATTTCGATTCTACGACTCATATTACGCCAAAATGCCTAGTTTTGTAAAAATCGCACGAGTAGTTCTTAAAAATTAGCTCTCAAAATTTAGGCTCATTCCAAGCTATTTTCTGCTTTGCCTTTAAAATTTGTATTTTTGGCAATCGCTTTTGCACAACTCCGCTGATGCATGTATTACAGAAACGTTTGGGCCAATCCCTAGACATCAAAAGCTAAAAACTTGCTTTGGGAGCCATAACTTTTAGAGAAGCAACAACTTGGTGTTTAGTTTAGATTTCAGTCAAGACTATATCGATTTCGAGGGAAAACGTAGTTATGCAATTTAATGCCATTACCATCTACAGCTTTAGTCAGGATTGAAAGTACTTGTCTCTTCTTGCAACCTGAATCATTACATGTAAGGAAAAAATAGATGGGATAAAATATTAACTTTAAGTTGCAGAATTCCTTAGATTTCCATTTAATTTGATTATTTTCTCTTTCCATACTAAAATTAAAACTGATTATAATGAGCCTCTCTAAACGGTATAATTTGAAACATATTTCATGTCATATGATTTTTACCTAAGGTTAATGAAGCAGGGTATTTATTTATATTAGGTCTGTTGTTGTTGTGGCTTATCTCAATTGTCTGAGTGTAACATCAGAACAAGCACACGAAATTCATCGTGGGGAGCAGTGCAAAACTGCGTCTGTCATTGGCAAGAGCCTTGAGCACTATACAGGTGATAGCACGACTTTGCTCCGTTCCTTACCCAGTTTTGATGGAGAGAACCCTGGTAGAACAGGTCTGAGGCTATCTCACCCCTCTTTCCCTACCACCAACCTCTCGAGAGGAGTCTCGGCTCACCGCATATTTAGAATACCCCCATGCCTCACAGATACTATACATTTACCAATCATCCATACTTTCTCCAGGATTCGAACTCGGACCCTTCGGTACGGCAGTAAGTATCGCTAACCACTACTCCGGTTGGGCGGTATATCATGTCTGCTGGAAGTTTGTTTTCGATAACGTTATTTTAAATTTCAACGCGCATGTTCGTTTTATTTCAGGCATTTTCTATCAGTGCATTTATGCGCGTCTGCTCTTGTAAATTAACTGAAGCAAAAGTGTTTTATATCATTATTAAGTGAAATGCTATCGTGGAAGCATTGGCTACCGATAAAGTTTATTTAAGATACTGTATTTTCGTACGAATTCCAATAGGCAAGAAGTACTAAAGAAACGTGTCGAAAAATAAAGAAGGTTATTGTCAGAAATGCAGTTTCGGTTAGAATATCCATGATATGGTTGCAAAAATTTGAAGTAGGTGATTTCGACTTTGATGATAAGCCAAGCTCTAGACAGCCATTTTTAATCGATGACGACAGAGCAAGATTCTTTCCTGACAACATCGGAAATTGTGGGAAAATTTAACTTCGCTCAAAAAACCACTATCCACCGTATTTGTAAACTTGGATTGGTTTATCAATATTCCAAATGGTTGCCTCGTGAGTTAATGAGAAAACTTTGCATGATTGAGTCGTCATATGAACACATCTGCTAGCTCGGAACAAAAACAAACTATTCTAGGACCGGATGACGGATGATAGCTTACGACGATAAGTGGTTTACCTATGAAAATATAGTTAGGAAAAGAGCATACTGCGAACCCGGAAAACGTACCACCTCTACCTGTAAAAAGAGCTTGGTTTAAATAAAAGAATGATGTGTATATGTTCGGAAGTCCTTCGCAAAAATACTTCCAATAAATGCATGATTTAAACAAAGCAGTCAATAAAAGGTTGTCGGCGATGTTCATTAGAAAGCACATCATACTATACCCAGACCACATGCTACTTCTTTGACGACTCGTCAGAGAATGGTAGACCACGGCTGAGAATTTCTGCCGCATCTGCCATACTCCCGAGAACTAACTCTCCCCGAATGCCACGTGTTTATCTCCTTGCAAAATGGTTTGAAGGGAAAAAATTGAAATGAATGTCAAAAGTTGTTGTCAGATGTCAGCCAAGCACTACTTGAGTTCTTCGCCTCTAAGGACAAGTCGTTTTCTAAAAATGGTATTACAACTTTTCATCATTCTGGAAAGAGGTGATAAGTAACGATAAGAAGGATAATGTACAATTAAATTGTAAAGATTATGTAATTTTATTAACAGTTAAATTTTAAGCTCCTTTCCTGTCAAATTTTTAACTTCAACTTACTACTTCCGGCCAGATCGTAGTTTTGGAATCTTGCTGAATATTTAATGAGGAGGAGCGGTATTTAAACCACGAAGTTACAGACTCAGAGAGAATCAGATTTTCTGATTTACGCGCGTCTGCTTCTTTGGCCACTCTCTCTCTCAAAGCTGTTATTACGCTCGGCCGTACTCAGGCCCTTGTTAAGCTTCGTAGTCAAAAACGTGAAGGCGCCAACTCGATTTGAACCTTGATAGCTTCGGCTATATTTCTTTAGTTAATCTTAGTTCTAGTTTAATTCTTAGTCCCTTAAGTTCAAGCCCAAGTGAGGGCTTTGTACACTCCCAGGCGGAGTTTTGTTAAATCTTATTGGAATAATAGAGGGTTAGTTACCTTTCTATCTTGTTGTTTATTGTCACCCGAACTTTAGCGATTATTCGCTTATCAGTTCTTAAGATTCTTCACTTCCAACGTTAACTTAGAATTACAAAGTAAGGAACTCTATAAATTATTATTAAAGGTATAAAAAATGTATTATTTTCCTTCGCTTCCTAAACGGACAGAGGACAGAATTTTCCGGTAGACGTTACATAAGGTTTTAACCAATTATAATATCAAATTTTCAAGTAGAAACTTAGTAATGGAGACAAAGCTGAACTGAAGCTCAATCATTCTGCACAAAACTTTCATTTTAGACACTACCCGTTCCTTCCTTTGCTTCCATTTACTTACACTACGAGAGTAAGCATGGGAGAATAAGATAATTCCTTATCCACTTATCTCACGTAACTGCGAGACTCATTTCTGTGCGATTATAAATAACACTCAGAACTACGATTCACTGATATATTATGACTTATCTGATGTTTGTGAACGTCCACGAATTTTAGCGCTGCGAAAAGCACAGAATTGCGTCTGCCGTTGGCACCTGCAACTTAGCCCAATCCATCCCATTTTTGAGAAAGTGTACCCAAGGGTTTCTCTACCATCATCTACTTGAGAGTGCTTTAGGTTCGTCATGTATTTTAAGTGCCCCTGTTCCGCAAAAGCACTAAAAACATCTGAGCCGTCTCCGAGATTCGAGACTAATGCAAATGGAACGACAACCAGCAACATTAATCACTATTGTTGATAATCATGCCACCGATACTGGTGGCATGATTCTCTAAACTTCAACAGTGTGAACGATCACGCAATTTTTTTTATAATCCTTGCAATTTATTTCACGGAGGATTGTGATATGATTTTGCACTAGTGGCAGTGTTTAAGAATATTTTCAAAAGCTTTCTGTGTAGTTTCTCAAGACATTCGTGGAAAGCCGTGCAAGAATAGGCTTATTAATTATTATTAATAGTTATTATTACTATTAATTATTATTATTATTATTATTATTTATTAGTAGTAGTATTAATAATAATAATAATTATATCATATCCTTCTTATTATTAATATTATTAATTATTATTAGCAATATTATATCCTTATAAATTATTAGCTTATGTACAGAAAATAAGGACTTAGACCTAGATCTTGGACTCGACAGATGATGCTGCTATCTAGCCTCCATAAACCTAAGCATATAACGTTGCATTGTTCCTTTATCTTCGGTAGATAGCGCAGTGTTGCTGCTTCTCCTTCGATAGACAGCATTCCATTTCCCCATTTATATAGCCTATTATTGTTTTTCTCTTCTTTAATGGTGATATCGATTGTTCTTTTTCTTTCGATAAATGTCCTTATATTTTGTTTTGTTTTCAGTAAATATAATTTTTTCGTCTTATAAAAAATGAGTTGTGTATACTCCTAACTTTGAAACCCGTCAGTGGCTGAGTGGTTAACACAGCTGAACAGTAGTAATAAACACTAATCGATAATTTAAATTTTAGTGATTAAGATAACTGTTGGATGTCTTCGTGTTTTCAAGCTATGTGTGATACTAATATGAGGCCAGTTTCTCTTGGATAATTCTCCAGGATGACATTAATTCCCTTATGCAGATAGCCATTTCGTTTTGTTGCCATATTCGCTTAAACTAAATAGAAAATTATGTATTCTCATATTTATGCTTTTCTGTCATAACGAGAGAAAGGAAATGAAATTTATCTTTCAGAAATCTGTTTCGTACTTTTATACTGAAAGTAAATTTAAGACAGATATTAGTAATGTTGCCACGGAGAAGCCATTAAGCAACTATTAAATAGCTTGCTGGTATCTTTCATTAATCACTCTTTCTTGAGTAAGGAGACTTGCTACTAACCAAAGGCTTTATGAAACTTTTAGCAGTATCGAAAGAGGATAATACTTCTGAATCCAGCTTTCTGTGTTTTCCAGAAAAAAAAGAATTTTAAAGAGTTGTTTTCCTTGTCAATGAAAACAGGGTGACTGGAGCTAAACACTTCATACGGATGAGTTCTAAGGTAGAACTGAAAGATCCCTTTCGGAAATCATTCAAAGAACCTACTGACTTTAGGCGAGCGAATTTTCCCTGATTCCAGAAAACAGAACTGTAGCTCTTTTAGAATTCACAGACAGCTGTTATTGGAAGCGTGATGGGAAAATTTGATTTTAATTTTAGGGGAAAAAAGAATTATCGTCTCATGTTAAGTGCGAGATTAATATTTATCATTTTCCAGCTTTTTGGAAAATTTTTATTCTAGATATTTATTGTTAGTTTTGCGTAGAAGAAATCTTGAAACTACAGCTAAAAGAAATGAGTTCAGGGAGTTAACGTTTGATTGAATGAATTTTTGAGACTCCATGGAACCTTGCATTCTTTTTGCTCTTCACTCCAACTTCATTAACTGTTTCTGATGTCACTGCTCGTTTGATTTCCTTCGCTCCATCCTCGCCAACCGCTCTGGATTCACCATCGTCCCGAAATTTTCTCATCAAGTTATTGTTAATGAATGGTGATAAAGTGTAACCGATTCATTTCAGTGTGTTAACGATTCTGATTCGATCCCATTAAAGAGTGGTTTGGGCAATCCCTAGATCTAAGTTTATTTTGTAAATTTTATTTTAATAACATATTAATTCTTACCTTTAATCTTTCTTCCATTTCTACTATTTTGTCTACGCCACCAGAGTCTATAAATGAAGTGAGTTTTAAAGAACGAGAATCTGAATTCAAGAAAGTGGTTTGGAGACAGTCAATCCCACCGGAAAATGTCTTCGTTTTCGTCGGCCTTTAGCGCATTAGCTACCAGCTGGTGAATTTGTCTCTGATTGAAAATTAATTTAGCAGTCGAAAAATATCGGAACATGTTGCTAGACTTTTATTTAAAACTTTGACTTGTAAGTATTTTGAATCATTATAGCTATCCTACAGCAAGCAGTGGAAACTAATTTTATTAATTGTTTTTGTTTAGTAACTTCTAACTAAAGTTCAAGTAAATTTTCAATTATTTTACATTATTGTATTTACTTAGGTTTTTAATTATTTCAAGTAAATTCTTAATCATTTTACACTATTTATTGTCTTCAATCACTGCAATTATAAAAGGTAAATACGGAATGATAACTCTAATGGGAGTAACACTAGTTAGTAATCTAAACACTAATCTAACTAATAGTGTGTTTTAGAAAAGTGTTTAGCTTAAGCCAAATCGAAAGGAACCATATAAGTTTAAGGAAATAAAACCAATTTTATTTCTTTATTAAATTCAGCAATATTTGCTATTAAATTAATAAGTAAATGTGCAGATTAATAGGTATATATAGAAAACATTTTATAGATCTAAAGGTGAAGCGGCTATATTGATTGAAAAGTAAAGCATACATAAGAAACTTTAAAACAAATTCATTGGCAGAATAAACATACAATACATAAAATGTAGGCACTTTTTGGGGAAAGATACAGAAATTACGATTACACACGGATATTATAAATCAAACCATCAAATTTCCTAAAATATACCCACACACATTTATTCACTGTGTAATGTTCCTCTAAATATTCATTTTTCTCTTTCCCTCCTGCATTTTTTCTCGTTTTTTAGCTATCAGCTAAAATTAAATTCATTTCATCATTTGAACTACTCGAAATCGGAAATTTCCATCTGCAAAGAGAAAAATGAAAGCGTAGTTCCATCACGCTTGACAAGGTTTGGCACAGATCCAAATTATGTCCTTAGCAATGTTGACTGATGTCCTTTTATCGCTGGAATAATTCTCCGTTTACCGAGTGTCAGTTTAAAAATTTAACTTACAAACTAACTTGGGAAAAAGTTGTTAAAGTTTCTGGCAAGTTCCTGATCATTTAGTTGGAATTAATTGCACTGGAAAATGATGCACCGAAATTTTTGCACGCTATACTCAGAAGACGAATACGAAAGAAGGAAAAGAAGCACTTCTTTAAAGAAAATATTTGGACAACAGAAAGAATGGTGTGCATATTTTACCCATTTACTTCAATTTCTGAATTAAAGGTTACCAATATACAAAATACTGCACACATGTTCAAAATTTTGTAATATAATTTCTGTAAAAATTTGGGAGGCATATTTTAAACATTGATGTAAATTTTTGTAAACAAATAAATTAATTTACGCATTGTTGTAATATTTTTTTTATTAAAGAAACACAATAAGTTCCCCATGTACCACATAGTATATCACATGGGGCTTACAGATGTAAGTATGAAACACAATACAAAATAAAAAGAAGAAAAAATTCAAATAAAATTAAGGATGATTACAAAGTTTATAATAAATTGACAAAACGTGTTAAAAGCACTTCTCTCGGAAATAAATTGGTAAAATAAATTCTGGAGGCCAGTTAATATTAAAGTTTTTCAGTTCCGGTTTCAAAACTTTTCTTTCGTTATTATATTTAGGACATAGAAGAAGCACATGTTCAACATTCTCCTCTCCACCGAGGCTACAATCACAGACAGACTCGGAGCTCAACTTAAATCTGTTCAAATAACTTGAAATTTCCATGGCCAGTAAGAAATTGGGTTAATTTATCGTTTGTGAAGAATTGGTGATATGACAATCTCATAATGACAGAAGGGAAAAATCTCTTTGTTAAGCTCCCTTTATTTGAATTAATGAATTCGTGATTCCACGACGCCACAATACTTTCATACATGACCTTCTTATAAAAGGAATTAAGGATATTGACAAAAGTGTCAATTTCCCGCTTAGTCGCAGCCTTAGCAAGGAAATCGGCTCGTTCGTTCCCAACAACACTTGTATGACCACGAACAAATGAAAATGCAACCAAAATATTTTTATCTTTTACGTTTTTCAGTTCTTTTTGAATCTCGATAATGATATTATTAGAAGAAATACATTTTAAGATCTCCAAGGATGAAAGGGAATCAGTACAAATGAGATAGTCTGAAACAGCACTATTTTGTTCAGACATCCATTTGATGGCGAAGTTTAAGCACAAAAGTTCAGCTATAAAAACGGTACATTCATCTCTAATTCCGAATTGAAAGTACTCAAATTCAAGAGATTTTTCTTCCCACTACGTTTCGTTGGACATTTTCCCTTTGCATTTTTTTTTTTTTTTTTTTTTTTTTTTTTTTTTTTTTTTTTATGTTTTCGTTACGTTCGTTTTCACCCGTAACCTTTACAAAACTTTTCGATTCGTTAATATTTCTTACAAAATATCTTAATACTAATTATAAATAATGACCAAAACAATGTCAAATTACAATATTAAGAAATTTTAGTAGAATTATGATTGCAATTCCAAATATCCTTCCTAACATTGCAATACCTACATTAAAATGAACGCAGTTAAGTGATTTTTCAAACAATTTTTGAGAAAATAAATATGAATTAAAACCATTAATTATATAAGACATATAATATTATATTAATTATATAAGACATTATATTATACATCCAGCAGGAACGCTTTCTAGCTAAAATGTAAAAGAACAAAGGGATAGTATATTAAGACACAAAAAGGCTTGCGCTAGCTCTGTAAAGGTGACCATGCATTTTCCGCATACTTATTGCACATGCATACGTATGCATCACGTATAGATGTATTTCATTGCATGGAGACTAGTACGTGAATATGGTACGTATTCACCGCCTTGATGAAAGTGAGCTGCAATAATTGACTAATTCCTTCCCAGTTTATTTTTGTATCTCAAGTTTGAATATTTCATGTTATAGTTTTCAAACTGAACATAAGCGAAATGATTAAACAACTCTTTGATCCACTTCATCTCCTTACTTCTCGTCGTCGAGATGGCATTCAACGTAAGAGTGCCATTTAACTGGGGTGCCTAACAGATTAATGTCATCCCGACGAAAAAACAATTATCAGCAAACACGTATTTACTGAAACAACTTCAAGCATAACAGGTTATGCACTTTCATGTGACATAGAATATTACATGTTGTACAAGTTCGTGCTCCATTAGTGTCTTAGCTTTCTCACAGTGGTTTTTATGTTGCTCCGCGCGTTTAGCTATTTCGATAGTTAGCATTTTGAGGAAGGGGAAATGAGATTAAGATAATAATAATAAAAAAATCTGATGTGTACACCACATGACTTCCTTGTACGGAATATTAAATTATGCGCATTTTTTCTTGCATTTCATTTAAACTTATTGGATTGAATTAAATCTACTTTGCCGACAGCGCATGAAACACAATAGAATAAATGCATTCTTTAAAATTCACTCTATTTGTTTACCATAGCGACACTCTGGCACTAGGTTCACATAACAGTATTATATTATATTTAGTTCATATTATAACTAAGAATGCTGAAAATTCATATCATTTAAAGAATTATCTAATCGTTGCCACATGTTCTATTCAAATACTATAATAAAGCTCGAACGATGTATAAAAGAAATTAAGCAAACAAAACAAAAAAGAAACAGTTTTTCACAGACGATTTAGTATTTCTCATTCAATTAATTCAGTTCTCCCTTCGCGACAAGGCAAAAATACATAAAAACTCAAAATATCTGTATTTGAAATTACGAAGTAAATCTTAAACACTTATTTCCTCGAAAAAATTCCAGAAAGGATTAAGCATGATTTAATTTTTAATAATAAATGAAGGCGTTATCTTTGTTGTTGCGAAGCTAAGTTACTCTAGATTGGCAACAAATTCATTATCCTGCTGTTTCAAACCTAAACAAGCTATGGCCGCCATAAAAAAACTATTAGGCTTAGCGGCACTTAAACAACTTTAAAATTGTTGATAATTCTAAAAATATTGCATACAGATTTACTAAAGGCATAAAAACCTTAACCAGAAGATAAGAACAACATAATTCAATCATTTTTAAAGCAAAAAATGTACAATTTATAAACATATAAGAGTAAAGAAACTGAGATCACTGAGCCGGGTAACAGAGTGGATATACATATAAATATATTTATATGCGTTTGCAACCAAAATACGAGGTGCACATCTACATGCTATAGCAGTCCTATATACAAAATGTGAACGTTCTGAGGCTACTCGTTTTTAAGTTATGCGAGATACGTATGTACGTACGTTCGTACAGACGCCACGAAAAATTCTCTTCAGAATTCATTTTAAAGCAGTTTTATAACTTTTTTGGAGGAAAAAAAGTGTTTTATTCTGTCCTTACGTACAGATATCACGCAAAAACATCATTAAATTGCATTCTATAGCGGTCAAAATGGATACTTTCGTTGAAATATGCTGCAAAACGTTTCGCGATTACAATACTTCCTTTTTACTTCGTATAAGGAAGTAAAAAAGATTAAAAAAAGTTTGCAAGGTTTCAGATTTTAACTGTCATCCAAAAGGGTTCGTTAAGGTTTTTTTACGCTCTCCCTAAGCTCGCAGTCTACCAGTCTGCTATAATACTCAACCCTACTGACCCATTTTTTGTCTTTGTAGCATTATTATTACGCATTATTTTTTCGCACTTATGCTATGTACAATTCAACAGTAAAAGTTTTAAAAAATTTAAAAGCAGTAAAACAGTATAAGTTTAGAATTCCCGATGCAGCATTAAATGTTGGCAAACATTTTTCTGCTTTTTTCCTCAGTCTTTTCTCAGTTCATCATATCAATGTTCAGTTTTCTTACTAAAATGGCTTTGGAAAACTTTTTTGTCTTTTTATTATTAACGTTTTGTATGCTATCTTCATTTATTAAATATCATGTTCTTCGCACTTAAACCATGTAGGGATTTATATCTACTTTAACAAACAATTTAAATTTTAAGTTCAAACTTTTCTATAAGCCTTCATTCCCCTTATTGTCAGTGCCAGAATAGATAAATGTTGTAGCGCACGTGTAGGAATGTAAATTTCTACTTTATAGAAAGTAGTTAAAAGCCGAGTTTCGGTAGACTAAAAAGAGAGTTAGGCTCAAGCCGCCGTCTCTGCCGTATGTACGTTTTCTTATTGCTGGTTCAAGTGGTTTAAATTGCATTTATCAGCTGCCACTAGCTTCGAAAGGGATTTAAGTGACGGGATCTCGCTGATCCCTGTAGGCTAGTTCTATCTCTTGTTTATATATCTCAACTTTTAGTTTCAATTATCTGACTTTCAGTTACCGCCCAAGCAGAGGCGAAGTTTGTTAGCGTCGAGTTGACGTATTGCAAATTTTCAAAGATTTAATAAAGGGTACTTTAACCCTTCTCTTGTGTAGTTTGCTGCTACTCCAGTTCTCAGACACAAGTTTCTCTAACAGCCCCTACATTCATATAAAATTCAATTCAATAGGAATATCACGAAATATTTAGAAAACTTATCACGAAAACTTTAGAATTTCCGATTGATGTGTAAATAAAAATATTTTTTCCCGTGCAGTGTTGCCATTGCTCACTTTGAAATCGTTGAGTTTGTTATTTAAAAATATGTTAAAGTTTTGTAAAATATGAAATAGATAACAAAACAAATTCAAAATTCAAAATTTGGGCTTCCAGGTTAGGGTGTTACATGTTAGGGTGGAGGATAGCGTTATTCAAAATTGGATGGCTCCAGATACCACTGTTTTTTAACAATACGAGAAAAAAGTACACATTCATGTAGATTCTTCATTATTTAATTTCTTTAAATACAATACAGGGCGATAATATTTGGTGGCAACAATTTGAAAAATGATGCAATGCATTTTCGGCTCAAAATGCTTTTTCGAGATTAATATCCCATTCGGGGCCAATGCTACTTTTGGGTTAATGATAAGATAATAATAAATAAAATTAAGATTATAGAAAAAACATAAAAGCACAAAACAAAACAAGAAGACTGAAAAGAAAAAAAATGTATATAGTAGGAAAAATAGTATTCTTGCACATGCAATATACTGTAAAAGCAAATAAACATTACTTATTATTATGCAGATGAATGAAAATGCTAATTGATACAATACATTAGCACTGTTTCAAGAAAATAAATAAAACATATTATATGGTAAATGATAAAGATTAGCTGATGCAATGCTGTTTAAGATTATTTCTATGATGCACTATCGTGAGATAATTTAGCTATCAAGTTCAAATGGGATTGTCCTTTGAAAGTTGAAGATATATTATACTATTTTGCTTTGAAGGTCACGTCTTTCGTAACCATGGCAACGTTCGCCACTGAAGAGATTTTATTCTTGGAATTCGGTTTCTCACTTTTATTTCCATTTCAATAACTAGCTGTAAGTTTTGTGTCAAATAAAGAGGAATATAATTTCTATACTTTCGCCACTGTTATGCAAAGCTTTTAGATCATTTCACGTTGTGAAATTAGTATGTTTAGCGAGCATGAAATGGTAACTAGATCTACTGGGATGTTAGCTTTGCGACTTCTCGCACACGCGTGAAGATGAACACAACAGGGAAAGGTTTTATTTTATCACAAATTAAGTAATGAATTTACGTGGGTACAACTAAAACGTCGTCCACGACAAGAACTTAAAATTTAACCAATAAATTTAAAGGTAGAGATGTAATGCTAGACTACAGAATCCAATTTAATCTAACAGGCTGACTCAGAAACCTACACCGGCGAAATAATAACTAAACAACCAGAATCGGTAACCAGATTAGCAACTGGAGGACAAAATAGCAAACGTGCGCTTCACGGGCGAAATCACGCTCTGTCTAGCCTTTTAGTTTCAACAGTTTAAATACTCTCGTTCACCTACTTAATTTATAACCTGGCTAGGAAATACGAGGGAAAATCAGAGAATTCAGGAAAGGCTTACAAATTAACTGTTTGTAAAACTAAGCAGGATCCTATAGCTTCGTGGCTTTTCATTTTCCCAGGATCATAGCTATATTTATGTACGAATGTTTTACTTCTTATAGTTTCCCTACCTAGAACTCCTCCTATTCAACAGCTATTTAAAAACAGTTTCTGTTCAAATCTTCTTTTAACAAATCCTCAAGTCATTTTTAAGAGCAGCTTTTGTTCATCATTAGGAATGCTATTATTATATTACGTTTAAAATTTATGCATTAAAACTACTTTAGTAATTTATAAAACTTTTTTTCTGGCAGTAGGTTTTAAATAAATAAAGTGCGCTAAGGTGTAAAATCACACAGCATAAATACAGAACGAACTCGAAACGTGCATAATAGAGTTTAAAAGCGTGCAAGATTTACGCACTCAAAGCACAAAATCAGCAGCAAATCGAAATAATCAGCACTTCGCTCGAGGAAGAGATGCAGCGGTGAATAACAATTGTTTTACAGTTTTTTCTTCAGTAAAACGTTAATTCTACTCATTTAATTGCAGTATTCCTAAGATAACAAAATATACTTAAATGAAACTTAACAGAGCAAGGTATAAATATGGTAATATGGACAATACTCATTACTGTTAAATAAACAAGAAAATATTGCTGAAAGCCAATTCAATTGGAATTTATCGAATGGTTGCTATTACTGCGTGCATAGTACAGAAATTTTAGTTCTTGCTCTAAATTGCAGAAGTAGGATTCGAAGCGGGTTTTTCCACGCTTTATAACGAAGTTGAAGCAAAACTATTCAGGAAATTGCCATACATAAAAATTTAAAAGCCTCTAAAAATTCGAAGTGAAAGCCGATTGTTGAAGGTAATAATTTTAGTCTCCAAAATTGAAATTTATAGATTTTAATTCCAAAAATGGAACGGTATTAAAGATGTTTTCCTTTATTTCTAATTATTGCTCAGACTAATATATCCCTGAACTTGGATTTCTCAGGATTCAAACTCAGGGACAACATTTTACAAAATGGCAATCAATCAAAATGGCAACATTTTACAAAGTGTCCGCCGATAATATGGCGACAAAGTCATAGTGCATGGAAATGCCGCTGCGAAAACAAAGTAAGGAGGAAATATCATCGTATAAAACATAGCTGCAAAAGGTTAGGTGTAAATGTTGCAGTTATAGTAAGCATTGCGATGTAAAACATCTTAGTAAAAAATAAAATGGTGACAAAGTTCCGCAATTTAAAAATATTGTCGTTTCGTCTGAAACTGTGATTGGTTGTCTTAGAGAGGGTTCGCTTTACTCAAAATAATACTTCAGTGACAAAAAAAAATACGTTTTTCAGAATTCTGAACAGTTAAAATGCACATATTTGCAATGCTGTTATCATTCAATGTTTTGTAGCTTCTAAGTTTTTTAAATTACGATACTTTGAAATTGTGAAATTTTGTCAACACGTTATTTTTTACGATAATGTTCTGTACCGCGATATTTTAAAACTGTGAAATTTTCTTCCAGCTTTTTTCTTTAACATTTTCTAGCTGTTTCGGCGAATATGACTTTGCTTTGCATGGTTTTATTTACGACGTTTTCTTCCGCGGCATTTTTGCCACGTTGTTTTTGGGTTAATTTCACTTGTCTGACCTAATCATAACAAGCCCGCGAATTTTATCGTGGCAAGGAGAACAAGCAACCATATGGGCGACAGTACAACATTGCCCAGTTCCGACCAAATTTTTAAGAAAAGCACAGCACCTTTACTTACTTACCTACCACAGCTGAATTGTTGTACCGCTCGTTATATGACTACAGTATTTATACTTAATTGGTGGAGTATTCTGTTGTCACTAGCTGTAGCCAAAAATCTCTATAGAATATTAAAATTTTCAGCGGAATTTATAAATTTACTTCGGAAGGTGGGTATTTGTGACCTGTGGTTATTAAAGAGACCCTGTCAAGACTTTGACTGAGCTGAATGAGGGATTTTAGCAATGTTTTATGCATTCAGATTCCGAGTTTACAGAAAATGTTTACTCTAGACTTGGAGTACGAATCCGAAGGTCTTCCATCCCTCTTCCCTACCACCAAACCAGTCAAGAGGATTTTAGGCTAGCTGTAAATTTTGAATGACCCTATGCCGCAGAGACGCAAATTACATTTAGAAACTTCTATACATTACCCGGATGCATATTTCACAAATGCACATCTGTGTAGCCACCGAGGGTGTGGCTTCTAGGATGGACCAATGGGCATCCAGTAATATTTCTGTCACATCACAAGACCTTTCGCGTGCTTTAAGATTTAAGCGAAATGCTTGAAAATATTTTGCCACGCAATTTTCCGTACAAAATAATTAAATATCGTCAATTTCTTCTGAAAATTTTCGTTGCGAAGTTAGATCAAATATAAGCAAATGTGAAGATTTCACTACCTGGTTGAAAGAATTTAAAATAAATACAAACACATTTTGGATACTCCGTAAAGAATATCCATGTGAAATATTACTTAATAAGTGGTAAATAAGATGAATAAAGAAATATGGGATAAACATCTCAGCCCAAATGCTATCTTTACATAATAGTATGCATATGAGAAAAATATTGACAGCAATTATATATGTAAATAGAAGTCAGCAGTCTATATGAAATATATATATTTTTATTGCAGTCTATATGAAAAATTATTTTAAAAAGAATTATACTCTTGAATTTTCTGAATCCACAGGTGTTAAGTAAATGCATAATATTCGAGGCTAATTATAGCTTGAGTCATTTTCTCGATGTAAAGAGCGATAATATGCCGTGAACATCAATCCAAATATCAATGAGTGATAAAAATCGTGAAAGTGAAATGTCAGCGATTAATTAAACTCATGAAACGAATGCACTACGAGATTTTCTTCTACTACGCCATACACTTTTTACCTCGAAACAAATGCAAATTAAAACGTAAACGACATACGCTCACATGCATTAAGATTTAGCGTCACAAGAGCAATAGGAGTTTATTGGTCCATTTTTGAAACCCCTCCCTCAGTGGCTACGCTGATGTGCACTTGTGAAATATGCTACCCGGATTTGAACCTGCGCTCAATGGCGCTGTAGTGCGCCATTAATCACTATATAGTCTGAGCATCTTTTCATCTGTAATCCTTCTTAATGATACATCGTCTACTACATTCCTATCGGAGGTACTGAAAAATCTTCTTCAAGCACTATAACGCCTACGTGAAACACTAAAGATTCTATTTGGTTCATCGTAAAAGAAATGATTGTTGAGCTCATCTCAAAAATAGCTGCAATCAGGAATACTTTCTTACATATTTGTCTTGATTTTTATTTTAAACTTGGTTTGTATACATTAAACTGCACAAAATTATTTTTCCTCAAGCATTTTAGTCTTCATCATATTAAGCAATGTAAGTTTATTTACATCTTTCTGACGAAACCTTGAGTAAAACTTTATTAAGATTAATTAATAGCTTAACCGGAAGGTAGCAAGATGACAGATAATTATACTAAGTCCTAACATAATGATCTTTCTTTAATTACAAACTCTCATTACAAAGGCTTTTTTCCTTACATAGATTTATAGCTATGTCATACAGATAGGAATTCTTTTTAACTGCAAACTCTTGAGTAAGGTACTTGTGGATTTTAATAACTTCAAATGAGGAATCTAATTATAATTTGATGATAAGTATAATTCCGTATCAAAGCAACCATTAAAAAACAGAAAATTTTTAATAAGTCATGTCATTAGGATGCAATTTTCGCTTTATTCAAAATATTACTGTCCCTGCAATTATCCAGCAATTATAACGTCTTAGAGGAAATTGCCCACTTTCCAGTGAACTGCCACCACTTTGCCACAAAACGCCTCAACTCATCTTGATCTTACTCTCGTAATTGTGACCGTAACTCTAAAGGGTTCCTACTACTCTAATTAAATTTTATTCTTCTGTTTTAATATCTTTCGTTTAAAGTTTAGTGCGGGAAAAAAAAGTAAAACTGTTTCTTTGTATGCTGAGATTTATGAACAATTCTTTTTATTGTAACAGAAAAGGAAATTGCGAGAACTTTTTGCACTTTAATTTCGTTTCTGAAAAAAAAAAAGCATCCATTTTTGGGAGAAATTAACTTTTACGCAGTACACTGAAGCAACCTCTTTAAAAAGTGATTAAATAAAATGGGATAAAAACTAAAAATGCTGTTTATTTACTTCGAATGTAATTAACTTTCACCTTTATGTAAGTCATAACGAAGACAATAATGAGTAATTTAAAATTCTGTGTCTACTGCATATTGAACAAATTAAAATGTCAAACTAACTGAGTAAATATTTTTGCAAAACGAAACAAATTTCCGCAAAAAGTCCAAATACTTTTAATAAAATACCAACGGAAAAGTGAAGATTTGTTCATAATTAAAATTCAGAGAAACAACAATTATTTCGCTCGCAGACTGTTCCAGGAAAATAAGAACTGTAATAGTTTTGTATTTTTCTAGATATCAAATGTACTTTTAATAATGCTTGGTGGCCACCTGTCTTAAAAGTTCTAAAAGATGCTAGTATACCACATAATATCTTTAACATGTTTGACAGCTTCTTAAATGGGAGAATAACTGAGCTTCAGCTTGGATCCGAAAGTAAGGTCTGTTGTCTGGAAAACTGCTGTCCTCAAGGCTCTGTGTCCACTCATACACTTTGGAATACAACAATAAATTATCTTTTAATTCATCTCAACGGTTATTTAAAAATTTCATTTGCAGAGGACTTACTTTTAATTTTTCAAGGAAAGCTTTCGAATAATATTCTTTTGAGAATACAAGCAGTACTGGTGTTTGTCTCTAATTGGACGATCTGTCGTAAACTCGAGATTTCATCAATCCTTCATAAAGCTATGTTTGGTTTCAGAAATACTTATTAACTAAATATATCTCCTCTGATACTCGATGAGTTTCCTTTAGAATTTGTAGAAGAAAGTGTTAAGTGTCTTGGTGTCATGCGTGACCCAAAATTAACATGGAAAACGCACATCGAACACCTTTCTACTAAATGTGAAAAACTTATTAATGGTTTTTTCCGAACTGCCAAAAATACCTTTTGGAGTAAGCTATGAAGTCAAGAAACTGATGTATAAGCAGTGTATGGTGCCTTTCATTTCGTATGGCTCCGGTCCTTGGGCGTATTTTCTTGCAAAGAAGGTTAACAAAAGAAATCTGAGAAAGATTAACGGAGAATTCTTCTTCGTATTATTAATGATTATGCCCCTTTCCCGGTATTCCTCATCCAACTCCTTTAGCGCCTATAAATCTCTCCGATTATAAACTCAGTTTTTATCTGGTCACGGTAAATTTGCATGTGCTTGCTTTTTTTCAAACTAAGATCAAATAATTTATGTGAGTGTTCAAAAAAACGTACCTCAAGATGTGCAACATTTAATTTTTCCCAGTCTTACCTTCGATGGCCCTCGAATATGCTTCCAGAATTATTTGAAAAATCTTGATGTGACTTGGTCAGTAAACTTATCTGTTTTTGTTCGTTTAATTAATGCATGTAATATTTAATGCTTTAATTATTTTTGTAAGCTCCGTTTTGAACATTTGTGGTGCACTGGGAGATTATATACTTTGATGCTTTCATGCTTTAGTTGCGTATTCTGGTGTTCAGCAGGAATTTATCCTGTTCGAGATTATATATGTTCAAAATAATAATATTAAAAAAACTGTTATGCATCAAAGCAGTGGTGGTCACCTTATAGACTGTTAACTCACAACAAAATTTACTTTTATTCACCAATATTTCAATTCAGGCCCACCAGAGACTGAGCGGTAAAAGCCGCTCAGCACTGGTAGTTCGGCCCGGGGTCCGAGTCTTGGCAAACGGGGTGGCTGTATAAGGATGACTGCTACTCAAAATCTGAACTTACCAACTACGTCTACTTGAAGATTTTACTAGTGTCTTTAACTTCTTGTAAGCACAGTATTTAATAACTTCTAATAGTAGTAACAAGTTTACCGCTGACTGCTATTCAAAATCTGATCTTACCAACTAAGTCTACCTAAAAACTTTCGCTAACTTCTTATAAGTGCAATAACTTCGGATAGTAGTTAAAAATTTACGGATGACTGCTAAGAGCTACTCAAAATCTGATCTTACCAATTAAGTCTTCCTAAAAATTTACTGTGATCGTTAACATGTTGTAAGCACAATATCTAATAACTTCGGATAGTTGTTATAAGTTTACGGATGACTGCTATTCAAAATCTGAAATTACCAACTCAGTCTAACGATTTTACTTTTATTACGTGAGCCATTAAATATTCGCCAAGTGAACAAGGCAGCCGACGTTAATCCAGATTCTCACATACGCTTACGAGCTGATCCTTTAGCATGATACTAAACTGCACTCCACTCAAATCTGCATAATCCCTGCAACGAATGAGCACACTACTAAATGAGGCAATAGGAAAGATGTAACCTAAAAATAAATCTAGCTAGTGAAACTTAATCCCATAATGCATACAAATCTGTCTAATTATATGTGTGTCATGTATCTCATACCTCACGTATCTTTAGTATACGTAAATGAAAATAGTATACGGCTTCGAATCACAGATATTTCCGAATTACTAATTATTTCGAAATATTTCGTTTTTCCGAAACCCCAATTTAAACAGTTATATTATTTTTCTAATAAACAGAAGCTGACTACAAGAAGGCTGCCTGATAAATACATTTGAAAGTTTTATTTTATTTGCTTAGATCAGTGGTCGTCAACTCTTAGAACTTCACAGACCACTACATATATAATTTTATATTTGGCGGAACACTAATATGAATTCAAAAAAAGGTAAGTATGTTTATACAACAATAATCAGCAAACTACACATATTTCGTTCACGCTGAAAAAGTACATGAAAAGTACTAAAAGCTTACCTTCTTGTACAGAAAGCTTCACATTTCCATATCAGTGAAAAGGAACTTCACGAAAAGCAAGAACAAATCGGCAAACGAAAGCAATATCAATAAACTGATAGTGTTATGCCGACAATTTTTTAATTATTGTAAATATAATAATTATCGCTTACTTAGCAATGGCGCAATGGATCAACAGTTAGACAAAACAAAAACGGAAACTTCCAGTGATGCCATTATGAAAAAGAATACAGACGAACCATCTGCATTCTTGTTTATAATTCCATCAAGTTCCATCCATAAAAATCCATCAAGTTGCCTATTGGCACGAAGGAAAACTGTGTTATTAACGACTACAATAGTATATGTTTGTAATTTCAAAAGGAAATAGAATTTCCAGTTCGCGCTAATATTGATAACAGTAGTATATCTATGGATGCCAACTCCCACTTTCAAATGTCGCTAGATACAACTGAAAAAGTACATAAAAAGTCGCTAAATTCAGAAGGAATTTCGCTAAAAGTAGTAACTAAATTTTTAAAAAAAAGTGTAATCCATATTCCATAATAAGTTTTGTTACTCGTCATTTTTTTAAACTGAATCTTCATAAAAATATAAATCAACATAATCTTTTTTGCGGACCAGCAAAAAGCTATCACGGACTACCGATTGGCGACCGCTGGTTTAGATTATATTACATCGCGGCCAAGCATCAAAGCATGCGAGGGCTATCTGCTTAATCGAAGAATTGCGTTCGTGGAGGACTTTTAAGAAAAGTAACTCGTATTCATTTCACACATAACTAAAATTCCGAAACATACCATGCAACCAGACCTTCATTCAGATTTAACTTGCAGAGACTAACAGTATTCAACTATTTTACTACCCAGCCGTTGGTTGGGTATTAGCTTAGTCTTTTCTTTTTATTATGGTAGTACTGAATTTAAGTAGTTAGGTTAGAGTATTTGAATATGGAAAAGTACATGAGGGCTCTCTGCCTAAGGGGAGGAATGCGTTCGTAGAGGACATTGTAGAGAAACTAGCACGTACTCACTTTACACAAACAAAAAACCACGAAAAACAACCATGCAGCCAGCCAGTTAGCATGGGCTCAAACTCGGATCGAATTACCAGTATTCAACTGTCTTAAAAAGCACTTGGACACAGATCGCGTACTGAAATTGAGGAGAAAAATAGTTTTGTAGAATCAATGGCTTCTTAAAATCGAAACGAATATGGTATTAATGCATTATTAGCCCTTTTATTTGTAAGCTATTTATACTAATCAACTAGTTATTTTACGTCACAAATCTTTACTGTCATTTTTATCTCTACGTCTTCCTGCCAGAAATCAAATTTAGCTCGCTTGCCTTAAGTGGAGGTTTAATACTGTTTTAGTTAGAGCATGTTCTGACTGTTGAAGGCCACATTAATAGTCGTTATTCACGATAAGCATTCCTGTCTACGGCGTTCTTGCAGATAAGTTGTTCTTGCTGATAAGTTATTGCAGATAAGTATAAGATGTTCTTGCAGATAGTGATATCACGTCGGTGTAGGTTAAGGGCTAACTTGCGCATTTAAATATCTCTGCATAGCCTTTCGCTAATAAAGACTTAGATTTAGTTTTAATTTAAGATTCTAGTTTTGAGTTCATGCCAAAAACGTTGGCTGGTTTGTAAGCACCCGCAGTGCCTTCAATTCAACTTATTGAGTTTTAAATTAAAGGATTTCTTTACCCCTTTAGTAGATTTCTGTTTGCTTATGCAGACATAGCGACAATTTGCTTACATCTACACAGGAGTCTTGACTTAGTGTATGTTACCTAAATAAGTGAGACTCTATATATTAATTAATATACTGTACACATTTTTGTTATAAGAAACAATATCCTCAAAATTTGCATGAACTATTGTACGTATGTGTACGACACTAAGCAAAAATAATGTATAATGCATGAAATAATACATCAAACGACATTTTTAAATTTACAGAGACAAGAATTATTTTTTAAACTTATGCAGAGATTAAGCCTAGCATCTATTTGTATGTTATCTTGAAACATTTCTTTGTGGCAACAAAATTGAGAGGCGAAAGGAAAAACCGATACCTTCAGCAACGATCGCATAAAAATGCATTCTTCCTTCTAATCACCCATTAGCAAGAGAAATCTCTTCTGAAGCACTGTTTCTATCTGAGTTCACAACGAACCCTTCTTTTCCCATTCATCGATTTGTCATTATCGCGACCTTGGAAAGAATTAGGTGTTGTTTTCACTCCATTAAAGATTAGAAGACCTTTTGCGTATCTATGCATTCAATAAATGCAAATAAACGCGTCGAATTCATCGATCTTAAGGTTTACCATTAGAATCAATAAACAAGGTTTTCCTCCAAGTTCTTAAGAATAACAAGATCAATGAATATTACCTCACCTAAGCCTAACCATGTATTTATGCGGTGAGATTTGTGTCAAAATTTTTGGCTGCATTATTTATCATCTTGATAAACGGATCTGAAATTGAAAATATTTGCTTTCATACGAAGCTAAATCCAACGATTTAAATTTAATTATTCCATTTCCTATTGGATTTCTTTTCCCAAAGGTAAAATATTGAAATGGCTGATTTCTTTCCTCTTTCTTTTTACCTTTGGTAAAATATTTCGCCTGAATTTTGGATAAACTTTGATGAAATGCATATAAATAGGTTTCAACATCTAACTGAATTAACACAATGAATAAACATTTTCATACAAAATTATAAATTTAAATTAGCAAACATACTTTACTTTGGACGAATACACAAAAATATGCAAACAGAACTCACCGTGATATCATTAAAATTCTTACTATCGTTGTCAGTTCAAAGGAGGCATTCTTTAAAAATAAACCGTACTGCTGTTTATTGCCAGGTGATTATTTAAATGTTTGAATAAAAACTTCGATGCGGTAAAGTGCACATCATGTATCTAATACATAAAGATGAACGTATAACCGCTGAATACATTTTATTCTTGAAAACACTTCTTGATATATTCAGAGAGATTCAGGTATATGTACATATATACGATTAAGAGAATATGTAAATGCAAATTAAAATTATAAAAAAAATCCTAAAGCTTTCAGATTTTACATTTCGCCAAAAGGGGCGTTTTTTAAACTTTTTGTGTGCTACTTTTATTTATTAAATATCATGTTTTTTGCACTTAAAACAGATAAAATTCGATTCAATAACAGTATCACAAAATAGTTAAAAACAACGTATCTTTAGAATTTCCAATATAAAGTCTCGCACGCTGGAGATATAAATGTTTTTTCCGTACAATGTTGGCGTTGCTCGCTTTGAAATTGTTCGGCTTGTTCAAAAATTCTTTTAAAGTTTTACAAAATATGAAATAGATAATAAAACAAATTCGAAATTCAAAATTCGGGCTTCTAAGTACCCATGTTCTAATGGAGAATTACGTTATTCAAAATTTCACGGCTGTAGGTACCGTCGTTTTTTCACAATGAGAGAAACATAAATAGATTCATCCATATTCTTCATTATTTAATTTCTTTAAATATAATAGAGGGAGATAATATTTGGTGACAATAATTAAAAAAAGTAATTCGCCGTTTATAGGGAAACGCTACAAAATGCTGTTTTGAGACTAATAGCCCTTCTCAGCTACCGCTTCTTTGGGATAATAATTTAAATTAGCATCAACGTCTTAATGCTTAGTTTTAATTTGAAATTTTCTTCTCAGTATATTAAAAATAATAATACCTTTTTCTGCACTACGTCATTTCGAAACTAATCTATGTGATATGTAACGCTGATATGTAAATGGAAGTAAAACCGTCAATAATAAGTTTCACAGCAGTAATTAATTATGTAATGAAATTCACTGAGAACGGAAACTAACTAATTCTGAATTAAAATTTCAACCTGAACAATACTTATTTACTTTCTATACTTCCGACTAGCTGGACTGCTTTTTGCTGCTTCACGCTTTCTAGCAAAACTATCCAAAATAGCACAGCCAGGAATTTAGGCTTTAAATTTTGGCTCGCAGTAACCATTATTCTTCGTCAATCCCACAACAAGCGGAAACTGATTTTATCAAATTTTTTTACTTCTGCACTTCGATCCGAAGTTCAATAAATTCTTTAATTGGTACTTTTCCGTTTTGCCGGCGCAGGCGATAAAGTCGTAATAATGGTATAACTGATGCCAAACGTAATATCTTCGCTGGTAACCTTTTACGCCTCATCTTCAAAACAAGTCGCAGCCATTTTTTATCAGATTGGTTGTTTCTTTCAATACTGGCATACAATTACATAGAATGCTTACCAGATAGTTCAATTTTATGCCCTAAGGCCATTCGCGGCCGGTAATTAAGTCAATTAGGATGCAATCACACCGCTCACCCGATGGCGAAAATATAGAAAAGGCAAAATCAAGGGTTAAATTCATCCATTCTAATGAGAATGCACTACTGAGGTAAAGCACTGCGGTTTTAATTTCTGAGTAAGCTATTCGTACGAAATGAAATAATTCTTGCATTTAAACTTGTATTCCAAATTAAGATTTAACTTGAAATTAATGTAGATAATTACTGAGAGAATTAGATTTTTATTGCGTAGTTTACGTGAGATGAGATCACTTGGGGTCACGTGATATGAACCGGTGAATGAGGGTGCTGAACCATGAAACCATAGTAAATTCTTAAATTAAATTCTTTTTACAAATTTATTGTTTTTATTTATTGGCTTTTTACAAAATTTTAAACGATATTAAAATGTTTATGTCTTCAAAATAAAAATTTCTTAGAACTAACACTTTTTAACATTTTTTATGTGTATACTTGTATGCGGTATGTTGTCGCCAATAAAATCTGCTTGACGAGATTTGCGCCGGCGAAACGGAAAAGTACCCTTTAATTGTTTTGCTTTGCTGTATTTCTTTAAAAATTTTATACTAATATAGATAGAGATAGCACGAAAGTACAGAACTTTCATTCGAAAGTCTAGAATGTTATACTAATATTCAGATTAGTTTATACTCAGTTTAGCCTTATAAATAACACAAAAAACTTTAATTTTAATTATTTGTTCCTTTATATAGAACGACATCAGTTAATTTCAAGGGATGTTGATTCAACATCAAATGGCGAATACATTTCCTCTTACGAGTAAAGAAACTGGGATCACTGAGCCGGATAACAGAGTGGATATATATATAAATATATTTATATACGTTTGGTGCGGCCGATTGCAACCAAAATACGAGGTGCACATCTACATGTTAGAGCAGTCCTATATACAAAATTTCAACGTTCTGAGGCTACTCGTTTTTGAGTTATGCGAGATACGTATATGTTCCTACTGACGCCACAAAAAATTCTCTTGAAAATTCATTTTAAAGCAGTTTTATAATTTTTTGGAGGAAACGAGTCTTTTATTCTGTCCTTACGTACAGATATCACGCAAAAACATCGTTAAATTGCATTCGATAGCGGTCAAAATGGATATTTTCGTTGAAATATGCTGCCTGAAACTTTTCGCGATTACAATACTTCCTTTTGACTTCGTACAAGGAAGTAAAAAATGAAATGTCAATTGGGACATCATCTGAATAAAATAGAAAAAGAAGTTAAATTGCGAGGAAAATAAATGTATTCGGGCAATTTGTTTTTTAATTATTTTTTGGTTTTTCTTGTCGTATCTCTAATATTCTTGAGACCTTGAATTAAAATGATTAAAGAGTTTATTTTTAAGAAAAGAATTTTAGAAAATTAAAGCGTTTAAATGCTTGTTTGATATAAAAATTCAATTGACTTAATTAGATTACAGAGTAATCTTTGCGACATCACGTCGGCACAGTGCTACTACAGAAAGTGCTTACATATTTTCAGAAGGATTTACATAAAGAATTTAAAAAAAAATGGTTTTGGAATAAAAATATCTGGTAACAGCTTATTATATGAAATGAGAAATATCGTCTGTTATTTTTAAATTTATTTTTCTTTCAAAATGGCGTATGTAAACAAACTGTAGATTGAAAGATATGTTTTTTTTGCGCTTTCAGAAGGTAAATATTCCTATTTTAGAAATTAAAACCGTTGCGAAATGCATGGTATTAAAATGCTTAAGTGCAAAATAAGCAAAATTATTAATCGGAAAGGGAAAAACCATCAGTTATTGCTTCTACGTAGGAAACAGACTCCAAACGAATACTCGGAAAATGTACGTATTGTTTTTAAAGTTAAATCATTTGTAATAAGAGAAAATCCGCAGACGCAGAAATCAATTGCAAAGTCTTTAAGTACATCTGTTTCAGCAATAAGTAAAATAATTAGCCAAGATTTGCAACTTAAAACCTAAAAAACATAATATTCACTAGCTTTTGCCGAAACATATGGCTGGACACAAAACAATTTGTGTCTCTCTATGAAAAATATTTAGCAGGAGTTAAATGAACATGCACTGTGACCCTTGATGAAGCATGGGTTTATCTAAATGGCTGAAACATAAAGAAGCCTATTTACTATTATCAAAAATGAAGAAAGTGAAAATATATTAAAATCAAGTCTATGTACTATCAAGAGAAAGTTTGAAGTCCGATATTTACATCAAAAGTTCTACTTCTTTATCCCAATTATTTTTAAAGTGTGAAACTTCATCAAGACAAAGCAACAAGTCATGCTTCGAAAAGTATCGCTGCATTCCTCGTAAAAATGAAGACTGATACAGGTTTTGGATATATGCCTTTTCAGCTTATCCCTAGGAAATCCTCTGAGGTTTCAGCTATGGGCTATTACGCCTTTCGTCTCTTGAACAGAGCTCTTTCTAAGCGTTAAATCTATTTCGATTGATGGATTCTGGAAAGTAGTGGAAGAGGAATGGAAGTCACAACCTCTTGGAAGTTTCTGAAAATTCTATTGTGAAATCGCGATGCATACTTGTAGTTCAAGGGTTGTCAGATCGAACGTTTGAAAAAATACTGTTTATTTAAACGTTAATTAAACAGCTGTGAAATCTTTCTAAAAATGAGTAAGCACACTCTTTAAATAGTTGCACTTTATAGATTCTCCGCATTAAGAAGCATTTGAAATCAATAAAAGCATAAAATAGCAGACGAGAAAATAATGAAATTTCCTTAATTTCATCTTTACCAGTATTTAAGCGATTAACTATAAAACTTATATAAAGATATCATTAAGCATTTCATTGATAATAACAATCAAAGATGCATTTAAAATTAGAGGTACGTATTTTTCTTTTTAACTACGAATTACCTCAAATAAGTTTGGAAATTAAACTTTCATACAGCAAGAGAAAATATTTAGCAGGAGTTATTATAAAAATTATAAAAATATATAAAAGAAGAAGAAAATATTTAGCAGCACCACTGTTTACTTATGCTTCTACAAATGACGAACCAAATTAAGCATGAGGAATGTATTTCCTCTCGTTTTTTTTTCCCAAAACAGATGCAAAAAAGCACATGGAGCTGATTTATCGTTTTTCTCAACAATGATGCAAAAACTAATCTAAAAGTTATATGTTAAATAAACAGTAAATTGTGTTTCAAGGGAGATTAACGTCTTTACGAGATACCCTTTCATTCTGTGACTTCACTATTCTTTGAAATATCTTCCGTGACTGAACTATCCTTTAAAAATGTAACACAGCTAGTGGGTGACGTAAAAATGAATAAAGTGAAAATATAAGACTAAGTAAACGTAAGTTATCAACTAATTTCAGTTACGCGAATCATTTTACGTAACTGCCGCAATTACGTAACTGTTGCAGTTAAGTACCAATTCTGGAATAAACAAAATGTGACTCAAGCAAAATCAGTTACGGAACAGTTATTCTTATCCATTACATAGTATATGAAGTATAAAACTTACCTCCCAAAAATACATTAAACTCTCAATTTGTTCATAAGTACATTTATTGACTGGATTTGTCCCAATAATTTAAACTCATGGCTTAACAGTAGCAAGATAAATCTCCAACTTGAAATACTTCCTTTTTTGAACGTTTACCCATAACATTTCCTCCTTCACTTGGATTTATTCTTGCATAGTCCCTTAGCGTCCATTTGTAAGAGATTAATGCTCTACGGACTGCCGCGAGGGCAAAGAATCGCTACGAATTTTCGTCGCCACGACAGCCAGTTAGGTAAAATGGTCTTATATCTTTTGTAGTAGCTCTACGTGGTAAACGGATCAGAACTGCCAGTAGTCTTTTATCCTTGAGTCATTATTCTCGCATTTTGCATAAAATTATTAAGACTTGCATGAATATCGTGGTTTATAAACTGAATTTCTGGGATTGTTGCATAATTTCGTAAAATATATTTTCACCACTTTGCTGTAGGGACATAAAGAAAGTGTAGGAGAAATGCAAAAAGACGTCCGAATTAAACGAATAATTTTAAGCAGTGGTTGGGGGATACACTTTTGAGTAAATGCACATTTGTTCACTCCCTTCAGCTTGATGGCTTTAGATTCCAGATCCAGTGTTTTCAAACTGAGTAATCATATTAACATTGCATTTAATAAGTCTATGTTCGGAAATTACAGTACAAGTTATAAATTTACAGTCTTTGTTGCGAGCATTTGTTTGCCATTCCTTTCGCAACAGCCTGCTTCCCTGTTCCCAAACTTTCTTTCAAGAAGTGGTAGCAAACCTCAGTTTCGGTGTACGAAAACAAATGTATCACGAACTTCCTGTGTAAATGGCCAATACGCGAGGAAAAAGGTACTACCAGATTTGTAGATTCACTTTCGAATAGTTTTTATACTTCTGGATTTCGTTACTCTGCCAGTGATTTTCATTATTTGAAATGAGGCATATTAGTTACCTCTGGACATTCTATCATTACGGCATCTTCGTTCTCGAGCTGCTCAAGACAGCTTTCAGTTATGGATAGCAGTAGATCCACATCTACCTGTGAGTGAGCTCGAGAAGATCTTGACGATATGTACCATCACTGTAATCGACTCGACTTCTTGCACGCGTTAGCCATTTCCGTTTCTTTGTCTTTTACTTCTGCACATTGCTTGGCTCGATTTCATAGTCACAGAAGATGAAGAAGAGCGTTTCTACCTAAATGTGAAGTCCAGAGCATGGAGAAAGATAAACGAACCACAGGAATAAGGTCCACCAGCAGTAACGTCCACTCAACATATGTCTTTAATAATTGCTTTTGCCAGTTATCAAGTTAAACCCCAACATTTACTGCTACCAGCTGCATCACATTTTTTTTAAACACTTGCGCCACACTGATTCTAATTCCTGCACTAAAATGCAAGTCTCTGAAGCTACCCGGGCGGTCGTAAGTTATTAGAACTAGGCTCGGGAAAACTTACTTTAACAGCTATATAACACGTTCTTGGCAGCATTGGCATCTTTTACGATCTCTGAGAATAATCCAGAGTCCAAGACTTCCTTCTCGAAGCTGAGTTGAATAAATGGTAGGCGCACTTCTTTGATTTAAGTCAGCTAGTTCTAAAGGGTTAAAATCTGAAATTTACCCGAGTTCATTATAATGTATTGTGACTATGTTATTTAATGATCAGCATTTTGGCTTTGTGCAGAATAAACATACATGGTAAGGTCACTTGGCTTTCCCAATAACTGCAATGATGGAGTTAATATTTAATTCTTGGATACGACGGATACTTTTTGTCCTTTAGGAGCTACAGTACAAAAAGTAATGTGCAGTACTTTGAAACTGTGCAATATCGCTATTCAGCTATCTGAATTCAATAAAATTAGTCGTTGATGAAAGCTTTCATAATTTATCGAATATTAGCCTCAACTTCAATTGCATAAATTGTGCTTCTTGACAAATACTTAGAGGACCGAAATTAAGAAATGAAAGAAAAGATATCCCCCTTTCCACCTCAAAGAAAAGATCATTAACAAAAAACATTTTTAAATGAAATTCATAATGCGCTTTGAATTTTTAGATATGATCAAGAATCGTTTGCAGTTTTAAAAATCAAGAGCAACTGTTACAGAAGCGCTTAATGGAGTTTCTTGAAAAATGACTAACAAAATAAACGGCGACAGCAATGCTTTCAGAAGATCAAATTTATTTTGAGGCGATTTATCAAACAATACAATTCAACATAAAAATAAATGTATCCTACTCGACATCTTTACAAATCCAGTCACGAACAATATTTTCCTGTCGAAAATTAAATTCCAATTCTGTTTCCTCCATATTTCCTGGACTTTTATACCTTTTCGATGGCACCAGCTTTCTTTTCCGAAAATGGTCTTGTTTGCCAATGCTCTTCGACAATGGTATTACTGTGTCGGGTTTCCGCTCGAGTTGTTCTCGTGAAATGATTGTTTTAGCTTCTATCGATTTTTCCAGCACCGTAGCATGTTCGGAAGTTTGTTTTGTCTATTTCGGGTTAGATTACTGTGTTAGGTGAAAATAGAAATGGGTGTAATTTTTTTTCTATATTGCTCTTTTCGTTCCTCTCAACAATTTTTTCTTCTTTTTTCTATAAAATGCTTACAATTTTCATTTCTAGGTAATATGTCGCATATCGTGCTGAACCGCTTTGACAGATGAATTTGGGTTCAGTTTTTCGTTATTTCTCTTTTGACTATATCGGGAAATGTAGTTTCTTCAGTAGTTATTTTCAAGCGTGTTTAAGTTTTAGATCGCGATACTATTAGGTGGAAAGATAAATAAAAATAAAGCACTTAGCAGTTTGCACAGTGTTTGAGCTAAAAACAGTACTGTTAACTAGAATAAATTTTAAAAGAAATAATTATTCTTTTATTTCATTTTTATTTATTTATTTATTGCAAAAGAAATAACGGTTATTTTCTACGTTGCTTCTCTTAGTTCATCTTAAAAGAGAAAAGCAGTTACTTTTGCTCTTGTTTCTTTACAAAAGAAGCAGTAATTTTTTTCAGCTCATTTGAATTTCAGTAAACAGCAGTTACTTCCGATTTCATTTTTCTAAAAAAATAGTGATTACTTTTAGTTTATTATTTTAAGAAAACTTCAGTTTGTTTACCTTAAAGTAAAACAGCAGTTATTTGTACTATTATTTCTTTCAACAGAAAATACCTCTTATGTTAGGCATTATTTCTTTTTTAAAAAGATAACTTGTTTTTGTTTGTCTTTAATGCTTAACAGCAGCTATTTTTGATTTTGTGTGTCTTATAAGCAATGGCAATTTTTTTATTTCTCACGTTTAAATGGCATAATTTCTTTTTAAATTTTGCTTCCTTTAAGAAAAATAGTAATTGTTTTTCTTCTTTCCCTTAGAGGAAAACAGCAGTTATTTTGTTTAGTCCGAAGGGGCAATTTGCACAGAAGGACTATTAATTTCTTTTTGGCATTTTGTGTTGAAAACTATAAACAGAGAATGACTGTTGCCACCAAATATTACGCCCTCTATTATATTTAAAGAAATTAAATAATGAAGAATCTGCATGAATGTACGTATTTTTCTCGCATTGTGATAAAACAATGGTACCTAGAGCCATCAAAATTTGAATAATGTTATCTTTCATAGAATATGGGCATGTGGAAGCCCTAATTTGAATTTGAAATTTGTTTTATTATCAATTTCATATTTTGTTATGCTTCAACGCATTTTTGTTTAAAAAAACTAAGCAATTTCAAAACGAGCAATGGCAACACTGTACCAAAAAAAAATTATCTCCAGCGCGTGAGACTCTCTATCGGAAATTCTAAACATTTTTAAAATTATTTTGCGATGTTTGCTGTTGAACTGAATTTTATGGTTTGAGTACATAGAGCATGATATTTAATAAATAATGGTAACACAAAAAACGTTAAAAAAAGCCCCTTTGGACGTAATTTAAAATATGAAACCTTTCAGATTTTTTTATTTCTTCTTATTAAAGGGAATAGCAGCTAGCTATATTATTAAAGGAAATAGCTAGAATAGCTTTTCATTTATTTTTAAGTGAAATTATTTTCCATTTTGCTTCTTTTAATATAAGTAATTCTTTAATTAAATTTAACACAGTAATAATTAAAGAAAGAGGAGTTTTTTTAAGCTTAAACAGAGAAAAAAAACTGTTGCCAAGATTAACAATAAAAATAAAAGTATTTTGAGTTTTTTATAATCAATTTTACTCATAACTGTCACTCTGCGAAGCTTGGGAGTTGCTTTTTTTTTTCTTGCAATCAAAAATAATTATATGTCCCTTTCCTTTACTCGAACAATATTAATAAGATTTAAAGTGCTGTCACAGAAATCTTGAGTGCAAGTAATATTTTGTTCAATTCAAAAGAACAGTTCTGAAAAGATTTAGTTCAAAAATGTGCTAGAGTTAGTGGTTGGTCGTATAAAAAAATATACGAAGTTCTCCTGTTAAAAGTAAAAAAAGTTAACGGTTTGGCCATTGCATTCTTTTTTTATGTTTTCTTAAACATAATATTATAAAAATTATTTTTTTTAAAATACTATTAAATACATTCAGAAAATCTTCTATGTGGGGCTCTTCGTGGAATTACGAAGGAGTCGAGATACTGGGAGGCTACAGCGCTCCATAGGCAATGACTTCGGTCTTTTTGTTCTTAGTTCTATTGTTTTTAACCTCTCTTTGTAAGACTTTAATGCTTTGTAACTTTTTGCCTAGCCGTTGGAAGTAGAAAAACTTTCAGAAAATTAAAAATTAACTGTCCAAAATGTCTCAGCAGTTACAAATATTTCCTACTTCGTTGTTCACTGCAGTATTTTCTCTACTATTTTTATGTTGTCCTTCATAAACATCCCATTAAATTAGATTAACAATAAAGGGTATTAAAAAGATAGATCAAATTCGAAGTAATTTAACTTAATTCGATTATTAATTAAATTAAATTTGAATTATTATTTTAATAAATTCTGCACTTTTAATCAGCAAATACAAATTGATTACTGGCTTATTAAAAATAACAAATCTATCAGGAATACCTTTTTTAATTAAAAAATTTATAACATCAATTTTAACTCATTTTTTTCTTTTTTAAAGAAATCTGCATTATTATTAAACTTAATATACACTAACCTTTTTCCCGACTTTCCGCATAAATAGTTAGCATAAAAAAGAAAAATTGTATACTATTTTTAATAAGTCTAGCTAGTGTAGTTTTATAAAACTCTTTAATATTTCTATTTTAGACATCCCATGGAGATTAAAAGTGTTCCATTTCGAGTAGGGTTGTCACTGCTAATTTTAAATCGTCGAGTTTGATAATCAGATCACTAAATTCGTACAAAATATGAAATAAATCAAACCCAAATTCGAAATTCAACATCAGGTTTCGAGATACACATGGTCGTATAGAAGACTACTTATCTTGAAACTTTAGTAGCTCTAAGATACCGCCGTTTCATCAACGATACTTTACGTTTTGATAGAACAGGTAAGCTGAACACAGCTATATATAATTTTTCGTATTTTCGTGAAAAACTACAATGAAGAATTCTGAAAGTAGGGAAAGATAAATGATTTTGTTAGAGTATGTTATTTAAACAAAGAACCTGAGAAGACAAGTCTCTTTAAGAGAAACTGTTTGAATTGTAGGGTTTCCCTCATTTTGCATAACAAATTATTTTAAGTTTGATATCTTTCCTGAACTCCTCAACTTCCCTTCGCATTTTCTCGCCAGGACGTAACGTTAAGTGAAGTGAATATTTAAACTGGTGAATCTCTGAGTTTATTCAAAGCGTGTTTTTGCTAGTCAACGTACGTTTCGTTGCTATCTCGCTGTTACGCTTGTACGCCTTTTGGCCATTTCGGATTATCATCATGCCTGTTAGGCTTTGTTGAGTTAAGTAAACGTAACTTAACGTGCAAATCCAGCACAAATAGAAATTGTTTACACTAACTATTCAACACAAATCAATTGAAACAGTTATTAGGTATTTTTTCCACCTTCTTGGCATGCCTTCGTGGTGTGGTGGTCTGCACGCTGGACGCGTATTCCAGAGGTCCGGGGTTCGATTCCCGGCGAAGGCGTTGCTAATTTTTCATCTTGCCTGCTTCCAAAAAAATACTTTATGTCTCTACACGGTTACCAGTTACAAGTGCATTATTTATATTCTTTCCTAACTTCATTTTATGTTAACTAATTCCCATCTTCTTCTAAAACGATATTACCTACTAGTGTATTATTGTGAAGTTTATAAATATTTATGAATCAATAACCTGCCAGTACTAAGGAATTATTTCTGTCTGACGTTAATGACGTGATAAATGTATTTTCAACGAGTTTCTAATTATTGCTGCAAAAGATTAGCTTCAACTGTAAAGCGCACTTAAATTCTCTTCATCGATAGACACAATCAAGATCAAATTAACCGAGGTAACACCAGGAAAGACACCCACGGTTAACTCTTAATCACAGTTAATCCATATTATTATTAAAATAACCTATATTATTATTAACAGAAACATGCTATTGAATTTTTACATGTGCTATTAGCTGTTTACTCTGGAGAATAAGTTCATTTGGATATGTAAATGAAATCAATATTTTAAACAGAAGAAAATGCGCTGTAAATGTCAACAGAATAATTACCGTTAGAGATAAAGGAAGTATGTCATAAATTGCATTGAAGAATAACATTTACAAGAGAACTTGAACAATATTACTCAGTTACAACTCTCGTAGAATAATAGTCAGTCAAAACGTTTTGCTAGCGGTACAAGTTCATCAGGCATATATTTGGTGTATTCTTTCACTCGTCGTAGTTTTCCTTTTTGTATTTTCCGTAAACATTTTTGTTTTCCGCAGACATTTTTTTTTTTTTTTCCGTTTGTGTTTTCTGTAGACAAATTTATTACTTACTTTCGTTTTTTTTCAAGCACTTTTGTTTTTGCAGACACTTTTGTTTCTTTTCCCTTTATATTTTTTTGACACATTTTTGTTTACGGAATATGTATTATTTTTTTCATGTTGTCCGCAGACCCTCTTTTTTGTATTTTCTGTAGATATTTTTTCTGTAGATATTTTCTATTTTTTATAATTTTAACTTTTCATGGTGTCCATAGATATTTTAGTATATATAATAGGTTTTTATTATTTATATTATAAGTAGAGATATTTCTTTTTATATAAATGTTTTTGTTTATGGAATATGTTTTTATTTTTTGTGGTGCCCATGGATCCTTAGTTTTTGCAATAGGTCCTTTTTTTTTTTTTTTTTTTTTTTTTTTAATATTATCCGTAAACATATTTACTTTTGTATTTCCAGTAGACTCTGTTCCATTGATACTTAATTTAAGCGCTTCGTTTCGTAGACACCTTTGCTTCTTTTCCTTTGTTCTATTTTTCTTTGGCAGTTTTATTCAAGGCTAAGGAGTCGGAGTTGGGCAGATTTTGGGGTACAAGGAGTCGGAGCTGGAGTCGCTGAAAACAGGTCGACTCCAGTTTTTGTTGGACAGTTTGAATTTTAAATGAAATTAAAGTGAATTGAAAAACAAATTAAATGACAAACTGAGCTATTATTCTTTAATGAACTATATACATTAATAAATAGTTATTTTCTATTTTATTGACATATTAATAAATAAATATAAGGGAGGAGGTTAGATGTGATATTTGCCATTAGAGATTAAACTGATTCATTTAGTTACAAATATCAGTGGTAAATTTAGGTAAGCAGAAATAGCATCAAGAACTCCTAAAATGGATGCCGTTCTTATGAAGCGAGCAGGAAAAGAAGCAATTATTGATGAAGCAACACGATGAGGAAGTACATATTTGATGATACAGAGGCTGTTAGAATTAAGAACGTTTTTAGAAGATGGAAATAACCCTAATGTTTCACTAACAGAATTGAAAATAATCTTTCAGAATTGGAAACTCTTCTTTCTGCACCGTACATAGCCACAAAAAATCTACAATCTGAAGAATTGATAGGAGTTGAGAATGAAAGAATTTGATGATTGTTCTTTCTGGAATGGACTGTTTATTGCAGAAGGAATCATTTCTTCAATGAAGAAAAGAGAAACTAGTTTGCTAGACAATGCGATCTTGCTGAGTTCAATATATGTAGATCCAAAATACCGAATTTTGTCGGATGACGAACAAATTTAGAAGGCCAAGAAAAGCCATCTATGAACTTTCAATAAGAATGAAATTATTTTCAAAACAATTGGAGTATGCAAATCAGGACATTCAAACTGCAGGCATTGCAACTGAGTATCTATCATCCTCTTTCAACAATGAATTAGATTTTGAGATATATTTTTGGATAATATTGAAAAGGCTAAGGCAAAGTGAATGAAAATAAAGAACCAATAGTCTTTAGTTATAAAAATGAAGAAATACAAACAAAATTTCTACCCATTCTTTGAAGAAATATATAAATATGATTGCTCTTTCAAGAGACCTCTTCTAGAACATATAAAAATCTATCCTGAAAAGTTAAAAAGAAGTAGCTCTAACAGTAACAGCTCTTCCTCCTACTCAAGTCAGTGTAGAAAGACTCTTCTCAGTTCTGAAGTTTATCAAATCGGACTATGGTCTTCCAACAAAGAAGATCTTGCGGAAGCTATACTGTTTCTTATAAATAACTAATGCCAGTTTTCCCATTTCATTATAAATGCTAATTAATATAAGTAGTTTGCTATGCCATAAATTTTCTTTCTGTAGCATCTATTACTCCTTTTATATTAAAAAAATAAGCTGTAACCCATGTGTATATGATATATATATGAGGGAGTCGGAGTCGGTCACTTTCCCTACCGACTCCACAGCTCTGGTTTTATTGCGTAAACACTTTTGTTGCACTATCAGTAGCTGAATGGTTAAGATAACTGAGCATTGTTCCTTCATATCGAACAAATATATGTTGCTAATTTTTTCTTTTGTAAATTAAATACAAGAAAATTTTCCTTAGATTCTTCCAAGAAGGCATCCGTTCCTACAGAGAGACAATCATCGTATACTTTGCCGTATTCAAATAAAGAGACAAATAGGGTGAGGATCAGTGATAGCAATTTTCCTGTTGCTCTGCAGGAAGTAAAATAATTATTTTTCTTTAGACAGGCCCCCCTCCCTTTAGTAATTCTTTAGTTAATTGTGACTTAACTGTAACTTCACTTTCAGTGAGCCATCGTATTTATAAACTGAGTCTCGTATTAATAGCTACATCAAGTTTTGTATGATTGGGTTGAGCTCTATAAGAACACCTGTTACAACAATCAAATACACAAATAATGAGATTCCTATAATGCCCCAATTAAGACTTAAAAATAATTACTGTTGTTAAATAAATGATGATAGTTTCTTTCAAACAATGTACCGTCCGCGACGAGAGGTATTAAGAGATTAGATGGTAAAATCCCAAGCAAAGAAGCTCAATTTGATGGAAAGCCTCTGGTTTCGAAAAAAAAAAAAAAAAAAAAAAAAGGAATCTCGAGAGAGAGGTAATTAATAAAAAGGTTACTGTGGAATTTAATTTTATGATAATGTTTCTTTGAAGTCCCGAGTTGTTGTGGGATGAAGAGTATCAGTTTAATGACGATTTTTAAAAATTGGAATAAATCAATAAATTAATGAATATAAAGAAACCTCTCAGGTCTTTTCTGAAACTTGTTTTATACTTTACTTTTACACGTGGCGAGATCACAGAGGTTTTTATGTGAGGTTAATTCACTAAGTGAAAGTTTACTCTTATTTTATTCAGGATCTTTTTACTCACAGCGTTCCAAAAATAGCAAACAGTTTCTTTTTGGTGTAACATTAAAATAATGGATGCTTACAGTAGAATATTGGTAAAAGCAACTCTTTTTGTATATAATTCTTTTTAGGCTTAAAACTGTTTCATTTTTGTATATAATTCTTTTTAGGCTTAAAACTGTTTCATTTTACTTAAAAATAAAAACATATTGTAATTTTTAAATATAGAATTAGAAAACCTTTTCGCATGAAATGGCAACAGTTAACAGAATTGGCAAGGCTGTAAAAGACGTATTTTTTAGTGTCAAAAAAGAAAATGGCGACCCGTTAAACCGTGAACATTTCTGTAGTGACTCGATGCCTTGCAGTTTTTATTTATTTATTCATAAATGGATCTTTTTCAATTCTTAGTTAAACTGTGGTTTAAGTATGTATTATTAAAGTTGTCAATATATTATTACCATTTGTTTTAAACAGAACATGAAAAAGGCTAAAAGTACGCTGTAAAGACGTTTATTTTCAAGTGTCAGAAAGTGTAGTGACTCGATGCCTTGCAGTTTTTATTTATTTATTCATAAATGGATCTTTTTCAATTCCTAGTTAAACTGTGGTTTAAGTATGTATTAATTAAGTTGTCAATATATTATTACCATTTGTAAGCTAAAGGTACAGCTAAAGGTACGCTGTAAAGACGTTTATTTTCAAGTGTCAGAAAAAAAAATGGAGGGTCGTTAAATCATGAACACTTCTTGTAGCGAATCTATGGTTGTAGTTTTTTAATTAAAAGCTGTGAGCTAAAATGTATTATTTTATTTAAGTTGATAATATATTACTACTACTTGTTCTAAATACTCGTGTAACACTAAAAATGCTAAAAGTAAGCTGTAAAAAATTTTTAAGAGACATTTACTTTCTAGAGAACAAAACATGACGAGCTATTAAATCGTGAACAATTACTCTTGTAACGACTCGGTTACTTGCAGTTTTTATTTACTTATTTACAAATAGATCTTTTTCAATTTCTAGTTAAACTATGCGTTAAAATATGTATTATTTCAATAATTTTTAATATATTATTACTATGTGTCCGTAGCTGTTGCACGGTCTTGGCCTTACTCAGGCAAAAAGTCATAATTTGACAGAACTGAAGAGATTCAGAAAACCATAGCCATAAACATCATTTCGAAGGAGAACTTTACGAAGAAGTCGAGCAATTGCATTTCCAAGCGTTGGGTACATTTCTAGGATTTTGCACTGAAAGGTTAAGAATTAAGACCTCAACTTTCGGTGGATTTAGATCTAAATCTTTGCAGACTTAGTCCTAAAATTTTGTATGAATTTGGTCCTAAAACTTGCAGACTGTACATCAACTATAGTTTCTGCAAATTCGTCTTCTTCGTAAATCACAAGGCAGCGAAACAAATAAATCTGAATTTTCCTCCTTTCACAAATCAACGTTGAATCATCAACGTACTTGGGGCAACGTATTTTATACCTGGGGCTATAAAGCACAAAAGGAAAAACAAAAAAAAGTAACACAATTGTGAGGTCACTCGCACGTTGCTTTAGTTACAGAATAAAACAACTTTTGTTGGTAGCCAGCAACAAAATATCTATCACAATCATACCTAAAAGGATAATTTTACAGATGACACAACGTAAATATTTCTACGAAACCAAAATGACTAAGTTGCTTTCGGGACCAACGTAATTAACCTTATTATGCAAGGTAAGTTTCCAAAAGCTATTACTCACAGCTAGATGGATAAAGTTTCAAAATAAATCCTCCGAGAATTTTCCTCGTGCAAAGTGTAAATTGAGTTAAAAGTGTCGATCCAAAGGGCAGGGAATATTTCATTTAACACTTGACAAGCTTATCTCACTTTTTTAATCTGTAGACTATCGCAAGCTGTTTAAAAAAGGGCATTTTGATATTTTTTCCTCCGTTTGCTTCATTGTAAAGGGGATATTTGAAACCTGAAGCTTTTAAAAATTTTACCATAAATATCATGCTTGTATGTCTGAACATTTGGGTGGAGTTTTCTTTGTTAATTTTTTTGGACTGCTTGGATTTTTGAAGCAAGAAACAGGAAAATTTTGCAGATATTGTTACGAAATGTCCAGCCGCCGTAAGATAGCTTCCCCGCAAAGCTGGCTTAAGGTTGTCAAAAAATGGCAAGGAAAGGCAGAGTTGCTATATTTTGATAGAAATCGCCCATTTGGCGACAAAACTGGCGATATACCATACACGGATGGAGAACCTTCTGGAACGAATTCGTACCGATTTGGCCCAGGATGTTCTCAAACGCAAGCCAAAAGCTATATAAACCCTGCTGGTACGCGGAGTGCCTAGTCGAGTCAGTTAGTAACTCAAGTACTTCGTCTACCGCGTTGATCGCGAGTTAGTGCCTTGACGAGTTTTGTCTTGAGTGTGTTGAGCTCCGAGAACGACTGACCCGAATCAGGAGCTGGACTCTAGTGCTTATCGTCGAGTGCATGGCGCGTTGTAGCGTGTAGAGTCTCGAGAGTACGTAGAGTTTCGAGAACGAGTGAACCGAGTCGGGAGCTATATTTTTGTGTTTTGCCGTGAAGCTGTCTCCACCGTTAAAGCCTGATAGCCTGAAGGCTGAAGTCTCGAGAGTACGTAGAGTTCTGAGAACGATCGAACCGAGTCGGGAGCTATACTCTGGTGCTTTTCCGTAACGCTGTCTTCACCGTTATAGCCTGATAGCCTGAAGGCTGTGTTGCAGATTGTTTCAGCGTGTTTATAATAGTTTTTCGACAACTGGAAACGGGATTTGAGCTGTCCTGAGTAATACTAGCTAAATAAATTGTGTCCGATTCTTCATTAAGTGCTGTTCTTGTTATTCACTCCAAATCCACGAACCCGTACATAGGAAGAAAAATGTAACCCGTACATAGGAAGAAAAATGTAATTTCGACATTTCAGACCAAAAAGTACGAGAAAAGAGTTATGTTCTGGCTGGCACTCGATTCACGAATCTTCCAACTATTAGCTAAGCTAGATAACCAGTTACTAATGTATTTCTTCTAAAATAACTCGAAGTCTAAAATTTGTACGATAAAATTGATTTTAAAAAGTATTCTTATTGTCAACCAGTTTCTTTGCATCAAGAGTTCTCAAAGAACTTTCATCACGTTTATTCAATAAATAATTATTCAAATGAATACTGAAATTTATTGAACCATATTTCCTAATGAATTAAATATTGCACAACACTGATTAATTACAAAGTATATTGAAAGCAAGTTAATTAATTTCATCACTCAATTCGTAATCCAGTTAGCTGAAATGCATCCTATTTCATAAAAGCCTGATAATACTGAATAATAATTTAATGGAAATACAGCATTTTCTTATATACATCGCCGAAATTAAAAGAATAAAGATTCCTGAAACAACATAAATAATCATATGAATATAATTGAAAATCATTTCTAAATTTAATCTGTTATCCTAACAATTCGGCATCTATTATATAAGAATTTAATGAAAATGTTATATTCAGAGTCAGCAACAAAATAAAAGAAAAGTACGGTTTAAAATGAACAGGGTTACTATTCGCTATTATTTTGCACCGAAATACGAGATATATTAATTATTAATTATTTTTTCCTTAAATGTCTGAACAGTTGCTTTTGAAGTACTTGTGTGCTAACTTATCAGTCATTGAGCAGGGCTTATCACCGAGAGCTTCTTCTAGGATACATCACAGGGAATAAATCGACATGACATTCGAAAGAAGGGGGCTAATAAATATTACGCATTGTAACGCCTTCGAATGGCCACCCACAATTCTCGGAAAACTTATTTCCTAACAGCCACTGTGCAGTTCTTAGGAAACTTAAACATGACCTCAATCACGCATCATTTGCAACTTTTTGTTTCATTTCATAGTGGTCTGAAGGGGTATCCCTCGCTTAGAGTTAGCACGCAGTTTATATGTGTTGTTATGCATCGACATTCTATCGCTGATCACCTCTGCAGATGAGCCCAGTCGAGATGAGATGAGATACCGTTTCCAGTCGGAGCCTGGGAATTCTCACGCAAATTTTTCCAGACCTGTTAACACTGCATGCGCAAACAATCAGAGTGCACTCGCCAATCAACAGACGCTTCGATAATTTCGGGCAGATGAGAATCCAGGAAGCCTTTTTGACATTCCCAAGAAATCATAAACAAAAACAACGAACGCAACTCCAGATGAACTTATTTTTAGCGGAAAAGAAAGACATATTTCTTCTCTTGTATTTTTCAACTCTGCCAAGAACACTTTTTTCTGCTCGCTCTGCCAAGAGCATTATAACCTTCCTGCAGAGAGACAAAAAATCAGCTCCGCCAAGAGCAGTTTCTGTTCCCCCTGTCAAGAGCAACTTTCGACACATCTCCAAAGAGAATCGATAGCCCGTTGACCGCTCCCGACAGGGCACCTTGCTCGGAACGGCCAGAAGTAATTTTGAAAACTGCTTGTCTTACTCAAGAACTTCACCCTGTATTAAGAAACCCCCGGGAAACGTCAACGGCGGACTAATCAACAGGAACTTTTGCAAAACCTTTGTTGAATCCCTTGTTTTTTTTTTTTTTTCCATTTTTCTTTTTTTTTCCACAATGCAATCCAACAAACACTTTATCATGTAAAATATTTGCATGTAGCCTAGAATTTTAAATAAATTAAATATACCCTTTGTGTCAACTCTTTGTAACTTAGAAATGATAAATCTTTACTCGGAACTCGCACCTGAATGTTCGGACTAGCCTTCAGTTTCTGCCAACTACTCACATCTCCATGGAGACATACATTAGTTATAAATTATGTCATGCTTGTTCATTATATAATGTTTAATCAACGATCTTAGGTGATGATGATGATAACTTGATCTTAGGCTACAAATGGGCAAAAATAATGTTCAAACTGTTAGTAGAATACACTAAGGGGAAAGTGCAGAATCACCAACTGCTTCGCGCGTTTCTCAAAATCGCCAGCATGAAAATAACAAATTTAGTTGGGCTGAACGCATCCTATTTCACAAACTCGGTATCCATAATTTCACAAACTCGGTATCCATAATTTCACAAACTCGGTATCCAGGTGCACATCGACCTATTTTCACTTAAAAAAACATCAGAGAATTGTACAAACTTGGCATTGTACACTCCCTTGTCTTTGTCCATGTACACATCGATACGCGCCATATAAATGAGCGATGATTCTGCACTTTAGTTTACACTATAAGTTATATAAAGTAAATATTGTAACGAATTTTGTATATAAAGCAAGTAATTTTAGTGAAACTATAAGTAAATTGTATTATCTCTTGCATAAGGCAACATGAAAGGCTTCAGGATTCCAAGCATTCGACGGAAAACTAGGGTTACATGGGTTAAGTGTATTTAACGTTAAGGTAAATGGCTATTTCGCCAGTTTGGCAAGATAACGCCAAACTGGCAATGGTTTTGGCTATTTGTTTTTGCCTCTAAATTTGGCTAGAAATCGCCAAAAGTGGCCAAGCTTGGCTGCCATTTGGTAACATTTTCGTCCAATCTTTACGGAACTCCAGCAACTTCGAGAAATCGAAGGTACTGGAACTTTCTCGGCGGACGGTGGAAAACTATTATTAGAACAGAGAAAGTATATATTTTCAGTTGAGTTCAAAGTATTGAGAGATTACCCTGCGAGCTTCGCTTTTAGATGCGTTTTGCACTGCACTGAGTTTTGAACTCAATTGAAAACGTATGTCAATAGTTTGAATTCAAATTAATTAAACTTCTTAATAGTTCGAAGTGGTAACTACTGAGTGTGCTCTGTCATTCTTAAAAGAGTACTTTTGCGTGAAAAGTACCAGAACTGTAAAGTATTTTTGGAAAAATAAATTTCATAAATAAGTTATCATCAGTTCTGCGTGCATTCAATCCATTACGAAGCCATTCGCATTAAAATAAAATATATACATGAATAAAAAAGTATGCTTACTGCTTTTAAATCGTATAGTTTGTTAAGAAAATAAAATGCTGTAGCAACATAATATAAAAAAACACTCCAAACACTTATAAAGGCTAAATTATGGCTACTTCCTAATGTCAATAAAAATTAATGACAGTTTTTATACGACAGTCGAAGATATTCATCATATCAAAAATAAAAGTTAATGATAGTATTCAGACGGGTTAGAGAAGTCGCTAATGGTGATCCATTGATTTTGTTAACCTTGCAATAAACACTAAGCCTTGTTTTTTATTGACTTGATTTATACCTTGATGCTTCCTGAAAGTCGACAGAAAATAATGTATTTAAAAATGCATATGATGAATTACCTGAGAGATGTATTATGATACCTTTTGTTTCAAACCCAGTTTTTTTTTGTTTTGTTTTGTTTTTGTTTTGTTGTTGTTTTTGTTTTTCTTTCGACCGTTTTTCTGAAGTTCCTTACATGTTTCGTCCGTATTAAGTAGAGTGCTTTCTACTAAATTAACAATATGATACGTAAAGCTATCGTTCTGTAGGTTTTATAGAATTTTTTTATTTTTCGTTTCCATTTCTAACATTACCATTTTTAAACGTTCAAAATAAACGTTATTAAAACATAAAATTAAGAAATTTAACTTTCAACATATTTTACAAAACATTTTAAGTACTCAAATCACACATACATGATTCGTATAATGCTGACGAAATTCTTTGACAGTTAAATTGGCAATATATGAAATTTAAAATTACGCAAATTTCCTTTTTAGAATGTCACATAATTCAACTTTAGAATAAAGTGTTTTATGCATTTCAAAGAAGACGAATTCTGGTTTTTGAGTACATTTGCTTTAAAATGACTCTGTTTATATTTGCTTAGCTTTTCTTTTAAATTCTAACATTTTATTTTTTAAAAATTTTTATGAATTTTATTTAAAAAAATTGAGAAATTATTATATCACCATACATAAAAACAAACAGTTTTACAAAAATTCTGAAGTATTCAAATTACGATGTCATTCATATAATGCTGACGAAATATTTTGACAATTAAACTGGTTATAGAAGGAAAAGAAGCCTATGGTTTTAAAATCTAAAATTATGCAAATTCAGCCTTAGACTGTCACATAATTCAACCTTATAATAAAGAGTTTTCCTAAAAGAATTCCGCACATTTCAGAGAAGAGTAATTCGGGTTTTGGGGTGTACTTGCTTATGAAAGCTACTTAGTTGAATTTGCTTTACAGAGCTCTTTTTTAAAACTTGCCTACGTTTTAAATATTTTTACTTGTTGTGAAACGTATCTTCATTTTAAATATACTCATTTGAAAGAATTTCTGCTCTTTTATTGATATCAGTCAGCCTTTTTTTAGGGTGACTAGCGTTTTTCGAAGAATCTTATTTCAATACAAGATTGAATTTTAGCTAATTTTAAATTTAGTTATTGTTTATTTATAGTATTTTCAGTTGTAAAAATGAACGTATGCGAGACAGGCACTTAAATTTAGTCTCAGAGCGTTAAGAAACGCCTATAGAGGGCGTTGTACCCCGCCTGTTTTTTCAGTATAAATTTGGAATTTGTAGTAAGGAGATGTGCTTAACTATGAGTAAGAATGTTTGTAAGGGAGTAGCCGGAGTTAATAATTAACGGCACAATTAATACTACACTTTATTTCAGTAATCATATAAATAAATTTATTTGTTGCTGTTTTTAAACTGAGCCTTTCATCGCCTGTTACGTACAAACTGAACCACCAAGACTTCTAAGTTTTGGATTAGGAAAAATGCCACACAGAGTATGATTATAATCAATAAGGAGAAATTATTTTCAATTCAGCTCTGAATTAGCCTCGAAATGACAAAAATATGTAAATCTTAATGATGGATGCTCATTTGGTTGGTTGGTTGGTATCGTGTATTTTGAGAAATTAAATGGATCCTAACATGGAAATCACTCCTTTTGCCAATTCCATGATCTTTTCACTATACAGCCCTTTCCTATACACTATACAACTATATTGACTATATAGCTCAAATTTCCCCCAAGCTTTGCAAAGCTGCAAGTATTTGCCGGATAGGTGAAGATGTGTTGTGGAGAAAGCTCCGTTTCGAGGCAGTTTCGACAAGCTCTATATGATGTGGTACCATCTTTCATCCTCTAAAATGGTGGGTTCTCTATCTAGTAATGGTCTTTGCAATTTTTCTGTTTGCATCAATATCACATAAATGACCTCTCATGGAAAAATGGTTGCCATTGCCTCAAGAGGTTGGACTTCTGCCTGTTGGTCCACGGAAGGTATTTCATTTGCCTTCTACCACTCAAAGGACACATTCCCTTATCTGACATCTTGGAGACGTTCCCTCTAGAGGTTACAGGCTCTAACGAGCTGAATACTCATTTCTAAGAGTCATAAAAATTCAGTTTTCCTGACGCACGAATGGACCACTGAATAATGGAAGTTCGACCAAGGTTCGATTCCAGACGAAAAGAGTGGCTGCATGTTTGATTTTCGCGGTATTGCCAATGTGTAACGTAAAACACGAGCCATTTTCCCTCAGAAAATCCTTCACGAAGGTACTCCTTCCCTTAGGCAGATAGCCTTCATGTGTTTTTCCATATTCCAATAAGCTAACCTAACCACATGCATGAATACTTCTATAGCCAACTGCTGATTAACCGAAGGCGGAAAATATGCAAAAATTACTATTTGAAACAAACCATCAGAATAAATGCAAAGTGTCTACTAAAAATACAAAAAGGAAAACAAAGTTCGTGGGCTAATAGTACGGCAGACAGTGTCAATGGTATTTTAAAGATATTTTTATGCAACAAAATGGTTAATTTAATTGTACGTAATCTCGAATATAATATAAATATTACTAAGTGATTGATTTCACGAGTTTGCACTCGTGATATAATTCATCGCGATCTTCTAAAAGGTGTCTTTAAAATCTATTCTTATCTTAATTTCTTTTATGTCTGTTCTTGCATTTTGTTTATTCTTGCAATTTACATTCTTTTTATTTCAAATGTTGATATCATTTACCTAATTCAGTGAGCTTATTCTCCAGAATAAACTGCTTGAAGGAACTAGTAAATTGCTAATACTATTTTCTTTTAATTAGAATATGGGTTTTTCCATTTACTCGACTTTTCTAATTACTCTTGCGGGAACCATGATTTCGAATTAACAGAGGATATTGTCCCCTGTATTAATAATTAAGGTAAATGGGGAGCTGGTTGTACATTCACATGTTTCATTTCATATTTTCTGTTTAACGTGTGCCGCCACCACACAATTTTTCTTTCCTTTGTTCTCAAGGAATTAATCCGAAAGGCTACATATACCTCGAGAAATGAGAAAACGTCTCATACATCCTACAAAAAGGAGAGAAGAAGAAACAAAAAACCGTGTATTTCTAGAAGGTAAATGAACGAAACATTTTAATTCCATCGCATGATTCAGTGCCATCTTCATTTACTAAAATGGCAGACGATGCCTCTGGGAATTCTGTCTGAGCCACAGATGGCAGAAGAAAACGAGCACGCGCGTGTCTCGAGAATTCTAGGGTAAAAGAACCGATTGTTCGAGTCATTTACCTCGGCACGCGTCCAAGATTGTTTTGATGGTCAAGGTTTAAATGTTTGGAATCAGCAAGAAAGATTTGCTTTTAGTGAACTAGCTTGACAAATATTTAGACTTCTAAGGAATGGAAGACTTTTGTCATAAGGTTCTAATACTCGGGGCTCTGTTTATTGATTCAGATCTCCAATAAAATCCCAAATATTTAGAAGGGTAAAAAGATTATTTTTTAATCGATGATAGGAGAATGCAGCAGGTGATGATGAACGATGAGATCTGGTACGTAACAGAGGTTAACAAGTATTTTGATTTATGAAAGTAAGTTAAATAGTTCATAATTATATAGGCCCATAGTCATGGAAGATTATATAGACAAACGGTAGCACAATAGCTACATAGCAAATCTTCCATTTTATGAATATAAAGCGGGTCATCATCAAGTTAATCTGGTTGATGAATTCCTTGAAATCGAAGACATTAATGCGTAAACTGGTCATCCAAACCTCCGTATCTGTATTCCACGGAAATTTTAGGGAAAACCACTGGAAAACTGGCAGCCCTGTTATGCTTGAATATATTGTTCAAAATATTCGTAGTAAGATTAACCACCTTACGGCGAGAGCTAAGAGGGTAAAAAAGTGAAGTTCTCACGCTCAAATCGCAGTGCACGGCTGCTTGCATGGGACCTTCGTGGCCTTCCCTATCTATAACGTGAATTCAAGGAAATTTCTCTTAGCAATTTCTTTACGAAGGCATCATTTCTCTTAAGAAGACAGCCTTTGTGCTATAATCGAAATAGTCCAAATTCTTGTCAGATAGTATAGCACTTTAGAAATTTCGGAGTAGGAAGTGTGAGAAAATCAGCTATAGCGTCGGAGGTTCGAACTCCGTCCCTTTCAAATGGTACCCGGAGGTGTTTACAGTTACACCATAAAGGTAATCTATAAAGTAATGCTTTATGCTTATAGTAATTTTTTTATGCTTTTCCCCACATAAAGGGCGACTCGGTAGGAGAGGACTCAATCGCTAAATACAGGATGGTGACGAATTATCGTCCAATACATTAATTTCGGGTGTCACTTGCTCAAGTCATTTAAGATTTTCGGAGCAAGAAACGCAAGAATTTCAGCTTTGTTCTCCCCACTATTCGATCTCTGGACTTTACGATTGGTACTCAGATGTCCTTCCAGTTACAGCATGAAGGCATGATGCAAGGAAGAAAAAAGTCCTTGCAATGTATTATTTCAATTTTATCTGTTTCATGCCATAGATTTTATGCTGTTTGCATTAATATTTGATTTACAGTTTACATTTATCTATTATGTATCAAACAAATTTAAATTTATTCTTGAGGAATCAGTGCTAATATATATAGAAGATAATTTTCGATTCTCTATCTATCTATACATCTAAAATATAGAATATGAAAAAAAATTATTAAACTTCATCAATTGGCTTAAATTTTAATTAAACACATCCCCGCTTCAAAGATTCGCTTTGCACTATTTTGCGCTACTTTGCCGCATGTTACGTCACTCTTTTACTGCAATTTCTCTGCACTGCGACATCTGTAGTCCAACAGGTTTTGATGCACTTTTGTCGTATAATTATGCGTATTTACATGTAATTATTAATGAGTTTATGTTTATCAATTAATCATTAACACTTATATAGTCCTTTATTATTATATTATTTTATCCTAGGAATTTTCTTTCTTCCTCTTTTCATTCCTCACTTCGTTTTGAGTTTTGACACTAAGCGATCTTCTGAACGAGCATATTTTCCTCATGAATGAAGAAAAACAAACCTTCAATATTTTTGTTTATTTAAAGCGTTTTTAAGTGTTCTTTAATTTACTATTAAATGAATATTATTTGAATATTGTAAATAAATATTATACTATCTACTCCGTTTCTAAGTTTAAAGAAATTATTTCATAACTGTTTTCTCTTTTGCTCAAAAAGATGATGTTAGTAGCTTTGTTTCCTATTTTTGTAGCTGGATATTTCTCGAATTTTTCCGTCTGTTCTTGTCGCGTGAGCATATGCGTCCTCTTCGTCATTTTCCCTTCTGCAGTTGAAGGAGATGGTTCTGTTTAAACTTCGAAACTAGTCCTGCAAATTCATGCAGCTTACTTATACTAATTCTCATTGCTACATGCAGCTCTAACATCTAAATGGATAGTCTAACCATTCGCACTATGACAGCCTGCATGGGAGATTCCGATATTTCCTTATATTCTCTCCCACTTTGCTGAGTGACTGGGGAGAGGCAGGAGATCCAGTCGATCAAGTTTACGTGATGGGGAGTTATCGTCCAACACATTTTAGTTTTAGTTGCCACTGTGGAGATATCTGTAATTTTTGAAGCTGGGAGCGTAATAAATGAATTATGTTCTCACCGGAATTCGAACCACCAACCTTCTAATGTTAATTGGATGCGCTAAACGTTTACATCGGTTGGATTAGTTGGACGTGCTAAACAGTTAACCGCGAAAGCATGCATGGAGGAATGTTATAATTCCTTATTAATTGACAGTCTTCGATAGTAACAAGTATTTTTCAATCTTAATTAAATAAGAATAGTGAACATTATTGATAGTCGTGTATTCTCCGGGAATAACATTTACAAAATACCAAAATTTTGGGAATCCTAGGTTAGAAGTTAGAAAGATTTCATTGAGTATTTTATTGAGGCAGCGTAGGAAGACACCTTAATTTTCTTTGCTTGGGACATCATATACTGTAGCATTGGCCTTGTGTATGAATGGCGTTAAATAGCTGAAAGCGTATATGCGAGCCGATAACCTAATTCGTTTAGATAAGACTTCGATAAACATTTACTCAAAGAAGTCGTTCATTTAGTGATATAATATCAAAGGATTTTGTTACATGGGAGAATTCTTCCAGATTAAATGCAGGTAAAAGATATTTATACGTTAGTCACGTATTATATAGCAAAGTTATGATACTAGATTCTAAAAAATAATTTAAATTCCGCATTCAAAATTTTAAATTTAAAAAAAAAATTGTCCAAAAAGCAATCTAAATTTAACCATATATAATAAAAATAAAAGTTGTTAGAATTTCAGCAATTTCGTTGAAAAATACGTATTCCATACTTTACAGCTGTTAGAAAAGAAAGCAGACATTTCTTTTTTAGAAGGATAACAGGAGCCAGAATTTAGTATTAGTAAGCGACGAATTGCCGGATGAGTCGAGTAATTTGTATGAGATCAAAACGCTCTCTCGCTGTTTTTTCTCAATTTAAAATACTCACCTGCCAGTATTGATCATGACTGGTTATTGTGTTGTGTTGCGACTTATCAAACGTGTCTGACAGTAACGTCAGAACAAGCTCACGAAATTCATGACAAGGAGGGCTAAACTGCGCCTGTCGTTGGCAAGAGCATCGAGCTCCGACAGTTGACAGTATGACTTCGCTCAATTTTGCCTCTAATTTTGATCGAGAGCACCCAGGGGACGAGTCCGATGGTATCCCGCCCCAATGGATACTAAATTATTGTTAATTATGACAATTATAGGCATTATAGGTTTTAATCAAATGCAAGAAGTAAATAATAGAAAGCGATTAAACCTGATAAAATTCAGCAGTATTTTCCAGCATTTTGGGGAGGGGTTCTTTCAACACAAAAGATGTCTAACGCTCTCCAAGAAAGTATAGTCGACATCAGGAAAGGTAAAATCATTAATGTTGGAATTTTCATACCCTGAAAATAACGAATGCCAGAAATTGTTAAACTGGGCGTACATTAATCGCAATTAGATTTAAAACTGGATTAGATTTAACTGCAGTTAGATTTAAACATTTCCTTGACAGAAATCAATTCCTTCAGAGAATCAACTCTTCAGATATTGTTGCGTAACGGTAATTTCTGAAGTCGATATTTTTAAATATCATTCGAAAGGAAAGATTTTTTTGAGAATTATATATTTTATGAACTATTTTGTAATTTACGTTATCTAATTTAAATCTTATTTAAATATCTTATATACAGTTTTGACAAAAGCAAATTGCATGCTTGATTTCCTCTTTATCAAAAGCACGTCCATATGTGGGAGCAATAGTTTGGTTTTTTTAAGCTTTTTAAAAGAAATATTACCATTTATGTGAAATATCTAATATAATACATAAATTTAAGCATTTTCTTTTGTTTTATAATACCCATATTGCATTGTTCTTCAGCAATTAAAACCTTAATTATCTTTTAAAAATTTTATAGAATCATTAGGTTTATTTTAGAGCGGGAAAAAAAAAATCTGAAATGTTTCAGATTTTAAATTACGTCCAAAGGGACGTTTTTTAACATTTTGTGTGTTACCTTTCTTTATTAAATATCATGTTCCTCGCACTTAAACCATAAGATCCAGTGCAACAGCAATATCGCAAAATAGTTTTAAAACGAGCATATCTTTAGAATTTCCGATACAGAGACTCACGCGCTGGAGATAAAAATGTTTTTTCTGCACAACGTTACCATTGCTCGCTTTGAAATCCTTGAGTTTGTTAATCAAAAATTCGTCAAAGTTTTAAAAAATAGGAAATCGATCATAAAACAAATTTCAAATTTCAAATTTGGTCTTCCACATGCTCATATTCGTTGGAGGATTACGTTATTGAAAATTCGATGACTCTATGTACCGTTGTTTTATCACGATACGAGAAATATACATACATTTATGCAGATTTTTCATTATTTAATTTCTTCAAATATAATGCAGGACTCTAACATTTTACGGCAACAGTTTGAAAAGTGAACCGACATTTATCCGTCCGACGCAAAATGCCAAAACGAAACTAATAGTCCTTCGGGATTCAAATCCCTTTGGACTAAAAAAAAAAAAAGCAGGCCATCGCCGAAATTTGAACTTCCGCCTACCCGACTGGCTAACTGGATGTGCTTTGAACCAATGTTGCTCTTCTGAACCAAGATCAAGTAGTGTGGTGACGTCGGCATTCTTCTCCAAAGCAATGTTTCTTCCTCTTCCATAGGTAAAGTGACGTCACTGAGCAGATAGATAAGCTATGTCACTGTCTCGAATGTAGGAAAGAGGTTTGACCTTGAAAAAGAATAACCTTGTTTGCTATTTACCTTACTTGCAAGCAAGAAGAAAATTCTTTGCAACTTTAACTTAACTTTTAATAAACTTCAACTTCAAACTTCAATTTAATAAACTTTTACTTAATTTTTAATAAATTTTATCTTAATTTTTAATGACACATTTGATACCGAAATGCACAAAGGCATTTTCAAAAGCAGTCTTTTTCATTTGAATCCTCTCGCTGTATCAGACTCATTAAAACTATAACATGCGAGATGCCAACGTAAGTTAATCTCCTTCTACTTTGTTAATATATCTTTTGAACTCAGTATGTAATGATCGGAAAGAATGTGTTCGCTGTACTGAAATAACGAATTATAAGGATTAAGAATACATTTTTGAAGATTAAATACTCAAAATTAAATGCAGCATTAAATTAATGATTAATTACTAAGTTCTTAAAACTGTAAACGTTTACTGTTAAACATATTAATAAATAATTTTGACATTTACGTGGCAAATAAAATTTCCAGTGCTCTCTTTATTCTGAGGTAAAATTCCCTGCTTGCAGCCGGTTTAAATTCATACTCCTTTCAAACTTAATTTTGCACTGAAAAGATGGAAGATTACTTGTTCTTTAAGAATGAAACATTTTCAGTTTTGCTTTAATGCTAAAATTTCCTGGTGTCAATAATACAATGGAATCTCATTTCAGGAACAGATTACGAAAGCCTTACTACATGAACAATTCAGCTCATGAACAAATTACCTGAATAAAAATATGTCTTGGATGACGATTGGCGGCTCAAGTTACGAACACTCAATTCGGCAATATGTGATTTTCAAATGTGTTTTGAAGTAACCTATGCCACATAATTAGGACTCGGGATCTTCTGCAAAAATCATTTTAATACTCGCTATTGCTTAACTCTCATTAATAAAGCCTGGCAGAAAGGAACTTACATAATCAGGACTTTGGCTGGAAGAAATTATGGCGAGATTGGGTTGTAAGCGGAGGTTTTGAGGACTTTGACACTTAACCTAGGAAGTTAACAACAAAGAACATAAGAAGTTATTAGAAGACCATAAAAATGAATTCAGTAAGAGAGAGTTGTAAAACGAAAAAACTAATGTCGAACAGACGTCTTCAGCAGAAGAGGAAGAAAGAAAAATTATCTTAATTATCTGATCCGCAAAATTAGTGCAAATTGGAGTATCACGCAAAGTTTTCACCCAACGATATCGCCCTGGTAAAGACGAATCAAGCTACAGCATAAATAGTTAAAAATAAATGCCATATCTCACTTTAGAAACATTTTTAAATGTAGACAACAACAAATCGCATTGGCCAAATTTAAGGCGATACAGAGGTCCAGTGAGTTTTAGAATTCAAAAGTACGTTAGAGATAAAGCATGGTTTATTTGATTATGGCAAACCAATCGAGGGCTTAAAGGGAGGGATGCCTTCGTGGAAGACTTTCTAAGGAAACTGGCCGGAAACGCCCTGCAGTCAGTCCGTCTGTCGAGACTGGAATCCCGGAACGAAGTACTAATGTTCCTCGACTTTGCGGCCCGGCTGCTGATGAACCAGCTTTAGAGAGTAAGAAAAGATCAATGGAGATGCCCTCGAAAGGAGAGTCATTTGATGTTTTTAATGGAATAAAATTTCTCATCCAAACAATAACATCTTTCTCATGATCTTCCACTTATGTCATCTTTTCCGTGCACTCTCCTTTGAACGGATATGGCAAAATTAAATTAGGTTTTCCTCTGTTCTATCTGCATAAATTTGTGTTTGTCTTTTTTTATATTAAATAATTTCCATCGGTTCTCCGTTATGAACTTGTGCAGTGCATAAAACGCTACTGTAAAGTTTTAATAAGCAATTATGTATGGTCCATGAACGAAGTAATTCCTTTTCCATCTTTCCTGTTGGAGAAATATTTTCCGTTTACGAAAGTTTGGGTTGACATGCGACCTTCAGGTACGAATTCAGTTCGTGAAACGAAGCTTCACTGAACTAGAAATTTCTATAGAATAAAAAACAGCGTTCATGATCTTGTTCTAAATTTCTGCTAAACCACGTACGTTGTAGATCCGAGCATAATATATTACAAATATGTCATGATCTTGAATATATCAAGCATCATCAAGCCAATATCATCCTTCGATGTCGAAATAATTATAAATACTAACAATTTAGGGTCATAACCCCTGCAAATATACATGCGTCTCGCTAGATGTGAGAAGAGTAATAGCACAAATTAGACTAAAACAGTAAACCGCACGACTGATAGGGGTGGAATTTTTTATGCTTCCACCTCACGCAACATCGCGTGAGCAGAGTTGTAATTTTCCGGAGTACATCGCGAAGCTCTGGAGAGTGTTTGACTCACTTAACAGAACAGGGAAAACAAAACGAACAAAATCCGTTGTAAACTCTTTCAATAACATTTAGGGCTTTTTGTTATTCTCATCTATCACGGGTTGTCTGTACACGACACAAAACTACGTAAAATATAAATAACATTCAGTGGGACTACTCAATGATTCATGTGACTATTAGCGTAATAGATGAATATGTGTTTGAATACTAATTAGCAAAGGTCAAGGAATTTTGTTCGTAACGCAGAGAAGTTTCGTCATGAAATTTATATACTGAAGGAATAGGCTATTTTCTTTTAATTTAACAGTTTTTTTCAATCGAAACATTAGTGATATGGAATACAAGTTGCTGAAAGAAAGCGAGCATTTAATAAAATGTTTATCGCTTAAAAAAATAAAGAAAAAATGAAAAAGAAAAGGATTTTTTTAAAAAGTTTTTATTTTAAAATTCATAAATGTGGAACTAAACTAGAATAATTTATCATACAATTTAATAGGAACAAAATATTAAAGAATTCTGTTTACAAAATTCCTCTACGGTTTTATATCATGAACAGTAAAAGTCCGGGCTGATCTGATAATTTCTAACATTGGATAATGCAATGCGATTTCGTTATTTAGGCACCCAGGCTTTTATTAATTGTAATAAAAAATTTCAGACGAATTTTGCAAAGGGAATTAATCTCTTATTCCCATCAAACTGTATGATAAAGTTTTCTACATTTGTTTCATCAATTATGTCATGAATTTTAAATAAATGTTTATTTCTTTCTAATATTGAAAATTTTTAGCCCAAGCGGCGTTAGTCTCAAAACGGCGTTTTGCATCAAATCATTAAAAGCCTTGAATCATTTTCCAAATTGTTGCCATTAAATATTATCGCTTTGTATTATACTTAATTAAATAATGAAGAATATGCAGGAATGTATGTATGTTTCTCGCAATGTGAAAACCAACCGTGCATAGAACCATCCAATTTTGAATAACGTAGTCTTCCACCCGAATATGGGCATATGGAAACCCGAATTTTGAATTTGAAATTAGTTTTATTATCTAGTTCATATTTTGTAAACCTTTAACGAATTTTTGATTAAAAAACTCAATGATTTTAAAGCAAACAGTGGTAACACTGTATGGAATAAAGCACTTTTATCTCCACCGCGAGAAACTGTCTATCGAAAATTATAAAGATATGCTATAAAAATATTTTGTAAAGATATGCTCTTTTTAAAATAATTCAGCCCAAAGGGTGTTAGTCCAAATGCTCACGAAGCACGTGCATGTGTGTGTAAGTGAAAGAAACGCCCTTTTGAACGTAATATAAAATATAAAAGCTCTCAGATATATATATATATATATATTGGGGGGAGAGACATTTTTAGATTCAGCGACACGCTATCAACCTTTCAACTGAAAAGTCATTATTTTCAACCATTCTGTTACGCCAAATGTCAGAAACAAATCAGAGATTATGCCGCAGTCAGAAATTACGTTGCGAAGTCTCATATAAACATCATTTAAAGGTTTTTTTCCATTCTATCCTATGATGCAAACAGTAAAATCCTAAAATTTTTCAATGTTCGTTAAATGAAGATATGTGCGAAAATCGTTTAAATATTAAACTTAACAACATAAATATAATTTTGAAAACATCACTTTACCATATTATCATCGAGAAATAATGTCTGTACAAAGTATTAACTCAACAGAAATATCACGAAGTAGCTTAAAACTCACAGGAAAACTTTCGGCATAGTGAAAAACAGCATGAACGAAATAAAAGTTCATACTGAAAATTCAGAAGTTTCATCCCAGAGACAGGAAGGCTGGTTATTTGAATTATTTTACGATTTATTTATTTTCATATTATTGCTAAAATTAAATTTTAATAAATATAGTAAAGAAAGAAAAATACAGTTTTTAAAAAATAATAATTTAATGATGATGATAATAATAATAAAATAAAAAATGAAATCAGTAAATAAAAATTATAAAAACTAAAAGTAATTAAATTAACTGATATTAATTAAAATTAATAAACTAAATTTTTCGGAAAATTTTAGGAATGATTGAAAAGTTAAACAATAGAAAACACAGTAAGTAATATAACATTTCCAGCTGAATTTCTTCTGTAATTTTTATAATATTTAAAATATGTGCAAAAAAAATTAAAATTCATATACATGCAGGAAATTTAGAAGAACATTCTTTAATTTCAAAACAGTGTAGTAGAACATTTCTTTTTATATTTAGTTTCCATTTTGGGATTTCGCAATGCTTATTGATCCTCTGAAGTAAGTTTGCTGATGAATGAATGACTGAAAATGCAAAGGCAGTTTGCAATTTTTGCATTTGTTCTTGCTTACTAATCTTGTACTTAAATCAACTAAAATTAATTGCTTTCTATTAAACGTCAAGGGGAACATTAAAAAACTTTGCTGAGTTATAAAAATAATATTCGTGGCTCGTAAACACCATTTCTTACAAGCAAAGCTAAGGCATTTTTCGACGATTATTGCCACTATATTTTAAGGGATTATCAAGAATGTGAACAAAACAACATGTGCAAAATGAGATATTTTTCGCAGTGAGATGTTTTGCACAATGACTAAAAAAAGGCGTGTAAAACGACACGCGTGTAAGCAATATTTGCAGCCATAGATTGACAAATCTAATGCATTTATGAGTCACAATGTTGTTGCCTGATAATGTACATTACTGCTAGGTGGCATATTTCTCGCGTGGCAGGGGATTACTATTTGAGTAACGTGATACAGAACACGGATGTGTTCGGGCGCTAGTAAGTGTTCTGGTTAATATGGATGTTGTATCCATGATTCCAGCGTCCATTGACATGCTGTTTGTACAGTTGCTGCTTACATTATTACAGTAACACAGTTCCTTAGCGTTACTGTCCAAAAATCTATTCCAACACAGAAACACGTGCACCATAGGAGGATAGGAAAAGTTGGCAGGACACCAGAATTTCACCACTTTTGATTGTACAGGTACAGTCCCAAGGCTCTAGTTGTACCTCCACTTCAAGTTTGATGGAGAACATTCCCGCGGGGGAGGGGGATTCGAATGTTTCTCTCCCCTTCTCTCTTTACCATCAATCTCTTGAGAGGATTTTTGATTCACCATTATTTTAAGAACAGTATGTTCACGTTAAATTCCAGAAGGCACATAACATGGTACTCGTTGAAAATAGAATGTCTGAAGTCTCACAGTTTTTATAACAGTTTATCACAGTTTAGTTCAATAAGTTTGCCGGTCAATGGACGCAAAAACTGCAGGTGTATTAAACTGCAGGTGCAAAAATTGCAAGTGTATTAACTTGCAGGTGCAAAAATTGTAGGTGTATTAAATTGCAGGTGCAAAAATTGTAGGTGTATTAAATTGCAGGTGCAAAAATTGTAGGTGTATTAAATTGCAGGTGCAAAAATTGTAGGTGTATTAAATTGCAGGTGGAAAAATTGTAGGTGTATTAAATTGCACGTGCACTTTATTGTTTTGGCAGTTGCCGGTAACTGCAAAATACCATACTTTACAGCCGTTGTTTTGTTCCCGTGCTTGATCACCTCTAAAAGCTCGTGGCGATTGTCTTCGAAAAGACTGATATTTTTCTTTGTTAGATGAAGTGTGACGAATGTTCCTAAAAAAGAAACTTGAATATTTTCGTATAGAACTTTGTTTTCCACTTTTGGTTAGTTTCAAAGAATTCTATTTTTTTTATTATTAATTATTTTTTATTACTTTTTCAGGAAAATATTCATAATGAATAATGTATTTAATCAAATTATGTAACATTTGAATTAATTGCGTTTTTATACAAATTAACGAGAATTATGTTTCTGCACTTTATTACAAAACTTGAACCCATGCATTCTTTCGAGATGAGTTGAAACCTAAATTAAAATTTGTGACCTTGAAAATATATGCAATTTAATTAGAATTAAAAAAGCCGTAAAACTAATCAAGTTATTAATTAAGTAAATGCAGCGAAAAATTGGGCATGAGCAATGTTTGTGCAATCTGCCATTACCATTATTAAATGCATTCGTTTCAAGCGAGTAGATGAAATATGAAACAGATAGAGCCTTTGCATAATTTAAGACTAGTAAAATGATTTTTTTAATTAAGTATGGTAAAATATGCTTATCACTCAAATCAATATTTCATACAAAATGTTATACAAAAATATATAGCAGTGCTCTCTGAATATCAAATTCTGAGATACAGTTTAATTTATGATAATATATCTTCATTTCTTTTATATGTGCAGTGTAACAATATTTATACATTTTTCATAAATACTTCTTTTGCATTTATACATTTTTTCATGTCTGTCTATATTCATTCTTATTCACACTGACAGTGAAAATTTTCATTTATACGATTAAATTTAATTATAAGTCAACTTTTCTGTGACATATTCCACAGTGTTTCTTTTTGCAGCTCAAACAGTTTTCACGAAAATATTTTTTTTTTCAAAAGCACTTCGTAAATGTACATTGAGATATAAGAAAAAATATGCCTTTCTCGCTTATATATAATTGAGCTGTCGTTTGGAAAACTTACAAACGCTGCTAGGCTGTACATTAGATGATTTAGATTTATTCACATAGGTTTTTTTTTCATAAATTTGCGCCATAATAACTACCTGCTTTGATAAAGTAAATATGCACATAGTTACATCGTTAACAGTGCAATGAATTAGTAACATGTTAAGTTGTATGAGTCATGAATAAAATATTGCTTAATTACTTTCAAAGAAATTCTCTTGCGTTTAGCAATAAACAGAAAACGGTTTAATACTCATCAAAAGTAGCAAATTTTTACTTTGTTTTAAATCTCAGTAAAACTGCATTACATTTTTAGCCCCAAAGAGGCAATTTGCTCACAAGGCCTATTAATTTCGTTTAAGGCAATTTGCGTGGATTCACTATAAACGGCGAATCACTTTTTAAATTGTTGCTACCAAATATTATCGCTCTGTATATTGTATTTAAAGAAATTAAATAATGAAGAATCTGCATAAATGTATGTATATTTGTCGCACTGTAATAAAGCAACGGTACCTAGAGCCATCAAAGTTTGAATATACGTCTGCACCCGAATATAGGCATCTGGAAGCTCAAATTTGGAGTTGTTTTATTATCTATTTCATATTTCGTAAAGCATTTATGAGTTTTTGACTAAGAAACTCAATAATTTCAAAGCGAGAAATGACAAGACTGCACAAATAAAAACAAAAAAATTATCAGCAGCGCGCGAGGCCGTATATCGGAAATTCTAAAGATGTGCTCTTTTAAATGTATGATATTGCTGTTGAATTACATTTCATGGTTTAAGGGCGAAGAACATGATATTTATTACATAAAGGTAACAAATAAAACGTTAAAATAACACCTCTTTGGGCGTAATATAAAATCTGAAATCTTTCAGATTTTTTTAATTAAAAATCTTTTTTCTGATTCAGATCAAAATATTTTTTCTTTTGCTTCATCTTCTGTCATAACTAAAGCTATTATCGAAAAGAAAAAAATCCAAACTTTTGCGTATTTTAGCGAAACTTACATTAATTGCTAACATCTTTAATGGACTACGTTGCAAGCGCTTCTTTTTTTTTTTTTTTAGAAAGTTTCCTAAAGAAGGAAATTTCAGTACTTTTATTGCTGTCAAATTAGGAGCTTAACATTAGCAAATTAGAAGAATCTTTCTTTAACGCAATTCTTAGAGAAAGGAAATTTAAATACTTCTTAAAGAGATTATACATTTATAGCAAAAAGTAAAATTGCATAAACGTGTATATTTAAATAAACAAAGATATTCAGTAATTTCTTTAAGTATAATATCCCACATAACATAAAATATCTTCAATATGCCCTGTTTCAATTGCAATGCCTCGAGGTATACTGAAAATATCCTTAAACTTTTGATCCTTAAATATCCCAAGGACTAGTAATTTAGCATCTTGAAAATGTTTTTGTGTCACTAATTTCTAAGATATTCTGAAAATATACATTCTTAGATTGGCTTGAGGATTTAGGCGCTGATTCGAAGACAGTCTTGAGGACTTTGTCGTCAGTTCTTAAGTGGTCTTGAGAACTTTCGTCATTTAACATCTTGAAGCTCTTTGCACTGCATTTTGGTTAAAGATGCTTATCGGCAGCCGTTCTGAGGATGTTTATTCGTAGTTCTCCTGGCGATTTAGGTTTTTCGAATTTATTTAGTGATGCCATGAGTATATACTATGATGTATCATTGAGTATTCTGAAATATGTATGTTAGGGTATGTTTGGGGAGGGTGTAAAGACGGGATTTAGTTGGACTTTAAATTTTCTTAACATCCCGTACAATGTTGAGCGGAATTAGCGAGGATGTCCTGATAATATAGTATATCCCGTACAATGTTGAGAGGAATCAGCGAGGATGTCCTGATAATGTATTGGGATGTAACATTAAGCATTCAGAAAGATTAGTTAGGAGATATTCCGGGATGTCCTGAGGATGTGATAAGAAGGATATTAAATTATCACATCTACTACGCTGTTCAGGAGACCTAGCGATGATGTCCTGGGAATATACTGGGATGTGACATTAAACATTCAGATAGATTCGTTAAGAGATATTGCGGGATGTCCAGAGGATACGGTAAGTAGGATTTCTAAATCCTCACAACATTCGATACATTGTTGAGGAGACCTAATTGTGATGTTCTGGGAATATACTGCAATGCAAGATTAAGTATTTAGAAAGGTGTGTTAGTGAATATTCCTGGATGTCCTGAGGCTGTGGTAAGTAGAATTTTATATGCTCATAACAGACAACAGTTGCCGAGAGGGCTTAAGGAGAATTTCCTAGGGCAGTGCTGTCAAACTCAAGGGCCGCTTGCGGCCTCCAAAGCAGTTTTATGCGGCCCATGAAAACATTTAAGGTAGGTATTTGTTGCAAATACAGTGCTGAAAATTTTCATTAAAATGGCACGTGAATAACGCACCAGAAATTCTGCAGATGGAGTTACTTAATTTATGTTGTAATATAACTCTTATTCAAAGATTTGAAGAAACAGAACTGATAAATTTTTCAAAAAATAAGAATCCTCAGTTACAAAATTTTGCAATAAGAATAATCGCTTTGTTTAGGAGTAAAATTATATGCGAACAGCTTTTTTTTCACATTTAAAATTAATGAGAAAAAATCCGATTGATCGATGAACAGGTATAATTCGTGATGAATATAAATTAACAACTTTTTTTTTCATGTCTACGAACTTTATCAGAATGGAAACGCTATCAAGTGTTAAGCTGTAGTAAAAAATGAGCAAGTTTTCAATTATTTGCATACAGACATTTATATTTTTATTTATATGCCAAACAAATTATTTTTTCTCAAAGTTTGCCCATTTGGAAAAATTTCACTGATATATTAAAATGTTTTCATACTTTATTCATTTTTAGGTTAATTTAGAGTAGTAAGTTGTTTAACGATTAATTAACATATTAAATTACTTGAAATAAGTGCCACTCTGAAAAAATTTATATTTAGCTGTCGATATGTTTGAATTACAAAATGTAATCAACAGAAATTTCTTGCAGATACCAATCTTTAGATTTCAGATAAAAAAATTAATATGAATTTGATTTTTTTTTCTTTGCTTTTTTATTATTACTATTCTTGTTGCTTACAGATGTTTGGATAAATATTTAGAAAACAAAATTTTAAATTTAGTTCAAAAATGTTGATTTTGCTACTAAAAAATTTCATTTTATATAAAATGAAAAATAATAACAAGCAGAAGAATATAAAATCTGGCCCGTCAGCTGTTGTAGACCAAGCATTCGATACGCGCGTAGTTTTTGTTTGAGGTCACTTTTCTAGGGATATATTGGGATGTGGCTTCGGAAGCTAAGAGGTATTCTGCGATATTATTGTTATGCACAGATCCCGTGAGCAGCAGTTTTAGGATATATTGAAGAGGTTCTTATATTACCTGTATAGTTACTAACTAAACGGAGAAAAAGTTCACTTGCTTTCTTTTTACAGTCATAAATTACTGTAACATTCATTAGAAACACTAATGACGTAATCCTGGGATTTAAAAATATAAAAAGGAAATTTAGGTTTTCTATGTTTCTAAAGGAAGATCTAACAACGCTAGTTATAAATGTTGAGAGCATATGCAAATCATTTCCCGATTTATCAGTGGGTTATATAGGATCGTATGTCGAGTGGGTTGATTGGAATTTTAATTTGGAAAGATGAAAAAAATTACTGTCACGAGCCATTCAGAATAAAACAAAACCGTCTACAAAAATACGAAATGAAAACTGCATAATTGTACATTATTCGAAATATATAAGAGCCGTTATATCATCCGTTAAAAGTATATCCGACATTTTTATGCAAATTTGAACGCACTGACGTCGATCAATTTCTCTTCTAAATATTGTTCTTTCACGCCATTTTATATTGTTCTTCCTTTATTTTTATCATGTTCCTTTTGTCCTGATTAGTAATTTAATTGACGAAACCAAATGAATTTATTCTCCAGATTAAGCAGCTTAAGAAACCAGATAAATTGTTAATAATGTTTTTCTGTTAATTAGGATGCGGTTTATTCTTTCTCCCTGTTTTTTTAACTCTCGAAGGGAATAAGCATGATTTTGAATTAACCGTGAACGTTGTTCTAGGTATTATCCGGATAAATCGTGAATTGACTGTTTATCAAAACACAAAGTATAACATAAAAGGTTTGAACGTGAAATCACACTGTTAAAGCATAAATTATTCTATAAAAATTCTGCTATATTATATATAACTTAACATCGAGGATCTGAACATGACATTATGTCGTAAAAATATAAACTATATAATCTGAATTGTACTAAGTTTACTTTACAATAAAACCTTAAATCATTAAAGTCTTTACATAATATTTTATACATATACATATTTAACGTAATATTTCGTACATTTTACATACTGTTGCGTGCGTACGGGTTCGTTTGGAATTGAATGCACAAGTCCGATGAAAAATGAATAAGATTCATTTTTATCACAAATAAATAAAACACAATACTTCAATTTTCTCAGATATTCTTGCAATATTACAATATCTCACAGTAGTTATCTTTTAACTACTCAAACGTTCAAGAGAACTTAATTCAAAACAGCTAAGGAAAGCTAATCCGCGAATTCTCTACAGTCAACAAGAGCAGTTTTCTAAGCAAACTCTTAAAACAACAACAAACTAAACTAACTACAATAACGAACTGAGAGGTTTTCATGCAGCTTATGTAAGCTTTCTAAATGCGGGAGAATTTTCTAGCACTTTATCGAAATCATATATATATTTATCATATATATAGAACTTTATACGAGTTCTCTGGCTAAATCTTCTAAACGAGCCATCAGTTGATCCACCGATTGGTGGACTTGCACAGCTCTGACTGGGTAGCGATCTCTACGAGTTGCTTGCTGGGCTGCCTCGAACTTCATGGCGTACAACAGAGCGCTTTTTATGTCCATAACAACCGCCATTCGCAGTGCTTTCTGTATTTCAGGGTCCCGGATGCTATCGATGAAATATTGCAGGGACATGATTTCTCTTGTTTCTGTCTGGCACTCCGAAAAGGCGTGATGTAACAGCCTTTCAACATCCGTGGTGAGCTCCTGAAGTGTTTCGGTGGGCTTCTGCTGACGGGATTTTAGTTAAAGCCTACTGTCTTTTAAACACTTCTCTCCAAAGCACAGCTCCAATGCGCCGGATAGAGCCTCAAAGTCTAATCTCTGGCTTTCAAGAAGTGTCTGCAGGATATCCGCTGCATGTGCTCTCAGAGAAGCGGCGAGATGGCAGGCCTTGGCTTGGGAATCCCATCCATTCGCATTCGCAACTATAGAAAATTGGGTCTTATATACTTGCCAGGATGTCTTCCCATCATATGTGGATAGCTTCAGAGAGGGACGAGCAGGCATCGGTAAGAATTTAAAACCATCACTATTGCTCCCCTCCCTGCTGTCACTACAAATTTCTTTAAGGTATCAACTTCTTTGGCAACTGCAAAAGAAACCCTTTCCTCAATTTGTTGTTCGATTTGTTAATGGACGTCCGAAACTCTTCTTTCGACTCGTTGCAGCCGATACTCTCTCTTCTATTTGATCTTTGACCGAAGAAACCTTTTCTTCAATTTGTCCGACTTTAGTTCTGTCTTCCATAGCCTCGAATTTATTTTCTATTACGGAGGTTATTTCTCTTTTCATTTTCTCTTGACCTGCGTCAATTATTTCTTGAAAGGCTTACATATCCTTTTTAACGGATTCTTTACTCAATTTCATCTCTTCCTGTCCGCTTCCATTTCCTCTTTAACGGAGTTAACGGTCCCTTCTATCTTTTCTCGGAAAGCAGCAAATGCAGTCATCAATTGTCTGAATTCGTCTTCCATCGCTCTTGTAATTGGCATTCAAAAATCCCCCTTCTGACACCAAAAATTGTTGCGTGCGTACTGGTTCGTTTGAATTGATTGTACTGCTAGGGACGTGCAGTCCTTGGGAAGGGGGCAACGTTACGGATTTGGTATTTAAATAGCTAATGTTAGTTGAATTATAAATTAAATTGGTTTATTCCCCATGCAATGCAGTGCAGCGCGTGACGAATATTAAAGGAAAGCTAAGCCGGAAAATTAAAAATACAGGAGCACGTGCATTTAACATTTAATAAATAAATATCTCTTTTTGATTTCGAGAAAGTGCTAGAAAATTCTCGCGCATTTAGAAAGCTTATATAAGCGGCATGAAAACCTCTCAGTTTGTTATTGTAGTTACTTTAGTTTGTTGTTGTTTTAAGAGTTTGCTTAGAAAATTGGCCTTGTTGACTGTAGCGAATTCGCGGATTAGCTTTCTTTTAATATTCGTCACGCGCTGCACTGCACGGGGAATAAACCAATTTAATTTATAATTCAACTAACATTAGCTATTTAAATACGAAATCCGTAACAATACATAACGTAATATTTCTGGAATATGAAATAATTATTATTGAATAAAAGTAGCATCGAATGACATCTCAGAGTAAACTAAATCCTTATTTCGCAGTCAAGGTAATTTCTTTTTTCTTTTAATTTCGAGAAATCCGTGTTCTAGTTCCGGGGTGGGCACTGCACGTTTTTCGCATTTCTTCAAAATAACCAAAGACTTTAGAGCAGCGCCAGAACAGGGATGGTGGATGATGATTTTTCACCAGCAGGATTTGGCAATTGGGTCTTCTAATCTCCATTCGCCCGGCTAGCTCAGTCGGTAGAGCACGAAACTTTTAATCTCGGGGTCGTGGGTTCGAGCCCAACGCTGGGCGTATTGTTTTCAGACTTTTCACCTTTCACTACTCAGTTACCTCAACGGAGGTTCCTGCCCTCCTTTCAGGTAAAACCGTTGTTGCAAGACATTTCTCGTCCCATTGTGGGGACTTCTGATTCTTCTTTTGGATCTTTAAACCCGTAACGGCTCTTTTTCGTTTTTTAGCTATTGCTCTTTCTGAATTGTTTCATATTTCTTGATGATCTGAAGGTAATTGCTTAGTTAAGCATAAGAACCCCGTAAGCCAACGCCTTGGTCCTAACCCGCAGTCGCCCTTTAAAAGGGATTTTTCTCCTTTTTAAAGGGAGAAAATTCCTTTTAAAGGAATCGCATGCTAGAACGTAATTCCTTTAAACGATGCACTTTCTTGCATACCCTCGTGCATGCAAGAAAGTGCTTCGTGGTGTAACGTGTAGCACACTCGACGCGAATTCGGAAGGTGCAGGTTCGAGTCCCGGCGAGGGAATTGCATATTTTTCACGTTTTCTGCTTCAAAATAACCTAATGATTCTACATACGCACAAAAAATAAGCTCATAGTCGTGGCCAATCAAAATAATCCTTTTTATTTCTTTCATTTATTTCTGTCAAACATTTTAATTAGCTGACACTTTTGTAAATTTGCGCAATAAGCGATTGTTGAAAAACTGCAACGTCACTGGTAAAATTTTTAATCACGTTCGAAGTATCAAGCAGTAACAAGTTGACGGAACAGAAGCAAACACGAAGATTTGCCTGGGACAAAAGAAAGATGCTATAGTTAAGTCGTAAGATAAGTCGTAATTAGCAAAAGCCTAAACAGAATGAATAACGTGCGATTTGGATCAAACCTAATACTGGTGTAACAAACGAGAATAACACAACGCGGCAGACTGATTGCAAACTAAGAAATAAACCAGTAACGTGCTCTTCAGCAGGCGGAACATGCTCTGATTCAATAATCTAAAACCTTCCCTTAATTACTAGCTCTTTCTACATGATTTGATTTGTACAATATTTGAATATGCGCGAAATAAATTTATATTCTGGAAGGAAAACGGAAAAGGAGAAAGATAGTAAAGCTAATTAATGTAAAATATCTGGTTAATAGAAAGAAATAAATCCTTACATCTCTCCAAAATTACTGCCAAGGCTTACATACGTTACCTGTGTCATTAGCTTTATGAAAGAGTCATGGGATGGCTATTAATATTGAAATGACTCGGCTAAGAGATGTTTATTATAAGCAATTGCTATATTCAGGACCGAAAGCGCAAATACCCAAATCCAAATGAGGTGTTAAGAGACTATTCGAAATTAAAGTTAGAATTTTAATATATACGTTTTTTTATCTTACATATATTTTTTATCTTACATGTATTTTTTATCTTACATGTATATATCTTACACGCATTTTTATCTTACATTTTTATCTTGCATGTATATATCTTACATGTACGTATATTTTTATCTTGCATGTATATATCTAACATGTACGTATATTTTTATCTTGCATGTATATGTCTTACATGTATATTTTTATCTTACATGTATATATCTTACTTTTTTATCTTACATGTATTATTTTGCCGTAAAGCAGAGTTGGACACGCAAGAAATTATCGGGAAAATTTTGGTGTTCTTGGGATTATAAAGGGGTTTATGTCTTATTTTCGCAAAGAAAAATGGGGCATGTGCATCTCGCTTTCACTTTCAGGCGTCTTCAAATCTTTCGATGATATTTCACATATGTAAAGTTTAATATTTGTTTCAATTCTAAGTTATAAAAATGCAAAATTAGAAGAACGAACAAAATTTCTAATGTCATATTTTCGTTTTTATGTCTTTCTTTAAATATCACACGTTAGACCACTAACTTGCACTGTCGGTGGCGATTAGTAACGTTAACTGAAGCCTCGATTGGTAACCGAATGCTAACTTTCACATTTATAATCTCTGCTGCTATGTGATCATCACAATTCAAAACTCATAATATTATAATGTGAATATGAATCGTAGGTAATATTGCATACTTGATTATTAAATTGGTAAGCAATTTAATTGCATTATATTTTGGTCTTAAATCTGTGATTTAATTCATTAAGATTTACGATTAAATCAATAAAAAATTTTAAGATCATCTATCCCTTTTTTTTTAATTTATTTATTTATTTATTTTTTTTATTTTTATTTTTCCAGTTTCTTCCAGAGAATCAGCAAGCCGTTATTAATTCTATACAACATATAGTAAACTGAGAAAATGAAATATACATATTGTTGTGCGCGTATGGGTTCGTAATGAATTGAATGCACAAGTCCGATGAAAAGTGAATAAAATTTATTCTTATCACAGCAAATAAAACCAAAATGCTTAAATTTCCTTACAGATATTCGTACAATATCCCAATATCTCACAGTAGTTATGTTTTAAACTACTAAAACGTTCAACATAACTTAATTTGAAACAGAGAAAGCTAACCCGATTTTACCGCGAATTCGCTACAGTAAACAACAACTGTTTTCTAAACAACTCATAAAACAGCTGAACTGAGATGTTTTCCTCCAGCCTTTTATAAGCTTCTTCAATGCACGAGAAAATTCTCGTATTTTCTCGATTTTTTCCGAAAACAAAAGCGTACAAATGCGAGATATCTATTTATTAAATGCGCGTGCTCCTGTACTTTTAATTTTTCGGAGTAGTTTTCTCTTCAAACAAGTCTCATGCTGCATTGCAAGGGGATATAAAATAATTTGAATTAATTAAAAATAGCTAACTCAATACAAAAACCGTAACGATATATACTATACATATGTGCGTGTGTATATTAATTGTAGAGACATTAGGATATTTTTTGGAGGCCGGAGAGATGAAAAATTAACAACGTCTTCGCCGGGAATCGAACCACGCACCTCTGGAATACCAGCCCAGCGTGCTACCGTTACACCACGAAGGTACGCTAGGGAAGAGGGAGAAATACCTTATATACTCCCCTTTTTAAAGGGCGAGTAGGGTTTTAGGGGACCGTCGCCAAATCCTGGGTGCGGAGAATCATCATCCACAACCCTTTTAGTTCGGGTGCCACTTCTAGAGTCATTTTGTTAATTGGAAGCAGAAAAGATGAAAAATATGCAACCGCCTTCGCCGGGAATCGAAAAAAGGACCTCTGGAATACCGGCCCAGTGTGCTACCGTTACACCAAGAAGGCACGCTAGGGAAGTGGGAGAAATACCTTATAAAATGTTAAATATATTTTTTGTTTAAATGACTCTAAAAGAAAAAAAGTAACTTTTTAGTCTATTTCATTAAATATTTTATATAATTTTCGTCATCAATATTTACTCATTAAAAGCAATAATAAGAAGATGGTCTTCATAAGGAATTTGCTCCGGCCACCAGGTTTCTAAATAAGGCGACTGGATTATCGAGATGTGTATCAAGAAGAATGGCCCTGAAGACATGTTTGCAGTCCCATCAAACAATTGACAGTGCATTAACCGAACAGCACAGCAGATGATTGTAGTTTTCAAATGAAATTCTCAAGCAAAAAGAAAGGGGGAAACAACAATTATATAATTTTTACTGTTCCAACTCAATACTATTCTTATATACTATATTAGTATTGAGTTGAAACAATATTTGCAATATTTTTTATCTTTTTTGGAAAAGTAACTTTGTACTGTCTTAAATCCGATTGTCGCTCAGTTGACAAGACAAGCAACGGTGGGCGAGACACCAGAACAATCCCCAAATGATTCCGCAGGTATCCTCCTACTGAACTAAGTGTATAGTACCATACCAATTTTCATGGATCGTCCTGGAGGACGGCTCCGAGAGTATCTTGCATCTTTTCTCGTACCACGAAACCACCTGGAAAGGACTCTCGGCTTACCAGTATTTTAAGTACTCCCATGCTGCATAGATACTAGACATCCCTTCTCCAGGATCATACCGGGATCTTTAATCACTACACCGATTAGAGCAGTAGGTTCGGTTGACAATACGATCTTATTATACTTTTCATTTCTTCTAAGGATAACTTTACGTTTAAAATTTTACAGCCGTAAAGGCTGCTTTTTCTACTTACAATTATTCTATATTAGTTACTTTCCATTGAGAGAATGTTGCTTATCAAATTTATAATTTCCCTCCTTAATATATAAATTGACTTCTTTTACTGAAAGTTGGTGTTTAATTACTTAGTAATTTTTATGTATTCTAATTATTTTTATGCATGCTCTTAGTAATTCTTATGCATTGCTTCTAACATGCACTGAAATGCAAGCATATTTAATTTACGTACTAATTAAGCTAGGAATTCTATAAGAAGACCTAATGCTGCTGAATAATTAATCTTAAATCATGTTTAGTTTTCAGTTATTCAAATATCCCTTTTTTTAAAGTAAAAAATAAAAAATTTCTTTTTATAGCTATGCTGAACAGAAAATGTAAAATATTTGACTGCTCTTTAAATATAGAAATGTTGGCCCGAAAATATAATTTGAGCTGCATCAATAAAATATTAATTAAGGAATTTCATCCCGATATTAACTAGTTACCTGTATGTACAAAGTGCACTTAGAGCAATATAAAGTGCAATAAAATCAAAAGTCTCCAGTTGCAAAATTATTTTTCTGTACTTAAAAAAACTCATTTAAATATACAGTATTTAAAAATTTTAGTTCTAAAAATCATAAACTTAGAGAAAAGTAAAACTTTGAAAGAAGAACAGTCTCAGAAGCTTCCGCTTTTGTGCTAATATATAAAGTTAGCTTTTTACAGCTAAAGCTATGAGTTTATAACTAACTGAAATTTCCAAAATAATCAGTGATTTCAACTTAATAACTCGCAATACAACTGAATTTTATATCTGTAAATAACATACAAAAGTTTATAAAGTTTCTTCTTTTAAAACAAAACAATGCAATTAAAAGCGCACAGTTTAAAGACTCGTTTATTTAAGAAATATTGAAATGGCTCCATTTAATTCTATCTTGGCACAAATTTTAGAAATAAAGTTTTATTAATAAAAATGTTCGAAAACTTAAATATTAGACAATTTTACATATAAATAGTTCCAATCCAGTTCTTTAGCATGCTGTTTAAACCATTTATATATATATATATATATATATTTAATTTCCATTTATTCCAATGCGAAATAGGAGCAAAACAAAATCAAATTAACATTTCATAAGCTCATGTCAAAAAGCGCGCTTTACAAGGTCAACAAAATATTTTCCACTTGAACAAAATGACCAGAAAAGAAGATAACTTACCTCTCCCAGTCAAGAACCCCAAGATGAAAATAATAATCCCAAAATACATCTTCATATTGCCAAAAACCTCACACCCGATTCTCTTAATAAGTTAACAACATTATTTCCACATCTGGGTTTAAGAGTAAACAAATCCTGTATCGAATATACACCGTAAGAGAAAGAGTTCCAAGTTTCAGCTTCCCCGCAGGTCCGGTGCTGTGCAATCCGCTTGAAAGCGATGCTCTGGCTTTCTGTCAAGAGCTAGAGATGATGGGGTTGGAAGAATCGATTGGATGACGTAACAGTTCAGGTGGGCGTATCCAAACGGGACGGACCGCCGCATGACGACGCACTAAGTTCTTTTGGCAGTTAAAACCCAGGTCCGCCCCTTAAAAATAGTCGCTGTTTCCCAGAAGTCACTCTTTTTTCAAAAGTTAGAACTTCCACCGAGGCGAACGATGTTGATTGGATTTTGAGTGGGAAGTCATGGGGTTGTTTGACGCGGTAGCAAATGATGGAATATAAAGGATTTTTTTTTTTCGAATTTCCCTCCCGTTTTATCGTTATTCTTTCCGCCGAATAATTTAAAATAGCCCTTCGAATATTAATAACTTCTCGCTCGCGCGCAAAGTTATTTCTCTGTTGATTGATGTTTCAGGACTTGAGACTTGAAGTGCGATAAATGTCAAATGCTTCTATATTAATTAATTAAATTATATTTATTAATGTGAGATGTCCAATAAAGTGAAATTCAGGCTTCTGACGAGTTTATAAGTTAATAATTATTACTAAAGGTAATTTGTCATTTCTTAGGAAGATGTATCAAATAGCTCTTAAACTGTATTCGAAGAACATGTACTTAATGTAAACTAACGTTTAATGTTTGAGATTAATCGTCCTTAATTAGTCATTTACCTGTAAAGTCTATGTTTCTTTGGGAACATAAATTATAGACTTTAGAAAAGGACTATTAAAGAACTATCGTCCAACTTTATGAAACAAAACAGAAATCAGAAGATGGGTATATAAGACCTTTTATTCAAACACAACTTCACAAATGACTCAACATGGGTTTACATTAAAACAAGCAGTTTTGGCTTAACAGAAATACGTAACAAATAACAGTATCAAGGTACCAGAAGTGTACGTAGCCCGACTCACCTAACCAAACAAGTTGATCTTATGGTCATAACAGGCCAATTCAACAAAGGAAAATAAGTAAACCATTAAAAAAATTCTAGCTCGTCAGCTGTTTTAAGACCGTGCATTCGGTGCGCCCGCAATTGGTATTTGAGACCACTGCCGTACAGTAGTTCTTCAGGGACAAAGCCCTTTTGGACTAAAAAATCTGAAAGGTTTCAGATTTTAAATTACGTCCAAAGAGGCGTTTTTTTAACGTTTTGTGTGCTACCTTTATTTATGTATTATCATGCTCTTTGCACTTAAACCATAAAATTCAGTTCAACAGCAATGTCGCAAAATAATTTTAAAATGAGCATATCTTTAGAATTTCCGATACACATTTCCGCGCCCGCTGGAGATAAAAAGGTTTTTCCCCCAATAGAGTGTTGTCATTGCTCGCTTTTAAATCGTTGAGTTCGTTAATCAAAAATTCGTTAAAGTGTTACAAAATATGAAACCGATAATAAAACAAATTCCAAATTTGTTCTTCCAGATGCTCACATTCGCAATAGGATTACGTCATTCAAAATTAGATGGCTCTAGGTACCGTTGTTTTGTCACAATGCAAGAAACATACGTACATTTATGCAGATTCTTCATTATTTAAATTCTTCAAATATAATACAGAGCGATAGTATTTGGTGGCAACAGTTTGAAAAGTGAAACGGACATTCAGAGTGATTCGATGCAAAATCGCAAAACGAGAGCAATAGTCCTTCAGGGACTATTGTTTCCCCTCTTTGGACTAATAACTAAATGAAAATTGTGATGTGCTAATAATAATTAAAAACATAAAAGTCAAGGAAAAGGACAAGTAGAAACATTTAGACAAAAGCAAACACCAAAGACAAAAAATACGAACAACAAACACAAACAATTTCAAGGTGTGGTAGATCGGCCTAACAGCTCACAGAATACTTTGACGCGCAGGAAAGGCTCTGTTTTGTAGAAAACCGGAAAGACAAAGACAAATGGCTAGAAACACTCAACGCCACTACCTCAAGTCGCTAATAATCGTATCACATCATGGCCTGGAATAGGTACACACGCTATAAAAACCAACTTCCGAAACTCTTGCTTAAATATCATTTCTTTCTACCTTAATAAACTCTCGCTATTTCATTTACATTCTTACATGAAAAGCGTGGGTGAAAACAAAGTTTCACGAACGTTATCTTATCAAACTTAAAATGAACTATAACTATTAGTTTAAAATAAATAGATAAACCTCACATACTACTATATTAACAAACATAAAAATGACATATGTTAAATGATAATAAAAATTTTAATTCTTCAATAGATGTACACAATATATGACGTTAAGAAAGTTTTTACTAACTTTCTAACCGTAGAAGTTGTGATAAAACGTGTTACTGAAAACATTAAAATTGTAATTAAAAAGGTCATAATGATTTTAATAGCTTGCTTTGTTAGCCAATGAACTATTTGTAAGTATTTTCTCCTTCTTAACCGCGTGTGCCTGCATTGTATAATTAAAAACTTGTTCAGCTAGCAATCTTGAGATCCGGGGTTTAAGTCCCGGCAATGTGGAATTCTCCGGTTTTCTGATTTCGAAAAATTTTAAATGACTCTAAAGTGCCGCCAGATCTAAAATATAGTGGAAAATAATATTTTACCATTTATATCTGGAGACTGAGAACTCTTCTCCTCCGTCGCTCTTTGAGTGGAGGAGAATGTAAGGTATTTTCTCCCTCCTCATGACGTATCTTCGTGATATAACTGGAATGCACTTCCAACTAGGAGATTCAGAGCTTCAGCGAGGGCATTGCGCCTTTCTAAAGTGTTCTGCTTGAATAAATACGTAATCGCTTTTCATATCATGATTTTTAAGGATGGAACATTCGAATCCTCGAATAAACTCTAATTTTTTCCACTTTTTCGTTTCTCTTTTTCTTTCTTTCTTTGTTTAATTGCTTCTTATTTTTTACATCAAATTCTAAATAGCTACATTTGTAAAACTCTAATTTTTTCCACTTTTTCGTTTCTCTTTTTCTTTCTTTCTTTGTTTAATTGCTTCTTATTTTTTACATCAAATTCTAAATAGCTACATTTGTAAAACTCTAATTTTTTCCACTTTTTCGTTTCTCTTTTTCTTTCTTTCTTTGTTTAATTGCTTCTTATTTTTTACATCAAATTCTAAATAGCTACATTTGTAAAACTCTAATTTTTTCCACTTTTTCGTTTCTCTTTTTCTTTCTTTCTTTGTTTAATTGCTTCTTATTTTTTACATCAAATTCTAAATAGCTACATTTGTAAAACTCTAATTTTTTCCACTTTTTCGTTTCTCTTTTTCTTTCTTTCTTTGTTTAATTGCTTCTTATTTTTTACATCAAATTCTAAATAGCTACATTTGTAAAAAGTGCAGGTAGAAAAGTAAGCAGAATACCGAAATTTCAGCTTCGGCCATATATATAGTAACTGTATAGCTCCGCTCGAGTTTTGATGAAGAACATACCGGAGAACAATATGAAAGTCTCTCATAACTCTTTCCATTCCACCAAACCACACGATAGGACATTTGACTTACCAAAATGCCCCATGCCGCACAGATACTTTACACTTACAAACACATATGCCTTCATAAAAATACAGAAAATAACAAACTTATGTTTCGAGGGCGAAGAGGTACAGGTCAAGCTTCATCAGGAGCAACGAAACCTTCAACGAAGAAAGAAAACGTATCCGATCCATTTTAAGCTGGTATAGCCAAATTATCGAGCGAAGCGCGATGTTACCGGCTCGAGGAAATTTGCCCAGTGGGCATCTGACGTTAATAGTCTGGATCATGGAGATGAGAAGTGCGAAGAATGTGATATTTAATAAATAAAAGTAACTCGCAAAATGTTAAAAAAACGCCCCTTTGGACGTAATTTAATCTGAAACCTTTCATATTTTTTTTATTAATTACTTTTTTTAAAGCCCGAAAGATCTATCTAGTCTCGAAAAACAATTTTGCGTCTTATACTGTAAATGCTAACTAATGCTTAACTAAAAAGATACAGCCGAAACTATCAAGATTTCTAAGTAGTTGGCCCCTAAATAGCAAATAAACTGGCGAAGCAACAAGGGTCTGAAATACGGCCGAGCATAGCTTAGAGAGACGTAGCCAAAAGGCGGACGCGCGCTAGTCAGAAACTCTGGCTATGTAACTCAGTGGAACTTCGACTTAAATACGCTCTTACTCATTTGCATTAAACGCGATTCTAAAAACACATTCTGGCAGGAAATCGTAAGCTGAAAAAGTAGCTTTAACAAAAGATAACTGTTAAAAACATAGGATAAACATTACAGTCTAAACATAAAACGTTCCGCTATTCCATCTGCGCTCTTTCCACTAGTAATTTCTAATAAGCCATATTAAATTTTAAAAGATCCCTTTTGAGCGACCGTTGAAATGTAAACCCTTTCAGATTTCTTTTTATTTTATCATTACATTCTTCTTATATGAGGGATTCAGAGATTCAACATTTGAAAAATTCGATAATTGTTTAGGATTTGGGTTAAATAAAAATTAAGAATCCTTTTTTTTCTTGGTGGTTTGGAAGACAAATAGAAAATCTCAAGCTCAATATAATATGCCAGTTTTACATGCAGCCACGTGCATGCGGAAAATAAAAAATGAAAAAAATCTTCTGTCTCGTGAGCTGGCAATTGAGCAGGCGGCATGGATGATAACGCGGTAACGAGCGATAACGTGGCGAGTGGTGCAGTTAAATATCGGGAATTCGTTTCTAACATAAGTGGGAAAAAAGATCTGAAAGCTTCTAGCTTCTATATTATGGCCAAAGGAGTGGGGTGTTTTTTTTTTTTTTTTTTTTTTTTTCTTAACGTTTTGTGTGTTACCTTTATTTATTAAATAGCATGTTCTTCGCACTCGAACCATAAAATTAAATTCAACAACAATATCACAAAATATTTAAAAAAAAGCATATCTTTATAATTTCCGATACACAGTCTCGCGCGCTGGAGTTAATTTTTTTTTTTTTTTTTTTTTTTCGTACAGTGTTGCAATTGCTCGCTTTGAAATTGTTTTGAGTTTCTTAATCGAAAACTCATAAATGTTTTACAAAATATGAAATAGATAATAAAACAAATTCCGAATTTGGACTTCCAGATGACCATATTCGAGTGGAGGACTAAGTTATTCAAAATTGGATGTCTCTAGGTACCTTTGTTTTTTCACAGTGTGAGAAACATACATATATTTATGCAGATTCTTCATTACTTAATTTCTTTAAACATATCCAGGGCTTTAATATTTGCTGGCAACAATTTGAAAAGTGAAACGTCGTTTTATAGTGGACGACGCAAAATGCCAAAACGAAATCCTTCTGGGCAAATGGCTCCTTTGGGCTGAAAAGAACAATGTGTTCTCACAGTGAAAACTGAAAAATTATTGAAAACTTTTTAATTTGATTAATTATACTGTAATAGAATTTCATTAAATGTAGCTCACATCTAACGTTAAAAACCTAAAGTATACTTATATAACTTGAGCTTCTCTTGACTAAAAAAATTACCGACTTTCGATGCCTTTATAGCGAAACAAGATACATCTTAGCATATTTTACGAATAAATATTTCGAGTCATTTTTTACTTTCATTTTTATCTATAGCATAATCTTTGCTTTTTTTATCATGTAACAATATACATTTATGCACCATTAGGTGGATGCCTGCTTTTTTAAAAGTCATCGCTGTCAGAAAATTGCCAGTTCTGAGAATTACTGCGATGCTAGATTGTATACGATCTTTAAATTCTCTCTTACATTAGAAAAGTACATAACTCATACGATTTAGATTATACGTGTTTAATTAAAGACGTTTTCATATATTTTATTTAGTATAAATAATACAAAAAGTCTGTTTCATTTTTTAGTATTTTATTTTAAAGTTGCAAAAAAAAAAAAAAAAAGATGATGCAAAATATTTTAGTTTCATTCAAGTTATGCTGAACTGCAAGTCGTTCAGATCTAGCTTATCTAGTCATAAAAGGATACGCAGTTACTCTAAATCTAAACATTGAATGAATAAACTTACTAAATTGTTTGCCAGATCTTTCATCCTTCAAAGTGTCTAAATCAGAATTGCAGTCAAGCCACTCTCACTAAAGTTCGAATAACACTGCTTAGTTATAAGATTACACACTCGGTACTTGAAATCTTAGCACCTAACTACCACAAGAATTTTCATTCTATCTGAATTTCGAATTGTGAAACACAAACTCATAACGACAAAAGCTTAAAAGTAACTATAATATTTATTCTTATTTCAGCTTGAAGTTCCAACGAAAGTTATTAAGATAACCTTAGCTACCGCTACCTATGGTCTAAGAGTACAATACTAGCTCAAATACTAAAGAGTAACAGCCTTTTTATGCCAATGAGACCTCTCACATGTAACAAATGAAATTTTATGCGCTAACAATCAGTAAGGCACTCCAGCCGGTTGAATCAGTATACAGCACTCTAAGCCTAAGTTGCTAAAGTAAATTTTAATTGCCGTTCTTTATTGAAACTCACGTTATGGTAATGTAAAAAAAAATAACAGAAGTTCAAGAGAAATTCTACAAAAGAAATAGAATGTTACTTAAAATAAGATTTACATAAAGACTACCGATCGTAACTCTTCCTGCCTATCTGTTGGCACAATCTGTTCGCTGAGTTCTTGTACGTAAACAACAACTCCACAGAAGGGTTAAAATATTCTAACTCAAAAATCTGATGTGTACATCACATGACTTCCTTGTACAGAATATTAAATTATACGCATTTTTTCTTGCATTTCATTTAAACTTATTAGATTGAATTAAATCTACTTCGCCGACAGCGCATAAACCACAACAGAATAAATGCATTCTTTAAAATTCACTCTAGTATTTGTTTACCATAGCGACACTCTGGCGCTAGATTCAGTATAATATTTCGTTCATATTCTAACTCGGAATGCACAAAATTTATATCATTTAAAGAATAGAATTATCTAATCGTTGCCACATGTTCTATTCAAATACTATAATAAATAATAAAGCTAGAACGATGTAGAAAAGAAATTAAGCAAATAAAACAAAAAAAAGAAACAGTTTTTCACAGAACGATTGAGTATTTCTCATTCAATTAATTCAGCTCTCACTTCGCGAGAAGGCAAAAATACATAAAAACTCAAAATATCTCTATTAAAAATTACGAAGTAAATTTTAAACACTTATTTCCTCGAAAAAATTCCAGAAAGGACTAAGCATGAGTTAATTCGCAATAATAAATGAAGGCGTTATCTTTGTTGTGGCGAAGCTAAGTTTCTCTAAATTGGCAACAAATCCGCTATCCTGCTGTTTCAAATGTAAACAAGAGCAATGGCCGCCATCAAAAACATTATTAGGCTTAGCGGCACTTAAACAATTTTAAAATTGTTGATAATTCTAAAAATATCGCATACAAATTTACTAAAGGCATAAAAACCTTAACCGGAAGATAAGAACAACATAATTCAATCATTTTTAAAGCAAAAAAATGTACAATTTACAAACATATAAGAGTAAAAAAAACTGAGATCACTGAGCCGGGTAACAGAGTGGATATATACATAAATATATTTATATACGTTTGGAGCGGCCGATTGCAACCAAAATACGAGGTGTACATCTACATGTTAGAGCAGTCCTATGCACAAAATTTCAATGTTCTGAGGCTACTCGTTTTTGAGTTATGTGAGATACGTACGTACGTACATACGTTCGTACAGACGCCACGAAAAATTCTCTTCAGAATTCATTTTAAAGCAGTTTTTTAGTTTTTTTGGAGGAAAAGAGTCTTTTATACTTTCCTTACGTATAGATATCACGCAAATACATCGTTAAATTGCATTCGAAAGCGGTCAAAGTGGATCTTTTCGTTGAAATATGCTGCCTGAAACTTTTCGCAATTACAATACAGTAAGACCCCGCTTAACGCTGTTTCGGTTTAGCTTTCTTTTATTTCAACCCGGGGATTCCACGAAATTGCTCGCAGCATACGGGGATTCCCCGAAATATTATGCAGCGATAGGTTTCAAATACATATCCGAAAGAGTGTACTTGTATTTCTTGTTTGGTGCGGTATTGTACAGACATATTTTGAAGGGGTAAATGTGGAAGATGTCGAAGAAATAATTCAAGAAGCAGCGGCTAGTCTTTCTAATGATGAGCTCAAGGAATTAACTGAACAAGAAGAAAACAAAAATGTTGACAGCAGTGATTCAGAAGAAGAGCAAAAAGAACTTTCGATGGCGTTTGTAAAAAGGAGTTTGTCTACCATAACTGAAATAATGGATCAATTCATTGAAAATGATCCGAATTTTGACAGGAGCTCAAAAGTAAGGCGTGGTGTTAGAGATGCTCTATCCGTTTATGAAGAACTTTTAAGAGAACAACGCAAAAGAAAAAGGCAAACAACATTAGATGCTTTTGTCACAAAAAGTCAGAACACTGAAAACGCGGAAGGCTAACTAAATAGGACTGACTTAGAATTTTATTTGTTTTTTTTAAGAATATTCGTTTTGTTATTTATATTTTGTTTTTATTTTTGCAAGAAATAATAATGTGGTATTAATTTAGGCTTTAAGAAATAAATGTTTGGTTTTATTTTTATTAAAAAAACATACTTTTTAAATTTAATACCTAACCAATTTCCTAGCCATCTTCCCCTAACCCCAATATTTACATGTAAAGATAGCCTCGTTTAGCGCTGTTTCGCATTACGCTCTACTTTGATGGAACGTATCCCCCGCGTTAAGCGGGGTCTTACTGTACTTCCATTTTACTTCGTACAAGGAGTTGGCCCCTCTCAGGCGTACAAGAAGCCTTCATTTGGGGCTTTGACTCAAAATAGAAAACAGAAAACTAGCTAATACTAAATAGATTTAATCCGCTGAAGCTGCACAAAATCAACCTCGCGCAGTTGGCCCTTAACTACAAATTACCGGAGTAAGCTAACAATCACTTAATAAGTACGGCAGTAGAATACCAAACTATAACTAATAGCAACAACGTGGCCTAAAGGCAGAACACGCAGTCCCATGTAACTCAGACCTCAGGTTACATGATACTTTCTACCTTATTTGCATAAAGCGTGATAGTAAAAACTCATTCTGGCAGGAAAGCGTGGGTAGGAAAATGAGAACGATACATGATACTTTCTACCTTATTTGCATAAAGCGTGATAGTAAAAACTCATTCTGGCAGGAAAGCGTGGGTAGGAAAATGAGAACGATACATGATACTTTCTACCTTATTTGCATAAAGCGTGATAGTAAAAACTCATTCTGGCAGGAAAGCGTGGGTAGGAAAATGAGAACGATACATGATACTTTCTACCTTATTTGCATAAAGCGTGATAGTAAAAACTCATTCTGGCAGGAAAGCGTGGGTAGGAAAATGAGAACGATACATGATACTTTCTACCTTATTTGCATAAAGCGTGATAGTAAAAACTCATTCTGGCAGGAAAGCGTGGGTAGGAAAATGAGAACGTATAGGAAAGACTTTTGTCTTAAAATACAAATATTAAAAAAATTAAGTAAAATCTTACATTGGGATCTACCTAATTTTCAAGAAGTAATAGTTGAAATTATTTTACAAAAAATACAAAGTTTATTAGAAATTTCCACCGCGCAATCTCATGAGCTACCTGGGATAGTACGTTTACCACTTTCGATGCCTTTAAAACTCTTTATAAAAATTAGTGTTAGTCAATTAGATTTTTTTATTGCTTTGTTTCAAAAATTTGCGTTTCGACATGCAACCCCAAAGCGAATTCTTTTTAAACGTATCAAATAATTATGATCATTTTTGTGACTCGTACTATTTCACGTCTGTTTCTAAACATTAAAATGCTTTAGTATTTGATGAGCCCGCGTTACTATTACAACAATCATTTTCTTCCTTTAGTTTCTAATTTTGATTTAAGTTTTGATAAGTGGAATTCAAAACGTCATTGCTTTGGTATAATTTTTATGCTTAGAGCTGCGTACGTAGTTTAATTCAGGAAATTGTAAAAACAATCTTTCGTGGGCGTCAAAGAAAAGTTAAATGAAGGCAAATTAAGACTATAAGCTAACAAATGAAATATACTCTAACTTAACACATTTATTTTTCAGAATTCTATTCAATAGACAAAATTCAAAAGGCATCTATGCACAAATAAAATGCATATTATTAGTCCAAAGGGGCAATTTCCCCAGAAGGACTATTAATTTCGTTTTGGCATTTTGCGTCAAAAACTTTAAAAGGCTGTATCATTTTCAAATCGTTGCCGCCATATATTATATTAATTTCGTTTTGGCATTTTGCGTCGAAAACTTTAAAAGGCTGTATCATTTTCAAATCGTTGCCGCCATATAGTATATTAATTTCGTTTTGGCATTTTGCGTCGAAAACTTTAAAGGCTGTATCATTTTCAAATCGTTGCCGCCATATATTATATTAATTTCGTTTGGCATTTTGCGTCCAAAACTTTAAAAGGCTGTATCATTTTCAAATCGTTGCCGCCATATATTATATTAATTTCGTTTTGGCATTTTGCGTCAAAAACCTTAAAAGGCTGTATAATTTTCAAATCGTTGCCGCCATATATTATATTAATTTCGTTTTGGCATTTTGCGTCGAAAATTTTAAAAGGCTGTATCGCTTTTCAAATGGTTGCCACCATATATTATCGCCCTGTCTAATATTTTAAGAAATTATATAATGAAGAATCTGTGTAAATTTATGTATGTTTCTCGCACTGTGATAAAATAACGATAGCCAGAAACATCAAAATTTTGATAATGTAATCTTCCATAGAATATAGATATGTGGGATCCCTAATTTGAATTTGAAATTTGTTTTATTATCGATTTCAGACTTTGTAACACTTCAATGAATTTTTGATTAAAAAACTAAACGATTTCAAAGCCAGCAATGGCAACAATCTACGGGGGAATGAAAAAACCTTTTTATATCCAGCGCTCGGAACTGTGTATCGGAAATTCTAAAGATAGGTTCATTTTAAAATTATTTTGCGACATTGCTATTGAACTGAAATTTATGGCTTAAGGGCGAAGGACATGATATTTAATAAATAAAAGTAACACACAAAACATTAAAAAAACGCCTCTTTGGACGTAATTTAAAATCTGAAACCTTTCAGATGTTTGTTTGTTTGTGTAAAAAAAAAAAAAAAAAAAAAAAAAAAAAAAAATTATCTCTAGCGCGCGAGACTGTGTATCGGAAATTCTAAAGATGTACTCATTTTAATATTATTTTGCGATCTTGCTTTTGAACTGAATTTTATAGTTTGAGTACGTAGAACATGATATTTAATAAATAAAGGTAACAGTGACCAAAACATTTAAATTAAATTTTTGAACAAACATTTCAATAAATGCATTTATGTAAACATTTAAATAATGCCTCTTTGGATGTAATTTAAAATCTGAAACCTTTCAGACTCTTTTTTTAGAACTCTCGTTAAATACATAAAATTATTTTCAATCTTTACATACTGTATATTAATCCAAACGAAATAATAAATACACGATTAGAAAAGAAACGTACTGTTATTAAAAGTTGTTTATTTCAGCATTCTCAGCAATTAATTTGAGAGGAAAATGCATTACGGTTCTACATGTTTGAATACGTAGAGGTTTACATATTTATACCATTCCGCTGCTGTCCATTTGAAGTTTTTGGTTGATTAGTTTTCTCATTTAGCTTTACATTACAACAACCTGCTTGTGATAACGAAATATCGCAAGAACCTAAACATTTTGATAGGAAAAGTTTCGTTTATAATAATGAATTTTAGCACCAGGCTTGTTTGACATATAACCAACCCCTTTCGTGTGTGAACTAACCAAACTTTCTGCACATAGCCTGTACTTTGTTCTTTCCTGTTTTCATTCTGCATATGCCGGAAAAGCTCTTTCACCATACTGAAGTATTCCTCTTTCTTTTATTATGTTTTCTCTTTATTTTTTCTAAAGTTCTTTTATCGATTGCTAAATAATCTTTTTGACATGCTTTACAAATTCGAATAAAATTCTATCAGCTTCTTTCTGACAGAGCCGTTTTACATTAGCGCATCGCTAGGAGCGTAAGCTGAATTTATATCACGATAATGAAATACAGAAATGTTTTAAATCAACAATAGTCCATAATTTTGAATGATTCAGTTATTGAAATATTTAATGAGAAAACCCTAAAGTAATTCAAAAGTCTCCAGAAATGAAGAAGACTATTCTGGAGACATTGGGAACATTTATTTCTATCACTTATCTTACCAAAACTCTAGATTTCTCTCGTAGTTTCAAATTACAAAGAAATTCGTCGCCTTGAAAATTATGTCCTTATAATGATTGTTTTTTCAATACTGAACAGTCTTCCATAATCTACAATGTAAAAATATGTGCGCTTCTGTCTGTGGCATTATCTCCTCCGGAATGGCGGGGAGTGAATTTCGAAAGAGGTACCCCCCGGATTCCAAAAATTCACAGGAAGCCATTTCGACATTCTCATCTTCGTACGACTTTAATCAGCCGTGATATTAATTAAAAATTCTGAAAACGCTTATTTTCGTCCTCGCTTTTCCGAGTGGCGACTGTCTCGCACGCTGGAGATAAAAACCTGCTTTATTTTGAAAAGTGTTGCCACTGTTCGCGTTCAAATCGTAGAGTTTGTTAATAAAAAATTGTAATAAAAATAGCATTACCAAACATTAAATATTTTATTATCATCAAAGCTCATGTTCTGACGTCGAAGAAAGCACGCAATTTCATGTGACGTCATTGTCTGTCGAACATGGACCTTATAAAAGATAGACAAACCCAGTGGGCGGGGCGCGCGTCACCGACATGTCTGCAAGAAAGAGTAGGGACGATCTGGTTTACTTTAACACTGAAACTTATGGCGTTTGTATCACATAACTCTTTTTAATTATTAAATGTGATACGTTGTATAGTGATGAGATTATGAAAGCCACAGTTCTTTCCAAATAAGATTTAATATATCTCATTAAAGCACTTCTTACTGCATTTCGCGCATTTTTTTACGCGTAATTCTTGTACAAACATCTTTACTCTGGTAAAACGGTAAAAACTCTAAGCACAAAACTTATGAACTTAATTTTGCGTAAAAGTAAAGTATAATTAAATAATATTGATAATACGCGATGCTTTGAAATAAATAAGGTAAAATTAAACAAGATCTGATATTTTTTTTTTAAATTTAATGAACATTTTCAGGCAGTGATTTTCCAAACTATAATAACATTAAAAAACGATCATATTTATTTGATTATATGATCATTAAATTATTAACATTAAAGTGGAATATTTATTTTAGTAATTTATAAAATTCAGAGCATAAAATTTTCTGAGTGTAATGAAGCGGAAAAAAGTGGTAAAATAAAATCTAGAAGCATTAAGATATTACATTACGCCCAAAAGAAACCTTTTTTTAACGTTTTGTGTGTTACCTATATTTATTAAATATCATGTTCTTCGCCCGTAAACCACATACATTTTAAAACAGCATATCTTTATAATTTCCGCACTGAAGATAAAACTGTTATTTTTCGTACAGCGCTCGCTCTGAACTCGTTGAGTTTGCTAATCAAAAATTCGTTAAAGTTTTACAAAATATGAAATAGATTAAAACAAATTCAAAATTCGGCCGTCCAGATGCCCATGTTCGGGTGGAGGATTACATTATTCAAAATTTGATGGCTCTAGATATCGTCGTTTTTGTCACTGTGTGAGAAACATGCATGTATTCATACATATTCTTCATTATTTAATTTCTTTACATATAACACAGGGTGATAATATTTGGTAACAACAATTTGCAAGGAGACACGGACATTTATAGTAGAACAGCGCAAAATGCCGCTTCGAAACTAACAGCCTTTCTAGGCTACCGCCACTTTGGGCTAATAAATTAAATTAACAGTAAATAAAAAAATCTTATGCAGAACTAAAAATAAATTTAAAAAATAATCACTATAAAATACAAGCAAAATTAATTATTACTCTTAAATACAATTTTAATATTAGAATTAAATGTATAAAAATTTTTAAAGAGCCAAAAGTGTTTATGACTATGATGTATTATGAAATATAATTGAAATAAAATTCCTTTATAGAAATTGTGCTATAATACTTATCTATAATTTTAAAAAAGCAGCACAATTTAGAATTTTAAACAAAACTTTCAAAAATTCGTTTTTAAATATTTGATGATTTATTAAAATTAATTATTAAAATATTTGAGTATTTTTTAATTATTTACACCAATAAGAAGCATAAACATTGCAAGAGAAAATTGCTTGTTTGAAATTTTCTATTAGTTCAGATTTAAAATATTATTTTCTAAAAGAAGTAGTTACAAATATTTTTACAGCATAGGAAAAGCTAAAAAAAAATATCTAGTCCTGAAAGCATGCAATAGCTTTATAATTATTTGGAACGTTAATTATGCTTGATAAATATGCTAAATTTTTAAAAATCAATTTCAATTTCAAAAATAAAAATATGTAGGAATTCTAATTTGTGAAATGAGGCGCTACAACCAGCTTTTTCTTGACAATTATACACGCTGCAATAGGCAACCACTGTTTACTTTCTGCAAGTCGTCCCTACTCCTCCGGATGTGATCATGGTGACAGCCGGCAACGCCTCAGACGAGGAAAAAAACTGGTTTGGGTTAGTCTATTTCTTATATGGTCCATGCTGCCGAAAATGTTTCTTTAATGTCAGCATTAAATAGGTAGCTGCTGTTGGCAACGTTTTTGTTTCAGATTAAGATAATTGACACGGTATGTTGTTACCGCTTTCATTCTTTTATTGATATTGAGGAAAAGTTTTTAAAGGTTTTCTGTTACATTACATTATTAGTAAGCGACGTTGGGTTATTTCGAAACAGGAGAGATGAAGGATGAGCAATGCCCTCGCCAGGACTCGAACCACGGACCTCTCGAATACGCGTCCAGAGTCCTGACCACTACACCACAAAAGCATGCTAAGGAGGCGGTAGAATTGCCATATAATATTAAATTTAAATCATGACGTCATACGTACACTTATTAACCTGAAGAGTCCAAAATTTTTGTTTTCTGGTTTGGCAACAAAAAAAATTATTTAGGAATTGATTTTGCTTGGAAAGAATGAACTGACTCCATTCATACTGAACTGTTTTTATCCACTTTCTTTTCCTGTGCACTTAGACCTCATAAATTTTGCTTTGGTCATTCTCATGCATTAATAAACATTTAATTTTAAAAAAGCATGATCAGCATTTCCAAGAACCCGCCAAAAAAGTCTGCTGTTATTGAATATCATTTCTCTAAAATGATCGCTTCCACAAAAAAGCACATGGAACATGAGTGGTTACCTTTTGGAGAGCGTTCAGTGTATTTTAATTCAAATTACTTTTAAGAAAATGTAAATCTTTCATAAATTTACAAAAGTATAACCAGATATGAACAAGAAAGCCAGCTTTTAGTTACAACAACAAAACAAAAATTTCAAAATTAAAGAAAGACTACATTTTGCTAAGACTACATTTTTTTTTTTTACTTGCTAAAATCTAAGCGTGGTTATTCGCTATAATATAACAGAAGCAACCTACTCCAAATATCTACCTCAATCTTGTATTAAAAACTGCGATGATGATTACAGTTAAAATGCGAGCGACATTTTCCCATACCTTTCATTCATTTAGCACTGTGAATCTAAACTGCAAAGAGGGTTTATAAATATTTCCAAACCATTTATTTCAAGAATGGCATAATGAGATTACTAGATGGGATTAAATTAATATTTAAAAAAATATACTAATTTGATTGCTTGAAACAATTAATTATATTTTGTCGTAATGTGGTATGAGTATGCTGCATTGAAGAAATTATATTTTGCAACTGGTTTGAGTTCATTATTCATGTTCTGTGCCTTACTGAAATATTTTTTTTTAACTTTCATCACAATTTTACATTTCTTAGGTCAACTGTGTAGACAGAAATGAATTCTATGCAAATTTTCTTGCTTTGTAAAACTTGAACACTTTTTTACATGAAACTGGAACTTTTTTACAGCAAATGGAACTGGAACAACTGGAACGTTTTTACAAAAAAGAGGAATACCCATATGGTGAAACTTGTAAAATTGAATGTGTATCCCACAACAAAAATACCACACAAAATTATTAATTATTAAAAAGAAGAGGAAAAATTTGAAAGGTTTCAGATGTAAACTTACCTGCAAAGGGCCGTTATTTCAACGTTTTGTGTGTTACCTTTACTTATTAAACATCATGCTCTGCGTACTCAAACCATAAAATTCAATTCAACAGAAATATCGCAAAATAATTTTAAAATGAGCATTCCTTTAGAATTTTCCGACACAGTGTCTCGCGCGCTGGAGATAATTATTTTTATGTACAGTGTTGGCATTGCTGGCTTTGAAATCGTTTAGTTTTTTATCAAAAATTCGTTGACGTATAACAAAATATAAAACTGATAATAAAACAAATTTAAAACTCAAATTAGGCCTTCCACATGCCCATATTCTATGAACGATAACGCTATTCAAATTTTGATGGCTCTAGATACCGTTGTTTTATCACAATATATATAATATCTTTGCTACCGGCTTTAAATTCGAACTTAGAATTTGCCTCAGATCTCTAGATTGGCTTTGCTTCTCTAAACTTGCGCACTAATATAAATCAAACTTTCAAAGATTAATATTATTTTCAAACCTCTATACCTATATCAGCTTTTATCGTATATGTGATATCGTATATGTGCTTATCGTATATGTGATAGGAGGATAATAATTACTTAATATCTAAAGGAGCCTTATTTATGAAATATATTCATTATAGATTAATTTAACAGAAAGCAAAATTTAAAAAATTCTCAACTTCGTAATAAGTATGTAATTGAGTACAGTTTTTTAAGATTACTAACAGGGCTGATACACTTCTATAAGCATTCTTCGGAAAGGTATTCATCCGGGTAATGATATAACTAATGTAGCATTTACGTGAAAAAAAGAATAAAAATTTTTCACTGCCATAATGTTTTCCAAAAACTGTAAATTCGCTTCTCTTTGAGAAAATAAAACGAAAAGAATATTATTAAGCATTAACAAATGATAATACGGATTCTATTTTTTTAAATTCTTGATGTTGTTTTAAAGTTATTAATTTATTGAGTTCCTTTTACATTTCCGAAGCAAATAAATATTAAATATTTTCGAAAGTTTTCGTAAAATACTTCCAGAAAAGCACCTCACTTGCCAAAACTCTTGTGCTCTTCAACAAGATAACTTTATGAAATTACTAAGAATATGTAATGTTATGTCCACATTTTTGCAGAATATTCATAAACAAAGCATTAAATTTACATATATTATTTAATTTTTTGCAAATTTTTATACTATTAACAAAATATATTTTGATTTACAGACAATTAGGTAGACAAGAATAAAAAGTATAAGCGGCTTTTTAAGTTGGCATTTGCATTTGTTCCCAAGTTAGCGAGTCATTAACCTTTTATTAGAGTTGTAAATTGCCTTTACTTTGACCACAAAATGTGGCGTGTTGATGCTAATTGTCGCGACAACTTGTTTTGACGCTTTTGTAGTCAAAGCTATGCTGTTAAGTTAACATCCAACTGATATGCAAAACTGTAATTTAGACTTTAACGATTACCTTTGAATTTTTTCCCTATGCAAGAAGAGAAAAGCAACTGGTCAAGTCTGCAAAATGCATTTCCGCTTGCCGAGTTTTATTTGACAGTATGGGGTGTAAGATTCGCCTTACTTACATTTAATTTTTATAATTCGTAACATTCTTGATGGTTGCATTGAGAATTAGATTCTGGCACATATATGTCTATCAAATCTGAAACTATTGTTCTTTGTTCTTAAAGCGGTGCAAAATTTAGTAATTCTTCGAAGTCACAATTTCATTTAAGTTCTAAATGTTTATCTGTTTCAAGCAGAAAAGTTGCAAGAAGGATAGATAAAAATATTTTTCGCTTTCTTTTATAATTGTATTTTTACATATTTGAAATCTAGAAAAAAATTTATGTAAGGGATTTTACATTCAATGGCTGTTGTTCTATTTTTTGATTAAGAAAGCAGACAGCATGCATATGTTTCGTCATAATCAATTAACCTAACCTTGTTGAATAAATTCATGAAAAAAATTTTGCTGCAGTTTTCTACAAAAAACATTTTCTAAACGTTCATCTTAGTGTTATAAATGCTATAGAAATCTGCTTTGCTCGTAGAAAAAACAAGGCATATTTAGAATGCGTACCCAACGAAAGGTTTTATTAGTTTCAGCCGTTAAAGTACACGTCTACTCAGTGGAGTAGCGAGGCATAACTGGTGCCCGGGGCAAAATACCTTTTTGGCGTCCCCCTTTACCCGAAAAAAGCACAGTGATGTGATGAAAATCTTGTTTAAAAACCATTTGGCTAGGAGGTACTGATGTACCTATGTAGGAAGTACTGATTTGGCGCTCCTCTGCGAGCGGCGCCCGGGACAGCACATCCACCCTTGCCTCCCTCACTACGCCACTGCGTCTACTGAAGAAACAGTCTTCTGTTCAATACACGCCAGCACAAAAAAGGTACAAAGTACGGTGACTCCAGCTCTCCTCATTAGATGGCGCAACCACCGTAGTTTACTGTGAACGTCTAGATCTCTCAACCAAAGCTATATGTATAGTAGCAGCTTTGATCTCAAACCAGATATATTTTGCAAGAGAAGAAGAGGAAGAATGACCTTGTTTGTTTACATTAGCTATACAGAAATCGCGCGATCTCTGAGGTAATCTATATTACTTGCTTACATTAGCTATAGAGAAATTACATGATCTCTGAGGTCATCGGAATAACACTCACTCTCCTCTTTGTGGGGAATTTAATAGCGTCAGGGAAGGAATGCTGTCCACTTTTATATTTAGCTTTTCAGAATTTAGTTTATGAATACAAAACTACTTTTATTCGAGTTTTTGTATTTATCTACATTTATTATAATTTCTGCTGTTTGATTAATAAAGCATGTTAAAACATCTAACTAAATGTATACGAATTTTTTTAATTTCGAAGAGAATGGTGGGAACAAACTTCTACTAGTAGTAAAAGGGGTACACAGGGTAAAAATGTTTGAAAAACCCTTCATCCACATGTTCCAGTGTCAAAGTTGCAAGATTGCTAATTGTTACGTTGCACAAAAGTACTACATTTGGTTAAATCTTGATTTGGCTAGCAAAGAGAAAAAGGCCGTCATATTTCGATGGTCAACAACGAATAGATTCTTCTTTATTAGATAAAGAACTGGGCGGTATACACTCATTGCTTGCTACTCCAGCAATACAGGCCAATGGATACTAAACACATTTAAATACACAGGGGAAAAAAAATACGCCCAAAGGGGCGTTTTCTTTTATTTATTAAATATTATGTACCATAAAATTCGATTCAACAGCAATATCACAAAATATTTAAAAAGGGCATATCTTTAGAATTTCCGATACACCGTCTTACGCACTAGAGATATCCCCCCCGTACAGTGTTGCCATTGTTTGCTTTGAAATCGACGAGTTTGTTAATCAAAAATTCATTAAAGTTTTATAAAATATGAAATATATAATAAAACAAATTCCAAATTTGGACTTCCAGATGCCCATATTCGAGTGGAGGACTCATATTCGATATTTTGCTTTGTGGACGTCATATAGAAAGAAAGTTTAATGCTTTGTTTATTTATAGAATCTTTCCAGCTCTGGTGTTAAAGCTGTCTTCAAAAAATTTTGAATTTTCTTTAAAAAAAAAAAAAAAATCCGTAAGCAAAAGTACATGATAATTTTTTTTTAATCCCAAAGGGCGTTAGCTTACAAGGGCTATTAATTTCGTTCTGGCATTTTGCAGTGAAAACTTTAAATGCCCGTTTCACTTTTCATATTTTTGCCACCAAATATTATCGCTCTGTGTTATATTTAAAGAAATTAAGTAATGAAGAATCTGCATAAATGTATGCATGTTTCTCGCATTGTGATAAAGCATAGCACTAACAAACATTAACAAACACGAAGCAAACATTAACATACCCATCAAATTTTGAATAACGTAATCCTCCACCGAACATGGGCATCTGGAAGCCCTAATTTGGAATTTGTTTTATTATCGATTTCATACTTTGTAACACTTTAACGAACTTTTGATTAACAAACTCAACGATTTAAAAGAGAGCAATGGCAATACTATACGGGAAAAAAAAGTTTTTATCTTCAGCGTGCGAGACTGTGTATCGGAAATTCTAAAGATATGCTTAATTATTTTGCGATATTGTTGTTGAATTGAATTTTATGGTTTAAGTGCCAAGAACATGATATTTAATAAATAAAGGTAGCACACAAAACGCCCCTTCGGGGGTAATGTAAAATCTAGATTTTTTTTTTAAGTTCTTCATGGGTGATAATCTTGACAAAAAAATTTTTTTATGACTTAAATTTTTTTTTAATCTCAAATGGCGTTAGCCCAGGAGGGCTATTAGTCTCCAAATTGGATTTCGCGGTGTATCACTTTAAATGTTCGAATCACAGTTCAAATTGTTGCCACCAAATATTATCGTCCCGTATTATATTTAAAGAAATTAATTAATGTAGAATATACATGAATGTATATATGTTTCTAGCATTATGTAAAAACAACGGTACCTATCATCTATTCTGAATAACCTTGTCCTCCACCCGAACATGGGCACCTGGAAGCCCTGATGAAGAATTTCGAATTTGTTTTATTATTTCTGCCATATTTTGTAAAATTTTCACGAATTTTGTTTAATAAACTCAATGATTTGAAGTGAGCACTGTACGGAATAAAAGTTTTATCTCCAGCGCGCGAGACTGTCTATCGAAAATACTAAAGATATGCTGGTTTTAAATATTTTAAGGACAATACGGCGTTAGCCTAAACGGTCTCGAAACGTATATATGTCTGTAAATTAAAAAAAAACGCCGGTTTGGTTTTAATGTAAAATACGAAAGTTTTCCGATTTTTTTTTTTTTAATTCGGTTTAGATTTTTTAAAATTTAATGCTGAAACAACTTTTCATGCATGTCTTTTAACAAATTATAATTCTCAGAACATCACTGTCTGTACGGTAAGAACAGTAAAAACGTTTTAAAAGAAATAAATTAATATGAAATTTCTAACGCATCTTCTGAATTTTTTTTTAAATATGAATTTCGAAATTTGCTAGAATTTTTTTGACCATTTGTCGTAACGGAATTAATGGAAATAAAAGAGTAGTTATGCATTTTTGAAAAAAAGAATTCAGTTTGATAATACGAATAACAGCGTGGGATTAACACAAAATAATAATAAATAAATAATTAAATAGCATATTTTTTTTTTTTTACTTTATTACATGCATGCAGATATATAATCAGCTTTTATTTAAAACTATAAAATGAGAATTGAACTAAAAGAAGAAAAATAACTTACTATATTATTTCAAAATTCATCTACATTTTTATATCACAAATGATAACAAACATGAGCCTCAAATAGTGATGGGTATTAATTGAACTGTTTTGTCAAAAGCATAAGCCATTATCTTTATAAATGTACTAAGAGCACCTCACAGTTTTATTATTCGTGACATAAAATTGTAGAAGAATTGTGCAAAGAAAATTGTTTGAAATCTTGTCACCATAAAACTCTATGATAAAATATTTTTCTCGTTTTAGTTCATTTATTAATTTATAGTTTCAAATAAAAGCTTATTTTATAAAATTCTAATCTGTACGATGCAATAAATTGAATTTCAGTTACTGTAAATTTGTATTAAATTAGAACTAGAATTCATCATCACTTAAAATCATCGCGCTAATAATGAAAGGTTAAATAGTTTGATTTAAAATATCTATCATCATTTGCTAATGGAGGACAACTAAAATAAAGCTACATAAAAAAATAAAAAAAAAAAAAAAAATCTGAAAGGTTTTAGATTTTTAATTACGTCCAAAGGGGAGTTTTTTTTAACATTTTATGTGTTACCTTTATTTATTAAATATCATGTTCTTCGTACTTAAACCACAAAAATTCAATTCAAGAGCAGTATCGCAAAATAATTTTAAAATGAGCATATCTGTAGAATTTCCGATACACATTCTCGCTGGCTGGAGATATTCTTTTTCTGTACAACGTTGCCATTGCCTACTTTGAAATCCTTGAGTTTGTTAATCAAAAATTCGTTAAACTTTTATAAACATGAAATCGATAATAAAACAAATTATAAATTTAAAATTTGGGCTTCCATATGATCATATTCGGGTGGAAACGTTTAATATTCATAATTTGATGGCTCTAGGTACCGCTGTTTTATCGCAATGCGAGAAACATATATACATTTATGCAGTTTCTCCATTATTTAATTTCTTTAAATATAATACAGGGCGATAATATTTGGTGGCAACAACTTGAAAAGTGAAACAACGCTTTTAGTGAATCAAGGTAAAATGCCAAAATGAAATTAATAGTCCTTCTGGGCAAATTGCCCCCCCCCCCCACACTTTGGACTAATAAAATTTCCTGCGCTTCAGGTGCAATGGTTTGAATTTAAAGTAATTATGAACAATTTTTAAATTTTTTTTTGAAAATGATTATCCTATTCAAGGAAAATAATTGCAAAGGGAGTGACAATACGTATTATTTTATAATATTATTATTATTAAAGGTGGGGAAATATTTTGCAAATTTTATTCCAAAAGGGAAATGAGAAAAATCAATTAAATTGTCAAATAATACAATAAAAGAAACAAATAAAAACATATTTATTATCCTCTACTTAATGTTTCAAATAAAATTTTTCAAGGGGTAGTTATTTAAAACATTAAACCTGTATAATGAATGATTATCGAATACAAATTTCGTTCTTCCTGCCACTTTGAGGTCCAAACCGTTACTAACCAATTGTTCAAAAAAGTTAAATATTATTTCTCTATACCTCATAATGACGCTCTTTTGTTTCCTATTAAAACTGTTTTTATACTACTTTTTAAATATTTGCATTTTATTACTCGAGAGCCGAAGATATGTCGTGGTGGTTTGTTAGTGTCGTATTATTCTTTTATGGCACTTTAAAACGCTAGCATTAAAAAATGTATCTGATATGTGTAACAAATCTTTAAGACATCAAAAATGCATCTGAACAATGTATAAAACAAACTATTTACCTTCTTTTAAAACAAGGATTATAAAAAGTATTAATTAAACATCTTCTCAGCACTTTTTTTTCCTTGCATCGTTTTTATATTTTTTTTTTTTTTTTTTAGTCCAAAGGGATTTGAATCCCGAAGGACTATTAGTTTCGTTTTGGCATTTTGCGTCGGACTCATAAATGTCGGTTCACTTTTCAAACTGTTGCCACAAAATGTTAGAGTCCTGCATTATATTTGAAGAAATTAAATAATGAAAAATCTGCATAAATGTATGTATATTTCTCGTATCGTGATAAAACAACGGTACATAGAGTCATTGAATTTTGAATAACGTAATCCTCCAACGAATATGAGCATGTGGAAGACCAAATTTGAAATTTGAAATTTGTTTTATGATCGATTTCCTATTTTTTAAAACTTTGACGAATTTTTGATTAACAAACTCAAGGATTTCAAAGCGAGCAATGGCAACGTTGTGCAGAAAAAACATTTTTATCTCCAGCGCGTGAGTCTCTGTATCGGAAATTCTAAAGATATGCTCGTTTTAAAACTATTTTGCGATATTGCTGTTGCACTGGATCTTATGGTTTAAGTGCGAGGAACATGATATTTAATAAAGAAAGGTAACACACAAAATGTTAAAAAACGCCCCTTTGGACGTAATTTAAAATCTGAAACATTTCAGATTTTGTTTCTTTTTTTCTTTTTTTTTTTTTTTTTCTAACTCGCTACTTTTCAAAATTTTGACTCTGATTTTTAAACCGATTTGATAAGGTATCCAACTCAAATTTTGCATACCCACACATTGCGAATGACAATTCATTGTGGTTAAGCGATTTCTTTTTTCAAAATTCCATCTAGAATTTTCATTCAATTTTGAAATGATTTTTTGGCACACATTCCTTCGTTTAAGAAGCAAATTAACATTCTCAGAAATTTACTGTTTGCAGAAAAGCAGAAAGAAATCTTGAAAATGAAATTTATATGAGATTTTTAAAGTAACTTGTGGTTTTGGGGGGAATTTCGAAAACTGCCCTATTTTTCTGATATTTTGATGTAGCACAAATTTTGCATGCGCTAATATTATTTACTGTTAAAATACCTATTGTAAAACGTAATTGTTTATTTTTTAAAAACGATTTTTTTAATTTTTATTGATATAAAAGAGGCTGGGGGTGAGGGAAATATAATTTTTTTAATTAAAAAAATAAGCTTTTATTTAAAAATATAAAATAATTATCGAACTAAAAGAAGAAAGACAATTTATCGTATATGTAGTTTCACTGGGATAAGCGATTAAAAAATTATTTTTACCAAATTCATTTACAATTTTATATCATGAATAATAAAAAGCTTCTTTACTCAAATAATGAAATCAGAATCGAATTGCACTGTCAAAAATATGCACCATTATCTTTATAAATTTATTAACACCTCTCACACTTTTATTACTCTGATAAAAAAATTACATTAGAATGTTTTAAAGAAAAGTTTTCAATCTCTTGTCTCACGAAACTATGTATTAAATCATTTTTCTTCTATTAAATTATTAAACGTTTTACATTTTTTAAATGACATTATTTTTTATTAAATTTGTTTCTTTCGAACACCTTCTAGTCTTTCAGATGCCGTAAATTTACATGCAGTTCATTTAAATTTCTCTTTGAATAAGATGTTCCATGCTATCATCACTTAAAATCATTGGGCTACTAATAATGAAGATTTAAATCTTTTTGATGAGCTATCACTATAAAAAATCTATCACGGTTTCAAAAGAATAAACCAAAGTTTTTGAAATAAAGCAAAAGTTTGGTAAATTATTTTAGAAATTTCGAGGAATCGTTATTTTAAAAATTATTTTTAATCATCCGGTGTTTTAAAGATGGAAACAATGCTATGATTAGATCGACCATTAAACAAGGATATCTGAGAAAATTTAGTATCAAAAAAAAAAAAAAAAAAAAAAAAAAAACACTTGTGAAAAAATAATCTTGTGGAATAATAATAAATACGCTTTTGAAAAGTATTGGAAGAAAATCGAGTAAGTGCTAGAAGGCAGCGTTAGATAATTTTCAAATTTGATCCAAACAAATAAGTCAAGAAAATTGAAGGAAATCAGAGAAACCAAATTAAATAAAATAATGAAAAAATCTATTAGTAAATTCCCATGAGTGCTGCCAAAATGTTGGCAATAAGAATATTAAATTAAAGAACAATATACAGATATTTCTACTAGTTCGGCAAATTGAAATCCAGTAAAATTTAACAAAAAAATTTCAACCGCCCAACGTGGGGCTCGAACCCACGACCCCGAGATTAAGAGTCTCGTGCTCTACCGACTGAGCTAGCCGGGCGACGGACGGGTATCTCTTTCAAGTTATTTGTACTTAACATATTTTACGTTATCTGTTGAAAACATTATTTATGGAAATATTATAAAGTTTATTTCCAAGAAAAAAAATATTTGCTGATAAATGAAATCATGAACTCACATATTTTATTTTAGAAAAAAAATTAGTTCTGCTGAAAATTTAAATTTCGGAATTTTGAATCCTTTTTAGGTACTTTTAGTACTTTTTAGGTACTTTTCCGTTCTGTTGGTGAGATAAAGTTAACTTCTGTCAATTGGGTTCCGCTTAACACTAAATATAAACGTTGGTGCAAAATCTAACCAGATGGCAGTAAATCTATCAACACTTTCACCACAATTTCAGATTACACAATAGGCATGAAACTGCCGATCTCATTCAACATTCCCGAAAACATTTGTGTCTTTACGTCTTTTCATGCAGTCGCTGCCGTATGATTTCATTGCCGTATGATACGTCTTTTCATGCAGTCGCTGCCGTATTCGGTGAGGTTGGAAATTTATATGGATGGCCCAGTACGAAAGGACTTTTAGTTCTAGTTCTCCTAGTTCTTCAAGGGATTCCTAGAAATTCTTTGCCAGTGTCGCTCTGATATGTAAATACTGCACCATTTTGCACATGGCATCCCGTACATGGCTATGTACTGTAGATGTTACGTACTGCATGTTGTTCAGAGCATTTAGTGTATCCAGACCAATTTGTAATAGAGGCTGTATTATGAGATACATTATAGCATGACATATCCAAATCTATAACCACTGGCCTATGGTCTGAGGAGAGATCATTTACACTTTTAGGCTTTCAGGGTTCATAACTCCGACTCATTTGAGAAGGAAGAATAAGTTACAGAACTGGATGTGTCATTATAACGGGCTGGTGTTTGAGAAGCTACAATTACAAAACTGCCCAAATTGGCAAAACGATGAATTACATTTCTAAGGTACGTGTTGTTACTGCAGTTCCACTCACACTTTGTGCATTAAAATCTCCGCTTATGAGTCTGTACAATGTCTCAAGATCCGATGCAACACTCTTTTGTTACTTAGAATATAGGTGAAAATGACTGTACTTAGTCGTGTATTGCGTGGAATGAATGTGACAGCTAAAACTTCTTTAGCCGAAAGATGTGGGAGTGTTATCGAGTAATGAGAAACAGAACTCACAATTAGCCTTTCTTAGCATGTCTGGTGTCTCTCTGTCGATCTAACTGGTATATAGCATAGTTGCAAGTTTCATGTTACGGTTCTAAGGTTTTCTGGCATAATTAATTGGTAGCAGCTAACCCGCTGACTCTCTCTAAAGCAAAGAAGTGTATGCCGATCTTTCGTCCAACATCGCCAAGATTGCAATTTTTGAGTTCAGTAAATTTACTTTTTAATTTTGGTTGCCCTGCTTAGTTTGGCATCAAAAACGTTTTGAAACTCAGAAAGAGTATTCATAAGCCCTAACAGCTCACTGAAACTATTGCTACCTATACCATTACAGTTTATACTATTCTAGTTTACAATGAATTTAAGTTAATTGATGATGCAGCTGTAGTAGTGTTGATTTTCAGAGGCATTATCTTATTTTAGCATGAATTACTTGCAGTATAATTTTCATGCTATTTGCCGGATTAGCAGCCTGTGCAAAACACATTCCAAGTTGAAATTTGTTTGGCTTAGATTGTTTTCTATTGTTTGGAAATATTTTACACCTCATGGTCTGTCTTTACGCAATAGTTGCATTTAGGAATCTCTGTCTTGGCCTTCATGTGGTCATTCGGGGTTTCAGTGGAATCCGGGACTTTTGACCCAAAGAGAGAAATCTCAGATGACGAGACAATTCTCATATTTTTCCACTTTTAAGACGAAATGCATGAGATCGTTACCTAATAAATTGCATTCGCATTTTGTGAACGCACTAATTGCACCTGGAACAGGTCATTGGTTCTTTCGCGCAATTTTTGGTGAATTGCACAACTTTGCTAACTTGGAAGTCTCCCTGTGGAAAAGTCATAAATATATCCTCCTTACTGGCATTAGAGAGTAACACTCTTATAATAATTAAACTGGCCTTGCATGCTTTGGGTTGATTACATAATTTTGTATGGAACTGCTGAAGAATAACACACTTTGTTCTCGGGGATCGTTAGCACTGTTCGGGAGTATCTTTAAAAATTTACCGTAAGGACTGCTAAGAAATTTAAGGGGTGTGCTGGTGCTGCATTTCCGTCTGGGGATGGTTTACATTAACGTTGTTGATATCATTCACTTTGACTTCGGAAACATTTACATTACTAGCATTACAAATACCTATCTACTGACATCACAATTATTAAGATTCAAATCAACTTTACTATTTAATAATTCACATCAGCATGATAAATTCTGCATTATTAGGGATCTTTTTTTCAAAATGATTCAAACTTATTTTTCAGACCTAAGCAAGATCTGGCTTTTGCAAAGTTCTGGCGAACTTAAGTCTTCTGACGTTTTGTTAAGTTTCTTTAAACCATCAATGTCCGTATCAATGACGACATTTTGCCTCTTACTAACATTGTTACAAGAAATAGGCTCAGAGTTAGAATCAGCATTAACTACGATACAATTAAAAGAAGATGCCTTCAAATAATCACTCCTATCTTTCATTTTTCGTAGTTTTTCTGATGCTTTGTTAATTTTCAAACCCAAGAAATGTGAGTAGTCATTATTATATTCACGTTCTGGAAGTGTTGCACTTAAAAATTCACGCATGTTGGTTAAGTCCCTAATTTGTACTCGAAAATTCTTAATTCAGAGTTTCTGCCCAAAGAGTTCAAAAATTTATTATCAGAAGTTGAATCTGTACTTGCACAGGAATAATACACAGACTCGGTATTCATTGTAGAAAAAGGAAAAGCACTGATCAGCCCACGAAATAGGCTTAGCTTCGCACCCTTCGGTAGTAGAGGGAAATTTTCCGCTGAATCAGTATCCATTGACAGAAGCCATCTCTTTCATTAATTGCAACTAAATGATAGACCTACAAAGAGAAAGAGAGATCATCAAATTTTCGACAACTTCTTAGTAGCTAAAAACGACGAGTTCTATTACGAAAATAATAATAATAATAATAATAACGAAAAGAAGCAAAGTATGTGGTGCCATCTAGGATTGAAAAATGGAACCAAATTAGGATCCTAGTTGTCTACAGATTGGCGATAAACGCAATTCATTACTTAATGTAGAAATGTTTAAATTCTCGAGCAAATCTATTTCACCAACTGAAAACGTTTTTCAGGTGATATTTTCAGAAAAAAAAATTTAAATTTGTGACTCGAAGATCAGCAAGAGGATGATTTATTTGTTTTCTATTTTCGAGCATAAGAATCTTGTTCCTTAATTCCAAAGTTTCCAAGCGTTTCTGTGTTGATGAGTGTACACCGCATTAATAATGCCCCGTTAACGAGGAATGCTGTAAATTCAAGGAGATATCATTGCAGGAATCGAATCCTTAAGGACAGAAGAATGTGCCTGATGAAAAATGCCAGGTATTCCGAAACATTTTCTGCCTTTCTTAAACCCTTCTTAAAGACCTTGCTTCCTTCATCGACCCCTAACAATTTTCTCTACAGTATACAACGTAATCACAATACAAATAACTGCACATAAATAACTTAAAGTTAACAATGAGTTTAAGAATACGAGCAAAAAATTAATATAAACATATGTTTTAAAAAATGGCTCATTAGATTTATGTTTAATTATTTTTGTGTTATTATTAATTTTAATCTTATAAATATAACCAGGTTTAAAAAAAAAGGTATTCTGTACGTACGCTCAGGATGTTGAAATTTTGTATATGGGACTGCTATAACATGTAGATGTGCAGCCCCCTTTTTGTTGCAATCGGCCGCCCAAGAAGTATATAAATATATGTATACTTCTTGATATATTTATATACTTCTTGATACTCGGCTCGGTGAGCTAAGATTTTTATTCTTATATGTTTGTAAATTGTGCATTTTTTACTTCAAAAGTAATTGAGTTATATTGTTCTTATGTTCCGGTTAAGTAAGTTCCACAAAGCCTTATCAAAGAAAGTATAAAGTACATATTCTTTGGCCTAACGACGCCGCCATTTGTTTACATTTGAAACTTAGTAGCATAGTGAATTAAGTCAATTTCTGCACCAACTTCAGTGTCGTTTTGCAAATTGGGCCCAAACGTTTTGTGCACCAAACGAAATCTGTCTTTCTGCCTAATTTTAAACTCTAATTTTAATTTCAAAAATTGATTTTTAACGGTTTTTTAACTCTATTTTGTGTTTTAGGTTTTTCAGTATTTTACAAATTTTAATGAAGATGTTTTGAGTTTTTATGTATTTTTTCCTTGCCGCGGAGTGAGAATCGAAATGATTGAATGAGAAATATAGCCCTAATGAAATTCGAGGAAATAAGTTTAAATGAAATGCAGCAAATATATGCATAATTTAATAGGCCGTACAAGGAAGTCATATGGTGTCCACATCAGATCTTTTTAATATGTTTGCTTGCTTTCTTTTCTATATATTTCACTGGTAGCTTAAAAAATTAGTATTGATTTTCAAAATTTATTAAAAAATTTGAGTTTATTTTCCTCTTAGTTTTATTTTATATAGGCTCTTCCTAACTATAAGGTGCAGCTTAATATCAATGCTCAATGATTATGTTATAATACATAATAATAATGTTATTAATACATTACTTTTGGTTGTTAATGGGATTTCGATTATAGAGATCAGTTGCCAATGTATACTCGACTATCTACCCCCAGACCACCCCTTGTTGATCACTAACCTTTTTCATCCACCTCATTGGGTCAATACCTGCTCCGTTGTGAACCTCTGGAGAAGAAAAATCTTTCACGCGCTTCACAGTTAAAATATTTATTTCATTCGAAGGAAAGTAAAAAAGAAAATATGTTTAAAATCTGTCATTAAGGGAAAGCAAAGCATTTGAAAAAAACTTTGCATTGATGATATGTTAGTCTTATGCGAAGCTCTTTAAATAAACGAGAAGATGCACTAGAGATGAATAAAACCTTTTAAGTAAATGAAAACGAAATCAAAGAGAAGCAGGATCACGATCTGCAGTCGGCAGAGATAACTAAATGCAGTTGCGGAATCCAGTTTTTAAAATATTATGGAATTTATGATCTCTTTGTAGTAAATGGTCTCGAATGGAGTAAGCGGATAAAAATAGCTTTAAATAAATAGTATTAAACTGCGTTTTTCTCTTTGCTGTAATATAATGGAACCTCTCTAGAACGTATTTAAAGTCTTAAACTTTCATCAAATGTGAAGTTGAAGTGAACGCAAAAAATCTCCCACTGTTTGATAACTATGCATTTGATGCCGTCAGTTATTGTTTAATACCATTGCAAATTTATATAAATACTACTCCTACGCATTTCTTTTTTAGTTGTTTGTAACTTATGTATGAAATGATCCACTTGTTTGTTTTTAGTTTACTTAAGTGGACAGTGGACGATGATTTTAGCAAAAATTGACCAAAAATTGGGAAATAAAAATTTCATATGATAATATTCTTCGGTTTTAACTCTATAGTCTACAAAAACCCGCTTTTATGTAAAATTATTTTTAAAGAAGTTATAAGCGTTTGAATACGCTTGTTTACCTTTTTTGTGACATTTAAAGGGACATTTAAATGTCAATAAAAGGGTAAACAAACATTTCGGAAACATTATTTTAATTTACGCGACAATATTTTTACTGTTAGTAAGATATAAATGTGTAAGGTTATGAAGACTGCAATTTATGCAATTTCGTTTCACGGAGGAGTTACCCAACAGATGTCATATCCTTTTTTTTTTTTTTTTTTTTTTTTTTTTGAAAGTGTAGCATTGCTAAAAATATGAAACCTAAATCTCATTTAATGATGAAAAACAAATCAACAGTAAATGTTTTATCCAAAATATTGCCGGTGTATCAATGACTAGCCAGTAATCAGCTTTTAGCATGATCCATATCTGAAAAAATACAAAACACTAACGAGAGTTCACATAGCGACATTTGGAAGAACTGCCCGAAGGAAACATTTGTAATGAAAACAGACTCGAAATAGCTGTTATCACAGCAATTAGTGACTTCAATTTTGAGTGTTTAAATACTTTAAGTATGGAACATAAAGATATAAATTCATGTTCAATATCTATTGGACAGAGGCAAGATAAATGTCGTATACATCAAAGCAAAAAGAGGAGTTCGACTGGATACAAGAAAAGATGAATTACCAAAAAAACTATGTAAGGTAGGTAAACAATAATGAAAACGTAAATGAGGAAGGGGAAACATATGGTGCAGGACGTTTTTAAAGTGATTCTTAGTTTTAAAAAAAGTATTTGGGTGAATTTAGTGAAAGTGTTCTAGAAAATTTCTAAAATAATATTAAGTATTTCTTGCCATTCTACAATTTTATTAGTAAAAACAGTCTTTATGCATACGTGAAATAATGTTAAAATATTTTATATTAAATAAAATTATATATTAGGACATGTTAAGAAGTAAATATTATAGGTAAGCGTAAAAATATTCTTAAAATGTATTTTTCTCACAATGAAATTTTCGCGATTATTACATCTTCAAAATGCTCCATGCGCTTTATTTTATGTTCAAAATGACTGTAATTTCTAATTTAGATTCCCATTTATACATGTAACAAAAATTAGTATGCATTTTTGAATGCGACTTCATTAAGGGGATAAAAGTCCAATTAAAGTGTATTAAAGTGGGAAATTTTGTCCAAAATTCAGGTATATGTGAAAGAAATATTAATTAAAAACTAACATTTTATGCAATTCACTAATTGATACCAAGTTGTGTTTGCAATGCATTTTTAATAAAAATAAAGCAAAAATAACAAGAAACGGAAAAAAATTAAGTCGCATGGAGCATTTTGAAAAAATTTTAAAAATTCAAAAGAAATTTAAAAAAAAATTAAATTGCAATGATCCAGAAATTTTTTTCAAAGATATTTGATATAATTATAGTAAAATATACATGCATGCAAAATTTCATAATTCTATGACAATAACTTAAAAAAAAGTATTTGAACGTCCACTGTCCCCAATCCAAGTTACGTTACATTAGGTTATTAACCCCAGAGTTTCTATTAGTCTCGAAACTCACTTCTTATTCGGATAACATTTCAAATTGTTGCCACCAAATGTTATTGCGATGTATTATTTAAAAAATAAATAATGAAGAAAATCTGCATGTATGTACACTGCGCAAAAAAAAAAAAAAAAAAAAAAAAGGGGGGGGGGGACCGTCTTATATCTCTTATTCTACTGAGCCGATTGACGAAATTCGAAATTCAAATTGCGTTTTTCATACCTCGAAAGCGCGACTTAGAATATGTATTAGATTTATATATAGTATTGTTTTAATATAGTTATTTTGACACAAAATCGGATTTTTTCTGAAATGAAATGCCGGTATTTTTCCATATTTCGGTTCTATTACTAAAATTATGCCAAACTGCCAAGATTTATAAAAATTGCAGGAGTAGTTTTTAAAATTTAGCTCTCAAAATTTTAGTTCCTTAACGTTCATTTAATTTGATATATAATTGATATGTCTTTTTTTATTAAACTTATTTCATTCCATCGTCCAGAATTCGAAATTTAAGCTTAATGCAAATATGATTCGCATATTTTTTATGATTTATTTTTAAAATTTAGAGTTTAAATATTTTTTATAAATTTTTTAAAAAACATTTTTCATTATGACCTATGAAATTTTTAACGTCATCTTAAAGTAGTTGTATTTCTAGGCACATCTGCAAAAAAGTTTTTCAAAATTTTTTAAGATATACATGAATTTGCAAATTGGCGAGTTTTGAAATTTGGCATATATGTTATAAGCGATAATAACGCCAAATGTGGTTTACTCATTTTGTTAAAAGTATTTGAAAGTATGAACTCTCGTGTGCAATGAAAACAAGGGAATGGAAAATAAGTTGCTATAAATTAAAAAGAAATTTTTGAATTTCTCCGTAAATTTCGCCCCAAAATTTACCAAATTTAATATCTAGGCATAATTTAAGTCGTAGAATCGAAATATGGGAAAAAAACTGCATCTATAGCCATTAAATTTTGAATACATCCAAATACGCGCACCTGAAACCCCAAATTTTGAATTTATTAGCTTAAAACGCCGTTAACCAGAATGGGATATTTAGGTTTGAAATGGGATTTTGCGTCATCCACTATAAACTGCGAATCACTTTTCAAATTGTTGCCACCTAATATCAACGCTCCGTATTATTTTTAAATAAATTAAATAATGAAGAATCTGCATGCATGTATGTATGTTGTAAAAACGACGGTACCTAGAGCTATCAAATGTTGAGTAACATAGTCGTCCAACAGAAAATATGCACCTAAAAGCTCCGAATCTTGAATTCCGAATTATATATTTCATGTTTTGCAAACTTTTAATAAATTTTTCACTAAGCAAGCAGTGGCAACACTGTACGGAATAAAACATTTTTATTTCCGGCGCGCGAGACTGTGTATAGGAAATTCTAAAGGCATGTTATCTTAACTATTTTGTAATTTTGCTATTGAATTGAATTTTATACGGCGTAAGTGCGAAGCGTATGACATTTAGTAAATAAAGTTAACACACAAAATGCTGATAATTAAAAGGAAAAAAAAAAAAAAAATTGTATTGCAAGCCATTTTACTGCGAAAACTGAACATTGATATTACGAACCGAGAAAAGACGGGGGGAGGAACAGAAAAAAAGTCTGTCAGCTATTAACAGAGCAATCGGTATTCTAAACATATGCTGCTTTTAAAATTTTTGCGATTTTTTTTTATTGAACTGTGCATGGCGTAAGTGCGATGATGCTAAACAATAAAGCTAAAGAGACAAAAAGAAATGGGTTAGCAGGAGTGAGTGTAATAGCAGACTGCTAGACTGCGAACTCATCGACAGCATAAAAAACCTTAACAAATAATTTTGGGCGATTCTTAAAATCTGAAACCCTTAAGATTTTTTAAAAACATTAATTTTTTATCTATTTCATATTTTTTACAAAATTAATGAATTTTTGAATAACACACTCAGCGATTTGAAAGCTAGCAACACAATATTGTTCGAAATAAAACATTTTAATCTACAGTACGCGATACAGATATTGTGATACCAGTATACGAAGCACTTTAATCTCTCCAAGCATGTGTATTTGATTCCGAAACCAGTTTATGGCATCAGGTGTGAGACTGGTAACAAGTATCTCGATATGTGTTTAATCTACAATTTATATTGTATTTAGGAATCATATTTTGAATTATTTTTTGCATATAAAGCAATGAAATATGGTTTTACTTTTTTGTTTTGATAGTTTCCATCGTGATGAAGTCTGGCGTTGCCATTTTTAAAAAGGAAGCGGAATATCTTTTCATAAGTAATTTTCATGAACAAGGGTTTAATTAATAATAGTTTGAAAATCTACAATAATTATTAATGATATTTTACACCCCTTTTTCCAAATTCTGAATCAAATATTAGATGTTATAAATATATTAAAATTTGAAAAAAAAAAGGGGCACATGTAAAATTAGTAAATTGAAATAAACGGTTACTTCCTTATTATCTGCTCACTGTGTTTTCTTTCTTACCTCCAAGATATATCCGCGATAACGGCCAACCACGCATGCGATTACTATACATGTGTTTTAGTTATACTTAGTTATACATGCATGGTCCGCACATGTGGATCTGTTGCTTTATATTTAACTCAACATGTTGCTTTATATTTAACTTAATCTTTAACTGCTCTGTACTGGTTGTAAAAGTATAAATATTGGTCATATAGATTTATATTTTTTCGCATAAAATTTCTTTCCTGTTATAAAATGCTTCCTTTTTATTATTTATGAACAGAATAAAACTAATTATTAAAAAAATCTGATGTGTACACCACATGACTTCCTTGTACGAAATATTAAATTATACGCATTTTTTCTTGCATTTTATTTAAACTTATTAAATTGAATTAAACCTACTTCGCCGGCAGCGCATAAACCACAATAGAATAAATGCATTTTTTTAAATTCACTTTGTTTACCATAGCGACACTCTGGCGCTAGGTTTACTTAATAGTATTATATTTCGTTCATATTATAACTCTGAATGCACAAAATTTATATCATTTAAAGAATTATCTAATCGTTCCACATGTTCTTTTCAAATACTATAATAAAGCTAGAACGATGTAAAAAAGAAATTAAGCAAACAACAAAAAAAAAAAAAAAAAAAAAAAAGTTTTTTACAGACGATTGAGTATTTCTCATTCAATTAATTCAGTTCTCACTTCGCGACAAGGCAAAATACATAAAAACTCAAAATATCTGTATTAAAAATTACGAAGTAAATCTTAAACGCTTATTTCCTCGAAAAAATTCAAGAAAGGATTAAGCATGATTTAATTGGCAATAATAAATGAATGCGTTATCTTTGTGGTTGCGAAGCTAAGTTTCTCTAGATTGGCAACAAATCCACTAGTCACCTGTTTCAAATGTAAACATCAATGGCCGCCATCAAATTGGGCTTAGCGGCACTTAAACAATTTTAAAATCGTTGATAATTCAAAAAATATTGCATACAGATTTACTAAAGGCATAAAACCCTTAACCGGAAGATAAAAACAACATAATTCAATCATTTTTAAAGCAAAAAATGTACAATTTACAAACATATAAGAGTAAAGAAACTGAGATCACTGAGCCGGGTAACAGAGTGGATATATTTATAAATATATTTATTTATATACGTTAGGCGCGGCCGACTGAAATCAAAATACGAGGTGCACATCTACATGTTATAGTAGTCTTATATACAAAATTTCAACGTTCTGAGGCTATTCGTTTTTGAGTTATGCGAGATACGTACGTACGTACGTACGTTCGTACGCACGTAGTACATACGTTCGTACAGACGCCACGAAAAATTCTCTTCAGAATTCCTTTTAAAGCAGTTTTTTAGTTTTTTTGGAGGAAAAGAGTCTTTTATTCTGTCCTTACGTAGAGATATCACGCAAAAACATCGTTAAATTGAATTCGAAAGCGGTCAAAGTGGATATTTTCGTTGCAATATGCTGCCTGAAGCTTTTCGCGATTACAATACTTCCTTTTTACTTCGCACAAGGAAGTAAAAATCTGAAAGCTTTCAGGTTTTACATTACGGCCAACGGGGCGTTTTTTTTTAGCGTTTTGGGTGTTACCTTTATTTATTAAATATCATGTTCTTCGCACTTACACCATAAAATTCAATTCAATAGCGATATCGAAAAATAATTTTAAAATGCGCATATCTTTAGAATTTCCTATACAGTCTCGCGCAATCTCGCGTGCTTGAGATAAAATATCTTTTTTTTTTTTTTTTTTTTTTTCCCTCCGTACAGTGTTGCCATTGCTCACTTTGAAATAGTTGAATTTCTTACTTAAAAATTCGCTAAAGTGTTACAAAACATGAAATCGATAATAAAACAAATTCCAAATTCCGGCATATTCGGAGGAGGATTACGTTATTCAAAATTTGATGGCTCTAGATTACCGTTGTTTTATCCCAATGCGAGAAACACACATGCATTTATGCAGATTCGTCATTATTTAATTTTTTAAAAATAACACAGAGCGATAATATTTGGTGGCAACAATTAGGAACGTGAAACGGGCATTGAAAGTTTTCAACGCAAAATGCCGGAGCGAAATTAAGATGCCTTGTGAGCTAACGCCCTTTGGAATTTAAAAAAAAAAAATCTTAAAAGTTTCAGCTTTTAAATTACAACCATAAGTTGGCTTTTTTTTAACGTTTTGTGTGTTACTTTTATTTATTAAATATCATGTTCTTTGCACTTAAACCATAAAATTCAGTTCAACAGCAATGTCGCAAAATAATTTTTAAATGAGCATATCTTTAGAATTTCCGATACACAGTTCCGCGCCGCTGGAGATAAAAAGGTTTTTTTTTCCCTGTAGAGTGTTGCCATTGCTCGCTTTTAAATCGTTGAGTTTGTTAATAAAAATTATTTAAAGTTTTACAATATATCAAATCGATAATAAAACAAATTCCAAATTTCAAATTTGGGCTTTCAGATGCGCATATTCCCTACGTCATTCACAATTGGATGGCTCCAGGTACCGTTGTTTTATCACAGTGCGAGAAACATACGCACATTTATGCAGATTCTTCATTATTTCATTTCTTCAAATATAATATAGGGCGATAGTATTCGGTGGCAACGATTTGAAAAGTGATACCCCGTTTATAGAGTTTCAACGCAAAATCGCAAAACAAAAACAATAGTCCTTTGTAAATTCAAAATTTGATGAAGACAACTTCAAGACCAGAGTTGGAAAGATTCTATAAATGTGCTCTATTATTCACGTTTATATGTGCATTAAACTTTCTGTCTATATGTTGTCCACAAAGCAAAATATGCATGTGCATTTAATAAATTCATTATTTTTAATGAGATACACATATAAACATGAATAAATTGCCATATATAGAGCAGAATTATTGATTTGTCGTTAATAATTTCGTAACAAAACTATTAAGTTAGCAATTAAAATTTTTAAATTTCACGAAAATCTGCTCAAAACAGCTTAGTAACAGGGAGTGAAAAATGATCTAATATGTCAGTCACTTTGTTCTCTCGGAACAAAAAATTTATGTAAATGCACAAAAAGTTTATGTAAATGCATAGAAAACGTTCTTTGTTTAATTTATCACAGCTTTATGAAAATTTTACAAATTGAACTTCTTAATTTTACCCTAACAAAACATTTTCACTCTCCTCCGAGTGTTAAACCAATTTTCAGACAATTCTTCACTGAGAAACATTTTGCGTGAAGTTACATGTGTCAGGCCAATATTATAAAAATAAATCCAGTACAAAGATCACAGTATATTAATACAATACACATTATTGTTTATATTAACATTAAGGTGTAGGCAGATAGTCACAATGCGCTGCCATAATCAACAAACCAAACCAAACATGAAGGTGAATTCTTAGTTATATAAAATTTCGTGGATTTGCAGTATGAGCCCGGATAGCTCAGTCGGTAGAGCGTTAGGCTTTTAACCTAACGGTCCAGGGTTCGAGTCCCTGTTCGGGCGGCTTTGATATTTTGGTCTCACGACAGCTGTCCAGAAGTTTAGTTGTTTCTTAGTCCGAGAGTTATTTCTTTCTATTTCAAAATTAACAGAAAATTATTTCGAAAAATGTGTGCTGAAATTTTAGGGTTGTAATTTTACTTATTATTAATAGAAGTAAAATAACATTATATTACGATTTTTCAGGAGTACGTTCTTATTATTGCCATACTTGAATGTCAAAAAGAAAAAGACGATTACAGTAATTTTTTTTTTTTTTCCCGAACCTAATATGTACAAAATTTCTTAAAGAGCTAAGAAATACCAATATGAACAAATTCTTTAGAAGTAACATTTGTACCTGGTGGAAAAAGCTTTTTGCAAGAGATAAGCAGATTTAGATAGACCAACGACTTCATATAACAGGTATATTATCTCGTTGAGATAGACAGATTACATAATCGGTTTTCTACAAATAAGACATGCCTGTCTACTGATAATGTTCATAGGAGTTGAGGCAATATTGTTTTAAAAACAATTTTATTTCTAGAATATACCTCAAGATGCTCTTAACTGCCCAAAAATTGCTTTAAAAATGCTCTAAAGATTTTTTCAAAAGACAAAAATACACCAAAAAAAAAAAAAAAAAAAAAAAAAATGTGTATACGTCATCAAAATCTGGGCCTCGCTTTTTAATATTCTCAGTTTTATTACTGATCCTAATCAAAGAAATCATACAAAATCATAAGCATACAAAAATCCTAATCATACAAAAAAAATTCCTCAAGCCAGAAATATTTTTCATTTTTGTTTTATGCATATTATATCACGAGATGGCTACGTACCAATACTGAATCTTGCCACTGTATTCTAGATCTCGAAGTCTTCTGTAAAATTCGATGATTCAAATCTCGATTTTGAAAAAAACTGATACTAATATATACTTCTAACAATAATCTTTATAACAATTCTCGTCGCTTAAACTATTAACAGGAAAAGCCTTTTCTAAACTGACATTTCAATTTTAATATCTTACAAACATTTCGCAGGGCCCACCAGCGGCAAAGCGGTAAAATCGCTGAACACTGGTAGTTCCGACTTGTGTTTGAATCCAGACAAACGGGCTGGCTGCATGGAAGTTTCCGTGGTTTTTGCCATATGCAACAAGCATATGAGCTAGTTTCTCATAGAAAATCGGTCATGAAGACATCTCTCTCTTTAGGCAGATAGCCCTAGTGTGCATTGCCTTAATAAATTAAATCTAAAACCGAACATTTCGCTCTTGAATTTGCGTATTACCTCGGAACACGATCTGAAATTTTAAAAGTAAATATTTCGGTCACAGCCGCGCAGACGGTAAAAGTGATTCCGACTGCCGCACCGAAGGGCCCGAGTTCGTTTCTTGGAGAAGGCATGAATGTAATTTGTGCGTCTCTTCATAGAAGACTCAGGTGTTTGCACACTTTTGTCAGGCACCTAGGCTGGTAGCCGCATCCTCTGTGTAACTCGCGCGGCAAATCAGGCAATAATCAGAAAATCAGGCAATAATTTATCATGGCAATAATCAGATGAGAGAAAAATTCTCGTGGGATTGAGTGATGAGCCTCTCGCACATACAGATCAGAAGGTCAGTTCAGTTGATCATAGGTACAATATTCGAAGGTGATGGAAAAGCAGTAATGTCAACTGAATCAGCTAACATGAGATCTTTGCGGAGCCGATGGAATGGCATGCTATTTTCGGGAGTCTATAGCACAAATGGTAGATGCATGGGGTGGAGATAGAAGTCCTTTGGCCAAGGGAGAAGAGCTACTGGTCTCTCTTCATAGGCCTGAATAACTAGGTGCTTCCATAAGAAAGAGACCACCGCTTCTGGCCTCAGTAGTAACCAACGCATGTACAGGGCTAAAGCCCAGCATTGGCAAATATGGTGTTTGGTGTATTTAATTATGCCAAAGCACACTAGGGCTAACTGCCTAAGGGGAGGGATGCCTACGTGGAGGACTTTCCAAGGGGAACTGGCTCGTATACACGTTACACATGGGGAAAACCACGAAAACGCCCGTGCATCCAGCCCGTTCGCGGTATTCGAACCTCGGACCGAACTACCAGTGTTCAGCGACTTTACCGCTCAGTCGCTGGTGGGCCATTCGCAAATACGTATGTGATATTTTTAAAGCTCTTTGCTTTAAAGCGATGGTATGATAAAAGAACGGTACTTTTAACATCTGGCAGGGGTAAAGGCTGAGTGTAGAAGCATGAAGACGAAGCTGATAAAACTGAATTCGAAGACTCATCATATTTATTTTTATGCACATCGAATTCTTTTTTTTTTTTTTTTTTTTCAAACAAGATATTTTTTTATCCTAGTTAAGTACAATATTTCTTATGTACACGGGTTAAAAACAATATTACGTTATCTTAGGTAAAGAACAAAGAAGGACAATTAAGCATAGCAGCGTAGAGATGTTTTGTCAACCATAATTGACAGAGATATTTAATTCCAAAATTTGCCATTTCTCACGCCATATGCAATTTTCATTGAAGTCAGTTAATAAATAAATTAGAATAATTCAAGGTTGATTTTCCACCTTAAGTGCAATTCAGTGATATTATTTTGTGATTTATTAACATCTTTATGTCCAAAGAATATTTTCACAAGTAATTTATAAGTTTTCAAACTTCATGAAACGTTTTTACTGTATAATCTCTTAATCGTAAAGAATTCATTAAAGTGCAAATATGTTTCGTTTTTAATTAATACAAATAATATTACGTGTTGGCTGAATGCCAATACTGAAGAATGCCAGACTTTTCTATAAGATTGTGAATAAAATCTCGTTTTCGAAAAATATTTATATTGATCAATATTTTTCACAATAATCTGAGTAAAAATTCTCGTCACTTAATCTCTTACCATCAGAAACCATTTTCTAAAGGATATTTTATTTTTAGTTAAGTATTAAGTATAAATACAGGAATTTCGCTCTTTAATTTGTGTAGGGCGTCTGAATATAATTCTCGATTTTTATATCAAACATCCCAGACATTTTTTGTCATGCGGAAGACAAACTTTTTTGTTTTATTACTTTTATAATGAGTACACAATTTTTCTAAATACAGAGGCTGTTCGCACATTTTTTAGACGATTTTGGTAAGCGGTAAAAAGAAATCGTTTGCTGCAAAAGAAGTAATTGCAATTGTACTATGTTTTTAAAAGTCAAAATTATTGTCTGTGCCTTGAAAGTTTTGTTTTCATTCAAAACGGCGAATTTAACAAAGCAGTGGTTCGAAGGCTACATTTACGCTCTTTCCGAAGAGAAATATGCATACTCCGTTATCCAAAAACGATGTCAGAGTCATGGTTTTGTGATATCTAAGCATCGATAGGTAATGTCATCAACAAGAAAGGAAAAAAACGTCAAATTGGAGCCTCAAGGTGGGACGAAAATTCCACACAAGTATCCAAGGAAAAAACGGGCATCTTCGACTATTGCAAAGGTACGTTGTTTAATGTTAAAAGAAAATCCCCCTAGTCAAAGGACAGTTGCAAAATCATTAAAATGCTCGGTGTCCACTGTAAACAAAATGATAAACGTTGATTTATATCTTAAGAAAGCGAAAAAACGCAATGTGCATCGTCTTCTTCCAAAGCATATCGCTCGACGCAGGACACGCTGCAGAATTCTATATGAGAAACACTTATCCAAAGGAAAATGGAAAACAATTGTCACAATAGATGAAGCATGGGTTTATTTAAATGATTGTAATAAAAAAAGAGCCATTTATTATCATAGAAGGGAAGAAAAAAATTTAAGTACATGGTTCAAAGAATCGAAAGAAAGTTTTTCTAAGGGATTCATGATTGTTGCTGGTTTTTCTTATAATGGCAAGTTAAAAATAAAGAGAGTGCAAAAAAATGTCAAGATTAACTCCAAATACTATCAGGAATATATTTTATCGCCAATTTTCTGAATGAAATACCATTGCTTTACCCACAGCGCCATCAATCTGTGAGACTCCATCAGGACAAAGCTAGCAGTCACACATCAAAATCCACTGTAAATTTCCTAAAAGAAATGGAACAAAAAACTGGTATCAAGGCCATACCCTTCACTGATATCCCTACTAAATCTCCCGATGTGTCACCTATGGATTTTTCACCTACGGTCTTTTAAAAACTGCATTATCCAAACGTTGTCCCAAAATCGTAACAGGACTCTGGAAAGCTGTTCGGGAGAAATGGGATAGAATACCTCTTCTGCCACTTCAAAAGGCATTATTATCCTGGAATTTGTGGTGTCAAAAGATAGTTCAGAATAAGGGATGTCAAATAGAACATGTAAAACATAAGAATTTTATGTAATTGAATTTTGTGAATACAATATACACCATCTAAAAAATGTGTGAACAGCCTCTGTATAAATTTGATGACAGAGGAACAAGTAAAATATTAGATTTCATAATTCTAACAAAATTATTTTCTTTAAATGTAAAAACATCAGAAGAATGAATTGTTAATGTTATTAATTTTTTTTTACATTTAGGATGTATAGGTTTACAGTCAACAGTTATTAAAATAAAATCCGGTTAAGATCTTTTATGAACAAGATATGTTTAACTATTGCAAAAATAAAGGCACTTACTCTAATAATTCTGTGATATAATCAAAAATAATTCTCAGACAATGAGGATATCAGCTGATTTTGCAGAACCCTCCTTCGAGATCAAAACATTGACCGCCCGAACAGGGACTCGAACCCTAGACCGTTAGGTTAAAAGCCTAACGCTCTACCGACTGAACTATCCGGGCTCATCCTTGCGTGGGGAAATTTCATTTAAATGTAGATTTACATTAATATGGACACAAATGCCAATGTGTATTGTATTAATGCCCTATACGCAATTTTTATTAAATGTTCATCCGAGACATATAACCTCAAGTAATACGGTGTATTATGCACATTAGTAAAACTCACTATGTTGAAAACAAAGTGGAAACTAAAGGTCCTTAACAGGTTTTTGGCCAGATCTCCAGTTTTGTAGTGTGGGTTCTTGTAAAAATATTAATTGCATTTGTATTTGAGATTTGAAAATACTTCGAGTTAATTGTTAATTGAGGTAATTCTAGAGTTGGTATCGTAGCACGAAATTGTTACTAACTAGAGTTTCTTTTCCTAGGAGTTGCTGGAACTTTTTTTCCCTCTCATTTTCAAGAAATTTTGCTCGCCTCAATATTTGCCAAGAATAAATAACTTTAATTTGCTTTAATTAGTTGTAGGGAATAGTTTCTTGTATGTTGATATTAAAAAGATCATTTCGTGAATCCTATTGACAGTACATCCGTGAACATGAATTTGTAGGGAGTACAGAAAAAAAATAATTTTGCCCGGTTTCTTTCAATATTTTAATAAAGATTATAATTACACTTATTCTAGTAAACCTCAAGTCGACCAGTAAAACCACCAAACGCTGGTAGTTTGATTAAGGTTCAAATCCTGGCGAATGGGCTGACTCCATAGTACTCCAGAAATACATAAAAAGTCACAAATCTTCATTGAAAATTATAAAATACGCAAAAACATAAAACACCAAATACAGTTAAAAACAATTTTAAAAAAGAATTTTTTTTTTCATTTAAAATTAGAGTTTCTAAGCAAAAAACAATTCAGGCAACGCGAGCAAAGACAAAATTTTCTATGCACAAAACGGAAAGTTAGTATTTGATCGCACCGGGTAAAAGGACATTCAAGTTGGTGTACCAACAACTATTCTCCTAACAGTTTCAAATGTAAACAAATGGCGGCCACGTTAAGACTAGTACATTTAAATTTTTAAATTAATTGTTGATAATTCTACAACTATTACCTGCAGATTAACTAAAGGCATAAAAGTCTTAATCGGAGCATAAGAACAACATAATTCAATCATATTTAAAACAAAATATGAACATTTTATCAACGTATAAGAACAGAGAGCTAACTGAGCTGGGTAATATATATATACACATTTATTTATTTTTCTACTTTATTGACTTTTATTTTAATTATAATCTTTACTTGCTAATTTCTTAAAATTCAACTTGTTTAAACTTGTTTATTTATTTATTTATTTACTTTTTTTTTAGTAATTCACAACATTTGGTTTTACTTTTGGTTTTGATTTTTCCTTTTACCCATGCCTACATGGATGACGAAACATGAATAGTTGAAGAGTTAGGTTTGGAGGCAACTTCCCCTCGATACGTCTGTCTCCTGCCTGCTCAACAATTATTCACTTAAGTTTTTATAAATTTTTAGGATTAAAAAATTTATTGGAATTATATATTCATAGATTTTGATACTTGATTTACATATGCTCTCACAATTTAAATGATATTGTAGATTAGTTCGTAGCAATAATTAATCATTTATTTGTAATTCAATTAAAAATTTAATTAACTTTAAATTTGCTTTTTAATGTTTGTTAAATTTATATATACACATATGTATACACACACACACACACACACACATATACAGTGGTGGCCAAAATTGCGGACATTTTTGGAAATATTTATGTTTTTGAATTTTGTATGCTTATAGAAAATGTGTCGTTTCGCAAAATGCAAACTTGTATACATCATTTTAAAGAGAATTCATTACTGAATTCATTACAAAACACAAAATTCAATTATTTGCAATACAAAAAAAAAAGTTATATGTAGTTTAATATAAATAAAAAACACAGTTGTGAAGTGGGTTGTAATGTCTAGCTTTCCTGGCCGATCACTGTTCTTGTTCTGAGAACCAATCAAATGTTAGTAACTGCCAGTGGAAGTTGACATCATGTTTACACTTGAAACAATTCATTATTTTGCTTTGTTTTGTAGAAGGAGGACCTGTTTCTTATACACTGCAATTACAAGTAGGAATTTTTGTAAAAATTTTTAATATTTAGTCAAGAATCAATGACATCAAATAAAAGAGTAGATTGGACACCTAGAAAGAGATGTATTATTATTGTGTTACGAGAAAGTGGTCCTTCCTATGCTGAAATTGCAAGAAAGGTGGGTGGTTCAGTGACTACAACTGGAGTCCGAAAGTTTTGTTTACGATATCAGGAGACAAATTCAATAAAAAAACAAAGAAGGAAGAGGCCGAAAATGGTGCACCACATCTATTGATGACAGAAGAATAAAAAAAATATGTCTCCAAGACAGAAAAATGTCATCAGCGGCTATCAGAAGTGATCTGAATGATGCTGCTGTTTCTGTCAGTTCAAGAACAATCAGGAGAAGATTAACAGATGTTGGACTGAGAAGTAGAATTCCACAAAAAAAGCCTTATCTTAATTTTCAGCAACGAAAAAAAAAAAAAAAGACTCCAGTGGGCAAAGGAACACATTAATTGGACAGATGATCTGTGGTCACAAGTTATATGGAGTGATGAAACTAAGATATCGTTATTCGGTAGTGATGGGCGAAAATATGCAGGACGTAGAATAGGAGAAGAGCTACATCCTGACTGCATTCAAGCAACTGTGAAGAACCCAGTTAGTGTTATGATTTGGTCATGCATGTCAGCAGATGATATTGGTCGCCATGTCATCGATGGGACACTGAATGCAAGAAAATACATTGACACTATTCTAGAACCAAAACTTCTACCTTCCATCAGAGATCTCTTTCCCAACAATGCTTCGTTTATTTTTCAGCAGGATTCTGTTCCTTGCCACACGGCCAAAATATGGAAAGAGTGGTTTCGTACAAAGAGCATTAAATTGTTGTCATGGCCAGGAAACAGTCCTGACCTCAATCCTATCGAAAATTTGTGGCACCGTTTGAAAACTCTTGTCCGAATGAGGCGCCCATCAAATAAAAGGGAACTAATTGAGTCTATAATTGTTTCCTGGCATCATCTAATAACGAAAGAAGAGCTTAAAACTCTTTTCAGCTCAATGACACGTCAATGTGAAGCTGTAATCAAAAATAAAGGGTACCCTACTAAGTACTGATAGCTCACTGCAATCATCACTATCTAATGTATATCGATAACTATTATCGTTTAACTTTTTTTGTATTGCAAATAATTGAATTTTGTGTTTTGTATTGAATTCAGTAATAAATTCTCCTTAAAATGATATATACAAGTTTGCATTTTGTGAAACGTAACGTTTTCTATAAGCATACAAAGTTCAAAAACATAAAAAACATACCACTGTATATATGCACATATACATTTGGTGCGGCATTGCAATAAAAACGGGATGTGCACAACTACATGTTATAGCAGTCCTATATACAAAATATCTACGGCTTTACGAGTTCTGCGCAATATTGTACGTACAGTACGTACAAATATCACGGAAAAAATCCCTTCTAAATCCGTTTTACAACCTGTTTCGGGGGAAAAAGTCCTTTATGCTGTTAATACGTACAGATGTCATTCAAAAAGAGAAATCTTTCAAATGGTTTTGGGAAAGCGGTCAAAATCGATATTTTCGTTGAAATATGATACCCGAAATTTTTCGCGATTATAGTACTTCCTTTGTTTCGCATAAGGAAGTAAAAACACTTGTAGTTTAATGAATTTTTTATCGATTATCAGATTATGGTTATAAAGTAATAAATCTTCATGAGAATATTAATAGCGTTTTTCTAAACTTTGAAAATCTATAAATTACTTGTGTGAAGCTTCTTTCGGGACTGCAGAAATAATAAAATTATAAATTAAAGACACTAGACACAGAAGATAATCATAGAATGGCATTTAAATAGATAAAAATTAACATTGAATTATTCTAATTTACTATTCATTAACTTACCCTCAATTCAAATTGGAAATAACATCAGAGCTTAAAACATTTTACATGAAATAACTCGGTCAATTTTTGCCGTACAAGAATCAAGCCCGGCCTTTTTTTTTAAGGAGTGTAACATTTTTCTAAATATGAGTATTTTTTTATTCCTAATTACAAATTTTATTTCATTTGATTCATATTTATTTATTAAATTAAATTTTATATCCTTAATTATGAATTTTACTTTAGTATTAGAATTAGTTTTATTCCCAAATACAACTTTGTTTTATAAAAAGAATGCCGGAGAACCGTACAAAAATGTATATTTCGAATTTTTACGAAATTGATGTCTTACTGCTATAACATGTAGACTGCTACTGCTATAACATGTAGGTTTAAAAAGGCCAAAACATGAATCTTTGCGCCATTTAAAACATTTTTCTTATTCGAAGTATAAGACCAAAAATGTTGCGGAAATGAGGATAGGGTGAGGATTTCTGTGACATGGTTTACTTAAATCCTTCCTACTCTGAAGCAGCAGTTAAAAAAAACTTCCCAGAAGCAGGAATTTTTTTTTTTTTTTTTTTTAGTTTTTAAGAAGTGTAGTCTATTTAAGGATTTCACACGTACTTGTACTAGTGCGACATTATAATATAATATTATTATTTTATTAATTATTAGAATTACGCCTCTACCATATTAGTATAAAGAGGAAAAGAAGGATTTCTCAAAAGAATTACGATTACTGAGATAATTCAGAGAAACAACAAGGTAATTTTCTTAGGTTGAAAAAGCTGTGAGCTTATTTTGTACACCAGTCCTTCAGAGATCAAAATATTCACTCCGCCCGAACAGGGACTCGAACCCTGGACCGTTAGGTTAAAAGCCTAACGCTCTACCGACTGAGCTATCCGGGCTTATCCCTTACTCCCGCAATTTCGCTCAAAATAGGTTTTGCCTTAATATCGATGTAAACATGTATGTATTTTGCATTAATAAACAGTGATCTACTTCATTCTACAGGATTTCTTTTCTTTAATATTGACATGAGACATAAAATTTCAGGTAAAACGTTTCTCGGTGTAATGTGAAGAACTGTATAAAAACAGATTTGACTTTGGAGATGAAATTTTTTTCTAAAGTAAAAACACATAATCTTTTTCGTTGATGGAAGAAACCGATTAGCTACAGTTTCGTTGTATTTTAACAAATTAAATACAAAACATAATAAAAATTACTTATCGAGGGCAAGTTTTGGAGGATAACGACTTTAAAAACAAATATCGCCGAACTGTCTACATTTATCCTTAAGTCGACAAATAAATATTCTGAAGATATATGTATGCAAACATATAAGAATTTACTTATGAGAACGGTTTTTTTTTTATATCCTATCCTAGGAAAAAAGGCTGAAATAAAAGCGATTTAGTATACATATATATAACATTTTAGCAAATTAAAACACAATTTTTGATTATTAAATCAGGATTGTGCGTAAACAGAAAGAAATATGAATAAAACACGTACTTTACACTCAAAAGCATTCTGAAAAGCAGAATTGTTTTTGCTTCTGAAGAAGAGAGACCTTTACCTTATCGCCTTCGAAATTATTAGAATTATTTAAAACCTAAGCTAAAGTAGGATTGCTGTTTGGTCTAATTTTCAGTTTTACTTTGGCGTGCATCTCTTCCTATCTAAAAGGGACTGTTTTCCTGAAGGAACGCCCCACCAGCGGCTGAGCGGTAAAGTCGCAGAACGCTGGTAGTTCGGTCCGAAGTTCGAATCCCGCGAACGGGCTGGCTGCGTGGGTGTTTTCGTGGTTTTTCCCATGTGTAACGTGTATACAAGCCAGTTTTCCTTAGAAAGCCCTTCACGAAGGCATCCCTCCCCTTAGGCAGATAGCCTTAGTGGGCTTTGCCGTATTTAAATACACCATCACCTAAAGGACTGTTTTCATTTTGCGCTGAATCACTATAAAGGTCTGTTTCACTTTACAAACTGTTGCCACCAAATGTTAGAGTCCTGCATCATATTTTAAGAAATTAAATAATGAAAAATCTGCATAAATGTATGTCTATTTTTCGCGTTGGGATAAAACAACGGTACATAGAGCCATCGAATTTTGAATGACGTCATCGTCTTACGAATATGGGCATCTAGAAGACCAAATTTAAAATTTGGAATTTCTTTTATTATCGATTTCAAATTTTATAAAACTTTAACGAATTTTTGATTAACAAACTCAACGATTTAAAAGCGAACAATGGCAACACACTACGGCGGGGGGGGGAGGACTTTTTATCTCCAGCGAGGCGCAGAACTGTGTACCCAAAATTCTAAAGGATATGCTCATTTTAAAATTATTTTGCGACATTGCTACTGATACTGAACTACTGAACTGAATTTTATGGTTTATGTGCAAAGAACGTGATATTTAATAAATAAAGGTAACACACAAAACGTTAAAAAAAACGCCCCTTTGGACGTAATTTAAAATCCGAAACCTTTCAGATTTGTTTTTTATTTATTTTGATTTATGGCTGAGATTTTTATTTAAAAGGCTCTTATCTCTTTTTGAAAAATAGCATATTCTTGTGTTATGTTTCACAGAAATTTATTTCAACAGTAACTATAAAAAGTTTTCTGTTCTTTTTTTTTTTTTTTTTTGTTGTTGTTGTTGTTGTTGTTGTTGCTGTTGTTGTTGTTGTTGTAATTTGTCTTAATTTGTAAGTCTAATTCTTTTCACTGAAATGTAAACTTTCCTGGGAAATTTACCAATTATTCGTAAAAAAAAAAAAAAAAAAAAAAAAATGCGCTTCGGTAAAACTATCGAAACTAGTGCTGTGAAAATTTGCAAATATAACGCTGATTTTTATTGTTTGATTACTAAATTAATAAAAATGCGCATTTCAAAATGTAGTAATAGCTTTGTTATTTAAGAGGTGAGATGACTGGTATCTAGATGCCTCTCTTTAACCTTTACACTATCTGTCTTTAGATAAGCTATGTGGAGTTTTTGATCTCATTAATAGCAATCTGTGAACTAGAACATGTGCGTCTCAAGTATTATGTATAAGATAATTCAAAAAGAAGTGAGATTATGAACTGCGCTTAGAACCTAATTTTCAGCATTTATTTTCCTCAATTGGGGGGGGGAAGAAAGGGGGATAAATATTTCAAAATGTTTTTTTCTAAAATTTGGCGATAAAATATCATTAAACTTTAACATGAATAGTAAATTGTTCAGGAAATTTAATGTTTATTACATCAAGCTACTATTATAATTCAAATTGCGTCAAAATTTATCTGATGTCGCCTGCATTCCTAAATTAAAGTAAAATGTCGATTTTAATTAAAGTCGTGTAAAGCAGCAAAATGGTTTTTTCCACATTGTTGATTGATGGAATGTATTGAAGAATAAAGAAATTGAATATGATAACTCTGCAAGCATGTTAACGAGTGAAATTTATTAGTAAATAAATTTTTCACTGGCTTAGTTATAGTTTATATAATATATTATATAAGTTTTTACCGCTTCAATCTGAATTCAATGCCTGCTACTTATTTAACTCACTGGATAATAAACTCACCCCCTTATTACGTTAACAAAACAGCTTGTAAACAAAACGAATGTATAATAACCAATAGAAAAACCGCCGTTACTTAAACTCATCTCCTTCGTTTATAAAACTGGGTTTTTCTGTATTTCAGCTATTTAACTTATTGTGAACCGAAGCCAAAGAATAGGAAGCCAAAGAATAGTCTCTGAATAAAAAGTGATAGTTGTAGGCTGAAGAGAAGCAAAGAAAGCATTGTTTATTCTTGCAATCAGGAAGTAGCGGATCGAACTTATCGGCAAAAGGCATTTTTTTCTACTGGCTAGAAACATTAGTTTTGGAATTTGATTTAATCATTTAAAGCAGCGTTTAAAAAAATTATTGTGCTTTTGAATTATAACGTGTCGAAATGCTAAGCAAGAAGACATACACTTGAGAGAAAGAAATAAATTCTTAAAGGATTTTGATGTTCTTGGTAACTGCTGCAAGAGACAATCTACATTTAAACTAAGGAATTTCCAAACAGCATTGCGCAGTTTAGTTAAACAAGGATTAATAAAGAACCAATAAAATATTAAATAGAAATAACTTTCTATGGTACTATCTATTAACTAACTAACTTTCTACTTGCCAAAAAGCAACTAAGTTCAGTTGCAAATTTATGTTCTAACAATATTCGCTTTGTTTGGGAATTCATAAGAGGGTGGTTGAAATTTTTTAGATACGTGCAGGCGATAAGTGATAAAAAAAATTAACGTTTAGATTTGAAAATACTCGTAACAACTATTTTATCCTAGCAGACGATTTTTTACTGGCTAGTGGCAAGTAAAATATTAGCCAAATATCATTTCTTTCAATTAATTTTTCTTTTGTTTTTATTGAAGAACTTAATGATAGGGGACAGAGCTGTAGTTAGTAATCATCATATGTATTATTTCTGTAGCAACCCCCCCCCCTTTTTTTTAAGGAGGGGACATCCCGTTAAAGCGACATTATTACCAGTTATAGAATAGACTGGACTGAATATAATGAATGTTGAAGAATATCGTTACGAATTATTAGCAACACTCCAACTATGTAAGGCCACTAAATGCATTTTTATTTAAATTAATGGGATTAAAAAGCACAAAAATATGTATTTTAGAAACTGCTTTTTATTACTTTTAAATCATTTAGTTTATTAATCAGTAACACAGAGATTAAATGTGGAACATTCTTACCCTTTGCCGAATGGCAACACTTTGGCGCATAGAAGATAAAAATATTTTATTTCTGACAATATAAACGCACCGCTTTTAAAAAGAATAATTTGTCTGTTAAATTTGTAAGATGGAAACACATTACTAAGCGGAAAATAAAAATGTTTCATTTGGAAAAGTGGGATTACATTGTTTTTAAATCTTTGAGTTTGTAGACAAATTTCATTAATTTCGCACATAATATGAAATAAATAAAAATTAAATTCGAATTTTGAGCTTCTCTAGTCTTTGGTAGCTCTAGGTACGCAGTTTTCTCATAAGGGAAGAAACATTCCTACATACATGCGTACATACACACAGATTCTTCCTTATTTAATAATAGTGATTGCTTATTTTCTAATATACATCCTTGTGAAATATTAATGTAAAATTTTTGATCGGAAAGTTCGCAGTCTCTGAAAAAGTTGTGGGAATTTCATTATTTACCTCCCGTGCGCTTCGGGAATTCAGTCTTTCTTCCCGGCAGTATAATTGCTTTCTTCGTAATAAGTTACCAGTTTCTCAGAAAAAAGAAAAGCAAAGAAAAAAAAAAAAAGGAAAGGAAAAAGAAAAAAATATCGCGAATAAATTTATTTTTCAAATCTGTACAAAGGACATCTGAGCAAAATTTAAAGCATGCGTAAATCTTCCACTTTCGAAAATGGCGGATTTAAGTAAGCACTATTTAAAATAAAGAAAGAAACAGAAAATAGTTGCTTAGAAAGAAGAAAACTCTTTTACGTCGATGAAAAGAAAGCAATGGGCCATGAAAAAGAGACAATCAAGCAATGCTGCAAAAATCTTTCTTTTTAAAAGAAGGGAAAAGAAAAGCAGAGTTGAAAGACCTACACTGCGGCTTAATGGCTATATCCGAGTTAAGCATTAAGAAATAAAAATAAATAAATAAATAAATGCAGTTTGATTTTCTTATTCAGTTTACAATTTCCTTCCAATTTAACTCTGAAAAAGACATTTTTATGCAAAAGAAAACTACATTTTCAATCCTCTAACCATTGGTAATAATGCAATTCGACGGGTAATTTTGCAAAGGTAAAGCTGAAGGAGTAACAATCTCATAATAAGATTAGATGTGACTTATTCAACAATTTCATCGTATTACATGTAAAACAGCCTCCCGTTTTGTGTTTAATCTCCACCCCTAAAAAACATAATTACTGAGATCATACATACTCAGTAGAAGAAAGTTTCAACGCTATAATGAACTTCAAGGAACTGGAAGTTTGGTTCGCTAGAACTGGTGATTTGCTGTATCTGATCCATTAAGACAAAAGGAATGTATCATAAAAATAACTAAAAATTGAATAATGAAGCTCTGTCTTTTTCATACATACATAAAAAGTAAGTAAATAAAATTTATTAATGTTGTCACATTACCAAAATAAGTGAATGATACCGTATTTTACGTACGTAGGTATGTATGGATGTATGTATCTCGCAGAGTTTCAAAAACGATTTAAATTAACGGTCATAAACGATAATAAATTGATAGTATTCAAACAGTATTCCTTGAAAGACGAACCAACTGGGGCTCATATGATTCACTACTTCTCTGAATAGAAAAAAAACTTCCAAAATTTTCCTTATAGCGTCTGACTTGAATAGAGCTCTCTCTCATCTCTCAGTCGAAGAATTTGAATGGAATCAGAGAGCCCAATCATGTTTTGGGGTTAATGGTCTCACATTCTTATTGTGCCACGTTCTTTTAGAAATGTGTTTGCATGTGTCTTACAGAAACTATATTTACAGTGGAACTAAAAGTGGAGGGGTGACGATAAAAGAAAAGTAATGTAAAAGCGTGTTCCATTATAAATGAAATGCGGATTACAAAATCAGAAGTATTAAGAGTTAGTAAATGTTTCGTTTAAATTGGTGGAAGCTATGAGAAAAATATGAAAAATCCAATTAAAGATATTTGTGAAGTTCGTTTTATCAGACTGCTTTTGGAAGGTCGCTAGAGCAGTACAAAATAACATTAAATGTGTAGTAAATTGGTAATAAGAATTGGAAAGATCCATTTGTTATACCCGAGATTTCCTTGGCCGCGTTCGTCATAGTGGAGCTCAACTGCACATGACAATTATTGTAAGCACAAACAACATATTTTAAGTAGATTAAATCGTATGACAATTTGTGACAAAACAGAGAAATCGCTTAGCGTACTGGTCTTCGTTTTCCTTTAAAAGTAATTGCAAATTTAAAAGAAGGTTTAAAAAAAAAATAGACAAAAAATCTGAAATGTTTCAGATTTTAAATTACGTCCAAAGGGGCGTTTTTAACATTTTGTGTGTTACCTTTCTTTATTAAATATCATGTTCCTCGCACTTAAACCATAAGATCCAGTGCAACAGCAATATCGCAAAATAGTTTTAAAACGAGAATATCTTTAGAATTTCCGATACAGAGACTCACGCGCTGGAGATAAAAATGTTTTTTCTGCACAACGTTGCCATTGCTCGCTTTGAAATCCTTGAGTTTGTTAATCAAAAATTCGTCAAAGTTTTAAAAAATAGGAAATCGATCATAAAACAAATTTCAAATTTCAAATTTGGTCTTCCACATGCTCATATTCGTTGGAGGATTACGTTATTCAAAATTCAATGACTCTATGTACCGTTGTTTTATCACGATACGAGAAATATACATACATTTATGCAGATTTTTCATTATTTAATTTCTTCAAATATAATGCAGGACTCTAACATTTTGTGGCAACAGTTTGAAAAGTGAACCGACATTTATGAGTCCGACGCAAAATGCCAAAACGAAACTAATAGTCCTTCGGGATTCAAATCCCTTTGGACTAAAAATCTCAAAGTTTTTCAATTTTATATTACGCCCAAGGGGGCCTTTTTTTTAACGCTTTGTGTGTTACTTTTATTTTTTATTGAGTATCATGTTCTTTACACTTAAAAAATAAATTTCAATTCAACAGCCAATATCACAAAATAATTTAAAAAGGGCATATCTTTAGAATTTCCGATACACAGTCTAGAGATAATTTTATTATTTTTTTTTTTTCCATACAGTGTTGCCATTGGTCGCTTTGAAAAATCTTTGAGTTTCTAAATGAAAAATTCGTTAAAGGTTTACAAAATTTAAAGCTAATAAAACAAATTCAAAATTCGAAACATCCGACAATGGGCTTTCAACTGCCCCCATATTCGGTTGGAAGACTACGACGTCATTTAAAATTTGATGGCTCTAGGTAACGTTGTTCTTTCACATTGCAAGATGCATTCATGCAGATTCTTCATTATTTAGCCTCTTTAAATTTAATACATGGCGATAATATTTAGTGGCAACAGTTTAAAAGGTGAACTACGCAGAATATGAAACGAAACAAAATGCCGTTGTGAGCGTAATAGCCTTTTATGTCTAACGCCCCTTTGGGCTAATAAACTCTTTTATTAGAACTTTAACTTTACAGCTTCACGTAATTAAAAGAATTAACTCACCAGGACTAGTTGCTTTGGAGCGGGCTAAGAGTCAGTGACATCACGCATTCAAAAATTTTTTTCGGGAAAAGCAAAACTTGTAGTAAGGTAGCATTGCAGTATATGTCGACAAATGTTGCATACGATGTATATAATATATAAAATTCTATTCATGTTAACTGTAGCTATTACATTAACTATCTTAACTATAGTAGTAATGCATAGGTTAGATTTTTTAACCTTTTTACTCACTTTCGACATTATAATAAATTTACATGGTGATCTAAAAGTCGCAAATATTAAACTTTCAAAAGGTTATGGGAAATCCTAAAAATTAAATTAATGGTGGCTTAAATTGGTGGCACCCTCACACTGTTGCAATTAATCTATTAATTAAGATTTCAGTTGCAGTTTATGTTCTTAGCTTTAAGAACCGTTCGTTTTGTACAAGATGCAAATGAGTTTTCTTCCACCCTAGGAAAATTTTTGTGACTCGCCATATTACGAGAATCATCTGTTTGGACTGAAGAAGTTCATCAAATCTAAAGAAATTTCTGTTTGGAAAATTAGTGAGTAAATATGGGTTGGTAAAATGTTTTAGGAATAATTAACAAGGAATTTGTTTCTCTATGTTAAGCGTGATGTTCCACATTTTTATAAGATGGATAGATTGTAATGGATAGATTTTAGAAGATAAATTAGAGCGTTAGACCTGAAAAAGCTGAATCGAATAACTAGTTTCTGTTTCGTCGTCATAAAATTCCATTTTCGCCAAGGAGTTTCTAGAAAATAAAAAAGTCACTGTTTTCAGGCATCTTACTTATTCACCAGGTTTGGCACCTTCAGATTACTTTTTCTTTCCAAAAGTGAAATTGCATCTCAAAGATCACCCTTTTAACATCGTGGAATTGATTCGGTGAACCGTAACTGGAGATTTAAACAATATTTCAAAGGTGAGTTCTACGAAGAAATCAAGCAGCCTTAAGAATGTGTCAAGCGTCGTATAAACTTATAAAAATTGTATTTTGAAGGCCTAGGAGTAAGAATGTTGTTTACTTCAACTTTCGAATTTATATGAACTTAGTCTTAAAACTCTTTAGATGGAGCTGCGTCTTTATTCCACACAAACACTACACATTATTTTTGTTTACTATGAATCATCTTCAAATTACTTTATTCAGAATATAATTTTATTGGGCCTTGTAAATTGGAAAGGAAAAGTGTCAAAGAATCTTAAAAACTGAATGACTTTTCAAAACTCTACTTCTCATACATCACTACGTTGGAAACAATCTGTATGGTAGAATGATGGATGGGCAATTTACTTTCCGAAGCTCCACATATTTCTCTCGAAAATGTTATTGAATGGGAAATACCTTTTGAAAAGTCTTGTAGGTAAAATATTCAATGCAAAGAATTTGCGGATTCGTAAGCATTTGTGTATTAAAGAGTATTATGAAATCAAGTTTGGATACAACCTTACTCTCCTGAGTGATTAAAAGGGATGCATTAGCAGGCCGACTTCCAGCTTCATTAAAATCAGAATTTAATTCGGAAAAGGAAGCTGAGTTATATTTTCTTAAATAACATATTAATTTTGCTTTAAAATGGCTATTTTATCCATATTGGCTGCATATGTCAATCTCGTCAGACCCTAGTTAGGTTATAGTATCGTTTGTTTGAGTATGGCAAAACACGCGACAGCTATGTGCCTAAAAGAAGGGATGTCTTCATGCAGGATTTTCTCAGAGAAACTGGGTCATATTCATATCCTTAAGAAGCAATACATACAGAATTAAAAATAATTTTCCTACGTTTGGAATTATGTCGTAATCAGGGTTGGAATGCAATTATACCTGTATTAACGCAGTGATCACAATTACACATGCATCCTGACGGATGTAACTAAATGAGACTGGAGGAGAATGAAATTGGTCATCTTCTGAACCTCATATAAGTTCTCATGTTACTCTTCAGGATTGAGCTTTTCGTAATTGATCTTTCTTTTATGACGGCTATAAAAGTCTCAGCAGGAGATCATGGTTGTATGCAATCCAAACATTTGTCTCCTTTTCATTCCACACCTACAGACTTCCCCGTTAAAATTTTCTCAGTCGTATTTTTGACAATTTCCTTGTTCTGAATAGAGGCATTCTATCTCACCTCTCATACGCAGTTCTTTTTATTTAAATTTATGCACAATGGCTTTCAAGAATAAAAATAGTAATGTTTCTCGTGCTTGCTTAATGGCAATTGCTTAAATTGGTGGCACCCTTATACTGTTGCAATTAATATATCAATTGAATTGTTAAAACTTCTGTAAACTGAAACTTGGTAAAACTTCTTCAATCGTAAAAAACTGTGTTAAACTGGCCGAATTGTTAAAACTTCTCCGTAATGTCTTCCTGATTAGTGAGAAATCAAAAAAATTTCGTAAGTAAATTTTGCATTGTTGTATTGCTACGAAATGCCCAGCCGTGGTAAGACACCTTCCCAACTAAGGGGGTTTAGGTTTGCTAGATTTGGAGCGAACTCGCGCATTTGGGTAAAATTGGTATTATGCCATAGACAGAGCGAGAACATTCTAGAAAGAATTCTTACCGGTTTTCCCCCAGTATGTTCCCGAAGGCAGGCCAAAAGCTATAAATACCCTGACTGTACGCTGAGTAACAGTTTTATCGTGGAGAGTATCTTAAGTGTGTTGAGTTCAGCTTATCAGCGATCGATCGAGTCGGGAGCTGCACTTTAGTGCTTTGCCGTGAAGCTGTCTTCACCGTTATAGCCTGCTGTCTTCACCGTTATAGCCAACTGAAGACTATGTATCTGATTGTTTCAGAATGTTTACCGTAGTTTCTTGACGACTGTAACGGATCTTTTGAACTGTCCTGGTAAATACTGACGAATAAATTGTGTTTTGATTCTTCATCAAGTGTTGTCATCAATCACTCCCAAATCCACGAACGCAACAACAATAGCGGCATCCTATCTCACCTCTCATACGCAATTCATTTTTCAAATTTATGTACAAGGGCTTTGAAGTGTAAACAAAGTAAGATTCCTAGCGCTTCGCAATTTCGCCGTATTGTTTTCGCCCAAAGTCAGATATTAAAAAATTTCTGAAGTAAAGCATTTCTGTAGTAACAGTACTGCGTATCATATAGTGCGTAGTATATTTTATTATTCTTTATTACTATTAATAATGTCTTACTGCATACCACTTATCAATTATACTCACAGAATTTATGTCGATATAGGAATATCCTGTTCGGTGATAGCCAAAAACATCGTGGAGAAAACAACGCAAGGCAAAAACGTCCTGATATCAAAAATCGTGGAAGAAAATATCGCAGTTCTAAAACATCCCAGTTCTAAAACTTTGTGGTACAAAATATCTTCGTCGAAAATAAAGCGGTTCAAAACATCAATTTTGTAAAATTCTTTATATATATATATATATATATATGTGTGTGTGTGTGTGTAATAATAAAATTCCATAGTCAAGAATACACTTAAAATTCTAACTGTATATTCTTTTCATTTTTAATGGCGACGGTCTCTTATTTGAAAGTACGTGGAATTAAGTCCACAGCCCCGTAGTCAAGTTGTTTTTCCCGCCTTTTCTACACGTACAGTTATAGAATGTTCTGGAAATATTTAAAGCGAACTGGATTGGCTGACGAGGCTGACGTCCTTTCTTGGAAGCTCCACCTTTCCAGAGGCTATAAAAGGACTCGCAAAGGAATATCGGGGCTTTTCTTAAATATCACGATGCAGTAAATTTCATACAAAAAGTTATTAGTAATTCTTTTTATTTACTCCGGATATCTGATTTTGTAACTGCTATTTCTCCTGAATAATAATAAATGGATCCTGTTTTTTTAAACTTATCGTCTGATAATTTTAAGCTGCGACTACATTTATGATTCTTCTCCAATCTATTTATTCCGGACAAAAGCTGGTACATCACATATATATATATATATATATACATATATTGTAATTTAGGAATAAAACTAATTGTAATGCTAAAACAAAATTCATATTTAAGGAGATAAAATTTAATTTAATAAATAAATATGAATCAAATTAAATAAATTTTATATATTTCATTGAATATATAAATAAATATGAATCAAATTAAATAAATTTTATATATTTCATTGAATATATAAATAAATATGAATCAAATGAAATAAATTTTATATATTTCATTGAATATATAAATAAATATGAATCAAATGAAATAAATTTTATAAATTTTATATATTCATATAATATATATAGGGATAAAAAACACTCATATTTAAAAAAATGTTACACTCCTTAAAAAAATGCTTGATTCTTGTACAGCAAAAATTGAACGAGATATTTAATTTCAAAATTTGCCATCTCTGATGTCATTTCCTATTTGCATTGAGGATAAGCTTAAAAGTGATTGAATTATATTGTTATAATATTCTGGATGTCTTTAGTTAATCTCAATGCAATAGTTGTAGAATTATCAACAATTTAAAACTTTGTGGTGCCGTTAAGCATGAGGAGACCGCCATTTGTTTATATTTGAAACTGTTTGTAGAATAGTGAATTAAGTCAGTTGGTGCACTGTTATAATTGTGTCTTTTTGCCCAGTGACACCAAAAGGTTACTTTCGGCTCTGTGCATTGAAAATTTTGACAGTGTGCCCTCTGGCCGAATTGTTTATTTTCGCGTAGAAACTCTGATTTTAATTGTAAAAGTTATTTTTTAACTATATTTGGTGTTTCACATTTTTCTGTACTTCAAAATTTTTAATGAAGATTGAACTTTAATGCATTTTTTGCCTTGCCGCAAGCGAGAACTGAATTGATTAAATTAGAATCATATCTCTAATGAAATTCGAGTGAAAAGTTTAAATGAAGTGCAGTAAAACATGCGTATAATTTAATAGACCGCACAAGCAAGTCATGTTGTGCCTACATCAGATATTTTGTTTTAAGTCTAAAGTAAAAGAGTAGGTGTCTTAGTTTGCTTTGAGTCGCTGTAAAAAGCTGTGCTATTTGATTAGACATCTAAAGTCTTAATTGTAGTGAAGATTGACCAGATGTTTAGCTCTGAATTTTAAAACCCTGCTTTTGTTAACAGTTGAAAGTTCGCTAAAGGGAAAAGTTGCCTTCTCTTTGTACAACCTTTAAAACGACAAATTAGAACATGTCTGGTAACTGCAACTATTTTATACCAATTAATAACTTAATTTTAGCATGTTTAAGCTTTCCTTTCGTGCCAAACAGAAAAGAAATTTTTCATTGTTAAGATATAACAATATCTCTTATTTCCGCACCTTTAAAATAACGTGATGTATTTACTTTAATACTCAAGCGAAAGACTGAATTAATCCGTTAATTCGAAATGGGTTATGAAGCCTGCAATCTCGTGAGATAAATCGAAGTCATTCGCATCGAGAAAGGGGAACGAAGAGCATACTTCAAGAAAAGCGTGACATTTTTCATTTCAGCAGAAATGCTTGCAGGTTAGTAATTATCGGATAAAAGATTCATGCTTTTCAGATTTGGGTTAAAGTCAGAATAATGACGTTTTAACTACGTAATATTATCGTTAGAATTTAGTTACGCTGATATGCTCTGGAATAATCGCATGCTGTGCTCAATATTCCCTAATGCAGCAGTCATGAAATATATATTTGGTAATTGGTAAATGGAAGAAATTTGCTGTTTCCAAACTATTACATGAAAAGTCAAATAATGTGTTAATAATTTTGATTATTTTGTAATAATGGAATACGTTTGGTTTATATTGTTTATGGCCTGCAATGCTGCTACGACTCGAAAAATGAAATAAATTATAATTAGATAAAAAATTAGATAAATAAATTACTATATTGATAAATAATTAGATAAAAGTGTTTAAAACATTCCTTCGTTTCGAAATGCAGTTGTTGGCTTAAGAAATAAGACATCATTAAAAGGATTCGTAGGAGGTTTGCTAATAATAATAATAATAAAATTTCAGAAAATTAGCAATATTTAATAGTAAATTTTATCAAATTGTGTTCCTGTTGCATTTTTTTCCGCATTATGAACTACAATAGAAGTCTATGACTCATTATGGTAATGTGGAAAAAAAGAGAAGAATTATTGTAATTCGGAAAAAAAAAAAGAAATTAAGTTTTATTTATTATTATATTAAATTATTATTATATGCAATTATTATTATTATTATTTATGTTACCACATTGCGACGTGTACTGCAAAATTATAAAATGGCATTCTTAACGTTTCACCTCTACACCATTAAGAAAAATGCGAATCAAAGTGAAGAATTTCCGAACAACAGCTTATATTTACATAAGTTTCAAAATATAATCTATTTTTACGATTCCGATTTTAGATTGCTGTAAAATGCTGAGCAACAGATTGGTAATGCACTACTGGCGATTAAATATTGTAGACCAACAAATTAAATTTTAGGTATTGCAAGGGGTTTATAGTAAACTTTTTTAAATGTTGCATCTTTGAAGGACTGACTATAGACTTTTCTTGCGGGTAGTCTTTCACGTGGACAATTCCAAAATCTTTTTTTTTTTTTTTTAATTTGCATAAGAAGTAATCCAATGAATTGTTTTATTTTTTCAGAATAAAAATGCCTCTGTCATTGCACAGGATCATTATTATTACTTAAGCCCCGTTCACAAGAGCAGATTCGACCGGTAGCGAAAACCGGTTCTTCCAACGTGTCCCGTTCACATGGGACAAGCATTAACTGCCTCGCCGAATTGGAGGTAGAACTTGGTTGAATGTTCCTTACCTCTCGGGAGCAGGGCAAATGGGGAGATTTCCCGTACCATACTGCGCGATTCACTTAATTTTAGTTACTGCTCGCTGGACTGTCAGCGAAATAATCGCGCTGATAAATGTCTGGGGATGTGATAGCATCCCCCAAAAATTAGATAGAACTGTACAAGATACGGAAATTATAGACAAATACAGACAAGGTTATCTGATGCTAGGTATTCTAGAAATATCGTTCAAATTAAAGCTAAAGTCAAGACAAGTGCATACAGGCTTCAACGCGAAAAGGGACTCAGTATCTTTTGAATGATTTTTTTTATAAAAATTTAAGCATTTTCATCTACTTTTTATGAATATTATTAAATAGTTTTGTGAGACAAAATAATTTTAAGCTGAAAAAGCGTTTTTGCTAGTATTTTTTAATTTAAATTTTTGAAGAAAAATTTTACAATTAAAATGTCTTTCTTCTCCTACAATTTTCAATGTCTCCCCCAGTATTTTATTCTATTTATTAGAGTGTTCTTAATAACTTCCAAGGAATGATTTTGCAATTAATGAATTAGTTTCTGAGGGGGGAAAATACACTTTTATCTAAAATCTTTAAAACAAATACGATCTCAGTCACATTTTCATTTCAAATAATTTTTTCCTTTCAGTATTTTGCAAAACCCATCCTTGTTTCTATAAAGTATATAATTTTATATAAGCAGTAAAAATAATAAAAAATTTAGTCCATACCTGTATATGTTTTAGGACTTTAAGTAAAAGGATTTATTGAAAAAAGTGCAAAAGTTTCTCAGTTTGCATTTGCAGTTTAAAGAATACAAACTGTCTAAATAGATATTTAATCATTTCAAATCTTTAAAATTTTATTACTGAATTTCGATACACACATATGTATATAAATCAAACCTAGTGCTATTTATTCAATTGGTAAATATAAACATAAATTACAAACCTTTTTTTAAAACCTTATGTGGCCAGAAAAATTGCAAAAACTCATAAAACGCAAGCAGAATTCTTATTTACCTGTTTTTGTTTTGTAAAACACGTTCAAAACAACTTTAATACATTAATTAATTATAATATTGTTGCGTGCGTACGGGTTTGTAATAGATTGATAATAGTTCGTAAATGATTGTCATTTCACTCAAATCCGACGATAGCTTAATTAAATTTATTTTATCATCATAAACACTTCAAAGTTCTGGAATTTTCCACAGAAATACTCGTACAAGTGTTTAGAATATCACTAAGTATAATCAGTAGTTATGCTTCAATCTAATAAGAACGTTAAACACAACGGAATGCAAAACGCATCTTAAGAGAAAGTTAACTCAGAAATATCTCCAATCTCACGCTGAACTAACAACTGGTAATAATAACAACTTATATAGCATAAATAATGTCATAAAAATAGTGTGGTATAATGAGATTATTACTTTGAAACCGATGTTTCGAATTGATGCCCAAGAAGAACCAATATTTCCCATTCTGCTTTATTGCATATCTTTCAAATAAGTAAAAAAAAAAGTCATCCGATTAATTTCCTTTATCATTTTTTTTTAAATGCGAAAGTTTGTTTTATAAGCTGTGAAAATGTCGGAAGTTTGTAACCGATATATTTTTAGATATGAAATTTTAAAATTAATGGGCGTCAAAAAGTCTAAAAATATGAACGATTTTCAAAAATTCTCCCAAAATATTTTTTTTTTTTTAAATCACGCTAAAAATTTCATTTAATTTTTTTTCTTCCACAGTGTGTTATGGTGCAAACTATAATACTCTGAGATTCTCAGTTTATTTGTTAATATTTGCAAAAGTCGTTTCAACTTTAAATTTGAAAAAAATCTAATCCTCTAAAAATCAAAAGCATGACACCACATTCACAAGCAGTGTATGTACAAAGTTTGAGTTCTATATTTTATCGGGAAGCAGTTTAAAAATCCATTACCATCTTTTAACCATAGCGACAAGCACCAAGAGTGAACTAAATAACAGCTTATAAAATAATAATAATAATTAAAAAGCATATATTTTTCAGGAACCATTACGAAAGTTCAGGTACCAGTTGCAAAAGTACAGATTACAAAATTAATAACAGTAAACCACGTTAAAAATGTGCAAACAGTATTAGAAATCTGCCAATTCGGAGACGTGATTGTTCACAGAGGCTTTAGGTGTAAAGGGGAAGGAAGACGGTGGTCTTCTGAACGGGTCCTAAAGACGAAACTCTTTCATGTCTCCTTTTTCTCCCCTTGCTAACGGCAGCTGTGCGAAGGAGCGTTGCATGTGAACGGGGCTTTAGAATAAAATTCTGACATGTCTGATCTGTTAGATCCTTTACATAAGTAAAGTCGTCTCTCGCAGACTGAGGCGTGTCAGGATAGCGTTGAGATTCTGCATGCCGTTCAGTATGACCCTCAGCAAACCTTCGATTCCATATTCGTATGACAGTGGTTGGATGTCGATCAGTGCGACGGGCGATATCACGGAACTCACGATAGGCAACGATCCTGCTTCTATCGAATTCCGGCACCTGCTGGTAAGCATTTCTTCTTATTCGAGGCATAACACGATATTCTGAGCAAACCCCGACCTTATGAAGCGCTTTCCGAATGAGAAATTTACTACACAACTTTTCTTTTGTGTAGTGCTTCAGATGCCGTTTCTCTCTCCCGCGTCGTCTAAATACGCTGAAATGCTAATCATTTGCATATCTCAACTTCTTCATGTGATTTTGACATTTGTCAGATTATTCCTTCCTGGTATTGCAATTTTAATGGGTAACTGTGTAGTATTCGGTTCGAAGCGATTTAGACTGAATACAAGAAACAGTTTACAAATATTTTTATTTGTTTATTTATTTTAATTTTCAATTCGCGACAGAATTCTAGAATTCAATAACAGATCTAGAATTTTGACAACAAATGTTTACAATAGTTTTCTATTGTAAACGTTTGTTGTCAAAAATAAAAGTTTAAAATGCTATGAATGTCATTTCTAGTTTGAATATTTAAAAGAAAGGAACATAGAAATGTGGATGAGGACAGAAGAACGATAAAAGAGGCTTCATGATTTTATTAAGTAAAAACATACTTTATACAATGGCTTGAGAGCAGCCAAAAGAAGAATGTAGTATTATTTCAGTCTGAAAATTTAAAAGAGCATTTTAAAGATCATTATTTCGAAATTTGTTGGGACTTATCTCACAAGTCACTTGGTTTGACAGTAATCTCAGATCAAGTCCACGAATTTTATCCTGGCGAGGAGACCAGACCTGAGACTAATGTTGGCATGGGCCTTAGAACATCATGAGCGACAACTTTACTTAGTTCCTTTTCAATTTTCACGGAGAATTCCCTGGAGAATGGGCGAGTCTCTCACTCCTGTTTCCCTATCACGAAGCCTGTCGAGGAAGGTATTCCATGCCACAAAGACACAATACATTTACAGCCATCCAAGCCAACTCCGAGATTCGAAACCGGGGCCAGCCATACGGTAGCCAGCAACAGTAAGCACTATACTGAGCAGGTGGGTATTCCTTTAAAAAGCTTAATTGAACTCTGTTATTGTTAAAACAGTTATTTATTAATGATTTTCTAAAATCTGCGTTGAAGGAAGGTGATGACGCTACGATAGATATTCCATCCCAGACTCGGTTCCGGGGTTAAGCGATAAGTAGTACTTAAATTGGACGAAGCCTGAATAGCAAAGCGAAGTTCTAATTAAAACAGCAAGGACAGTCACGATGGGTCAATGCAACAGTGGATCATTTGACTGAATAAACTTTGATCAGATTTAATGACATCAAAATTCGGGGATACATTTGCTATATTGTATGAAAGAATATGAGCAGGGATCTGATGAACGAAATATAACACATCATTTTCATGGAAGGGGATTAAAAATGTATAAAGCATTTTTCTCCCTCCTTCCAGCATGCCTTCGTGGTGAAACGGTAGCACAATCGGCGCGTATTCAAGAGGTCCAGGTTCGAATCTCGGCGAGGACATTGCACACTTTTGACATCTCCTGCTTCTAAAATCACCAAATAAAAGTACAATGGCGCTCTAACTAAAAGGTGGTTGACAATAATTCGTCACCCTCCAGGATCTGAAGACTGGGTTTCCTAATCCCCAATCACCCTTTAAAAGAGGGAGTATATAAGGTATTTTGTTCCTTCTTCTAGTATGCATTCGTGGTGTAAAGATAGAACACTCATCACGTATTTCGGGAGGTCCAAGTTTTTGAGTCCCAATAAGGACACTGCTCATTTCTCCCGTCTCCTTCTTAAAAAACAACGTAAGACTCGACAAACTTAGGTAAATTTTACAATTATTTTAATTAATTACCGTTTCAAACAGTACGCTAGGTAGTAAAATAATTCATTAACATAGAAATGTAATAGGTGCAACGTCAATAAATTTGTAATAGAAACTTCGAAGATTTTCTTTGAAGGTCAATTCAAACATTCTTCGAATCGGCAGCGGGAATAAAAATGATGAAAAAAAAAAAAAATATAAATAAAAATAATATCTGGGAACATGAGATATAACTCGAGAATTTTCTAGCTAATTGACCCCTAGTGCCATCTGTTGGCCGAAAAATAACACTTTGACGAAAACGAACGTAACAACTAATGTAATAAAAAGGAACACAACGATAAATAACAAATTCTTGACAACTTAAGGAGAATTTCAGAACTGGTATCATTGAATAGAATAGAATACCAGCTAACCAGAATCCAAATTTTATGATTATGAATTGCCTCTAAGAAATCTTATTCTCTAACAGAAGAAGTTTTATGAATAGTTTGGGCTACAGAGAACCGGAAAGTGGGATTTTTTTTTAAACCAAAAAATTAAGAGAGTTATGAGTTTCTTACTTTTCTCTTTTTTCCCAAAATAAGGCCTACGTTGTGTAATGCGAAATTTCAAAACTCTCCTTCTAGCAATGTATAATATTAAACCATACTGGCAAGGAATAAAGTAGGTACAACAGGAATTCATATTTGAAATGAAGTCTTTGAATACCTTCTTCCAAACTGATTAGCAATAGAAAAAAAAAAAAAAAAAAAAAAAAAGGCACTACATTTAAACTTATTCAAAACAGTGTAATTTTATAACTCAAAAATGGAGAAAGTGGAATAGCTAACTGAATTCTTAAGATATATTTTTTAACTGCTTGTTCAATAATATGAAATGAGGAATTTTAAAATTTTTAACCTCTGTTATTAAAAAAGTCTTGATAAACGGGTGATTTGGAGAAGCAAATTTTAAACACATGCTGTCGGTGTGAGACTTGAATGCTACAGAATAAAACGTGAGAAAAGGAATCTTATTCTTACGCTAATATTGTTGCTTACGTACGGGTTCGTAATAAATTCAATGCACAATTCTGATAAAAGGTTAATAAAATTTATTCGTATCACAAATATCACAGAACACTGAAATTTTCTTTAGAGATATTCGTACGAGTGTTCACAATCTCACCGCGAATTCGCAACAATAACAACAGCAACTAAAACAACTGAGCTGAAATGTTCTCTCTCTGGCTTTTAGAGCTTTTACAATCGGTCGCGGGAGATAGTTCTAGCATTTTCTGCTTCTCGAGATTTCTGGAAAGCCATACGAGGTGGAAAGGTGGAATTACAGTTACAGCTAACATAGTAGTCAATTACATTTATTCAATTTCAATACAAATTACCGACATATCCACTTCTTGAATGTTAAATGCACGTGCTCCTATATTTTTACTTTTCCGGCGTAGCTTTCTTTTAAAATTTGCCCGCGCTGCATTGCACGGGAAATGCACCTATTTTAATTATATTTCTACTAAAATTAGCTATCTAAATACAGAATTCGTAAGAATATTATTTTTAAATTAAATCATAAAACTCATGAAAAAAATTCCCTTTGTCATATAATACCGTTTTTTAATCCTTTATGCATGCATTTTAAGAATTTAAAATTACAGGCAATATTATCTGATTCGAAGAGATGTTTTATTTCATTATCTATTATTATGATTTTTTATTCCAGATGTAGGTTTAAGTATTTTTTTACTTAAATATTATTTCCAACCATTAATTTACATTAACAGTATATAACTCTGGACTGTGTTTATTTCCGTATACAAAACATCAACATTAAAAGTCTATTTACTTAAGATTACATAAAAAGAAGTTCTTATGAGCGTAGTCAACAAATTTAACACACACACCAAAAAAAAGTTAGTATTATTTTTTAATTTGAGAAATTTTAAACATTTAAATTTAATTCTTGATATTTCACAATGCGCTTTAGAATTTCATGCACTTGTTGCATGACGCAACATTTAACCATATGCCTTATACTGGTTATATCCGGAGAAAATAAAAACTAGAGTGCTGGTGTCTGAACTGGAGCAGCCGATATGGAAGCCGGAAACAAATTACTAGTACTAATTCTCAAACAACAAAAATCAGCGTTATACTTTCAAAATTTTCACAGGACTAGTTTCGATGGTTTTACCGAACCACCATCCTCAGCTGCAAAACCGCAAATGAACGAGATAGGATATAATGATTAGATAAGATAAGAAAGCCTGGACAAGACTAAGTAAGTGGCGCCATCTGTTGATGAAACCAGAACTAAAACAATAATTTCTTTAAAAGCCGAAGGCAAAGTTGGATTGGAATTAGGATCGTTAACTAGAACAGGAAGATTTTTTGAATGTGAATGTGAAAAATTTATTGAATTAGTATTTGTTCGGCGTGTTATTGTGTCTAAATTACTAGTAATCAATGGTTAATCTCAACCTTTTTAACCTTAATCAATGGTTAATGGTTAATGTCTTAATGGTTTTAAACACGGGACTGATGATGAATAATACAGTATTAGAGAAAATATGAATATTTCAGACAAAATTACCTTTTAAGTTAGGTTTAACATAAAAATATATTTTAATTTAAATTGTTGCAGATAAATAGCTTTATTAATTTGTACCATAAGAAAAAAAAAATGAACAAAATTAGGTAAGGTGTTTACAAAATTCTAGAAAATGAGTTCTAGTTCAGTCCTAGTACTTATAAGGCAACACAAGAGACAAGTATTGACATGCTATTCCTTCATTCAGTCCGATTTAGTTGATTGACTGATATGGGCCTATTTTTGTAGCACTGTTTTTGCAATTACGGAAGCAATCATTTTCTTTCTGTGGGAAGATGGTATGGAAACTTTAAACACTGTTGCCCCCAACGATTGCTCACGATTATTGCAGACGCATCTCTTTTCACATTTGAAAAAAAAAAAAAAATATTTTCGAAGTGTCCGATTTGAGAGTTTACCTACACTATAAATTGATGAATTTGAGGAGACATCGAAAAGGTTTTTTTGAGGAGAGCTTAAAAAAAAATAAGTGTTTCGTTGGAGTAAGTGCTACTTCGGAAATGTCTCTCGTAAATTTGCACGAAAATGATTCGTTTCTGTTTGCATACATATTATCATGAGCTCTCAGCTATACATTTTATTTTAAAGCTTGTTAATTTGCATATTTTCATTTATCACAGAATCATCAAAATGTCCATCTATCACGAAAAAATTTGTATCATGTTAAAATTATCTATGATAAAGTCTTAGGTGTAAAAGCGTATCCTAATATGCCATTTTTTTAGAATTATTTCGCAACTTTTTAAAGAATTCACAGGACACCCTGTATTAGCAATTAATATTTGCCCAGGCATGCTGAAAGCGATGCAGGAATGCAAAGCTTAAAAATAGCACTTAGAAAAACAATACGCCCAACGTGGGGCTCGAACCCACGACCCCGAGATTAAGAGTCTCGTGCTCTACCGACTGAGCTAGCCGGGCGATACGATATTTTAAAAATAAATCTCTTTTATTAAGTTTTCTTATCATGGCTTGACTTTGGTTGAAGTATTTTGCGAAAATAAACAGCTGTAGGAAACATTTTAGATAACACTTTATAAAGTAAAATTCAGTATCATGCAAATACTGAATGTTTTTTAAAAGTTCGGTTTTTTACTAGAAAAATGCAGTTAAAAAAATACCCTTTTTAATAAAAATTATCAAAAAATATTATCAAATTCTAAAAACAGATTTTTTTTCAGCGTACTAATATCAGGATTTTACTGAATTTTACATCCTTAGTACATATATGTTGGAGATTATATTACCTTTAATAATTTTTTCCCTTCTGAAAATCACATTTACTTTATTTTTTGCCTATCTAATGGTTATAAACACATTTCAAAGTGTTGTTTATTGATTAAAATTCGTTCAAAATCAATATAACGTTTCGAAGTTGTGAATAGTAAAATATAGTGTTATTTTTACGTGATGATAATATCGAAATAAATTGAAAAGAAATATGTTACAAGGAACTGATCTTAAATTATAAAAGAACAAAGAATCATCGGATGGAGGTACATTTCTCTTTCTCTCCTTTTCATCTCTTTTTCTTGCAGTTTTGGAGTTTAATCCAGCTAGCGTCTTGTATATTGCGAAGTTCCAAACTATCAAAATGATGGATGAGATGTCTAAAGCTTCCATAGCTTCCATGAATAGACTGCTGTTTGAAACAGCATTGTTAGCATTCTATTTAAAGACACGTGAGCAGGAAAGATAACAATGCATATATCCAGAATGCTTTCTATCGATCTTCTGAACAGTTTATATTCAGCATTTATAACTATAAATAAACCTGTTTAAGAAGTTCTTGCTTAAGAAATTTGTTTCCGAAGTCGAAAATATTTTCTTATTTCGCAATGTAAATTTTCACTCATAAAACGCTGACGAAGTTCGCTTTAATTCAATTAAGGAAGCATTTTGTTTTTGGAAAATCCTCTAGATACAGTAATAAAATTCATTCCACTTTAACATATTTTGAAGCATGATAAACATTAATAAACTTACTTGTCTTTTCTTTAAAGAGTCGGATTTCACAAAAATAGGTACTTACTTTTGAGATATTTGGAATTTAATTGAACAGTGTTCACCAGTTGTAAAATTGAAACTATCAACCATATATAGATTTTTAGTCCAAAGGGCTTTGTCCCTTTCGTTTAGCGATTTTGCGTCGAATCACTTTTCAAACTGTTGCCACCAAATATTATCGCCCCGTGTTATATTTGAAAAAAAAACTAAATAATGAAGAATCTGCATAGATGTATGTATGTTTCTCGTAATGTGATAAATCAATGCCATCCAATTTTGAATGACGTAATCCTACTGCGAATATGGGCATCTGGAAACCTCAAATTTGGAATTTGTTTTATTATCGATTTCATATTTTGTAAAACTTTAACGAATTTTTGGTTAACAAACTCAAGGATTTGAAAGCGCTTAATGGCAACGTTGTACAGAAAAAACATTTTTATCTCCAGCGCGTATGAGCGTACTGTGTATCGGAAATTCTAAAGATATGCTCAATTTAAAATTATTTTGCTGTTAAACTGAATTTTATGGTTTAAGTTTGAGGAGCGTGATATTTAATAAATAAAAGTAACACACAAAATGGTAAAAAAAAAAAAAAAAAAAAAAAAAAAAAAAAAAAAAAAAAAAAAAAGCGCGCATTTGGACGTAATTTAAAATCTGAAACCTTTCAGATTTTTTTTCCCCAAAAGGATTATTAATCTCGAAACGCCATTTAGCATCAAATCACTAGAAATGCGTTGTTTTACTTTTCATTCCGAGTATGTTGCCATTCAGCGAAAGGTAAGATATTTTTATCTCTCAAACTGAATCTCTCTGTTGTATATTTAAAAACAAAGCTGCTGGAAAGCAATAGATGCAGTTTTTAAGAATATTCTTTTTTTACTTTTCAATCGGATTGATCTAAATAATGAAAATGCGTTTAATTCAGATCTATCTAATTAAATTTTCAATATTTTCACAGAATGGTGTTATATATATCTTTTTATTACAGATTTTATATTTTTTAAAATTTTAATGAACTTTTGATTAACAAACTCAACGATTTGAAGGTGAGTAGTAGCAACTTTGTATGGAACGAAACATTTTTATCTCCCGTGTGTCAGACTGTGTATCGGAAATTCTAAAGATATGCTCAATTTAAAATTATTCTGCGATATTGTTCTTGAACTGAATTTTATGTTTTAAACGCGACGAACATGATATTTAATAAATAAAGGTAACACACAAGACGTTAAAGTGTGTGTTTGTGTTTTTTGTAAATTTTTTATGATATGTTGAAAGATATGTTGTTTAAAAATTTTGTGATTTTGCTGTTAAATTGAATTTAATGTGGCGTAGTGCGAAAAACGTGTTATCTCTACATATAATAAAAGAAAGAGTCTGTCTGTGTGGTGTGTCTTTCGTTCGCGCTGCGCGTAAGCTAATAGACCCACGGCTACGAAATCTGGTACATAGGTGTATCTAGACAAGAGCCAGGGCACCTCGAAGCGATTTTTTCAAAATTCGAATTAGATTTTTTTTTAATTTTATCTTTCCGATTTTATCGCATCATTTTGAGTAGTTTCATTCTTTTAGAAATGTTTTAGCAACAGTTTATTATTCAATTGTATACTGGACTACTGACTGTTGAAAATCAGCACTGTTGCCAGTTGGAAAAATGAGGGTGATAATTCTGTGCAGTTTTTAAATTTAATGTTTCTTTTGGATACTGGACGTTTGTTGAGAGAAGCCAACGGGAAGTTGGTTAATTTATTTATTAGGATAATTAATGTTTGTATTAAAGGATATTGTTTGTTTCGTTGTAATTTTGTTATATGCAATACTTTTTTTTTTTTTTTGATGAATTTGTTCTGCAGAGTAAAATTCTGCGCAGTTTTTAAATTTAACGTTTGGTGGTCCCTTCAGGCATTACTCTCCAACAGGAATTCTAAACATGTGCTGCTCTGCACCTTCTAAAATATTTGCGATTTGGCATTTGAGTTGTATATGGCGTAAACACAAACAAAATGATACTTATTACTAAAGATACCCTCCCCCCCAAAAAAAAATAGTATTATCAGGAATGAGTGCAACAGCAGATTTGGTACTAATATTTTTAGTACAACAAACTAAGTGATTTAAAGCAATAAACGCAGATTTATTCCGATTATTACTAATAACTAACTAGAGGCGTGAAGTTACGCTAGCTCTGTTTTCATTAAAATCGTCTATGGTGTGTGTGTCTGTGTGTAATTCATGTAAATTCACGGTTTCATAAGGTCTTAATTAAATACTGCCTCTTAACCTTCAAAACAAGAGGAAGGTCACTATCTATTTAAAATTTCGGTTAATCTTTGGATTATGGTAACTTGGCGATGTTTTGGCGACCAACCTTGCTACAGCAACCTGCTAGTTTTTGTTTGGACGCCATTTTGTTTTCACGAAGTAAAGGGCATTTTTTTTTTATTTTTTATTTTTTTTACTCAACATTTCCAACATTTTTTTCCAACAATCTGCTAGCCGAATTACGCTTATGCTAGAACTTTTATGGAACAAAAGTGTTTAATCATGACGAAGTTTAGGTGCGAAATTGGGACAAAATGCAGAATCGCCCACTGCTTGCCGCATTTTTACGAATTGCACATACACAGTATCATCCATGTACACGTCGACCTAGTTTTACCTAAAAAAACATCCCAGAATTGCACAAAAATGGCATTGCGCACACTCTTGACTATATCCATGTACACTGCTAAAGTCCTAGCTAGTAACCTTTATCGCCTTACCAAAATGTCGCCAAACTACCTGTTACCATATTCCAAAGATTAGCAAAAATTTCAAATAGTCAGAACGTTTATATTAGAATATTGTGCCCATGAGACCTACCTTGCGTACACGACACCCAACTTTGTCGCCGCTGTTGCGTTCCAGCTAGCAATGATAGTTATGCATGTTAAGCAAAGAATTTATACATAAATAATTTTTCCCAAAAAATTATTAATATTTCTATACAGTTCCAGCTTTGAAATCATCTCAGATAAACGCAGCCGTTGGACCGTTCTCGCTATCAGTTCTTACTAAAGCCGTCAGATGGCGCCATGTTCATTTACTGTTTAGAATAGTGTAGAACCTAAAACATATCTTGAGCTATCTGAGTTCTTCCGGAATACTTCGAAAACAGTGAAGAAATCGGTAAACTTGATGGCGATTTTCCAAAAGAAAAAAAGATAACGTATAATAAATGCACGTATGAATTCTTATTAGAACTGATATATGACGTTTTGTTAGTTCTCCGTTGTTCTGTAGTTTTATTCGAGCTTGATAAAATTTTGTGTATTTCACCTTCAATCCAAATAAGAGTAAAATCACTGTCTGCTTGAGATTTCGAGAAAACTATTCCGATTTCTCTAAATGATCTCTCGGTGAAAACAGGATAACGCCGGATGCTTCAGACAGAATATAATGCAAAAGTTCATGAAATGGATAAACAGGCAACCAAAAATGCTGAGAAAGATATCTGGATTTAGAAGCTAGCTATTTTACTCATTATGGTGATGCTGCAAATGTTCAGAATTATTCATTGTATAAAATTAAATTAAATGCATTTCAAATTATATCAGTTACAAAAGTAATTGAAAACTCAGATAGATATTTAAATTATTAAAATGCGCATTCATTTCTTTCAAATCACTAAGTTTGTTAAACAGTAAAAAATATAACTGTGGAAAGAAGCTGTATAGACATGCTAAAAATAAAAAATAGAGACCTCATGTTTCGCGTAATATTTCTTAGTACTTGCTATGCTGCGTGGATTAAAGTAACATAAAAAAGTCTATGGCGTCCGATGAGCCAACCAAAGTGTTCAAATTTAAAAAAGTTCAATTACTTGAAGACGCCACCGGAGAGCTCTTTTGTGACGAGGCAAAGTATTTCACGTCCATGAAATAATTTACCAGACTCAATTTCTATCCTCCAAGGCCAACGCGAAACTCTCATATCGCACTTCTGTTTCGACACATAGACGTCGTCACGAGCAAACCTCCTCTAAAACACCGAAAGCCCGGGGACAGCGAGCCATAAATCAACAACCGTTTCGCGGCCTGCACAAGCGGTGACCTGGACGTGACAGGAACATACACCTCCTCCACCCCTATCTGGGGAAAACAGACAAGTTACATAACTCGCTCCACAAGCAAGGAATATGTATTGTAAAGAAGAAAAACTTCACAGCAGCAGGAGTGGCTCCCTTCGAACGAAAAGGGAAACAGCTGCGCATGCGTGAAATATCTGTTGCCAAAAAGCGCCAAAGCTCGAAGCTGATGTCGAAGTTCGAACAGGTTCGACGGTCACGTTTATCAAGAGTTTAAAGCTGTGTGACTCCATTTTTTCCCCTCCATATTGACGGATATAAAATCAGACATCAAACTGCGATATAGATATTGGAAGTTCACCAACCAGTGAAAGTGAAACTTCACCTAATTTTCTTATTTATCTTAACCCCTGTTCCTCATTTTCCTGTACACGTGACGGAGGTAAAAAATCTCGGCCCAGTTCGGTACATCACAGAAGGGGGCAGGGAATTCTCGCCATATCGCACTTCTGTTTCGACCTATAGCCTTCGTCACGAGCAAGCCTCCTCTAAAACACCGAAAGCCCAGGGACAGCGAGCCATAAATCAACAACTGTTCCGCAGCCTGCACAAGTGGTGACTCGGACGTGACAGGAACATACACCTCCTCCATCCCTATCTGGGGAAAACAGACAAGCTACATCACTCGCTCCACAAGTGTTCACCTGGCCCAGCTAGTCACGCCCAACAAACGGAGTTGAACAGCTTACTCACCAACGCAACACTATACCCCATCAATGCAATGGGATGAAAAACAAATCACGACATCAAAACGTCGTAGTTTCTCATTAGCGTAATAGATACTGAGTAAGGATATATAGCGTCCGTTGAACCAACCAATGGTCACAAATTTGAAAGAATTGAATGACTTGAATTCATAACCGAAGAGCTCTTTTGTTACCGGGTAAAGTTCCGTCATATTTCTGGGCATTGCACTTCAAGCACCATGCTTCCGATTCAACCCATAGTTGTCGTCACGAGTAAGCCTCCTCTAAAACACCTAAACCGCAGGAACAGCAAACCATAAAACAACAACCTCTCTGCGGTTGCCGCAAGTCCAATAATTTTGAGAAACTCATTAAATATTTCGGTACTATTCGGTTTCGAGGACCGTAAAAAAATTGCAGCGAAAATGTACGCGCAAAAGCGCCAAATCTAGCTAACGCGCCCATTTAACAGCGCGCCAAATCTAGCGTACGGCTGATTTCAGATTGCGTAAGTTTATATAGTTCTATATTTCTTAAAACGCCATTGAAATACTAGTTTAATTTTTAAATCCTTTTTTTGATTTTAAATCCTTTTTTTGACATCCTATGGATTTAACAATTTGAAAATTTGAAAATGTTATCATGGGAACTGCCCATGATGAAAAGTCGGCAATAGAATTTTGGGTAAAGTGGAAAATCATCCACTGCTTGACGCATTTTTAAGAATTGCACATACTCCGTATCCATGTGCACATCAACCTATTTTCACGTAAAAAAAAAAAAAAAAAAAAAAAAAAAAAAAAATCCTAGAATTGAACAAAAATGGCACTGCGCACACCCTTGACTTTATCTATGTACACATCGACCTATTTTCACTTAAAACGTAAAAGAAAATTGACAAAAATTCAATTGTTTTTACCCTTGTAAAAAGCGGCAAAGAAATAAGTGAGCGATTCTGCACTTTACCGAGAATATTTTCAAAGAAAATGCATCATTAATTATAGAAAATTACGTTTGAACAACCAACGAGATGAAATTATGCTTTAGCGATAAGTCGGTATCGAAATAGCGATGCAGGCATCCATTCAGTTATGTTTAGCAATTTTTATATAAATTATAATAATGATCTGAAATAGTTATTTACCCTTATGCTTCTATTCAGTCATGTTTAGCCTTTTTCATATAAATTATAATAATAAAAAAAAAAGTATTATATGAAATTAACCTTTCATCTAAATTAAAACATCAATCTTAAAAAGTTATTTACTCAAAATCGTAAAAACAACCTTGTATTTAGCGTAAGTATATTGAAACACTCAATCGATTTCGAGGGCAGCTAAAGGTCCCTCCTCATCAGGAGAAAGAAATACATAGGAAGAAGAAAAATAAAGGAGTCTCAGAAACACGTGGTCCTTATTAGCACTGCACGTGGTTATAACCGGATTTTAATCAGTTACACTGGCCGCCTACTTTTACTGGGCCAGGCTATCTGATCAAACATGTGACACAAAGGACAAGAAAAATTATCCAAGTTAAAAATAGGGAGCGAGGGGCAACGGCACCTTCACGCTCAAAATCTGAACTTCGAACGAATGTAACTCTGATTAAAATCCGGTTATAACCACGTGCAGTGCTAATAAGGACCACGTGTTTCTGAGACTCCTTTATTTTTCTTCTTTCTACGTATTTCTTTCTCCTGATGAGGAGGGACCTTAGCTACCCTCGAAATCGATTGTTTCAATATACTTACGCTAAATACAAGGTTGTTTTACAATTTTGATTGTCACATTAGCGTGTTTCTCTTCTAGCCAAGTTATTTACTATTATACTTCTTTTCTTGATGCAATTATTAGGGTTGCCGCAATTATTTTTGGCAGCATTGGCATCAACAATAATTTGGCGATTTTTTACGGCTCTCGAAACCGAATAGTACCAATATTTCTAATAGTCCGTAGGATGTTCAATAACTGAAAAAAAAAAAAAAAAAATTAGAAGCAGGGGGGAATCATAAATGCATACAACATCTCATTACAGATACTTATTACAATAGTACTGGCGTGATTTCAGACAAATAATATAAAATGCTGATACTAATTAATGTTGCTACACACAGGGCGATTCTGTCTTCTTACCTTCGTAACACATTTTATTTTCATTTTAATAAGAAATGCAGTAACGAAGATGTTCATCCTAATAATTGTAAATGCATATGCCTAACAAGCTTGTGTTGTATTAATTATGTAAATAAAATGCCCAGACGTGTTTGTGAATGACCCTTACCTCAACATTAAATGGATTAAAAGCACTTCGTTCGAAAAGAAACTGTGAATCATAGTTACAAGATGCAAACTAACATCAATTACGTTTTCTCAAATTCAATAATTGATGGGTTAATGACGTATGTAAAATTAATCTATGAATTTTATATACTTCAGAAATTCTTGTTTTGAAAGGTTTTTGAATCTCCAGATAAAATTAATACGTTTTTATTTTTAATTCCTTCAAGCTTTATGAAAAGTATAATTTAAACGTTAGTATAATTCATGTTTACTTAAGCTCATAAGTAATTTTCATTTAATATTTATCTTGTACAATTTTCACATTAGCTGAAAAAAAAATATAATTATTTGTAATTTCAATCAATTCGCCATTTATAAGCATACCGTTTTTACTCGCGTAGTAGTCGCACCCACGTTTTGAAGTAGAAATATCGTCATAAGTGTACAATATTCTGTAGATTTCGCCACATATAATAGTCGTTCTTCGTAAACTTTCTCAACGAAAAATAGGCAAAAACAGCTCGACTATTAGACGAGTAAACACGGTAAATGATATTTTTAAAGGTGAGAGATGGAAAAGTTTAGCCAAAGAATCTCCTTAGATATTCTTTGGTTTAGCGTTGTTCCCCAGTTTCCTGCAGATGGTATATTGATAAGATCACCTTAATTCAAATTTTTCTCAAGAGTGAGTGCAGCTGCAACTTCCCCCCACCCCCTGAGGAGAACTTGACTAGCATACAATGGGATTTCTTTACAGTAAAGTCAGAAAAGAGACAGCCGTGAAGAGTTGAGTGATCAACTGCTTAACCCTGAAGCAATACGTTCAAATCGCAAAGAGAATTATAATGGTGTTTGTGTGGACGTTATGCTTAAAATTCAGCCTGTTTCAGTGAAATCCTAACTCCTTGCGAACCCTACCGCAGTTTAGATAAATTCCAGTACTTTTGGTGCAACTTAGTCGAAATATTTTACTTCCTTGTACGAAATAAAAGGAAGTATTGTAACATTGAAAAATTTCGGGCATCATATTTCAACGAAAATATCCATTTTGACGGCTACCGAATGCAATTTAACGATGTTTTTGCGTGACATCCGCACGTAAGGACAGAATAAAGGACTCTTTTCCCCAAAACAATTATAAAACTGATTTAAAATGAATTCTGAAGAGAATTTTCGGTAGAGTCTGTGCGTACGTATCTCGCATGATTCAAACACGAGTAGCATAGAACGTTGAAATTTTGTATGTAGGACTGCTATAACATGTAGATGTGCACCTCGTATTTTGGTTGAAATCGGCAGCACCAAACGTATACGGTGTTGGTGTATTTAATTATGGCAAAGCACACTAGGGCTATCTGCCTAAGGGAAGGGATGCCTTTCGTGGAGGACTTTCTAAGGGAAACTGGCTCGTATACACGTTACACATGGGGAAAACCACGAAAACGCCCATGCAGCGAGCCCGTTCGCGGGATTCGAACCTCGGACCGAACTACCAGTGTTCAGCGACTTTACCGCTCGGCCGCTGGTGGGCACCAAACGTATACAAATATATGTACACACACACACACATATATATATATAGATAGATAGATATCCACCCTGTTACTGGGCTCAGTGAGCTCAGTTTCTTTATTCTTATATGTTTGTAAAATGTGCATTTTTTGCTTTAAAAATGATTGAATTATGTTGTTCTTATCCTTCGGTTAAGGTTTCGATGCCTTTAGTAAATCTGCATGCAATATTGGTAGAATGATCAACAATTTAAAAAATTCTTTAAGTGCGGCTGAGCCTAAGTATTTTTACCATGGCGGCCATGTCTGTTTACATTTGAAAATTAGCAGAATGGTGGATTTCTTGCTGATCTAGAGAGACTAAGCAGCGTAACAACGAAGATAAGGCCTTCATTTATTACTGCAAATTATATCCTGCTTAACTCTTTCTGGAATTTTTTCGAGGAAATAAGTGTTTTAAGATTTACTTCGTAATTTTTAATATAGATACTTTGAGTTTTTATATATTTTTGCCTTGTCGCGAAGTGAGAACTGAATTAAATGAGAAATACTGAATCGTCTGTGAAAAACTATTTCTTTAAATTGTTTGTTTAATTTCTTTTATACATCGTTTTATATTTATTATATTATTTGCGTAGAACATGTGGCAACGATTAGCTAATTCTTCAGATGATATAAATTTTGTGCATTCTGAGTTACAAAATGAATGAAATGTAACGTTATTGCGTGAACCTAGCGCCAGAATGTCACGATGGTAAACAAATATAGTGAATTTTAAAGAGTGCATTTATTCTATTGTGGTTTATGCGCTATCGAACAAGTAGATTTAATTCAATCCAATAAGTTTAAATGAAATGCAAGAAAATATGCATATAATTTAATATTCTGTACTAGGAAGTCATGTGGTGTACACATCAGCATTTTTTCTTTTAGCCCAAAGGGGCAATTTGCTAGAAGGGGTATTGATTTCGTTTTGACATTTTGCGTTGGTTCACTATAAACGGCGTTTCACTTTTCAAATTGTTTCCACAGATATTAAGAATCCTGCATTATATTTAAAGAAATTAAATAATGAAGAAATCTGTCAGAATGTATGTATGTTTCTCGTTCTGTGAAAAAAAAAAAAAACAGTACATACAGCCATCAAATTTTGAATAACATAGCCTCTTCTCGAATAGGGGCATCTGAAAGCAAAAATTTGGAATTTGTTTTATTATCTATTTCATATTTTGTAAAACTTGAATGAATTTTTGATTAACAAACCCAACGATTTCAAAGTGAGCAATGGCAACATTATACGAGGGAAAATAATAAATAAAAACCATTTTTTATCTCCAGAGCGCGAGACTGTGTATCGGAAATTTTAAAGTTATGGTCTTTTAAAATTATTTTACTATTAAAATGAATTATATGGTTTAAGTGCGAAGAACATGATATTTTATAAATAAAGGTTAAAAAAAGTCTCTTTGGCTGTAATATAAAATCTGAAAGCTTTCAGTTTTTTTCTTTTTTCTTTTGGAACAGCCAAGTTTAGAAATGTAGGACCATTTTAGGAACAAATCCTTCCTATTGAGAATCTTTAGAAAGGCTTTAAATAAATTAGAAGGTAAATTAAGGCAACAATTTTATTTGGTCTTCAAAAGTATTGCTCAAAACATTTGTTTCATCTTTGATGTACCATATCCGTTGTAATTAATTCAGTCACTCCATTGTTTATTTACTTCGTCTTAGAATACATTAATTTAGTTTAACTTATGATTTTTCTAATTATCATTAATTTATAATACTTTTATTTCTCTTTTAGCATTTTATTTAATTTATAGTTATTTCCTTTATTAATTTTTCTTTGACTTGCCTGATGGTTTTCTAAAAGGCTCTGACGCGTCCAGTGTTAAAAATCATGTCCTAGTTGATGCAGTACCATTTTATTAAGGTCAGAATAAACCAAAGAATTTGAACCCTATTCCTTAACCCTGACTGGCTATCTTCTGTAGTGGTTGTATTTCAGAACATTCTTTCACCTCCTAGACTTGGAAAGAATGGAGTTAGACCAAAACCTCGTGAAGATAACAAGCTTCAGGAGCAAAGAATATGTATTGTACATAGATGCTCTTTGTTCAGAGGGCTTTGGTTAGCCACCATGGTGCCTGGGTGCGAGATCCTACCCCTAATGGAATACAGTTAAAAAATGTGAATAGATTCCATTATTAACTTAGATCAAAGATCTTAACAAGATTTTTTAATGCTAATATTTTTAGATAATTTTGATACTGTAATTAAATATATAAAAATTCTAGAGAAGACCGTCTAGTGCATAGAAAGCTGCTGAGCTGATGAATAATATATAAAGAAAGTACCAATCACTCAGTGCCAATAAAAAGAACTTATTACATATAAATAATTACTATAATACAATGTAATGAAGTAATACGTACAATACGGGTGGTATGAATATATTTAAGCCACAATATTGAGATTTAATATTGCCATTGGCCTCTTATTGTTTTCTGTGCTGTAATAATTATAATTATAAATCCTTACTTCTGAATTAGGAATGCTTCGCATTTTAATATGAAAAATTTTGGGTGAATCTTCAGATTATGGTAACTTGGCGATTTTTTGGTGAAAATTTGGCGACCAATCCTCCTGCAGCAAACAAGTAGTTTTTTTTGGGGGGGAAGGGGGGACCATTTTGTTTTCACGAAGTAAAGGCATTTTTTTTTTTTTAACTCAACATTTTTTCCAACAATCTGCCAGCCGAATTACGCTTATGCTAGAACTTTTATGGAACAAAACTGCTTAATCATGACGAAGACTAGATGCGAAACTGAGAGAAAGTGCAGAATCAGCCACTGTTTCGCGCGTTTTTAAGAATTGCACATACGCGGTATCCATGTACACGTCGACCTATTTTCACTTAAAAAACATCCAAGAATTGCACAAAAATGGCATTGCGCACGCGCTTGACTTTATCCATGTACACATCGACCTATTTCCACTTAAAAAGTCAAAGAAAATTGACAAAAATCCAATTATTCTTACTCTTGTAAAAAGCGCCAAACAAATAAGTGGGCGATTCTGCACTTTAGCAGCGAAATTGTTTCTAAGTGCTTATTAGCTAAAATCACGATCGGAATTTTCTGGAAAATGTCACATGACATGTCTTATGATCTCTCATCTCTCTGAGACAAAATAATCTGTGATTCGAACTGTGTACTTCTCAGATTATTGCTTATTATAAGTCCTACCTAGTAACCTTTATCGCCTTACCAAAATGTCGCCAAACTACCTGTTACCATATTCCAAATTTTGGCCAGACGACAGTCGAAGGTGCGACGTTCTGCAAGTTTTAGCTCTTCACGAATCGCAATATTACGTACATATCATGGTGATTTAGAAATTTCACGGAGAACAAGACTTCTGCGCTTTTGTAATTTTTTTATAAGGATTTACAAGGTTAGGCCCAGAGCGAACAGGCGTAATAAAACATGGGACGCAAAATGGATTTATAAATGAGTAATTCGTTGTGAATAGATAGAACGCTGTTTCGAAAAATTAGGGGATAGAGTTAAGCTTTACGTACTCGAAACATTTGGGTAATAGCTTGTTTGTGTGCTTACCATGTAAGAGACTTTGTAAGGATCATCCTAAGATAAGTGGCCTACTCAACTCAGGGCACAGTGTTACCATAAAACTTAAGAAGTTGTTTGATGATTTTCTTCTTGGTGACCATGATTTCTATAGTTTTGTCTATGTTGACTTGAATCTTCCATTCATTCACTCAGGTCTTTAAAATGCTTGTATGTGGTTTTGTAGGTGTTCTATGAATGAGTAGCGTCTAGCCCTAGCATGATTTATGCTTCATGCATGCGCAATGAGAAGCTACGTTGGAGTTATTGGCTGGCCTCCGTTATACAAAATTGGCGATATATCATGATATTAGCAACTACAGACACGCTGTTCCACTAAATTTTGTCACTTTGCAGAAGTAAATCGGTCAAGTTAAAGGAAACTCCATCCCGGAATTGAACTGTGACAGAGCCATATCGACTATCATAACCAGACTTAGGACAAATCACTTAAAAGGGATGAGGACTTCTGCAGACGGACAGCGTAGTTACACCAACATTTGTTCTCATTGCCCAGATGACATCCCACTGTCTGGCTATCACGTCTTCAGCTGCCCAGTAATCCAGGCCAGACTGTTTAACATCGGCATTGAAGACTCAGTGGACCTACTTTACACTGATAGAGCTGGCGAGGTTGCAAAAGTTGTCTTTGACAGCTTCGGAGCTATAAAATTGCACTTTGTCATAGACACGACATCATCATCATCAAGCCCGAATAAAGCTTGAAGCGTTGAAGAAGTTAAGCTGTTATTGATTTCTTATATTTAGGGTGTTAGTATGGAAAGTAATTTTGTATGTTAGGAATTTTCGAAGACCTATTTTGCATTACCATTAAGGTAAGATAATGTAATCATTAATATGAAAAGAAAGGACCAAAATATGTTATTTTGCCGAATGCCTGTTAAAAGATAAACTACATATATATGAAATAAAAAACAAATTTCTAAAAGGAGATAAAATTAATTATGTTAATCTCTCATGAATTATTTGCCTAGGATAAGACATGCTTTTGTGGAAAGCATGAATTTGAACAGTAATTTTGTGATGACAGTAAACACAAGATGAAATATCAAACAAAAATACATTTATAAATAAATGTAAGATAATCCCACGGTATTCTACAGCATTAATTTAAGCAGTTTATCAACACGAGTGAAAAAAGAGTAACGGTTAATTCCCCATACGTATTTCAAGTCCCCAGTAAATAAATTCTCGCGTATTTGGGCACAAAGCTCACTCCATACGCTTTACTTAAGGCCCCAGTAAATAACTGCTCGCATAATTGGGCTCAAAGTGAACAAATATCACGTATTCTCCAGAAATTCACTTGCGCATCGCTGAAGACTGAATTGTGAATTCATCGCCAAGCCAAACATACATAGATGTTCTTGGCCAAGCGACGAAGGCTACCATGCTGAAAATATGCCTATTGCGCATGCTTGAAGCGTAAACCATGGTAAGGCTAGAGGCTGCTGTATGTGAATGGACTTGGAAATTCACTTTGTGCTGGAATCTGTTAATCATTGTGGCTATGAGTGTTGTGTTGTTCACTGGCCGCACCTACAACAAAGAATTTATAGGGATCTCCCTGCAAATTCTTCAGTAAAGCTCACCTGTGCTGGAAATGATTGTTTTCCCCTTTCCCCTCAAGTCAAATGAATCACAATGTAGGCATGCGCGTGACTTATCTAGTTGAAGAATCTAGGCAAAACATTCCAGTAGTAACTCTCTTTGGTAGCAAGCTCTAATCGGCGTGAGTTTGCTTTCTGAAATGTACCAGGCCAGCTACAATGAAATATCCATAAATTGCTGCTGTAGTTGCTACTCTCGTTTTTTGTAGAACTTATTTTAGTTATTTCTATTTTTGAGTAAGTGGAGCTGGTATCAGTTGATAGTAGTTTTTATAAATGAACGTCATCAACAGTGTATTAGGTTTTGTTATGCTAGTCGCCGCAGTTTTAGGTCTTGTATGTTTAGCTAAATATTTGGATAGCAGTAGCTCTGCTGTTCAGTATGAAACGATTGCATCATATAATATAACAAATCTGGAGAATTCAGAAGACCCGGTGCATGTTCCGTGTAAAAGACAATCTCCCTTGCAGCTTATGCAATTGTTGGGTCCAGCTTTTAATCCAAGGTAAGTTATACATTTTTAATTTTCTTTAATTCGTTAATTGTTCAGTGCTTAAATTCAACCGTCACTTCTTAATTTTTGATTGAAGTTTTCATTCCACTCAAATTTATTACTTAACTGTTTAATGCTAATTTAATTGTAATAGTTAATTATTCATTAGTTAATTTGTTTAGTTTTTTATGTTATTAAAATTTCAATTACTAATTATTTTGTTCGCTTATTTTTGTTTATCTTTCATCACATCTTTTGTTTGTGATAACAAATTTTGCGAGAAAGTAAACATAAGCCATCCGGCAAATCAATTTTAGAAATTAAGGCCTGTAATTATTAAAAACTGCACTGTTTGGTATTTTTACATTGAGCTTTTATTAGAAGAATCTTCCCGCGGAATTAATTATGCTTCTATTCAGGAATTCATAGATTCAGATTTCAGTTAATATGAGCAAACTGCCGTCTCACACATAAACAAATTTTAAATTACAATTTATATCAATCATTTGTTAAAAATCTGTTGCATAATTATGATTCGTGTATATACACTGTGTTCACTAGTCATTTTAGCAATGACTGATCGTGGACATATATTTCCAATCAAGAATGTTTTAAATGGAGGAAATATTTACGATTTTGCATTTTCAAATTTAATCTGTTTTGTAAAAATTACGAAATCAGACTTATTGTATGCTCGTCCGGTCGTATACTTACGTCTAGAATTTTTTTTTTATTTATTTATTATAAAAAGTAATAGACAAAAATTAACAGAGATATTTGATTTTGAAATTTGAAGTTTTTCAATTTGTATTAAGTGATCGGTTGAAAAATAAATAAGACAAATTCGTTGAAAAATAAATAAGACAAAAGTTGAATTTTTCCTTTTAAATGCCATTCAGTGATTATCCTTTGTATCCACTACTGAAGCCTGCCACATTTTTCTAAAAAAATAATAATTATGCCCTAAGGGCGTTATTTTATTTTCACGCACATGCAGGTCTCTAGAGCATTTGGACTACAAATTTTTAAAAATAGCATATCTTTAGAATTTCCAATAGACAGTCCAGCGCGCTGGAGATAAAAGTATTTTATTCGTACAGTGTTGCCACTGCTAGTTTTTTTATCAAAAATTTTTTAACGTTTTACAAAATATGAAACGGATAATAAAACATTCAAAGTTTCGGGTTTCCAGGTCCCACCGTATTCGGGTGGGGGAATACGTTATTCAAAATTTGATGACTGTTCCGGGACCAATAGCCCTTCTCGGCTAACGTCCCTTTGGGCTAAAAAAAAATATGAAATGCAATATCGTCGTACGTGAGTCAAACGTTCTGTATTTTATATTTTATAATGAATATAACTTTCGTAATTTTACAATACAGACTTTTATTAAATTTAAAAATCGCAAGACATGAATATCAGCGTCATTTAAAACGCTTTCGCGATTAGAATTATGACTAACGGTTGCGAAACTCAATTCCGAATAAGGAATTTTGTTGATATGGTGTATTGAAAGAGTCTTCTAATAAGTGTGCTTTTAACAGAGACTTAACGTTTATCTTATTTTATTTTTAGTCCAAAAAGGCTAAAATTTGGACTATTGTTTTCGTTTTGTGTTGGTTCACTATAAATGTCCATATCACTTTTCAAACTGTTGCCACCAAATGTTAAGAGTCCTGCATTATATTTGAAGAAATTAAGTAATGAAAAATCTGCATAAATGTATGTCTATTTCTCGCATTGTGATAAAACAACGGCACATCGAATTTTGAAAGACGTAATCCTACTGCGAATATAGGCATTTAAAAACCCAAATTTGGAATTTCTTTTATTATCGATTTCGTATTTTGTAAAACTTGAACGAATTTTTGATTCACAAACTCAAGAATTTCAAAGCGAGCAAATGGCAACGTTGTACAGAAAAAAAACATTATCATCTCCAGCGCGCGAGACTATATTGGAAGCTCTAAAGATATGCTCAATTTAAAACTATTTTCTGATATTGTTCTTGAACTGAATTTTATGGTTTAAAAGCGAAGAACGTGATATTTAATAAATAGAAGTAACAGATAAAATGTTAAAAAACTCCCCTTCAGTCGTAATTTAAAATCTGAAACCTTTCAGTTTTTTTTTTTTTTTTTTTTTTTTTTTTACCTGTTTTCAATGAGAGGTTCTTGACTATCTACGTAAAAATTGTTATTTAATAAAGTACAAATTAGTGAAAAATACAAAACACGTGTGTAGAGAAAAGACCTGAAATAGATTTAAGTTTAATTGAGGTTTCAACTATTCAGGTTTTAAGTTACGTTTCACGCGCTTCTAAATATAAATATGCAAACGTTCTAACGATTGCCATAGTAATCGTAACCAAAATACCATAGTAACAGTAATATAAGATTATGAGATATTTTTAATGAAACCGTAATATTATTGACTTCTGTATACAAGTGCCGTATCTTTCTTTGAAAATATTGAGTAGACTTAAAAATTCGAAAGAATTAATGCTCTGAAATTATTTATTATAAATACATCCATTCATTTTTAAAAAGTAATAAAGCAGTAAAACCATAATTTCTCCCTCTGATGTTATATTATAATGCTAAAGGAAATACTTCGATGTGTTTATTGTTTTTATTTCTTAGATCAGATACAGTAAGAAAACAGAAAGTAATGTTGGAGAATGTCTTTTCTGCAAGCCTTTAGCGCAGGCGATCCAGTAAAATAAATGGATAAATGCTTATTCAGTGATTAAGTCTTTGCTTTATTAAAGAAGGGCTGATATCTTCAATTTTTAATAATTTACCATAGCGATTTTTTTCTACTGTTTAGCTAGGATATTTTACGTTGTTTAATTTCTGGAAGATTAATTCTCAAAATAATTGCTTAGCTAATAACTATTTCCACTACTAAACTGAAATCTTCCTACAAAGATTAAATCGCTATTTCTTTTTAGTCATGTGATTTTTGCGTACGCATTTTACTTTTTGAAACTTTCGTAATAAATACAGCGGATTAAAGAAAAAATATAATATTACAATTCCTTTCTATGTTTTATCACTTTTTTGGAAAGCCAAACGGATGAGTTTTGATTTATGTTTGCTGTAAAGGTTTTTGATTTCCACAAGAATAAGAAGACATTTTCGAAATTTGCCTTTTGCTGGATTGCGAATGACACCTTCGCAATTTTTCCCTGCTGGATTCAAAATTCTTAGCTGAGAATGAGAAACAGCGTAATTTTCTAAAAACAAATACTATGTAAGCTCTACCAAAAAATTGGCTCTACTAATAGCAACCTTTGGTAGTGCATTTTCACCCCCCCCCCCGGTTAAAAACTAGCAGTGCATTTATTTATCCCCATTGTAGCAAAGACCTTGAAAACTATGTCATGTTAATGCTGACAGTAAAACCGAGGCTTCCCTGAATTCTTGGAATGTCAAGGTGGCAAGCAAACCCTTTTACGAATTATCATCCAAAAGCACTCAAAGAGCAATGTTAGAAGTTTCAACCAGTTGATACAAATTTTAGCCGAAAGACTTTCAACAATTTTGATAATGTTGGTCATATAACGATGGTATTTTATAAACCACAAGAAATTAGAATTTTTAAAATTTTTTTAAATTATTCCCGAACTCGAGCATCCGCAAAAATTTTCCATTTGAGACAAATATTTAATTATTTAATTTAAGAGTTTACAAGTAGATTATCAATCACAGCAGGGTTTCTCAACCTTTTTTTTTTGCCTCGTGCAATCCTTTCATTATTGTTAGAAGATCATACTCCTTTCTTTTCTAAAACTTGAAATTTTATACACATTTACTTTAGGTTATTTTCTAATGTGTTCTATAAATTAAAGCAACAAAAGTTGATAAATTTATAAACTGAAACTAAATACTTAACAATGTAATGTAATAAGACTGACTGCATTCACCCCCCCCCTTTGAAACTATGGAAATTCCTTCCCTGGTTTAGGAATATTGGATTACAGTATTGTGCCAATGCAAATACGCTTACATATACTATACATGTATCAACGTAAAAGCATACTTTTTATTCCATTCTGGGGGGGAAAGAAGAGACCTACTGACTTCTATGACATCGATAATCGATAAAAAGAATGTAATAAATGAACTGAGGCTATACCTTAATTTCCTTTTCTCTTATAATATGTTTCGCGGACTACAACTGGTCATCCTAGATTTTCGGAGACGGCAAAAATTAAAACTCAAATTAGCTGTATATACCATGCTATACCTGAATATCTGAGAGTATGGAAATTACACATAGCAATCTGTATCCCATTTTCTTCCAAAAATGACATTTTATGAAGTTTTATTACGATTACCCTACCTATGAACTTCTCATTCTAGTCTTAGACACGAAAGAGGAAAGCACTATGACTATGCTGCTTCTTACCAGAATGCATTGAAATATTGAACAGCTATGCAAGAATCGTCAAGCTCATGTATCTCATTAATGCGAGTACTCACATTTATTTAATTTTTAGTTAATAAGATGAAGATTATCTAATCTCCAACAACTTTGAATTATTAAAAATTAAATTGTTCTCTATTAATTTGCTTTCTTAACACAAAAAAGCAATTTATACCCCTCTGCCCTATAACTAGGAGCTTAGCTCTTTTATGCTGTGTTTTCTTTTGAATTCAATTTGTAAGACATGCGTGCCATTGGTGGTTAAATTTTTCTCTTAATGGGTCAAGTAAATGTGGTCCATTAGTAATAGGTTCCTACACTAAATTTATATCTTGACTAATTTACATGTAAATTTTGTACAGATATATGTCGATTCAGAAGCCTCTGGATTTCTATCACCCGATAACTGCAGAAGAAGAAGAGAATGACCCCCTTCCTATGCAAATCAGCAACTCATACAGAAGTAAATTAAGCAACGTGTACAAGCTGGCTTTATTGCGTAATGAAGGGGAAATCTTGCAAAGGAACCATAAACTGTGTAACCATAGAGGTAAGTTGAAAGAAGACCGAATGATGGTATGTTAATCTTTTAAAACGTGTTTTTGACAATGTTCAAAGTTTAATTAAATAGAGTAATTGCGTCTTTTCGAAAGTCGCAATGAGTTACTTGTATCATTAAGGTTGTATTTATAGCACTACTTTGGAAATTATGTTAGTGTATTAACCCTTTGCGCCACAGTGTGTCCAGTGTGGACACACCTAAAAATTTCCTTCTGTACCCACAGAAAAGTTAAATGAAAAAGGATTTATAGGTTACTCTGAACCTTCTTTATTTATAGTAGATGGCAGCTCAACACAAACCAGTCCGTATATTTTAGCCATGTTTAGTTTTTTAAGAGCCTCATTTTTCAAAGAAATCTTCCAGATTTTTTTAGGGTATAAAAGAAATTTCTATGTTATTTTTTTTTGGCTGTATGCTAATCTCCTTATTCTATGTTAGGTTTAAATTTTTACCTTGAAATCTTGCCTAAAATCAAACGGCAAACCCTATGTGTGCCCAGAACGGGCTCACCGATAATCTAGGACACCTGAGAGTCTGTATTCTTTGTTTCTCCGCATCTCATCGGTCAGTTCATTGACAACAATGCTCGTTTCAGCACTCTTTTCGAAGCTCTATTCAATCAGTGTGCCCACTTTGGGCACACCCACAGAATTAAAAGATAAGTGCTATCTTCACAAAATTTTACTTGTGTACTCCTCTAAGCCTTAATTAGACTGCCTACCCCCTTTTTTTTAAATCAAAACACCAACTTTAAAAGGTAGCGTGCCAGAAAGGGTTAAAGAAAATAAGTTCTTTCAGTTGCAGAACAAATATTTTTTCGCAAAATAAGCAGAAACTTTATTTTAATTTATTCAGCTTGTCACTGTAATATAAGACTCATTACATCTTACCCAATTTTGCATAAATTTCGCCCGTCAAAGAACAAGGATCATTTTTCGTTTCTTCAAAAATATTTCTTTCGCAAACACTTCTTGTTGTCACTTCTGAAGTTGGTGTAATTCTAGGTAGTGCAAGGAACAAAATTCCGCAGTTGTTAAACAGATGAGTATGAAAAATAAACCTTCCGTTACTGATTGCATTAAAACAGTTCCATTCTACCTTTCTACGTATATGGAAGCAATAATACCGATTCAAAACTGTTGTTTCTTTTTTGAATCCACTGTCTTTAGAAACTGCTTGTAGTTTACTTTCTGTGCTCTCTTTAGGGCAAAACTGTATCCAAATGTTTCTTTTTTGAATTCATTGTCTTTAGAAATTGAATGTAGTTTACTTTCTGTGCTCTCTTTAGAAGGACGTTCGACAGGCTTTAATATAGCACAGCTAATTATTAAAACTAGAAAATGAAATTCCTCTAGATAATTGCTTAGCGCTTGGTGCCCATAATGCATCACTGTAGGCTTGAAGACTGGTGTTGCAGGCATTAAAAAAAAAAAAGAAAAAAAAAAAATTAGATCTGCATATTATGAGGTACACCTGTCGCCTCTTAAATTTAGCAGCTGAAAAAAGAGCAATAAGTGTACATGAACACATTGTTAATATTTATTATTTTGAAAGTTCCAAAAGGAAGGAAAAATTTAAACAATTCCAACAGCTGCATAATACTAAATAAATAAAGTAAGAAAAATTTTGAAACATGTACTCGTACAAGACACAAGGGAAAATCTCTTCTGAATCCATTTTAAATCAGTTTTATAATTCGTTTGGGGAAACAGAGTCTTTTATTCTGTCCTTACGCACAGATGTGACGCAAAAACATCGTTAAATTGCATTCGATAGCGGTCAAAATAAATATTTTCGTTGAAATATAGTACCCAAAATTTTTCGTGATTACAATACTTCATTTACAAGGAAGTAAAAAGTGTAAATTAAAACGACCCGCTAATGTTATTCAGATATTTCCAAGCATATCACATAAACTTTTGCATGAAAATTTTAAATTAAAAAAGTAAGCTTTTATTTATTGAGAGGTCTGATTAATTATATTAATTTGCAGTATTGTTTATCTAATTCTTTCTTCTAGATAAATTTTAGAAAAAACTTCTTATCATCATAATTTGAATTTATTTACTATTTATACGTCAGAGTTCCAAATGTATACTAATGTTGTTATAATAGATTTCATGCTAAGCTTTTTTTTAATTTAATTATTAATTTCTGCAAACATTTACTTGATTACTTTAATTAACAAAAAATATTTCTAGCACAATTTGATACGGAATAATCTTTTGCACGCCAGTGAGCTATACTAAATTTTCCAATCTAGTTCAGACATCATGACTATTATTGATGTCATTTTATAAAAAAATACAATTTGTATGCTTTATTTAATTTATGATATTATTATAATATTCCTTGCTGTAATATTGTAATTAATGAAAGATGTTTGTAATGCTAATATGTATGTTTACTGATACCTTTTATTTTCTTTGTTAGCTCTCGCATTTTTACTGTTATTCAAGTATGCTAATCTCCTTATTCTATGTTAGTTTTAAATTATCTATGTTATGTTAGTTTTTAAATTATCTATGTTAGTTTAAATTAGTCTGCTTGTTAAAGATTCTTTACTTGTTCTTGTGATTGTGATTTGTAATTCTATTTCTTTATTTTTATTTTCCTCTTGGCTACAATTGGCTTCGAAAAGTAAAATTGTAACCGTGTAGGCAACGGGGAGAAAAAATTTTATTCGCAGTTGCACTATACCAAGACGAGGGAGGGATTTTCATTCGCGCAGTTGGAGTACACCCAAAACTTTTATCTTTGCGCATTTTTTTCAGTTTGATCCAAGAATAATTCACTTTGCGAACTTCTTAATATTATGGCTGCATATTTTCCTTTCCCTTTTTACATTGCGCATGAGCGGAAAAAATGTCACATCGTTCCTATTTTCGAATAATTTTAACAAAGTGCCTAAACCATATTTGATGTTAGTATCGCTTTCAACAAATATGCGAAATTTCAAAACGCGCCAGTATATAACTTCACGTATATATTCTGAAAATTGAATAAAAAACTCTTAATCTTTTGCAATTATATTTAGAAATACATCTACTTTAAGACGGTAGTAAAAATTTTATCCATTATAATTAAAAATGTTTTTCGAAAAATTTATAAAAATTCGTAAAAAAAATTCGTCCATTTTTTATGACTTATTTTTAGTCATAAAAATGGACGAATTTTTTTTTTTTTTTTTGGAATGAACCTCAATTTCGAAATTTGAAAGGAAGAATCAAATAAGTTTGATGAAAAAAGAGATTAATAAATATATACCAAATTCTGTTACACTGAGGACCTAAAATTTTGAGACCTAATTTTTTAAAAACTGCTCATGCGGTTTTAACAAAACTTGGCAGTTTGGCATACTTTGAGTCGCAAAACCTAATTATGGAAAAAAATGTCATGTCATTTCAGAGAAAATCCGATTTTGTGTCAAAATACCTATATTAAAACAATGCCATATATAAATGTAATATATGTTCTTAATCGCGTTTCTGAGACATGAAAAACACAACTTGAATTTCGTCAATTGGCCCAGTAGAACGGAAGTTATAGAACTGTTTCCCCCCCCCCTCGTAGCGTACGTCTAGTATAAGAATATTAAGAAATTTACAGATTCAAAGAGGTTTGTTGAAATGAAAAGTTTCATACCAAAAATAATAAAAAAAAGAATTGAATTTTCAACATGTTTCGTAAATGATAAGAAGAGAAGTAAATCATTTCTTTTTAATATATAATAAAAGGATTACATTCATTCTTCGCAGAATGAGAACAATTTCCTTTTGCAAACAAAAATAATAAATAATAGACTCATAATATTTTAATACTAGAAACATAAAACTCGAAGTCTAGATAAAACAGAAAGTGGAACATAAAATCTTTTTTTTTTTTTTTTTTTTTTTTTTTTTAGCCGACTGAGAAGTAAAGTTTTGAAACGGATTTGCGGGGATTTTAAGTAAAGCCGACGTTGAAACCAATTCATTCCTCCCATAATGGTCTTTGCGTTTCTAGTAACTTACTTTCATGAACAGTAAATGCTTTTAGTAACTCGGTATTTTTTATCTGTATATGTTGTGTGGGAAAGAATATACATATATTGGAGTTTGCATCACGTAATTTAACGTTAAACCAGTTTTGAAAAATATTTATTTTTAATCTGTTTTTGAACAATTAATAATCCCTTTTTACAACGGGATTATTTAAGTATAATGCTTTTGATTTTAAAATTCTTATTAAATCTGACGTTTGAAGAATTAAGATAAAAAGGATCCTGGAATTGTTTTGATTTTTTGTGTTTAATTCTAGTTTACTACAGATTTGAGTAATTATCTTTTCACTTAAATTAATTTTCTCATATGAGTAACTGTAATTATTATTCATATTATCTCTAAATATGATTAAGAAATTTTGCTGAATTATATAGTTATAAACTACTTCTGAAATATATCTTACTGGGTAAAATACAGATTTCATTTTAATTTAACTTTTGCCACTATGTTATTCACATAGGTCGCAAAAACTGCCTGTTGTTTTCAAATAGTAACCACTAACTTTGTTGATTTTATTGCTAAAATTTAACACTTATTTAACACTGATTTATAACAACATGTTTATGGTATTTGACAAAAGATACGTTCTCACTATTTTAGAACCATATTATTCTGCTTGGGGATAAAAAAAAAGACTAACTAATTCGCTTATCTTGAAGTAATGAAAAGAGAAAATTAAAATTTTTCAAATATTATATTAAAATATTTAAAATTTTGTTTTACTAGATGCCTGCTATAAAAACACTCCGATGTCCATGTACTACTTAAATATTCATTGACACAACTGTTACCGGATCCGTACACCTATCTGGGAATCTGTTTGGCTATCGTGTATCGTTTATAGAGACACCAGCTTGTAAGAGATTTTATTAATACTAACTAAATTATTCATTAAATACTTCTTAGTAATACTTAGCTGAATCGATAATAATCAACGCGACATTCGAACATTCCCCAGAGTGGAAAGAAAGGGCTTCAACTCCATAAGCCTGATTATTATACGATATAAAATGTCTGCTGCTTACAATTTTTCCCAAGAAACTAAAGATTAAAGAAACAAAAATTAAGATAGTGCTACGTGCATACGGGTTCGTAGTGGATTGAATGCACACACAGCCGATGATAACTTGATTAGATTTATTTTACCAAAAGGATCACTTTGCAGTTCTGGAATTTTCCACAAAAATAGTCGTACAGTTCTTCTCACTATGGCAAATAACAATCGGTAATTACACATCGAACTACTAAGAATGTTAAACACAACGCAATACTAAGTGCATACAACGAGCGAAGCTTACACGGAGATATCTCAATATTCCGTGGTCGACTCTGAACAAAAAAACTGAGAACTGATGCTCTTTGTGGTCTTATGTAATCTTCCCCAGACCACAAAGGAGTTTCTAGTGCCTTCAATTACTCGAAATTATTAGAAGGCATATCCGGTTAAAGAAACATCTAAGACATGAATAGAATTACATGTAGGGATCAATTACAGTTATTCAGTTACAGTACCAATTATAGTTATACAGAGACCGGACCAAGATGATCGCCAACTTTGCAGACTTTAGGCGATTCCTTGCCAAATTTGGCTAAAAAATTAGTCACTAAAACTATCGCCTGCTTAGCGGAATCTCGTGAATTAAACCACATAGCCATTTACCTCTCAATGGTAAATACTTGCCTATGTAAATCTAATCCTCCGTCAGAGTTGTGCTGTCTTCAGGCATTTCATGTTACATTATACAAAACTCGTAATAATGTGCAATTATTTTTCTGTGTTACTGTCCCTCACTGTCTCTGACTGAAATCAATTTAGTTGCACGTTTTGCTACAACCAACTGTTTATGGGTTAGCAATTTAGTTGCACTTAGTTTAATAGAGTTATTAAAGACCTTTCCTGGAGATATATTGTTTTAATCACTAACCTTCTAAACGCATATCTTAAACTTAATTACTATCTACAACAATGAAAACATTCTATAAGGTGTTAATAAAATTGTCAACACTGAATTGTTAACTAGCTCTCCAGATCTGTACGGCCGATTGTCATCCTGAAATGCATGCCATGTTATACTGATTTGAGAAGCAGCTTAAAATTCCTTATCAAAATCAGTGAACTGAAGAGATGGAAATGATCGTAGACGTTTCACTGGGGGTGTACCGCATGTAGACTGAGGAGGAGTTTAACAGTTAGCAAAGCCCGGCGGTACCTAATACACTTTTGGAAACGTAAATTTAGCCGAATTTGCTTCAATCTGTGCTTTGAATCTCCATTTTCAGTGGGCCTTTTCTTAAGGAATTTATTTACGTTTAAATAAAACTAGCTAAGTTGTAAACTTGTGATGTGCTGAGGCTGGTGAAGTTATAACTTTCTTTTCCAGAGTATAAGCTCTGTAGTGTTAGCACCAACTGTCAACTCAAGGTCATGCTTCTTGATTTTTCTTCTATGAGAGTCAACACTAAGACCTAACGCGTCATCAGCATCAGTCCTAAAAGCTGTGCATTTAACAAATTTTACTATTAATTCTGGGAAAAAAGCAAAAATTTTCCTCCGAAGAATACGCATTTGAGGAGTTCCTTTAGGAGAAACAGGTAAGTGAATAAGGCAAGTGACATAGTAGGTGCAAGCTGATAGTTCGGTAGGATAAAGCATCTTTAGGTTTTTTCCTAGGCTTCAGAAAAGTAATTATAACAGAATGTTTTCATTGTTGTGGGTAGTAATTAAATCCAAGACATGCGTTTAGAAGGTTAGTGATCAAAACAATACATCTCCAGGGAAGTTCTTTGATACTTTATTTGAGATGTGATCAATTCAGGTGCTTTGTTTATATTCAGGTTTTTAACATGATTAATCCAAGTGCATTCCGGAAGTTGAGCAGGGAATTTTTCGACTTCCTTTTTTCTGCGTCAGGATCGAAACTGAGGTTGGATTGTAAGGTGTTTTCTAAGAATTGCGCCCTACCTTGTTCTGCATAAGACAGTACCAATATAAGTATTTAATGGTTCTATACAGAAAAGATTTGGGTTCAGGAGGGATTTTTAATTGTCCAAGTAAGATTTTGAGTGTACTCCATACTATCCAGTAAATCATCCCACTTGTCAGAGCAATAATCTGTCAAAAGTTAATTTCTCTGCATTTTCTGTTTAGAATTTTTTTATCCGAAGGAGCTCCCGTTCTTCTCCAAGTTTTTGCTGCTCTATCTTTTCTTTAATTTTGTTAAGTATATATAAATAGACAAAGTGCTGCGGGAATCGTGCGTTTTTAATATCGTGACATTGTCAATAGTAGTATTTCCGATAAGAGTTTTGTGAATTTCTCCTTCAATTTCTGATATTGGCGAATTTGCCAGCGTTGCTCCGTTTGTATTCGTGATACGCGCATTCCACATTGAGTGCTTGGAATTGAAGTTCCCATCATTCGTGCGGCTATGAACAATCATAGCAGTATATTCAGCAGTAATATTTCCTGAGAAATGGTATTGCGTAGCATGTAGCTATTAACAAAGATCAGAATGCCGGCACCTCTGTTATGCGTTTTGTACGCATGCATTCTGAACCTGTCACAAGAGCGAAGGTGAGTTTCATTAACATGAAATCAACACTGTGGCTGAGAACAAAATTTTTAATTTCCTCGCGTTGTCTTTGAACACGATTTGCATTACAAAATGCGTTGTTATGAAGGTGAAAAGTTTTATTGTAGGCATTAAAACCCATAATCAGAATTTACAATAAGTTCAAGAGCTTCAAAGGCAATCTGAATTTTGTTTAGAATAAATTTCGCAGTTTTAAATTGTAGGAATAAGGTTTTGGCTTTATTAAAAATTGTTTTAATCCAGTCAATAATATTTTGAGTATCATTTTCAGTGGCTTCCTCTTCGGATGTGTTCACTCTTCAGGTTTTTCAGTGCTTGGTTTTTAGTTCGGAGAAGCGGGAAGTTTTCATTATTGTTAGGAAGTGGGTTACCTTGTCCTTTTGTTTTTAGGGTATTTTTCGCATTCTCTATACGAAGAAAAGTGTGGACCTCCTCAGAGAGCACACTTCTTAGGGACTGTTTTTTTTTTTTTTTTTTTTTTTTTTTTTTTTTTACCTAGATATGTATCATGCCCTTCTCCACATTTCGGTCATCTGGTTTTGTGGTGACAATGTGCACGGCTAGGTCAATACCTCTAGCAATTGTGACACTGCTACGGACTGGGTGATGGCTTGAAAGGTCACGCTAATACCGAAATCCATAACATTTTAGTTTAAAAATAAATATTTTTATTTATAAACTTATTTATTCAATTCATAAATCAATTTGCAGTGTTTCATTTCATTCCAATTGGGCTAGAAATAATGGAAGTTTAATGATTTCACCATTCCGCTTGCGTATAAGTTGTTTCACTTTTTAAGTAGAATATTTTTTAGAGCTTCAATAATATCCTCAGTTGTGGTGAAAATCGAAAGTTTCTTGATGACTGCCTGAATGGTTTACCGCTAGAGAGAAAATGTGGTATGAAATACCGCTCTAGTTTAGCGCAGTGATCTTTCGATGATCGTCTGAGGTATAGATTTTGATCTGCGTGTCTTCAGTATTTAGGTTGCTTTCAAATTTATCTACAATTTTCGGGATTTGATCTTGAAGCAGCTTCCTCTCGAGGACGTCTAAGACGATGATCTGGGAATTCTATCGGCTGTTTCGGCAGACAAATAAAACTTTTCTTTCACTTGGTTGACTTGGTTGTGCATTTGACTCCATGTCATTATGGTCGGATAGAGTGGACTTCTTTTATGTCTGCATTTTTGTTGTTTCCATCCACCATTTTCTAGTATCGTGTTACTAATTACCATACTTAGCCGTAAGTATTTAATGGTGCAACCAATTAATTTCAGATGTAGCATTATGAAATTTGGCTTGAAAAATATTCAACTATTTCTGGTGGGAGTTGAACTGCATCCAACTATTCCTGGTGTTAAAAAACATCCAACTATTTCTGGTGTTGAATAACATCCAACTATTTCTGGTGTGAATTGAACAGTGCCATTTTTGACATGATTTCTTAAAATAGTAAGAATAAAAGCTACATTACTCAGTTCACCTTCATCCCTACAGGCAAGCAGCTGTTACTTGTTTTTCGGGTGCCTAAGGAATTTTATCCACTTCTAAAAATGTGGGATCCTGTATGTCACCAACCCCGTGCGCCTTTTAAGTTCGAAAACACATTGAAATATTACACGCTAAAGGTAGGTTCATACTTATTTTAGCATGAGTAATTCCAAATTCACAACAATAGTGATAAAAATGCTATGCCACAGATACCTTATAGGTACTGAGCGTGAGGTCTCTCTATTCTGTCCTGACAGGAGACTGACTAGCTTTGTTGAGACACACAATACACTGAAGAGGAAACACAAAAATAGGGGGTGGAGTTGAGAAAGCACGGCTTTTCAGCATGGAGATTCCTAGGATGACTGGACTGTCTATCATAAGAAAAGCTTTCGCCAGTTAATCTGCAGCTGTCTTTTGCCTTAGAAACGAGCCTTGACCCATTTTCCATAGGGGTGTCTTCAAGACGAATGCTGAACTCTTTTCTCCTCAGCCAACAGTCGCCATAAACATAATATAACAATAAAGCAACTCTTGGTTTGCCCCTATTTGAAATGTACTAGCCCTGTTATTACAGTAGGTTTTCGGTCGTCCTGTCGATATCTGACAATGCTTTTAAGAAGCTTGACAAAGCTTCAGAAGTTCATTTCCTCGTGTGTGTGAAATCTCATTCTCAGAATGTTAGAATGAATCGAATATTGGATATCATGTAACTGTAGCAAGTATATGTTGCAGTCATTTCTTTGTTCCTTTTAGCAGTTATAGTCAATAAATGGTTCTCAGAAGGTTTCGGCCTTGACTTGAGCAGAAGGATGTATTCGAACCCCGATATTATAAAATTCACGAGCCGAAAATTTAGTTCCTTATATCTAGTCTGATACGAAAAATATCTGATGTGGACTCCACATGACTTCCTTGTAAGGCCTACGAAAGAATACACATTTTGTGCTAAACTTTATTTAAAACTATTTCCTAGAACTATTCTAACTTAATTAACCGATTCCTGAAGGCAAATTGAAAGTGACAAAAAATAATTCCAAATTTTGAAATTAAATACCCATCAATTTTTGTCGTTCCGAAATCCAGCTTCTTATAATTTTATATTTCATGATGACTATAAAACTTGTTCAAATGTAGGTATAAGAATTGGGAACGCGCATTAAAAATTTCGTTGTTTGTCAAAAATTGTTTTAATATTTTCGTCAATTAAAACACTTCTAATTGAAAGCATATCATTACATCAAGCGATTGCGAAATAAGGCAGGGTAAAGGAATTTTAAGCCGGATAAGGAAAAGTTATATATGTATATACTATATAGCTTTTAACTTTTGATTTCCATCTTGCTTCATTAAGAATTTTTTGGGATAGTATAATTTTTTTAGGACAGTATAATCTTTTCTTCTGAATTTAAGTTTTATTTTATTAAATTAAAATTTTTAAGTGGTTCTGGTGCTGGATTCGAAATGTTTCTTGGTCCTTTTTGGAAATTTTTCTTTTGACTTGTTCTCTTTCTACATATATATGTACACACACACACACATCTTTGGTATCGCTATTTGCAATAAAAAAAAGAAGATGCACAACTAAATGTTATAGCAGTCTCATATACAAAATTACAACGTTCTTTGTCTAATCGCTTTTGAAATATGCTCCATACGTATATATATATATGTACTTGCATACATACGTACAGATCTTTTTTTCAATCCGTTTCGTAAAAGAGTCCTTTATTAAGAGTCCTTAAATAGTTATGTCTGTGCGTATAAATGTCACTCCAAAAAATAGTCCAAATAGATTCGAGAATGGTCAAAATGGATATTTCCTTTGAAATATGGTACCCGAAAAATTTTCGCAATTACAATACTTCATTTACTTCGTACAAGGAAGTAAAAAGGATCATCTTACGAAACTGATCGATGAATTACACATGCTAATTACATTTTCATTTGTAATTAGCATGTCCCGAAGTATGTTATTAGCACTTTAACTAAATAAATAAATAAATAAAAGTTATTTACAGTTACTATTACATGCAATTGTTAAATTTTTGGGGTTGTTTTCAGTTTCATTTCATATTAATAATTTTACACCCTGGCTTCCCAACCTTTTTCACGTTCCTGTAGAAAAATTTTAATACGTTCTCGCACAAAAACAAAAACAACAAAACACAAAAACAATGTGATAAAAATTGTATAATTATGTTTTAATAATAAATAAAAATTAAACACGAAAACAATAAAATATTACAAAAATCTTTCGAAAAACACTTTTATTCTTGTTTATATTATGGCAATTTGTTACTAATAGCAATCTGCGTATCTGTTTATGCATCTAAGTGGTTTTTGATATTTGTTTTGGTTAACAAAGTAATATAGATTCGCATAAGTATATCGTCGCAAATGGGATGGCAATAAGGACACTAAATGTAGACTCGCATAAATGTATCGTCGCAAATGGGGTGAGCACAATTAGTACCGTTTCACTAAGTTTTGGGAACATATTCGTTGAGGAACACTAATATTGCTCCAAAGTTCTTGCTTTCAAACTGCAGTTAAAGAACATGATTTGTGCGCAATTCTAAAAGATCTTCCTTCATCATCCAACATATTATTCTTAGGGAAAGAATGTGGCTAAGCTTTGTTACAATCATTTACTGGAAGAAGGAAATAGTATTTATTGTCTGTAAATTAAATTCAGTTTGTTTGAAATCGTGAAAATGATTCTCATGATACATTTATTTACAGGACACAGGATAAAACGGGACCTGGAACTTGAAACATCGGATTCTTTCTCTTCGGAAGTCCCTACTCCTTGGACATGTCCTTGGAAAACACAGTGGCTGGACTTGGGCGATGACATTTTTCCTCGTTACATACGATCTGCTGTCTGTTCCTCAAAGACTTGCTGGTTTTCTCGCATGAGTTGTCAATCAAGATCCTTCACTTTGGTTCTTCTGCGGCGCAACAAATTCTTTTGTGGCGCTACTACTCAGCCAACGGAGTTTAAGGAAAGGAAATTTAAAAATGAAATGGAACACAGAGTGCCTCCCGAATTGCAAGATGAGTGGTTCTTTGAAGAGAGAGCTACGAATTTGTCTTGTGAATGTGTGCGGAAGAGCAATGTACTTTGAACTCAATTAGCTGTTTAATTTCATTGGTGGAGCTAGAACGATGTTGCTTGTAAATAGATGTCTGTAATAATTTATTTGTGCCTTTAAAAGGTTTTTCTTTTCTATATGTTTTAATTTTAGTTACGTAATAGATACATTTCTTTCATAAATGTAAATTTAAATGTATATAACGGGATATACCCAATAAATTAGCTTATTACGCTAGTCCCTGTCTTCTCCTCCTACCAAAAGAAAGTCAACTCTTCGTTAATGTTTAGCAAAGCTGTTTTATGAATTATTTGAAAGCTGCAATTCATGAATGGACTAATAATGAATCGTTATTTAATTTCTACGTTTACTTGTAAGGATAGTTCTAATGCACAGTGAATTCCCTCTAAGACGACCATCCAGGCTCTCAGGCAAATTTGGTTTATAGTGAGCTGGTGGCTTAACCTTTTTCTTCTTAAGATGACGTTCTTTACAGATATTTATTTATACTGCCAGAAATACTGATCTGTTTTAGATGTACTAGTCTTATGAGGTTATCATATCCAGTTATAGAGTTTTATTTTGTATTAACAAGTTACTCACAATTTTAGTTTTTACTATCACTTCTTTCCGTTTCTTCACCAGAAATGTAAATGAGTTACAGAGTATTTAAACTGAGGTTTCTGGATTTTAAGATAGAGCGTGTTTCTGCCTCTGGGTGATTCTGATGTTTGCCAGTTCTGATAAGATTGTAATTATTTGGCTTTGCGTTATAGCTGAGCTGAATTAAATTGTTACTCTGGTAAGAAGTTCTGAGCTAGCTTAGATTTTAATATAGTTGTCTAGTCCTCGACTTATTAGCCTGCACTTGAATTTAAATTTGACCGTTACTCTAGTTTCATTACCACAAGTAGTAGCTGTTAAGTTAAGCACAAGTTGTGCTCTCATGTTAACGTTCAAGTGACGATGATATATTCGTATGACAGCGGCATTTTCCCATTAATCGTTAGACGTAAAATATTTTTTGGAAAATTTTCAATTAAATCGCGTTTTGAACTAAATTTTAGTAGTCGTATTTTTTAGAATGATCAATTCCAAAGTTTCACGGTAGTAAGGTTAGCTTTCTAGGGTTAAAGACCGCATATACAAGTAATGTATTTATGCCCAAAATGCGTGATTGCAATTCGCTTATTTTTTTAAATGAATGTTTAAGATTTATGTGTAGTAAAAAATTTCTGATACTATACCTTTTTTATATCATTCTGCTGTTTTTGAAGTTTTGAGAAATTTAAAGATTCACATTCCTCAAATCTCGTATCCTTAAAAGAAAGAAAATACAGCTGATAATTCAAGTAGATGTAAAGACTTAAATCAATTATTTCGCGCTGGATTTGATTTCATTATCTTAGCTCTCGAGTATATGGAGAAAAGCTGAATTATTATTATTATTATTATTATGCCAAATTCTGAAAAAATTGGCGGCTTATTTTAAAACAATTTCCCTTTCTCGAATAGCGCCAAGCCAGTTTAAAACAGCGCCAATATACAAGCCAGTCTAATTAAAAAAAAAATCCTCCACGAAGGCATATTTTTGCTTTGGCAGGTATTTTCCTCTATGCTCTGCAATATTCAAATAAACAAACCTTTCTTGAAAAGCAGTTTATCTGTAGCGATCGCTGTCTCGTTACTTTTCTTTTATTCTTTCAAAAAAAAAAAAAAAAATCGTATTAAGTTAAATAAGACGAGAAAAAAAAAAAAAAACTCACTGGATCTGCTTTTGAAAGCAGAGCTTTATTCATCATTCATATTTTACATTGTTATGCTTGTAAAGATCACTCGATTCCTTTTACAGATTTCAATATACTTTTTTTGAGTTAACAATTACAAAACACGAAGAAGGTGAAAGAAAACCAGAAAAAAGGGCTTAGTTTGTAACATCTAGATCACAAACTGCTATTTTTTTATACTAGACCTACCTGAAAGTCTGTTAGTGACTTGATGAATACATCAAGGTAAGACCAGAGAATGTAAAAGACTCATTTATTTACAGATGGCACAGTCTATGTGCTTACAAATCCACCTTCCACATGTGATGATAAAACTAAGGATAACAGTAAATTACACTAAATTAAAGATAAGCTAGAATTTCAAGACTATATAAATTAATTTAATTTGCAGGTAAAAGAAACCTACACCAACATGCGTTAAACTTCTGCGTTAAGAATGTGAAGCTGAGATTTAGAATTCCAACAGCTGGTACAAACAACAACGTGCGTACTCAATAGTGAACCATGCTTTGACTAACCTTTTCGCTACTTCAGATTAAAACCCTAATTGATTTGCATTCTTTTTATATCCTCGAGTTTTCTGTTTAAATTTGAAATATTAATACCTTATGGTTTGCAGAGTGGTAATCCAAAGCTTTTAAATAGCTGAGATTTTAATCCAAAGTTATTTAAATTAGCGTAAAATATATGTACATAAAGAGTGCGGACCCCAGGAGCTGGTTTTTGAGAAATCCTATGCAGACCGTGATTTTCCTCTTGTTTTAAAGTCGTAAGTGGCAAATTTCATAAAGATCGGAATTAAACTATAAATTTGTATAAAGACAAAGAATTATACATGTAGATTAAACCGTGCAAACTTTCCTGTTACTTAATATTTAACTATACAAATTATTTTCCTCAAAAACGGCTTAACGGTGGCTAATATTAGAAAAATAATAGTCTTGAACTAGGTATTTTGTAACTATAACGTAACTTAATTTATTAAATACGGTGCTTTAATTATCTCAAAACTAATATTTGTGTTAATTTTGCACAGCATGAACAAAACGGTAATATTTTCGCAAACATGTCTTGCGTATGTGTTCATGAATATGAATTTAGCCTTGCCTATAACTCACCGTTTAGTACTTTGTAAGTCATTGTTGCAGCTGCACATGGTGCACACTTTTAACAGAGTTAAACCAAACACAGTACTGTTAGATCTTAATTCTGAAAAGTGGACTCATCTGTACAATTATGTAACTCCAAGGATAGCAGCTGCTTTGTAATCAGCGTAGCGTCACACATAGTCTTTCTCATTCATGTTTCAAATTTATAACAGACAGCTCACATCACATTATGTGGTAAATGTGAGCCACTAATTTAGTTTAATATGTTTGGTAATTTGTACTTGAAAATTTCATGCGTATTTAGATTAACATTAAATGCGGCAAAATATTTTCAATTTTTTTTTACATGCATATTTCAGTGTTTTAAAATGTACAGTACATGATAAAATAACAGTTTCTGTTTCACCGCAATATAAATACATAAAAAAAGTATTGAAAATCCAAATTAGGGCAATAAGCTACGGAAGGCATCACGTTCATAAGGAAATTCAACGAAAAAGGGATTTTCATCGCTCAGTTTACACGGTAAATTAACAGCCCGAGGATATTTTCGTGTATAGTATATTCTTTGATTTTTCAATAATAATTTTGCTAGTATATTGAAGACCGGCCTCATTGGCCGGCCCGGTGGTTTGGCAAGTCCTACAGCGGTGTGGCTCAAGTATCCCGAGGGGTAGCGCCCTCGAGTTCGCTAATACCCCACTGTGACGGGAAGCCCAAGTGACTGGCAGGTAGCAAACTGACGATCATTGCCGTCTGGGGCGGTGCGTCTCTCTCTCCCAGATGCAAGGGCGGAGGATAAACCTCTGTACCTGGTTCTGACGGACGAGGGAACCTGTAGCAAAAAATATGTATGACTTTCTTTGCCTGTAGTATCCTGTAGTGTTTCAGACTCGCGAGGCTGGGAAGCCTTAAGCTCACTTACTCAACAAAAAGACATAAAAAGGGTGTAACAAAGAAAAATGTCGAAAATATTGGGTACATAGCTAACATACAACAACATAACTTAACAAACATAGCTATTTAGAACATACGCAGATATATGTGTGTTGAGTTGTTGCTAAGGCTGACTTGTCTGACATATAATCAGTCCAAAACCACGAAAATCCTCGTGTCAAGGAGCGCAAGTTTACGCCTGTCGTTGGCATCAGGCGTTGAGCACCTTACAGGTGACAGGCCGATTTAGCTCAGTTCCGCCCACAATTTTGATGGAGAGCACCCCGGAAGGACGGATTTGAAGGTCTTCCACTCCCCTCTTTCCCTACCATCAACCTCTCGAGAGGAATTTCGGCTCGCCACATATTTAGTGCCCCCATGTCGCACGAACACTATACATTTAGAAACATCCGTGCTTTCTCCGGGATTCATAACTTGAACCTTCGGCACGGCAGTCAGCGACGGTAACCGCTACACTAGTTGGGCGGTATGTGTGTTAAATAAATTAAATATTCTCAAAGATGTGTTTTCGTCATGAATCATGAAGTTAACAAATTAGTCTATTTCTTGCATTATACAAATATCAGAATTTTCAGTAAAGAATTATTCACTAACAGAATAACGTGGATAAAATTCTGGTGTCATTCCCCGAATTATAAGAAAATTGCAATTCATAAAAAAATTGTTTGTTTTAAAGAAAAAATTACTCAAAAAATGTATATTTTATTTTATACATTAGTATCAATTGTTCTCTTTCAATAATATGAGGGTTTTTTTTTTTTTTTTTTTTTTTTTTACAATAATTTTCACTTTTGTAAAACGAATAGTCCATTCAAATGATTTGGACAAGTCCATTCAAATGAAGTTTACAAACCCCCTTCCTCCAAAATTAGGAATAAATCAATCATCCGGTTATGCATTGTGATCCCTATTAACAGGATACTTCGAGTTGTATTGCATATGCAACGAAGCTACCTCTATAAAGCGACAGTCTGACTAAAGTGGCCAATTTTATTTATTTTTTCTTTAATCCAATGCTTCTAAGAAAATAATTAAAAAATTTTTTCAGAGCATGACAATCTCTATATAGTCGGCTGTTGACCGATTTTTTTTCAATTTGAAGATATGATCATATTTCTTTTCCCTTTTTATGCACCTATTAGAAATTTCAAAAAAATATTCATCTTGTGCATTATCTTCATACAATCAGCTGCTGTTGATCTACCACACGAATGCTATTTCAACGTTTCTGTTCCACTTTCATGCATCATTTTGGAAGTTTTCAGAAATCCTTCAAATTGAAGGACAAAAGAATGCTTTACTGATAAAGAAAGGGGTTTGTAAGGGTGGCATGAGTCATTACTTGCAAGCATATCTTCTCAAACAGGTTGATAAAGAACACATTATGAAATGCTGATTCACATCACTAAGCTCTTTCTTAGACTAATTCTGATGAATGCAGGATTGAAAAGTGTCACGAAGAACTCACTAAGAACACCGAGTTCTTTTCTATCGCATTCAAACATAAGAAGAAAGAAAATTACAACGTCTAAATGCGCGAAAAAGGAGAGCAGCAGAGGCAAAGAGCATAAAACATGTCTCCTAAAATGCCAGCTGCACCAAAGCTATCCCCCCCCTAGACCATGGAGGTAAGCACCTTCTTCCTACTTCCATGCCCTAGACACAGCGGGGGTCTTCACGCTTTCCAAAGAAAACATCTAATAAACTCTTTCCTTTCAATAAGGGGAAATTACCATTAAATTTTACTTTTTGAAGCCAATGTTCGAACAAAGATTGATAAACAAAAATCAGTGTTATATTTGCCAAATTTCATAAGACTAGTTTCCATGGTTTTACAGAACCAGAGCGCAAATGAATGAGAAGATATAGTGATAAGAATGGCTGGACAGAAATTAAGCTACTAGCACCATCTATTGCTGAAACAAGAAAACTAAAACATAATTTTCTTAAAGGCTGAAGGTTAAAATGGATTGGATTAAGGTTGTTAAATAGAACAAAAAGGTTTTTTTTTTTTTTTTTTTTTTTTTTTTTTTTTTTTTAATGTCTCTAGAAAATCTAATTCACCAATGTAAGATTTTTTTGAATAATTTTGGGTGCAGAAAAATGGAAAGTGTGATTTTCGGACCAACAATGCTGAGCTACAGAAGACTTGTGTGTTTCCTTTTTCCTAACATATGTTGTTTCATGTTCCAAGAAAGATGAAATAAAATAGACCGAAATTTAACATCCTCTTACTCCATCTTAACAGGCTTTATTCGCCTCAAAATCTTGCTAAACATATTATGATGGCAGAGAAAGATACGTGGTTAATCAGCAAGTACTTATAACTATATATAAAAGGCATCACTGTTATAAATTTTTCTAATCTGTTACCTACAAATAGGCACTTCAAGGCCTTTTCCCAGTTGCCTTGCTTCGGAACGATGGTAATGATTACTGCGGAAGACGGTCGATTCCTCTAACTTGGTAAAATTCTTTAATCTTCAGTTTGGTGTCATAATGACCGATGTTGCAATCGTAAATGTCGAGAGGGCAGATATATCTTGAAGTGCCTCTTTTAAAGCAAGAAACTGTAATTCAAACTAGGAAAATAAGAGAATTCAATAATAATTTCTTTAAAAAAATACCAAAATTAATTTAAAAGAAAAGGATAAAATTATGTGCAAAGGGGCGTTGTTTTAACGTTTTGTGTGTTACCTTTATTTACTCAATATCAAGTTCTACGTACTCAAACTATAAAATTCAGTTCAACAGCAATACCGCAAAATAATTTTAAAATGAGCATATTTTTAGAATTTCCGATGCACTGTCTCGCGCGGTAGAGATAATTTTTTTTTTTTTTTTTTTTTTTTCAATACAGTGTTGCCATTGCTCGTTTTGAAATCGTGTAGTTTGTTAATCAAAAATTCGCTGAAGTGTTACAAAATATGAAATCGATAATAAAACAAATCTCAAATCCAAATTAAAGCTTCCACACGCCATATTCTATGGAAGATTACGTTATTCAAATTTTGATGGCTCTAGGTACCGTTGTTTTATCACAATGCGCCAAACATACATACATTTATGCAGATTCTTCATTATTTAATTTCTTTAAATATAATACAGGGCGATAATATTTAGTGGCAACAATTTGAATAGTGAAACAACGCTTATCGTGAATCGACGCAAAATGCCAAAACGAAATTGGTAGTCCTTCTGGCAAATTGCCCCTTTAGACTAAAAATCTTCGGGAAAGAAGAGAGACTGTCCTGATGAATTAAGGCAAAATTCTTAAGCCCACAAATCTTTCAAAATAAAACATTTTATGCCAGGAAATTGAACATTGCAAAATAAAAAAAAAATAGTTCAGACTTCAACAACAAATTTCTTAAGTCAGAACTTAACTCAGGTTTCTATTTATCTATAATGCTGAATATGAACTCGAGAAAATCGATAGAAAGGATTCTGGATCTATGGATTGTTATCTTTCCTGCTCACGTCTTTAAATAGCCTACTAAGAATGCTGTCTCAAAGAGCAATCTGTTTATAGAAGATGCGGAGGCTTTAGACTTCTCATTCATCATTTTGATAATTTCAAAAATCGCAATATACAAGACGCTAGTTAGATTAAAAACCAAAACTGCAAAAGAGTAGATAAAAAGCTGCAAAATAGAAATATATCCGTATCTTATTTCTTTTTGTTCTCCTATAATTTAAGCTATTTCATTTCGGTTTCTTGCATCATGTTTCGATTCAATTTATTTCGATATTATTATCATGTAAAAAAACATATATTTTACAATTTAGAACTTTGAAAATCTATATTAAATTTGGAACGAATTTTTATCAGAAAGCAAACATTTAATAGATATACTGCTAAACATATATTCGAGAAAATTGTGATAAGAATTTTAAATTCAGAAAAATCCTTACATTTTTACACTTTAAAAAAAAAAGTATATTATTAGGATTTACTTTTAGAATTTAATACTTTTATTAAAAAGGGTGATTCTTTAACTACATTTTTATAGTAAAAAAGCGAACTGTTAAAAAATACACAAAAATTTTCAAACTTGAAAGATACTCACATCTCAGTTACTAAATAATTAATATTTTGCTTTCTTAAATATATATTTCGTAATTTATTTTAAAATTGCTGCTCTTTTCAATAAAATTTTTAAAAAAATATATTGATGTCTGCATATTATCGAGCTTGGTTTAAAGTTTTACGTAAAGCGTCTTCTACAGCTGCATATTTTCGTAAAATACTTCAAAATCAAGCAGTGATAAGAAAAGTTAAGTAATCATGAAAAAGATATATTTTTCGAATTTGTTGTCGCCCGGCTAGCTCAGTCGGTAGAGCACGAGACTCTTAATCTCGGGGTCGTGGGTTCGAGCCCCACGTTGGGCGTATTATTTTTTGATGTTTTTGCAACCTTTACATTGCGAGAAAAACCTTTGGCATGTCTGGGTGTTTACTAATTGCTATATACAGGATTGCCCTACGAATTTTTCTACTTTAAAAAAAAATATGCATGTAATTCTTAAAAAAGTGGCATATTAGAATAAGCTTTTACACCTGAAATAATCTTAGCAAGATAAACTACATTTTGATTAAAATTTTTGCCAATAGATAGCGCTGTTCCTTTCATATCGTGAAAATGCAAATTAATACATAACTGAGAGTTCATAATAATGTGTTTGCAAATGCAAAAGAATAATTTTCGTGCAAATTTACGAGTGATGTTTCCAACGGTTATACTTATCCCAACGAAAAACTGATCTTCTTTTTCTGAGTATGTTCAATTCACCTGTTTATAGCATAGTTAAACTCTCAAATCAAACACACATGGTTTCACAAAGGGTCCTACAAAAATGGGCGTACATCAATGAAACCAATTCGTGCTTTTGTTTATTTTAATTTAAAATGACAAGACACATTATCTAATGCGAGCATGTTTTCGTGGAGGATTCTCTAAGGGTAATATGCACTTATTCATGGAATTCATCCGGTAAAGCTCGAAAACATACAGTTAGTCAATAAAGTCTGCGTACATCAAGAATAGTAATATCAAATCCAAATTTTAAGTGGCGAAAAGTGTAGTTTCTTAAAGTTTTATTTTTTAAATATTTAGTTTCAATAAGTTACTTTGAAATTATTTAACTGTAATATTTTCATATCTAATAATTTATGCACACTAATTTTTAAAAGATAAGTGGCCAGAAATCAAAGCCAATAAAGTTTGCGTACAACGTGAAAGAGGCGGGGGATTTCTTATCTAAATTTTAAACTTCAAACTTGAGAATGCTAAGAAGGTTACACTTTCAAGGTCATTGACTTCCGAAGCAATTTTCATGTTGATTGGAAGTTGTTATTTCTATTTTCTTTGACGAAAATGACAACCAATAAAGAAATTCCTTTAGTTACGAGACAACTAATTATCAAATTGAGAGATGAAGATAAAACTCTTCGTTATATTGGTAAAACCATTGGAAAACCTTGCTGTAAAACCAGGATGTGGTAGACCGAAGAAGCTAACGCAGAGAGAAGAAAGAAAAATTCTTTTAGAATTAAACAAAATCCTAAACTTTCTGCTGCAAGCATTGCAAAAGACATTTTTTTAACTAGCAACAAGGAAATTTCTCCTGAAACTGTACGAAAGTGCTGCGAAAGGCCCATTATCAAGGATGCAAACCTAGGTCTAAGCCATACATTTCCGAGACAAATAGAAAGAAAAGAATTGCTTTTGCCAACAAATATTTAAACTCTTCGCAGGACTTCTGGAACAATGTAATTTGGTCAGATGAAAGTAAATTTGCGATATTTAAAGTTAATTGCCACCCTATTGTATGGAGAAAACCAGTAACAGAACTGAATCTGAGAAATTTAAATCAAACTGTCAAACATGGAGCTGGCGGTGTGATGGTATGGGGGTGTATGTCTTCGAAAGGAGTTGGAAATTTTAACATTGTTGATAAAGTCATGGATAAGTATGTTTATCTGGATATTCTGAAGAAAAATACATTCTACGAGACAGTGCCCGAAATTTAAACCTTTCTAATACCTTTATTTTCGAACAAGACAACGACCCGAAACATACAGCTAAAATTGTGAAAGAATATCTCCAATATCACACTCCAAGACAGTTGCGTACTCCTCCACAGTCACCAGACCTCAATCCAATCGAACATTTGTGGGCAAAATTGGAGAAACGAATTCGAAAACACAATATTACGTCGCGAAATGAGCTAATTGGTAAAGTGCAGGAAAAATGAGCGAAATTTACGTCGGATGACACTGAAAAACAAGTTCAGTCAATGCCCAGACGTCTGCAAGCTGTTTTGAAGAATAAAGGATATCCTACAAAGTATTGAAGTAATGTAAAAAACTTATATTTTACTTTTTTTTTGAAAGTGTACGCAGACTTATTGGAGGGAATTTCTGAGTTTTTTTGACAAAATATATTTTTGAAAAAATGTAAAAAGTATTACACTGATATTATTTACTTTTTATTTAAGCTTACAATTTTAGCTAATAGAAGAAAAAAATGCAATGATTAAAATACATTTTTCTATGCTTTAAGTTTTTTTTTTTTTTTTTTTTTTTTTTTTTTTTAATTATTATTATTTTTTTATTTAAAATTTAGTCTGTACGCAGACTTTTGTGACTAACTGTACGTGCGTGTGGTCTATTCCGAAACCGAACTGAACTACTAAAATTCCGCCGACTTTCCTACTCTGGCGAAAATACTGTTGGGATTAGCATAAAACAAATGTTCTAAATAATATTATATTTGGCAGAAAGAGCTTCTATTTTCATAAGAAATCCAATTCACGATACTGCTACGAATTTTGTAGATGATTTTAGTGCAAATGTTACATAAGAAAAGTTTAAAAGAGACAAAAAAGTCGGGAATAAGAATGCAAGGGCAAGTGCATTTAACATTAAGTCAATGGATATCTCGATAATTTGGTAAGATGTCGCCAAGCTGGCAATGGTTTTGGAGACCTATTTCGTCGCAAAATTTGGCGAGAAATCGCCAAACTTGGCGATAGTTGGTCCTTTCCCTGTATTACGTAATAGGTACTGTAATTGAATAAATGTAATTGACCACTGTTTAGCTGTAACCGTCATTCAACCCTCATGTCGCTTTCCAGTAATTTCGAGAAGCAGAAAGTACTAGAAATATCTCGGCGGCTGGTTAAAAAGTATGTAAGGGTGAAGAAAGCATTTGCTTTTAGTTATTGTTGTTGCGATTTGTTAGTTTAGCGTGAACTGAGATATCTCCGGATAAGCTTTCTCTTTAGGTGCGCTATACATTGAATTGTGTTTAATATTCTTAGTAGTTTGAAGTGTTACTAGTGATTGTACTTTGTGACACTGCGAAAACATGTATGAGTATATCTGTGTAAAATTCCAGAACTTTGAAGGTTTCCATTTGATAAAAAAATTAATTTTATTAACCTATCATCGGACTTGTGTGCATTCAGTCTATTGCAAACCCGTACGCATGCAACAATACATAGTGATTCATGAAATATAATTTTTCAGTGATAACTAAAATGTTCTTTCCTTGGTTTAATAAAAAAAGTAATCCCTGTTATTATTCATTAATGAAGAATCTGCATGTATGTATGTTCTTTGCATTGTGGAAAAACAGCACTAACTAGAATCACCAGATTTTGAAAACACCTAATCCTGCATGTACATCTTCAAGTCCGAATTTGTTTTTGATTGCTTTCATATTTGCCCGAATTTAATGAACTTTTGATTAACAGACTCAGCTATGTAAAAGCAAACTATGGCTACACTGTTCCAAATAAAACTGTGCTGCTATTCGGCAAAAATTTGAGATATTTACGTTTCAAATTTAATCAATAAACTCGGCTATTTAAAAGAAATGTTGTTACAGCCTACAATAAAATACTTTTAAGTCTCAATCGCTAGCGTGTAGCCATTCAGTATAGCTTAACTTTCAAAAAATCAAATTGGTGGGATATCGTTAAGAGGATAATGGTTTTAGCGACTAATTTTTGTCACCAAATTTTTCTAGAAATCGCCATGAGTCGCCAACGTTGGCGACATTTTGCTCTGGTCCCTGTAATTGATCCCTATAATGTAACTTGGCACTTTGTATCACTGAGAGGGCTTCCGACCTGAAGTGTTACCCAACGGAAAAAGCTCACCCAGTGGAAATTATTCACTGAAAAAATCTTTTTATAGTGCAAATTATTTATTGAAAAGATCCTGATTATTTATTGAAAAGAGTTTTTACAATGAATATTTTTACATGACAGTGAAAATTATTTTCAGTCTTCTTTGCATTTACATGCTTTTTTCTTACACAACATAGAACAATTTCCAATGCTTTTGCTCCATCAGTAAGCTAAATGACAGCGGTCATATTTTTATGGGAGTCAACGGTCATCGTAAACCACAAGTGCGACAGCTCCGATGATATAGTCATTTGACAATTTCTTCCTAAAGATCCCATTCAGCGTCAACCAGCGCTCCACGTTTTCAACATCAACATCATGGCATCCAGGAAGACATTTGAAATTACCAGAAAAAGTTGTTAGTAGAAAAGTCTGCCTCTTCAACTGCGGTGACTGCATCTCCTTCTCTGGTTCTGTGGTTTCACTCTTTCTGCGGTTCTTTTTTAAAGTTTATTTATTTTTTATTTCGTATCTAAAATACATAATAACGGAATTTCCACTTTTTTATGCTTATTTTTTATTTTTATACTTAAATTACCCTACTAAAAATGCCCCATAGAAACCAGTAAAACTTTTTATGGGTACCCATAAGATTTTATGGGTTTTTATTAACTTTTACTGGTTTCTGTTGGTCTCTGTGGGTTTTTTTTACTGGTTTCAAAATGACCCATAGAAACCAGTAAAACTTTCTACTGGTACCTATAGAATTTTTGATGGTCTCTACTGACTTTTACTGGTTTCTATTGATCTCTGTGGGTTTTTCTTACTGGTATCAATTGACACCCATACAACCAACATTTCAATGGCAGAACTTTGTACTGGTTTGTATAGGTTTATATTGACTTTTACTGGTTTTCTTACTGGTATCAATATAATAATAAATCTTCTGTTGGTGTATATGGGTTTATGCTATTTTTTTATCTGACGTTAATAGACTTCTTATAAACAATAAAATTAACAGAATGAAAATATGATTTCTTTAAGACCATCAGAGTAACCTGGAAACGCAGGTGGTCGTTTTAGAGAGGGTTTTTACTAAATATGCTTATTTATTTGATTTAAAATTTTTTTTCGGAAACAGTAACAGTAATCATATACACCACACACAACGAGGTCTCTCTAAGGCGACCAGCCGCAAATAAAAATTCATATTTGCAAGTGGTCGCCTTAGAGAGGTGATGCTCAATACCAATATATACTCACGTTCTCAGAGATACGTTTATCTTTTAGAGGTGGTCGTCTTAGGGAGATTGTATTTACGGAATGAATCTCTCTAAGGCGACCAGACACACTTGCAGAATTTTCTTTGTGAATGGTCGCCTTACAGAGAGAATATTCAATACCAAAGTATACTTATGTTTTCAGAAGTACTGGTTTCTTTCAGAGGCGGTCGTCTTAGGGAGGTGGTTTTTGCTACGAGATGGTTCTCTGAATACACACACATAAGCACTTACATTTCTGAATTACAAATAAACACCGGTATCAACCAACATCTCTTTAACGCGAACAAGTTCATTCACAATCGCAAAACTTTTCTCCCTGTTAACGCTGACGAGAAGAAAAAAATTCCCCTCCCCCCCACTCTCAGAAGTTTCCCAAACAAGCAATATGGCGCCGCTCTAGTTATTGTTGTGCGATGGTGGTGTTATTTTCTTCGTGGTTGTAGTAATGCAATATATTATTTACTAGGATTTACTGTATTACAAATTTTACTATGTTTTACTGTTTAGAAATTAGTAATAAACAATAAAATACCAGCACTGACTATGAATATACAACTAAAGCCATGCACGTGTAATCGTGTCTAATGTTTGAGAGAACGTTGCTGATAACTGACTAGTTGTGAAATGGAGTTTTTGTGCGTGAAATTAATGTTCCATCTTTACTTTTAACCTGAAAAACAATGTGCTTAAAGACTGAAAAGTGATAATTTCAGACTTGATAATTTGGTTCAGTGTGCAGATGCAGAAATATAGTTTTTGCATTCTACTGAAACTGTATTTTGGAAAATTTATTTTTTTGATTACAGTTTAGAAATACTTTTTTAAAGCTTGTTCATGTAGATGCTTTATCATTTGAATATTATGTACTAATAAATTTGAGCATACCTTACTTAAAAATGATCTTGCATGATTCAATTTTTCGACTAATGTGATGTGGCCGAGCAAAAAGAATGTTTTTATATGTTTTAAAAAATGTACTAATTATATTTCGCGAGCAAAAACGGTAAGTTTTATTAATGAAATAAACGGTGGTGTATTTAATTATGGCAAAGCACACTAGGGCTATCTGCCTAAGGGGAGGGATGCCTTCGTGGAGGACTTTCTAAGGGAAACTGGCTCGTATACACGTTACACATGGGGAAAACCACGAAAACACCCATGCAGCCAGCCCGTTCGCGGGATTCGAACCTCGGACCGAACTACCAGTGTTCAGCGACTTTACCGCTCGGCCGCTGGTGGGCTTAATGAAATAAACATTGAAATATTTAATGTGTTTATTACTTGTTGAATGGGGTAGACAAGACATACAAGCTTAAGGAATCTTTTTTTCCACAACTAAAATTATGTGAAAATTTAGATGATCGTAGTAGCTTACATTGTTTTTTTCTTTTTGGTCTATTTTTCTTTACAAGTATGAGACTAGAACCACATTTTTACATTAAATATTTTGTGCTCTTTTGTTAAAACACATATAATCATTTTTATGCATACTTTTAATTTTCATTATTATTAGTTTGATGAAGAAAATTTCAAATGTGTTTTTCATAAATTGCTTTTGAAATAGAAATAGATTTGTGAATAAGATTTATGTAATATTAAATGTACTAGTCTTGGGAGTATAAAAAGTGAATTATTTATTTGAAAAAAATTACATTAAGTTGAAACCTCATATAGTGGTTATTTTCTTAAATGACCACCTCTGATAATGTCAATAATTAAATAACAAGGACAATAATTAAATAACAGGACTTAAAAATAATTTAATCAGGACAATAATTAAATAACAGGACTTAAAAAATCATTCATAGTTTTGTCAGGTTACAGGAAACTGGCATTTTCTCGAATTGTGGAGTTGATTGTTTTAGGAATGTTTTGCTGTATAATCAAATGACTTCGGTGTAGTAATTTTTACGTGGGTATGAATTTTGGAGAAGTAATTGAAAGTTTTTACGAGACAATTAAAACCAAAGCTTTTCGGATCATGAGTCTTATAAGGGCACTGTTATAGCATTGCTTTCAGATAAAATAAGAGTAATATTTAAACATTATTTTCGGAAGCACTTCCACAGAGAATCTGGTTGTTCTCTGCGGATGAAAACCCATATAAATCAATCTTCTGTACAGTCTTATACAAATGCAGTTAAAATTACTGTCATTGCAATTAAGCGAATATAGCTACATTTGTTTACAAAAGGTTATTATTGCTAAATACTGCACTATATAAATTTCATTTGCCATTGTAATTTCAGAAAATGCTCAGCATGAGGTATTTTTATAATCTACTGTCAAAAACAATAGCTACCTTTTCAGTACTTTAAATTTTACTATTTAGAATTTTTATGGTTCAAAATAATATTTCTATACATTTTCTAAAGTATTCTTTCTACAATAGAAATCTAAATAACTTACACCTAAAACACTGACTCAAATTTATCAAATAATGCATCGCTTTAATTAAATTTATGTTTCTTTGAGATATATATGAAAAACCTTGTGTAATAATAAATTATTAATATATATAGGTAAATGGTATTTTTATATATTTTTTCGGGTAAAGTGCAGAATCGCCCACTTATTTATTTGGCACTTTTTACAAAAGTAAAAGAAATTGGATTTTTGTCAATTTTCTTTTGACTTTTTAAGTAAAAATAGGTTGATGTGTACATGAATAAAGTCAAAGGAGTGCACAATGGCATTTTTGTGCAATTCTGGTATGTTTTTTTAAGTGAAAATAGGTCGATGTGTACATGGATACCTACTATGTGCAATTCTTAAAAACACGCCAAGCAGTGGGCGATTCTACACTTTCCTCATTTTTCTATAGGAATTTAGTTTCATAAAATTAGTTATTTACTATAATTATGTGTATATGAGTATATTCATATTTATTCACATAGATGGAATTTTTACAGTACGAAAGTTGATCTTTTGAGTTGATTTTTTTACAGTACGAAAGATGATCATCAAGAACTACATATAGTATAAATACCCATTATGTTATAGATTTTATTTATATAAAATCTGTGGAAGATTATATAGCACTAAAAGTGAGATACGGAATAAAACATTATACGCTATGAGATATTTCCTTAATTTCCGAACTGTGCGTTGAGAATTGGTATTTGTTGAAACTTGTAAATTTTTTAAAATTCGTTTTGTTACAATATAATTTATTGTATTTTGGGTATTATTAAGTTTATTATATGTTATCTTCATGTTTCATTTATCTTTTGAGAGATACAGGTAATATTCAAAGTATTGTAATAAGGGGTCGACACAGTGTTTGTATATTATTATTTCTTCACTACATTATATTCTAGGATTCATCCTTTCTTCCACGCAAAACATCTATGTGTATGCGTGTCATAATAAGCTGCAGGGTGTTACTATCATTGGTAAACGAGCTTTAAGGGGATAGCAAGTATGCTAAATTTGAACTCTATGTTAAGTTTCTAATTTGCAAGTCCCGTATTCTTTTTGCTTGCTTGTTAATAATGTTTCTCTTCCTGAAAATTTGGGTTTCTTCTAGTTTTGTTTTTTAATTTGGTTTAGTGCATTGTAGGTAACTTAAAATTTAAGCAGATGCTAGAAAGTACCATCCTTTGGCAATACATTTCTCATTAGGTATCAAATTGTTAAACAAGCTGATGTGATTAAATACAATTGTTTAATTTCCCAATTAAAGAACTGAAATACAAATATATGCAGTGAGGTACAGTACTATATGTATATATTTATAATGAAATCAATAATGTATATAAAGTCAAAGTAATGATTCGCAACCATCAAATGAAATGATATATATATATATATATATATATATATGTAATAGATTCTGTAGTCGAATACAAGCAGCTGAATCCGTAATGAACAGCAAGAATTTTGATGGCTTAGAGATGTTGAAACTCCAATCCACAATGAATAAGAAATTTGGCAGTTGAGGTAGATTTAATTCAACTTTTCTTTCAGCAAATATGTTGCAGCCACAAACAAGTTGGCACATTATTTATGCCTATTCCAAAAATTAACATTTTTGATAAATGTGTAGTAAGAAACAAGGAGCAGACAGACTGCAATCCAGCTAATACAAAGCGTAAAAAGCAAATGCGTTATGTTAAGGGTGAAATCTTAATTCATACCGAGTTAATTTTGGTTCTTGATGCATTTTTACTCGTATTTGATAGTTAATACTGCTGTAAAATTACTATTGGCTGTTTGAGTTTTAGTTTCTTTCACAACATCAAATTATGTAAGAGTCATATGACATGAATTAATCTCGAAATGATGCAGTGCAGGAAGATTACTGTTTTTAGAATAGAGAAGGAAAATTAATTTTACGTTGCTAATTTAATCTTTTGCATATTCCTTATTTTTCTTACATATATATATGTACATATATCATTCAATGGTTGTGAATCATGACTTTGGTTATTATCTTTCTATTCATTTTATTTTCAGAATTATAATGGTAGTTTAAAATTTTGTAAAGAGAATTTATACAAATATTTCGTAATATGTTTATAAATATTAACGTGCATTAAGAAGGACGGGCTCGTAGGCTTTTGGATATTTTGAAATTTTTATTTATTCGCATTGAGTTTTATTTAAAATTACTTTACATGCTTTCTCCGCCATTTAGTTCTGTACATTTCATCAGTGCTAATTATGTACTTCTGCTGGTTTATGTTTTATAGAAATTTGATTTACATTTTTGTGTATTGTTTTTTATAGGGATTCTGTATATGGATACCCGTTCTATGTATGGATACTCCACTATGGTATAATGCTATTGGTTCTGTTTATGGGTTTTTGTTTATTGTTTTGTGCAGCGATTTTTCCAAGAGGTACCTTTATTGGTCTGTGGACTTTTGTGTAGTGGTTTTTACAGGATTTGGCATATGGGTGCCTGTATAGGTGTACATGCTTTTGTTTACTGGTTTTTACAAGGCATAGACCTACGGAATATCCCTTTTTTTAATGGAAATTTGGCCAATAAATATGCATACAAAGTTCTGATTTTTGGGCTATGGGTTTTTACTGGAATTTTGTTTTTAGTGCCTACAGTTCTACAGGTTTCTACAGAGATTTGGCCTACTCGTATCCGTACGCTGTACGTATCCGTACAGCGTACGGATACGAGTTTCTGTTTACAGGTTTTTTATGAGTATTTGGCCTACAGGTACCCATACAGTCGTACAGGTTTCTTTCTATGGGTTTTTACGGGTATTTGGCCTATTGGTACCCGTACAAACGTACGGGTTTCTTTTTATGGGTTTTTACGGGTATTTGGCCTACGGGTACCCGTACAACCGTACGGATTTCTTTCTATAGGCTTTTACGGGGATTTGGCTTGCGGGTACCCGTACAGTTGTACGGGTTTCTGTCTGTGGGTTTTTACGGGGATTTGGCCTAGGGGTACCCGCAGAGCTGTACGGGTACCCGTAGGCCGATTCCCCGTAAAAAAAATTTTATGGGTTTCTACGGGGCATTTTTAACAGGGTAATTACGAGCCGGTTAAGGCGGAGATCCGTTTAAACGGAAGTCGGTTAAGAAAGAGTCTACTGTAATATCTTCCAGTTAAACTCGTTGGGATATATGCTCAAAAATGAAAACCCGTCCGGAATAATATTAAAAGTCCGACTGGGAAAAAGAGTTTTTCAATAACGAAGCCATGCATTTTACTTAAGGAATGTTACAGAAACAAATAAATCACATACATATATTATTTTAAATACAATAACAGGAAATTCATCTTGAAAGCTTTAAAGAACTTAAGATGCCATAAGAATGGCAAAATATTTGAGAGACCAATCTGTAACGTTGATAGATTGTGACGCAAAATATGAAAAGAATATGGAATGGAAGTTCTTAACGTCAAAGAATTATGGCTAAAAAGTAGTACTTCATAAAATAAATTACTCTTAATTGATGTCTTGCAAGTCTTTCATTTTTAATTTTACCATTCATGAAAAAATTTGTATTTTCTTAAAATATAAAAATTTTAAAGAATTTTTAAATAAAAGATTCGAAACGTTTTTAGCTGAAACTTTTGTGAAATTTTGAACTGCTATTTTTGAACTGCTCCATTACGTTAACATGCTTTTATAATCCGCGCAACTTAATAAGAGTTACTGTTCTTAGAGATGTACGGGCAGAAATTAATTTTTCACGTGGATTAGCTAATAGCCTTTTTTCATTGTATTGGCATTTGATGTGATATAAGGCAGCACTGTTTTTTAAATTGTAAAATAAATTGGGAGCTATTTTCTTAATTGTTTTGATAATGTTCTTTAGATAAAATGGGCGGAAGAATGCAGCAACCAACTTACATCACATTTATATACAGCTTTTGTATACATATATTGTGGTATCTGATCTTCTTTGCTAACATACAAAGATCTCACCAACGAAACCTGGCGACTACTCGCGCATGTGTAAAAGAATACCAGCACAGGAAGAAGCAATAACCCTTTAACCACGTGCGGTAAAAAGACGTGCGTTGCACGTCGAGATGCTTTTGTCTCAAACCGCGAGCAACGTGAACACCACGTCGATAGGCATTTATCGCAAAAATGTAAATAACGTGGTGCACACGTCGCCTAACAACGAGATTGTTTATTCCTCGAGTTACAGCTCTGGATTGCAGACGCGGAGCGGCGTAAATGAGACACTTTACCGCTTGTTATATTGTAGCGCACGGCACCGCAACCGTGAAGTTTAGTCGTAGCGCAAGTGGTTAAGTTAACTGTCAAAACCGGAAGACAAATACACGCTTTTCTTGCTTACAATAACACCAACGACTTGCGGTGGAACTTAGTTTCACAACAAATTCAAAGATAAAGAGTAGTGCTGAACAAAAAATTTAATTTAAGGCTAACTAAGCTGACTCAATAACCTATCCAGCATTAGACTTATTAAATGGCCAAAAGGGCGTATCAGCAACTCAGCGTAACAGCAAGGACAAACTAGTAAAGTGCGCTGGGTATCGAAATCACGCTCTAAATAAACTAAAAGTTTCGTCATTTTAAACATTTTATAGGTTATGTCACGCAAATGTCGTAAAAACTCATTACAAATAGCAACCTTATTGAAAAAAAAAAGCTTGTAGATATAGGCAATACAGATGCATTATGTGAATCACGAAAATTGTTTTAATTTTTGGTAAAGTTAATTAAATATTTATCACATATAAGACAGGTTTCTTTCAGAAGGAACAGTTTATTTTTCCAAAGGAAACATCATATAATACAAGAAACATGATACATGAGATATTTGCATGCTAAACATCAGAGAATTTTATGTAGGTAAAAACTAAAACTCCAAGCTGATATAGGACTGCAATTGAGTAGGCAAGTTTAGTAATTCAATTCCTTCTGGCAGCTGTGAATTGCAAATAAGAACGTCTCTTATGACACATCGGCAATAATGCGTCAGTCTCCTCGGTTGAGAATCATCAGTAAAGAAGTCGATTTCATGTTTGTGGAACTCATCGTGAAGGTCGTCTGCATCTGAAGAGTCGACATAAATCAGGAACTCGTCGTACGTTAAGTAGGGTTCTGTACTGGCTCTCCAAATAATGCGTAAACTTTCCAAATAAGTCGCAAACCTTTCAGGGGTCCAGAGTAAGTAGCAAATAATTATTTCTCTTAGGTTCAGAAAAAACCATACATCCTCGAAATGTTTGCGGATTCGCCTGAAAATAGTTAAATTTTGGTGTAGATGACTTTCTCGGTAATTGTTTTTAAAGCTTTTTAACTGGAAATAAGTTTTTTGTGAGGAAAAATGACAATATTTAATCAACACTGCAGAATGTGTGTACTTAAAATCCTGTTATTTCATAAAATGCTCAATAGTTATTATAGTAGGTGTTTTGAATATTCATTATTACAAAAATCCTCCAACAGTTTAGTACTCTGGTTAATAGTTGTATATTAATGGTAGTCATCATCAATATGTTCATCGTACCAGCTAAGTATGCCCACCAGCGGCGAGCGGTAAAGTCGCTGAACACTGGTAGTTTGGTCCGAAGTTCGAATCCCACGAACAGGTGTTTTCGTGGTTTTCCCCATGTGTAACGTGTATACGAGCCAGTTTCCCTTAGAAAGTCCTCCACGAAGGCATCCCTCCCCTTAGGCAGATAGCCCTAGTGTGCTTTGTCATAATTAAATACACCATCACCACACCACCAGCTAAGTATTCCTTAATAACATCCCTTTAATGTGAAATAACATATTTTGGGTACAAATTGCTGCGTAAAGTTAGTGGTCCCTGAGGCTACGTTCAGACGGCGACGTAAATGCCACAGAGACATAGTCACAAGGAATAAAATGCGAGAGTTTCATTCACATCTGCGACACAGGGTCTAAGCCACACCCAATTAGAGAAGCTAAATTTAGGCCATGCGTGATTTTTTTTTTTTTTTTTTTTTTTTTTTTTTTTTTGTGTGTGTGTGTGTGTGTGTGTGTGTGTATGTGTGTGTCTACAAATTTCCTGCTTCGTTTTCTCATTCAAGTTTCACGCGTTCGCTCTGATTGGTCGACGATTATCCCGAGTCGAACTTTATGCCAAGAACCTTAAACCAGATTTTGTTGCGTAGCACAGACTGGTTGCCTGGCAACGCAGCTCGGCTTAAACCACTTACGACCTTTATACCGTCGTCTAAACGCAGTTTAAGACTGCATTCAGATGGTGGTACAAATGACATAACTGTTTTAAGCAGATGTGCTTTGCTAGGTGACCAAACCTTACAATGTCCACAAAAACTGGTTTAGAGGTTTTGACATAAAATTCAAAGTTTCCAACTTTATGCCGACTGGGTATAATAGTAGACCAATCAGAGTGAATGAGTGAAACCTACTGAGCGGGAAAACAGAGGGGAATGCTGTAGACACATCTACGCATACACAAATTTAGTTTCTCTAATTGGCTACGCTTAAACGTTGTCTCGCAGTTGTGAACGGAACTCCCGCATTATGTGCCTTATGACTATGCCTCTTTGACATTTATACCACGGTCTGAACGGAGCCTAAAGCTGTGTTCAGACGACGGTGTAAAGTGGGTATAAGTGGTTTAAGCCGAGCTGCGTTGCCAAGCAACCAGTCTGTGCTAAGCCACAAAATATGGTTTAGGGCTCTTGGCATGAAGATCGAAGTTTTCAACTTTATGCCGACTTGGAATACGCGTCGACCAGTCAGAGCGAACGCGCGAAACCTGAGTGGGAAAATAGAGAGGGAGACCAGTAGACACATCCACGCATGCGCAAATTTAGTTTCTCTAATTGGGTGCGGCTTAGACCCTGTGTCGCAGGTGTGAACGAACTTCCCGCACTTTATTCCTTGTGACTATGCCTCTGTGACATCTACGTCGCCGTCTGAATGCAGCCTGAAGTGTCCGCCACGGCGACTTGAGGAGTAGCAACTTTCAGAGAAACACAGTGAAAAAATTTACATGTTTAAACATCAGGTAAGTAGCCTCTTGTGTGCTTCAGCATATATCTCAATAGCGTTACCGTTACCGCAAGCTAGTACGATCGCGCAGCATTAATAAAAAAATGTTTGACCTTCATAACTCAACGATAATGACCGGCAATACATATTAAGTAAAATACATTAGAGCGAAGGCAATGCCAATTGAACTAAAAAATCCCAGAGGCGCTGCTCGCCGTGAATGATTCCTGAAAAATGTCTAAGCTTTAGAAAATACTGGATATAAATAAACTGGACGTAATAAACTCTACAGATGTCGCATCTCATGTCCTACTAATTTCTCGACACTTCTGAATTTTTTTGTGTTATCAATGTTTCCTGAATTCTTAATTTCGTACGCAAATAAATAATTTTGATAGATTCTGTCAAACAAATATGTGAAATTTTTAGTCAAGTGAAATTTTTAGTAAGGCAAATGTGTGTGTTTATGTGTAGTAAGATCAAAAGACGGTTTTAGCAAGATCAAGATTTTTTCTTCTTATAATGCACTTTAAGAGTGGATCGGTTTTTGCTAAATCGCCATAAGCGTAGTGAGCGTGACAGTAAAGAGAATGTATTGTCAACCAATGCCAGAAACCTAAAGAAGTTCAAAAGTCCAAAATATGATGACAACTTTTGTTTTATTTGCAGTGCTCCATGCCGGCGAGGCGTTGGTGATTATAGGTCGAATGCTCATGATATACATTATTCTTTTCCTACCGAGATCAAGGCACGAAAATTTGTTGAGAAGTGGCCGGAGACTATTAATTACTCCGAAGGCTTTCTTTTGTAACATTAGTAACGTGATCCTCCCATGTTAACTTCTCATTGAGTGATCCTCCCATGTTAACTTCTCATTGACCCCTAATTAATTTGCAGATTTGACTTGGGATATTTCTTCTCCGAATAATGTAAAAAGTTTTTTCTTTAGAGGTGCTCTCGTATGTTTTCTCAAACAAGCTCTGCTTACCTGTGTCATACTCCAAGAAGAACGAAATTCGACGCCCTCTAGTGGGATTAGGCAATGCGCAATCACGCTGCATTTCTAATCATTTGCATATCTACCCGACATGTACCTTCATGAAGTTTCGGGCCCACCAGCGGCCGAGCGGTGAACCGGTAAAGTCGCTGAACACTGGTAGTTCGGTTCGAGGTTCGAATCCCGCGAACGGGCTGGCTGCATGGGCGTTTTCGTGGTTTTCCCCATGTGTAACGTGTATACGAGCCAGTTTCCCTTAGAAAGACCTCCACGAAGGCATCCCTCCCCTTAGGCGGATAGCCCTAGTGTGCTTTGCCATAATTAAATACACCACACCACCACACCACCATGAAGTTTCGTTACGATCCCACAATTATTTCTTGGTGCGCAAACTTTTATGGCAATGAGTGTATAATTGGTCACATGACTTGATATAATTTTCCAAAAATTAGAATTTTTATTTTACTTATGCAAGTTATTGCAAACTGAAACATTCATTCTTTTTATGCAATTTACTCAAACTTTTACTGTACACATTACTTTATATTTTGTTACTACACAGCTCTTATAACAGGCTGAATGAGTTCGTAGTTATATTGTTGCAGATCAAATGCGAGCATCCGAAAATATTTTCGTATTTTCTTTCGGCTTAGAAAAAGCTTTAGCTTTTACTAAACTTAACCATCCCTAGCTGATTATAAGTGAAATTTAAATGTTATAATTTCGGTTGCCATGATTTCAACAAAAATACAAACCACAGGTTCGTTTCGCCAGAAACTGAAGGATCTCATCGGTGTCAAGAAATTTCATCGTGCCTAATAAAGTTCATGAAGACTTAAGTTAAAAATTAAAAAAAAAAAAACAGTAGCATATTCAGATTCATGAACCTGACAAAACAGAAATATCAAAACTATCTTTAGTGAAATTTGTTCAAAGTACAGAAATAAGATTAAAGTCAAATGAAATGAAATTTTTCGTAAGTGGACATAGCTATTTATTTGCCTAATGATTGAGATTTTTCCATTATTGAGTCACATGCGAAAAAAATTCCAGAAAATGTTTTCATCAAATAATTGGTACGATATAATCAAAATATACAAAAAGGAAGCACCATTTAATGTAATCCAAATGATTTGCCAAGATTTTTTTTCAACAAAATCTCTAAATAATTCAGTTCTCAACAGAAAAGTATCTATTACAAAGTTTCCAGTAAAGCGGCTTAAACAGCCCTGGATAAAGTTAGGAGGTCCAAACTCCACCTCATACAATTCAAGTGTGACTATAATGAATTTATAAGATATTTCTCCCACCTTCTCGGAGTGCCTTCGTGATGTAGTGGTTCTGCACGCTGGACCGGTATTCCAGAGGTCCGTGGCTCGATTCCCGGCGAAGGCGGTTGCTAATTTTTCATCTCTCTTGCTTCCAAAAAATATATAATGTCTCTACAGAATATTTAGAATTTTATGTCATTCTGTAAATCTGTAGCAGGTAGATCAAAAGATTTAAAAAGGTAGACTAGCCTTTATTATATCTAAAAGTAGAACTGTGGCAACGGAAAAAATAGAAATGATCTGCTAAAATTCATTCCTCCTTTCAGAGTTATTACTATATCAACTTCAGGAAAAATTGAACAACTTAAGAAAAAATCGAACAACTTAAGAAAAAATCGAACAACTTAAGAAAAAATCGAACAACTTAAGAAAAAAATCGAACAACTTTAAGAAAAAATCGAAGTGGCGAAGCCTTATGTACAGCTAAAGAAGACCTCGTTTATATTGTTGATGAATTAATCAAAAATAATACATTATAACAGAACTGATACTATTTATTTTAAGAAAAATCAGTAATAAAAATACATAATAAATAATTTTTTTCTGTAATAAAAAATCTTACAAGTTTAAACACAGAATTTATCAGTACCTTTTGCACTTGCCAAAGCGATTTACTAACTCAGTGACATAAAAGACAGACGATTACTTTTTGGCTATTCTTTCTTTTTAATTTTATATACCATTAGAGGAAAGCTAAATCTACATTTATGTATTCTGCAGTATTTAATTGAATGTATATTATAAAAGGAATTTTCAGAAACGATGTACACTGTGAGGGGGAAGGAGGACAGTTCTACGAGTATATCTCCCGTTCTACTGGGCCGATTGACAAAATTCAACTTGCGTTCTTTATGTCTCGAAAGCGTGACTTGGGATATGTATTAGATTTATATATAGTATTGTTCTAATATAGGTATTTTGACATAAAATGGGACTTTTTGAAATGACATGCCAATTTTTTTCCATATTTCGATTCTACGACTCAAATTATGCCAAACTTTTCAGTTTTGTAAAAATCCCACGGGTAATTTTTAAAAGCGTTAGCTCTAAAAGTTTTAGCTCCTCAATGTTAATTGAATCTGATATATATTTATTATTATCTCTTTTTCATTAAACTTACTTGATTCCTTCTTCCAGAATTCGAAATTTAGGCTTAATAAAATTATAATTCGCCCATTTTTTATGATTTATTTTTAAAATTTGTATTTTAAAATATATTTTAGAAATCTTTCGAAAAAAATTTTTGTATGATAATCTATAAAACTTTCATTATCATCTTAAATTACATGTATTTCTGGTCGCACATGTCAAAAATTAGTTTTTTATTTAAAATTTTCTAAGATATACATTAATTTACATACTGGCTCGTTTTAAAATTCAGCATCTTTTTTTTTTTTTTTTTTTTTTTAGCGATAATAACGCCAAATGTGGTTTACGAACTTTGTGAAAATAAATTAAAAGTATGAACGATGACTTTTCTCCTCTCGTCTTACAATGAAAAAAGAAAAGGAAAATAGGTTGCTACAAATTAAGAATTTCGCCAAGTAAATTATTCTTGGCGCAAACTGAAAAAAATGCACAAAGATAAAATTTTACAAAATTTCGTACCAAATTTTACAAAATTTAATATTTAGGTATGATTTGAGTCGTAGAATCGAAATATGGAAAAAATTGGCCTGTCATTTCAGGAAACGCCCGATTTTGTGTCAAAATACCTATGTTAGGATAATGCTATATATAAATCTAATGTCAATGTTATATAAGTCTAATGTCTAATGTTAGGATAATGCTATATATATATATATCTAAGTCACCCTTTCGAGACACGAAAAACGCAATTTGAATTGCATCAATCGGCCCACTAGAACGGGAGATATTGTCCCATTATTATTATTGTTTATTGATTTTTTTGGCAGTGTACATTATTTTATGGTATTTCTCGACTTTTTATTTTAGAAAGTTAATCGACCTGGGCAGTGAACGGCTCATTTAATTTCATAATTTTGGGATTTTGAAAAACTTCAACTTCCCTTGAGGAGTCAATAAGTAAAATAGAATTTTTGAAGGCAGACTTTTACACTTAAATGCCAGTGAGTGGTTTTATGATTTGCTATTGTATCAAAATTTTATTTTTTAATTTGATTATAGCTGGTATTGCCAGAAAAGTTTCAAACAAGTAATAAATTTTTAAAAGCTTAAAGTATGGTATTAATATTATCATGAAGTTTTAGAATTTTAGATTCATAATATAACAATAACACACGCACACAAATTCCTTAAAGTATAAACATTTTTAATTTTTGCAGGTAATGTTATGATTTGGCTACGTCTCAATACTGAATCATTCCAGTTTTTTCTAGAATACAAATTCTATAAAATGATAAACTTATAATACTTTTGTTTCATCTGCATAAAACCGTTCCTAACATCCGGCGGTAGGGTACGAACTGCGCCAAATTTGATTGAAAATCCCCGTCCCCCTCTTTTCTAATCCACGAACTGCGCGACGTTTCCTGTCCCCCATTTCTTTCTTAAGAAGATTGGGTGCTACAAAAAGTCATTTATCGCCATTAATGGGAGATTCTATTGAGACTGCAAGCCTATATTTTCGTTTATCAATATTGTAAAAATTGTGCATGTAAAACAAATATTAATTTAAAGTCTGGAGTGTGCTAAAAAATAAATTTCTTTTACACTCATTTTAAAGTTTTATGATGCTTAAAGGAATGATGAGCCAGATCTTTTTTATTCTCTGTAAGAATTAAAAACTTTCCATGTTGTAAATTTTAGTCGCTGATATATATATATATATATATATATATATATATATATATATATATATATATCAGTTTTGAATAGTAAAATTAATAGATTAATGACATACACAAAACTGGTACACAATCAACGTATCAAATATAGGATTTGTAGCTCACCTTAAATAAGTTTCTTGTCTAGATAAATATTAACAAATCTTCTTAGATAGCAGAATGGTTTCAACTTTCAAATTTACCATTTTAGGTAAACAGTTCTAATTTAATTATAAAAATTATCTTTATTAAATCTAAAAATTGGACTTCTTAAGTCGTTCTAAATTCACACTAATATTATTGCAATATACTCCCGTATTAAGCTTTCCATTTTTAATCATTGAAGTTATTTTAAGGTTATTTAACTTTCTTACAAATTCCATATTTTAATACTAGAAACGTTTAAATATTTATTCTGTTTTCCAGCTGATGTACTTTGGCATACATTTAATTTCTAATACACATTTAATTAATAAATTAATAATTATGAGCATCAGCAGAATTTTCATAATTAATAAAAAAAAATAAAAAAAATAAACTCCCTTATATTCATATCCTGGGATTTTCAGTTCCCTTTTAATCCATTCCTTTTTCGCATATTGTTGCACTGTACTCAAGTTTTCATGTATGTAGAATTTATATACCGGGTGGCCATAATTAAACTGACAGTGCTCACAGTGTTCTGTAGCGCGATCTATTTGCGAGAATAACGCCACATTTTGTAGGAAGATTAAACAAGACGGGGGACGAAGGATTCCACGAAAAAAAAATAGTTCCAAAAGTCACCGCTAGGGGAATATTTGGCGCTGTGTAACAGAAAATAGATTGTTTATAAATGCAAATTAATACGGAATAAAGTTACCTTTTATTGTGGATATGCCTTGTGGAATATGGATATGCCTTACAGTACGGTATGAAAAATCTTACGAAAGATTATCAACTTCTATCCGTACAAGATCAGCCGTGTACAGGAGTTACTGTACCCCGACCATGATAAGCGACTGACTTTTGCTCTCACCTTTTTTGCCAGAATGGAGGTGGATGATGCTTGGCCGTGGAAAATCTTATGGAGAGACGAGGCCCACTTTTACCTGAATGGAACTGTGAATACACAGAACTGCCGAATTTGGGATGACAAATCACCACATGCAGTCACAGCAATTCACTTACATTCACCAAAGGTAACTGTTTGGTGTGGGTTCACAGCGGAATTTATCGTAGGTCCATTCTTCTATGAGAACTTTACCCCGACAGGACCGAAACCTGTTCTGTTACCGGAGAGAAATATCGCCACATGTTGAACAGCTTTGTCATTCCGGCACTTCAGCAAATACAATGCCTGGGGGAAATCATTTTCATGCACTTCACGCGTTGCTGTACGGGTGCAACAGATGCTACGACAGAAATTCACAACAGAAAGAGTCATTAGCCGCTACTTTCCAACTGCATGGCCACCTCGGTCGCCTGATCTTACCCCATGCGACTTCTGGCTATGGGGTTACCTTAAGTCCAAGGTCTATCAAGGAGTGGTCCAGGACCTGACTACGTTGAAGGATAACGTATCACGGACTGTACGGGAGATTCCTGCAGACATGTTACTTTCTGCTGTTGTGCATACAGTGCATAGAATGTAATATGTGGTCCACAACAACGGCAGCCATATTGAACCTCATATGAATGCAAAATAAAAGGTAATTTACGTATTGATTTGCATTTGTTAACACTCTATTTTCTATTACACAGCGCCAAATACTCCTCTAGCGGTGACTTTTGGAACTAATTTTTTTTTCGCGGAATCCTTCGTCCTCCGTCTTGTTTAATCTTTCTACAAAATGTGGCGTCATTCTCGCAAATAGATCGCGCTACAGAACACTGTGAGCACTGTCAGTTTAATTATGGTCACCCGTTACTTTGTATTGTATTTATGCCAATTTATATTTAAATGATAATTTTTACAAATTCTTGCATCACAACTCTAGTTAACAGAAGATGTTTCTAACACCTTGGCAAAGCTTAATCTTCAGCATGTAGTTTATTTTCCAATCTATTTTCAGGCTGAATTATTTGTAAAATTAATTACTTGAAATTATTTGTTAACAAAGATGGTCGCTAAATCACGCTAATAACATTTTTAACTGTTGTAATTTATAATGCAACGAGTTCATGTGATTTATAATATAATTCATTTATATATTTTTCAGCAGTATTGAAATTAATAGCAGATACTGATAATGATATACATTTAGATTACAGTGATTTAGATTGCCATTGCCTTCTTCACTCATGCTTTTATGCTACATTCCTAATATTTCATAATGGCATACAGGTAAGTTTAACTCATTCACCAAACATGTAAATCTCTAATTCAGCCCATTTTTGTTCTTACGTGTACTGTATCTTCTATTTTCTTTAATATACAGGGTGATTATAATTAAAGTTTAAGTTTCAAAACGCTATAAAAAAAGAACCACTGATGGAAATGATGTGAAATTTGAAAGGAATGTTATTGAAGAAGGCGGAAAGCGTATGGCAGAAGAAAAAATTTAGTTTCAAAAGTTAGCAACAGATGGCGCTGTAAGCGGGAGAATCACGACGAGAAACGAGAAATGATTCGTAAAACAACGGGTTAAGGTGGAAGTTACACATTAAAACGCATTGACAAATTAGAATTGTTGAATAATTTTATTTGCATGACTGTACATATCACATCGAAAGGGACAAATCGGTTTCAAGAGTTTTGCGGCGACATACCACATAAGAACCATTCATCAAAGCAGTTCGGAACTGTCGCGAGACTGGCGCAAAACATGTTCAATATGGTGTCCACCGTTGTGTGCAACAAGTTGAAAGCGACAAACAGCATGTTCCACAACGGATCGCAGTGTCTCCGGGGTGATGTTCAGAATGTGTTGCGAAATGCGTGCCTTTAATTCCGCTAAATTTGCAGTTGGAGCACGGAACACAACATCCTTCAGATATCCCCTCAGCCAGAAATCACACGGAGTAAGATCAGGCGATCGGGACGGCCAGGCTGTAGGGAAATGACGGCTGATAATTCGAGCATTTCCGAAATGGCGCCTCAGCAGCTGCTTCACGGGATGTGCAATGTGCGGAGGAGCGCCATCTTGCATAAAATGATTTCATCCACACGTCTACGCTGTTGCAGAGCTGGAATCACGTGGTTGCGCAAAATCGATGCATACCTCTGACCAGTGACGGTTGCGATAACAGGACCGGAAGCACCCGTCTGCTCGAAAACATATGGTTGTAGGATGAATGATGCCGTAAAGCCACACCATACCGTGACCTTTTCAGGATGAAGTGGTACGGGGTGCGTTGCCAGTGGATTTTCTGTTGCCCATATTCGACAATTCTGGGTATTCACGTATCCTATCAGATGGAAATGGGCTTCATCTGTACACACAATTTTCCACGGCCATTCATTATCCACTTCCATGCGAGCCAGGAATTCTAACGCAAAAGTCTCCCTAGCTGTCAAGTCAGACGGAAGCAACTCCTGCACATGGCCAATTTTGTACGGATAGCATTGCAGGATGTTTCGTACAATTTTCAGCACCGCGCTCGTAGGCCTGTCCAATGTTCAGGCAATTTCTCGTGCACTGCACGGTTGCACACCACCGGCCGACCCCTCTTGTAATGCTGTGGCCACTTCTTCAACTACCGTCGAATGCACTCGTTTTCTCCCTCTACCAGATTGCACATCAAACGAACCTGTCGTTTCGAATTTTTGCATCATTTTCTTTAGACCTACGACACTCATTGGACCAACGCCTTCTTTTATACCCTTCAGTGTCCTGAATTTTTGCAGAGCTACTCTTGCACAATCATCATTCTTGTAATACAGCTTTACCAGCAGACGCGATCCTGCAGTGAAACACCCATGGCGAACGTCTGAGACGCGAAATGAGGAACAGCCTGGTACCTGGCGGCTTTATAACACTGAAATTTAACTAAAATTTTAATTTACGTCTTCTTCCGCTTGCAGTGCCATCTGTTGCTAACTTTTGAAACTAAATTTTTTCTTCTGCCATACGCTTTCCGCCTTCTTCAATAACATTCCTTTCAAATTTGACGTCATTTCCATGAGTGGTTCTTTTTTTATAGCGTTTTGAAACTTAAATTTTAATTATAATCACCCTGTATTATTCAGCCTAATTTCAAAAGATCTTGTGGAAAAGTCACTAAACATTGGTAGTTCGTTCGACTCGAGTTTCTAGTCCTAGGGATCCCCCAGCTCTTTCTTTTTTGTACTTATTTACTGTATAAAAATTTAGCGTAAAAATTTCAGTTTATGAAGTAAAAATACTTTTTTAATTTATTCTTTAAAAATATTGCAAAAATTTTCACCTTTACCTTAGCATATCTTTTTACAAATCCCTCTAATAAGAAAAGAAATTAACTCAGTTTCGGTGATTGATACATCAGTGCAAATTATGTGTAACATTTTCCCAAAAGCATACAGTTTATATAGATATCAATAAATTAAAGATTATTTCTCCATCTAATTTTCTTAACATGTTTATTCCAGAATTTTGTTTTCACACTGTAATGCTTAACTTTATGAGTTTTCTATAATCATTCAATTTCTCTAGCCATAGCAACTTTGCATACCTTCTAACAAGTAGTTATATTTTTAACCACTGTATTTTAATTCCTGTTGACTATCAGTACATTATTCACTTGTTTCACAAGTGCAACTTTTATTTTATACGGAAATCTACGTAAAATAGCATTAAAACTTCAGTTATGCGGAGCTCCTGATCGATTGCTTGTTTTAGATTGAATGAAATTAAGCTTAATGTTACTGTTAATTAGCTTGTTATTAATTTAATTGTATGTTTCTAACTAATTATATGTTCAGATATTTCCAAGTATATTACACAAACTTTTACGTCCTAATTTTTAGTTTTTGGTTAAAAAAATAAGCTTTTATTTATTGAGAGAGGCCTGATTGATTATATTAATTTGTAGTACTGTTTATCTAATTCTTTCTTCTGGATAAATATTAGAAAAACTTCTTAGCATAATAATTTAAATTTATTTACAATTTATACGTCAGTGATCCAAACGCATAGTAATGTTGCTATAATAGATTTCATGCTAAGCTTTTTTTTAATTTAACTATTAATTTCTGCAAACATTTACATGATTGCTTTAATTAACGAAAAAGTTTTCTAGCACACTTTAACACACTTTGATATGGAATAATATTTTGCACTCTATTAAATTGTCCAGTCTAGTTCAGACATCTTGACCATTATTGATGTAATTTATTAAAAATATAATTTGTATGCTTTATAATTATTTAATTTATGATATTATCATGAATGAAAGATGTTTGTAATGCTAATATGTATGTGTCGCGTTTGCTTACTAAAACTTTACTTCCACGAACGCCCTCTGGCGAAAGAGACTAAAAGTAGTCAGTTGAACGGCTGACGCGTCTAACAGATGTATAACGATAGACCGTCTCCGTATAAATTATGCTTGTAATCATTATAACTTGTAAATATTTTGTAGATATCTTTCATACGAATTGAAATTTCTTAAAAAGTTTATAGCTGTGTTAAGTTCATCATAGAGACGGATACCTACAAGAAGGAAAAGCATGCAGTTCAGGGCAGCCCTATTTAGAAGGTAAGTGAACTTTCACTTATCTATTTAATGATCAAAAAATTTTAATAGTACAAAGTTGATAAAATTTTTTAACATGGCGCCCGAACAGGGACTGCCAGTAACTGCGGTTTTCCTAACTATTGAAACTGTCTAAATTGATATCAGTTATATAGATAATACATAAGCATAAATAATTAGTGAATTGCTGATAGTTGTTGAATTATTGAATATTAAACAATGACGGAATTCATCGATACATTGAAAAGGAAACGCGGCCACATAAGGGCTGCCGTTACAAAATTAATTGGCCGAATCGAAACTGAATTACCAAAAACAGAAGTGAATGCAGAGGAACTAGAAATTTCCTTAGAACTCTTAAATGAAAAATCGAACGAGTTAAAACAAATAGATGCCGATATAGAAAAATTAATAGACATAAATTATCTTGACCACGAATTAAACGGTGTTGACGAATATCGTGAAAGAATAACTACATTTAAATACAAAGCTAACAAAAAATTGAAAGAAATTAATATAGAACAACAAAAATTTAGTGTGTTAAGAAGCACTGAACAGTTGAGTGAAAGTATTATAGAAAACGTTAAAATCGAAAGTCATGATGTGAAGCTTCCTAAACTTAGGATTCCGAAGTTTTATGGCGAGAGCTGCGAATGGCTGACATTTTGGAACACTTTTTCATCAGCCATACACCAAAATAAAACGCTTGACGCTATAAGCAAATTTAATTATTTAAAATCCTTTTTGGGAGGCACTGCTTTTAACACCATTGACGGTTTCGATTTAACCGAAGAAAATTACCAAACTTCAGTTAAACTCCTCACAGAGAGATTTGGAAATAAAGATGTACTGATAAACGCCCATATAGATAAATTACTGAAAATAAGACCTCTAAAAGATTCTAATGACATTCAAAATTTCCGTATGTTATTCAATTATATACAGAAACATATTCGATGTCTTGAATCATTAAATATGACCTCAGAAACATATGGAGCTTTATTAACACCTATTTTGCTTAAAACATTGCCCGCAGATTTGGTTTTGGAGTATAATAAAACAGTTCGGAAATCAAATTACGATTTGGGTCACCTAGTGGAATTTCTTTCTGAGCAATTAGTTGCGCGGGAACGTACATTCCAGACGGTCCAGCCAAAGGCGGCGCCGCAAAAGCATAACAAACTGAGTGAAACCAGACCTATTGCGAAACACACAGCTTCGGAGTTGACGAACGCAAGTTTGCGGGGGGGACAAACACCATGTGTTTTCTGCGACTCTTCTGATCACGAGTCTTTAACGTGTAAACAAGCATCTTTATGGTCTACTGAGAAAAAAAAGGAGAAATGCAAAGCGAAATTAATATGTTATCGCTGTTTACACCCACGGCATCTTAGTTTTAATTGCACTTCTAGAATAAGGTGTGAATTATGTAAACAACGACATGCCACTATAATGTGTTTTAAAACCGAAAACGGAGAAATTAAGGAAGAACAAATTGAAAATAACGCCTTAACGAATAATTCATCCTATGAAAGCGTAATCTTGCAAACTTTAATTGTCAATGTTTACAGAGATGGTGAAAGCAATTTTATACGAATAATTCTGGATACCGGAAGTAGCAGATCATATATCAGCACATTTCTTGCGGAGAAATTAAAACTAAAATCTTTAGGTCAGGAAAGTGTGACTCATGGGCTTTTTGGAGGGATAGAAAAAAAGGGAAAATCACAACAAGTATCTGATTAAGTTAAATAATCCAGAAACAGGATTCACATGCGGAATGGAAGTTTTGAGCCAAAACACCATATGCTCACATATTCCAAAACTGGAGGATAGGGACTGCATAAAGAAACTAAGAGGTTACAAAATTTTTCCCAGTGATGTAACTAATGAGAATTCTTGTTTATTTGAAAAACACCCTAACGAAATACACATGCTTGTAGGAGCAGATTATGCCGGAAAACTCTTTACAGGAGAAATAAAACACGTAACGGAGAGTTTAGTAGCGATGAATACACACCTTGGTTGGACAATATTAGGGAGAATGAAGGTAAAGGGAAAGAATTTTAATGAAGTTCTTTTATCACTACACATTAGTGACAGAAAAATTTGTGACTTGTGGTCTCTTGATTCTATCGGAATAACTGAACCAGCTCTTTCGCAAACAAAACAAGAAATAGAAAAGGCTACAGAAAATTATTTCATCCGTACTTTAGAAAGAGATGACACTGGAAGGTATCAGGTATCACTGCCATGGCTTCAAATTCATCCTGAGTTGCCAGATAATAGAATCCTTGCAGAAAAGCGTCTGAAGTCTTGCGTGAAAACCCTTCAGACAAAGAATTCCTTAGAAGTCTACGAAACTGTTTTAAAGGATTGGGTAGAAGAGGGAATAATTGAACCTGTCGATATTTCGGAGGCAGAAAAGATCAAAGGGCATTATCTGCCACTTAGAGCCGTGTTTCGGGAAAATTCGACTACCAAAATTCGACCAGTGTTCGACGCATCTGCAAAGGAGAAAAATTCGGTATCTCTGAATGACTGCCTGGAAAAAGGTCCTAATTATCTTGAATTGATCCCCAAAATTTTGAAAAAATTTCGAGAGGGGAAGTATGGAGTAATTTCGGATATAAAAAGAGCATTTCTTCAGATAAGTGTGAATCCAGCGGATCGAGATTTTCTCCGGTTCCTATGGTGGGAGAAAGGACAGCCTGCAAAACTGACTATATATCGGCACCGAAGGGTTGTATTCGGCGTAAACGCCAGCCCCTTTTTACTCGCTGCCACGATTAACTACCATTTGGAAAATGTACCAAAACAACATCAAGAAATAGCTTCAAAGCTAAAGAAAGCCATGTATGTGGATAACTGCGTAGCGAGCGTGGAATCAATTGAAGAATTAAACTCATTTATCAAAGGATCTAGAGAAATAATGGCTACTGCAAAATTTGACCTAAGAGGTTGGAAACATAATAGACTTAAAAATGAAACTTCAAATCTAAACCTTTCTGAGAAAGATTATGAAGATGTTGTGTCAGTATTGGGATTGAAGTGGGACTTGTTTGACGATACTTTGTCTTGTCACGTAAAATATGAAGAAAACCCTGTATCGAGCAAAAGATCTGTTCTTTCCGAATTGAGTAAAATCTTTGACCCAATTGGGTTTACTAGTCCAGTTACTTTAATGCCTAAATTGATTCTGCAAGAGTGCTGGAAACATAAAATTAACTGGGATACTAATCTGCCGAAAGATCTAGCAAGGAAATTTTTCACATGGTCATCTCAGTTAAAATATTTGAAAGACATCAAAATTCCTAGATTGCTTCCCAAAATAGACGAAAGTACCACTGTGCATGTATTTTCAGACGCAAGCAAGGACGCGTATGCGACCTGCATTTTCCTTAGACACAGCGGTGAGAGTGGAGTCACTTGTCAATTGATACAATCTAAAACAAGAGTTGCTCCGCTAAAAGCACTCACCATACCTCGACTAGAGATACTCGCTTGCACTATTGGAGCCAGGCTCTCTCATACAATAAGAAAAGACTTGAAATTAAAAGAGGTACCAGTTTTTTACTGGACGGATTCCACAAATGCTCTCTTTTGGATAAAACAGAAAGAAAATTGGTCCACTTTTGTAGCCAATCGAGTAAATGAGATTCAAAAATTGAGTAACCCAGATCACTGGCATCACATTCCCGGAAACCGGAAAGTTTAATCCTTCGGATTTGCCATCTCGCGGTTGCTCTGCAAAAGAATTGAGGAAATCCGAATGGTGGAAAGGACCAGATTGGATTTATCGACCTCCAGAAGAGTGGCCTATTGCAGATGGAGAACATCCTGACTTCGATATAGTAAATGTAGAAAGAAAACGAACTGTGGTTTCAGCCAGCAATAACACGAATACAGATAAATTTAAACTTTTTGACAATATTTCAAAATTCGAAAAGATCATAAAGGTCGTATCTTGGATCTTTAGATTCATTAAAAATGCTACAACACCACCATCTGAAAGAACTCATGGGAGAATTTCAGTCGAAGAACTAAAAGGAGCTGAAACAGTGGTTTTCCGACTGATCCAACGAGAATCTTTCGAAGGATTGAAAGATAAAAGAATACGTGCTCTAGAACCTATCATGGACTCCAATGGCCTTATAAAAGTGAAAACACGTATCTTTCAGAGAGACGATGATGCTGACTTTCGTTACCCAGTTTTACTTCCCTCAGAACATCCATTAGTATTAAAACTCATTAAATCTGAACATGAAAGGCTAAGTCACGCTGGAGTACAATTCGTTATGTGCGCTTTGCGTGAAAAATATTGGATCATAAAGAGTAGGAAAACCGTACGCAAGGTTATCCAAAACTGTGTACGATGTCGAAGGTTCGACTCTGATTCATATAAGATTCCTCAAGCGCCACTACCTGAAGACAGAATAAGAGATGCTTTAATTTTTGAGATTATTGGTGTTGATCTGACGGGTCCCTTAATTTTAAAAGGAGGCCAAAAAACATGGATCGTCATTTTTACTTGCGCAATATATAGAGCAGTTCACTTAGAGCTAGTCTCATCTCTATCAACCGAAAGTTTCCTGCACGCATTCAGGCGATTCATCGCTCGAAGGGTTAGACCTGTCACTGTATACTCTGACAATGGAACCAATTTTGTTGGATCAAAAAATTTGTTTAAGACCATAGATTGGAATTCTATCTTAGAAAATGCAACAGTTAAGAAAAAGGACGTAAAAGATTTAAGAGCTGTCACCCCAGCAATGTTTCTAACAGAAATTCCAGAGACTGGAGTTCCTGAATTAGATCTTTTGGATTCTAAATCCATCAATAAAAGATACCTTTACAGAGCCAAATTGAGAAAAGATTTACGAAAAAGATTTCGATCAGAATATTTAGGGCAACTAAAACAAAGCTCAAAACTCATTCGCGAACCATCTTCTGTGAAAGTTGGTGATCTTGTAATTGTGTCCAACAACGAAAAAAGGATAAACTGGCCCTTAGCTAGAATCGTGGAAATTTTTCCATCAAACGACGGACACATTAGATTAGTGAAACTGAAAACTGCACAAGGGGAGATTATAAAACCTACTAAGAACCTCATACCTCTTGAACTCAACTTTACACCTGAGTCGGATATGCAAGTGACGTACAGAACTCGACGTATGACGAAACCTCAAAAGACTTGAACTACAGGTCAGTTGAGGTCCATCCTCTGCTGATACTGGACCTCAAGGTGGGAGTGTCGCGTTTGCTTACTAAAACTTTACTTCCACGAACGCCCTCTGGCGAAAGAGACTAAAAGTAGTCAGTTGAACGGCTGACGCGTCTAACAGATGTATAACGATAGACCGTCTCCGTATAAATTATGCTTGTAATCATTATAACTTGTAAATATTTTGTAGATATCTTTCATACGAATTAAAATTTCTTAAAAAGTTTATAGCTGTGTTAAGTTCATCATAGAGACGGATACCTACAAGAAAGAAAAGCATGCAGTTCAGGGCAGCCCTATTTAGAAGGTAAGTGAACTTTCACTTATCTATTTAATGATCAAAAAATTTTAATAGTACAAAGTTGATAAAATTTTTTAACAGTATGTTTACCAATACCTTTTATTTTCTTTGCTAGCTGTCGCATTTATTATTGTTATTCAAGTAATTAGCCTGCTTGTTAGATATTTTTTACTTGTTCTTATGTAATTCTATTTATTTATTTTTATTTTCCTCTTGGCTACAATTGGCTTCGAAAAGTTAAATTGTAACCCTGTATGAGCAGGGGGAAGAAATTTTGATTGGCGCAGTTGCTCTATAGCTCGACCGGGGGGGATTTTCATTAACGCAGTTGGAATACACCCCCTCAAACGATACACATCATACTGCGTGCTAGTGCTAGTTAAGCAAGTGATTGTCAACAAATCAGCTGTTAAGATAATTTAGGTATATAATTTCATAAACACATAAATTTTCTTGAATTTATCATAATAATAATCCACACATAATAATAATCCACACATAATAGTAATCCACTAATAATCATTCGTAATCGTAATTCGTAATAATAATCATTCGTTCAGATCTTATAGATAAAAAGTTTTCCAAAAGTTTTTCAACAAAAAACGACAGCAAGCTTCTGAAAGAATTCACTCAAATGAGAAATATGCCAAAGAATAAAATAGGGTTTAATCCTAGTATCCGGTGCACACGGGATTTGGCTACTTTTGGCGACTTTATGATGAGCAGTAAAAACCGGACATTGCGATGAGTAGTTAACGGGGTCATTCAAAGAAAATATATAGTTAAACATAGTATATACTATGTATATAGTATATATGCTATGTATATACACACATAGTATATAGTATATATATATAGACGTTCTTTGGATCATTTTTGGTGTTGGCGATAAATTTCAAATCAAGGCGATAAAGGTTACTAGGTAGGACTTATAATAAGCAATAATCTGAGAAGTACACAGTTCGAATCACAGATTATTTTGTCTCAGAGAGATGAGAGATCATAAGACATGTCATGTGACATTTTCCAGAAAATTCCGATCGTGATTTTAGCTAATAAGCACTTAGAAACAATTTCGCTGCTAAAGTGCAGAATCGCCCACTTATTTGTTTGGCGCTTTTTACAAGAGTAAGAATAATTGGATTTTTGTCAATTTTCTTTGACTTTTTAAGTGAAAATTGGTCGACGTGTACATAGATACCGTGTATGTGGAATTCTTAAAAACGCAGCAAGCAGTTTGCGATTCTGCACTTTCTCCCAATTTCGCACCTAATCTTCGTCATCATTAAGCACTTTTGTTCCATAAAAGTTCTAGTATAAGCGTAATTCGGCTAGCAAATTGAGTAAAAAAAAAAAAAAAAAAAAAAAAAAAAAAAAAAAAAAAAAAACATGCCTGCAGGGTTGGTCGCCAAGTTTTCGCCAAAAAATCGTCAAGTTCTTATAATGTAAAAATTCACCACTAACATTTACTATACATTTTTACGCTAATCTTTACTTATTCTTACTACATACATCATACTTTTCTAACAACTTGAATTTAAATGTGTTAATACCATATTTAACGAGTTAATTTTCAATTGCATGTGCTGAATATCATGCTTTTCAATTCTATTAATTATCATGTATCGCTAGTAAAATTTAGCATGCCCTTAATATGTTTAATCAGTTAATTTTTAGCAAAATTTAACTTACATATGCTTGCTGTCACGCTATGCACTAAATAATATGTTTTAAACAACAAATTTAACGTGTCACGTTTTATTTAAAAACGTAACCGTACATCGCTGAAACCATAACAGTTGGCAACAAAAAAGGTACCGTCTCCAGCGGGTTCTCTGCGGAAGAGGCCAACGGATTCTTTAGAAAACAGAAGTGTACAGAATCTAAAACTCATAGTTTTTTTTTCTCTTCTATCCTGTCATAATTGTGTAACAATAACATAAAAGAAGCTAATAAACGCTAAAGAATTCTCGAAGGGGTTTGATAAGAAAATGTTTAAGGACCCCTGGTTGGACAAAGTCGTGAGTTCTTGCTAATTCTTTCAGGTTGATAAATGGGACACAGGCAGTGATATTAACTCTGTTCGTTTAGCACTGAAAGAAAGAAATTTTATAGCTATCCTTTCAATCTCGAAAAAAATTCATACTGAACAAATTGTTAATTAGATTATTCATTTCCAATTCAAATAACAACAATTTAAAAAACGATATAATGTAATATAAAATTTAAACTTACAGTAGTCTCTGATGCCCATGTCGTCCTATAAATAATTCATAGGCTACGATTATTGGTTCATAAATAATCCTGACTCCATACTTAAGTTGAATCAGCAAGTGCTCCGGCTTGCCCCGAATTAAGCACTGGAAACCATATTTAAATTGCCAATTTTCGGAACGAATCGGCCAAATATCTTTTATATTACATTTTCGCAGATGGTGCAAAATATATTCCATTATTGCAGGTTTACAGTTGAAAATGATATTCATTTGAATTAATTTATGGTTTCGCACCGTGTAAAATAATTCCCAAACAAGACTGGAATCAGGGAATTTGTTGTCGAACAGCAAATCTGTAACTTTGGGTAATATTTCCGCTAATATGTTCCTTATGATCTCTGAGTTCTCATCATCGTAGTAAGTAAGCACCATCTCAGACATTAATTCGAATTCATTCAAAGAAGCACAAAATAATGAATTTTCTATGTAATGGCAATAAGCTCTCAGATGCTTTAAATACAATTTCACGATTTCAGGTTTTCCTTTCGTTGCTAGACTTTTCAATAAATATCCACCACCAAAATCGTAAAAGAAGTTAACGGCGACGTCTTCGAAATTGTCAAATTCTTCATCTGTAATCGTCTGCCTCGACTTGAAGACTTCGAATAACGGCACATTAGGAATAGTCGGGAGATTACTTGGATAAATACCTATTCCTTCCCCATTGTCAAAGGCTATAAGGCACTGGCGATATGATATGCAGTAATAATTTCGAGGCTGGGCGCACAAATCCAGAGCCGAAATTAACGTTGTTTTTCTCTTTAAATGAAATTCAGAAACACCCAAATCTAAGAATGCGACAGAACTCGCATCGGCTAGCCAGGTACATGTCATTTTTAAAATATCGTGACGATACAAGTAGAATTTTATTTTTCAGTCCTACAGTTGCTAACTAACCCTTAATTGAGTACTTTGGGTTTAATGCTTTCCTAGAATAAGTGAGTCGTTTGACCTTGGCCGCGAAGATCTGGTGTCTCTTATCGCACAGGGATCCCAACTCAAATCTACGAAGTTTAGAAGAGGAAATGCTCTGTCATATGCTAATTGGTTCTCATAGATCACGTGGTTTTCTTTTCTTTTTTAGTCTCAGCGTTAACACTAGAACTAATCTGTACAAGTCTACCATTTTTGGCGGAAATTTAATCTTTAGATTCGCTGAAATAAGGAATGACATATTATATTCGTTACTGGTACCTCTATAGCGAACTACTAATTTATCTGATTAGTAATATGGAGAATATTAAAAGGAGCAACAATTTCCCTAAAAACTTGCATTAATATCCAAAAGTAATGTCGTAATTTTCTCAAAGTGAGCCAGAGTCAGGCCCAACTGCTAATGCAATATTTTGTTTATTATAATTAACACTCATAGTTTATATTTTTGAGACGTTCTGTTTATCACTTTGTGAGGTGAATCAAAGATTTGTGAGGTTCATCAAAGATTAAAATCAAATTTTTATGTCCAAAGGAAACATATGATCACATGAAAATAGAATATTTAACTTATTTTCTAGCTTACAGAATTCGTATGCATTTTTTTTAATAATATTTGAGCATGCCGTTCTACGGTCATAGTTAGAATTTTCAAATTTAGAATCGAAATGACCAAATATGCATTATACCAAGCAGCATATTTCAAGCAATTTATTACACAGGAATTAAAAAGAAATTGATCTGAAACAGTTGTTTTTGGTCTGTATTACAATAAAGCTAATTTATTATGGGAAAGCAACTTGAGACTATCTGCCTATGGGGAAAGGGTGCCTTCGTGAAGCACTTTTTAAGGAAAACTGGCTCTTAGCTACGTTACACGTGGTGAAAACCAATCATGCAGCCAACCTGTTCGCTGGAATTCGATCCTAGGTCGAACTACCAATGTTCAGCTACGTTACCGCTCGGCTCCTGGTGGGCCTTTGTATTGCACTAAATAAATAAATTGCAATAACAGGAAGCTAATAGTAGTGTCGGTGTGAATGAATTTTGTAACTGATGCCAAACTTAAAATTGCTATATTTTAAACCGCAAATTGGTTTAATATTAAAAAGTGTATTTACTTATAATTTCCATTTGCATATGATTAATAATTTGTCAGTATGTTTTCTCATGTAAAGGAATTATATGTTAAATTATCGCTTATTTTAAAGATATAACACTTCTCCCTTTTTTTTTTTTTTTTTTTTTTTTTTTTAAATCCTCATATTTAATTTATTTTAAGCGTTTGTAAAATATTTTGCACATTTGCTTTTTCGAAGGAGGAAAAAAAAATTGTTTTTGATTTTTTTTAGTTTTTTTTATTGGTTTATTCATTTTTCACTTCTAACTTACATAAATAATTTAATGTATTTCGATATGTATTTTTCAAAAATTCGTTAAAGTTTTTCAAAATGATAAAAAACAAATTCGAAAGTTAATATTCGGGCTTAGAAGTGCCCATGTTCGAGTGGAGGATTACAGTATTCAAAACTTGATGGCTCTAGCTACCGTTCACAGTGCGAGAAACAAACATACGTTCGTGCACTTTCTTCATTATTTAATATATTAAAATATAATACAGGGCTCTAAGAATTGGTGGCAGCAATTTAGAATGTAATACAACGCATTTAAATGTTTCGATGCAAAATGCCTTTCGAAAGTTTGTCCCATTCTGGACAAACATTCGTTTTGGGCTAATAATCATTATACTTAAAATTAATATTACAACAACCTTGAGTTTGGCGTAAATTTAAAATCTGAATTACTTCAAATTTGTTTAAAAAAAATTCATACATTTCGCGAGAGTCTCCAGCTTTTTTTTTTTAAATTTAACGAAGTGATCAATGCTTTGATTCATATTTCGACTGTCATAGAGCGTGTTTTATAGGCTCTTAACGGTCAATGTGCATTAATGTGTGCAAAAACAATTTCTGTACACTTGCATATGTATATACTAGTAGCAAACTTCAATTAAAAGATGTTAATCTTAGCTTTGCCGTCATAAAAGCGAGATATCGTAAGACTAGATCTACCTGTAAGTCCTGAAAAAAGTGAAAAATATTTCTCTCTTCTCAAAAAAAAAAAAAAAAAAAAAAAAATTGCGTGGTTCTTTATCGTAATTTTTATGTAAGCCAAGCTAGATCAACTGTATATTTTCATTTGCCAAGTCTCTTTACTAATGCCAAAGAAAGAAAATTAAATAACTCTTCACTAAAATTTCCTTGCGTTAAAACATTTCAGGCTCTAATTACTATTTATTTTAGTTTCTCTCTCTCGCACTTAAAGGCTTCGTAAGAAACATCTCCACAACTTTATCTTTACATTTCTTATTCCCATTACTTTAGTTTGCACTACCAGGGCTTTATATTAGCCCTGCTGTCTCGAAAATTTCAAATTCTTAGACGTTGTACAGTTAAGAGAATTATAAAATTAAAAAAACTTTCGCAGGCGACCAAAATTATATAGATCGGACCACAAATAAATGAAACAGATTTATACTTTGCGGAGATGGCAACTTCAAAAGAACATTTTGAGAAATTTGACATAACGATATTTATTTTGTTTAAGAAGGAATAGTTCTTAAGATAGACATTTATATGTTTGTGCAATAAAGTTTATCAGGTACTATTCGTTTTCGAGGGCCGTAAAAAATCGCCAAACTACTGTTGATGCCAATGCTGCCAAAAATAATTGCGGCAACCCTAAAGAAAGGAAGTATAATAGTAAATAACTATCTAAGATTGATGTTTTAATTTAGATAAAAGGTTAATTTCATATAATACTTTTTTATTATTATAATTTATATGAAAAAGGCTAAACATGACTGAATGGAAGCAAAAGAGTAAATAACTATTTCAGATCACTATTATAATTTATATAAAAATTGCTAAACATAACTGAATGGATGCCTGCATCGCTATTTCGCTACCGACTTATCGCTAAAGCATAATTTCATCTCGTTGGTTGTTCAAACGTAATTTTCTATAATGAATGATGCCTTTTCTTTGAAAATATTCTCGGTAAAGTGCAGAATCGCTCACTTATTTGTTCGCCGCTTTTTACAAGGGTAAAAACAATTGGATTTTTGTCAATTTTCTTTTACTTTTTAAGTGAAAATAGCTCGATGTGTACATAGATAAAGTCAAGGGTGTGCGCAGTACCATTTTTGTGCAATTCTAGGATTTTTTTAGTCCAAAGGGATTTGAATCCCGAAGGACTATTAGTTTCGTTTTGGCATTTTACGTCGGACTCATAAATGTCGGTTCACTTTTCAAACTGTTGCCACAAAATGTTAGAGTCCTGCATTATATTTGAAGAAATTAAATAATGAAAAATCTGCATAAATGTATGTATATTTCTCGTATCGTGATAAAACAACGGTACATAGAGTCATCGAATTTTCAATAACGTAATCCTCCAACGAATATGAGCATGTGGAAGACCAAATTTGAAATTTGAAATTTGTTTTATGATCGATTTCCTATTTTTTAAAACTTTGACGAATTTTTGATTAACAAACTCAAGGATTTCAAAGCGAGCAATGGCAACGTTGTGCAGAAAAAACATTTTTATCTCCAGCGCGTGAGTCTCTGTATCGGAAATTCTAAAGATATGCTCGTTTTAAAACTATTTTGCGATATTGCTGTTGCACTGGATCTTATGGTTTAAGTGCGAGGAACATGATATTTAATAAAGGTAACACGCAAAATGTTAAAAAACGCCCCTTTGGACGTAATTTAAAATCTGAAACATTTCAGATTTTTTTTTTTTTTTTTTTTTTTTTTTTTTTTTTTTTTTTTAAGTGAAATTAGGTCGATGTGCACACGGATACCGCGTATGTGCAGTTCTTAAAAACGCGTCAAGCAGTGGATGATTCTGCACTTTACCCAAAATTCTCTTGCCGACTTTTCGTCAGGGTCAATTCCCAAATTGTTAAATCCATAGGATATATATATATAAATCAATAAATCAAAAAAGGATTTAAAAATTAAACTAGTATTTCAATGGCGTCTTAAGAAATACAGAACTATATAAACTTACGCAATCTGAAATCAGCGCGTACGCTAGATTTGGCGCGCTGTTAAATGGGCGCGTTTGCTAGATTTGGCGATTTTGCGCATACATTTTCGCTGCAATTTTTTTACGGCCCTCAAAACAGAATTATACCTACATTATTAAAGATGGATTTTTATCAAGAAGAACCTAGTTCTCACTTTCTTTCAACTACTGCTACTTTGGTAGACGGTTGCACAGATTTTTGGCGTTTTTACTGCCTTGTACGAAGTAAAAAGAAAGTGTCGTAATCGCGAAAAGTTTCAGGCAGCATATTTCAACGAAAATATCCATTTTGACCGCTATCGAATGCAATTTAACGATGTTTTTGCGTGATATCTGTACGTAAGGAAAGAATAAAAGACTCTTTTCCTCCAAAAAAATTATAAAACTGCTTTAAAATGAATTCTGAAGAGAATTTTTCGTGGCGTCTGTACGAACGTATGTACGTACGTACGTATCTCGCATAACTCAAAAACGAGTAGCCTCAGAACGTTGAAATTTTCTATATAAGACTGTTATAACCTGTAGATGTGCACCTCGTATTTTGGTTGCAATCGGCCGCACCAAACATATATAAATATCTTTATATATATATATCCACTCTGTTACCCGGCTCAATGATCTCAATTTCTTTTATATGTTTGTAAATTGTACATTTTTTGCTTTAAAAATGATTGAATTATGTTGTTCTTATCTTCCGGTTAAGGTTTTTTATGCCTTTAGTAAATCTGTATGCAATATTTTTAGAATTATCAACAATTTTAAAGTTGTTTAAGTGCCGCTAAGCCTAATAATTTTTTTGATGGCGGCCATTGCTTGTTTACATTTGAAACAGCAGAATAGTGGATTTGTTGCCAATTTAGAGAAACTTAGCTTCGCAACAACAAAGATAACGCCTTCATTTATTATTGCGAATTAAATCATACTTAATCCTTTCTGGAATTTTTTGAGGAAATAAGTGTTTAAGGTTTACTTCGTAATGTTTAATATAGATATTTTGAGTTTTTATGTATTTTTGCCTTGTCGCGAAGGGAGAACTGAATTAATTGAATGAAAAATACTCAATCATCTGTTAAAAACTGTTTCTGCTTTGTTTGGTTTGCTTAATTTCTTTTATACATCGTTCTAGCTTTATTACAGCATTTGAATAGAATATGTGGCAACGATTAGATAATTCTTTAAATGATATCGATTTTGTGCATTCTGAGTTATAATATGAACGAAATAAAATAACGAAATAAAATTAAGTGAACCTAGCGCCGGAGTGTCGTTATGGTAAACAAATACTGTGAATTTTAAAAAATGTATTTATTCTATTGTGGTTTATGCGCTGTCGGCGAAGTAGATTTAATTCAATCCAATAAGTTTAAATGAAATGCAAGAAAAAATGAGTATAATTTAATATTCCGTACAAGGAAGTCAGTCATGTAGTGTAAACATCAGTTTTTTTTTTTTTTTTTTTTTTTTCCCCGAGCGATTTGACATATGGTAAACCCATTGCTGGACAAGTTATTAATGGAATAGTAACCGATACTTTGTTGTCATTTTATTTAAAATATAATGCGTTTTATTATGCATAAACATTATTTATGGCTTCTAAATATTACAAATCAATTTAATTCTGCATTTTTATTGAAATAAAAATTTTATTGCTTATGATATTTTACATAATTTTATGTTGTGAATGATGTAATAAATGACGTCACCTTACTTTAAAATATTTGGTTTTAATATCTATAAATTTAATCTAACATTTTAAACATTATTTATGGCTGTTAAATATTAAAATACAATTTAATTTTGCATTTTTTTTTTTGAAAAATGATTTTATTATGTATGATTATTTAAATAATTTTAATTCTATGTGTGATGTATTCAGCTCCCTGTTTGGTTACAGAATATTTGTGCATTAACGTGCTGTAAGCAGCTCCCTGATTGGTTACTGAATATTTGTGCATCACTGCGCCATTTTAAAATTTTATTATTCATCTCTTCGAATTCCTTAGATTTCATAGGGAACGGATATGTCCCTTTCAAAGATTTCTTTGCCATATGAAAGTAATAATTTAACCTTACTTTCGTATTTTATAATCGTAGTAAATGTATTTATTTACATTAGCCTGCCATGTGAAAAAACAACGTTTCCAACAAAAAAATTAATCCATTATTTTTAACGATCTTTATTTCGTTTACTATGAGTTTACTATGCTTTACTATGAATAAAATACGTAAAAACAGCGTTTTTCAAGATGGCTGACTATTGTGAAAACCGCGCCAACGTAAATCGCCAAAAATCCATGCAACCGTCTACCAAAATAGTACCCAACAATGTATAAGGAGATGAATTTCATCGCAGCACTGGAGGACGAAAAGGGAAAGAGACAGTTTTCTGCCGTGTTATCATTTTATGTTCTGTGAGCTTTCTAGTTTATTTTTGAATTTATCTACTTTTGAGGTATATAAGTTATATATATATACGTACGTATAGACGTCATGAAAAAACATGCAAAAAATTTCTCCCAAACCCATTTTAAATCCATTTTATAATCAGTTTTAGGAAATCAAGTGTCCTTTATTCTGTCCGTACATACAGATATCTTGCGAAACATCGCTCATATGGATTCCAGAGCTGCCAAAATGTATATTTTCTGACAAGTTTGCTGACAAAGAATTTACATGCTTCTAAATTTCCTTCTTGATATTATTTTTTTTTTTTTAGGGGAGGGAGAGGGGATCTAGATTAATTTTCGATAGTATGTTTTTCACGGTTCTGTCAAAATAGAAATAACAAAAACAAAAAGGGCTACAAACCATTCCTTCTCAAATAGATTTACCAAGAGCGAAAAATTTTATCCCCCAAATCATATCTTCTGCAAACATTATGCCGAATGTTGACATAGTAACCTTAGGTTAACTAGATAATAAATGAAATAGAATGATACAGTTTGAAGACATTTTATCGGCAATATTTGCTTCAGAAAAAGGAAACGGTTATAAGATTATATTAAACTTAAAGGAAGCCGATAAACAAGGTTGGCGCATATATCGTTTTGTAAAAACTGTCTGAATATTTCCTATATCGGAAAAGATGCTTTTTATGTTCAAAATTACAATATTTATGAAAAAAGTCTAATTATAGATGAGGAGATTCTCCGGAAGGTATATTTAAAATAAACTCCGAAACTTATAAGAAACATGATCAGTATTTCTTTAAACGTACTCGCATTAAAATTAACAGAATAGGATTTAAGTAAAGGAAAACAGGAGAAAATTCAAAGCAGAAAAATCGATAATCTACAAAAGCTCTTTGAATATATCAAATAACAAGTCTTTTCAATTTTAAAATAGCCAGAAAAGATGGAGTTCTTCCCAGCCCTTCCCTTCATTTTTGGTGCCTTTCCATCTACAAAAGCCATGGAGGTAGGAAGTAAGATGGAGTCGCCCTAAACAAGTTTCTCCGTACCCTGCTCTGAAGCACCGGCGATCCCTACGTGGTGACCAAAACATTGGGTCATTTACCATTGAGTTCTATGGGATTTGACGCGTTCGGGTGTAAATGTTTTGTAATTACGTCGCAAATATACATATAAATGTATATATTTTCTTTTTCTACAACACTTCAGAGTCCTAAGTATGTGAAAACAACATATTTTTAAACAACATTTCATTCTGAACGGAATTAAATGCTATACTTTTCACAGGACAGTTTTCTCAGAATGGTTTAATTTCAATGAAATATTTTCACAAGTTTTCGTTAATTACATCAGAAAAAAAAATTAAGGTAATTCGATTTTATTCGGTTAAGGTACCAAAATTAAGATCAAAGTTTATTGTATTATTAATATTAAAATTATGCATTATTTCTTTTCTATTTATAGAGCTTCTTCCTAAAATACTTTCTTAAATATGACATGATTTTTTGGCTTCTTTTAAATCGAAAAATGTAAGTCAATTTATAATTAATGCTCTGTTCGGTTCATTTTAAATTAGAGAATTATTAGGAATTAGCGAAATACTTTAAATAAGTATTTCGCTAATTCCTAATAATTAAATAGGTTGTAGGGTTTATATTTATTTTAACTAACATTTATTTTAAGTTTAAACTATCTTTCCTGTCAAGCCTTACTTTCCCCTGGAACTGCCAATGCCAGAGTATGTAAATGTTAGTAGAACGCGCAAGGATTCAAATTATCAGCGGAAGTATTATGATTTAAATAGAAAGGAAACGAGTTCGGGGTGTGATGTTCTTACTTCACGAGCGCGGAGGTAGTTAGCGAGAAATTGAAGAACCCCACGTTTCGGCCTATGTGCTTGGCGGGAAGTAGTGTTAAAGGCCCGTTTCCACTACTGCGTATGCGTTGCGGTGCGTATGCGTTTCTCCAATCAGCGAGCGAATTCACTTTGATTGACATCTGCAATCCGGTCGGTGTGCGGTGACGGATGACATACGGATGGAGTTCAACAATGTTCAACTTCTATCCGTATGTCTGCGGTTGCGTTGGGGTCACGTGGTGAAAAAGGAGCAATGATGTGTAGTCACTAAAAATTAATGGCGGCAGAAGTAGCGATGAACGCTCGCTAATAGGGAAAGAATGTTTTGCTAAAAAATACTTATTTCTGAATTAACATTGTAGCGAGAAATCTGCGTGCTGAAAAAGATAGCAATCAGCTGAATTTAGTTAAAAAAAGATAAGAAAAACAAGATAACTGCAACTACAGTACTTGTTTGTTCAAGAAAATCAGCAGCAAAAATTATCATTCCAAGTCCATGACATAGCAAAATTTGTTCTGATAATCATTTTTTAGTTCTGCATACTAATTTAGCTTTAATAAAAATGAATGTCTGACTATATCAAACTGCTATAGCAAATTAGATATGATTAAAAGATTTGCTATTTTTTTTCTTTTAAAACAGGCAAAAACTAAGAACGTTAATTATAAAGTAAATTTGATAGCCTTTTAAATACACCAGTTCATTGAAGAGTATGTTAATTTTGTATTTCCCTTTATAAATATATCTTTTTGGATAACATATATTTGTAAGCACATGAAATATATTTTTAGCAACCCGTTTAACTTCAATCGGAACGCCACTTTAAAAGATAATGATTTTTCCAAAAAATGTACTAGAAGCTGAAGAACAAACTCTGGTGAATTTTTTAGACAATAGCACACTGAAATAGGACCAAAAAACTTAAGTTTTAAGAATTGATTTACTTGATGATGTGTATAACCCAAAATATGCATGCGACTCACGTGTAATCCTAGCTTAGTGGTAAAGCTGATGGTAACGATGTCGACTTTTTGGAGTCGTGAGTTCGAATCCCATACGCTTTTTGCACCATGTGCTTGGCGGGAAATAGTGTTAATCGTTCAAGTGAGCTTCAAGTTTGCTGAATTAGCAGCGGTATTGTAAAACGCGGTGAGTTAGTTATTTTTAGAGAGCCTCGTAGTTAGAGTCTTGTCTTAAGTTTCTTTTCAGGTTATTATTTTTATTTGACCGCCGAGTTGGCGCAGTCTGTGAGCGTCAAGAGCACGCAATTGTAAATTTTTACGTTGAATAAAAAGGTACTTAAACCCTTCACAAGACTCTGTCTTTTATCCAGTTTTCACAGTCACATCTTGGTTGCGTGCAAGTTGGAGGCGCGCAACGTTACATTGGCGCCCGAACACTTATCGAACTGAAATGGCCGAAAATTGGATGGAAGCCGCTGGACAACACCAAGAAATGACAAACCAGTTGGAAGGATTTGGATACCTGGTCCAGACTTTGAGAGCGTCAATCAAGCCAAACGTCCATTTCGACGGAAAAAATTCGGTGGCGGTATTTCTAGAAGGTCTAGAAAACCACTTTCAGCTCTACTCTGTTCCTGAAAGACAAAAAGTTGCCATCGCCACATCAGCACTAAGAGGACAGGCCGCGCTATGGTGGAAAATATAGGCAAATTTTTATTAGGGGAATTTGGAAGCCAGACATATACATTTGAAAATTTCAAAAAATCGTTAGTAAAGGCCTTCCCCATAGTGAAAGATCGCGCACGGCTGGAAGCCGAACTATATAGTTTCTATCAACGGGATATAGCAGAATTGACGGACTTTATTCTACGAAAAATTAAGCTAACGGATATGCTGTATGGGAAGAAACCCGATGCGGAGATTATTGAAATAATCTTGCCAAGATTGTTACCCGCTGTTCAAGACTGCTTTGAAATTAGAAACCCAAGCACATTGCAGGAACTCTTCGAATTGGCGGTGAAGTTTCAAAATCGCAGAATAGCGGAAAAAGCGAGAGGGGAAACATATTCTCAAAGTACCCGAAAGAAATCTTCAAATGAGGAAACCAGAAATGGAAATCGCTCTTATGGGGGAAAGAACTATCAAGCTAACGCATCGAAACTCGAAGGTCAAGGCCCAAAAAGAAAATTTGAAAATAAACATCCGCGTACCCAGAAGACACAGATTGAAAGGAAAGCTTTAAACGACTAGAGGGGCCTGTGAAAGGGAGGGTCCAGACCCCGGAAGTTTTAAAAAAACCCTCAAATAGACATTTAAACACGGTCATCGTAAAAAACTCACAGCTACCAATTATACAAGTCCTGGTTGGCGATGTACCAGTAGAAGCCCTCATCGATACAGGAGCAGAAGGAAATTTTATGAGTGAAAATTTCTTCAAAAAGAATTTTTATAGGATACGATTATTTAAAACCAGAAATACGGAAATTATAGCGGCGCAAGGAAAAACATGTCACTGCATCGGGAAATTATCATTAAACTTACAGGTAAAAGAGGAAAATCTCAAAGTATTAATTTTTGTGGTGAAAGACCTGCAACACTCTCTTATTTTAGGTATGGAGTTTTTAAGGGCCGCGAGGGCCAAATTAAATTTTCAAGATAGTTCCGTGGTGTTGGAGATGGACCAGAGGGTGGTGGAACCTGTGGAGACACCGCAAGTGGACCTTAGCCATCTGAATGACCATGAAAGGAAAGCAATACAGCAAGTGGTGAGTAATTTTTCTCATTTATTTTCAGAAAAACCAGGAAACTGCCAAATAGTCACGCACAAGATTCAATTAAATGCCGAAAAACCTTGTAGGACTAAACCTTATCGGTATGACAAACAAAAAGACGTAATCATCGAAGAACATATTCAGGAGATGTTAAAGAATAAAATAATAACGCCCATAAATAGTGAGTACGCGAGTCCAGTCGTACTATGTAGGAAAAAGAACGAGTTTCCTCCTTCGGATAAAAGGGCTTGGAGGTTTGCTATTGATTACAGAAAACTAAATAGTATTACCAAATTTCCAGTTTACCCTTTGCCGGTTATAGACGAGATCATTAGACAGATCAAATCGACAAGATATATGTCTACTTTGGACTTAACGTCTGGCTACTATCAAATAGCTATGAGACCCGAAGATATACATAAAACCGCGTTTATAACAAAATCGGGCACTTATGCATTTTTACGCATGCCTTTTGGGTTGTGTGGGGCCCCATCAACATTCCAGAGAGCTATGGACATTGTTCTAAAGTCTGTCCTAGGAAAATCAACTTTAATTTATCTAGATGATATAATTATAACGAGTAGTACGTTGGAACAACACATTAATGATCTAGAACAAGTTTTTAAATTATTAAAAGAGGCCGGTCTTACAATTAACGCCTCAAAATGCAAGTTCGCAACTAAAGAACTTAAATATCTCGGTTATAAAATTTCGCAAAAGGGTATAGAAACGCAAGATTCAAAAATAAAAGCTATTAAGAATTTCCCACCGCCCAACACCGCCAAGAAACTTTCTTCTTTCCTTGGGTTATGTTCTTACTATCGATCTTTCATAAAAGATTTCGCTAATATTGTTGAACCACTCTTAGTAATCAAAAGAAAAAGGGGTAAATTTACGTGGACAGCGGAAGCTAACACAGCATTTGAAAGATTAAAAGAAGCGCTAATTAATGCCCCTGTTTTAAAATTCCCGGAGAGGGACGAAAACCTGGAAATTGCAGCAGATGCGTCAGACTATGCGGTGGGTGTGGTTCTTATGCAAAATCACCATCCTCTGGCATTTTTTAGTAAAACATTGAATCAGACACAAAGGAATTATACAGCTACAGAGAGAGAAACATTAGCCGTATTAATGGCTGTACACAAATTTCGAGTTTATTTCGGCAAATCGCCAGTAACAGTCTTTTCGGATCATGCGGCTGTTGGTAGACTTTACTCGGGGAAAAACCTAACGCCCAGGTTAATAAGATGGGCTTTAAAACTCCAAAAATATAATATCACAATAAAATATAAACCGGGTAAGGAAAACAATGTAGCTGACGCACTTTCTCGTATAAAACTGGACGATGAAGGAAATGAACTTAAATGCGCTGTGTTGACTTCAAAAATTTTAGATTCTAGAGATACGGTTATTACTGAACTGAAAGCTGATCCTGAATTTGGAAATATCTATGCTTATTTGAAAGACCCCGAAAGCTTCGAGCACACAGATATCGATGCGATAAGAAATAGAGCAAAAAACTATGAAATAATAGATAATTTATTATTTTATACGAAAACAACAAACGAAAATCTTGAGTATAAACCAGTCATCCCAGCCTCGCTTCGATTAAGCATTTTGAAGGAATTACACGAAGCAAAAACAGCGGGCCATTTAGGGGTCAGAAAGACTTTAAAAAGGCTACGCGAGGCGGTATATTTCCCGCAATTATACAAAATAGTAACGGCGTATGTCAGGTCCTGCAATCAATGTCAGTTAATAAATGATATTAATTACAGCCCGGCCGGGTACTTAAATAGCATTCGCGCTACATTTCCGAATGAAATTTTAGGCATAGATCTTCTTGGTCCCTTCCCCCAGGGCAAGTTAAATAAAAATCGTTTTCTTTTAGTAATAGTAGATCATTTTTCAAAATGGACAGAAATTGTTCCACTTAAACGCGCGTCAGCCAAAACAGTCGCAGATGCATTCTTACACAGATACATTTTAAAATACGGTGCACCGATAAAAGTCATTAGCGATAACGGAAAACAATTCATTAGTCAAATATTTGAAAACATATGCAATGGACTTGGCATACGCCATATCAAAATGGTTCCGTATAGACCACAGGCTAACATAGCAGAAAGAGTTAATAAAAATATAGTAAAAATAATTCGCAGTTACGTGAGCACACATCACAAGCGCTGGGATGGCTACATAAATGAATTAGCTTATGCTTTAAGAACGGCAAATCATGATACTACGGGAAAAACTCCAGCAGAATTATTTTTAGGCAGAAAGTTAATTACGCCTTTAGATAAATTATTCTTTGTGCAACAAAGAGAGCAGGAGTTTAAACAAAAAGATGTGCAAAAGCTGATTGATCAGGCGCTTAAAAGCTCGGATACGGCAAGAAATAGGCAGAAAATATATTATGATAGAAAACGCCGTGAAGCAGATTTTAAAGTTGGGGATAAAGTATTGAAGCGGAAATTTTCTTTATCAAGTGCCCCAGACAATTTTACGGCAAAGCTAGCTCCAAAGTTTGAAGGCCCCTATGTAATTCAGGAAATCAAAGGAGTAGTATTATATCGTAAGAACGAGAGAGGGGAAATCTGTAAAGCAAGTCCCGACCAGGTGAAAAAATACTATAATCCAAATGATTTTGAAATCCTTAAAAGTTTCTTGCAGGACTCAAGTCTAAACGAAGTAGAAGGTCCAGAGATAACAACAACTAGTCCACCACCCAAGAAACAGAGAACTGAAGACAGACCTAGCCCTTCTACAACCCGGACGTCGGTAGCAAAAAGAAAAAATAACTTTCAAACTCCAGCGTTTAAGAAAAACAAAAATACAGATGAACCGGGTAAAGAAACCGTGGTAAAGAGAAAAACACCACCTACAAAGGATCGCAGGAGAAATTATACATCAAGGAGAACGCGCACACGGCCACAGAGTCAGGTGCCAGCAAGGCCGCCGTTCCGGAAACTGAAACGGCAACAGGAGGCACAAAAATACGACGAACAGAAGAAATTCAAGAAGGACTCTAGACCGGAGGACGTCAAGACCAGCCGTCCCAGGGAAAAACGGAAATGCCAACCACCAGACGATTACTCCGCCAAGAGGCCAGCATGTAGAGGACGCAAAAGAAAAAGTAATGTGGACGATACTCGGAGGGCAGTAAGGAGAAGATTAACATCCATGAAACCTCTAACTTGGGACCAATATTGCCAAAAACGAATGACGGAGTTTCAAGCATCGAAAACTCAAAGATAAGTTAAAACCTTCTATAATTTTTTTTTCTCTTTTGTTCCGAAATGTTATGCATAAGTACGAAGTTCTATGTTTTGACGAAAGTCAATATGTCTCGGTTGAGACATAGTTTTGTTTTACTTTATTTAGCTAAGGCAAAAGTATTATTTTCTTTAAGTGTAAAAGCTAAAAACAAGCATTTTCTGTTGGTCGAAAGACTAATTCTGTTATGTTAAAGCCAAAATTTGGCCGAAGATAAAAATAACTTCGTATTCTTGTATTAATAAGAATTTTAGTTTCAGTGCCGCCAGCTTGGCGAAGAATGAGTAAAGTAAAAATTTATTTTCTCTTATTCATTTTATGGTAAATTGTAAAAATCATATGTATTAAAATTTTGTAAATGTACGTAAATACTTGAATGTTATGTAAAAGTAGAATTTAGTCTAGAAGCATAAAATTGTAGATGCTAAAAGTGAATGCTTAAAAGCAATGAAGTCAAAATTTAAGTATTAAATTGTAGATAAAGTCATGCTTTAGAGCGAAAGCCTGCATGTTTAAAGATGAATGAGGGGGAAGTTAGAATGAATGTGTTTTGTAGGGTTCTCCACCTACATTTGAATTTTTAAGAATATTAAAGTAGCTCATTGAGTTGTAGAATGTCGAGTAAGGTGTGTCTATTTGTTCGTTGAATTCTAACAAATCATGGTGGTTAGGGGAAGTGTTGTAAGACTAAAACACGAATATTCCCGTTTGACACCACACATGGTGGAGAGCCAGTGTAAAGTTAAATTATAAATTGAATAATTGTATGAATGTGAATTAAGCAGTAACTAAGGAAAACGAATCGTTTAAAAACAAAAATTTATTCAGTGTCAAGAAAGTGTAAATTATAATATATTTAGAAAGATATTCCTTCCAAATGCTGGAAGGAAAAACCAAGATTGATTGATGAAGTCCAGGAAAAGTTGCTGTAAGAAGAGAAAGTTATAACTATCAACAGAAATTTTAGTATACAATTTGTTACATAAGATTTTTTTTGTGTAAACGAGGTTCTCGCCAGTTAGTTCAGAATTAGACAAACTTACAACAGGTCGTTTGTAGGACCTGCTTCCAAGTTTTCCAAATTCTGGCAGCGGCAAATGTAGGATTTATATTTATTTTAACTAACATTTATTTTAAGTTTAAACTATCTTTCCTGTCAAGCCTTACTTTTCCCTGGAACTGCCAATGCCAGAATATGTAAATTTTAGTAGAACGCGCAAGGATTCAAATTATCAGCGGAAGTATTATGATTTAAATAGAAAGGAAACGAGTTCGGGGTGTGATGTTCTTACTTCACGAGCACAGAGGTAGTTAGCGAGAAATTGAAGAACCCCACGTTTCGGCCTATGTGCTTGGCGGGAAGTAGTGTTAAAGGCCCGTTTCCACTACTGCGTATGCGTTGCGGTGCGTATGCGTTTCTCCAATCAGCGAGCGAATTCACTTTGATTGACATCTGCAATCCGGTCGGTGTGCGGTGACGGATGACATACGGATGGAGTTCAACAATGTTCAACTTCTATCCGTATGTCTGCGGTTGCGTTGGGGTCACGTGGTGAAAAAGGAGCAATGATGTGTAGTCACTAAAAATTAATGGCGGCAGAAGTAGCGATGAACGCTCGCTAATAGGGAAAGAATGTTTTGCTAAAAAATACTTATTTCTGAATTAACATTATAGCGAGAAATCTGCGTGCTGAAAAAGATAGCAATCAGCTGAATTTAGTTAAAAAAGATAAGAAAAACAAGATAACTGCAACTACAGTACTTGTTTGTTCAAGAAAATCAGCAGCAAAAATTATCATTCCAAGTCCATGACATAGCAAAATTTGTTCTGATAATCATTTTTTAGTTCTGCATACTAATTTAGCTTTAATAAAAATGAATGTCTGACTATATCAAACTGCTATAGCAAATTAGATATGATTAAAAGATTTGCTATTTTTTTTCTTTTAAAACAGGCAAAAACTAAGAACGTTAATTATAAAGTAAATTTGATAGCCTTTTAAATACACCAGTTCATTGAAGAGTATGTTAATTTTGTATTTCCCTTTATAAATATATCTTTTTGGATAACATATATTTGTAAGCACATGAAATATATTTTTAGCAACCCGTTTAACTTCAATCGGAACGCCACTTTAAAAGATAATGATTTTTCCAAAAAATGTACTAGAAGCTGAAGAACAAACTCTGGTGAATTTTTTAGACAATAGCACACTGAAATAGGACCAAAAAACTTAAGTTTTAAGAATTGATTTACTTGATGATGTGTATAACCCAAAATATGCATGCGACTCACGTGTAATTCTAGCTTAGTGGTAAAGCTGATGGTAACGATGTCGACTTTTTGGAGTCGTGAGTTCGAATCCCATACGCTTTTTGCACCATGTCTGCAACTTTCTTACCTTTTTATTCCAATTTGATCTATATTCGTGTTTTATAATTAATTTCTATTATTATATGCATTAAATATATTGTTTTATTTATGCTCTTATTTATTTAAATTTTTTCCCGCAAAAAAGTTTGAAAATTATATAATACTAATTTAAAGCATATCCTGTACATATATATTTGAATTTAACAAACATTCTCTATTCGTAAAAAGCAAATTTAAAGTGAATTAAATTTAAATGAAATTTAATGCAAACAAACAAATGATTAATTATTGCTGTGCAAGTATCAAAATCCATGAATAAATATATAATTCCAAAAATTTATTAATCCTTAAAAAAATTATAAAAATGCATAAAAGTGAATAATGGGATAGATTATTAATCCTAAAAATTTATAAAAATGCGTAAGTGAATAATAGGATAGCTTATTAATCCTAAAAAATTTATAAAAATGCATAAATGAATAATAGGATAGATTTAATCCTAAAAAACTTATAAAAATGCATAAGTGAATAATAGGATAAATAAATTTTTGGAATTATATATTTATTCATGGATTTTGATACTTGCACTTGATTTACATATGCTCTCAGAATTTAAATGATATTGTATATTAGTTCGCAGCAATAATTAATCCTTTATTTGTTTGCATTAAATTTCATTTAAATTTGATTAACTTTTAATTTTTACGAATAGAAAATGTTTGTTAAATTCAAATTTCATTCCTTGCAGCAATGACGCAAGAGAATTATTTAAATTTAATTTATTTTGAAACCCTGCAGATATATATATATATTTTCGTTTCACTTTTATGTGAATGTATATACATGTGCTCAGACTTTGGGATGTTTACGACTCTAAACTTTCATTCCAATTAACATGAGACAGTATTAATGCCCTAAACATTTTTTTAACAAAAAATTACTATAATAATTGCTTTTAAATTCAGTCCTCTCCTGCAGAAGCGCAGGAATTAATTAATTAAATATTTCCATTTTCTTTACCTAATGTGTGTATATATAAAGAGAAAAATCTTATTTTTATAACTTCTTTCATAAAAAGAGATATGAATTAAAAATGTTTAAATTAAAAATAATATTTTATGGATTATGTATAAAATATAACTGCCCATAGTCCATTTTAAAACAAACGAGATTTCTAATAAATTATCCAGCTATGACCCTGAAGTCAGCGGTATACAAGCATAGCAAATTTTGCGTAAATATTGTGAACCTTTCCTTACAGTTGCTCTGTACTTTTAAAGTACCAACTATTTTTTAATCCCTTTAACTTTTTTATTTTATGTTATTTATTTGTTTACTTTTTCACTAACAGTACATTTTAGTTTTAATAATATATATATTATTTCATAATATTTAAGGCTTCTAGAAACAAAAATTTTTTTTTTTTAAATTTATTTCAGCTTCTATGGAATTCGTGATGTTCATAATATGCATTATAACCTTACTTATCTAAAATTCCATATCAAATCCAAAACAAACAATACTCGCTTAAGCGGGAAAAATTCAGATGTTCAGCGTCGTAACTCGCGAACTGCTTGTTTGGCTGACACCTAGCGGCGGAAAATGAAAATATTTTACGCATACGCGGCAGTGGAAACGCTTGTACGGATGTAGTACGAACGCGTTGCGTCAATTGAAGACACGGCATCCGTACAAGCGTTTCCACTGCTGCGTATGCGTAAAACATTTTCATTTTCCGCCGCTAGGTGTCACTGTAATATTTTGGCGCAAGCAGTTCGCAAGTTACGACGCTGAAGATCTGAATTTTTCCCGCTTAAGCGAGTATTGTTTGTTTTGGATTTGATATGGAATTTTAGATAAGTAAGGTTATAATGCATATTATGAACATCACGAATTCCATAGAAGCTGAAATAAATTTTTAAAAAAATTTTGTGTTTCTAGAAGCCTTAAATATTATGAAATAATATATATATTATTAAAACTAAAATGTACTAATTCAGAAGTCAACCAACAAAAATCAGCGTTATACCCACAAAATTTTCACAGGACTAGTTTCGATGGTTTTACCGAACCATCATCTTCAGCTGCAAAACCGCAAATGAACAAGACAGGAAATAATGATTAGATAAGATAAGAAAGCCTGGACAAGAATAAGCAAGTGGCGCCATCTGTTGGCGAAACCAGAACTAAAACATAATTTCTCTAAAAGCCGAAGGCAAATTTGGATTGGAATTGGGATCGTTAACTAGAACAGAAAGAATTTTATGAATGTGAAATGCCTCTAGAAAATCCAGTTTTCCAATAGAAGATGTTTTTTGAATAATTTTGGCAGCAGAAAAACTGAAAGTGTGATTTTCGGACCAACAATGTTGAGCAACAGAAGACTTCTGTGTTTCCTTTTTTCTAACATATGCCTCATGTTCTTTGACGCGAAATTTTAAGGCTCTCTTAGTTTGGCCAATGTAAATTAAACCACACTGGCAAGGAATCCTATAAATACCCCAGGAATTCATATCCGGATAGGGGTCCTTGAGTATAGAAATTGGAATTTTATTGATGGGAGAATAAACAACTCGAAAATTAAATTTCTGCAAAATATGTGCAACTTTATAGCTAATTGATGGAAAGAAGGGAATGACAACAGAAATTTTATAATCTCCTAAAATAAGAGTGTGGCTTTTAGTGTGTTCAGATGAGAATTTTTTAACTGCTTGATTAATAATGTTGGCTGAAAAGCCCCTGTCAATAGCTATTGCTTTTAAATAATTTAGTTCTTCATCAAGGGCTAATTTGGAGGAGCAAACTTGAAGAGCACGGAAAACATAGGAATAAAATGAAGCTAACTTTTGTTTAGTCGGATGACATGATTTAAAGTGTGGTGGAAGGCAAACCGATGAAGGTTTACGGTAAACTGTAGTACTGAAGTTGGATGTGTTACGTGTGACCAGAATGTCGAGAAACGGAAGAGAATTGCAAGTCTCAAGTTCAAAAGTGAACTGAATAGCAGGATCAATAGAATTCATTGTTGAAAGAACTTTATTTAAATCATCTTTATTACCTTCAAACGGGGTAAAAGTATCGTCTACGTAGCGGAACCATGCCGGGAAGTTTAAAGTTTCAAACAATTTTGATTCATAATAATGCATGTAGATATCAGCCAGGATGGGACTGAGGGGGCTTCCCATGGCTAATCCCTCAGTTTGTTTGTAATATTTATTTTGGAAAACAAAATGTGTTTGTTTCAAACAGAGTTGAGTGAGAGAAATTAGCTTCTCAATTTCGATGCAAGAGAAATGAAATTCGCGAAGTCTGGTTTCTAGACATCTTAATGCACCCTCCACTGGGACATTGGTGAATAATGATTTTACATCAAAAGAAACCATGAGTAAATTACTAGCAGAAATGTTTTTAACCTTTTTTACAAACTCTATTGAATTTTTTATGGTGTAAATGTTATTGTCTAATAGAGTGGAAAATCTAGAAACCAAATATTTACCTAAAGGATACGAGGCAGTACCTAAATTTGATACAATAGGGCGGAAAAGAATACCACTTTTATGAATTTTGGGAAGAGCATATAATCTGGCACAATTCGCAACAGATGGGATAAGCGAATGTTTTAAGTTGCTTGAAATGATTTGCGAAGATTTGATCGCAGTTTTTATTTTGGATAAGTCCGAAGGTGAAGGATCTTTAGGGATCGGATTATATGGTCCTTCGTTTAAGAGTTTAGTGACACCATCGATGTAAGTGTTCTTATCCATGACGACTATCTGGCCGCCTTTGTCGGCCTTTGAAATGATAATATCCGGGTTAGAATGAATTTCGCGCATTGTAGCTCTTTCTCTCGCAGTTAGATTTGGTTTCAAAGGTTTATTATTGAATTTCACATTATGAGCGATAAGATGCCTAATCATTTCTTTCTGTGAATCTGAAACTTTACTGAACTTGAAAGCTTTTTCGATAGGAGCCAAAATCTTTGGAATCGAGGGTTTACAGGTTTGTGAGAAGTTAAAATTATATTTTAGAATTCTCTCTTGTTCTTCTGAAAGACTAACATTAGAAATATTAACTATTGGCTTGATGTTTACAATGGGAAGATTTTTTGAACTACTTGAACTGGAAGACTGTAAAAGAAGTTTTTCGAATTTAACTGCAAGAGTGTTTTTATGACGGTTAACTGCATTCTCCGTTCTAGACCAAGACTTTTGTTCAAGGGCAGTGAATTTTGGATATGATTTAGCGAGTTCCAGATGAAGCTTATAGAGTTCATGTTCAATTTTGGACAATTGTTGACGTGTATCCCTTATCACGGACCGAAGTAAGGCAAGCTTGCAATTTAACAGAATTCTTGAAACGCGACTCGAAGGTTTTTGATTAGATTTGATTTGAATAAAATTGGGGATCAATTTTTTACATTTACATTTAAGAAAAAGTCAAGATGAATCAGGAATTTTTGCCGTTTCAGGCGTAATTTAGTGGCTACGTAGACGATACATTTACCCGGTTTGAAGGTAATAAAGATGATTTAAATAAAGTTCTCTCAACAATGAATTCTATTGATCCTGCTATTCAGTTCACTTTTGAACTTGAGACTTGCAATTCTCTTCCGTTTCTCGACATTCTGGTCACACGTAACACATCCAACTTCAGTACTACAGTTTACCGTAAACCTTCATCGGTTTGCCTTCCACCACACTTTAAATCATGTCATCCGACTAAACAAAAGTTAGCTTCATTTTATTCCTATGTTTTCCGTGCTCTTCAAGTTTGCTTCTCCAAATTAGCCCTTGATGAAGAACTAAATTATTTAAAAGCAATAGCTATTGACAGGGGCTTTTCACCCAACATTATTAATCAAGCAGTTAAAAAATTCTCATCTGAACACACTAAAAGCCACACTCTTGTTTTAGGAGATTATAAAAATTCTGTTGTCATTCCCTTCTTTCCATCAATTAGCTATAAAGTTGCACATATTTTGCAGAAATTTAACTTTCGGGTTGTTTATTCTCCCATCAATAAAATTCCAACTTCTATACTCAAGGACCCCATTCCGGATATGAATTCCTGGGGTATTTATAGGATTCCTTGCCAGTGTGGTTTAATTTACATTGGCCAAACTAAGAGAGCCTTAAAATTTCGCGTCAAAGAACATGAGGCATATGTTAGGAAAAAGGAAACACAGAAGTCTTCTGTTGCTCAACATTGTTGGTCCGAAAATCACACTTTCAATTTTTCTGCTGCCAAAATTATTCAAAAAACATCTTCTATTGGAGAACTGGATTTTCTAGAGGCATTTCACATTCATAAATATCTTTCTGTTCTAGTTAACGATCCTAATTCCAATCCAAATTTGCCTTCGGCTTTTAGAGAAATTATGTTTTAGTTCTGGTTTCGCCAACAGATGGCGCCACTTGCTTATTCTTGTCCAGGCTTTCTTATCTTATCTAATCATTATTTCCTATCTTCTTCATTTGCGGTTTTGCAGCTGAAGATGATGGTTCGGTAAAACCATCGAAACTAGTCCTGTGAAAATTTTGTGGGTATAACGCTGATTTTTGTTGTTTGACTTCTGAATTAGTATTTATTCGGCGTGTTATTGTGTCTTAATTATAGAAGCCCCAAACAGGCTTACATTTTGCTTTCTTTTTTGCACGTGGTGTGGCCGCCATTTTGTGATTGTAGGAGTTTCGGTGAGTAAATTTTTGCAATTTTCAAGTTATGTTTATGTTTTGTACATTTAGATATAGTGCTTTTCTTGTCTGATTTCATGCATTTTGATTACAAACGTTTTGTTTTCTATTCATTTCAGTGAGGGATTTTTCTGTGTTTTGTGTGTACTTTATTATTGCTCAGTTAATTTAGTTTGATTTTTGCATTCTTTATCATGCCTTCATCCGTTAATCGTTTCACTAAATTACGCCTGAAACGGCAAAAATTCCTATATCATCTTGACTTTTTACTTAATCGTAAATGTAAAAAATTCATCCCCAATTTTATTCAAATCAAATCTAATCAAAAACCTTCGAGTCGCGTTTCAAGAATTCTGTTAAATTGCAAGCTTGCCTTACTTCGGTCCGTGATAAGGGATACACGTCAACAATTGTCCAAAATTGAACATGAACTCTATAAGCTTCATCTGGAACTCGCTAAAGCATATCCAAAATTCACTGCCCTTGAACAAAAGTCTTGGTCTAGAACGGAGAATGCAGTTAACCGTCATAAAAACACCCTTGCAGTTAAATTCGAAAAACTTCTTTTACAGTCTTCCAGTTCAAGTAGTTCAAAAAATCTTCCCATTGTAAACATCAAGCCAATAGTTAATATTTGTAATGTTAGTCTTTCAGAAGAACAAGAGAGAATTCCAAAATATAATTTTAACTTCTCACAAACCTGTAAACCCTCGATTGCAAAGATTTTGGCTCCTATCGAAAAAGCTTTCAAGTTCAGTAAAGTTTCAGATTCACAGAAAGAAATGATTAGGCATCTTATCGCTCATAATGTGAAATTCAATAATAAACCTTTGAAACCAAATCTAACTGCGAGAGAAAGAGCTACAATGCGCGAAATTCATTCTAACCCGGATATTATCATTTCAAAGGCCGACAAAGGCGGCCAGATAGTCGTCATGGATAAGAACACTTACATCGATGGTGTCACTAAACTCTTAAACGAAGGACCATATAATCCGATCCCTAAAGATCCTCCACCTTCGGACTTATCCAAAATAAAAACTGCGATCAAATCTTCGCAAATCATTTCAAGCAACTTAAAACATTCGCTTATCCCATCTGTTGCGAATTGTGCCAGATTATATGCTCTTCCCAAAATTCATAAAAGTGGTATTCCTTTCCGCCCTATTGTATCAAATTTAGGTACTGCCTCGTATCCTTTGGCTAAATATTTGGTTTCTAGATTTTCCACTCTATTAGACAATAACATTTACACCATAAAAAATTCAATAGAGTTTGTAAAAAAGGTTAAAAACATTTCTGCTAGTAATTTACTCATGGTTTCTTTTGATGTAAAATCATTATTCACCAATGTCCCAGTGGAGGGTGCATTAAGATGTCTAGAAACCAGACTTCGCGAATTTCATTTCTCTTGCATCGAAATTGAGGAACTAATTTCTCTCACTCAACTCTGTTTGAAACAAACACATTTTGTTTTCCAAAATAAATATTACAAACAAACTGAGGGATTAGCCATGGAAGCCCCCTCAGTCCCATCCTGGCTGATATCTACATGCATTATTATGAATCAAAATTGTTTGAAACTTTAAACTTCCCGGCATGGTTCCACTACGTAGACGATACTTTTACCCTGTTTGAAGGTAATAAAGATGATTTAAATAAAGTTCTTTCAACAATGAATTCTATTGATCCTGCTATTCAGTTCACTTTTGAACTTGAGACTTGCAATTCTCTTCCGTTTCTCGACATTCTGGTCACACGTAACACATCCAACTTCGGTACTACGGTTTACCGTAAACCTTCATCGGTTTGCCTTCCACCACACTTTAAATCATGTCATCCGACTAAACAAAAGTTAGCTTCATATTATTCCTATGTTTTCCGTGCTGTTCAAGTTTGCTCCTCCAAACTAGCCCTTGATAAAGAACTAAATTATTTAAAAGCAATAGCTATTGACAGGGGCTTTCCACCCAACATTATTAATCAAGCAGTTAAAAAATTCTCATCTCAACACACTAAAAGGCACACTCTTGTTTTAGGAGATTATAAAATTTCTGTTGTCATTCCCTTCTTTCCATCAATTAGCTATAAAGTTGCACATATTTTGCAGAAATTTAACTTTCGGGTTGTTTATTCTCCCATCAATAAAATTCCAACTTCTATACTCAAGGACCCCATTCCGGATATGAATTCCTGGGGTATTTATAGGATTCCTTGCCAGTGCGGTTTAATTTACATTGGCCAAACTAAGAGAGCCTTAAAATTTCGCGTCAAAGAACATGAGGCATATGTTAGAAAAAAGGAAAAACAGAAGTCTTCTGTTGCTCAACATTGTTGGTCCGAAAATCACACTTTCAATTTTTCTGCTGCCAAAATTATTCAAAAAACATCTTCTATTGGAGAACTGGATTTTCTAGAGGCATTTCACATTCATAAAAATCTTTCTGTTCTAGTTAACGATCCTAATTCCAATCCAAATTTGCCTTCGGCTTTTAGAGAAATTATGTTTTAGTTCTGGTTTCGCCAACAGATGGCGCCACTTGCTTATTCTTGTCCAGGCTTTCTTATCTTATCTAATCATTATTTCCTATCTTGTTCATTTGCGGTTTTGCAGCTGAAGATGATGGTTCGGTAAAACCATCGAAACTAGTCCTGTGAAAATTTTGTGGGTATAACGCTGATTTTTGTTGTTTGACTTCTGAATTAGTATTTATTCGGCGTGTTATTGTGTCTTAATTATAGAAGCCCCAAACAGGCTTACATTTTGCTTTCTTTTTTGCACGTGGTGTGGCCGCCATTTTGTGATTGTAGGAGTTTCGGTGAGTACATTTTTGCAATTTTCAAGTTATGTTTATGTTTTGTACATTTAGATATAGTGCTTTGCTTGTCTGATTTCATGCATTTTGCTTACAAACGTTTTGTTTTCTATTCATTTCAGTGAGGGATTTTTCTGTGTTTTGTGTGTACTTTATTATTGCTCAGTTAATTTAGTTTGATTTTTGCATTGTTTATCATGCCTTCATCCGTTAATCGTTTCACTAAATTACGCCTGAAACGGCAAAAATTCCTGAATCATCTTGACTTTTTACTTAAATGTAAATGTAAAAAATTGATCCCCAATTTTATTCAAATCAAATCTAATCAAAAACTTTCGAGTCGCGTTTCAAGAATTCTGTTAAATTGCAAGCTTGCCTTACTTCGGTCCGTGATAAGGGATACACGTCAACAATTGTCCAAAATTGAACATGAACTCTATAAGCTTCATCTGGAACTCGCTAAATCATATCCAAAATTCACTGCCCTTGAACAAAAGTCTTGGTCTAGAACGGAGAATGCAGTTAACCGTCATAAAAACACCCTTGCAGTTAAATTCGAAAAACTTCTTTTACAGTCTTCCAGTTCAAGTAGTTCAAAAAATCTTCCCATTGTAAACATCAAGCCAATAGTTAATATTTCTAATGTTAGTCTTTCAGAAGAACAAGAGAGAATTCTAAAATATAATTTTAACTTCTCACAAACCTGTAAACCCTCGATTCCAAAGATTTTGGCTCCTATCGAAAAAGCTTTCAAGTTCAGTAAAGTTTCAGATTCACAGAAAGAAATGATTAGGCATCTTATCGCTCATAATGTGAAATTCAATAATAAACCTTTGAAACCAAATCTAACTGCGAGAGAAAGAGCTACAATGCGCGAAATTCATTCTAACCCGGATATTATCATTTCAAAGGCCGACAAAGGCGGCCAGATAGTCGTCATGGATAAGAACACTTACATCGATGGTGTCACTAAACTCTTAAACGAAGGACCATATAATCCGATCCCTAAAGATCCTCCACCTTCGGACTTATCCAAAATAAAAACTGCGATCAAATCTTCGCAAATCATTTCAAGCAACTTAAAACATTCGCTTATCCCATCTGTTGCGAATTGTGCCAGATTATATGCTCTTCCCAAAATTCATAAAAGTGGTATTCCTTTCCGCCCTATTGTATCAAATTTAGGTACTGCCTCGTATCCTTTAGCTAAATATTTGGTTTCTAGATTTTCCACTCTATTAGACAATAACATTTACACCATAAAAAATTCAATAGAGTTTGTAAAAAAGGTTAAAAACATTTCTGCTAGTAATTTACTCATGGTTTCTTTTGATGTAAAATCATTATTCACCAATGTCCCAGTGGAGGGTGCATTAAGATGTCTAGAAACCAGACTTCGCGAATTTCATTTCTCTTGCATCGAAATTGAGGAACTAATTTCTCTCACTCAACTCTGTTTGAAACAAACACATTTTGTTTTCCAAAATAAATATTACAAACAAACTGAGGGATTAGCCATGGAAGCCCCCTCAGTCCCATCCTGGCTGATATCTACATGCATTATTATGAATCAAAATTGTTTGAAACTTTAAACTTCCCGGCATGGTTCCACTACGTAGACGATACTTTTACCCTGTTTGAAGGTAATAAAGATGATTTAAATAAAGTTCTTTCAACAATGAATTCTATTGATCCTGCTATTCAGTTCACTTTTGAACTTGAGACTTGCAATTCTGTTCCGTTTCTCGACATTCTGGTCACACGTAACACATCCAACTTCGGTACTACGGTTTACCGTAAACCTTCATCGGTTTGCCTTCCACCACACTTTAAATCATGTCATCCGACTAAACAAAAGTTAGCTTCATATTATTCCTATGTTTTCCGTGCTCTTCAAGTTTGCTCCTCCAAACTAGCCCTTGATAAAGAACTAAATTATTTAAAAGCAATAGCTATTGACAGGGGCTTTCCACCCAACATTATTAATCAAGCAGTTAAAAAATTCTCATCTCAACACACTAAAAGGCACACTCTTGTTTTAGGAGATTATAAAAATTCTGTTGTCATTCCCTTCTTTCCATCAATTAGCTATAAAGTTGCACATATTTTGCAGAAATTTAACTTTCGGGTTGTTTATTCTCCCATCAATAAAATTCCAACTTCTATACTCAAGGACCCCATTCCGGATATGAATTCCTGGGGTATTTATAGGATTCCTTGCCAGTGTGGTTTAATTTACATTGGCCAAACTAAGAGAGCCTTAAAATTTCGCGTCAAAGAACATGAGGCATATGTTAGAAAAAAGGAAACACAGAAGTCTTCTGTTGCTCAACATTGTTGGTCCGAAAATCACACTTTCAATTTTTCTGCTGCCAAAATTATTCAAAAAACATCTTCTATTGGAGAACTGGATTTTCTAGAGGCATTTCACATTCATAAAAATCTTTCTGTTCTAGTTAACGATCCTAATTCCAATCCAAATTTGCCTTCGGCTTTTAGAGAAATTATGTTTTAGTTCTGGTTTCGCCAACAGATGGCGCCACTTGCTTATTCTTGTCCAGGCTTTCTTATCTTATCTAATCATTATTTCCTATCTTGTTCATTTGCGGTTTTGCAGCTGAAGATGATGGTTCGGTAAAACCATCGAAACTAGTCCTGTGAAAATTTTGTGGGTATAACGCTGATTTTTGTTGTTTGACTTCTGAATTAGTATTTATTCGGCGTGTTATTGTGTCTTAATTATAGAAGCCCCAAACAGGCTTACATTTTGCTTTCTTTTTTGCACGTGGTGTGGCCGCCATTTTGTGATTGTAGGAGTTTCGGTGAGTACATTTTTGCAATTTTCAAGTTATGTTTATGTTTTGTACATTTAGATATAGTGCTTTGCTTGTCTGATTTCATGCATTTTGCTTACAAACGTTTTGTTTTCTATTCATTTCAGTGAGGGATTTTTCTGTGTTTTGTGTGTACTTTATTATTGCTCAGTTAATTTAGTTTGATTTTTGCATTGTTTATCATGCCTTCATCCGTTAATCGTTTCACTAAATTACGCCTGAAACGGCAAAAATTCCTGAATCATCTTGACTTTTTACTTAAATGTAAATGTAAAAAATTGATCCCCAATTTTATTCAAATCAAATCTAATCAAAAACTTTCGAGTCGCGTTTCAAGAATTCTGTTAAATTGCAAGCTTGCCTTACTTCGGTCCGTGATAAGGGATACACGTCAACAATTGTCCAAAATTGAACATGAACTCTATAAGCTTCATCTGGAACTCGCTAAATCATATCCAAAATTCACTGCCCTTGAACAAAAGTCTTGGTCTAGAACGGAGAATGCAGTTAACCGTCATAAAAACACCCTTGCAGTTAAATTCGAAAAACTTCTTTTACAGTCTTCCAGTTCAAGTAGTTCAAAAAATCTTCCCATTGTAAACATCAAGCCAATAGTTAATATTTCTAATGTTAGTCTTTCAGAAGAACAAGAGAGAATTCTAAAATATAATTTTAACTTCTCACAAACCTGTAAACCCTCGATTCCAAAGATTTTGGCTCCTATCGAAAAAGCTTTCAAGTTCAGTAAAGTTTCAGATTCACAGAAAGAAATGATTAGGCATCTTATCGCTCATAATGTGAAATTCAATAATAAACCTTTGAAACCAAATCTAACTGCGAGAGAAAGAGCTACAATGCGCGAAATTCATTCTAACCCGGATATTATCATTTCAAAGGCCGACAAAGGCGGCCAGATAGTCGTCATGGATAAGAACACTTACATCGATGGTGTCACTAAACTCTTAAACGAAGGACCATATAATCCGATCCCTAAAGATCCTCCACCTTCGGACTTATCCAAAATAAAAACTGCGATCAAATCTTCGCAAATCATTTCAAGCAACTTAAAACATTCGCTTATCCCATCTGTTGCGAATTGTGCCAGATTATATGCTCTTCCCAAAATTCATAAAAGTGGTATTCCTTTCCGCCCTATTGTATCAAATTTAGGTACTGCCTCGTATCCTTTAGCTAAATATTTGGTTTCTAGATTTTCCACTCTATTAGACAATAACATTTACACCATAAAAAATTCAATAGAGTTTGTAAAAAAGGTTAAAAACATTTCTGCTTGTAATTTACTCATGGTTTCTTTTGATGTAAAATCATTATTCACCAATGTCCCAGTGGAGGGTGCATTAAGATGTCTAGAAACCAGACTTCGCGAATTTCATTTCTCTTGCATCGAAATTGAGGAACTAATTTCTCTCACTCAACTCTGTTTGAAACAAACACATTTTGTTTTCCAAAATAAATATTACAAACAAACTGAGGGATTAGCCATGGAAGCCCCCTCAGTCCCATCCTGGCTGATATCTACATGCATTATTATGAATCAAAATTGTTTGAAACTTTAAACTTCCCGGCATGGTTCCACTACGTAGACGATACTTTTACCCTGTTTGAAGGTAATAAAGATGATTTAAATAAAGTTCTTTCAACAATGAATTCTATTGATCCTGCTATTCAGTTCACTTTTGAACTTGAGACTTGCAATTCTCTTCCGTTTCTCGACATTCTGGTCACACGTAACACATCCAACTTCGGTACTACGGTTTACCGTAAACCTTCATCGGTTTGCCTTCCACCACACTTTAAATCATGTCATCCGACTAAACAAAAGTTAGCTTCATATTATTCCTATGTTTTCCGTGCTCTTCAAGTTTGCTCCTCCAAACTAGCCCTTGATAAAGAACTAAATTATTTAAAAGCAATAGCTATTGACAGGGGCTTTCCACCCAACATTATTAATCAAGCAGTTAAAAAATTCTCATCTCAACACACTAAAAGGCACACTCTTGTTTTAGGAGATTATAAAAATTCTGTTGTCATTCCCTTCTTTCCATCAATTAGCTATAAAGTTGCACATATTTTGCAGAAATTTAACTTTCGGGTTGTTTATTCTCCCATCAATAAAATTCCAACTTCTATACTCAAGGACCCCATTCCGGATATGAATTCCTGGGGTATTTATAGGATTCCTTGCCAGTGTGGTTTAATTTACATTGGCCAAACTAAGAGAGCCTTAAAATTTCGCGTCAAAGAACATGAGGCATATGTTAGAAAAAAGGAACACAGAAGTCTTCTGTTGCTCAACATTGTTGGTCCGAAAATCACACTTTCAATTTTTCTGCTGCCAAAATTATTCAAATAACATCTTCTATTGGAGAACTGGATTTTCTAGAGGCATTTCACATTCATAAAAATCTTTCTGTTCTAGTTAACGATCCTAATTCCAATCCAAATTTGCCTTCGGCTTTTAGAGAAATTATGTTTTAGTTCTGGTTTCGCCAACAGATGGCGCCACTTGCTTATTCTTGTCCAGGCTTTCTTATCTTATCTAATCATTATTTCCTATCTTGTTCATTTGCGGTTTTGCAGCTGAAGATGATGGTTCGGTAAAACCATCGAAACTAGTCCTGTGAAAATTTTGTGGGTATAACGCTGATTTTTGTTGTTTGACTTCTGAATTAGTATTTATTCGGCGTGTTATTGTGTCTTAATTATAGAAGCCCCAAACAGGCTTACATTTTGCTTTCTTTTTTGCACGTGGTGTGGCCGCCATTTTGTGATTGTAGGAGTTTCGGTGAGTACATTTTTGCAATTTTCAAGTTATGTTTATGTTTTGTACATTTAGATATAGTGCTTTGCTTGTCTGATTTCATGCATTTTGCTTACAAACGTTTTGTTTTCTATTCATTTCAGTGAGGGATTTTTCTGTGTTTTGTGTGTACTTTATTATTGCTCAGTTAATTTAGTTTGATTTTTGCATTGTTTATCATGCCTTCATCCGTTAATCGTTTCACTAAATTACGCCTGAAACGGCAAAAATTCCTGAATCATCTTGACTTTTTACTTAAATGTAAATGTAAAAAATTGATCCCCAATTTTATTCAAATCAAATCTAATCAAAAACTTTCGAGTCGCGTTTCAAGAATTCTGTTAAATTGCAAGCTTGCCTTACTTCGGTCCGTGATAAGGGATACACGTCAACAATTGTCCAAAATTGAACATGAACTCTATAAGCTTCATCTGGAACTCGCTAAATCATATCCAAAATTCACTGCCCTTGAACAAAAGTCTTGGTCTAGAACGGAGAATGCAGTTAACCGTCATAAAAACACCCTTGCAGTTAAATTCGAAAAACTTCTTTTACAGTCTTCCAGTTCAAGTAGTTCAAAAAATCTTCCCATTGTAAACATCAAGCCAATAGTTAATATTTCTAATGTTAGTCTTTCAGAAGAACAAGAGAGAATTCTAAAATATAATTTTAACTTCTCACAAACCTGTAAACCCTCGATTCCAAAGATTTTGGCTCCTATCGAAAAAGCTTTCAAGTTCAGTAAAGTTTCAGATTCACAGAAAGAAATGATTAGGCATCTTATCGCTCATAATGTGAAATTCAATAATAAACCTTTGAAACCAAATCTAACTGCGAGAGAAAGAGCTACAATGCGCGAAATTCATTCTAACCCGGATATTATCATTTCAAAGGCCGACAAAGGCGGCCAGATAGTCGTCATGGATAAGAACACTTACATCGATGGTGTCACTAAACTCTTAAACGAAGGACCATATAATCCGATCCCTAAAGATCCTCCACCTTCGGACTTATCCAAAATAAAAACTGCGATCAAATCTTCGCAAATCATTTCAAGCAACTTAAAACATTCGCTTATCCCATCTGTTGCGAATTGTGCCAGATTATATGCTCTTCCCAAAATTCATAAAAGTGGTATTCCTTTCCGCCCTATTGTATCAAATTTAGGTACTGCCTCGTATCCTTTAGCTAAATATTTGGTTTCTAGATTTTCCACTCTATTAGACAATAACATTTACACCATAAAAAATTCAATAGAGTTTGTAAAAAAGGTTAAAAACATTTCTGCTTGTAATTTACTCATGGTTTCTTTTGATGTAAAATCATTATTCACCAATGTCCCAGTGGAGGGTGCATTAAGATGTCTAGAAACCAGACTTCGCGAATTTCATTTCTCTTGCATCGAAATTGAGGAACTAATTTCTCTCACTCAACTCTGTTTGAAACAAACACATTTTGTTTTCCAAAATAAATATTACAAACAAACTGAGGGATTAGCCATGGAAGCCCCCTCAGTCCCATCCTGGCTGATATCTACATGCATTATTATGAATCAAAATTGTTTGAAACTTTAAACTTCCCGGCATGGTTCCACTACGTAGACGATACTTTTACCCTGTTTGAAGGTAATAAAGATGATTTAAATAAAGTTCTTTCAACAATGAATTCTATTGATCCTGCTATTCAGTTCACTTTTGAACTTGAGACTTGCAATTCTCTTCCGTTTCTCGACATTCTGGTCACACGTAACACATCCAACTTCGGTACTACGGTTTACCGTAAACCTTCATCGGTTTGCCTTCCACCACACTTTAAATCATGTCATCCGACTAAACAAAAGTTAGCTTCATATTATTCCTATGTTTTCCGTGCTCTTCAAGTTTGCTCCTCCAAACTAGCCCTTGATAAAGAACTAAATTATTTAAAAGCAATAGCTATTGACAGGGGCTTTCCACCCAACATTATTAATCAAGCAGTTAAAAAATTCTCATCTCAACACACTAAAAGGCACACTCTTGTTTTAGGAGATTATAAAAATTCTGTTGTCATTCCCTTCTTTCCATCAATTAGCTATAAAGTTGCACATATTTTGCAGAAATTTAACTTTCGGGTTGTTTATTCTCCCATCAATAAAATTCCAACTTCTATACTCAAGGACCCCATTCCGGATATGAATTCCTGGGGTATTTATAGGATTCCTTGCCAGTGTGGTTTAATTTACATTGGCCAAACTAAGAGAGCCTTAAAATTTCGCGTCAAAGAACATGAGGCATATGTTAGAAAAAAGGAACACAGAAGTCTTCTGTTGCTCAACATTGTTGGTCCGAAAATCACACTTTCAATTTTTCTGCTGCCAAAATTATTCAAATAACATCTTCTATTGGAGAACTGGATTTTCTAGAGGCATTTCACATTCATAAAAATCTTTCTGTTCTAGTTAACGATCCTAATTCCAATCCAAATTTGCCTTCGGCTTTTAGAGAAATTATGTTTTAGTTCTGGTTTCGCCAACAGATGGCGCCACTTGCTTATTCTTGTCCAGGCTTTCTTATCTTATCTAATCATTATTTCCTATCTTGTTCATTTGCGGTTTTGCAGCTGAAGATGATGGTTCGGTAAAACCATCGAAACTAGTCCTGTGAAAATTTTGTGGGTATAACGCTGATTTTTGTTGTTTGACTTCTGAATTAGTATTTATTCGGCGTGTTATTGTGTCTTAATTATAGAAGCCCCAAACAGGCTTACATTTTGCTTTCTTTTTTGCACGTGGTGTGGCCGCCATTTTGTGATTGTAGGAGTTTCGGTGAGTACATTTTTGCAATTTTCAAGTTATGTTTATGTTTTGTACATTTAGATATAGTGCTTTGCTTGTCTGATTTCATGCATTTTGCTTACAAACGTTTTGTTTTCTATTCATTTCAGTGAGGGATTTTTCTGTGTTTTGTGTGTACTTTATTATTGCTCAGTTAATTTAGTTTGATTTTTGCATTGTTTATCATGCCTTCATCCGTTAATCGTTTCACTAAATTACGCCTGAAACGGCAAAAATTCCTGAATCATCTTGACTTTTTACTTAAATGTAAATGTAAAAAATTGATCCCCAATTTTATTCAAATCAAATCTAATCAAAAACTTTCGAGTCGCGTTTCAAGAATTCTGTTAAATTGCAAGCTTGCCTTACTTCGGTCCGTGATAAGGGATACACGTCAACAATTGTCCAAAATTGAACATGAACTCTATAAGCTTCATCTGGAACTCGCTAAATCATATCCAAAATTCACTGCCCTTGAACAAAAGTCTTGGTCTAGAACGGAGAATGCAGTTAACCGTCATAAAAACACCCTTGCAGTTAAATTCGAAAAACTTCTTTTACAGTCTTCCAGTTCAAGTAGTTCAAAAAATCTTCCCATTGTAAACATCAAGCCAATAGTTAATATTTCTAATGTTAGTCTTTCATAAGAACAAGAGAGAATTCTAAAATATAATTTTAACTTCTCACAAACCTGTAAACCCTCGATTCCAAAGATTTTGGCTCCTATCGAAAAAGCTTTCAAGTTCAGTAAAGTTTCAGATTCACAGAAAGAAATGATTAGGCATCTTATCGCTCATAATGTGAAATTCAATAATAAACCTTTGAAACCAAATCTAACTGCGAGAGAAAGAGCTACAATGCGCGAAATTCATTCTAACCCGGATATTATCATTTCAAAGGCCGACAAAGGCGGCCAGATAGTCGTCATGGATAAGAACACTTACATCGATGGTGTCACTAAACTCTTAAACGAAGGACCATATAATCCGATCCCTAAAGATCCTCCACCTTCGGACTTATCCAAAATAAAAACTGCGATCAAATCTTCGCAAATCATTTCAAGCAACTTAAAACATTCGCTTATCCCATCTGTTGCGAATTGTGCCAGATTATATGCTCTTCCCAAAATTCATAAAAGTGGTATTCCTTTCCGCCCTATTGTATCAAATTTAGGTACTGCCTCGTATCCTTTGGCTAAATATTTGGTTTCTAGATTTTCCACTCTATTAGACAATAACATTTACACCATAAAAAATTCAATAGAGTTTGTAAAAAAGGTTAAAAACATTTCTGCTAGTAATTTACTCATGGTTTCTTTTGATGTAAAATCATTATTCACCAATGTCCCAGTGGAGGGTGCATTAAGATGTCTAGAAACCAGACTTCGCGAATTTCATTTCTCTTGCATCGAAATTGAGGAACTAATTTCTCTCACTCAACTCTGTTTGAAACAAACACATTTTGTTTTCCAAAATAAATATTACAAACAAACTGAGGGATTAGCCATGGAAGCCCCCTCAGTCCCATCCTGGCTGATATCTACATGCATTATTATGAATCAAAATTGTTTGAAACTTTAAACTTCCCGGCATGGTTCCACTACGTAGACGATACTTTTACCCTGTTTGAAGGTAATAAAGATGATTTAAATAAAGTTCTTTCAACAATGAATTCTATTGATCCTGCTATTCAGTTCACTTTTGAACTTGAGACTTGCAATTCTGTTCCGTTTCTCGACATTCTGGTCACACGTAACACATCCAACTTCGGTACTACGGTTTACCGTAAACCTTCATCGGTTTGCCTTCCACCACACTTTAAATCATGTCATCCGACTAAACAAAAGTTAGCTTCATATTATTCCTATGTTTTCCGTGCTCTTCAAGTTTGCTCCTCCAAACTAGCCCTTGATAAAGAACTAAATTATTTAAAAGCAATAGCTATTGACAGGGGCTTTCCACCCAACATTATTAATCAAGCAGTTAAAAAATTCTCATCTCAACACACTAAAAGGCACACTCTTGTTTTAGGAGATTATAAAAATTCTGTTGTCATTCCCTTCTTTCCATCAATTAGCTATAAAGTTGCACATATTTTGCAGAAATTTAACTTTCGGGTTGTTTATTCTCCCATCAATAAAATTCCAACTTCTATACTCAAGGACCCCATTCCGGATATGAATTCCTGGGGTATTTATAGGATTCCTTGCCAGTGTGGTTTAATTTACATTGGCCAAACTAAGAGAGCCTTAAAATTTCGCGTCAAAGAACATGAGGCATATGTTAGAAAAAAGGAAACACAGAAGTCTTCTGTTGCTCAACATTGTTGGTCCGAAAATCACACTTTCAATTTTTCTGCTGCCAAAATTATTCAAAAAACATCTTCTATTGGAGAACTGGATTTTCTAGAGGCATTTCACATTCATAAAAATCTTTCTGTTCTAGTTAACGATCCTAATTCCAATCCAAATTTGCCTTCGGCTTTTAGAGAAATTATGTTTTAGTTCTGGTTTCGCCAACAGATGGCGCCACTTGCTTATTCTTGTCCAGGCTTTCTTATCTTATCTAATCATTATTTCCTATCTTGTTCATTTGCGGTTTTGCAGCTGAAGATGATGGTTCGGTAAAACCATCGAAACTAGTCCTGTGAAAATTTTGTGGGTATAACGCTGATTTTTGTTGTTTGACTTCTGAATTAGTATTTATTCGGCGTGTTATTGTGTCTTAATTATAGAAGCCCCAAACAGGCTTACATTTTGCTTTCTTTTTTGCACGTGGTGTGGCCGCCATTTTGTGATTGTAGGAGTTTCGGTGAGTACATTTTTGCAATTTTCAAGTTATGTTTATGTTTTGTACATTTAGATATAGTGCTTTGCTTGTCTGATTTCATGCATTTTGCTTACAAACGTTTTGTTTTCTATTCATTTCAGTGAGGGATTTTTCTGTGTTTTGTGTGTACTTTATTATTGCTCAGTTAATTTAGTTTGATTTTTGCATTGTTTATCATGCCTTCATCCGTTAATCGTTTCACTAAATTACGCCTGAAACGGCAAAAATTCCTGAATCATCTTGACTTTTTACTTAAATGTAAATGTAAAAAATTGATCCCCAATTTTATTCAAATCAAATCTAATCAAAAACTTTCGAGTCGCGTTTCAAGAATTCTGTTAAATTGCAAGCTTGCCTTACTTCGGTCCGTGATAAGGGATACACGTCAACAATTGTCCAAAATTGAACATGAACTCTATAAGCTTCATCTGGAACTCGCTAAATCATATCCAAAATTCACTGCCCTTGAACAAAAGTCTTGGTCTAGAACGGAGAATGCAGTTAACCGTCATAAAAACACCCTTGCAGTTAAATTCGAAAAACTTCTTTTACAGTCTTCCAGTTCAAGTAGTTCAAAAAATCTTCCCATTGTAAACATCAAGCCAATAGTTAATATTTCTAATGTTAGTCTTTCAGAAGAACAAGAGAGAATTCTAAAATATAATTTTAACTTCTCACAAACCTGTAAACCCTCGATTCCAAAGATTTTGGCTCCTATCGAAAAAGCTTTCAAGTTCAGTAAAGTTTCAGATTCACAGAAAGAAATGATTAGGCATCTTATCGCTCATAATGTGAAATTCAATAATAAACCTTTGAAACCAAATCTAACTGCGAGAGAAAGAGCTACAATGCGCGAAATTCATTCTAACCCGGATATTATCATTTCAAAGGCCGACAAAGGCGGCCAGATAGTCGTCATGGATAAGAACACTTACATCGATGGTGTCACTAAACTCTTAAACGAAGGACCATATAATCCGATCCCTAAAGATCCTCCACCTTCGGACTTATCCAAAATAAAAACTGCGATCAAATCTTCGCAAATCATTTCAAGCAACTTAAAACATTCGCTTATCCCATCTGTTGCGAATTGTGCCAGATTATATGCGCTTCCCAAAATTCATAAAAGTGGTATTCCTTTCCGCCCTATTGTATCAAATTTAGGTACTGCCTCGTATCCTTTAGCTAAATATTTGGTTTCTAGATTTTCCACTCTATTAGACAATAACATTTACACCATAAAAAATTCAATAGAGTTTGTAAAAAAGGTTAAAAACATTTCTGCTTGTAATTTACTCATGGTTTCTTTTGATGTAAAATCATTATTCACCAATGTCCCAGTGGAGGGTGCATTAAGATGTCTAGAAACCAGACTTCGCGAATTTCATTTCTCTTGCATCGAAATTGAGGAACTAATTTCTCTCACTCAACTCTGTTTGAAACAAACACATTTTGTTTTCCAAAATAAATATTACAAACAAACTGAGGGATTAGCCATGGAAGCCCCCTCAGTCCCATCCTGGCTGATATCTACATGCATTATTATGAATCAAAATTGTTTGAAACTTTAAACTTCCCGGCATGGTTCCACTACGTAGACGATACTTTTACCCTGTTTGAAGGTAATAAAGATGATTTAAATAAAGTTCTTTCAACAATGAATTCTATTGATCCTGCTATTCAGTTCACTTTTGAACTTGAGACTTGCAATTCTCTTCCGTTTCTCGACATTCTGGTCACACGTAACACATCCAACTTCGGTACTACGGTTTACCGTAAACCTTCATCGGTTTGCCTTCCACCACACTTTAAATCATGTCATCCGACTAAACAAAAGTTAGCTTCATATTATTCCTATGTTTTCCGTGCTCTTCAAGTTTGCTCCTCCAAACTAGCCCTTGATAAAGAACTAAATTATTTAAAAGCAATAGCTATTGACAGGGGCTTTCCACCCAACATTATTAATCAAGCAGTTAAAAAATTCTCATCTCAACACACTAAAAGGCACACTCTTGTTTTAGGAGATTATAAAAATTCTGTTGTCATTCCCTTCTTTCCATCAATTAGCTATAAAGTTGCACATATTTTGCAGAAATTTAACTTTCGGGTTGTTTATTCTCCCATCAATAAAATTCCAACTTCTATACTCAAGGACCCCATTCCGGATATGAATTCCTGGGGTATTTATAGGATTCCTTGCCAGTGTGGTTTAATTTACATTGGCCAAACTAAGAGAGCCTTAAAATTTCGCGTCAAAGAACATGAGGCATATGTTAGAAAAAAGGAAACACAGAAGTCTTCTGTTGCTCAACATTGTTGGTCCGAAAATCACACTTTCAATTTTTCTGCTGCCAAAATTATTCAAAAAACATCTTCTATTGGAGAACTGGATTTTCTAGAGGCATTTCACATTCATAAAAATCTTTCTGTTCTAGTTAACGATCCTAATTCCAATCCAAATTTGCCTTCGGCTTTTAGAGAAATTATGTTTTAGTTCTGGTTTCGCCAACAGATGGCGCCACTTGCTTATTCTTGTCCAGGCTTTCTTATCTTATCTAATCATTATTTCCTATCTTGTTCATTTGCGGTTTTGCAGCTGAAGATGATGGTTCGGTAAAACCATCGAAACTAGTCCTGTGAAAATTTTGTGGGTATAACGCTGATTTTTGTTGTTTGACTTCTGAATTAGTATTTATTCGGCGTGTTATTGTGTCTTAATTATAGAAGCCCCAAACAGGCTTACATTTTGCTTTCTTTTTTGCACGTGGTGTGGCCGCCATTTTGTGATTGTAGGAGTTTCGGTGAGTACATTTTTGCAATTTTCAAGTTATGTTTATGTTTTGTACATTTAGATATAGTGCTTTGCTTGTCTGATTTCATGCATTTTGCTTACAAACGTTTTGTTTTCTATTCATTTCAGTGAGGGATTTTTCTGTGTTTTGTGTGTACTTTATTATTGCTCAGTTAATTTAGTTTGATTTTTGCATTGTTTATCATGCCTTCATCCGTTAATCGTTTCACTAAATTACGCCTGAAACGGCAAAAATTCCTGAATCATCTTGACTTTTTACTTAAATGTAAATGTAAAAAATTGATCCCCAATTTTATTCAAATCAAATCTAATCAAAAACTTTCGAGTCGCGTTTCAAGAATTCTGTTAAATTGCAAGCTTGCCTTACTTCGGTCCGTGATAAGGGATACACGTCAACAATTGTCCAAAATTGAACATGAACTCTATAAGCTTCATCTGGAACTCGCTAAATCATATCCAAAATTCACTGCCCTTGAACAAAAGTCTTGGTCTAGAACGGAGAATGCAGTTAACCGTCATAAAAACACCCTTGCAGTTAAATTCGAAAAACTTCTTTTACAGTCTTCCAGTTCAAGTAGTTCAAAAAATCTTCCCATTGTAAACATCAAGCCAATAGTTAATATTTCTAATGTTAGTCTTTCAGAAGAACAAGAGAGAATTCTAAAATATAATTTTAACTTCTCACAAACCTGTAAACCCTCGATTCCAAAGATTTTGGCTCCTATCGAAAAAGCTTTCAAGTTCAGTAAAGTTTCAGATTCACAGAAAGAAATGATTAGGCATCTTATCGCTCATAATGTGAAATTCAATAATAAACCTTTGAAACCAAATCTAACTGCGAGAGAAAGAGCTACAATGCGCGAAATTCATTCTAACCCGGATATTATCATTTCAAAGGCCGACAAAGGCGGCCAGATAGTCGTCATGGATAAGAACACTTACATCGATGGTGTCACTAAACTCTTAAACGAAGGACCATATAATCCGATCCCTAAAGATCCTCCACCTTCGGACTTATCCAAAATAAAAACTGCGATCAAATCTTCGCAAATCATTTCAAGCAACTTAAAACATTCGCTTATCCCATCTGTTGCGAATTGTGCCAGATTATATGCTCTTCCCAAAATTCATAAAAGTGGTATTCCTTTCCGCCCTATTGTATCAAATTTAGGTACTGCCTCGTATCCTTTAGCTAAATATTTGGTTTCTAGATTTTCCACTCTATTAGACAATAACATTTACACCATAAAAAATTCAATAGAGTTTGTAAAAAAGGTTAAAAACATTTCTGCTAGTAATTTACTCATGGTTTCTTTTGATGTAAAATCATTATTCACCAATGTCCCAGTGGAGGGTGCATTAAGATGTCTAGAAACCAGACTTCGCGAATTTCATTTCTCTTGCATCGAAATTGAGGAACTAATTTCTCTCACTCAACTCTGTTTGAAACAAACACATTTTGTTTTCCAAAATAAATATTACAAACAAACTGAGGGATTAGCCATGGAAGCCCCCTCAGTCCCATCCTGGCTGATATCTACATGCATTATTATGAATCAAAATTGTTTGAAACTTTAAACTTCCCGGCATGGTTCCACTACGTAGACGATACTTTTACCCTGTTTGAAGGTAATAAAGATGATTTAAATAAAGTTCTTTCAACAATGAATTCTATTGATCCTGCTATTCAGTTCACTTTTGAACTTGAGACTTGCAATTCTGTTCCGTTTCTCGACATTCTGGTCACACGTAACACATCCAACTTCGGTACTATGGTCTACCGTAAACCTTCATCGGTTTGCCTTCCACCACACTTTAAATCATGTCATCCGACTAAACAAAAGTTAGCTTCATTTTATTCCTATGTTTTCCGTGCTCTTCAAGTTTGCTCCTCCAAACTAGCGCTTGATAAAGAACTAAATTATTTAAAAGCAATAGCTATTGACAGGGGCTTTCCACCCAACATTATTAATCAAGCAGTTAAAAAATTCTCATCTCAACACACTAAAAGGCACACTCTTGTTTTAGGAGATTATAAAAATTCTGTTGCCATTCCCTTCTTTCCATCAATTAGCTATAAAGTTGCACATATTTTGCAGAAATTTAACTTGCGGGTTTTTTATTCTCCCATCAATAAAATTCCAACTTCTATACTCAAGGACCCCATTCCGGATATGAATTCCTGGGGTATTTATAGGATTCCTTGCCAGTGTGGTTAATTTACATTGGCCAAACTAAAAGAGCCTTAAAATTTCGCGTCAAAGAACATGAGGCATATGTTAGAAAAAAGGAAACACAGAAGTCTTCTGTTGCTCAACATTGTTGGTCCGAAAATCACACTTTCAATTTTTCTGCTGCCAAAATTATTCAAAAAACATCTTCTATTGGAGAACTGGATTTTCTAGAGGCATTTCACATTCATAAAATTCTTTCTGTTCTAGTTAACGATCCTAATTCCAATCCAAATTTGCCTTCGGCTTTTAGAGAAATTATCTTTTAGTTCTGGTTTCGCCAACAGATGGCGCCACTTGCTTATTCTTGTCCAGGCTTTCTTATCTTATCTAATCATTATTTCCTATCTTGTTCATTTGCGGTTTTGCAGCTGAAGATGATGGTTCGGTAAAACCATCGAAACTAGTCCTGTGAAAATTTTGTGGGTATAACGCTGATTTTTGTTGTTTGACTTCTGAATTAGTATTTATTCGGCGTGTTATTGTGTCTTAATTATAGAAGCCCCAAACAGGCTTACATTTTGCTTTCTTTTTTGCACGTGGTGTGGCCGCCATTTTGTGATTGTAGGAGTTTCGGTGAGTACATTTTTGCAATTTTCAAGTTATGTTTATGTTTTGTACATTTAGATATAGTGCTTTGCTTGTCTGATTTCATGCATTTTGCTTACAAACGTTTTGTTTTCTATTCATTTCAGTGAGGGATTTTTCTGTGTTTTGTGTGTACTTTATTATTGCTCAGTTAATTTAGTTTGATTTTTGCATTGTTTATCATGCCTTCATCCGTTAATCGTTTCACTAAATTACGCCTGAAACGGCAAAAATTCCTGAATCATCTTGACTTTTTACTTAAATGTAAATGTAAAAAATTGATCCCCAATTTTATTCAAATCAAATCTAATCAAAAACTTTCGAGTCGCATTTCAAGAATTCTGTTAAATTGCAAGCTTGCCTTACTTTGGTCCGTGATAAGGGATACACGTCAACAATTGTCCAAAATTGAACATGAACTCTATAAGCTTCATCTGGAACTCGCTAAATCATATCCAAAATTCACTGCCCTTGAACAAAAGTCTTGGTCTAGAACGGAGAATGCAGTTAACCGTCATAAAAACACCCTTGCAGTTAAATTCGAAAAACTTCTTTTACAGTCTTCCAGTTCAAGTAGTTCAAAAAATCTTCCCATTGTAAACATCAAGCCAATAGTTAATATTTCTATTGTTAGTCTTTCAGAAGAACAAGAGAGAATTCTAAAATATAATTTTAACTTCTCACAAACCTGTAAACCCTCGATTCCAAAGATTTTGGCTCCTATCGAAAAAGCTTTCAAGTTCAGTAAAGTTTCAGATTCACAGAAAGAAATGATTAGGCATCTTATCGCTCATAATGTGAAATTCAATAATAAACCTTTGAAACCAAATCTAACTGCGAGAGAAAGAGCTACAATGCGCGAAATTCATTCTAACCCGGATATTATCATTTCAAAGGCCGACAAAGGCGGCCAGATAGTCGTCATGGATAAGAACACTTACATCGATGGTGTCACTAAACTCTTAAACGAAGGACCATATAATCCGATCCCTAAAGATCCTCCACCTTCGGACTTATCCAAAATAAAAACTGCGATCAAATCTTCGCAAATCATTTCAAGCAACTTAAAACATTCGCTTATCCCATCTGTTGCGAATTGTGCCAGATTATATGCTCTTCCCAAAATTCATAAAAGTGGTATTCCTTTCCGCCCTATTGTATCAAATTTAGGTACTGCCTCGTATCCTTTAGCTAAATATTTGGTTTCTAGATTTTCCACTCTATTAGACAATAACATTTACACCATAAAAAATTCAATAGAGTTTGTAAAAAAGGTTAAAAACATTTCTGCTAGTAATTTACTCATGGTTTCTTTTGATGTAAAATCATTATTCACCAATGTCCCAGTGGAGGGTGCATTAAGATGTCTAGAAACCAGACTTCGCGAATTTCATTTCTCTTGCATCGAAATTGAGGAACTAATTTCTCTCACTCAACTCTGTTTGAAACAAACACATTTTGTTTTCCAAAATAAATATTACAAACAAACTGAGGGATTAGCCATGGAAGCCCCCTCAGTCCCATCCTGGCTGATATCTACATGCATTATTATGAATCAAAATTGTTTGAAACTTTAAACTTCCCGGCATGGTTCCACTACGTAGACGATACTTTTACCCTGTTTGAAGGTAATAAAGATGATTTAAATAAAGTTCTTTCAACAATGAATTCTATTGATCCTGCTATTCAGTTCACTTTTGAACTTGAGACTTGCAATTCTGTTCCGTTTCTCGACATTCTGGTCACACGTAACACATCCAACTTCGGTACTACGGTTTACCGTAAACCTTCATCGGTTTGCCTTCCACCACACTTTAAATCATGTCATCCGACTAAACAAAAGTTAGCTTCATTTTATTCCTATGTTTTCCGTGCTCTTCAAGTTTGCTCCTCCAAACTAGCCCTTGATAAAGAACTAAATTATTTAAAAGCAATAGCTATTGACAGGGGCTTTCCACCCAACATTATTAATCAAGCAGTTAAAAAATTCTCATCTCAACACACTAAAAGGCACACTCTTGTTTTAGGAGATTATAAAAATTCTGTTGCCATTCCCTTCTTTCCATCAATTAGCTATAAAGTTGCACATATTTTGCAGAAATTTAACTTGCGGGTTGTTTATTCTCCCATCAATAAAATTCCAACTTCTATACTCAAGGACCCCATTCCGGATATGAATTCCTGGGGTATTTATAGGATTCCTTGCCAGTGTGGTTAATTTACATTGGCCAAACTAAAAGAGCCTTAAAATGTCGCGTCAAAGAACATGAGGCATATGTTAGAAAAAAGGAAACACAGAAGTCTTCTGTTGCTCAACATTGTTGGTCCGAAAATCACACTTTCAATTTTTCTGCTGCCAAAATTATTCAAAAAACATCTTCTATTGGAGAACTGGATTTTCTAGAGGCATTTCACATTCATAAAATTCTTTCTGTTCTAGTTAACGATCCTAATTCCAATCCAAATTTGCCTTCGGCTTTTAGAGAAATTATCTTTTAGTTCTGGTTTCGCCAACAGATGGCGCCACTTGCTTATTCTTGTCCAGGCTTTCTTATCTTATCTAATCATTATTTCCTATCTTGTTCATTTGCGGTTTTGCAGCTGAAGATGATGGTTCGGTAAAACCATCGAAACTAGTCCTGTGAAAATTTTGTGGGTATAACGCTGATTTTTGTTGTTTGACTTCTGAATTAGTATTTATTCGGCGTGTTATTGTGTCTTAATTATAGAAGCCCCAAACAGGCTTACATTTTGCTTTCTTTTTTGCACGTGGTGTGGCCGCCATTTTGTGATTGTAGGAGTTTCGGTGAGTACATTTTTGCAATTTTCAAGTTATGTTTATGTTTTGTACATTTAGATATAGTGCTTTGCTTGTCTGATTTCATGCATTTTGCTTACAAACGTTTTGTTTTCTATTCATTTCAGTGAGGGATTTTTCTGTGTTTTGTGTGTACTTTATTATTGCTCAGTTAATTTAGTTTGATTTTTGCATTGTTTATCATGCCTTCATCCGTTAATCGTTTCACTAAATTACGCCTGAAACGGCAAAAATTCCTGAATCATCTTGACTTTTTACTTAAATGTAAATGTAAAAAATTGATCCCCAATTTTATTCAAATCAAATCTAATCAAAAACTTTCGAGTCGCATTTCAAGAATTCTGTTAAATTGCAAGCTTGCCTTACTTTGGTCCGTGATAAGGGATACACGTCAACAATTGTCCAAAATTGAACATGAACTCTATAAGCTTCATCTGGAACTCGCTAAATCATATCCAAAATTCACTGCCCTTGAACAAAAGTCTTGGTCTAGAACGGAGAATGCAGTTAACCGTCATAAAAACACCCTTGCAGTTAAATTCGAAAAACTTCTTTTACAGTCTTCCAGTTCAAGTAGTTCAAAAAATCTTCCCATTGTAAACATCAAGCCAATAGTTAATATTTCTATTGTTAGTCTTTCAGAAGAACAAGAGAGAATTCTAAAATATAATTTTAACTTCTCACAAACCTGTAAACCCTCGATTCCAAAGATTTTGGCTCCTATCGAAAAAGCTTTCAAGTTCAGTAAAGTTTCAGATTCACAGAAAGAAATGATTAGGCATCTTATCGCTCATAATGTGAAATTCAATAATAAACCTTTGAAACCAAATCTAACTGCGAGAGAAAGAGCTACAATGCGCGAAATTCATTCTAACCCGGATATTATCATTTCAAAGGCCGACAAAGGCGGCCAGATAGTCGTCATGGATAAGAACACTTACATCGATGGTGTCACTAAACTCTTAAACGAAGGACCATATAATCCGATCCCTAAAGATCCTTCACCTTCGGACTTATCCAAAATAAAAACTGCGATCAAATCTTCGCAAATCATTTCAAGCAACTTAAAACATTCGCTTATCCCATCTGTTGCGAATTGTGCCAGATTATATGCTCTTCCCAAAATTCATAAAAGTGGTATTCCTTTCCGCCCTATTGTATCAAATTTAGGTACTGCCTCGTATCCTTTAGCTAAATATTTGGTTTCTAGATTTTCCACTCTATTAGACAATAACATTTACACCATAAAAAATTCAATAGAGTTTGTAAAAAAGGTTAAAAACATTTCTGCTAGTAATTTACTCATGGTTTCTTTTGATGTAAAATCATTATTCACCAATGTCCCAGTGGAGGGTGCATTAAGATGTCTAGAAACCAGACTTCGCGAATTTCATTTCTCTTGCATCGAAATTGAGGAACTAATTTCTCTCACTCAACTCTGTTTGAAACAAACACATTTTGTTTTCCAAAATAAATATTACAAACAAACTGAGGGATTAGCCATGGAAGCCCCCTCAGTCCCATCCTGGCTGATATCTACATGCATTATTATGAATCAAAATTGTTTGAAACTTTAAACTTCCCGGCATGGTTCCACTACGTAGACGATACTTTTACCCTGTTTGAAGGTAATAAAGATGATTTAAATAAAGTTCTTTCAACAATGAATTCTATTGATCCTGCTATTCAGTTCACTTTTGAACTTGAGACTTGCAATTCTGTTCCGTTTCTCGACATTCTGGTCACACGTAACACATCCAACTTCGGTACTACGGTTTACCGTAAACCTTCATCGGTTTGCCTTCCACCACACTTTAAATCATGTCATCCGACTAAACAAAAGTTAGCTTCATTTTATTCCTATGTTTTCCGTGCTCTTCAAGTTTGCTCCTCCAAACTAGCCCTTGATAAAGAACTAAATTATTTAAAAGCAATAGCTATTGACAGGGGCTTTCCACCCAACATTATTAATCAAGCAGTTAAAAAATTCTCATCTCAACACACTAAAAGGCACACTCTTGTTTTAGGAGATTATAAAAATTCTGTTGCCATTCCCTTCTTTCCATCAATTAGCTATAAAGTTGCACATATTTTGCAGAAATTTAACTTGCGGGTTGTTTATTCTCCCATCAATAAAATTCCAACTTCTATACTCAAGGACCCCATTCCGGATATGAATTCCTGGGGTATTTATAGGATTCCTTGCCAGTGTGGTTAATTTACATTGGCCAAACTAAAAGAGCCTTAAAATTTCGCGTCAAAGAACATGAGGCATATGTTAGAAAAAAGGAAACACAGAAGTCTTCTGTTGCTCAACATTGTTGGTCCGAAAATCACACTTTCAATTTTTCTGCTGCCAAAATTATTCAAAAAACATCTTCTATTGGAGAACTGGATTTTCTAGAGGCATTTCACATTCATAAAATTCTTTCTGTTCTAGTTAACGATCCTAATTCCAATCCAAATTTGCCTTCGGCTTTTAGAGAAATTATCTTTTAGTTCTGGTTTCGCCAACAGATGGCGCCACTTGCTTATTCTTGTCCAGGCTTTCTTATCTTATCTAATCATTATTTCCTATCTTGTTCATTTGCGGTTTTGCAGCTGAAGATGATGGTTCGGTAAAACCATCGAAACTAGTCCTGTGAAAATTTTGTGGGTATAACGCTGATTTTTGTTGTTTGACTTCTGAATTAGTATTTATTCGGCGTGTTATTGTGTCTTAATTATAGAAGCCCCAAACAGGCTTACATTTTGCTTTCTTTTTTGCACGTGGTGTGGCCGCCATTTTGTGATTGTAGGAGTTTCGGTGAGTACATTTTTGCAATTTTCAAGTTATGTTTATGTTTTGTACATTTAGATATAGTGCTTTGCTTGTCTGATTTCATGCATTTTGCTTACAAACGTTTTGTTTTCTATTCATTTCAGTGAGGGATTTTTCTGTGTTTTGTGTGTACTTTATTATTGCTCAGTTAATTTAGTTTGATTTTTGCATTGTTTATCATGCCTTCATCCGTTAATCGTTTCACTAAATTACGCCTGAAACGGCAAAAATTCCTGAATCATCTTGACTTTTTACTTAAATGTAAATGTAAAAAATTGATCCCCAATTTTATTCAAATCAAATCTAATCAAAAACTTTCGAGTCGCATTTCAAGAATTCTGTTAAATTGCAAGCTTGCCTTACTTTGGTCCGTGATAAGGGATACACGTCAACAATTGTCCAAAATTGAACATGAACTCTATAAGCTTCATCTGGAACTCGCTAAATCATATCCAAAATTCACTGCCCTTGAACAAAAGTCTTGGTCTAGAACGGAGAATGCAGTTAACCGTCATAAAAACACCCTTGCAGTTAAATTCGAAAAACTTCTTTTACAGTCTTCCAGTTCAAGTAGTTCAAAAAATCTTCCCATTGTAAACATCAAGCCAATAGTTAATATTTCTATTGTTAGTCTTTCAGAAGAACAAGAGAGAATTCTAAAATATAATTTTAACTTCTCACAAACCTGTAAACCCTCGATTCCAAAGATTTTGGCTCCTATCGAAAAAGCTTTCAAGTTCAGTAAAGTTTCAGATTCACAGAAAGAAATGATTAGGCATCTTATCGCTCATAATGTGAAATTCAATAATAAACCTTTGAAACCAAATCTAACTGCGAGAGAAAGAGCTACAATGCGCGAAATTCATTCTAACCCGGATATTATCATTTCAAAGGCCGACAAAGGCGGCCAGATAGTCGTCATGGATAAGAACACTTACATCGATGGTGTCACTAAACTCTTAAACGAAGGACCATATAATCCGATCCCTAAAGATCCTCCACCTTCGGACTTATCCAAAATAAAAACTGCGATCAAATCTTCGCAAATCATTTCAAGCAACTTAAAACATTCGCTTATCCCATCTGTTGCGAATTGTGCCAGATTATATGCTCTTCCCAAAATTCATAAAAGTGGTATTCCTTTCCGCCCTATTGTATCAAATTTAGGTACTGCCTCGTATCCTTTAGCTAAATATTTGGTTTCTAGATTTTCCACTCTATTAGACAATAACATTTACACCATAAAAAATTCAATAGAGTTTGTAAAAAAGGTTAAAAACATTTCTGCTAGTAATTTACTCATGGTTTCTTTTGATGTAAAATCATTATTCACCAATGTCCCAGTGGAGGGTGCATTAAGATGTCTGGAAACCAGACTTCGCGAATTTCATTTCTCTTGCATCGAAATTGAGGAACTAATTTCTCTCACTCAACTCTGTTTGAAACAAACACATTTTGTTTTCCAAAATAAATATTACAAACAAACTGAGGGATTAGCCATGGAAGCCCCCTCAGTCCCATCCTGGCTAATATCTACATGCATTATTATGAATCAAAATTGTTTGAAACTTTAAACTTCCCGGCTTGGTTCCACTACGTAGACGATACTTTTACCCTGTTTGAAGGTAATAAAGATGATTTAAATAAAGTTCTTTCAACAATGAATTCTATTGATCCTGCTATTCAGTTCACTTTTGAACTTGAGACTTGCAATTCTCTTCCGTTTCTCGACATTCTGGTCACACGTAACACATCCAACTTCGGTACTATGGTCTACCGTAAACCTTCATCGGTTTGCCTTCCACCACACTTTAAATCATGTCATCCGACTAAACAAAAGTTAGCTTCATTTTATTCCTATGTTTTCCGTGCTCTTCAAGTTTGCTCCTCCAAACTAGCGCTTGATAAAGAACTAAATTATTTAAAAGCAATAGCTATTGACAGGGGCTTTCCACCCAACATTATTAATCAAGCAGTTAAAAAATTCTCATCTCAACACACTAAAAGGCACACTCTTGTTTTAGGAGATTATAAAATTTCTTTTGTCATTCCCTTCTTTCCATCAATTAGCTATAAAGTTGCACATATTTTGCAGAAATTTAACTTTCGGGTTGTTTATTCTCCCATCAATAAAATTCCAACTTCTATACTCAAGGACCCCATTCCGAATATGAATTCCTGGGGTATTTATAGGATTCCTTGCCAGTGTGGTTTAATTTACATTGGCCAAACTAAGAGAGCCTTAAAATTTCGCGTCAAAGAACATGAGGCATATGTTAGAAAAAAGGAAACACAGAAGTCTTCTCTTTCTCAACATTGTTGGTCCGAAAATCTCACTTTCAATTTTTCTGCTGCCAAAATTATTGAAAAAACATCTTCTATTGGAGAACTGGATTTTCTAGAGGCATTTCACATTCATAAAAATCTTTCTGTTCTAGTTAACGATCCTAATTCCAATCCAAATTTGCCTTCGGCTTTAAGAGAAATTATGTTTTAGTTCTGGTTTCGCCAACAGATGGCGCCACTTGCTTATTCTTGTCCAGGCTTTCTTATCTTATCTAATCATTATTTCCTATCTTGTTCATTTGCGGTTTTGCAGCTGAAGATGATGGTTCGGTAAAACCATCGAAACTAGTCCTGTGAAAATTTTGTGGGTATAACGCTGATTTTTGTTGTTTGACTTCTGAATTAGTATTTATTCGGCGTGTTATTGTGTCTTAATTATAGAAGCCCCAAACAGGCTTACATTTTGCTTTCTTTTTTGCACGTGGTGTGGCCGCCATTTTGTGATTGTAGGAGTTTCGGTGAGTACATTTTTGCAATTTTCAAGTTATGTTTATGTTTTGTACATTTAGATATAGTGCTTTGCTTGTCTGATTTCATGCATTTTGCTTACAAACGTTTTGTTTTCTATTCATTTCAGTGAGGGATTTTTCTGTGTTTTGTGTGTACTTTATTATTGCTCAGTTAATTTAGTTTGATTTTTGCATTGTTTATCATGCCTTCATCCGTTAATCGTTTCACTAAATTACGCCTGAAACGGCAAAAATTCCTGAATCATCTTGACTTTTTACTTAAATGTAAATGTAAAAAATTGATCCCCAATTTTATTCAAATCAAATCTAATCAAAAACTTTCGAGTCGCATTTCAAGAATTCTGTTAAATTGCAAGCTTGCCTTACTTCGGTCCGTGATAAGGGATACACGTCAACAATTGTCCAAAATTGAACATGAACTCTATAAGCTTCATCTGGAACTCGCTAAATCATATCCAAAATTCACTGCCCTTGAACAAAAGTCTTGGTCTAGAACGGAGAATGCAGTTAACCGTCATAAAAACACCCTTGCAGTTAAATTCGAAAAACTTCTTTTACAGTCTTCCAGTTCAAGTAGTTCAAAAAATCTTCCCATTGTAAACATCAAGCCAATAGTTAATATTTCTATTGTTAGTCTTTCAGAAGAACAAGAGAGAATTCTAAAATATAATTTTAACTTCTCACAAACCTGTAAACCCTCGATTCCAAAGATTTTGGCTCCTATCGAAAAAGCTTTAAAGTTCAGTAAAGTTTCAGATTCACAGAAAGAAATGATTAGGCATCTTATCGCTCATAATGTGAAATTCAATAATAAACCTTTGAAACCAAATCTAACTGCGAGAGAAAGAGCTACAATGCGCGAAATTCATTCTAACCCGGATATTATCATTTCAAAGGCCGACAAAGGCGGCCAGATAGTCGTCATGGATAAGAACACTTACATCGATGGTGTCACTAAACTCTTAAACGAAGGACCATATAATCCGATCCCTAAAGATCCTCCACCTTCGGACTTATCCAAAATAAAAACTGCGATCAAATCTTCGCAAATCATTTCAAGCAACTTAAAACATTCGCTTATCCCATCTGTTGCGAATTGTGCCAGATTATATGCTCTTCCCAAAATTCATAAAAGTGGTATTCCTTTCCGCCCTATTGTATCAAATTTAGGTACTGCCTCGTATCCTTTAGCTAAATATTTGGTTTCTAGATTTTCCACTCTATTAGACAATAACATTTACACCATAAAAAATTCAATAGAGTTTGTAAAAAAGGTTAAAAACATTTCTGCTAGTAATTTACTCATGGTTTCTTTTGATGTAAAATCATTATTCACCAATGTCCCAGTGGAGGGTGCATTAAGATGTCTGGAAACCAGACTTCGCGAATTTCATTTCTCTTGCATCGAAATTGAGGAACTAATTTCTCTCACTCAACTCTGTTTGAAACAAACACATTTTGTTTTCCAAAATAAATATTACAAACAAACTGAGGGATTAGCCATGGAAGCCCCCTCAGTCCCATCCTGGCTAATATCTACATGCATTATTATGAATCAAAATTGTTTGAAACTTTAAACTTCCCGGCTTGGTTCCACTACGTAGACGATACTTTTACCCTGTTTGAAGGTAATAAAGATGATTTAAATAAAGTTCTTTCAACAATGAATTCTATTGATCCTGCTATTCAGTTCACTTTTGAACTTGAGACTTGCAATTCTCTTCCGTTTCTCGACATTCTGGTCACACGTAACACATCCAACTTCGGTACTATGGTCTACCGTAAACCTTCATCGGTTTGCCTTCCACCACACTTTAAATCATGTCATCCGACTAAACAAAAGTTAGCTTCATTTTATTCCTATGTTTTCCGTGCTCTTCAAGTTTGCTCCTCCAAACTAGCCCTTGATAAAGAACTAAATTATTTAAAAGCAATAGCTATTGACAGGGGCTTTCCACCCAACATTATTAATCAAGCAGTTAAAAAATTCTCATCTCAACACACTAAAAGGCACACTCTTGTTTTAGGAGATTATAAAAATTCTGTTGTCATTCCCTTCTTTCCATCAATTAGCTATAAAGTCGCACATATTTTGCAGAAATTTAACTTTCGGGTTGTTTATTCTCCCATCAATAAAATTCCAACTTCTATACTCAAGGACCCCATTCCGAATATGAATTCCTGGGGTATTTATAGGATTCCTTGCCAGTGTGGTTTAATTTACATTGGCCAAACTAAGAGAGCCTTAAAATTTCGCGTCAAAGAACATGAGGCATATGTTAGAAAAAAGGAAACACAGAAGTCTTCTCTTTCTCAACATTGTTGGTCCGAAAATCTCACTTTCAATTTTTCTGCTGCCAAAATTATTGAAAAAACATCTTCTATTGGAGAACTGGATTTTCTAGAGGCATTTCACATTCATAAAAATCTTTCTGTTCTAGTTAACGATCCTAATTCCAATCCAAATTTGCCTTCGGCTTTAAGAGAAATTATGTTTTAGTTCTGGTTTCGCCAACAGATGGCGCCACTTGCTTATTCTTGTCCAGGCTTTCTTATCTTATCTAATCATTATTTCCTATCTTGTTCATTTGCGGTTTTGCAGCTGAAGATGATGGTTCGGTAAAACCATCGAAACTAGTCCTGTGAAAATTTTGTGGGTATAACGCTGATTTTTGTTGTTTGACTTCTGAATTAGTATTTATTCGGCGTGTTATTGTGTCTTAATTATAGAAGCCCCAAACAGGCTTACATTTTGCTTTCTTTTTTGCACGTGGTGTGGCCGCCATTTTGTGATTGTAGGAGTTTCGGTGAGTACATTTTTGCAATTTTCAAGTTATGTTTATGTTTTGTACATTTAGATATAGTGCTTTGCTTGTCTGATTTCATGCATTTTGCTTACAAACGTTTTGTTTTCTATTCATTTCAGTGAGGGATTTTTCTGTGTTTTGTGTGTACTTTATTATTGCTCAGTTAATTTAGTTTGATTTTTGCATTGTTTATCATGCCTTCATCCGTTAATCGTTTCACTAAATTACGCCTGAAACGGCAAAAATTCCTGAATCATCTTGACTTTTTACTTAAATGTAAATGTAAAAAATTGATCCCCAATTTTATTCAAATCAAATCTAATCAAAAACTTTCGAGTCGCGTTTCAAGAATTCTGTTAAATTGCAAGCTTGCCTTACTTCGGTCCGTGATAAGGGATACACGTCAACAATTGTCCAAAATTGAACATGAACTCTATAAGCTTCATCTGGAACTCGCTAAATCATATCCAAAATTCACTGCCCTTGAACAAAAGTCTTGGTCTAGAACGGAGAATGCAGTTAACCGTCATAAAAACACCCTTGCAGTTAAATTCGAAAAACTTCTTTTACAGTCTTCCAGTTCAAGTAGTTCAAAAAATCTTCCCATTGTAAACATCAAGCCAATAGTTAATATTTCTATTGTTAGTCTTTCAGAAGAACAAGAGAGAATTCTAAAATATAATTTTAACTTCTCACAAACCTGTAAACCCTCGATTCCAAAGATTTTGGCTCCTATCGAAAAAGCTTTAAAGTTCAGTAAAGTTTCAGATTCACAGAAAGAAATGATTAGGCATCTTATCGCTCATAATGTGAAATTCAATAATAAACCTTTGAAACCAAATCTAACTGCGAGAGAAAGAGCTACAATGCGCGAAATTCATTCTAACCCGGATATTATCATTTCAAAGGCCGACAAAGGCGGCCAGATAGTCGTCATGGATAAGAACACTTACATCGATGGTGTCACTAAACTCTTAAACGAAGGACCATATAATCCGATCCCTAAAGATCCTCCACCTTCGGACTTATCCAAAATAAAAACTGCGATCAAATCTTCGCAAATCATTTCAAGCAACTTAAAACATTCGCTTATCCCATCTGTTGCGAATTGTGCCAGATTATATGCTCTTCCCAAAATTCATAAAAGTGGTATTCCTTTCCGCCCTATTGTATCAAATTTAGGTACTGCCTCGTATCCTTTAGCTAAATATTTGGTTTCTAGATTTTCCACTCTATTAGACAATAACATTTACACCATAAAAAATTCAATAGAGTTTGTAAAAAAGGTTAAAAACATTTCTGCTAGTAATTTACTCATGGTTTCTTTTGATGTAAAATCATTATTCACCAATGTCCCAGTGGAGGGTGCATTAAGATGTCTGGAAACCAGACTTCGCGAATTTCATTTCTCTTGCATCGAAATTGAGGAACTAATTTCTCTCACTCAACTCTGTTTGAAACAAACACATTTTGTTTTCCAAAATAAATATTACAAACAAACTGAGGGATTAGCCATGGAAGCCCCCTCAGTCCCATCCTGGCTAATATCTACATGCATTATTATGAATCAAAATTGTTTGAAACTTTAAACTTCCCGGCTTGGTTCCACTACGTAGACGATACTTTTACCCTGTTTGAAGGTAATAAAGATGATTTAAATAAAGTTCTTTCAACAATGAATTCTATTGATCCTGCTATTCAGTTCACTTTTGAACTTGAGACTTGCAATTCTCTTCCGTTTCTCGACATTCTGGTCACACGTAACACATCCAACTTCGGTACTATGGTCTACCGTAAACCTTCATCGGTTTGCCTTCCACCACACTTTAAATCATGTCATCCGACTAAACAAAAGTTAGCTTCATTTTATTCCTATGTTTTCCGTGCTCTTCAAGTTTGCTCCTCCAAACTAGCCCTTGATAAAGAACTAAATTATTTAAAAGCAATAGCTATTGACAGGGGCTTTCCACCCAACATTATTAATCAAGCAGTTAAAAAATTCTCATCTCAACACACTAAAAGGCACACTCTTGTTTTAGGAGATTATAAAAATTCTGTTGTCATTCCCTTCTTTCCATCAATTAGCTATAAAGTCGCACATATTTTGCAGAAATTTAACTTTCGGGTTGTTTATTCTCCCATCAATAAAATTCCAACTTCTATACTCAAGGACCCCATTCCGAATATGAATTCCTGGGGTATTTATAGGATTCCTTGCCAGTGTGGTTTAATTTACATTGGCCAAACTAAGAGAGCCTTAAAATTTCGCGTCAAAGAACATGAGGCATATGTTAGAAAAAAGGAAACACAGAAGTCTTCTCTTTCTCAACATTGTTGGTCCGAAAATCTCACTTTCAATTTTTCTGCTGCCAAAATTATTGAAAAAACATCTTCTATTGGAAAACTGGATTTTCTAGAGGCATTTCACATTCATAAAAATCTTTCTGTTCTAGTTAACGATCCTAATTCCAATCCAAATTTGCCTTCGGCTTTAAGAGAAATTATGTTTTAGTTCTGGTTTCGCCAACAGATGGCGCCACTTGCTTATTCTTGTCCAGGCTTTCTTATCTTATCTAATCATTATTTCCTATCTTGTTCATTTGCGGTTTTGCAGCTGAAGATGATGGTTCGGTAAAACCATCGAAACTAGTCCTGTGAAAATTTTGTGGGTATAACGCTGATTTTTGTTGTTTGACTTCTGAATTAGTATTTATTCGGCGTGTTATTATGTCTTAATTATAGAAGCCCCAAACAGGCTTATATTTTGCTTTCTTTTTTGCACGTGGTGTGGCCGCCATTTTGTGATTGTAGGAGTTTCGATGAGTACATTTTTGCAATTTTCAAGTTATGTTTATGTTTTGTACATTTAGATATAGTGCTTTGCTTGTCTGATTTCATGCATTTTGCTTACAAACGTTTTGTTTTCTATTCATTTCAGTGAGGGATTTTTCTGTGTTTTGTGTGTACTTTATTATTGCTCAGTTAATTTAGTTTGATTTTTGCATTGTTTATCATGCCTTCATCCGTTAATCGTTTCACTAAATTACGCCTGAAACGGCAAAAATTCCTGAATCATCTTGACTTTTTACTTAAATGTAAATGTAAAAAATTGATCCCCAATTTTATTCAAATCAAATCTAATCAAAAACTTTCGAGTCGCGTTTCAAGAATTCTGTTAAATTGCAAGCTTGCCTTACTTCGGTCCGTGATAAGGGATACACGTCAACAATTGTCCAAAATTGAACATGAACTCTATAAGCTTCATCTGGAACTCGCTAAATCATATCCAAAATTCACTGCCCTTGAACAAAAGTCTTGGTCTAGAACGGAGAATGCAGTTAACCGTCATAAAAACACCCTTGCAGTTAAAGTCGAAAAACTTCTTTTGCAGTCTTCCAGTTCAAGTAGTTCAAAAAATCTTCCCATTGTAAACATCAAGCCAATAGTTAATATTTCTAATGTTAGTCTTTCAGAAGAACAAGAGAGAATTCTAAAATATAATTTTAACTTCTCACAAACCTGTAAACCCTCGATTCCAAAGATTTTGGCTCCTATCGAAAAAGCTTTCAAGTTCAGTAAAGTTTCAGATTCACAGAAAGAAATGATTAGGCATCTTATCGCTCATAATGTGAAATTCAATAATAAACCTTTGAAACCAAATCTAACTGCGAGAGAAAGAGCTACAATGCGCGAAATTCATTCTAACCCGGATATTATCATTTCAAAGGCCGACAAAGGCGGCCAGATAGTCGTCATGGATAAGAACACTTACATCGATGGTGTCACTAAACTCTTAAACGAAGGACCATATAATCCGATCCCTAAAGATCCTCCACCTTCGGACTTATCCAAAATAAAAACTGCGATCAAATCTTCGCAAATCATTTCAAGCAACTTAAAACATTCGCTTATCCCATCTGTTGCGAATTGTGCCAGATTATATGCTCTTCCCAAAATTCATAAAAGTGGTATTCCTTTCCGCCCTATTGTATCAAATTTAGGTACTGCCTCGTATCCTTTAGCTAAATATTTGGTTTCTAGATTTTCCACTCTATTAGACAATAACATTTACACCATAAACATTCAATAGAGTTTGTAAAAAAGGTTAAAAACATTTCTGCTAGTAATTTACTCATGGTTTCTTTTGATGTAAAATCATTATTCACCAATGTCCCAGTGGAGGGTGCATTAAGATGTCTAGAAACCAGACTTCGCGAATTTCATTTCTCTTGCATCGAAATTGAGGAGCTAATTTCTCTCACTCAACTCTGTTTGAAACAAACACATTTTGTTTTCCAAAATAAATATTACAAACAAACTGAGGGATTAGCCATGGGAAGACCCCTCAGTCCCATCCTGGCTGATATCTACATGCATTATTATGAATCAAAATTGTTTGAAACTTTAAACTTCCCGGCATGGTTCCGCTACTTAGACGATACTTTTACCCTGTTTGAAGGTAATAAAGATGATTTAAATAAAGTTCTTTCAACAATGAATTCTATTGATCCTGCTATTCAGTTCACTTTTGAACTTGAGACTTGCAATTCTCTTCCGTTTCTCGACATTCTGGTCACACGTAACACATCCTACTTCAGTACTACAGTTTACCGTAAACCTTCATCGGTTTGCCTTCCACCACACTTTAAATCATGTCATCCGACTAAACAAAAGTTAGCTTCATTTTATTCCTATGTTTTCCGTGCTCTTCAAGTTTTCTCCTCCAAATTAGCCCTTGATGAAGAACTAAATTATTTAAAAGCAACAGCTATTGACAGGGGCTTTTCACCCAACATTATTAATCAAGCAGTTAAAAAATTCTCATCTGAACACACTAAAAACCACACTCTTGTTTTAGGAGATTATAAAAATTCTGTTGTCATTCCCTTCTTTCCATCAATTAGCTATAAAGTTGCACATATTTTGCAGAAATTTAACTTGCGGGTTGTTTATTCTCCCATCAATAAAATTCCAACTTCTATACTCAAGGACCCCATTCCGGATATGAATTCCTGGGGTATTTTATAGGATTCCTTGCCAGTGTGGTTTAATTTACATTGGCCAAACTAAGAGAGCCTTAAAATTTCGCGTCAAAGAACATGAGGCATATGTTAGAAAAAAGGAAACACAGAAGTGTTCTCTTGCTCAACATTGTTGGTCCGAAAATCACACTTTCAATTTTTCTGCTGCCAAAATTATTCAAAAAACATCTTCTATTGGAGAACTGGATTTTCTAGAGGCATTTCACATTCATAAAAATCTTTCTGTTCTAGTTAACGATCCTAATTCCAATCCAAATTTGCCTTCGGCTTTTAGAGAAATTATGTTTTAGTTCTGGTTTCGCCAACAGATGGCGCCACTTGCTTATTCTTGTCCAGGCTTTCTTATCTTATCTAATCATTATTTCCTATCTTGTTCATTTGCGGTTTTGCAGCTGAAGATGATGGTTCGGTAAAACCATCGAAACTAGTCCTGTGAAAATTTTGTGGGTATAACGCTGATTTTTGTTGTTTGACTTCTGAATTAGTATTTATTCGGCGTGTTATTGTGTCTTAATTATAGAAGCCCCAAACAGGCTTACATTTTGCTTTCTTTTGTGCACGTGGTGTGGCCGCCATTTTGTGATTGTAGGAGTTTCGGTGAGTACATTTTTGCAATTTTCAAGTTATGTTTATGTTTTGTACATTTAGATATAGTGCTTTGCTTGTCTGATTTCATGCATTTTGCTTACAAACGTTTTGTTTTCTATTCATTTCAGTGAGGGATTTTTCTGTGTTTTGTGTGTACTTTATTATTGCTCAGTTAATTTAGTTTGATTTTTGCATTGTTTATCATGCCTTCATCCGTTAATCGTTTCACTAAATTACGCCTGAAACGGCAAAAATTCCTGAATCATCTTGACTTTTTACTTAAATGTAAATGTAAAAAATCGATCCCCAATTTTATTCAAATCAAATCTAATCAAAAACTTTCGAGTCGCGTTTCAAGAATTCTGTTAAATTGCAAGCTTGCCTTACTTCGGTCCGTGATAAGGGATACACGTCAACAATTGTCCAAAATTGAACATGAACTCTATAAGCTTCATCTGGAAATCGCTAAATCATATCCAAAATTCACTGCCCTTGAACAAAAGTCTTGGTCTAGAACGGAGAATGCAGTTAACCGTCATAAAAACACCCTTGCAGTTAAATTCGAAAAACTTCTTTTACAGTCTTCCAGTTCAAGTAGTTCAAAAAATCTTCCCATTGTAAACATCAAGCCAATAGTTAATATTTCTAATGTTAGTCTTTCAGAAGAACAAGAGAGAATTCTAAAATATAATTTTAACTTCTCACAAACCTGTAAACCCTCGATTCCAAAGATTTTGGCTCCTATCGAAAAAGCTTTCAACTTCAGTAAAGTTTCAGATTCACAGAAAGAAATGATTAGGCATCTTATCGCTCATAATGTGAAATTCAATAATAAACCTTTGAAACCAAATCTAACTGCGAGAGAAAGAGCTACAATGCGCGAAATTCATTCTAACCCGGATATTATCATTTCAAGTGAGTGAGTGAGTGATTATGGCGCAAAACCAGAGATGATTATGACGCGCCAAACAAAAGATGAGATGATTACAATTGATGACATTAAAATTCAATAAATAAAAACAAGTAGATAAATGTACCAAATCCAGAGGATGAAGTCATATAAACACAAGTTAAAAGCACATATTAAAATTCAAGAGACAGTCTTCAAAACAAATTACATTTGGTAATAAAAGCCAATATCTTTTAAATAATAAAATAAATTAGAATTGACCTCTCTTCCGATTAAACGGTCGAGAGGTAAGTCACAGCTATTAAAATATTTCTGGCGAAGACTATTAAAACATGGACACTCAATTAAAATATGACGAACAGATAAACAAACATTACAGTTAAAACAAACAGGCTCATTTTCAGCTTTTAAAAGGTAGTTATGTGTCACTCTAGTGTGACCAATTCTGAGGCGAGTCAAAAGAACTTCCTCCTTACGATTTTTGGTTAATTCCCAGTGCTCAATTCTAGGTTTTACATGTCTTAATTTATTTTGAAGCTGAACATCCCAAAGTTGTTGCCATTTTTTTCGGATCTTTTGTTTCACAACACAACAAATGTCTGCAAAAGGGATGAGACGACTGGACAGTTCAACAGCACATTTTGCTGTGATATCTGCCAGCTCATTCCCTTTTATTCCCACATGCCCGGGAACCCAGCAGTACAGGATATCATACCCACGATTCATTAAGTTTATATGTATTTTGAGAATATCCACTATTACTAGATTTTGAGTATTAGGAAAAGCTTCTTTTGATTTAAGAGCACTATACGAATCTGTATAAATTATAAACTTTTTGTAGCAGAGCCTTGAGATGTATAAAAGACTATAATATATCGCAGTTAATTCGGATGTTAAGACAGAGAAAGCATTGTGCAAGCGTCTGCCCTCCATGTGGTCTTTAATTACATATGCCATCCCAACATGATCTTTTGACTTGGACCCATCTGTATAAACTGGAAGATAACTGCTATATTTGTTCCTGTGCTCAGCGAAGAGTTGTCTGTAAATAATCTCGTTAGTGCTTGCCTTCACATGATACTTAAAAACATCAAGAAGCTGAATCCGTGCATTTTCCCAAGGTGGGATTTCAAAATTCTGTACTGCTTAAGGGTGCATATCAGAGAGGGAAAGTTCCTCAATGACAGGGCGAACTCTTAAAAGAAATGTAGGAACACAAGATGGACGTGTTTCAAATAACGCGTTACTCACATCATCAAGTAAGCACAGCTTATTGGGATGTTCAGGTTGGGATAGTATATTAAAATATTGCAAAAGGGAGAATTGTTCACGCCTCAGATAAAGTGATGATTCATTACAGTCAACATACAGGCTCTGGACAGGAGAAGTCCTGAAGGCTCCTGAACATATCCTCAAACCTTGATGGTGAACAGGATCCAGTTTTAACAAAACAGATGACCGAGCGGATCCATAAACAACTGAGCCATAGTCCAGTCTAGAGCGGATAAGCGCTCTGTAAATGCGAAGCATGGAGCAACGCTCTGCACCCCAGGAGGTGTTCGCCAACACTTTTAACATATTTAGTGTTTTGAGACACTTCTTTCTCAGGTTTAAAACATGAGAAAGGAAAGTCAATTTCTGGTCGAACGTTACTCCTAAAAATTTTACTTCGGGCGCAACTGGAATAATTGTACCATTTAGATATAACTCAGGTTCAGGATGGAGACCTCGCTTCCTACAAAAGTGCAAGCACACAGTTTTCTGTTTCGAAAAAGTAAATCCCTGTTTGTCTGACCATTCTTGGATCTTATTCAGAGCCATCTGCAATTGCCTCTCTATGTATCTCATGTCTGCTCCTCGACAGCTAATCTGTAAATCATCTACATATAGTGATCCTAAGATGGTGTGAGGAAGTTCTTTTAATACAGAATTTATTTTTAAACTGAACAGCGTTACACTAAGCACACAGCCTTGAGGCACACCCTCTTCCTGTTGAAAAACATCCGAAAAAACAGAGCCAATCCTTACTAGAAAAGTTCTAGCGTTCAAGAAATTCTGTATGAAAATTGGTAGGTTGCCGCGCAAGCCACTCTCGTGAAGATCCCGGAGTATACCGTATCTCCATGCCTTATCATAAGCTTTCTCAATGTCGAAGAATTTTGAGACAAGGTGACTTCTTCTGACAAAGGCTTTTCGAATAGATGTCTCTAATAGAAGCATATTGTCTACGGTCGTTCTCCCCTGTCGAAAACCGCTCTGATAAGGCGATATAATATTATTCTTTTCCAAGAAGTAGACTAGGCGGCTGTTTACCATCTTTTCAAACAGTTTGCAAACACAACTGGTAAGGGCAATTGGCCGATAGTTCGAGGGATTCCTCGGGTCTTTCCCTGGCTTCGCAATAGGAATGACAACAGCTCTCCTCCATGCACTGGGAAATGTACGCTCCTTCCACACTCTATTGTAAAGTGTGAGAAGGGCACTCAGTGACTTATAGGACAGATGCTTTAACATTTCATAATACACGCCATCCAGACCCGGACAAGACCTATGTGTCTGCAACAAAGCTCTCTTTAATTCAACCACAGTAAAGTCTCTATTGTACGGCTCAAAGTTGGAAGAGTTGAAAGCGATGGGATTTTTCTCAGAGCTTTGCTTGATAGAAAGAAATGCAGGTGAGTAATTTCGGCTGGAAGAAACGGCAGCAAATGTCTCACCAATTGTATTTGCAATTTCTTCTATGGAGCTAATCACTCGGCCATCTTTTTCCAGAAAGGAAAGTGAGTGGTCTTTATACATTCCGCATGCTTTTCGAACTCTTTCCCAAACCCGCTTACTAGGCGTAGAGGATGTTATTGAGGACACATATGAAATCCAGGAATCCCTCTGGCTCTGCCTTCTTACTTTCCGTGCATTTGCTTTGGCTCTTTTAAAAGCTATGAGGTTTCGCAGAGTAGGATATCTACGAAAAATACCCCATGCTTTTTTCTGTTTTTTCAGTGCTTCATGACAGTCGCGATTCCACCATGGTTTTGAATATTTTAGTAGTTTTCCTGATGTTCTAGGAATGGAGAGCATAGCTGCCTGAATAATAGTATTAGTAACAGCTTCAACAGCGTCATCGATATGCGCATCTTGTACCATTTCATCTGTGAGCTCTGCAATGGAAGAGAAGAGTTCCCAGTCTGCCCTGTCCAGTATGAATCGAGGGGATCTCGACATGGGGTTTGCTCCTCTTCGTGCAAGAGACACAAAAATAGGATAATGATCGCTGTTGTACAGGTCATTTCCGACACTAAAAGTGCAAAATGGCAACAGAGATGGTGAACAGATGGCAAGATCGCGAGCGTGGAATGTCCTTGAAGGCTCATGGAAGTATGTATCTTGCCCATTATTTAGGAGACAAAGACTGTGATCTTCGATCATCTGCTCAATTTGTCTTCCTCGGCAATTTGTATCTTTGCTACCCCAGAGTGGACTATGGCCGTTAAAATCTCCTATTATAATAAAATGCTCAGGCAGCTGCTCTATTAGATTATTTAAATCTTGCTGATAAATGTGCTCATTTGGAGGCAAATACAAAGAAACAAATGAAACAACAATATCAAAATTTATTTGAGTAGCGACAACTTGGAGGGATGTCGTCAAAGGAAGTACATTTGAGGGATAATCCAGTGAGGAGAGGAGACCTACTCCTCCACTGGCACGCTCACCTGCAAGGTTATCCTTCCTGACGAAAGAAAACCTCCGAAGTTTTGCATGGTGTTCTGGTTTCAGATTTGTTTCCTGTATTGCTAAGCACACAGGATGGTACGCATTTATTATAGATTTGATGTCAAGCAAATTTCGGTGGAAACCGCGACAGTTCCATGACACGAGGGTGGCCATTATGAATGGTTTTTGTTTTTCCTGTGCTGTTCTTTTGTTTTTCGTGGAAGTAGATGCCTGGGAAATTCCAGACCCTCTTCCACTTCCATAAAGTCTGAATCCGCAGATTCAGAAATCATGTCATCAAGAGAGCTATTGCTGCGACTTCTATTTTTATTTGATATTTTTTGTGTGGCAGTTTTCGGCTTACTTTGAATAATTGTTTCTTTCTTTTGTACTATATGAGTTGCATTTTCTTTTTTCTTGTTGGATGTAGACGGTTGGGTTTTATTTGGTAGGGTCTGTGTGCCTATTGATGTTTGGGTGGCAACTGTACGATATGATTTAACAGCACTGGCGTATGATGAATTCGGTCGAAGCTGTGTGCTCTGGACTAGTCTTCTGGCTTCGGCGTAAGAGATGTTCCTAGTAACTTTTGTAGTCTGGATTTCTTTTTCCGATTTCCATTTTGGGCACAAGCGAGAAAATGCTGGGTGGTCACCCTTGCAATTTATACACAAAGGCGCAGCGGTACAATTATCAGAATCGTGGCCAATCTGTGAGCATCGGGCGCATGTGAGGCTGCCACGACAAGACGTCTTAGAATGGCCGAAACGCTGGCATTGGAAACATCGCATAGGGTTTGGAATATAAGGTCTTACAGGAATATTTAGATATCCGGCCTTAATATTCTTAGGCAGATCAGGCGTGTTGAAGGTAAGGATCACGTGTTTCGTGTCTATCAACTTACCTTCTTTACGCATCTTGATCCGCCTTACACCGCAGACATTTTGTTCGGATAACTCAGAAGCGATCTCTTCTTCAGAAACATACAGAAGGTCGAATTCTGAGATTACACCACGACAATAGTTCAGTGACTTATGGGGTGTTACAGTGACATTCGCTTGCCCAAGTTTAGTAATCTGAAGTAAAGAAGCAGACTGGGTGGCTGAGTTTGTATCAATAAGCAAGTCTCCGGAGCGGAGACGCTTTATGTTTCTCGGCTCACCAATAGAAGACTGGATGTATTTATTTATTACGAAAGGAGACATCTTATGCATTTCGCCAGAAGGACTAGAGATGACTAGGAAACGGGGACCATTGTGATGATTTTTTTTATTTGCATCTGTCCGTAATTTTTTTGCAGAATTTTCAGAACTAGGTTGAGTGACAGGTTGAGTGACTGGTTTAATAGTAGACGTTTCAGAGCTAGGTTGAATGATTGGTTTATTAGTAGATGGTTCAGAGCTAGGTTGAGTGACTGGTTTAGCAGTATACGTTTCAGAACTAGGTTGAGTGACTGGTTTAGCTGTAGACGTTTCAGAACTAGTTTGAATGACTGGAGTTACCTCGAAATCTTTAATTAAGTAGATATGAGAAGAAGCCATAGTGAAAGAATAAAGATTCGGGTCCGACGGCCCCGCCCACCACGGAGCCCAACAAGGGCACACAGATTCCTGTGTTAGGGCTAGCCGGACCTATACGCAAACTGAAGCCCCACAGTCGGCTTTCCCGAAAGCAGGTACTCCCGAGAGCTTGACCCCAAGCCACTGACACAAGGACTAGTGACCAGCCGATTGACACCCGTGAGGACGACTAAGGTGCCTCCCGTTTAGCTGAAGCAGAGGCCAAAGTAGTGTGTTGGGGACAGTACCTCGACCCTCAACTACCAGGACCCTCCTTTCCAGCGACACGGGTCTCCACGCACGGCAAACACGTGGGCAGTTTTCTCGCCACTCGAAGACTAGAGACAAGGGCTGTTCCAGTCTCTCGTGACGAGCCCCAAACTCCGTAGAGAGAAACCACGAGGGAGAAGAGAAGGGGAAAAGTTCCAGCAAAGAGGAGAGGAGACGGAAAAGAGGACAGATCACTGGGGCTCCAGGATCGTGACACCCGTCTCACCAAGAAGATGATCCCCTGAAGGTCTAGGGTACCTCGGGATTGCCACACCCGTACTCACAAAAGTGAGCACCCTGAGGGATATTATCATTTCAAAGGCCGACAAAGGCGGCCAGATAGTCGTCATGGATAAGAACACTTACATCGATGGTGTCACTAAACTCTTAAACGAAGGACCATATAATCCGATCCCTAAAGATCCTTCACCTTCGGACTTATCCAAAATAAAAACTGCGATCAAATCTTCGCAAATCATTTCAAGCAACTTAAAACATTCGCTTATCCCATCTGTTGCGAATTGTGCCAGATTATATGCTCTTCCCAAAATTCATAAAAGTGGTATTCTTCTCCGCCCTATTGTATCAAATTTAGGTACTGCCTCGTATCCTTTAGCTAAATATTTGGTTTCTAGATTTTCCACTCTATTAGACAATAACATTTACACCATAAAAAATTCAATAGAGTTTGTAAAAAAGGTTAAAAACATTTCTGCTAGTAATTTACTCATGGTTTCTTTTGATGTAAAATCATTATTCACCAATGTCCCAGGGGAGGGTGCATTAAGATGTCTAGAAACCAGACTTCGCGAATTTCATTTCTCTTGCATCGAAATTGAGAAACTAATTTCTCTCACTCAACTCTGTTTGAAACAAACACATTTTGTTTTCCAAAATAAATATTACAAACAAACTGAGGGATTAGCCATGGAAGCCCCCTCAGTCCCATCCTGGCTGATATCTACATGCATTATTATGAATCAAAATTGTTTGAAACTTTAAACTTCCCGGCATGGTTCCACTACGTAGACGATACTTTTACCCTGTTTGAAGGTAATAAAGATGATTTAAATAAAGTTCTTTCAACAATGAATTCTATTGATCCTGCTATTCAGTTCACTTTTGAACTTGAGACTTGCAATTCTGTTCCGTTTCTCGACATTCTGGTCACACGTAACACATCCAACTTCGGTACTACGGTTTACCGTAAACCTTCATCGGTTTGCCTTCCACCACACTTTAAATCATATCATCCGACTAAACAAAAGTTAGCTTCATTTTATTCCTATGTTTTCCGTGCTCTTCAAGTTTGCTCCTCCAAACTAGCCCTTGATAAAGAACTAAATTATTTAAAAGCAATAGCTATTGACAGGGGCTTTCCACCCAACATTATTAATCAAGCAGTTAAAAAATTCTCATCTCAACACACAAAAAGCCACACTCTTATTTTAGGAGATTATAAAAATTCTGTTGTCATTCCCTTCTTTCCATCAATTAGCTATAAAGTTGCACATATTTTGCAGAAATTTAACTTTCGGGTTGTTTATTCTCCCATCAATAAAATTCCAACTTCTATACTCAAGGACCCCATTCCGGATATGAATTCCTGGGGTATTTATAGGATTCCTTGCCAGTGTGGTTTAATTTACATTGGCCAAACTAAGAGAGCCTTAAAATTTCGCGTCAAAGAACATGAGGCATATGTTAGAAAAAAGGAAACACAGAAGTCTTCTGTTGCTCAACATTGTTGGTCCGAAAATCACACTTTCAATTTTTCTGCTGCCAAAATTATTCAAAAAACATCTTCTATTGGAGAACTGGATTTTCTAGAGGCATTTCACATTCATAAAAATCTTTCTGTTCTAGTTAACGATCCTAATTCCAATCCAAATTTGCCTTCGGCTTTTAGAGAAATTATGTTTTAGTTCTGGTTTCGCCAACAGATGGCGCCACTTGCTTATTCTTGTCCAGGCTTTCTCATCTTATCTAATCATTATTTCCTATCTTGTTCATTTGCGGTTTTGCAGCTGAAGATGATGGTTCGGTAAAACCATCGAAACTAGTCCTGTGAAAATTTTGTGGGTATAACGCTGATTTTTGTTGTTTGACTTCTGAATTAGTATTTATTCGGCGTGTTATTGTGTCTTAATTATAGAAGCCCCAAACAGGCTTACATTTTGCTTTCTTTTTTGCACGTGGTGTGGCCGCCATTTTGTGATTGTAGGAGTTTCGGTGAGTACATTTTTGCAATTTTCAAGTTATGTTTATGTTTTGTACATTTAGATATAGTGCTTTGCTTGTCTGATTTCATGCATTTTGCTTACAAACGTTTTGTTTTCTATTCATTTCAGTGAGGGATTTTTCTGTGTTTTGTGTGTACTTTATTATTGCTCAGTTAATTTAGTTTGATTTTTGCATTGTTTATCATGCCTTCATCCGTTAATCGTTTCACTAAATTACGCCTGAAACGGCAAAAATTCCTGAATCATCTTGACTTTTTACTTAAATGTAAATGTAAAAAATTGATCCCCAATTTTATTCAAATCAAATCTAATCAAAAACTTTCGAGTCGCGTTTCAAGAATTCTGTTAAATTGCAAGCTTGCCTTACTTCGGTCCGTGATAAGGGATACACGTCAACAATTGTCCAAAATTGAACATGAACTCTATAAGCTTCATCTGGAACTCGCTAAATCATATCCAAAATTCACTGCCCTTGAACAAAAGTCTTGGTCTAGAACGGAGAATGCAGTTAACCGTCATAAAAACACCCTTGCAGTTAAATTCGAAAAACTTCTTTTACAGTCTTCCAGTTCAAGTAGTTCAAAAAATCTTCCCATTGTAAACATCAAGCCAATAGTTAATATTTCTAATGTTAGTCTTTCAGAAGAACAAGAGAGAATTCTAAAATATAATTTTAACTTCTCACAAACCTGTAAACCCTCGATTCCAAAGATTTTGGCTCCTATCGAAAAAGCTTTCAACTTCAGTAAAGTTTCAGATTCACAGAAAGAAATGATTAGGCATCTTATCGCTCATAATGTGAAATTCAATAATAAACCTTTGAAACCAAATCTAACTGCGAGAGAAAGAGCTACAATGCGCGAAATTCATTCTAACCCGGATATTATCATTTCAAAGGCCGACAAAGGCGGCCAGATAGTCGTCATGGATAAGAACATTTACATCGATGGTGTCACTAAACTCTTAAACGAAGGACCATATAATCCGATCCCTAAAGATCCTTCACCTTCGGACTTATCCAAAATAAAAACTGCGATCAAATCTTCGCAAATCATTTCAAGCAACTTAAAACATTCGCTTATCCCATCTGTTGCGAATTGTGCCAGATTATATGCTCTTCCCAAAATTCATAAAAGTGGTATTCTTTTCCGCCCTATTGTATCAAATTTAGGTACTGCCTCGTATCCTTTAGCTAAATATTTGGTTTCTAGATTTTCCACTCTATTAGACAATAACATTTACACCATAAAAAATTCAATAGAGTTTGTAAAAAAGGTTAAAAACATTTCTGCTAGTAATTTACTCATGGTTTCTTTTGATGTAAAATCATTATTCATCAATGTCCCAGTGGAGGGTGCATTAAGATGTCTAGAAACCAGACTTCGCGAATTTCATTTCTCTTGCATCGAAATTGAGAAACTAATTTCTCTCACTCAACTTTGTTTGAAACAAACACATTTTGTTTTCCAAAATAAATATTACAAACAAACTGAGGGATTAGCCATGGAAGCCCCCTCAGTCCCATCCTGGCTGATATCTACATGCATTATTATGAATCAAAATTGTTTGAAACTTTAAACTTCCCGGCATGGTTCCACTACGTAGACGATACTTTTACCCTGTTTGAAGGTAATAAAGATGATTTAAATAAAGTTCTTTCAACAATGAATTCTATTGATCCTGCTATTCAGTTCACTTTTGAACTTGAGACTTGCAATTCTCTTCCGTTTCTCGACATTCTGGTCACACGTAACACATCCAACTTCGGTACTACGGTTTACCGTAAACCTTCATCGGTTTGCCTTCCACCACACTTTAAATCATGTCATCCGACTAAACAAAAGTTAGCTTCATTTTATTCCTATGTTTTCCGTGCTCTTCAAGTTTGCTCCTCCAAACTAGCCCTTGATAAAGAACTAAATTATTTAAAAGCAATAGCTATTGACAGGGGCTTTCCACCCAACATTATTAATCAAGCAGTTAAAAAATTCTCATCTCAACACACTAAAAGGCACACTCTTGTTTTAGGAGATTATAAAAATTCTGTTGTCATTCCCTTCTTTCCATCAATTAGCTATAAAGTTGCACATATTTTGCAGAAATTTAACTTTCGGGTTGTTTATTCTCCCATCAATAAAATTCCAACTTCTATACTCAAGGACCACATTCCGGATATGAATTCCTGGGGTATTTATAGGATTCCTTGCCAGTGTGGTTTAATTTACATTGGCCAAACTAAGAGAGCCTTAAAATTTCGCGTCAAAGAACATGAGGCATATGTTAGAAAAAAGGAAACACAGAAGTCTTCTCTTGCTCAACATTGTTGGTCCGAAAATCACACTTTCAATTTTTCTGCTGCCAAAATTATTCAAAAAACATCTTCTATTGGAGAACTGGATTTTCTAGAGGCATTTCACATTCATAAAATTCTTTCTGTTCTAGTTAACGATCCTAATTCCAATCCAAATTTGCCTTCGGCTTTTAGACAAATTATCTTTTAGTTCTGGTTTCGCCAACAGATGGCGCCACTCGCTTATTCTTGTCCAGGCTTTCTTATCTTATCTAATCATTATTTCCTATCTTGTTCATTTGCGGTTTTGCAGCTGAAGATGATGGTTCGGTAAAACCATCGAAACTAGTCCTGTGAAAATTTTGTGGGTATAACGCTGATTTTTGTTGTTTGACTTCTGAATTAGTATTTATTCGGCGTGTTATTGTGTCTTAATTATAGAAGCCCCAAACAGGCTTACATTTTGCTTTCTTTTTTGCACGTGGTGTGGCCGCCATTTTGTGATTGTAGGAGTTTCGGTGAGTACATTTTTGCAATTTTCAAGTTATGTTTATGTTTTGTACATTTAGATATAGTGCTTTGCTTGTCTGATTTCATGCATTTTGCTTACAAACGTTTTGTTTTCTATTCATTTCAGTGAGGGATTTTTCTGTGTTTTGTGTGTACTTTATTATTGCTCAGTTAATTTAGTTTGATTTTTGCATTGTTTATCATGCCTTCATCCGTTAATCGTTTCACTAAATTACGCCTGAAACGGCAAAAATTCCTGAATCATCTTGACTTTTTACTTGTAAATGTAAAAAATTGATCCCCAATTTTATTCAAATCAAATCTAATCAAAAACTTTCGAGTCGCGTTTCAAGAATTCTGTTAAATTGCAAGCTTGCCTTACTTCGGTCCGTGATAAGGGATACACGTCAACAATTGTCCAAAATTGAACATGAACTCTATAAGCTTCATCTGGAACTCGCTAAATCATATCCAAAATTCACTGCCCTTGAACAAAAGTCTTGGTCTAGAACGGAGAATGCAGTTAACCGTCATAAAAACACCCTTGCAGTTAAATTCGAAAAACTTCTTTTACAGTCTTCCAGTTCAAGTAGTTCAAAAAATCTTCCCATTGTAAACATCAAGCCAATAGTTAATATTTCTAATGTTAGTCTTTCAGAAGAACAAGAGAGAATTCTAAAATATAATTTTAACTTCTCACAAACCTGTAAACCCTCGATTCCAAAGATTTTGGCTCCTATCGAAAAAGCTTTCAACTTCAGTAAAGTTTCAGATTCACAGAAAGAAATGATTAGGCATCTTATCGCTCATAATGTGAAATTCAATAATAAACCTTTGAAACCGAATCTAACTGCGAGAGAAAGAGCTACAATGCGCGAAATTCATTCTAACCCGGATATTATCATTTCAAAGGCCGACAAAGGCGGCCAGATAGTCGTCATGGATAAAAACACTTACATCGATGGTGTCACTAAACTCTTAAACGAAGGACCATATAATCCGATCCCTAAAGATCCTTCACCTTCAGACTTATCCAAAATAAAAACTGCGATCAAATCTTCGCAAATCATTTCAAGCAACTTAAAACATTCGCTTATCCCATCTGTTGCGAATTGTGCCAGATTATATGCTCTTCCCAAAATTCATAAAAGTGGTATTCTTTTCCGCCCTATTGTATCAAATTTAGGTACTGCCTCGTATCCTTTAGCTAAATATTTGGTTTCTAGATTTTCCACTCTATTAGACAATAACATTTACACCATAAAAAATTCAATAGAGTTTGTAAAAAAGGTTAAAAACATTTCTGCTAGTAATTTACTCATGGTTTCTTTTGATGTAAAATCATTATTCATCAATGTCCCAGTGGAGGGTGCATTAAGATGTCTAGAAACCAGACTTCGCGAATTTCATTTCTCTTGCATCGAAATTGAGGAACTAATTCCTCTCACTCAACTTTGTTTGAAACAAACACATTTTGTTTTCCAAAATAAATATTACAAACAAACTGAGGGATTAGCCATGGAAGCCCCCTCAGTCCCATCCTGGCTGATATCTACATGCATTATTATGAATCAAAATTGTTTGAAACTTTAAACTTCCCGGCATGGTTCCACTACGTAGACGATACTTTTACCCTGTTTGAAGGTAATAAAGATGATTTAAATAAAGTTCTTTCAACAATGAATTCTATTGATCCTGCTATTCAGTTCACTTTTGAACTTGAGACTTGCAATTCTGTTCCGTTTCTCGACATTCTGGTCACACGTCACACATCCAACTTCGGTACTACGGTTTACCGTAAACCTTCATCGGTTTGCCTTCCACCACACTTTAAATCATGTCATCCGACTAAACAAAAGTTAGCTTCATTTTATTCCTATGTTTTCCGTGCTCTTCAAGTTTGCTCCTCCAAACTAGCCCTTGATAAAGAACTAAATTATTTAAAAGCAATAGCTATTGACAGGGGCTTTCCACCCAACATTATTAATCAAGCAGTTAAAAAATTCTCATCTCAACACACTAAAAGGCACACTCTTGTTTTAGGAGATTATAAAAATTCTGTTGTCATTCCCTTCTTTCCATCAAATAGCTATAAAGTTGCACATATTTTGCAGAAATTTAACTTGCGGGTTGTTTATTCTCCCATCAATAAAATTCCAACTTCTATACTCAAGGACCCCATTCCGGATATGAATTCCTGGGGTATTTATAGGATTCCTTCCCAGTGTGGTTTAATTTACATTGGCCAAACTAAGAGAGCCTTAAAATTTCGCGTCAAAGAACATGAGGCATATGTTAGAAAAAAGGAAACACAGAAGTCTTCTCTTGCTCAACATTGTTGGTCCGAAAATCACACTTTCAATTTTTCTGCTGCCAAAATTATTCAAAAAACATCTTCTATTGGAGAACTGGATTTTCTAGAGGCATTTCACATTCATAAAATTCTTTCTGTTCTAGTTAACGATCCTAATTCCAATCCAAATTTGCCTTCGGCTTTTAGAGAAATTATGTTTTAGTTCTGGTTTCGCCAACAGATGGCGCCACTTGCTTATTCTTGTCCAGGCTTTCTCATCTTATCTAATCATTATTTCCTATCTTGTTCATTTGCGGTTTTGCAGCTGAAGATGATGGTTCGGTAAAACCATCGAAACTAGTCCTGTGAAAATTTTGTGGGTATAACGCTGATTTTTGTTGTTTGACTTCTGAATTAGTATTTATTCGGCGTGTTATTGTGTCTTAATTATAGAAGCCCCAAACAGGCTTACATTTTGCTTTCTTTTTTGCACGTGGTGTGGCCGCCATTTTGTGATTGTAGGAGTTTCGGTGAGTACATTTTTGCAATTTTCAAGTTATGTTTATGTTTTGTACATTTAGATATAGTGCTTTGCTTGTCTGATTTCATGCATTTTGCTTACAAACGTTTTGTTTTCTATTCATTTCAGTGAGGGATTTTTCTGTGTTTTGTGTGTACTTTATTATTGCTCAGTTAATTTAGTTTGATTTTTGCATTGTTTATCATGCCTTCATCCGTTAATCGTTTCACTAAATTACGCCTGAAACGGCAAAAATTCCTGAATCATCTTGACTTTTTACTTGTAAATGTAAAAAATTGATCCCCAATTTTATTCAAATCAAATCTAATCAAAAACTTTCGAGTCGCGTTTCAAGAATTCTGTTAAATTGCAAGCTTGCCTTACTTCGGTCCGTGATAAGGGATACACGTCAACAATTGTCCAAAATTGAACATGAACTCTATAAGCTTCATCTGGAACTCGCTAAATCATATCCAAAATTCACTGCCCTTGAACAAAAAGTCTTGGTCTAGAACGGAGAATGCAGTTAACCGTCATAAAAACACCCTTGCAGTTAAATTCGAAAAACTTCTTTTACAGTCTTCCAGTTCAAGTAGTTCAAAAAATCTTCCCATTGTAAACATCAAGCCAATAGTTAATATTTCTAATGTTAGTCTTTCAGAAGAACAAGAGAGAATTCTAAAATATAATTTTAACTTCTCACAAACCTGTAAACCCTCGATTCCAAAGATTTTGGCTCCTATCGAAAAAGCTTTCAACTTCAGTAAAGTTTCAGATTCACAGAAAGAAATGATTAGGCATCTTATCGCTCATAATGTGAAATTCAATAATAAACCTTTGAAACCAAATCTAACTGCGAGAGAAAGAGCTACAATGCGCGAAATTCATTCTAACCCGGATATTATCATTTCAAAGGCCGACAAAGGCGGCCAGATAGTCGTCATGGATAAGAACACTTACATCGATGGTGTCACTAAACTCTTAAACGAAGGACCATATAATCCGATCCCTAAAGATCCTTCACCTTCGGACTTATCCAAAATAAAAACTGCGATCAAATCTTCGCAAATCATTTCAAGCAACTTAAAACATTCGCTTATCCCATCTGTTGCGAATTGTGCCAGATTATATGCTCTTCCCAAAATTCATAAAAGTGGTATTCCTTTCCGCCCTATTGTATCAAATTTAGGTACTGCCTCGTATCCTTTAGCTAAATATTTGGTTTCTAGATTTTCCACTCTATTAGACAATAACATTTACACCATAAAAAATTCAATAGAGTTTGTAAAAAAGGTTAAAAACATTTCTGCTAGTAATTTACTCATGGTTTCTTTTGATGTAAAATCATTATTCATCAATGTCCTAGTGGAGGGTGCATTAAGATGTCTAGAAACCAGACTTCGCGAATTTCATTTCTCTTGCATCGAAATTGAGGAACTAATTCCTCTCACTCAACTTTGTTTGAAACAAACACATTTTGTTTTCCAAAATAAATATTACAAACAAACTGAGGGATTAGCCATGGAAGCCCCCTCAGTCCCATCCTGGCTGATATCTACATGCATTATTATGAATCAAAATTGTTTGAAACTTTAAACTTCCCGGCATGGTTCCACTACGTAGACGATACTTTTACCCTGTTTGAAGGTAATAAAGATGATTTAAATAAAGTTCTTTCAACAATGAATTCTATTGATCCTGCTATTCAGTTCACTTTTGAACTTGAGACTTGCAATTCTGTTCCGTTTCTCGACATTCTGGTCACACGTCACACATCCAACTTCGGTACTACGGTTTACCGTAAACCTTCATCGGTTTGCCTTCCACCACACTTTAAATCATGTCATCCGACTAAACAAAAGTTAGCTTCATTTTATTCCTATGTTTTCCGTGCTCTTCAAGTTTGCTCCTCCAAACTAGCCCTTGATAAAGAACTAAATTATTTAAAAGCAATAGCTATTGACAGGGGCTTTCCACCCAACATTATTAATCAAGCAGTTAAAAAATTCTCATCTCAACACACTAAAAGGCACACTCTTGTTTTAGGAGATTATAAAAATTCTGTTGTCATTCCCTTCTTTCCATCAAATAGCTATAAAGTTGCACATATTTTGCAGAAATTTAACTTGCGGGTTGTTTATTCTCCCATCAATAAAATTCCAACTTCTATACTCAAGGACCCCATTCCGGATATGAATTCCTGGGGTATTTATAGGATTCCTTCCCAGTGTGGTTTAATTTACATTGGCCAAACTAAGAGAGCCTTAAAATTTCGCGTCAAAGAACATGAGGCATATGTTAGAAAAAAGGAAACACAGAAGTCTTCTCTTGCTCAACATTGTTGGTCCGAAAATCACACTTTCAATTTTTCTGCTGCCAAAATTATTCAAAAAACATCTTCTATTGGAGAACTGGATTTTCTAGAGGCATTTCACATTCATAAAATTCTTTCTGTTCTAGTTAACGATCCTAATTCCAATCCAAATTTGCCTTCGGCTTTTAGAGAAATTATGTTTTAGTTCTGGTTTCGCCAACAGATGGCGCCACTTGCTTATTCTTGTCCAGGCTTTCTCATCTTATCTAATCATTATTTCCTATCTTGTTCATTTGCGGTTTTGCAGCTGAAGATGATGGTTCGGTAAAACCATCGAAACTAGTCCTGTGAAAATTTTGTGGGTATAACGCTGATTTTTGTTGTTTGACTTCTGAATTAGTATTTATTCGGCGTGTTATTGTGTCTTAATTATAGAAGCCCCAAACAGGCTTACATTTTGCTTTCTTTTTTGCACGTGGTGTGGCCGCCATTTTGTGATTGTAGGAGTTTCGGTGAGTACATTTTTGCAATTTTCAAGTTATGTTTATGTTTTGTACATTTAGATATAGTGCTTTGCTTGTCTGATTTCATGCATTTTGCTTACAAACGTTTTGTTTTCTATTCATTTCAGTGAGGGATTTTTCTGTGTTTTGTGTGTACTTTATTATTGCTCAGTTAATTTAGTTTGATTTTTGCATTGTTTATCATGCCTTCATCCGTTAATCGTTTCACTAAATTACGCCTGAAACGGCAAAAATTCCTGAATCATCTTGACTTTTTACTTGTAAATGTAAAAAATTGATCCCCAATTTTATTCAAATCAAATCTAATCAAAAACTTTCGAGTCGCGTTTCAAGAATTCTGTTAAATTGCAAGCTTGCCTTACTTCGGTCCGTGATAAGGGATACACGTCAACAATTGTCCAAAATTGAACATGAACTCTATAAGCTTCATCTGGAACTCGCTAAATCATATCCAAAATTCACTGCCCTTGAACAAAAAGTCTTGGTCTAGAACGGAGAATGCAGTTAACCGTCATAAAAACACCCTTGCAGTTAAATTCGAAAAACTTCTTTTACAGTCTTCCAGTTCAAGTAGTTCAAAAAATCTTCCCATTGTAAACATCAAGCCAATAGTTAATATTTCTAATGTTAGTCTTTCAGAAGAACAAGAGAGAATTCTAAAATATAATTTTAACTTCTCACAAACCTGTAAACCCTCGATTCCAAAGATTTTGGCTCCTATCGAAAAAGCTTTCAACTTCAGTAAAGTTTCAGATTCACAGAAAGAAATGATTAGGCATCTTATCGCTCATAATGTGAAATTCAATAATAAACCTTTGAAACCAAATCTAACTGCGAGAGAAAGAGCTACAATGCGCGAAATTCATTCTAACCCGGATATTATCATTTCAAAGGCCGACAAAGGCGGCCAGATAGTCGTCATGGATAAGAACACTTACATCGATGGTGTCACTAAACTCTTAAACGAAGGACCATATAATCCGATCCCTAAAGATCCTTCACCTTCGGACTTATCCAAAATAAAAACTGCGATCAAATCTTCGCAAATCATTTCAAGCAACTTAAAACATTCGCTTATCCCATCTGTTGCGAATTGTGCCAGATTATATGCTCTTCCCAAAATTCATAAAAGTGGTATTCCTTTCCGCCCTATTGTATCAAATTTAGGTACTGCCTCGTATCCTTTAGCTAAATATTTGGTTTCTAGATTTTCCACTCTATTAGACAATAACATTTACACCATAAAAAATTCAATAGAGTTTGTAAAAAAGGTTAAAAACATTTCTGCTAGTAATTTACTCATGGTTTCTTTTGATGTAAAATCATTATTCATCAATGTCCTAGTGGAGGGTGCATTAAGATGTCTAGAAACCAGACTTCGCGAATTTCATTTCTCTTGCATCGAAATTGAGGAACTAATTTCTCTCACTCAACTTTGTTTGAAACAAACACATTTTGTTTTCCAAAATAAATATTACAAACAAACTGAGGGATTAGCCATGGAAGCCTCCTCAGTCCCATCCTGGCTGATATCTACATGCATTATTATGAATCAAAATTGTTTGAAACTTTAAACTTCCCGGCATGGTTCCACTACGTAGACGATACTTTTACCCTGTTTGAAGGTAATAAAGATGATTTAAATAAAGTTCTTTCAACAATGAATTCTATTGATCCTGCTATTCAGTTCACTTTTGAACTTGAGACTTGCAATTCTGTTCCGTTTCTCGACATTCTGGTCACACGTAACACATCCAACTTCGGTACTACGGTTTACCGTAAACCTTCATCGGTTTGCCTTCCACCACACTTTAAATCATGTCATCCGACTAAACAAAAGTTAGCTTCATTTTATTCCTATGTTTTCCGTGCTCTTCAAGTTTGCTCCTCCAAACTAGCCCTTGATAAAGAACTAAATTATTTAAAAGCAATAGCTATTGACAGGGGCTTTCCACCCAACATTATTAATCAAGCAGTTAAAAAATTCTCATCTCAACACACTAAAAGGCACACTCTTGTTTTAGGAGATTATAAAAATTCAGTTGTCATTCCCTTCTTTCCATCAATTAGCTATAAAGTTGCACATATTTTGCAGAAATTTAACTTGCGGGTTGTTTATTCTCCCATCAATAAAATTCCAACTTCTATACTCAAGGACCCCATTCCGGATATGAATTCCTGGGGTATTTATAGGATTCCTTGCCAGTGTGGTTTAATTTACATTGGCCAAACTAAGAGAGCCTTAAAATTTCGCGTCAAAGAACATGAGGCATATGTTAGAAAAAAGGAAACACAGAAGTCTTCTCTTGCTCAACATTGTTGGTCCGAAAATCACACTTTCAATTTTTCTGCTGCCAAAATTATTGAAAAAACATCTTCTATTGGAGAACTGGATTTTCTAGAGGCATTTCACATTCATAAAATTCTTTCTGTTCTAGTTAACGATCCTAATTCCAATCCAAATTTGCCTTCGGCTTTTAGAGAAATTATCTTTTAGTTCTGGTTTCGCCAACAGATGGCGCCACTTGCTTATTCTTGTCCAGGCTTTCTTATCTTATCTAATCATTATTTCCTATCTTGTTCATTTGCGGTTTTGCAGCTGAAGATGATGGTTCGGTAAAACCATCGAAACTAGTCCTGTGAAAATTTTGTGGGTATAACGCTGATTTTTGTTGTTTGACTTCTGAATTAGTGTTTATTCGGCGTGTTATTGTGTCTTAATTATAGAAGCCCCAAACAGGCTTACATTTTGCTTTCTTTTTTGCACGTGGTGTGGCCGCCATTTTGTGATTGTAGGAGTTTCGGTGAGTACATTTTTGCAATTTTCAAGTTATGTTTATGTTTTGTACATTTAGATATAGTGCTTTGCTTGTCTGATTTCATGCATTTTGCTTACAAACGTTTTGTTTTCTATTCATTTCAGTGAGGGATTTTTCTGTGTTTTGTGTGTACTTTATTATTGCTCAGTTAATTTAGTTTGATTTTTGCATTGTTTATCATGCCTTCATCCGTTAATCGTTTCACTAAATTACGCCTGAAACGGCAAAAATTCCTGAATCATCTTGACTTTTTACTTGTAAATGTAAAAAATTGATCCCTAATTTTATTCAAATCAAATCTAATCAAAAACTTTCGAGTCGCGTTTCAAGAATTCTGTTAAATTGCAAGCTTGCCTTACTTCGGTCCGTGATAAGGGATACACGTCAACAATTGTCCAAAATTGAACATGAACTCTATAAGCTTCATCTGGAACTCGCTAAATCATATCCAAAATTCACTGCCCTTGAACAAAAGACTTGGTCTAGAACGGAGAATGCAGTTAACCGTCATAAAAACACCCTTGCAGTTAAATTCGAAAAACTTCTTTTACAGTCTTCCAGTTCAAGTAGTTCAAAAAATCTTCCCATTGTAAACATCAAGCCAATAGTTAATATTTCTAATGTTAGTCTTTCAGAAGAACAAGAGAGAATTCTAAAATATAATTTTAACTTCTCACAAACCTGTAAACCCTCGATTCCAAAGATTTTGGCTCCTATCGAAAAAGCTTTCAAGTTCAGTAAAGTTTCAGATTCACAGAAAGAAATGATTAGGCATCTTATCGCTCATAATGTGAAATTCAATAATAAACCTTTAAAACCAAATCTAACTGCGAGAGAAAGAGCTACAATGCGCGAAATTCATTCTAACCCGGATATTATCATTTCAAAGGCCGACAAAGGCGGCCAGATAGTCGTCATGGATAAGAACACTTACATCGATGGTGTCACTAAACTCTTAAACGAAGGACCATATAATCCGATCCCTAAAGATCCTTCACCTTCGGACTTATCCAAAATAAAAACTGCGATCAAATCTTCGCAAATCATTTCAAGCAACTTAAAACATTCGCTTATCCCATCTGTTGCGAATTGTGCCAGATTATATGCTCTTCCCAAAATTCATAAAAGTGGTATTCTTTTCCGCCCTATTGTATCAAATTTAGGTACTGCCTCGTATCCTTTAGCTAAATATTTGGTTTCTAGATTTTCCACTCTATTAGACAATAACATTTACACCATAAAAAATTCAATAGAGTTTGTAAAAAAGGTTAAAAACATTTCTGCTAGTAATTTACTCATGGTTTCTTTTGATGTAAAATCATTATTCATCAATGTCCTAGTGGAGGGTGCATTAAGATGTCTAGAAACCAGACTTCGCGAATTTGATTTCTCTTGCATCGAAATTGAGGAACTAATTTCTCTCACTCAACTTTGTTTGAAACAAACACATTTTGTTTTCCAAAATAAATATTACAAACAAACTGAGGGATTAGCCATGGAAGCCCCCTCAGTCCCATCCTGGCTGATATCTACATGCATTATTATGAATCAAAATTGTTTGAAACTTTAAACTTCCCGGCATGGTTCCACTACGTAGACGATACTTTTACCCTGTTTGAAGGTAATAAAGATGATTTAAATAAAGTTCTTTCAACAATGAATTCTATTGATCCTGCTATTCAGTTCACTTTTGAACTTGAGACTTGCAATTCTGTTCCGTTTCTCGACATTCTGGTCACACGTAACACATCCAACTTCGGTACTACGGTTTACCGTAAACCTTCATCGGTTTGCCTTCCACCACACTTTAAATCATGTCATCCGACTAAACAAAAGTTAGCTTCATTTTATTCCTATGTTTTCCGTGCTCTTCAAGTTTGCTCCTCCAAACTAGCCCTTGATAAAGAACTAAATTATTTAAAAGCAATAGCTATTGACAGGGGCTTTCCACCCAACATTATTAATCAAGCAGTTAAAAAATTCTCATCTCAACACACTAAAAGGCACACTCTTGTTTTAGGAGATTATAAAAATTCAGTTGTCATTCCCTTCTTTCCATCAATTAGCTATAAAGTTGCACATATTTTGCAGAAATTTAACTTGCGGGTTGTTTATTCTCCCATCAATAAAATTCCAACTTCTATACTCAAGGACCCCATTCCGGATATGAATTCCTGGGGTATTTATAGGATTCCTTGCCAGTGTGGTTTAATTTACATTGGCCAAACTAAGAGAGCCTTAAAATTTCGCGTCAAAGAACATGAGGCATATGTTAGAAAAAAGGAAACACAGAAGTCTTCTCTTGCTCAACATTGTTGGTCCGAAAATCACACTTTCAATTTTTCTGCTGCCAAAATTATTGAAAAAACATCTTCTATTGGAGAACTGGATTTTCTAGAGGCATTTCACATTCATAAAATTCTTTCTGTTCTAGTTAACGATCCTAATTCCAATCCAAATTTGCCTTCGGCTTTTAGAGAAATTATCTTTTAGTTCTGGTTTCGCCAACAGATGGCGCCACTTGCTTATTCTTGTCCAGGCTTTCTTATCTTATCTAATCATTATTTCCTATCTTGTTCATTTGCGGTTTTGCAGCTGAAGATGATGGTTCGGTAAAACCATCGAAACTAGTCCTGTGAAAATTTTGTGGGTATAACGCTGATTTTTGTTGTTTGACTTCTGAATTAGTATTTATTCGGCGTGTTATTGTGTCTTAATTATAGAAGCCCCAAACAGGCTTACATTTTGCTTTCTTTTTTGCACGTGGTGTGGCCGCCATTTTGTGATTGTAGGAGTTTCGGTGAGTACATTTTTGCAATTTTCAAGTTATGTTTATGTTTTGTACATTTAGATATAGTGCTTTGCTTGTCTGATTTCATGCATTTTGCTTACAAACGTTTTGTTTTCTATTCATTTCAGTGAGGGATTTTTCTGTGTTTTGTGTGTACTTTATTATTGCTCAGTTAATTTAGTTTGATTTTTGCATTGTTTATCATGCCTTCATCCGTTAATCGTTTCACTAAATTACGCCTGAAACGGCAAAAATTCCTGAATCATCTTGACTTTTTACTTGTAAATGTAAAAAATTGATCTCTAATTTTATTCAAATCAAATCTAATCAAAAACTTTCGAGTCGCGTTTCAAGAATTCTGTTAAATTGCAAGCTTGCCTTACTTCGGTCCGTGATAAGGGATACACGTCAACAATTGTCCAAAATTGAACATGAACTCTATAAGCTTCATCTGGAACTCGCTAAATCATATCCAAAATTCACTGCCCTTGAACAAAAGACTTGGTCTAGAACGGAGAATGCAGTTAACCGTCATAAAAACACCCTTGCAGTTAAATTCGAAAAACTTCTTTTACAGTCTTCCAGTTCAAGTAGTTCAAAAAATCTTCCCATTGTAAACATCAAGCCAATAGTTAATATTTCTAATGTTAGTCTTTCAGAAGAACAAGAGAGAATTCTAAAATATAATTTTAACTTCTCACAAACCTGTAAACCCTCGATTCCAAAGATTTTGGCTCCTATCGAAAAAGCTTTCAAGTTCAGTAAAGTTTCAGATTCACAGAAAGAAATGATTAGGCATCTTATCGCTCATAATGTGAAATTCAATAATAAACCTTTGAAACCAAATCTAACTGCGAGAGAAAGAGCTACAATGCGCGAAATTCATTCTAACCCGGATATTATCATTTCAAAGGCCGACAAAGGCGGCCAGATAGTCGTCATGGATAAGAACACTTACATCGATGGTGTCACTAAACTCTTAAACGAAGGACCATATAATCCGATCCCTAAAGATCCTTCACCTTCGGACTTATCCAAAATAAAAACTGCGATCAAATCTTCGCAAATCATTTCAAGCAACTTAAAACATTCGCTTATCCCATCTGTTGCGAATTGTGCCAGATTATATGCTCTTCCCAAAATTCATAAAAGTGGTATTCTTTTCCGCCCTATTGTATCAAATTTAGGTACTGCCTCGTATCCTTTAGCTAAATATTTGGTTTCTAGATTTTCCACTCTATTAGACAATAACATTTACACCATAAAAAATTCAATAGAGTTTGTAAAAAAGGTTAAAAACATTTCTGCTAGTAATTTACTCATGGTTTCTTTTGATGTAAAATCATTATTCATCAATGTCCTAGTGGAGGGTGCATTAAGATGTCTAGAAACCAGACTTCGCGAATTTCATTTCTCTTGCATCGAAATTGAGGAACTAATTTCTCTCACTCAACTTTGTTTGAAACAAACACATTTTGTTTTCCAAAATAAATATTACAAACAAACTGAGGGATTAGCCATGGAAGCCCCCTCAGTCCCATCCTGGCTGATATCTACATGCATTATTATGAATCAAAATTGTTTGAAACTTTAAACTTCCCGGCATGGTTCCACTACGTAGACGATACTTTTACCCTGTTTGAAGGTAATAAAGATGATTTAAATAATGTTCTTTCAACAATGAATTCTATTGATCCTGCTATTCAGTTCACTTTTGAACTTGAGACTTGCAATTCTGTTCCGTTTCTCGACATTCTGGTCACACGTAACACATCCAACTTCGGTACTACGGTTTACCGTAAACCTTCATCGGTTTGCCTTCCACCACACTTTAAATCATGTCATCCGACTAAACAAAAGTTAGCTTCATTTTATTCCTATGTTTTCCGTGCTCTTCAAGTTTGCTCCTCCAAACTAGCCCTTGATAAAGAACTAAATTATTTAAAAGCAATAGCTATTGACAGGGGCTTTCCACCCAACATTATTAATCAAGCAGTTAAAAAATTCTCATCTCAACACACTAAAAGGCACACTCTTGTTTTAGGAGATTATAAAAATTCAGTTGTCATTCCCTTCTTTCCATCAATTAGCTATAAAGTTGCACATATTTTGCAGAAATTTAACTTGCGGGTTGTTTATTCTCCCATCAATAAAATTCCAACTTCTATACTCAAGGACCCCATTCCGGATATGAATTCCTGGGGTATTTATAGGATTCCTTGCCAGTGTGGTTTAATTTACATTGGCCAAACTAAGAGAGCCTTAAAATTTCGCGTCAAAGAACATGAGGCATATGTTAGAAAAAAGGAAACACAGAAGTCTTCTCTTGCTCAACATTGTTGGTCCGAAAATCACACTTTCAATTTTTCTGCTGCCAAAATTATTCAAAAAACATCTTCTATTGGAGAACTGGATTTTCTAGAGGCATTTCACATTCATAAAATTCTTTCTGTTCTAGTTAACGATCCTAATTCCAAACCAAATTTGCCTTCGGCTTTTAGAGAAATTATCTTTTAGTTCTGGTTTCGCCAACAGATGGCGCCACTTGCTTATTCTTGTCCAGGCTTTCTCATCTTATCTAATCATTATTTCCTATCTTGTTCATTTGCGGTTTTGCAGCTGAAGATGATGGTTCGGTAAAACCATCGAAACTAGTCCTGTGAAAATTTTGTGGGTATAACGCTGATTTTTGTTGTTTGACTTCTGAATTAGTATTTATTCGGCGTGTTATTGTGTCTTAATTATAGAAGCCCCAAACAGGCTTACATTTTGCTTTCTTTTTTGCACGTGGTGTGGCCGCCATTTTGTGATTGTAGGAGTTTCGGTGAGTACATTTTTGCAATTTTCAAGTTATGTTTATGTTTTGTACATTTAGATATAGTGCTTTGCTTGTCTGATTTCATGCATTTTGCCTACAAACGTTTTGTTTTCTATTCATTTCAGTGAGGGATTTTTCTGTGTTTTGTGTGTACTTTATTATTGCTCAGTTAATTTAGTTTGATTTTTGCATTGTTTATCATGCCTTCATCCGTTAATCGTTTCACTAAATTACGCCTGAAACGGCAAAAATTCCTGAATCATCTTGACTTTTTACTTAAATGTAAATGTAAAAAATTGATCCCCAATTTTATTCAAATCAAATCTAATCAAAAACTTTCGAGTCGCGTTTCAAGAATTCTGTTAAATTGCAAGCTTGCCTTACTTCGGTCCGTGATAAGGGATACACGTCAACAATTGTCCAAAATTGAACATGAACTCTATAAGCTTCATCTGGAACTCGCTAAATCATATCCAAAATTCACTGCCCTTGAACAAAAGTCTTGGTCTAGAACGGAGAATGCAGTTAACCGTCATAAAAACACCCTTGCAGTTAAATTCGAAAAACTTCTTTTACAGTCTTCCAGTTCAAGTAGTTCAAAAAATCTTCCCATTGTAAACATCAAGCCAATAGTTAATATTTCTAATGTTAGTCTTTCAGAAGAACAAGAGAGAATTCTAAAATATAATTTTAACTTCTCACAAACCTGTAAACCCTCGATTCCAAAGATTTTGGCTCCTATCGAAAAAGCTTTCAACTTCAGTAAAGTTTCAGATTCACAGAAAGAAATGATTAGGCATCTTATCGCTCATAATGTGAAATTCAATAATAAACCTTTGAAACCAAATCTAACTGCGAGAGAAAGAGCTACAATGCGCGAAATTCATTCTAACCCGGATATTATCATTTCAAAGGCCGACAAAGGCGGCCAGATAGTCGTCATGGATAAGAACACTTACATCGATGGTGTCACTAAACTCTTAAACGAAGGACCATATAATCCGATCCCTAAAGATCCTTCACCTTCGGACTTATCCAAAATAAAAACTGCGATCAAATCTTCGCAAATCATTTCAAGCAACTTAAAACATTCGCTTATCCCATCTGTTGCGAATTGTGCCAGATTATATGCTCTTCCCAAAATTCATAAATGTGGTATTCTTTTCCGCCCTATTGTATCAAATTTAGGTACTGCCTCGTATCCTTTAGCTAAATATTTGGTTTCTAGATTTTCCACTCTATTAGACAATAACATTTACACCATAAAAAATTCAATAGAGTTTGTAAAAAAGGTTAAAAACATTTCTGCTAGTAATTTACTCATGGTTTCTTTTGATGTAAAATCATTATTCATCAATGTCCCAGTGGAGGGTGCATTAAGATGTCTAGAAACCAGACTTCGCGAATTTCATTTCTCTTGCATCGAAATTGAGGAACTAATTTCTCTCACTCAACTTTGTTTGAAACAAACACATTTTGTTTTCCAAAATAAATATTACAAACAAACTGAGGGATTAGCCATGGAAGCCCCCTCAGTCCCATCCTGGCTGATATCTACATGCATTATTATGAATCAAAATTGTTTGAAACTTTAAACTTCCCGGCATGGTTCCACTACGTCGACGATACTTTTACCCTGTTTGAAGGTAATAAAGATGATTTAAATAAAGTTCTTTCAACAATGAATTCTATTGATCCTGCTATTCAGTTCACTTTTGAACTTGAGACTTGCAATTCTCTTCCGTTTCTCGACATTCTGGTCACACGTAACACATCCAACTTCGGTACTACGGTTTACCGTAAACCTTCATCGGTTTGCCTTCCACCACACTTTAAATCATGTCATCCGACTAAACAAAAGTTAGCTTCATTTTATTCCTATGTTTTCCGTGCTCTTCAAGTTTGCTCCTCCAAACTAGCCCTTGATAAAGAACTAAATTATTTAAAAGCAATAGCTATTGACAGGGGCTTTCCACCCAACATTATTAATCAAGCAGTTAAAAAATTCTCATCTCAACACACTAAAAGGCACACTCTTGTTTTAGGAGATTATAAAAATTCTGTTGTCATTCCCTTCTTTCCATCAATTAGCTATAAAGTTGCACATATTTTGCAGAAATTTAACTTGCGGGTTGTTTATTCTCCCATCAATAAAATTCCAACTTCTATACTCAAGGACCCCATTCCGGATATGAATTCCTGGGGTATTTATAGGATTCCTTGCCAGTGTGGTTTAATTTACATTGGCCAAACTAAGAGAGCCTTAAAATTTCGCGTCAAAGAACATGAGGCATATGTTAGAAAAAAGGAAACACAGAAGTCTTCTCTTGCTCAACATTGTTGGTCCGAAAATCACACTTTCAATTTTTCTGCTGCCAAAATTATTCAAAAAACATCTTCTATTGGAGAACTGGATTTTCTAGAGGCATTTCACATTCATAAAATTCTTTCTGTTCTAGTTAACGATCCTAATTCCAATCCAAATTTGCCTTCGGCTTTTAGAGAAATTATCTTTTAGTTCTGGTTTCGCCAACAGATGGCGCCACTTGCTTATTCTTGTCCAGGCTTTCTTATCTTATCTAATCATTATTTCCTATCTTGTTCATTTGCGGTTTTGCAGCTGAAGATGATGGTTCGGTAAAACCATCGAAACTAGTCCTGTGAAAATTTTGTGGGTATAACGCTGATTTTTGTTGTTTGACTTCTGAATTAGTATTTATTCGGCGTGTTATTGTGTCTTAATTATAGAAGCCCCAAACAGGCTTACATTTTGCTTTCTTTTTTGCACGTGGTGTGGCCGCCATTTTGTGATTGTAGGAGTTTCGGTGAGTACATTTTTGCAATTTTCAAGTTATGTTTATGTTTTGTACATTTAGATATAGTGCTTTGCTTGTCTGATTTCATGCATTTTGCTTACAAACGTTTTGTTTTCTATTCATTTCAGTGAGGGATTTTTCTGTGTTTTGTGTGTACTTTATTATTGCTCAGTTAATTTAGTTTGATTTTTGCATTGTTTATCATGCCTTCATCCGTTAATCGTTTCACTAAATTACGCCTGAAACGGCAAAAATTCCTGAATCATCTTGACTTTTTACTTGTAAATGTAAAAAATTGATCCCCAATTTTATTCAAATCAAATCTAATCAAAAACTTTCGAGTCGCGTTTCAAGAATTCTGTTAAATTGCAAGCTTGCCTTACTTCGGTCCGTGATAAGGGATACACGTCAACAATTGTCCAAAATTGAACATGAACTCTATAAGCTTCATCTGGAAATCGCTAAATCATATCCAAAATTCACTGCCCTTGAACAAAAGTCTTGGTCTAGAACGGAGAATGCAGTTAACCGTCATAAAAACACCTTTGCAGTTAAATTCGAAAAACTTCTTTTACAGTCTTCCAGTTCAAGTAGTTCAAAAAATCTTCCCATTGTAAACATCAAGCCAATAGTTAATATTTCTAATGTTAGTCTTTCAGAAGAACAAGAGAGAATTCTAAAATATAATTTTAACTTCTCACAAACCTGTAAACCCTCGATTCCAAAGATTTTGGCTCCTATCGAAAAAGCTTTCAACTTCAGTAAAGTTTCAGATTCACAGAAAGAAATGATTAGGCATCTTATCGCTCATAATGTGAAATTCAATAATAAACCTTTGAAACCGAATCTAACTGCGAGAGAAAGAGCTACAATGCGCGAAATTCATTCTAACCCGGATATTATCATTTCAAAGGCCGACAAAGGCGGCCAGATAGTCGTCATGGATAAAAACACTTACATCGATGGTGTCACTAAACTGTTAAACGAAGGACCATATAATCCGATCCCTAAAGATCCTTCACCTTCGGACTTATCCAAAATAAAAACTGCGATCAAATCTTCGCAAATCATTTCAAGCAACTTAAAACATTCGCTTATCCCATCTGTTGCGAATTGTGCCAGATTATATGCTCTTCCCAAAATTCATAAAAGTGGTATTCCTTTCCGCCCTATTGTATCAAATTTAGGTAGTGCCTCGTATCCTTTAGCTAAATATTTGGTTTCTAGATTTTCCACTCTATTAGACAATAACATTTACACCATAAAAAATTCAATAGAGTTTGTAAAAGAGGTTAAAAACATTTCTGCTAGTAATTTACTCATGGTTTCTTTTGATGTAAAATCATTATTCACCAATGTCCCAGTGGAGGGTGCATTAAGATGTCTAGAAACCAGACTTCGCGAATTTCATTTCTCTTGCATCGAAATTGAGGAACTAATTTCTCTTACTCAACTCTGTTTGAAACAAACACATTTTGTTTTCCAAAATAAATATTACAAACAAACTGAGGGATTAGCCATGGAAGCCCCCTCAGTCCCATCCTGGCTGATATCTACATGCATTATTATGAATCAAAATTGTTTGAAACTTTAAACTTCCCGGCATGGTTCCACTACGTAGACGATACTTTTACCCTGTTTGAAGGTAATAAAGATGATTTAAATAAAGTTCTTTCAACAATGAATTCTATTGATCCTGCTATTCAGTTCACTTTTGAACTTGAGACTTGCAATTCTCTTCCGTTTCTCGACATTCTGGTCACACGTAACACATCCAACTTCGGTACTACGGTTTACCGTAAACCTTCATCGGTTTGCTTTCCACCACACTTTAAATCATGTCATCGGACTAAACAAAAGTTAGCTTCATTTTATTCCTATGTTTTCCGTGCTCTTCAAGTTTGCTCCTCCAAACTAGCCCTTGATAAAGAACTAAATTATTTAAAAGCAATAGCTATTGACAGGGGCTTTCCACCCAACATTATTAATCAAGCAGTTAAAAAATTCTCATCTCAACACACTAAAAGGCACACTCTTGTTTTAGGAGATTATAAAAATTCTGTTGTCATTCCCTTCTTTCCATCAATTAGCTATAAAGTTGCACATATTTTGCAGAAATTTAACTTGCGGGTTGTTTATTCTCCCATCAATAAAATTCCAACTTCTATACTCAAGGACCCCATTCCGGATATGAATTCCTGGGGTATTTATAGGATTCCTTGCCAGTGTGGTTTAATTTACATTGGCCAAACTAAGAGAGCCTTAAAATTTCGCGTCAAAGAACATGAGGCATATGTTAGAAAAAAGGAAACACAGAAGTCTTCTCTTGCTCAACATTGTTGGTCCGAAAATCACACTTTCAATTTTTCTGCTGCCAAAATTATTCAAAAAACATCTTCTATTGGAGAACTGGATTTTCTAGAGGCATTTCACATTCATAAAATTCTTTCTGTTCTAGTTAACGATCCTAATTCCAATCCAAATTTGCCTTCGGCTTTTAGAGAAATTATCTTTTAGTTCTGGTTTCGCCAACAGATGGCGCCACTTGCTTATTCTTGTCCAGGCTTTCTTATCTTATCTAATCATTATTTCCTATCTTGTTCATTTGCGGTTTTGCAGCTGAAGATGATGGTTCGGTAAAACCATCGAAACTAGTCCTGTGAAAATTTTGTGGGTATAACGCTGATTTTTGTTGTTTGACTTCTGAATTAGTATTTATTCGGCGTGTTATTGTGTCTTAATTATAGAAGCCCCAAACAGGCTTACATTTTGCTTTCTTTTTTGCACGTGGTGTGGCCGCCATTTTGTGATTGTAGGAGTTTCGGTGAGTACATTTTTGCAATTTTCAAGTTATGTTTATGTTTTGTACATTTAGATATAGTGCTTTGCTTGTCTGATTTCATGCATTTTGCTTACAAACGTTTTGTTTTCTATTCATTTCAGTGAGGGATTTTTCTGTGTTTTGTGTGTACTTTATTATTGCTCAGTTAATTTAGTTTGATTTTTGCATTGTTTATCATGCCTTCATCCGTTAATCGTTTCACTAAATTACGCCTGAAACGGCAAAAATTCCTGAATCATCTTGACTTTTTACTTAAATGTAAATGTAAAAAATTGATCCCCAATTTTATTCAAATCAAATCTAATCAAAAACTTTCGAGTCGCGTTTCAAGAATTCTGTTAAATTGCAAGCTTGCCTTACTTCGGTCCGTGATAAGGGATACACGTCAACAATTGTCCAAAATTGAACATGAACTCTATAAGCTTCATCTGGAAATCGCTAAATCATATCCAAAATTCACTGCCCTTGAACAAAAGTCTTGGTCTAGAACGGAGAATGCAGTTAACCGTCATAAAAACACCCTTGCAGTTAAATTCGAAAAACTTCTTTTACAGTCTTCCAGTTCAAGTAGTTCAAAAAATCTTCCCATTGTAAACATCAAGCCAATAGTTAATATTTCTAATGTTAGTCTTTCAGAAGAACAAGAGAGAATTCTAAAATATAATTTTAACTTCTCACAAACCTGTAAACCCTCGATTCCAAAGATTTTGGCTCCTATCGAAAAAGCTTTCAACTTCAGTAAAGTTTCAGATTCACAGAAAGAAATGATTAGGCATCTTATCGCTCATAATGTGAAATTCAATAATAAACCTTTGAAACCGAATCTAACTGCGAGAGAAAGAGCTACAATGCGCGAAATTCATTCTAACCCGGATATTATCATTTCAAAGGCCGACAAAGGCGGCCAGATAGTCGTCATGGATAAAAACACTTACATCGATGGTGTCACTAAACTGTTAAACGAAGGACCATATAATCCGATCCCTAAAGATCCTTCACCTTCGGACTTATCCAAAATAAAAACTGCGATCAAATCTTCGCAAATCATTTCAAGCAACTTAAAACATTCGCTTATCCCATCTGTTGCGAATTGTGCCAGATTATATGCTCTTCCCAAAATTCATAAAAGTGGTATTCCTTTCCGCCCTATTGTATCAAATTTAGGTACTGCCTCGTATCCTTTAGCTAAATATTTGGTTTCTAGATTTTCCACTCTATTAGACAATAACATTTACACCATAAAAAATTCAATAGAGTTTGTAAAAAAGGTTAAAAACATTTCTGCTAGTAATTTACTCATGGTTTCTTTTGATGTAAAATCATTATTCACCAATGTCCCAGTGGAGGGTGCATTAAGATGTCTAGAAACCAGACTTCGCGAATTTCATTTCTCTTGCATCGAAATTGAGGAACTAATTTCTCTCACTCAACTTTGTTTGAAACAAACACATTTTGTTTTCCAAAATAAATATTACAAACAAACTGAGGGATTAGCCATGGAAGCCCCCTCAGTCCCATCCTGGCTGATATCTACATGCATTATTATGAATCAAAATTGTTTGAAACTTTAAACTTCCCGGCATGGTTCCACTACGTAGACGATACTTTTACCCTGTTTGAAGGTAATAAAGATGATTTAAATAAAGTTCTTTCAACAATGAATTCTATTGATCCTGCTATTCAGTTCACTTTTGAACTTGAGACTTGCAATTCTCTTCCGTTTCTCGACATTCTGGTCACACGTAACACATCCAACTTCGGTACTACGGTTTACCGTAAACCTTCATCGGTTTGCCTTCCACCACACTTTAAATCATGTCATCCGACTAAACAAAAGTTAGCTTCATTTTATTCCTATGTTTTCCGTGCTCTTCAAGTTTGCTCCTCCAAACTAGCCCTTGATAAATAACTAAATTATTTAAAAGCAATAGCTATTGACAGGGGCTTTCCACCCAACATTATTAATCAAGCAGTTAAAAAATTCTCATCTCAACACACTAAAAGGCACACTCTTGTTTTAGGAGATTATAAATATTCTGTTGTCATTCCCTTCTTTCCATCAATTAGCTATAAAGTTGCACATATTTTGCAGAAATTTAACTTTCGGGTTGTTTATTCTCCCATCAATAAAATTCCAACTTCTATACTCAAGGACCCCATTCCGGATATGAATTCCTGGGGTATTTATAGGATTCCTTGCCAGTGTGGTTTAATTTACATTGGCCAAACTAAGAGAGCCTTAAAATTTCGCGTCAAAGAACATGAGGCATATGTTAGAAAAAAGGAAACACAGAAGTCTTCTCTTGCTCAACATTGTTGGTCCGAAAATCACACTTTCAATTTTTCTGCTGCCAAAATTATTGAAAAAACATCTTCTATTGGAGAACTGGATTTTCTAGAGGCATTTCACATTCATAAAATTCTTTCTGTTCTAGTTAACGATCCTAATTCCAATCCAAATTTGCCTTCGGCTTTTAGAGAAATTATCTTTTAGTTCTGGTTTCGCCAACAGATGGCGCCACTTGCTTATTCTTGTCCAGGCTTTCTTATCTTATCTAATCATTATTTCCTATCTTGTTCATTTGCGGTTTTGCAGCTGAAGATGATGGTTCGGTAAAACCATCGAAACTAGTCCTGTGAAAATTTTGTGGGTATAACGCTGATTTTTGTTGTTTGACTTCTGAATTAGTATTTATTCGGCGTGTTATTGTGTCTTAATTATAGAAGCCCCAAACAGGCTTACATTTTGCTTTCTTTTTTGCACGTGGTGTGGCCGCCATTTTGTGATTGTAGGAGTTTCGGTGAGTACATTTTTGCAATTTTCAAGTTATGTTTATGTTTTGTACATTTAGATATAGTGCTTTGCTTGTCTGATTTCATGCATTTTGCTTACAAACGTTTTGTTTTCTATTCATTTCAGTGAGGGATTTTTCTGTGTTTTGTGTGTACTTTATTATTGCTCAGTTAATTTAGTTTGATTTTTGCATTGTTTATCATGCCTTCATCCGTTAATCGTTTCACTAAATTACGCCTGAAACGGCAAAAATTCCTGAATCATCTTGACTTTTTACTTAAATGTAAATGTAAAAAATTGATCCCCAATTTTATTCAAATCAAATCTAATCAAAAACTTTCGAGTCGCGTTTCAAGAATTCTGTTAAATTGCAAGCTTGCCTTACTTCGGTCCGTGATAAGGGATACACGTCAACAATTGTCCAAAATTGAACATGAACTCTATAAGCTTCATCTGGAAATCGCTAAATCATATCCAAAATTCACTGCCCTTGAACAAAAGTCTTGGTCTAGAACGGAGAATGCAGTTAACCGTCATAAAAACACCCTTGCAGTTAAATTCGAAAAACTTCTTTTACAGTCTTCCAGTTCAAGTAGTTCAAAAAATCTTCCCATTGTAAACATCAAGCCAATAGTTAATATTTCTAATGTTAGTCTTTCAGAAGAACAAGAGAGAATTCTAAAATATAATTTTAACTTCTCACAAACCTGTAAACCCTCGATTCCAAAGATTTTGGCTCCTATCGAAAAAGCTTTCAACTTCAGTAAAGTTTCAGATTCACAGAAAGAAATGATTAGGCATCTTATCGCTCATAATGTGAAATTCAATAATAAACCTTTGAAACCGAATCTAACTGCGAGAGAAAGAGCTACAATGCGCGAAATTCATTCTAACCCGGATATTATCATTTCAAAGGCCGACAAAGGCGGCCAGATAGTCGTCATGGATAAAAACACTTACATCGATGGTGTCACTAAACTGTTAAACGAAGGACCATATAATCCGATCCCTAAAGATCCTTCACCTTCGGACTTATCCAAAATAAAAACTGCGATCAAATCTTCGCAAATCATTTCAAGCAACTTAAAACATTCGCTTATCCCATCTGTTGCGAATTGTGCCAGATTATATGCTCTTCCCAAAATTCATAAAAGTGGTATTCCTTTCCGCCCTATTGTATCAAATTTAGGTACTGCCTCGTATCCTTTAGCTAAATATTTGGTTTCTAGATTTTCCACTCTATTAGACAATAACATTTACACCATAAAAAATTCAATAGAGTTTGTAAAAAAGGTTAAAAACATTTCTGCTAGTAATTTACTCATGGTTTCTTTTGATGTAAAATCATTATTCACCAATGTCCCAGTGGAGGGTGCATTAAGATGTCTAGAAACCAGACTTCGCGAATTTCATTTCTCTTGCATCGAAATTGAGGAACTAATTTCTCTCACTCAACTTTGTTTGAAACAAACACATTTTGTTTTCCAAAATAAATATTACAAACAAACTGAGGGATTAGCCATGGAAGCCCCCTCAGTCCCATCCTGGCTGATATCTACATGCATTATTATGAATCAAAATTGTTTGAAACTTTAAACTTCCCGGCATGGTTCCACTACGTAGACGATACTTTTACCCTGTTTGAAGGTAATAAAGATGATTTAAATAAAGTTCTTTCAACAATGAATTCTATTGATCCTGCTATTCAGTTCACTTTTGAACTTGAGACTTGCAATTCTCTTCCGTTTCTCGACATTCTGGTCACACGTAACACATCCAACTTCGGTACTACGGTTTACCGTAAACCTTCATCGGTTTGCCTTCCACCACACTTTAAATCATGTCATCCGACTAAACAAAAGTTAGCTTCATTTTATTCCTATGTTTTCCGTGCTCTTCAAGTTTGCTCCTCCAAACTAGCCCTTGATAAATAACTAAATTATTTAAAAGCAATAGCTATTGACAGGGGCTTTCCACCCAACATTATTAATCAAGCAGTTAAAAAATTCTCATCTCAACACACTAAAAGGCACACTCTTGTTTTAGGAGATTATAAATATTCTGTTGTCATTCCCTTCTTTCCATCAATTAGCTATAAAGTTGCACATATTTTGCAGAAATTTAACTTTCGGGTTGTTTATTCTCCCATCAATAAAATTCCAACTTCTATACTCAAGGACCCCATTCCGGATATGAATTCCTGGGGTATTTATAGGATTCCTTGCCAGTGTGGTTTAATTTACATTGGCCAAACTAAGAGAGCCTTAAAATTTCGCGTCAAAGAACATGAGGCATATGTTAGAAAAAAGGAAACACAGAAGTCTTCTCTTGCTCAACATTGTTGGTCCGAAAATCACACTTTCAATTTTTCTGCTGCCAAAATTATTGAAAAAACATCTTCTATTGGAGAACTGGATTTTCTAGAGGCATTTCACATTCATAAAATTCTTTCTGTTCTAGTTAACGATCCTAATTCCAATCCAAATTTGCCTTCGGCTTTTAGAGAAATTATCTTTTAGTTCTGGTTTCGCCAACAGATGGCGCCACTTGCTTATTCTTGTCCAGGCTTTCTTATCTTATCTAATCATTATTTCCTATCTTGTTCATTTGCGGTTTTGCAGCTGAAGATGATGGTTCGGTAAAACCATCGAAACTAGTCCTGTGAAAATTTTGTGGGTATAACGCTGATTTTTGTTGTTTGACTTCTGAATTAGTATTTATTCGGCGTGTTATTGTGTCTTAATTATAGAAGCCCCAAACAGGCTTACATTTTGCTTTCTTTTTTGCACGTGGTGTGGCCGCCATTTTGTGATTGTAGGAGTTTCGGTGAGTACATTTTTGCAATTTTCAAGTTATGTTTATGTTTTGTACATTTAGATATAGTGCTTTGCTTGTCTGATTTCATGCATTTTGCTTACAAACGTTTTGTTTTCTATTCATTTCAGTGAGGGATTTTTCTGTGTTTTGTGTGTACTTTATTATTGCTCAGTTAATTTAGTTTGATTTTTGCATTGTTTATCATGCCTTCATCCGTTAATCGTTTCACTAAATTACGCCTGAAACGGCAAAAATTCCTGAATCATCTTGACTTTTTACTTAAATGTAAATGTAAAAAATTGATCCCCAATTTTATTCAAATCAAATCTAATCAAAAACTTTCGAGTCGCGTTTCAAGAATTCTGTTAAATTGCAAGCTTGCCTTACTTCGGTCCGTGATAAGGGATACACGTCAACAATTGTCCAAAATTGAACATGAACTCTATAAGCTTCATCTGGAAATCGCTAAATCATATCCAAAATTCACTGCCCTTGAACAAAAGTCTTGGTCTAGAACGGAGAATGCAGTTAACCGTCATAAAAACACCCTTGCAGTTAAATTCGAAAAACTTCTTTTACAGTCTTCCAGTTCAAGTAGTTCAAAAAATCTTCCCATTGTAAACATCAAGCCAATAGTTAATATTTCTAATGTTAGTCTTTCAGAAGAACAAGAGAGAATTCTAAAATATAATTTTAACTTCTCACAAACCTGTAAACCCTCGATTCCAAAGATTTTGGCTCCTATCGAAAAAGCTTTCAACTTCAGTAAAGTTTCAGATTCACAGAAAGAAATGATTAGGCATCTTATCGCTCATAATGTGAAATTCAATAATAAACCTTTGAAACCGAATCTAACTGCGAGAGAAAGAGCTACAATGCGCGAAATTCATTCTAACCCGGATATTATCATTTCAAAGGCCGACAAAGGCGGCCAGATAGTCGTCATGGATAAAAACACTTACATCGATGGTGTCACTAAACTGTTAAACGAAGGACCATATAATCCGATCCCTAAAGATCCTTCACCTTCGGACTTATCCAAAATAAAAACTGCGATCAAATCTTCGCAAATCATTTCAAGCAACTTAAAACATTCGCTTATCCCATCTGTTGCGAATTGTGCCAGATTATATGCTCTTCCCAAAATTCATAAAAGTGGTATTCCTTTCCGCCCTATTGTATCAAATTTAGGTACTGCCTCGTATCATTTAGCTAAATATTTGGTTTCTAGATTTTCCACTCTATTAGACAATAACATTTACACCATAAAAAATTCAATAGAGTTTGTAAAAAAGGTTAAAAACATTTCTGCTAGTAATTTACTCATGGTTTCTTTTGATGTAAAATCATTATTCACCAATGTCCCAGTGGAGGGTGCATTAAGATGTCTAGAAACCAGACTTCGCGAATTTCATTTCTCTTGCATCGAAATTGAGGAACTAATTTCTCTCACTCAACTTTGTTTGAAACAAACACATTTTGTTTTCCAAAATAAATATTACAAACAAACTGAGGGATTAGCCATGGAAGCCCCCTCAGTCCCATCCTGGCTGATATCTACATGCATTATTATGAATCAAAATTGTTTGAAACTTTAAACTTCCCGGCATGGTTCCACTACGTAGACGATACTTTTACCCTGTTTGAAGGTAATAAAGATGATTTAAATAAAGTTCTTTCAACAATGAATTCTATTGATCCTGCTATTCAGTTCACTTTTGAACTTGAGACTTGCAATTCTCTTCCGTTTCTCGACATTCTGGTCACACGTAACACATCCAACTTCGGTACTACGGTTTACCGTAAACCTTCATCGGTTTGCCTTCCACCACACTTTAAATCATGTCATCCGACTAAACAAAAGTTAGCTTCATTTTATTCCTATGTTTTCCGTGCTCTTCAAGTTTGCTCCTCCAAACTAGCCCTTGATAAATAACTAAATTATTTAAAAGCAATAGCTATTGACAGGGGCTTTCCACCCAACATTATTAATCAAGCAGTTAAAAAATTCTCATCTCAACACACTAAAAGGCACACTCTTGTTTTAGGAGATTATAAATATTCTGTTGTCATTCCCTTCTTTCCATCAATTAGCTATAAAGTTGCACATATTTTGCAGAAATTTAACTTTCGGGTTGTTTATTCTCCCATCAATAAAATTCCAACTTCTATACTCAAGGACCCCATTCCGGATATGAATTCCTGGGGTATTTATAGGATTCCTTGCCAGTGTGGTTTAATTTACATTGGCCAAACTAAGAGAGCCTTAAAATTTCGCGTCAAAGAACATGAGGCATATGTTAGAAAAAAGGAAACACAGAAGTCTTCTCTTGCTCAACATTGTTGGTCCGAAAATCACACTTTCAATTTTTCTGCTGCCAAAATTATTGAAAAAACATCTTCTATTGGAGAACTGGATTTTCTAGAGGCATTTCACATTCATAAAATTCTTTCTGTTCTAGTTAACGATCCTAATTCCAATCCAAATTTGCCTTCGGCTTTTAGAGAAATTATCTTTTAGTTCTGGTTTCGCCAACAGATGGCGCCACTTGCTTATTCTTGTCCAGGCTTTCTTATCTTATCTAATCATTATTTCCTATCTTGTTCATTTGCGGTTTTGCAGCTGAAGATGATGGTTCGGTAAAACCATCGAAACTAGTCCTGTGAAAATTTTGTGGGTATAACGCTGATTTTTGTTGTTTGACTTCTGAATTAGTATTTATTCGGCGTGTTATTGTGTCTTAATTATAGAAGCCCCAAACAGGCTTACATTTTGCTTTCTTTTTCGCACGTGGTGTGGCCGCCATTTTGTGATTGTAGGAGTTTCGGTGAGTACATTTTTGCAATTTTCAAGTTATGTTTATGTTTTGTACATTTAGATATAGTGCTTTGCTTGTCTGATTTCATGCATTTTGCTTACAAACGTTTTGTTTTCTATTCATTTCAGTGAGGGATTTTTCTGTGTTTTGTGTGTACTTTATTATTGCTCAGTTAATTTAGTTTGATTTTTGCATTGTTTATCATGCCTTCATCCGTTAATCGTTTCACTAAATTACGCCTGAAACGGCAAAAATTCCTGAATCATCTTGACTTTTTACTTAAATGTAAATGTAAAAAATTGATCCCCAATTTTATTCAAATCAAATCTAATCAAAAGCCTTCGAGTCGCGTTTCAAGAATTCTGTTAAATTGCAAGCTTGCCTTACTTCGGTCCGTGATAAGGGATACACGTCAACAATTGTCCAAAATTGAACATGAACTCTATAAGCTTCATCTGGAACTCGCTAAATCATATCCAAAATTCACTGCGCATGAACAAAAGTCTTGGTCTAGAACGGAGAATGCAGTTAACCGTCATAAAAACACCCTTGCAGTTAAATTCGAAAAACTTCTTTTACAGTCTTCCAGTTCAAGTAGTTCAAAAAATCTTCCCATTGTAGACATCAAGCCAATAGTTAATATTTCTAATGTTAGTCTTTCAGAAGAACAAGAGAGAATTCTAAAATATAATTTTAACTTCTCACAAACCTGTAAACCCTCGATTCCAAAGATTTTGGCTCCTATCGAAAAAGCTTTCAAGTTCAGGAAAGTTTCAGATTCACAGAAAGAAATGATTAGGCATCTTATCGCTCATAATGTGAAATTCAATAATAAACCTTTGAAACCGAATCTAACTGCGAGTGAAAGAGCTACAATGCGCGAAATTCATTCTAACCCCGATATTATCAATTCAAAGGCCGACAAAGGCGGCCAGATTGTCGTCATGGATAAAAACACTTACATCGATGGTGTCACTAAACTCTTAAACCAAGGACCATATAATCCGATCCCTAAAGATCCTTCACCTTCGGACTTATCCAAAATAAAAACTGCGATCAAATCTTCGCAACTCATTTCAAGCAACTTAAAACATCCCATCTGTTGCGAATTCCCATCTGTTGCGAAGCTTAACCCATGTGTTGCGAATTGTGCCAGATTATATGCTCTTCCCAATATTCATAAAAGTGGTATTCTTTTCCGCCCTATTGTATCAAATTTAGGTACTGCCTCGTATCCTTTAGCTAAATATTTGGTTTCTAGATTTTCCACTCTATTAGACAATAACATTTACACCATAAAAAATTCAATAGAGTTTGTAAAAAAGGTTAAAAACATTTCTGCTAGTAATTTACTCATGGTTTCTTTTGATGTAAAATCATTATTCACCAAAGTCCCAGTGGAGGGTGCATTAAGATGTCTAGAAACCAGACTTCGCGAATTTCATTTCTCTTGCATCGAAATTGAGGAACTAATTTCTCTCACTCAACTTTGTTTGAAACAAACACATTTTGTTTTCCAAAATAAATATTACAAACAAACTGAGCGATTAGCCATGGAAGCCCCCTCAGTCCCATCCTGGCTGATATCTACATGCATTATTATGAATCAAAATTGTTTGAAACTTTAAACTTCCCGGCATGGTTCCACTACGTAGACGATACTTTTACCCTGTTTGAAGGTAATAAAGATGATTTAAATAAAGTTCTTTCAACAATGAATTCTATTGATCCTGCTATTCAGTTCACTTTTGAACTTGAGACTTGCAATTCTCTTCCGTTTCTCGACATTCTGGTCACACGTAACACATCCAACTTCGGTACTACGGTTTACCGTAAACCTTCATCGGTTTGCCTTCCACCACACTTTAAATCATGTCATCCGACTAAACAAAAGTTAGCTTCATTTTATTCCTATGTTTTCCGTGCTCTTCAAGTTTGCTCCTCCAAACTAGCCCTTGATAAAGAACTAAATTATTTAAAAGCAATAGCTATTGACAGGGGCTTTCCACCCAACATTATTAATCAAGCAGTTAAAAAATTCTCATCTCAACACACTAAAAGGCACACTCTTGTTTTAGGAGATTATAAATATTCTGTTGTCATTCCCTTCTTTCCATCAATTAGCTATAAAGTTGCACATATTTTGCAGAAATTTAACTTTCGGGTTGTTTATTCTCCCATCAATAAAATTCCAACTTCTATACTCAAGGACCCCATTCCGGATATGAATTCCTGGGGTATTTATAGGATTCCTTGCCAGTGTGGTTTAATTTACATTGGCCAAACTAAGAGAGCCTTAAAATTTCGCGTCAAAGAACATGAGGCATATGTTAGAAAAAAGGAAACACAGAAGTCTTCTCTTGCTCAACATTGTTGGTCCGAAAATCACACTTTCAATTTTTCTGCTGCCAAAATTATTGAAAAAACATCTTCTATTGGAGAACTGGATTTTCTAGAGGCATTTCACATTCATAAAATTCTTTCTGTTCTAGTTAACGATCCTAATTCCAATCCAAATTTGCCTTCGGCTTTTAGAGAAATTATCTTTTAGTTCTGGTTTCGCCAACAGATGGCGCCAATTGCTTATTCTTGTCCAGGCTTTCTTATCTTATCTAATCATTATTTCCTATCTTGTTCATTTGCGGTTTTGCAGCTGAAGATGATGGTTCGGTAAAACCATCGAAACTAGTCCTGTGAAAATTTTGTGGGTATAACGCTGATTTTTGTTGTTTGACTTCTGAATTAGTATTTATTCGGCGTGTTATTGTGTCTTAATTATAGAAGCCCCAAACAGGCTTACATTTTGCTTTCTTTTTTGCACGTGGTGTGGCCGCCATTTTGTGATTGTAGGAGTTTCGGTGAGTACATTTTTGCAATTTTCAAGTTATGTTTATGTTTTGTACATTTAGATATAGTGCTTTGCTTGTCTGATTTCATGCATTTTGCTTACAAACGTTTTGTTTTCTATTCATTTCAGTGAGGGATTTTTCTGTGTTTTGTGTGTACTTTATTATTGCTCAGTTAATTTAGTTTGATTTTTGCATTGTTTATCATGCCTTCATCCGTTAATCGTTTCACTAAATTACGCCTGAAACGGCAAAAATTCCTGAATCATCTTGACTTTTTACTTAAATGTAAATGTAAAAAATTGATCCCCAATTTTATTCAAATCAAATCTAATCAAAAGCCTTCGAGTCGCGTTTCAAGAATTCTGTTAAATTGCAAGCTTGCCTTACTTCGGTCCGTGATAAGGGATACACGTCAACAATTGTCCAAAATTGAACATGAACTCTATAAGCTTCATCTGGAACTCGCTAAATCATATCCAAAATTCACTGCGCATGAACAAAAGTCTTGGTCTAGAACGGAGAATGCAGTTAACTGTCATAAAAACACCCTTGCAGTTAAATTCGAAAAACTTCTTTTACAGTCTTCCAGTTCAAGTAGTTCAAAAAATCTTCCCATTGTAAACATCAAGCCAATAGTTAATATTTCTAATGTTAGTCTTTCAGAAGAACAAGAGAGAATTCTAAAATATAATTTTAACTTCTCACAAACCTGTAAACCCTCGATTCCAAAGATTTTGGCTCCTATCGAAAAAGCTTTCAAGTTCAGGAAAGTTTCAGATTCACAGAAAGAAATGATTAGGCATCTTATCGCTCATAATGTGAAATTCAATAATAAACCTTTGAAACCGAATCTAACTGCGAGAGAAAGAGCTACAATGCGCGAAATTCATTCTAACCCCGATATTATCAATTCAAAGGCCGACAAAGGCGGCCAGATAGTCGTCATGGATAAAAACACTTACATCGATGGTGTCACTAAACTCTTAAACCAAGGACCATATAATCCGATCCCTAAAGATCCTTCACCTTCGGACTTATCCAAAATAAAAACTGCGATCAAATCTTCGCAACTCATTTCAAGCAACTTAGAACATCCCATCTGTTGCGAATTCCCATCTGTTGCGAAGCTTATCCCATCTGTTGCGAATTGTGCCAGATTATATGCTCTTCCCAAAATTCATAAAAGTGGTATTCTTTTCCGCCCTATTGTATCAAATTTAGGTACTGCCTCGTATCCTTTAGCTAAATATTTGGTTTCTAGATTTTCCACTCTATTAGACAATAACATTTACACCATAAAAAATTCAATAGAGTTTGTAAAAAAGGTTAAAAACATTTCTGCTAGTAATTTACTCATGGTTTCTTTTGATGTAAAATCATTATTCACCAATGTCCCAGTGGAGGGTGCATTAAGATGTCTAGAAACCAGACTTCGCGAATTTCATTTCTCTTGCATCGAAATTGAGGAACTAATTTCTCTCACTCAACTTTGTTTGAAACAAACACATTTTGTTTTCCAAAATAAATATTACAAACAAACTGAGCGATTAGCCATGGAAGCCCCCTCAGTCCCATCCTGGCTGATATCTACATGCATTATTATGAATCAAAATTGTTTGAAACTTTAAACTTCCCGGCATGGTTCCACTACGTAGACGATACTTTTACCCTGTTTGAAGGTAATAAAGATGATTTAAATAAAGTTCTTTCAACAATGAATTCTATTGATCCTGCTATTCAGTTCACTTTTGAACTTGAGACTTGCAATTCTCTTCCGTTTCTCGACATTCTGGTCACACGTAACACATCCAACTTCGGTACTACGGTTTACCGTAAACCTTCATCGGTTTGCCTTCCACCACACTTTAAATCATGTCATCCGACTAAACAAAAGTTAGCTTCATTTTATTCCTATGTTTTCCGTGCTCTTCAAGTTTGCTCCTCCAAACTAGCCCTTGATAAAGAACTAAATTATTTAAAAGCAATAGCTATTGACAGGGGCTTTCCACCCAACATTATTAATCAAGCAGTTAAAAAATTCTCAACTCAACACACTAAAAGGCACACTCTTATATTTGGAGATTATAAAAATTCTGTTGTCATTTCCTTCTTTCCATCAATTAGCTATAAAGTTGCACATATTTTGCAGAAATTTAACTTTCGGGTTGTTTATTCTCACATCAAAAAAATTCCAACTTCTATACTCAAGGACCCCATTCCGGATATGAATTCCTGGGGTATTTATAGGATTCCTTGCCAGTGTGGTTTAATTTACATTGGCCAAACTAAGAGAGCCTTAAAATTTCGCGTCAAAGAACATGAGGCATATGTTAGAAAAAAGGAAACACAGAAGTCTTCTGTTGCTCAACATTGTTGGTCCGAAAATCACACTTTCAATTTTTCTGCTGCCAAAATTATTCAAAAAACATCTTCTATTGGAGAACTGGATTTTCTAGAGGCATTTCACATTCATAAAAATCTTTCTGTTCTAGTTAACGATCCTAATTCCAATCCAAATTTGCCTTCGGCTTTTAGAGAAATTATGTTTTAGTTCTGGTTTCGCCAACAGATGGCGCCACTTGCTTATTCTTGTCCAGGCTTTCTCATCTTATCTAATCATTATTTCCTATCTTGTTCATTTGCGGTTTTGCAGCTGAAGATGATGGTTCGGTAAAACCATCGAAACTAGTCCTGTGAAAATTTTGTGGGTATAACGCTGATTTTTGTTGTTTGACTTCTGAATTAGTATTTATTCGGCGTGTTATTGTGTCTTAATTATAGAAGCCCCAAACAGGCTTACATTTTGCTTTCTTTTTTGCACGTGGTGTGGCCGCCATTTTGTGATTGTAGGAGTTTCGGTGAGTACATTTTTGCAATTTTCAAGTTATGTTTATGTTTTGTACATTTAGATATAGTGCTTTGCTTGTCTGATTTCATGCATTTTGCTTACAAACGTTTTGTTTTCTATTCATTTCAGTGAGGGATTTTTCTGTGTTTTGTGTGTACTTTATTATTGCTCAGTTAATTTAGTTTGATTTTTGCATTGTTTATCATGCCTTCATCCGTTAATCGTTTCACTAAATTACGCCTGAAACGGCAAAAATTCCTGAATCATCTTGACTTTTTACTTAAATGTAAATGTAAAAAATTGATCCCCAATTTTATTCAAATCAAATCTAATCAAAAACTTTCGAGTCGCGTTTCAAGAATTCTGTTAAATTGCAAGCTTGCCTTACTTCGGTCCGTGATAAGGGATACACGTCAACAATTGTCCAAAATTGAACATGAACTCTATAAGCTTCATCTGGAAATCGCTAAATCATATCCAAAATTCACTGCCCTTGAACAAAAGTCTTGGTCTAGAACGGAGAATGCAGTTAACCGTCATAAAAACACCCTTGCAGTTAAATTCGAAAAACTTCTTTTACAGTCTTCCAGTTCAAGTAGTTCAAAAAATCTTCCCATTGTAAACATCAAGCCAATAGTTAATATTTCTAATGTTAGTCTTTCAGAAGAACAAGAGAGAATTCTAAAATATAATTTTAACTTCTCACAAACCTGTAAACCCTCGATTCCAAAGATTTTGGCTCCTATCGAAAAAGCTTTCAAGTTCAGTAAAGTTTCAGATTCACAGAAAGAAATGATTAGGCATCTTATCGCTCATAATGTGAAATTCAATAATAAACCTTTGAAACCAAATCTAACTGCGAGAGAAAGAGCTACAATGCGCCAAATTCATTCTAACCCGGATATTATCATTTCAAAGGCCGACAAAGGCGGCCAGATAGTCGTCATGGATAAGAACACTTACATCGATGGTGTCACTAAACTCTTAAACGAAGGACCATATAATCCGATCCCTAAAGATCCTTCACCTTCGGACTTATCCAAAATAAAAACTGCGATCAAATCTTCGCAAATCATTTCAAGCAACTTAAAACATTCGCTTATCCCATCTGTTGTGAATTGTGCCAGATTATATGCTCTTCCCAAAATTCATAAAAGTGGTATTCTTTTCCGCCCTATTGTATCAAATTTAGGTACTGCCTCGTATCCTTTAGCTAAATATTTGGTTTCTAGATTTTCCACTCTATTAGACAATAACATTTACACCATAAAAAATTCAATAGAGTTTGTAAAAAAGGTTAAAAACATTTCTGCTAGTAATTTACTCATGGTTTCTTTTGATGTAAAATCATTATTCACCAATGTCCCAGTGGAGGGTGCATTAAGATGTCTAGAAACCAGACTTCGCGAATTTCATTTCTCTTGCATCGAAATTGAGGAACTAATTTCTCTCACTCAACTTTGTTTGAAACAAACACATTTTGTTTTCCAAAATAAATATTACAAACAAACTGAGGGATTAGCCATGGAAGCCCCCTCAGTCCCATCCTGGCTGATATCTACATGCATTATTATGTATCAAAATTGTTTGAAACTTTAAACTTCCCGGCATGGTTCCACTACGTAGACGATACTTTTACCCTGTTTGAAGGTAATAAGGATGATTTAAATAAAGTTCTTTCAACAATGAATTCTATTGATCCTGCTATTCAGTTCACTTTTGAACTTGAGACTTGCAATTCTCTTCCGTTTCTCGACATTCTGGTCACACGTAACACATCCAACTTCGGTACTACGGTTTACCGTAAACCTTCATCGGTTTGCCTTCCACCACACTTTAAATCATGTCATCCGACTAAACAAAAGTTAGCTTCATTTTATTCCTATGTTTTCCGTGCTCTTCAAGTTTGCTCCTCCAAACTAGCCCTTGATAAAGAACTAAATTATTTAAAAGCAATAGCTATTGACAGGGGCTTTCCACCCAACATTATTAATCAAGCAGTTAAAAAATTCTCAACTCAACACACTAAAAGGCACACTCTTATATTTGGAGATTATAAAAATTCTGTTGTCATTTCCTTCTTTCCATCAATTAGCTATAAAGTTGCACATATTTTGCAGAAATTTAACTTTCGGGTTGTTTATTCTCACATCAAAAAAATTCCAACTTCTATACTCAAGGACCCCATTCCGGATATGAATTCCTGGGGTATTTATAGGATTCCTTGCCAGTGTGGTTTAATTTACATTGGCCAAACTAAGAGAGCCTTAAAATTTCGCGTCAAAGAACATGAGGCATATGTTAGAAAAAAGGAAACACAGAAGTCTTCTGTTGCTCAACATTGTTGGTCCGAAAATCACACTTTCAATTTTTCTGCTGCCAAAATTATTCAAAAAACATCTTCTATTGGAGAACTGGATTTTCTAGAGGCATTTCACATTCATAAAAATCTTTCTGTTCTAGTTAACGATCCTAATTCCAATCCAAATTTGCCTTCGGCTTTTAGAGAAATTATGTTTTAGTTCTGGTTTCGCCAACAGATGGCGCCACTTGCTTATTCTTGTCCAGGCTTTCTCATCTTATCTAATCATTATTTCCTATCTTGTTCATTTGCGGTTTTGCAGCTGAAGATGATGGTTCGGTAAAACCATCGAAACTAGTCCTGTGAAAATTTTGTGGGTATAACGCTGATTTTTGTTGTTTGACTTCTGAATTAGTATTTATTCGGCGTGTTATTGTGTCTTAATTATAGAAGCCCCAAACAGGCTTACATTTTGCTTTCTTTTTTGCACGTGGTGTGGCCGCCATTTTGTGATTGTAGGAGTTTCGGTGAGTACATTTTTGCAATTTTCAAGTTATGTTTATGTTTTGTACATTTAGATATAGTGCTTTGCTTGTCTGATTTCATGCATTTTGCTTACAAACGTTTTGTTTTCTATTCATTTCAGTGAGGGATTTTTCTGTGTTTTGTGTGTACTTTATTATTGCTCAGTTAATTTAGTTTGATTTTTGCATTGTTTATCATGCCTTCATCCGTTAATCGTTTCACTAAATTACGCCTGAAACGGCAAAAATTCCTGAATCATCTTGACTTTTTACTTAAATGTAAATGTAAAAAATTGATCCCCAATTTTATTCAAATCAAATCTAATCAAAAACTTTCGAGTCGCGTTTCAAGAATTCTGTTAAATTGCAAGCTTGCCTTACTTCGGTCCGTGATAAGGGATACACGTCAACAATTGTCCAAAATTGAACATGAACTCTATAAGCTTCATCTGGAAATCGCTAAATCATATCCAAAATTCACTGCCCTTGAACAAAAGTCTTGGTCTAGAACGGAGAATGCAGTTAACCGTCATAAAAACACCCTTGCAGTTAAATTCGAAAAACTTCTTTTACAGTCTTCCAGTTCAAGTAGTTCAAAAAATCTTCCCATTGTAAACATCAAGCCAATAGTTAATATTTCTAATGTTAGTCTTTCAGAAGAACAAGAGAGAATTCTAAAATATAATTTTAACTTCTCACAAACCTGTAAACCCTCGATTCCAAAGATTTTGGCTCCTATCGAAAAAGCTTTCAAGTTCAGTAAAGTTTCAGATTCACAGAAAGAAATGATTAGGCATCTTATCGCTCATAATGTGAAATTCAATAATAAACCTTTGAAACCAAATCTAACTGCGAGAGAAAGAGCTACAATGCGCCAAATTCATTCTAACCCGGATATTATCATTTCAAAGGCCGACAAAGGCGGCCAGATAGTCGTCATGGATAAGAACACTTACATCGATGGTGTCACTAAACTCTTAAACGAAGGACCATATAATCCGATCCCTAAAGATCCTTCACCTTCGGACTTATCCAAAATAAAAACTGCGATCAAATCTTCGCAAATCATTTCAAGCAACTTAAAACATTCGCTTATCCCATCTGTTGTGAATTGTGCCAGATTATATGCTCTTCCCAAAATTCATAAAAGTGGTATTCTTTTCCGCCCTATTGTATCAAATTTAGGTACTGCCTCGTATCCTTTAGCTAAATATTTGGTTTCTAGATTTTCCACTCTATTAGACAATAACATTTACACCATAAAAAATTCAATAGAGTTTGTAAAAAAGGTTAAAAACATTTCTGCTAGTAATTTACTCATGGTTTCTTTTGATGTAAAATCATTATTCACCAATGTCCCAGTGGAGGGTGCATTAAGATGTCTAGAAACCAGACTTCGCGAATTTCATTTCTCTTGCATCGAAATTGAGGAACTAATTTCTCTCACTCAACTTTGTTTGAAACAAACACATTTTGTTTTCCAAAATAAATATTACAAACAAACTGAGGGATTAGCCATGGAAGCCCCCTCAGTCCCATCCTGGCTGATATCTACATGCATTATTATGTATCAAAATTGTTTGAAACTTTAAACTTCCCGGCATGGTTCCACTACGTAGACGATACTTTTACCCTGTTTGAAGGTAATAAGGATGATTTAAATAAAGTTCTTTCAACAATGAATTCTATTGATCCTGCTATTCAGTTCACTTTTGAACTTGAGACTTGCAATTCTCTTCCGTTTCTCGACATTCTGGTCACACGTAACACATCCAACTTCGGTACTACGGTTTACCGTAAACCTTCATCGGTTTGCCTTCCACCACACTTTAAATCATGTCATCCGACTAAACAAAAGTTAGCTTCATATTATTCCTATGTTTTCCGTGCTCTTCAAGTTTGCTCCTCCAAACTAGCCCTTGATAAAGAACTAAATTATTTAAAAGCAATAGCTATTGACAGGGGCTTTCCACCCAACATTATTAATCAAGCAGTTAAAAAATTCTCAACTCAACACACTAAAAGGCACACTTTTATATTTGGAGATTATAAAAATTCTGTTGTCATTCCCTTCTTTCCATCAATTAGCTATAAAGTTGCACATATTTTGCAGAAATTTAACTTTCGGGTTGTTTATTCTCACATCAATAAAATTCCAACTTCTATACTCAAGGACCCCATTCCGGATATGAATTCCTGGGGTATTTATAGGATTCCTTGCCAGTGTGGTTTAATTTAGATTGGCCAAACTAAGAGAGCCTTAAAATTTCGCGTCAAAGAACATGAGGCATATGTTAGAAAAAAGGAAACACAGAAGTCTTCTGTTGCTCAACATTGTTGGTCCGAAAATCACACTTTCAATTTTTCTGCTGCCAAAATTATTCAAAAAACATCTTCTATTGGAGAACTGGATTTTCTAGAGGCATTTCACATTCATAAAAATCTTTCTGTTCTAGTTAACGATCCTAATTCCAATCCAAATTTGCCTTCGGCTTTTAGAGAAATTATGTTTTAGTTCTGGTTTCGCCAACAGATGGCGCCACTTGCTTATTCTTGTCCAGGCTTTCTCATCTTATCTAATCATTATTTCCTATCTTGTTCATTTGCGGTTTTGCAGCTGAAGATGATGGTTCGGTAAAACCATCGAAACTAGTCCTGTGAAAATTTTGTGGGTATAACGCTGATTTTTGTTGTTTGACTTCTGAATTAGTATTTATTCGGCGTGTTATTGTGTCTTAATTATAGAAGCCCCAAACAGGCTTACATTTTGCTTTCTTTTTTGCACGTGGTGTGGCCGCCATTTTGTGATTGTAGGAGTTTCGGTGAGTACATTTTTGCAATTTTCAAGTTATGTTTATGTTTTGTACATTTAGATATAGTGCTTTGCTTGTCTGATTTCATGCATTTTGCTTACAAACGTTTTGTTTTCTATTCATTTCAGTGAGGGATTTTTCTGTGTTTTGTGTGTACTTTATTATTGCTCAGTTAATTTAGTTTGATTTTTGCATTGTTTATCATGCCTTCATCCGTTAATCGTTTCACTAAATTACGCCTGAAACGGCAAAAATTCCTGAATCATCTTGACTTTTTACTTAAATGTAAATGTAAAAAATTGATCCCCAATTTTATTCAAATCAAATCTAATCAAAAACTTTCGAGTCGCGTTTCAAGAATTCTGTTAAATTGCAAGCTTGCCTTACTTCGGTCCGTGATAAGGGATACACGTCAACAATTGTCCAAAATTGAACATGAACTCTATAAGCTTCATCTGGAAATCGCTAAATCATATCCAAAATTCACTGCCCTTGAACAAAAGTCTTGGTCTAGAACGGAGAATGCAGTTAACCGTCATAAAAACACCCTTGCAGTTAAATTCGAAAAACTTCTTTTACAGTCTTCCAGTTCAAGTAGTTCAAAAAATCTTCCCATTGTAAACATCAAGCCAATAGTTAATATTTCTAATGTTAGTCTTTCAGAAGAACAAGAGAGAATTCTAAAATATAATTTTAACTTCTCACAAACCTGTAAACCCTCGATTCCAAAGATTTTGGCTCCTATCGAAAAAGCTTTCAAGTTCAGTAAAGTTTCAGATTCACAGAAAGAAATGATTAGGCATCTTATCGCTCATAATGTGAAATTCAATAATAAACCTTTGAAACCAAATCTAACTGCGAGAGAAAGAGCTACAATGCGCGAAATTCATTCTAACCCGGATATTATCATTTCAAAGGCCGACAAAGGCGGCCAGATAGTCGTCATGGATAAAAACACTTACATCGATGGTGTCACTAAACTCTTAAACGAAGGACCATATAATCCGATCCCTAAAGATCCTTCACCTTCGGACTTATCCAAAATAAAAACTGCGATCAAATCTTCGCAAATCATTTCAAGCAACTTAAAACATTCGCTTATCCCATCTGTTGCGAATTGTGCCAGATTATATGCTCTTCCCAAAATTCATAAAAGTGGTATTCTTTTCCGCCCTATTGTATCAAATTTAGGTACTGCCTCGTATCCTTTAGCTAAATATTTGGTTTCTAGATTTTCCACTCTATTAGACAATAACATTTACACCATAAAAAATTCAATAGAGTTTGTAAAAAAGGTTAAAAACATTTCTGCTAGTAATTTACTCATGGTTTCTTTTGATGTAAAATCATTATTCACCAATGTCCCAGTGGAGGGTGCATTAAGATGTCTAGAAACCAGACTTCGCGAATTTCATTTCTCTTGCATCGAAATTGAGGAACTAATTTCTCTCACTCAACTTTGTTTGAAACAAACACATTTTGTTTTCCAAAATAAATATTACAAACAAACTAAGGGATTAGCCATGGAAGCCCCCTCAGTCCCATCCTGGCTGATATCTACATGCATTATTATGTATCAAAATTGTTTGAAACTTTAAACTTCCCGGCATGGTTCCACTACGTAGACGATACTTTTACCCTGTTTGAAGGTAATAAGGATGATTTAAATAAAGTTCTTTCAACAATGAATTCTATTGATCCTGCTATTCAGTTCACTTTTGAACTTGAGACTTGCAATTCTCTTCCGTTTCTCGACATTCTGGTCACACGTAACACATCCAACTTCGGTACTACGGTTTACCGTAAACCTTCATCGGTTTGCCTTCCACCACACTTTAAATCATGTCATCCGACTAAACAAAAGTTAGCTTCATATTATTCCTATGTTTTCCGTGCTCTTCAAGTTTGCTCCTCCAAACTAGCCCTTGATAAAGAACTAAATTATTTAAAAGCAATAGCTATTGACAGGGGCTTTCCACCCAACATTATTAATCAAGCAGTTAAAAAATTCTCAACTCAACACACTAAAAGGCACACTCTTATATTTGGAGATTATAAAAATTCTGTTGTCATTCCCTTCTTTCCATCAATTAGCTATAAAGTTGCACATATTTTGCAGAAATTTAACTTTCGGGTTGTTTATTCTCACATCAATAAAATTCCAACTTCTATACTCAAGGACCCCATTCCGGATATGAATTCCTGGGGTATTTATAGGATTCCTTGCCAGTGTGGTTTAATTTAGATTGGCCAAACTAAGAGAGCCTTAAAATTTCGCGTCAAAGAACATGAGGCATATGTTAGAAAAAAGGAAACACAGAAGTCTTCTGTTGCTCAACATTGTTGGTCCGAAAATCACACTTTCAATTTTTCTGCTGCCAAAATTATTGAAAAAACATCTTCTATTGGAGAACTGGATTTTCTAGAGGCATTTCACATTCATAAAAATCTTTCTGTTCTAGTTAACGATCCTAATTCCAATCCAAATTTGCCTTCGGCTTTTAGAGAAATTATGTTTTAGTTCTGGTTTCGCCAACAGATGGCGCCACTTGCTTATTCTTGTCCAGGCTTTCTCATCTTATCTAATCATTATTTCCTATCTTGTTCATTTGCGGTTTTGCAGCTGAAGATGATGGTTCGGTAAAACCATCGAAACTAGTCCTGTGAAAATTTTGTGGGTATAACGCTGATTTTTGTTGTTTGACTTCTGAATTAGTATTTATTCGGCGTGTTATTGTGTCTTAATTATAGAAGCCCCAAACAGGCTTACATTTTGCTTTCTTTTTTGCACGTGGTGTGGCCGCCATTTTGTGATTGTAGGAGTTTCGGTGAGTACATTTTTGCAATTTTCAAGTTATGTTTATGTTTTGTACATTTAGATATAGTGCTTTGCTTGTCTGATTTCATGCATTTTGCTTACAAACGTTTTGTTTTCTATTCATTTCAGTGAGGGATTTTTCTGTGTTTTGTGTGTACTTTATTATTGCTCAGTTAATTTAGTTTGATTTTTGCATTGTTTATCATGCCTTCATCCGTTAATCGTTTCACTAAATTACGCCTGAAACGGCAAAAATTCCTGAATCATCTTGACTTTTTACTTAAATGTAAATGTAAAAAATTGATCCCCAATTTTATTCAAATCAAATCTAATCAAAAACTTTCGAGTCGCGTTTCAAGAATTCTGTTAAATTGCAAGCTTGCCTTACTTCGGTCCGTGATAAGGGATACACGTCAACAATTGTCCAAAATTGAACATGAACTCTATAAGCTTCATCTGGAAATCGCTAAATCATATCCAAAATTCACTGCCCTTGAACAAAAGTCTTGGTCTAGAACGGAGAATGCAGTTAACCGTCATAAAAACACCCTTGCAGTTAAATTCGAAAAACTTCTTTTACAGTCTTCCAGTTCAAGTAGTTCAAAAAATCTTCCCATTGTAAACATCAAGCCAATAGTGAATATTTCTAATGTTAGTCTTTCAGAAGAACAAGAGAGAATTCTAAAATATAATTTTAACTTCTCACAAACCTGTAAACCCTCGATTCCAAAGATTTTGGCTCCTATCGAAAAAGCTTTCAAGTTCAGTAAAGTTTCAGATTCACAGAAAGAAATGATTAGGCATCTTATCGCTCATAATGTGAAATTCAATAATAAACCTTTGAAACCAAATCTAACTGCGAGAGAAAGAGCTACAATGCGCGAAATTCATTCTAACCCGGATATTATCATTTCAAAGGCCGACAAAGGCGGCCAGATAGTCGTCATGGATATGAACACTTACATCGATGGTGTCACTAAACTCTTAAACGAAGGACCATATAATCCGATCCCTAAAGATCCTTCACCTTCGGACTTATCCAAAATAAAAACTGCGATCAAATCTTCGCAAATCATTTCAAGCAACTTAAAACATTCGCTTATCCCATCTGTTGCGAATTGTGCCAGATTATATGCTCTTCCCAAAATTCATAAAAGTGGTATTCTTTTCCGCCCTATTGTATCAAATTTAGGTACTGCCTCGTATCCTTTAGCTAAATATTTGGTTTCTAGATTTTCCACTCTATTAGACAATAACATTTACACCATAAAAAATTCAATAGAGTTTGTAAAAAAGGTTAAAAACATTTCTGCTAGTAATTTACTCATGGTTTCTTTTGATGTAAAATCATTATTCACCAATGTCCCAGTGGAGGGTGCATTAAGATGTCTAGAAACCAGACTTCGCGAATTTCATTTCTCTTGCATCGAAATTGAGGAACTAATTTCTCTCACTCAACTTTGTTTGAAACAAACACATTTTGTTTTCCAAAATAAATATTACAAACAAACTGAGGGATTAGCCATGGAAGCCCCCTCAGTCCCATCCTGGCTGATATCTACATGCATTATTATGAATCAAAATTGTTTGAAACTTTAAACTTCCCGGCATGGTTCCACTACGTAGACGATACTTTTACCCTGTTTGAAGGTAATAAAGATGATTTAAATAAAGTTCTTTCAACAATGAATTCTATTGATCCTGCTATTCAGTTCACTTTTGAACTTGAGACTTGCAATTCTCTTCCGTTTCTCGACATTCTGGTCACACGTAACACATCCAACTTCGGTACTACGGTTTACCGTAAACCTTCATCGGTTTGCCTTCCACCACACTTTAAATCATGTCATCCGACTAAACAAAAGTTAGCTTCATATTATTCCTATGTTTTCCGTGCTCTTCAAGTTTGCTCCTCCAAACTAGCCCTTGATAAAGAACTAAATTATTTAAAAGCAATAGCTATTGACAGGGGCTTTCCACCCAACATTATTAATCAAGCAGTTAAAAAATTCTCAACTCAACACACTAAAAGGCACACTCTTGTTTTAGGAGATTATAAAAATTCTGTTGTCATTCCCTTCTTTCCATCAATTAGCTATAAAGTTGCACATATTTTGCAGAAATTTAACTTTCGGGTTGTTTATTCTCACATCAATAAAATTCCAACTTCTATACTCAAGGACCCCATTCCGGATATGAATTCCTGGGGTATTTATAGGATTCCTTGCCAGTGTGGTTTAATTTAGATTGGCCAAACTAAGAGAGCCTTAAAATTTCGCGTCAAAGAACATGAGGCATATGTTAGAAAAAAGGAAACACAGAAGTCTTCTGTTGCTCAACATTGTTGGTCCGAAAATCACACTTTCAATTTTTCTGCTGCCAAAATTATTCAAAAAACATCTTCTATTGGAGAACTGGATTTTCTAGAGGCATTTCACATTCATAAAAATCTTTCTGTTCTAGTTAACGATCCTAATTCCAATCCAAATTTGCCTTCGGCTTTTAGAGAAATTATGTTTTAGTTCTGGTTTCGCCAACAGATGGCGCCACTTGCTTATTCTTGTCCAGGCTTTCTCATCTTATCTAATCATTATTTCCTATCTTGTTCATTTGCGGTTTTGCAGCTGAAGATGATGGTTCGGTAAAACCATCGAAACTAGTCCTGTGAAAATTTTGTGGGTATAACGCTGATTTTTGTTGTTTGACTTCTGAATTAGTATTTATTCGGCGTGTTATTGTGTCTTAATTATAGAAGCCCCAAACAGGCTTACATTTTGCTTTCTTTTTTGCACGTGGTGTGGCCGCCATTTTGTGATTGTAGGAGTTTCGGTGAGTACATTTTTGCAATTTTCAAGTTATGTTTATGTTTTGTACATTTAGATATAGTGCTTTGCTTGTCTGATTTCATGCATTTTGCTTACAAACGTTTTGTTTTCTATTCATTTCAGTGAGGGATTTTTCTGTGTTTTGTGTGTACTTTATTATTGCTCAGTTAATTTAGTTTGATTTTTGCATTGTTTATCATGCCTTCATCCGTTAATCGTTTCACTAAATTACGCCTGAAACGGCAAAAATTCCTGAATCATCTTGACTTTTTACTTAAATGTAAATGTAAAAAATTGATCCCCAATTTTATTCAAATCAAATCTAATCAAAAGCCTTCGAGTCGCGTTTCAAGAATTCTGTTAAATTGCAAGCTTGCCTTACTTCGGTCCGTGATAAGGGATACACGTCAACAATTGTCCAAAATTGAACATGAACTCTATAAGCTTCATCTGGAAATCGCTAAATCATATCCAAAATTCACTGCCCTTGAACAAAAGTCTTGGTCTAGAACGGAGAATGCAGTTAACCGTCATAAAAACACCCTTGCAGTTAAATTCGAAAAACTTCTTTTACAGTCTTCCAGTTCAAGTAGTTCAAAAAATCTTCCCATTGTAAACATCAAGCCAATAGTGAATATTTCTAATGTTAGTCTTTCAGAAGAACAAGAGAGAATTCTAAAATATAATTTTAACTTCTCACAAACCTGTAAACCCTCGATTCCAAAGATTTTGGCTCCTATCGAAAAAGCTTTCAAGTTCAGTAAAGTTTCAGATTCACAGAAAGAAATGATTAGGCATCTTATCGCTCATAATGTGAAATTCAATAATAAACCTTTGAAACCAAATCTAACTGCGAGAGAAAGAGCTACAATGCGCGAAATTCATTCTAACCCGGATATTATCATTTCAAAGGCCGACAAAGGCGGCCAGATAGTCGTCATGGATATGAACACTTACATCGATGGTGTCACTAAACTCTTAAACGAAGGACCATATAATCCGATCCCTAAAGATCCTTCACCTTCGGACTTATCCAAAATAAAAACTGCGATCAAATCTTCGCAAATCATTTCAAGCAACTTAAAACATTCGCTTATCCCATCTGTTGCGAATTGTGCCAGATTATATGCTCTTCCCAAAATTCATAAAAGTGGTATTCTTTTCCGCCCTATTGTATCAAATTTAGGTACTGCCTCGTATCCTTTAGCTAAATATTTGGTTTCTAGATTTTCCACTCTATTAGACAATAACATTTACACCATAAAAAATTCAATAGAGTTTGTAAAAAAGGTTAAAAACATTTCTGCTAGTAATTTACTCATGGTTTCTTTTGATGTAAAATCATTATTCACCAATGTCCCAGTGGAGGGTGCATTAAGATGTCTAGAAACCAGACTTCGCGAATTTCATTTCTCTTGCATCGAAATTGAGGAACTAATTTCTCTCACTCAACTTTGTTTGAAACAAACACATTTTGTTTTCCAAAATAAATATTACAAACAAACTGAGGGATTAGCCATGGAAGCCCCCTCAGTCCCATCCTGGCTGATATCTACATGCATTATTATGAATCAAAATTGTTTGAAACTTTAAACTTCCCGGCATGGTTCCACTACGTAGACGATACTTTTACCCTGTTTGAAGGTAATAAAGATGATTTAAATAAAGTTCTTTCAACAATGAATTCTATTGATCCTGCTATTCAGTTCACTTTTGAACTTGAGACTTGCAATTCTCTTCCGTTTCTCGACATTCTGGTCACACGTAACACATCCAACTTCGGTACTACGGTTTACCGTAAACCTTCATCGGTTTGCCTTCCACCACACTTTAAATCATGTCATCCGACTAAACAAAAGTTAGCTTCATATTATTCCTATGTTTTCCGTGCTCTTCAAGTTTGCTCCTCCAAACTAGCCCTTGATAAAGAACTAAATTATTTAAAAGCAATAGCTATTGACAGGGGCTTTCCACCCAACATTATTAATCAAGCAGTTAAAAAATTCTCAACTCAACACACTAAAAGGCACACTCTTGTTTTAGGAGATTATAAAAATTCTGTTGTCATTCCCTTCTTTCCATCAATTAGCTATAAAGTTGCACATATTTTGCAGAAATTTAACTTTCGGGTTGTTTATTCTCACATCAATAAAATTCCAACTTCTATACTCAAGGACCCCATTCCGGATATGAATTCCTGGGGTATTTATAGGATTCCTTGCCAGTGTGGTTTAATTTAGATTGGCCAAACTAAGAGAGCCTTAAAATTTCGCGTCAAAGAACATGAGGCATATGTTAGAAAAAAGGAAACACAGAAGTCTTCTGTTGCTCAACATTGTTGGTCCGAAAATCACACTTTCAATTTTTCTGCTGCCAAAATTATTCAAAAAACATCTTCTATTGGAGAACTGGATTTTCTAGAGGCATTTCACATTCATAAAAATCTTTCTGTTCTAGTTAACGATCCTAATTCCAATCCAAATTTGCCTTCGGCTTTTAGAGAAATTATGTTTTAGTTCTGGTTTCGCCAACAGATGGCGCCACTTGCTTATTCTTGTCCAGGCTTTCTCATCTTATCTAATCATTATTTCCTATCTTGTTCATTTGCGGTTTTGCAGCTGAAGATGATGGTTCGGTAAAACCATCGAAACTAGTCCTGTGAAAATTTTGTGGGTATAACGCTGATTTTTGTTGTTTGACTTCTGAATTAGTATTTATTCGGCGTGTTATTGTGTCTTAATTATAGAAGCCCCAAACAGGCTTACATTTTGCTTTCTTTTTTGCACGTGGTGTGGCCGCCATTTTGTGATTGTAGGAGTTTCGGTGAGTACATTTTTGCAATTTTCAAGTTATGTTTATGTTTTGTACATTTAGATATAGTGCTTTGCTTGTCTGATTTCATGCATTTTGCTTACAAACGTTTTGTTTTCTATTCATTTCAGTGAGGGATTTTTCTGTGTTTTGTGTGTACTTTATTATTGCTCAGTTAATTTAGTTTGATTTTTGCATTGTTTATCATGCCTTCATCCGTTAATCGTTTCACTAAATTACGCCTGAAACGGCAAAAATTCCTGAATCATCTTGACTTTTTACTTAAATGTAAATGTAAAAAATTGATCCCCAATTTTATTCAAATCAAATCTAATCAAAAGCCTTCGAGTCGCGTTTCAAGAATTCTGTTAAATTGCAAGCTTGCCTTACTTCGGTCCGTGATAAGGGATACACGTCAACAATTGTCCAAAATTGAACATGAACTCTATAAGCTTCATCTGGAAATCGCTAAATCATATCCAAAATTCACTGCCCTTGAACAAAAGTCTTGGTCTAGAACGGAGAATGCAGTTAACCGTCATAAAAACACCCTTGCAGTTAAATTCGAAAAACTTCTTTTACAGTCTTCCAGTTCAAGTAGTTCAAAAAATCTTCCCATTGTAAACATCAAGCCAATAGTTAATATTTCTAATGTTAGTCTTTCAGAAGAACAAGAGAGAATTCTAAAATATAATTTTAACTTCTCACAAACCTGTAAACCCTCGATTCCAAAGATTTTGGCTCCTATCGAAAAAGCTTTCAAGTTCAGGAAAGTTTCAGATTCACAGAAAGAAATGATTAGGCATCTTATCGCTCATAATGTGAAATTCAATAATAAACCTTTGAAACCGAATCTAACTGCGAGTGAAAGAGCTACAATGCGCGAAATTCATTCTAACCCCGATATTATCAATTCAAAGGCCGACAAAGGCGGCCAGATAGTCGTCATGGATAAGAACACTTACATCGATGGTGTCACTAAACTCTTAAACGAAGGACCATATAATCCGATCCCTAAAGATCCTTCACCTTCGGACTTATCCAAAATAAAAACTGCGATCAAATCTTCGCAAATCATTTCAAGCAACTTAAAACATTCGCTTATCCCATCTGTTGTGAATTGTGCCAGATTATATGCTCTTCCCAAAATTCATAAAAGTGGTATTCTTTTCCGCCCTATTGTATCAAATTTAGGTACTGCCTCGTATCCTTTAGCTAAATATTTGGTTTCTAGATTTTCCACTCTATTAGACAATAACATTTACACCATAAAAAATTCAATAGAGTTTGTAAAAAAGGTTAAAAACATTTCTGCTAGTAATTTACTCATGGTTTCTTTTGATGTAAAATTATTATTCACCAATGTCCCAGTGGAGGGTGCATTAAGATGTCTAGAAACCAGACTTCGCGAATTTCATTTCTCTTGCATCGAAATTGAGGAACTAATTTCTCTCACTCAACTCTGTTTGAAACAAACACATTTTGTTTTCCAAAATAAATATTACAAACAAACTGAGGGATTAGCCATGGAAGCCCCCTCAGTCCCATCCTGGCTGATATCTACATGCATTATTATGAATCAAAATTGTTTGAAACTTTAAACTTCCCGGCTTGGTTCCACTACGTAGACGATACTTTTACCCTGTTTGAAGGTAATAAAGATGATTTAAATAAAGTTCTTTCAACAATGAATTCTATTGATCCTGCTATTCAGTTCACTTTTGAACTTGAGACTTGCAATTCTCTTCCGTTTCTCGACATTCTGGTCACACGTAACAGATCCAACTTCGGTACTACGGTTTACCGTAAACCTTCATCGGTTTGCCTTCCACCACACTTTAAATCATGTCATCCGACTAAACAAAAGTTAGCTTCATATTATTCCTATGTTTTCCGTGCTCTTCAAGTTTGCTCCTCCAAACTAGCCCTTGATAAAGAACTAAATTATTTAAAAGCAATAGCTATTGACAGGGGCTTTCCACCCAACATTATTAATCAAGCAGTTAAAAAATTCTCATCTCAACACACTAAAAGGCACACTCTTGTTTTAGGAGATTATAAATATTCTGTTGTCATTCCCTTCTTTCCATCAATTAGCTATAAAGTTGCACATATTTTGCAGAAATTTAACTTTCGGGTTGTTTATTCTCCCATCAATAAAATTCCAACTTCTATACTCAAGGACCCCATTCCGGATATGAATTCCTGGGGTATTTATAGGATTCCTTGCCAGTGTGGTTTAATTTACATTGGCCAAACTAAGAGAGCCTTAAAATTTCGCGTCAAAGAACATGAGTCATATGTTAGAAAAAAGGAAACACAGAAGTCTTCTGTTGCTCAACATTGTTGGTCCGAAAATCACAATTTCAATTTTTCTGCTGCCAAAATTATTCAAAAAACATCTTCTATTGGAGAACTGGATTTTCTAGAGGCATTTCACATACATAAAAATCTTTCTGTTCTAGTTAACGATCCTAATTCCAATCCAAATTTGCCTTCGGCTTTTAGAGAAATTATGTTTTAGTTCTGGTTTCGCCAACAGATGGCGCCACTTGCTTATTCTTGTCCAGGCTTTCTCATCTTATCTAATCATTATTTCCTATCTTGTTCATTTGCGGTTTTGCAGCTGAAGATGATGGTTCGGTAAAACCATCGAAACTAGTCCTGTGAAAATTTTGTGGGTATAACGCTGATTTTTGTTGTTTGACTTCTGAATTAGTATTTATTCGGCGTGTTATTGTGTCTTAATTATAGAAGCCCCAAACAGGCTTACATTTTGCTTTCTTTTTTGCACGTGGTGTGGCCGCCATTTTGTGATTGTAGGAGTTTCGGTGAGTACATTTTTGCAATTTTCAAGTTATGTTTATGTTTTGTACATTTAGATATAGTGCTTTGCTTGTCTGATTTCATGCATTTTGCTTACAAACGTTTTGTTTTCTATTCATTTCAGTGAGGGATTTTTCTGTGTTTTGTGTGTACTTTATTATTGCTCAGTTAATTTAGATTGATTTTTGCATTGTTTATCATGCCTTCATCCGTTAATCGTTTCACGAAATTACGCCTGAAACGGCAAAAATTCCTGAATCATCTTGACTTTTTACTTAAATGTAAATGTAAAAAATTGATCCCCAATTTTATTCAAATCAAATCTAATCAAAAACTTTCGAGTCGCGTTTCAAGAATTCTGTTAAATTGCAAGCTTGCCTTACTTCGGTCCGTGATAAGGGATACACGTCAACAATTGTCCAAAATTGAACATGAACTCTATAAGCTTCATCTGGAAATCGCTAAATCATATCCAAAATTCACTGCCCTTGAACAAAAGTCTTGGTCCAGAACGGAGAATGCAGTTAACCGTCATAAAAACACCCTTGCAGTTAAATTCGAAAAACTTCTTTTACAGTCTTCCAGTTCAAGTAGTTCAAAAAATCTTCCCATTGTAAACATCAAGCCAATAGTTAATATTTCTAATGTTAGTCTTTCAGAAGAACAAGAGAGAATTCTAAAATATCATTTTAACTTCTCACAAACCTGTAAACCCTCGATTCCAAAGATTTTGGCTCCTATCGAAAAAGCTTTCAAGTTCAGTAAAGTTTCAGATTCACAGAAAGAAATGATTAGGCATCTTATCGCTCATAATGTGAAATTCAATAATAAACCTTTGAAACCAAATCTAACTGCGAGAGAAAGAGCTACAATGCGCGAAATTCATTCTAACCCTGATATTATCATTTCAAAGGCCGACAAAGGCGGCCAGATAGTCGTCATGGATAAGAACACTTACATCGATGGTGTCACTAAACTCTTAAACGAAGGACCATATAATCCGATCCCTAAAGATCCTTCACCTTCGGACTTATCCAAAATAAAAACTGCGATCAAATCTTCGCAAATCATTTCAAGCAACTTAAAACATTCGCTTATCCCATCTGTTGCGAATTGTGCCAGATTATATGCTCTTCCCAAAATTCATAAAAGTGGTATTCTTTTCCGCCCCATTGTATCAAATTTAGGTACTGCCTCGTATCCTTTAGCTAAATATTTGGTTTCTAGATTTTCCACTCTATTAGACAATAACATTTACACCATAAAAAATTCAATAGAGTTTGTAAAAAAGGTTAAAAACATTTCTGCTAGTAATTTACTCATGGTATCTTTTGATGTAAAATCATTATTCACCAATGTCCCAGTGGAGGGTGCATTAAGATGTCTAGAAACCAGACTTCGCGAATTTCATTTCTCTTGCATCGAAATTGAGGAACTAATTTCTCTCACTCAACTTTGTTTGAAACAAACACATTTTGTTTTCCAAAATAAATATTACAAACAAACTGAGGGATTAGCCATGGAAGCCCCCTCAGTCCCATCCTGGCTGATATCTACATGCATTATTATGAATCAAAATTGTTTGAAACTTTAAACTTCCCGGCATTGTTCCACTACGTAGACGATACTTTTACCCTGTTTGAAGGTAATAAAGATGATTTAAATAAAGTTCTTTCAACAATGAATTCTATTGATCCTGCTATTCAGTTCACTTTTGAACTTGAGACTTGCAATTCTCTTCCGTTTCTCGACATTCTGGTCACACGTAACACATCCAACTTCGGTACTACGGTTTACCGTAAACCTTCATCGGTTTGCCTTCCACCACACTTTAAATCATGTCATCCGACTAAACAAAAGTTAGCTTCATATTATTCCTATGTTTTCCGTGCTCTTCAAGATTGCTCCTCCAAACTAGCCCTTGATAAAGAACTAAATTATTTAAAAGCAATAGCTATTGACAGGGGCTTTCCACCCAACATTATTAATCAAGCAGTTAAAAAATTCTCATCTCAACAGACTAAAAGGCACACTCTTGTTTTAGGAGATTATAAAAATTCTGTTGTCATTCCCTTCTTTCCATCAATTAGCTATAAAGTTGCACATATTTTGCAGAAATTTAACTTTCGGGTTGTTTATTCTCCCATCAATAAAATTCCAACTTCTATACTCAAGGACCCCATTCCGGATATGAATTCCTGGGGTATTTATAGGATTCCTTGCCAGTGTGGTTTAATTTACATTGGCCAAACTAAGAGAGCCTTAAAATTTCGCGTCAAAGAACATGAGGCATATGTTAGAAAAAAGGAAACACAGAAGTCTTCTGTTGCTCAACATAAATCACACTTTCAATTTTTCTGCTGCCAAAATTATTGAAAAAACATCTTCTATTGGAGAACTGGATTTTCTAGAGGCATTTCACATTCATAAAAATCTTTCTGTTCTAGTTAACGATCCTAATTCCAATCCAAATTTGCCTTCGGCTTTTAGAGAAATTATGTTTTAGTTCTGGTTTCGCCAACAGATGGCGCCACTTGCTTATTCTTGTCCAGGCTTTCTCATCTTATCTAATCATTATTTCCTATCTTGTTCATTTGCGGTTTTGCAGCTGAAGATGATGGTTCGGTAAAACCATCGAAACTAGTCCTGTGAAAATTTTGTGGGTATAACGCTGATTTTTGTTGTTTGACTTCTGAATTAGTATTTATTCGGCGTGTTATTGTGTCTTAATTATAGAAGCCCCAAACAGGCTTACATTTTGCTTTCTTTTTTGCACGTGGTGTGGCCGCCATTTTGTGATTGTAGGAGTTTCGGTGAGTACATTTTTGCAATTTTCAAGTTATGTTTATGTTTTGTACATTTAGATATAGTGCTTTGCTTGTCTGATTTCATGCATTTTGCTTACAAACGTTTTGTTTTCTATTCATTTCAGTGAGGGATTTTTCTGTGTTTTGTGTGTACTTTATTATTGCTCAGTTAATTTAGTTTGATTTTTGCATTGTTTATCATGCCTTCATCCGTTAATCGTTTCACTAAATTACGCCTGAAACGGCAAAAATTCCTGAATCATCTTGACTTTTTACTTAAATGTAAATGTAAAAAATTGATCCCCAATTTTATTCAAATCAAATCTAATCAAAAACTTTCGAGTCGCGTTTCAAGAATTCTGTTAAATTGCAAGCTTGCCTTACTTCGGTCCGTGATAAGGGATACACGTCAACAATTGTCCAAAATTGAACATGAACTCTATAAGCTTCATCTGGAACTCGCTAAATCATATCCAAAATTCACTGCCCTTGAACAAAAGTCTTGGTCCAGAACGGAGAATGCAGTTAACCGTCATAAAAACACCCTTGCAGTTAAATTCGAAAAACTTCTTTTACAGTCTTCCAGTTCAAGTAGTTCAAAAAATCTTCCCATTGTAAACATCAAGCCAATAGTTAATATTTCTAATGTTAGTCTTTCAGAAGAACAAGAGAGAATTCTAAAATATCATTTTAACTTCTCACAAACCTGTAAACCCTCGATTCCAAAGATTTTGGCTCCTATCGAAAAAGCTTTCAAGTTCAGTAAAGTTTCAGATTCACAGAAAGAAATGATTAGGCATCTTATCGCTCATAATGTGAAATTCAATAATAAACCTTTGAAACCAAATCTAACTGCGAGAGAAAGAGCTACAATGCGCGAAATTCATTCTAACCCTGATATTATCATTTCAAAGGCCGACAAAGGCGGCCAGATAGTCGTCATGGATAAGAACACTTACATCGATGGTGTCACTAAACTCTTAAACGAAGGACCATATAATCCGATCCCTAAAGATCCTTCACCTTCGGACTTATCCAAAATAAAAACTGCGATCAAATCTTCGCAAATCATTTCAAGCAACTTAAAACATTCGCTTATCCCATCTGTTGTGAATTGTGCCAGATTATATGCTCTTCCCAAAATTCATAAAAGTGGTATTCTTTTCCGCCCTATTGTATCAAATTTAGGTACTGCCTCGTATCCTTTAGCTAAATATTTGGTTTCTAGATTTTCCACTCTATTAGACAATAACATTTACACCATAAAAAATTCAATAGAGTTTGTAAAAGAGGTTAAAAACATTTCTGCTAGTAATTTACTCATGGTTTCTTTTGATGTAAAATCATTATTCACCAATGTCCCAGTGGAGGGTGCATTAAGATGTCTAGAAACCAGACTTCGCGAATTTCATTTCTCTTGCATCGAAATTGAGGAACTAATTTCTCTCACTCAACTTTGTTTGAAACAAACACATTTTGTTTTCCAAAATAAATATTACAAACAAACTGAGGGATTAGCCATGGAAGCCCCCTCAGTCCCATCCTGGCTGATATCTACATGCATTATTATGAATCAAAATTGTTTGAAACTTTAAACTTCCCGGCATTGTTCCACTACGTAGACGATACTTTTACCCTGTTTGAAGGTAATAAAGATGATTTAAATAAAGTTCTTTCAACAATGAATTCTATTGATCCTGCTATTCAGTTCACTTTTGAACTTGAGACTTGCAATTCTCTTCCGTTTCTCGACATTCTGGTCACACGTAACACATCCAACTTCGGTACTACGGTTTACCGTAAACCTTCATCGGTTTGCCTTCCACCACACTTTAAATCATGTCATCCGACTAAACAAAAGTTAGCTTCATATTATTCCTATGTTTTCCGTGCTCTTCAAGATTGCTCCTCCAAACTAGCCCTTGATAAAGAACTAAATTATTTAAAAGCAATAGCTATTGACAGGGGCTTTCCACCCAACATTATTAATCAAGCAGTTAAAAAATTCTCATCTCAACAGACTAAAAGGCACACTCTTGTTTTAGGAGATTATAAAAATTCTGTTGTCATTCCCTTCTTTCCATCAATTAGCTATAAAGTTGCACATATTTTGCAGAAATTTAACTTTCGGGTTGTTTATTCTCCCATCAATAAAATTCCAACTTCTATACTCAAGGACCCCATTCCGGATATGAATTCCTGGGGTATTTATAGGATTCCTTGCCAGTGTGGTTTAATTTACATTGGCCAAACTAAGAGAGCCTTAAAATTTCGCGTCAAAGAACATGAGGCATATGTTAGAAAAAAGGAAACACAGAAGTCTTCTGTTGCTCAACATAAATCACACTTTCAATTTTTCTGCTGCCAAAATTATTGAAAAAACATCTTCTATTGGAGAACTGGATTTTCTAGAGGCATTTCACATTCATAAAAATCTTTCTGTTCTAGTTAACGATCCTAATTCCAATCCAAATTTGCCTTCGGCTTTTAGAGAAATTATGTTTTAGTTCTGGTTTCGCCAACAGATGGCGCCACTTGCTTATTCTTGTCCAGGCTTTCTCATCTTATCTAATCATTATTTCCTATCTTGTTCATTTGCGGTTTTGCAGCTGAAGATGATGGTTCGGTAAAACCATCGAAACTAGTCCTGTGAAAATTTTGTGGGTATAACGCTGATTTTTGTTGTTTGACTTCTGAATTAGTATTTATTCGGCGTGTTATTGTGTCTTAATTATAGAAGCCCCAAACAGGCTTACATTTTGCTTTCTTTTTTGCACGTGGTGTGGCCGCCATTTTGTGATTGTAGGAGTTTCGGTGAGTACATTTTTGCAATTTTCAAGTTATGTTTATGTTTTGTACATTTAGATATAGTGCTTTGCTTGTCTGATTTCATGCATTTTGCTTACAAACGTTTTGTTTTCTATTCATTTCAGTGAGGGATTTTTCTGTGTTTTGTGTGTACTTTATTATTGCTCAGTTAATTTAGTTTGATTTTTGCATTGTTTATCATGCCTTCATCCGTTAATCGTTTCACTAAATTACGCCTGAAACGGCAAAAATTCCTGAATCATCTTGACTTTTTACTTAAATGTAAATGTAAAAAATTGATCCCCAATTTTATTCAAATCAAATCTAATCAAAAACTTTCGAGTCGCGTTTCAAGAATTCTGTTAAATTGCAAGCTTGCCTTACTTCGGTCCGTGATAAGGGATACACGTCAACAATTGTCCAAAATTGAACATGAACTCTATAAGCTTCATCTGGAACTCGCTAAATCATATCCAAAATTCACTGCCCTTGAACAAAAGTCTTGGTCCAGAACGGAGAATGCAGTTAACCGTCATAAAAACACCCTTGCAGTTAAATTCGAAAAACTTCTTTTACAGTCTTCCAGTTCAAGTAGTTCAAAAAATCTTCCCATTGTAAACATCAAGCCAATAGTTAATATTTCTAATGTTAGTCTTTCAGAAGAACAAGAGAGAATTCTAAAATATCATTTTAACTTCTCACAAACCTGTAAACCCTCGATTCCAAAGATTTTGGCTCCTATCGAAAAAGCTTTCAAGTTCAGTAAAGTTTCAGATTCACAGAAAGAAATGATTAGGCATCTTATCGCTCATAATGTGAAATTCAATAATAAACCTTTGAAACCAAATCTAACTGCGAGAGAAAGAGCTACAATGCGCGAAATTCATTCTAACCCTGATATTATCATTTCAAAGGCCGACAAAGGCGGCCAGATAGTCGTCATGGATAAGAACACTTACATCGATGGTGTCACTAAACTCTTAAACGAAGGACCATATAATCCGATCCCTAAAGATCCTTCACCTTCGGACTTATCCAAAATAAAAACTGCGATCAAATCTTCGCAAATCATTTCAAGCAACTTAAAACATTCGCTTATCCCATCTGTTGTGAATTGTGCCAGATTATATGCTCTTCCCAAAATTCATAAAAGTGGTAATCTTTTCCGCCCTATTGTATCAAATTTAGGTACTGCCTCGTATCCTTTAGCTAAATATTTGGTTTCTAGATTTTCCACTCTATTAGACAATAACATTTACACCATAAAAAATTCAATAGAGTTTGTAAAAGAGGTTAAAAACATTTCTGCTAGTAATTTACTCATGGTTTCTTTTGATGTAAAATCATTATTCACCAATGTCCCAGTGGAGGGTGCATTAAGATGTCTAGAAACCAGACTTCGCGAATTTCATTTCTCTTGCATCGAAATTGAGGAACTAATTTCTCTTACTCAACTCTGTTTGAAACAAACACATTTTGTTTTCCAAAATAAATATTACAAACAAACTGAGGGATTAGCCATGGAAGCCCCCTCAGTCCCATCCTGGCTGATATCTACATGCATTATTATGAATCAAAATTGTTTGAAACTTTAAACTTCCCGGCATGGTTCCACTACGTAGACGATACTTTTACCCTGTTTGAAGGTAATAAAGATGATTTAAATAAAGTTCTTTCAACAATGAATTCTATTGATCCTGCTATTCAGTTCACTTTTGAACTTGAGACTTGCAATTCTCTTCCGTTTCTCGACATTCTGGTCACACGTAACACATCCAACTTCGGTACTACGGTTTACCGTAAACCTTCATCGGTTTGCTTTCCACCACACTTTAAATCATGTCATCGGACTAAACAAAAGTTAGCTTCATTTTATTCCTATGTTTTCCGTGCTCTTCAAGTTTGCTCCTCCAAACTAGCCCTTGATAAAGAACTAAATTATTTAAAAGCAATAGCTATTGACAGGGGCTTTCCACCCAACATTATTAATCAAGCAGTTAAAAAATTCTCAACTCAACACACTAAAAGGCACACTCTTATATTTGGAGATTATAAAAATTCTGTTGTCATTCCCTTCTTTCCATCAATTAGCTATAAAGTTGCACATATTTTGCAGAAATTTAACTTTCGGGTTGTTTATTCTCCCATCAATAAAATTCCAACTTGTATACTCAAGGACCCCATTCCGGATATGAATTCCTGGGGTATTTATAGGATTCCTTGCCAGTGTGGTTTAATTTACATTGGCCAAACTAAGAGAGCCTTAAAATTTCGCGTCAAAGAACATGAGGCATATGTTAGAAAAAAGGAAACACAGAAGTCTTCTGTTGCTCAACATTGTTGGTCCGAAAATCACACTTTCAATTTTTCTGCTGCCAAAATTATTCAAAAAACATCTTCTATTGGAGAACCGGATTTTCTAGAGGCATTTCACATTCATAAAAATCTTTCTGTTCTAGTTAACGATCCTAATTCCAATCCAAATTTGCCTTCGGCTTTTAGAGAAATTATGTTTTAGTTCTGGTTTCGCCAACAGATGGCGCCACTTGCTTATTCTTGTCCAGGCTTTCTTACCTTATCTAATCATTATTTCCTATCTTGTTCATTTGCGGTTTTGCAGCTGAAGATGATGGTTCGGTAAAACCATCGAAACTAGTCCTGTGAAAATTTTGTGGGTATAACGCTGATTTTTGTTGTTTGACTTCTGAATTAGTATTTATTCGGCGTGTTATTGTGTCTTAATTATAGAAGCCCCAAACAGGCTTACATTTTGCTTTCTTTTTTGCACGTGGTGTGGCCGCCATTTTGTGATTGTAGGAGTTTCGGTGAGTACATTTTTGCAATTTTCAAGTTATGTTTATATTTTGTACATTTAGATATAGTGCTTTGCTTGTCTGATTTCATGCATTTTGCTTACAAACGTTTTGTTTTCTATTCATTTCAGTAAGGGATTTTTCTGTGTTTTGTGTGTACTTTATTATTGCTCAGTTAATTTAGTTTGATTTTTGCATTGTTTATCATGCCTTCATCCGTTAATCGTTTCACTAAATTACGCCTGAAACGGCAAAAATTCCTGAATCATCTTGACTTTTTACTTAAATGTAAATGTAAAAAATTGATCCCCAATTTTATTCAAATCAAATCTAATCAAAAACTTTCGAGTCGCGTTTCAAGAATTCTGTTAAATTGCAAGCTTGCCTTACTTCGGTCCGTGATAAGGGATACACGTCAACAATTGTCCAAAATTGAACATGAACTCTATAAGCTTCATCTGGAAATCGCTAAATCATATCCAAAATTCACTGCCCTTGAACAAAAGTCTTGGTCTAGAACGGAGAATGCAGTTAACCGTCATAAAAACACCCTTGCAGTTAAATTCGAAAAACTTCTTTTACAGTCTTCCAGTTCAAGTAGTTCAAAAAATCTTCCCATTGTAAACATCAAGCCAATAGTTGATATTTCTAATGTTAGTCTTTCAGAAAAACAAGAGAGAATTCTAAAATATAATTTTAACTTCTCACAAACCTGTAAACCCTCGATTCCAAAGATTTTGGCTCCTATCGAAAAAGCTTTCAAGTTCAGTAAAGTTTCAGATTCACAGAAAGAAATGATTAGGCATCTTATCGCTCATAATGTGAAATTCAATAATAAACCTTTGAAACCAAATCTAACTGCGAGAGAAAGAGCTACAATGCGCGAAATTCATTCTAACCCGGATATTATCATTTCAAAGGCCGACAAAGGCGGCCAGATAGTCGTCATGGATATGAACACTTACATCGATGGTGTCACTAAACTCTTAAACGAAGGACCATATAATCCGATCCCTAAAGATCCTTCACCTTCGGACTTATCCAAAATAAAAACTGCGATCAAATCTTCGCAAATCATTTCAAGCAACTTAAAACATTCGCTTATCCCATCTGTTGCGAATTGTGCCAGATTATATGCTCTTCCCAAAATTCATAAAAGTGGTAATCTTTTCCGCCCTATTGTATCAAATTTAGGTACTGCCTCGTATCCTTTAGCTAAATATTTGGTTTCTAGATTTTCCACTCTATTAGACAATAACATTTACACCATAAAAAATTCAATAGAGTTTGTAAAAAAGGTTAAAAACATTTCTGCTAGTAATTTACTCATGGTTTCTTTTGATGTAAAATCATTATTCACCAATGTCTCAGTGGAGGGTGCATTAAGATGTCTAGAAACCAGACTTCGCGAATTTCATTTCTCTTGCATCGAAATTGAGGAACTAATTTCTCTCACTCAACTTTGTTTGAAACAAACACATTTTGTTTTCCAAAATAAATATTACAAACAAACTGAGGGATTAGCCATGGAAGCCCCCTCAGTCCCATCCTGGCTGATATCTACATGCATTATTATGAATCAAAATTGTTTGAAACTTTAAACTTCCCGGCATGGTTCCACTACGTAGACGATACTTTTACCCTGTTTGAAGGTAATAAAGATGATTTAAATAAAGTTCTTTCAACAATGAATTCTATTGATCCTGCTATTCAGTTCACTTTTGAACTTGAGGCTTGCAATTCTCTTCCGTTTCTCGACATTCTGGTCACACGTAACACATCCAACTTCGGTACTACGGTTTACCGTAAACCTTCATCGGTTTGCCTTCCACCACACTTTAAATCATGTCATCCGACTAAACAAAAGTTAGCTTCATTTTATTCCTATGTTTTCCGTGCTCTTCAAGTTTGCTCCTCCAAACTAGCCCTTGATAAAGAACTAAATTATTTAAAAGCATTAGCTATTGACAGGGGCTTTCCACCCAACATTATTAATCAAGCAGTTAAAAAATTCTCATCTCAACACACTAAAAGGCACACTCTTGTTTTAGGAGATTATAAAAATTCTGTTGTCATTCCCTTCTTTCCATCAATTAGCTATAAAGTTGCACATATTTTGCAGAAATTTAACTTTCGGTTTGTTTATTCTCCCATCAATAAAATTCCAACTTCTATACTCAAGGACCCCATTCCGGGTATGAATTCCTGGGGTATTTATAGGATTCCTTGCCAGTGTGGTTTAATTTACATTGGCCAAACTAAGAGAGCCTTAAAATTTCGCGTCAAAGAACATGAGGCATATGTTAGAAAAAAGGAAACACAGAAGTCTTCTGTTGCTCAACATTGTTGGTCCGAAAATCACACTTTCAATTTTTCTGCTGCCAAAATTATTCAAAAAACATCTTCTATTGGAGAACTGGATTTTCTAGAGGCATTTCACATTCATAAAAATCTTTCTGTTCTAGTTAACGATCCTAATTCCAATCCAAATTTGCCTTCGGCTTTTAGAGAAATTATGTTTTAGTTCTGGTTTCGCCAACAGATGGCGCCACTTGCTTATTCTTGTCCAGGCTTTCTCATCTTATCTAATCATTATTTCCTATCTTGTTCATTTGCGGTTTTGCAGCTGAAGATGATGGTTCGGTAAAACCATCGAAACTAGTCCTGTGAAAATTTTGTGGGTATAACGCTGATTTTTGTTGTTTGACTTCTGAATTAGTATTTATTCGGCGTGTTATTGTGTCTTAATTATAGAAGCCCCAAACAGGCTTACATTTTGCTTTCTTTTTTGCACGTGGTGTGGCCGCCATTTTGTGATTGTAGGAGTTTCGGTGAGTACATTTTTGCAATTTTCAAGTTATGTTTATGTTTTGTACATTTAGATATAGTGCTTTGCTTGTCTGATTTCATGCATTTTGCTTACAAACGTTTTGTTTTCTATTCATTTCAGTGAGGGATTTTTCTGTGTTTTGTGTGTACTTTATTATTGCTCAGTTAATTTAGTTTGATTTTTGCATTGTTTATCATGCCTTCATCCGTTAATCGTTTCACTAAATTACGCCTGAAACGGCAAAAATTCCTGAATCATCTTGACTTTTTACTTAAATGTAAATGTAAAAAATTGATCCCCAATTTTATTCAAATCAAATCTAATCAAAAACTTTCGAGTCGCGTTTCAAGAATTCTGTTAAATTGCAAGCTTGCCTTACTTCGGTCCGTGATAAGGGATACACGTCAACAATTGTCCAAAATTGAACATGAACTCTATAAGCTTCATCTGGAAATCGCTAAATCATATCCAAAATTCACTGCCCTTGAACAAAAGTCTTGGTCTAGAACGGAGAATGCAGTTAACCGTCATAAAAACACCCTTGCAGTTAAATTCGAAAAACTTCTTTTACAGTCTTCCAGTTCAAGTAGTTCAAAAAATCTTCCCATTGTAAACATCAAGCCAATAGTTAATATTTCTAATGTTAGTCTTTCAGAAGAACAAGAGAGAATTCTAAAATATAATTTTAACTTCTCACAAACCTGTAAACCCTCGATTCCAAAGATTTTGGCTCCTATCGAAAAAGCTTTCAAGTTCAGTAAAGTTTCAGATTCACAGAAAGAAATGATTAGGCATCTTATCGCTCATAATGTGAAATTCAATAATAAACCTTTGAAACCAAATCTAACTGCGAGAGAAAGAGCTACAATGCGCGAAATTCATTCTAACCCGGATATTATCATTTCAAAGGCCGACAAAGGCGGCCAGATAGTCGTCATGGATATGAACACTTACATCGATGGTGTCACTAAACTCTTAAACGAAGGACCATATAATCCGATCCCTAAAGATCCTTCACCTTCGGACTTATCCAAAATAAAAACTGCGATCAAATCTTCGCAAATCATTTCAAGCAACTTAAAACATTCGCTTATCCCATCTGTTGCGAATTGTGCCAGATTATATGCTCTTCCCAAAATTCATAAAAGTGGTATTCTTTTCCGCCCTATTGTATCAAATTTAGGTACTGCCTCGTATCATTTAGCTAAATATTTGGTTTCTAGATTTTCCACTCTATTAGACAATAACATTTACACCATAAAAAATTCAATAGAGTTTGTAAAAAAGGTTAAAAACATTTCTGCTAGTAATTTACTCATGGTTTCTTTTGATGTAAAATCATTATTCACCAATGTCCCAGTGGAGGGTGCATTAAGATGTCTAGAAACCAGACTTCGCGAATTTCATTTCTCTTGCATCGAAATTGAGGAACTAATTTCTCTCACTCAACTTTGTTTGAAACAAACACATTTTGTTTTCCAAAATAAATATTACAAACAAACTGAGGGATTAGCCATGGAAGCCCCCTCAGTCCCATCCTGGCTGATATCTACATGCATTATTATGAATCAAAATTGTTTGAAACTTTAAACTTCCCGGCATGGTTCCACTACGTAGACGATACTTTTACCCTGTTTGAAGGTAATAAAGATGATTTAAATAAAGTTCTTTCAACAATGAATTCTATTGATCCTGCTATTCAGTTCACTTTTGAACTTGAGACTTGCAATTCTCTTCCGTTTCTCGACATTCTGGTCACACGTAACACATCCAACTTCGGTACTACGGTTTACCGTAAACCTTCATCGGTTTGCCTTCCACCACACTTTAAATCATGTCATCCGACTAAACAAAAGTTAGCTTCATTTTATTCCTATGTTTTCCGTGCTCTTCAAGTTTGCTCCTCCAAACTAGCCCTTGATAAAGAACTAAATTATTTAAAAGCAATAGCTATTGACAGGGGCTTTCCACCCAACATTATTAATCAAGCAGTTAAAAAATTCTCATCTCAACACACTAAAAGGCACACTCTTGTTTTAGGAGATTATAAAAATTCTGTTGTCATTCCCTTCTTTCCATCAATTAGCTATAAAGTTGCACATATTTTGCAGAAATTTAACTTTCGGGTTGTTTATTCTCCCATCAATAAAATTCCAACTTCTATACTCAAGGACCCCATTCCGGGTATGAATTCCTGGGGTATTTATAGGATTCCTTGCCAGTGTGGTTTAATTTACATTGGCCAAACTAAGAGAGCCTTAAAATTTCGCGTCAAAGAACATGAGGCATATGTTAGAAAAAAGGAAACACAGAAGTCTTCTGTTGCTCAACATTGTTGGTCCGAAAATCACACTTTCAATTTTTCTGCTGCCAAAATTATTGAAAAAACATCTTCTATTGGAGAACTGGATTTTCTAGAGGCATTTCACATTCATAAAAATCTTTCTGTTCTAGTTAACGATCCTAATTCCAATCCAAATTTGCCTTCGGCTTTTAAAGAAATTATGTTTTAGTTCTGGTTTCGCCAACAGATGGCGCCACTTGCTTATTCTTGTCCAGGCTTTCTCATCTTATCTAATCATTATTTCCTATCTTGTTCATTTGCGGTTTTGCAGCTGAAGATGATGGTTCGGTAAAACCATCGAAACTAGTCCTGTGAAAATTTTGTGGGTATAACGCTGATTTTTGTTGTTTGACTTCTGAATTAGTATTTATTCGGCGTGTTATTGTGTCTTAATTATAGAAGCCCCAAACAGGCTTACATTTTGCTTTCTTTTTTGCACGTGGTGTGGCCGCCATTTTGTGATTGTAGGAGTTTCGGTGAGTACATTTTTGCAATTTTCAAGTTATGTTTATGTTTTGTACATTTAGATATAGTGCTTTGCTTGTCTGATTTCATGCATTTTGCTTACAAAAGTTTTGTTTTCTATTCATTTCAGTGAGGGATTTTTCTGTGTTTTGTGTGTACTTTATTATTGCTCAGTTAATTTAGTTTGATTTTTGCATTGTTTATCATGCCTTCATCCGTTAATCGTTTCACTAAATTACGCCTGAAACGGCAAAAATTCCTGAATCATCTTGACTTTTTACTTAAATGTAAATGTAAAAAATTGATCCCCAATTTTATTCAAATCAAATCTAATCAAAAGCCTTCGAGTCGCGTTTCAAGAATTCTGTTAAATTGCAAGCTTGCCTTACTTCGGTCCGTGATAAGGGATACACGTCAACAATTGTCCAAAATTGAACATGAACTCTATAAGCTTCATCTGGAACTCGCTAAATCATATCCAAAATTCACTGCCCTTGAACAAAAGTCTTGGTCTAGAACGGAGAATGCAGTTAACCGTCATAAAAACACCCTTGCAGTTAAATTCGAAAAACTTCTTTTACAGTCTTCCAGTTCAAGTAGTTCAAAAAATCTTCCCATTGTAAACATCAAGCCAATAGTTAATATTTCTAATGTTAGTCTTTCAGAAGAACAAGAGAGAATTCTAAAATATAATTTTAACTTCTCACAAACCTGTAAACCCTCGATTCCAAAGATTTTGGCTCCTATCGAAAAAGCTTTCAAGTTCAGTAAAGTTTCAGATTCACAGAAAGAAATGATTAGGCATCTTATCGCTCATAATGTGAAATTCAATAATAAACCTTTGAAACCAAATCTAACTGCGAGAGAAAGAGCTACAATGCGCGAAATTCATTCTAACCCGGATATTATCATTTCAAAGGCCGACAAAGGCGGCCAGATAGTCGTCATGGATATGAACACTTACATCGATGGTGTCACTAAACTCTTAAACGAAGGACCATATAATCCGATCCCTAAAGATCCTTCACCTTCGGACTTATCCAAAATAAAAACTGCGATCAAATCTTCGCAAATCATTTCAAGCAACTTAAAACATTCGCTTATCCCATCTGTTGCGAATTGTGCCAGATTATATGCTCTTCCCAAAATTCATAAAAGTGGTATTCTTTTCCGCCCTATTGTATCAAATTTAGGTACTGCCTCGTATCCTTTAGCTAAATATTTGGTTTCTAGATTTTCCACTCTATTAGACAATAACATTTACACCATAAACATTCAATAGAGTTTGTAAAAAAGGTTAAAAAACATTTCTGCTAGTAATTTACTCATGGTTTCTTTTGATGTAAAATCATTATTCAGCAATGTCCCAGTGGAGGGTGCATTAAGATGTCTAGAAACCAGACTTCGCGAATTTCATTTCTCTTGCATCGAAATTGAGGAACTAATTTCTCTCACTCAACTTTGTTTGAAACAAACACATTTTGTTTTCCAAAATAAATATTACAAACAAACTGAGGGATTAGCCATGGAAGCCCCCTCAGTCCCATCCTGGCTGATATCTACATGCATTATTATGAATCAAAATTGTTTGAAACTTTAAACTTCCCGGCATGGTTCCACTACGTAGACGATACTTTTACCCTGTTTGAAGGTAATAAAGATGATTTAAATAAAGTTCTTTCAACAATGAATTCTATTGATCCTGCTATTCAGTTCACTTTTGAACTTGAGACTTGCAATTCTCTTCCGTTTCTCGACATTCTGGTCACACGTAACACATCCAACTTCGGTACTACGGTTTACCGTAAACCTTCATCGGTTTGCCTTCCACCACACTTTAAATCATGTCATCCGACTAAACAAAAGTTAGCTTCATTTTATTCCTATGTTTTCCGTGCTCTTCAAGTTTGCTCCTCCAAACTAGCCCTTGATAAAGAACTAAATTATTTAAAAGCAATAGCTATTGACAGGGGCTTTCCACCCAACATTATTAATCAAGCAGTTAAAAAATTCTCATCTCAACACACTAAAAGGCACACTCTTGTTTTAGGAGATTATAAAAATTCTGTTGTCATTCCCTTCTTTCCATCAATTAGCTATAAAGTTGCACATATTTTGCAGAAATTTAACTTTCGGGTTGTTTATTCTCCCATCAATAAAATTCCAACTTCTATACTCAAGGACCCCATTCCGGGTATGAATTCCTGGGGTATTTATAGGATTCCTTGCCAGTGTGGTTTAATTTACATTGGCCAAACTAAGAGAGCCTTAAAATTTCGCGTCAAAGAACATGAGGCATATGTTAGAAAAAAGGAAACACAGAAGTCTTCTCTTGCTCAACATTGTTGGTCCGAAAATCACACTTTCAATTTTTCTGCTGCCAAAATTATTGAAAAAACATCTTCTATTGGAGAACTGGATTTTCTAGAGGCATTTCACATTCATAAAATTCTTTCTGTTCTAGTTAACGATCCTAATTCCAATCCAAATTTGCCTTCGGCTTTTAGAGAAATTATGTTTTAGTTCTGGTTTCGCCAACAGATGGCGCCACTTGCTTATTCTTGTCCAGGCTTTCTTATCTTATCTAATCATTATTTCCTATCTTGTTCATTTGCGGTTTTGCAGCTGAAGATGATGGTTCGGTAAAACCATCGAAACTAGTCCTGTGAAAATTTTGTGGGTATAACGCTGATTTTTGTTGTTTGACTTCTGAATTAGTATTTATTCGGCGTGTTATTGTGTCTTAATTATAGAAGCCCCAAACAGGCTTACATTTTGCTTTCTTTTTTGCACGTGGTGTGGCCGCCATTTTGTGATTGTAGGAGTTTCGGTGAGTACATTTTTGCAATTTTCAAGTTATGTTTATGTTTTGTACATTTAGATATAGTGCTTTGCTTGTCTGATTTCATGCATTTTGCTTACAAACGTTTTGTTTTCTATTCATTTCAGTGAGGGATTTTTCTGTGTTTTGTGTGTACTTTATTATTGCTCAGTTAATTTAGTTTGATTTTTGCATTGTTTATCATGCCTTCATCCGTTAATCGTTTCACTAAATTACGCCTGAAACGGCAAAAATTCCTGAATCATCTTGACTTTTTACTTAAATGTAAATGTAAAAAATTGATCCCCAATTTTATTCAAATCAAATCTAATCAAAAACTTTCGAGTCGCGTTTCAAGAATTCTGTTAAATTGCAAGCTTGCCTTACTTCGGTCCGTGATAAGGGATACACGTCAACAATTGTCCAAAATTGAACATGAACTCTATAAGCTTCATCTGGAAATCGCTAAATCATATCCAAAATTCACTGCCCTTGAACAAAAGTCTTGGTCCAGAACGGAGAATGCAGTTAACCGTCATAAAAACACCCTTGCAGTTAAATTCGAAAAACTTCTTTTACAGTCTTCCAGTTCAAGTAGTTCAAAAAATCTTCCCATTGTAAACATCAAGCCAATAGTTAATATTTCTAATGTTAGTCTTTCAGAAGAACAAGAGTGAATTCTAAAATATCATTTTAACTTCTCACAAACCTGTAAACCCTCGATTCCAAAGATTTTGGCTCCTATCGAAAAAGCTTTCAAGTTCAGTAAAGTTTCAGATTCACAGAAAGAAATGATTAGGCATCTTATCGCTCATAATGTGAAATTCAATAATAAACCTTTGAAACCAAATCTAACTGCGAGAGAAAGAGCTACAATGCGCGAAATTCATTCTAACCCGGATATTATCATTTCAAAGGCCGACAAAGGCGGCCAGATAGTCGTCATGGATAAGAACACTTACATCGATGGTGTCACTAAACTCTTAAACGAAGGACCATATAATCCGATCCCTAAAGATCCTTCACCTTCGGACTTATCCAAAATAAAAACTGCGATCAAATCTTCGCAAATCATTTCAAGCAACTTAAAACATTCGCTTATCCCATCTGTTGCGAATTGTGCCAGATTATATGCTCTTCCCAAAATTCATAAATGTGGTATTCTTTTCCGCCCTATTGTATCAAATTTAGGTACTGCCTCGTATCCTTTAGCTAAATATTTGGTTTCTAGATTTTCCACTCTATTAGACAATAACATTTACACCATAAAAAATTCAATAGAGTTTGTAAAAAAGGTTAAAAACATTTCTGCTAGTAATTTACTCATGGTTTCTTTTGATGTAAAATCATTATTCACCAATGTCCCAGTGGAGGGTGCATTAAGATGTCTGGAAACCAGACTTCGCGAATTTCATTTCTCTTGCATCGAAATTGAGGAACTAATTTCTCTCACTCAACTCTGTTTGAAACAAACACATTTTGTTTTCCAAAATAAATATTACAAACAAACTGAGGGATTAGCCATGGAAGCCCCCTCAGTCCCATCCTGGCTGATATCTACATGCATTATTATGAATCAAAATTGTTTGAAACTTTAAACTTCCCGGCATGGTTCCACTACGTAGACGATACTTTTACCCTGTTTGAAGGTAATAAAGATGATTTAAATAAAGTTCTTTCAACAATGAATTCTATTGATCCTGCTATTCAGTTCACTTTTGAACTTGAGACTTGCAATTCTCTTCCGTTTCTCGACATTCTGGTCACACGTAACACATCCAACTTCGGTACTACGGTTTACCGTAAACCTTCATCGGTTTGCCTTCCACCACACTTTAAATCATGTCATCCGACTAAACAAAAGTTAGCTTCATTTTATTCCTATGTTTTCCGTGCTCTTCAAGTTTGCTCCTCCAAACTAGCCCTTGATAAAGAACTAAATTATTTAAAAGCAATAGCTATTGACAGGGGCTTTCCACCCAACATTATTAATCAAGCAGTTAAAAAATTCTCATCTCAACACACTAAAAGGCACACTCTTGTTTTAGGAGATTATAAAAATTCTGTTGTCATTCCCTTCTTTCCATCAATTAGCTATAAAGTTGCACATATTTTGCAGAAATTTAACTTTCGGGTTGTTTATTCTCCCATCAATAAAATTCCAACTTCTATACTCAAGGACCCCATTCCGGATATGAATTCCTGGGGTATTTATAGGAATCCTTGCCAGTGTGGTTTAATTTACATTGGCCAAACTAAGAGAGCCTTAAAATTTCGCGTCAAAGAACATGAGGCATATGTTAGAAAAAAGGAAACACAGAAGTCTTCTCTTGCTCAACATTGTTGGTCCGAAAATCACACTTTCAATTTTTCTGCTGCCAAAATTATTGAAAAAACATCTTCTATTGGAGAACTGGATTTTCTAGAGGCATTTCACATTCATAAAATTCTTTCTGTTCTAGTTAACGATCCTAATTCCAATCCAAATTTGCCTTCGGCTTTTAGAGAAATTATCTTTTAGTTCTGGTTTCGCCAACAGATGGCGCCACTTGCTTATTCTTGTCCAGGCTTTCTTATCTTATCTAATCATTATTTCCTATCTTGTTCATTTGCGGTTTTGCAGCTGAAGATGATGGTTCGGTAAAACCATCGAAACTAGTCCTGTGAAAATTTTGTGGGTATAACGCTGATTTTTGTTGTTTGACTTCTGAATTAGTATTTATTCGGCGTGTTATTGTGTCTTAATTATAGAAGCCCCAAACAGGCTTACATTTTGCTTTCTTTTTTGCACGTAGTGTGGCCGCCATTTTGTGATTGTAGGAGTTTCGGTGAGTACATTTTTGCAATTTTCAAGTTATGTTTATGTTTTGTACATTTAGATATAGTGCTTTGCTTGTCTGATTTCATGCATTTTGCTTACAAACGTTTTGTTTTCTATTCATTTAAGTGAGGGATTTTTCTGTGTTTTGTGTGTACTTTATTATTGCTCAGTTAATTTAGTTTGATTTTTGCATTGTTTATCATGCCTTCATCCGTTAATCGTTTCACTAAATTACGCCTGAAACGGCAAAAATTCCTGAATCATCTTGACTTTTTACTTAAATGTAAATGTAAAAAATTGATCCCCAATTTTATTCAAATCAAATCTAATCAAAAGCCTTCGAGTCGCGTTTCAAGAATTCTGTTAAATTGCAAGCTTGCCTTACTGCGGTCCGTGATAAGGGATACACGTCAACAATTGTCCAAAATTGAACATGAACTCTATAAGCTTCATCTGGAACTCGCTAAATCATATCCAAAATTCACTGCCCTTGAACAAAAGTCTTGGTCTAGAACGGAGAATGCAGTTAACCGTCATAAAAACACCCTTGCAGTTAAATTCGAAAAACTTCTTTTACAGTCTTCCAGTTCAAGTAGTTCAAAAAATCTTCCCATTGTAAACATCAAGCCAATAGTTAATATTTCTAATGTTAGTCTTTCAGAAGAACAAGAGAGAATTCTAAAATATAATTTTAACTTCTCACAAACCTGTAAACCCTCGATTCCAAAGATTTTGGCTCCTATCGAAAAAGCTTTCAAGTTCAGTAAAGTTTCAGATTCACAGAAAGAAATGATTAGGCATCTTATCGCTCATAATGTGAAATTCAATAATAAACCTTTGAAACCAAATCTAACTGCGAGAGAAAGAGCTACAATGCGCGAAATTCATTCTAACCCGGATATTATCATTTCAAAGGCCGACAAAGGCGGCCAGATAGTCGTCATGGATAAGAACACTTACATCGATGGTGTCACTAAACTCTTAAACGAAGGACCATATAATCCGATCCCTAAAGATCCTTCACCTTCGGACTTATCCAAAATAAAAACTGCGATCAAATCTTCGCAAATCATTTCAAGCAACTTAAAACATTCGCTTATCCCATCTGTTGTGAATTGTGCCAGATTATATGCTCTTCCCAAAATTCATAAAAGTGGTATTCTTTTCCGCCCTATTGTATCAAATTTAGGTACTGCCTCGTATCCTTTAGCTAAATATTTGGTTTCTAGATTTTCCACTCTATTAGACAATAACATTTACACCATAAAAAATTCAATAGAGTTTGTAAAAAAGGTTAAAAACATTTCTGCTAGTAATTTACTCATGGTTTCTTTTGATGTAAAATCATTATTCACCAATGTCCCAGTGGAGGGTGCATTAAGATGTCTAGAAACCAGACTTCGCGAATTTCATTTCTCTTGCATCGAAATTGAGGAACTAATTTCTCTCACTCAACTCTGTTTGAAACAAACACATTTTGTTTTCCAAAATAAATATTACAAACAAACTGAGGGATTAGCCATGGAAGCCCCCTCAGTCCCATCCTGGCTGATATCTACATGCATTATTATGAATCAAAATTGTTTGAAACTTTAAACTTCCCGGCATGGTTCCACTACGTAGACGATACTTTTACCCTGTTTGAAGGTAATAAAGATGATTTAAATAAAGTTCTTTCAACAATGAATTCTATTGATCCTGCTATTCAGTTCACTTTTGAACTTGAGACTTGCAATTCTCTTCCGTTTCTCGACATTCTGGTCACACGTAACACATCCAACTTCGGTACTACGGTTTACCGTAAACCTTCATCGGTTTGCTTTCCACCACACTTTAAATCATGTCATCCAACTAAACAAAAGTTAACTTCATTTTATTCCTATGTTTTCCGTGCTCTTCAAGTTTGCTCCTCCAAACTAGCCCTTGATAAAGAACTAAATTATTTAAAAGCAATAGCTATTGACAGGGGCTTTCCACCCAACATTATTAATCAAGCAGTTAAAAAATTCTCATCTCAACACACTAAAAGGCACACTCTTGTTTTAGGAGATTATAAATATTCTGTTGTCATTCCCTTCTTTCCATCAATTAGCTATAAAGTTGCACATATTTTGCAGAAATTTAACTTTCGGTTTGTTTATTCTCCCTTCAATAAAATTCCAACTTCTATACTCAAGGATCCCATTCCGGATATGAATTCCTGGGGTATTTATAGGATTCCTTGCCAGTGTGGTTTAATTTACATTGGCCAAACTAAGAGAGCCTTAAAATTTCGCGTCAAAGAACATGAGGCATATGTTAGAAAAAAGGAAACACAGAAGTCTTCTGTTGCTCAACATTGTTGGTCCGAAAATCACACTTTCAATTTTTCTGCTGCCAAAATTATTCAAAATACATCTTCTATTGGAGAACCGGATTTTCTAGAGGCATTTCACATTCATAAAAATCTTTCTGTTCTAGTTAACGATCCTAATTCCAATCCAAATTTGCCTTCGGCTTTTAGAGAAATTATGTTTTAGTTCTGGTTTCGCCAACAGATGGCGCCACTTGCTTATTCTTGTCCAGGCTTTCTTATCTTATCTAATCATTATTTCCTATCTTGTTCATTTGCGGTTTTGCAGCTGAAGATGATGGTTCGGTAAAACCATCGAAACTAGTCCTGTGAAAATTTTGTGGGTATAACGCTGATTTTTGTTGTTTGACTTCTGAATTAGTATTTATTCGGCGTGTTATTGTGTCTTAATTATAGAAGCCCCAAACAGGCTTACATTTTGCTTTCTTTTTTGCACGTGGTGTGGCCGCCATTTTGTGATTGTAGGAGTTTCGGTGAGTACATTTTTGCAATTTTCAAGTTATGTTTATGTTTTGTACATTTAGATATAGTGCTTTGCTTGTCTGATTTCATGCATTTTGCTTACAAACGTTTTGTTTTCTATTCATTTCAGTGAGGGATTTTTCTGTGTTTTGTGTGTACTTTATTATTGCTCAGTTAATTTAGTTTGATTTTTGCATTGTTTATCATGCCTTCATCCGTTAATCGTTTCACTAAATTACGCCTGAAACGGCAAAAATTCCTGAATCATCTTGACTTTTTACTTAAATGTAAATGTAAAAAATTGATCCCCAATTTTATTCAAATCAAATCTAATCAAAAGCCTTCGAGTCGCGTTTCAAGAATTCTGTTAAATTGCAAGCTTGCCTTACTGCGGTCCGTGATAAGGGATACACGTCAACAATTGTCCAAAATTGAACATGAACTCTATAAGCTTCATCTGGAACTCGCTAAATCATATCCAAAATTCACTGCCCTTGAACAAAAGTCTTGGTCTAGAACGGAGAATGCAGTTAACCGTCATAAAAACACCCTTGCAGTTAAATTCGAAAAACTTCTTTTACAGTCTTCCAGTTCAAGTAGTTCAAAAAATCTTCCCATTGTAAACATCAAGCCAATAGTTAATATTTCTAATGTTAGTCTTTCAGAAGAACAAGAGAGAATTCTAAAATATAATTTTAACTTCTCACAAACCTGTAAACCCTCGATTCCAAAGATTTTGGCTCCTATCGAAAAAGCTTTCAAGTTCAGTAAAGTTTCAGAATCACAGAAAGAAATGATTAGGCATCTTATCGCTCATAATGTGAAATTCAATAATAAACCTTTGAAACCAAATCTAACTGCGAGAGAAAGAGCTACAATGCGCGAAATTCATTCTAACCCGGATATTATCATTTCAAAGGCCGACAAAGGCGGCCAGATAGTCGTCATGGATAAGAACACTTACATCGATGGTGTCACTAAACTCTTAAACGAAGGACCATATAATCCGATCCCTAAAGATCCTTCACCTTCGGACTTATCCAAAATAAAAACTGCGATCAAATCTTCGCAAATCATTTCAAGCAACTTAAAACATTCGCTTATCCCATCTGTTGTGAATTGTGCCAGATTATATGCTCTTCCCAAAATTCATAAAAGTGGTATTCTTTTCCGCCCTATTGTATCAAATTTAGGTACTGCCTCGTATCCTTTAGCTAAATATTTGGTTTCTAGATTTTCCACTCTATTAGACAATAACATTTACACCATAAAAATTTCAATAGAGTTTGTAAAAAAGGTTAAAAACATTTCTGCTAGTAATTTACTCATGGTTTCTTTTGATGTAAAATCATTATTCACCAATGTCCCAGTGGAGGGTGCATTAAGATGTCTAGAAACCAGACTTCGCGAATTTCATTTCTCTTGCATCGAAATTGAGGAACTAATTTCTCTCACTCAACTCTGTTTGAAACAAACACATTTTGTTTTCCAAAATAAATATTACAAACAAACTGAGGGATTAGCCATGGAAGCCCCCTCAGTCCCATTGTGGCTAATATCTACATGCATTATTATGAATCAAAATTGTTTGAAACTTTAAACTTCCCGGCATGGTTCCACTACGTAGACGATACTTTTACCCTGTTTGAAGGTAATAAAGATGATTTAAATAAAGTTCTTTCAACAATGAATTCTATTGATCCTGCTATTCAGTTCACTTTTGAACTTGAGACTTGCAATTCTCTTCCGTTTCTCGACATTCTGGTCACACGTAACACATCCAACTTCGGTACTACGGTTTACCGTAAACCTTCATCGGTTTGCTTTCCACCACACTTTAAATCATGTCATCCAACTAAACAAAAGTTAACTTCATTTTATTCCTATGTTTTCCGTGCTCTTCAAGTTTGCTCCTCCAAACTAGCCCTTGATAAAGAACTAAATTATTTAAAAGCAATAGCTATTGACAGGGGCTTTCCACCCAACATTATTAATCAAGCAGTTAAAAAATTCTCATCTCAACAGACTAAAAGGCACACTCTTGTTTTAGGAGATTATAAATATTCTGTTGTCATTCCCTTCTTTCCATCAATTAGCTATAAAGTTGCACATATTTTGCAGAAATTTAACTTTCGGTTTGTTTATTCTCCCATCAATAAAATTCCAACTTCTATACTCAAGGATCCCATTCCGGATATGAATTCCTGGGGTATTTATAGGATTCCTTGCCAGTGTGGTTTAATTTACATTGGCCAAACTAAGAGAGCCTTAAAATTTCGCGTCAAAGAACATGAGGCATATGTTAGAAAAAAGGAAACACAGAAGTCTTCTGTTGCTCAACATTGTTGGTCCGAAAATCACACTTTCAATTTTTCTGCTGCCAAAATTATTCAAAATACATCTTCTATTGGAGAACCGGATTTTCTAGAGGCATTTCACATTCATAAAAATCTTTCTGTTCTAGTTAACGATCCTAATTCCAATCCAAATTTGCCTTCGGCTTTTAGAGAAATTATGTTTTAGTTCTGGTTTCGCCAACAGATGGCGCCACTTGCTTATTCTTGTCCAGGCTTTCTTATCTTATCTAATCATTATTTCCTATCTTGTTCATTTGCGGTTTTGCAGCTGAAGATGATGGTTCGGTAAAACCATCGAAACTAGTCCTGTGAAAATTTTGTGGGTATAACGCTGATTTTTGTTGTTTGACTTCTGAATTAGTATTTATTCGGCGTGTTATTGTGTCTTAATTATAGAAGCCCCAAACAGGCTTACATTTTGCTTTCTTTTTTGCACGTGGTGTGGCCGCCATTTTGTGATTGTAGGAGTTTCGGTGAGTACATTTTTGCAATTTTCAAGTTATGTTTATGTTTTGTACATTTAGATATAGTGCTTTGCTTGTCTGATTTCATGCATTTTGCTTACAAACGTTTTGTTTTCTATTCATTTCAGTGAGGGATTTTTCTGTGTTTTGTGTGTACTTTATTATTGCTCAGTTAATTTAGTTTGATTTTTGCATTGTTTATCATGCCTTCATCCGTTAATCGTTTCACTAAATTACGCCTGAAACGGCAAAAATTCCTGAATCATCTTGACTTTTTACTTAAATGTAAATGTAAAAAATTGATCCCCAATTTTATTCAAATCAAATCTAATCAAAAGCCTTCGAGTCGCGTTTCAAGAATTCTGTTAAATTGCAAGCTTGCCTTACTTCGGTCCGTGGTAAGGGATACACGTCAACAATTGTCCAAAATTGAACATGAACTCTATAAGCTTCATCTGGAACTCGCTAAATCATATCCAAAATTCACTGCCCTTGAACAAAAGTCTTGGTCCAGAACGGAGAATGCAGTTAACCGTCATAAAAACACCCTTGCAGTTAAATTCGAAAAACTTCTTTTACAGTCTTCCAGTTCAAGTAGTTCAAACAATCTTCCCATTGTAAACATCAAGCCAATAGTTAATATTTCTAATGTTAGTCTTTCAGAAGAACAAGAGAGAATTCTAAAATATAATTTTAACTTCTCACAAACCTGTAAATCCTCGATTCCAAAGATTTTGGATCCTATCGAAAAAGCTTTCAAGTTCAGTAAAGTTTCAGATTCACAGAAAGAAATGATTAGGCATCTTATCGCTCATAATGTGAAATTCAATAATAAACCTTTGAAACCAAATCTAACTGCGAGAGAAAGAGCTACAATGCGCGAAATTCATTCTAACCCGGATATTATCATTTCAAAGGCCGACAAAGGCGGCCAGATAGTCGTCATGGATAAGAACACTTACATCGATGGTGTCACTAAACTCTTAAACGAAGGACCATATAATCCGATCCCTAAAGATCCTTCACCTTCGGACTTATCCAAAATAAAAACTGCGATCAAATCTTCGCAAATCATTTCAAGCAACTTAAAACATTCGCTTATCCCATCTTTTGCGAATTTTGCCAGATTATATGCTCTTCCCAAAATTCATAAAAGTGGTATTCCTTTCCGCCCTATTGTATCAAATTTAGGTACTGCCTCGTATCCTTTAGCTAAATATTTGGTTTCTAGATTTTCCACTCTATTAGACAATAACATCTACACCATAAAAAATTCAATAGAGTTTGTAAAAAAGGTTAAAAACATTTCTGCTAGTAATTTACTCATGGTTTCTTTTGATGTAAAATCATTATTCACCAATGTCCCAGTGGAGGGTGCATTAAGATGTCTAGAAACCAGACTTCGCGAATTTCATTTCTCTTGCATCGAAATTGAGGAACTAATTTCTCTCACTCAACTCTGAAACAAACACATTTTGTTTTCCAAAATAAATATTACAAACAAACTGAGGGATTAGCCATGGAAGCCCCCTCAGTCCCATCCTGGCTGATATCTACATGCATTATTATGAATCAAAATTGTTTGAAACTTTAAACTTCCCGGCATGGTTCCACTACGTAGACGATACTTTTACCCTGTTTGAAGGTAATAAAGATGATTTAAATAAAGTTCTTTCAACAATGAATTCTATTGATCCTGCTATTCAGTTCACTTTTGAACTTGAGACTTGCAATTCTCTTCCGTTTCTCGACATTCTGGTCACACGTAACACATCCAACTTCGGTACTACGGTTTACCGTAAACCTTCATCGGTTTGCTTTCCACCACACTTTAAATCATGTCATCCGACTAAACAAATGTTAGCTTCATTTTATTCCTATGTTTTCCGTGCTCTTCAAGTTTGCTCCTCCAAACTAGCCCTTGATAAAGAACTAAATTATTTAAAAGCAATAGCTATTGACAGGGGCTTTCCACCCAACATTATTAATCAAGCAGTTAAAAAATTCTCATCTCAACACACTAAAAGGCACACTCTTGTTTTAGGAGATTATAAATATTCTGTTGTCATTCCCTTCTTTCCATCAATTAGCTATAAAGTTGCACATATTTTGCAGAAATTTAACTTTCGGTTTGTTTATTCTCCCATCAATAAAATTCCAACTTCTATACTCAAGGACCCCATTCCGGATATGAATTCCTGGGGTATTTATAGGATTCCTTGCCTGTGTGGTTTAATTTACGTTGGCCAAACTAAGAGAGCCTTAAATTTTCGCGTCAAAGAACATGAGGCATATGTTAGAAAAAAGGAAACACAGAAGTCTTCTGTTGCTCAACATTGTTGGTCCGAAAATCACACTTTCAATTTTTCTGCTGCCAAAATTATTCAAAAAACATCTTCTATTGGAGAACCGGATTTTCTAGAGGCATTTCACATTCATAAAAATCTTTCTGTTCTAGTTAACGATCCTAATTCCAATCCAAATTTGCCTTCGGCTTTTAGAGAAATTATGTTTTAGTTCTGGTTTCGCCAACAGATGGCGCCACTTGCTTATTCTTGTCCAGGCTTTCTTATCTTATCTAATCATTATTTCCTATCTTGTTCATTTGCGGTTTTGCAGCTGAAGATGATGGTTCGGTAAAACCATCGAAACTAGTCCTGTGAAAATTTTGTGGGTATAACGCTGATTTTTGTTGTTTGACTTCTGAATTAGTATTTATTCGGCGTGCTATTGTGTCTTAAAAATAGAAGCCCCAAACAGGCTTACATTTTGCTTTCTTTTTTGCACGTGGTGTGGCCGCCATTTTGTGATTGTAGGAGTTTCGGTGAGTACATTTTTGCAATTTTCAAGTTATGTTTATGTTTTGTACATTTAGATATAGTGCTTTGCTTGTCTGATTTCATGCATTTTGCTTACAAACGTTTTGTTTTCTATTCATTTCAGTGAGGGATTTTTCTGTGTTTTGTGTGTACTTTATTATTGCTCAGTTAATTTAGTTTGATTTTTGCATTGTTTATCATGCCTTCATCCGTTAATCGTTTCACTAAATTACGCCTGAAACGGCAAAAATTCCTGAATCATCTTGACTTTTTACTTAAATGTAAATGTAAAAAATTGATCCCCAATTTTATTCAAATCAAATCTAATCAAAAGCCTTCGAGTCGCGTTTCAAGAATTCTGTTAAATTGCAAGCTTGCCTTACTTCGGTCCGTGATAAGGGATACACGTCAACAATTGTCCAAAATTGAACATGAACTCTATAAGCTTCATCTGGAACTCGCTAAATCATATCCAAAATTCACTGCCCTTGAACAAAAGTCTTGGTCTAGAACGGAGAATGCAGTTAACCGTCATAAAAACACCCTTGCAGTTAAATTCGAAAAACTTCTTTTACAGTCTTCCAGTTCAAGTAGTTCAAACAATCTTCCCATTGTAAACATCAAGCCAATAGTTAATATTTCTAATGTTAGTCTTTCAGAAGAACAAGAGAGAATTCTAAAATATAATTTTAACTTCTCACAAACCTGTAAACCCTCGATTCCAAAGATTTTGGATCCTATCGAAAAATCTTTCAAGTTCAGTAAAGTTTCAGATTCACAGAAAGAAATGATTAGGCATCTTATCGCTCATAATGTGAAATTCAATAATAAACCTTTGAAACCAAATCTAACTGCGAGAGAAAGAGCTACAATGCGCGAAATTCATTCTAACCCGGATATTATCATTTCAAAGGCCGACAAAGGCGGCCAGATAGTCGTCATGGATAAGAACACTTACATCGATGGTGTCACTAAACTCTTAAACGAAGGACCATATAATCCGATCCCTAAAGATCCTTCACCTTCGGACTTATCCAAAATAAAAACTGCGATCAAATCTTCGCAAATCATTTCAAGCAACTTAAAACATTCGCTTATCCCATCTGTTGTGAATTGTGCCAGATTATATGCTCTTCCCAAAATTCATAAAAGTGGTATTCTTTTCCGCCCTATTGTATCAAATTTAGGTACTGCCTCGTATCCTTTAGCTAAATATTTGGTTTCTAGATTTTCCACTCTATTAGACAATAACATTTACACCATAAAAATTTCAATAGAGTTTGTAAAAAAGGTTAAAAACGTTTCTGCTAGTAATTTACTCATGGTTTCTTTTGATGTAAAATCATTATTCACCAATGTCCCAGTGGAGGGTGCATTAAGATGTCTAGAAACCAGACTTCGCGAATTTCATTTCTCTTGCATCGAAATTGAGGAACTAATTTCTCTCACTCAACTCTGTTTGAAACAAACACATTTTGTTTTCCAAAATAAATATTACAAACAAACTGAGGGATTAGCCATGGAAGCCCCCTCAGTCCCATTGTGGCTAATATCTACATGCATTATTATGAATCAAAATTGTTTGAAACTTTAAACTTCCCGGCATGGTTCCACTACGTAGACGATACTTTTACCCTGTTTGAAGGTAATAAAGATGATTTAAATAAAGTTCTTTCAACAATGAATTCTATTGATCCTGCTATTCAGTTCACTTTTGAACTTGAGACTTGCAATTCTCTTCCGTTTCTCGACATTCTGGTCACACGTAACACATCCAACTTCGGTACTACGGTTTACCGTAAACCTTCATCGGTTTGCTTTCCACCACACTTTAAATCATGTCATCCGACTAAACAAATGTTAGCTTCATTTTATTCCTATGTTTTCCGTGCTCTTCAAGTTTGCTCCTCCAAACTAGCCCTTGATAAAGAACTAAATTATTTAAAAGCAATAGCTATTGACAGGGGCTTTCCACCCAACATTATTAATCAAGCAGTTAAAAAATTCTCATCTCAACACACTAAAAGGCACACTCTTGTTTTAGGAGATTATAAATATTCTGTTGTCATTCCCTTCTTTCCATCAATTAGCTATAAAGTTGCACATATTTTGCAGAAATTTAACTTTCGGTTTGTTTATTCTCCCATCAATAAAATTCCAACTTCTATACTCAAGGACCCCATTCCGGATATGAATTCCTGGGGTATTTATAGGATTCCTTGCCTGTGTGGTTTAATTTACGTTGGCCAAACTAAGAGAGCCTTAAATTTTCGCGTCAAAGAACATGAGGCATATGTTAGAAAAAAGGAAACACAGAAGTCTTCTGTTGCTCAACATTGTTGGTCCGAAAATCACACTTTCAATTTTTCTGCTGCCAAAATTATTCAAAAAACATCTTCTATTGGAGAACCGGATTTTCTAGAGGCATTTCACATTCATAAAAATCTTTCTGTTCTAGTTAACGATCCTAATTCCAATCCAAATTTGCCTTCGGCTTTTAGAGAAATTATGTTTTAGTTCTGGTTTCGCCAACAGATGGCGCCACTTGCTTATTCTTGTCCAGGCTTTCTTATCTTATCTAATCATTATTTCCTATCTTGTTCATTTGCGGTTTTGCAGCTGAAGATGATGGTTCGGTAAAACCATCGAAACTAGTCCTGTGAAAATTTTGTGGGTATAACGCTGATTTTTGTTGTTTGACTTCTGAATTAGTATTTATTCGGCGTGTTATTGTGTCTTAATTATAGAAGCCCCAAACAGGCTTACATTTTGCTTTCTTTTTTGCACGTGGTGTGGCCGCCATTTTGTGATTGTAGGAGTTTCGGTGAGTACATTTTTGCAATTTTCAAGTTATGTTTATGTTTTGTACATTTAGATATAGTGCTTTGCTTGTCTGATTTCATGCATTTTGCTTACAAACGTTTTGTTTTCTATTCATTTCAGTGAGGGATTTTTCTGTGTTTTGTGTGTACTTTATTATTGCTCAGTTAATTTAGTTTGATTTTTGCATTGTTTATCATGCCTTCATCCGTTAATCGTTTCACTAAATTACGCCTGAAACGGCAAAAATTCCTGAATCATCTTGACTTTTTACTTAAATGTAAATGTAAAAAATTGATCCCCAATTTTATTCAAATCAAATCTAATCAAAAGCCTTCGAGTCGCGTTTCAAGAATTCTGTTAAATTGCAAGCTTGCCTTACTTCGGTCCGTGATAAGGGATACACGTCAACAATTGTCCAAAATTGAACATGAACTCTATAAGCTTCATCTGGAACTCGCTAAATCATATCCAAAATTCACTGCCCTTGAACAAAAGTCTTGGTCTAGAACGGAGAATGCAGTTAACCGTCATAAAAACACTCTTGCAGTTAAATTCGAAAAACTTCTTTTACAGTCTTCCAGTTCAAGTAGTTCAAAAAATCTTCCCATTGTAAACATCAAGCCAATAGTTAATATTTCTAATGTTAGTCTTTCAGAAGAACAAGAGAGAATTCTAAAATATAATTTTAACTTCTCACAAACCTGTAAACCCTCGATTCCAAAGATTTTGGCTCCTATCGAAAAAGCTTTCAAGTTCAGTAAAGTATTCACAGAAAGAAATGATTAGGCATCTTATCGCTCATAATGTGAAATTCAATAATAAACCTTTGAAACCAAATCTAACTGCGAGAGAAAGAGCTACAATGCGCGAAATTCATTCTAACCCGGATATTATCATTTCAAAGGCCGACAAAGGCGGCCAGATAGTCGTCATGGATAAGAACACTTACATCGATGGTGTCACTAAACTCTTAAACGAAGGACCATATAATCCGATCCCTAAAGATCCTCCACCTTCGGACTTATCCAAAATAAAAACTGCGATCAAATCTTCGCAAATCATTTCAAGCAACTTAAAACATTCGCTTATCCCATCTGTTGCGAATTGTGCCAGATTATATGCTCTTCCCAAAATTCATAAAAGTGGTATTCCTTTCCGCCCTATTGTATCAAATTTAGGTATTGCCTCGTATCCTTTAGCTAAATATTTGGTTTCTAGATTTTCCACTCTATTAGACAATAACATTTACACCATAAAAAATTCAATAGAGTTTGTAAAAAAGGTTAAAAACATTTCTGCTAGTAATTTACTCATGGTTTCTTTTGATGTAAAATCATTATTCACCAATGTCCCAGTGGAGGGTGCATTAAGATGTCTAGAAACCAGACTTCGCGAATTTCATTTCTCTTGCATCGAAATTGAGGAACTAATTTCTCTCACTCAACTCTGTTTGAAACAAACACATTTTGTTTTCCAAAATAAATATTACAAACAAACTGAGGGATTAGCCATGGAAGCCCCCTCAGTCCCATCCTGGCTGATATCTACATGCATTATTATGAATCAAAATTGTTTGAAACTTTAAACTTCCCGGCATGGTTCCACTACGTAGACGATACTTTTACCCTGTTTGAAGGTAATAAAGATGATTTAAATAAAGTTCTTTCAACAATGAATTCTATTGATCCTGCTATTCAGTTCACTTTTGAACTTGAGACTTGCAATTCTCTTCCGTTTCTCGACATTCTGGTCACACGTAACACATCCAACTTCGGTACTACGGTTTACCGTAAACCTTCATCGGTTTGCTTTCCACCACACTTTAAATCATGTCATCCAACTAAACAAAAGTTAACTTCATTTTATTCCTATGTTTTCCGTGCTCTTCAAGTTTGCTCCTCCAAACTAGCCCTTGATAAAGAACTAAATTATTTAAAAGCAATAGCTATTGACAGGGGCTTTCCACCCAACATTATTAATCAAGCAGTTAAAAAATTCTCATCTCAACACACTAAAAGGCACACTCTTGTTTTAGGAGATTATAAATATTCTGTTGTCATTCCCTTCTTTCCATCAATTAGCTATAAAGTTGCACATATTTTGCAGAAATTTAACTTTCGGTTTGTTTATTCTCCCATCAATAAAATTCCAACTTCTATACTCAAGGATCCCATTCCGGATATGAATTCCTGGGGTATTTATAGGATTCCTTGCCAGTGTGGTTTAATTTACATTGGCCAAACTAAGAGAGCCTTAAAATTTGGCGTCAAAGAACATGAGGCATATGTTAGAAAAAAGGAAACACAGAAGTCTTCTGTTGCTCAACATTGTTGGCCGGAAAATCACACTTTCAATTTTTCTGCTGCCAAAATTATTCAAAATACATCTTCTATTGGAGAACCGGATTTTCTAGAGGCATTTCACATTCATAAAAATCTTTCTGTTCTAGTTAACGATCCTAATTCCAATCCAAATTTGCCTTCGGCTTTTAGAGAAATTATGTTTTAGTTCTGGTTTCGCCAACAGATGGCGCCACTTGTTTATTCTTGTCCAGGCTTTCTTATCTTATCTAATCATTATTTCCTATCTTGTTCATTTGCGGTTTTGCAGCTGAAGATGATGGTTCGGTAAAACCATCGAAACTAGTCCTGTGAAGATTTTGTGGGTATAACGCTGATTTTTGTTGTTTGACTTCTGAATTAGTATTTATTCGGCGTGTTATTGTGTCTTAATTATAGAAGCCCCAAACAGGCTTACATTTTGCTTTCTTTTTTGCACGTGGTGTGGCCGCCATTTTGTGATTGTAGGAGTTTCGGTGAGTACATTTTTGCAATTTTCAAGTTATGTTTATGTTTTGTACATTTAGATATAGTGCTCTGCTTGTCTGATTTCATGCATTTTCCTTACAAACGTTTTGTTTTCTATTCATTTCAGTGAGGGAATTTTCTGTGTTTTGTGTGTACTTTATTATTGCTCAGTTAATTTAGTTTGATTTTTGCATTGTTTATCATGCCTTCATTCGTTAATCGTTTCACTAAATTACGCCTGAAACGGCAAAAATTCCTGAATCATCTTGACTTTTTACTTAAATGTAAATGTAAAAAATTGATCCCCAATTTTATTCAAATCAAATCTAATCAAAAACTTTCGAGTCGCGTTTCAAGAATTCTGTTAAATTGCAAGCTTGCCTTACTTCGGTCCGTGATAAGGGATACACGTCAACAATTGTCCAAAATTGAACATGAACTCTATAAGCTTCATCTGGAACTCGCTAAATCATATCGAAAATTCACTGCCCTTGAACAAAAGTCTTGGTCTAGAACGGAGAATGCAGTTAACCGTCATAAAAACACCCTTGCAGTTAAATTCGAAAAACTTCTTTTACAGTCTTCCAGTTCAAGTAGTTCAAAAAATCTTCCCATTGTAAACATCAAGCCAATAGTGAATATTTCTAATGTTAGTCTTTCAGAAGAACAAGAGAGAATTCTAAAATATAATTTTAACTTCTCACAAACCTGTAAACCCTCGATTCCAAAGATTTTGGCTCCTATCGAAAAAGCTTTCAAGTTCAGTAAAGTTTCAGATTCACAGAAAGAAATGATTAGGCATCTTATCGCTCATAATGTGAAATTCAATAATAAACCTTTGAAACCAAATCTAACTGCGAGAGAAAGAGCTACAATGCGCGAAATTCATTCTAACCCGGATATTATCATTTCAAAGGCCGACAAAGGCGGCCAGATAGTCGTCATGGATAAGAACACTTACATCGATGGTGTCACTAAACTCTTAAACGAAGGACCATATAATCCGATCCCTAAAGATCCTTCACCTTCGGACTTATCCAAAATAAAAACTGCGATCAAATCTTCGCAAATCATTTCAAGCAACTTAAAACATTCGCTTATCCCATCTGTTGCGAATTGTGCCAGATTATATGCTCTTCCCAAAATTCATAAAAGTGGTATTCCTTTCCGCCCTATTGTATCAAATTTAGGTACTGCCTCGTATCCTTTAGCTAAATATTTGGTTTCTAGATTTTCCACTCTATTAGACAATAACATCTACACCATAAAAAATTCAATAGAGTTTGTAAAAACGGTTAAAAACATTTCTGCTAGTAATTTACTCATGGTTTCTTTTGATGTAAAATCATTATTCACCAATGTCCCAGTGGAGGGTGCATTAAGATGTCTAGAAACCAGACCTCGCGAATTTCATTTCTCTTACATCGAAATTGAGGAACTAATTTCTCTCACTCAACTCTGAAACAAACACATTTTGTTTTCCAAAATAAATATTACAAACAAACTGAGGGATTAGCCATGGAAGCCCCCTCAGTCCCATCCTGGCTGATATCTACATGCATTATTATGAATCAAAATTGTTTGAAACTTTAAACTTCCCGGCATGGTTCCACTACGTAGACGATACTTTTACCCTGTTTGAAGGTAATAAAGATGATTTAAATAAAGTTCTTTCAACAATGAATTCTATTGATCCTGCTATTCAGTTCACTTTTGAACTTGAGACTTGCAATTCTCTTCCGTTTCTCGACATTCTGGTCACACGTAACACATCCAACTTCGGTACTACGGTTTACCGTAAACCTTCATCGGTTTGCTTTCCACCACACTTTAAATCATGTCATCCGACTAAACAAAAGTTAGCTTCATTTTATTCCTATGTTTTCCGTGCTCTTCAAGTTTGCTCCTCCAAACTAGCCCTTGATAAAGAACTAAATTATTTAAAAGCAATAGCTATTGACAGGGGCTTTCCACCCAACATTATTAATCAAGCAGTTAAAAAATTCTCATCTCAACACACTAAAAGGCACACTCTTGTTTTAGGAGATTATAAATATTCTGTTGTCATTCCCTTCTTTCCATCAATTAGCTATAAAGTTGCACATATTTTGCAGAAATTGAACTTTCGGTTTGTTTATTCTTCCATCAATAAAATTCCAACTTCTATACTCAAGGACCCCATTCCGGATATGAATTCCTGGGGTATTTATAGGATTCCTTGCCTGTGTGGTTTAATTTACATTGGCCAAACTAAGAGAGCCTTAAAATTTCGCGTCAAAGAACATGAGGCATATGTTAGAAAAAAGGAAACACAGAAGTCTTCTGTTGCTCAACATTGTTGGTCCGAAAATCACACTTTCAATTTTTCTGCTGCCAAAATTATTCAAAAAACCTCTTCTATTGGAGAACCGGATTTTCTAGAGGCATTTCACATTCATAAAAATCTTTCTGTTCTAGTTAACGATCCTAATTCCAATCCAAATTTGCCTTCGGCTTTTAGAGAAATTATGTTTTAGTTCTGGTTTCGCCAACAGATGGCGCCACTTGCTTATTCTTGTCCAGGCTTTCTTATCTTATCTAATCATTATTTCCTATCTTGTTCATTTGCGGTTTTGCAGCTGAAGATGATGGTTCGGTAAAACCATCGAAACTAGTCCTGTGAAAATTTTGTGGGTATAACGCTGATTTTTGTTGTTTGACTTCTGAATTAGTATTTATTCGGCGTGTTATTGTGTCTTAATTATAGAAGCCCCAAACAGGCTTACATTTTGCTTTCTTTTTTGCACGTGGTGTGGCCGCCATTTTGTGATTGTAGGAGTTTCGGTGAGTACATTTTTGCAATTTTCAAGTTATGTTTATGTTTTGTACATTTAGATATAGTGCTTTGCTTGTCTGATTTCATGCATTTTGCTTACAAACGTTTTGTTTTCTATTCATTTCAGTGAGGGATTTTTCTGTGTTTTGTGTGTACTTTATTATTGCTCAGTTAATTTAGTTTGATTTTTGCATTGTTTATCATGCCTTCATCCGTTAATCGTTTCACTAAATTACGCCTGAAACGGCAAAAATTCCTGAATCATCTTGACTTTTTACTTAAATGTAAATGTAAAAAATTGATCCCCAATTTTATTCAAATCAAATCTAATCAAAAGCCTTCGATTCGCGTTTCAAGAATTCTGTTAAATTGCAAGCTTGCCTTACTGCGGTCCGTGATAAGGGATACACGTCAACAATTGTCCAAAATTGAACATGAACTCTATAAGCTTCATCTGGAACTCGCTAAATCATATCCAAAATTCACTGCCCTTGAACAAAAGTCTTGGTCTAGAACGGAGAATGCAGTTAACCGTCATAAAAACACCCTTGCAGTTAAATTCGAAAAACTTCTTTTACAGTCTTCCAGTTCAAGTAGTTCAAAAAATCTTCCCATTGTAAACATCAAGCCAATAGTTAATATTTCTAATGTTAGTCTTTCAGAAGAACAAGAGAGAATTCTAAAATATAATTTTAACTTCTCACAAACCTGTAAACCCTCGATTCCAAAGATTTTGGCTCCTATCGAAAAAGCTTTCAAGTTCAGTAAAGTTTCAGATTCACAGAAAGAAATGATTAGGCATCTTATCGCTCATAATGTGAAATTCAATAATAAACCTTTGAAACCAAATCTAACTGCGAGAGAAAGAGCTACAATGCGCGAAATTCATTCTAACCCGGATATTATCATTTCAAAGGCCGACAAAGGCGGCCAGATAGTCGTCATGGATAAGAACACTTACATCGATGGTGTCACTAAACTCTTAAACGAAGGACCATATAATCCGATCCCTAAAGATCCTTCACCTTCGGACTTATCCAAAATAAAAACTGCGATCAAATCTTCGCAAATCATTTCAAGCAACATAAAACATTCGCTTATCCCATCTGTTGCGAATTGTGCCAGATTATATGCTCTTCCCAAAATTCATAAAAGTGGTATTCCTTTCCGCCCTATTGTATCAAATTTAGGTATTGCCTCGTATCCTTTAGCTAAATATTTGGTTTCTAGATTTTCCACTCTATTAGACAATAACATCTACACCATAAAAAATTCAATAGAGTTTGTAAAAAAGGTTAAAAACATTTCTGCTAGTAATTTACTCATGGTCTCTTTTGATGTAAAATCATTATTCACCAATGTCCCAGTGGAGGGTGCATTAAGATGTCTAGAAACCAGACTTCGCGAATTTCATTTCTCTTGCATCGAAATTGAGGAACTAATTTCTCTCACTCAACTCTGTTTGAAACAAACACACTTTGTTTTCCAAAATAAATATTACAAACAAACTGAGGGATTAGCCATGGAAGCCCCCTCAGTCCCATCCTGGCTGATATCTACATGCATTATTATGAATCAAAATTGTTTGAAACTTTAAACTTCCCGGCATGGTTCCACTACGTAGACGATACTTTTACCCTGTTTGAAGGTAATAAAGATGATTTAAATAAAGTTCTTTCAACAATGAATTCTATTGATCCTGCTATTCAGTTCACTTTTGAACTTGAGACTTGCAATTCTCTTCCGTTTCTCGACATTCTGGTCACACGTAACACATCCAACTTCGGTACTACGGTTTACCGTAAACCTTCATCGGTTTGCTTTCCACCACACTTTAAATCATGTCATCCGACTAAACAAAAGTTAGCTTCATTTTATTCCTATGTTTTCCGTGCTCTTCAAGTTTGCTCCTCCAAACTAGCCCTTGATAAAGAACTAAATTATTTAAAAGCAATAGCTATTGACAGGGGCTTTCCACCCAACATTATTAATCAAGCAGTTAAAAAATTCTCATCTCAACACACTAAAAGGCACACTCTTGTTTTAGGAGATTATAAATATTCTGTTGTCATTCCCTTCTTTCCATCAATTAGCTATAAAGTTGCACATATTTTGCAGAAATTGAACTTTCGGTTTGTTTATTCTTCCATCAATAAAATTCCAACTTCTATACTCAAGGACCCCATTCCGGATATGAATTCCTGGGGTATTTATAGGATTCCTTGCCTGTGTGGTTTAATTTACATTGGCCAAACTAAGAGAGCCTTAAAATTTCGCGTCAAAGAACATGAGGCATATGTTAGAAAAAAGGAAACACAGAAGTCTTCTGTTGCTCAACATTGTTGGTCCGAAAATCACACTTTCAATTTTTCTGCTGCCAAAATTATTCATAAAACCTCTTCTATTGGAGAACCGGATTTTCTAGAGGCATTTCACATTCATAAAAATCTTTCTGTTCTAGTTAACGATCCTAATTCCAATCCAAATTTGCCTTCGGCTTTTAGAGAAATTATGTTTTAGTTCTGGTTTCGCCAACAGATGGCGCCACTTGCTTATTCTTGTCCAGGCTTTCTTATCTTATCTAATCATTATTTCCTATCTTGTTCATTTGCGGTTTTGCAGCTGAAGATGATGGTTCGGTAAAACCATCGAAACTAGTCCTGTGAAAATTTTGTGGGTATAACGCTGATTTTTGTTGTTTGACTTCTGAATTAGTATTTATTCGGCGTGTTATTGTGTCTTAATTATAGAAGCCCCAAACAGGCTTACATTTTGCTTTCTTTTTTGCGCGTGGTGTGGCCGCCATTTTGTGATTGTAGGAGTTTCGGTGAGTACATTTTTGCAATTTTCAAGTTATGTTTATGTTTTGTACATTTAGATATAGTGCTTTGCTTGTCTGATTTCATGCATTTTGCTTACAAACGTTTTGTTTTCTATTCATTTCAGTGAGGGATTTTTCTGTGTTTTGTGTGTACTTTATTATTGCTCAGTTAATTTAGTTTGATTTTTGCATTGTTTATCATGCCTTCATCCGTTAATCGTTTCACTAAATTACGCCTGAAACGGCAAAAATTCCTGAATCATCTTGACTTTTTACTTAAATGTAAATGTAAAAAATTGATCCCCAATTTTATTCAAATCAAATCTAATCAAAAGCCTTCGAGTCGCGTTTCAAGAATTCTGTTAAATTGCAAGCTTGCCTTACTTCGGTCCGTGATAAGGGATACACGTCAACAATTGTCCAAAATTGAACATGAACTCTATAAGCTTCATCTGGAACTCGCTAAATCATATCCAAAATTCACTGCCCTTGAACAAAAGTCTTGGTCTAGAACGGAGAATGCAGTTAACCGTCATAAAAACACCCTTGCAGTTAAATTCGAAAAACTTCTTTTACAGTCTTCCAGTTCAAGTAGTTCAAAAAATCTTCCCATTGTAAACATCAAGCCAATAGTTAATATTTCTAATGTTAGTCTTTCAGAAGAACAAGAGAGAATTCTAAAATATAATTTTAACTTCTCACAAACCTGTAAACCCTCGATTCCAAAGATTTTGGCTCCTATCGAAAAAGCTTTCAAGTTCAGTAAAGTTTCAGATTCACAGAAAGAAATGATTAGGCATCTTATCGCTCATAATGTGAAATTCAATAATAAACCTTTGAAACCAAATCTAACTGCGAGAGAAAGAGCTACAATGCGCGAAATTCATTCTAACCCGGATATTATCATTTCAAAGGCCGACAAAGGCGGCCAGATAGTCGTCATGGATAAGAACACTTACATCGATGGTGTCACTAAACTCTTAAACGAAGGACCATATAATCCGATCCCTAAAGATCCTTCACCTTCGGACTTATCCAAAATAAAAACTGCGATCAAATCTTCGCAAATCATTTCAAGCAACATAAAACATTCGCTTATCCCATCTGTTGCGAATTGTGCCAGATTATATGCTCTTCCCAAAATTCATAAAAGTGGTATTCCTTTCCGCCCTATTGTATCAAATTTAGGTATTGCCTCGTATCCTTTAGCTAAATATTTGGTTTCTAGATTTTCCACTCTATTAGACAATAACATCTACACCATAAAAAATTCAATAGAGTTTGTAAAAAAGGTTAAAAACATTTCTGCTAGTAATTTACTCATGGTCTCTTTTGATGTAAAATCATTATTCACCAATGTCCCAGTGGAGGGTGCATTAAGATGTCTAGAAACCAGACTTCGCGAATTTCATTTCTCTTGCATCGAAATTGAGGAACTAATTTCTCTCACTCAACTCTGTTTGAAACAAACACACTTTGTTTTCCAAAATAAATATTACAAACAAACTGAGGGATTAGCCATGGAAGCCCCCTCAGTCCCATCCTGGCTGGTATCTACATGCAGTATTATGAATCAAAATTGTTTGAAACTTTAAACTTCCCGGCATGGTTCCACTACGTAGACGATACTTTTACCCTGTTTGAAGGTAATAAAGATGATTTAAATAAAGTTCTTTCAACAATGAATTCTATTGATCCTGCTATTCAGTTCACTTTTGAACTTGAGACTTGCAATTCTCTTCCGTTTCTCGACATTCTGGTCACACGTAACACATCCAACTTCGGTACTACGGTTTACCGTAAACCTTCATCGGTTTGCCATCCACCACAATTTAAATCATGTCATCCGACTAAACAAAAGTTAGCTTCATATTATTCCTATGTTTTCCGTGCTCTTCAAGTTTGCTCCTCCAAACTAGCCCTTGATAAAGAACTAAATTATTTAAAAGCAATAGCTATTGACAGGGGCTTTCCACCCAACATTATTAATCAAGCAGTTAAAAAATTCTCATCTCAACACACTAAAAGGCACACTCTTGTTTTAGGAGATTATAAAAATTCTGTTGTCATTCCCTTCTTTCCATCAATTAGCTATAAAGTTGCACATATTTTGCAGAAATTTAACTTTCGGGTTGTTTATTCTCCCATCAATAAAATTCCAACTTCTATACTCAAGGACCCCATTCCGGATATGAATTCCTGGGGTATTTATAGGATTCCTTGCCAGTGTGGTTTAATTTACATTGGCCAAACTAAGAGAGCCTTAAAATTTCGCGTCAAAAAACATGAGGCATATGTTAGAAAAAAGGAAACACAGAAGTCTTCTGTTGCTCAACATTGTTGGTCCGAAAATCACACTTTCAATTTTTCTGCTGCCAAAATTATTCATAAAACATCTTCTATTGGAGAACTGGATTTTCTAGAGGCATTTCACATTCATAAAAATCTTTTTGTTCTAGTTAACGATCCTAATTCCAATCCAAATTTGCCTTCGGCTTTTAGAGAAATTATGTTTTAGTTCTGGTTTCGCCAACAGATGGCGCCACTTGCTTATTCTTGTCCAGGCTTTCTTATCTTATCTAATCATTATTTCCTATCTTGTTCATTTGCGGTTTTGCAGCTGAAGATGATGGTTCGGTAAAACCATCGAAACTAGTCCTGTGAAAATTTTGTGGGTATAACGCTGATTTTTGTTGTTTGACTTCTGAATTAGTATTTATTCGGCGTGTTATTGTGTCTTAATTATAGAAGCCCCAAACAGGCTTACATTTTGCTTTCTTTTTTGCACGTGGTGTGGCCGCCATTTTGTGATTGTAGGAGTTTCGGTGAGTACATTTTTGCAATTTTCAAGTTATGTTTATGTTTTGTACATTTAGATATAGTGCTTTGCTTGTCTGATTTCATGCATTTTGCTTACAAACGTTTTGTTTTCTATTCATTTCAGTGAGGGATTTTTCTGTGTTTTGTGTGTACTTTATTATTGCTCAGTTAATTTAGTTTGATTTTTGCATTGTTTATCATGCCTTCATCCGTTAATCGTTTCACTAAATTACGCCTGAAACGGCAAAAATTCCTGAATCATCTTGACTTTTTACTTAAATGTAAATGTAAAAAATTGATCCCCAATTTTATTCAAATCAAATCTAATCAAAAACTTTCGAGTCGCGTTTCAAGAATTCTGTTAAATTGCAAGCTTGCCTTACTTCGGTCCGTGATAAGGGATACACGTCAACAATTGTCCAAAATTGAACATGAACTCTATAAGCTTCATCTGGAACTCGCTAAATCATATCCAAAATTCACTGCCCTTGAACAAAAGTCTTGGTCTAGAACGGAGAATGCAGTTAACCGTCATAAAAACACCCTTGCAGTTAAATTCGAAAAACTTCTTTTACAGTCTTCCAGTTCAAGTAGTTCAAAAAATCTTCCCATTGTAAACATCAAGCCAATAGTTAATATTTCTAATGTTAGTCTTTCAGAAGAACAAGAGAGAATTCTAAAATATAATTTTAACTTCTCACAAACCCGTAAACCCTCGATTCCAAAGATTTTGGCTCCTATCGAAAAAGCTTTCAAGTTCAGTAAAGTTTCAGATTCACAGAAAGAAATGATTAGGCATCTTATCGCTCATAATGTGAAATTCAATAATAAACCTTTGAAACCAAATCTAACTGCGAGAGAAAGAGCTACAATGCGCGAAATTCATTCTAACCCGGATATTATCATTTCAAAGGCCGATAAATACAAAGGCGGCCAGATAGTCGTCATGGATAAGAACACTTACATCGATGGTGTCACTAAACTCTTAAACGAAGGACCATATAATCCGATCCCTAAAGATCCTCCACCTTCGGACTTATCCAAAATAAAAACTGCGATCAAATCTTCGCAAATCATTTCAAGCAACATAAAACATTCGCTTATCCCATCTGTTGCGAATTGTGCCAGATTATATGCTCTTCCCAAAATTCATAAAAGTGGTATTCCTTTCCGCCCTATTGTATCAAATTTAGGTATTGCCTCGTATCCTTTAGCTAAATATTTGGTTTCTAGATTTTCCACTCTATTAGACAATAACATCTACACCATAAAAAATTCAATAGAGTTTGTAAAAAAGGTTAAAAACATTTCTGCTAGTAATTTACTCATGGTTTCTTTTGATGTAAAATCATTATTCACCAATGTCCCAGTGGAGGGTGCATTAAGATGTCTAGAAACCAGACTTCGCGAATTTCATTTCTCTTGCATCGAAATTGAGGAACTAATTTCTCTCACTCAACTCTGTTTGAAACAAACACACTTTGTTTTCCAAAATAAATATTACAAACAAACTGAGGGATTAGCCATGGAAGCCCCCTCAGTCCCATCCTGGCTGGTATCTACATGCAGTATTATGAATCAAAATTGTTTGAAACTTTAAACTTCCCGGCATGGTTCCACTACGTAGACGATACTTTTACCCTGTTTGAAGGTAATAAAGATGATTTAAATAAAGTTCTTTCAACAATGAATTCTATTGATCCTGCTATTCAGTTCACTTTTGAACTTGAGACTTGCAATTCTCTTCCGTTTCTCGACATTCTGGTCACACGTAACACATCCAACTTCGGTACTACGGTTTACCGTAAACCTTCATCGGTTTGCCTTCCACCACAATTTAAATCATGTCATCCGACTAAACAAAGTTAGCTTCATATTATTCCTATGTTTTCCGTGCTCTTCAAGTTTGCTCCTCCAAACTAGCCCTTGATAAAGAACTAAATTATTTAAAAGCAATAGCTATTGACAGGGGCTTTCCACCCAACATTATTAATCAAGCAGTTAAAAAATTCTCATCTCAACACACTAAAAGGCACACTCTTGTTTTAGGAGATTATAAAAATTCTGTTGTCATTCCCTTCTTTCCATCAATTAGCTATAAAGTTGCACATATTTTGCAGAAATTTAACTTTCGGGTTGTTTATTCTCCCATCAATAAAATTCCAACTTCTATACTCAAGGACCCCATTCCGGATATGAATTCCTGGGGTATTTATAGGATTCCTTGCCAGTGTGGTTTAATTTACATTGGCCAAACTAAGAGAGCCTTAAAATTTCGCGTCAAAGAACATGAGGCATATGTTAGAAAAAAGGAAACACAGAAGTCTTCTGTTGCTCAACATTGTTGGTCCGAAAATCACACTTTCAATTTTTCTGCTGCCAAAATTATTCAAAAAACATCTTCTATTGGAGAACTGGATTTTCTAGAGGCATTTCACATTCATAAAAATCTTTCTGTTCTAGTTAACGATCCTAATTCCAATCCAAATTTGCCTTCGGCTTTTAGAGAAATTATGTTTTAGTTCTGGTTTCGCCAACAGATGGCGCCACTTGCTTATTCTTGTCCAGGCTTTCTTATCTTATCTAATCATTATTTCCTATCTTGTTCATTTGCGGTTTTGCAGCTGAAGATGATGGTTCGGTAAAACCATCGAAACTAGTCCTGTGAAAATTTTGTGGGTATAACGCTGATTTTTGTTGTTTGACTTCTGAATTAGTATTTATTCGGCGTGTTATTGTGTCTTAATTATAGAAGCCCCAAACAGGCTTACATTTTGCTTTCTTTTTTGCACGTGGTGTGGCCGCCATTTTGTGATTGTAGGAGTTTCGGTGAGTACATTTTTGCAATTTTCAAGTTATGTTTATGTTTTGTACATTTAGATATAGTGCTTTGCTTGTCTGATTTCATGCATTTTGCTTACAAACGTTTTGTTTTCTATTCATTTCAGTGAGGGATTTTTCTGTGTTTTGTGTGTACTTTATTATTGCTCAGTTAATTTAGTTTGATTTTTGCATTGTTTATCATGCCTTCATCCGTTAATCGTTTCACTAAATTACGCCTGAAACGGCAAAAATTCCTGAATCATCTTGACTTTTTACTTAAATGTAAATGTAAAAAATTGATCCCCAATTTTATTCAAATCAAATCTAATCAAAAACTTTCGAGTCGCGTTTCAAGAATTCTGTTAAATTGCAAGCTTGCCTTACTTCGGTCCGTGATAAGGGATACACGTCAACAATTGTCCAAAATTGAACATGAACTCTATAAGCTTCATCTGGAACTCGCTAAATCATATCCAAAATTCACTGCCCTTGAACAAAAGTCTTGGTCTAGAACGGAGAATGCAGTTAACCGTCATAAAAACACCCTTGCAGTTAAATTCGAAAAACTTCTTTTACAGTCTTCCAGTTCAAGTAGTTCAAAAAATCTTCCCATTGTAAACATCAAGCCAATAGTTAATATTTCTAATGTTAGTCTTTCAGAAGAACAAGAGAGAATTCTAAAATATAATTTTAACTTCTCACAAACCTGTAAACCCTCGATTCCAAAGATTTTGGCTCCTATCGAAAAAGCTTTCAAGTTCAGTAAAGTTTCAGATTCACAGAAAGAAATGATTAGGAATCTTATCGCTCATAATGTGAAATTCAATAATAAACCTTTGAAACCAAATCTAACTGCGAGAGAAAGAGCTACAATGCGCGAAATTCATTCTAACCCGGATATTATCATTTCAAAGGCCGACAAAGGCGGCCAGATAGTCGTCATGGATAAGAACACTTACATCGATGGTGTCACTAAACTCTTAAACGAAGGACCATATAATCCGATCCCTAAAGATCCTCCACCTTCGGACTTATCCAAAATAAAAACTGCGATCAAATCTTCGCAAATCATTTCAAGCAACTTAAAACATTCGCTTATCCCATCTGTTGCGAATTGTGCCAGATTATATGCTCTTCCCAAAATTCATAAAAGTGGTATTCCTTTCCGCCCTATTGTATCAAATTTAGGTATTGCCTCGTATCCTTTAGCTAAATATTTGGTTTCTAGATTTTCCACTCTATTAGACAATAACATTTACACCATAAAAAATTCAATAGAGTTTGTAAAAAAGGTTAAAAACATTTCTGCTAGTAATTTACTCATGGTTTCTTTTGATGTAAAATCATTATTCACCAATGTCCCAGTGGAGGGTGCATTAAGATGTCTAGAAACCAGACTTCGCGAATTTCATTTCTCTTGCATCGAAATTGAGGAACTAATTTCTCTCACTCAACTCTGTTTGAAACAAACACACTTTGTTTTCCAAAATAAATATTACAAACAAACTGAGGGATTAGCCATGGAAGCCCCCTCAGTCCCATCCTGGCTGGTATCTACATGCAGTATTATGAATCAAAATTGTTTGAAACTTTAAACTTCCCGGCATGGTTCCACTACGTAGACGATACTTTTACCCTGTTTGAAGGTAATAAAGATGATTTAAATAAAGTTCTTTCAACAATGAATTCTATTGATCCTGCTATTCAGTTCACTTTTGAACTTGAGACTTGCAATTCTCTTCCGTTTCTCGACATTCTGGTCACACGTAACACATCCAACTTCGGTACTACGGTTTACCGTAAACCTTCATCGGTTTGCCTTCCACCACACTTTAAATCATGTCATCCGACTAAACAAAGTTAGCTTCATATTATTCCTATGTTTTCCGTGCTCTTCAAGTTTGCTCCTCCAAACTAGCCCTTGATAAAGAACTAAATTATTTAAAAGCAATAGCTATTGACAGGGGCTTTCCACCCAACATTATTAATCAAGCAGTTAAAAAATTCTCATCTCAACACACTAAAAGGCACACTCTTGTTTTAGGAGATTATAAAAATTCTGTTGTCATTCCCTTCTTTCCATCAATTAGCTATAAAGTTGCACATATTTTGCAGAAATTTAACTTTCGGGTTGTTTATTCTCCCATCAATAAAATTCCAACTTCTATACTCAAGGACCCCATTCCGGATATGAATTCCTGGGGTATTTATAGGATTCCTTGCCAGTGTGGTTTAATTTACATTGGCCAAACTAAGAGAGCCTTAAAATTTCGCGTCAAAGAACATGAGGCATATGTTAGAAAAAAGGAAACACAGAAGTCTTCTGTTGCTCAACATTGTTGGTCCGAAAATCACACTTTCAATTTTTCTGCTGCCAAAATTATTCAAAAAACATCTTCTATTGGAGAACTGGATTTTCTAGAGGCATTTCACATTCATAAAAATCTTTCTGTTCTAGTTAACGATCCTAATTCCAATCAAATTTGCCTTCGGCTTTTAGAGAAATTATGTTTTAGTTCTGGTTTCGCCAACAGATGGCGCCAATTGCTTATTCTTGTCCAGGCTTTCTTATCTTATCTAATCATTATTTCCTATCTTGTTTATTTGCGGTTTTGCAGCTGAAGATGATGGTTCGGTAAAACCATCGAAACTAGTCCTGTGAAAATTTTGTGGGTATAACGCTGATTTTTGTTGTTTGACTTCTGAATTAGTATTTATTCGGCGTGTTATTGTGTCTTAATTATAGAAGCCCCAAACAGGCTTACATTTTGCTTTCTTTTTTGCACGTGGTGTGGCCGCCATTTTGTGATTGTAGGAGTTTCGGTGAGTACATTTTTGCAATTTTCAAGTTATGTTTATGTTTTGTACATTTAGATATAGTGCTTTGCTTGTCTGATTTCATGCATTTTGCTTACAAACGTTTTGTTTTCTATTCATTTCAGTGAGGGATTTTTCTGTGTTTTGTGTGTACTTTATTATTGCTCAGTTAATTTAGTTTGATTTTTGCATTGTTTATCATGCCTTCATCCGTTAATCGTTTCACTAAATTACGCCTGAAACGGCAAAAATTCCTGAATCATCTTGACTTTTTACTTAAATGTAAATGTAAAAAATTGATCCCCAATTTTATTCAAATCAAATCTAATCAAAAACTTTCGAGTCGCGTTTCAAGAATTCTGTTAAATTGCAAGCTTGCCTTACTTCGGTCCGTGATAAGGGATACACGTCAACAATTGTCCAAAATTGAACATGAACTCTATAAGCTTCATCTGGAACTCGCTAAATCATATCCAAAATTCACTGCCCTTGAACAAAAGTCTTGGTCTAGAACGGAGAATGCAGTTAACCGTCATAAAAACACCCTTGCAGTTAAATTCGAAAAACTTCTTTTACAGTCTTCCAGTTCAAGTAGTTCAAAAAATCTTCCCATTGTAAACATCAAGCCAATAGTTAATATTTCTAATGTTAGTCTTTCAGAAGAACAAGAGAGAATTCTAAAATATAATTTTAACTTCTCACAAACCTGTAAACCCTCGATTCCAAAGATTTTGGCTCCTATCGAAAAAGCTTTCAAGTTCAGTAAAGTTTCAGATTCACAGAAAGAAATGATTAGGCATCTTATCGCTCATAATGTGAAATTCAATAATAAACCTTTGAAACCAAATCTAACTGCGAGAGAAAGAGCTACAATGCGCGAAATTCATTCTAACCCGGATATTATCATTTCAAAGGCCGATAAATACAAAGGCGGCCAGATAGTCGTCATGGATAAGAACACTTACATCGATGGTGTCACTAAACTCTTAAACGAAGGACCATATAATCCGATCCCTAAAGATCCTCCACCTTCGGACTTATCCAAAATAAAAACTGCGATCAAATCTTCGCAAATCATTTCAAGCAACTTAAAACATTCGCTTATCCCATCTGTTGCGAATTGTGCCAGATTATATGCTCTTCCCAAAATTCATAAAAGTGGTATTCCTTTCCGCCCTATTGTATCAAATTTAGGTATTGCCTCGTATCCTTTAGCTAAATATTTGGTTTCTAGATTTTCCACTCTATTAGACAATAACATCTACACCATAAAAAATTCAATAGAGTTTGTAAAAAAGGTTAAAAACATTTCTGCTAGTAATTTACTCATGGTTTCTTTTGATGTAAAATCATTATTCACCAATGTCCCAGTGGAGGGTGCATTAAGATGTCTAGAAACCAGACTTCGCGAATTTCATTTCTCTTGCATCGAAATTGAGGAACTAATTTCTCTCACTCAACTCTGTTTGAAACAAACACACTTTGTTTTCCAAAATAAATATTACAAACAAACTGAGGGATTAGCCATGGAAGCCCCCTCAGTCCCATCCTGGCTGGTATCTACATGCAGTATTATGAATCAAAATTGTTTGAAACTTTAAACTTCCCGGCATGGTTCCACTACGTAGACGATACTTTTACCCTGTTTGAAGGTAATAAAGATGATTTAAATAAAGTTCTTTCAACAATGAATTCTATTGATCCTGCTATTCAGTTCACTTTTGAACTTGAGACTTGCAATTCTCTTCCGTTTCTCGACATTCTGGTCACACGTAACACATCCAACTTCGGTACTACGGTTTACCGTAAACCTTCATCGGTTTGCCTTCCACCACAATTTAAATCATGTCATCCGACTAAACAAAAGTTAGCTTCATATTATTCCTATGTTTTCCGTGCTCTTCAAGTTTGCTCCTCCAAACTAGCCCTTGATAAAGAACTAAATTATTTAAAAGCAATAGCTATTGACAGGGGCTTTCCACCCAACATTATTAATCAAGCAGTTAAAAAATTCTCATCTCAACACACTAAAAGGCACACTCTTGTTTTAGGAGATTATAAAAATTCTGTTGTCATTCCCTTCTTTCCATCAATTAGCTATAAAGTTGCACATATTTTGCAGAAATTTAACTTTCGGGTTGTTTATTCTCCCATCAATAAAATTCCAACTTCTATACTCAAGGACCCCATTCCGGATATGAATTCCTGGGGTATTTATAGGATTCCTTGCCAGTGTGGTTTAATTTACATTGGCCAAACTAAGAGAGCCTTAAAATTTCGCGTCAAAGAACATGAGGCATATGTTAGAAAAAAGGAAACACAGAAGTCTTCTGTTGCTCAACATTGTTGGTCCGAAAATCACACTTTCAATTTTTCTGCTGCCAAAATTATTCAAAAAACATCTTCTATTGGAGAACTGGATTTTCTAGAGGCATTTCACATTCATAAAAATCTTTCTGTTCTAGTTAACGATCCTAATTCCAATCCAAATTTGCCTTCGGCTTTTAGAGAAATTATGTTTTAGTTCTGGTTTCGCCAACAGATGGCGCCAATTGCTTATTCTTGTCCAGGCTTTCTTATCTTATCTAATCATTATTTCCTATCTTGTTCATTTGCGGTTTTGCAGCTGAAGATGATGGTTCGGTAAAACCATCGAAACTAGTCCTGTGAAAATTTTGTGGGTATAACGCTGATTTTTGTTGTTTGACTTCTGAATTAGTATTTATTCGGCGTGTTATTGTGTCTTAATTATAGAAGCCCCAAACAGGCTTACATTTTGCTTTCTTTTTTGCACGTGGTGTGGCCGCCATTTTGTGATTGTAGGAGTTTCGGTGAGTACATTTTTGCAATTTTCAAGTTATGTTTATGTTTTGTACATTTAGATATAGTGCTTTGCTTGTCTGATTTCATGCATTTTGCTTACAAACGTTTTGTTTTCTATTCATTTCAGTGAGGGATTTTTCTGTGTTTTGTGTGTACTTTATTATTGCTCAGTTAATTTAGTTTGATTTTTGCATTGTTTATCATGCCTTCATCCGTTAATCGTTTCACTAAATTACGCCTGAAACGGCAAAAATTCCTGAATCATCTTGACTTTTTACTTAAATGTAAATGTAAAAAATTGATCCCCAATTTTATTCAAATCAAATCTAATCAAAAACTTTCGAGTCGCGTTTCAAGAATTCTGTTAAATTGCAAGCTTGCCTTACTTCGGTCCGTGATAAGGGATACACGTCAACAATTGTCCAAAATTGAACATGAACTCTATAAGCTTCATCTGGAACTCGCTAAATCATATCCAAAATTCACTGCCCTTGAACAAAAGTCTTGGTCTAGAACGGAGAATGCAGTTAACCGTCATAAAAACACCCTTGCAGTTAAATTCGAAAAACTTCTTTTACAGTCTTCCAGTTCAAGTAGTTCAAAAAATCTTCCCATTGTAAACATCAAGCCAATAGTTAATATTTCTAATGTTAGTCTTTCAGAAGAAAAAGAGAGAATTCTAAAATATAATTTTAACTTCTCACAAACCTGTAAACCCTCGATTCCAAAGATTTTGGCTCCTATCGAAAAAGCTTTCAAGTTCAGTAAAGTTTCAGATTCACAGAAAGAAATGATTAGGCATCTTATCGCTCATAATGTGAAATTCAATAATAAACCTTTGAAACCAAATCTAACTGCGAGAGAAAGAGCTACAATGCGCGAAATTCATTCTAACCCGGATATTATCATTTCAAAGGCCGACAAAGGCGGCCAGATAGTCGTCATGGATAAGAACACTTACATCGATGGTGTCACTAAACTCTTAAACGAAGGACCATATAATCCGATCCCTAAAGATCCTCCACCTTCGGACTTATCCAAAATAAAAACTGCGATCAAATCTTCGCAAATCATTTCAAGCAACTTAAAACATTCGCTTATCCCATCTGTTGCGAATTGTGCCAGATTATATGCTCTTCCCAAAATTCATAAAAGTGGTATTCCTTTCCGCCCTATTGTATCAAATTTAGGTATTGCCTCGTATCCTTTAGCTAAATATTTGGTTTCTAGATTTTCCACTCTATTAGACAATAACATTTACACCATAAAAAATTCAATAGAGTTTGTAAAAAAGGTTAAAAACATTTCTGCTAGTAATTTACTCATGGTTTCTTTTGATGTAAAATCATTATTCACCAATGTCCCAGTGGAGGGTGCATTAAGATGTCTAGAAACCAGACTTCGCGAATTTCATTTCTCTTGCATCGAAATTGAGGAACTAATTTCTCTCACTCAACTCTGTTTGAAACAAACACACTTTGTTTTCCAAAATAAATATTACAAACAAACTGAGGGATTAGCCATGGAAGCCCCCTCAGTCCCATCCTGGCTGGTATCTACATGCAGTATTATGAATCAAAATTGTTTGAAACTTTAAACTTCCCGGCATGGTTCCACTACGTAGACGATACTTTTACCCTGTTTGAAGGTAATAAAGATGATTTAAATAAAGTTCTTTCAACAATGAATTCTATTGATCCTGCTATTCAGTTCACTTTTGAACTTGAGACTTGCAATTCTCTTCCGTTTCTCGACATTCTGGTCACACGTAACACATCCAACTTCGGTACTACGGTTTACCGTAAACCTTCATCGGTTTGCCTTCCACCACAATTTAAATCATGTCATCCGACTAAACAAAAGTTAGCTTCATATTATTCCTATGTTTTCCGTGCTCTTCAAGTTTGCTCCTCCAAACTAGCCCTTGATAAAGAACTAAATTATTTAAAAGCAATAGCTATTGACAGGGGCTTTCCACCCAACATTATTAATCAAGCAGTTAAAAAATTCTCATCTCAACACACTAAAAGGCACACTCTTGTTTTAGGAGATTATAAAAATTCTGTTGTCATTCCCTTCTTTCCATCAATTAGCTATAAAGTTGCACATATTTTGCAGAAATTTAACTTTCGGGTTGTTTATTCTCCCATCAATAAAATTCCAACTTCTATACTCAAGGACCCCATTCCGGATATGAATTCCTGGGGTATTTATAGGATTCCTTGCCAGTGTGGTTTAATTTACATTGGCCAAACTAAGAGAGCCTTAAAATTTCGCGTCAAAGAACATGAGGCATATGTTAGAAAAAAGGAAACACAGAAGTCTTCTGTTGCTCAACATTGTTGGTCCGAAAATCACACTTTCAATTTTTCTGCTGCCAAAATTATTCAAAAAACATCTTCTATTGGAGAACTGGATTTTCTAGAGGCATTTCACATTCATAAAAATCTTTCTGTTCTAGTTAACGATCCTAATTCCAATCCAAATTTGCCTTCGGCTTTTAGAGAAATTATGTTTTAGTTCTGGTTTCGCCAACAGATGGCGCCAATTGCTTATTCTTGTCCAGGCTTTCTTATCTTATCTAATCATTATTTCCTATCTTGTTCATTTGCGGTTTTGCAGCTGAAGATGATGGTTCGGTAAAACCATCGAAACTAGTCCTGTGAAAATTTTGTGGGTATAACGCTGATTTTTGTTGTTTGACTTCTGAATTAGTATTTATTCGGCGTGTTATTGTGTCTTAATTATAGAAACCCCAAACAGGCTTACATTTTGCTTTCTTTTTTGCACGTGGTGTGGCCGCCATTTTGTGATTGTAGGAGTTTCGGTGAGTACATTTTTGCAATTTTCAAGTTATGTTTATGTTTTGTACATTTAGATATAGTGCTTTGCTTGTCTGATTTCATGCATTTTGCTTACAAACGTTTTGTTTTCTATTCATTTCAGTGAGGGATTTTTCTGTGTTTTGTGTGTACTTTATTATTGCTCAGTTAATTTAGTTTGATTTTTGCATTGTTTATCATGCCTTCATCCGTTAATCGTTTCACTAAATTACGCCTGAAACGGCAAAAATTCCTGAATCATCTTGACTTTTTACTTAAATGTAAATGTAAAAAATTGATCCCCAATTTTATTCAAATCAAATCTAATCAAAAACTTTCGAGTCGCGTTTCAAGAATTCTGTTAAATTGCAAGCTTGCCTTACTTCGGTCCGTGATAAGGGATACACGTCAACAATTGTCCAAAATTGAACATGAACTCTATAAGCTTCATCTGGAACTCGCTAAATCATATCCAAAATTCACTGCCCTTGAACAAAAGTCTTGGTCTAGAACGGAGAATGCAGTTAACCGTCATAAAAACACCCTTGCAGTTAAATTCGAAAAACTTCTTTTACAGTCTTCCAGTTCAAGTAGTTCAAAAAATCTTCCCATTGTAAACATCAAGCCAATAGTTAATATTTCTAATGTTAGTCTTTCAGAAGAACAAGAGAGAATTCTAAAATATAATTTTAACTTCTCACAAACCTATAAACCCTCGATTCCAAAGATTTTGGCTCCTATCGAAAAAGCTTTCAAGTTCAGTAAAGTTTCAGATTCACAGAAAGAAATGATTAGGCATCTTATCGCTCATAATGTGAAATTCAATAATAAACCTTTGAAACCAAATCTAACTGCGAGAGAAAGAGCTACAATGCGCGAAATTCATTCTAACCCGGATATTATCATTTCAAAGGCCGACAAAGGCGGCCAGATAGTCGTCATGGATAAGAACACTTACATCGATGGTGTCACTAAACTCTTAAACGAAGGACCATATAATCCGATCCCTAAAGATCCTTCACCTTCGGACTTATCCAAAATAAAAACTGCGATCAAATCTTCGCAAATCATTTCAAGCAACTTAAAACATTCGCTTATCCCATCTGTTGCGAATTGTGCCAGATTATATGCTCTTCCCAAAATTCATAAAAGTGGTATTCCTTTCCGCCCTATTGTATCAAATTTAGGTACTGCCTCGTATCCTTTAGCTAAATATTTGGTTTCTAGATTTTCCACTCTATTAGACAATAACATCTACACCATAAAAAATTCAATAGAGTTTGTAAAAAAGGTTAAAAACATTTCTGCTAGTAATTTACTCATGGTTTCTTTTGATGTAAAATCATTATTCACCAATGTCCCAGCGGAGGGTGCATTAAGATGTCTAGAAACCAGACTTCGCGAATTTCATTTCTCTTGCATCGAAATTGAGGAACTAATTTCTCTCACTCAACTCTGTTTGAAACAAACACATTTTGTTTTCCAAAATAAATATTACAAACAAACTGAGGGATTAGCCATGGAAGCCCCCTCAGTCCCATCCTGGCTGGTATCTACATGCAGTATTATGAATCAAAATTGTTTGAAACTTTAAACTTCCCGGCATGGTTCCACTACGTAGACGATACTTTTACCCTGTTTGAAGGTAATAAAGATGATTTAAATAAAGTTCTTTCAACAATGAATTCTATTGATCCTGCTATTCAGTTCACTTTTGAACTTGAGACTTGCAATTCACTTCCGTTTCTCGACATTCCGGTCACACGTAACACATCCAACTTCGGTACTACGGTTTACCGTAAACCTTCATCGGTTTGCCTTCCACCACAATTTAAATCATGTCATCCGACTAAACAAAAGTTAGCTTCATATTATTCCTATGTTTTCCGTGCTCTTCAAGTTTGCTCCTCCAAACTAGCCCTTGATAAAGAACTAAATTATTTAAAAGCAATAGCTATTGACAGGGGCTTTCCACCCAACATTATTAATCAAGCAGTTAAAAAATTCTCATCTCAACACACTAAAAGGCACACTCTTGTTTTAGGAGATTATAAAAATTCTGTTGTCATTCCCTTCTTTCCATCAATTAGCTATAAAGTTGCACATATTTTGCAGAAATTTAACTTTCGGGTTGTTTATTCTCCCATCAATAAAATTCCAACTTCTATACTCAAGGACCCCATTCCGGATATGAATTCCTGGGGTATTTATAGGATTCCTTGCCAGTGTGGTTTAATTTACATTGGCCAAACTAAGAGAGCCTTAAAATTTCGCGTCAAAGAACATGAGGCATATGTTAGAAAAAAGGAAACACAGAAGTCTTCTGTTGCTCAACATTGTTGGTCCGAAAATCACACTTTCAATTTTTCTGCTGCCAAAATTATTCAAAAAACATCTTCTATTGGAGAACTGGATTTTCTAGAGGCATTTCACATTCATAAAAATCTTTCTGTTCTAGTTAACGATCCTAATTCCAATCCAAATTTGCCTTCGGCTTTTAGAGAAATTATGTTTTAGTTCTGGTTTCGCCAACAGATGGCGCCAATTGCTTATTCTTGTCCAGGCTTTCTTATCTTATCTAATCATTATTTCCTATCTTGTTCATTTGCGGTTTTGCAGCTGAAGATGATGGTTCGGTAAAACCATCGAAACTAGTCCTGTGAAAATTTTGTGGGTATAACGCTGATTTTTGTTGTTTGACTTCTGAATTAGTATTTATTCGGCGTGTTATTGTGTCTTAATTATAGAAACCCCAAACAGGCTTACATTTTGCTTTCTTTTTTGCACGTGGTGTGGCCGCCATTTTGTGATTGTAGGAGTTTCGGTGAGTACATTTTTGCAATTTTCAAGTTATGTTTATGTTTTGTACATTTAGATATAGTGCTTTGCTTGTCTGATTTCATGCATTTTGCTTACAAACGTTTTGTTTTCTATTCATTTCAGTGAGGGATTTTTCTGTGTTTTGTGTGTACTTTATTATTGCTCAGTTAATTTAGTCTGATTTTTGCATTGTTTATCATGCCTTCATCCGTTAATCGTTTCACTAAATTACGCCTGAAACGGCAAAAATTCCTGAATCATCTTGACTTTTTACTTAAATGTAAATGTAAAAAATTGATCCCCAATTTTATTCAAATCAAATCTAATCAAAAACTTTCGAGTCGCGTTTCAAGAATTCTGTTAAATTGCAAGCTTGCCTTACTTCGGTCCGTGATAAGGGATACACGTCAACAATTGTCCAAAATTGAACATGAACTCTATAAGCTTCATCTGGAACTCGCTAAATCATATCCAAAATTCACTGCCCTTGAACAAAAGTCTTGGTCTAGAACGGAGAATGCAGTTAACCGTCATAAAAACACCCTTGCAGTTAAATTCGAAAAACTTCTTTTACAGTCTTCCAGTTCAAGTAGTTCAAAAAATCTTCCCATTGTAAACATCAAGCCAATAGTTAATATTTCTAATGTTAGTCTTTCAGAAGAACAAGAGAGAATTCTAAAATATAATTTTAACTTCTCACAAACCTATAAACCCTCGATTCCAAAGATTTTGGCTCCTATCGAAAAAGCTTTCAAGTTCAGTAAAGTTTCAGATTCACAGAAAGAAATGATTAGGCATCTTATCGCTCATAATGTGAAATTCAATAATAAACCTTTGAAACCAAATCTAACTGCGAGAGAAAGAGCTACAATGCGCGAAATTCATTCTAACCCGGATATTATCATTTCAAAGGCCGACAAAGGCGGCCAGATAGTCGTCATGGATAAGAACACTTACATCGATGGTGTCACTAAACTCTTAAACGAAGGACCATATAATCCGATCCCTAAAGATCCTTCACCTTCGGACTTATCCAAAATAAAAACTGCGATCAAATCTTCGCAAATCATTTCAAGCAACTTAAAACATTCGCTTATCCCATCTGTTGCGAATTGTGCCAGATTATATGCTCTTCCCAAAATTCATAAAAGTGGTATTCCTTTCCGCCCTATTGTATCAAATTTAGGTACTGCCTCGTATCCTTTAGCTAAATATTTGGTTTCTAGATTTTCCACTCTATTAGACAATAACATCTACACCATAAAAAATTCAATAGAGTTTGTAAAAAAGGTTAAAAACATTTCTGCTAGTAATTTACTCATGGTTTCTTTTGATGTAAAATCATTATTCACCAATGTCCCAGCGGAGGGTGCATTAAGATGTCTAGAAACCAGACTTCGCGAATTTCATTTCTCTTGCATCGAAATTGAGGAACTAATTTCTCTCACTCAACTCTGTTTGAAACAAACACATTTTGTTTTCCAAAATAAATATTACAAACAAACTGAGGGATTAGCCATGGAAGCCCCCTCAGTCCCATCCTGGCTGGTATCTACATGCAGTATTATGAATCAAAATTGTTTGAAACTTTAAACTTCCCGGCATGGTTCCACTACGTAGACGATACTTTTACCCTGTTTGAAGGTAATAAAGATGATTTAAATAAAGTTCTTTCAACAATGAATTCTATTGATCCTGCTATTCAGTTCACTTTTGAACTTGAGACTTGCAATTCACTTCCGTTTCTCGACATTCCGGTCACACGTAACACATCCAACTTCGGTACTACGGTTTACCGTAAACCTTCATCGGTTTGCCTTCCACCACAATTTAAATCATGTCATCCGACTAAACAAAAGTTAGCTTCATATTATTCCTATGTTTTCCGTGCTCTTCAAGTTTGCTCCTCCAAACTAGCCCTTGATAAAGAACTAAATTATTTAAAAGCAATAGCTATTGACAGGGGCTTTCCACCCAACATTATTAATCAAGCAGTTAAAAAATTCTCATCTCAACACACTAAAAGGCACACTCTTGTTTTAGGAGATTATAAAAATTCTGTTGTCATTCCCTTCTTTCCATCAATTAGCTATAAAGTTGCACATATTTTGCAGAAATTTAACTTTCGGGTTGTTTATTCTCCCATCAATAAAATTCCAACTTCTATACTCAAGGACCCCATTCCGGATATGAATTCCTGGGGTATTTATAGGATTCCTTGCCAGTGTGGTTTAAATTACATTGGCCAAACTAAGAGAGCCTTAAAATTTCGCGTCAAAGAACATGAGGCATATGTTAGAAAAAAGGAAACACAGAAGTCTTCTGTTGCTCAACATTGTTGGTCCGAAAATCACACTTTCAATTTTTCTGCTGCCAAAATTATTCAAAAAACATCTTCTATTGGAGAACCGGATTTTCTAGAGGCATTTCACATTCATAAAAATCTTTCTGTTCTAGTTAACGATCCTAATTCCAATCCAAATTTGCCTTCGGCTTTTAGAGAAATTATGTTTTAGTTCTGGTTTCGCCAACAGATGGCGCCACTTGCTTATTCTTGTCCAGGCTTTCTTATCTTATCTAATCATTATTTCCTATCTTGTTCATTTGCGGTTTTGCAGCTGAAGATGATGGTTCGGTAAAACCATCGAAACTAGTCCTGTGAAAATTTTGTGGGTATAACGCTGATTTTTGTTGTTTGACTTCTGAATTAGTATTTATTCGGCGTGTTATTGTGTCTTAATTATAGAAGCCCCAAACAGGCTTACATTTTGCTTTCTTTTTTGCACGTGGTGTGGCCGCCATTTTGTGATTGTAGGAGTTTCGGTGAGTACATTTTTGCAATTTTCAAGTTATGTTTATGTTTTGTACATTTAGATATAGTGCTTTGCTTGTCTGATTTCATGCATTTTGCTTACAAACGTTTTGTTTTCTATTCATTTCAGTGAGGGATTTTTCTGTGTTTTGTGTGTACTTTATTATTGCTCAGTTAATTTAGTTTGATTTTTGCATTGTTTATCATGCCTTCATCCGTTAATCGTTTCACTAAATTACGCCTGAAACGGCAAAAATTCCTGAATCATCTTGACTTTTTACTTAAATGTAAATGTAAAAAATTGATCCCCAATTTTATTCAAATCAAATCTAATCAAAAACTTTCGAGTCGCGTTTCAAGGATTCTGTTAAATTGCAAGCTTGCCTTACTTCGGTCCGTGATAAGGGATACACGTCAACAATTGTCCAAAATTGAACATGAACTCTATAAGCTTCATCTGGAACTCGCTAAATCATATCGAAAATTCACTGCCCTTGAACAAAAGTCTTGGTCTAGAACGGAGAATGCAGTTAACCGTCATAAAAACACCCTTGCAGTTAAATTCGAAAAACTTCTTTTACAGTCTTCCAGTTCAAGTAGTTCAAAAAATCTTCCCATTGTAAACATCAAGCCAATAGTTAATATTTCTAATGTTAGTCTTTCAGAAGAACAAGAGAGAATTCTAAAATATAATTTTAACTTCTCACAAACCTGTAAACCCTCGATTCCAAAGATTTTGGCTCCTATCGAAAAAGCTTTCAAGTTCAGTAAAGTTTCAGATTCACAGAAAGAAATGATTAGGCATCTTATCGCTCATAATGTGAAATTCAATAATAAACCTTTGAAACCAAATCTAACTGCGAGAGAAAGAGCTACAATGCGCGAAATTCATTCTAACCCGGATATTATCATTTCAAAGGCCGACAAAGGCGGCCAGATAGTCGTCATGGATAAGAACACTTACATCGATGGTGTCACTAAACTCTTAAACGAAGGACCATATAATCCGATCCCTAAAGATCCTCCACCTTCGGACTTATCCAAAATAAAAACTGCGATCAAATCTTCGCAAATCATTTCAAGCAACTTAAAACATTCGCTTATCCCATCTGTTGCGAATTGTGCCAGATTATATGCTCTTCCCAAAATTCATAAAAGTGGTATTCCTTTCCGCCCTATTGTATCAAATTTAGGTACTGCCTCGTATCCTTTAGCTAAATATTTGGTTTCTAGATTTTCCACTCTATTAGACAATAACATTTACACCATAAAAAATTCAATAGAGTTTGTAAAAAAGGTTAAAAACATTTCTGCTAGTAAATTACTCATGGTTTCTTTTGATGTAAAATCATTATTCACCAATGTCCCAGTGGAGGGTGCATTAAGATGTCTAGAAACCAGACTTCGCGAATTTCATTTCTCTTGCATCGAAATTGAGGAACTAATTTCTCTCACTCAACTCTGTTTGAAACAAACACATTTTGTTTTCCAAAATAAATATTACAAACAAACTGAGGGATTAGCCATGGAAGCCCCCTCAGTCCCATTGTGGCTAATATCTACATGCATTATTATGAATCAAAATTGTTTGAAACTTTAAACTTCCCGGCATGGTTCCACTACGTAGACGATACTTTTACCCTGTTTGAAGGTAATAAAGATGATTTAAATAAAGTTCTTTCAACAATGAATTCTATTGATCCTGCTATTCAGTTCACTTTTGAACTTGAGACTTGCAATTCTCTTCCGTTTCTCGACATTCTGGTCACACGTAACACATCCAACTTCGGTACTACGGTTTACCGTAAACCTTCATCGGTTTGCCTTCCACCACACTTTAAATCATGTCATCCGACTAAACAAAAGTTAGCTTCATTTTATTCCTATGTTTTCCGTGCTCTTCAAGTTTGCTCCTCCAAACTAGCCCTTGATAAAGAACTAAATTATTTAAAAGCAATAGCTATTGACAGGGGCTTTCCACCCAACATTATTAATCAAGCAGTTAAAAAATTCTCATCTCAACACACTAAAAGGCACACTCTTGTTTTAGGAGATTATAAAATTTCTGTTGTCATTCCCTTCTTTCCATCAATTAGCTATAAAGTTGCACATATTTTGCAGAAATTTAACTTTCGGGTTGTTTATTCTCCCATCAATAAAATTCCAACTTCTATACTCAAGGACCCCATTCCGGATATGAATTCCTGGGGTATTTATAGGATTCCTTGCCAGTGTGGTTTAATTTACATTGGCCAAACTAAGAGAGCCTTAAAATTTCGCGTCAAAGAACATGAGGCATATGTTAGAAAAAAGGAAACACAGAAGTCTTCTGTTGCTCAACATTGTTGGTCCGAAAATCACACTTTCAATTTTTCTGCTGCCAAAATTATTCAAAAAACATCTTCTATTGGAGAACTGGATTTTCTAGAGGCATTTCACATTCATAAAAATCTTTCTGTTCTAGTTAACGATCCTAATTCCAATCCAAATTTGCCTTCGGCTTTTAGAGAAATTATGTTTTAGTTCTGGTTTCGCCAACAGATGGCGCCAATTGCTTATTCTTGTCCAGGCTTTCTTATCTTATCTAATCATTATTTCCTATCTTGTTCATTTGCGGTTTTGCAGCTGAAGATGATGGTTCGGTAAAACCATCGAAACTAGTCCTGTGAAAATTTTGTGGGTATAACGCTGATTTTTGTTGTTTGACTTCTGAATTAGTATTTATTCGGCGTGTTATTGTGTCTTAATTATAGAAGCCCCAAACAGGCTTACATTTTGCTTTCTTTTTTGCACGTGGTGTGGCCGCCATTTTGTGATTGTAGGAGTTTCAGTGAGTACATTTTTGCAATTTTCAAGTTATGTTTATGTTTTGTACATTTAGATATAGTGCTTTGCTTGTCTGATTTCATGCATTTTGCTTACAAACGTTTTCTTTTCTATTCATTTCAGTGAGGGATTTTTCTGTGTTTTGTGTGTACTTTATTATTGCTCAGTTAATTTAGTTTGATTTTTGCATTGTTTATCATGCCTTCATCCGTTAATCGTTTCACTAAATTACGCCTGAAACGGCAAACATTCCTGAATCATCTTGACTTTTTACTTAAATGTAAATGTAAAAAATTGATCCCCAATTTTATTCAAATCAAATCTAATCAAAAACTTTCGAGTCGCGTTTCAAGAATTCTGTTAAATTGCAAGCTTGCCTTACTTCGGTCCGTGATAAGGGATACACGTCAACAATTGTCCAAAATTGAACATGAACTCTATAAGCTTCATCTGGAACTCGCTAAATCATATCGAAAATTCACTGCCCTTGAACAAAAGTCTTGGTCTAGAACGGAGAATGCAGTTAACCGTCATAAAAACACCCTTGCAGTTAAATTCGAAAAACTTCTTTTACAGTCTTCCAGTTCAAGTAGTTCAAAAAATCTTCCCATTGTAAACATCAAGCCAATAGTTAATATTTCTAATGTTAGTCTTTCAGAAGAACAAGAGAGAATTCTAAAATATAATTTTAACTTCTCACAAACCTATAAACCCTCGATTCCAAAGATTTTGGCTCCTATCGAAAAAGCTTTCAAGTTCAGTAAAGTTTCAGATTCACAGAAAGAAATGATTAGGCATCTTATCGCTCATAATGTGAAATTCAATAATAAACCTTTGAAACCAAATCTAACTGCGAGAGAAAGAGCTACAATGCGCGAAATTCATTCTAACCCGGATATTATCATTTCAAAGGCCGACAAAGGCGGCCAGATAGTCGTCATGGATAAGAACACTTACATCGATGGTGTCACTAAACTCTTAAACGAAGGACCATATAATCCGATCCCTAAAGATCCTTCACCTTCGGACTTATCCAAAATAAAAACTGCGATCAAATCTTCGCAAATCATTTCAAGCAACTTAAAACATTCGCTTATCCCATCTGTTGCGAATTGTGCCAGATTATATGCTCTTCCCAAAATTCATAAAAGTGGTATTCCTTTCCGCCCTATTGTATCAAATTTAGGTACTGCCTCGTATCCTTTAGCTAAATATTTGGTTTCTAGATTTTCCACTCTATTAGACAATAACATCTACACCATAAAAAATTCAATAGAGTTTGTAAAAAAGGTTAAAAACATTTCTGCTAGTAATTTACTCATGGTTTCTTTTGATGTAAAATCATTATTCACCAATGTCCCAGTGGAGGGTGCATTAAGATGTCTAGAAACCAGACTTCGCGAATTTCATTTCTCTTGCATCGAAATTGAGGAACTAATTTCTCTCACTCAACTCTGTTTGAAACAAACACATTTTGTTTTCCAAAATAAATATTACAAACAAACTGAGGGATTAGCCATGGAAGCCCCCTCAGTCCCATCCTGGCTGGTATCTACATGCAGTATTATGAATCAAAATTGTTTGAAACTTTAAACTTCCCGGCATGGTTCCACTACGTAGACGATACTTTTACCCTGTTTGAAGGTAATAAAGATGATTTAAATAAAGTTCTTTCAACAATGAATTCTATTGATCCTGCTATTCAGTTCACTTTTGAACTTGAGACTTGCAATTCACTTCCGTTTCTCGACATTCCGGTCACACGTAACACATCCAACTTCGGTACTACGGTTTACCGTAAACCTTCATCGGTTTGCCTTCCACCACAATTTAAATCATGTCATCCGACTAAACAAAAGTTAGCTTCATATTATTCCTATGTTTTCCGTGCTCTTCAAGTTTGCTCCTCCAAACTAGCCCTTGATAAAGAACTAAATTATTTAAAAGCAATAGCTATTGACAGGGGCTTTCCACCCAACATTATTAATCAAGCAGTTAAAAAATTCTCATCTCAACACACTAAAAGGCACACTCTTGTTTTAGGAGATTATAAAAATTCTGTTGTCATTCCCTTCTTTCCATCAATTAGCTATAAAGTTGCACATATTTTGCAGAAATTTAACTTTCGGGTTGTTTATTCTCCCATCAATAAAATTCCAACTTCTATACTCAAGGACCCCATTCCGGATATGAATTCCTGGGGTATTTATAGGATTCCTTGCCAGTGTGGTTTAATTTACATTGGCCAAACTAAGAGAGCCTTAAAATTTCGCGTCAAAGAACATGAGGCATATGTTAGAAAAAAGGAAACACAGAAGTCTTCTGTTGCTCAACATTGTTGGTCCGAAAATCACACTTTCAATTTTTCTGCTGCCAAAATTATTCAAAAAACATCTTCTATTGGAGAACCGGATTTTCTAGAGGCATTTCACATTCATAAAAATCTTTCTGTTCTAGTTAACGATCCTAATTCCAATCCAAATTTGCCTTCGGCTTTTAGAGAAATTATGTTTTAGTTCTGGTTTCGCCAACAGATGGCGCCACTTGCTTATTCTTGTCCAGGCTTTCTTATCTTATCTAATCATTATTTCCTATCTTGTTCATTTGCGGTTTTGCAGCTGAAGATGATGGTTCGGTAAAACCATCGAAACTAGTCCTGTGAAAATTTTGTGGGTATAACGCTGATTTTTGTTGTTTGACTTCTGAATTAGTATTTATTCGGCGTGTTATTGTGTCTTAATTATAGAAGCCCCAAACAGGCTTACATTTTGCTTTCTTTTTTGCACGTGGTGTGGCCGCCATTTTGTGATTGTAGGAGTTTCGGTGAGTACATTTTTGCAATTTTCAAGTTATGTTTATGTTTTGTACATTTAGATATAGTGCTTTGCTTGTCTGATTTCATGCATTTTGCTTACAAACGTTTTGTTTTCTATTCATTTCAGTGAGGGATTTTTCTGTGTTTTGTGTGTACTTTATTATTGCTCAGTTAATTTAGTTTGATTTTTGCATTGTTTATCATGCCTTCATCCGTTAATCGTTTCACTAAATTACGCCTGAAACGGCAAAAATTCCTGAATCATCTTGACTTTTTACTTAAATGTAAATGTAAAAAATTGATCCCCAATTTTATTCAAATCAAATCTAATCAAAAACTTTCGAGTCGCGTTTCAAGGATTCTGTTAAATTGCAAGCTTGCCTTACTTCGGTCCGTGATAAGGGATACACGTCAACAATTGTCCAAAATTGAACATGAACTCTATAAGCTTCATCTGGAACTCGCTAAATCATATCGAAAATTCACTGCCCTTGAACAAAAGTCTTGGTCTAGAACGGAGAATGCAGTTAACCGTCATAAAAACACCCTTGCAGTTAAATTCGAAAAACTTCTTTTACAGTCTTCCAGTTCAAGTAGTTCAAAAAATCTTCCCATTGTAAACATCAAGCCAATAGTTAATATTTCTAATGTTAGTCTTTCAGAAGAACAAGAGAGAATTCTAAAATATAATTTTAACTTCTCACAAACCTGTAAACCCTCGATTCCAAAGATTTTGGCTCCTATCGAAAAAGCTTTCAAGTTCAGTAAAGTTTCAGATTCACAGAAAGAAATGATTAGGCATCTTATCGCTCATAATGTGAAATTCAATAATAAACCTTTGAAACCAAATCTAACTGCGAGAGAAAGAGCTACAATGCGCGAAATTCATTCTAACCCGGATATTATCATTTCAAAGGCCGACAAAGGCGGCCAGATAGTCGTCATGGATAAGAACACTTACATCGATGGTGTCACTAAACTCTTAAACGAAGGACCATATAATCCGATCCCTAAAGATCCTCCACCTTCGGACTTATCCAAAATAAAAACTGCGATCAAATCTTCGCAAATCATTTCAAGCAACTTAAAACATTCGCTTATCCCATCTGTTGCGAATTGTGCCAGATTATATGCTCTTCCCAAAATTCATAAAAGTGGTATTCCTTTCCGCCCTATTGTATCAAATTTAGGTACTGCCTCGTATCCTTTAGCTAAATATTTGGTTTCTAGATTTTCCACTCTATTAGACAATAACATTTACACCATAAAAAATTCAATAGAGTTTGTAAAAAAGGTTAAAAACATTTCTGCTAGTAAATTACTCATGGTTTCTTTTGATGTAAAATCATTATTCACCAATGTCCCAGTGGAGGGTGCATTAAGATGTCTAGAAACCAGACTTCGCGAATTTCATTTCTCTTGCATCGAAATTGAGGAACTAATTTCTCTCACTCAACTCTGTTTGAAACAAACACATTTTGTTTTCCAAAATAAATATTACAAACAAACTGAGGGATTAGCCATGGAAGCCCCCTCAGTCCCATTGTGGCTAATATCTACATGCATTATTATGAATCAAAATTGTTTGAAACTTTAAACTTCCCGGCATGGTTCCACTACGTAGACGATACTTTTACCCTGTTTGAAGGTAATAAAGATGATTTAAATAAAGTTCTTTCAACAATGAATTCCTATTGATCCTGCTATTCAGTTCACTTTTGAACTTGAGACTTGCAATTCTCTTCCGTTTCTCGACATTCTGGTCACACGTAACACATCCAACTTCGGTACTACGGTTTACCGTAAACCTTCATCGGTTTGCCTTCCACCACACTTTAAATCATGTCATCCGACTAAACAAAAGTTAGCTTCATTTTATTCCTATGTTTTCCGTGCTCTTCAAGTTTGCTCCTCCAAACTAGCCCTTGATAAAGAACTAAATTATTTAAAAGCAATAGCTATTGACAGGGGCTTTCCACCCAACATTATTAATCAAGCAGTTAAAAAATTCTCATCTCAACACACTAAAAGGCACACTCTTGTTTTAGGAGATTATAAAATTTCTGTTGTCATTCCCTTCTTTCCATCAATTAGCTATAAAGTTGCACATATTTTGCAGAAATTTAACTTTCGGGTTGTTTATTCTCCCATCAATAAAATTCCAACTTCTATACTCAAGGACCCCATTCCGGATATGAATTCCTGGGGTATTTATAGGATTCCTTGCCAGTGTGGTTTAATTTACATTGGCCAAACTAAGAGAGCCTTAAAATTCGCGTCAAAGAACATGAGGCATATGTTAGAAAAAAGGAAACACAGAAGTCTTCTGTTGCTCAACATTGTTGGTCCGAAAATCACACTTTCAATTTTTCTGCTGCCAAAATTATTCAAAAAACATCTTCTATTGGAGAACTGGATTTTCTAGAGGCATTTCACATTCATAAAAATCTTTCTGTTCTAGTTAACGATCCTAATTCCAATCCAAATTTGCCTTCGGCTTTTAGAGAAATTATGTTTTAGTTCTGGTTTCGCCAACAGATGGCGCCAATTGCTTATTCTTGTCCAGGCTTTCTTATCTTATCTAATCATTATTTCCTATCTTGTTCATTTGCGGTTTTGCAGCTGAAGATGATGGTTCGGTAAAACCATCGAAACTAGTCCTGTGAAAATTTTGTGGGTATAACGCTGATTTTTGTTGTTTGACTTCTGAATTAGTATTTATTCGGCGTGTTATTGTGTCTTAATTATAGAAGCCCCAAACAGGCTTACATTTTGCTTTCTTTTTTGCACGTGGTGTGGCCGCCATTTTGTGATTGTAGGAGTTTCAGTGAGTACATTTTTGCAATTTTCAAGTTATGTTTATGTTTTGTACATTTAGATATAGTGCTTTGCTTGTCTGATTTCATGCATTTTGCTTACAAACGTTTTCTTTTCTATTCATTTCAGTGAGGGATTTTTCTGTGTTTTGTGTGTACTTTATTATTGCTCAGTTAATTTAGTTTGATTTTTGCATTGTTTATCATGCCTTCATCCGTTAATCGTTTCACTAAATTACGCCTGAAACGGCAAACATTCCTGAATCATCTTGACTTTTTACTTAAATGTAAATGTAAAAAATTGATCCCCAATTTTATTCAAATCAAATCTAATCAAAAACTTTCGAGTCGCGTTTCAAGAATTCTGTTAAATTGCAAGCTTGCCTTACTTCGGTCCGTGATAAGGGATACACGTCAACAATTGTCCAAAATTGAACATGAACTCTATAAGCTTCATCTGGAACTCGCTAAATCATATCGAAAATTCACTGCCCTTGAACAAAAGTCTTGGTCTAGAACGGAGAATGCAGTTAACCGTCATAAAAACACCCTTGCAGTTAAATTCGAAAAACTTCTTTTACAGTCTTCCAGTTCAAGTAGTTCAAAAAATCTTCCCATTGTAAACATCAAGCCAATAGTTAATATTTCTAATGTTAGTCTTTCAGAAGAACAAGAGAGAATTTTAAAATATAATTTTAACTTCTCACAAACCTGTAAACCCTCGATTCCAAAGATTTTGGCTCCTATCGAAAAAGCTTTCAAGTTCAGTAAAGTTTCAGATTCACAGAAAGAAATGATTAGGCATCTTATCGCTCATAATGTGAAATTCAATAATAAACCTTTGAAACCAAATCTAACTGCGAGAGAAAGAGCTACAATGCGCGAAATTCATTCTAACCCGGATATTATCATTTCAAAGGCCGACAAAGGCGGCCAGATAGTCGTCATGGATAAGAACACTTACATCGATGGTGTCACTAAACTCTTAAACGAAGGACCATATAATCCGATCCCTAAAGATCCTCCACCTTCGGACTTATCCAAAATAAAAACTGCGATCAAATCTTCGCAAATCATTTCAAGCAACTTAAAACATTCGCTTATCCCATCTGTTGCGAATTGTGCCAGATTATATGCTCTTCCCAAAATTCATAAAAGTGGTATTCCTTTCCGCCCTATTGTATCAAATTTAGGTACTGCCTCGTATCCTTTAGCTAAATATTTGGTTTCTAGATTTTCCACTCTATTAGACAATAACATTTACACCATAAAAAATTCAATAGAGTTTGTAAAAAAGGTTAAAAACATTTCTGCTAGTAAATTACTCATGGTTTCTTTTGATGTAAAATCATTATTCACCAATGTCCCAGTGGAGGGTGCATTAAGATGTCTAGAAACCAGACTTCGCGAATTTCATTTCTCTTGCATCGAAATTGAGGAACTAATTTCTCTCACTCAACTCTGTTTGAAACAAACACATTTTGTTTTCCAAAATAAATATTACAAACAAACTGAGGGATTAGCCATGGAAGCCCCCTCAGTCCCATTGTGGCTAATATCTACATGCATTATTATGAATCAAAATTGTTTGAAACTTTAAACTTCCCGGCATGGTTCCACTACGTAGACGATACTTTTACCCTGTTTGAAGGTAATAAAGATGATTTAAATAAAGTTCTTTCAACAATGAATTCTATTGATCCTGCTATTCAGTTCACTTTTGAACTTGAGACTTGCAATTCTCTTCCGTTTCTCGACATTCTGGTCACACGTAACACATCCAACTTCGGTACTACGGTTTACCGTAAACCTTCATCGGTTTGCCTTCCACCACACTTTAAATCATGTCATCCGACTAAACAAAAGTTAGCTTCATTTTATTCCTATGTTTTCCGTGCTCTTCAAGTTTGCTCCTCCAAACTAGCCCTTGATAAAGAACTAAATTATTTAAAAGCAATAGCTATTGACAGGGGCTTTCCACCCAACATTATTAATCAAGCAGTTAAAAAATTCTCATCTCAACACACTAAAAGGCACACTCTTGTTTTAGGAGATTATAAAATTTCTGTTGTCATTCCCTTCTTTCCATCAATTAGCTATAAAGTTGCACATATTTTGCAGAAATTTAACTTTCGGGTTGTTTATTCTCCCATCAATAAAATTCCAACTTCTATACTCAAGGACCCCATTCCGGATATGAATTCCTGGGGTATTTATAGGATTCCTTGACAGTGTGGTTTAATTTACATTGGCCAAACTAAGAGAGCCTTAAAATTTCGCGTCAAAGAACATGAGGCATATGTTAGAAAAAAGGAAACACAGAAGTCTTCTGTTGCTCAACATTGTTGGTCCGAAAATCACACTTTCAATTTTTCTGCTGCCAAAATTATTCAAAAAACATCTTCTATTGGAGAACTGGATTTTCTAGAGGCATTTCACATTCATAAAAATCTTTCTGTTCTAGTTAACGATCCTAATTCCAATCCAAATTTGCCTTCGGCTTTTAGAGAAATTATGTTTTAGTTCTGGTTTCGCCAACAGATGGCGCCAATTGCTTATTCTTGTCCAGGCTTTCTTATCTTATCTAATCATTATTTCCTATCTTGTTCATTTGCGGTTTTGCAGCTGAAGATGATGGTTCGGTAAAACCATCGAAACTAGTCCTGTGAAAATTTTGTGGGTATAACGCTGATTTTTGTTGTTTGACTTCTGAATTAGTATTTATTCGGCGTGTTATTGTGTCTTAATTATAGAAGCCCCAAACAGGCTTACATTTTGCTTTCTTTTTTGCACGTGGTGTGGCCGCCATTTTGTGATTGTAGGAGTTTCAGTGAGTACATTTTTGCAATTTTCAAGTTATGTTTATGTTTTGTACATTTAGATATAGTGCTTTGCTTGTCTGATTTCATGCATTTTGCTTACAAACGTTTTCTTTTCTATTCATTTCAGTGAGGGATTTTTCTGTGTTTTGTGTGTACTTTATTATTGCTCAGTTAATTTAGTTTGATTTTTGCATTGTTTATCATGCCTTCATCCGTTAATCGTTTCACTAAATTACGCCTGAAACGGCAAAAATTCCTGAATCATCTTGACTTTTTACTTAAATGTAAATGTAAAAAATTGATCCCCAATTTTATTCAAATCAAATCTAATCAAAAACTTTCGAGTCGCGTTTCAAGAATTCTGTTAAATTGCAAGCTTGCCTTACTTCGGTCCGTGATAAGGGATACACGTCAACAATTGTCCAAAATTGAACATGAACTCTATAAGCTTCATCTGGAACTCGCTAAATCATATCCAAAATTCACTGCCCTTGAACAAAAGTCTTGGTCTAGAACGGAGAATGCAGTTAACCGTCATAAAAACACCCTTGCAGTTAAATTCGAAAAACTTCTTTTACAGTCTTCCAGTTCAAGTAGTTCAAAAAATCTTCCCATTGTAAACATCAAGCCAATAGTTAATATTTCTAATGTTAGTCTTTCAGAAGAACAAGAGAGAATTTTAAAATATAATTTTAACTTCTCACAAACCTGTAAACCCTCGATTCCAAAGATTTTGGCTCCTATCGAAAAAGCTTTAAAGTTCAGTAAAGTTTCAGATTCACAGAAAGAAATGATTAGGCATCTTATCGCTCATAATGTGAAATTCAATAATAAACCTTTGAAACCAAATCTAACTGCGAGAGAAAGAGCTACAATGCGCGAAATTCATTCTAACCCGGATATTATCATTTCAAAGGCCGACAAAGGCGGCCAGATAGTCGTCATGGATAAGAACACTTACATCGATGGTGTCACTAAACTCTTAAACGAAGGACCATATAATCCGATCCCTAAAGATCCTCCACCTTCGGACTTATCCAAAATAAAAACTGCGATCAAATCTTCGCAAATCATTTCAAGCAACTTAAAACATTCGCTTATCCCATCTGTTGCGAATTGTGCCAGATTATATGCTCTTCCCAAAATTCATAAAAGTGGTATTCCTTTCCGCCCTATTGTATCAAATTTAGGTACTGCCTCGTATCCTTTAGCTAAATATTTGGTTTCTAGATTTTCCACTCTATTAGACAATAACATTTACACCATAAAAAATTCAATAGAGTTTGTAAAAAAGGTTAAAAACATTTCTGCTAGTAAATTACTCATGGTTTCTTTTGATGTAAAATCATTATTCACCAATGTCCCAGTGGAGGGTGCATTAAGATGTCTAGAAACCAGACTTCGCGAATTTCATTTCTCTTGCATCGAAATTGAGGAACTAATTTCTCTCACTCAACTCTGTTTGAAACAAACACATTTTGTTTTCCAAAATAAATATTACAAACAAACTGAGGGATTAGCCATGGAAGCCCCCTCAGTCCCATTGTGGCTAATATCTACATGCATTATTATGAATCAAAATTGTTTGAAACTTTAAACTTCCCGGCATGGTTCCACTACGTAGACGATACTTTTACCCTGTTTGAAGGTAATAAAGATGATTTAAATAAAGTTCTTTCAACAATGAATTCTATTGATCCTGCTATTCAGTTCACTTTTGAACTTGAGACTTGCAATTCTCTTCCGTTTCTCGACATTCTGGTCACACGTAACACATCCAACTTCGGTACTACGGTTTACCGTAAACCTTCATCGGTTTGCCTTCCACCACACTTTAAATCATGTCATCCGACTAAACAAAAGTTAGCTTCATTTTATTCCTATGTTTTCCGTGCTCTTCAAGTTTGCTCCTCCAAACTAGCCCTTGATAAAGAACTAAATTATTTAAAAGCAATAGCTATTGACAGGGGCTTTCCACCCAACATTATTAATCAAGCAGTTAAAAAATTCTCATCTCAACACACTAAAAGGCACACTCTTGTTTTAGGAGATTATAAAATTTCTGTTGTCATTCCCTTCTTTCCATCAATTAGCTATAAAGTTGCACATATTTTGCAGAAATTTAACTTTCGGGTTGTTTATTCTCCCATCAATAAAATTCCAACTTCTATACTCAAGGACCCCATTCCGGATATGAATTCCTGGGGTATTTATAGGATTCCTTGCCAGTGTGGTTTAATTTACATTGGCCAAACTAAGAGAGCCTTAAAATTTCGCGTCAAAGAACATGAGGCATATGTTAGAAAAAAGGAAACACAGAAGTCTTCTGTTGCTCAACATTGTTGGTCCGAAAATCACACTTTCAATTTTTCTGCTGCCAAAATTATTCAAAAAACATCTTCTATTGGAGAACTGGATTTTCTAGAGGCATTTCACATTCATAAAAATCTTTCTGTTCTAGTTAACGATCCTAATTCCAATCCAAATTTGCCTTCGGCTTTTCGAGAAATTATGTTTTAGTTCTGGTTTCGCCAACAGATGGCGCCAATTGCTTATTCTTGTCCAGGCTTTCTTATCTTATCTAATCATTATTTCCTATCTTGTTCATTTGCGGTTTTGCAGCTGAAGATGATGGTTCGGTAAAACCATCGAAACTAGTCCTGTGAAAATTTTGTGGGTATAACGCTGATTTTTGTTGTTTGACTTCTGAATTAGTATTTATTCGGCGTGTTATTGTGTCTTAATTATAGAAGCCCCAAACAGGCTTACATTTTGCTTTCTCTTTTGCACGTGGTGTGGCCGCCATTTTGTGATTGTAGGAGTTTCAGTGAGTACATTTTTGCAATTTTCAAGTTATGTTTATGTTTTGTACATTTAGATATAGTGCTTTGCTTGTCTGATTTCATGCATTTTGCTTACAAACGTTTTCTTTTCTATTCATTTCAGTGAGGGATTTTTCTGTGTTTTGTGTGTACTTTGTTATTGCTCAGTTAATTTAGTTTGATTTTTGCATTGTTTATCATGCCTTCATCCGTTAATCGTTTCACTAAATTACGCCTGAAACGGCAAACATTCCTGAATCATCTTGACTTTTTACTTAAATGTAAATGTAAAAAATTGATCCCCAATTTTATTCAAATCAAATCTAATCAAAAACTTTCGAGTCGCGTTTCAAGAATTCTGTTAAATTGCAAGCTTGCCTTACTTCGGTCCGTGATAAGGGATACACGTCAACAATTGTCCAAAATTGAACATGAACTCTATAAGCTTCATCTGGAACTCGCTAAATCATATCGAAAATTCACTGCCCTTGAACAAAAGTCTTGGCCTAGAACGGAGAATGCAGTTAACCGTCATAAAAACACCCTTGCAGTTAAATTCGAAAAACTTCTTTTACAGTCTTCCAGTTCAAGTAGTTCAAAAAATCTTCCCATTGTAAACATCAAGCCAATAGTTAATATTTCTAATGTTAGTCTTTCAGAAGAACAAGAGAGAATTCTAAAATATAATTTTAACTTCTCACAAACCTGTAAACCCTCGATTCCAAAGATTTTGGCTCCTATCGAAAAAGCTTTCAAGTTCAGTAAAGTTTCAGATTCACAGAAAGAAATGATTAGGCATCTTATCGCTCATAATGTGAAATTCAATAATAAACCTTTGAAACCAAATCTAACTGCGAGAGAAAGAGCTACAATGCGCGAAATTCATTCTAACCCGGATATTATCATTTCAAAGGCCGACAAAGGCGGCCAGATAGTCGTCATGGATAAGAACACTTACGTCGATGGTGTCACTAAACTCTTAAACGAAGGACCATATAATCCGATCCCTAAAGATCCTTCACCTTCGGACTTATCCAAACTAAAAACTGCGATCAAATCTTCGCAAATCATTTCAAGCAACTTAAAACATTCGCTTATCCCATCTGTTGCGAATTGTGCCAGATTATATGCTCTTCCCAAAATTCATAAAAGTGGTATTCCTTTCCGCCCTATTGTATCAAATTTAGGTACTGCCTCGTATCCTTTAGCTAAATATTTGGTTTCTAGATTTTCCACTCTATTAGACAATAACATCTACACCATAAAAAATTCAATAGAGTTTGTAAAACAGGTTAAAAACATTTCTGCTAGTAATTTACTCATGGTTTCTTTTGATGTAAAATCATTATTCACCAATGTCCCAGTGGAGGGTGCATTAAGATGTCTAGAAACCAGACTTCGCGAATTTCATTTCTCTTGCATCGAAATTGAGGAACTAATTTCTCTCACTCAAATCTGTTTGAAACAAACACACTTTGTTTTCCAAAATAAATATTACAAACAAACTGAGGGATTAGCCATGGAAGCCCCCTCAGTCGCATCCTGGCTGGTATCTACATGTAGTATTATGAATCAAAATTGTTTGAAACCTTAAACTTCCCGGCATGGTTCCACTACGTAGACGATACTTTTACCCTGTTTGAAGGTAATAAAGATGATTTAAATAAAGTTCTTTCAACAATGAATTCTATTGATCCTGCTATTCAGTTCACTTTTGAACTTGAGACTTGCAATTCTCTTCCGTTTCTCGACATTCTGGTCACACGTAACACATCCAACTTCGGTACTACGGTTTACCGTAAACCTTCATCGGTTTGCCTTCCACCACACTTTAAATCATGTCATCCGACTAAACAAAAGTTAGCTTCATTTTATTCCTATGTTTTCCGTGCTCTTCAAGTTTGCTCCTCCAAACTAGCCCTTGATAAAGAACTAAATTATTTAAAAGCAATAGCTATTGACAGGGGCTTTCCACCCAACATTATTAATCAAGCAGTTAAAAAATTCTCATCTCAACACACTAAAAGGCACACTCTTGTTTTAGGAGATTATAAAATTTCTGTTGTCATTCCCTTCTTTCCATCAATTAGCTATAAAGTTGCACATATTTTGCAGAAATTTAACTTTCGGGTTGTTTATTCTCCCATCAATAAAATTCCAACTTCTATACTCAAGGACCCCATTCCGGATATGAATTCCTGGGGTATTTATAGGATTCCTTGCCAGTGTGGTTTAATTTACATTGGCCAAACTAAGAGAGCCTTAAAATTTCGCGTCAAAGAACATGAGGCATATGTTAGAAAAAAGGAAACACAGAAGTCTTCTGTTGCTCAACATTGTTGGTCCGAAAATCACACTTTCAATTTTTCTGCTGCCAAAATTATTCAAAAAACATCTTCTATTGGAGAACTGGATTTTCTAGAGGCATTTCACATTCATAAAAATCTTTCTGTTCTAGTTAACGATCCTAATTCCAATCCAAATTTGCCTTCGGCTTTTCGAGAAATTATGTTTTAGTTCTGGTTTCGCCAACAGATGGCGCCAATTGCTTATTCTTGTCCAGGCTTTCTTATCTTATCTAATCATTATTTCCTATCTTGTTCATTTGCGGTTTTGCAGCTGAAGATGATGGTTCGGTAAAACCATCGAAACTAGTCCTGTGAAAATTTTGTGGGTATAACGCTGATTTTTGTTGTTTGACTTCTGAATTAGTATTTATTCGGCGTGTTATTGTGTCTTAATTATAGAAGCCCCAAACAGGCTTACATTTTGCTTTCTCTTTTGCACGTGGTGTGGCCGCCATTTTGTGATTGTAGGAGTTTCAGTGAGTACATTTTTGCAATTTTCAAGTTATGTTTATGTTTTGTACATTTAGATATAGTGCTTTGCTTGTCTGATTTCATGCATTTTGCTTACAAACGTTTTCTTTTCTATTCATTTCAGTGAGGGATTTTTCTGTGTTTTGTGTGTACTTTATTATTGCTCAGTTAATTTAGTTTGATTTTTGCATTGTTTATCATGCCTTCATCCGTTAATCGTTTCACTAAATTACGCCTGAAACGGCAAAAATTCCTGAATCATCTTGACTTTTTACTTAAATGTAAATGTAAAAAATTGATCCCCAATTTTATTCAAATCAAATCTAATCAAAAACTTTCGAGTCGCGTTTCAAGAATTCTGTTAAATTGCAAGCTTGCCTTACTTCGGTCCGTGATAAGGGATACACGTCAACAATTGTCCAAAATTGAACATGAACTCTATAAGCTTCATCTGGAACTCGCTAAATCATATCGAAAATTCACTGCCCTTGAACAAAAGTCTTGGTCTAGAACGGAGAATGCAGTTAACCGTCATAAAAACACCCTTGCAGTTAAATTCGAAAAACTTCTTTTACAGTCTTCCAGTTCAAGTAGTTCAAAAAATCTTCCCATTGTAAACATCAAGCCAATAGTTAATATTTCTAATGTTAGTCTTTCAGAAGAACAAGAGAGAATTCTAAAATATAATTTTAACTTCTCACAAACCTGTAAACCCTCGATTCCAAAGATTTTGGCTCCTATCGAAAAAGCTTTCAAGTTCAGTAAAGTTTCAGATTCACAGAAAGAAATGATTAGGCATCTTATCGCTCATAATGTGAAATTCAATAATAAACCTTTGAAACCAAATCTAACTGCGAGAGAAAGAGCTACAATGCGCGAAATTCATTCTAACCCGGATATTATCATTTCAAAGGCCGACAAAGGCGGCCAGATAGTCGTCATGGATAAGAACACTTACGTCGATGGTGTCACTAAACTCTTAAACGAAGGACCATATAATCCGATCCCTAAAGATCCTTCACCTTCGGACTTATCCAAAATAAAAACTGCGATCAAATCTTCGCAAATCATTTCAAGCAACTTAAAACATTCGCTTATCCCATCTGTTGCGAATTGTGCCAGATTATATGCTCTTCCCAAAATTCATAAAAGTGGTATTCCTTTCCGCCCTATTGTATCAAATTTAGGTACTGCCTCGTATCCTTTAGCTAAATATTTGGTTTCTAGATTTTCCACTCTATTAGACAATAACATCTACACCATAAAAAATTCAATAGAGTTTGTAAAACAGGTTAAAAACATTTCTGCTAGTAATTTACTCATGGTTTCTTTTGATGTAAAATCATTATTCACCAATGTCCCAGTGGAGGGTGCATTAAGATGTCTAGAAACCAGACTTCGCGAATTTCATTTCTCTTGCATCGAAATTGAGGAACTAATTTCTCTCACTCAAATCTGTTTGAAACAAACACACTTTGTTTTCCAAAATAAATATTACAAACAAACTGAGGGATTAGCCATGGAAGCCCCCTCAGTCGCATCCTGGCTGGTATCTACATGTAGTATTATGAATCAAAATTGTTTGAAACTTTAAACTTCCCGGCATGGTTCCACTACGTAGACGATACTTTTACCCTGTTTGAAGGTAATAAAGATGATTTAAATAAAGTTCTTTCAACAATGAATTCTATTGATCCTGCTATTCAGTTCACTTTTGAACTTGAGACTTGCAATTCTCTTCCGTTTCTCGACATTCTGGTCACACGTAACACATCCAACTTCGGTACTACGGTTTACCGTAAACCTTCATCGGTTTGCCTTCCACCACACTTTAAATCATGTCATCCGACTAAACAAAAGTTAGCTTCATTTTATTCCTATGTTTTCCGTGCTCTTCAAGTTTGCTCCTCCAAACTAGCCCTTGATAAAGAACTAAATTATTTAAAAGCAATAGCTATTGACAGGGGCTTTCCACCCAACATTATTAATCAAGCAGTTAAAAAATTCTCATCTCAACACACTAAAAGGCACACTCTTGTTTTAGGAGATTATAAAATTTCTGTTGTCATTCCCTTCTTTCCATCAATTAGCTATAAAGTTGCACATATTTTGCAGAAATTTAACTATCGGGTTGTTTATTCTCCCATCAATAAAATTCCAACTTCTATACTCAAGGACCCCATTCCGGATATGAATTCCTGGGGTATTTATAGGATTCCTTGCCAGTGTGGTTTAATTTACATTGGCCAAACTAAGAGAGCCTTAAAATTTCGCGTCAAAGAACATGAGGCATATGTTAGAAAAAAGGAAACACAGAAGTCTTCTGTTGCTCAACATTGTTGGTCCGAAAATCACACTTTCAATTTTTCTGCTGCCAAAATTATTCAAAAAACATCTTCTATTGGAGAACCGGATTTTCTAGAGGCATTTCACATTCATAAAAATCTTTCTGTTCTAGTTAACGATCCTAATTCCAATCCAAATTTGCCTTCGGCTTTTAGAGAAATTATGTTTTAGTTCTGGTTTCGCCAACAGATGGCGCCAATTGCTTATTCTTGTCCAGGCTTTCTTATCTTATCTAATCATTATTTCCTATCTTGTTCATTTGCGGTTTTGCAGCTGAAGATGATGGTTCGGTAAAACCATCGAAACTAATCCTGTGAAAATTTTGTGGGTATAACGCTGATTTTTGTTGTTTGACTTCTGAATTAGTATTTATTCGGCGTGTTATTGTGTCTTAATTATAGAAGCCCCAAACAGGCTTACATTTTGCTTTCTTTTTTGCACGTGGTGTGGCCGCCATTTTGTGATTGTAGGAGTTTCGGTGAGTACATTTTTGCAATTTTCAAGTTATGTTCATGTTTTGTACATTTAGATATAGTGCTTTGCTTGTCTGATTTCATGCATTTTGCTTACAAACGTTTTGTTTTCTATTCATTTCAGTGAGGGATTTTTCTGTGTTTTGTGTGTACTTTATTATTGCTCAGTTAATTTAGTTTGATTTTTGCATTGTTTATCATGCCTTCATCCGTTAATCGTTTCACTAAATTACGCCTGAAACGGCAAAAATTCCTGAATCATCTTGACTTTTTACTTAAATGTAAATGTAAAAAATTGATCCCCAATTTTATTCAAATCAAATCTAATCAAAAACTTTCGAGTCGCGTTTCAAGAATTCTGTTAAATTGCAAGCTTGCCTTACTTCGGTCCGTGATAAGGGATACACGTCAACAATTGTCCGAAATTGAACATGAACTCTATAAGCTTCATCTGGAACTCGCTAAATCATATCCAAAATTCACTGCCCTTGAACAAAAGTCTTGGTCTAGAACGGAGAATGCAGTTAACCGTCATAAAAACACCCTTGCAGTTAAATTCGAAAAACTTCTTTTACAGTCTTCCAGTTCAAGTAGTTCAAAAAATCTTCCCATTGTAAACATCAAGCCAATAGTTAATATTTCTAATGTTAGTCTTTCAGAAGAACAAGAGAGAATTCTAAAATATAATTTTAACTTCTCACAAACCTGTAAACCCTCGATTCCAAAGATTTTGGCTCCTATCGAAAAAGCTTTCAAGTTCAGTAAAGTTTCAGATTCACAGAAAGAAATGATTAGGCATCTTATCGCTCATAATGTGAAATTCAATAATAAAGCTTTGAAACCAAATCTAACTGCGAGAGAAAGAGCTACAATGCGCGAAATTCATTCTAACCCGGATATTATCATTTCAAAGGCCGACAAAGGCGGCCAGATAGTCGTCATGGATAAGAACACTTACGTCGATGGTGTCACTAAACTCTTAAACGAAGGACCATATAATCCGATCCCTAAAGATCCTTCACCTTCGGACTTATCCAAAATAAAAACTGCGATCAAATCTTCGCAAATCATTTCAAGCAACTTAAAACATTCGCTTATCCCATCTGTTGCGAATTGTGCCAGATTATATGCTCTTCCCAAAATTCATAAAAGTGGTATTCCTTTCCGCCCTATTGTATCAAATTTAGGTACTGCCTCGTATCCTTTAGCTAAATATTTGGTTTCTAGATTTTCCACTCTATTAGACAATAACATCTACACCATAAAAAATTCAATAGAGTTTGTAAAACAGGTTAAAAACATTTCTGCTAGTAATTTACTCATGGTTTCTTTTGATGTAAAATCATTATTCACCAATGTCCCAGTGGAGGGTGCATTAAGATGTCTAGAAACCAGACTTCGCGAATTTCATTTCTCTTGCATCGAAATTGAGGAACTAATTTCTCTCACTCAAATCTGTTTGAAACAAACACACTTTGTTTTCCAAAATAAATATTACAAACAAACTGAGGGATTAGCCATGGAAGCCCCCTCAGTCGCATCCTGGCTGGTATCTACATGTAGTATTATGAATCAAAATTGTTTGAAACTTTAAACTTCCCGGCATGGTTCCACTACGTAGACGATACTTTTACCCTGTTTGAAGGTAATAAAGATGATTTAAATAAAGTTCTTTCAACAATGAATTCTATTGATCCTGCTATTCAGTTCACTTTTGAACTTGAGACTTGCAATTCTCTTCCGTTTCTCGACATTCTGGTCACACGTAACACATCCAACTTCGGTACTACGGTTTACCGTAAACCTTCATCGGTTTGCCTTCCACCACACTTTAAATCATGTCATCCGACTAAACAAAAGTTAGCTTCATTTTATTCCTATGTTTTCCGTGCTCTTCAAGTTTGCTCCTCCAAACTAGCCCTTGATAAAGAACTAAATTATTTAAAAGCAATAGCTATTGACAGGGGCTTTCCACCCAACATTATTAATCAAGCAGTTAAAAAATTCTCATCTCAACACACTAAAAGGCACACTCTTGTTTTAGGAGATTATAAAATTTCTGTTGTCATTCCCTTCTTTCCATCAATTAGCTATAAAGTTGCACATATTTTGCAGAAATTTAACTATCGGGTTGTTTATTCTCCCATCAATAAAATTCCAACTTCTATACTCAAGGACCCCATTCCGGATATGAATTCCTGGGGTATTTATAGGATTCCTTGCCAGTGTGGTTTAATTTACATTGGCCAAACTAAGAGAGCCTTAAAATTTCGCGTCAAAGAACATGAGGCATATGTTAGAAAAAAGGAAACACAGAAGTCTTCTGTTGCTCAACATTGTTGGTCCGAAAATCACACTTTCAATTTTTCTGCTGCCAAAATTATTCAAAAAACATCTTCTATTGGAGAACCGGATTTTCTAGAGGCATTTCACATTCATAAAAATCTTTCTGTTCTAGTTAACGATCCTAATTCCAATCCAAATTTGCCTTCGGCTTTTAGAGAAATTATGTTTTAGTTCTGGTTTCGCCAACAGATGGCGCCACTTGCTTATTCTTGTCCAGGCTTTCTTATCTTATCTAATCATTATTTCCTATCTTGTTCATTTGCGGTTTTGCAGCTGAAGATGATGGTTCGGTAAAACCATCGAAACTAATCCTGTGAAAATTTTGTGGGTATAACGCTGATTTTTGTTGTTTGACTTCTGAATTAGTATTTATTCGGCGTGTTATTGTGTCTTAATTATAGAAGCCCCAAACAGGCTTACATTTTGCTTTCTTTTTTGCACGTGGTGTGGCCGCCATTTTGTGATTGTAGGAGTTTCGGTGAGTACATTTTTGCAATTTTCAAGTTATGTTCATGTTTTGTACATTTAGATATAGTGCTTTGCTTGTCTGATTTCATGCATTTTGCTTACAAACGTTTTCTTTTCTATTCATTTCAGTGAGGGATTTTTCTGTGTTTTGTGTGTACTTTATTATTGCTCAGTTAATTTAGTTTGATTTTTGCATTGTTTATCATGCCTTCATCCGTTAATCGTTTCACTAAATTACGCCTGAAACGGCAAAAATTCCTGAATCATCTTGACTTTTTACTTAAATGTAAATGTAAAAAATTGATCCCCAATTTTATTCAAATCAAATCTAATCAAAAACTTTCGAGTCGCGTTTCAAGAATTCTGTTAAATTGCAAGCTTGCCTTACTTCGGTCCGTGATAAGGGATACACGTCAACAATTGTCCGAAATTGAACATGAACTCTATAAGCTTCATCTGGAACTCGCTAAATCATATCCAAAATTCACTGCCCTTGAACAAAAGTCTTGGTCTAGAACGGAGAATGCAGTTAACCGTCATAAAAACACCCTTGCAGTTAAATTCGAAAAACTTCTTTTACAGTCTTCCAGTTCAAGTAGTTCAAAAAATCTTCCCATTGTAAACATCAAGCCAATAGTTAATATTTCTAATGTTAGTCTTTCAGAAGAACAAGAGAGAATTCTAAAATATAATTTTAACTTCTCACAAACCTGTAAACCCTCGATTCCAAAGATTTTGGCTCCTATCGAAAAAGCTTTCAAGTTCAGTAAAGTTTCAGATTCACAGAAAGAAATGATTAGGCATCTTATCGCTCATAATGTGAAATTCAATAATAAAGCTTTGAAACCAAATCTAACTGCGAGAGAAAGAGCTACAATGCGCGAAATTCATTCTAACCCGGATATTATCATTTCAAAGGCCGACAAAGGCGGCCAGATAGTCGTCATGGATAAGAACACTTACGTCGATGGTGTCACTAAACTCTTAAACGAAGGACCATATAATCCGATCCCTAAAGATCCTTCACCTTCGGACTTATCCAAAATAAAAACTGCGATCAAATCTTCGCAAATCATTTCAAGCAACTTAAAACATTCGCTTATCCCATCTGTTGCGAATTGTGCCAGATTATATGCTCTTCCCAAAATTCATAAAAGTGGTATTCCTTTCCGCCCTATTGTATCAAATTTAGGTACTGCCTCGTATCCTTTAGCTAAATATTTGGTTTCTAGATTTTCCACTCTATTAGACAATAACATCTACACCATAAAAAATTCAATAGAGTTTGTAAAACAGGTTAAAAACATTTCTGCTAGTAATTTACTCATGGTTTCTTTTGATGTAAAATCATTATTCACCAATGTCCCAGTGGAGGGTGCATTAAGATGTCTAGAAACCAGACTTCGCGAATTTCATTTCTCTTGCATCGAAATTGAGGAACTAATTTCTCTCACTCAAATCTGTTTGAAACAAACACACTTTGTTTTCCAAAATAAATATTACAAACAAACTGAGGGATTAGCCATGGAAGCCCCCTCAGTCGCATCCTGGCTGGTATCTACATGTAGTATTATGAATCAAAATTGTTTGAAACTTTAAACTTCCCGGCATGGTTCCACTACGTAGACGATACTTTTACCCTGTTTGAAGGTAATAAAGATGATTTAAATAAAGTTCTTTCAACAATGAATTCTATTGATCCTGCTATTCAGTTCACTTTTGAACTTGAGACTTGCAATTCTCTTCCGTTTCTCGACATTCTGGTCACACGTAACACATCCAACTTCGGTACTACGGTTTACCGTAAACCTTCATCGGTTTGCCTTCCACCACACTTTAAATCATGTCATCCGACTAAACAAAAGTTAGCTTCATTTTATTCCTATGTTTTCCGTGCTCTTCAAGTTTGCTCCTCCAAACTAGCCCTTGATAAAGAACTAAATTATTTAAAAGCAATAGCTATTGACAGGGGCTTTCCACCCAACATTATTAATCAAGCAGTTAAAAAATTCTCATCTCAACACACTAAAAGGCACACTCTTGTTTTAGGAGATTATAAAATTTCTGTTGTCATTCCCTTCTTTCCATCAATTAGCTATAAAGTTGCACATATTTTGCAGAAATTTAACTATCGGGTTGTTTATTCTCCCATCAATAAAATTCCAACTTCTATACTCAAGGACCCCATTCCGGATATGAATTCCTGGGGTATTTATAGGATTCCTTGCCAGTGTGGTTTAATTTACATTGGCCAAACTAAGAGAGCCTTAAAATTTCGCGTCAAAGAACATGAGGCATATGTTAGAAAAAAGGAAACACAGAAGTCTTCTGTTGCTCAACATTGTTGGTCCGAAAATCACACTTTCAATTTTTCTGCTGCCAAAATTATTCAAAAAACATCTTCTATTGGAGAACCGGATTTTCTAGAGGCATTTCACATTCATAAAAATCTTTCTGTTCTAGTTAACGATCCTAATTCCAATCCAAATTTGCCTTCGGCTTTTAGAGAAATTATGTTTTAGTTCTGGTTTCGCCAACAGATGGCGCCACTTGCTTATTCTTGTCCAGGCTTTCTTATCTTATCTAATCATTATTTCCTATCTTGTTCATTTGCGGTTTTGCAGCTGAAGATGATGGTTCGGTAAAACCATCGAAACTAATCCTGTGAAAATTTTGTGGGTATAACGCTGATTTTTGTTGTTTGACTTCTGAATTAGTATTTATTCGGCGTGTTATTGTGTCTTAATTATAGAAGCCCCAAACAGGCTTACATTTTGCTTTCTTTTTTGCACGTGGTGTGGCCGCCATTTTGTGATTGTAGGAGTTTCGGTGAGTACATTTTTGCAATTTTCAAGTTATGTTTATGTTTTGTACATTTAGATATAGTGCTTTGCTTGTCTGATTTCATGCATTTTGCTTACAAACGTTTTGTTTTCTATTCATTTCAGTGAGGGATTTTTCTGTATTTTGTGTGTACTTTATTATTGCTCAGTTAATTTAGTTTGATTTTTGCATTGTTTATCATGCCTTCATCCGTTAATCGTTTCACTAAATTACGCCTGAAACGGCAAAAATTCCTGAATCATCTTGACTTTTTACTTAAATGTAAATGTAAAAAATTGATCCCCAATTTTATTCAAATCAAATCTAATCAAAAACTTTCGAGTCGCGTTTCAAGAATTCTGTTAAATTGCAAGCTTGCCTTACTTCGGTCCGTGATAAGGGATACACGTCAACAATTGTCCGAATTTGAACATGAACTCTATAAGCTTCATCTGGAACTCCCTAAATCATATCCAAAATTCACTGCCCTTGAACAAAAGTCTTGGTCTAGAACGGAGAATGCAGTTAACCGTCATAAAAACACCCTTGCAGTTAAATTCGAAAAACTTCTTTTACAGTCTTCCAGTTCAAGTAGTTCAAAAAATCTTCCCATTGTAAACATCAAGCCAATAGTTAATATTTCTAATGTTAGTCTTTCAGAAGAACAAGAGCGAATTCTAAAATATAATTTTAACTTCTCACAAACCTGTAAACCCTCGATTCCAAAGATTTTGGCTCCTATCGAAAAAGCTTTCAAGTTCAGTAAAGTTTCAGATTCACAGAAAGAAATGATTAGGCATCTTATCGCTCATAATGTGAAATTCAATAATAAACCTTTGAAACCAAATCTAACTGCGAGAGAAAGAGCTACAATGCGCGAAATTCATTCTAACCCGGATATTATCATTTCAAAGGCCGACAAAGGCGGCCAGATAGTCGTCATGGATAAGAACACTTACGTCGATGGTGTCACTAAACTCTTAAACGAAGGACCATATAATCCGATCCCTAAAGATCCTTCACCTTCGGACTTATCCAAAATAAAAACTGCGATCAAATCTTCGCAAATCATTTCAAGCAACTTAAAACATTCGCTTATCCCATCTGTTGCGAATTGTGCCAGATTATATGCTCTTCCCAAAATTCATAAAAGTGGTATTCCTTTCCGCCCTATTGTATCAAATTTAGGTACTGCCTCGTATCCTTTAGCTAAATATTTGGTTTCTAGATTTTCCACTCTATTAGACAATAACATCTACACCATAAAAAATTCAATAGAGTTTGTAAAACAGGTTAAAAACATTTCTGCTAGTAATTTACTCATGGTTTCTTTTGATGTAAAATCATTATTCACCAATGTCCCAGTGGAGGGTGCATTAAGATGTCTAGAAACCAGACTTCGCGAATTTCATTTCTCTTGCATCGAAATTGAGGAACTAATTTCTCTCACTCAAATCTGTTTGAAACAAACACACTTTGTTTTCCAAAATAAATATTACAAACAAACTGAGGGATTAGCCATGGAAGCCCCCTCAGTCGCATCCTGGCTGGTATCTACATGTAGTATTATGAATCAAAATTGTTTGAAACTTTAAACTTCCCGGCATGGTTCCACTACGTAGACGATACTTTTACCCTGTTTGAAGGTAATAAAGATGATTTAAATAAAGTTCTTTCAACAATGAATTCTATTGATCCTGCTATTCAGTTCACTTTTGAACTTGAGACTTGCAATTCTCTTCCGTTTCTCGACATTCTGGTCACACGTAACACATCCAACTTCGGTACTACGGTTTACCGTAAACCTTCATCGGTTTGCCTTCCACCACACTTTAAATCATGTCATCCGACTAAACAAAAGTTAGCTTCATTTTATTCCTATGTTTTCCGTGCTCTTCAAGTTTGCTCCTCCAAACTAGCCCTTGATAAAGAACTAAATTATTTAAAAGCAATAGCTATTGACAGGGGCTTTCCACCCAACATTATTAATCAAGCAGTTAAAAAATTCTCATCTCAACACACTAAAAGGCACACTCTTGTTTTAGGAGATTATAAAATTTCTGTTGTCATTCCCTTCTTTCCATCAATTAGCTATAAAGTTGCACATATTTTGCAGAAATTTAACTATCGGGTTGTTTATTCTCCCATCAATAAAATTCCAACTTCTATACTCAAGGACCCCATTCCGGATATGAATTCCTGGGGTATTTATAGGATTCCTTGCCAGTGTGGTTTAATTTACATTGGCCAAACTAAGAGAGCCTTAAAATTTCGCGTCAAAGAACATGAGGCATATGTTAGAAAAAAGGAAACACAGAAGTCTTCTGTTGCTCAACATTGTTGGTCCGAAAATCACACTTTCAATTTTTCTGCTGCCAAAATTATTCAAAAAACATCTTCTATTGGAGAACCGGATTTTCTAGAGGCATTTCACATTCATAAAAATCTTTCTGTTCTAGTTAACGATCCTAATTCCAATCCAAATTTGCCTTCGGCTTTTAGAGAAATTATGTTTTAGTTCTGGTTTCGCCAACAGATGGCGCCACTTGCTTATTCTTGTCCAGGCTTTCTTATCTTATCTAATCATTATTTCCTATCTTGTTCATTTGCGGTTTTGCAGCTGAAGATGATGGTTCGGTAAAACCATCGAAACTAGTCCTGTGAAAATTTTGTGGGTATAACGCTGATTTTTGTTGTTTGACTTCTGAATTAGTATTTATTCGGCGTGTTATTGTGTCTTAATTATAGAAGCCCCAAACAGGCTTACATTTTGCTTTCTTTTTTGCACGTGGTGTGGCCGCCATTTTGTGATTGTAGGAGTTTCGGTGAGTACATTTTTGCAATTTTCAAGTTATGTTTATGTTTTGTACATTTAGATATAGTGCTTTGCTTGTCTGATTTCATGCATTTTGCTTACAAACGTTTTGTTTTCTATTCATTTCAGTGAGGGATTTTTCTGTGTTTTGTGTGTACTTTATTATTGCTCAGTTAATTTAGTTTGATTTTTGCATTGTTTATCATGCCTTCATCCGTTAATCGTTTCACTAAATTACGCCTGAAACGGCAAAAATTCCTGAATCATCTTGACTTTTTACTTAAATGTAAATGTAAAAAATTGATCCCCAATTTTATTCAAATCAAATCTAATCAAAAACTTTCGAGTCGCGTTTCAAGAATTCTGTTAAATTGCAAGCTTGCCTTACTTCGGTCCGTGATAAGGGATACACGTCAACAATTGTCCGAAATTGAACATGAACTCTATAAGCTTCATCTGGAACTCGCTAAATCATATCCAAAATTCACTGCCCTTGAACAAAAGTCTTGGTCTAGAACGGAGAATGCAGTTAACCGTCATAAAAACACCCTTGCAGTTAAATTCGAAAAACTTCTTTTACAGTCTTCCAGTTCAAGTAGTTCAAAAAATCTTCCCATTGTAAACATCAAGCCAATAGTTAATATTTCTAATGTTAGTCTTTCAGAAGAACAAGAGAGAATTCTAAAATATAATTTTAACTTCTCACAAATCTGTAAACCCTCGATTCCAAAGATTTTGGCTCCTATCGAAAAAGCTTTCAAGTTCAGTAAAGTTTCAGATTCACAGAAAGAAATGATTAGGCATCTTATCGCTCATAATGTGAAATTCAATAATAAAGCTTTGAAACCAAATCTAACTGCGAGAGAAAGAGCTACAATGCGCGAAATTCATTCTAACCCGGATATTATCATTTCAAAGGCCGACAAAGGCGGCCAGATAGTCGTCATGGATAAGAACACTTACGTCGATGGTGTCACTAAACTCTTAAACGAAGGACCATATAATCCGATCCCTAAAGATCCTTCACCTTCGGACTTATCCAAAATAAAAACTGCGATCAAATCTTCGCAAATCATTTCAAGCAACTTAAAACATTCGCTTATCCCATCTGTTGCGAATTGTGCCAGATTATATGCTCTTCCCAAAATTCATAAAAGTGGTATTCCTTTCCGCCCTATTGTATCAAATTTAGGTACTGCCTCGTATCCTTTAGCTAAATATTTGGTTTCTAGATTTTCCACTCTATTAGACAATAACATCTACACCATAAAAAATTCAATAGAGTTTGTAAAACAGGTTAAAAACATTTCTGCTAGTAATTTACTCATGGTTTCTTTTGATGTAAAATCATTATTCACCAATGTCCCAGTGGAGGGTGCATTAAGATGTCTAGAAACCAGACTTCGCGAATTTCATTTCTCTTGCATCGAAATTGAGGAACTAATTTCTCTCACTCAAATCTGTTTGAAACAAACACACTTTGTTTTCCAAAATAAATATTACAAACAAACTGAGGGATTAGCCATGGAAGCCCCCTCAGTCGCATCCTGGCTGGTATCTACATGTAGTATTATGAATCAAAATTGTTTGAAACTTTAAACTTCCCGGCATGGTTCCACTACGTAGACGATACTTTTACCCTGTTTGAAGGTAATAAAGATGATTTAAATAAAGTTCTTTCAACAATGAATTCTATTGATCCTGCTATTCAGTTCACTTTTGAACTTGAGACTTGCAATTCTCTTCCGTTTCTCGACATTCTGGTCACACGTAACACATCCAACTTCGGTACTACGGTTTACCGTAAACCTTCATCGGTTTGCCTTCCACCACACTTTAAATCATGTCATCCGACTAAACAAAAGTTAGCTTCATTTTATTCCTATGTTTTCCGTGCTCTTCAAGTTTGCTCCTCCAAACTAGCCCTTGATAAAGAACTAAATTATTTAAAAGCAATAGCTATTGACAGGGGCTTTCCACCCAACATTATTAATCAAGCAGTTAAAAAATTCTCATCTCAACACACTAAAAGGCACACTCTTGTTTTAGGAGATTATAAAATTTCTGTTGTCATTCCCTTCTTTCCATCAATTAGCTATAAAGTTGCACATATTTTGCAGAAATTTAACTATCGGGTTGTTTATTCTCCCATCAATAAAATTCCAACTTCTATACTCAAGGACCCCATTCCGGATATGAATTCCTGGGGTATTTATAGGATTCCTTGCCAGTGTGGTTTAATTTACATTGGCCAAACTAAGAGAGCCTTAAAATTTCGCGTCAAAGAACATGAGGCATATGTTAGAAAAAAGGAAACACAGAAGTCTTCTGTTGCTCAACATTGTTGGTCCGAAAATCACACTTTCAATTTTTCTGCTGCCAAAATTATTCAAAAAACATCTTCTATTGGAGAACCGGATTTTCTAGAGGCATTTCACATTCATAAAAATCTTTCTGTTCTAGTTAACGATCCTAATTCCAATCCAAATTTGCCTTCGGCTTTTAGAGAAATTATGTTTTAGTTCTGGTTTCGCCAACAGATGGCGCCACTTGCTTATTCTTGTCCAGGCTTTCTTATCTTATCTAATCATTATTTCCTATCTTGTTCATTTGCGGTTTTGCAGCTGAAGATGATGGTTCGGTAAAACCATCGAAACTAATCCTGTGAAAATTTTGTGGGTATAACGCTGATTTTTGTTGTTTGACTTCTGAATTAGTATTTATTCGGCGTGTTATTGTGTCTTAATTATAGAAGCCCCAAACAGGCTTACATTTTGCTTTCTTTTTTGCACGTGGTGTGGCCGCCATTTTGTGATTGTAGGAGTTTCGGTGAGTACATTTTTGCAATTTTCAAGTTATGTTTATGTTTTGTACATTTAGATATAGTGCTTTGCTTGTCTGATTTCATGCATTTTGCTTACAAACGTTTTGTTTTCTATTCATTTCAGTGAGGGATTTTTCTGTGTTTTGTGTGTACTTTATTATTGCTCAGTTAATTTAGTTTGATTTTTGCATTGTTTATCATGCCTTCATCCGTTAATCGTTTCACTAAATTACGCCTGAAACGGCAAAAATTCCTGAATCATCTTGACTTTTTACTTAAATGTAAATGTAAAAAATTGATCCCCAATTTTATTCAAATCAAATCTAATCAAAAACTTTCGAGTCGCGTTTCAAGAATTCTGTTAAATTGCAAGCTTGCCTTACTTCGGTCCGTGATAAGGGATACACGTCAACAATTGTCCGAAATTGAACATGAACTCTATAAGCTTCATCTGGAACTCCCTAAATCATATCCAAAATTCACTGCCCTTGAACAAAAGTCTTGGTCTAGAACGGAGAATGCAGTTAACCGTCATAAAAACACCCTTGCAGTTAAATTCGAAAAACTTCTTTTACAGTCTTCCAGTTCAAGTAGTTCAAAAAATCTTCCCATTGTAAACATCAAGCCAATAGTTAATATTTCTAATGTTAGTCTTTCAGAAGAACAAGAGCGAATTCTAAAATATAATTTTAACTTCTCACAAACCTGTAAACCCTCGATTCCAAAGATTTTGGCTCCTATCGAAAAAGCTTTCAAGTTCAGTAAAGTTTCAGATTCACAGAAAGAAATGATTAGGCATCTTATCGCTCATAATGTGAAATTCAATAATAAACCTTTGAAACCAAATCTAACTGCGAGAGAAAGAGCTACAATGCGCGAAATTCATTCTAACCCGGATATTATCATTTCAAAGGCCGACAAAGGCGGCCAGATAGTCGTCATGGATAAGAACACTTACGTCGATGGTGTCACTAAACTCTTAAACGAAGGACCATATAATCCGATCCCTAAAGATCCTTCACCTTCGGACTTATCCAAAATAAAAACTGCGATCAAATCTTCGCAAATCATTTCAAGCAACTTAAAACATTCGCTTATCCCATCTGTTGCGAATTGTGCCAGATTATATGCTCTTCCCAAAATTCATAAAAGTGGTATTCCTTTCCGCCCTATTGTATCAAATTTAGGTACTGCCTCGTATCCTTTAGCTAAATATTTGGTTTCTAGATTTTCCACTCTATTAGACAATAACATCTACACCATAAAAAATTCAATAGAGTTTGTAAAACAGGTTAAAAACATTTCTGCTAGTAATTTACTCATGGTTTCTTTTGATGTAAAATCATTATTCACCAATGTCCCAGTGGAGGGTGCATTAAGATGTCTAGAAACCAGACTTCGCGAATTTCATTTCTCTTGCATCGAAATTGAGGAACTAATTTCTCTCACTCAAATCTGTTTGAAACAAACACACTTTGTTTTCCAAAATAAATATTACAAACAAACTGAGGGATTAGCCATGGAAGCCCCCTCAGTCGCATCCTGGCTGGTATCTACATGTAGTATTATGAATCAAAATTGTTTGAAACTTTAAACTTCCCGGCATGGTTCCACTACGTAGACGATACTTTTACCCTGTTTGAAGGTAATAAAGATGATTTAAATAAAGTTCTTTCAACAATGAATTCTATTGATCCTGCTATTCAGTTCACTTTTGAACTTGAGACTTGCAATTCTCTTCCGTTTCTCGACATTCTGGTCACACGTAACACATCCAACTTCGGTACTACGGTTTACCGTAAACCTTCATCGGTTTGCCTTCCACCACACTTTAAATCATGTCATCCGACTAAACAAAAGTTAGCTTCATTTTATTCCTATGTTTTCCGTGCTCTTCAAGTTTGCTCCTCCAAACTAGCCCTTGATAAAGAACTAAATTATTTAAAAGCAATAGCTATTGACAGGGGCTTTCCACCCAACATTATTAATCAAGCAGTTAAAAAATTCTCATCTCAACACACTAAAAGGCACACTCTTGTTTTAGGAGATTATAAAATTTCTGTTGTCATTCCCTTCTTTCCATCAATTAGCTATAAAGTTGCACATATTTTGCAGAAATTTAACTATCGGGTTGTTTATTCTCCCATCAATAAAATTCCAACTTCTATACTCAAGGACCCCATTCCGGATATGAATTCCTGGGGTATTTATAGGATTCCTTGCCAGTGTGGTTTAATTTACATTGGCCAAACTAAGAGAGCCTTAAAATTTCGCGTCAAAGAACATGAGGCATATGTTAGAAAAAAGGAAACACAGAAGTCTTCTGTTGCTCAACATTGTTGGTCCGAAAATCACACTTTCAATTTTTCTGCTGCCAAAATTATTCAAAAAACATCTTCTATTGGAGAACCGGATTTTCTAGAGGCATTTCACATTCATAAAAATCTTTCTGTTCTAGTTAACGATCCTAATTCCAATCCAAATTTGCCTTCGGCTTTTAGAGAAATTATGTTTTAGTTCTGGTTTCGCCAACAGATGGCGCCACTTGCTTATTCTTGTCCAGGCTTTCTTATCTTATCTAATCATTATTTCCTATCTTGTTCATTTGCGGTTTTGCAGCTGAAGATGATGGTTCGGTAAAACCATCGAAACTAATCCTGTGAAAATTTTGTGGGTATAACGCTGATTTTTGTTGTTTGACTTCTGAATTAGTATTTATTCGGCGTGTTATTGTGTCTTAATTATAGAAGCCCCAAACAGGCTTACATTTTGCTTTCTTTTTTGCACGTGGTGTGGCCGCCATTTTGTGATTGTAGGAGTTTCGGTGAGTACATTTTTGCAATTTTCAAGTTATGTTTATGTTTTGTACATTTAGATATAGTGCTTTGCTTGTCTGATTTCATGCATTTTGCTTACAAACGTTTTGTTTTCTATTCATTTCAGTGAGGGATTTTTCTGTGTTTTGTGTGTACTTTATTATTGCTCAGTTAATTTAGTTTGATTTTTGCATTGTTTATCATGCCTTCATCCGTTAATCGTTTCACTAAATTACGCCTGAAACGGCAAAAATTCCTGAATCATCTTGACTTTTTACTTAAATGTAAATGTAAAAAATTGATCCCCAATTTTATTCAAATCAAATCTAATCAAAAACTTTCGAGTCGCGTTTCAAGAATTCTGTTAAATTGCAAGCTTGCCTTACTTCGGTCCGTGATAAGGGATACACGTCAACAATTGTCCGAAATTGAACATGAACTCTATAAGCTTCATCTGGAACTCCCTAAATCATATCCAAAATTCACTGCCCTTGAACAAAAGTCTTGGTCTAGAACGGAGAATGCAGTTAACCGTCATAAAAACACCCTTGCAGTTAAATTCGAAAAACTTCTTTTACAGTCTTCCAGTTCAAGTAGTTCAAAAAATCTTCCCATTGTAAACATCAAGCCAATAGTTAATATTTCTAATGTTAGTCTTTCAGAAGAACAAGAGCGAATTCTAAAATATAATTTTAACTTCTCACAAACCTGTAAACCCTCGATTCCAAAGATTTTGGCTCCTATCGAAAAAGCTTTCAAGTTCAGTAAAGTTTCAGATTCACAGAAAGAAATGATTAGGCATCTTATCGCTCATAATGTGAAATTCAATAATAAACCTTTGAAACCAAATCTAACTGCGAGAGAAAGAGCTACAATGCGCGAAATTCATTCTAACCCGGATATTATCATTTCAAAGGCCGACAAAGGCGGCCAGATAGTCGTCATGGATAAGAACACTTACGTCGATGGTGTCACTAAACTCTTAAACGAAGGACCATATAATCCGATCCCTAAAGATCCTTCACCTTCGGACTTATCCAAAATAAAAACTGCGATCAAATCTTCGCAAATCATTTCAAGCAACTTAAAACATTCGCTTATCCCATCTGTTGCGAATTGTGCCAGATTATATGCTCTTCCCAAAATTCATAAAAGTGGTATTCCTTTCCGCCCTATTGTATCAAATTTAGGTACTGCCTCGTATCCTTTAGCTAAATATTTGGTTTCTAGATTTTCCACTCTATTAGACAATAACATCTACACCATAAAAAATTCAATAGAGTTTGTAAAACAGGTTAAAAACATTTCTGCTAGTAATTTACTCATGGTTTCTTTTGATGTAAAATCATTATTCACCAATGTCCCAGTGGAGGGTGCATTAAGATGTCTAGAAACCAGACTTCGCGAATTTCATTTCTCTTGCATCGAAATTGAGGAACTAATTTCTCTCACTCAAATCTGTTTGAAACAAACACACTTTGTTTTCCAAAATAAATATTACAAACAAACTGAGGGATTAGCCATGGAAGCCCCCTCAGTCGCATCCTGGCTGGTATCTACATGTAGTATTATGAATCAAAATTGTTTGAAACTTTAAACTTCCCGGCATGGTTCCACTACGTAGACGATACTTTTACCCTGTTTGAAGGTAATAAAGATGATTTAAATAAAGTTCTTTCAACAATGAATTCTATTGATCCTGCTATTCAGTTCACTTTTGAACTTGAGACTTGCAATTCTCTTCCGTTTCTCGACATTCTGGTCACACGTAACACATCCAACTTCGGTACTACGGTTTACCGTAAACCTTCATCGGTTTGCCTTCCACCACACTTTAAATCATGTCATCCGACTAAACAAAAGTTAGCTTCATTTTATTCCTATGTTTTCCGTGCTCTTCAAGTTTGCTCCTCCAAACTAGCCCTTGATAAAGAACTAAATTATTTAAAAGCAATAGCTATTGACAGGGGCTTTCCACCCAACATTATTAATCAAGCAGTTAAAAAATTCTCATCTCAACACACTAAAAGGCACACTCTTGTTTTAGGAGATTATAAAATTTCTGTTGTCATTCCCTTCTTTCCATCAATTAGCTATAAAGTTGCACATATTTTGCAGAAATTTAACTTTCGGGTTGTTTATTCTCCCATCAATAAAATTCCAACTTCTATACTCAAGGACCCCATTCCGGATATGAATTCCTGGGGTATTTATAGGATTCCTTGCCAGTGTGGTTTAATTTACATTGGCCAAACTAAGAGAGCCTTAAAATTTCGCGTCAAAGAACATGAGGCATATGTTAGAAAAAAGGAAACACAGAAGTCTTCTGTTGCTCAACATTGTTGGTCCGAAAATCACACTTTCAATTTTTCTGCTGCCAAAATTATTCAAAAAACATCTTCTATTGGAGAACCGGATTTTCTAGAGGCATTTCACATTCATAAAAATCTTTCTGTTCTAGTTAACGATCCTAATTCCAATCCAAATTTGCCTTCGGCTTTTAGAGAAATTATGTTTTAGTTCTGGTTTCGCCAACAGATGGCGCCACTTGCTTATTCTTGTCCAGGCTTTCTTATCTTATCTAATCATTATTTCCTATCTTGTTCATTTGCGGTTTTGCAGCTGAAGATGATGGTTCGGTAAAACCATCGAAACTAGTCCTGTGAAAATTTTGTGGGTATAACGCTGATTTTTGTTGTTTGACTTCTGAATTAGTATTTATTCGGCGTGTTATTGTGTCTTAATTATAGAAGCCCCAAACAGGCTTACATTTTGCTTTCTTTTTTGCACGTGGTGTGGCCGCCATTTTGTGATTGTAGGAGTTTCGGTGAGTACATTTTTGCAATTTTCAAGTTATGTTTATGTTTTGTACATTTAGATATAGTGCTTTGCTTGTCTGATTTCATGCATTTTGCTTACAAACGTTTTGTTTTCTATTCATTTCAGTGAGGGATTTTTCTGTGTTTTGTGTGTACTTTATTATTGCTCAGTTAATTTAGTTTGATTTTTGCATTGTTTATCATGCCTTCATCCGTTAATCGTTTCACTAAATTACGCCTGAAACGGCAAAAATTCCTGAATCATCTTGACTTTTTACTTAAATGTAAATGTAAAAAATTGATCCCCAATTTTATTCAAATCAAATCTAATCAAAAACTTTCGAGTCGCGTTTCAAGAATTCTGTTAAATTGCAAGCTTGCCTTACTTCGGTCCGTGATAAGGGATACACGTCAACAATTGTCCGAAATTGAACATGAACTCTATAAGCTTCATCTGGAACTCCCTAAATCATATCCAAAATTCACTGCCCTTGAACAAAAGTCTTGGTCTAGAACGGAGAATGCAGTTAACCGTCATAAAAACACCCTTGCAGTTAAATTCGAAAAACTTCTTTTACAGTCTTCCAGTTCAAGTAGTTCAAAAAATCTTCCCATTGTAAACATCAAGCCAATAGTTAATATTTCTAATGTTAGTCTTTCAGAAGAACAAGAGCGAATTCTAAAATATAATTTTAACTTCTCACAAACCTGTAAACCCTCGATTCCAAAGATTTTGGCTCCTATCGAAAAAGCTTTCAAGTTCAGTAAAGTTTCAGATTCACAGAAAGAAATGATTAGGCATCTTATCGCTCATAATGTGAAATTCAATAATAAAGCTTTGAAACCAAATCTAACTGCGAGAGAAAGAGCTACAATGCGCGAAATTCATTCTAACCCGGATATTATCATTTCAAAGGCCGACAAAGGCGGCCAGATAGTCGTCATGGATAAGAACACTTACGTCGATGGTGTCACTAAACTCTTAAACGAAGGACCATATAATCCGATCCCTAAAGATCCTTCACCTTCGGACTTATCCAAAATAAAAACTGCGATCAAATCTTCGCAAATCATTTCAAGCAACTTAAAACATTCGCTTATCCCATCTGTTGCGAATTGTGCCAGATTATATGCTCTTCCCAAAATTCATAAAAGTGGTATTCCTTTCCGCCCTATTGTATCAAATTTAGGTACTGCCTCGTATCCTTTAGCTAAATATTTGGTTTCTAGATTTTCCACTCTATTAGACAATAACATCTACACCATAAAAAATTCAATAGAGTTTGTAAAACAGGTTAAAAACATTTCTGCTAGTAATTTACTCATGGTTTCTTTTGATGTAAAATCATTATTCACCAATGTCCCAGTGGAGGGTGCATTAAGATGTCTAGAAACCAGACTTCGCGAATTTCATTTCTCTTGCATCGAAATTGAGGAACTAATTTCTCTCACTCAAATCTGTTTGAAACAAACACACTTTGTTTTCCAAAATAAATATTACAAACAAACTGAGGGATTAGCCATGGAAGCCCCCTCAGTCGCATCCTGGCTGGTATCTACATGTAGTATTATGAATCAAAATTGTTTGAAACTTTAAACTTCCCGGCATGGTTCCACTACGTAGACGATACTTTTACCCTGTTTGAAGGTAATAAAGATGATTTAAATAAAGTTCTTTCAACAATGAATTCTATTGATCCTGCTATTCAGTTCACTTTTGAACTTGAGACTTGCAATTCTCTTCCGTTTCTCGACATTCTGGTCACACGTAACACATCCAACTTCGGTACTACGGTTTACCGTAAACCTTCATCGGTTTGCCTTCCACCACACTTTAAATCATGTCATCCGACTAAACAAAAGTTAGCTTCATTTTATTCCTATGTTTTCCGTGCTCTTCAAGTTTGCTCCTCCAAACTAGCCCTTGATAAAGAACTAAATTATTTAAAAGCAATAGCTATTGACAGGGGCTTTCCACCCAACATTATTAATCAAGCAGTTAAAAAATTCTCATCTCAACACACTAAAAGGCACACTCTTGTTTTAGGAGATTATAAAATTTCTGTTGTCATTCCCTTCTTTCCATCAATTAGCTATAAAGTTGCACATATTTTGCAGAAATTTAACTTTCGGGTTGTTTATTCTCCCATCAATAAAATTCCAACTTCTATACTCAAGGACCCCATTCCGGATATGAATTCCTGGGGTATTTATAGGATTCCTTGCCAGTGTGGTTTAATTTACATTGGCCAAACTAAGAGAGCCTTAAAATTTCGCGTCAAAGAACATGAGGCATATGTTAGAAAAAAGGAAACACAGAAGTCTTCTGTTGCTCAACATTGTTGGTCCGAAAATCACACTTTCAATTTTTCTGCTGCCAAAATTATTCAAAAAACATCTTCTATTGGAGAACCGGATTTTCTAGAGGCATTTCACATTCATAAAAATCTTTCTGTTCTAGTTAACGATCCTAATTCCAATCCAAATTTGCCTTCGGCTTTTAGAGAAATTATGTTTTAGTTCTGGTTTCGCCAACAGATGGCGCCACTTGCTTATTCTTGTCCAGGCTTTCTTATCTTATCTAATCATTATTTCCTATCTTGTTCATTTGCGGTTTTGCAGCTGAAGATGATGGTTCGGTAAAACCATCGAAACTAGTCCTGTGAAAATTTTGTGGGTATAACGCTGATTTTTGTTGTTTGACTTCTGAATTAGTATTTATTCGGCGTGTTATTGTGTCTTAATTATAGAAGCCCCAAACAGGCTTACATTTTGCTTTCTTTTTTGCACGTGGTGTGGCCGCCATTTTGTGATTGTAGGAGTTTCGGTGAGTACATTTTTGCAATTTTCAAGTTATGTTTATGTTTTGTACATTTAGATATAGTGCTTTGCTTGTCTGATTTCATGCATTTTGCTTACAAACGTTTTGTTTTCTATTCATTTCAGTGAGGGATTTTTCTGTGTTTTGTGTGTACTTTATTATTGCTCAGTTAATTTAGTTTGATTTTTGCATTGTTTATCATGCCTTCATCCGTTAATCGTTTCACTAAATTACGCCTGAAACGGCAAAAATTCCTGAATCATCTTGACTTTTTACTTAAATGTAAATGTAAAAAATTGATCCCCAATTTTATTCAAATCAAATCTAATCAAAAACTTTCGAGTCGCGTTTCAAGAATTCTGTTAAATTGCAAGCTTGCCTTACTTCGGTCCGTGATAAGGGATACACGTCAACAATTGTCCGAAATTGAACATGAACTCTATAAGCTTCATCTGGAACTCCCTAAATCATATCCAAAATTCACTGCCCTTGAACAAAAGTCTTGGTCTAGAACGGAGAATGCAGTTAACCGTCATAAAAACACCCTTGCAGTTAAATTCGAAAAACTTCTTTTACAGTCTTCCAGTTCAAGTAGTTCAAAAAATCTTCCCATTGTAAACATCAAGCCAATAGTTAATATTTCTAATGTTAGTCTTTCAGAAGAACAAGAGCGAATTCTAAAATATAATTTTAACTTCTCACAAACCTGTAAACCCTCGATTCCAAAGATTTTGGCTCCTATCGAAAAAGCTTTCAAGTTCAGTAAAGTTTCAGATTCACAGAAAGAAATGATTAGGCATCTTATCGCTCATAATGTGAAATTCAATAATAAAGCTTTGAAACCAAATCTAACTGCGAGAGAAAGAGCTACAATGCGCGAAATTCATTCTAACCCGGATATTATCATTTCAAAGGCCGACAAAGGCGGCCAGATAGTCGTCATGGATAAGAACACTTACGTCGATGGTGTCACTAAACTCTTAAACGAAGGACCATATAATCCGATCCCTAAAGATCCTTCACCTTCGGACTTATCCAAAATAAAAACTGCGATCAAATCTTCGCAAATCATTTCAAGCAACTTAAAACATTCGCTTATCCCATCTGTTGCGAATTGTGCCAGATTATATGCTCTTCCCAAAATTCATAAAAGTGGTATTCCTTTCCGCCCTATTGTATCAAATTTAGGTACTGCCTCGTATCCTTTAGCTAAATATTTGGTTTCTAGATTTTCCACTCTATTAGACAATAACATCTACACCATAAAAAATTCAATAGAGTTTGTAAAACAGGTTAAAAACATTTCTGCTAGTAATTTACTCATGGTTTCTTTTGATGTAAAATCATTATTCACCAATGTCCCAGTGGAGGGTGCATTAAGATGTCTAGAAACCAGACTTCGCGAATTTCATTTCTCTTGCATCGAAATTGAGGAACTAATTTCTCTCACTCAAATCTGTTTGAAACAAACACACTTTGTTTTCCAAAATAAATATTACAAACAAACTGAGGGATTAGCCATGGAAGCCCCCTCAGTCGCATCCTGGCTGGTATCTACATGTAGTATTATGAATCAAAATTGTTTGAAACTTTAAACTTCCCGGCATGGTTCCACTACGTAGACGATACTTTTACCCTGTTTGAAGGTAATAAAGATGATTTAAATAAAGTTCTTTCAACAATGAATTCTATTGATCCTGCTATTCAGTTCACTTTTGAACTTGAGACTTGCAATTCTCTTCCGTTTCTCGACATTCTGGTCACACGTAACACATCCAACTTCGGTACTACGGTTTACCGTAAACCTTCATCGGTTTGCCTTCCACCACACTTTAAATCATGTCATCCGACTAAACAAAAGTTAGCTTCATTTTATTCCTATGTTTTCCGTGCTCTTCAAGTTTGCTCCTCCAAACTAGCCCTTGATAAAGAACTAAATTATTTAAAAGCAATAGCTATTGACAGGGGCTTTCCACCCAACATTATTAATCAAGCAGTTAAAAAATTCTCATCTCAACACACTAAAAGGCACACTCTTGTTTTAGGAGATTATAAAATTTCTGTTGTCATTCCCTTCTTTCCATCAATTAGCTATAAAGTTGCACATATTTTGCAGAAATTTAACTTTCGGGTTGTTTATTCTCCCATCAATAAAATTCCAACTTCTATACTCAAGGACCCCATTCCGGATATGAATTCCTGGGGTATTTATAGGATTCCTTGCCAGTGTGGTTTAATTTACATTGGCCAAACTAAGAGAGCCTTAAAATTTCGCGTCAAAGAACATGAGGCATATGTTAGAAAAAAGGAAACACAGAAGTCTTCTGTTGCTCAACATTGTTGGTCCGAAAATCACACTTTCAATTTTTCTGCTGCCAAAATTATTCAAAAAACATCTTCTATTGGAGAACCGGATTTTCTAGAGGCATTTCACATTCATAAAAATCTTTCTGTTCTAGTTAACGATCCTAATTCCAATCCAAATTTGCCTTCGGCTTTTAGAGAAATTATGTTTTAGTTCTGGTTTCGCCAACAGATGGCGCCACTTGCTTATTCTTGTCCAGGCTTTCTTATCTTATCTAATCATTATTTCCTATCTTGTTCATTTGCGGTTTTGCAGCTGAAGATGATGGTTCGGTAAAACCATCGAAACTAGTCCTGTGAAAATTTTGTGGGTATAACGCTGATTTTTGTTGTTTGACTTCTGAATTAGTATTTATTCGGCGTGTTATTGTGTCTTAATTATAGAAGCCCCAAACAGGCTTACATTTTGCTTTCTTTTTTGCACGTGGTGTGGCCGCCATTTTGTGATTGTAGGAGTTTCGGTGAGTACATTTTTGCAATTTTCAAGTTATGTTTATGTTTTGTACATTTAGATATAGTGCTTTGCTTGTCTGATTTCATGCATTTTGCTTACAAACGTTTTGTTTTCTATTCATTTCAGTGAGGGATTTTTCTGTGTTTTGTGTGTACTTTATTATTGCTCAGTTAATTTAGTTTGATTTTTGCATTGTTTATCATGCCTTCATCCGTTAATCGTTTCACTAAATTACGCCTGAAACGGCAAAAATTCCTGAATCATCTTGACTTTTTACTTAAATGTAAATGTAAAAAATTGATCCCCAATTTTATTCAAATCAAATCTAATCAAAAACTTTCGAGTCGCGTTTCAAGAATTCTGTTAAATTGCAAGCTTGCCTTACTTCGGTCCGTGATAAGGGATACACGTCAACAATTGTCCGAAATTGAACATGAACTCTATAAGCTTCATCTGGAACTCCCTAAATCATATCCAAAATTCACTGCCCTTGAACAAAAGTCTTGGTCTAGAACGGAGAATGCAGTTAACCGTCATAAAAACACCCTTGCAGTTAAATTCGAAAAACTTCTTTTACAGTCTTCCAGTTCAAGTAGTTCAAAAAATCTTCCCATTGTAAACATCAAGCCAATAGTTAATATTTCTAATGTTAGTCTTTCAGAAGAACAAGAGCGAATTCTAAAATATAATTTTAACTTCTCACAAACCTGTAAACCCTCGATTCCAAAGATTTTGGCTCCTATCGAAAAAGCTTTCAAGTTCAGTAAAGTTTCAGATTCACAGAAAGAAATGATTAGGCATCTTATCGCTCATAATGTGAAATTCAATAATAAACCTTTGAAACCAAATCTAACTGCGAGAGAAAGAGCTACAATGCGCGAAATTCATTCTAACCCGGATATTATCATTTCAAAGGCCGACAAAGGCGGCCAGATAGTCGTCATGGATAAGAACACTTACGTCGATGGTGTCACTAAACTCTTAAACGAAGGACCATATAATCCGATCCCTAAAGATCCTCCACCTTCGGACTTATCCAAAATAAAAACTGCGATCAAATCTTCGCAAATCATTTCAAGCAACTTAAAACATTCGCTTATCCCATCTGTTGCGAATTGTGCCAGATTATATGCTCTTCCCAAAATTCATAAAAGTGGTATTCCTTTCCGCCCTATTGTATCAAATTTAGGTATTGCCTCGTATCCTTTAGCTAAATATTTGGTTTCTAGATTTTCCACTCTAATAGACAATAACATTTACACCATAAAAAATTCAATAGAGTTTGTAAAAAAGGTTAAAAACATTTCTGCTAGTAATTTACTCATGGTTTCTTTTGATGTAAAATCATTATTCACCAATGTCCCAGTGGAGGGTGCATTAAGATGTCTAGAAACCAGACTTCGCGAATTTCATTTCTCTTGCATCGAAATTGAGGAACTAATTTCTCTCACTCAACTCTGTTTGAAACAAACACATTTTGTTTTCCAAAATAAATATTACAAACAAACTGAGGGATTAGCCATGGAAGCCCCCTCAGTCCCATTGTGGCTAATATCTACATGCATTATTATGAATCAAAATTGTTTGAAACTTTAAACTTCCCGGCATGGTTCCACTACGTAGACGATACTTTTACCCTGTTTGAAGGTAATAAAGATGATTTAAATAAAGTTCTTTCAACAATGAATTCTATTGATCCTGCTATTCAGTTCACTTTTGAACTTGAGACTTGCAATTCTCTTCCGTTTCTCGACATTCTGGTCACACGTAACACATCCAACTTCGGTACTACGGTTTACCGTAAACCTTCATCGGTTTGCCTTCCACCACACTTTAAATCATGTCATCCGACTAAACAAAAGTTAGCTTCATTTTATTCCTATGTTTTCCGTGCTCTTCAAGTTTGCTCCTCCAAACTAGCCCTTGATAAAGAACTAAATTATTTAAAAGCAATAGCTATTGACAGGGGCTTTCCACCCAACATTATTAATCAAGCAGTTAAAAAATTCTCATCTCAACACACTAAAAGGCACACTCTTGTTTTAGGAGATTATAAAATTTCTGTTGTCATTCCCTTCTTTCCATCAATTAGCTATAAAGTTGCACATATTTTGCAGAAATTTAACTTTCGGGTTGTTTATTCTCCCATCAATAAAATTCCAACTTCTATACTCAAGGACCCCATTCCGGATATGAATTCCTGGGGTATTTATAGGATTCCTTGCCAGTGTGGTTTAATTTACATTGGCCAAACTAAGAGAGCCTTAAAATTTCGCGTCAAAGAACATGAGGCATATGTTAGAAAAAAGGAAACACAGAAGTCTTCTGTTGCTCAACATTGTTGGTCCGAAAATCACACTTTCAATTTTTCTGCTGCCAAAATTATTCAAAAAACATCTTCTATTGGAGAACCGGATTTTCTAGAGGCATTTCACATTCATAAAAATCTTTCTGTTCTAGTTAACGATCCTAATTCCAATCCAAATTTGCCTTCGGCTTTTAGAGAAATTATGTTTTAGTTCTGGTTTCGCCAACAGATGGCGCCACTTGCTTATTCTTGTCCAGGCTTTCTTATCTTATCTAATCATTATTTCCTATCTTGTTCATTTGCGGTTTTGCAGCTGAAGATGATGGTTCGGTAAAACCATCGAAACTAGTCCTGTGAAAATTTTGTGGGTATAACGCTGATTTTTGTTGTTTGACTTCTGAATTAGTATTTATTCGGCGTGTTATTGTGTCTTAATTATAGAAGCCCCAAACAGGCTTACATTTTGCTTTCTTTTTTGCACGTGGTGTGGCCGCCATTTTGTGATTGTAGGAGTTTCGGTGAGTACATTTTTGCAATTTTCAAGTTATGTTTATGTTTTGTACATTTAGATATAGTGCTTTGCTTGTCTGATTTCATGCATTTTGCTTACAAACGTTTTGTTTTCTATTCATTTCAGTGAGGGATTTTTCTGTGTTTTGTGTGTACTTTATTATTGCTCAGTTAATTTAGTTTGATTTTTGCATTGTTTATCATGCCTTCATCCGTTAATCGTTTCACTAAATTACGCCTGAAACGGCAAAAATTCCTGAATCATCTTGACTTTTTACTTAAATGTAAATGTAAAAAATTGATCCCCAATTTTATTCAAATCAAATCTAATCAAAAACTTTCGAGTCGCGTTTCAAGAATTCTGTTAAATTGCAAGCATGCCTTACTTCGGTCCGTGATAAGGGATACACGTCAACAATTGTCCGAAATTGAACATGAACTCTATAAGCTTCATCTGGAACTCGCTAAATCATATCCAAAATTCACTGCCCTTGAACAAAAGTCTTGGTCTAGAACGGAGAATGCAGTTAACCGTCATAAAAACACCCTTGCAGTTAAATTCGAAAAACTTCTTTTACAGTCTTCCAGTTCAAGTAGTTCAAAAAATCTTCCCATTGTAAACATCAAGCCAATAGTTAATATTTCTAATGTTAGTCTTTTAGAAGAACAAGAGAGAATTCTAAAATATAATTTTAACTTCTCACAAACCTGTAAACCCTCGATTCCAAAGATTTTGGCTCCTATCGAAAAAGCTTTCAAGTTCAGTAAAGTTTCAGATTCACAGAAAGAAATGATTAGGCATCTTATCGCTCATAATGTGAAATTCAATAATAAACCTTTGAAACCAAATCTAACTGCGAGAGAAAGAGCTACAATGCGCGAAATTCATTCTAACCCGGATATTATCATTTCAAAGGCCGACAAAGGCGGCCAGATAGTCGTCATGGATAAGAACACTTACATCGATGGTGTCACTAAACTCTTAAACGAAGGACCATATAATCCGATCCCTAAAGATCCTCCACCTTCGGACTTATCCAAAATAAAAACTGCGATCAAATCTTCGCAAATCATTTCAAGCAACTTAAAACATTCGCTTATCCCATCTGTTGCGAATTGTGCCAGATTATATGCTCTTCCCAAAATTCATAAAAGTGGTATTCCTTTCCGCCCTATTGTATCAAATTTAGGTATTGCCTCGTATCCTTTAGCTAAATATTTGGTTTCTAGATTTTCCACTCTAATAGACAATAACATTTACACCATAAAAAATTCAATAGAGTTTGTAAAAAAGGTTAAAAACATTTCTGCTAGTAATTTACTCATGGTTTCTTTTGATGTAAAATCATTATTCACCAATGTCCCAGTGGAGGGTGCATTAAGATGTCTAGAAACCAGACTTCGCGAATTTCATTTCTCTTGCATCGAAATTGAGGAACTAATTTCTCTCACTCAACTCTGTTTGAAACAAACACATTTTGTTTTCCAAAATAAATATTACAAACAAACTGAGGGATTAGCCATGGAAGCCCCCTCAGTCCCATTGTGGCTAATATCTACATGCATTATTATGAATCAAAATTGTTTGAAACTTTAAACTTCCCGGCATGGTTCCACTACGTAGACGATACTTTTACCCTGTTTGAAGGTAATAAAGATGATTTAAATAAAGTTCTTTCAACAATGAATTCTATTGATCCTGCTATTCAGTTCACTTTTGAACTTGAGACTTGCAATTCTCTTCCGTTTCTCGACATTCTGGTCACACGTAACACATCCAACTTCGGTACTACGGTTTACCGTAAACCTTCATCGGTTTGCCTTCCACCACACTTTAAATCATGTCATCCGACTAAACAAAAGTTAGCTTCATTTTATTCCTATGTTTTCCGTGCTCTTCAAGTTTGCTCCTCCAAACTAGCCCTTGATAAAGAACTAAATTATTTAAAAGCAATAGCTATTGACAGGGGCTTTCCACCCAACATTATTAATCAAGCAGTTAAAAAATTCTCATCTCAACACACTAAAAGGCACACTCTTGTTTTAGGAGATTATAAAATTTCTGTTGTCATTCCCTTCTTTCCATCAATTAGCTATAAAGTTGCACATATTTTGCAGAAATTTAACTTTCGGGTTGTTTATTCTCCCATCAATAAAATTCCAACTTCTATACTCAAGGACCCCATTCCGGATATGAATTTCTGGGGTATTTATAGGATTCCTTGCCAGTGTGGTTTAATTTACATTGGCCAAACTAAGAGAGCCTTAAAATTTCGCGTCAAAGAACATGAGGCATATGTTAGAAAAAAGGAAACACAGAAGTCTTCTGTTGCTCAACATTGTTGGTCCGAAAATCACACTTTCAATTTTTCTGCTGCCAAAATTATTCAAAAAACATCTTCTATTGGAGAACCGGATTTTCTAGAGGCATTTCACATTCATAAAAATCTTTCTGTTCTAGTTAACGATCCTAATTCCAATCCAAATTTGCCTTCGGCTTTTAGAGAAATTATGTTTTAGTTCTGGTTTCGCCAACAGATGGCGCCACTTGCTTATTCTTGTCCAGGCTTTCTTATCTTATCTAATCATTATTTCCTATCTTGTTCATTTGCGGTTTTGCAGCTGAAGATGATGGTTCGGTAAAACCATCGAAACTAGTCCTGTGAAAATTTTGTGGGTATAACGCTGATTTTTGTTGTTTGACTTCTGAATTAGTATTTATTCGGCGTGTTATTGTGTCTTAATTATAGAAGCCCCAAACAGGCTTACATTTTGCTTTCTTTTTTGCACGTGGTGTGGCCGCCATTTTGTGATTGTAGGAGTTTCGGTGAGTACATTTTTGCAATTTTCAAGTTATGTTTATGTTTTGTACATTTAGATATAGTGCTTTGCTTGTCTGATTTCATGCATTTTGCTTACAAACGTTTTGTTTTCTATTCATTTCAGTGAGGGATTTTTCTGTGTTTTGTGTGTACTTTATTATTGCTCAGTTAATTTAGTTTGATTTTTGCATTGTTTATCATGCCTTCATCCGTTAATCGTTTCACTAAATTACGCCTGAAACGGCAAAAATTCCTGAATCATCTTGACTTTTTACTTAAATGTAAATGTAAAAAATTGATCCCCAATTTTATTCAAATCAAATCTAATCAAAAACTTTCGAGTCGCGTTTCAAGAATTCTGTTAAATTGCAAGCTTGCCTTACTTCGGTCCGTGATAAGGGATACACGTCAACAATTGTCCGAAATTGAACATGAACTCTATAAGCTTCATCTGGAACTCGCTAAATCATATCCAAAATTCACTGCCCTTGAACAAAAGTCTTGGTCTAGAACGGAGAATGCAGTTAACCGTCATAAAAACACCCTTGCAGTTAAATTCGAAAAACTTCTTTTACAGTCTTCCAGTTCAAGTAGTTCAAAAAATCTTCCCATTGTAAACATCAAGCCAATAGTTAATATTTCTAATGTTAGTCTTTCAGAAGAACAAGAGAGAATTCTAAAATATAATTTTAACTTCTCACAAACCTGTAAACCCTCGATTCCAAAGATTTTGGCTCCTATCGAAAAAGCTTTCAAGTTCAGTAAAGTTTCAGATTCACAGAAAGAAATGATTAGGCATCTTATCGCTCATAATGTGAAATTCAATAATAAACCTTTGAAACCAAATCTAACTGCGAGAGAAAGAGCTACAATGCGCGAAATTCATTCTAACCCGGATATTATCATTTCAAAGGCCGACAAAGGCGGCCAGATAGTCGTCATGGATAAGAACACTTACATCGATGGTGTCACTAAACTCTTAAACGAAGGACCATATAATCCGATCCCTAAAGATCCTCCACCTTCGGACTTATCCAAAATAAAAACTGCGATCAAATCTTCGCAAATCATTTCAAGCAACTTAAAACATTCGCTTATCCCATCTGTTGCGAATTGTGCCAGATTATATGCTCTTCCCAAAATTCATAAAAGTGGTATTCCTTTCCGCCCTATTGTATCAAATTTAGGTATTGCCTCGTATCCTTTAGCTAAATATTTGGTTTCTAGATTTTCCACTCTAATAGACAATAACATTTACACCATAAAAAATTCAATAGAGTTTGTAAAAAAGGTTAAAAACATTTCTGCTAGTAATTTACTCATGGTTTCTTTTGATGTAAAATCATTATTCACCAATGTCCCAGTGGAGGGTGCATTAAGATGTCTAGAAACCAGACTTCGCGAATTTCATTTCTCTTGCATCGAAATTGAGGAACTAATTTCTCTCACTCAACTCTGTTTGAAACAAACACATTTTGTTTTCCAAAATAAATATTACACACAAACTGAGGGATTAGCCATGGAAGCCCCCTCAGTCCCATTGTGGCTAATATCTACATGCATTATTATGAATCAAAATTGTTTGAAACTTTAAACTTCCCGGCATGGTTCCACTACGTAGACGATACTTTTACCCTGTTTGAAGGTAATAAAGATGATTTAAATAAAGTTCTTTCAACAATGAATTCTATTGATCCTGCTATTCAGTTCACTTTTGAACTTGAGACTTGCAATTCTCTTCCGTTTCTCGACATTCTGGTCACACGTAACACATCCAACTTCGGTACTACGGTTTACCGTAAGCCTTCATCGGTTTGCCTTCCACCACACTTTAAATCATGTCATCCGACTAAACAAAAGTTAGCTTCATTTTATTCCTATGTTTTCCGTGCTCTTCAAGTTTGCTTCTCCAAACTAGCCCTTGATAAAGAACTAAATTATTTAAAAGCAATAGCTATTGACAGGGGCTTTCCACCCAACATTATTAATCAAGCAGTTAAAAAATTCTCATCTCAACACACTAAAAGGCACACTCTTGTTTTAGGACATTATAAAATTTCTGTTGTCATTCCCTTCTTTCCATCAATTAGCTATAAAGTTGCACATATTTTGCAGAAATTTAACTTTCGGGTTGTTTATTCTCCCATCAATAAAATTCCAACTTCTATACTCAAGGACCCCATTCCGGATATGAATTCCTGGGGTATTTATAGGATTCCTTGCCAGTGTGGTTTAATTTACATTGGCCAAACTAAGAGAGCCTTAAAATTTCGCGTCAAAGAACATGAGGCATATGTTAGAAAAAAGGAAACACAGAAGTCTTCTGTTGCTCAACATTGTTGGTCCGAAAATCACACTTTCAATTTTTCTGCTGCCAAAATTATTCAAAAAACATCTTCTATTGGAGAACTGGATTTTCTAGAGGCATTTCACATTCATAAAAATCTTTCTGTTCTAGTTAACGATCCTAATTCCAATCCAAATTTGCCTTCGGCTTTTAGAGAAATTATGTTTTAGTTCTGGTTTCGCCAACAGATGGCGCCACTTGCTTATTCTTGTCCAGGCTTTCTTATCTTATCTAATCATTATTTCCTATCTTGTTCATTTGCGGTTTTGCAGCTGAAGATGATGGTTCGGTAAAACCATCGAAACTAGTCCTGTGAAAATTTTGTGGGTATAACGCTGATTTTTGTTGTTTGACTTCTGAATTAGTATTTATTCGGCGTGTTATTGTGTCTTAATTATAGAAGCCCCAAACAGGCTTACATTTTGCTTTCTTTTTTGCACGTGGTGTGGCCGCCATTTTGTGATTGTAGGAGTTTCGGTGAGTACATTTTTGCAATTTTCAAGTTATGTTTATGTTTTGTACATTTAGATATAGTGCTTTGCTTGTCTGATTTCATGCATTTTGCTTACAAACGTTTTGTTTTCTATTCATTTCAGTGAGGAATTTTTCTGTGTTTTGTGTGTACTTTATTATTGCTCAGTTAATTTAGTTTGATTTTTGCATTGTTTATCATGCCTTCATCCGTTAATCGTTTCACTAAATTACGCCTGAAACGGCAAAAATTCCTGAATCATCTTGACTTTTTACTTAAATGTAAATGTAAAAAATTGATCCCCAATTTTATTCAAATCAAATCTAATCAAAAACTTTCGAGTCGCGTTTCAAGAATTCTGTTAAATTGCAAGCTTGCCTTACTTCGGTCCGTGATAAGGGATACACGTCAACAATTGTCCAAAATTGAACATGAACTCTATAAGCTTCATCTGGAACTCGCTAAATCATATCCAAAATTCACTGCCCTTGAACAAAAGTCTTGGTCTAGAACGGAGAATGCAGTTAACCGTCATAAAAACACCCTTGCAGTTAAATTCGAAAAACTTCTTTTACAGTCTTCCAGTTCAAGTAGTTCAAAAAATCTTCCCATTGTAAACATCAAGCCAATAGTTAATATTTCTAATGTTAGTCTTTCAGAAGAACAAGAGAGAATTCTAAAATATAATTTTAACTTCTCACAAACCTGTAAACCCTCGATTCCAAAGATTTTGGCTCCTATCGAAAAAGCTTTCAAGTTCAGTAAAGTTTCAGATTCACAGAAAGAAATGATTAGGCATCTTATCGCTCATAATGTGAAATTCAATAATAAACCTTTAAAACCAAATCTAACTGCGAGAGAAAGAGCTACAATGCGCGAAATTCATTCTAACCCGGATATTATCATTTCAAAGGCCGACAAAGGCGGCCAGATAGTCGTCATGGATAAGAACACTTACATCGATGGTGTCACTAAACTCTTAAACGAAGGACCATATAATCCGATCCCTAAAGATCCTTCACCTTCGGACTTATCCAAAATAAAAACTGCGATCAAATCTTCGCAAATCATTTCAAGCAACTTAAAACATTCGCTTATCCCATCTGTTGCGAATTGTGCCAGATTATATGCTCTTCCCAAAATTCATAAAAGTGGTATTCCTTTCCGCCCTATTGTATCAAATTTAGGTACTGCCTCGTATCCTTTAGCTAAATATTTGGTTTCTAGATATTCCACTCTATTAGACAATAACATCTACACCATAAAAAATTCAATAGAGTTTGTAAAAAAGGTTAAAAACATTTCTGCTAGTAATTTACTCATGGTTTCTTTTGATGTAAAATCATTATTCACCAATGTCCCAGTGGAGGGTGCATTAAGATGTCTAGAAACCACACTTCGCGAATTTCATTTCTCTTGCATCGAAATTGAGGAACTAATTTCTCTCACTCAACTCTGTTTGAAACAAACACACTTTGTTTTCCAAAATAAATATTACAAACAAACTGAGGGATTAGCCATGGAAGCCCCCTCAGTCCCATCCTGGCTGGTATCTACATGCAGTATTATGAATCAAAATTGTTTGAAACTTTAAACTTCCCGGCATGGTTCCACTACGTAGACGATACTTTTACCCTGTTTGAAGGTAATAAAGATGATTTAAATAAAGTTCTTTCAACAATGAATTCTATTGATCCTGCTATTCAGTTCACTTTTGAACTTGAGACTTGCAATTCTCTTCCGTTTCTCGACATTCTGGTCACACGTAACACATCCAACTTCGGTACTACGGTTTACCGTAAACCTTCATCGGTTTGCCTTCCACCACACTTTAAATCATGTCATCCGACTAAACAAAAGTTAGCTTCATTTTATTCCTATGTTTTCCGTGCTCTTCAAGTTTGCTCCTCCAAACTAGCCCTTGATAAAGAACTAAATTATTTAAAAGCAATAGCTATTGACAGGGGCTTTCCACCCAACATTATTAATCAAGCAGTTAAAAAATTCTCATCTCAACACACTAAAAGGCACACTCTTGTTTTAGGAGATTATAAAAATTCTGTTGTCATTCCCTTCTTTCCATCAATTAGCTATAAAGTTGCACATATTTTGCAGAAATTTAACTTTCGGGTTGTTTATTCTCCCATCAATAAAATTCCAACTTCTATACTCAAGGACCCCATTCCGGATATGAATTCCTGGGGTATTTATAGGATTCCTTGCCAGTGTGGTTTAATTTACATTGGCCAAACTAAGAGAGCCTTAAAATTTCGCGTCAAAGAACATGAGGCATATGTTAGAAAAAAGGAAACACAGAAGTCTTCTGTTGCTCAACATTGTTGGTCCGAAAATCACACTTTCAATTTTTCTGCTGCCAAAATTATTCAAAAAACATCTTCTATTGGAGAACCGGATTTTCTAGAGGCATTTCACATTCATAAAAATCTTTCTGTTCTAGTTAACGATCCTAATTCCAATCCAAATTTGCCTTCGGCTTTTAGAGAAATTATGTTTTAGTTCTGGTTTCGCCAACAGATGGCGCCACTTGCTTATTCTTGTCCAGGCTTTCTTATCTTATCTAATCATTATTTCCTATCTTGTTCATTTGCGGTTTTGCAGCTGAAGATGATGGTTCGGTAAAACCATCGAAACTAGTCCTGTGAAAATTTTGTGGGTATAACGCTGATTTTTGTTGTTTGACTTCTGAATTAGTATTTATTCGGCGTGTTATTGTGTCTTAATTATAGAAGCCCCAAACAGGCTTACATTTTGCTTTCTTTTTTGCACGTGGTGTGGCCGCCATTTTGTGATTGTAGGAGTTTCGGTGAGTACATTTTTGCAATTTTCAAGTTATGTTTATGTTTTGTACATTTAGATATAGTGCTTTGCTTGTCTGATTTCATGCATTTTGCTTACAAACGTTTTGTTTTCTATTCATTTCAGTGAGGGATTTTTCTGTGTTTTGTGTGTACTTTATTATTGCTCAGTTAATTTAGTTTGATTTTTGCATTGTTTATCATGCCTTCATCCGTTAATCGTTTCACTAAATTACGCCTGAAACGGCAAAAATTCCTGAATCATCTTGACTTTTTACTTAAATGTAAATGTAAAAAATTGATCCCCAATTTTATTCAAATCAAATCTAATCAAAAACTTTCGAGTCGCGTTTCAAGAATTCTGTTAAATTGCAAGCTTGCCTTACTTCGGTCCGTGATAAGGGATACACGTCAACAATTGTCCAAAATTGAACATGAACTCTATAAGCTTCATCTGGAACTCGCTAAATCATATCCAAAATTCACTGCCCTTGAACAAAAGTCTTGGTCTAGAACGGAGAATGCAGTTAACCGTCATAAAAACACCCTTGCAGTTAAATTCGAAAAACTTCTTTTACAGTCTTCCAGTTCAAGTAGTTCAAAAAATCTTCCCATTGTAAACATCAAGCCAATAGTTAATATTTCTAATGTTAGTCTTTCAGAAGAACAAGAGAGAATTCTAAAATATAATTTTAACTTCTCACAAACCTGTAAACCCTCGATTCCAAAGATTTTGGCTCCTATCGAAAAAGCTTTCAAGTTCAGTAAAGTTTCAGATTCACAGAAAGAAATGATTAGGCATCTTATCGCTCATAATGTGAAATTCAATAATAAACCTTTGAAACCAAATCTAACTGCGAGAGAAAGAGCTACAATGCGCGAAATTCATTCTAACCCGGATATTATCATTTCAAAGGCCGACAAAGGCGGCCAGATAGTCGTCATGGATAAGAACACTTACATCGATGGTGTCACTAAACTCTTAAACGAAGGACCATATAATCCGATCCCTAAAGATCCTCCACCTTCGGACTTATCCAAAATAAAAACTGCGATCAAATCTTCGCAAATCATTTCAAGCAACTTAAAACATTCGCTTATCCCATCTGTTGCGAATTGTGCCAGATTATATGCTCTTCCCAAAATTCATAAAAGTGGTATTCCTTTCCGCCCTATTGTATCAAATTTAGGTACTGCCTCGTATCCTTTAGCTAAATATTTGGTTTCTAGATTTTCCACTCTATTAGACAATAACATTTACACCATAAAAAATTCAATAGAGTTTGTAAAAAAGGTTAAAAACATTTCTGCTAGTAATTTACTCATGGTTTCTTTTGATGTAAAATCATTATTCACCAATGTCCCAGTGGAGGGTGCATTAAGATGTCTAGAAACCAGACTTCGCGAATTTCATTTCTCTTGCATCGAAATTGAGGAACTAATTTCTCTCACTCAACTCTGTTTGAAACAAACACACTTTGTTTTCCAAAATAAATATTACAAACAAACTGAGGGATTAGCCATGGAAGCCCCCTCAGTCCCATCCTGGCTGGTATCTACATGCAGTATTATGAATCAAAATTGTTTGAAACTTTAAACTTCCCGGCATGGTTCCACTACGTAGACGATACTTTTACCCTGTTTGAAGGTAATAAAGATGATTTAAATAAAGTTCTTTCAACAATGAATTCTATTGATCCTGCTATTCAGTTCACTTTTGAACTTGAGACTTGCAATTCTCTTCCGTTTCTCGACATTCTGGTCACACGTAACACATCCAACTTCGGTACTACGGTTTACCGTAAACCTTCATCGGTTTGCCTTCCACCACACTTTAAATCATGTCATCCGACTAAACAAAAGTTAGCTTCATTTTATTCCTATGTTTTCCGTGCTCTTCAAGTTTGCTCCTCCAAACTAGGCCTTGATAAAGAACTAAATTATTTAAAAGCAATAGCTATTGACAGGGGCTTTCCACCCAACATTATTAATCAAGCAGTTAAAAAATTCTCATCTCAACACACTAAAAGGCACACTCTTGTTTTAGGAGATTATAAAAATTCTGTTGTCATTCCCTTCTTTCCATCAATTAGCTATAAAGTTGCACATATTTTGCAGAAATTTAACTATCGGGTTGTTTATTCTCCCATCAATAAAATTCCAACTTCTATACTCAAGGACCCCATTCCGGATATGAATTCCTGGTGTATTTATAGGATTCCTTGCCAGTGTGGTTTAATTTACATTGGCCAAACTAAGAGAGCTTTAAAATTTCGCGTCAAAGAACATGAGGCATATGTTAGAAAAAAGGAAACACAGAAGTCTTCTGTTGCTCAACATTGTTGGTCCGAAAATCACACTTTCAATTTTTCTGCTGCCAAAATTATTCAAAAAACATCTTCTATTGGAGAACTGGATTTTCTAGAGGCATTTCACATTCATAAAAATCTTTCTGTTCTAGTTAACGATCCTAATTCCAATCCAAATTTGCCTTCGGCTTTTAGAGAAATTATGTTTTAGTTCTGGTTTCGCCAACAGATGGCGCCACTTGCTTATTCTTGTCCAGGCTTTCTTATCTTATCTAATCATTATTTCCTATCTTGTTCATTTGCGGTTTTGCAGCTGAAGATGATGGTTCGGTAAAACCATCGAAACTAGTCCTGTGAAAATTTTGTGGGTATAACGCTGATTTTTGTTGTTTGACTTCTGAATTAGTATTTATTCGGCGTGTTATTGTGTCTTAATTATAGAAGCCCCAAACAGGCTTACATTTTGCTTTCTTTTTTGCACGTGGTGTGGCCGCCATTTTGTGATTGTAGGAGTTTCGGTGAGTACATTTTTGCAATTTTCAAGTTATGTTTATGTTTTGTACATTTAGATATAGTGCTTTGCTTGTCTGATTTCATGCATTTTGCTTACAAACGTTTTGTTTTCTATTCATTTCAGTGAGGAATTTTTCTGTGTTTTGTGTGTACTTTATTATTGCTCAGTTAATTTAGTTTGATTTTTGCATTGTTTATCATGCCTTCATCCGTTAATCGTTTCACTAAATTACGCCTGAAACGGCAAAAATTCCTGAATCATCTTGACTTTTTACTTAAATGTAAATGTAAAAAATTGATCCCCAATTTTATTCAAATCAAATCTAATCAAAAACTTTCGAGTCGCGTTTCAAGAATTCTGTTAAATTGCAAGCTTGCCTTACTTCGGTCCGTGATAAGGGATACACGTCAACAATTGTCCAAAATTGAACATGAACTCTATAAGCTTCATCTGGAACTCGCTAAATCATATCCAAAATTCACTGCCCTTGAACAAAAGTCTTGGTCTAGAACGGAGAATGCAGTTAACCGTCATAAAAACACCCTTGCAGTTAAATTCGAAAAACTTCTTTTACAGTCTTCCAGTTCAAGTAGTTCAAAAAATCTTCCCATTGTAAACATCAAGCCAATAGTTAATATTTCTAATGTTAGTCTTTCAGAAGAACAAGAGAGAATTCTAAAATATAATTTTAACTTCTCACAAACCTGTAAACCCTCGATTCCAAAGATTTTGGCTCCTATCGAAAAAGCTTTCAAGTTCAGTAAAGTTTCAGATTCACAGAAAGAAATGATTAGGCATCTTATCGCTCATAATGTGAAATTCAATAATAAACCTTTGAAACCAAATCTAACTGCGAGAGAAAGAGCTACAATGCGCGAAATTCATTCTAACCCGGATATTATCATTTCAAAGGCCGACAAAGGCGGCCAGATAGTCGTCATGGATAAGAACACTTACATCGATGGTGTCACTAAACTCTTAAACGAAGGACCATATAATCCGATCCCTAAAGATCCTCCACCTTCGGACTTATCCAAAATAAAAACTGCGATCAAATCTTCGCAAATCATTTCAAGCAACTTAAAACATTCACTTATCCCATCTGTTGCGAATTGTGCCAGATTATATGCTCTTCCCAAAATTCATAAAAGTGGTATTCCTTTCCGCCCTATTGTATCAAATTTAGGTACTGCCTCGTATCCTTTAGCTAAATATTTGGTTTCTAGATTTTCCACTCTATTAGACAATAACATTTACACCATAAAAAATTCAATAGAGTTTGTAAAAAAGGTTAAAAACATTTCTGCTAGTAATTTACTCATGGTTTCTTTTGATGTAAAATCATTATTCACCAATGTCCCAGTGGAGGGTGCATTAAGATGTCTAGAAACCAGACTTCGCGAATTTCATTTCTCTTGCATCGAAATTGAGGAACTAATTTCTCTCACTCAACTCTGTTTGAAACAAACACATTTTGTTTTCCAAAATAAATATTACAAACAAACTGAGGGATTAGCCATGGAAGCCCCCTCAGTCCCATTGTGGCTAATATCTACATGCATTATTATGAATCAAAATTGTTTGAAACTTTAAACTTCCCGGCATGGTTCCACTACGTAGACGATACTTTTACCCTGTTTGAAGGTAATAAAGATGATTTAAATAAAGTTCTTTCAACAATGAATTCTATTGATCCTGCTATTCAGTTCACTTTTGAACTTGAGACTTGCAATTCTCTTCCGTTTCTCGACATTCCGGTCACACGTTAACACATCCAACTTCAGTACTACAGTTTACCGTAAACCTTCATCGGTTTGCCTTCCACCACACTTTAAATCATGTCATCCGACTAAACAAAAGTTAGCTTCATTTTATTCCTATGTTTTCCGTGCTCTTCAAGTTTGCTCCTCCAAATTAGCCCTTGATGAAGAACTAAATTATTTAAAAGCAATAGCTATTGACAGGGGCTTTTCACCCAACATTATTAATCAAGCAGTTAAAAAATTCTCATCTGAACACACTAAAATCCACACTCTTATTTTAGGAGATTATAAAAATTCTGTTGTCATTCCCTTCTTTCCATCAATTAGCTATAAAGTTGCACATATTTTGCAGAAATTTAACTTTCGGGTTGTTTATTCTCCCATCAATAAAATTCCAACTTCTATACTCAAGGACCCCATTCCGGATATGAATTCCTGGTGTATTTATAGGATTCCTTGCCAGTGTGGTTTAATTTACATTGGCCAAACTAAGAGAGCCTTAAAATTTCGCGTCAAAGAACATGAGGCATATGTTAGAAAAAAGGAAACACAGAAGTCTTCTGTTGCTCAACATTGTTGGTCCGAAAATCACACTTTCAATTTTTCTGCTGCCAAAATTATTCAAAAAACATCTTCTATTGGAGAACTGGATTTTCTAGAGGCATTTCACATTCATAAAAATCTTTCTGTTCTAGTTAACGATCCTAATTCCAATCCAAATTTGCCTTCGGCTTTTAGAGAAATTATGTTTTAGTTCTGGTTTCGCCAACAGATGGCGCCACTTGCTTATTCTTGTCCAGGCTTTCTTATCTTATCTAATCATTATTTCCTATCTTGTTCATTTGCGGTTTTGCAGCTGAAGATGATGGTTCGGTAAAACCATCGAAACTAGCCCTGTGAAAATTTTGTGGGTATAACGCTGATTTTTGTTGTTTGACTTCTGAATTAGTACATTTTAGTTTTAATAATATTTATATTATTTCATAATATTTAAGGCTTCTAGAAACACAAAATTTTTTTTTAAATTTATTTCAGCTTCTATGGAATTCGTGATGTTCATAATATGCATTATAAACTTACTTATCTAAAATTCCATATCAAATCCAAAACAAAAATACTCGCTTAAGCCGGAAAAATTCAGATGTTCAGCGTCGTAACTCGCGAACTGCTTGCGCCAAAATATTACAGTGACACCTAGCGGCGGAAAATGAAAATATTTTACGCATACGCAGCACTAGAAACACTTGTACGGATGCCGTGTCTTCAATTGACGCAACGCGTTCGTACTACATCCATACAAGCGTTTCCACTGCCGCGTATGCGTAATATATTTTCATTTTCCGCCGCTATGTGTCAGCCAAACAAGCAGTTCGCGAGTTACGATGCTGAACATCTGAATTTTTCCCGCTTAAGCGAGTATTGTTTTTTTTGGATTTGATATGGAATTTTAGATAAGTAAGGTTATAATGCATATTATGAACATCACGAATTCCATAGAAGCTGAAATAAATTTAAAAAAAAATTTTTTTTGTTTCTAGAAGCCTTAAATATTATGAAATAATATATATATTATTAAAACTAAAATGTACTGTTAGTGAAAAAGTAAACAAATAAATAACATAAAATAAAAAAGTTAAAGGGATTAAAAAATAGTTGGTACTTTAAAAGTACAGAGCAACTGTAAGGAAAGGTTCACAATATTTAAGCAAAATTTGCTATGCTTGTATACCGCTGACTTCAGGGTCATAGCTGGATAATTTATTAGAAATCTCGTTTGTTTTAAAATGGACTATGGGCAGTTATATTTTATACATAATCCATAAAATATTATTTTTAATTCATATCTCTTTTTATACAAGAAGTTATAAAAATAAGAATTTTCTCTTTATATATACACACATTACGTAAAGAAAATGGAAATATTTAATTAATTCCTGCGCTTCTGCAGGAGAGGACTGAATTTAAAAGCAATTATTATAGTAATTTTTTGTTAAAAAAAATGTTTAGGGCATTAATACTGTCTCATGTAAATTGGAATGAAAGTTTAGAGTCGTAAACATCCCAAAGTCTGAGCACATGTATATACATTCACATAAAAGTGAAACGAAAATATATATATATATATCTGTAGGGTTTCAAAATAAATTAAATTTAAATAATTCTCTTGCGCCATTGCTGCAAGGAATGAAATTTGAATTTAACAAACATTTTCTATTCGTAAAAATTAAAAGTTAATTAAATTTAAATGAAATTTAATGCAAACAAATAAAGGATTAATTATTGCTGCGAACTAATATACAATATCATTTAAATTCTGAGAGCATATGTAAATCAAGTGCAAGTATCAAAATCCATGAATAAATATATAATTCCAAAAATTTATTTATCCTATTATTCACTTATGCATTTTTATAAGTTTTTTAGGATTAAATCTATCCTATTATTCATTTATGCATTTTTATAAATTTTTTAGGATTAATAAGCTATCCTATTATTCACTTATGCATTTTTATAATTTTTTTAGGATTAATAATCTATCCTATTATTCACTTATGCATTTTTATAATTTTTTTAGGATTAATAATCTATCCTATTATTCACTTATGCATTTTTATAAATTTTTTAAGGATTAATAAATTTTTGGAATTATATATTTATTCATGGATTTTGATACTTACACAGCAATAATTAATCATTTCTTTGTTTGCATTAAATTTCATTTAAATTTAATTAACTTTAAATTTGCTTTTTACGAATAGAGAATGTTTGTTAAATTCAAATATATATGTACAGGATATGCTTTAAATTAGTATTATATAATTTTCAAACTTTTTTGCGGAAAAAATTTAAATAAATAAGAGCATAAATAAAACAATATATTTAATGCATATAATAATAGAAATAAATTATAAAACACGAATATAGATCAAATTGGAATAAAAAGGTAAGAAAGTTGCAGACATGGTGCAAAAAGCGTATGGGATTCGAACTCACGACTCCAAAAAGTGGACATCGTTACCATCAGCTTTACCACTATGCTAAGATTACACGTAAGTCGCATGCATATTTTGGGTTATATACATCATCAAGTAAATCAATTCTTAAAACTTAAGTTTTTTGGTCCTATTTCACTTTGCTATTGTCTGAAAAATTCACCAGAGTTTGTTCTTCAGCTTCTAGTACATTTTTTGGAAAAATCATTATCTTTTAAAGTGGCGTTCCGATTGAAGTTAAACGGGCTGCTAAAAATATACTTCATGTGCTTACAAATATATGTTATCCAAAAAGATATATTTATAAAGGGAAATACAAATTTAACATACTCTTCAATGAACTGGAGTATTTAAAAGGCTATCAAATTTAATTTATAATTAACGTTTTTAGTTTTTACCTGTTTCAAAAGAAAAAAATAGCAAATCTTTTAATCATATCTAATTTGCTATAGCAGTTTGATATAGTCAGACATTCATTTTCATTAAAGCTAAATGAGTATGCAGAACTAAAAAATGATTATCAGAACAAATTTTGCTATTTCATGGACTTGGAATGATAATTTTTGCCACTGATTTTCTTGAACGAACAAGTACTGTAGTTGCAGTTATCTTGTTTTTCTTATCATTTTAAACTAAATTCAGCTGATTGCTGTCATTTTCAGCACGCAGATTTCTCGCTATAATGTTAATTCAGAAATAAGTATTTTTTAGCAAAACATTCTTTCCCTATTAGCGAGCGTTCATCGCTACTTCTGCCGCCATTAATTTTTAGTCACTGCACCTGATTGCTCCTTTTTCACCACGTGACCCCAACACAACCGCAGACATACGGATAGAAGTTGAACATTGTTGAACTCCATCCGTATGTCATCCGTCACCGCACACCGACCGGATTGCAGATGTCAATCAAAGTGAATTCGCTCGCTGATTGGAGAAACGCATACGCACCGCAACGCATACGCAGTAGTGGAAACGGGCCTTTAAGTGAGCTTCAAGTTTGCTAAATTAGCAGCGGTATTGTAAAACGCGGTGAGTTAGTTATTTTTAGAGAGCCTCGTAGTTAGAGTCTTGTCTTTAGTTTCTTTTCAGGTTATTATTTTTATTTGACCGCCGAGTTGGCACAGTCTGTGAGCGTCAAGAGCACGCAATTGTAAATTTTTACGTTGAATAAAAAGGGACTTAAACCCTTCACAAGACTCTGTCTTTTATCCAGTTTTCACAGTCACCTCTTGGTTGCGTGCAAGTTGGAGGCGCGCAACGTTACAAGGTATTAAATAGTATTTGACTTTCTCTGAACATTTCTGAAAGGGAATAAAATAAGTTTTTTTTTTAAATAAAAAATTTTTAAATAAAAATTTTCTTTTTAAATAAAATAAGTTTTTTTTTAAAATAAGTATTATTTAAAACTTGTAACTGAGTTATTATAAAATGTAAAGGGAATAATTCTTTTAATTATACTTATCAGATTTTTTTTTTTTTTTTTTTTTTTTTTTTTTTTTACCCTTCATTTCAACAATGCATATTCCAAAACTCTTTATTACGTTCTTAAGTGCGCATCTCATAGCATTTGCTTTACAATACCTTTTAACAGATTGCTTTCCAATACGAACAATTCTTGCTTAAATAGTTTTATAACGTATTTGTCAACAGGATTTCAGTTTATGTACAATTCAATATTAAGGTTATTATATATTTAGATAACATTTATAATCATTATAAATTAGATACATTTAATCATTAGATTTCTTCACAGTACTTTCACAGTTGTTTATAAGTGAATAAATTCTTCATTTCAAATACATTTATAAATGATTTAATGAATATTTAAGTATTTTGTCAAAGGCAGATACATGCTTTTTGCAAGCACATGCATAAATACCCATACATATTTCCTATTTATCATTTCCGGCATGTGCAAATCTTTAACTTCTGTGCATTCACTATATTTTTCGTGTAAAGTAATTTACACTAATTTAGCATACACCCGAAAGTTTTACATAAAAATATATATGAATATAATTTGAATGAAAATTATAAGTATTATTTTAATACCCACTCAAAGGTCAGTTGTTTTTTCAAAATTCCTCCACGATGGCATCTCTCTCTTTAGGCAGATAGCCCTTGCATGCGTTACTCTATTTAATAAAAACTTAATCTGACCTATGTGCCTAATTACAAATATTTTAACATACATAATTTTATATTTACATTTAGCCATCAAGTTTCAAACTTTTCAAATCTTCTAGAAAATAAATTTTGGCAGATCTCTTTTAGCAATTTTCTTAAAATCTATATTTTTGTAGTGCAACAGCTTAGAATTTTATAAAACAAATTCATAATCAAAATCGCTGTTGTTAGTTATCGAAAAATAACCAAGATGTGATTTTTGCGTAAATGTCACTAAACTATACAAATTGCTATTATCCATTACACTATGAATGTTTCTCTCATGCGAGAGTGTCCCTTTTTCGATTTCTATGGAACTGTCTTGTGTCGAAATACTATCAGAATCTTGTCAAGCGAGCTTCTGAATGTAAACAAAGAACACCCCGTCTGGTGACCCAAGCTTCAAAGCAGTGCTTCACTTCTAGCGCGGAATGGCCCCTCCTCCCTTTCCTACCTCCATGACAAAAGCAAAATCAATAAGTAATACCCACGTTTTCATCTTTCAAAGAAATTTATTCGAAAACTACATTTAAAATATGCTTTAGGGAAAAATATTCTGCTGATAAACAAAAAGAAAATGACTCGTCACCTTACACTTGACCCAGCAAATACGTTTTTGTTGATTAGATCATCTCTGCGAGATTAACTTCACATATTTCGGAAGCTAACTACTCTTTTAACGCCTAACCATTAATAGGGTGGTATTTAAACTGATGATATTACGACCGTTGAGAGATGATTAAACTACCGATGACCGAAATGGATTGTCGCGAAAACTAATAATTTGTCATTGTTGATGCACTGCGATCAATACAGGTTCGATGAAATTTTCACAGTTTTACAGAGTCATAATACTTTTCTCATTTAGAATGATGCACGTATTACAAATCTTTGTCACATGGATATTTTTAACCATCCCTTTCTTGCTTTTTGTAATTTTAAATGTTAGCTATGTAAAGTACTCATATCTATATTTTATTTATTTATTTATTATTTATTAGTCCAATAAATAGTCCTGATTGATTGAATAGAATATATTAGTCCTGAAGGACTATTATTTTCGTTTTGGCATTTTGCGTTGGTTCACTATAAATATCCGATTCACTTTTCAAATTGTTGCCCCCAAATATTATCGCCCTGTATTATATTTAAAGAAATTAAGTAATGAAGAATCTGCATATATGTATGCATGTTTCTCGCATTGTGATAAAACAACGGTACCTAGAGTCATCCAATTTTGAATAACGTAATCCTCCATCCACTATGGCCATCTGGAAGCCCTAATTTGGAATAAGGAATTTATTTTATTATCTATTTCATATTTTGTCTAACATTAAAGAATTTTTGAATAACAAACTCAACGATTTCAAAGCGAGGGACGGCAACACTATACGGAAAACTAAACATTTTTTACGTATAGTGTTTGCCGCGTGAGATTGGGCATTGGAAATTCCAAAGATATGCTCATTTTAAAATTATTTTGCGATATTGCTGTTGAATTAAATTTCATGGTTTAAGTGCGAAGAACATGATATTTAATAAATAAAGGTAACACACAAAACATTAAAAAAACGCCCCTTTGGGCGTAATGTAAAACCCAAAAGCTTTCAGATTTTTATTTTAAAGTTGTTTTTTACTTCCTTATACGAAGTAAAAAGAAAGTATTGTAATCGCGAAAAGTTTCAGGCAGCGTATTTCAACCAAAATATCCATTTTGACCGCTATCGAATGCAATTTAACGACGTTTTTGCGTGATATCTGTACGTAAGAACAGAATAAAATACTCTTTTCCTTCAAAAAAAAATTATAAAACTGCTTTAAAATTAATTCTGAAGAGAATTTTTCGTGGCGTCTGTACGAACGTATGTACATACGTACGTATCTCGTATAACTCAAAAACGAGTAGCCTCAGAACGTTGAAATTTTGTATACAAGACTGCTATAACATGTAGATGTGCACCTCGTATTTTGGTTGCAATCGGCAGCACCAAACGTATATAAATATATTTATATATATATCCACTCTGTTACCCGGCTCAGTGATCTCCGTTTCTTTACTCTTATATGTTTGTAAATTGTACATTTTTTGCTTTAAAAATGATTGTATTGTGTTGTTTTTATCTCTTATATACCGGTCAAGGTTTTTATGCCTTTAGTAAATCTGTATGCAATATTTTTAGAATTATCAACAATTTTAAAGTTGTCTAAGTGCCGCTAAGCCTTTTTCTAATGGCGGCCATTGACGTTTACATTTGAAACAGGAGACTAGTGGATTTGTTGCCAATCTAGAGAAACTTAGCTTCGCAACAACAAAGATAACGCTTTTATTTATTATTGCCAATTAAATCATTTAAATCATGCTTAATTCTTTCTGGAATTTTTTCGAGGAAATAAGTGTTTAAGATTTACTTCGTAATGTTTAATATATATATATTGAGTTTTTATGTATTTTTGTCTTCTCGCGAAGTGAAAACTGAATTAATTGAATGAGAAATACTCAATCGTCTGTGAAAAACTGTTTCTTTTTTGTTTTGTTTGCTTAATTTCTTTTATACATCGTTATAGCTTTATTATAGAATTTGAATAGAACATGTGGCAACGATTAGATAATTCTATTCTTTAAATGATATAAATTTTGTGCATTATGAGTTATAATATGAAAGAAATATATAAGTTAACTGTTATATAATTATTGGATTATATAACAGTTAACTTAGTTTCCGTTATATAATTATTATATAATTTACCTGTTATATAATTATTAATACTGTTAAGTGAATCTAGCCAGAGTTTCGCTAAGGTAAACAAATACTAGAGTGAATTTTAAAGAATGCATTTATTCTATTGTGGTTTACGCGCTGTCGGCGAAGTAGATTTAATTCAATCCAATAAGTTTAAATAAAATGCAAGAAAAAATGCGTGTAATTTAATATTCCAATTTAATATTCCAATACAAGGAAGTCATGTGGTGTACACATCAGATTTTTTAATATTAATTTTATTATATTTATTGAATTACTTTTGTTTCAGCTGCGAAGCGTATACTTCCGGTTAGATTGTTAACCACTTTCTTAATTTAATTTGTGGTTTAATTATTATCTCTTGATTATATTATGATCATTATTGTGATTGTTATAATTATTGTGATTTAATTATTATCCCTTGATTTAATTATATATACGTATTGCTCAATGGAACAGATGAGTTCAACAGATTAAACCTGTCATATTTAGATAGAAAACTAAAACAGGAATAAAAATATTTGGTGTGACTAGATTTACACGAAACTTATATACATGCCCGATTATTCTCAAATATGAACTGAAATTCAAAATCAGTAATTTTCATTCATAGAGTAAATCAAAGCTTCATGAATTATGTTCTAAAGCGCAGAGAACATCCATTTACCGGACCTATAGAAGTTATTTTGACGTCTTTGATATCCCGCATTTGGACTCCATATCTGCAAATGGTTGAGTACTGAAATGCATTGCAATGAATGAATAGATGAATATGTTGAATCACAATCATTATCAGTTTACTTTTTCACTTAGGTATAGTGAAATTTAAGACCAATGGTATATCCAGTCCCATAACTTTCAAAATACAGTCGACGCCATTATGATGAATTCTTATGGGAACGAAAAATTCTTTAAGAGTTAAAAATTACCAGTTATTAGGACTTGTAACTACTAAGTTCCTCTTTTGTGTTATTCTTGTTTTACCTTAAGATAAACATTTTATGCAATACAAGCAAACCACGAGAATAAAAATTATAAAGACATATAAATATAATTATAAAGACATATAATAAAGACATATAATAAAATTATTATATATAAAATTTTACATATAAATAAATATTATATATAAAATTATTATATATAAAATTTTATATATAAATAAATATTATATATAAAATATATTATATATAAAATAAATATTATATATAAATAAATATTATATATAAAATTTTTATATATTATTATATTATAAAGACATATAATAAAATTATAAAGACATATAATACAAAAAAATTATAAGTCCCAAGCTTATAAGAATCTGCTCACTCTTTTCTTGAATAACAAATATTTCAAAATTTTTATCATGTCATCAACCTTGAACGGAGCATTATCTGACAGCTCAATAAAGAACTTAAAATCAAAGAACCAATTAAGAATTCTTTGACTGAATGCGTGCTTTGACTCCACTCTGGCTCAGTGGAAGTAGTTGACTCAATGGAAGAAGATATGTTTATTTTGAAAGTAGCACTAAATGGGGATTTCAGAATTTTTGTCTTTTTAAGGCAACCAGGAGTTTATAGAAAGTTTCTTTTTTATTTTATGGCAATGGCCATTTTGGGGAAAGTTTCGTTTTAGTTTGGGGCAACAAGTTTATCTTGAGCCGTGTGTTCGGAGAAGACATCCTTTTTCACTATTTTTAATTATTTTAATCGAATATCTAATGATTAAATACTAATTTATTTTCAGTTGACTGATACCATTTTAATTCCAGTAATTATTTAAACTTGAATCTTCTTCTAGCTGCCGCCATTTTGATTCACGTAGTATTTCGTCCGCCATCTTGAATGACTCAGTCCGTCTGCCATTTTGTATTCTCTGTATGTTCTCTCTTGGAGAGTGACACATTGTTACCTTCCATCAGGAAATGCAGATTCTGAGAGCATTGGAGCTAGAACCCTGGATATCAAGAGCCAAAGAAGGTCAATACATATTCTTTTGCTTTAACCAAAGAAGGTCAATACATATTCTTTTGCTTTAACCAAAGAAGGTCAATACATATTCTTTTGCTTTAACCAAAGAAGGTCAATACATATTCTTTTGCTTTAACCACTAAGTCATGGTTTTATTAGTTGTAACTAGCTTACGCTGGACCTACTATGATATGCTATGTGTTCTGGTCTTCCAAGAACTGAAGATCACTTGCCTGCTGTAGTATTTATTTAGAATACAGAGAAAGCTGAGAGTAAAGAAACGCTATAGATAGATAAATTTGATGGTTAGTAAATTTACATTTGAAAATTGCAGAAAATCTGTGTAAAACTTCGCAAAATAATAATAAAAGAAATTAATTGAAGACGCTCACAAAGGCCGTTATATTCGATTTTACTGCGAATCGCAGTTACATAGAAACAAACGAAAGATCTAATGAGTGTATTGTGACGTCACGCTCATCCATTACAAGTGCGAAGTCTCACTCTTTTGCGACAATTTTTGTTTATAGAAAATGGTTGACATGAAATTACGTAACGGCTTGAAACATCGCCTAGAAACTTGTTCTTTATAGAAACTTCCAGAGAAAATTAAATCTGGAACCTTACGACGGTTGCTTTAGAAAGCTTTCAAGGTTTCACTTTACCTTTCTGGGATTTCCTTTCGCCATCAAATTTCCTCTTATTTTGTTTATTAACAGGTAATTGCATTTTTATCCACCTTGATAATTGTGGTATTTTATGATTAGTATAAAATAGATCTCAGACGAGCTAAATTTTTAGAAAGATTTAAAAAAAAAAAAATTCTCTTCTGCTGTAGCTCCAGTTGCATTTTAATAAGTAAAAAAGCAATAAACAAACGTGAGTTATCTAACGAGCGAAATAAAAATCCAGTTAATCTGGAAAATTTCAAGAAAATTTAATTCACGAGTTGAATTCCCCCTCCTTCCTCCAAGTAATTAGAAAAGAGAGCAATTTAACGCAAAATCGAGGTTTAGTTTAGCATATTTTTACCTTTGATATTGGAATCAGCTTCTATAGGAATGTGATTAGTTTAAAAGGAATAATTTAGCATTAGAAACTTAAAGATTAAGCTAAGAGTTTTCCAAAAAAGATGGGATTCACTAAAAATTAATGAAGCGTGTTAGATTTTAATAAATATGGAAGGTTTTAAGAAACTTTGATTCACGAACTGGGAAGTTTTTATTGTTGTTATTACTATTATTATTAACATTACTTGATCAGCAGTGCAGCTTTTAATTTAGCCATTTATAAAGACGTTAATCAGAGAACGTTTAACACTTGTTTAGGTTCTCAGAATATTTCAGTTATGGCACACACGTTCAGGGAATTAGAAATCGTAATCCATACTAGAAAGTTAATAATGCGGTTCTGGATTTTGCACGGTTAAGTTCAGTCAGTTAAAGAGTCAGAATCATAATCTGGGGCTCGTGGGCTCGAGACCCGTGCAGGCATTTCTTTTTCTACCAAATAATTTTCCTCGCAGAAAACTGACTCGAAACAGGTTTGAAGCAAGGTTAGCACCCGTGCATTCAATTGGTATGCACCTTATACCGATGGACCTGGTTGATTACTAAACTTCTGCCCAAATTTTCAATGAGAAACCTTTCGGGGGTTTCTTCGATGGCCTTCTATGCTTCATTTCCTACCATCAACTTTATCAGATAATTTTCGACTCGCCTTATCTTTTTAATAGCCCCTTGCTCCACAGACATTGTGCACTTACAAACATTCTGCCTTCTTCGGGATTCGAACGCGGCCCACCACTGGCACTGGCATCATTAACCACTGGGCTGCATTAACTGCAAGCAACTGTGATAGTAACTATCTGAGCATTCAAAATAGTTCATAAATTTAGTTATTATATACAAAATCTGTAGTTTTTTCAGTGTAACATGGATTATATTGTGAAAATATATGAAGCAAAAATTTATTTTAGCAATGGTATTTTTCGAGCTTGACATCACAAGAATGGCAGCAACATCGAAAAAAGTTCAATGTATACTTCCAGATATTTTCCTGAAGCCATTATAGTCATTACTAAGAAAGGAATGGATTTATTTGAAATCGGTACACTTTCAGAGTGTATAGCATTGTTGGAACATTACCCTAGAGTTCTTCAACTCCGTTAGGACGCAGCGTATCGAAGCACGTGCCATTTCCTTCAGGTTTTACACTCAGGTTACACAGCCACAGTCGAGCCCTAATATAATGAAATTTAAGGAACCGAAAATTTGGTTCACTATATATGACCTGATAAGGGAAAAAAATGCATCATCTCACAAAATACTGTAAAAATTGTTGATGAATTATACAGAAAGAATGATTAGTATTGCATATGTCCCAACAGATATTAGTAGTAACTTTAATAAATTACAATTACTATTACAGGCAAGTACTAAATTTCGTTTTGGTTGTTGTCGTGATTAATGAAATAGTGAAGGTACGATATCCAAGATAAATCTATTTTAAACATTTTATTGCTTAGTTACACAACTTATATATAATACGGGGGAATGTTTTTCTTACGTAAGGACCTCGTTTATTTCTGTTCTTAACGAATAACTTAAATACAAAAGAATATCTAATTCATTTTTATAGTTTATGACAGGAACTTTTGAAGTAGCTCTAGCAGAGCAATAATTTTATCCTTACTTGGAAAAAAAAGGCGAAACACTCTCACTTAATTGTGCTATTGTCGATTGCTAGTACGTTGGTTTGTTCCTCTTGACAAGTCAATTAATCTGCAATCAATGACACTAACTAACAAAGTATGTTTATTTCAAATAGTATAAGGGAAATTAATTAATCAATTACGATAGATGAGAAATGAAACTGATACAAGAATTCCTTTTCAGTGGGGTTTAATATACATTCTTAAAACTAAGACAACCTTAAAATTTCGCACTAAGAAAAATGAGGGATATGCTAGGAAAAAGGGAACACATAAATCCTCTGTTGCCTAATACACTTTTCTGCAGCCAAAATTATTCAAAAAACATCTTCCTTTGGGAAATTATATTTTCTTGTGCGTTTCACATTCATAAAAAGAACTTTTAATTCTAGTTCAATGATCCAAATTCCAGTCCCTCTTTATCCGAAGTTGTTAAGGAAATTACTTAATAGTTGTTTTGATTTCTTATCAATAGATAACGCCAGTAGCTTTGATTTTTCTTTAATGGAATTTTCCAAATGATTTAGTCTATTGTTATCACTAGAGCACTGGTTTCTTCTTCCTCGTTTTGGCCCACGAGCGGCCGAGCGGTAAAGTCGCTGAACTCTGGTAGTTCGAATCACTCGAACGGGCTGGCTGCATGGGCCTTTTTGTGGTTTATCCCATGTGTAATATCCCATGTGTAGTATCCCATGTGCAACTAAAGAACAAGTTTCTGTATTCAGATCTTCAAAACTAGTCCGGCAAATTTATGAACATCAGCTGACTCTTGTTGCTCAGCATCTCCAATAAGGTAAATAGCTGTTAAGGGGGACAACATGCCAACAGCTTAAGCTATGTGTTATCCACTAGGCTTGAATTGCATAACTTACAGACATAGACTCGGTTTTTTTAATATCCAGTTAACATACCACAGAGGTTAAAGAGTAGACTTGTATCTTTTTTTTAATGATACGGTATAATCATTGATTCAGTAGAGCTGACTGATAGAAGTACAGATGAGACTTTTCTAGAGAACGTCAAGGTATTTCTTTATACAGTGCAAAAGTCTCTAATCCGGACCTCCATTATCCGGAATGATCTATAATCCGGACCCGAAACCACAAACTTACGCATGCGCGTTTGATGCGCGCGTTCGCTACGCATGCGCGTAAAGCCAGTAAAGAGTTTACACATGCGCACTTCCGATAGTGAAGAAAGTAACAGAGAACGTTATTGAAAACGAAATAATTTCGATTGACAAGTTAGTCGGTATTCTCGACACAGCAATTACAGGACTTGAACAGTGTAACTGAACAAGAAATAATGTCTGTTTATAGAATTAAAAAGAAAGTATTAGCACAAAAACGAAGCAACTTAAACAACTTACATTGATAGAAATGTTTACTAAAGTAAACAAATAAATATTAAGCTTTTTTTTTTTTTTTTTTTTTTTGATACTTTTTAGATCATGGTTTCTCTTTATTTCATAAATTACGGTTTCGTATTTTTATTGTATTATTTCTGCATGCCATCTTACCAGATTTAAATTGATGATCTATAATCCGGAAAAATCCCTAATCCGGAATCGCCGAAGTCCCGATGAGTCCGATTTAAGGACTTTGTACTGTACTATTTGAGTGTAGTACAACTAATTGCTGATGTTCAGTGGCAGTACCCGTGAAATGGCAATCGGAATAGAAATAGCATATGTAAATGTGTTGAAATTTACATTTAATAATCAGTTAGACTAAAACGTACATTTTTGTGGCTCATTACAAGTTTTAAATAGAATACTTTGAAAAGCATAGTTGCAAATCAGGTGAAGGCGTCTTCATTTTTACAGAATTGAACTTTTTGCTATTTGTGGGTATAGAAACAAGTTTATTCAAACAAATCCACCAAGAGAAGCATTCCAAGACCTTTTGCGAATCCCTCGTTGATCACAACTAGTTGAGTACTGCTGCCACAACCCTGCACACCGTCCATTAATCAGAAAACGATTATCAATAGCAGAGAGAGTGAAGACATTACTTGATTTATAGAGTTGGTTGTTTTAATGTCGCAGGACAAAAGCAAGATTAATCTTAGCAGAGGTAGCTATCTTCAGAAAGGCTATTACGTAAAGCATAGCATAAAAACAGAAAGGTAGGAGTTTTTCTCCCTTATCTTCTTAATTCTTCGAGGTACTATTGTTTTTACACATGTATTATTTATAGAAATATTATATTATTCAATTCTTTATGCAATCTCATATGATTGTCTATTATGAGACTAGCAGTGGAATGTTATGGTTCTGGGATGCATTAAATTAAGAAATGACATCATGAAACTGAGAATAGAAATTTTGTAATTCTTAAGCTTAGCAGTAGAATCAACAAGGCAACACTGAAGCTTCACAATTTAATAGCTTAACTTATTTAAAATTAGGAATTTAATAATAAAATAAAGCATTAAGAGTTTTTAATGTAGTATCTTAAAAAATTTAATATGACTTTATTAAAACGAACACCCATTATTCGAAACAGTTTTTAAATTTTACAGTGCAGCCTGATGTTGTTACTGTTTGGCTAATCAGAATTTTTGACACATGTTCGATTCATATATATTTATGTGATACACCATAATGCATTGTCTTTTGTAAATTAGTTCAATAAAATCTCTTATACTTTTAAGTCAGTATTATTTTGTAAATCGGTGAGAAAGATCGATAAACACTGAAAGCTTGATGCAGGTTCAGACCCCTACGAACGGGTTCCTGCATGGATTTTTTCGCGCTTTTCACCAAGTGTTATGCAAATACGAGACAGTTGTACTTCGAAATTCATCTATGAATCTAACCTTTACAATTAAACACGCAGCCCTCATATGCTGTTGCGTATTCCAATAACTAAACCTTTAATTTCTCATGTTTTTTAAAATCAAATCACTAAATCCAGAATTATGAAACGGAAAAAAGTGACATTTAATTGAATTCTAGCTGACAAAGTAAACAGATCGTTCTACGAAAGGCACACCAGCGGCCGAGCGGTAAAGTCGCTGAACACTGGTAATTCGGTACGAGGTTCGAATCACGCGAACGGGCTGGCTGCATGGGCGTTTTCGTGGTTTTCCCCATGTGTAATGTGTATATGAGACAGTTTCCCTTAGAAAGTCCTCCACGAAGGCATCTCTCCATTTAGGCAGATAGCCCTCGAGGTTTTTCCATAATCACCCATACACATACACGTTCTACGAAAGCGTGAATTTCACTGAACTTTGAATGTAATTATAATACTTTAATCAATATACTTATTTTAATTATTTCAATACTTAAAAATACACAAGTTAGTAATTCACAAAATCATACATATACCTTGTAATGAATCTATAGGAGGAATATGTGTGACTCATACTAACGCAAAAATATTATTCATTATATTATAAGATATTTATCCCGCCTTCTTAGCATGCCTTTGTGGTGAAATGGTGAACGCACTCGGGGCGTATTCGAGAGGTTCGAGATTCGAGTTCCGGCGAGAGCATTGCTCCTTTTTGATCTCTCCTGCTTCGAAATAACCTAATGTCTGTACAATATAAGTACTGAATTTCAAAAGATATTCTGGAACAGTGTTTCTAACCTTTTTTAGTCTACAAACCGGTAAAACTTATGAAAAAATTTCGCGGACAGGTGGTTTTTTTCCCCTTCCTTCCCCCCACAAAACTTTACAAGGTATTCAAGAATTACTACATAAGTTAATTGCAATATTCCAATTACCATTTGCCTACAATCATATTTAAATATAAAGATAAGTATATATTGTAATTATTACATATCAGTATAATTATCATATATAAGTAAATAAACCTTTGAGAAAAATCACACGATATTCCAAAAAAAAAATAATAATCACGAAAACCCTTGCATATAAAAACGATCAGGACGGTCCCTGCACAAGCGAATGATGATCCCTTATCTACCACACCTGAAGCGCCACTTGTCAACCTCTTCTCGTCCTCAAGTGGCAACAACTGAAATAATCGGAATTCATAATAATGCTTTCGTTAGAAAGAATATCTTTACAAACAACACATTCAGGTTTTGGGCATTTTTATTCTGATTGCGGCTGAAAGACAAAACTATGTTTTAAATAGTCTACCATATAGTGCCTTACAAAGCTTTTTCTTTTTTTGGCAGATTGTGGAATACATTCACCTTCATCTGTATTCGAAGGGGCGGACGACGTACTGAATTTTGGAGAAGCCTTTCTTTGCACGAAATTTAGCAATGTGCCTTTTGTTTCCTTCCTTCTTACTCATCCTGGGTATTGATTTTTAATCTACCTAAAATTAAAGAAATAGTAGTTATAGCACAGTATTAATTTCAGTGGTTATTAAAAACTTACGCTGATGTAGAGTTTTCAGTTGCCCAAGCGTGCAGAATAATGTAAGCAAGATAAAAAGTGAAACCTAAGACGCCTTAACACTACGATACACTACGATAGATATTCAGCGTTCAAGTAAACAGCTCAAGGCACACTAACTGGTGCACTAAGTGTAGAGCACGGCAATTTATTAAAGGCGATTAGGTACATAGTTGTCAGTTTGTTATATTTTTCATCATCGATCATATTATTTTTCTAAATTAGTAAACTATTGTTATTGTAATGTAGGTGCTATTGTAATATCAGTTGCCGGCCGATGACACTTTGGGTTTAGGACATATAGCTGAATATTTCGCGGACCGGCAAACATTTCTTGCGGACCGGCGGTTGAGAAACATTGTTCTAGAACTTTATTGCTGCCAACCTCTGCTACGTACAACAGGCACAGATGCCTTCTTCACCAGTAATTAACCACTTCACCGTTTCTCCCACGTCAGATTCGTCGATATGAAAATTTTCGTCTGAAGTCAGCAACGTCAGACAGTAGTCGGTGTTAAATGTGGCCTGGATCGTTACCCCCGAGAGACACTCGTCGCTGGGTGCTCTCCGCACCTCAAAGTGCATTGAAAATGAAAAGAGGTGATTGCTGACTTAAATTGTTACGCTCTCTCCACAGCGGGAATGTATCAGGATCACGCAAAGAGAAGTTCATTTACAGAAACGGAAAATAGGAATGAATTTCCGACCTCTTTCAGCTGGTATTGCAATGATACTACTGCTCATTTGAAAGCAAGCTTCTAAGAAGACAATCTTTGTTAATTTTCAGATAAGAGAATAGGAAACACAAAAGAATTTTTTCTGTTAAGTAGAGACGCGTAGGCGATTTTCTAATTAGATGCTGACAGCTCGTGAGACGCAAAAAAAAATTCATTGGAGGGGGAAAAAAAGAAGCAAATATTTGAATTTGGCAGGACAATGAAGTGGTTATAGTTTACCTTTAAAATTCTAAGGGTAGATACAGCTAAAGGTTTTATTCTTGGAATCAATACTGTTCTATAATTTTAGCTAGTTCATTTTTTATTTAAAATACAAATTATATGATCCCAAACAATATCGGAATGCTTGAAGTGATAGCATTTCAAAAATTAGAGTATGTTTTTGATTGAATGGTAGATTAAAAGACCTATAATTGTTACATAGAAATTGTGTAGGGTCATTTATTAACACACAGTTCATTTTCAAAACTAAAAAACATCTATGATTATGCATCTCTAATAAAATATTAAATTTCATTTTTATTTATTTATTATTCTAATTTCATTCCCTCTGCGCAAAAGGAAACTGTCTACTGAAAATATAAGAAGCGAAATAAACATGCTTAAAATTGTCGCGGTGACAGAAAATAATGCCATAATCCTTTATAACTTAATTTTTTCATTTTTAATGGTCTTGCTCTTCCATTATTTACAGTGAGTTCCTTTTATTTCGAATACCCACTAAACTTATATAATTAAATAAACTTATTCTCAAGATTAAGTGTTCGAAAATAAAGGTAAACTGTCAATATTATTCTTCCATTAATTGTAGCATGGAATTTTCCTCTTTCTTGCATCTTTTTAAGTACCGTGGGATTAACCATGATTTTGAGCTGACTGCCGACATCGTCGCCGATTAATTGGGAGTTGACTACATGTTATTTGCTGGAGATAGCCTTTCAATTTTCTATGTTTGTCGATCGATCACTATGTCAAGAAAAATTTACGTGGTACCATAATTTCGCTTAAACGTATTTAATGTCTGAAAATTATTAAAAATTCCCACAAATTAAAAAAGTGAAACTTTTAGAGAAATTCTTCACTGCGGAAAACGTTTGCTGCGCGGAAATTTGCTAATGACATATAACTGACAGTACTTTAGAAGGCGTTTGAACTTGGAAACGTTATTTCTGAGAAATCTGCTTTAATTTTTGTTTCCTTCAGCGAAGTAAAAGAAGTTCTGCGATCGCAAAAAATTTTGGTTGTCATATTTCAATGAAAATATACATTTCGACAGTTACCAAATCCATTTTCACTATTTTTTGTCTGATGTGTTTAGGCACGGACAGAATAAAGGGCTCTGTTTTCAAAAGCTGACTGTAAGTTGGATTCGAAAGGGACTTTTTCCATGTGTGTATGTAAGTATTTATCTCGCGTAATTAAAAAACGATCAACCGTGGAATGTTCGAATGTTGTGTATGGAACTGCTATAACATCTAGTTGGGAATACTTGGGAGAGTTTTACATTCGTTATGAAAATTGCAATACGATGTATTGGTGTTTAATTTGGGGAAAGCACTCGAGGGCAGTGGCTAATGCGAGTACTCTCTAATTGGCTAATACTCGAGGGCTAATGCACTCGATGGCTCTCTGCCCTCGAGTGCTCTATATCAGGGAGAGATGTTGAAGTGCTTTCTAAGGGAAACTGGTTCGTATACACATTGCACATGAGGAAAACCACAAAAAACGTCCATGCAGCCAGCCCGTTCGCGGGATTCAAACTCGAACCTAACTACCAATGTTCAGTGGCATAACCGATTGACCGCTGGTGAGCCTGTTTTACTAGATTCATTAATGGAATTTGGATCGAAAGCTTCTGTGTAATATATTGTGCTGAAAAAAATAGAGGGGAAGACTCGTATAATGAAAGATCCCTGTATTCCTTTACATTTTTAATTAAAATAGAAGTTAAATACTTGAATGTAGTATTTTGCTATCGAAAAATAGCATTCAGTTTCCCTAAAATTCAAAATTTTTTGTTGAAAAAAAAACTGAATGTTTTCCAGATTGCGAAAATTAATTATTTTCAAACAGGAAAAAAATATGCTTAACAAAGAATTACTTGATATGACGTTGAGAGAATCTTGAGTACCTGAATTCGTTCGAATTCGGGGCGGGGGGGGGGAGAATTAGTGATAGTAAAAAATTCAAGTTCTGTTTCCTCTATGTCTGGTTCTCGACCACACTGATTGAATTAAATGGAAGCACTCAAACTTCCCTGACAGTTCAAAGCTTAATCTTTTACTGAAATATTAAATTCCGTATGCATTCTAAAGCATTAGTATCTCATCTCACCAGACTACTCCATATTAAGCAAAAGTCAATGACTGCGAGTGAAAAACTGTTATTAGTTGATAAATATGACTTCTTCGTAGCATACGTTCATAACCAAGGAATGAAAACTGTCAGATTACTAATGAGTTTAACAGACTTTACATAATGCAGCTTTCAAAATAACTCTCTGAATCTGTTGTTCGGAAATAAATAGATTAACCCAAAATTCCAAAATTTTTTGTAAAGTCTAATCAGAAATATATAAAAATGCGAAGATTTTTGGAAATAAAAGATGGATTTTGGAAGTTCTGATATATTGAGAGCTTCACGGCTTTTCGTGTATTGATTTATTTTAATTTCAGCTAATGTCATCGTATTAATCACCTCTAATTAATCTGTTCATCGACAGAGCAGTATTTTATGGTGATATGCTAAGGCATGGAGTTTAATAAAAATGTTTAAAATTAGGGAAAAATTCCACCTTAGACTCCAGTAGATTTTAAAGTCTGTCAACTTTTGGAGCGACCAGGCATATGTTCTCTTTTCAGAGGCGAAAACTTTAGTAATTGTGGGAGAAGAGACAACCGTTTTATGTGGAAAGCAATATGCGAAGCAAAGCGAAAACGAACCTAATGCTATCATTCGAAGAAACTAATAATGAAACGTGAAAAAGCTGAGATATTATGATTTTTAAAGTGTTATTTTCCATCTAAAATGGCTTTCGGTCTTCCCCAAGTTATTTTCTCCCTCCTTTTCGCATGTCTTTGTGGTGTAATTGGAAGCGTACTCGATGCGTATTCGAAAGGTCAAACGTTCGAGTCCCGGTGAGGATACTAGACATTTTTAAGATCTCCTGCTTCAGAATAACATAATGACTTTATAAATTTAAGTTTTTTTTTTCAGCCTGATTTTAGATTTTAAATAGGGGTGTTTCTAATTTAGTATTTCTATATGTTTTTTTACGTTCTTGCTTTATTTGAGACGTTATTTTTAGTTTAAATTTTATTTGTACCAAAGTGGCATTTTACTGTGTGTGTGTGTTGGTTGTGCATTAGCACTGAAGGCGTAATGAGTACGTTTCCTCAAGCACAGAATTAAAGAATCATAAGTCAAAAGATTAACTACGAATTCTTTATTTAATAAAATAGGATAATTCTGCTTAACTTAAGCATAACAAAAGTGATAATGTTCACGGACATTAAAATTGAAGCATTCAAAAGAATAACTTACATAGATTCATCATCAGTACTAAATATCATCAGACTCACCTATATTATGCAATAAGAAAAAATAAACAGTAATATACTTTGCCATCGTACCTGGAAGAGAAGTAAGTACTACTGGATTAGACCTTTGGCCAGGTACAAGTAGCTAGGGTGAAAATCAAATATACTGCATTGCACACGAGCTTTACTTTCTCTCGCCAATATATACCTTGGCGCACGTTCGTTTCGTATGCCTTTCGAGTTTCATTATGCAAAATACTTAAATTTATGCTAACATTGCCCCTGTTTTGCTAATGAAACTCATACCAATTGTAATTCATTCCTGCAAAACTTAAATTTAGCTTTAGGAATTGGTTTTGTCATAATATCAGCAATCATTTGCTCTGTTGAAAGATAAGCAAGTTTTACTATTCCTTTGTTATTCAAGTCGCGTATATGATGAACTTTTGTATCAATATGTTTAGTGCGTGAAATGAATTTTTCAGATTCTACAAATCTTATAGTAGACTGATTATCTTCAAATACCTTTATCGGTAGAGTTTGGGGTAGATTGAAATCTTCTGTTAATTTTAAGAGCCATAATAGTTCTTGCGTAGCTTGCGATAGTGCAACATATTCAGCTTCTGCTGAGGATAAAGAAACACAAGTTTGTTTTCTTGAAAACCATGAAATACAGTTCCTTCCTAATAAAATAACACTTCCTGATGTAGATTTTCTATCTTCAATATCTTGTCCCCAATCAGCATCTGAATAAACTGTAATATTAGGTTCTTCACTCGACGAAATTTGTAAGGATAGGTTCTTTGTCGTATTTAAGTATCTAATGATTCTTTTAACAGCATTCCAGTCCTTTTGACGTGGATTATTACACCTTCTGCTGAGTATGTGAGTTGAAGCTGTGATATCTGGTCTTGTGATAGACGATATATACAAAAGACTTCCAATAGCTTGGCGAAATTTATCATTTGAAGTTAGGAGATTTTCTTCCTTGTTTAGGTTATAATAGTTCGTTTCCATTGGTGTGCTAGCGTGTTTCGCTTCTTCAAGTTGAAATTGCTTGACAAGTTGATTTATTTTATTTTTCTGTGATAAGAGATAACTTCCATCTTCCTTGCGATTTATTTCCATGCCTAAGAAATATTTAGCTTCACCAAGATGCGTTATTTGGTAACGTTTCTTTAAATCATTAATTGTTTGAAGAATTAGTCCTTCTTCTGTAGGACTTATTAGGATGTCATCAACATACACTATTAAATTAATTCTTTTATCACGAACCACTTTTGTGAAAAGACATGGATCTGCTTTGCTTTGACTGAACCCCAGATTCTTCAGTGTATTTTCAATTTCTGCATTCCAGCACCTAGCTGCTTGTTTGAGACCATAAATCGACTTCTGTAATTTACAAACTTTATGTCTTTCTTCCGGAACCACGAATTCTTCTGGTTATTCCATATATATTTCTTCATTTAAGTTGCCGTACAAAAAAGCTGTTTTAACATCTAGTTGATGGACCTTGGCATTATTATACGCTGCCCATGCTAAGAAAACTCTTATCGTAGTGTGTTTCACTACTGGTGAAAAAGTTTCATCACAATCACTGCCGTATTTTTGAGTAAATCCTTTGGCTACTAAGCGTGCTTTGTATTTTATATTTTTACCAGTTTCATCATATTTTGTCTTAAACACCCATTTGCTGCCTACTGCATGTTTTCCTGGTGGTAATTCTGTAAGTTTATAGGTTTCATCTTCTTTTAGAGAATGTATTTCTTCTTGCATAGCCTTGATCCAAGCTTCTTGTTCACGTTTTGGTAAGTTTAGAATTTCTTCAAAGCTTTCTGGATCTTTAATTTTAAGTAAGATTGATTCTTCGTCTTCTGCTTTATAAGAGGATCTTTCCGGTGGGACCCCTTTGGTTGATCTGCTAGAACCCTTCTTTCTACATTTTCTTCACATTTAATTAACTCTTCGGAACTTTTTGAATCTTCTGTAAAATCATCGCCACGAGATGTTTCTTCATTATTTTCTTCACCTTCTTGCGAGTTATTGAAGTGAATTAATTCTAAATCTTCAGCATTATTTTCTGCAAGTTTGTCAGGTAAAGACGCGTTTTCTGAGAATTTAACAGTTCTACTTACTATTATTTTTCTTCTACCTACATAAATCCTGTATCCCTTACTTCGTAAATCGTATCCTACGAATATTCCTTCTTCAGCTCTGTTGTCGAATTTACGTCGTTTTTGTTTGTTCACATAATAAAATGCTTTACAGCCAAATACTCGTAAGTGACTTAAGTTTGGTTTTTTACCATTCCACAATTCATATGGTGTTCTATCTGTGGCTTTAGTTGGTAACCTATTTTGAAGATATGCAGCAGTAGCTGCTGCTTCAGCCCAGAATCCTTTCGGTAATTTAGAGTTTATTAGCATAGCTTTTGTCATTTCTATTAAAGAGCGATTTTTCCTTTCTGCGACGCCGTTCTGTGCCGGACAATAAGGAACCGAAGTTTGGTGAAAAATGCCGAGTTTCTTTAAATAATTTTCAGTACTTTCGTTACAGTATTCTGTACCGTTGTCGGATCTGAGAACCTTTATTTTCTTTCTAAATTTATTTGTTGTCGATGCAACATACTGTTTAAGTTTGTCGAATACTTCATCTTTTGAAGTAATAAAATAAATTTAAGTATAACGCGAATAGTCGTCAATGAAAGTTACGAAATATCTTTTCCCTCCTAAGCTGTTGACGTCAATTGGCCCACACACATCTGTGTGCACTAAATCCAGTGGATTTTTAGATCTAAAACTAGTTTGGGGATAAGGTGTTTCAGTTAGTTTCGCTTTTACACAAATAGAACATTCCACACTATGAGTGCATTTGCCAAGTTTAATGCCGTCTGCCAAATCATTTTTCTCAAGTGTTTTTATGGCATCTATATTTCTGTGGCCTAATATTTGATGCCATTTTAGTATACAGTTCGTATTTGAACATGAAACATTATTAGCTAAGTATGCTTTCTCATCAATTGGGTTTACGATCAATTTATATAAACCTTGCTGAGCGTTGCCGCCGGCTACGAGTATATTGTTACGCTTTATGTAACACTTATTACCATCAAATGTAACAATGCAACCTTTATTGGTAACAGATTGAACAGAAAGTAAATTACTATCTAAACCTGGTACATACAATACATTTTCCAATTTTATTTGTGTAACCTGACCCTTTAAGTTTTGAACTTTAAAATAACCTTCACCAATACCATAAGAATTTAATTTAGCACCATTGGCTACAGTTACTATTTGTTTATTAGAGTCATTTAGCTGAGAGAAAAAATTCTTATCACTAGTCATATAAGTGGAGGCTCCCGAGTCGATAACCCATTCTTGCGTTTGCGTGTTTTCATGTTTATTTTCCACTTTTAGAACTTGATTAAACTGAATCTGCGAATTTTCAGTTTCAATACTTTTAAAATACTTATTTTCTTTAAGTTTTGTTATGTTTTCTACACTTTGTGTATTTGCTTATTTGGCATGCATTACTTATAATTTTGAGAATAATTTCTTACTTTACTATTATTTACATCTGTTTTCGGGGAGGTTCTAGCGTTGCGTTTTAAATGAAAACAGTCATTTATCGTATGGTTATTTCTCTTACAATAAGTACAAAATTGTGTAACATACTTTGGTTTATTTTTGCTTTTACTTTTTAAAGCAACTGAATCGTACTTTTGAACTTTCTTAGTTTCCACACGTCTACAATACTCATCTATTAGTTTGTTTTTAACATATTATAGCGACAATTCAGCTTCCTATTTACTTTCTATTGCAGTTATTAAGGAGTTGTATGAATTTGGTAAAGAACATAGTAGTATTGCTGTTATTTTCTTTAATTTCTTCACCTATACTACGCAGCTTTTCAGCCAATTCTAATACTCCTTTGATATGTTCCTGCATTTTAGAACTTTCATTATATCTAATGGAATATAGTTTTCTAAGAAGAAATAACTTGTTTGTTAAATTTACACGTTCATGGACACATTTTAACTTCTGCCGAACTTCTTTTGCAGATTTACTATGTAAAACATGGATAATTTGCGAATCCGAAATGTTTAGACATATTAAAGCTTTAGCTTTACGATCATTCTTTAACCAAATATCAGTATCAGTTTCCGGTTTTTCTTCGAATACAACATCATCTAAACCTTCTTTTATTAGAATTTGTTCTATTTTAAATTTCCACACTGAATAATTTTCATCTGTTAATTTTTCTATACAGATTGATTCTTTTAGAATAGACATTATTATTTGTTACAATTATTCTTATAAACTTTGTAACTAGTATTTTCAACAAAGAGTTTTAACACTTTATGCCCCTGGAATCTTAAAACATTACAAAATTTCAATTTCTCAGTCTCATAATCTTTTTGTTGGTTGTGCATTAGCACTGAAGGCGTAATGAGTACGTTTCCTCAAGCACAGAATTAAAGAATCATACATCAAAAGATTAACTACGAATTATTTATTTAATAAAATAGGATAATTCTGCTTAACTTAAGCATAAAAAGTGATAATGTTCACGGACATTAAAATTGAAGCATTCAAAAGAATAACTTACATAGATTCATCATCAGTACTAAATATCATCAGACTCACCTATATTATGCAATAAGAAAAAATAAACAGTAATATACTTTGCCATCGTACCTGGAAGAGAAGTAAGTACGACTGGATTAGACCTTTGGCCAGGTACAAGTAGCTAGGGTGAAAATCAAATATACTGCATTGCACACGAGCTTTACTTTCTCTCGCCAATATATACCTTGGCGCACGTTCGTTTCGTATGCCTTTCGAATTTCATTATGCAAAATACTTAAATTTATGCTAACAAATAATGGGATAATAAATGCTGAAGTCTTCATTGATAGTTGGACTAATGTTAGAATGCAGTATTTCTCAAACATTTTTCACATAGGGTCCACTTTTATAAATTAGAATGTTCCGCGAACTACTTTGCTCTTCTCCCTTTAAAAGCATTTTTTTTAAAGAATTTCGTAGTTAGTATACTTACACTTTTAAAATATAACTAACTAAAATTCGTTTAATTTTATATTGAAATTAATTTAGTTAACAGAAAAAAACTGACAGTCGTTCCATTAATTCAAGGCTACCAGAATTAGAATAATCTTTGTTTTATTAACTGAAATTTAAATACATGTACCTTTAATGTACCTGAAATTTAAAAAAATGACAAGCTTCTCGATCTCATTAATGAGATCATTAGGCCTGTCGGTTCTTGCATAGCTGTTTTGTGTTTGGATATATGTTGGTAAAAAGCACCACAATCATAATGCTTTAAATTCGTCTTTTGGCACTAATGTGTTTGGGTTTAATTGAGTTAGAAGTTCACAGGTAGGGTAATTAATAATAAATTTCATAAATTACCTAGCTTAGAAAAACAAGTGATAAACGATTGCCATATGTAATTTTCAAACTCTGAGATTTTCAGCTTTAATAGGGTAGTACTCAGTACGTACAGTTGTTATTATTTTATTATTATTATTATTATTTTAATTTAAGAGGACCATAAGATAGGCTTTAAAGCTGAGATTGAGAAACGCTGTTTTCAAATTTGCTAAGAAAAATGCTAAACAGATTTAGAGAGAACCGAAAAGATTTCAAAGTTTTTTGCAAACATAAAGCATTACATCCTATTACAAAAAGGAGCTAAATAAAAGCAAAATACATCAAAGATATTTCATTGAGGAACTTAAAAATAAGATATAAATAATGACATTAGCTACATCACTCGCAAGGACGATGAGGATAACGAAAGTCAGCATACGGAGTAAAATATTCTTTCAAAGCCAATAACAAGAGTCAATTACCCCCTCTTCTCTATTCATTGTATTTTTCTGCCTTTCCTTTGTATTTATTGACTTCGTTGGAGACGTAATTAAAATCTGCTTCCAAAGACATTTATGAATACACAAGCAGAAATAATGTGAGCTTCATAGAAAGACTAAAAAAAAATACTATTTAAAATTTTTACTTTGTTCAGCAGAATGCTAACAAGACGTTTTCTAGAAATAGTTATAAATTGACGTGATTTTATTTCATCTTTTCAAAGATCAAAAGATAGAAATCAACACGCGTCAATGGAAACAAGCTTTTGCGTGTTAATAACGGATGAAAGATTGTAAAAAAAAAAAATTGAGGATTAAAATTATTTAGACTTTAGCAAAGCAGACGAAGATTACCTATCTAAGCGGAAGTACACCTTCGTGACGGACGTCTTAAGGACAACCGGATTTTATTCAGGTTACGCATAAAGGAAACCCACAACAACCATTCCGCTCATCCGAGGATTGCACCTGGACGAAGAGCCGTTTTACCACTATGCGCGTGTGTGTGTGATTATGGCAAAGCCTCGAGGGCTATCTGCCTAAGGGAAGGGATGCCTTCGTGGAGGACTTTCTAAGGGAAACTGGCTCGTATACACGTTACACATGGGGAAAACCACGAAAACGCCCATGCAGCCAGCCCGTTCGCGGGATTCGAACCTCGGACCGAACTACCAGTGTTCAGCGACTTTACCGCTCGGCCGCTGGTGGGCTTTACCACTATGCCTTTGGTGGGCAAATGAACGGGAATGCTAAATTCATGACGAAGCTGTTAGGTAAATAATGAAGCCTTTAATTATATTATATGACTCAACAGGAATTTTTATGAGCATCAGAATAATTTGAAGGTGCTAATATAATATATTCAAGTGAAGTTACACATTGGATTAAGTTATATTAAGTAATATATCAATTAATAATAATAATATATAAATTATAATAATAGTAATATATAAATTATAATAATTATGTTAATCAAAGAAAATAATTTCTAAGAAATATAGCACTACCTCAAAATAAAAGATATATAAACTGTAACACTGACATGAAGAAGTGTAAGCTTCTCGAACAAAACGCATTTTAAACGTAAATTTTAATTTTTGTATAGCAGTTTTATTTTCTACCACTTCTAATTTGCAGTTGAAGACTTGTAACGGAATTATTTGGCTATAATCGAACTGCACCGAAGAGCCATTACATTACGATCACCCTTCATCTATAACAATAGGCTCGCCCAGGAATAAAACCACTACGCGTTCGCGGTTGATGTTGGAGTATATAAAGCGTCTATGCATTTATGTTTAGACGAACGGTTCATATTTTTCCGCACATTTTAAGGGGGGTCATCCTCTCGACTTCGGACTTACTAAGTAATTTTAAGACTTTTTATTCCTTTATTGTGATTTTTGACATACTGGACTTTACATGCCAGCGCTCAGCCAAGCAAAACTCGGCCCCCAGTAGCCTGAAAAGTAACAGCAACTTAATTTCTGTTCTTAAAAGAGCATTTATCCACCATGTAAGTAATGTACATAGCAGTTTCTGAATATATCATGTAATATATTTTGAATTGTGTGCATATATCTTTTCAATTAGTTTAGTAATTCACAAGCCACGCTCCTCATGACATTAGATGAGCTGCTTTAGGCCACATGACCAGCTAATCAGTGCTTGAACACAGCCCCTTCTACAGCTCCATCCAGTCTTGGCATTTTCTCGCAGGAAGCAATGGGCTTCAAAGTTTTTCCCACCTCAGCTTATACCTCATCTCGAGAATATTATTTACGGACTTTCTCAGACGTCAGGCCTAATTCTTGATTCACTCAGGAATCTGGAAAGAACAGGGATAGGAATTCCCCGCTGCATGCCAGAATAATAACAATAGTATTCAAGTATAAAGTCTTTCAAAACATAGCGCGATTAGTGACATAATGGGAAAAGCAGTTGATTTATCAGACTTCGATAAAGGTCAAATCGTTATAGCTCGGAGACTGGGAACATCAATATCAAAAACGGCGCGTTTAGTGGGCTGACCATGTGCAGTTGTTGTGAGCACATATCAAGAGTGATGTTCGCCTTGACCGAAAAGCTACAACAGCCAAAATCACTACCAGCTACAACAGGAGCGACGCAGACAGCGTTTTTCAACACACTGTGAAGTGTACATTGCTGCATATGGGCCTACGCAGCCGGACACTGAAGCAATGTCCCTGCACTGACGGCATATCGCTAGATGCGTATGCAATGGACCGAGAAACATGGGAATTGGAGATTAGAAGCATGGAAGAATGCACGGTCCGACGAATCACGTTTTCTGGTCAATCACATCGACAGGCGTGCGCTAATACGCCAATTTCCAAACGAAACTCTCGCACAGTTGGACGGAGACAAGCCGGTGGCGGGAGGTATTATGGTATGGACAGTGTTTTCATGAAGCACATTAGGACCCATAATACCATACACCTGACATCTGTGCGCTACGCGAATATCGTTGCAGACCAGGTTCACCCATGCATGACAACAGTATTTCCGGCGGGGATAAGTGTTTACCAGCAGGATAATGTACCCTGTTATAAAGGTCGAATCGTCAGTCTACTTATCAACATCTTCTGGGATCGATGCCCCCCCCTGGATGCTGTCATTTTGAGGGCTAAAGGTGGTCCTACGTGCTATTAACAGGGTGGTCATAATGCGATGGCTCTTCGATGTATTTTGTCAAACGCTATGTAGTGGCGACGAGAACAACTTATAGCCAGTCGACCTCCAACCACTATGAGTACAGGTTCTCCATCATTATGTAATCGTAATGTTAATTTTAAATGTTTCCGTTTCAGAATATGTTTTGTTCTGATGTATATTTTCTTTGTAACTCTTCCTGTGCTCTGTTAATATATACTTTTATAGCTAACCCACGTTTCTGTTTATAGAAGAAAGGTTACAGATTTATATCGTTAACAATGAATATGATTTTTATAAATAGTGTCTTACTGTAATCTTTATATGTTTAACTGAAATATTTTGATATTTTTGTTTTTGAAACGATGAAATATGCATCATTTGATGTATTTCAGTCATCATGTGTATTACAAGCATGAGAAGAATAAAATTTTCATACAATATTTCACTGAACTTTGTCAAAAACATAATTAACTAAAAAATTCGGTAGCAATTATCTATGAAACTAAGTGCTCTTTCTCAAGATATTAGGAATTTCATGTTAATTATTGAGGCGAGGAGTTTGATTGTTTTAGATTTACAGCTTTTAGCAGCTTTACCTTCCTGCTGCTCTGCCCGTTACTATTCCGGCATTAGTTATTTTGCTGACCGAAGTATAATGTTTTGAGAAGAGCAGTTCTGTGTAGTCTCTGGCTAAGATACTTTTAAATTTGTGAGTTTATGTTATTTTAACTACTAATTAAAACTTTATGTTATTTTAACTACCTGCAAGTGGTAGAGTTTTGTAGATAAAAGTGGTACCTTCTATTTATATTCAAACTTAACTAAAATGCTTAGTCAAAGCCTTCACAAGACGAAGCGATAATTCGCTTATCAGTCTACTAGGATGTGAAGGATATTTGAGTTAATATTACATTGTTAGGACCTTAAAAAGAGGCTTAGTGATGAAACTCATCATTCTAAAATAAATGATAATTTTTATTTGAAACTAATATGAAATATATTGAAGCAATATTAATCAGAAATGCTTAGCGTATAGTTTTAAAGCTGACTTTATGCTACATTTTGAATTTGATAACTATCCACGTATTTTATAACTTCTAGTTTTATCCAAATTAAGGTAGAATTTCACAGATGATGTACCATCCTTCGTTAGCAAGCTTCTAGCAATTTTCGAAAAACTGATACAAAAGTCTAGCTATAGTTTGTGATCTATTTTCTGCAGAAACTGATAGTGCATGGAGTGAATTGCAGCTTCAGATTATGGATCTACAGTTGGAAAAAATTTACGAAAACTGCACAGTCGTGAAGAAATCTGTAAATGGTATTTATGTATTATCCTGTCGGCCATGATTACTGTCGCCGAGCAGTATTTGTATTGCTAAATTATTTGTATGTTAGAATGCATTTTTTATGAGAATACAAATTTGTATCTAAAATATTATTCTATTTTCTAGAAACTTTTTTTTTGTTTGTTTGGTTTAACCCTTTTGTGTCCTTTCGTTTAAAATGTTTTCCCAGGCTTTATATAAAATATGATATCCAGATTTCAAAACTGAAATTAATTCTTTCCTTTGCACCTGTTCATATACAGAGATTTTTTTTAAAGGTAAATGGTTTGAGTATTCATTGAGTTACTGTTAGAAATGCTGAAAAAGTACTGAAAGGATAATTTTTTTTTTCTGTTTTCAATTTTAATTTCAATTTTTTTAAATTTAGGTATAGATTTTAACTTCTTGAAGAGCCATCAAATCATTTCCACTCGATAGCATTTTGCTTACTTTATGCGTAAGAGAACAAAAGTGTTCTCGGAAATTTCCTCAAGCATTGCTAATGCATTTCGGCAAGCCAAATACACGAGTGATACAAGAGATATGAACGAGATCAAAATTTAAGGTAATATACATACATCAATTTGTCCCCCCTGTTCTAGTTTTAGCAGCCGCATTGTATAAATGTCGAATTTTGGCCAGGAAAAGGGTCACGTGTCAAGCGAATGAATTGCATAGTAAAAACATCAGTATAACATAAAAGGCATTTTTAGTTATTAAAATTCCTTTCAAACTCATATCTTGAAATGCACAAAGTAAAGGAACAATTAAAAAAATTCCTTCTGCATGTAAAATACAGTATCTCAATTGGGCCAAATAGCCATCAGTAACCGGCAGAGTATAATAGTAACGGTTAAAATAAAAGGCAGTTTTCATACTTAAAATTCGTACTTTCGTACTTCGTTGATTAAATACTTAAAATCTTACATAACACTACATATTTTGTTTTAAAAAGCAGAAGAAATATAAGGAAATTCTGGTAGCGGGTGATAAGTACTTGCTGTTTCTTTCGCAACACCTGGCATCGTTTTCTTGTAGCCAGCTTATTGATGTCTGGAAGACGAGCTGCTCCCAACAGTGACTTTCAGAACTGACATCAGACCTGGATCTCTGTGAACTGTAATCTCGCTGGGAACATAAGTGAGAGCAGTTGTTCACACTGATATGGTGCTACCGAACATGAAAATCACATATGATGCAAATTTGTGGTTTTCTGAGAACAGAGCAGGCAAATATTTGTAAAATTCAGCGATAAACGTTTCACTGAATTTCTAATAATGGGCTAGGTCTCAACTTTAGTTGAGAAAATAGCTTTGTACGATCTCAAGAGACCATCTCAAGAATCCTTTTAGGCTCCGCGGTTGTATATATCTCTCGATATTGATTCGAATTACATTTTTTATTAACACGTTATAATTGTATATTTTTTATTATTTCTAGGAGGTGAGATGAAGCGAGGACCGCAGAGAATTGAGTCTAAGGCCACATGTAACATATATGCCACGAGTTTGACATCCCTATTCTGCAAAAATGAAAACTGAAAATGGGATTTCGTAGCGAAGAGAGCAAAACAAGCCACAGGAAAAAGATACTTTGAATGTTTCTAAATTTCCTTAAGGCATGCAGATTTTGAGCATAGCATATTGTATGAAAATATCGCCTCTTTTTACTTCCTTGTACGAAGTAAAAAGGAAGTATTGTAATCGCGAAAAGTTTCAGGCAGCATATTTCAACGAAAATATCCATTTTGACCGCTAGCGAATGCAATTTAACGATTTTGCGTGATATCTGTACGTAAGCACAGAATAAAATACTCTTTTCCTTCAAAAAAATTATAAAACTGCTTTAAAATTAATTCTGAAGAGAATTTTAAAATGTACGTGCGTACGTACGTACGTATCTCGCATAACCCAAAAACGAGTAGCCTCAGAACGTTGAAATTTTGTATATAGGAGTGCTGAACGCTGCTCAAGTGGACTGCCGCCCTTAACTATAATAAGCCTTACGGTATTTGTTTCGACTTGGCAGATGCTGTCTAATCATGACTCGCTGATCCGACAGCATTTATTATTTCAAAATCTTAGGTTTCATAATCACTCATTATTTTACATAGGTTTTCAGTATCTATAACTGCCTGGTTGTTAACTCAAGTTCTATTTTAACTACTACGCTGCTAACTATACTACACTACTTTAACATGGGCAATGTTGCTATAATTCCTTTATATAGGAGTGCTATAACATGTAGATGTGCACTTCGTATTTTGGTTGCAATCGGCCGCACCAAACGTATATAAATATATTTATATATATATATACTCTGTTACCCGGCTCAGTGATCTCAGTTTCTTTACTCTTATACGTTTGTAAATTGTACATTTTTTGCTTTAAAAATGATTGTATTATGTTGTTTTTATCTTCCGGTTAAGGTTTTTATGCCTTTACTAAATCTGTATGCAATATTTTTAGAATTATCAAGAATTTTAAAGTTGTCTAAGTGCCGCTAAGCCTTTTTTTTATGGCGGCCATTGATGTTTACATTTGAAACAGGAGACTGGTGAATTTGTTGCCAATCTAGAGAAACTTAGCTTCGCAACAACAAAGATAACGCATTCATTTATTATTGCCAATTAAATCATGCTTAATTCTTTCTGGAATGTTTTCGAGGAAATAAGTGTTTAAGATTTACTTCGCAATTTTTAATATATATATTTTGAGTTTTTATGTATTTTTGTCTTCTGGCGAAGTGAGAACTGAATTAATTGAATGAGAAATACTCAATCGTCTGTGAAAAACTGTTTCTTTTTTGTTTTGTTTGCTTAATTTCTTTTATACATAATTCTAGCTTTATAGAACATGTGGCAAAGATTAGATAATTCTATTCTTTAAATGATGTAAATTTTGTGCATTATGAGTTATAATATGAACGAAATATATAAGTTAACTGTTATATAATCCAATTGGATTATATAACAGTTAACTTAGTTTCCGTTATATAATTATTATATATAAGTTAACTGTTATATAATTATTAATACTGTTAAGCGAATCTAGCGCCAGAGTGTCGCTATGGTAAACAAATACTCGAGTGAATTTTAAAGAATGCATTTATTCTATTGTGGTTTATGCGCTGTCGGCGAAGTAGATTTAATTCAATCCAATAAGTTTAAATGAAATGCAAGAAAAAATGCGTATAATTTAATATTCCGTACAAGGAAGTCATGTGGTGTACACATCAGATTTTTTTAAACAGTATAGATAATTAAACTAAAATTAATGATAATCAAAGATTTTTCTCAATGTATAGAATTCTATCATTTTTGAGATAATTTTTTCAAATAACATCATTTATAAAGCTTCATCGAATAGCTAGAATTAAAAATGCAATTAATTTACTGGCAAAAAATCTTTAAAGATCGTTGATACCCTTTCTCAATAATAATAATAAAGAAACTAGATGGAAGTAACATTATCTTTCAAAGTTAATATTTAATTGGAGCAATGTCTGGTACCTTTAAAATAAGTAAATGGAATTTTTTCATAATAAATATGCGGATATTGTTGGCTGAAGGCGTAAAAATTATCAATAACTTACAGTTTTGTAGTCATTCTCAATATCGACATTATATTTCCTCCCCGGCGTGTTTCCAATTACAATTAAGTTGCAGCTAATCGCAGAAAAACTTCCATTTATTTTAATTAAATATTCCAATCCAATCTAATTCAATCGTAATATCGACAAATTTTGGACTTATGCCACAGCAAGATTTAATTTCCCTCGGCCTTCTGCAAAAGATTAGAAAAATAATTTTGTTGTTAATGACCTTGCAGCGGCAGTCTCTAACTAATTTACAGAACTGAAATAATAGTCTTAATTACATTAGCATATCTGATTGGTTTTATGGTATCAGCGAATTCAGATGTCTACCTAAAGAAATTGATAAAGCAAAGTATTTTAAAGTATAAACTGATATATACCAAGTGACAAAGATATTCTTCCGTCAATTAAAGCTCATTTAATGAAATAAAATTATTTCCAAAATAACGTATAATCTGATGCTATTTATTTTACAAGTTCTTAAATGACCTTTCGACGTTTAAGATTTTATTACGGATTGTTTTAATATAGCTTTTTTTGAAAATTTACAATATAAAGTTAATTCTGGCTAAAACAGCACTAGCTGAAAACTAGCTTTTCAATTTATGATGCATACCTTATTGACTTTGTTTTGCAGTTTCAACCCTCATTGTCTACTAAGCATGCTATGTGACTTTTGAATTATACAGCAATATAACTTTATTTTTTAGTATTATTTGCTTTTACCGCCGAAACTTAAAATATTGGTATACATTAGTATCTTCAAAGCCACGTGCATTGTTACAAAAGACTCCAGTTTTTCATTCTACTGGAGAAATTTTGCTGAAATAGCTAATGAAGATAATAATTATTTTTTACACTTATTATTTCTTCTTTCATTTAAATTCTAATAAATAAGAAAAGGTACACATCATATTTAAAATCGTATACGTTCATGACAAATCCATACCTTTCAGCATATCTAATTTCCTAATTTAACTGTTTTTCTCGCTGGGAACATATAGCTTAACTTATAAAGTTTACTGAGAATTTTTATTGTTAGTTAGTTTGAATTCGGTTATACCTTTGGCGAGATTCGAATTTCGGACCTTCCGATTGCTAATATACTTGGTTTCAACTACACCACGAAGGCACGCGGTTTGAAAGAAGAAAATTCCTTAAGTTTTCTGACTTCTGTGACGTACCAAGCTATAATGGTAGTATAAATGAGCATTTCTGATAACATTTGCTTTTCCTTACCTATTTTTATGTTTGTTTTAGATCATAAATGAAGGTAGTGTTGGCTAAGAAATTTCGAAAGGAAAAAAAAATATTCATGATTTTAAATTGAACAATTCCTTATGAGACTCAGATAAAGCGCAACAAATGTTATTCCGTTGACATCGTATAAAGCAGTGATTCAAGAAATTCTATCAAAAGAAGAAGTTCTATTATAAGAAGAAAACACTACATTAATAGGAATTCGTAGAAAATATGAGTTTTACAAAAAACCTCTGTCGAGCAGAAAAATATCCTTTGATTATTTTTTAAAAAGGTAAAAGGAGCAAAAAGCTAAAGTGTAAAAATGACCCTACAGTAAAAACGACATTCATCTGTTTATTTTAAGGGTCAATAACCTTCTTTTACCAGGAAGGCGTATTTCAGATATGTGGAAATTCGGTGGGCCTCCGCAGAGCGGCTACAATAACGATAAAAATAAAAATTAAATACAGAAGGTCGTTATACACTTTTGGAACGATTTGGAGGCAGTTTAATTAATGTTTAAAATGTAAAGCGTACTTTTAAATGTTCCGTATGGCAGCCTTTCTTCTGGATTATATGTTTTCCTCGTGATTTTTTGGGATAGAAAGGCTTTTCGTAAAACTTCCAGGTTCCATTCCTCTTTCAATATTTTCCATAGTAAATCAATCTTGGTGGATTTGCCCTCAAAAAGAGTTCTTTTTAAGAGTTCAGAGGCACACTATTGCATAAGTGAAACGTCAGGGGACATTGCAGAAATATATCGGAAAGGATATGCAATACCTGTAGCAATCTTCATTTTTTTTCAAGGAATGCAATGGTACTTTTCGAAGTATGACTTGTTACTTTGTCTTGATGAATTTTCACTCTTTGAAAGTCATTGGAATTTCTTCTAGAAATATCGGATGTTAAACTTTCTCTTCATAGTAGAGTGAGTTGATCTTGACATTTTTTGACTTTTTATTTTTAATTTCCCATTGTAAGAGAATCCTGCGACAACTATGAACCTCTTACTGAAACTTTCTTTGCATTTGACGGAATCAGACTTGTACACTATTTGTTTCTTCGCTTTCGATAACAAATAGACCTTTTATCGTTGCAGTCATTTACGTAAACCCATGCTTCATCAGAGGTCACAACGTATTTCTATTTATCTCCTGCTATAGCGTTTTCATATAAGGATCTACAAATTGTTTCGCATCGAGCAGCATCACTCAGCAAAGTTTAAAAAACATTGTTTTGTTTTGTTTTAATTCATAAATCTTGGTTTCTTACTTTATTTATTGTTATTACAGGTGTATTTAAAGACTTTGCAACTAATTTTTGGGTTGGTGGATTTTCTCTTATTACCAGTGATTTAACTTTAGAAACATTAGACTTGCGTAACTTTTTCGGGTATTCTATTGAGTCTTCTTTCTGTGTCAAAGTAATGATTGATATCTTTTTTCCTTTAAAATTAAATAATTTCTCAGGAATTTTAATACCATGTATTTTACAACGTTTCTAAACGATGGAACAGGAATAGCTATCTTCGGAAAGCTAAAAAACATTTCCTTAAATTCAAAGTTTATTTACATGCGACGTTTAGAAAGAAGAAGGAAGTTATAAGCAGCAGACGATATTTCTCAATTCAAATAATAAGCTGTTGCGAGAAATTTTTATTCCAAAACATTTGCTTTATTTCAATTCTTTATCGAAATTATTCTAAAAATATATAAACAATCTCTATAAAAATAAGTATAAAATAATATCAAAAATACAAATAAATATATATTTATATCAAAGTAGAGTTAATTTGTACGGAATATAAAAGTCGTAATGTTCCACTAATTTGTTTTTCGAAATAATTGTAAAAACGGTTTCGAACAAATGCAGCTATAGTGCGTCGTTCCTGAATGTTGCTAGCCAAGCAAGAAATATGCAAGTTGTTGTGCGACCGAAATAAGTTGTTGACACATAATAGCTGAAATGCAATTATTTTTTTAGTGACGACTATTTTAAAAGTAATGCTGTCTACTACCTTTTCATTATCTTTCGATATGAAGAGAAAAATGCTTACTTTGCTCAACTCAAGATACAAATTCAGAACATGACAAGTTTATGTACGAACAATTACGAAAAACATAACACGCAGGCTTCTGAACATAAAGCAGTGCTAATTGGGGGACCGGTCTGCCCGGAAGTATGGGTTGCTTGCTGTACTGAAGTGAATTTCATTGGTGTACAATAAAACGCTTTTTATGTAGATCCTTGAAAAACGCTTTTTATGTAGATCCTTGAAAAACGCTTTTTATGTAGATCCTTGAAAAACGCTTTTTATGTAGATTCGCTTCGCTAGAAACGCTTTTTATGTAGATTCACAGTTCCCAGCGCCTTTCTATATCTGAAAGTATAATAGTGATCAAAGTATAACGGACGATAATGACGTAATGTCACCAGTTTTGAAAGTTGTCGAAGTTGTGGGCACATGTGTGGTATGAGGTATATTGTTCTATACCCTGTAGATTCCTGGTACAATGATCATGGTGGTGATTATCCAAATAATAAAGCTGACTGAAACTCTTTTCAGGTCTACTCAGAATGTCTTTCGACTCAGTAATAAACTTTTTATTTCAAGAAACAAATCATAATGCTGATCATAAAAAAAAAAAAAAGTTTTTACACGCAGTTCCAGAAAGAAAAAAAAATGGAAGCCGATTAACACTGAGGAAATTCGGAAATTTCTTAGCAGCATTTTGTATATGGGTCTAGTCACGTACTCAGAAATTATTCCTTATTGGAAGAAAATGTATCGTTCAACAATCAGTTAAAGTTATAAGTCGCAAAAGATTTCACTTGTTATTAAGGTTTATTCATTTTGCTGTTGATGAAACTGCAGATATTAACGACTGTCTTTACAAAATACGCGAATGTTTACAATGGCCCAACAAAAGGTTTCGGAGAACATGGCTCCTGGAAAATTTCTTGTCATTGATGAAACCACAGTTCCATTTAGAGGTTAGTCAGTTAAGTATTTCTCCAGTATATACCTATAAAAAAACACATAAATGGGTTAAAAGTTTTCAAAATATGCAGTACAGCAAGTTACACTTTCAAAAAGTCTCTATACTATGGGCAGACTATAGAGTCTGTCTCTCTTGTTCCACATAAACTAGAATAGACCCTATTATAACCCGGCGAATTCTCGCACAAGCGTGAATAAAACTACTAACTCATACGAAGGGTAAAAATAACCCTTTATTAATTCAAAATAGTTAACAGAAAGGCACGGGGCTTCGTGCGTTACATAAACGCCGTCAACTTGCGACGAAAAAGTCTCTATACTATGGGCAGACTATAGAGTCTGTCTCTCTTGTTCCACATAAACTAGAATAGATCCTATTATAACCCGGCGAATTCTCGCATAAGCGTGAATAAAACTACTGACTCAGACGGACGAAGAGTAAAAATAACCCTTTATTAATTCAAAATAGTTAACAGAAAGGCACGGGGCTTCGTGCTTTATAAACGCCGTCAACTTGCGGCGGACACTAAACGTAGAATATAATGTATGTCAAACCTGAAATAAATAGTGCAAGGTAGCACTTACGTTACGCCTAAGAGGTAGACTCACAAGAACCTAACCGGCGTGAAGTTAAATCTAATAAGGCCAAAAGGCTTACTCGTGTAACAGCGAAATAACAACGACACGTGCGCTTGGCTATAGAAACATGCTCTGAAAAACTCAGATATTCACCAGTTTAAATAAGCACTTCACTTAACTTTAAATTTGCATCCTGGCGAGAGAATGTGAGGGGAAGTTGAGAAGTCTAAACTAGATATCAAACTTAAAATAAATTTGTTATGCAATTTAAAAAAACCCCTACAAGACATCACAGATAAGAGCACGGATTTAACAGAAATAAAGTCTAGGAACTTGAACAGCCCTATCTGAATTAAGGAAGAACAATAGTTACAGTCAACTTTTATATGTCAGTACAAATAGCTAACCGTTTTCTGATAAAGTACACACACTTAATAGAAATATTACATACGAATCTAAAAGGATTGCCAGTATATGTTAAGAAAACGAATTTCGGAAAAGAAGATATCATTGGAAGGGAAAATTTGCAATTGTTTCGTCGTTGCCAAGTGGAAGGACAAAAGAGATGTGGTATTTTGAGCGATTAAACATAGCACAGATTTAAAAGGCACGAGAAAAAAATAATCGAAATGCCGAAGTAATAAAGAAACCAGAGGCAGTTCTAGAATACAAAGCTGTAAAAGTGGGTGTGCATCTTTCAGATCAAATGGCTAACTATTTCTCGCTGCTAAGGAAAATAGTTAGGCCGTTTTTGAGTTATTATTGAATTGATTTTGAGTTCTTGGATTATCTACAAAACTTTGAAAAATGAAAGGATATTTAATCCCGAGAATTAATGGTTTGGGAAATGCTTAGAACAAGTAAAATAGTTCATGTAAAGGAACAGGAAAAACCCGAACTAAATAGAGACTGGGAAGAAGACCAGCACCTACACAAAATAAACTAGCCGACGCATAAAATTCACACTTTATTAAAAAGAAACCGCACTTAATATAAGGTTACAGTTAAAAAAGTAAACAACTAAAAATAACAACTAAAAATAGCTCCAGGTGAAAAAAACACAAATGAGACAAATTATGTTTACAATTCTAGAAGTATAATATTTTACCAGAATTTGAAGCTCAATATAGTCGTAAGACTCTGAAGTGAAACATTTAATTTAATTTTATGATGATTTCAACGGATACAGTTTATATATTATTATTTGCTCTTTTGGAAACTTCGAGAAATTTTCCAACTAAAGATCGCATGATGCATTTTCCAGAAACTTTCTGAATATCGCCAAATTGGTGAGAAAACGCTAAGTATCGCCAAACCCAGTCGGGCAGTTTGGGCTTCAAGCCCCTTTTTTAAATGAGCTATACTTTCAATTCAACAGACCATCGATTCAAAAGGTCTATAACAAACAAAATTCAATAATTATAGACTGTAATTGAATAATATAATTGTTAATCATATACATAACTCTAATGCAACAACTGTAATGTAACAATGTAGCAATTGCATCTGTATATGAAACAATTGAATACTATAATTGTTAATAACAGAATAATTGTTACGATTCAAAAGGTCTACAATAAAATACAGAATAGAATAAATATTTAAAAACACAAGAATTGGCACAAATTCTATGAAACAAAAATAAATATTAAAATTATCTTATTAAAATTATATGAAATGCACCAAGTAAACAAATAAGTAAGCAAGAAAAATATATAAGCGCATTAAAACCACAACAGAATCAAATAAACTCAAGTATATATATAAAGAGGTAACTATATGATGGTAAAAGCAACAATACCTATTTCTAGATTATTTGAGTATTGATTAAATAATAGTGATGAGCTGTGCTGTGAGTTTAGATCAATGTAGTACATGATTAATGTTGCCAACGCATTACTTGAGTAATCTGTTATGCAGGCGACGGTAAGAGCATCGTTAATTTCACATTTTAAATAATGCTTGATACTGAATAATTCAACAAATGGAAGTAATTTTTTAAAGATAAAGATGATGGAAGATTTGCTTTCTTTAAAACATGCGAATGTATTTTTTTTTTTCTTATTTTTAAAAAGTTAAAAAAATGATGAATGAAGACATCAAGACATTGCGATTGAAAGTGGCTGCAAACGATGGTGGAAGAAAGCGTAATCAGAATAAAGAGGGGTGAAGAAATGAAGAAAGATAATTTCAGTGACTTTATAAGGCATAATAAATAAAACAACAAATCATTTTTCCTTGAAACTGCATAAGTAGACCAAAATGTGAACTTTATTAAAAATGAGTTGCTGTTCTAAAACTTTTTACAGAGTGGAACGACTACAGTTTGTCAGTTAATCAACAACGTGGGACATTTACTTTCATCTTGGGTTACATACTCTGTTACTGAGTGTAACTTTGAAGTTTTTCCTTGTGTGTCAGTCAAATAAATATAGAACAAGCTAAATTTAAAAATACCTGCCTGAAGACTTGTATGTCTTTTGAATTTTGAGCACTGTTCCTGTATTTTTTAGACTCCTTCTAAAATTAGTACAGATTCCAGTTGTTAGGAATAATTTGGATTACATTTCATCTAGATGAGAGGTTTCCAACGGGGTAGATATCGATCCCCTGGGGGGGCAATGAAATTTTAAGGAGAGTTTATAAGGTATTTCTCCCTCCTTCTTGGCATGCAGAATGGTGTGGTAGTCTGCACGCTGGGCGCGTATTCCAGAGCTCCGTTGTTCGATTCCCGGGGAAGGCGTTGCAAATTTTTCATCACTCTTGCTTCTAAAAAGTACTTAATGTCGAAAATGTAATTCCAATAAATACCTAATGTAAAGTGGGGCCCGAACTAAAAGAGTGGTGGATGATGATTCTCCACACTCTGGATTTGGCGACTGGGTCCCCTAAAAACCCCAGTCGCCCTTTAAAAGGGGGAAGTATATAAGGTATTTCTCCTGCCTTCTTGGCAAGCCTTCGTGGTGTGGTGGTCTGCACGCTGGGCGCATATTCCAGAGGTCCGTAGTTCGATTCCCGGCGAAGGCATTGCTCATTTTTCATCTTGCCGGCTTTCAAAATTATCTAACGTCTCTCCAAGTTTATCATATTTAATGGATAGATTGGGGGTCGACAGTCAAATATGCAAACGGTGTTGATCGACCTAATGAAAATTCTATTGATTAAACAAATTAATTAGTTTTGTAAAACTTATAATGAACTGTTTAATGTTATAGCTATATCATGTAGTAAGGAAAAAATAAGATGAAATAAGCAAGGAAAAAGCACACAAAATTTAGTCAGTATATTTTAAACATCAATAATGTTTTTTTTTTTTTTTTTTTTTTTTTTTTTTTTTTTTTTTTAATATAAGTTTTCTATGTAAAAAGTGCAATATAAGGAAGTAAAACACAATAAAGCATAACCACCGCGAAAAAGAATACAAAGAACGCAATAATTCCTCAGAAGGTATATTGTTATATGCAAGCCGCGTACAAAACTTAAAATAAAGATTTCAATGTTTGTTTCCAAAACATTGAAAATTTTAATATGTCACCATAGCTCATAGAAATGTGATATATTTGATTTTGATATTGCAGTGCAAGAAGAGTTGATTGCACTGAAGGAGGATGTTCAAGCGCAAAGAACTCAGACAGAAATATCCCAAAATAAAAATTGTCACAGAACCTGCCCTTGATATTCCCCTCTTCTTACCTTATGAAAGCAGGCTTTTCTCAAGACAATAATTTCAATGGAAAATAAGAAACGCGTTGAATATTATGGATCGCGGTGATTTAAGAACTAAATTGAGGAATTTTATGCTAAGTATTAGAAATCTTGCACCAGTATTCATTAAACGCTGACATCACATTGAATAAATTCGAATTTTTGTGCAAATAGATTCTGAGGCTTGTTTCTGAAAACTTTTTTTATATTTCTAAAATATAAAAGATAGTGAAACATAAATCGAACAAACCATTTTTTTTCCGAAACATTTATTCCTATTCTTAGCCTAATTCTTATCTTTAAGCTATGTATGTGCAATTATATCATGATTGTATTGTATGCGTACGTTATAGAGAAAAATGTAAAGGACGCAATGAAAAAAAAAAAAAATCTGAAATGTTTCAGATTTTAAATTACGTCCAAAGGGGCGTTTTTTAACATTTCGTGTGTTACCTTTCTTTATTAAATATCATGTTCCTCGCACTTAAACCATAAGATCCAGTGCAACAGCAATATCGCAAAATAGTTTTAAAACCAGCATATTTTTAGAATTTCCGATACAAAGACTCACGCGCTGGAGATAAAAATGTTTTTTCTGCACAACGTTGCCATTGCTCGCTTTGAAATCCTTGAGTTTGTTAATCAAAAATTCGTCAAAGTTTTAAAAAATAGGAAATCGATCATAAAACAAATTTCAAATTTCAAATTTGGTCTTCCACATGCTCATATTCGTTGGAGGATTACGTTATTCAAAATTCGATGACTCTATGTACCGTTATTTTATGACAATGTGAGAAATATACATACATTTACGCAGATTTTCATTATTTAATTTCTTCAAATATAATGCAGGACTCTAACATTTTATGGCAACAGTTTGAAAAGTGAACCGACATTTATCCGTCCGACGCAAAATGCCAAAACGAAACTAATAGTCCTTCGGGATTCAAATCCCTTTGGACTTAAAAAAAAAAAAAAAAAAAAAAAAAAACTGAAATTTTTCAGATTTTAAATTACGTTTAAAGGGGCGTTTTTTTAACGTTTTGAGTGTTACCTTTATTTATTAAATATCATGTTCTTTGCACTTAAACCATAAAATTCAGTTCAAGAGCAATATCGCAAAATAATGTTAAATTAAGCATATCTTTAGAATTTCCGATATACACAGTCTCGCGAGCTGGAGATAAAAGTATTTCTTTTCTATATAACGTTGCCATTTCTCGCTTTTAAAGCATTGAGTTTGTAAATCAAAAATTCGTTAAAGTTTTACAAAATATAAAATCTATAATAAAACAAATTCCAAATTTTGGATTTCAAATGCCCATATTCGCAGTAGGATTTCGTCATTCAAAATTCGATGGCTCTATGTACCACTGTTTTATCACAATGCGAGAAATAGACAATCATTTATGCAGATTTTTCATTATTTAATTTCTTCAAATATAATGTAGGACTCTAACATTTTGTGGCAACAGTTTGAAAAGTGAACCGACGTTTATGAGTCCGACGCAAAATGCCAAAACGAAAGCAATAGTCCTTCGGGACTGAAATCCCTTTGGACTAAAAAAAACATTCTTTTCGAAGGGGGCGATGCAAGAAAAAGGTTCGGAATTCCTTATCTAGATAGTCAAAGAGTGCGGATATTTGTGATGTCTTTATTCTGTAAGTCAAACACGTATTTACGCAATGTTATGAGGGAGTTTTGTTTTCTTTTTTATCCTGTCCTACCAGGAACAAATTTTTGTACGATTTCTTTTTATTAGTTTTTTTTTCCAAAGCAGAGTTGAGATATAAATTTATTTTAGAGACGGAATAAATTCTAAATTTTTTTGAATCCAAATCTAGATTTTAGAATCTCTGAAATCTTTCGAATCGCAAAACCGTCGAATCCTTCATATAGGGATAAAAGGAAGGAAAGGGAAAGGAAGAACGTTCACTTATTGTTCGAAATTCTTTAAGGCAAAATATGAAATCCGAGTTTATTGGAAAACAAATTTAAGACTGCAAATTTTAAAAATATACATGTAATTATCAAAAGGTTACAAACGAAAATTTTTTAAATAAAACATATAATTTAAATTCTTGAATTTTAAAATTAAATTTTTCTCAATATAATTTAGCAAAAAATGCTTGAGTGACAAGCTAAATTTCAGTTAACAGGTCAAAATTCAACAGTATTGGCTGAGTAGTTTAACTATTAGATAACTGGAGCTATGTGGGCGAAGCAACTTTTATTTACAGGGCATATTACTGCCAGAAAATGACATCATCTCAAAGACTTGCAAGGTATTTTCTCTCTGCTTTCAGCATGCGTTCGTGGTGCAACCGGTAGCACACTCTGCGCGTATTCGACAGGTCCAGGGTTGGAATCCCGTTGAAGGAACTGAACATTTTTCACATCTCTTGTTGCAAGAAAATCTAATAAATCTACAGAGACGCCTGAACTAAAAGTTGGTGGACGATAATTGATCTCTACCAGGATTTGGCGATTGAGTCCCCTAATCTACTATCACCCTTTAAAGGGGAGTATATAATGTATTTTCTTCCTTTTTCCAGCTTGCTTTAGTAGTGTATCTGTAGCACATATAGATGATCGTATTATCACCATCAAACGATGGTATCATCATCATCATTTGGGCATAACCGAATCCGACGCTTCATGTTTACAAAAAAGACCTGCAAAACACAGTCACTAATCACTACAGTATTATGTTGTATATTGCTCTTCAAGGCTCATTCGTGTTTCTGATAACATCAAGAATTTCAGTTCTTTTACCGTTACATTTCTTCAATGCAAATTTTATGCATGTACGTTCTCAAACTTGCTGAATAATTACATTTTCTTCACTCTAATACTGAAATAATCAACTTATAACATAGCAAGTTCTTGTAGAAACATGCAAGAGTTATTGTTAACCATTGGTAAAGACCAGGTGTCCTCACTGGACGTCAACTGAAGTGGACTACTGATTTGCTATGCTAATGGCATTATATCGATTTCCGTTTTCTCCCTATGTTTAGCTTCTATCAATTAACAGAAAAAGCGTGTTATTTACGAAAGGAATGAGTAATCATATAAATAATAAAGTTGTTTCCCTGAATTTCGTCTGAATACTGACTATTAGTTTGCTATTCTCCATGAGATATAACAATCAAATGTGAATCAAGAATTATATAATCACGGAATTATTTTTTATCACTTCTGCATTAGCCTTACAAACTGCCGAAAATGGATTTTTCAGAATATAAATAAGATGGCAGAAAGATCCTTCTTCTCTATGCCATCATCCTGTCATACGCTGCCATCTCAAGATACACCATCTTTCAATTTTAACGCTTATGCCAAAATAAAAAGCGCTAAATTCTTTTTGTTAACTTATAATATTCTGGAATATATTATTAAACAAAGCATTACGCGTTTTTGCTATTGTGAATGATGTTAAAGAGTGTGAAAAAGAGATGTCAGTGTCATAAAATCACCAGGAAGGGCATGAGAAATTTTTGTTGGCTACAGGCTTAAAAAAAAGGATAAGTTCGCTTTAAAAATTTACTTTCTTTTATAATTTTTTGCTTTTATTTATTATGCAAATACTTTTCTTTTTATTAATTTATTTACCTATTGCTTTCGCATGCGATAAAATTTTTTCTTAATATTTGCATAGGATTTTTAGAAATTGGTATTCTCACAATTGCATATCGTGGAATAATAATTTGTTATTTACTTTTATTCAGAAAACAGGACGGTGTAAAATAGAAACAAATTAATAATTATAGAGAGAAAAGTGGATAGGTAAGGTGCAATAAAGGTCAACAAATAAACTTGCACTGAGAAAATGAAACTAATATCTAATGAATATTAGGTAAAAAACTATAATACTAATCAACATATTACGGTTTTTGATGAATTCTTGATTCATGAAACGTTTAAATAAAATAAGGCTATATAAAATCAAAACAAACTCATTTTTAGACAGCACTAAGTCATTATTCTGTAGCAAAGTATGTACGGCATTAGAAACAAATTATATGAGAAACAAATTATATAAGGGTGCACATTTTAGACATTTTTTTTTTAATAAAGGCCAGTTATTTTTATCTCGACGAGAATTATAAGAGATTTTAGCGAAATTTTGCAAATATCTGGTAAATCATTGAATATTATATTTCTCTTCTATATTTTTGTATAAGTTTCTTTTGCACTGGAATACTTTTTATGAATTCCCCATGTATATTTTATACGTTGTTTCATTTCTGTTCTGATTCCTTCCTGTTCATGGTAAAAATAAAACATAAAATCTGTATTATATATAACTTTGTTTATACATTGCTTTCGCTCTGATTAATTCATTCATTCTTTTTCATTTCATTCGTTTCTTTTTCATTTCGTTTCATTCATTCATTCTTTCATTCATTTATTCATTCTTTCAATAATTCATTCTTTCATTCATTTATTCATTCTTTCAATTATTCATTCTTTCATTCATTTATTCATTCCTTCAATAATTTATTCTTTCATTCATCATTTCTTTTATTCATTCAATCATTATTTCATTCATTGTTTCATTCATTCATTCTTTCAATCCTTCTTTCATTCATTCAATCATCATTCATTCATTTATTCATCAATTCTTTCATTCATTCAATCACTATTTCATTCATTTATTCATCAATTTTTTAATTCATTCAATCATTATTTTATTCATTCCGAAAGTTTCTTTCTTTTGTAGGAAATTATGCATTTGGTAACAGAAAGAAAACCGAAGACATGGGATGTCTCACATTGGTCAAGAGAATAAAATCGAACTAATGAATAAAAGAAAGTCTATAATAGACAATGGAAGCTGCTAACCAGACAGGTTTGCTGAGGGGAGATGCATCGTTTCTGAGTCATGTAACAAGCAACGTTTAACTTGACCGATTTTCCCCTTTTCTGCTCTGGATTAAATTAAATGTGTCAAAAAGGCATCTGAAAAATGGCACATATCCCCCCCCCAAAAAAAAGAAAAAAATCTGAAAGGTTTCAGATTTTAAATTACGCCCAAAGAGGCGTTTTATTAATACTTTGTGTGTTACCTTTATTTATTAAATATCATGTTCTTCGCACTTAAGCCACATAAAATTCAATTCAACAGCAATATCACAAAATAATTTAAAAAGAGCATATCTTTAAAATTTCCGCTACACGGTCTCGCGCGCTGGAGATATTTTTTTTTTTTTTTCCGTACAGTATTGCCACTGCTCGATTTGAAATCGCTTAGTTTGCTAATGAAAAATGTGTTAAGGTGTTACAAAATATGAAATAGATAATAAAACAAATTTCAAATTTTAAATTTCAGCTTCCAGTTGCCCATATTCGAGTAGAGGACTACATTATTTAAAATTTGATGTCTCTAGGTACAGTTTTTTCAGAATGCAAGAAACATACATACATTCAAGCAGATTCTTCATTATTTAATTTCATTTAATATAATGCAAGGCTCTAATATTTGGTGACAACAATTTGAAAAGTGAAATACCGTTTATGGTAAACCAAGGCAAAATGCCAAATTGAAAACAAAAGTCCCTCAGGGACAAAGCCTCTTTAGACTTAAAAAAAAAAAAAAAAAAAAAAAAAAAAAAAAATTCTGAATGCTTTTTTAGATTTTACCCTGAATCTGAAAGCTTTCAGATTTTAGATTACGCCAAAAGAGACTTTTTTTAATGTTTTGTGTGTTGCCTTTATTTATTAAATATCATGTTCTTCGCACATAAACCATAAAATTCAGTTTGACAGCAATATCACAAAATATTTAAAAGAACATATCTTATCTTTAGAACTTCCGATACATAGTCTCGAGCGCTGGAGATAAGAATGCCTCCCCCCGCTAAGTGTTGCCATTGCTCGCTTTGAAATTGTTGAGTTTCTTACAAAACTCATAAATGCTTTACAAAATATGAAATATATTATAAAACAAATTCCAAATTCCAAATTTGGTCTTCCAGATGCCCATACTCGGGTGGACACGTACGTTGTTCAAAATTTGATGGCTCTAGGTACCGTTGTTGTTGCGAGATACATACATACACTGCTCAACATTGAAAATGCAACACCAAGAAGGAGTGGTCAGAAAGTGATGAAATTTGGCACAGTTCGTCTTCTGAACGAGGCAGGGGCAGAGTCTGCAAACGGCGTCCAATCACATACCACACATGTTCGATTGGTGACAGGTCAGGAGAGTACGGTAGCCAGGGAGGCAACTGTATACTTTGCAGAGCATGTTGGCAGATGCGAGCACTGTGTGGTCGGGCGTTATCATGCTGAAAAATTGCATTAGGCAGTCCCTGAAGGTAGGGTATTGCCACCGGCCGCAGTACATTATCCAAGTATTGTTGGGCCTTCATAGTGCCCTGAATACGAACTAGAGGTGACCTGAAATCCGCCCCAAACCATTATGCCACGTTGTCGCGCGGTGGGACGTTCAACGGTTACTACCGGATTATAGCTGTCTCCACGTCGACGCCACACACGTATGCGGGAGCATATTTCACAAGTGCACATCTGCGTAGCCACTGAGGGAGGGGTTTCGAAAATAGACCAATGAGCTTCTATCACTGTTGTGATGCTAAAACTTCATGCATGTGATTACGTTTTAATTTGCATTTGTTTCGCAGTTATAAATGTATGACGTAATAGTAGAAAATTTCGTAGTTCTTTCGTTTTTATGAGTTTAATTAATCGCTGACTTTCGCGATTTTTATGACGCATTAATATTTGGATTGATGTTTACGGCGTATTATCGCTCTTTACAGCGAAAAAATGACTCAAGCTACAATTACCCTCGAATATTACGCATTTACTAACACCTGTGGATTAAGAGAATTTAAGCGTATATATATATATATATATTTAATTGAGTTGGAAGTGTTACAATGCATCTAGTGTTTTCTTATTTCAGTGCTTGCATTCTTTTGGTTTTTAAAGTGTAAGATTCAGAATATATATTGTGTTTGATCTGATTATATCCATTGTTAATATTAAAAGTTATATGTGAATAAATTGAATATATTCGTTGTGAATAAGATGAATTCATCCTGTTGGGTGAGTATTTCTTGTGTAAACAGTACATTTAAGAATGAGCAGTTATTAAATATGAAATTTAACACACTAAATGAATACGAATGTAAATTAGTAAAGTTCACTTTGAATAAAATTCTGCATTGGCTATTATTATAGAACATCTTTTCATATAGACTCAAATAAAAAGTGCTGACTTCTATTTACATACATAATTGGTGTAAATATTTTTCTCACATGCATACTTTTATGTAAAGATAGCATTTGAGCTCAGATGTTTATCACATATTTCTTTCTTAATTTTATTTACCACTTATTAAATCATATTTCACATAGATACTTTTGCCGAGTATCCAACATGTGTTTGTATTTATTTCAAATTCTTTCGACCAGGTAATAAATATTTGATCTAACTTCGCAATGAAAATTTTCAGAAGAAATCGACGATGCTTTTGTAGAGAAAATATCGTGACAAAATATTTTCAACCATCTTGCTTCAATCTTAAAGCACTCGAAAGGTCATGTGACATGACAGAAATATTACTGGATTCCCATTGGTCCATCCTAGAAGCCACTCCCTGGGTGGCTACACAGATGTGCTCTCGTGAAATATGCCGCCGGTATTCGAACTTGAACCTCTCGAATATGTGACGAGTGTACTACCGTTACACCTCGAAGGCAGGCAGAAGATAGCACATTTTTATCACATCTGCACATTTTCAATTTCTGTATGTTCATCAATATCAATATTTCTGTATGTTAGAATTAAAGGTATTTACATCTGCATGAGACTTGCTATGTGAAGTTAATAGCAATAAAATATTGCACTTCATTGCATCCAAAACTACATAATTACTTTTCCTTTCTGTTTTGTTTCTTTTCTGGCAAACAGTCTTACCAAGAGCCGGTTTAAAGGCTCCGCATAACCTGTAATTGTGGGGACTTGCGGTGAATCTGAACAAGTGGGCAAAGGAGTGTTAGAAAGCAGCTATACGAGCAATACTCGTATTTATAAAAGCAACGTTATGTATTATTGGAGAATTCCATATCGGTGGATTTAGAAAAGCTAAAGGAAACATAGAATTGATTAGATCCTTAATAAGTGTTATTCTGCTCAAAAAAACCGGATACATGACAGATAGAACTACGAAAATGGGAAGTTTTTACTTCCTTGTACGAAGTAAAGGAACTACTGTAATCGCGATATTTTTCGGGTGTCATATTTCAACGGAAATATCCATTTTGACCGCTCTAGAAAACCATTTGAACAAAATTTTTGCGTAAAATCTGTACGTACGGAGAGAATAAAAGACTGATTTTGCCAGAAAGGATTGTAAAGTGCATTTAAAATAGATTCAGAATTGTTTTTTTCCCCTTGATGTCTCTACCCTACGTACGTAAATATGTATATATCTCGTTTAACACAAGAACAAGTAGCCGCTGAACGCGGAAATTTTGTATATAGGACTGCTATAACATGTAGTTGTGCAACTCCCTTTTTCATTTCAATTGGCTGCACCAATCTTATATAAATTTATTTATATATGTTCCCATTGTTACCTGACTCAGTGAGCTTAGTTTTTTATTCTTATACATTGGTTAAGTGAGCATTTTGTACTTTAAAAGTGACTGAATTACGTGGTTTTTATGGTTTTAGTAATCTAAATGCAATAATTGTAGAATTAGCAACAATTTAAAAGTGGAGAGTTAAGCCTAACGAACTGCCATTTGTTTACGTTTGAAATTCAGTAGGATAGTGAATTAAGTGAGTTTCTGCACCTTCAATAAGATTAAATGAAATGCAGCAAAAAATGTGCATAATTTAATATGCCGTACAAGGAAGTCATGTCGTAACTACATCATTTTTTTAAAAATAAAAGTGGAGAGAAGCCTATTTCAGTAGAAAAATTATGCATTTATAAATTTCTTCCCGGTTGATATAGATTACGGTTATGAATTAGACAAAAAAAGTGAAGCAGTTAAGTCACTGCTGTGAAGGGTTCCAAGTTATTTCTAGCCTTAAAAATTTGGCAATCAAAAATAAGGCCTTCAGAGAAAAGCTAGATGCTTGGGTTTTCGTGTTTTTAAGTGCATTTAGAATATCAGCTAATGTTTTTTAGATAATACTGACACAAAAATATTCCTCCTTTAAAAACAGACATCTGTCTCGTGTTTGCTTTTAATCAATTAAATAACACCAAGAACTCAATAACAATTACAAGTTTGCATATACTGTTAGTACTTAGACAAGAACTAAGAAGACACGAATGTATCATTAGAATTACTATCCCTTATGTTGCAACAAGGTCGTAACAACTGTCTAACAGCTACGCAGTACGTAACAACTGTCTAACAGCTACGCTAGTCAGTATAGTTATAAAATGAATCCCAAAAGCATTTTCCTTGGTACCCGTTACTGGCACTACGAGTCTATTTGTGCTTAGTAGTATCTAAAACCCAGCAAGAAGCGGCTTTTCGAGAAACGTTTTTTGCGTCTCAATGAGTATAAACGTCTCAATGAGTGAAGAAGGATTAAGAAGTCTTTTCATAACAGCAATAAAAAAGCAGATTGGGCACTGAGTTAGTTAAGATATCTGCTCTTCGAAAAGTAGGGGAGAAAGAAAAAGGTTTAAAGAGGAATTCAAAAAAGTGACCAAAGTAAAAAGAGCTTCGGAAAGTAAAGCAAAACTTGTTAATATTAAAAGTTATATGTGAATAAATTTAATATATTTGTTGTGAATAGATAAATTCATTCTGTTTTATGAGTATTTCTTGTGTAGACAGTATAAGAGCATTTGTTAAATGTGAAATTTAACACACTAAATGCAAATTAGTGAATGAGGAATGCAAATTAGTAAAGTTCAGTTCTGCATTGGCTATTATTATAGAATATCTTTTTCATATAGACTGCAATAAAAGGGGCTGACTTCTATTTACATATATAACTGGTGTAAATATTGTTCTCATATGCATAGTGTTATGTAAAGATAGCATTTGGGCTCCGATGTGTATCACATATTTCTTTAGTCTTATTTATCATTTATTAAGTAATATTTCGCATGAATATTTTTTCGGAGTATCCAACACGTGTTTGTATTAATTTTAAATTCTTTCAATCAGGTAGTGAAATCTTCATAATGGATTATATTTGACCTAACTTCACAATGAAAACTTTCAGAAGAAATAGACGATGTACAGAAATTTGTATAGAAAATTGCGTGGCAAAATATTTTCATCCATCTTGCTTAAAGCGTGCGAAAGGTCATGTGACATGACAGAAATATTACTGAACGTTCATTGGTCCATCCTAGAAGCCACTCCCTCGGTGGCTACACAGATGTGCACTTGTGAAATATGCATGCGGGGACTGTCACTGGATAGACAGAAGCGAGAATCATCTGAGAACACGACGTTTCGCCATTCTGTCATCCACATCGCTCCAGTCCGGCACCATTCTAAACGCTGGGTTCTATGCTGTGGGGTCAATGGCAGTCTTCTTAATGAACACCGTGAGTGCAGGCCACGTTCAACCAATCGACGGGAATGGTTCTGGTCGACATCCAGGGTATCTTGCACATGCTGCAGAATCGCGGTACAAGTGACTTGCGGGAACGCCACAGCTTGTCGGCAGATGCGTCGATCCACGCGTGCTGACATCACTCTGGCTGCACCTGCACCCCTCCTTCTTCCCACATTTCCTTGTTCCAACCTTGTTCGCCATAGCCGATGGACCGTGCTCGCATCCATGTGTGTATCAGCTGCGATTTGACGTAAGGACCAACCCGCCCTTCTAAGTCCGATCACCATACCCCTCGTAAAATCGTCTATCTGCTGGAAGTGCCTTCGTTGACGGCGGCCTGGCACTCTCTCCTATCACACTTATCCTCCGGGATAAAACTTCTATTATAAGATTTTCACCTTTACATACTTTTTTGGACAGTTCTGTAAAGATAATTAAACATTTTGCACTCTTTTGTGAGGATTTACGCAGCGAAAATATATTGCAATATTATTTCACTCCAAAACCAAAACAAGAATTCTGAAGTTTGAATTGCTCCACAAAGCTCCAAGCCATTATAATGTTAACACAAATCATAAACATCATCATGCGGGGGAAGGATGTAATATCAGCGCAGCCGCAAATTTTGCAATTTATTATTACATCTTTTATTTTGAGATAAAATTCCTGATCTAATTCAAAATCATGCACAAAAAAATATTATCAATTACATAAATACGAGACTGTTATTGACATAAGTTACAAGAAATATGTGTATTGCTTTGAAATCTCTCATTGAGTAAATTAATGTACAATTTCAATTTGATGGATAAATTAGAGATTTTATAGAACATCAAATATCAAGTTTCTTTGAAAACCAACAATCTGCCGTGCCGAGCTGATGATAAATAAAAGTTTTAATGCTTCATAGAATGGGAACATGAATCAGACCATACGGATGATAAATATTCTTTTAGCCTACTATAGTGTAAGGTGACTCAAACATACCAAAAATAATAAGTTTCTGATGTCAAAATGATTCAATTATTACGTTGAAATAACTCAATATATAAGGCATTAAATATCATGCAAGGGGGATAAATAGCTCTAAGGTAAACCAAACCAAAAAAAAATGAACTGAATTTTATGGTTTAAGTGCGAAGAACATGGTATTTAATAAATAAAGGTAACACACAAAATGTTACAAAAATGCCCCTTTGGACGTAATTTAAAATCTGAAACCTTTCAGATTTTATTATTTTTTAAAATATATTTTCATTAATGAGCTCTATCTAATTGAAATGTTAAGCTGTAAACTAAAGCTTTCAGATTGAAATTTTTAACACCTCCAATAAGATACGATATATTTCGTTACAAGAGTTTCATATCCTGGCAAATTAGAAAGTGTTGTCACTTCAGATGAGAAAAATAATCTTATATTTAATATTTTATAATTTTAACGCAGTTGTAATTTAAATTCAGTGCAAACGCTCACAGTTACAACAACACAGATATTTGTTACAGTCGTATTTATATTCTAACACAAAATGCTAAATTTAATGCCTTTCTTGTCATGACAATGGCAGGAATTCATCTGGCAAATTTTTTAATTGGCTCAGTTGCATATTAAAGCAAGGGAACTTGTTTAGAATTCTTTTTTTTTTTCTTACCAGTTTTCTATACATTGGTCTTTAAATTTGCAGAACTGGGCCGGACATCTGAAATTCACTAACGGTAGTACAGGTACCATAGGTAGTACACGTTCATTATAACCATGCAGGGGTGCCGCTGCAATTTTTAAACCTTTTATTCTCCCAAATAGTACCGTATACGTTAAAAATAAATTCCAAAAAATATATTTATACAAATGTCTCCTAGATGGCAGCAGAACTCAGAATGAGTCAAACTGTTTTTCCAGCTGCTTGTGTTTGTGGTGCCATCTAGTTTCATACAAAAAAAACTATTTCACTGTTCTGTATTTTCTTGGTAAATTTAAGAAACTGCTATTCTTCGTTGCCATGATAACAAAGAAATGAAATATAGCTCAAATTAATTCAATCGGTCATTTGTAATCGATACTGTATCAAACGCCACCATGAATGACAACGGAATTCGTCCATCTTCCAAAAAAGTTGGTATAACGAAACGGAAAGAGATTGCTTTGATTCAAAAGTTGTTGCCAAAAACGCATTGTAAGCACTTTCTTCTTTAATACTCTTAACTATAATTCTATCCCTGTGGTCATGAATTATATTTACCTTATGTTTGAAATAGTATTTTTCAAATAGTCTTTCTAAAAATACTCAAATTATGTGTCTTTGAATTTGATTAAAACTTTAAAAAACATTACTTCTACGAATGCTTTAAATCTAAACTAAAAGAACTTAATTTGCCAGTCACGTAATTAAACTAACTAAAACAATTAGTTTTGCTTAAGTTATTGATATGGAGTCTATATTTTAATATCTAAATTTTAAAGATGTAAATGACTTTATTCTCTCAGCTATTTTTCGTTACGTACACATTTACTAATTTAAAAATTTGGTGCCACACAAGCAATAAGATTTATTTATCTTACTTTTAGTGTGCCGCCTAATTTAGTAAAAGAATTTTATTTGATTAATTGATCGATGTACCTATAATGTATTTTGCAAAAATAGTACACGATAATAATTGTCCATGAAATATGAAATAAAACTGGATTTCAAAGTAAACAAAATGTATATTTAATGATAAATTACGAATTACATTTAATGCAAAATATAGGATTTTTTTTATGATGATAATGTTACTTTTATTTCGTGATCCAGATTTAAAAGCCTGGGTTGTTTTTCAATTTTTATATAGCTCAATTCTCGAAATTCATTTTTCGTACAAATAAAATGCGTAAAATTAACTAACACACTTAAAGCCTTTTGTGATATTGACCAGTAACGAATCAAGTCAGGAATGAATTAATTGATTTTTCTGAAAGTTTTGAAATTAAATCTCGGTTATTATTCATCGAAATTAATTTTTCCTCTTCTTTCAAAGTCAATCGAAACACCGACGCGCCTCACAAATGGATTTCGTACTCAATCAAGATTTTTAAGTTTGAAAAGCAATAAACAATTCTTTGCTCTACTATTGTCAAATGATAATTAGCTATTTCAATGACTTATTTTATAATAGTATTTTCAAACAGATTCAAACATTTCTAAACTACGTTCTTGTGCTTTATTCTTTTATAAAGTACTTTTTTTTTTTTAATCCCAACAATTTATTGGGTGAAATTAAAATAGTTTCTTTCGGTCTTAGCATACTTGTATTTTATGTTATTAACATATCAGATATGTAGGTTAACTTAGCACATCATCAAACAAATCAACAAAATCACTATTACCTTCTTACAAAAATATATTTATTTCGTTTTTTAATTCAAGCACACAAGCTAGATCTTTCTGTGTTACCACCTAACTTCCATTTGCAAAAACAAGGATTGATATTTAAATTCCATAGCCTGGCATAACTGACTAAAATGGTGACCTTTTTAACGGTCTTCATTTTATATAATTAATCATTTTAACACATTGTTCCAGCACTATTTTAAATTCTGATGGTAATTGTTTTGTAATGAGTGAGTGTTATCCGACGCAAAAAACCATGAGTTACTAATATATCTGCATCATGTTACCTTTTACATGCACTTTAAATCCTTTAATGTACTTAGTCATTGCCAAAGTACCGTTTGTGCAAACGCCAATGCACAAATTTCACGAAATTTTAATTTTTTATAAATACCAATTAATTTAATCGAAAACATGCTTTCTTGTTTTTGAAGTCAGATAATTCACGACAACGTACGAATTGATTAATTACATCATTTCCGTGAATAAATCGAACGAATACAGTTAAACGAATGTAGTTGGTGCTTTTCCTGTAATATCAATTTATTTCGTCAATTTTTGGAGCAAAATTTGAATTTGCTAGAATTTTAGCAGGATTGTCTTCAGTATTTCGAGACAAGTCCACAATTCCGCGATGAAGTGAGTCATTTCAAAGTGTTACTTTACAAATATCAAAATCTGCTGATTCACCGATTTTTTTTTTTTAAACAATTTTAGACCAAGCAGATAATATAATGTATTCAGCCAAATTATGAGGTTTTAATTTAAAAGCAATTAATTCCGCCATTAAAGAAGATATCTGAACTTTTCCAGGCATACCAAATGGCTTTCCAAAAACCTTTATTTGTTTGGATCTTTCAGGTACTAATTTTTTAAAGGCAGTAGCTTTTGTTTATAAGGTATCGCCTTCTAGCATGCCTTCGTGGTGTAATGGTTAACACACTCGGTGCGTATCGAGAGATCCAGGTTCGAGTCCCGGTGAGCGCGCTGTATATTTCACATCCCCTGCTTCAAAAGCAACCTAATGTCTCTACAGTGGGGCCCGAACTAAAAGGGTAGTGAATGATGATTCTTCACCACCAGGATTTGGCGATAGGGTCCACTAATCACCAGTCGCCCTTTAAAAGGGGGAGTATATAAGGTACTTTCTCCCTCCTTTCTGCATGCCTTCGGAGTGTAACGATAGCACATTCGGTGCATTTTCGAGAGGTTTAGGTTCGAGTCCCCACGAGGGCATTACTCATTTTTCGTGTTGCCTACTTCAAAAATCCTAATGACTCTACAGTAATGCCCACACTAAAAATTGTGGTGGAGGCTGATTCTTCGCCACCAGGATTTGGCGATTAGGTCCCGTAATCCCCCTCCCCCTTTTGTATTTCTCCCGCCTTCTAGTATGCTTTCGGGGTGTAATGGTTAGCACACTCGGCGCATATTCGAGAGGTCCAAGTTCAAGTCCCGGCGAAGGCATTGCATATTTTTCATGTCTTCTGCTTCAAAACAACCTAATGATTGTACATGTCTTTTGATGCAATCGAAGGATGATTAGTGAGAAAGTAATGTCGGTGCTTTCTCGGAATCATTGCACTTTTGACAGTTTGAATCACATACCACACACTCGGGAACAGTTTGATACTTTTTCATTGTAGATTCAAATCTAAAGTTTAAGACATCGTCATTATACTCGCAATGAACATTATATTTTTTGGGGCAGGAAACATCTTTACTTGCATTTCTATCAAGCTCATAAGCCTGATCGCTAACATCACCATTACACAAGCCTGCAAAATTTGGATTGTGTCATGTTTTTTTAACTTTTGTTAATTGATTCCTATGTATTTTATAGCGCTGAATACGAAAATAACGTTCATTCTCCCCCATCATGGTAGGGTTTCGGAAATTGCAACTTCAAAAATTTGTAAAAAGTCGAAAAATTGCGAAAATGTAAAATTTAAAAATAGGTTTAAAACTTTTCGTTATGATTTATTTATATTTTTAGCTTGTACTAAGACCGTGGTCTTAAAATGCACAATTTTATTTCCAGTTTTAATGGAGCAGGTTTTGGGCAGTCTTTCTTTATTCAATGATTTTCTCCACCTTTGCCATTCACATAAAAATCAAGGAAACTTTATGTACCCTCCTTGCTGTCCTTGGAGCATCGATATTATTTTGGAATCGCAACACGTAACCCTCTTATCGTCGTCGAATTTATTTTTATCGAGAATGAATTCCAAATCTTCGTAACTCGCTTTTACATGGACAGAATGTCTGACGGGTATTGATGCATATGTTTCGTAAAGAAAGGCAACTTTAAGGCTTCTTTTAGACGAATCTATTCTCGTTAGAATACAGTAGTTTAAGTTTCACTAGAAAGTTTAGAATTAGACCAACTTTCATAAGAAAACAAAAGCCCATCAATGGACCCCCCCCCTATAAGAACCTTCAATAAGAATGCTTAGTGCAAGCTAAAAAAAGAATGCTTTATAAGCAAGAACATTGCCATGTGTCATATTTTCCCAATGTTGCTAGGTTTAAACAATCTTGAAAGTAACAATTTGCCAGAATTCCTTTTCTGATGGTAAAGAGTAAAGATCGGATTCAGCGCTAAAACTACATAAGAATCAACTTTCGAAAGTTAAAAGACTCAACCTATGTAGGCTCCGTTATCGTCATTATACTTGCTTTTTTTAATCCATTTGTTCATTTTAGGAGGTTCTTTTCAAATGAAAGTAATTTTGACACAAACTTGTTAAAAAAAACATATTGTATATTACCTTTGAGCCACTTTTAATTACTTTTGACAACATAGTATTGTGGTATTGCACATGCGAAAGCGAATAACGATGTCATATCTTAAAATGTACATCCTAAGAACACATTTGCGACACATACACTTTTGCACGTCGTGTAAAATGTATTTTTATAGCACATACTGAAAATGTTTACAAAATGCCAGTATTGTACGTTGCAACGCACGTGCTAAAATCGCGGTTGTAACGCGCACTATTTTAGCATACCACATAAAACGAACGGACCATTATAGCTCGAGCTGGGTACTTTCCCAAGCGTACCAGTGTTGTACGAAATGTAGGGCCTAAGAACAACGCACCACTACAGTCCTTCGTGTAGAAAGGCATGATCGTTTCTTGGAATCTGCTGATCTTCATCCGATATCTCTCTAAATTTATCCAGGCTTTTTCAAGAAAGTTTTTTTTCTAGAGTTCACTCTTTGCAACATTTGTACCTCAATGCCAATTCGATTTTGATCTCAATTCCTAAGGCAAGCTAATTACAACTTCACATTTATTTATCAGTTTTTTAATGTAATTTATCCTAATATATTTAGCATGGTATTTAGACAGCCTAAGCAACATAAAATCATTTAGGTGTAGACAAGTTTTAAAATTTTTCGAAACAAAGAAACTGAAGAAATTAGTAGTGCTGGCTAATCTTTGGAATATGGTAACAGGTAGTTTGGCGACATTTTGGTAAGGCGATAAAGGTTACTAGCTAGGACTTTAGCAGTGTACATGGATAAAGTCAAGAGTGGTGCGCAATGCCATTTTTGTGCAATTCTGGGATGTTTTTTTAAGTGAAAGTAGGTCGACGTGTACATGGATAACGTGTATGAGCAATTTTTAAAAACGCGGCAAGCAGTGGGCGATTCTGCTCTTTCTCCCAATTTCGTACCTAATCTTCGTCATGATTAAGCACTTTTGTTCCATAAAATTTCTAACATAAGCGTAATTCGGCTAGCAGATTGTTGGAAAAAAATGTTGAGTTAAAAAAAAAAAAAAAAAAAAAGCCTTTACTTCGTGAAAACAAAATGGCGTCCCAAAAAAAAAAAAAAAAAAAAAAACTAGCAGACTGCTGTAGCAGGGTTAGTCGCCAAAATTTCGCCAAAAGATTAACCGTAGTGCTTTCGCCGGGATTCGAACTCTGGAAACTCTCAAACACGCGTCAAGCGTGTTTCCAGTTACAAAACAAAAGCATGCGGAAGGGAGGGAGAAAAGATACCTTATATATTACTGAAATAATATACGAAATTTTATCATTAAATATCTAAAAGTTTGCTATGCCGCAATATAGTTTCAGTCACTCTATTTAATCAGTCTGTTATTATAAAGCAAACAGAGTGGTTTAAAAGTAATAAACACGAATTTTAATAATTTAAATCTTTACGCTTTTGGCATATATATATCTAATTTATATAATTTAAAATGCACTTAATGCACTGATAGTTTTTATTAAGAGTATACTTAACATTATAATAACTAGCAAAAGATGTTTTTAATTTCATATGTTATATATCTAAGTACAGAAAGTTTTTTTTTACATGTTTTGAAAAACATTTTGCAATGCCGTTTGAATTTTTTTTTCTTTTTCCAGTCAATGAAAAGCAACTGAAGTATCTTTTCAAATTTTACTCATGCCTCGTTGGGGAGAAAAAGTCTTTGGAAAAAATTGACTTCCTGGAAATGCTGCACGAGACGTTCGGCTATGTGCAACACTTTTTCATGAATAGAGGTTTGCACTTTTTTAATTTTCGATGTTCCTTGCAAAGCAATTTCTAATGTTTTAATAAAAAATCTGTTATTACGTAAGCTTTATAACTATATTCTTCATACATTATATTCTATTTAATTATAGTATTTTATCTATAAGCTTCATCGTTATGTATTGGGAAAAAGTCTATTGCTATTACTATTTACTAGTGAAAAGCCACTGTTTATAAAGTATTTTATTTTTTGAAAAGCAATTTATTAGCCTAACATTCAAAATAACTGTAATAGAGCAAAATCGAAGAAATATTACCTATTAGGTTTGAGTTGCTTATTTCCTATAATTTTAAGCAGAAAAAAGAATGGATTATTTTGATCTTTTGACGTTGCAGCTTAAAAAGAAAATATCGTTAATTTGTTTATGGGCTTTTAGTAATATCTGAAACTTTTATTTTCAGTTAGTATGACAAAATAAAACACTATTATCCCTTTGACGCGCGGTGGTCGTGCCCTGAAACCATGAGTTTTCGAATTTTTTCTCCTTTTCTTTCCGAAATTTTTAAGTGAAAAATCGATTGGTTAATGATCTTTTACCTCTAATTAACACTAAATGACAGCAGAATCATATATTTTTTAGGTCTTAGTGCTTCAAATCGGATGCCTTTTAAAATTCGTTTTCAATGAGACAAAATATCTTCCTTTTATTAATATAAAAATCTTTAAATTTCAAAAGTTATTCATCGCACATCATGATTTCTATCATAAACAATAAAAAACAGCAATAATTAAACTACATATATGTAAAAAAACCCTCTATATGTATGGCATTTGCTTTGTGGCTTCAGGGCGCGACCACTGCCCCACTAGAGCATTGTGTCACAATGCTCTAGAGACTCGGTGGTTGCGCGTTGAAACCAATGTTCTTCACAATGGCGTTTGCTTGCTTTAACGCCATTGTGAAGAGCAGTGGGTTGAAGGCAGTGGTTCAAAACCCCTTATCTATATCCCAGTAAAAATAAACAGTTAGGAATGTTTATTTTTACCCAGGTATAGATAAGGGGTTTTGAAACCACAGAGTTATTTTATTATTAAACAATACATGCACCTGCCCAGTAAAGTGGTCTTTCTTTTCCAGAGACTTTGACCTCAACACACTTGCCCTTGCTATTGTGATCTTATAAATTATTCCCGTGGTTTAAATTTAATGTAAATATACTTTGCTATAATTAAAAATAGAAATCGCTTAAGTTTTATTTAAATTAAAAATATTTTCTGAATATTTTGGGACGAAATACGATTAAAATAAGTATGAATGGGAAACGAATGATCCCTACCAAAGCCAAAAAGACCAAGACCCCCCCCATTAACATAAAAAAAAAATTCATGTGCCAGATGAAAGGAAACTAAATAACGCTGGAACCAGTGAAATTTAGATCCAGGCAGTGTACATTTTGTAGCACAAGGAAGAAACCTCATAGAAGATACATGTGCAAAACGTGCAATGCGGGTCTATGCATGTACCAAAAAGACAAAACATGCTTTGAACAGTATCACAAAAAAAAAAAATTGTTCTTTGAAATTAAAAAAAAAAAAAAAAAAAAAAAAAAACCCTTTGAAATTTAAAAAAAAAAATTGTTCTTTGAAATTAAAAAAAAAAACTGAAATTTAAAAAGAAAAATTGTTCTTTGAAATTTAAAAAAAAAAAAAAAAACACTGAGTCTTTTTTTTTTATCCTTATTTTACTGAGTTTTTTTTATTCATTTAGCCAAACGTCCTTATTATGTAGGTACTTATATTTCCACTGCTATAGAAAAATTACATAAATGCTTATTTTTTAATTTTTTCTGACGATTTACTTTGTAAAATAATGTAAAAATGTTACATATAATGCAATTCTTACATACATATTTTTTAAATTCGTAAATTTCGTCATTTATTGTAAACGCGCACGGAGAAAGGTAAGTTTTTTTTCCTACTACCTCAGTAAGTTTCAAAATCCTAGACGCGCGGTGGTTTCACAATGCGCCTACCATCCACAGAACAATGGGCAATGAGTAGATTTTTTAAAATTCATATATTGTCTCTACGATCATAATATTCAATTTCTAGAGTTTTAAGTTAAAAAAAATTATAAAAATAATATCGCGCGCGTCAAAGGCCTATGCTTGAAATTTGACGAACGAAATCAACGGAAAGCGTCTATAAGCAGACCATAACATATATTGTTACTGTGGGAAATATAAGATCTTAATTTATTTTCCATATACTCCTGTAATACAGCCAATTTTCATTACTTGGGTTTGCTATTCAGAAAGCCCAAGTTCTTTAATATCTCTTTGAAATTAATGTGCATGTTATAAATTCACCAGCTGACCGATTTATGGATAGTAAAGGACCCCATAATAACTTAAATCTTTATTTTATTGCTTATAATACTGAATATCAAACTGATATAAATTAAAACTCATTTAATTGATGATGTATCCAGCTGCTAATTTTTATGAACATTATCACCTCTGTTCCAGTCAGTTGCAAAAATGAAACAACAATAAACAGAAACGTAGGGTTTTAAAATATTTCCTTTGGATTACTTATTCACATCTGTGTAACATTTTCGTATAAAATATATTGGCAGATTTTACAGTGATGATACGCCTGTTTGAATTTGAACTGATAAACTGTCCAAAAAAAAAATGAATGGGAGCTGCAATGTCAATAACAATTTTCTCATTTCCAAGAGAAAATATTACTGGTGGGGATTAAGTACCATATCTGACATTCAACGTCAATACAAATTAATATGTTTTCTGACTTTCTGGTTGCCACTGATTAAAAACTGTATACTTAGATTGGAGTATAGTTGACATGCAACACTAATCTGATTTTACAAATATATTTATTCAGTGTTTCTCTTTGCTGATACCAATAAGGACGGACGAATTGATATCGAAGAATTTGTCCATTTCCTGTCCATCGTTCTGTGTGGCACCAGAGAAGAGAAAATACGTTGTAAGTGCCATTTTCTTTCGTAGTTATGTGTACATTAAGCGTTTATATATCATTTTAAGTATAAATTATTTTGGCGCTAGTCTTGGAATTTCAGAAATAATGGTGATATAAATGTTTCGAAATACATATATAATGATGAATGTTAACGTTATTTTCTATACACGGTTATTGAAGATGATTCAGCAGGTTTCAGATATTTGACTTTCATATGTGTTGAAAATGAAGAATGAGTACCGCAAGCAATGAATTGAAAATTTTTATAATTTAGTTTCAGTACAATGAATGTTCCTGGTGTGATTCACTTGTTACTCGACACAAATTTTAGCGATATCGCAATTTTGTTTACATTTTCCCATTAAAAATGACGAAAGTATTTGGGACGAGTAAAAATATTTCTTTCCTGAGAATTCATGGGAAGGTGATTTTAATGCAAAAACAAAGGTTTAATTTATCAAGTTTTACCAGAGAAAATATTTATTTTTAAAGACGATGTTTCTACCTTTGTTAAAAAGGGTATAAACATAATCATAGTATTATTTGAAACAAGAAACAGATCAGAAGTGATTCTTATATGTAAAATAATACAGAAAACTGAGATGCTTCAAGCTAGGGAAGAAGTTTTTCTCCGGCTGCTATATAAACTGTAATATAGCAAATAATTTTACTGATCATGATGACATTACCTTGCTGAAGGAAATCCGGGTTAACAGTTCTTCATTTATGATGTAAGGTATATTTTAATTTTATAACAATTATTTTAATTTCAAAGTTCCTTTCAATTCTTGTATCCACTTACAACTCCCAGAATAAGTTTTTAGAATTGCATTGAATTCAAATGTGTTAGAGTAAGTATTTAAAGAAGGTTCAACTTATTTCGATAATGAGTTCTAGGAATCCTTAGTAGCGTGTGTTTGCCTCCAGGCTAAATCACTCTTGAAGCTGTTAGCCGGCGAATATCATGAAAGGGCCGACTACATTAGATACTTGCGTTTAGCTTCAACTAAGCCTCTTCTAGTTAGTTATAGTTTAGATTCTTATTTCTGAGTTAAAGCCCGCGTAAAGGCTTCCTGTAAGTCCGAGAGGGGAACGACTATTATTCTTATTTGAATGAAATAAAAGGTATTTTAACCCTTCTCGAGTCTACGTTGTAGTTGTTTGAACTCAGCGATAAGCCGCTACTGAGTCCACTTAGATTCCTCGACGTTCATCTTAGACAAAACGAGTGAGTAATCCTACATTGCAGCTCCATGGACTATCTACTGTGTCTGATACTAAGTTTAATAATTAATAATTATAAGAAGGCTTACCTTGAATTTACGCTGAATTATAGATTTATAAGCTAGCTGTAAACACTTTGAAACAAATAAATAAGATTTAGAATTTTATATGTTTTATTAGAATTTTTTACATGTTAACATTTTCATGAAATACTGAATTCTTGCCTCTTTGGTTTTTTTATATCTGTTGCCGCAAAAAAAAATTAAAAAGGCACATACAAAAAAAATCTAGCGCGAGGACAACCCTGGCTATAAATAAGGATAAAATAAGGCATAAAACGCCTTTGAAACTTAACACACTGTTTTAAAAGAAAATACACATTGATGTATGTGAAAGGGTATTGAAAGAATGTAATATCCCTATGTGTTTCCGGCAATATATTACCTCAGAGAATTAATACATTGCCTTATGCATTAGCATTAGTTAATCAGAGAGCTAGCAGCTGTTAGCTCAGAGAAACCTCTTCTTATAAACAGTTTTTATCTCGTTTCGATTCCTGCAGTGTTCGTTAAAAACAAAGCTGTTGAAAGATAAGTAATGAACCTGAATAATATCCATCCCAGTACAAATGTAGCCTTAATTTAAGGATTTCATCGGAGGAATTCTAGCTGCCGAATTTTAATGTAAAAGTGATTAAAGCTTTCATGGAAGAAATATTCAATGGTAACTTATCGAAGAGGTGTTGAACACGAGTGTCGCAGGGCAATACAGCAAAAATTCTGCATAAGGTATTCCAAGACTTAAATTAAAAAATAGCTATTTTATATAAATTTTAATTTCGTACCTGTCAATACGGTTGCTTTCGGGTTTTTATCTATTGAACCTCAGCAATCCGAGATAAGCGTTGCCTGTAATTCGTCTTTCTTGGCAATAATACCACATCTAGCAGAAAACCTCAATACAGTATTTCAGGAAGACATGTCTTTGCATGCTCTTTTAGCTCTTCAAAATGTGGTCTTCAGACCACTTCAGCTTTCAAGTTGTCTCCTTCAAAAGTATTAAAGTAAAATTATCTTTGAGTGTTAGAATGGTGTGTGAAATTTTCAAATTAATACCATCCCCTCTAAAATCAAGTAATATATATAGTTTTGATACAAGAAGCTTTTCGCCATTAGCTTTTATGGAATTGCGTGTTTACCGACGCATAATTATGAAGCAAATTTAGTTTCAAGTTCTGAAAACAAATGAAAAAGATTGAACGTAATATAAATGAAATTCCGTTTCTTAATGTATTTCGCGTATACGGAAGCCTGATTTTACGAAAACTCTTTTAGCGGTCGATACAAGAATGTAAAATCATGAGTATATTATATTAAATTTTTAATCCATAATGGCGTTTAAAAAGGCCTGCAGCGCATTGAAAGACCAAAAAGATTATGTATTAATTACAAAACGACGTTAAAAGCATTTTTATTTTAAAATACAGCAAGTGTTTTTGAAAATATAATTTGAAGATACATAAATTAACTGTTTTTGAAATTATATCATTAAATAAAATAAAATTTGAGGATGCTGATGACCGTCAGGGCTGTCGGTCACTAGTGTGACATTGGGAAGTAATCTGAGATAATTATTTTAAGTTCTGGAAATAATCTAGTATGAATTAAAAGCTGTCTTTTTTTCTCTTTGGTTTTACGTCGCAAATATTCGCGCTAATCAGATTATGTAAAAATATAACACGCGCAAGTGATTTTAAATGCTGTCAAAATTAAGTGGAACAATGAAACTTTGTGAGGAAAGATTCGGTACTTATGTATTATCCCAATCACCGTATTAGGAATTGCCAAAGCTTTAAAAGGGGCCAAAGTCTAGCACCTAAGTGTGTAACTATTTTTCAGGCAACTGTGCGCATTACCGATTCTACAATTATAGCCAGTGTCACCATTTTCGTATGGCCCGAATCAATGGTGTCAAATATTTCTCTCATAGTCACGCGTTGTCTGTTTTTAAATGCTTTTTGTTATCTTTAAAACAGCGCATCTAGAACAAAAGAGGAAAATGTCTGTGTCTGTCTGAGAAAAATATTACAGGGTCCACGAGAAATTGCGAAGAAGTTTCAATGATCTGTGTGTAATAAAGAAACGCGTTTACAGAAGGATTTTACGAGAAATGAGTTTTTAATTTTTTTGACATTTCATATACTCCTCATTTAATAGTTAAATTTTCTATTTCAAATTGCTGAAGCATGCTTTCTTTTTATGTGTTGATAACGTCTCCAGTTTATGACAAATAGCAAAGGTTTGACAAAATGTCGCCCTAACCAAAGAATATGTATTGTTAAGAAAGAAAACTTCTCCGCAATAGGCGTAGGGTCCGTCCCAACGCAGAGGGAAACAGTTGCGCTCCGAATATGTGTTGCCAGAGCTCGAAGCTGGCGTTAAGTTCGCGTTTATCAAGAGTTCATAAAACTAATATCGTTTTAAATTTCGGTAAAATTTAAACAGAAAAAAAAAATATTTTTTCGCCCAAGTGAATTAATTAATGGATTAGTTATTTTGAGCAAAAACAGTATGAAAATCCGAGTTTAAATTACCGCGAAATGTCAAAGCAGAAACGTTTTGTCAAAGAACGTTGCTTCTTAACACGTGCTGCTCAATTTCCTGTACACATTTGCAGAGGGGGAAATTCTCGCCACCAGGTTCCGTCGCCAAATCCCTTGGTGAATTTTCCTGCCGCTGTCCGCAGCGGCGTAATAGCAAACTGGTTTACATTACGTCTATGGAACCTTATCAGGACTTGTGTTCCTCTTGACTTGCTTTGGAAACATGAACTGTCCTGACTCGGAACAGGGAGCTTACTCAAGCTATGTTCAATAAATTGTGAAGTAGACAATACACACAGGAAGGGTATACGAAACCCTTTATTTTTCTATCTTTACAGATCTTTCCGGAACTTCGGAATACAGAGACCAACCACTTGTGGTCTGAACGTAAGAATATAAAACTACTAACTAAAACCCTAACTAAAACTTTGAATTAGTATACAAGTGCCTAGCATTAAGATTGGCCGTTATTTAACAAAAGTCCGTATGTAGTACGCCGAGCTGCTAAAACTACGATACGTTTGAAATTATCAAGAGGACTAAACCTCTGGCCTTGAAGGCAACCAGCAACCGAGTGAAAACTCGTAAAACTACTATTGCAAGCGGCTTGCTTCCAATAACTCCTTCCTCTATCTTGCTTGGCAAAAAACCACAACTTAAGTACTTGGCGTTAGCAAGACAAAATTTGCATAAATAAGTTAAAGCTTTTAATTCTGGCCGGAAGTAGAAAATAAGAAGTGATAGTAAAGATTTAAAATAAAATAAACGTTAGTAAAACTTAGGATCCTTACAACCTTTCCTTCTTTATATAGACGTTCTTTGCCCCAACTTAAAAGATAAGCATCTTTTATAAGTTACCAAACTGCCTAATGTGGTTGCGCTATTACGTAAGTACTAAATTTGCAGCTGTAATTGCTGTTGTTCGTATCCAGCTTGTTGTCCTTGGAAAAGGGAGCTGGTGTGGTGTTGGAGTATTGCATTGCGTCCCCTGTGATCTTAGTTGGTAAATGAACTTCTTCTGCAGTTGATTAGATCAGGATTCATCCAGGTCTCTTATTTAAACACTGATAACTTTTGATCACTGAACATAATACAAAGCTGTAAACGTTAAGTGTCAAAGGTTATGCTATACAATTTCCCTTTAGAAGTGGGATTAGTCTCTTTGGTTTTGATATGTGCTCCAATAAACGTCATTTTTTATAATCGCTGAAACATGTACGTTGCAATTTATTCAGCGCAACAGTCAAGGTTGTAATCTTTAACCAAATGAAAAGACGTCAAGTGGCAGACCCACAGGAAAAGTAAAGCACAGAGTTACTATAGTATTATCTAGAAATACGTTTATTTCTGTTAAATATTTCGGTTTATTAGTAGTTACAGACTGGTTCACTTTGAGAAATTATCGTACTTGCCAGCGTATAAGACGCATTTTTTTTTAATAGGTCTCAAAAACAGGGTTCTTCTTATACGTCGATACTCAGTTTTTGATTACATTCATTTCTGGAAATTTCCTTTATTCGGAGTTATGCGATTTTTTCTTGTTCCCTTGCGGAGTGTGGCAATATTACAGTTGCGTAGAACTCAGTGAATGCGCATGCGCTGTCATCAATGATTACAGCTGGGTTCGTTTAAACTTTCCAATTTTTGTGAACGTGTGTGAAATTTCTACTGTTCAGTATTCGTAAATTTGGTGGCCAGTTATGGCTCAAAAACAACATCGGCATTGCTATAACATAGCATATAAGCTACGTGTGATTGCATATGCTAAACAACAGGGAAAGAGGGCTGCAAAGAGGCATTTCGGACCACCCCCCCCCCAATTGAGAAAATGAGCAGGATTATAATGATCAGTAATAATGTTTTATTCTTCAAAAATGTGTACAAAAAAGGAGATGCGTCTTATACACCGACAAATACGGTATATATTGAATTAAAATTCAAAAATAAAAAATATCAGCTTGATACTGAGTAAAGAAGCAGACTTCAAGGATAAAATAAAATTATCTAAAAAAACGGTTTTAGATGCTCAGTTACGGTTAAAAATGCTACAATATTTTTTTCCCCTTCTAGTTTGCTTCGACTGTTACGATCTGAACGAAAATATGCAGCTGAGCCGTGACGTCATCACTACTCTCCTCAATCACACCAGTTCAGAGGTATAATTTTTTTTTACATTCGTGATGTGGTAAATATTTATGTAATTACGTCTACAGTTATAAAAGAATTGACTCGTGTTTTGCTTAATGTTCCGTTAGTAGAGCATTGAGAATCCACGTGGCCTAGCAATTTGCTAGCTTGGACTACTATTACCACGCCGGAAGCTTACGATTTTTAATTTACTTTTCCGCTTGCAATAGCGCAACATTTATCAGTATAAAGGAATAGAAAAGGCATAAGCACTTCTTGCTAAGTTTTCTAACGCCAGATTCTTATTAGTGAATTCTTTCATAAATATTCAAACTGTTACATCACGTTACAGTAGCACACATTTATCTTCATTAAATTAATGAATGACACATCACAAGATTAAAGATATTGAATTAATTATCGTTTGGCCACCTCGAAATTATCCAGTGCTCAAAATTGCTTTCATTCCCAATTCAGAAACATATCTACTTTCTGATTCATAACTGTTAAGTTCTTTAAAGGATTTACTAACAACATCAAAATATGCCCGAAATATTGTACTACATTAGGTTACTTGGAAGCAGGAGACGTGAAAAATGTGCAATGCCTTCGCTGGAACTCGAACCTGGACCTCTCGAATAGGCGCCGAGTGTGCTACCGTTACACCACGAAGGCATGCAGAAAGGAGGGAGAAAATACCTTATAATGCAACATATCTTACAGCTCAATATCTTTATAACTAACTAGTTAATGATCTTGAAATTTTGTTTACTTATTTCGATATTCTTGATAATGAATGTTCTTATTTGTTTTATATTCCGAGTTTAAAATGCTTTGAATAAAATAAAAATAAAGTATCTTCTTTGGCATCGAAATAAAACTGCAATATATACTGCGCGCAGCATTATCGAAAAACAAACAAGCCCCACCCTCCTCCAAAATAAAATCTGAAAGGTTTCAGATTTCCAAAGGGACTTTTTTTTTTAAAGTTTTGTGTGTTACCTTTTTTCATTAAATATCATGTTCTTCGCACTTAAACCATAAATTTCAGTTCAATAGCAATGTCGCAAAATAATTTTAAAATGAGCCTATCTTTAGAATTTCCGATACACATTTCCACGCGCTGGAGATAAAAAAGGTCCCCCCCCCCTCCCGCGGTAGATTGTTGCCATTGCTCGCTTTCAAATCGTCGAGTTTGTTACTCAAAAATTCGTTAATGTTTTACAAAGTATGAAATTGATCATAAAGCCAATTCCAAATTTCAAATTGGGGCTTCCACATGCCCATATTCGCAGTAGGATTACGTCATTCAAAATTCGATGGCTCTGTGTACCGTATTTTTATCACAATGCGAGAAATATACATACATTTATGCAGATTTTTCATTACTTAATTTCTTCAAATATAATACAGTACTCTAACATTTGGTGGCAACAGTTTGAAAAGTGAAACGGGCATTTCTAGTGATTCAACGCAAAATCGCAAAACGAAAACAATAGTTCTTCAGGGACAAAGCCGCTTTGAACTAATTATTATTTTTGGCTGATATTTTTGTATGGATTATTTTAATTTTCTAATAGTTATTTTTAATTTTGAAACTTCTTCCTATAAATTGCTGTTTTCTACCTTCAACTTCCTGCCAGAATGAGATATCAGTATCGCGTTTTACGTAAATGAAGTAGAACCGGTATTTAATGGGATGTTCAAGCACTTCCGTCGAAGAATTTAGAAGTTATCAGTAGGCCGTGTTCTACCTTCGGCCCACGTCGTTGCTTTAAGCCTATCTTACTATGTTCGGCCGTAGACTTACGTGCCTGTTAGTATTCGCCGGTAAAGTTTAATTACGGGCCAATTTTGTTAGTTATTTTTGTACAGCTTCGGAGAAAGTTTATCTAGTTAGAATTAGTTTAGTTCCTTACTTTCTATCTTAAGTTAAATGTTCTCATAAATTCTGATTACTTTTGCATATATCGTGTTCTAAGGAAAGTAGTTCCGACAAAAACGTTCATTGGAACATATAACTCTAATTTATTTTTATAAAGAATTTCGAAATGTAAAGTCGTAAATTGAGTGAAGACAATATTGAAGTTTATTAACATTTTCAGAAATACTAATGATCATCAAAGATAATTCTCTAAGGGATGTGGTTGCCAAAAGAGGTTACAGTATTTATATACGTATATATAAACATATATATATATATAAAGATTGGTCTGTGAAACAGTTACATATTGTTGTTAAATTTCAGTATTTAATACCATCCCTTCAAGACGCGTACGACTTAAATCAGAGCTGCAGGTTCATAAATCAGAGTTTTAGAGAAGGTTGGTTTGTATATAGTTCGTGGCACTTTAAAACATATTAATTCATTATTTTTCAGGCAGTCGAGATCAACCCAGACATGATCTTAGAACTCCTGGAAAGGATTTTGAAGAAAATGGTAAGAATGTTTGCCAGAATGTTATTAAATGAATTCGGTTTCTAACAAAATGGCAATAAGTTGAATAAATTGTAGATCTAAATCTGTCAGAAACATCCATACGAGTATTAGCTAACTAGAAATGAAATTTCAATTTATTTAATTTCAGTTATGATTTTATAGATGTAAGTTTTTTTATTTTATTTTCTAAGCAAAATTTTTTTAAAAGTAAAATTTCAAAATATAAAAAAATAATATTACAAAATATTTTATATTAATTTAATTATTTATCAAAACATTATCATTTTCTTTCCATTTTAACTTTTAAACTGTCTTTATAAATAGTCTTTCCCCAAAAATTTGAATCTTTATTTACGCTACGCAACGTTACCATGTCATAAACCGCTCATTCAGTTTCATTCTTGGTCACTTTCAAAACTCTACTAATCAACAATATACAGAAACGCAAATTTATATTCTGGCGCGTTGGGAAATAGCCACTTCTCAGAATGTTGCCGTTAGGAGCTTCGAAAGAGGTTTAATGTATTTTTTGCATTACAACTTCTTAAAAAACACAGGCATTTGAAACTGATGAATGTATTTTTTGATTATTTAAATCTGCGTTTCGTTTTTTAATTATGTATCCAATTTACATAACTGAAAATATATTCAAATTTTAATTTTAAGGAGCATAAGGAGCAAAGTTACAAATAAATGTTCTTAATGGCGTCTATTTCATAACTCCTTACAGAATCGTCTATTTTTTTACTTTTCTATAGTTTTTGGATTCTTGCTCATGCTATGTTACGCTAGCATACATTGATTATTTATGTGGTTTCTCTAGTGTTTCCTTCTCTTTGAGAATATCTTTAATTCCTTTTCCTGATGTCGCGATAACGAGCCAAGTTTCATAGTATCGCTACTGTACCTAAAACTTTTACTACTAGTTTTTTTCTTTGAAATTATAGCGCACTATGGGATAAGATTTAAAAACAGCTCAAGCCCTTCTTGATAATTTGCATCATTACATTACATTTTCTTAGTAATTTACATCCTCATTTAATTTTTATAGTGACGCTAATACATTTAATTTTCCTTATGTGTAACTGAGGAATTTGAGGAGAGAACATTGCAATATACATTTCGAAGCCCAGTTATCCAAAGTAAAAAAGCTGTGATTCAAAATTAAAATAAATTACGAATATTCAATTTTGATTATTTTTCTCAATATTACATGCTTATTGAATATTGATAAATGGTTCAAATCCTACCGAAAGGCCTAGTTGCGTGAGAGCTTTCCTATCTGTAACTCTCACTCATAGTCATAAATTACATTCCTATACATACTCATACACATAACAACACTCATGCTGAGCCAGTTCGCCTTAAAAAGTCCTCCACTAAAACACCCCTTCCTATAGGTAAAGTGTGTTTTGCTATAGTTTAACAGATTATAATCCGCAATAGTGGTTAACACGTTTCTTGTTTTACAGGATAAAGATGGCGACGGCATTCTCGTCTACGAAGAATATAAATCTGCTGCCTTGGAAGACTGGGTGTTGATCGAAGCTTTTGGACAATGCCTGCCAGATTATAACGTAAACAAATATTCATTTAGTTCAACGTTTCTTCCGAAAATAATCGCTAGAGCTTTCGTTAGAAACAATTATAAAATCTTAAATACATGCATATGTATAATTTAGGCATTTTCCGTGTTCCTAAATTTTACTAACTTACCTTCATAATTAATTTAGAAGTAAAACAACAAAAATCAGCGTTATATTTTCAAATTTTCACAGGACTAGTTTCGATGGTTTTACGGAACCATCATCCTCAGCTGCAAAAGCGCAAATGAAAGAGATAAGATATAATGATTAGATAAGATAACTAAGATCTGGACAGGAGATACGCTACTGGCGCCATCTGTTGATGAAACCAGAACTAAAACATAATTTCTTTAAAGGCCGAAGGCAAACATGGATTGGAATTAGGGTCGTGAACTAGAACAGAAAGATTTTTTTTTGAATGTGAAATGCCTCTAGAAAATCCAGTACCAATGGAAGATGTTTTTTGAATAATTTAGGGAGCAGAAAAATTGAAAGTGTGATTTTTGGACCAACAATGTTGGGCAACAGAAGATTTCTGTGTTTCCTTTTTTTCTAACATATATTTCATGTTCCTTAACGCGAAATTTTAAGGCTCTTTTAGTTTGTCCAATGTAAATTAAATTTGAAAATATAACGCTGATTTTTGCCGTTTGACTTCTAAATTAATATTTGTTCGGCGTGTTATTGTATCTTAATTACTTCCTAATTAAATTTTACAAATCCAGGTAATTTTACTTTTGCCATTGAAAAGTCTTTACTAGGGTCTTTCCAAAACGTTTCAAAAAAAAGCGTTATATTACAATACGCTGGCATATAAATATCACCCATTTGATTTGGCAAATGCGACTACACGAAACATTTTTTGCTCCACATCGATGCCCTGGAACCTAGACATCATGGGCTGCTAGGAGTAGTGATCATCATTTGTGACTCTTGCCTAGCTTTCAATCCTGAAATCCGAAAAACTAAAAGATTTTTCCAAACAAAAACCGCGAAAAATTGGAGGGTTGTAGGGTTTATATTTATTTTAACTAACATTTATTTTAAGTTTAAACTATCTTTCCTGTCAAGCCTTACTTTCCCCTGGAACTGCCAATGCCAGAGTATGTAAATTTTAGTAGAACGCGCAAGGATTCAAATTATCAGCGGAAGTATTCTGAGTTAAATAGAATGGAAACGAGTTCGAGGTGTGCTGTTCTTACTTCACGAGCGCGGAGGTAGTTAGTCAGAAATTGAAGAACCCCGCGTTTCGGCCTGTGTGCTTGCCTCGGAGAATTGTTAATCGTTCAACGTGATATTCAAAGTTTGCTGAATTAGCAGCGGTATTGTAAAACGCGGTGAGGCTAGTTACGTTTAGAGAGCCTCGTAGTTAGAGTCTTGTTATTATTTCTTTTCAGGTTCTTATTTTTATTTTACCGCCGGGTCGGCGTAGTTTGTGAGCGTCAAGAGCACGCAATTGTAATTTCTTAAGTTGAATAAAAAGGGACTTAAACCCTTAGCAAGACTCTGTCTAAATTCCAGTTTCAACAGTCACCTCTTGGTTGCGTGCAGGTTGGAGGCGCGCAACTCTACATTGGTGCCCGAACACTTGTCGAACTGAAATGGCCGAAAATCGGATGGAAGCCGCGGGACAACACCAAGAAATAGCAAGCTAATTGGAAGGATTTGGATATCTGGTCCAGACTTTGAGAGCGTCAATCAAGCCAAACGTCAATTTCGACGGAAAAAATTCGGTGGCGATATTTCTAGAAGATTCCTAGAAAATCACTTTCAGCTCTACCCTGTGCCTGAAAGACAAAAAGTTGCCATCGCCACATCTGCACTAAGAGGACAGGCCGCGCTATGGTGGAAGAATATAGGCAAATTTTTATTAGGGGAATTTGGAAGCCAGACATATACATTTGAAAATTTCAAAAAATCGTTAGTAAAGGCCTTCCCCATAGTGAAAGATCGAGCAAGGCTAGAAGCCGAACTATATAGTTTCTATCAACGGGATATAGAAGAGTTGACGGACTTTATTCTGCGAAAAATTAAGCTGACGGATATGCTGTATGGGAAGAAACCCGACGCGGAGATTATTGAAATAATCTTACCAAGATTGTTACCTGCTGTTCAAGACTACTTCGAAATTAGAAACCCAAGCACATTGCAGGAGCTCTTCGAATTGGCGGTGAAATTTCAAAATCGCAGAATAGCGGAAAAAGCTAGAGGGGCATCGTATTCTCAAGGGATCCGAAGGCAATCTTCAAATGAGCAGACCAGAAATACAAACCGCTCGTATGGGGGAAAGAGCTATCAAGCTAACTCATCGAACCTCGAAGGTCAAGGCCCAAAAAGGAAATTCGAAAACAAACATCCGCGTACCCAGAAGGCAGAAGTTGAAAGGAAAGCTTTAAACGAGTAGAGGGGCCTGTGAAAGCGAGGGTCCAGACCCCGGAAGTTTAAAAAAAAACCTCAAAAAGACATTTAAATACGGTCATCGTAAAAAACTCACATCTACCAATTATACAAGTTCTGGTTGGCGATGTACCAATAGAAGCCCTCATCGATACAGAAGGTAATTTTATGAGCGAAACATTCTTCAAAAAGAATTTTTATAGGTTACGATTATTTAAAAACAAAAAGATAGAAATTATAGCGGCGCAAGGAAAAACCTGTCACTGCATCGGGAAATTATCATTAAACATACAGGTAAAAGAGGAAAGCCTCAAGGTATTAATTTTTGTAGTGAAGAATCTGCAAAATCCTCTTATGTTAGGTATGGAGTTTTTAAGGGCCGCGAGGGCCAAACTGAATTTTCAAGACAGTTCTGTTGTGCTGGAGATGGACCGGAGGGTGGTGGAACCTGTGGAACAACAGCAAGTTGACCTTAGCCATTTGAATGACCATGAAAGTCAAGCCATCCAGCAAGTGGTGAGTAATTTTTCAAACTTGTTTTCATAAAAGCCTGGTAGCTGTCAAATAGTTACGCATCAGATACAGTTAACTGCCGAAAAACCTTGTAGGACTAAACCGTATCGTTATGATAAGCAAAAAGACCTAATCATCGAAGAACATATTCAGGAGATGTTAAAGAATAAAATAATAACGCCCATAAATAGTGAGTACACGAGTCCAGTCGTACTATGTAGGAAAACGAACGAGTTTCCTCCTTCGGATAAAAGGGCTTGGAGGTTTGCTATCGATTACAGAAAACTGAATAGTATTACTAAATTCCCAGTTTACCCTTTGCCGGTTATAGAGGAAATTATTAGAAAGATCAAATCTACTAGATATATGACTACTTTGGACTTAACGTCTGGCTACTATCAAATAGCTATGAAACCCGAAGACATACATAAAACCGCGTTTATAACAAAATCGGGCACTTATGCATTTTTACGCATGCCCTTTGGGTTGTGTGGGGCCCCATCTACATTCCAGAGAGCTATGGACATTGTTCTAAAGCCTGTCCTAGGAAAATCGACTTTAATCTATCTAGATGATATAATTATAACGAGTAGTACGTTGGAACAACATATTAAAGATCTAGAAGAAGTTTTTAAATTATTAAAAGAGGCCGGTCTTACAATTAACGACTCAAAATGCACGTTCGCAACTAAAGAACTTAAATATCTCGGTTATAAAATTTCGCAAAAGGGTATAGAAACGCAAGATTCAAAAATAAAAGCAATCAAGAATTTCCCACCTCCCAACACCGCCAAGAAACTTTCTTCTTTCCTTCGCTAATATTGTTGAACCACTGTTAGTAATTAAAAGAAAGAGAAGTAAATTTACGTGGACAGCGGAAGCAAATACCGCATTTGAAAGATTAAAAGAAGCGCTCATCAATGCCCCTGTTTTAAAATTCCCGGAGGGGGACGAAAACCTGGAAATTGCGGCAGATGCGTCGGACTATGCGGTGGGTGCGGTTCTTATGCAAAATAGCCATCCTCTGGCATTTTTTAGTAAAACATTGAATCAGACACAAAGGAATTATACAGCTACAGAGAGAGAAACATTAGCCGTATTAATGGCTGTACACAAATTTCGAGTTTATTTCGGCAAAGCGCCAGTAACAGTCTTTTCGGATCATGCGGCTGTTGGTAGACTTTACTCGGGGAAAAACCTAACGCCCAGGTTAATAAGATGGGCTTTAAAACTCCAAGAATATAATCTAATAATAAAATATAAACCGGGTGAGGAAAACAATGTAGCTGACGCACTTTCTCGTATAAAACTGGACGATGAAGGAAATGAACTTAAATGCGCTGTGTTGACTTCAAAAATTTTAGATTCTAGAGAAACAATTATTGCTGAATTGAAAGCTGATCCTGAATTTGGAAGTATCTATGCATATTTGAAAGACCCCGAAAGCTTTGAGCACACAGATATCGATGTGATAAGAAATAGAGCAGAAAACTATGAAATAATAGGTAATTTATTATTTTATACGAAAACAACAAACGAAAATCTCGAGTACAAACCAGTCATCCCAGCCTCGCTTCGATTAAGCATTTTGAAGGAATTACACAACGCGAAAACAGCGGGTCATTTAGGGGTCAGAAAGACTTTAAAAAGGGTACGCGAGGCGGTATATTTCCCGCAATTATTCAAAATAGTAACTGCGTGTGTCAGGTTCTGCAATCAATGTCAGTTAATAAATGATATTAATTACAGCCCGGCCGGGTACTTAAATAGCATATGCGTTACATTTCCGAATGAAATTTAAGGCATAGATCTTCTTGGTCCCTTCCCCCAGAGCGAGTTAAATAAAAATCGTTTTCTTTTAGTAATTGTAGATCACTTTTCAAAATGGACAGAAATTGTTCCACTTAAACGCGCGTCAGCCAAAACAGTGGCAGATGCATTCTTACACAGATACATTTTAAAATACGGTGCACCGATAAAAGTCATTAGCGATAACGGAAAACAATTCATTAGTCAAATATTTGAAAACATATGCACTGGACTTGGCATACGCCATATCAAAATGGTTCCGTATAGACCACAGGCAAACATAGCAGAAAGGGTGAATAAAAACATTGTAAAAATAATTCGCAGTTACGTTAGCACACATCACAAGCGCTGGGATGGCTACATAAATGAATTAGCTTATGCTTTAAGAATGGCAAATCACGATACTACGGGAAAAACCCCAGCAGAATTATTTTTAGGCCGAAAGTTAATTACGCCTTTAGATAAATTATTCTTTGTGCAACAAAGAGAGCAAGAGTTTAAACAGAAAGGTGTGCAAAAACTTATTGATCAGGCGCTTAAAAGCTCGGATACGGCAAGAAATAAGCAAAAAATATATTACGATAGAAAACGCCGTGAAGCAGATTTTAAAGTTGGGGATAAAGTATTGAAGCGGAAATTTTCAAGTGCCCCAGACAATTTTACTGCAAAGTTAGCTCCAAAATTTGAAGGCCCCTATGTAATTCAGGAAATCAAAGGAGTCGTATTGTACCTTAAGAACGAGAGAGGGGAAATCTGTAAAGCAAGTCCCGACCAGGTGAAAAAATACTATAATCCAAATGATTTTGAAATCCTTAAAAGTTTCTTGCAGGACTCAAGCGTAAAAGAAGTAGAAGGTCCCGAAATAACGTCACCCGTTCCACCACCCAAGAAGCAGAGAACTGAATAGAGACCTAGCCTTTCTACAACCCAGGCGACGGTACCGAAAAGAAAAAACGAAAATTTTCAGACTCCAGCATTTAAGAAAAACAAGAATGCAAAGCCACCGCGTAAAGAAACCTTGGTAAAGAGGAAAACACCACCTACAACGTATTGCAGTAGAAATTATACATCAAGGAGAACACTCCCAGGGCCAGAGAGTCAGGTGCAAACAAGGCCGCCGTTCCGGAAGCTAAAAAGACAGCAGGAGGAACGAAAAGACCAGCAGCAACAGAAGAAATTCAAGGACTCCGGACCGGAGGACGTCAAGACCAGCCGTCCAAGAGAAAAACGAAAAAGACAACAACCCGACGATTGCTACGCCAAGAGGCCAGCATGCAGAGGACGCAAAAGAAAAACTAATGTGGACGACACTCGGAGGTCAGTAAGGAGAAGATTGACGTTAATGAAACCTATAACGTGGGAACAGTTTTGCCAGAAAAGAATGACGGAGTTTCAATCATCGAAAACTCAAAGATAAGTTAAAAAATCTTCTATAATTTTTTTTTCTTTTATTCCGAAATGTTATGCGTAAATACGAAGTTCTGTGTTTTGACGAAAGTCAATATGTCTCGGTTGAGACATAGTTTTGTTTTACTTTATTTAGCTAAGGCAAAAGTATTATTTTCTTCAAGTACAAAATCTAAGAACAAGCATTTTCTGTTGGTCGAAAGACTAATTCTGTTATGTTAAAGCCAAAATTTGGCCGAAGATAAAAATAACTTCGTATTCTTGTATTAATAAGAATTTTAGTTTCAGTGCCGCCAGCTTGGCGAAGAATGAGTAAAGTAAAAATTTATTTTCTCTTATTCATTTTATGGTAAATTGTAAAAATCATATGCATTAAAATTTTGTAAATATACGTAAATACTTGAAAGTTATGTAAAAGTAGAATTTAGTCTAGAAGCATAAAATTTTAGATGCTAAAAGTAAATGCTCAAAAGCAATGAATTCAAAATTTAATTATTAAACTGTAGAGAAAATCATGCTTTAGAGCGAAAGCCTGCATGTCTAAAGATGAATGAGGGGGAAGTTAGAATGAATGTGTTTTGTAGGGTTCTCCACCTACACTTGAATTTTTAAGAATGTTAAAGTAGCTCATCGAGTTGTAGAATGTCGAGTACGGTGTGTCTATTTGGTCGTTGAATTCTAACAAATCATGGTGGTTAGGGGAAGTATTGTAAGACTAAAACACGAATATTCCCGTTTGACACCACACATGGTGGAGAGCCAGGGTAAAGTTAAATTAATGTTTGAATAATTGAATGAATGTGAATTAAGCAGTAACTAAGGAAAACGAATCGTTTAAAAACAAAAATTTATTCAGTGTCAAGAAAGTGTAAATTATAATGTATTTAGAAAGATACTGATACTTATTCCTTCCAGATGCTGGAAGGAAAAGAACAAGATTGATTGCTGAAGTCCAGGAAAAGTTGCTGTAAGAAGAGAGATTTATATAAGTATCTAAAGAAATTTAGTATACCTTTTGTTACATAAGTTTTTTTGTATAAACGAGGCTCTTAAGAGTTAGTTCAGAATTATAGAAACTTTACAACAGGTCGTTTGTAGGACCTGCTTCCAAGTTTTCCAAATTCTGGCAGCGGCAAATGTAGGGTTTATATTTATTTTAACTAACATTTATTTTAAGTTTAAACTATCTTTCCTATGAAGCCTTACTTTCCCCTGGAACTGCCAATGCCAGAGTATGTAAATTTTAGTAGAACGCGCAAGGATTCAAATTATCAGCGGAAGTATTCTAAGTTAAATAGAATGGAAACGAGTTCGAGGTGTGATGTTCTTACTTCACGAGCGCGGAGGTAGTTAGTCAGAAATTGAAGAACCCCGCGTTTCGGCCTGTGTGCTTGCCTCGGAGAATTGTTAATCGTTCTACGTGATATTCAAAGTTTGCTGAATTAGCAGCGGTATTGTAAAACGCGGTGAGGTTAGTTACGTTTAGAGAGCCTCGTAGTTAGTCTTGTTATTATTTCTTTTCAGGTTCTTATTTTTATTTTACCGCCGGGTCGGCGTAGTTTGTGAGCGTCAAGAGCACGCAATTGTAATTTCTTAAGTTGAATAAAAAGGGACTTAAACCCTTAGCAAGACTCTGTCTAAATTCCAGTTTCAACAGTCACCTCTTGGTTGCGTGCAGGTTGGAGGCGCGCAACTCTACAGGGTTTTGAAGTTGCGCGGCGACCCATGTTAAAGGAATTCTAAACCGTTCTTAAATTCACTTTATAATGCGGGATTCAGGTTACTAAACTATTTGTGATATAATTCTAATATTAAATAATATTAGCATTTAATTAGATGTCTTAAGGCTAAGTTCTTATTTTAATTTTCTTACACTTTCATATTCAGAAAATCCCGAATAGGGAAAACTTTTATTTTTCAAAGTAGTTTTAAATATGATGGAAGTAGAATTAATAATTACTGTAGATAGTACATAGTACTTGTGTCGACAAACTTAGTAATGGGCTTTATACTGAAGTAAAGTAAAATTAAATGTTGTAAGTATTAAATGATTAATTATTGCTTAAATCATCAGATAAAATTTACAAATGTGTACAGCAGATTAAGGCAATTGAGCTCACATGGAATTCAATGAGAAAAATGTTAGTAAAATGCAATAGTAAACAAAAGTACATTTCAGATTAAAGAAAATGAAGTAAGAAAAATTCTGAAACTCACTAGAATGAGAAATGGAATTTTCCCAATTTAAGTTTCGTTCATTCAGTATATTTTGTTTATTGTTCAAACACACTTCATTTAAAAAGGTTAATTTGAAAAGCGTGATATTCCTTGATCTAGCGAGAAACTGCAAATGTGATAAAAAAGTCCCGAAAAGTTGGCAGCTGGTGCTATTCGTCCCGACAGACAGTAATGTATTTCAATTTAATATTATTTATAAAGTGAAGAATGTATTCTGATGCATCGCCCCAGACTGATGACCAATCATTTAACTCCGAGTGATCATCTGACGTCTGCTGATATAGCTGTGGATCACCGTGATGGCTTGACTGACTGGTATTGTTCGGTTTAATTTTATTTTCAGAATCTCTCCAAATTTGCTGCATTATCTCATACCGGTAACCTATACACGGACTGAAATAATGACTATCAACTCTTAGTTAAACTGTTAAGAACGGCTTTTTCACTCACACTTGTGTAATTCGGTTTAATTTGAGTTGGATAACCTTTCAAAATATTTTGCGCCATCCCATGCTAATGGCATATACGGTTTGATCTTCTTGTCTCTAGATACCAGCGACTTGTGGACTGACACTCACAGATAAAAGACTCTGTGTTTGGACAGTCACAATACCTTTCAATTTAATTCCATCTCAGAAGTGCAATTTAAAGGTATCACTTCAATTCGATGATTCTGAATTGATCACAAGTGACTCTCAAACCTTAGGTCTTTCTTGGCTATCTGTTTTTTTCCCCACGGTTTAATTATATTTTAATAATCTATAAATAGTTATTGCGTAGACCACCTGGTGAGAAACGGATCTGATGTTAGCAGCGGCTTAATTTAAGTATAATTTACTTCTTTGATTGTAATTCGCATTCCACTTAATTTATTGTATATTTCAGCTCAAAATGTTTATAAATGTTACCTGCATTATTGTAATTAATTATTCACTATGAATATCTCACACAATAGTTTTTGCTTTCATTTATGTTTTGATTATACTTTTGTGTTTTTCATTTCAGCTTCACTATTCATTTATAGAACGAATGGAAAAACCTTTCGCTGGGAAAAGGAAGACGAAGTAATGTCTGGAAAGTACGCTGTACATATTAACGCAGTTTCTTTCAAAAACATTACTCTTATAAAAGCAGAGTACCTTGTGTTTGATCCTCGTTAGTATTTAATGGACTGTGTTCTGTAGACGTGCCTTCACACACCTTCAGTATAACTTAAAGGAATCACAGACTCTGGCAAACTTATTTTGTATCATTTACTCTGACAAACTTTGACAGACCAACTTCATTTGCTTTCTTTCTACGCACATCAACTATGCTGAAGAATGGCGACATACCATACACGACGAAAAATCCAATTCCAGCTTACTTACACAAGACCACACTTCAAAGAAACCTATAAGCCGTTGGAACTCCAGGTCGCTACCAAGTGAAGCTCCAAGCGCACGTTTAAAAATCTAACTTGTATTTGTGTCTCTCCTCAGCTCAGTTACTACAAATTCAGTTTGCATAAGTGACATCAAACTTATCCCCAGCCTTGAAATTCCAAAGCTGAGGATAACTGTAAACAATTAAAGTTAAATAAGTAGACCTGAAAATAAGATATTAAGTTCTCTAATATCATGAATTAAATGGCAAAGAGCATAGCCTCGCTATAAGTCGCTCCATCTCATCATAGGGAGTTCCTAAAACCGTTACTCAAACTCTGTGATCCAGGCCGGAATACACTTTAATAATTCTTCTCAATTTTCAGGGCAGTGGAGCTAGATTATCGTTCTTTTAATCAAGACCATTTCACCAACTTTGAGATATTTCTCCAACCTGCACCACTTAGGTCTCTGCTACAACCTAGAAAAATACTCACTACTTCATCACTCCCAAAAGTGTTGAAACAGCATTTGCAAATTCCTCCATAGATCACTGTGTAGCTCAACTTCTGAATTAAGTTAGGTTCTGGAAGAGCATGTAAAGCCTTCTTGTTAGAAAGTGTCCTGGTTATTTTTGGTCAAAGAAAGAATTTGGTGCCAATTAACGTTTTCTTTCTTTGACCAAAATTTGGTGCCAATTTTTGGCCAAAGAAAGAAAGCGTTAATTAAATCGCACTTTTTAACGCAATTGAGTTGTATATTAATTGACTAAATCTGCATGTATATGCAAATAAGGCAGAGAATTTTACTAAAATGCAAACAGGAAACCAAAAATGTTTGAAAATTCTGGTCTTATGTTTGGAAAACATCTAGGGGTTTTCTTTTTAAAATTCAATGTCTGCTTTAGAACACTGCTTCTCAACTTTTTTTTTTTCTGCGGACTGGTAAAATTTACGAAAATATGTTGCAGACTGATGTTCGCCCCCCAAAAAAAATCTTCACAAGGTATTAAAGAATTACTACATAAGTTAATTGTTACATTCTTATTATCATTTACCTACAATAATATTTAAGTGTAAAGACAAGTAAATATTGTAATTATTATACATAAGTATAACTACCATTTATAAATTAATAAACCTCTGAGAAAAATCGCATAAAATTATACAAAAAATATCACAAAATCATTGCATATAAAAAACAACCGACCAGTGACGGTTCACTAGACAAGCGACTGAAAATCCTAGATATACCTACTGAAGCGCCACCTGTCAACCTCTTCACGTCGCTTTTCTTTTGCCGAAGTGGCAGCAGCTGAAATAATCGAAATTCACAATAACAATTGAATTCTGTCAAAAAACTTCGTTGCCATTTGCTTAGCTTCTGTATTCTTGTTAATAAAGTTATTTAAAGAAGTTCGTTCTATTTATTACACTAAAAATACAGTAGCTATTATTCAACGAACTTCAAAGAATAATTAGCGTTTCTCCACTGAAAACTAATATGTATCGTTTAATATGAGTACTCTTTACCCGCAAATACACGTTCGTGGCACCACCATGGGTTTCCTAATACCCATACAGACAACAACAGAGACGCTGAGAAAGCTTGAGTTAATGTTTTGCGCAGTAAGCTTGATAACATACACAGTTGCCAGATTTTAAATATTTTGAATTGTAAACGACGATAGTATATTGTTATAATATTTCTAAATTTGGAAGGACCCACGAACAGTATCTGCGGACCAACACTGCTTTCAAATATGTAAATGCTATTTAGTCAAGAGCCGAAATTAATAGTTAAGACTACTTTTTTTTTTTTTTTTTTTTTTTTTTTGCTACTAAGCGTATAGATTATTTTCTTCAGGGAACGGAACTTACATCTGTTTTCTGCTAGCAAAACAGCCATTCAACGCGCAAGTAATCAAGAACTCCGGGAATGATGCTTGGTCTCTTAACAACACACTCGTTCTTACAGTGAGAGCCGACCCTCTTCCACTAAAAAAGTGGTAGGATAGTAAGAGCTGTTTTCCTCCTTTGCTGTACCCTTGGGTAGAGTACAACATGTTTACGGTAAAAAGATTCCTTTGTAATTCCCTATAAAAATTTCTTTTGTAGTAGTTCCTTTTAAAAAGATTTCATTTAGGAAATCTTTTTTCATGAATCGGCAGAATCAGTTTTCTACATTGAAATACAAATTAAAAAAAAAAAAAAATTCTGTTTGAAACCTTTTATTCACTGAAATAAAAATTAGTATAAAATATATATAATTTTTATCCTTTTAAACTATTTTTCCTAAGGGTAAGCTATCGAAGATTTTATTTTATTAGTTTTTATTTTTTATAAAAAATTTACTAGGACAAACAGACGCCTCAAAACTTACTTCTCAAAAGCTTCCAAGGTCAAATGTCAACACATAGTTAAATCTTACTCAGGAATATTAATACAACTTCGCTATCGATTTCTAGGAGGATTGTGCATAAATAAAACTGACAAATTCCAAGCAATAAAAACACGATCTGAAGAAATAAAAGACATGGCCCAGTATTTTTGTTCTAATTTCAATATAAACTAGCTTTCCTTAGATCGCCCTCATTGAAGCCACACTTCATAATGAAATTATCCTCAGCAGTGTAGTAGCAGTATTGATAAATCAACAAATAGAACAATCTTTAACATATATATTGTTAAAGATTAGTAACATTTGTTGATTAGTACTCTGGATTAGTAAAGATTAGTAACAACTCTGGAAGTAATCAAAACAACTATTGATTACTTCCAGAGGTCGACGCTACGAGATAATTCATTATGTGTTAAGAAAGAACAAGAACTAGCTCAAATGTTTCGAACAAACAAACAAAAACAAAATTAAATTCATACTAAAGGAAATAAAAATTACCTACATGGGAAACTTATACATAATGTACCTACCCTAATCATTTGCGGTTCTAAATGATTTATCCCTCTATGAAGCTAGTTCACTTAGGAAGATGAGGTTTAACATCAAATTTGAAAAATAAAAAATAATGGTTCTGTGAAAGCAAATACCAAGAACAGGAAAAGAACTCTTTTCGTTTACAAGTATTACATTCCTGGTGAGAAATTCTCTGGGTGTAGATCTAACACAATTAAGAAAAATTGTAATTTAAAAACAAATTTCCTTATTAATGTTTAAAATAATAAAATACCTTATTAATATTTAAAATAAAAAATCAGAATCTGCGCAGCAACAACATCATGCTCGGGGCCAGAGAGGAGGGATTTTTTAAAAACTGGAATGTTTCAGTTTCTTTAAGAGAATTATGGCGCTGACACTGACACTGATCAACATCACTTCTGGTGTCAAATACTTAGAGTTCTAACCAGTTCATTCATATGTGCCAAAAGGCCGTTCACGGTAAGAGAATTATTTGAAGAGCTATCAAAAGAATTTAAGAATTTCCTAGAATCACCAGAGAATCGCGAAAGTTCTACCTTCGATAATTTTAAAGCCTTAACTGTATTTACCGCGTAATGCTAGATGCATTACAAACAGGAAGAGTGCGCTGAACATTTTCTGGTTTTAACGCTTTAATTTTGCTTTTTATTCGTTTATGGCAAAGCACTTGACGGCTGTCTGACTAAAAGAAGGAGTGCCTTCGTGGAGAAATTTCTAAGGACACTGGCCCGTATACATGTTACACATAGGGAAAATCAAAAGTGCAGGCAGCCAGCTCCGTTCATCGGGTTTCGAACCCTGTACCGAACTGCTAGTGTTCAGCGACTTCAGCGCTCGGTCACTGGCGGGACTAATTTTGCTTTTTGGTTTAGCTTAACAGGCAATATTTTGTCAATACATATATTGTCATTTTTATTCACTTTGAAATTCTCATGGATCGTTTATGCGTGCTTCTACCTCTAAATCATACCTTTCAAAACCTTTTCTTTCGGTCTTTTCGTTCGTAAAAAAGCTCCGTTAACTTATAATGAATTTAATTCTTCGGCAGCTTCACCGAGCTTTGCAACTAGTTCAGTAACACTGGAACGAACGCTGAATCTCTTTTCAAATATTTTCAAAAGCCTATCCAAATTAAATCAGAATTTGTAATTTCAAAAAGACATTAGCTCCACAGTCCGGAATACCCAAAATTTGTAAAGTATTCAGTGGCCAAGTAAAATACCTAAACTTTCAGAATTAGAATCCAATAACGCCCAGTTGCTTCGGATATTCTAACTCACGACGTTGATGCACCGGTTTTGCATTTTATAGTTCAATGTGGCTAATGGCGCATAAAAGAGCCTTCCGAAATCAACAATAAAATTTATTTACTTTAAAATATAACAAAATTCGAAACGTTGAGGCAATGTTATTAGGCATCTCTGGCCTCCGCGCCTTACTTTTTTAACATCCATCCTGCCACTTGGTATACTGGAACGCACACCTCATCCTCTAGTAGAATGGCGCGGGAATTATATAACACATATCAACAGTAATTGGGTATCATCTTTTTTAATTTAGTACTTAAAGTTTTGTCCATATGCATGTATTCCTGTAAAAAATTGTTCACTGAGCATTGTGATTTTGTGTTCATAAATCAGTGCCTATTATTTCCTGCAATTTAATAACAAAATATATGCGCATGTGCATGTTATAAATACTGTAATATTTTCATTTGCCAACACTAATCTTTGCAGTTTTCATATGTTGGAATCACAGTGTAATTTAATGATCTGACCTCGCAAATGTGGAATTAATAGAATGTCAAAGCAAGGGCATCCACTTATACAATACGAAGCAATGTGCCACTCAAAGCTTTCAAATGATACTACTCAGTTAAAATAGGACTTGCTGTTCACCCATCTCAGTATCACCAATGACAATCCCCAAAGGACGAAGCAGGTGTGTGCAATTTACATGAAAAAATGTTAGGAAGGCAATGTTTGAGGTATTCTTTGAAGTAAAGAATGCGAATAACAAATGTTTCTTTGTCGCGAGGGCGATAAAGAAATAAAGCATTACAAAATAAAAGTGGTTCTGTGAATGTAAATATCAGGAACTTGAAAAGCACTCTTTTCTTTTACAAGTATTGCATTCCTAGGGAGAAATTCTTTGGCTTTAAGTCTGACACAGCAAAAAGATTGTAATTTTCAAAACATTTCCTTATTTATGTTTAAAATAGTAAATTTAAGTTCATCAGAATCCTTAAAGAAATAATAATTTAGAACATCCTAAAGACCTAACTAAAATTTAGCATTAATTTCAATCATGTATTTATACATTTACGAAATGACAATCGTTCAGAAATGCGATTAAATGAATGACGCTTATTGCAAAATGCGATTTAATTGAAGCCCATTACGAAATGCGATTAAGTAACAAGCGTCACTTGTTTACAAAATGGGTTCTAATGAAAATTGCACTTTTTATATGGGGTTAAAAGATAAATATATTCATCAAAATGCATTTATGGGATTCTACGCATACTTTCTCGTATTTTTGCATAAAATAGTAAAAAAAATAAAAAAATACTTTCTTAAATAATAACATTTAGTAAAAATTGACACAAAACAAAAACGAAAAAATAGCATTTATTCAAAATAAAGTATTCTTGTTGAAGAAACGCCTGTAGATGATTTCTTGTAAATGTATAGATATGGTGTTATTTAAAAATTTAGATCTCTGTGTTTGTCCTAAATGGAACGTTCGAAGGATATACTTAATAGAATGAAGTATTCCACGAACGAAAATTCATGTTTAAGTATTCTTATCTGTTATTGTTATTAATTTCATTCTCAATTAAACAAAAGTTTGCCGTAATTTATTACTTCGTTCCGCGAATATTATATTTTACTTTTACGGAGAATACATTTTTATGCATGAAAAGTTTGCATTTCAGTTCCTGCTCTGCAAATTATTTTAAAACTACAAAATTTATCCACTGATATTCCAATGTTTTCTTATAGCAGTAAGTTTTGTTGTAGTGAGTGCCTTTCCCTCCATATTTTTCACTGCTTTGTCTTTTCATTTCCCTAAAATATAGGTAAGTAATTTTTTACAAAGCAACGCAAGAAAAAGGAAAGGAAACAACTATATTTCTCCCTACACGCACATACTTATTACATATCAAAGTGCCTATTGTACCATACAAATTACTCATGATTTCATTAACGAAAAATTTAAGTACCCCATTCAGATTATGCTAAAGTTAGCTATGCATTTTAAATTTGCGAGAGGAATGTTCTATAAAATAAATTTTGCTTTCAAAAATATTTACTGAGAATCCCACTATTGCTAGAAGTACTAAAATTTCAAAATTTTATTTAATTAAAAAGGAAGTAATTTTCATGTAATTCCCCACATTACTTCTTTCGGATCAAATCTGTTTAATCTAAGGTATTTTAAAAATTATTTCTAACCTAAGGTATTTAAAAAATTATTATTTTATTAATGTTAAATTTGCGTTTATGGATTATTTCCTCTTCTGAAATACAGTGTCTCACAAAAGTGATGGGACACTTGTGCTTTACAAAAAGAAAGTGTAATAAAATAAATCAAAAAAACATGTAAACATTTTTTGTGGGTGTGTTTCATACTTAAATTTAGTAACAATTATTACATAAGATACATTTTCTCAAAATATTAAAATAGTAATTTAATAAAAATACAATTGTTTGGAAAGGAGCAAAAAATGGCTCACATAAGTGATGGGACACCACTAGATACTACTACGTACTACAATAAAAATATTTTTGGGGGGTTTTATTTTTACTCAAAAGCAATTGGCAATAATTTATAAAATCGTCTGCAGTATTTCTGTCCAGTTTGGTTTGGAATTTTTGTGTTTTTTAGCTCTGTGCAGCCATGAATGCTAAACGAAAAGAAACTTTGCCTGAAATTCGAAAATTAGTTATTAATTTGCATATTTAACATAGAAAATCTATTAGAGAAACTGATGAAACAGTTAACATGAGTCATTCAACAGTTTTCAATATCATTAAACGATATAAAAAGAATCATATGATTCAGGATAAAAGAAGACCTGGCCGACCATCAAAGCTATCCAATGGAATAAAGCGAATTATTGTTCAAAATATTTAAAAAAATCCAAGAATGAGTGCTCCTAAAGGTGCTACTGATTTACAAGCATTATATGGAGTAATTAATCTTGAGACTATTAGAAGAGTAATTCGATCTGCTGGATATCACGGTAGAGCAGGCAGGAAAAAATTCTTCGTAAGTGAAAAGAATAGAAAACTCAGACTGGCTTTCGCAAAATCCAACATAAATAAGAACTCTGATTACTGGAATGAAGTTATACTTGCTGATGAGAGTAAATTTAATATATTTGGTTCTGACGGTAGAATCTTGGTGTAGAGAAAACCCAGGAAAGAATTTCGCAAACAAAACTTGGTGCCAACAGTAAAACATGGTGGAGGAGGAGTTATGGTATGGGGGTGTAGGTCGTCCGCTGGAGTTGGTAATCCTGTTTTTATTGACAGTATAATGGATCAGTACAAGTATATTGACATTTTAAATCAAAATTTGAAATCTTCAGCACGAAAATTGATCCTTCATAACAATTTTAAATTCTACCAGGACTATGACCCCAAGCACACTGCTTTGAACGTTAGACTCTGGCTGCTGTATAACTGTCCTGAAATAATAAAAACACCACCGCAATCTCCAGACTTAAATCCCATAGAGAATATTTGGCAAGAATTGGAATCAAGAATTCGCAAACACACCATTTCTTCAAAACAACAATTAAAATCATTGCTTCAAGAAGAATGGGGTAAAATCACTCCAGAAATCACAAAAGAATTAGTCGAATCCATCCCAAGAAGATTAAATCACGTTTTAAAAGTAAAAGGAAATCTAAAAAATTATTAAAACATTTTAAGAAGTAAAATTTTTGGATAAATATTTGATTGAAAATTAAGTGTCCCATCACTTATGTGAGCCATTTTTTGCTCCATTGTATTTTTATTAAATTACTATTTTAATATTTTGAGAAAATGTATGTTATGTAATAATTGTTACTAAATTTAAGCATGAAACACACCCACAAAAAATTTTTACATGTTTTTTTAATTTATTTTACTACAGTTTCCTTTCGTTAAGCACAAGTGTCCCATCACTTTTGTGAGACACTGTATATCTAGAGAGATAAGAGTTAGCTCATTAAAATGTATATTGAAGACTTTAAAAATTATTCATTGAAGACTTTAAAAACTTCAAATTTCCCACATGCTTACAAAAAACCTGCCGTCGTTAAAATTATCATTCTCAGTAAAAAGACTTTCCTTAATTCATTAATTAGCTGGCAGTAAATATACAACTGATCTATCCGAAGTTAACAAGCTGTGCAAGTTCCCGAAACAGCGCGAGTATTTTATCGTCGTAGCTCAGAGCCCAAAATATGCAAATATTTTTTCTTCTGTTCTTCTCTTCCTTTTTAGATCAAAGGGACAATTTGTCCAGAAGGACTATTACTTTCATTTTAGCATTTTGCATCGATTCCCGTTAAACGAGGTTTCTCTTTTGAAATTGTTGCCACCAAATATTATCGCTCTGTATTATATTTCAAAAAATTAAATAATGAAGAATCTGCATGATTGTATGTATGTTTCTTGCGCTGTGATAAAACAACGATACCTAGAGCTATCAAAATGTGAATAACGTAATCTTCCATATAATATGGACAAGTGGAAGCAGTAATTCGAATTTTAAATTTGTTTTATTAACGATTTCATATTTAGTTACACTTCAACGAATTTTTGATTACTAAACCAAACGACTTCAAAACGAGCAATAGCAACACTGTACGAAAAAAACATTTTTATCTCCAGCGCGCAAGACTCTCTATCGGAAATTCTAAAGATATGCTCATTTTAAAATTATTTTGCGATATTGCTGTTTAACTTAATTTTATGTTTTAAGTCCGAAGAACGTGATATTTAATAAACACAGGGAACACAAAATATTTAAAAAATGCCCCTTTGGACGTAATTTAAAATGTGAAACCTTTCTTTTATATATATATATAAATCTTTTCTTTTATATATATCTGTTTGTCGCATTGTACCAAACGGATATTTGGAGTCGTGAATAAACGTACTACCATGTAGAATTTTCGAAGATCAAATCTGGCCACAAATCTTTTCTTTATATATATATATGTGTGTGTGTATATATAAATCTTTTTATATATATATTATATATCTATATATATATATATATATATATAAAGAAAAGATTTGTGGCCAGATTTGATCTTCGAAAATTCTACATGGTAGTACGTTTATTCACGGCTCCAAATATCCGTTTCGTACAATGCGACAAAGAGAAATTTATTTTATTTTTCCCATTGCCGTATTTTGTTTCAATTAAATTACCAAACTAATGAAAATATTTATCCCCGTAATAAATGAAAGATGCGCTTTTAATTAGCATAGTTTAATTAAACTATGAAATTTTCCATTTATAGATTATTATACATGTTATTTTTTACTATTAGCTATAAATGCAATTATTATACATTATGCATTTATAGCTAAACTTTATATCGGACATAAATTCATTACATTTATTTAGCCTATTTTTCTTAAAGGTAATATAGTTAAGTTCGTATGTAGTAGGCTGTGATTCACAGAGTATACAGAAACATTTTTCACAGCTATTATATAAGACTTAAATTTCCTAATCAGCTAGGGTGAAGCAACGTTACCAAATGCTTCTTTTTTGCGTTGAAAGTAATGCATTTGCATGTATTGGAATGGATTTAAAAAAATTGTGACTAATTTTAAAAGTACAGAACATGAACTTTTATTTCTCAAGCTACATTATGCATTTATATATATATACAAGCTATATTTTGTTGAACCAGATTTGATTCTATTAAAGAGAGCACAACTGGTCTAGTTATCATTTCTGTTTTCCCATGCGGAGAGGCCCACCATCGTCCGAGCGGTAAATTTGCTGAACACTGGTAGTTCGGTCCGAGGTTCGAATCCCGCTAATGCGCTTGTTGCATAGGCGTTTTCGTGATTTTCTTGTGACTTATATTCGAGCCATTTTACCTTAGAAAGTCATCCTCGAAGGTATCACTACTCTTAGGCGATAGACCGCGAGAATTTGCAGTAATCACATAAACCAAACTCATGACAGAAACGTTGAAACTATGTTTAACTCTTTGCAGTATGTACCTTGGATATTCTGCTATTATTTGCTATTTATACGCTGCCAGTATTTTTTTAAGATGAAGGTTTTTCTCATAAGGTGTTTGCTTCAAAGTCTTGGCACCTGGGCACCAGGTTCCATGATTTTGCGATCGTGATATATTTATAAATAAATTTTACACGCAGCACACTCAATGTTATCATTTTCTCGTGCGTGAGTAAAATTTGAAGGGGATACAACATTTTAATATCTCTCTGATAGTACTAGACAACCGCATATTAATTCTCTAATGTTGGAAAATTTCAAATTAAAGTGTATATGTGGGGCCATATACACTTTAGTTTGAAACAAGTTGTTTCAAAAGTTCTGCATTTGTATTAACTTCAAGACATACTATTACAATTTTATGTAGCATTTTTATTTGCTGTATTTGTATTTTATTATCAGAACGAAGAAGAAGACAATATCTTCATCTTCCTTTTCCATAAGAGCTTATCAGAATGAGTGAATTTTAGTTAGGTAACACAGATTTATTATCGCAATCGTAAAATGGAATTCACATGCATTTCCCGAAATATACACCGGACTTAAGAACAAACTACACATTATTAAACATTAATTCCGTTTTAAGAGTGTGGGTGCTTATTCTGCGCGGTAAGGTGTGTGGGGGGGGGAAGTTAAAAATATTAATCTGAATTTTAACTGAAAAATTAATTTTAGCGAATTTTCTGAATAATGCTGTTTGGAATTTCCGTAATACTCTTAAAGGAAATTAATTGTTTTCTAAAGCTACTTTTAAGGCTTATAACTAACGTTGTTACTTATGGAAAATTTTACTTAAATTTCCTCAATTTCTCCTCATAAGTTTAGAAAGGCTTTATCCCCTTCTTTATCAGTGCTGTTCAAGTTACTTGCAAACTGGTCATCTGCCTGTCTCTTTTTCAATTTGCTTGCAGACTTATCTACCGCTTGCAGAATTTGCAGTGTGTTGTTTACAGGAGGTTTACAGCTGTTTAAAATTTAATGGTAATTTTATTTTATTTTTGTGTGTGTGTGTGCAAATTTAGTTTCGAATTCTTAATTAAGAGCAATACACTTTAATTTGGAATTAATTAATTTATAGTGCTTCAAAAATTATGCATTTGTATTAATTTGAAGACACAGACACAGATTGCTATTTTTATGTAATATTTTTATCTATTACATCTGTATGTTTGTTATCCGAACGAAGAACAAGACAATACTTTCGTCTTCCATCTTCATAAAGAGCGTATATCAACTCAGTGAATATTGCTTAGATAACACTGATTTATTTGTGGCAGTCGTATAATTGAATTCTCATACATTTTCCGAAATATACACCAGACATTAAGAATTGTCCTTTAATTCCGTTTTAAGGAGTGTAGGATGTGAGTTGAGGTGCTTATTATGTCCGGTAAATTGGGCTGAGTTTCAATATATTAATCTTATTTTTAACTCAAAAATTAAATTTGGCGATTTCTCTGAATAATGCTGTTTGAAATCTGGGTAATGATACTTTGGACGAAAATGAAGTGTTTTTGAAAGCTACTTTTAAGGCTTATTACTAACGTTGCTACTTGTGGAAAATTTTACTTAAATTTCCTCAATCCTCTCCTCCTAAGTTTAGAACGGCCTGATCCTCTTCTTTATCAGCGCTGTTCAAATTACTTGCTAACTGGTCATTTGCCCTGTCTCTTTTTCAATTTGCTTGCAGACTTATCTACCGCTTGTAGAATTTGCAATGTGTTGTTTACAAGAGTTTGTTTACAGCTGTTTAAAATTTAATGGTAATTTTATTTTATTTTTGTGTGTGTGTGCAAATTTAGTTTCGAATTCTTTCGCTTAATTAAGAGCAATTTTCATTTTAGCAGCAATTATATTGATGATATTATGGTAAAATTTTATATAAGTTGTTTCTGAGAAATAAGTCAACGAAATGTTTGCTCATGATAAATGTCTCGTAGACTCACGTCACACCCATGTGAGCTAAATGAGTCACTATTAATATTTAAATTTTTGTCACAAGTAATCCAGCTATTCATTGGAATATTCTGGTTTTTATTTTATCCATACTTAAAAAATACTAATTTTGAAACACTTTAAAATAAATATTCAAATTAAAATTTAGTAAGATCAGATTTCTCTTCACACTCAATTCTTAAAAGACGCATGCTTTTGTCTGGTTGCATTTTAATTTTCCTATTATTTCTTTTTTTTATTTGAATACGTATTTATATATATCGTATCCTTATCAGTAATATACATTATTTTTAACTTAAAATGCACATAACTTAATTTTATGTTTTGTTTAATTTTGTTTCGTTTGTGCGTATGAATGATCAATATGAACAGTTCCAAATTCGTGAAAAATCACCAAAATCTAGTAATACCATTAGTTGAATAATCTTGAATAATATCAATCGCTAATTGATCATAGAGGCGGGAGATCGCATTGCGCATGCGTGCTGCAACGTGATTGGCTGAATGCTTGTGACAAAAATTTCAACTGAAAGATGCTCAGAACGCTCCGGAGATTGCTCAAAGTAGTGTTTGAATCAAGGCGTTGGTGGAACTAGTGTTTAGTGTTTTTATCACACCAATTTATCTTGTGTTTGGAAGCTCGGGATAGAAAATTTCGCTGGAAAAACATTAAGCATGGTATGTTTCTTTCAAGTTACATTTCATTTGTAAAATGTGTATATCTGTAGAATTTGACTGCCGCTTTCAATTTTCAAATATTTTTTGTTTATGTTAATAAATATATCTTATAGAGTTTATAATATATCTTATAGAATCTTTATTGAGTTTTATAGATTAGATTAGATTTTTTAAGTTGTAGTAATTATGCTGAGTGTGGAATATTTGTGTATTGGCGGACTTAATATTAACGTGCATTCGAATGTCAAAAAGTCTAAAGTTCTAATATAAAGTCGTATCTCAGTGAAAGATTTTCTGGCCTGATTTAAATTTTTATGTAATCAGAGAAAGATAATCGGATTAGTCTTAGAATACCTTTTGCCACTATGCAGTTTTTCTGTTTGAAGTAGAAAACAAAAATACATATATTACTTGTGATTTTTCCAAATTTTCATTTTTTCTGTTTGGCCCACCAGCGGCCGAGCGGTAAAGTCGCTGAACACTGGTAGTTCGGTCCGAGGTTCGAATCCCGCGAACGGGCTGGCTGCATGGGTGTTTTCGTGGTTTTCCCCATGTGTAACGTGTATACGAGCCAGTTTCCCTTAAAAAGTCCTCCACGAAAGGCATCCCTCCCCTTAGGCAGATAGCCCTAGTGTGCTTTGCCATAATTAAATACACCAAATACACCACCATTTTTTCTGTTTGAAGTAGAAAACAAAAATACATATATTACTTGTGATTTTTCCAAATTTTCATTTTTTCTTTTGAATTTAAACTTAAAAATGTGTTACAGTTTAATACATCGAAATTTTTAAAGTTATAAAAATTAAGAAGAATTATTAGTCATAAATTTAAAAACATTTTTGCAATTTTTAAAAGTTTATAATTTTTACATTTTTAGCCCAAAGGGCTTTAGCTCAGAAGGGCTATTAATTTCGTTTTGGCATTTTGCGTTGTTCCCCACTATAAACGACTTTTCACTTTGAATTGTTGCCCTGCATTATATTTAAAGAAATTAATTAAGCAAAATTATGCATGAACATATATATGTTTCTCGCGCTACAAAGAAACAGCGGTACCTAGAGTCATCGAATTATAAATAGCGTAGTCATACACCCGAATATGGGCATCTGGAAGCTCAAATTTGTAATTCGTTTTCCTTATTCACACCAATACACCCATAGGTTTTTCCTGTTACGTATTTCACATATTGTAAAACTTTAATGAAGTTTTGATTAACAAACTCAGGTTATATCAAAGCGAGCAATGGGAGCATTGTACGGGAAAAAAAAATATCTCCAGTACGAGAAACATTGTAGGGAAAATTCTAAAGATATGACCTTTTAAATTAATTTGTGATATTTTTGATAATTGAATTTTAGGGTTTAAGTGCGAAAAAAAATGATATTTAATAAATAAAGTTAACACACAAAAAGTTAAAAAAAAAAAAAAAAAAAAAAAAAGACGTAATATAAAATCTGAAAGCTTTCAGATTTTTTAACTTGTTTCAAAAGGTGTTAAAAACATTTTAAAATTGGGGATAAAATTTGCTGTTTTTTTTTTTTTTTTTTTTTTTTTTTTTTTTTTTTTTTTTTTCTCACTGTAAATTTGTGCCACATGGACACTTAAGCTGATATTAAAAAAAAAAAAGAGAATACTTAATTATGTAGATGTATATGTTGCATAATTTCACTGCATCATTTCCACACAAGAATGCAAATAATAATAATAATTAGTAAAAATATAGAATATGTATTTGAAAAGAGGTCTTAAAAACATTTCAAAATTGCAGGTAAAATTTGCTATGTTTTTTGCTCATTGTAAATCCGTGCCACGTGGACACTTGAGCACACATTAAAAAAGAAAATTCTTAATTATCTAGATGTAGATGGTTAAAATATTTTGTGTTATTGATTTTAAATTAAATTTTATGGTTTAAGTGCGAAGAACAGGATATTTAATAAATAAAGGTAACACACAAAACGTTAAAAAAAAAGCTCCTTAGGGCGTAAAATATAAAATCTGAAAGCTTTCAGATTTTTTTTAACTTGCTTCAAATGGTTTTAAAAACAACATTTTCAAATTGGGGATAAAATTTGCTGTTTTTAATAATAATTATTATTATTCAAAATATAAAACCATGTATTTAAAGAGACCTTAGAAACATTTCCAAATTGAAGGTAAAATGTGCTATGTTTTTAGCTGATCATTGTAAATTCGTGCCACGTGGAGACTTGAGCACATTCTTAATTATCTAGGTGTAAATGTTGATTTATTTCACTATATTTTATATATTGCATCATTTCTACACAGGAATGAAAAACGAAAAAAAATTAGTCTTGAGAAAGAAGATTAGGACAAAAATTCGCTTGTGTGGGATTTTGCTTTGAAATAATTATATGTATTAAATGACTACGTGCTCCAAAATATAGTATAGTGACCACGTGGTTTGGAGGAAATTGTCTATTTGTAAATAAGCCGCAGCTTATTTTCATTCGTAATTTACATGCTACTGATAATGTAATTGGTGAAAATAGAAAATATTATGCGTAATTCTAATTAATATTTGTGTTAAATAATTAAAATTTTCGTTTGTTTCTAAAATTCCTGATATGGTTAGACAAAATGTTTTATCGGCTAAATCGCAGAATAGGCTGCATCAGTCGATGCTGTGTTTACTTCTCTTACGCGTGGACACACCTTTTTATGACGTAATATTGGTTACGCCTCTTCTTAAAAACAAGTTATAAGTATGCTATAGCTTCGTATTTGAAGAAAACTTAAATTATATTTTAACTGAGTTGAAATGGTAGGTTTATAATGTTCTGCGCGAGATTTTTTTAAATTATAGATATACTTTGTGTGTTGTGTGGTAGTGTTAGCATTTAATGCAACGAATTATCTCTCATAAATGTATTACTAAGATACCAAACGACTGAAAACGATCATTACCAAACTTTTGAAAATATTGAATGCATGCGTTAAAAATTACAACGGTAACTTCTGATAATACAAAAGAGAACTCTTTTGCTTAAAGAATGTTTTTTTTTTAATTGATGAGTGTGTCAAAATCGGTGCTTACTGCAGAATGGATGAGTATCTGAATCTGGATTTTTTTTATCAGTTGGAGCGAAGAGGTAAAAAGAGCGTTATTGAGTGGTGTATCGAGAAAAGTTTGATTGCAATATCGTATAAGTGCCCAATTTGTGGAACAAATATGAAACTAGTAGAGCGAAAAAACTGTATAGACGGTTTTGAGTGGTGCGCAATGCCGAGTTTGTGCAATTCTGGGATTTTTTTAAAGTGAAAATAGATCGATGTACACATGGGGAAAGCGAATGTGGTGCGCAATGCCGAGGTTGTGCGCGATGCCGAGTTTGTGCAATTCTGGGATTTTTTTTAAGTGAAAATAGATCGATGTGCACATGGGCAAAGCCAATGTGGTGCGCAATGCCTAGTTTGTGCAATTCTGGAATGTTTTTAAGTGAAAATTGATCGGTGTGCACATGGGCAAAGCCAATGTGGTGAGTAATGCCGATGTTGTGCGCGATGCCGAGTATGTGCAATTTTGGGATTTTTTTTTAAGTGAAAACAGATCGATGTGCACATGGGCAAAGCCAATGTGGTGCGTAATGCCACGTTTGTGCAAATCTGGAATGTTTTTTAAGTGAAAATAAATCGATGTGCACATGGGCAAAACCAATGTGGTGCGCAATGCCGAGTTTGTGCAATTCTGGGATTTTTTAAAGTGAAAATCGATCGATGTGCACATGGACAAAGCCTATGTGGTGCGCAATGCCGAGTTTGTGCAATTCTGGTATGTTTTTTTAAGTTGATCCATGTGCACATGGGAAAAGCCAATGTGGTGCGCAATGCCGATGTTGTGCGCGATGCCGAGTTTGTGCAATTCTGGGATGTTTTTTTAAGTGAAAATAGATCGATGTGCACATGGGCAAAGCCAATGTGGTGCGTAATGCCAAGTTTGTGCAACCTGGGATGTTTTTAAGTGAAAATAGATCGATGTGCACATGGGTAAAGCCAATGTGTTGCGCAATGCCGAGGTTGTGCAACTCTGGGATGTTTTTAAGTGAAAATTTATCAGTGTGCGCATGGGCAATGTCAGTGTGGTGCGGAATGCCGAGTTTGAGCAATTATCTGATTTTTCTTTAAGTGAAAATAGGTGGATGAGCACATGGACACCGAGTTTGTGGAATTCTTTGATGTTTTTCGAGCGAATACTGATCGTTGTGTAAAAGGGAAAACGAGGTTGTGTGTGATGCCGAGCAGTAATGTAACTTTATTTATGTGCAATGTTTAACATATCGTTTGTGTATTTTAAATTTGTATTGTTGTTATTATTGTGAATTATATTTAACACATCATTTTTCACTTAAATTGTATTTTTAATTTTTTGTTTTTGATATGTTTTACACGCTTTCCGACTTACGATATATATCAATAGCCCGACGATCTACTCAACAGTATTAAAACTGTCTTGAAGTCATATTTTAATACGTAGTGTTTGGTATCGTAATTGCACTTGATAACATCAGTTCATTGATAATATGTGTGTGTGTGTGCGTATGAAAAGCATTGCTTAGTGTTCCAAGTTTGTAGTATTTATTTTATTATATTATTTTCTTTCATTCTGAGAAATTAGATTTTTTTACTTATTAATGCGTAGAATTCTAGTATGCCTACAGAGAATGTGGCGTGATTTAGGAATTTTAGAAACTGATATGAAAGTTGTGTAATGATGTTCACATGCAATAAAAATATTCTTTTTTATTAATGTTATGTTTAAAATTTTTAGAACATAATGAAAATTGTCTAATTATTGGTATGTAAGGAATTATGCCGTTACGTAGCAAGAAGGTAATTTGTAAAAATGATAAAATTGAAATGTTCCACAATATGAATTTAAATTATTTTTTTTTTTTATTTGTATAAATGCTTTAATAAAAATCTTAGAAAATATTGAAGCTCTACAAGTATTAGAGACCGCGATGTTGTTTATCGTTTTAATAATTGGTAGAATTCAAGGAAGAATTCGCTCACTGTAATTTTAAATATAAACAAATTATTATACTTATTATCAGTTCCCCCCCGGGGGTCGACGTAGAGAACTCTGCGAAGCTACTGGCTAGGATCTGTACCTAGGCAGTCTCGGCCACGGGGGTATAAAATTTATGAACTTGGTGGTTCTGAAGGCTCTGGGAAAGGTCACTTATTGACCGGCCTCGGAGTCTGGCACATCCTAGCGCGGCGTGGTACTAGTAGCCCGGGGGTCTCCCCCGGGTTCGCTGGGTAATGTCCCGCTGCGACGGGCTCGCCCAAGCGACTGGTAGGAGCATTAGACGACCGGTGCTGCCTGGTGTTTTATCCAGGTGGTGCGTTGCTCCCTTGGAGGGTAATAGTGGAGGTTGAACCTCCACGACGTGCCCAAAAGGGGAGTAGACCTGTAGTGGGATTTAGTTCCCGGAGCAGGGAAGCCCAAACTTACTTACTATCAGTTACGTCTAAGCTTAAATGTTATAAATGTAAATTAAAAATAAAGAATTTGATATTAATTTACAATAATAAACAATTTATTATTGGTATTTTTAAGAGAAAATAGAAAGTACGCTTAGTATAAATGCGAGACTAGAGACTACCATGGACCTTATAAGAAATAGACTAACCCAAACGGGTTTTCTCCCACGTCTGAGGCGTTACTGGCTGTCACCTTGATCACATCCAGAGGAGTAGGGTCGACTTGCAGAAATTTAACATTGTTTGCCTATTGCAGCGTGTATAATTGTCAAGAAAAAGCAGCTTGTAGCCCCTCATTTCACAAATTAGAATTTCTACATATCTTTTTTTTGAAATTGAGATTGATTTTTTAAAATTTAGCATATTTATCAAGCATAATTAACGTTCCAAATAATTATAAAGCTATTGCATGCTGGATATTTTTTTAGCTTTTCCTACGCTGTAAGGAAATTTGTAACTGCTTCTTTTAGAAAATACTATTTTAACTCTGAACTAATAGAAAATTTCAAACAAGCAATTTTCTTTTGCAATTTTTATGCTTTTTATTGGTGTAAATAAGTAAAAAATATTAAATATTTAAAAACGAATTTTTGAAAGTTTTGTTTAAAATTCTAAATTGTGCTGCTTTTTTAAAATTATAGATGAGTATTATAGAACAATTTTTATAAAGGAAATTTATTTCAATTATATTTCCTAATACATCATCGTGATAAAGACTTTTGACTCATTAAAAATTTTTATACATTTAATTCTAATATTAAAATTGTATTTAACCCTAATAATTAATTTTGCTTGTATTATATAGTGATTATTTTAAATTTATTTTTAGTTCTGCATAATTTTTTTTTTCATTTACTGTTAATTTAATTTATTAGCCCAAAGGGTTGGTAGCCTAGAAAGGCTGTTAGTTTCGAAGCAGTATTTTGCGCTGTTTTACTATGAATATCCGTGTCTCCTTGCAAACTGTTGTTACCAAATATTATCGCCCTGTATTATATGTAAGGAAATTAAATAATGAAGAATCTGCCTGAATACATGTATGTTTCTCACACTGTGACAAAAACGACAGAATCTAGAGCCATCAAATTTTGAATTATGTAATCCTCCACCCGAACATAGGCACCTGGACGGCCGAATTTCGAATTTGTTTTAATCTATTTCATATTTTGTAAAACTTTAACGAATTTTTTATTAACAAACTCAACGAGTTCAGAGTGAGGCACTGTACGGAAAATAACAGTTTTATCTCCAGTGCGGAGATTCTAAAGATATGCTGTTTTCAAATATATGTGGTTTACGGGCGAAGAACATGATATTCAATAAATATAGGTAACACACAAAACTTTAAAAAAGTTGCTTCTAGATTTTATTTTATCTTTTTTTTTCCCAGAAAATTTTATGCTCCGAATATTCTGAATTATTAAAATAACTAATCCACTTTAATGTTAATAATTTAATGATCATATAATCAAATGAATATGATCGTTTTGTAATGTTATTATAGTTTAGAAAATCGCTGCCTGAAAATGGTCATTAAATTTAAAAAAAATTATCTGATCTTGTTTAATTTTACCTTATTTATTTCAAAGCATCGCGTAATCTTATTTAATTTTTCTTTATTTTTACGCAAAATTAAGTTCATAATTTTTGTGCTTAGAGTTTTTACCGTTTTATCAATGTAAAGATGTTCGTACAAGAATTATGCGAGAAAAAATATGCGCGAAATACAGTAGAAAGTGCTTTAATGAGATATATTAAGTCCTATTTGGAAAAAAACTGTGGCTTTCATAATCTCATCACTATACAACGTATCACATTTAATAATTAAAAAGAGTTATATGATACAAACGCCATAGGTTTCAGTGTTAAAGTAAACCAGATCGTCCCTACTCTTTCTTGCCGACATGTCGGTGACGTACGCCCCGCCCACTGGGTTAGTCTATCTCTTATAAGGTCCATGGAGAATACATTGTGACGTCACAAGCTTAGTCCCACCCATTTATGTACGTCACACAGCTCCTCCTATTGAACTTTGTTGATGCAGCCTATTCTGTGCTTTTACCGTTTTATCATATGGGGTTGCATATCGCTCTCTTGACTTGTGGCATTCTTTTAAATGTTTTTTTAGTGCCTAAGAAAAAAAGTAATCAAAGTTTTCTTATTGAGCATTGAAGTTTCAAATAAAAAATTGGGTGTATATCAGAATGTTTTTTTTATCCTTAAAATAGACAATCTTCGTATTGTACTCTGTTGTTAGAAATCTTGGAATTATTACTACTCAAAATTTATATGTTAGGATAGATATCTTATATAGCTATCTTACATTCTTATATAGCAATATATTTTTTTAAAAAATTTATTTTGAGATAATATGCTCTACATTGTAACGATTAAAAACGTCTTATTTACCTCGACATTTCGACACTTTTATCATCGCATTGAAACGTGTGAAATTATTTAATAAAAAAACGTAAATTTTTTCTTGATAAGTTCCTGCATATATTATACAGAATCGTTTGCAACAAGCTTCTCAGCCACGTAGCAATTCTTTTTCTCTTGCATAGACATAATAACTTGATTACTAAAAATTATGACCACTTCTTTCAGCTGTATAAAGTAGTTATTATTTGAGTTATTTTGCCTTGAAATATATGCATGAAGATTCCACGTGGTCGGAACTATTTTAGTTAATAGAATGTTGACAAAGGTAATTATTCTAACAAGTATTAGATTTTAAAGCATAGTCGATTTCTTAATTTTAATGCTTTTTCTAAATAATAGTTAGCTATTTAATATTTACAAAACCATTTTTTATATTTATAAAAAAAAGTTGTGCAAATTTAGTTCATTAAAGTATGGAAATGCTTTTATGTTGAGTTTTGTTTAAAAAAAAAAGCCCACACTATTGAAAAATGAAGCACTGAGAAATTTTCTTTTGTATTGTTATATTATTCTTGTTAATTTTTAGCATCTCAAGGAAGAGGGGGGGAATCACATCGAGTCCTTTTGATTGAAATTAAGAAAAAAGAATGCCAGAAGATTCTTTAGTAGATTGGTCAGATAATTTTTCTCAGCAGATTTAATTAATTTAGCTAATTTCAAATTTCTTCTCTAAACTTCTCTCGTACTCGTTTATGATTAAAACTGTCTCGGAAAATTCAATATAGTTTGGAGCAGGTAACGCTTTTGCAAGTAATATACATAGATGAGTAAATCTTTTAGGTGAAATTGCAACAGTTAAGGATTACAACCAATGCAGAATATACTATGTTGAAGGTTGAGAAAAGCTATAGTTTAAATGAACATCATAATTCCTGATGTTCTATAATAAAAAATTCGTTCGTACATATTAACACAGATTCTTCATTATCGAATTCCTTTAAATATAATACAGGGCCAAAATACTTGGCGGCTAGAAATGAAAAGTGATAGAGCCATTTGTAGTCATTCGATTCAAAATGTCATTTCAAGAATTCAGTGCTAACAATTTAAAAAATTACGAAAATTTTAAAAGTTTATAACCTTTGCTTCAAAACTTAAAAAGCAAATTAAAATTCATCATCAAAAATAATTTTAACTAAATATTTGCGATTAGATTTCTAGTTTTGAAGACGTAATCGTCCAGGAAATCAAGATATAAAAAGTTAAATCATGCATTTAAAACGAGCTCTGTAAAATAATTGGAAGCTGTGAAAAATTTGCTGTCGTACTACATTATAAATTTATGCCACGTGGAAACTCATAGCCTTCTTTAATCATGGGATGTTTTCATTATTCTAATGCGCATATGTATTTATTTATTTCACTGGAACGGACTCTTCGAGATGTTTGGATGCTGCGTCACTGCTTAAATATGTATACGAATTATCCTTTACTTAACACTGCTCCTAGGAGTGTGCGAGTGAACATTTTATTTCGCTCTTACAGGCACCGTCACCTAACCTCAATTTGATGGTACTTCGCATACGTAACCTTTCGAGAGGAACCTTGATGATGAATTCCAGGCAGGAGAGAGAAAAAAGAAAAAAAAATCCTGTGATATCCTGTGCTATCCTGTGATAAGACGCGTGCAAGGAAATATCTGCTAATACTAAAATAGTATATTATACAGATCTTGTGGTTTGCAGTACATTCTCATTGTGAGCGGCGGCCTGACATGCGTAATTTATTTTTATCAGTGTGTTCCAAAATGTGTTATATAGACCACGTGGTTTACACTAAATTATCAATAAAATTGTCAGTGGAAGCTTAACCTACGTAATTTACTTTCATAAGCAATTTAATGTGACTTATAAATTGAGTGGAATATAAATGGTGAAAATATGAAATATGCTTTGTAATTAATTCTTGCGTTACACACTTTACAATTTTCCCACTAGTTTAAAACATTTCGTATATGGTTTCCTAAAATACCGTAATTTCCGGAAGAAAGGCCGCATCAGCGTAAACGCCGCACTCGAGAAAAATGCCGGGAAAAAAATTAAAATTACACAGAAACGCCGCAATAGATTAAATTGCGCGTGACATCGCCGTAGGCCGTATAGATGCGAAAACTCAACCTATCTGAATGATAAAGATTTAGTAAATCCTGATCTAAGTCTTCCAGATAGTCACATTCATCCTCTTGGTTTACAGTCTCTTTATCTAAGGATATAATTTCAGCTTCTTTGAACCCTGCTATTATTGACGATGTTTCTAACGATTTCCACGCACTTCCTGCCCACTTTGCAATTTCTTCAAAAGATGCTCTACGCATTTTACCGCTTTTGGTTTACGTATGCAATCCTTCACTCATCCAACACTCCCACCGCTTTCGGACTTCAGCTTTGAAGGATTTATTACCTGACAAATCTAATGGTTGTAAGATTTTTGTCAAACCACCAGAAATTATTGCTTCGGTCGTAGACAATTTTTGACATCTGGTTTAAATCGACTCAAAGAAATGAGCACGCATGGAATCCATTATCAATAATCCCTTTGGTTGGAAAAAAGATCCCATACGACACTGCCAAACTTTTTGTAGCCACTCATGCATGATTGTTTCGCACATCTAGCCGTTCTCGTTTGCACAAATAATTACGTCATTAGGAAAATCTCCCTTCGGAATAGTCTTTCGTTTAAAAATGATCATCGGCTTTAGCTTATCACCATTTGCGGCACAAGCTAACACATATGTAAATGACGTTCTTTCATGCCCCGTCATAAACACAGATACAGTTTTTGCACCAGTTTCACCAGTATCTGGCAGAATGCCAAGAAAAATCCATTCATGCTGAAGGGGAAATATGTCAGAGTTCGTTATTGCGAGGCAGGTGCAGTCGTGTCCGCCTTTGAAAAAAATTGCAGAAAAGGCAGGGGTGGGGAGAGGATGGGTCCTGGAAGATTCATCGAATGGCAGAGGAGAGAGACTATTCAAACTGATGAGAATGTTGATTTGAAAGGGGGAAGAATGTTATTGTTCTGAGATCTCGTTTAGGGTGAATAAGGCATGTAGGTCCGTTCAAGGGAAAGAATGTAAACAAAATAACGTTCGCAAAAAGCAACTAAGTGGTCTTTTGTGTGGGAACGGCACCAGTCTATGCACAATGACAAGGCCATCCAAACTATGTACAATGACCATCATAGGGAATATTTTATTTTTAGTGCACCTAAACGCCGCATGGGTAGAAATGCCGAACCCGCTGAAAATTTAAGTTTTAAACACGTAAACGCCGCGGCGTTTCTTCCGGAAATTACGGTATTTTATTATATGGAATTGCTTTCGTTGCTCAATGAAGCCGAAGTTTCGAAGCGAGAGCCTCTATAAAATCATGAGGCCTAGTTGTTCATGAAGTGTTTGTCCATTACGTTTTAATTTGGCTACCATATATAGGCACCCTGAGAATTTTAGATTTTGGAAATGTCAAGGTCAAGGTTGGTGGTAAGGGGAAAATAATTGCGTATTTAATGTGTTGTACATTAACGCAACTAAGGCATTCTGAGGTATGTATTCTGAGTATTCAACACAGTTTTATTAAAGAATTGAAAGACAAAACAGCTATGAAATCGTTATTTAATAAGAAAGAGTGTTTTGCTTAAGTTAAGGAAGAACACAATTTAAATTAGTAACTTTCACTGACGTATCAAATTGAAGCGAGAGCCTCTATAAAATCATGACGCCCAGTTGACCACTACAGTTATTCATGAATTGTTTGTCGATTACGTTTTAATTCGAGTTCCATTATAGGCGTCCTGAGAATTTTAGATTTTAGAAATGTCAAAAATCACGTAAACTAGCATTAGAACGGAATAACAATATTTCATGTTATACATGTTTCATCTATATTTTGAGAGCCACGGCTGTAGAGTGATAATAATTATTTCTTTTCTTTTCCTAATTTAGGAAGTCTTTGTAATGGTAAAGCGCAGGAAATCTGCTATTTTCCTTAGTGTCACTGAAGATACAACAGTTCAGGAATTAGCGATGTTCGTGGAAGGTATTACCAAAGTTGCCCGTGAGAATCTGCTGTTCTACAAAGACGGCGAGGTAACTCAGCTTTTATCCATTCTTTATACTAAACTGTGGTTAAATACACTTGGCGGCTGTTGTGAGCGATCCAATCATAAATTTGAGTAAACACATTAAAAAAATATATTGTTTAGGCATAATGATATGTTCAGAGACTTTAAATATGTGTGAGGAAATGGGAATATGAATGATGGAAATGGGAACTCTGAGACCCGGTGGCGCAGTGGCTAGCGCATCACGCAGCAGCACAACATGTTCGGGGTTCGAACCTCGGGCTGGGCAAGGTCGTCTCAGCCTTTCATCCCTTTATTTCCATCCCTTGGGTAGATTAAATGAGTACCGAGTTCGCTTGAGTACTAAACACTGGGGGCCCTGCGACAAGCTGACCACTTGTTCAGGGCATATGCATACGCACCCCGGGGTCCACGGTCAAGAAAGCCGATTTCGGTAGACTGCAGGCCTTGGCCCATTAGGACTGTTTGCGCTACTGAGTTGTTTTAGTTCATGAGAATTTTTTTCTAGGTACAAATTAAGAGGTAACCAGAGTTCTGAGCTACGGATACTACAGCTAATCTGTGCCAGCTTAATAGCTTTTACGCTTCTACTGGCGAAGTGACATTAATCTCAGTAGAATCTAATTAATCTATGCTTACGTCGTAGACGATAATTAACCTTAAAGTTTCAGTTAATGTGGGTACATCGCTTTATTTTTAAAACAGCCCTGCTTAAAGAGTAATGTATTGGATTGGGAAAGGGAAGACTTAACGTTCTCCCTTACAATCTCCATCTAACGTGATGGAAAAACATATCCTGTTAAAATATTAAAGAAGATATTAATTTTCCTTCACTTATGAAGACTCTTTTAAAAAGCCTCCTATTTAAATATTGAAATGGTATCTGAAATTTGTTACTACATACAGTCTTTCCTTTAATATTGATGCTGCATCCAGATACAAAATTTTTCAACGTAATTATTGGTAAATGTAGTATGTCTGATTAACAGTAGTAAACGTAATGATGGAAACGAACTTTTACGATTACGTGTTTTGAGGAATGCATGTCTTAATAATCAGAGTGAAATGAAAATATTTAACGTACGTCATCATATTATTTTCACGCTTTGTGAATAAATACCCGTAATTTCTGCAAATAAATCTGCGTGCAGTTTATTTTATTCCCTAGATACTCGTAAATACATGTACATAAAAAAGAGCAGCAGAAATTACAGATATATAATCGAGCTATTTTTTCTGGTAGAAAATTATTTTTATTAGCTATTTATTTAGAAGATTAATATTTATAATTATAATGTTTCTTATACACATGCACAATTCATTTGTTTCCAGATTATGGACCCAAGAATGACATTAAAGGAATACGAAATCAATTCTTGCACATCTAAACCCCATGTACCATTTGAATTAGGATTGGTATACAAAGACAGTGGTAATTTATTTTTACTTTTATATTTACCTCAATTTCTTTTACATTTGTAAATATTCTATTTTTTCTATATATTGATACTTTGCTGTGGTCGACTGAACAAGACATTATTTTGTATTACATTAAACTTCTTTCTGAATCCCTTTTAGCTTGTTTCGCGAATGTGGTTTTCAATTTAACTGGCATGTGGCAAAAGCTTTTAGGTTTTCAGAAACTTCTGACTGAAAAATATTAAGTAGATTTAGTTTCTTTGAGAATTCCTTTGCTTTTATAGGGTATCATTCTAAACAAATATGCTATGATCTGACAAACATGACACGTTATGTGTGATTCAGCGTCAAATTTGATATGATACCTTTAGTGTAAGAGAATATGTCCATTTGATGTGAGGCTTTCTTGAAATTTGGATATTATGAATATATTTGTTACGGAGGTTCTAAAAATATGAGAACGAATGATGCCAATAAATCAAAATTACTGTTCATATCACACGAAGCAGAGACTATTGAGTAAAAGATTATATTTAAAAAACAGCCTTTTGGTATGATAGACATGGCAGCCAGGTACCATAGCCTTAGGCCCGGGTTCGAATCTCGGAGAAGCCTTAAACGTTTCTAAGAGCACAGTGTCTTTGGGACCTCGGGGCACTTGAAAGATTATCCGATCAAAAGTGCTCTCGAGAGATTAGTGGCAGAGCGAATAGTTTTGGTATACTGTACTCTTACTTTGTTCCCTGGCAGGATTTTACTTCAAAACTGTGGAAGAGCTGACAATAGTCGAGGCCACAGTAAACGACAAGGAGAACTCTTGATCCTGGGCTACTGCGAAATTCATGGACTCTATAGATCTATTACGAAATTTATAGACTTTATACTTTTTCGTTTAGGGGGTATAAAATTCAGACACTAATGAAGGCGAGGTAGCCAATTCTCGCTGGCTTGAAAAATAGATAACAACCAACGAAGGTTACAACAAACTTTTTATTTTAACTACACTGAAAAGAACATATTCACACTCGGTGCTCCCAAATTAACCAGCACTAGTGGCGAAGTAACACAAAATAATATGCACAATCAGGTTGAATCATCAATTCCACCAAACAGCCGTTTCCTACTAAAATCTAATTCACACTTATTAATCAGATTTATAGAATGTATGCAGCAAAGTCGAGTCTAAAATATCAAATAATTTAAAAGATTTTAGCACAAATATTTAGGTACAGAGTTACTTGGAAACATACACCATAAATCTTGCCCGAGGCATAAACTCGTTCTCGGCGTAAACCCGCTCTCCTCGTAACTAGTAAATCACTAAGTTTTCAATTCTGCTACTTAAACACTAACTCCGAACTTTTTGCATACGCGTCACTTAAATTTGCATTTTTCAGGAAATAGAAATCGGAAGAGAAAGGAAAGTTTCTTAAAATAAAAATAATTGATTAGCACAAAATAAGGTATTTACAATTTGATTTTATGTTAATGTTAGAAGGGAGACAAGTCAGAACAACACTAAAACAAAATAATTATGCGTGCAATATTTAAGACTATTTTTCATGGGATTCTCTTGCTATGTAATTTTTAATTTTGAATGTATATTTAATTTTACAGAACATTAATTGTACGATTCTCAGTTTCAATAATCAATTCTCTCATTGTAGAAACACTTGAATTTGAAGAACTAGAAATAACTCCTCTATTAATCCCACCGGAGTTGCCAGAAGTTATGAGACGTCCTGAAACTCAGAAGCAATAAGTAAGTATGAATTTATGAATCATTTTTGACAGATATACTTTTAAACATTTGTTTTTATTAATCGTCTCTGAGCGCACTCTTTAGGTGCTAGGTCTCTCTCTTTAGGTCGGTAATCTAAAATAAACTCTTCTGTTTAGATTATTAGTAATAAGCCTGCTTTTAATGCATACAACAGGCAATATTAGTAATTAGCAGTTTTCTTAAAGTTGTTTGCAAACAGTTTACATCTATTAGACAGCCCTTTTATAACTCGGAAGTGTATGCAAAGCCATCGCCTAGGGAACCTCAGTAACATTTAACATTTCTCGTTAGGAATCAAGACGTTCTATTTAAAACGTTAAATATAGCCTGAAGTCTGTGCTATATAACTGCTTAGAAATTGGCATTGATACGTAGTAGAGTAGTTTTAATAGGAGTAAAATTGGTAAAATATTTTTATTTTGCTAATCGCTTTATGCAAATTTAGAAAATTTTCCGGGCACAGATACTTATCAGGAAAATCAATTAATGGTTCTCTTTACAAGAATAACTGTCATTGCAATTTACAAATCCTGATACATTTTCTTATTTAATTACTTTTTAGCTCTATCAAAAGTTAAGTTTAGAAATATCTGCATAATTATTTCGTTTAATTATTTTTTATTAAACTGGACTTTGTGAAAATTTCTTATTATTTGTTATTATTATTTCTCAAATAACAGTCGCAAATGTATGTATGACATTCTTCTGGAAATCATAGTCTATATTTTAGTAGCAAGCATTGTTTTCTTTCATCAATTCATTGATTATTTATTTTGTTTTGCAGATTCTTTTGGAATGGCAAATGATATTTCGACAATGCGACTGTTGCATACTTAAACTGGAAACTAAATTTTTTAAACTACACTGTATATATTCTAATTTTAATTCTTTCTTGTGTATCTGTTTACTTATTGTGAAAATGTTGGATTCTCTGTAGCAGTAAAAACGTCTTCCGTTTTTATATTTTGTAGAGACAAATCTATTATCTGTGCATTTAAATGTTAATTTTCTGAATATTTTCAAATGATTTGATAGGAATGCACATAGTAAGCATCATGTAAACTTGTAAACGATTATGGATGCAAGTGAATATAAAATTCATATATCTGAAATCTGAGTCCTTTTATCCTGTAAGTATTGGTAATGACTTTTCTTTTTTTCGACTTAGAACCTAAATCTATACGTGATACTTCAAGTAACTCTTTGAATAGATTATAACTGATTTCGGGATATACATTTTAAGATTTTTTTCGTCTTTTACAACTTAAATATTTGTCAGAAAAAAAATTAGAAATTATTAGAGACAAAAATTTTGAGTTCACAACACTAGGCAGTGAAGAATGGTTCTCCGGAATGCCATAATGAATATCTCTGAGATTGATCAGAGCTGAATGTTATTTGTATATAATGAGCTGACTTAAAAACTATCAGTCCTTTCAGCGTTCAATGCACTGAAACTCTTTAATGATGGTGAGTGAGTGAGTGAGCGCCACCAAGGAAGACCACTGACCGATTTTTCGTGCGCTGTCTTGTACATATTAAAAGCTGGTAGAATTTCATACCTGCCAACTTTTACGAATTTTTACGAAAATGCGTTTGTTTTTACGATTTTACGATCGTAATCCATTTTTTTACGATTTTTTTTCCTTTTTCAAGTGTTTTTAGTGATTTTTGTCGAAATTTTAGAATTTTTCGCCAATTGCATCGTGTTTTACCGCCAAATACCGACTACTTCGAATCCGGTAACCTGCGGTTTCTCCCAACTCGCCGCTTAACCAGCCAATCCAATGCGCTGAACTTGTTTCTCCCATTCTTTTCTTTGTGGGCGCTAGATTATTTTTTTCGCGTTCGCTTCAGCAGCAAGGGAATTACTCAGCTCGGACTCAGCGAGCGTGGATTGTCGCAATCATATTGGTCGCCGCTTTTTCGGATGGCCCAGACTGTCCTTTCCCCATCGATGACGAATAGCTGATAGCTTTGAGCTTTGTAATCGATTACGAAGCTTCGATACTTTGTTTACGTTTTATGTGGAATTGTGGTAAGATTGTATATGGAAAATCTTGCGGAATTGATAAGGACCGCTCTTCATATTTAATTTTTTTTTCTTGCTGTATACGAGAGTGGACGCAATATGAATAACTCTCTATGCTACAGTCAATTATTTCCATTATTCGAATTAATTCATCTTGAGAACTTTAAAAGTCTTAATAAACAGAAACTTACTCATATTGCTGATACAAAAGTATTGATATGCTTTGTTCAATTCTCTTGTTGATAAAAAACAGCAATTGTGCATGTAATGACAGTAAAAATAGTGAAAATTTATATATGTCTGTATTGTTGCCTAAGTAGTAATAATGCATGATTATAAAATAAATATTAGAATCTACTGAAGTAATAATTACATATGTTAGAACACAAGAAAAGAATATGAATTTTTATTTATTTTAGTGACCCGTATTTTTTTTTAATTATGTTCACAGAGTTCTTTTTTAAGTTTTCCCCAAACAGCAGAGATGTATGACCTAAATTTTGTACTGAACAACACAAAATTATGTTCAAAGAAAAATTAATAAATTCTGCATTGCCTACGATTGCTAGTTAAAAAAAAAATCATGTTTTCCATTTCTCCACATCGAAAAATTATACTGTGGGGGGGAGACACCACTTCATTTGGCATTTGATGTTTTATATCAATAAAAATCCCATGGTTTTAACCATTGATTCTAATTTTAATCCTTCTTCATTGTTAGCTTTTAAGGAAATTTGCTTCTTATTTGCATTTTAGTCTCTTTCTGTCAATAGTGGTATTAAGGATTTGGTTTTTATCATTTAACCATACTCTCCAGTTTCTTTCTGTTGCTTCTCTTTCCTTACACCCAGTGTGCATGCCGTGCTGAATGCATTATTTCAGATTCAAAATGCGTAAACGGAAAAATGTACCAGGACGACAAAAGTGGTAATTTAACAACATTGGCATCAATTATCCCCTCCCTAAGACAACCACTTCCGTAGAAATATTTTTATAGCAGCTGTGTCTGGCTGTCTTACATATGGTTCACTGTATTTTGTGATTTAAAATTTATTAGCTCGTTATAATACTGATGCAATTTAAAGTTTTTTCTTAGTTAGTTCAAACATCCCATGTTATGGATCAAAAAGTAGTATCTTATGATTATTAGTCATATTATTAAAAATTTCAAAATGGCTTTTGGAAATTTTCTTCCTTACGCAATGATTTCCAGTTTGGCAAAAAATCTTTCACAAGTTGGTCTTACTATGGGCAAGTATTGAATTTTGTTTCCGAAACGATAACCAGTAATTTTGTTTAGAGTTAAAAATCATTTCTATGGTATATGTAAATCTTTTTAGTTTTTAATATATTTCAAAAGCTCCTTTTCTTATGCCATAAGGCATGTGTAAAATAAGCTTATTTCCTTGTATTATTATTATTAAACCATTCAGAAGAAGCCTTTCTGATAATTAATCACTGAAACTTACGTCATACCTTTCTGTTAATTAGAAAATAATTTTGGATAATAAAATAAATGTATTAGAAAAGTATTATATTATTAAAATATTTTTAAAAATATATTAAATTAATGTATTAGAAATCTCTGTAATTTAAAGCAAGCTTTCGTTCTTCAACTACATGTCCATTTCCGATACCCAAAGGCTAATTCCATCATAATAACTTATCTTTTACCCGGTCATTATTCAGTGAAACCTTTCTATTTGAAAATTCTGTGATTCAGATATTCAAATTAAATACATTAGGCAATTTGTGTTTATTATCTACATTTGTTTCAATAATGTTTTTGTTGGCATTAATTTCTCCAAGTAATTTAAACATGAGGTTGTTTAAGGCCATTTTTTATCTATTCATTTATTGAAATATTTACATTTATTACTTCTTATATATTAATATTTACATTTATTACTTCCCCCCATTAGATAATCCAAGAATTTTATATACTTATAATTTATGGTATAGGCTTGTATATATGCAATATGAATTTTTTTTTTTTTTAATTTTCCAGAAGAAAAAAATTTTTATCTTCTACTTATCTCATTATCGGATTGTTTTATAAGGTATTTCTCCTGCCTTCGTAGCATGCCTCGGCACATATTCGGGAGGTCCATGGTTCTAGTCGCGGAGAGTGCATTGCTCGTTTTTCACGTCTCTCAGCTTCCAAAAAAATCCTAATGTCTCTACAATGTCTTCTTCAAAATAAACAAATAATCTGATGCAATGAAAATATTTTGGTCATTAAAACTTTTTAATCACTGCTGTTTACATCTACATTTCTTTTTTCACATAATTTGAAGTTTTCAAGTAGTTTGAAGGTTTTCAAACTAAGTTTCAGAGAAATTTTAGATATCGTGCAACTCCTCTGGGGCATCTTCAAGTTAAAATCAAAATTTAAAACTATTTTTAATATCACTGGACATGCAATAGAATAAAAATATTTCTTTAAGTTTTTGTTACAAAAAATATTAAGCAGATCTGTTTTTATGATTAACATTATAATGAAATAATGATTTTCTTTTAACTTTCTGCATAAAATGCACAAATTTTGTATTTCAATTCTTTATTAACATTTATTTTTTTGAGGATGGAAATGCTTCTCTCAAAAAAATTACAATTTTAGAGTTTTTTCTGAATTTACAGATTTGAAGACAGTTGGATAGAAAAGCCACAATTTTTTAAATGGAGGAATAAATACAGCCCTGGCTTTTGTTATGTTTTATGCATTTAATAAATTTCCGCCCGACTGTTTATTAATTCTACCTAACACAATTAATCGATACTTGTTTCTAATATAGAATTTTAGCATCAATTCTACATAATAACATGAGTAATCTTTTTTTAATTGAATTTTATCAATATTAACAAAATACTTTGGCACTATGAACTGAGAATTTTTTCCTTGACTTTTATCTTTCAATACTTTAGGAACTGGTCATTGATTTACATCTATAATAAAAGAAATAAATGCTTGTATGAGTTTTAACATATTGTTAAAAATGCAATAAACTTCAGCTCCTTTGTTGCATGAATAATGTTAAACTCCCTGTTAAGTATTTTTTTAGCATCTTCTATGTAACAGTATAGACTCCATGATTATTCCTTAAAATTGGAAGTATCAGAAATAGATGTAAATATGTATTGTCTTCTGCATTAACTTACAAAAATAAAAGTGTGAATATCTGAATGGAATTATATAGAAAGAGCTACAGGACGCTATGTTGTCATGATGGTCATTCCACTATACAGGAAATATCAAATCAAACAATAAGTGCAGGAAAAGATTCAGTAAGAGTATATACTCTCTTCTGAAACAATACATTTGGCTGTAGTTGTTACGTATGATATTCCTATACAACATCCCAAAATCTTGGTAAATAACTTTCTAAACCAAGATTACAGTGTAAAAAAAGTAGTGGAAAAATGTTATAGTCATGTAACTGGGCTACCATACATAAAAATTAAGCAGTGTTACAAGTGTTTTTATCTTAACTGCCTGTTACAACCAAATAACAAGCTATGAGAAAGAACATGTAGTGTCAGTACAGCTGGATGATCCCTTTTACGGAGTTGCTAATTTGAAAACAAGTTAACCTGTAAAACTACCCTTCATATTGGTTTGCTTTAGATTCATTTGGTAACAAATATGCCATTAAAGTCTGTACCAATCAATCAATAAACCTTGTTACAAGCAAGTTTTTGTTTGCAGGATGCTGTTCATAATTGGCTTTCTTTTGGTGGTATAGCAACAGCGAATGAGAAAAATTCCGGGTAATTTAAATTCAACTAACATAGCAAATTCCATTCTTCTGTAACTTTATAATTTGATACAGCTTTATTTTACAGAATTTTATTCACACCACTATTTCATCCATTGCAGACAAATTCCACAAGTGCATATTTTAAAATTAATTTCACATTTAAAAAAGTATGATTTGTTTATAAATGATTTGTTATAAAAATAAAAATGAGTTATAAAAATCATTGTAACTTGGATAAATACACACACACAAAAAAAAAAAAAAAAATCATACAAAAATGGTGATGCTGCTTATTGAAAACTGAAGAATTGTTATATGCACATACACATGGTTGACAGTTTGGTGCATCCTGTGAAATTTGTTATGGTAATATGGTAGCAAAAAAATTTTTTTGTTATTTTGTATTAAAATTATTAAGATTTTGACGGCTATGCTAAGTTACACAAAACAAGGTAACTACAGTAAGAGCTATGTACCTTAGGTAAAGGATGCTTTTGAGAAGGTATTTCTATGAGAAATTGACTTGTATTCACATAATCAGCTATCCCATTCACCAGTATTTGTACCTGGATCAAACATCCAATGTTCAGCTATCTTATCGGCTAGCCTACTGGTACCAGTCAAAATAGACAGAAATGTAATATTATACAAGCTAAGTAGCATTGACTTATACATCACTAAAGAAATAAATACACTTCAGAAAACCTGTTTTAATTATAAGATTATTTTGAAAAATGTTGCTTGTTATAAAACTAAAGAATGGATTTTCTTTACACACTGACTGTTAAATTATTATATTTCAAATCAACAGACTGCATTTATACAATAAGACAGGATGAAAAATACAGTAGTCATTGAGGCAATTGTTGAGTTTCTGAAGAAACAATAAAAATTTTCAAATCTATCATAGTATACCCTGTTTAATGTTTAATATAGTATGGAAGGTTTTGTAAAGCATCAGCTATTTAAAAAAAAAAAAAAAAAAAAAGCTTGCAATAGCTGTCAATGAAACCAAATAAAAATCAAACAGAGTTCTATTACACGTTATGCAACAAAATTAATGAATATGAACGTCTATAAACATTTTTTTCTTTTTTTAACTTGGACCAGATCTGGAAACATCAACCAGATCTTAGGCAATAAAATTAATAAAAATTTATGTTGATAAATACTTAAGAACAAAATGGCCAAACTTTCAACTAGATAACCAAATAAAGTGTTTGCGTTCTAGAGGATTTTATTTACTTCACATACATACATACATTATCTTTACATTTACTTTCATAACTCGTATGATATATAACATACTTCGTAACATACTCTTATCATCGAATGGTTATGATTTTCTATAATAATAAGCAAATTTTTTTAATCATATTCACAAAACCTACAGACCATTTCTCTGTGTTCTGGATGAAACATCTGCTTGGCGGTCATATTTTGAATGGCGAGTTATCGTCCTGTAGGCGTGGTAATTAACGCCAAACAAACGGAAACAGGGCTGTGTCTACCCGTACGACGTCGGACGGCTAGCTCAAACATGGTAAAAATGCTAAAGGTACGACTAGTTGCGCAGAGACACTTTCGTGATTTCTGCGCATTCCAACCAGTCGTAAAGAGATGTTTGTTTACATTTGTGTTGATTATCGGAAGGGTGAATTGCTTTTCCGTGTAGTGCTAGAATGTCAAGAAAAAGTTATTTTTTATTTCGTTTGATGACTAATTACTATCATTCTTTGATAGATATCTAAAACATTATATAAAATAAAGAACTTTGAATATATCTGAATATTATTCTTGTTTTAAATTGCTAATGTTTGATCATTTTATACTGATGCGGAGTTTACACAAATAATCAAAATTTCTTGAAATTCTTATCAACAGATTTAAATAAATCATGCATGCAAGCAGTAAAATCACATTCTTACGAAACGAAATTGAAAAATCGTCTTAAAACCTTGTGTAATTTTTCTGTCATGCGTAGCTAAATATTCCTATAAAATTGCATACAGAAGCATTTATATACATAAAGAGTGTGTTCAGGAGATTAATTCAGAAATGTATGTGCATATGCTTGTATGTACCGATGTAGGTGTTCATGTAGCATATGTATATGTGTGTACATACGTTTGTGTGTGCGTGCACAGATATACCTGCATACATACATTTTTGAGTCTGGTCTCGAAAAATGTCTTGCTGAAAAAGAATGTAAACAAACCACCCAACTCCTTAAAAAAAAAGTTTAGAAATTTTTTATCATAATTTTTGTTTCTACAGCAAACTTTTGTGTGTGGGTTTGTTTTAAACTCTTAGAAGAACTCAAATTTTAATATAAAGACGTGAAAATGTTTTACCTTTTGATAGTGTACCTGATGATTTATTAAAAACACAATTGACTCTCTTATATTTAATATTGGAAAGAAGGAGGGGGATATGAACAAAATTATAATAAAGATAATTCTAAGGTATTTTTTATAAATATATGTGACTTCTGAATATAGAAAATAATCGCTTACAAATGACTTATGCAGGATTTGTTTTATTATCATATCCTGCCCTCATAAGCTCAAAAATAAAACTTTATACAGGAAAGTCATTTTACATCCAAATATATTTTATGGTATTGAAGTATGATAACAGATGATTATTTTTGTTAGAAAAATTATAATGTTATGAATATTTTCCTGAAGATAATTATACATTATATTCAAGCATATTTATATATTAATATATATATATTATATTCAAGTAATAGATTACATATTTATATATTCTATTTAAAAATAAATGGCAGCACTATGTCTTGTCATTAACTTTATCAAAAGAACTTATAGGTTTAAAGCACCTAATTTCTAGTATAAGAACTGTACTTCAAATGTCCTTTTCTTTCCCCCCCCCCTTTTTTTTTTTTTTTTTTTTTGTAAGAGTTTTGCTTTATATTATTTACAGGTGTGACATCTAAAAATGCTTGGCCTTTTTTATCCAAATATCTAAATATGGAAGTCTGAAATAATGCAATATATTTGTATGTATATAGAGTAAAATATTAGTAAATTCTACATAAGTACATTATTATTCTAAGATAATGTATTTAAAAATATCCAGTTTAATGCAAATATGTGAATCAATTTATACATATAAATTTTAAGTGTATGACTTCTGTTGGATGTTTTTAAGTAAACAATAAAAAAAAAATTAACCTTTTTATCAACTTATCTTGCACATGTATACATTATTACTTTTTTTTTCCTATAAGAATAAACTTAATCTAATATAATAATCTAAAAATAAATAATACACAACATCTATTAAGGCAGACCATTTTTAGTACAGTAACAAATAATACAAGCAATATAATTTAATACTTTCAGTTGTCAGAGAATGAAGTGAGTTTTGTGAAGCTATTTAATGAAAAAATCTGAAAACAATTTTTGATGGTTCTAAAAGAATTAAAATATGTACATGAGATAAATGCCGCTCTTTTTGTTTTAACCCCTTTGAATAAATTTTAACCAATTTGATACTTTTTTTACTTCTTTTTAAAACCTTGAAATACATGAGAAACTGATTTCAGGGCCAACACATTTCAAGAAATATTGCTAACTGCAATGAATCAGCACACATGTATGACTTCATCAGAACCATCAGAATGTCTTGTATTACCTTTATTTATTTATTTAAAGTTACTAATAGATTTATATGTAGAAGAGATGAGATTTCTAATACTGTTACCACACTGGCATTTTTAATGATCTTTTCACTAATGATTTAAAATCTCTCTATATTTTTTTATTATTATTCAAATGAAAAGTTTTTGTTCATTTGTTTCCAAAATAACAGCTACTTCCTTAGTTCAATTATTATTTTTCTTAACTGGTTTGTCTGGTGAACTCCTGTGAATTTTTTTTTTTTTTTTTTTTTTTTTTTTTTTTTTTTTTTTTTTTTTGTGAATACATTTATTCTGTAATTTGTTGTTTTCAGTTTTTAATTTCTCTTTTGAAAAGTTTTCTGCATTTTAACTTAATAGCCTTGAAACTTATGATCAACATTCAAAATCTAACTTCCATTTTAAATTTCAATGTTTACCTGGATTCATAACAAGTGTAATATTTTTAAATTATTCAGACAACTTAAGAGCTCTGTGTCTTACATCTTCATAATGGTAGAAAATTTCATTGTACAGCCTATGTAAATTTTAGTTTTGTCATGTCATGCCATTTGTGAAATATTCCTTCTCTCTGCTTAATTTTATTCCATATATAGAGATATTCAGTAAGCATAATAAATTTGTAGAAGATAAATGTCTAAAATTCCATTCTCAGTTTCCTGTGTAGACTTAAATGCATTTAGTATAGCAATCAATTACGCATTGAATTCCAATATAAAAATATTTTTTATCACAGCCTTCAGATCATTCCTGAACATCATTCAAATCATCATCAGACTGCAGTATGAAATATACAAATACTTCTGTTTTTGAAACAAAAAAGAAATCATTCGATGACAACTTCTAGTGAACATTGTGCATAGGGTATAAGCTGAAATTATCATTCCTGGAACAGCAATCTGGAAAATTTTAGTCTTGTGTGCTGCAGCGTTTTTATGCATAGCGGAATTTTACTGCTGAGTTTGCTACACAGTTTTATAGTTAATAGGAATTGTATTGGATTATTACGTCAAAAAAATGTGAGAACTATCTGTCTAAGAGAAGATATGCCTTTTCAAAGGAACAATATAAGGAAAACTGGATCTGATTCACTTTATACATGAGGAAAACAGCAAAATCTCCTCTGGAGCCAGTCTATTCGTCAAGATAAAACTCTGAGCGAATTACTAGCATTCAGCGGATTTACCTCTCGGCCGCTGGTGGGCCTAGTACAAGTTGAGTCAACAGGTTAGCGTAATAAACACCTTTTATCATGATATTATGTGACCTATAATCTATAAGCAATGCTCTTCATAAAAAATGTTAATTCTGTTTGCTTTCTGGATTCTGAACTTAGCTCTTGTTTATCTATTCTCTTATTTTGAGATCTGCTCATTAAAACAGAGCAGCAGGTCAATTAAAGAAGGATATGCATGCAGTGCAATCATCTTCAGTACGATCTCAAGTCATAGTCACGTCTTTAATCCACCTAAAATCCAGTTCCAGTACTTTTCACTCTTTGAGCAAAAGTATAATTCCTGTTGGAGTCTAAATTAAGATGAGCTTCGGTATTTCAATTTTCTACTGAACTGTTTTCATTAATTAAATTGAAATATCTAATTTTATTTATTAATTTACATTTTATTTTTATTTTTTTCTTTATTTTTATATTTGTTGACGACCTTTCATAGTCCTGCTTCTTTTAGAAATTAAGTACTGACCACAATGCATTGAGGCATAAAATTGAACAGGCACTCGTATAATCCTATGGCAAACATTCCACACTTGCTAGATAATGTGTTTCACATTGAGGACATCGAAGGCCAGATAGAGCTTAAGTCACATTATTTTGATCACTGCAAAACACGCAAGGGCCTAAGAACAGGGATGCTTTTGTGGAGCACTTTTTGAAGGTTCGATTTGGTTTGTTTGATTGGAAAGCACTTGAGGGCTATTTGTCTAAAGAAGAGCAAAGATTCTTGATGGCTTCATGATGGACTTTTCGAAGAAAACTAGCTGGCATTCACATTGTGCAAGAGAAAACATCAAAAACTCCCATGCGACCAGTCCGTTCGAATTTCAAACCAGTCGAACTAACAGTATTCACCAAATTTACTGGTAGGTTTATACTCAACAAGGGACATATTTTTGGAGCAGGTAGGTTGTGTAAGTGTCAGTAAATGACGTAGCCAGTCTTGGGCAATAAGCTATGAGTGGCGTTCATTGTCCTACTGAAATATCGTGCTTGGATTCTTTGTCAGGTATTGGTGTATATTGGTTGAGACAGATAGATTTTCGCATGTTATGTATCATGTGCAAGCAGTAATTAGAATGGTGCAAAGCATAGTATAACATCGTCAACGTATTAGACAGTGAGAAATGTGACAACACTAAGAAAGGAATGCAAAGGATACAAAAGCAGATTCGAAATATATCTGTATTCTACTCAAATCAGAAGGTGAATGCCCATATGATAAGGGTAACACAAACGCAATTATCACTAGGGGATATAATCCTACTTAATTGTGATGCAGTCTCTCTACTGTATATTCATGCTCTGTACGAGATCGTCCGCGAATTTCTGAGAAATTATGTTCAATTCTTCTTGCAGGGCTGATTACAGCTATGAAAGCATTGAAAGGCACTAGCGACGGGCTGTCAAAAGTCCCCAGACCATACACCATATATTAAGTTGGAGCATACGACAGCCTTCAGAATGCCTACGCTAAGACAGGTGCTATATCTTCACTCCTTAACAAGCTAGCGACAGTTGGTATACCATGAAGTGTAGCACTATTGTTCGCGAAGAATCTTGGAAAAGATGCACGTAAGGAGGAGAACATTAGCACAACCGCAGTCAGTAGTGAATTAATCTTCTTCAGATGTATGGAACTTCATATAGCAACCGAGCATTTCACTTACACAAACGAAAATTTGAGCACTTGCAAACTGTTTCCTTTCGATGATGTTAGAGGGACGACTGCGTAATCTCTGCTTTATCTAGATATTTAGACTTCCAGAATGGCTAGATAATCTATATATCGGAAGATTAAAGCTGTTATCTTATTCTTGAACCGGGATGATAACTCCTCATATAATATTGCAGCGGCTGCTCTGTTGTCCTAGAAAACTGGATGACACCCCCTTTCCCTGTTTAGTCTTGCCAGCGACTGCTGCTATCCTTAAAGCTCAATTCCATTGCTGAGCTACTCAGTGGCGTAAAGGGGGTGTATGATGCGCCGGTCGCAGAGGGTCGCCAAATGGTCTCCAAATAAGATTTTCATCATATCACTGTGTTTTTTTCGGGAAGGGGGCGCCAAAAAGGTATTTTGCCCCGGGCGCTAATTATGCTCGCCACTTCACTGGAGCTACTCAGATCTTTTGTTTGCAACACTACAGAAGACACTGCCTCCGACGAGAAGGCATGAAAGTCCGCAAAGCGATCAAAACACCATGAGATTGTTTCGTAGTGATATCAGTGTTATAGCTAGAGACGGGCGAGGGTGGACAACTGTCCCTGGGCGTAGTGTCACGGAAATGCCAAACTGACGAAGTTTTAGAATGAAACAGTTTCCATACTTAGAAAACAGAAGGGTGTACGAAATCTGCAGTTGTCTTTAGGCGCTGAAAACTATAGCCAAGTCTTTAGCCATATTGGATGTCCAGTAATAGATTGCATGCATCTTAGGATGTCACCCACTGTCACCACCACCAGATGATGGGAGTCATTAGCATAGATATCGCATCATCTAAAGACGGCTCTCCAGTGGCCGAGCGGTAAAGCCGATAAACTCGGGCCGGGGCTCGAATCCCGGCGAGCAGATTGGCTGCTAACTAAGCGTTTTTATGGTTTCCATATGTGTAACCTATATACAGTCCAATTTTCCTTAGAAAGTCTTTCACGAAGCCATCCCTTCCCTTAGACAGGTAGCCCTCAAATGTTTCGCCATAACTAAATAAACTGAACCCAACTCATCATCTGTAAGAGAAGATATCAGTTCTTCATATCCTGGCGTGGTTGTTTGTGGAAAACCACTACCAGAGTTGGATTATCCATTAAGGAAAGTAAGCACGTGCTTAGGGCATCAGGTAAAGGCGGCGTTACAAAAAGGTGCTTAAAGATTCAAAGAAAGAGTGCAAAGGCTCCACAAAAATAAAATTCTCACTGCAGATTTTAGAAGGAAATACCTAGTGCAGTTAATCCAAGCCCGAGAAAGAGGGAATGATGAGAAAGAGGCGTTATACTATAGATGTATGTGGAGGCAGCAAAATCTTTGAAGTGCTACGGGCATATAAAAGTCTAATTTGGCAATGAGCATTAGTAAGCATTCAGATAGCTGCTCCCTTTGTTCGAAATGTAATCCAAACTACTGACATGATGTGTATAGTCGCACTTTGGCCTTCTTTCAAACTTCCAGACAAAGTCGTCCAAATATTGTCTATAGAACTGTCACGCTGGGACTACAAATCGATGTTGTTAAAACCAAATGTACCGTGCAATAGCTTCCGTTCATGTTTTGAGCATACACCATGCTTTATACCCTCTCCTACACCCCATAGATGTCATGCTACGTATATATGCATGCTGTACAATACCGCACCCTAAGTGATCTAATTGATCTTTTTGTTGCATCGTCCTGTTTGTACTAACGTTACATTAATTTCTCCATTTCATTCTTAATTTTTATTATTTATATAATTGCAGAACTGATCAGCTATCGTGGATGACTTCTTAAATCGCAATATTTTACAGGAGCAGAAGCACGCTGTCCACTAGGAAGGTTGGGATTTATGCTACTGACCGGGAAATTCGCTTAGCTACATATAGGAATTGTGTGCAGCCAAAATAAAATAAGACACTAAGTCACTAATTTTCTCTTTCCTTACCGCTTGGCTTCGTGTTCTAATTAGAAGCACGTTCGGCTGGCAATAGGGAAGTCCAGAATGCAAATCTTGGGGCGGTTATTCGCTGATATTTTCTATTTCAAATAAATACCTAAAGGCTCAACCAACTAACCAAGTGGTTCCCAAACTAAAATGTGGTAGACGATAATTCTTCACCACCAGCAGGTGGCGATTAGGTTACCACCTCCCCAACTGCCTTTTAAATGGGGAAGAATGTACGGAATTTTCTTTTTTCTCAATGCATGCTTTCATGATGTAATTAGAAGCACTTCTGGATGGCAGTCTTTAAGCCCAGATTTCGAATCCAGGATAGGTCATTTCTATTTTTTTTTTTTTTTTTTTTTTGGCTCCTAAATAAACCTAATATTAGACATCACCGTTCTATGGTGCTCTACACTCATCTACAATAGCACAATCGCAAATAGAGCTACCAGTGCTTTAATATCGAGATTAGTGTACATAGTGACTCTGAAATTGCAGTTTCGATGGTAATGGTTCAGAGGCACATGTTCTACTGTAGTGTGGAATAGGTTAACATGTCTTTCTGGAGCTGTTTCCAAAGCAGAAGGGTGCTGATCATTCTACAGATTTAAGGCGAATGATAAGGCCTTTACCGAAGTTTATAAGTTGGGTAAATCAATGTCTACATGATATTTTTTCTGATTACATACTTTTTGTTTTGTGTCATATGGGGACAAACTGTATACTAGTTTTTATGCCTGCTTTGAATCAGACACTAATTTTTGTTTGCAGCACCACTATAGGGTTTGCAGTCATACCCTGCTACATGACACTTGAACCATTAGCATCTATGTTCACATATTGCTCAATTGATTTATTAGTTATAGCTTATGTGCATACATTTCTTTGTCATATGTGTATGTATTTTAATATGAATCTTTTGTAAAAAATAAATTAGACTTGCATATATGCATAGGCAAGCTAGTTTGCTATACAAAAAGAAAATAAAATTAAAAACCCTGTTCCTTAGACCATATCAACTGGCTGTTTACCCAAGTCACATATATTGCTATAGCACCAGATGTTAAATTTAAATCAACCACTTCATTTGAAAGTTATAAAATGGACATTTGTATACTATGTTATCTTTTAGTACATGCTCAGCTGTTGAATTTTTATGGCAAAGGTCCTGAGGGCTATCTGCTTAAAAGAAGAGATGCCCTTCTTTGAGCACTTTTTGAATGAAACTGACTTGTATTTGTATTAAACACAGGGAAAACTGTAAAAACAGAGATGTAGCTAACCCATTTGATAGAATTCAAACCTAAATTGTATCACCAGTATTCTGTGGTCTTATCTATTCGAGAACCGAAACCGGTGGAATTCTTCTAAAGCAAGATTTTGGTTTATGTTTGCATATAGATATTACTTATGCAGTAGATCATTATCAGACATATAAAAATAGTGATATCAGTGAATGAAATTTTAAAAAAATAATAATTCCATTTTGCTACAAACTTCATACACAGAAAACAAGAGAAATAATGCTTTGAATTTTGCTCATCAGAAGAAGCATTAAATAATACAGCACTTTTGATGAGCACAGTTAATTGGTGAGTATATGTATTTTAATCAGTGAGCTGTTCTAAAAAATTTTTCATGGAATGGTCAGACTTTCTTAATTTCTCAACCAGACTAGCAGCATTGTTCATCTGACATGAGACAAACTTAAATTAAGATATACATAATTTTTAAAACAGGGCACATAAATTTCTATATAATGGCTAACATAAATTATATTTTATGTTAGCCATTATATAGAAAACTGGCTAAATAAACAGAAAATCTAAAAAATACAGCCTCCTATTCCACAAGCAAAAAAAAAGGACAAATAATCTTAAAATGAACTCAATGATTGCAGACTATAGTAATAACAATTTATTCAAAATGAATGTAGATGCAATATTTTACTTTTAAATATGTCAAGAAACTTGTAGTGATCATCCAGCTAATTCAGTTTGCTTTTAAAAAAGTGTGCATTGAAATAAAAAAAAAATAAATAAATAAATAAAAAATAATAATAAATAAATAAATAAATAAATAAATAAAAACCAAGAATTTAAATAAAAAAGAATAAGAGCTTTTCATTATTAAAAACTGTTATGACCTAGAAGAAATATAATCATATCCTTTCACATTACCATCCATGCACACCAATCACATAATCATCCAGCTAGTTGGAGAAAAATGGTTTTAGGTAATGAATGTATTTTGCTTTTTTAATTCCCCTGATATGAAACTCAGCCAGATCAGATTCATGAATTTAATTGTAAAATACGGGTATTGAGAAGCAACTGTCATTGGCGAAGGGCTTGGGCATATTGTAGATGACAGTAGGAATCTGTCCCATAGTTATCCCTATGGGACGGACGGATAGAGGACTAATGTCAATTTCAAAAATATGTCTCTGCAATAATATTTTATTAAATTAATTATGTGAGGTTTGTTTGGTGCATTATGAAAAATGAGCACTATTTATGAACAACTTAAGATACTTAACAGTAAATTATCATCACATACATCACAAAAAAGAAATGTATCTCTTTGAGTGCGCATATGGTGAGCTTGGATATATATATATATAAAAGTATATTTTATTTAGTATTATAATATATTATTCTTTTTCATATTTTTATGTTAAATGATAATTCTTAAATAGATAAGAATGAATGAATTTATAAAAACATCTCAACCTTTATAATAAATGACACCTAAAGGTTTTCTCAAAATTTAATACAGTTATTCCCATACATGTTGATTTGGCATCCATAGTTGTTATGGCCAAACTATTATAATGCAAATAACAGAAGAAAAAAATACAAAATGCATTTTAAATGAGAACATCATGCCAAAATAATTTTTACTAAAATTCCAATCATAAGCAAAAATATACAAGTATAAAATAAAAAAGTAAAAAAAATATTGTTCTGACATCAAATACAATACTGCTTACTTTGCTTATAGTACTTAACATTTTATTCAGGGTTAAATTAAAACATCAAAGTTCTCAACATTAGAGATACAGAAAATATATCAAAAATGTATATGATATAGTATACAATCTCAGCATGCACAATTTATCAATTAAATTTGACTTCCTTTATACATATTTTTCAAATCATGAGAAACAGTTTTTGACTGATTTTTGTGATGAAACATTAGAAGATATTTTCCAAGAAGGGATGCTTTAAGGCAAACTGGCTTGCATTCATATTACACGTGGAAAAATCATGACGAAGCTTATGCAGGCAGTCCATTCACCAGGATTCAAGCTATTAGTATTCAGCTTCTCACCAGCTTGTCCACTGGCACACAACAGCCTCTTGTAATACATTATCTGCAGACATGAAATCCTTCTGTATTTATATGAAAAGAAAAAGTTATACATTCAATATTAATTACAAAACCCATTTTCATACATGCCTACTGACAAATTATAAGTAATCCTCAACTCATGATGAGTATTGTTCCAATAGTTCCATCATAAGTTCATACTGATGTAACTCAGGGTCTTAATAAAATTATACCTTGGTATGTTTGATTATATTGTTATGAATAAAGCTTCTGTTTCACATGAAGTAGGGTTTCACATGAAGGAGGTATAAACTTATGTGACATTTATAAACAATTTTTTTTGCATACATTCACATGAATTTTATAAAATTAATACATATACATCCCTTTCATTAGTTGATAAGAAAAAAATATATACAAAATTCTTTTAATGAAAATAATGGATAAGTAACTGTTACTTATTTGAAAGAATTATTGTAAAATACAACTTAGTGAAAAATTATTATTCAGGTATGATCAGAATCCTATAAAAACAATGCATGTATGCATAAGCTGTTTATATTTTTCTGTAAAATAAACATTTGATCTGGACAACTGCATACTTTTATTTCAAGATGCTTTTTTAGTTAGGACTATCTAATATACACTAATGTTTGTGAAATCACAACCATGAAGAAATTATGCACTTTAAACCAAACTTACATGAAATGTAAAGTGAGTTAAGACATACAAATGATTAGAATTACAAAGGGATTATGCATGCATGAAATGAGAACTGGCAGTTGTAAAGGACTGTAAAGTTGTGCTGAAATCTGTTTAACATCCTCCGCCTGCAGTGAACATTTAATTTGTGCTCAGTATGCCTCGTCAACAGCGGAGGATGCCATACCAACAAGTTTTAACGAGGCCACATCGTCTGTATGCAAGAGGGTGGACTTTCATATCAAACAATCACAGCCCGCACGCAGCACAATGCCACAACAGTGATGCATGTTTGGAAGAAATGGACAGCGAGAACCAAACAAGGTGAAATCCTGGCAATGGGGCACACAACAGCACAGGACGACAAACACCTCATCTGCATGGCTGTGATGGATTGTAGAGCATCCTCTCATATGTTAGTACAATATTGGAGCACAGTTACAAGTGTTCGTCGCTGTCTGCTGCAACATGAACTGCATGCAAGGGTTCCTCTACGCAGGATTGCCCTGTCGCTGAGTAACATATGCCTTCGACTTCAGTGAGCACTGCAACTCAGTGCGTGGCGTGCTCTGTGGCAATAAGTTGCTTTCTCCAACAAATCTTGCTACAATCTGGAATATAATGATGACAGAGTATGCATTATTTGATGCATTCCAGGCACTATATTTTAGGGGGAAAAAATGCCTGTGCACAAGCCTTCTTTAAGGTACAACAGGTTTTACATCTTCCCCAGATATGTTGCTCATTCAGCATGCCTAGGATTTCATCGGTCAGCGACTCGCACGTACAGCTAGTAGGGCACACACTGAAACTGAACTTTCACAGCAAGTCAAAGCCATTCCCCAGGATTACATTCAGAACCTATACGATTCAATGCCACGATGTGTACAGGATCTCGCTCAGCATGACAGAAACCCAAAGTACTGATTTTCCAACTTTCGTTTTTTTTTCCTTTGTAAATGTGATCGTTTACTTGTATCACTATCGGTAATATGCGGAATAAATTTCATTCATTTCCGACAATTCCTTCATGGTGTTGCATTTTTCACAAACATTAGTGTCTACAGCTTCTAGTGCCTGTTCAGCATCCTCTCGTATGTTACTGAAGATAAATGACTAACTGAAGACAATTTTTAATCTCTATTGAAATGCCCGTAATGATTCATTGCTAAGCACAGAATCTTAAATAACACTTGTCACTCCTAGCAATGTCTCATTCTGCCTCTAGTCCATCATCAGAAAACTCCATCAACCTGCTGTGGAGGAAGCTCCACGTATATAAAATCATTGCCATCATCTTCAAAGGCAGAATTACAGAGGTTCTGGGAATCCCACATTATCTTTGAATTCTTTCAAAGCTTTTCTCAAGCCTTTTCTTGTACAATGCAAACATAAAATGCTTGTTGAAATTCTACCCAGTATCAACTGTAATCTCCAAATGCGGCTTTATGAATTTGTGTCCATCATCTATACAAATTACACTGACAAAAAAAAAAAAGCATTATCTAATTTTTTAAATTACATTATCTTTTGGCTATGCCGAACTGGATGACGAAAGGGGCAATTCTCAGAACCCGCACATTTCCAGGAAACCCATATAGCTAGGTTACCATTTTCACTTACTACAAAGACAACACCAAACAATAATTGATTATCGCTCAGATTGGGACCACGTGATCCTTCAGAAGCAGAACTTTCATCTGATTGGTTCATTTCTACCCGGGAGAGAGTTTCAGCTGAGACATTTTTGGCGAGGTTTGAAGAAATATCACATAGCCGCTACATTGTTTCTGTAGCTAGGTGGGATTCTTTTTTTTCTAAGAATCCTCCCATTTAAACCAGTGCTACCAAAAACTTGTTTCTCAGGAAAGTCCCGTCTAGCAGGGACTGTTGCTAGAAGTAAATAACTGCTTTAATCAACTCTCAGTAATAATATAGTAAAATCACAATGACCAAAATTAGCCTCAATCCACTATGTCTAATCCGTTTTCAAAACACATGTTTCGCTTTTGTGATAAAAAGAGAGTGGAATGTGGAAATGAACATGAGCTCAGCATAAGAGCGTATAGGTAGCGATCACTTTAGGTTTTCTACAAATGACATTCAGTGGATGAGTTGAATGTTGCCTTTTTTTCCCTCCGAGATAGCTAGATGGTGTTACTAGGTGGCTTAAAGTACAGTCAAAAGTCTTTAATATGATCTATAATCCGGACCTCAAAGCTACAAACTTTCTGCACATGCTTAAACGCATGCGCATATGCGTTTAATGTATAATGGACGGTATAAGCTAAGCTAAAATTATCTATTTCAGTTAATGTTGCAGATCGCGTTGTTCCTTATTCTTCTAATTGGATCCGGCTTATTATTTTTTGCAGACTGTTAGAGCAATTTTATAAAAAGTAAGCTTGAATTTTCGATTATGTCAAAAAGAGTTTCCGATTCTGGAGATATCAAAGGATTTACAAGCGAAAGCATGTTTTGATGTCCATCAAACAAAAAGTGGAATTGCTGCAAAAAATGGTTAAAGGCATGAAGAAAGTGACAGAGAGGTGATTTGTTTCTCTAACCATTCCGAAATCTGTTTATCAATTTCGCGCTGCTTTGCGGGAGAGGGGGGGGGGTATGTTGCAGCGCACAATGAACTGGAAGTTGATCTGTCAGCACTATCCTCATCTTCAGGGCAGATGTTTTTATTTTATTCGGCTTATAATTCCTCACTAAATGCAGTATTTCATCTCGATGTACTCCGTCTTTGATATGATTTAAATCAAATTCATCATTATAAATATCACGAATACACATGAAATAGTTTTCTGGTTGCAATTTTCTAATTTCAACTATGCGTAATGTATGCTTTACACATGCACACGTTGAAAGAAAAGTTTAATAAAGTAAACAAATAAATATTAAACTTTTTTTTTGTAAATTTTGATACCCTTTAGATCATAATTGCTCTTTATTTCATATTTTTAATTTTATAATTTCTGCATGCCATCTTAAAAGATTTATACTGATGAGCTATAATAATAAAAAAAAAAACGATAATCCGAAATCGCTGAAGAGTCCAAATTAAAGACTTTTGACTGTTTATGATAACCAAATGAGGACCACAGCATTTAATGGGTTAATATATGACATAATTACACAGATTGGAATTTGCTAGCAAGTTTGCCCTTGAAACAGAAAAGAAAATTAAAAATCCTGCTCCAGAGGACATTCCAGCTGGCAACTTTATGAAATTTATATACTACTGTTACGAAATAATTTGATCCAGTTTTGTGAAATTAACAAAATATATGGCATTAATGAACTATACAATCATCTGATGCATATTTTAACTTTGAATGTCAAAACAGAATAGGGATTTTTTTTTTTTTTTTTGCACTGTGGCTGATTCTTACCTTTAGTCATAAAGATGATTATTATGATGCATGTTGCTTTATCGAAGACCTGACAATGATGGATTACTATATTCCCTCCCCCCACTTTACAGTGCTCAAATTTATTAAAAATATTTCCCTCATTTTCCACTTTTTCAATACATTATTAGAACGAGCTTTCCTATAGTTTAAAATGTATTTGTTGATGTGGTAATCATTGCAGGGTTGCCACTCAAACAGGAGAATGAAATTCCCTGACTTTTCCAGGTGCATTTCAAGAAAATTCCAATCTATCCGCGTAATGTACATTGGCTACACTAAGAGGTAAATTATGGTATTACTTGTATTGTGTAGCAAATTCACTTAATTATTCAATAAATCCCAGAGGACATTTATTCTTAATTATTCTTGGTATACTTTGTTTGATAATTTTGTTTACTTTTCCACTGAAGAAACTTAATAAAATTTAAGATATATACATTGGATAACAAATGTATGTTTTATTTAATTATTACTCATGATCATCACCAGTTCAACACGAGGCTAATCCGGTCTTTATAAATCACAACGCAATGCTAAATAGTTAGGTTAGATTTTAGGTAAATTTAATTTGTGTGAGGTATGTTCTTAAAAAGCACCTTAACACTTGAAAACACAAATATAATTATAATAGTTGTTGTTTTCTCCATTGAAGATTGAGATTAGAATCTTCCCAATCTGGAATAAAATAAGGCTTTTTTTGCAGACATTCTGCTGCTAAACGAAACAAAGAAATCTATTTTAATAAACTGAGGTATTTTATATTTAGTTCGCAGCATACATAAGAAAAAAATATGTGCATTAAATTTCGTGATGGTATGTCATCATACTGCTAGAATTAATTTCAAGATTATGCCAGAGAAAATTTCCTGAAATTTAGAAATATTATTTACTAATAATTAATAAATTTAGAGGGAAGAAGCATCATTAAATTATACGAATAACATAAAAATAAAGATAATTACTTAAAAATTGAATTAGAATAATCAACGATATTTTAGCGAATATAGTTATATTACATGGTTAGCCTAGATGACAGATTACTATTTTTTATTTTACTGCAAAATGGCAAGGTATTTATTAAAAAGAAAAGTTTAAAAAGATTTTGCGGTAAAATTCTAGTATACGGTAAGGCTTTGGCACGATTTTGAAAATTGTCGCCAAGACCAAAATGACCCGTTTACTGCGCATCATCATGTCACCAAATCCATACATGGAGATTATTTTAACCAAAAAACGTCTATGCAAAGAATCTCTAATTCTTTGGTCTATGTAAAGAAGAAAATTTTCCATACAAGTAAAATGCTATTACGCCGCTAGAATGCGGAGGGAAAATTTGCCAAGGGATTTGGCGACGGAACCTGGCGGCCAGAATTTCCCTCTCCGCGATGTGTACCGGAAATTGAGAAACGTGTTAAGAAGAAACGTTCTTTGACAAAAAGAAAGCTACGAAAATCCGTTTTTAAATTATTGCGAAAAATCCAAGAAGAAACATTTTATCAAAGGACGTTTCTTCTTGGATTTTTCGCAATAATTTTAAAAACGGATTTTCGTAGTTTCCCCCCCCCTGAAAATTACTAACCTATGAATTAATTTACTTGCGCCAAAAAATATTTTCTTTTAATTTAGAGTTTAACTACTTGCGCTAAGACTAAACTTCACGGTTGCGGTGCCGTGCGCTACAATATAGCAAGTGGTAAAGTGTCTCATTTACGCCGCTCCGCATCTGCGAGTGCAATCCAGAGCTGTAACTCGAGAAATAAACAATCTCGTTGTTAGGCGACGTGTGCACCATGTTATTTTCATTTTTGCGATAAATGCTTATCGACGTGGGGTTCACGTCGCTCGCAGTTTGAGACAAAAACATCTCGACGTGCGTGGCACGTCTTTTTAGCGCAAGTGGTTAAAGAAATTTTAAAGGATATTCATTTAATGAACTCTTGATAACGTGACCTTCGAACTTCGACACCGGTTTCCAGCTTTGGCGGCAGACATATCACGCATGCACAGATGTTTCCCTCTATGATGGAATGGAGCCACGTCTGTTGCAGAGAGGTTTTCCTTCTTTACAATACATATTCTTTGATTCTAACCTCCATGGTACCGTATACTAAGATTAAACCCATTTTGTTTTATACGAGAACAGGTACTTTCTTTAGTACAGGCACTTTAGAACAGGCACATGCGATTCTCGAGAATACTGGAAACCAAAAGTTGCGGGAAACTTGCTTTGCTTTTCTAAAAGGCAATCAAATTGGAGCTGCGAAAATTGGCTCTATGCCAGCAGACACTCACGTGATAGGCAATTCGCCAAAAAAGTTATCTCTTCCGACGTCGGCGCAAAAATCGCTTTTTTTGGCGGGATCATTGTATGAACTTCCCTGACTTTTCCAGATTATGACAAAAATACTTAAATTCCCTGACTTTTCCCTGAATTTTTTGGTCAATTTTCGAATTCCCTGACTTTTCCCGGTTCTCCCGGTTTTCCAGGTAGCGTGGCAACCCTGTCATTGTCTTACTTACAAAGACAAAATCCCATAAATACATACGAAGGTTACATTGAACCTTTCTTGTAATTTTTTACCTTAATGCCAACTTAACACAAGAACTGTTGAAACACAGTGAAGCAAACACAAACTGACATTCATTCTATGATTTCAGCTGCATACTCAACTTCTCGTCTACGACTCTGCAGTTGTGCAATTCTAAGATGTTTCTTCAAGTAAAAAATTGGTTGATGTGTACATGGATACCGAGGATGTGTAATTCTTAAAAATGCGCCGAGCAGTGGGTGATTCTTCATTGTTTTTCTGGAAATCCTGTTTTAGATATTTTTGCATGTTTACAGAATTAATTCAAATTTGTAACCAGCGATATGAGTTAGCGATTTTCTAAAACACACAAAAACTATCGATTTGGCGACTTGGCAATGTTTTTAAAACTCGCCAATCTGGACCGTAATATCTAGTTTTACCATATTGCTGTTGTGAAAAGACATGTTTGAAGATGAGTACAAGTTTAACAATTTAAAAATACTGTAATACTAAAAATAAATCATATGGACCATGGCAGACAAAAAAATAAGAAAGGCACTGCAAAAGCATATGGTTAGACATGGCCAGAATCTCATAAAATATAGCACACATTAGCTTCTTGGCAAAACATACTTTGGCTCAACTTCGATGTTAATGTTTCTGGTTAAGTAGAAGCAACATTAAAACTGGTTTGCAGTAAATGCTGCCAAATGAACACATAACTGAAATATTTGCTGATATTAAGAAAAATATTAATTTGTTCAGCTAGACATTTAGCACCAATGCTCATCCAATAACAACAAAATTATAAATTTGTTCACAGAATGTAATAAGAAATTTGTGTAAATAAGTACATAAGCAAAAAAAAAAAAAAAAAAAAAAAAAAAAGGCACATCAATATCACTGCCACACCATACAATTACGTTTGAATAAGAAAACAGAGTTACGCGCACAGCATTGAAAGAATACCTTTGAAGTACACCATATTTATTTCTTACCCTGAATCGAGCAGAACCATGTAATTATTTAATCTGCAACTACATTCTGAAATTAAATAATACACACAAATTATATACATTTAATACACATTTTATACCGAAATTAAATAATTACAAATATAGTTTTTACTAACCATGCAGAAATTCAGAGAAAAAAGATCGCCAGATCGCAATCACCAGTTTGCTTTAAAAAAATGAATTAACATAAATAATTACTATTGAAAACCTATTCATTTAAGCAAATAATGGATTATAAATTTTACCTTACAATCAAGAATGAGAATAGCCATACCACACCCACACCACGCTGCATACAGGCAAGAGAACATTAACTGGGCTTAATAACAAAACAACCATCACAGCAAAAGCTACTGCTTCTTGCTGCAATTTTTAATTTCGCTACAAATAACAAAATAATACTAGAATTGCTTACAATAATTGTACATAGAATGTTAGGCTTTTGGTATTCATATTACACGCTCTAGCTCGGCTGAAGTTAATATGTTAATGTTTCTGGCTAAGCATGTTCAACTAGATGCATTATTAAAGCTGATTTCCAATAACGTCTGGAAAGTTGAGCGCAGATAACCAAAATATTTGCTCAGCCAGATATTTAACATTACTATTAATACGACATCAAAGAGAACATGAAAAAATGAGTATATTTGTTCAAAAGAACACAGAAATACAAGAATATATTACATTTCGCAGTATTTAATAAGAAAAATGGGTGAATAAGTACATAAATGACGCGAATTGTTTTTCTTCCTTTTAACTGCACACACAAACCAATAAACTATATACAATTCATAAATAATTTTGTATTCAAAGTTAATTAAATATTTACAAACTCAAAAATAATTCTTACCTATACATTCAGCAGAAAACGAATTATGCCTATAATTGCGGTCTGTGAAAGAAAAAAAAAATAATGATTAAAATTAATAAAAAAGACAATTAAATTAAAAAAGACTATTCATTTAAGTGGAAAAAGCATTAGAATTTTAATTTATTTGAATTTCAACTTAAAATTTGGAACAATAGATATCACTCATATACTCACCACTACACCATCCCACCACGTTCGAGAACAAAATGGCGCTCGATTCGCATGGCACATTGGAGGCATGTTCATGCGCAGATGGTCTCTGCGCAACCAGTCGTACGTTTAGCATTTTTACCATGTTTGAGCTAGCCGTCCGACGTCGTACGGGTAGACACTTCCCGGAAACAGCGTTCATTTCATTCGATAATTTTTTATTTTATGAATGAAAGCTAAGAGGAATTGTGTGGAATATGTTTTAAATAACCTACTAATCTTATTAATAGTTTATTTGTATTTGAATTTAAACTATTTAAAGTACGATAATTGTTTTGCAAGAAAAGGTTTTTACATGGAAATGGCACGTGTACTTTTTCGTCATTTCTGTTAGAAAGAATCTATTGTGTGAATTTCCATAGCGCATTAATTTATACAAATAAAGGAATATTAAAAATAAACCAAATGAAAACATTCAGTAAACATTTAAGGGCGTCGGATACCTATTCTTTTTTACCTAAATTATGAAAAGTAAGTACAACTAAAATTATATTTTATTCCATTAATGCGCTATTTCTATTGAAACGCTTTTCGGGATCTTGGATCGTAATCTTGCTACTGGTACCTACTACAAAGAGTACAAATCAGTAAATAAAAATAAGAAAAATTAACAAAAATAGAGAAAATAAAGGCGCTTAATTTTTAACACCGTACGCAAACAAATAATGACGAAATCGTTCAATAAAGTTGAAATTAAAAAAAAATCCGTGTGGAGTTGAGTTTATGAAAGCTACGAACGGGCATAGAACCGGCGATCTAGAAGCACGAGAACTTTTTCCGCGCTCGTTACCGCTGAGCTGCGGTTTCGCCGGTCAGTTATGCTCAATTTTTGATACACCACGCTTAAATCCAAATTTTAAAGGCGATGAACCGAAAGTCGCCAAGCACTAGGTTCTGTAACCCTACGTTTCCTGTTTCAACCAACGAGATAGTATACTGGTAGAGAGCGTATTGCAACCTTCAACCGGTTCGCGTAAAGGCAAACCGCACATTGAGTTGAACAGTGTTAAACGAATGTCGCATACTGCGCATGCCCAGAAACAAATTTGGCGTAATTATTATGTTGGCGCTATTTGAAAAGAGGATAAATAGGGTATGTGGTAGATGTACCGCCATCTGATTGTAAACAAATCCGGCGTTTAAGTCTTCGTAGAGTATATGTGCAATGTAAAGTAATTACTGTGTAAAATTAGATTTTTTTTTCCTGTACTGCTCCAACAACTGGAAAGTTGAACGATACGATCAAGTTTGAATTCGATTGAAGAGTGCACAAAATGGGTAAAGGAAGTAGCGTAAATGCAGATGCTCCAGTGGATAGCGCGAGCTTCAAACCAAATGCTATTGCGAGATTGCTTTCAGGTATGTATATATTTTCCCATTTCAGTAAATTTGATATGTTATATGTGCAATATGTGATATATTGTATTTTAACACATATACAGTTCATTAACATTTCCTAAATTTCTTTATAATGTAGCATTAAGAAAGATGTTTTAAGAAATTTGTTTCCTTACTGTTTTAATTTTTTCGAAAAGAAACATCATTTTCGAGAAACTTCAAGAAGAAAGTTATTAGCGTAATTTTATTACAGCTAAAACTGATGCAAGGTACTTGAGTCTTTTATCTCAAAATGTGCTGAAATGTTTTGGTTGAAGTTAATATAAAATAATGTAATGAATTGTGGTATAACTGTAAAGAATTGGTAAAAATAAAATATAATTAGCTCAAATTTACTTAACTCCTTATATTATCAAATATCTATTGAATAGAAAAACCTGTTGAAATATTAAATGTAACAAGTTCTATTTTTAAAAGGCAGATGATTGTACAGCATGTAGGAATTGATGATGATTTTTAATAATCCTAAAGTAATAGTAAAGTTAACAATAAAGTATATTTTGATGTATGTAATTTTCATCAATGATTACATAAAATTGCACTTTAATATAAAGTATGCTTGGATTGTTTTCATGTATACTATATATTATTGCAAATTAGTTCTTCATCAAATTGTATATTTCTGCTGTGAAAAAGTATGTATGCAATCATGCAAGTTGTAGGAAAACATGTACATGTACTGCACATGTACCAGGACAAGATAACAATTATGACTGTCAATCATCATTTGCTGACTGTATCTGTCAAGCTGACTACACAGACTATAGTAGCCAAAGATAAGTTGTAGAAAGTGTGTTTCAGAGTTGAATATATGAATTAAAGTTAGTAGGATAATTATTCTTAACTAAATAATAAAATTTAAATAAAACCCCTTATTTCATTTTTTATAAATTCTCTTATTATTATGATGTGATTTCACAACCATTGACCCTCTCCTATTGTTAAATAATTCATTCAGCACTGAACAACATATTATTTTATTGGTATAAAAAATAATATATTTTGTGTGTATGACCAAGATATGATCTAAGATTTTTCAATACTTGAATCATCCTTTTAAAGATTTTTATAAAATGATTTTTTTAATTTCAGGCATTGGCACAGTGAATGGCAGCTGAAAAATTTTGACCCTTGTTTCTGGAAGTGAAATGTTAGATGTAATTAATGATGTCTGAGACCCTTATCACACGGCATTTGTTTCACATGAACAACTTGTTTCGGACAATTTTTCTGCCTGGTTTACTATTGAAAGAAAGACATGCAACGTTTTCCTTCCTTTCTAAAAAAATTGCAAATTGTTCGTTTTCAATCAATCAACTATCAGCTTGTTTGTAATGGGAAACCAGTTTCCCATGTTAACCCCAAAGTGATCTATGATAATTGGCTGTTGTGACAAAGCAGAAAAATTGTGCCAAACAGTTATTCTTCCGAAACAAACTGACGTGTGATAGCATCCTTACTGTTAATAATACTGTGAAGCACTTAATTGTATGCTTTGCTAATGAATATGTACTAGGCAATTGTGGCTATTATGAAAGAGGTGAAATTTCAAATACAATTGTTTCAGTTACAATTATTACAGATATTATTTAATTTTGTAATAATGCTAATTAAAAATATGAATTAAGAAAATGCAAAAATTAGTGTATAAGCATACTAAATAGTTCAGAGTAAGACTTGTACTTAATTTATAGTACGCACTCATTCACACATATGATGACTCGTACACTGATATAAATTTGATATGCTTTTATACTGTTTACATGTCTTCTATATTCAGATTTGAATCATCATCTACCAACAAATTCAGTTAATCAGGCATTGTTGCCTGTATTAGTTTCTTGCAGATGTGTGAACTTTGGAAACATTTTTAGATTTAGTATAGTTTTTGTTTGCTTTTCAGGTTTTCACAAAATATCAACTAGAAACATTACCTCTTCATTTTAAAGGTCAAAGAGATAAAATTTAAAAAAAAAAAAAAAAAAAAACAATTAATTAGTTAATATCAAACCTAAAATGTTCTTTTATTACACAACTATTATTTAAGCCATCCAAATGGGCGCAATATTTTTATAATACTTTTATTTAATTTTCCAGTATATGTTATTGAAGCCATTCAAATCCCACTTGGGCATTTTCAAGCATATTAGTTGTTGAATATTATGTCTGACTCTAAACACACAGGCAAAGTATGTATAATTATTATGTAATTTAACCTATCTTTCCTTCAAATATCTTAAATATTTCAATCTTCTTTAAAATTACACGAGACAGGCATACATTTGAGCTTTGATTAACAGACTTAGTGTAGTCGCCATGACGGATAAGAAAACAGATGAATAATAGACCACCCATAATCACCAATATATAATGCAAGGATTTGAGAATAAAGATTGCTTATTAGCATAATAGTGCACTGCATATTAGATATAAAAATTATAGAACTGAAAGATTTGTCACGTATCATCTTTGCTTATTATTATATATATTGAAAATAAACAGTTTGCTTCTGCAACAGAATAAATATCGAGTGTCTTGAAATGTTTTGTATACCTGGAGCTTTACAGTTCAGTACATTATACAAAGAGCAGTATATATAATGATTATCAGGTCTGTACAGAAATTTTTAATGGAAAATTCTTGTGTATAGATTTAGTTGATATTTCTTATCTTGTATACAGATTTAGTAGATATTTTGCAAGACATGGCAATATTTCATTGTAATTACTGTGACAAAACAATCATTAGAAAATTATACACATATGAAAATTATTAATATTACATTATGTAGCTTATATTAATAATTTTCATACGTGTATATGTAATATTTTGGCAGGCACAGGAATGACCAAAGCTTGACAATATAACTACATCATTGTATGGCCAGGCATTGTTATGGCTGGATAGAAGGTTGCAAAATGACAACAAAGAAGGATTTAGCTTTTTAGATCCCACATCTTTATTCAATTCTCTCAGCAGATCATTTTGCCTTTAGATGAAATTCTCAAAATTATATATTCAATATTGATTTAAACTAAGTAAGATTAAATTTAGACTTTACGTCATATCTGCTTTAACAAAGGAAAGAACAAGATGGGAGGAGCAGCTGCAAGGTCTTGTAGCAGCGGTAGAAGAAAGCAGTCTGACGAAAAATGGCATGTATTCAGTATGTGTACTAGCGATTATATAACATGCCAGAATGTTCTCGAAAGTACTGGTCTAGGATAAGATCCTGAAACTGCAGTAAGTTAATTATAGGTTGCATGCTCGTGCAGAGCAAAGCCACTGTATTTTCTATATTTTACATGTATATAATACATATTCTTTGTGTCTTGGTGAATACATTCTACCTCGCTGGCAGGTAACAGAAACTGACGATCAAAAGATTGATGAATATTTAATAATTTTGATGAGATTATCTAGGAAAGTAAAATAGTTTAAAACGTATTAAATATGGTTTTCCAGAATGTTTCCTAGCATAGTTTTTAATCTCAGACTAAATGATACACATTATCTGGAAGTTCATATTCTTGTGTCATAAAGTATGCTTTATTGTAATTAGTCTTAGATTGTAAAGTTAAATTTATGAAAATATGATGAGTTAAAAATGTATTGCAGATATTAAACTAGATTTTCATATGCAATTTTGAAATTTTAGAGATCTTGCTTCATGTAATTATTTTTAATGTTTTTATTAAATTCTTAATTAATGCTATTATGCATGCATTAGAAAGTGAAATGAAATAATACTTAGGGATATCATTTGGCTGCATTCTATTGTTTCTCAGTTAAACTATTCTGCATTCAAAAAATTACTCAAGGATTCTCACGAATACCAGCTCAAACAGTTCCAAAGTATTTCTGCAAAATATACATAATTACTTAAGAATTGTATCTTTTTGATAATATTATTTAGCCTTTACAAGTTACTGCCAAAATTATTTTGTAAATCAGAAATCTTCGAGGGGATTAGTGTGTCTCGCATAGTTACCCTGGTGCCACACTATAACACTGAAATTGATAGATGTATAATTGAATGTTTAATCAAAAATGTCTAATTCCTCTTTTATGATATTTCAATAATTGATACTACTGAAACAAGAAATATTGGTACATTAACATTTTCTTAATATTCATTGTGTATTTGTTATGATGCATGTATTAATGTCATTACAAGTTAGCATTTGATAATGTTTGTTTCAACAATTTAGGGTTTGATGAAGTGCCACAGAGATTATCGCTTAAAGAATGCGTGCAGGCCAACCACCAACACAAGATATTAAAAGAGCAATGAAAATGAAGATTTAACTATAAAGAAAAATCCGACTAATATTATTACTCATAATACTTAATTGTTTTGTATTATTGTAAATTTATGTGAGTTTTCCTGTATTCTGTTTATTTTGCAACTTATGTTATTGTAAATTCATGTATGTTTTCATTCTTGCTCTGTCATGCATTTCATACTAATTGTTTGTTGTGCATATTAATTATATGTGTATATTACTTCATTGAATTACTGTATTTGAATTTTAATAAACCTTTTTACCATTCAGTAGTACTTTTCCATAAAACCCTGAACATTCTAAACATCCCATATCACTAATCCTCAATTCTAAATAATACTTGAGTTTACTTAATTCATGTATTAATAGCGAATTTGAAAAATAATACAAGAGTGACATATTTTGAGGTAAAATAAATACTGCTCAATTGAACATTTTAAAATGTTTTTCCTTTTAATAGAGGAACATTTTTTAAGGATTTAATTATTAGTATTTGAATATTGTTTTAATATATGATTAATTAGTATATGAATATACTGTGTGTAATGAATAAGTAAGGCAGTGAATAAATTTTGAACAATAATTTCATATGAAGAAATATGATCTGCCTGGGTTAAAAAATTAATCTTTAAATCCTATTTATGAGATTATATGGCTGGAATCTGTAGCCCAAAAGCAGTTAAAGCAACCCACCTCCAAAAAAGAAGGCATTTTAAATAGTTTCTTCCAAAACTTGAAATATTTAAACATTACATGACCCTAAATTTCTAGTGAATTTAAAATACTCATTTCATTCAGTTCAGCTACTAGCCATTATATGAAATTTTCCTATATTATTAAAATGTTCCTCATGATTTTGCAAGGTGAAGACCACAAATGTTCTGCCCTCATAACTAATGATGATATAATCAGCATGAAGTAGACTTCAGCGTAAGGAATATGGAACTATATATTTTGCTCTTTGTTTATTAATTAGCTCACTTTTAAAAAATTCATATCATATAGTAAGTAGTATTCATAATTTTTCTCATTTTCTTAATATTTCATTGAAGTATTTAAATGTTAATTTAATTAGCAATAATAATGTCAAATGCATATATTATTATACAGAATGGGATTCTGACCATAACATTCAGGCAAAGTGATATACATGTTAATTTTTCAACAAGTTTCTGCGTTATGCTTTTTACTCTCTACACAATGTTTAATTTTTAATTATTATTTTTTATTATTTGTAGGACCTTAGGTCCTACAAATAATAAATTTTATTATTATAAATATTAATTTATTATAAATATTAATTATTATAAATAATTAATTATTGTAAATATTAATTTTTATTATTTGTAGGACCTTAGGTCCTACAAATAATAAAAAATAATAGTAATACCAGAAAGTGTGACTTTCTTATATTATCCAACAGGAGACCTATGTTCACATCTTATATTTTGAATTTACAGTTTTCTTTTGTAGATGACAGACACCATATATTCAAAAGAAATTAACATGCTGCTGGATATATGCATGTGTTTTTCATATTTACAGCTGTTGCATGTGATGTTATGTAATCGGGTAAAAAATGAAAGAATTAAGTTTATTGACACCAAAACAAATGCATACTTCGATATAAAGGCTGCATAAAAATGAAAATGGCTAAATTAAAATAGTGAATTGAGGTTGTAGAGTTCTCATTTATTTTTATTAACCAGCTATTTTATGATAATTAGCTTTTCTTTCTTCCTTTCCATTTTCCTGCCAGGATGCTAATTTTGAGGGTATTCAAATGAGGTGAATTCATTTCGTTACTTTTGATTTACGCCATAAATGCTAGCTGATTCTGTATGAACAAGCTGTGCACTCAGTTAATTTGTCCGAGTCTATAAAAGTTTTTTTTTACACCTATTCCAAACCTCTGTTGTAATTTCCAAAACATAACGAGAAGTCGCTTAAGTTTTCCAGAGTTCTCACACAGTATATATTACCAAAGTGGGTGAAACTCGTATAAGGTGTAAGAAAGACCAAAAGGAGATTTATTAAATCAAGAAAAGTAATCGGTGGAAAAGGCATGTAATCTTAATAATGAAAAATCGAATTTTACACCAAATATTCAGACTTTTGTAACTGTTTTATATTTAATTAGCGAGAGTTTAAAATAAAAATTACCTTTATATTCATAACATAGGTTACATTCTGTTAATTTCCCATAAATAAACATAAAGAATACATTGACAAAATCATTGTACTAAGCTATTTTCATTGTACTTCAAATTTAGGTTGTTTTCATGAAATTCTTTTATTAAACATTAACTTATACTTGATAATCAATCTTCAAGTTCGAAAATAAGTTAACTGTAATTGCATTTGTTTTATGATCAAATATTTTAATTTGGCATTTGAGCATTTCTTTTTCTGTTTGACATCTCTGCTCTGTTAAGGTTATAACCAGTTAAATTGTTACTGCGTCTCTGAAAAATCAACAGCATTCTTAAACACCATTTTAAAAATATTTCTGTGTGTAGTATTTTATCAGTAGAATTTTTCCTAAATAAATACAGAAGTTGTTATGAAAACATTTGAGAGTACATGTCTTGAAAGAGAAACAGTATTCGTAGTGTTTAGTCAATTATGATATATTAACAGCTATCATAATTGCATGTATGTTGTATGCATTATACATATATATATGCATAAAGACCCAATTTTGGCAATAAGTAGAGCTGTTACAAAATAATCATGAAGTCTAATGGAACGTACTCGTCACACATACTGGGGAGGAATCAAATTTATGTACGTATTTGCCACTCTTAAAGAATTTTTGGGAGGAATTACAAATGTACCAATTTCTTATTAATATATAATCATTTGTTAATATTAAAGGAAAAATTTATTTCTTAACTTAACTAAGCCAGCTAAGTCAGACCGAAATATGTGTTTCTGCAGATATTCAGAACTTCCGGAACTACGAATACATTCACAGTTACAAAATATGTAAAATATATTTCTTTTAAATGCTTGGAATATTCGGAAAAATATCTAAATTCAAAGAAATGGTAAAATACGTTTCACTTGCAGATTCTTTGTTATTTATTTGATTATATCACCATTAATAACAATGTTCACCCCCCCCAGAATAAAAAATATTTTGTTTATGTACTGAAGTCTTGGTTTGTTTCCCTTGACAAGTCAATTAATCTATCATCAATGACAATAGCAACCTTTTAAATACTTTTAATTTTGGCACTTAAAATGTTTGCATTTCAAAATAATATTTCTATGCAGCTTTTAAATAATTTTTAATGCAACAGAAATCTAAATAACTTCAAATGCTGGCTAAAATTCATTCCAATAATTCATCGCTTTAAATTTCTGTTCCTTGCAGATGATACAGGAAAAACCTTTTCTAATAATATATTTCTAATTCTACCAGGAATTATTGATAAATAACCCGATGAAAAAATTGATACAGGCATAGATGGAGAAGATGTAAATAATTATTACGAAATAATGTGAAGCAGTGTTTGCATTCAAAATGTAAGATTTTATACTTATGAAATTCTGCACTTCACTTTGGAACTGTACGAATTATCGCTCAGAAAAAGACTGAAATTCAGGATATATTAGTTACACTTTTAAGGAATAAAAACAACTCAGAATTTACCATACGTTACATTCGTACATACGCAAAGAAACACGGACATACGTAAAAAATATAGCAAGTGTTTGCAAATAACATTGAAGAAATTTTACAATTCCTTAATGCTGTTTATTTAATTCTTTTAAATAAGAAATAAAAGCGCGAATATACGTTAACAAACTAAGCGGGAAAATTCAGTTTACATTACTGAGAATTAAAACATGTAAACAAATTACATCTAAATAACGAATTATTAAGCACAATATATGGTAACAATTATTAAATGCACTGTTAGACAAATTAAAATGAAAAACATATATTAGAAAAATAAGCAAGTGCAATCGGTATGAACGTTAAAATAACTAATAAACAAAGTTCCACAACATTGCAGTTGTACACATCACTCGACAGCCATGGAGATCACGAATGAGCTAGCGTAGGGTTGCTTTTAGTCGCCAATATTTCTTCCCGCGCCAAAGGTACACCATCAAGCATGCGCAGTAAGCGAAATTCGCTTAACACTGTTCAACTCAATGTGCGGTCTGCCATTACGCAACCGGTTCCAACATTAGTGTCACGTGACTGCTGCGCGAATTCCGAAAGTCCGGAAATACTTTACATTGCTTTCTATGGGACGAAAGACTGCTGCTCTGCTTGGTCACATAAAATTTAAGTAAAAATGGTTATTCGCTGCGGCGCCTACGGATGTAAAGAAAGTTCCGTGAAAGGAGGACTTGTAACCTTTCATAGGTAAGTTAAAACTGCATGATTTATTATTTTATTTTCAGTACTTTTGTCATTTTACTATCTCTGTTGAATTGGTTGGAAAGTTTCAGTCATATTGTATAAGAAAATTGCCGCCGTATATGACATTTTCAGCATGTATTATTAGCATCAAAATGTATTAAATACTGTGACACTATTTACTGGAATCACCCTTTACAAATAATTGAATTTTATATGTTTTTTCCGTGTATTCCGTTGAAATAGAAAGCTGCGCCAATTGGCGTTAACTTTTTTTCGCCAAGTCGTACGCGTTTTGATTTCATAAACAATTACTGCCTGCGATAAAAAAAGAAAAATGCTATTATTAGCATTAAATTATTGAGAAAATATTGTGCGATATGTTTACTTTGTTAAAAAAAAGCTGAAGATCTTGATTCATGCAACATTGAACATAAACAGTTAAACAGCATTATTTTAAAAAACAGATTACTTTTTTAAAGCTCAATGCTTTATCATTATTTTCTATAAAATCAATTAAAATAAAAATAACCTGGATTATAATTCTGTCTCATCTACGATGCTGTTAGAAATTTATTGTAATTGGGAAAATGTGATGTGAAAAACTTACCATATTTTAAATAGTATTTAAAAAAAAAGGAGAGTGAGAGAATTTTTAACTGTAATATCGTTTTGATTCTAATAATAAATACTGAGTTGAAGTTTGTTACCGTTTGATACATATTCAATATAAAATATTTGTTATAGTTAATAAGTATTGATCCCCGCCATGACATACAAATGAGTGTGGAAATCAGTAATTAAGATTGCATTATTTTGTCCCAGTAATATAATCTCAAGAAAAGAGAGTGCATTATTTTGTCCCAGTAATATAATCTCAAGAAAAGAGAGTGCATTATTTTGTTCCAGTAATATAATCTCAAGAAAAGAGAGGCAATCAATGGCATAAATACATATAATACAATGTGATTTTCTTTTTCTCTTTAGGATGCAATGCATTAAAATTAAACGAGATTTTTTTATTTTCTCAAATATTATAACAGTAGTGGAATTAATTTTTTAACGTTATTCAAAATTAAAGTTGGTTGATCTTTACAATATGGTAACTGGTAGTTTGGCGACATTTTGGAGGCGATAAAGGTTACTACCTGGGACTTTGGTAATAATGTGAGCAGTACTCAGTTCCGATTACGCATTATTTTGCGTGAGGGAAATGAGAGATCATGGGATATGTCATGTGATATTAATGGACGAATTACGGTTCTTTAATCGGAAAAGGGGGGAAATCGGGAAAAAATGTGGAAATTTTGTATTTAGCTTTATTCTGTGTTGTGTGAAGCAGTGTTGTGTAATTTTTGGATCTCATGGCCCTAAGTAAAGTGAATTCGAAATGGGTATTTAGGCATTGTGATAAAGAGAAGTTTGCTTTTTATTTAGCGGAGGAAGTATGGAGGAAAAATTCGCAGAAAACATCTTTCAATAATTTTATTGAATGAATTAGAAAAGTGTATCCGCCACGTAATCAAGATTCTGAAGAAGATTAGGTAAGTTAGTATTTTTAATTATTTGAGGATATTATTTTTATGCATTGTTCTAAATGTAAGGTGGAAAGGAATTTGGTATTATTGGGAAAATTGTTTTAGTTTAAAGTAATTAGGATTGTAAGGTAATTTTTATTAATTTAATGTATGTGCTCATTTATATTTTAAGTAGTGTTTTTGAATTTAATTATATTTTAATGAAATGATAGTTATTTTGTGAATTTTATGTTTGTAGGAATTTGGTATACGTTTAAGTTGAAATAAACGTGCATGGAAATAATGTAAATATTTGATACTAAGTACTTGTAATACTTGCGGTATGAATTCGTTAGTGACGTGTATAATGTAATAGATGATTTAGAGGTAAAAGTTTTTGGATATTTTATTTATTTTATATGTGGAAATGTTCATATTTGTAAAGGGTAAATACTTTTTCGCGATCAGGTAATTTCATATATGTTCTTTCTACCGGGTTTAAAGATTGAGAAAATTGTCATGTATTTTCGTGAAATTTTTCTAATTTATGAGAAAAAAGCAGTGTACATGGATATAGTGAAGAGTGTGCGCAATGCCATTTTTGTGCAATTCTGGGATGTTTTTTTAAGTAAAAATAAGTCGTTCATGGTTTAGTGATATTTTAATTAAATGATAGTTATTTTGTGAATTTTATGTTTGTAGGAATTTGGTATACGTTTAAGTTGAAATAAACGTGCATGGAAATAATTTAAATATTTGATACTAAGTATTTGTAATGCTTGCGGTATGAATTCGTTGGTGACGTGTATAATGTAATAGATGATTTAGAGGTAAAAGTTTTTGGATATTTTATTTATTTTATATGTGGAAATGTTCATATTTGTAAAGGGAAAATACTTTTTCGCGATCAGGTAATTTCATATATGTTCTTTTTACCGGGTTTAAAGATTGAGAAAATTGTCATGTATTTTCGTGAAATTTTTCTAATTTATGAGAAAAAAGCAGTGTACATGGATATAGTGAAGAGTGTGCGCAATGCCATTTTTGTGCAATTCTGGGATGATTTTTTAAGTAAAAATAAGTCGGCGTGTACATGGTTTATGTGTATGTGTTATTTTGAAAAACGCGTAAGGAGTATGGTATTGTGCACTTTTTCCCAATTTTGCAGTGAATATTTGTCATGATTAAGCAGTTTTGTTTGATAAAATTTCTAGCATAAGTGTAATTCGGCTAGTAGATTGTTGGAAGAAGTGTTCAGTAGATAAGAAGAAAAGAAACATGTCTTTACTTCGTGAAGACAAAATGGCGGCGGGGAAAAAAATAGAGGGTTGCTGTAGGAGAGTTGGTTGCCAAATTTTCGCCAGAAAATCGCCAAGTTACCATAATGTAAAGATCAACCTTAAAGTTTCCATCTCAATTTTTTATTATTTATTTTAGATTTTCTTCCTAAAATTATTTAACCTAAACATCTTAAACAATGGTGCAAATAATTTAAAGCGATTATTAAAAATATAGATAAAATATTCAGGAAAAAAGGGGTTAAGTTATATCTAAATAAAATTGTAAAAAATCGAACAACCTAATTCGAGGCCGTTGTCTGCTGACTGCTAGCAGACGGAAATAAAAAGCACTACCTGCCATATCAAAAGCGGGCCAAACTGGCGATGAACAGCCTAAGCTATCACTCCCCAAGAGCATTAGTCACGTGGTATATGTTGGAGACACCCTAGCAGACGAATTCTCTGTGGGTGAGCCGTCTACCTGTTATATGAAGTCGTTGGTTTCAACCAGTCGGAGCAAACAGCAGTAGAAACGGTCTGTAGGCTTTGTGAATAAGCTTGTCGCATTCTGTTCTATTTTTTTTTTTTTTGTTTGTTTTTTTGTTTGCACGTGCTACGAATTTTCTTAATACGTCGTTATTACGAAATGAGTTCAAAAAAACCGTATTCTCAATATTTTCGGCCTGCCTACAAAGCCGAATTTCCAACAATTAAAGAATCCTTCAAAGGAAATAACTATGCATTTTGCAACGTGTGCGTGTGTGACTTCATAATAAGTCACGGTGAAAGAAGCGACATTGTGAAGCATGTTAAGTCTAAAAAGCATGAAGTTAATGCTTCGGCTTCGACAACGTCAAAGAAAGTGGATGATTTTTTTTTTTTTCAAATTCGGTTACGAATTCGGATGCCGATGTCATTTTGGCAGAGTGTTTGTTTACTGCATTACTCATCGAACACAACGTACCGCTAAGCGCTGCCGATCACGCCGGTCAACTTTTCAGACGGATGTTTCCTTACTCCAAGATTGCTCAGAAATATGCTTGTGCTCACACGAAAACATCTTCTATTGTGAACGAAATTGCTTGTTCAATGTGTTAGAAAGTACTTTTCCTCAGCCTGTGATTACATTATAAGGAAGTTTCCTTTGCAAAATGAAGTTCTTTTAAATGCTGAAGTGGCAAATTTGAAACAAATTGAAAATTCATCTTTTGAAAAGATTCGTTTTTTTATTGATAAATTTCCATTTTTGTTAACAATTAAAGAAAATGAATGCCATAATGATGCTTTAGATGAACTACAGAACCAATTTTCTGCTGCACAGTTTGAAGACTTTGCCAGTTCTGGAGAAGATAGACTTGATGTCCTCGTTGGTACCTTAAAAAGAATAAAAAGAGCTGATGGAACACCAAAAGATGATAGACTAGCAAGAGTTTTATGTGCTATTCTCGTAATTCCACACAGTAATGCTGAGTGCGAGAGAGTCTTCAGTGTTGTGAAGAAAAATAAAACTATGTTTCGTTCTTCAATTTCACCAAAAATTCTAGAAAACATTTTAATTGCTAAATGTTATGAGGAAACTAATTGTTATGACAGGAAATTTTCCAAAGAATTTTTGGCTAAAGCCAAAAAATGAACTCTAAATTCATTGCAATAATTTTTTTGTGTAACATTAAGTTCTTGTTTTGTGTTTCCTAATAAATTTTTTAGTTACTACTTAATTGAGATTTACTAATGTAAGTACAATTTTCTTTTTTCTATTTGTATAAATTGTTATTTTTTTAATATCAAAGCATGATATTAATTCTTCGTGTTCTTCTGAATTTTGGAGAAATCTTCTGAATTTTTATCTTTAGAGGTTACCTGCCAACTTTTACGAATTTTTCGTAATTTTTACGAAAATGCGTTTGTTTTTACGATTTTACGATCGTAATCAATTTTTTACGATTTTTTTTCCTTTTTCAAGTGTTTTTAGTGATTTTTGCGAAATTTTAGAATTTTTCGCCAATTGCATTGTGTTTTACAGCCAAATACCGACTACTTCGAATCCAGTAACCTGCGGTTTCTCCCAACTCGCCGCTTAACCAACCAATCCAATGCGCTGAACTTGTTCTCCCACTCTTTTCTTCGTGGGCGCCAGATTATTTTTCTCGCCTTCTCTTCAGCAGCAAGAGAATTACTCAGCTCGGACTCAGCGAGCGTGGATTGTCGCATTCTGTTTTGTTTTCTGTTTGCACGTGCTACGAATTTTCTTAATACGTCGTTGTTACGAAATGAGTTAAAAAAAACCGTATTCTCAATATTTTCGGCCTGCCTACAAAGCCGAATTTCCAACATTAAAGAATCCTTCAAAGGAAATAACTATGCATTTTGCAACGTGAGCGTGTGTGACTTCATAATAAGTCACGGTGGAAGAAGCGACATTGTGAAGCATGTTAAGTCTAAAAAGCATGAAGTTAATGCTTCGGCTTCGACAACGTCAAAGAAAGTGGATGATTTTTTTCAAATTCGGATGCCGATGTCATTTTGGCAGAGTGTTTGTTTACTGCATTCCTCATCGAACACAACATGCCGCTAAGCGCTGCCGGTCAACTTTTCAGACGGATGTTTCCCGACTCCAAGATTGCTCAGAAATATGCTTGTGCTCGCAAGAAAACATCTTCTATTGTGAACGAAATTGCTTGCGATGCACAAAGTAAAACGATAGCTGCACTCCAGAATTCAGCATTTTCGGTGTCAATCGATGGCAGCAACGACAGCGATTGGAAGCTTTACCCCATCGTTGTCACATATCTCTGTGATGTTTCTAATGAAATGAAAACTCATCTTTTGCGTACGCTACGGGGAAAAATATTGCCTCCTTGGTAATTAATGAGTTGAAACAACATCCCAATATCAAACTGCATTTCATTTGGTGCAGATAATGCTCATGTCATGGTGGGTGACAAAAAGGGTGTAACCTCTTTCCTCAAAAAAGAACAAAATAAATTAATTGTTATTGGATGCCCATGCCACTTAATTAATTTGGCAGCAGAAAAAGCTGCAGCTGTAATTCCACACAGTAATGCTGAGTGCGAGAGAGTCTTCAGTGTTGTGAAGAAAAACAAAACTATGTTTCGTTCTTCAATTTCACCGAAAACTCTAGAAAACATTTTAATTGCTAAATGTTATGAGGAAACTAATTGTTATGACAGGAAATTTTCCAAAGAATTTTTGGCTAAAGCCAAAAAAATGCACTCTAAATTCATTACAATATTTTTTTTTTTTTTTTTTTTTGTGTAACATTAAGTTCTTGTTTTATGTTTCCTAATAAATTTTTTGGCTTAATCCTAGTATACGGTGCACATGAGAGTTGGCGAAATTTGGGTTTAAGAGACTAATAAGCGCGCCAATTGTGGTAACCAAGCCGATTTTGAATGCTCTGGAGGAGAGTGCATTTGGGAGCATTTTCGCGCATGCTCATTAAATATATTAAATTGAGAAGTTTTGATTGGTGTAGTTGGAAGAGAAGAATTATTTCAAACCATTGTTTGAAGTTCCGTTAATCTTCTGTCTTCGGCTGAACTGAATGAGAAAGGATAACGTATGTTCAGGTAAAATTTATTTATCTTTTATTTTTTGTATTTTTTAAAATAACAGTAGTGGTTCCGCCGAGTTTGTGATTGGTTAATATATTTTAATTAACCGATTTTTGGTCAGATACTGAATATGATTTTAGTTTGATCGTCTTTTATTCTACAGTTCGAGTTGCTAACGTATTTTGTTCTACAGTTATCTTTGCTAACGTATTTTGTTCTACAGTTGGATAACGTTACTTTTCGATTATGCTGTGCAGTGCTATGAATTGCGAATATTTAAACACGAAATTTTTTTGGAAGTTAGAACTGGAAGGAAAGCTTGCTGTAATTCAATGGGCAGTAGATGCCGGATTGCTGCCGAATTTTAAAAATCGCGCCATGGCCGCACCGTATACTAGGATTTGGAAGGAACGTGGAGTGCTGTTAAGCGTGGGATGAAGGAGATGAAAAAAGGTAAGCGAAGAGTTTGACTTTTATTTGGTGGAATATATGTGGCGGCGCCTGAAAAATAATAAATCGTCATCCGAAAAAATGAGACTTTATATTTGCAATAAAAGCAATATTGACGCAATAAAAGCAATATATCCGCCACCCGAGTTTGAGGGCTATGGCATTTGAGTTATGATATAGACATATGTGACACTGAGCCATGGTATTTAATTTATTATATTTGATATGTGAATGTTTTGTATTTGTTGCGATGCATGTTGAAAATTATATTTTTATTTGTTATAAAGGTCTGTTAAAAATTATTTTCAATTTCTAAATGCTTGCTTTTTTTCTCGTGTCTCACCGTATGCTTAGGATTTATTATCTTATGATTATCATTTTGTTTACTTTTTTTGCCAACTCAAACTTGTGGTGACGCTTTACTTTGAGGTTACCAAAAATTTGGCGACAAACGTAAACGCATCATTTTGGTGTTGGCGACAATTTTAAAAATCGCGCCAAGGCCGCACCGTATACTAGGATTTTACCAATTTTTTAGTTACTACTTAATTGAGATTTACTAATGCAAGTACAATTTTCTTTTTTCTATTTGTATAAATTGTTATTTTTTTAATATCAAAGCATGATATTAATTCTTCGTGTTCTTCTGAATTTTGGAGAAATCTTCTGAATTTTTATCTTTAGAGGTTGGCAGGTATGATGTGTACCAATTTTGATGGCCTAAAGCTTTGAAGAGACTGTCGGTTGATTGTGTAGATGGTGTATGGTGCATGGAGAATACGGCAAAGCACACTAGGGCTATCTGCCTAAGGGAAGGGATGCCTTTGTGGAGGATTTTCTAAGGGAAACTGGCTCTTATACACGTTACACATGGGGAAAACCACGAAAACGCCCATGCAGCCAGCCCGTTCGCGGGATTCGAACCTCGGAGCGAACTACCAGTGTTCAGCGATTTTACCGCTCGGCCGCTGGTGGGCTGATTGTGTAGATGAAACATGTTGTTTCAGAACGTTTTTTTCTTTACAAATATGTAAAATAAATTTTTTTTTAACTCGGATTATGCAAATATTATTTATTTTTAACAGCATGCATGAAAGTTAAAACTACAACATGAAGATTTACTAATACATAAAGCATCATAATGGGATCAAAATGATTCATCGAATATTTAAAATAATACTTAACTTCGGTAAGTTTACAATTGGGTGCCCTTTGTTTTTTGACGCCAAGATCGGAGCCAGGAAGGCACAATTTCAAGATGGGCTCTACACAAAACCAAAATAAGAAGTCAAAGAATTGCACAAACTCTGTGTCAATGTACACATCGATCTGTTTTCACTTCATCACAGAATTGCACAAATTAGGCATTCGCACTACCTTAAATTTGTCCATGTACACATCATTCTATTTTCATTTAAAAAAAATCAGGAAGCTAAAACAAAGTTAAAATTATCATGGTAACCAGAAATGAGGTTTCATCGCCAAAATTCTTTTTAAAAATTGTCGCTAATCGAAGGGGCACCCAGTTCTACACTAGAGCCTTAACGTTTTTCAAAATGCCTAAAAAATACAGACTATATTTATCTTATAGAAAAACCAAAATCATTTGTTATTTTGATCATACTGTTCAGATTTAACATTGGCGACAATACATCACAATCAAAACATAGACTGCGACTTTAAATCACCAATAGTACAGTAAAATTAAATAAAAAGAGCCATATCACATTTCTAACCGACTACAAAGTTTACATGAAATGTATGATAGAATTTTACTAATAGTATAAACTATTCACGATAATAAAGGAAACAACATCACAAACAGTATTGGCGATATATTACTTCACAAACACATAGACATTCCGCAATTGATTTTGTACTTATAAAATCAGTTGATAGTCAATAAGTGACAGTTAAATGAAAATACGTATTTTAAAGAAATACGAAGAGTAATTTTCCTAACATTTTATGGAAAAATGAATTTTCCTCACAAAGATACGCTCCTGAGCCCAGAATCCATTGCTCTCGACGAGAATTAACGGTACTTTTCCGTTTGGCCGGCGCAAATCTCTCCAAGCAGACTTTATTGGCGAAAACACACAGTATACATATAAATAACAAATGTTAGTTCTCAGAATTTTTTATTTTCAAAGCATTTTGTAAAAAGACAATAAATTTGTAAAAAGACATTAATTCAAGAATTTACTATGATCTCATGTTTCAACATCCTAATTCACTGGTTCACATCACATGACCCCAAGTGATCTCATCTCACGTAAACTACGCTACAAAAATCTAATTCTGCCAGTAATTATCTGCATTAATTTCAAGTTAAATCTTATGGAATACAAATTCAAATGCAAGAATTATTTCAATTCGTACGAATAGCTTACTCAGAAATTGTGCTTCAATAGAGCATTCGCATTAGAACTGATGAATTTAACCCTTGACTTCGCTTTTTATATATTTTTGCCTTCGGTTGAGCGGTGTGATTGCATCCTAATTGACTTAATTACCGCGAAAGCCCTTAGTGATAGAAATTACTTAAATGGCAGATACATTTTGAAAATATAGTAGAAAGAAATAAGCAAACCACAAATGCACATTACATCTTTAGTTAGCCAAGTAAATAAACATGTAACGTGTATTTGTGGTTTGCTTATTTGTTTCTACTATATTTTCAAAATGTACCTGCCATTTAAGTAATTTCTATCACGTTATCAGCACGATATGCTCTAAAGAAGTTTATTTAGCAGAAACGACGAAGAAATTTTGGTTTTTCCGAAAGAAAAAGAAGCAACATCCACAGCGCCGGCGAAGCTCGACTAACACGTTGAAAGTAATTTCTATCACTTAGGGCATAAAATTGAACTATCTGGTAAAAATTATATGTAATTTTATGCCAGTATTGAAAGAAACAGTCAATCCGATAAGAAATTGCTGCTATAGTTCGACCGTCTGAAGCGCAACCCTGGTTGGCATTCTGCCAAAACACATAGACTCGTCTAAAAGGGGCGGTATTACTTGCTGCGATGTGAAAGGTCTTCTCTTCTCCGGAACGAGCTAGGCTGGTGGGAAAGAAAGACTCCATCCTTCCACCCTATTTTGAGAATAATTCGGTCCGAATGGCGCATGCGTGTTTGCGGTCATGGTCGCGGATGAGGCGTTCGAACTATACTTGTTTTGAAAATCAAGCATGAAAGGTTACCAGCGAGGATATACCGTTTGGCATCGGTTGTACCATTTTTGGCGACTATATCGCCTGCGCCGGCTAAATGGAAAAGTACCGAATTAACTATCCATTTTCTTTGTCTTTCTTCATTTCTCGGGAAACGAAACATCCTAAAGTTATTTTTGGACCAATTCGAATAATTTGATACAGCACATCCACCCATATTTCTGAAAATTATGTTGGAATCGATCAACAAACATGCCAAAAAAAAAAAAAAAAAAAAAAAAAAAAAAAAAAAACAGTGCGGATCCAATGGCAAATAGCAACAAGTGGACTTCGTGCTAGCTTCAAAATAGACGACAATTCAGCTTCCCTTTAGCCTTAGGAATGTTAAAGTGCGTATTTTAAAGTAACAAGACTATTGCTGTTCTTTTTTCATCACAGTTTTTAATTTAAAAAACGCATATCTGTGCTACTGAAACTTACTGTTTTTTATTTAGAGTATGGTTGTGAGCTTGTAATTATAAGTATTCTCCTGCAATTACATTTCATGAAGATTTAATCTGCATTGCTATTCAAATCATTACATTCCTATCGAAAAATATGAAATCTTCGTTCGGCCTCAGATACCATTTTTCAAATTATAGTTTTGTTTTATTTGGCAACAGTAAGTTCGATGTTGTTTTATATTTTAAATAAACATTTCGGAAGACTAAAATTAAGATCACGATCGATAATATTTTTAAATTCCTGAATGATATCGAATGCCTTAAAATATTGTTTACAAAATAGCTATTATTAAAAATAATTTTTAAACAGAAATTCGCAATCAAAATAATGACGTCATTGATACTACCCTAAAAGTTCCGCATTTGGTGCAATCACGTGCACAATCGTAATCATATGATTGGTTAACATGTTGTAGGTCACAGAATTGTGTACCTTTACATTAAACCTGTGGTAGAGAGATCAGGGAAGGAGAAGGATGTCTTAAGGTTTTTGTTGTAGTCAGTTGATATTTCGTGTAAATATGTATAGTCATTTATTGTCGATCATTTAATAGGAAATATATGTTTAAGTACAAACGATAAAGCAAGGGAATTGGATTGTCTTCCGAAAAGTTTAAATTTATTCTACATTTGTCGTTGATCGATCGTTTGTAGATAGCGTTATATTTCTGAGGACAGAAGTGACGTGGAGTTTCATATCTAAGTTTGAAGGTGCATGAAATCTCATTTGAGGACATTTGTTTTTAGTCAAGCTGTATAACAGCAATATATTGTAAATTGAATCAGACGGTTGACATCTAACGGAAATTTATCAACTGGAAATTGGAAAGGGAACCATTTTGATCGAAAGAATTGGATCGAGTGCAAAGGTGGTTGTATTTAAAAGGTGATAATTCTTGACTGTTTGATTTAATCATTTTACTTGAGAAGCATGATGGAAATGCTGGGTAGAGGCGGCTCTGATTACATGAGTATCGCTCAACAAGGCGTTCATATGAATTTGAACTCTGCATTGTGTAGTTTGGTGACGCCACCTCGCCGCACAGTCCAAGGTAGTAAACAAGCTTCGATGCCTATCGATTCCCATATCAAATTTAAAACTCCACCATCCAAGGCGCCTGAAAACCAAAGCAAATCGCTTCCTAAAGGTACTGCGACCAGGAATAGTCCGTCCAGACTATCACCCAGTCAGCTTAATGGTAAAGGTTTCTATGCTGGTGCCAAGTTTGGTGAAAGGCCGCCTCCAACTGAGCTGCCCAAACCTCCTAATCACTGGGTGAGTGAGAACAAACAATGGGGATCAAAAGAACAGAGTTGCATTGAGATGACAAATACTCTTAAGGTTCTGTTGAAAGTGCAGTCATAATATGTGTGCCACATTTTCGAAATTCTGTGTTACACATGCTCATCGTGCTACAGGTTGGATTTTATTGGAGTGAAATCTTTATAGTATATATATATATCCATCTTTTTAAGTGTATCTTTATATTTATCTTTTAAGTCGTTAATTGGCATTAGGTTTCCTCATTGTTCATAAACAACATCGGATTTCAGCATACCATCAGATATTTTTTTTTTTTTTTTACTGTTAATTTCAGATATAATTAAAATTCTTCTTAGAAAATGTATTTAAAGGATTATTTGAGTATGTAAAAGGTAACATACATTGCATGTTAACTATGCTTATATAGTTTATAGTTTTTACCTATGTGTAAGGCCACTAATTAACTCTAAATTAAAATTTTTATGCTTAGTATGATTTTGTTGAAGTAATTATAATTCATTTTCTGATTTAAAATCCAAAGTTGATAATTTTTACTGATTAAAACATTGAATTCTAATTGTCAAACATTCGTAACTTACCTAGGGCCAATATCCAATCTGTAGCACATACAAATTTAATATATAGTGTGCAAACTTTAGTATTTATGTAAACAAGGCTTGAATATAATTTGGTTGCAAAATTTTTTAATTTATTTAGAAATAAATCCCTATAAGGATCATTTTGTAAAGATTTGGATTTAGCAAGTATTTTCTACTAAAATTTGAATGTGCCTTTACTTTTCTGCACTGCCAGGAAACAAAATTAAATATTTTAATTTATAAAATAAGGAATTTAAGTCTTAGTGGTCAAACTATAAGCATTTTAAATATTTTAAAATGCATGTGTGATGTATAAATGTATCCAAGCCCTGTTTATCTCTTGACACAGTTTTAGCTATCTGCATAATCTAATAATTTCTTTCATCTTTTACTGCAAATTTAAATTCACATCTTTCTAATAAATTAAAGGCAGATAGATTTAAAAGTGTGTCTATTTTTAAGAAGTTACTATTTTTTCCATGTGTGAATGTTAAAGCTTCAGAATTGTCCTAAAAATCTCACATTAATACTATTCAGTATTAAATTAACATTTTAAAAGTTTTATTTGATATGTAAAAAATCATGAAACATCACTGTGTGGAGCTTAATATAAATGAATGCATAATGTAAGCATTTTTTAAAATTATAATTATATTAATTACAAGAGTTTAAAATACAACAGTTTGTATCAGGTCCACTTTGCGAGTCTGCAATCCCTTCTTTTACTTTTTAAAGATGGTGATAGTTTGATGAATCTGACTTAAAAGAAGAGGGTTCTAGGTAATGATAAAACAATCATTGTTAAGCCTTTAAAAGCATTACCTACAGAATATTTTTAGCTACTAATTCATGGGACGTTAACTTGTGGGCTTGAGGGATTTGTCTTTCACTTTTATATGGATTTCTCTCTTTATCACACTTAACAGTGAAGTAGAAATTGCAATTAGTATGGGCTGGAATCATGGGGTATATTTGCTTGCATGGCTATGGTAATGGAACTCAAGAAAACTTACTTGGATCTTGGAGTAGTCTTGGAAAAGCTTGCTTTTCTGCTATATGATATACAGCAAAAACTGCTGAAGTTTGCTGTGTAATAACTTGCAAAATGCTCTTGAAAAAGTTTGCTTTATTTAGATGATTTTAGTCATCTTATGTTGTAATGAATTGTGTGGGAAATCTAATATGTTTAAAAGAGATATGTAATACTGCATTTATCATTACTCTTTTGATGTCTTTTTTGATATATAAACTATACAGATACATGCCATGTTTTCTTTTGTATAACTTTACCTGTACATAAATGTAAAGTGTCGCCACTGGTTGGCCTAACAAAAAAAAAAAAAAAAAGACATTAGAAGAGTCTGTTTTTGTGTCTTAATATGGGATTTGCATTCTGCTACTGTTTATGGCTTATCATAATTGCCGGTGAACGCATAATACAAAATATAAAAAATGCTTTTTAATAACACATATTTAAAATACATTTAGTTTTTAAATTTTTTAAAGGAAATAAGCATAAAGTTGTTTGTTAAAAACAAAATTGTATTTTAGTCTTTTATTTTTTAAGTTTCTTTTGGCGTACTACTTAAATTGCTGATTTTACACAATTGTTAAGTGCTTTAAAAAAAAAAAAAGAAAGAAAGAAAGAAAGAAATGTGAGATTTTTCAACCATTTATGAAGTCTTAATTGTTGATTTTTATCTTTAATATCCTGTATAAGTGGCAGGAAGAACAATTTATAGTTTAAATCTTATGTAGTACTTGTTAGAATTTTTTAAAAAAAATTTGGAAAAAATGTTAAAAAAAAATAAGATTAAATGTTTGACATGACTGAAGCTTTAACTATCAATTGTATTATAAAAAATGTAATGTGAATATATGTATAAAATATAAATGTATTTTTATTCCTTTGTAAAAAGTGTTTTTATAATCTGTAAAATTTAGCTATGTTTCTGTTGCGTTATATCTTTTTTTTTTTTTTTTTTTTGATTTAAAAATTTTTCTGAATAGATTGTTTTTGAGAATTGTTTCTCTTTATGCTTTAAATGTAGCTGTTTTAATGACTGTAATTTTCTCTTAAACTGATATTTCATGTTAGTGACCCTTGTTGGCTTGCTTCTGTCTAGTCACGAAGACCTTTTTTCTGTGCCGTTTCAATATTGTGGAATATATTTTTATCAGCTTTTGTATATGGTGCCAGCATGAGAGGAATATTAGCTGTGATATTCATCATTTTCTCTCTGTGAAACAAAGTCCTCAGACATCAGCTGCACATATGTTGGAATCTCCCTGGCAATCATCTCAAAGCCATGCCATTGTGGAGGAGGATTGATGATGTGTGAAAAGTTACATAGCTTGAGGTTGTTGCAGCATCCTTAATTGTTTGAGTGTACAGTCGTTAACATTCCACAATTTTCATCAAACATTGTCATTCAACGCACATGTCGAAGAAGAGTTTTTAAATTTGTAGTATGTTGTGATCTTGGAGCCTCACGGTGCTGATATTCTAAATCAAAGTGCTTTGTGACCTGCCATCAAGAGGAAAGACTCTTTTAGTATTTGCCATCAAGAGACACTAACAACCTATGCCTTGTCTGTCTAAATTGAAATTTTAACAAATGTTGTAATGTGTTGTTTGTATTGAAAAAAAAAAAAAAAAAAATCTCTGCCAAAGACTTTCACCTATGTTCTTTTCCTCTTTCTCTTCTTTCCATTATTCTCTTTTGAACAATTCTTTTTCTTTCCTATCCATCTTTTCTTCCCTTTTTCTTTTCTTGGGTCCACTAGGACCCCCAAATGTTGATAAGATGATTGCCATATTATGCAGGATAGCTACATCATCAAAGGTAGGTGGTGTTTTTTTTTTTTTTTTAAATAGCTTAGAATAAAAGTAAGTATAAAAATAGTTTCTTTGGAGGGAGGGGTAAGGGGTTGCATGTGTTGATAGTTCTTTAGACTAGCATCTCAGGGTATTTTAAGGCTATCTTGTATTCAGTTGTTATTAACATTAATAAGATTAATTTTGCATGTTAAATTGTTATATTTATTAATGTAATTATTGGAAGCTGTCAGTTAGATCATGCTAAGCAAAAATAGGATTCTGTATAATTAAATTTCATTTTACAGCAATGGGGTTAAAACATGTTGCAGTTTCATTCTAAGCAAAATGGTTATTAAGACTGAATAGTGAAAAAACATGCTCTACTTATAAGTTTACCAAAAATTCAACTTAAGTAGAAGGATTTTAAAACCATTTGCTGTTATTAAAATTGGTGATTTTAAATGTCGTTTCTCTTTTATATTACATGTCTTACTTCATTTCCCCCCCCCCCAGTTGATAGTGTTATGCATTAAGCAATATTTGAACTACTGTAATTGTAGAATAATTTCTGCTATTGAAGAAAATGTTTTGAAATTGGGGTATTTTACGTTGTCCTCTTGACCATTTTTGTCAGTGATTTAACGTAGGTAATCGATAAGCCTGATGTAGCAAGACATTTTATAAGATCTTCACTTTTGTTTTATGTAATCCCAAACATCTGTAACTCAGTTTAACTTTGAAAGAAAGATATAAAGCATTATTCCTATCTTTGCATATTTAAAAAAAAAAAAAAAAATTTAGAATTCTAGATTTGCCTTCTGCAGTACAGCAAGCGGTTGAATATTTTCAAAATTTTGAGGCTAGTTATGCTGGCACGTGCACGTACAAATGCTTTTAGTGAAATATCCCTTTATTCGTTAATAAGAATTAGTATTTTAGAGTAAAAAATTTTGGTACCATTCTGGTTTGAGGATCGTAAAAAAATTGCAGTGAAAATGTATGCACTAAAGTGCCAAATCTAACATATGCGCTGATTTCAAATTGCGTAAGTTTAGCTAGTTCTGTATTTCTTGAGGTGCCATTGAAATACTAGTTTAATTTTTAAATCCTTTTTTGATAACGCTAAATTTGGGAATTGCCCAGTGTTGAAAAGTCTGCAATAGAATTTTTTCAAAGAATAGGCATAATTCATTATAGAAAATTATGTTTGAATAACCGAGATCGAATTATGCTTTAGCGATTACTCGGTAGCGAAATAGCGATGCAGGAATCCATTCAACTATGTTTAGCCTTTTTTTTATATAAATTATAATAATTATCTGAAATAGTTATTTACTCTTGTGCTTCAGTTATGTTTAGCCTTTTTAAATTTAAAATTTAATTTAGCTCTAAATTAAAACAATAAGCTTAGATAGTTATTTACTATTATACTTCCATTCTTGCGTTAGGATTGCTGCAATTATTTTTGGCAGCACTGGCATCAACAATAGTTTGGCAATTTTTTATGGTCCTCAAAACAGAATAGTACCTAAATTTTTAATAATGTCTATTTCTCTTAGCAAAACTACATTATTTTATAAACATATTAAAACTTTTTTTGAAAGGGTTAATCAGTAATAAAAAGTAACAGAAGTGTTACCTCTCAAAAGTCTTCGTCTGCTTTAAAGAAATCTGCACATGTTATTAAGTATTGTAGTATATCCTGCAGTATTTATGACAACTTTCAAATATCTGGGCATAGATTTCACCATTATCTTTTATGTTATATCTGCATCAATATTTCTCCATGCTTCCATCATTACTGTTTTTAGTTCAGTTTTCGTTTTAGTGTTGTGTCTTCGTACTCTAACTTGTAATTCTGCCCCAATGTGTTCTGTTGGGTTTAAATGAGGTGGTGTTTACAGAACTTGTGGATAAACATATCAAAGGTGTATGTTGAGGGCCATGTGCTGATAAAAAATAAAGTTTGGGACAGGAAATATGCCTATTGGAACCAAAAAGGTTAAATTTGCTTTCATATGCAAATATGGCGTGATTCCAATACAAATTATTTACGATTTATTTTGAGAAGAAAAGTGTAAGCTTTTTGTACTTCTAAAAAATTCTCTTCGAGAGAAGAGTGCTTATGAAATCCAGCTGATCTGAGTACTTGTCGAAAAGCTTTAAGCGAAACTGAAGTGAGAAATTTTTCAGTAAATTCTGTAGAAATCTGTACAACACTCAAATGTGGATTTTTTACAGATTTTCTGTCTAAATCTCTGATTATGTCGAGTCAGGTCTAGTCCTCTTTATCAGACAACCTCTTCTTACTTTATTTTGGATCTGATTGTCTTCTTTAAAGTATTTTATCGCATACTACACTGTAATAAATTTACTAATTTAGCGATATCCTGAATCAAATTTCCATCCTTATCATAAGAAATGATTTAATTTTTGAATGCTGTTTGTTGTTTCTTTATGACTATGAGCCATTTTTAAACATTAAATAAAATATGATAAAGTGAGCAAGAAAAATAAAGCCAAACAATTTTTTGTCATCAAAATGCAAAAATAAAAAAGTGGCAGAAGATAATTTTATTTATGAATTTTTGCAAAACTGCCATGGTCTACGGTCACTTTCGCACTGTGTTTTATCTATGCCCCCTTATATTTTCAATTTTAGAAAAAGAAAATAATTCAGTATAAAAAATTTTAAAAGTCTGGTTTTATTCAAAATCGTATGGAGATGATATGAAAAAATATTGGGCTTTATATTTGTACTCAATTCTGGGTTAGAGTTTTTTCTACAAATTCTCTAAAGTGTACGAACACTTTGGAGAGATGCTGTAATCCAAGTCATTTAAAAATACTAGGGTTTAATGAAATGGTGAAATAAAAAGCATCCTTCCAACTGTGTGGTGCTACTTAAGTGTGTATTTAAGGGAATTTATGTTGTACTTAGTTCACAAAGATACTTTTTTGTTGCTCTTTGAAATGTGTTCAGGGAGATTTTAGCCTCTGGAACGATAGATATATGGTGTTAAGTTTCAGTGAACTTGTTTGCCATATAGTTTCTATATATCTATCATTAAGTTTCAAAGCTCAAATGTCGGTATTTATCACCATTTTCAATACTTTTTTTGTTCAATTTATAAAGCATGTTAGAAAGTAATCTTAATCTATATATTTTTTTCAAGTTTAGAAAGGAAGGAATGAGCAGTGTTGAAAGAGGTGCATGGGGCAAAAAATGGTTAAGAACCTAACTCAGTGTGTCTTTGTCTGACACTTTTGGAAGATTAAAAGCTGGGCAGTATTTGCTATCAGTTGATCATGTTTAATAAAAATTTTACCAACATACTTCTTGCTGCTTATTAGAAAATTTCTTTCAGAGTGTACAGGCATTTATGAACAACTGATGCATTATTTTTTACTTCAAATTAGCTTGACCTAGGGCTTTTTTTTTTTCTCTGAAAACTTTAAATAGTGACAAGAGAACTTCTGTTCTTTAAAAAAGTTCTGAATAATATGTTTTATATGCTGATATCTTTTTTAGCGATATGACTTTTTAATGCCATCTGACAGCTGTTACCTAGATCAAGAATAGGGCTGATTCTTCCACAGGCACTGAGAACGAGTTGGAATATTCGTGGGATCAAGTGGGTGAATATATTTCTTTTCTTTGTCATATTTGTGTAACATTTCAAGTTAACTTAAGTTTTATGTTTTGAAATCGTGTGTAAAAAAAGAAAGTGCCGTTTAGCACCAAGCATAAATTTTCACACGAAGTCAAACTAGACTGGAGCAACCCTAGCAAGCTTCTTTAAAAGACTTGACTATTTTATATGTAATGAATAATATCTATAATGCTAAACTGGGCAGTTCTCCGATTTTTTTTTTTTTTTTTTTAAGGAAAACAGGTCACGTATGCATGAAATGAATGAAACTTGATCTGTGTAATACTGTGATCTTTTTTTGCTTTTAAAAAAGAAATGGAGACCTGCAAAAATTCAGTGAAGAATGACTGTTTGCACTGTTTTACATAGAAGCTATTAAAAATCTAGATGCTAGCAAGATGTAAACGTACTACTGCATTTGGTGCTTCTTGGCAACTGGCACCTGTTAATTTGTAATTGCAAAATTTAAAACTGATGTGATTTTAGTAAACATAGTTTCAAAAATACATTTGCCTACACAAATTTGATATGTGAAATCCTTTTACATTTTTTATTCAAAATAATTATTGTGTAATTGAATTGAATCACTACAGATATATATTATAAAAATTGGAATGAACTACTTTTAATGAGGATTGGTATGTTTCTTTCTTAAAGCGGGAAAAAGGGAGGAGTAGGTTTCTTTCCCTGAAGTCAAAAGAGTTAATCTTTTTAAATAAATTCATTTATATTTTATTAAATCTATATTCATTTGTAGATTTGTTATATATTACTAACTTAAATATTTAATTTTTATGAAATTTAACTAGCCATATTTGTATGCTTCTAATAATCGTTTTTGGATATATATGCATATTTGTATCTTCTGATAGATCTTTCACATTCACTTTTTTTAACTTAAACAGATCCTTTAACTGAATTTCATTTTGTATTAAAAACAAAGTTATTTAAAAAGAAAGAAACACTTAAATTTAAGATTAACCCTCTGACTGCTCAATTTATGGACTGAAATAACTTCAAAAAAAAAATTTTTTTTTTTCATATTTTAAATCTCTATATATTTGAGAATTGAAAAATTGTATAATTAATTTCTATTTATTGCATAATATAAAAAAGTAAAATATATAAAATTTAAGAAATTATAAAGCACTGAGGAAAAAATATCTTTGAAATGCAGTTTAGTATGATAGAGTTCAAAAGAGGGTTCAAGGCGAAGTCAACTTCACAGTCTTTGCACCAGATTCATTAAATCTAATCATAATCAATCAAATTATTAATCTAATCAATAAATCTAATTAATGATTCAATAATTTAATTAAATAATCAAGATAATCACTGAGTGCTTTCTAGCAGCCTTTCCTGCAAGAAAAAAGTGGAGTTTGAGCGGTAATACCACGTGCCTTCAAACGCCGCAATTTAATGGACAATTAAGGTTATCTGTTGGCCAAAGCGTAAACTAAACGTCTAACACTGTGGTTAAACAGGGAAAAAACGGGATGCGGTCCTCAATAAAGGAAGAAAAACACATGCCTGCAGGATGAGCAGATTTTGTTACATTTGAGTTGCCCGTGGAAATTGCGGGATGAGCAGCCAGAGGATTTAAATTACAAAATTGAATTGAGAGAGATTTAAATTACAAAATTGAATCTGTACCATCAAACAGATATTAGTAACCCTTATTTTAGCACGTAATGTATAATATAAAACCCTTTCCAATATAAATCAGTTTAATATGTCATTTCAAAGTATGCATTTTTTACTTAATAATTAACCTAAGATTAATTTGCTATAAAGATTTGTTAAAATATTCAACTTTCAGAAATGTGCAAACACAATTTTGTAATGTGCATTGACATTCCAAATGCAAAAGATATCTGATGTTTTTGTCGAGTATCTGGTGTATTAAAAGATCTGTTTAAAAAATTCTTCATACTTTTCTGTATATTTTTAGGCCTTTAATCGAGTTTTCATTGCCTAATTTTAGTCAAACATATTGACCAAAAAATATTCTTTTAAATTAATATGGTGATTTTTAAACAGTAACAAGCAATTTTAAAGCTAAATTTCTTTAATGATGATTTATATGATTGTACAGTTTTGGAATTGATGACCAAAAACATATATTTATATGTTGTTTGCAAATATATATGTGTAATATTATGCAAATTCAAATTTAAATATTTTTTCTCTATCTGTCTCTTCTAGAATGTTGTATACATTTTCAAGGGTTGGTTAAAGTAGAAAATAGACTTTGGGATTTTCTAAAGTTAAAAGACTTATTAAATCTAGCATCTGTTTATATTGGTGAAACCTTTCTGAAGAAATGGTGGCAAAGATGCCCTGGACTTCTTATTGAGAACTTCAGGTCTCCATTACCATTCTAGAGCTGTGGCTATCATAGATTTTTGCTTCTGAACTGTCTGTGACTATTTGCAAAAACTTCATCTTCATATGGATTAGATAGACTCACCAGTGTGCCTGTTATGTGGCCTTATTAACACCATTAACTCTATACTTATGCCTTGATTGTAATGATGTTGCAAACAATAACTGTGCAAATGACAACTTTTTGCTTCGTTTCACAATTTTTATGTGCTGTTTTCCTAATGTCTGAAAAGGCCTAGGTCTGTATAGGATTTTAAAAGATATTTGAGACATTATATTTATGGTTCATGTTTTTTCTCATCCTTGCTTTATATTTTTATAATTTTAAGCTGTTATTGCAGCTGATAACATCAGAATTGTTTGTTTAGCTTGTACTGAATAATGAAATCCAAAATATTCAGTGTTTTTTAATTTCTCATTCATATAATTCTATTCATATAGTCAGTTATTAAAGTTTCCTTTTGAACTTCACTCCTAAGCAATTTTTATATCATTAAAATTCAGTTTAGAGTTTTATTGGTTTTAAGTTTGCTTTATGATAAAAATTTGTTGGGTTTTGCTTAACAGAGAGAACAAAATTAACAGTTACACTAAATTAAAGGTTAAATGTTTCTCCTGAACTTTTTCTTTGAAGAACATCCTACCTTTTTCAGTTTACCTCAACATATGTTGTATACAAATATTTAATGATTTTTAATACATTCATTGTGTTCTGAGAGTACTGTTCATTAATTTAAGCATGATTTTACATAATATTGTATTAATGTTTAATATTTTTTCATACCTACAGGTACTGATGTTCTGAATTTTAGGTTGGAATAAAAATTGATTGCATCAAAATTGTTTCTGCAACTTGTTCCGAACAAGGCCAAGATGTGATGTGTAAATGTGAAGAAGTGTACAGCAGTTGTGTGTTGTACTGTATATTATGTATTTTTACCAGCCAATTGAAATTAAATTATTAATGGTCACTTAACTAAGAAGATGTAATTTTTTTTATGAAGAGTTGCTTTAAAAAAACGAAAGAAAAATCTCTATATTAGCAGTATTTAAATATTCCATTTGATTATTTAATTTTGTGTAAAACTGTTTTTTTAAACTAAAAGAAGAAGGGAATCAAATAAACTGTATTCTGATGTGCCTAATGAATTGATAGTTGCATTCATAATAAATAAGACTAACAGTAGCAAAGTAACAAAATATTGGTACCTTATTCTGTTCCTGGTGATACTGTCTGTATGAGGTTTTTGCAGTTTTTCTGATGAACCTATAAACATTGGATATGCTATCTTTAGAAAAATATTTGGTCATTTGAAATTGTTATTCTAAGCCTTTCTGAAAATGTTTATTGAAATTTGTTTTAATAGTTAATTTTTATAAAGCATTTGTATGTTGATAGTTACAGATGTTAAATTTTTTAAAAGCATGAACACGGGATATTTGGGAAAAACGTGGTTTCCTTAAATATTAATTCACGAGTGGAGATATAATTACACTAATTAAGGAAATACAATTAATTATATTTCCTTAAATATTCTCTACTTCACTAGAGAATTTTATGGAAACTGTCTCAGCACTGGAGGTTAGAAAACTCACAAAAAAGCTGGTGCTCTTTATACAGTTCTCATTAATTATTATTCAAGGAAATAAAACATGTTGCCACATTTTTAAGTGTCCTGTACATACATAAAATAATGTGTACTTTAGTATTTTGTGTAAGGAAAAGTTTCTTACAATAACTCCCTAAAATATGTTTTTGATTCTATGATTTTTTCTAACTCAAAATTTGCATTGTTAGATTTTTATTTAAGGAAAATATGTTACATGTTGTCAATTAAAAATTTTATTTCTTGTGGAGAAAATGATAGATTTTGTTAACAGTTTTGCATATATGTGAAATGATTTTTATTAGTATGCTTTTTTTACATATATTGCAGTTTTTGAGTCGTACTAGTGTTTGTGATTCGATTCCTTTGTTGTATTGAGATTTATTTTCTGTGATATTTAAGTTGTGTTGTTAATCTAGTTATTAATACTTTAATGGTATATAGATATGTAAGTTTCTCGGTGATTTGTCTTCAGCGTGGAGTTTTCCCTCTTTCTTTTCTTTCTGATTTGTTTCAACAATTTTGATAGTTTTGTAGGAAAAGAGAATTTGCAGATAGCATGTTTGAATCGATGTGGTGCTAAGTCAAGACTTACTTACCTTTAAACTTAAGGTGTAGATTCAACTCCAGTATAAATTGTAGCTTTTCTTATGGGTGTGATATAGTTTTCATTTTTGTGATCTGCTTTGGGCAATGTTCTGAGTGGTAAAGATAGCTGCAATTTCTAATGAATGCTTAATCAGCTGTTGTCTAACACTTTGATCTCAAAAAGGAAAAAAAAAAATTTCTTTCTTTAATTTTTTCTGTATTGATTTATTTTATTCTTGAAACTAGCAGTTCAATGTTTTTTATTGCAACATACAGAGAATAATTGCTGCCTATGCTTATAGCTCAAATTTTAGGAATGCCCTAATCTTCCTATAATTCATGTGAAAGAATGCTATGCCTAGGACTGCATTTAATCAAGGCCTGATTATTTGGCCCAAAGAAACAGTAAAAATTAGCTCATGTCTCAGTGAAGAGCAGCCATTCGTAATTATGTATATATAGATAATCATTCTTAAGAAAAACTAGTCACGAGCAAAACTGCAGCTAAATGTGCTTGTATTTCAATTGCAAGGAGATCAGATTAGGAGGATGAAAGAAGAGAAATCCAGCATTTAATTTCCAGCTGATTGAAGGAGCAGGACATGCATGAAAACTCCTGTAGAACTATATAAAGTAGTGTAATTTTTTAGTACGTGATTTTAGCTTTTTGTTTTTCTATTTGTGAGTATCCTTTCATGAAAGATATCTTGATATCTTCATGACGGGTAATTATAGTATAAAGGACTTCTTTTATATGTTTTCTGTAAAGAAAATTTTTAAAAGAAATGTCCCAAATTAAGTAGTAAAGTTTAAAATTACTTTTATTTTTGTGGTTTATTCCAGAAATGTTCTAATGACAAAAAAATAATGATTGAAATGGTATACAGAATCCTGAAAATGTAATTTTAAGTGGAATCTGAGTTACTTTACGTCTGTTTATCACTGTTTTCAAAATGGGAAATTTTAATTAGTCACATTTTGCTGCATGTTGAGATAAATTTCACTTAACCATCTTTTTCCAACAAACATTGTGATCAGAATTGGTAAGTAGTTATATGATGATTGAAGGTGTTCTATGAAAAAAAGAAATGACATATCAAAAACTGTTGATACATTTTAAATAGTTTGTGGTAAGCATGGAAATTAATTTTTGTCAACATAAAGGTAGATTGATATATCATTTACAGTTTTTTAGTTTCAATAATCTACTGGGCTACAATGCTTGTTACTGAAAAAATTAGTTTTATGTCATTTTTAATAGTAATGTATTTAAAGCACATTTCTGTTAAATATTTGATATTGCAATCATTTTATTACCTGTTTGGTGTATATCATATGAAGTAGTGAGCATAAAGTTCCCACACTGTTTTCAAATACATATAGGCAGGAACATATTGACATGTTGTTGATGTGATTTTCCAATGTTCTTTTCAGCATAATTTGTTTTCCTTTTTTTTTTTGCATTTAGCACATCTCTTTTTATTATCTATTGTTAATGGTGTATTATAACTGGTAACTAATCTGTAGATATCCTTTACAAAGTTAGGGAATTTGCTTCTTCATTTAATAAATACATATCTCGGTACTTTTCTGTTAACAGAGTGCCACGTACTGAACATAAAATGTCGGCACAAAATCTAATTATATGGTGACAACTCTGATGATACACAGAGCTCAGTGGAAAAGACAGCTATTTTGTTAAAGTCCAGAATAAAAACAAATGCAAAATATATTTAATTAGATAATTTCAGAATATGCAGGAGGCATAAAACTGCCTATTTCATTGCTGAAAACATTAGCATCTTTTTGTGCTACATGAATTTAATGAGGTAAAAATCTATATGGTGGCAGCTGGTGGTGTTTATTTCACTCTGCAGTGATGTTTTATTTTGCCTTTTTGCACATAGTATTCTATATTAAGATCAGTAACATTGTATTTGTGTTTGCAGGCACTTGTATCCTGCAATTGCCTGTATATCTGTTTGTGAAATCATCTGAAAATGTAGGAGAAAATAATTCCTGAATTTATGCTCATACTTTCCACTTTTTCTCTGCAATATCTTTCTACACATCTATTCATGATATGGTATAAATAGGCTACCACATTTGGTGACTGGCACCCAGTTAACAGAAAAGTACTTATATCTTTTTTCGTATGGAATCATGTTGATATAGTATATGCAACTCAGTGTAAAAGTAACTAGATTATTCTTCCTATGATGTAAGTGTGCATGATACTTTTGATTACATTTTCATTCATAAAGTGAATTGTATTGGTCTATATCGGTGCCTTTTTATAATACGTACAATATTTCAGCATTCTGTTTTTAAATGCTTCTGTAATATGCAATTTATTTCTAATAGATTCACATTATGTATATATTTTTTTTATTGTTTAGTTTTTGCTTTTATTATAAGTTCCATTTTAAATGCAGTTTTAGATTGGAAGTACAAATTTTAGAGTAAGTGAACTAGGTAACTATAATTGCCTCTTTGTTTTTAACAGTTTCACAGTCTGTTTTATGCAGTAGAATCCCATGTATACAGGAATACATTTCTTTGATCTAGTTCAGTGTTATTTTCTAATATATTGTACATAAAATATACTACAAACTGTTTCATTAAAACTTATTTCCATATAAGCATAGAAATGGAGAAATGTAACTGTATTTTTTTTAAAGGGGGGTGTAATAATTGTGATTTCTAAGCTTCTTGGCCATTGTTCCACAGATAAAGTTTGAAAAATTAGCAAGACGATTATTAACTGAGAATTTACAAAAATCAAGATCTTATTTGCAGAAAACATGAAGGTGAAAATTAACTGTTTTATGGAGGGCTTAAAGGAAAATAGCAAATTTTATTGGCCAAAATCAATGATTGTAGATAGAAATTTTACAGGCATAATTATATCATTGCTTTATATAGTGCTATATCACTTGTTTATATTTATAAGATGTATTGCTTCTAAATTATGAGTCCACTATTAAATTTTTTCATAGAATGATGAAACTTCTCTTAAAGTATACTACAAAATGTTTTAGAACTGAAAGTCTATATCGTCTTATCTTTGTTTCTTGTAACAAAAACAAATTTTAATTAATATTATCATTTACTGACTTAAAAGTGTCTTCTGAACAGGTAGTTCTTTATATTTGCTGCATACATTATATACAGGTGTGCCTGTAAGTAAGAAAATGGAAAATTGTCTATGACTAGTTTTCAGAATATCTTTTTTGGTTTAGTTGGAGCTCTACTGTATAGTTTTTGGTTTTTTTATTCAGGATCAAACATTCTTCATTCAGGATTGTTTTAAGATTTCTGCTTTTATGAAAATGTTTGTGTACACTGTAACTCTTTTCTACAATTTTGTGATATTTTTATACATGTATGTTTTATTTTAACAAATAAAAAAAAATTAAAAAAAAACATTTGTTTATTGTGCTTTTATTAAAATTAATTATAATATGCACAGATTGACTTGTTTGCATTCTGTAATTTAAGTAACTTTTTCTTATTTGTATCAAAAGATGTTATTTAATTTTATCAACATACTATTAGTTAATAGTAAGAAAACAAAGTATATTTATCAATTGAAGGGCAAAACAAATTGGAATCCCAGTAAGTATGCGAATTTACAACATACAAGTTTATTATTTTAACACATGACTGTGTCACTGCTTGCAAGCAGTGACAATTATTCATGGCTATGTGCTTATTTAGTGTACATATATATTTAAATGAGTATTTCCAGATTTAAACTGTTGAGCATTTATTTAATATTGTAATTTCTCTTTAGTTCATGCTCAACTGATCATTTATCAATTGGATAAGACCTCTGAACATGATAGTTATTCACCGTGCATTTGGCTCCTAGCAACAAAACTGCAGATCAAATGGATGTGTGGGATCACTTTGTAGATTTGATATTTTTTTATTCTATCATACATTCTGTACATTTTAAAATAGAAAATTTGTGCAGCACCAAATAAATGTAAGTTTGATGCTGTGCATATTCTTGTTTCAAGACTTTGGAAAATTTTAGTCTCTATTTGGGTGAAAAGTAGTAAGTGATGTAAGCTTGCATCATTTCTTGAAATAGTTATGAAGTTTTTTTAAGCTGAAATTATGTAAAACTAGTGGAAATACCTGAGGGCAGTTAAGTTAGTTTGAGAGTTATGTATTCAACAACAGAGCGAACGATACCGCTATAATCCTTCTCTAATAATTATGCAAAAAATAAGATTCATAGTCATACATTTTTCAGTCTGATGCGAATCCACATAAAAAATTTCAATAGAAACATGAGCTTATTCTGTCAGGTTGTATTGGCAATAATGGCTCTTAGTTTTTAATGATTTTCGTCTTTCTAAGTAAATGGTCATAAAAGCTTAAGTTACATCCATTATTTCGCCTATATACAATTTTAGTCAATTAAATGTGACCAAAAAAGTGATCACAGCGACCAAACACACAAACAGACATTCTTCCTTTTTACAAATTGTTGATTATCAAACTCTATGATTTAAAAGCGAGCAGTAGCAGCACTTTTCGAAATAAAGCATTTTCATTTCCAATGCATGAGACTGCTGCCATTCGAAAAAATGAGTGCAAAAATTAATGTTTTCGGGGTTTTTAATTAATATCTTGTCCAAGCCATGCAAAGATGGGAATAATCAAAATGGCTTCCTATGAATTTTTGGAATCTGGAATAATGTGTTTAATCTTTGGCGATGCTATTTTTATTTCATTGTAAAACTTAGAAATTTTTTATTAACAAACCCTAGGATTTGAAAACGATCATTGGCACCAACTTTCGAAATAAAGCTGATTTTCATCTCCAGCTTGCGAGACACTTGCTGCTCAGAAAAATTAGGGTGAAAATTGTTTTTCCAAGTTTTTAATTAATATCTCTAATCTTAGTTGTGTGTGTGTGGGTTTTTTTTTTTTTTTTTTCCTTTGAAAAATGTGGACGTCGACTTTTTTCAAGACCTAGAAAAGAATTATAGAAAGTTTGATGACGATAGCTATAGTAGTGACCGAGTTATTAGAGGAGAAACATCCCACCTTTAATTCCATGTTCTCGAATGGTTAGAAACTTTTAAATTCTGCATTTGTAAAAAGTCATTGGTATCAAAAGGGAGAGGTATAGAACCAAAAAATTGTCCCGTGGCCTGCACAACACCATCTCAGTATCAGAACTAGGAGAATCGGAGTGATGGCTAAGGAGTAAAAAGGATAAGGTAAAACTCAAACCAACTGCATTGATTGCAGTTGTGTAGTGTGACTTAACCCTTTGCAGCTGGGACTAGTACACCTTGGCTGTGATAGTTTTGACAGTCTAGCTATTCAAAGTGTACAGCACCAGTGTTGGTCCACCAAACAGAGTGCAGTACTTTCTGTTAATGAATGTTTTATATCGGGGCAAATGCTTTATAGAACCAGTGGCCAACCAATTATGTTTTCATTTATGGTCACTGTATAACACTATTTCTTATTACATATCTGTTCCAGGAATAGTACTGTTTTATGGCATAACAATACAGAGCAAATGGTGAGCTGCTGGAGTTCGATTTCCTCAATTAAAACATGTAAACCCACTTACTGAGCTTCATGTCTTTCCAAGGTTATGCAGATGCAATCAAATTGTATTTTTTAACACTTTAAACCTTTGTGCAAATTCTTTGCACCCTTGATAGCCTCTTTTAGCAGGGTTTCATCAATAGTGGATGGGCACTCAGTTTGAAGCTTGTCCTGGAGATGCTTATTTACTGATGCAAATTGACTGAACGACTTCAGTGCTGTACACTCGTTCACTGAAGCCCCTACAAATGTGGAGTGTATTTTTCAAGCATCACTTCTGTCCAGTTTGACTCATAAAGTAAATATGGCCGTAAAACATTGTTTAACACTGACTTATTCACTTCACTAGTTCCTCCAGAACTGCTTTTGACAGAACTCTGCTGCAACTTAACAGTCCGACAGTTTAATATTTGCCATTTGAATTTTACTTTTTGCTCCAGCAGCACAAACTTTTTTTTAGTTGCCTAGCATAATAGGTAAGTATGATATTAGCTTTCTGATATGTCAAAAACATAACCATATATTGAAGATTTCAAGGTATAGTTGCATCTATGGAATACAGTCAAAAGTCTTTAATCCGGACTCGTCGGAACTTCGGCGATTCCGGATTATCGATTTTTCCAGATTATAGATCATCAGTTTAAATCTGGTAAGATGGCATGCAGAAGTTATAAAATTAAAAATATGAAACCGTAATTTATGAAATAAAGAACAATTATGATCTAAAGGATATCAAAATTTACAAAAAAAAAAAAAAAAAAAGCTTAATATTTATTATTTGTTTTTTTTATTAAACATTTCTTTCAATGTAAGTTGTTTAAGTTGCTTTGTTTTATGTGATAATACTTTATCTTTAATTCTATAAACAGACATAATTTCTTCTTCAGTTACAAAGTTCCGCTGGTCAAGTCCTATAATTGCTGTGTCGAGAATACCGACTAATTTGTCAATCGAAATTTTTTCGTTTTCAATAACCTCTGTGTCACTTTCTTCACTATCGGAAGCGAATTATAATGAGGAGGAATTTGATTTAAATCATATCAAAGACGGAGTACATCGAGATAAAATACTACATTTAGTAAGGAATTATAAGACAAATAAAATAAAAACATCTGCCCTGAAGATAAGGATAGTGCTGACAGATCAACTTCTAATTCATTACGCGCCGTGTCGTTTCCCTTCCCCCGCAGAGCAGCGTGAAATTGATAAACATATTTCGGAATGATTAGATAATCAAAGGATATGCCTTTATCCATTTTTTGCAGCAATTCCACTTTTGGTTTAATGGACTTCGAAACATACTTTCGCTTTGTAGATCCTTTACATATTAGTAAATATATATCGGAAATTCTATTTGACATAATCGAAAGTTCAAGCTTACTTTTATAAAATTGCTGTAACAGTCTGCAAAAAATAATAAGCCGGATCCAATTCGAAGATTAAGGAACAACGCAATCTGCAACATTACCTGAATTAGATAATTTCAGCTTAGCTTATACCGTCCGTTATACATTAAACGCGCTTGCGTAAACGTATTATGCGCATGCGCACACGCATATTCGCAGCCGTAAAGGTCTTACGCGCATGCGTCGTTTTGACGCAGAAAGTTTGTAGATTCGAGGTCCGGATTATGGGTGTCCGAATTAACGACTTTTGACTGTATATTATAATGTAGCCAGTTTGAGAAATTAACATGATTTTTCCATCTTTTGGATGAAATGCATATTTTAAACACTTGACTGTTTTCCTTCACAAAATTGCAAAATCAGATATATTTGAATTTGGTTGTTGTATACACAATTCAAATGTTTTTCTACTGAATTCTTGTAAACTTTTAGAGGGAAGAAGTCACCCAATCAGATTTAAAATTCATTGAAATCTATCATTCAGCAAGTATCAAATACGTCTGCCATTGTCAAGTCTTGACTCTGAACTTTGAGTGAGAGATTGGTACAATGATAGCTGTAGAGAGCTTCTCTCAAATTGGACTTTTAATTGAAATACAGCTTTGATTTTTTTTTTCCCTGCAGTCAAATTCTCAAATTTGTCGTCCCTTTGTTTGCTGAAAGTAGCATAACAGTGCTAGCTTCAAGATTTTGGCTCTATTAATTTCCTTGCCAAATGATTGGTTTTGTTTCAGTTTAGGTTGTGACAAAGCTTGTTAGGGCTATGTAACGAAGGGATACTTTCTAAGAGGAATGTTAGGGCTATGTAACGAAAGGGATACTTTCTAAGAGGAATGTTAGGGCTATGTAACGAAAGGGATACTTTCTAAGAGGAATGGCTTCTACTTTCTTAATGAGGTCCATGCAACCAAGCTGTTTGTTTGTATTTGTTTTGTTACAAAGCAGATCATATTCTGAAAATAATGCTCTTAGTTATTACATTCAATGCCTCTGCCAGATTTGGTTACTCCTCTTATATGTAGAGCTAAAAAGCCATAACATGAATCTTACAAAATCCAGACGTATTTTTCCTCTTTACCATTTATTAAAACACATAAAAATTTATTTAAGCTTTATTTTTCTCAAATATTTACTGTAATGATTTTTTAATGTGTATTGTGAGCCAGGTATCTGTTTGATGCTTCAATTTGAATTTATTTTGCTACTGTATTGTATTCAAGTGTAAAAGTTCATGTAATGTATTTGGTTTTTAAATTTAGAAAATGGGAATTTTTTTAGACAGAAATTCAATCAACTCACAGACATAACTCCAGTCATACAGCTCTAGGAGTGCCCACCAGCAGCCTAGTAAAACCGTTGAACGCTGGTAATTCGATGTCGTTGCATGGTTTTTTCATTGTTTTCTCCATGTATAATGTGGATACAAGTCAGTTTTCTATGGAAAGTCCTCCACAAAAACATACCTTTCGTTAGACAGATAGCCCTCACGTGCTTTGCCATAAAAATTTTTATATTTTTTTACATAAGAACAATTATGGCAAAGCATGTGAAAAACCAAACCTTTTTAGGAGAAAAACAGTGTTATGAGCCCTTATAGGAGGATTTTTTGGTCTTTCAAAGCATGGGCTTCTGTGCAATAATCCAGCTGTTCCTGCAACCGATAAAATTTAATACCCATCCAAGATTGTAATAAATCAATTTTAGCTGACTGATTGTCATTTAACACATAGTATTCAACCCATATTACTATAAAGTTCTAAATAGGAAGTATTTGCTATCCATGTGCTATTCAGTTTTTTAATGGAAACCAGATTGCTGTTTTCTATTTGATCGATGTATTTATTTCCAGGGTGGCTATCTGCAGACTCAGGGTAAAATTTATTATGTCACAGACTTCAAATTTCCTGATGAATGCATATTTAGATATATTTTTATGCTAATACATTTATTACAAGTAGAGAACTTTTGGATATGTGTACAGTTACTGTGAAAGGCAGCTGATTGTTGTAAATTGACTTGACTGATAGCCTAGCTCCCCTTTTTTTAGCATGGGTGGTCATTGTTACTGCGTTTTCTATAACTTATAAATTTTAAATGTTAAGAATATAAACATTACGCGGAGATTTTTAATTTGATTATGAACATTGTATCGCATTTGGTTTTTGTGGTAATCTAGAAACAAAGCATTAACCCCTGTTATTATTTTAGAATGTATTTCTAAATATTAATATTAAAAAACATTGCGGTCCAAACTCTATCTCCGTATATGCGGAATTTGAGTAACGTGTTTCTTATCATTACCCTATTTTTGCGTCCATGTTTTCATGGCACTTTTTAGGGAGTGGGGGATATGATGTTTGAATATTTTTCACTTCAAAGTTACACGACTAGACATATTAGATGGAGCTATGTAACTGAAAATCAGGTTCCAATATATGCACGAGCAGTGAGGTCTTTGACCTGGATCTTATATCTGTTTCGTAGCAATCGTCATAGCGTACCAGTTGGCAAAAGCAAACCTGTTCCGCCTGGAAAGTTATGTCGTCAGTGGCAGGTCAGCGCTGTAATTTTCGTAAACAAAATAGTCAACTGCATACGTCCAACACCGACTCTACTACCTGACACGGTGTTGATACGTCTGATACCTGAACACGGAAACGGAAGTTCCCAGTTTTACGGTAACTGCTATTCGCTAAAATAGTATTTTCGTCTGCAGAGAAGTTACTTGTATATGTGTATGACAGTGATATGGAGCATCTGTTTACTATGTTATTGCTAACCTTCGATATTTTCCGGGACAGTTCCGTTTTTTATGAGAATATTAATATAATGTTTTCCAGACGTCAGTTTATCGTGGTTTTTCATTCTTAAGAGAAAATTTGCTGGATGGATTAAGGAATGAGACAGATTATTCGTTTTCAATTTTTAGTTGTAAAAACATATATCTTTTCAAATTTTGCCATTCTTGGAAATTACTTTCTCTATGCGTCTGTCTGTTCTGTAAAAATATTGATTTTCTTGTGGACGGTTGCTCAGTGGCTACATTTCTCAACACAATCACGTGGCAAAACTATGTGACTGTTTTGTACACTTTTTCCTCGAATAGGAATTTAAATAAACTTCGTTTTCTTAAAATGTAAATTGAATACGGTGTTTGCAGAGGCGGGTTAAGCGTCCGCTAGGGGAACTTAAAATACACAAGTTATCTAATTAAATAACGGTAACTAATCAACATTTTTATTACAATTAGCTCAATTAATCATCCAGCCATTTTACTTAAAAGTATCAAATCGAAAAAGATAGAGGTAGTTTAAATGTCTATCGATTTACCCTTTTCTGTTCTCAGATATCGTGTACTTAAATTTCGTACGTTGCCACAGAGGTAATCGCCGCAAAGAAGATGACTATCATTGATGTATTAAACCTGTTTTCCCGAGAAATACGAAATACTGGTCAGTTGGAGGTATTAAGTTTTCCACTTTGTATACCTGTGAGTGTATCTCTAAATGTTTTGTTTAGTCCCCGGAATCACCGATGATCTTTTATTGGCAGGTGTCAATGAAACATTAAGCAGTGAACGCTGTTCCTCACGTTTTGACTGATTCTGAGGTCACTATACACAAAAGTCATCCAAGACGAAATTATGCCAGTATTACGTGGCTTTGACATTTTAATCACTTTCCTTTCTTTAGTACACCGTTTCGCTGCTTCAGTGTAGGTTGAATGTATTTGGTATATGGTTTTATTCTGTTCATGTTGGTAAAAATACTATCACCATTTTGCATTTATTAAATTGGTAAGACTAAGCGTTTATAATAATGTTTGAATATCTCTCTGAAACCTTTGCTACAAATTTCTCTTCTGAGTGTACACTGTCATTTGCATTAAAAATGAAATGTAACGATCATGATAAAATTCTGTAGTGTAAAAGCGTTTTTCAAATCTTTGGGCGTAACACTATTTTGACAACCATTGGTTTAAGTATTTCCCTCCTTTTTACTTCCTTGTACAAAGAAAAGGAAGTATTGTAATAGAGAAAAATTCTGGGTCGCTCTGGAATTCATTTGGATGAATTTTTTTCCCCCCGTAATATCTGTACATACAGACAGAACAAAGGACTTTCTTTTTTTTTTCCAAAAACGTATTGTAAAATGAATTCGGGAGGAAATTTTTCGTGATATCTCTACGTACAAGACGTACTCAGCCCCACTAAACGTGTATATGAAGCGTATATATTTCGTCTCTCTATTTTAAAAATAATAATATTACTAGACTGCGCCATTTCTGGGTTAATATTTGCCACAGCCCTTTCGTAAAGCTCATGACGTAGTTAATTCGGAACCTAAACCAAAACCTTTCTCTTAACAGACTGCCATATTGGATAAATGCTCACTTCGCGTCAACTTCTGTGCTGCTTGGACGCAATTTCGCTGAGTAGAGTGCCAAGTGAATTGTGGCCACAAATGTCAATTTAAATAAAATTGGAATTTAATCCGTCGCGAGTGCCCAAGTTTCCTAATCATTAAGGATTTGACATCCTACCCAATCAGAATTCAATATGCCATCTACGTGTTTCGCCATCAGTATTTTCTGCGTTTTTACATGTCAGTGTTCCTACATCAGTACTTCTCTAAATTTGCTTTGTTACACACACACACATATATATTATATATATTTGAAACTTAGTAGTATAGTGAATTAAGTCACTATACTGCAGTATCGCTCTGCCTAGTGGGGCCGAAATTTACATTTTGCCGCACCATAAATTTCGTCTTCCCTTTCGCCGAATTGCTTGTTTGGGCATAGAAACTCTAATTTTAATTGAAAAAATTGTTTCTTTAAGTGTTTTTAGCTGTATTCTGTGTCTTTGGTTTCCTTTTTGTATTTTACATTTTTTTATGATGTTTTGAGTTTTTATGTATTTTTGTCTTGTCGCCGAGTGAGAACTGAATTAATTGAATGAAAACTGCATCTCTAATGAAATTCGAAGAACTGAGTTTAAATGAAGTGCAGCCAAAAATTGTATATAATTTAATAAGGCTAAGGTGTGCGGTGTTCACATCAGATTTTTCAAGTACACTTTTAACGATAAGAGTTTGGTTTTATTAAATGTGAGAAGTGAGATAATTTTGTAAAAGCGAAAAGGAATATTTGAATTAATTTAATGTCAGTTTGTATTTTAATGGACGTCATTGCTAAGAATCCAGAATCTACCAAAATCTAGTAATTGAACATAATGCTAGTTAACGTCTGTAAAAATATTAATTTGCATATACTGATAGACTCGCTGCATTTCATTCATGAGTAAGTTTCACGTATAAAAGTCAAAAGTATAAAAAATAGGTATTTGTTTAAGAAAGAATGACACGGTAATCATTTAGAAGTAGGGAGGGAAAAAAATTAAAACAAATCAGAAATTTCTGAATAGCAGAAAACTCCTATTCACAGATTTCTCATCATCAATAAAGATATACCGTTTACATTATCAACGTCCTGTAGTACGATCGAAACACTACTGCAGAACATAGACGTAAACGTGAATCGGAAGTAGTAGCTTGCACTAAAAAAGAAATTGTCAGAAATAAAATTTTGAAATAATGACAAAATTGATGATTTCGGAAAATCCAAAAGTAATTCAAAAGAATTTACACAATTAAATCTTTCGACCTATCAGGCTATACGTACGGTGCTATCAGGCTATACGTTGGCGTACGGTGCTATCTGATGTAATAATTGAGTATACAATTTTAAACCAGCTCCAAAAATATTGTAAACATAGAAACTTACATAAGAATCGGAATCAAATGTATAATAGATTGCTTTCGTGCAATTAACTTCTACGGCTTAAAAAAAGGAATCAGAGAAGAATGAAACTGATACATATTTTCCAAACAAACAAATGCGTATATTGTTACTCTTGTAAAAGATTTTCCGTATTAAAAATCCGGATTAATTAGCAGTTTCAAAAATTAAAAATCGTAACTTTACCAGGAAATGAAATTTCGAAGGCACATAGTCCTTTGAAATTCAAAGGAACAAAGTCATCTATGTGCACTTTGCATAAAAGCTCAGATTAAGACCGATTCTAATTTATTACAATAAACAGAACGCGAAGAAAATTACTGGCAAGATATATTGAAAAGAATTATATTTACTATAAAATTGTGAAGTCGATTGGAGTTAGCTTTTAGAAGTCATGATGAAGGTTATAACTCAAGCAGAAAAGAAAACTATTTCCTATGCTTAGACTCGATGAATACAATTCTTTAAATATGCATTTAGACAAATATGGCGATTGAGCACAAAGAAATGTGATTATTTGTCACATGATATTTGCGAGGCATCCATCAGTATCACTAACAAGTATTTAATAGCGCTAATAACAAAAGAAATTAAATTCAGTAACTTACCCATATACTCAATTCTATACCTGATATTTGACCACTCAGACGATACAGTAGATAGTGACGCTGATTGCCGGATCGAAGGGCCCGGGCTTGATTCTCGGAGAAGTTATGGTCTTAGTGTTTGTGCGCTATGGAGTCATTTAAAATACACGGGGAGAAGAAAGTCTTCTCGAAGAGAACCTTAGGCTGCCCCCTGAGGGACAGGCCTAATTTGGATAATAACATTTATTAAATTCATAATCGTACCACGAAGTTTAGGATAACATCAGAGATTTCGAGATTATTACGATTTACACTACTATTGAATTCACTACTTTAATATAACCATCGTCACGATACACCAAAAGATAGTTGCCTTAATGAAGTTCACTATAATTGAATTTGTTGAAGAGTGCTTCCTAAGTTTTTTTAATATGAATAAATTTAATTTAATTGCGACCTGCTTTCACAGATTAGGTGATCTTGCAGACCAAAGCAAAATGTCGGCTGTGTGCACAGCACGTTGAGGGGTAACAGTTGTATGGGGACGAGAGTATCATGCTGGAAATATCCCTCTGAAATATTACTCAAGAGTGGCAGAAAACCGGTTGCAACCAGTTTGACGTACGATTTGTTGTAAAGGTGGTAGGAACAAAGTCATCTATTTGCACTTTGCATAAAAGCTCAGATTAAGACCGATTCTAATTTATTACAATAAACAGAACACGAAGAAAATTACTGGCAAGATATATTGAAAAGAATTATATTTACTATAAAATTGTGAAGTCGATTGGAGTTAGCTTTTAGAAGTCATGATGAAGGTTAGAATTCAAGCAGAAAAGAAAACTATTTCCTATGCTTAGACTCAATGAATACAACAATTCTTTAAATCTGCATTTAGACAAATATGGCAATTGAGCACAAAGAAATGTGATTATTTTTTAAAATAAAGTTTTTCTGCTGTCACAAAAAATTGATCCCCAGACCATAACTCTTGGTGTAAGTCCAATATGTCTACGACCGCAGACAGGTTGGTTCCAAACCACCACGTGGTCTCCTCTCCCGCAAGGCCTTCTTAGCAGGCGGGCGCCGACCAGCGAAGGGCTTTTTTTTTTAATGCAAAAGAATGTGCAGTAATTGGGGAAGAAGAAAATGTTTCTTGAATGCTTACACAGGACAGGGACCATGGGAGTCCGCGCCCCCCTCCCAACACCTCCTAACAGAACATGAAGGTAGGAAACTTACTTCCTACCTGTAACAGTAGGTGTTGCCCCTCCTCACATTTCCTCTCCAGCTCATTCATCAATGCCTTGTCACCCATCCGTCAATCGTCAGGGATAGTATCATACAAAGAAGTTCGAGTTGGGAATTCACGCTGTAAGCAAGTTTAAATCTAGGTAATACTGTACTTACACCGACTACATACGCAGATGTTGTTCATTACTCACAATGACCCTTCTGCGCATCTAGTACCAGATAACGGTCATTTTCCATGTGTCTAGAAAACCACGTGTTATGTAACATCTACACATTCCATTTTCGTATTTACTGAGTCACTGAGTGGTTGGCGAAGAAAATTTTCGATGCACAATAACCTTACTGCTATTGGAAAAGAAAAGTCCATTTGATGAAGTACGTTCTTATTTTATTTTACTTAATATAATTTCTATTTATTCTTATTTTATCGTTTTTATTATATTTTTATTTAAAATGTATACAGTGAAATACGGATTTTTTTTCTTGAAAATTTCTGTGAGGGAGGGAAGGGGGGAACGGATTAGCCCTTTCTATCAGGAAAAATTTCCCATTTTGCCATATGTAAGAATGAACACAGGCACCAACTTTTCATTTTCTTCACGGGAGTTGGAGGGGAGGGCAAGATTTGCATGGACGAAAACGCAAAAGTCTATAGAGCAGTGCTTCTCAACCTTTTTTGATCCGCTGACCGGTAAAACTTAAGAAAAAATTTCGCGGACCAGTGTTTTTTCCTCCTCCCCCTCAAAAAAAAAAAGAACTTTACAAAGTATTTAAGTATTACTACATAAGTTAATTGTAATATTCTTATTACATTTGCCTACAATCATATTTAAATACATGTGCCTTTCGTTTCCTTCTTACTCATCCTGGTTATTGATTTTTAATCTACCTATAGTTAAAGAAATAGTAGTTATAGCACAGTATTAAATTCCATGGTTATTAAAAACTTACGTTGATGTATAATTTTCAGTTGTCCAAGCATGCAGAAGAATGTAAACAAGATAAGAAGCGAAACCTAACCTAAGACGCCTTAAACACTATGATAGATATTCATCGTTCAAGTAATCAGCGATACTCAAGGCGGACAGGAGCACACTAACTGGTGTAAAGTGTACGGCACGGCAATTTATAAAAGGCTATTAGGTACCTAGTTGCCAGGTTGTTATATTTTTCATCACCGATCATATTATTTTTTAAACTAGTAAACTATTGTTATTGTAATGTGGGTGCTGTTGTAATATCGGTAATTTCGGTTTTGGACAGATAGCTGGATATTTCGCTACTGGACACTGGTATAGAGAGTTTATTTTCTATTTCGGAGGGGGGTGGAGGTCGCCGGTGTTTATAGTCTAAGCCCAAATTCTCAACATTTATACAATTTATTTAATGACTAGACTCCCCAATTAAGCATCTTGATGTGTTTGCGCACTCTTTTGTACAGAAAAACAAAAGACATATAAAAAGCCACTTGATGAGCTTACCCTAGGCACGTCGGCTGAGATGCCCGAAGTAAAGAACTGAAGTTTTATATTCAGTTGTTTTCATAAAACGTTGAGAATCTTTATTAGATTTTTAATATTAAGTTGGCTTCTGGTGCTACATCCAAGGACACCTAGATATCTACAGGCCTGCTCCATCGTTTTGTGACGCCATCGTTTGAGCGAAGGCGATCCACACATATTTATGTCACTTTTTATTTCAAACACAAAAGTCTAGTGAAATTAATTTTTACAACTTAATATTTTGAATTTTAGGTTTAATAACTTGCTATATTATATCGTAATATTTAAATACTTTTCTACCGATTTATCAAACAGAAGATAAAATAAGACTTGAGCGATATTATAAATTTAGCGAAGCAGATTTAAATAAACTGAAACGTATCTGAACTTTTATATGGAAATAAAATTTGAAAAATTAAACGGAAACATATGCACAGAAAAATATCAATGAAAATATAACATGTATAATGAGCTCAACACAAGATGATTTTCATTTCGTAATAAAAAGAAGAAAATGTATCTTAGGCTCTATCTTAGTCTATATTGCTTAAATTAAGCAGACTGATTTATACTACTTAAATATTAAAAAACGTATATAGTATTTCGTAACAAAATTAATATCAACACGTTAATTCTAATATAATAAAATATTGCTTTATAATTATGTTTTTCTGTGCAATGATATTGAAGAAAAAGGGGCTATTTCTTTTCTTTATTCCCTTAAAGATTTTTCAATATTCAATCCGAGATCCTAAGATGCTTTTTAAAATAAATACACAAGTGGACATTAAGTGAAATACCTAAATCGTATTAATATGTTATCCTAGTTACTAGATCTTAAGTTGAATCTACATATTGAAGAAAAAAAAAAAAAAAAAAGATTGATCCTAAAGATGCTTTATAAGCAGAAACGTTATACAGTAAATATTAAAGCATATCCAAAAATATATTACAAATTCTCTAAAAACAAAGCAAGATCATGAGTAGTTCTACTATTGACATATCATACAAAATCAAACATAGGCAATGAAATGAGCGTCTTTATTACTATCTGTTGCCTCATCAAAATGTATTGAAAATAATTTGTCACGCAACTTCGAGAAAAAGCTGACACTGTACATCTTCAGCTATATCAGTAATTCGACGGAAAAAAAAAAAAAAAAAAAAAAAAAAAAAAAAAAAAAAAAACGCTCATTTCATTGCCTAAAAAAGATATGGACTGCAATTGGTTTGCAAAATTATCTCCAAACATAGTTTCTACAATCTCAATTGCTGCTGGCAAAATACGCTTTTCACCAGTGGTGTAAGGCTTTTTACATCTGGCTATTTTATATGAAACTTTGTAAGAAGCAATTAATGCTTTTTCATTCAGACAAAGTTTTTTTTTAAAAAAATGTTTTTTGCTTTTCATATGATTTTAATTTTAATTTGAAAAATTCTCTGGGTTTGTTGACGTACTCACTATGAAGTGGTTCCAAATATCTTTGAAGTTTATTAGGTTTCATGCTGTCTGCTACCAATAATTTTGAACAAATGATACATAATGGTCTTTGTTCTTCATTTACTTTAGTACTGGTAAATCCAAAATTTAAGTATTCTTGAGAATATTTTCGTGATTTTATTTTCGGAACCACGTTCGTCTCTGTACTTGTTGATGCTTGACTATCGTCTAATGCTCGCTTACGCCGGCTTAAAAATCTATCCATAATTCTGCATAAATCTGCCGCCGTGAATTTTTAATACGGTGAATTGCAATTAACACGAAAACATATAACATAAACATTCACGGTAAAATAGATAGCGACAGAAAGATAGACTCGAATGAGACTGGCTGGAATTAAAACTGGTGCTATCGAATTTCCTCCTTCTCCCTCTAGAGAAACATTTTGTGACATTTGCGAATGCTTGAGACGGCATCTTGGCTCCGAAAACGGTAATCCTTGCGACATGCAGCGCCATCTAGCCACGCAGAGATATGTAGACATACAGACATTCACGCAGATACTCCAGAATGTTCGAGACAAGTCGGAACTTCTCGCGAAACCGCGAGTATATCTGAGATGGTGGACAGAACAGCAATAAAAGTGCAACAGATTCTTGTTTTGTCAATGCTGAGGATCGACGTTGACAAAAATAAATAAATTTACGTATTCTTGGTAATTTTTAAGTTTAAAATTAAGATCGTAGTTTAATTAAGTAGTAAGTAATTAGTAATTAAGATTTAGCGCCAAAAATACTCAAAATACATTATAATTGCATACACTTTATAATATGTGTGGGGGGCGATGAAAATTATGGCTGAAAATTGGGCCTCGTATACTGAAAGGTTGAAAAACACTGGGTTGAGGTAGGACTTAGCTAGTGTTTTTGGAGAGAGAGGTTTGGTGGTCACTGTACACAGAGCCCTTGGCAAGTATTAAGTTTGACCCATCCACACGGTCAAACTTTTCCTTATCGTTTGTTAGAAAGATGCTAATACTTCCCAACCGCTCGAAAAAGGTATCATAAAGTTTATTTTTTTCATTAGCTTCATTGTTTTTTTTTTTTTTTTTTTTTTTTTTTTTTTTTTTTTTTTGACTTTTCATCTTTATTCTGTATTTAGCAGATGTTATGGCTTATTTTTAAAAGAAAGATTAGCTATTTAAAATTTAAATTGAATTTTTAAATTTCAGTGTGAAATTTTGATAACATGAAAACAAAGAAGAAATCACAGAATCGTAAACGCAACGCTGAGAAAGATGCTGCTCTACAGAAGCAGGCAGACGCAATGTCTCAGTTCATAAAGAAGATGAAGACTTCTTCGGGCGTAAATGATGCTCACACTGAATCAGCATCAGAATCAATTACAAAGGAACAGACATCATCCAGCCAAAGAACATCAGCAGCATTGGATGAAGTTATTGAAAGGACTGATGAAACTCCAAAGAAAGAGAAAGATGATCCAAGCATGGTATTAAATAAATCGGAAGTTAGAGATTATCCAGGTAATTCGATGGAAGAGACTGGCATAAATGAAAATTCCTTTCTTTATATTGATTTTGATGATCCTGCAAAGTGGCCAACTCTTAGCGACAAAGTGAGAATGTCTGAATTGGGGCCTATTCAAAGGAAAGGTTTAATGTATCCGAAAAGTAATAATGGAGGTAAATTTAGTGATACATATTATAACAGAAAAATGGAAAACGGAGAATTAGTTCCCCGTACATGGCTATTATATTCTATAAGTACAAATTCTGTGTTTTTGCTTCTGTTGCAAGATATTTGCATCGGTTGACAGTAGCAGCCTTGTAAAAGGCTATAACGATTGGCTAAATGTATCTAAAGCCTTGCATAGGCATGAGATTAGTAGAGCACATATGAAAAATTTCTTAAAATGGAAAGAGCTTGAGAAAAATTTGAAAAATAAAACAACAATTGATTCCCAAACACAAGAGATGTATTGAAAAAAAAAAAAAAAAAAAAAAAAAAAATTGGTCAAATGTCTTAGGGAGACTGATTGAGATCACAAAATTTCTTGGCAGCCAGAATTTAGCCTTTCGAGGCTCATCTGATGTGCTGTACCAAAAAGACAACGGAAATTTTTTTAAATTAGTGGAATTGTTTGCAAAATTCGACCCTGTTATGGAATTTCACATAGAAAGAGTATTACGACCTAGAGGTAGCAACAGCAAAGTTCATTATCTAAGCAAAGATACTCAAAATGAAATTGGCAGTAGTATAAGAGAGAAAATCTTACTATCTCTTCGAAAAGCCAAGTATTATTTTATAATTTTAGATTGTACTCCCGATATTAGCAAAACTGAACAGATGAGTGTCGTCATACGTTTTGTTCTCTGCAGTGATAGAGTGGGAGAAATCAAGGAACATTTTTTAGGATTTATTAAAGTTGATGATTCTACAGGTAACGGGCTATGTGAGACAGTAATGGAAATGTTGAAAATGTGGAACATTCCCCTTGATGATATAAGAGGCCAGGGATATGACAACGGCGCAAATATGAAAGGGAAGAAAAATGGTCTTCAAAATAGCATCTTAAAAATAAATCCTCGTGCGTTTTATGTTCCTTGTGCCTCTCATAGCTTAAATTTAATGATTAACGATGCAGCAAAAGTGAATGCAGACACAGTTAGTTTTTTTTCCGACAATTCAAGAATTATACAATTTATTTTCTTCTTCTCCTAAGCGATGGGCAGTTCTTTTAAAAAACATTTCCTGTTTAACCTTAAAACCCCTCTCAAACACTCGATGGGAAAGCAAAATTGAAGCTATTCGACCTTTAAGATATCAACTAGAAGAAATCTATGATGCTCTCTTTGAAATATCCGAAGATGAATGCTTTTCAAACGAAGGGCATCATGAAGCACTAAGTCTGTGTACCAAAATCAAGGATTATAAATTTATTTGTTCCTTGATAGTTTGGCACGATTTGCTTAACAGAATTAATCCTGTCAGCAAACAATTGCAAGAAAAGGGTTTGAGTGTTACACTAGCCTTAAAGGCAAGAAGTAACTTAAAAACATTCATTGAAGAATATTGAAGTGATATCAATTACAAAAGTATTCTTGAGAAAACCAAAGAACTTAGTGAAGAAGTGGATGGTGAGCCACAATTTAAAACTGTTGAAGAAGGAAAAAAGAAATGTCACTTCGATTACGAACATGCTGACGAATCCCCTCAATCTCCAGAAGATAAGTTCAGAGCAAATGTCTTTTTTAGAATTTTGGATACTGCTTGAACATCATTAAACGAAAGATTTGATGGAATGAAAAAACACTGCTATAATTTTAGTTTCCTGGGTAATTTATCAGAAATCGATAACGCAAATTTGAAAATAAAATGTGATAAATTACAAAAATTGTTACAGTGTGGTGACAATAAAGATATTAACGCAGAAGAACACTATAACGAAATAGTAGCTTCGAAAGACATTTTTACAGCCGGTATGAATGACCCATTCGATATTTTGAACTTAATTGTGTCAAATAATTTGTGCTTCCCGAACTTGAAGATCGTACTGAGAATACTACTTAGCATTCATGTTAGCGTTGCTAGTAGCGAAAGCTCATTCTCCAAATTAAACTTGATCAAGACATATTTACGTTCAAGTATGTCGCAGGAAAGACTCATAAATTTAGCTTTGATTGCCATTGAAAATGAAATCTGTCAAGAACTAGATGCAAAAGAAATTATAGAAAAATTTTTAAATATGAAATGCAGAAAAATAAATTATTCTCAATAAATTGTTAAAATCAATTTCAACAAATGCTTTATTCAAAACTTCCTTCTCCTATACAAAAATTTAGAAAAGGGGGGGGGCGACTTCAGCCATTTTGCAGGCGGGCGCCGGATAACCTTGCGCCGGCGCTGTCTCCTTCTAACCAACATACGGTGACCACTAGCACCAAGACAGTAATGGCTCCAATCCGAGAACACAAACAGATCTCACTCCGCCCTCTACTGAGCTTTAGCTTGACATTACCGAAGCCGTAGATGGCGGTGGAGTTAAGAGCATTGCTACAAAGCGTCTAGCTCGGGGCTGACCCTCAAGTAATCGATTTGTTAAAATTCGCTGTGTCGCTATGGTGCCGACAAAATCTTCATTGTCTACTGTAGAAGTAATACGATTCGCTATAGACATACGCTGGTCTTCCCTTTGGGTAGTCGCGAGTGTGCTGCCGTCATCCGATCTTGTTGATGCAGTACCTTCCTATGACCACTGCTCTCAACACGCATATACAGTGGATACATTCCTGGCAACTCGTTCTGCAAAATTCCAAAAGAAAATGCACCTTCCCGTAGTTCTATTGCATGGTCTCCTTCAAACTCACTAAAGACGCTGCTAACATTGCCCAGGTGTTGAGATTTCATTTTCCGTAAACGAAAAATTCCACAGGGCTGCCGCCAGGCATTTTGCCATCCAGTGCAATTTCTGCAGGTTCTGTTGTCCGGCGTCGCCTTAAATTCTGAAAATTTCCTCCCTTCCTAAATTTTTCGGCCTCATGCCTCCTCTAACTTCTGAAAAATTTATGTTCGGTGCTTCTCTAAATTCTAAAAATTTTGCGGACCCTGTCCATCACGTTGTTATCCAACATTAAGTACGTTCTAATCAGAATTTGAAAATCCTTGTATTTTATCTCAATAACTTTGTGCTTGACCGAAAATAATATAACTCTGCATTACGATCGATAACATTTATGTGATAACTCCTAGACTTCTGAACACAGTACATTGATATCCAAAAACATTATCCATCTCTAATTAATTAAACAGAAAACATTTATCACGTTAGAGTCATAAAGTATGAGTTTATGTACATTTTAGAATTTTGGTTAATCCGTCGTCATGTAATTAATAGAATTAATTGACGTAAATGATTTTTTTTTTTATTTTCAGGTTCAAAGGGGTGGCATCAATAGTAAACCCATTGTTTAAAATACGAAAAACCAACTTTCGTTTTAAGAAATTGCCTTAATTGCTTTTATTATTTTATGTCTAAAAGAGAAGAAGAATTGCGATGTGTACCTTGCACTCACCCCCAAAAGGACAGTTATACATCTCCCGTTCTACTGAGTCGATTGAAGAAATTTTAACATGCATTTTTCATGTCTCAAGAGCGCGCTATTTATATATAGCGTTTTTATTGCATAGGTATTTCGACTTAAAATCGGACTTTTTCTGAAATGACATACCTATTTTTTTTCCATATTTCAATTCTACGCTTCAAGTTATGCCAAAATGCCAAGTTTTGTAAAACTCGCACAAGTAATTTTAAAAAAAATTAGCTCTCAAAAGTTTAGCTCCTCAGTGTCAGTTGAGTATGGTTTATTAATCTCTTTTTTTATTAAAAATACTGGATTCCTTCTTTCACAATTCGAAATTTATGTTTAATACTAATAAAATTCGCAGCTATTTTCTGATTTGTTTCCGAAATTTGTATCTTTAGTAATTTTTATAAATGTTTCGAAAAAAATTTTGAATAATAACCTATAAAATTTTCACCATCATCTTGAAGTAGATGTATTTCTAGTCATACCTGCACAAAATTAGAATTTTTTATTAAAAATTTCCGAAGATATACGTGAATTTACATATCGGAGTGTTTTGAAATTTGGCATATTTGTTATAAGCCTTAATAACGCCAAATATGGTTTACGTACTTTATTAAAATTATTTGAAAGAATGAATACCATAAATTAAGAATTTCGCCAAGTGAATTATTCTTGGCGCAAACTGAAAAAAGTGCACCAAGACTAATTTTAAAATTTATCATCAAACTTTACAAAATTTAATATTTAGGCATAATCTGAGTGGTGGAATCGAAATACGGAAAAAAATCGTTATGTCATTTAAAAAAAAAGTCCAATTTTGTGTCAGAATACCTATATTAGAACAATGCTATATATAAATCTAATATATATTCTAAGTCGCGCTTTCGAGACATGAAAAATGCAAGTTAAATTTCGTCAATCGTCCCAGCAGAACGGAAGATACAGAAGTGTCCCATTTTTTTGGGGGGGGGGAGCAAAGTGTACATCTATTCAGTCATGATCTCATTTGAAGGGCTTATCTATTTTCACCTTAATTTTCCGTTTTTATCATTAACTCTGGTATGATGTAAAATATTCTTCGTGTAAAAATACAATAAGTTAAAATTCTCGTCTTTTTTAAAAATATTTTTAAAACCAATAAATATTTTTTAAAAAAATTCCATGTATTTGCACGTGTATTAAATTTTATCTGTAAAAAAAAAAAGAAATAAATTTAGAATAACTTTATTTAATAATATTTCCATAAATAAATTTTATGAACATAAGTGTTTAGAGAAAAGATAGATCTGACGAAAAAATATCGAGATTTTCTGTTGTTAAAAAACATAATGTAAAATGCTTGAATTTAAGTAACTTGTATCACATCAAGAAAAATATTTTATAAATCGGTGGGAATATAGCGTAATAAGTTATATATAATATATAATAGAGATATAAATTTAGAATCCATACTCTGACAGATCACCGGGTAATGTGCCATCACAAGTAACTAATTGCACATCCAAAAGTTAAATACACTACAGTCGTCAATTTAAGATGTGGCAAAGTACAGGCTTCGAGCAGTCGGAAAGACTGAAGTGGTTAATATAAATTGAGGTTTCAGAAAATAAATAATTCTGTAACTTTAGATACTGCGAAGATGAAAATACAGTTGGACGCTAATTCGTTGACGTGCACGTTCGATGAACATTAAAATATCACTAGCAGTTAGGCATAGTTTGAAAACTGGTACAAACAGCCAAAATCTGCGTTCTTGCTTTCGTCAATCTTCGGTAAGCCAGTTGGCTTCTCGAAACAGTTCTAGGAAGTCCAGCTTGTGCAAATTCTTCTCGTCATAGCTGTCCAGATTATTTTTCAGGCAATTCGTCAACAGAGCATCGCACAAGCAGATACTGTCCGGACACCTGTCTACATTCTCTTCTGAAACAAAAGAGGACACTGAATTTACTGAAGTCTCAAACATGAAATACTAATTCCAATATTACTCATAAATCTCTAAGACAGATTATAAAATATTTCACTTTTTTTCTTCCATTTTGAGATAACTGGGAAGAAATACCGAATTTATTCGCGTATTTTCTCCCTTAGCCTTTCAGCGCAAGGTTTTGAATTTTTTTTTTTTTTAATTATTAATTCAATTTCCCCTTTCCTCATCTGTTTAAAACGAGCTTCCCTAAATTTTAAAATGGATTCGTCCACTTAGTGATTGTTTTCATCCTACAGATTGTTTGCTCATGGATTTTTGAGTGCATGGGTTCTGAATGATAAAACAATAATAGTGAAGAGCTTCAAGAAAATGGTGATATCGAATGCTTATAATGGTTCTGAAGATTATTGCATGTAAAAAGCTAACTGAATAGTGGCGAAAACGATGGCGACGACCTGCCAGAAGACTGAGCAGCATTAAATGATCTGAGGCCTAGGAAGTAGTATTGGAAAATAATAACAGCCGGTAAAATTCGAGTAACAGGATACATAAATGAAGATCCGTTACATGTATTATATATTACTATAGTTATCTCCGTAATCTTTTTGGAATGTAGATCTCTTCTAACTCAATAGTATTATGATAGTTACCGGTATTTTACCCATGACTACTACTCCTTTGTTATGTTGTTAACAAACAACTTTTTAGGTTCTTTTTTCAAATTTTTTATATTCAAATGTTTATTATGCTTATTTTTTTATGTCCAAATTATGTAATTTTCATTTCAAACAAATTTTTTATGTTGTTACACGAATTTTTTACATTCTTAAAATTTTTGTTGTGTTCTTTATTATATTCTTTCCTTCGAAAATTTAATTATTCGCAAAATTTTCCCCTCTTGATTTCGTACCATAACACTAGTATAAAAGGGCAAATATTTAAAATTACCGTATTTACCTTTTTATACGATAATAATACGGTTTTATGCGAATAAATACGGTATTTCTTATCTTAGAAGGTTCGCTATTCCTAATCTAAAATATACAATAGTATTGATAAAGTAATTCTATTATTTGGCTAAAACAAGCACTGAAAGCTGCACTGTCAAAGAATTAATACTTTTTAAATTTTAGGAATTTTAGGAAAGTTTTGAATGAGAATTTTGACTTTAAAATGCTAAATTTTGTGTAATATTTATACTCTCTCATCAAGTTCTCTTACTATATGTGTAAGGTGTTTCAAAAGGACCGCGCAGCTATCTGTTCATCTGTTAGTTACAGTTTAATAAACAACTAATGTAAGACAGGCTTTTCATATTATGAGAAATTTTGGTCACATTTTTAGTAAAAATACACAAAATGAAATTTACTAATTCTCTAAAAGATAATTAATAATTTCTAAAATTGTAATTTTATTAGTAATTTGCTTGCTTAGAATTTCTCTGTAAAAAACTGGTATAAAAATATTAAGGAATTCAGTTAAAGATCTTTTGAACAGAAACTATTACTGTATTATGCAAATATGGCTAGAACGCATTTTTTCAAAATTATCTAAATTAAAGTACTTTCCCCTAATGAAAAAATATATAAATAAATAAATGCGAGGCGAAAAATTTGATTTTAGAAGTCGCATAAAATTGAATTTCCTTGGACGAATTTCTTTGGAGACAAGATTTCGAATCGTAGCATTACTTAAAAGGAAAATTTGGAATGTAAAACGTAAATGAAGGTCTCTTCAATGAAACTTTTTTTTTTTCATATATAATTTATATCGTATTTCTATCAGAAATATCAGCAGGTTTCGAATGAGTGATTATGCTTACTACAAGATGCTGTGCCATCGCTTTTCTTACTCCATTGGTATTCTATCTGATATACTCCTTTTTCTCCTTTATCCTTGCAAGGGCCTTCACTAGCTAAAACGTAGCACATATCGTGGACTTCACAACACCTGAAAGTTAACATCTGTTATGCAACAGTTATATAGTTACTGTCACAAAAAATCACATATAATTAATTAAAGAATTAATATATAATGAAAAATAAATTCATATTAATATTAATTAAAGAATTTACATTAATATGGATGTAGATAGCTTTTAAAGATATTGAAGAGACATGATATTACATGCCCAAGAAACCCATGGATATGAATATACAAAACAAAGCCTGATCAGAGATCTGAAAAAGTTTCTTTTTCATTATTATGTTTTTTCTCTATAAAAGAAAAGAAATTTGTCTTTATGGGTCTCCTTTAAAATAACATTGAGACTAGACCCAAAGCTGTTTATTAGAGCCTCAGTATACCGCACAACATGCCTAAGACATTGAATTCGATTATGGCAAAACTAACGAGGGCTGTCCAAAGGAATGAATGACTTTGTAGACGGCTTTCAAGAAGTATTGGCGTATTTGTGTTACACATGAAGAAAGCCAAAAATTTCCTATGCAAGACGGTATCTGAACCCGTGTGAACTATCAGTGTCGAGCGGCCTGACACCTCGGCCGGTGATAGCCATGTAGAAGGTGAAATAAAAAATATGATGTGGACATCACATGACTTCCTTGTACGGCTATATTTTAATATCAAATATACTCATTTTTTTGTTGCATTTCATTTAAACTTATTTCGTGGAATTATTTTCAATTAATAAACCCATCTCTGAAGGCAAGCTGAAAACAAAATCAAAAACTGCAAATTTTGAAATTAAACATGGTGGTCAATATCGTCATTTAAAACACTTCTTTAACTGGAAGTAGATGATTGCGACCAAAGACTGCGAAAATAAAAGCCGGGTAAGGACTTTTAGCAGGGTAAGGTGTTGGGTGCACCATCTTCAGAGTCTTTTTGCAGAATGGGACCAAAAGTAAACTAATTTTGTTCAGCAAAAAATTTGTCTTCTTGCCTGCTAGCCGAATTGCTTGTTTTTGCGTAGAAACTATTATTTTAACTGAATATTTTTTTAAACTGTATTTGGTGTTTTAGGCTTTTCTGGATTTTACAATTTTTGATGAAGATGCTTTGAGTATTTATGTATATTTGCCTTGCCGCTAAGTGAGGACTGACTTGATTGACTGAGAAATATACTATCTCTAATGAAGTTCGAGGAAATAAGTTTAAATGAAATGCAACAAAAAATGTGTATAATTTAATAGGCCGTACAAGAAGTCTTCTGTCGTCCACATCAGATATTTTCATCATGCAGCCAGTCTCTAATCTATTTCAGGTTGCACACCTTGAAGCATTGTCGAATGTTTTTGACACGATGGTGTAGATAACGCTGATTTTGATTTCATCTTTGTCGGATGTCAGTGATGGCCTTAGAACAATGCTAACAACATTTTAACTTTAGCTGAGTAAAAAGTGCTGTAGGTAAATTTTAGTGGTAAAAATACACAGGTTAAAATTTACTTTCACCGGGAGGGAGGAAGAAATCCAGCCGTACAATCATAGTATTTTTTTTAGGAGACCATGGGTGAACTCAGAAAGCACATCGAAATAAACCCTATGTTTCCTTACACAACGTAATCGTAAAAGAGGACGAGTAAATATTTCTAGATCTATATTCTTTCTGAGCTTTACATCCTTTTCAAAGTTCCTTATGACTTTCAAAAGTTTTTAGTTTTAGCAGTTTTTAGTTTTGACAACTGCCAACTGAATACGCTCCAAATTTTCAGTTCTATCAGAGTTGTCAGCAGAATGCAAATAGCTCTACACTTAAAATTTTTCGACTAAAATGTGATAAAATAGGTATATAAACAAATACGTACAAATAATTACAACAAATAAATTATTTAAAAAATGTATTATTAATACTTCCTTTACCCACTGCAGCATAAAAATTATTTGCTACAGCTTTATTTTTGACTAATTAATAAAGCTGAGCTTAAATTTGTCATAAAAAATGTTTTTGCCCTTTCTTTAAAGAAATACAGCCAAGCTGTAGTTAAATAAAGCTGCACTTTTGGTGATAGAGAAGCCGACTGGCATAGTCTTCATAAGGTATGGCTTCAAAAGGTATGGGTGTTTATAAGTGTATAATGTTTCTGCGGCAAGGAGGCACTTAAAACACTCGCCAAAACTGTCTCGAGGGCTTGGTGGCAGAGGAACTTCGAATGTGTCTCTCCGGCGTTCTCATTCAAAGATGAGAAAGAACGTTCTCGCAGATGTCGTTTGAGCACCACTGTTGTGCGACAAGGGCAATGTTTTCAGTGATAAAACTGCCGAATGACCGTGACATTTTGCCATTTCCATGTTTAGTTAGCAAACTGTATCGCATTGGGGGGGGATATTTCAAAATGACCAGAAATATTGCGATCAAGTTCATTTCTCCTGAAAAAAAAAATATGTAAAAAATTATTGTGTCAACGAACTGTGTGTTAATAGTTAATTTTCAGGATAAAACTGTTGAATGTTCAGGATAAAACTGTTGCTATTAATATTTACAGAACTCGTTGATTTTTACAACTTTAATGGATGCTTACTCATCGACTGGATCAACTGGACGACCCGATCCTCCCAATCCACACCAGTTTCCGTAACCAATGAAGTCAGAACCTTCGCGTCCGATGATGCTCTGAACCATGGAATTTAAATCTGTGAGGCTACGCCGATGCCTTTTCGTTCCACCGGTTGTCTCATCTGAAAACAGCAGCATTAATAATAACAATAATAATAATTTTAAAAAATCTGAAAGCTTTTAGATTTTACATTACGCCCAAAGGGGGCTTTTTTTTAAACGCTTTGTGTGTTAGCTTTATTAAATATTATGTTCTTCGCACTGAAACCATAAAATTCAATTCAACAGCAACATGACGAAATAATTTAAAAAGAGCATATCTTTAGAATTTCCGACACACAGTCTCAAGCGCTGGAGCTTTTTTTTTTTTTTTTTTTTCCCGTACAGTGTTGCCATTGCACGCTTTGAAATCGGTTGAGTTTCTTAATCAAAAATTCGCTAAAGTTTTACATAATATGAAAGAGATAATAATAATTAAAAAAAAAAAAAAAACCCAAATTTTGGCTTCCAGATGCCCATATTCGGGTGGAGGATTACGGTATTCAAAATTTGATGGTTCTATGTACCGTTGTTTTATCATAATGCGAGAAATATACATACATTTTTGCACATTCTTCATTATTTAATTTCGTTAAATATATTGCAGGACGATAATATTTTGCAGGCAACAATTTGAAAAGTGATACGCCATTTATAGTAATTCGACGCAAAATGGCAAAAAAGTAAATAGCCCTTATGGGCTTAACGCCCTTTGGGCTAATAACAATGATGGTGACAGTGCCGCCCTAACCACAGGGCTAAATGGGCTATAGCCCCAGGGCGCAAGCCTTTTGAGGCGGCAATTTTTTATATGCGATATAGTAAAAATTTATTTTTCATTTTATTAGTTTTTACTTATTTTTAAATTAAAACACTTCTTAAAATATTAAACTGATTTTTATTTCTTCCAAATGTGATGAAAAACGATAGATAGAGAAGGGAAACGCGAAATAGGAATAACACCCTACCGATCGTACTTTTGTTTCAGTCGCATTTGAACTGTCGGAGCTATACTGGAGTTAATATAAGACCACCTACGTATACTCACCGCGTCGGCAGGGCATATTCATTTATCTAAACGTAAATTGTATTATTTTAACAATCCTGATAAAAGATAGGAACATAAAGGGGTCACTGATGCGTACCTTAATATAGATTGCACGACAAAAGTAAAATTGATATAATTTTAGTATTTGTCGACTGAATAAGGTGAATTAAAAATTGAAAATTAAGTGGAAATTATTAAATTATATTATTATCTTCCTAAGGTAAGTGCTTTTCCTTTTACATACACTAGTGGACAAAAAAAACGCATAATCAAAAAAATGGCATTTAGCAAGATAATATTTATTAATTTTAAAAGGTTAAAAAATAAATTGGTTTTTTTTTTTCATTTTATATTTAAAAATATATTTACTTTAAGGTATAAAGAAATTAGGTAGTATATTGAACGGTTTATAAAAATAAAAGTGGACAAAAAAATGCATATTAAAAAAAATTGCCTTTTCCCGCCAAAAAACATAAAAAAATTCTATGATTCAGTGCATCCATGTCAAAGCAATTATCAATTGAAGACAAGGCTCAAATTGTAGCTTTCCACGAGTCAGGAATGAGCCAAATGGAGTTAGCAAAAATATACTCCGTAAATCAATCAACAATTTCCAGAATTGTTAAGTAAGAAATTCAGTTCCATTTATTACTGTCAGTGAGATAACTACATTGGATCTACTGGTCACGTACGGTTCAAAACTGTAATGTAGTTTGTAGAAGAACCTCGGGGGATTCATGTGGAGCAATTGAAAGTGCAAACGTTAACTCCCTTGATTCCTTGCTGGGGATAAAATCAGCTAAAGAAGTCTTAGGGTAGTATATTCTTGATTCTGAGACGCGTGTACTGAACTAACGGAAATTTTCGCCAGAACTTTTAAGATTCTTAAAAGCATCTTCTAACGTTTTTGGAAGGCATAATTATTGGAAATTGTCCAGTAAAATTTTAGGAGCAAATTAGAAAGATCGTTGATCAGAGTACGTTGTTATAGGATTTGACACTGTGCTTTAAGTGAGGAACGAACATGATTTAAAGAGGGTCTTCATCTCGAAAACCGGGATCTGGCCGAAAGTTGTCACTCTGATCAGGTGATTTAACTTTTTTGAAGCAAAATCTCAAAAGATCCTAAATTAGGATCAAATAAATTGAAAAATATATTAAATGACAGAAAAAGAAAATGTGTTTCATCTAGAACAATTCGTCGTGGATTGTGTTCTATAGGTTTGCCTGGCAGAGTTGCCTGTTCTAAACCATATTTAAGTCCTGAAAATGTTTTAAGCAGATATGAGCATGCTAAGAAATGGGTTTATTACACTCAAGAGCATTGGAATAGCATAATCTGGTCAGATGAGACCAAGATAAACTTGTTTGGATCAGATGGACGAAGATATGTGCGTCGTAAGGTAGGGGAAAGATATAATTTGAAAAATTTAAAGCCTACTGTTAAACATGGCGGAGGGCATATTATGGTTTGGGGTTGTTTTAGCTCTAATGGCACTTGAATGTTAACGATCATTGAGGGAAATATGGATTCCCTTAAATATACTAGGATAATCGACTCTTGTCTTGCATTGTCAGCTTCAAAAATGGGTCTTAATGGATATGAATTCCAACAAGATAACGATCCAAAGCATCGTTCAATGCATTCAAGAGAATATTTCAGAGATAAGAAGATTATTGTGCTAAGCTGGCTATCCCAATCACCAGATATGAATCCAATAGAACATCTCTGGACTCACCTGAAAACAAGAATAAGGGAAAGACAGCCAAAAAAACACTGAGTTAAAAAGGATAACGCATGAAGAATGGGACAAGATTGATCCGGATTTCTGCAAAAAGTTGGTCGAAAGTATGCCAGATCGAGCTGAAGCACTTTTTAAAGCAAAGGGCGGGCATACAAGGTATTAATTAAACAATATGCATTTTTTTTGTCCATTTTGATTTTTATAAACCGTTCAATATACTACCTAATTTCTTTATACCTTAAAGTAAATATATTTTTAAATATAAAATGAGAAAAAAAAAACCAATTTATTTTTTAACCTTTTAAAATTAATAAATATTATGTTGCTAAATGCCATTTTTTTCATTATGCGTTTTTTTGTCCACTAGTGTATATGTTAGCTAAAAATTAATTAATAATGATATATACATATTTAACAGTTTTATAACAATTTTTTATTCCGTTATGTAGGAAGACTAACCATGGAACATAAACGAAAAAAATTATCTGGTTCCGCCAACCGTAAATTAAAAGAAGAGAAAGAGGCGAGGCAAAAAGCTCTCTTGGAAAAAATGCCTACATTAACAAATTTCTTTAAAAAAGGCGAAACACTTTCTATGGATATTACAGAGGATGAGCAACACAAAGAGGGAAAAGAAAAAAATCAACAACAGTATGACAATAATGCCCAGCAATCAAATGTGAAAGAAAAAGAAGAGGACCAGAAACAACAAAACATGGAACAGCCACAGCCAGAAGATCAAGAAAGAGAATATTTAGATGAAGATGAACTTAGTAATATGTTGAGTGTTAATTATACTGATCCAGCATTATGGGGAAGATTAAGCGAAGATAAAATTATAGATATAATGAAGAACATATCTAACGTAGAGGTAGATATTCAAGAACTAGACTTTTCTGCATCTAAAGTGGTCTACAAATCACAGCAGGTATGCTACAAAAATGATATTTTATAGACGTTTACAAAACGGAAAACAACAAAAATGAAACTGGCTTTTATACTCAAATACTTCAGGAAAAGTATATTGCATCCCTTGCAAACTGTTTGGTAGTGCCAATAATCCATTTAGTGCAGGTTTTAACGATTGGAAACACAGTGAAAAAATTTCGGACCATGAAAATTCAGCCCTTCATAAAGAAAACACCGGTATAATTGTGAACAGATCTACAGAAAAATGGGAATATTTCAAAAATTATTCTATTATATCAATGGAAAAAAATACGAATTACTGGAAAAATATTTTAGAACGTATCATCGAAGTCATAAAATTTTTAAGTTCAAGGGGTTTGGCTTTTAGGGGAGAAAATCAAACTATTGGTGATAAACATAATGGGAATTATTTAGGGTGCTTAGAACTTTTAGCAAAATTTGACCCTATTTTGCAACAACATATATTTAATTTTGCAAATAAAGGTACTGGGAATATTTCTTATTTATCTGCAAATATTTGTGATGAGTTTCTAAAAATATTGGGCAGAAATGTTAGATGTTTTATTATCACGGAACTAAAAGAGGCAAAATATTGCTCTATTATAATAGATTCGACGCCCGATATTTCCCATATGGATCAATTAACCATTGTCGTAAGATATGTCATTAAAAATGGGACACCCGTTAAAAGGTTTTTAAAATTTTTGGAGAATACTGGCCATAAGAGCTCAGAAATGCAAGACTGTATTTTAAAGCTATTATCTGATTTAGATATTAGTTTGGAAGATTGTAGAGGACAATCTTATGATAATGCCTTTAATATGTCGGGTATATATAACGGCCTCCAAGCACGCATTAAATCTAGAAATAATCTTGCCATTTACGTGCCTTGTGCGGCACATTCTTTAAATTTAATTGGACAATCGGCAGCTGAATGCTGCATACAAGCAACTAAATTGTTTTTGTCTCTACAAAACTTATACAATTTCTTTGCCGCATCAACATCAAGATGGGAAATTTTAAAAAATACGCTAACAGCAAAAAATAAAGTTCCCAAAAAATTAAGCGACACTCGTTGGTCAGCAAGAGCTGATTCAGTGAAAGTAGTGGTTTCGGGCTATGAAAATTTTAAAAATGCTTTAACTAAACTTTACGAAGACAATTTTCAAAAGCCTGCAACAAAAGTTGAAGCCCAGGGGTTGTTAAATGAGTTCAACTCATTGGAAACTGCTATTATGATAGCATTTTGGAGTGAAATATTGGAAACCATCAATAAAACTAATATATCGCTTCAAAAAGTTGATATTACAATTGAATGCATTGTTTCATTATATGCTTCTTTAGAAAAATTTGTACAATCGAAACGAAATATAGATTCGTTTAACCTTTACAAATCGGAAGGTATAAAATTATCTGGCTGTTATGAATACAAACGGTTACGGAAAAGAAAAAGACAGTTCGACGAAAATACGTCGGAAGAAGTGCAACTTGATGCAAATGACGAATTCCGCATAAAAACATATTATGCTATTATTGATAAAATTCTAGCAGAAGTACAAAAGAGAAAATGTGCATATGTTGACATTTATTCAACATTTGGGTTTCTAGTTAATTTAAAAAATATAAATGAAGACATAATTAGAAATAATGCTGCAAAGTTGTGCGAAATATATCAGAATGATTTAGAAAACAACTTTATTGAAGAATGCCTACATTTTAAACATGTGAATTTATTGGAAAATACCGAAAATATATCTATCGCAGAACTAAGTTTAAAGACAATAATCGAGTTAAGAATTGAATCTACATTTCCAAACGTAACCACAGCACTGCGCATATTTTTAAGTATTGCCACAACAAACTGCAGTGGCGAAAGATCATTTTCAGCAATCAAAAGAATTACTTACGATCTTCTTTGGGACAGAGTAAACTCAATGATTTAAGTATTTTGTCTATTGAAAGAGATTTATTTGAAAATTTAAATACTAGTGATATTATTGATCAGTTTGCCAAAGGAAAAGCTAGGAAAGTAAATATATAAGTTACATTTGTTTAGATTAAGGTGTGTTTTTGTTCTTAAATGGTTTTTTTATTTAATTAAATTTTATTTTTGTTTATGTTATGCACTGATGGAGAATCATATAATAGTTCCGATCAAGTTCTAACGATTAGACTAAAAACTGATCGAAACTGTCATTATTGAGATAATCCCCTCAAATCTGGGTAAACATTTATACCCATCTTTTAAATAAGTGACTTTAAAGAAAAGTTACAATAAAGATAACAGTTTATTATAAAAGTAATAAATAGTTTTTTTCTAGTTCTGACACTTTTGTTTTGTATAACTTTTCCGACTCCCATTTGCCATTCTGTGTATTTTCTTAGGAAGAAGGGCGCATTATTTTTAGTAGCCCTTGGGCGCCGAATTCCTTAAGACGGCCTTGGATGGTGATGATGATAAAAAACAATTTGTTGAAGAAAGCACGAATCATATAAATACTAAATAATATTTAATGAAGATTTGTTTGCAAAATAGGAACTAATAATTACAATTGGCAAGATTTATGAGATTTCTTCTCTGACAGCATATTTAATCATTAACGCCTAATTAATATTACAAGAATTAGATTTTTGCTTCTCTGAATTCCTAAAACGTTTATAACATTACTTTAAGAAAATAAACTAGATTTACATACACTAATATTTTGCAAAAACGTAGTAATTGGTTAAATTCGCATTCGAACCCTTAGAATAAAAAGTACCCACAGGAGTTGAAAAGAATTTTTTAAGAACATAACCCAGTTTGCAATATACTAACAACTATACCACATTAATTTATCAAATCACAAAACACAGTATAGCAGTCAAAGTTACTAACCACTATCCTGTCTATGCAGCCGAACATAATATATAGCATGAAACTGCGCCCTATTTATAAAATTAGAAGCCTAGGGAAAAGCCTCTCCCCTCTATATTTTTTCATTGTAATAGAAGTTACTGATGTAAGTTACATTCTGTATAAAATAAATTTCATGTAAAGAATTCAGTGAAACAATCATATAATTCAATATTTGTAAATACCTTATTTTGTCCTAACCAATTATTTTTATTTTAAGAAACTTTACTTTTCCTTCTGATTTCAATTTCCTGCCTGAATGCAAATTTAAATTATGTATATGCAAATCTAAGTGAGTTCGGGAATTGTATATAAGTAGCAGATTTTAAGAGGTCGCAGTAGAAGAGTTAGTCTCAAATTTATGTCGAGTGTTTGAAAGCAGCTCCTGTAGCTGAACATTTGTATGCTAGCCACTTCCGTTAGATTATATTGATATTATAGCCTCGGCTTTGCTCTGTGTAGCCAATCAAGCGGTTTAGATTGAGTAGAAGCCAATCATGTAGCTAATTATCTAGCTTTTTCATTTAATGTTTATCAGTTGGAATATGCAAAAAAAAAAAAAAAAAAAAAAAAAAAAAAAAATTCAGAACTGAATTTTTCAGACTTGCCAGAAATTATTATTTACGAAATTATTATTAATAATTACGAAATTATTATTATTATTTATTATTTCTGAGCATCAAAATCGAAACTAAGAATATCTTGTTACTGTTAAATTATGCATTTTTAACAGAAATTAATATAAAATTATGAAATCTTATCTTAAAAATGATATAACGAACCTTTAATATAAATTATACCACTTCTTGAATAATCATATCTTAAAATTAATCGATATAAATAATGATGAGTATGTTCACTAAAGTAAATACGCATTGAGTTCGTCAGTTGTAATATTTTAAAACAGGTAACTGATAAACTAAGAGATAACCGACTGGTAAATACAAGCAATGAGTCTTGTTAACGTCCCAACAAATGTTAAAAGTCATTTATCAGATCAAGATCATGATAAACAAACTGTAAAATTTATCACCTCAGCTTCGTAATTTTGAGTTCTTTTCATTCGATTGTTTTGAATGCGTTAAATGATGCCAAATTCTTTTGTTATTTGAATCAATTTCATTAGAAATAGGAAAATAAAAGATATTAAAATTACCTTTATGCTTAGCCGCTTGTATAAAAGGGCTAGAAAAGAGAATTCCAAGGAAGATCCAACCGGTAGTCGACATTTCGGTTTCTTCCTTCGAAGGTAAAAATCGACTGCGCTTGCGTTAACGGCTGGATGTCTTGCGTCACGCAGTATTGATTCGAATTGAGTGTTGGGAAGAAATGGGATCCGTTAATTTAACTGACTGTAGAGTAAACTAATATCAAAGGGAAAAAAATAATAACTATGTTTTTACAAGAACAGATGTTCTGATTACAAATAAGCGCTTCTGAATTTAAGTTAGATCCAGATTCCGATTTAAATAATAATTCGTATCTCACGAGGAAGTAAACAACTTCTTTTTCCTTAAATGAGTCAAAATTTATCTAACTCCCCTTTAATTAAAACAGTGGAGATTTAGTAACATCATGATCAAGAAGATCGAAAGCTAATCGTCTCTTAATGAACTTTCAGTCGTTTATTATTTAAGGAATATGACCCCAAAATCTACAATCTCTTTTGGGCACAGTTTAGATACGGCAGCTCAATAACCAGTTTTGATCCTGAAAAACGTCTTAAAAATAGTAATTTAATCAAATTCTTTTCGTCTTCGTATGTATGCATCAATGGTTGAGTTGTTAAGACAGCTTAATATTGGAAATCTGATCTGGGGTCAAGCTAAGCGAGAGGGTTTTGTGTATGGAAGTGTTTCGTTGTTTTCGTCATGTGTAATGTGAATACGAGCCAAGTTTCCTCAGAAAGTCCTCCACGAAGGTCATCCGTCATCTTTGGCAATTAATTTTCATGTCTTTTGATATATTTAAATAACCTAACCTTCTTAATAATACTCGTTGGTTGATACAAGCTTTGTCTACTTATGTGTCGATTGTGTGTTTCCAGTATACAAGCTATCGCCATTAATTTAACATTTTCAATGGACGGCAAACTTCTAAGTGGCTTACCAGCATATGTTTTAATTTTAAAATCAATCTTTCTTAATTCTACAGTATCCTACAATAAATCTGACGTATCTCGCTCTAGTAATGATCCACCACGGCCGAATGGATAAGACTACTGAACACTGGTTTTCCATTCACATTTGAAACCTGACGAAAGGGTTGGCTATATGGCTGCTATCATGTTTTCCTTTCTTTTTTTTTTTTTTTTTACATATATGTAATGTGATTAAAATGCAGATTTTCTTAGAATATCCTGAAATAAATTCCTTTAGACAGAGAGCCCTCTAGTACTTTGCCGTTGTGCTAAACACACAAATGCCAAAACAGTTGTGAAAATGAGCTAAATAGATGCAAGTACATAATAGAAAATGATAGAAAGTGTTTTTCAGCTCCCTTAGTGATACCTAAGCAATCTGCATTTCGCTTTTAAACAACATCTAAGGCTACTAATCAGTAATCATACATCTAATTGTGAGTTCCGATGAGCCACTAAAAATTCTTTATTAATTCTAAAGTCTTTACAGGCACAGGAGTATGATACACTTCGGGTGAAGAGTATAAGAGCCACATAAGAGAAGAAATAAACTGGGGATACAGAAATTTAAAAAACGTTGCATTCAGTTCATGATCTACAGAAATATTGCATGTTATAAAATAATCATTTAGTATGAATTTTGAAATATTGCGTGTTTTGGCATTGTTGCTGAAGCTGTTTATCTTCCAGCAGGTAGTAGGGCAGTTATTTAACTTTCCGTTTTTATATCAATATTGATTCTTCTTTTTAACATCGATGCAGTGCTAACAGATTTTTTTCAGGCAAGAAAAGTTCCCGCTGAACAGAACGAAATTCTGCGTTACTTTTTTAATTACAGCTAAATTAATTAAATATTCATTTACCTGATTTTAAAAATGAGGTATGTATATTGCAGAGTTTTAACAAAACTGCCAGTTACTGCTATTTCATTTTAATTTAAGAGAAAGTATTTGTTCTCATAAAATGGAAAGCGAAATTATACCACCACAAATTAGCCCCAAATCGAGTATTGAGTCAAGTTAATATATATAGTGGCTTCATAAAGAGAGCTAGTTTTCATAATGCTCTTATTCTTCTTGAATTTAGCAAAATTCCAAGAATATATTTAAGGCTTATAAATGTAATATGTTGTTCTCAATCGCATACATATTCGCCGCCCACTTGTTATAGCGGTTAGCGTCGCTGACTGCCGTCCCAAAGGGCCCGGGTTCAAATCCCAGAGAAGGTATGGATGTTTGTGCGACATGGAGGCACTCTAAATATGCGGTGAGCCGAAAGTCCTCTCGAGAAGTTATGGTAGGGGAAGAGGGGAAACCCTCGACCCGTCCCCTCCCCGGGGTGCTCTCCAATAAAATTGGGAGCGGAACTGAGCTAAATCGCACTCTTTTCTTTTTAGCCTCTTCTGATTTTTCCTGCTACAGGACGTAACTGATTTTCCTTCAAATCTATGTTCCTTCGGGATATCTCTCATGCTACTGGGAAGTACTGCCGCAGTGCAGTAGAAACCCAGTATATTACAACTAAGTATCTAAGTATCTAAGCTAAATCGCACTGTCACCTGTAAGGTGCTCAAGACTGTTGCCAACGATAGGCGTACCTTGCGCTCCTTGTCACGAGAAATTTCGAGGGCTTGGGCTGACTTTTTACTTTCACTTTTACGCTACAGAAGAGGGCTGCTATTGTACATGTTTATATGTCAATAATCTTGACTTCGATGAATTTCTACTCAAATATTTTTAATTTAAAGACTACAACTCAAGGACTGTTTTCTTCTTTTATTCATGACCTACTAATATTCTCAAAGACTGTTTACCTTTTACTTATCTCTACAGTTACAGACTACTCATTTATTTCTAGACTCTCTTAAAATGTATAAGGGCATTTTATATTATATAATTTGGTTATTCTTCAAAATTAATATATAAAAATCAGTAAACATAAATTTTCAACTTAAGTAACAATTCTCTAAATATTTATGTTATGAGTTTTATTGTTAAAATTGCCATTTATGTAAACACAAGACCTGTATAATATGTCTCTGTATGTCATATGTATATTTGCACAACCATTGTAACTTTGTAAAATTTTATTTCAAATAAATACCGCTGATAGCGGATGGTAGATAGTTTCCATCAATAGAGCACAAAAGCTGAAAGTCGTAATGATGGTGCAGTTGCTCTGTTGATGGTCTCCTGTCTCCTGCCCTACGGCTATAAAATTTGCCTCATAGCATTATTGTCCTCCTTGCAGAAGAGATCTAATACTGCTGCCTCCGCAAGAGGGCCGGCAGAACAGACTGCTACAAACACATGATGAATAAGAAATTCATAAGGCTAATTAAAAGCGATGCTTAAGTCCTTACAGGTTACACAGTCTTGTGCTAATTACCGACAAAATGAGATCACCGATGATACCCGTGTTCAGAAAGAGATTGTTGGTTGTAAGTTTAGGACTTAACAAGCGCAGTTACAGTATTACAAATCTAAGATGCATGACTGCATTTCAGACACACGTATGACTGAACATTGAAATTACATATCATATATTATGCCAATATCAGGCCAAGTCGCAAAACACTATTGAACAATGTATTAAGGTGCCATTAATATTACTTACTCTATTGAATGAAGCAATTAAGATAATAGAATTGGACAAGGTAATAAATATAATACAATTGAGGTATAAACTGATTTCTATTGCAGCAATAAGCAGCAAAGCAAAACAAGGGTTATACATAGATGCAGAGTGTATATAAATACAATTACAATTGCACCCCCCCCTAAAAAGACAGATAGAGAACATGTATGCAGGTACAATTGAAGTAGGTAGTAATACTACTAACGCTACTTTGTGTAATGAGGCTTACTGTAATGCTTTTGCTTTGCAAAGTGTCATTACATAGTCTTAAAAATAGTTAATACTTATGATGTTCTAAGAAAAAGCTGTACCTACTACTAGGTTAATTTCTGACTCTAGAGGTCAGACAAATGTGACACCATACTTATTCTAATACCAAATTCGAGTTTGGGATTAACTCATAATACATTTTTTTAGGAATGTTTGTTCTCAACTTCAAGTAAAATATTCCTTTCGGTTTATCAATTTTAGCCCATATCTAATATCTTGTTTCCATTGATATAAAAGTCTTAAATACTAAAATTCAAAAATTTTGGATTGTATTTTAATATAGTTTTTCATTAAAAACTATTATGAGTTTCCCGTAAATTACCACTTACGAGTATTCAGTTTCATCCAGAATCTAATCAGTTCGTTATATATGAATGTAGAATGCTTTGTGGGGTTTATCAGTGAGTATTTGCAATTATGAGGGAAAACCTTAAGAACTAATTAGCGAATAATCGCTTAAGTTCGTGTGACAAGAAACAACAAGATGTAAGAGTAACTAACCCTTATTATTCCAATAAGATTTAACAAACTCCGTCTTGGAGTGTACAGTCAAAGCCGACACTTGGGCTTGAAAATAAGAGACTAAGAAATAAACTAAAACTAAGATTAACTAAAGAGATATAACCGAAGCTATCAAGATTCTAATCGAGTTGAGTCTTTAACTCTATTTGAATACGAAGGCCTGAGTACGAGTACGGCCGAGCGTAATAACAGCTTTGAGAGAGAGTAGCCAAAAGGCAGACGCGCGCATATCAGAAACTCTGATTCTCTCTAACTCAGCAAGTAAACTTCGCGGTTTAAATACCGCTCCTCCTCATTAAGTATTTAGAGTGATTCCAAAACTATGTTCTGGCCGGAGGTAGTAAGTTGAAGTTAAGAATTTGACAGGAAAGGAACTTTAACTTAAAATTTAATTGTTAATAAAATTAACATTCTTACAACTTAAATACGGAAAGTGGAAATTTTTGAAAATTTGGTTTAACAGTCATCACAAGTCGAGTCGAAAAAATCATCACACACAAACAGATAGACGTCATTGTAAAAATAGTCCAAATGTGTTGCGCGGACTCTAATTGGTGCTTTTTCACTGAAAACTGACTAATTTTTAGACAAGAAACTTTTTCTTCCTTACTTACTCCTTACTTCCTTATGTAGATTGGCGGAAGGTAATAACTGATCATAAATAGTAATTTTTCTTCTTTGCTCTATCAAATGATACATTTTTAAAAATATATCATTTTAAAAATCCATTTAAAATCGTGTTAAAAATTAATTAAAAACTTTCTTTACCATCATCCACGAAACAATGATATTAGAAGATCTTTTTCAGTACCATTTGAGTTTCTAATAGCTAAAACTCTGCATTATCCAGAGTGAAACCCAAACTCGATTAAGTCACTCTAAGACTCTAAGCAAGCGTTCTTTCAAGAAGGTTATTGCTCCGTTTTCTTCATTTTCGTGAGAGGAAAGAAGAGTTATGAAGGTTTATAAGAAGACATGAGATCATCTTAAACATGATCCTTAGATCAAATTTATTTGGTCTAGTGGTCCTGGAAAATAATTGGGGCACTTCTAAGCCATTTCGTCCAGATTTAGGCAGAAACCCAATAGCTTAAGTCCTTAAGGGCTTGCTATCTATCAAATAAGACATTTTTTTTTTCAATCTTTTGAAACATCACTTTATACGGATATCTAGGAGGTCCGTTTTGCCATAATCCAACAGTGTCTATCCCAAGGGATCACTCAAAATACACTGCGAGCTGAAAGTCTTTTTGAAAGCTTGTTGGTAGGGAAGAGAAGTGAGAGAATCTGCTTGAACTGCTCTCCAGGGTGTTCTCCCTAAAAATTAGGGCGGAACTACACAGTTAAGGGTGCGAAACTATACCTGTGCGACCAATGTTGAAATTCTGATGTCCCGCCTATTTCAGTCTTAACATGTGTATATCCCCAGCCACCCTTATCTGGCGTTAAGTTAGCGACTCTGGTTATCGCGCCGATGGGCCAGGGTTTGAATCCCAAAGAAGGCATGAATGTATAGTATCTGTGCGGTATAGACAGAAACTCCTGTCATTTGATTTGGTCGTAGGAAAGGGGAGCGGGAAGTCTGAGATCGTACCCTGGGGTGTTCTTCATCTATACCGGGTCGAACTGTACACTGGTCGGAATTGTACATTGGGTCGGACAATACCTGTACGACAATGGTAAAATTCTGTTTTCTTGCCCACTTTTGCCTATACCTGTGTCTATCCTCACCTTTAAGCATGATACACTAGTTTTCTTGCAATGAAACTCTGTTTTGAATGCCATATCGATTGCATAGAAAATTCTATTGGTTTCTCACGCTGAAGTCTAAATACCATTCCTACAGCAATTTTGTATATTGAATAGCTAGAAGCATTATATTAAAAAATATTTAATCTTGAATCTACAGCAAACGCGTGTATAGATAAGTGAGGAACTGCTGTAAAACCAGAATATTCTGAAGCAGGGCTACAAGAAATCCTATTGGTTTCTCACGCTGAAGTCTAAATACCATTCCTACAGCAATTTTGTATATTGAATAGCCAGAAACATTATATTCAAAAATATTTGATCTTGAATCTACAGCAAATGCGTGTATAGATAAGTGAGGAACTGCTGTAAAACCAGAATATTCTGAAGCAGGGCTATAAGATTTTTTTTTTCACTCGTGATTCCTTTCAGCCAGAAAGAAATTTTCGGCATACTTCTCAATCGACTTGGCTGCAAATTAAAAATCAAAATATAGTAATTATTTCGACTTAGAAATAAAATCATTTAAAGAAAATATAATTATTACAAATAGGGAGGAAGTACTGTTTCATACAAAACTTTCCTCAATTTCAATATTTAGATAAAAATTTCGAAGCTTACGAAACTGTTACACGTTACATAAGAAAAGATAATTCTGTCATTAACCCTTCTTGACGAAAACAGGAACCAGATCTGGCAGCTCATCACATTCATTGTCCTTAAACCTTACAAAAATTCTTTTGTTTGCTAACAAAAACAAATGTTCATAAAATTTACTAAAGCAAAAAATTAGATTCAAAGTTATTATCGTATTAATTCGAGAAATTTTGTATTTTTTATTTCGACGCAAAGTGATTTCGTAATTCTTAAGGAGCAAGGACGTGAAATACCGCTTCTCCGTTCAGCTAAGAAATAAAGAACTGCCATATTTGAGCAGCAGCAGTTTCCAACTTAAGAAACTCCACAGCTGAAAATGCTAAAATCCAGCTGTTTATACACTGTCGTGCAAATTTTTGAGAATCTGAATACATTATAGATCCCTTATTTGAATGCTAGGTACTTGATGTCAAGTATATAGTTGTAAATATGTAACTGTAGCGGTGTAGTAGAGAATAGTAGACAACAGCGTATATTAAGCGATATTTAACCGAGCTTGAATATCATATCTTCACATACTAGGACATCACACATATTACATCATACACATATTTTATGTATAAAAACATTATTACTTGTTGAACTTGAAGAGCGCATCTTCCCATTGTATAAAAACATTACATAAAGTATCACATCTTCACATACCAGTAAGAAATATAAAAAAAGTTCTGACTTATCAGAACATTTAAGAATTTTTTTTTTTTTTTTTTATCAGAATGCAGAATATGTTTACTGCAGCATTTTAAACTCCATTTTGAAACAACATTTTGCAACAGTTCGCTCAAAAAGGAAATTCTACATATAGAGACACAAACTTAAACAATTACGTCCTTTCAAAAGCTTTTAGGATACGTAAAATCCGAAGTCCCCGAATTCTACGCAAGCAACTATAAAAAGTTATCTTATAAAAGCCTTAAAAAACTATGGTTATTTATCCATTTTTAAGCAGTTCTCCAAAAACGTCTTTAAGCCACATTTTACTATAACTGCTTTTATTATTGTAACTGCTTAATCGCTGTAACAGCTTCTTGGAAATAAGTAATTCTCTGTTCAACGACGCTCTTGAACTTGTTTATGTGGTCACGGAAATACTTTGATCATAGTTTTATATCGAGCTTCACTAAATGTAATTTTTAGTTAAAAAATGAAAGCCTTAACTTAAAATGGGAATACTGTGCAATAAATATGATTATTTTACTATATTTTTAATGATAAGCTTAAATAATATAGGGCACTGTGATCTTAAAGACTTCTAATCTTAAGGGATAAATACTATAGCTCACTGTAATTAAAAAATTATATATATAATACAGTGCACTATGATCTTAAAGAATTGTAATCTTTAAGACACATTAGTTTATTTTGAAGCAGAAGACATGAAAAGTGTATAGTGCCCTCGCCGGGACTCGAACCTCGGACTTCTCGATACGCGCCGAGTGTGCTGGCCACTACACCACGAAGGCATGTTAAGAAGGCGGGAGAAATACCTTATAATCTTAAAGAATAAATAACATAGTGTTCTGTAATATTAAAGAATAAATAACATAGTGTTCCGTAATCTTAAAGAATAAATAACATAGTGTTCTGTAATCTTAAAGAATAAATATTATAGTGCATGGCTTCTAGCAGAAATATCGAATTACGCATCACATTTGAATTTGCATTTTCACAAAAGCAATTTTTTTCATGAGTTTCTGAAAATCTTTTCTGTAACGACATGTGAAAGCTTTTATAATACCATGGTCAGAATGGCTGAATGTTAAACGTTGTATTTGCAAGAAAACGCTAATGCTTTCCAGAAAGAGATCATAGATGTGTGTGTGCTGTACAGTTATTTAATCAGTGAAGCTATTTTTTCATTTCTAAGTGTGCTGTATCACTTCAAAAGAAACTCCGTAAAATACTATTGGTCATCCCAAAAGAGTTCTTATTGTTATGCTAAGTCAATTCTTGACTCCTTTCAAACATGGAGTTTTCCGGCTTTTGCCAATATTCAAAGCTGTCTTCTTAATGTATATCTTCTTAATAATTTATTAATATTGTTCATATTGTACGTTAATAACGCTGTAATTCATTTTAGTTTTTTTTATACCAACTGCTACTTATAATTATTAATTTGTATTCTGGTAATGTTCTGTTGTAGTGTCATTAGGTTTTTATTTCGGGGCAAGAGATGCGAAAAATGTAAAATGTTCTAGTCAAAATTCGAAAACCGGTTGCTAGTCAGATGTGCTTCCAATTATACCATGAAGGCACGCGGTAAGGAATGAGAGAATACCTTACATACTCTCCGTCATAAAGGGCCACTGGAGAGGAAAAGACCCAGTCGTCAAATCCTGTTGGTGACAAATAATGTTCTACCATCTTTTAGTTCGGGCTCAACTTGTTAAGTTATTTAGAGAAAGGAACTTGTGCAGTGTCCTCGCTGGGATTCTAACAACGGAGTTCTTAACTGATAGACGGAAGTGCTCCTAATTACACCACAAAGGCACGCTGTAAAGAGAGGTAAAATACATTTCGCGGTAAGGAGGGATAAAAGAGTAAGCTAGGTGAATACTGAGCAGTCCAGTTTCGTCTGTGTTTTAAATTTCGTGTGGTTGGTAGTCTCTTAGCAGTCCACCTAGAACATCTTTTATCCGGTGATCATCTGCATAATGATCTGCTTCTTCTTTCTCAACACCCAATTCCTGCTGAGCAATGATATATTTTACTTTCTCCAAATTGTGAATCATCTGTTGATTGATATAAAAATTCTTTCTTAGCATTTAGCGAATTAGTGAAAAATGCTCAGATTCTTGAAAGAGAGATGCGTTTTAGCTTCATAGCTTGAAAAATTATTCTAGAAAAGGAATTTCAAAGTCTCTGTATTTTCGGTCTTTTTTGCGTTTCCTTGAGTCATTTGTATTTTTTATTAGTTTTTCATTAATGATAATTTATGATTAATTAACCTATAAAGGTAGCAATAATTAATTAATATTTGATGCCTTGTTTAAGTGAACTGCACAGGGTAGTTTGGGAAATTTCCAGTTTAAACGTACTTTTTCTGTGGCTGCAATTACTAAGAACGTCAAAATTTTTTAATAACCTATCCTTATCTTTCAGATTTAAATCTTTTCACCTTACATTTTTCACGTATTACAATTTAAGCCTAGAAAAAATTTTAAAAATGCTGATTTCAGTGATTTACTCAAATTTTAAAAGTTGCGTTTGTAGCCAACAGAAAGACTGTTCTTTGTCAGTTTCGTTGATCTGCCATTTCATGATTAAATCCATGACGAATGCTTTCTTTGCTTTTCCTTCAGCCTACAAGTACCACTTCATTTCTAGTGAAAGATTATTAATGCACGGTAATGTTAAGAATTATTTCATGAGCCTTTTTATAGCTCTTCGTGAATATAATATATGTTTATTCCGAAGGGAGGATTTTGAATGTGATAACCTTAAAAAAAAAGAAAATCAGAAGTTACACCTCCCTCCAATCAGCTGGTATTCCTTACTCATTTACTTTGCCTTTAAACATTTTCTTAACCATTAACTAAGAAAATTCTGCCTCTCTTAAGTCTAGTGCGGGTATCGAACTCTGAAAGCAGTGTCTCATAAATGCACGGATAGGGAAGGGTTAAAAAAATGTCGGTCAAAACCATTTTATTGAAGCATTACCTATCTGAAAAGTGGACATGAGCCTTACCTTAAAGGTTAACACAATATCCACAATGCGTTAAATGATGAACTTACGAAAAGTTTTGATAGGTATAAGAGGAAATTTTGATACTGAAGAATTAGTCTTTTGCCAATCTGAGTTTTATAAGCGGCGGATATGTATTGTTTTAGTTCCAAGAAATCTGAAAGTAATAAGCGTCTAGGTTTATTAACCAGTGAATTTAATAAGCGTCGGGTACTGTGGAATCTCTTAACAAGCAGTAAACGTTTCTGAATAAAGGAATGGTGATTAATATGATCAGTATTTCAGACTTAGCGGATTAACCATTTTTTGCAATCGCTTGTCTAGTATCGCGAATTTTAAACGTTTATTATTTCGCAATTTCTGGAATCTGTTTACTATTGCTGAATATTCATTATATTGTTGTGGAAGATTGTTGATGAAAACGAGAAAAAAGTAGAATTATACATTCGAAGTATACTTCTGCCTCATACCTGTTCAGTAATTAAAATTTAAATTCCTTTGCCATAGAACATAAGATTCATAGCTTTCCATACTTGGTTTTCTTGATTTATTGTAATTTTCATTATGATTAGCATCAGTCTTAAAAATGACTTTAAGGTTTCTTAAATGAAGAACTTTTTCTAAAGCACTAATCAATCATGTATGTAGATAGATTGAGATATAGAAAAAATTAAGATACGAGGTCTTCCCAGAATCTGAAACATTAAATTCTAAAATTATGATTCACCAATATTAATTAAGTTTATCAGTTAAAGATATTGAAAGATTCTAGATGCAAAAATATAATTCGTAAAATGTATTAAAAATCGATAACTCAGAAAACTTTTTCGCGATTGCATAATAAGCTAAGGAGAAAACTACACATATAGTTTTATATTATGAAATTAAGAAACATTCTGTAATTAAGGTAAATTATTACTTAGCATATTACTTGCTTTATCGATAGAATCTTTTGCAAAAATTTAAGATCAAACTATTGTTACGAATTTGGTATTTAAAAAGCTAATGTTAGTTCAATTATAAATTAAATGGTTTTATTTCTCGCGCAGTGCAGCGCGTGACGAATATTAAAAGAAAGCTAAGCCGGAAAAATTAAAAATACAAGAGCGCGTGCGTTAAATAAATAAATATCTCTTTTTGATTTCGAGAAAGCGCTGGAAAATTCTAGCGCGTGATTTTAAAATCTTATAAAAGGAGGAAAACATCTCAGTTTGTAGTAGTTGCTTAATTTGTTGTTGTTTAGAAAACTACTGTTGTTGATTGTAGCGAATTCGCGGATTAGCGTTCTTTAGCTGTTTTGAATTACGTTCTATTGGACATTTGAGTAGTTAAAAGAAAACTACTGTGAGATATTGTAATACTGCGTGATAATTTGAGAAAATTTAAGCATTTTTGTTGTGATAATAATAAATTTTTGTTCATTTTTCATCGGACTTGTGCATTCATTTAGTAACGAATCCGTATGCACGCAACAATTTTTGGTGTCAGAAGTGGGATTTGAATGCCAATCACAAGAGCGATGGAAGAACAATTAAAACAATTCATGGTAGCCTTTGCTTCATTTAAAGAAGAAATGAAAGACTCTGTTAAAGAAGAAATTAGGTCCGTTAAAGAAGAAATGAAGTTGGGCCAGGAATCTGTTAAGGACGAAATGAAAGCCGTTCAAGCTGGTCAAGAAAAGATTGAAGCAGGTCAAGAAGAAATGAAAAGAGAGATTACCTGCATAATAGAAAATAAATTTGAAGCTATGGAAGGCAGAATTGACACAGTTGAAAATAAAGTTGGACTAATTGAAGAAAGAGTTTCTTCGGTGAAAGAAGAAATAGAAGAAAGAGTTTCTTCTGTAAAAGAACATATAGAAGGGAGAGTTTCTGCTGTGGAGGAACGAATTGAAGGAAGAGTTTGTGCCGTCCAACACCAAATCGAACAACAAATTGATGAGAGAGTTTCTGCAGTTGCCAAAGAAATGGATACTTTAAAGAAATTCGTAGCGTCGGCAGGGAGCAGAAGTGATGATTTTAAATTCTTACCAATGCCTGCTCGTCCACCTCTGAAGCTATCCACATATGATGGGAAGACCTCCTGGCAGGTGTATAAGACACAATTTTCTATCGTGGCGGATGCGAATGGATGGGATTCCCAAGCTAAGGCCTGTCATCTCGCCGCTTCTCTAAGAGCCGACGCAGCGGATATCCTTCAGACTCTTCCCGAAAACAAAAGGTTAGATTTCGAAGCTCTGTCCGGCGCCTTGGAGTTGCGCTTTGGGTAGAAGTGTTTAAAAGACTACAGCAGGCTCCAATTAAAATCTCGTCAACAGAAGCCTACCGAAACACTTCAGGAGCTCGCCGCGGATGTTGAAAGGCTGTCCCATCTCGCCTTTTCGGAATGCCCGACAGAAACAAGGGAAATCCTGTCCTTGCAATACTTTATCGACGGCATCCGAGATACTGAAATACAGAAAGCTCTACGAATGGCGGATGTAAAAGATTTAAAAAGTGCTCTAGTGTACGCCATGAAATTTGAGGCAGCCCAGCAAGCCAGTCGTCGAGACCGCCACCCAGTCAGAGCTGCTCAAGTCCAGGAGCCAGGGGATCAAGTCACCGCTCGACTTGACGATTTAACTAGACAACTGAACGCCTTGACACGGAATATTGGTGAGAAGAAACCGACCGTTAAGTGCTGGAACTGCGGTGCTGAAGGACACATACGACGAAACTGCAAAACACCCCAGGGTACTGATGTTAAGAGTACTGATGTTAAGACCGCTTCTAACAAGCAGCAGGGAAACTAATTAGTGGCCATCTCGCGGGGCGGAGGTTGCCAGATAATGAAAAGCCCCCGTTTAAAGCGCTTCAGATTTCTGCAATGAGAGGCGGCAGTAATGGACTTTTCATAATAGGACATATTAATGGAGTTCCGTGCAATATCACTATAGATACAAAAGCCAACGTCACCATCATCCAAAAAGATTTGGCTCAGCAACTAGGAAACAAACTTATCTGGACGCCGCCCTGCGTTACCCTCCAGACTGTGTCCGGTGAGAAGATCGACATCGACGGAAAAGTAAATGTTAACATCACGTTTGGAAGTGCCGCTTACCATCACACGGCATATGTAGCAGAGATCACTGATTCTTGCATACTCGGATTGGACTTTCTAAGGAAATACAATTTTTCCTTGGATTTTAAAAATAACGAATTGCATTCTACATCTGAGGACATAGCGTTATTTCTCGTTAATGATGAAGAAGTTAAATCTGTCCATAAAATCATAGCACAGGACTATATCACAATACCGGCAAGAACAGAAATTTTACTTCCTGGATCCATAGCCGAAAATAGAAATTTCCGCTACGGCATCATAGAATATCCCAATAACTGTAATATCTCAAAAGGAGTACTAGTAGCCTCAACACTCGTCGACCTATCCAGAACGGTTATCCCGGTGAGAGTCGCCAATGTAACTGAAAAGTCGAGAGTTATTAAGAAAGGTGAAGTGGTTGCAACATGTACTCCATTAACCAGCGTTGAAAGAAAGAGTAACATCCCAGAATCCGTGTCCTCAGAGAGCATTACATCGGAGTTATCGCAGAATGCACAATTAAACGATAAAGAGAAAAATGCTGCCGATCGCGTCATTAAAGATCTTCAAGTTGTTTTCTCCCGCTCGTCTTCTGACGTGGGTCGAACTAGTTTGACACAACATAGAATAGATACTGGCGATCATCCCCCGATCAAGCAACATCCAAGACGTCTACCGTTTGCTAAACAGGAAGAGGTGCGAACACTGTTAAAAGATATGGAAGAAGGCGATGTCATCGAGCCTTCAGCGAGTCCATGGGCATCTCCCATCGTTCTCGTCAGAAAGAAAGACGGCTCAACAAGATTTTGCGTTGACTATCGCCGGTTGAATGAGGTTACGAAGAAAGACAGTTACCCTCTTCCTAGAATTGATGACATTCTAGACACTCTTTCTGGAAGCAAGTGGTTCTCAACACTTGATTTAAAGAGTGGGTATTGGCAGGTAGAAATCCATCCTGATGACCGAGAAAAGACGGCATTTACTACGGGACAAGGACTTTGGCAGTTCAAAGTGATGCCGTTTGGACTGTGTAATGCGCCGGCAACATTCGAACGTCTTATGGAGACTGTTTTGAAAGGCCTTTCCTACGAAGCCTGTCTGATATACCTGGACGATATCATCATCATCGGAAAGAGCTTTGAAGAGCATCTAGAAAATCTTAGAAAGGTGCTTCAGAAACTGAAAGAGGCCAATCTGAAGCTGACTCCCGCTAAATGCAAATTGTTTCAAAAGGAGGTGACTTACCTGGGACATGTCATCTCCGCAGAAGGTGTGCGCACGGACCCTGAAAAGGTATCAGCGGTTAAATCCTGGACGCGTCCCGAAAATGTCCATCAGCTGAGAAGCTTCCTAGGGCTTTGCACCTACTATAGGAGATTCGTGAAGAACTTTTCTTCCATCGCAAGACCACTTCACAAGCTGACAGAGAGCAAGCAAAGATTCTTGTGGACAAAGGAATGCGAGGATGCATTTAACAACTTAAAGGAAGCTTTAACATCTGCTCCAATCCTGACGTATCCTCAGCTCGACAGACCATTTATTCTCGACACCGACGCGAGCAATGAAAGTGTCGGTGCTGTTTTGTCCCAAGAAATAGACGGCCAAGAACGTGTAGTAGCTTACTGGAGCAAGTGCCTGTCTAAACCGGAGAGGAATTACTGTGTCACAAGGAAAGAGTTGCTCGCCATAGTCAAAGCTGTAGAACATTTCCATCATTATCTATACGGGAGAAAATTCCTCCTCCGCACGGACCATGCCTCATTGGCCTGGCTTTTAAATTTCAAAAATCCTGAGGGTCAAATAGCCAGGTGGATACAGAGACTCCAAGAATATGACATCACTATCCGTCATCGTAAGGGATCATCACACGGAAACGTCGACGCCCTGTCTAGAAGACCTTGCCAAGAAAGCTGCCGACATTGTTCCAGGGTGGAAGCGAAATACGAGCTGCTGACTCCGGTCGCAAGACAAATTACAACATCAACATCGGCTGATCGAGACCCGTGGAGTGATGATGAAGTCAGGAAAGACCAGCTGGAAGACCGCGACATTAAACCCATACTTGATTTAATAGAGTCATCAAACAGAAAACCTACATGGCAGGACATTTCTATCTGTAGTCCTACAACAAAACAATACTGGGCACTCTGGGATTCACTTCACATTCGAAACGGCGTCTTATACCGGAAATTCGAGTCGGATGATGGGAAGACGTTCCGATGGCAACTGATACTTCCAAGATCCCGGATTCCTGATGTCCTCAAAGAACTACATAACAGCCCTACAGGAGATCACTTTGGAATTATGAAGACCTTACAGAGAGTTCGTGAGCGCTTTTACTGGAATAATGCAAAGAATGACGTGCAAAAGTGGTGCCGATCTTGCGATGCCTGTGCAGGTCGGAAAGGACCGAGGAAACGCAGCCGAGGCAGACTGCAACGTTACAACGTAGGTGCGCCTTTTGAACGTATCGCCTTTGACATCCTGGGACCTCTGCCACGAACTGCTGATGGCAACAAATACATACTCGTTGTCATTGATTACTTCACCAAGTGGCCTGAAGCTTATCCTATTCCTGATCAAGAGGCAGTCACAGTAGCTGAGGTAATGATACAGCACTGGATTTCCAGGTTCGGAGTGCCTCTTCAGTTACATTCCGATCAGGGAAGGAATTTTGCCTCGGCAGTAATCAAAGAACTATGCAAACTACTCGGCATTGACAAAACTCAAACGACGCCATTGCATCCCCAGTCGGACGGCATGGTAGAGAGGTTCAATCGAACCATCCTTAATAACCTCTCATTAGTGGTTTCCAGAAACCAACAGGACTGGGACAAGAAATTACCACTCTTTTTACTGGCTTACCGCAGTGCTGTCCACGAGACTACCGGCTATTCTCCATCACAGATGCTCTTCGGTCGTGACCTTCGTCTGCCTTGTGATCTATTGTTTGGCCGCCCTCCGGATGCTCCTTCATCGTCTGAGGAATATATTCAAGATCTCCAGGCCCGGTTTGAAGTGATGCACAATTTTGCACGAGAGCGAGTCAACTTGGCGACGGAGAAGATGAAGACCCGATACGACACAAGAGCTACTGAACATCAATTCCACGAAGGAGACAAGGTGTGGTTGTGGAATCCGACTCGACGGAAAGGACTTTGTCCGAAATTACAGTCACCTTGGGATGGGCCGTAGACAGTCCTAAACAGGCTGAATGACGTCGTGGTTCGGATTCGTAAGTCTTCGAACTCTAAACCTAAAGTCGTTCATTACGACAGGTTAGCTCATTACTATGGCCATAGTACGTAATGTAAATAATTGTAAATAGTATCAGACCATGGTCCTTTTTGTTTAAAAATGTGTATTTGATTTGATTTGTATTTAGTATTTGATTTGTATTTAGTATTTGATTTGTATTTAGTATTTGATTTGTATTTAGTATTTGTTTTGTATTTAGTATTTGATAGCATTTGATTTGTTTAAGTTAGTTATTGCATTTATTGTTTATATTGTTTGATATTGTAATGTAATGTTTATGCCTCAGTTGCATTTATGCCACAGTTGTAAGTTTAGCTTCCTGTCCAGGGATTGTACTGCCCGGGACGTGCAGTCCTTGGGAAGGGGGCAGTGTTACGAATTTGGTATTTAAAAAGCTAATGTTAGTTCAATTATAAATTAAATGGTTTTATTTCTCGCGCAGTGCAGCGCGTGACGAATATTAAAAGAAAGCTAAGCCGGAAAAATTAAAAATACAAGAGCGCGTGCGTTAAATAAATAAATATCTCTTTTTGATTTCGAGAAAGCGCTGGAAAATTCTAGCGCGTGATTTTAAAATCTTATAAAAGGAGGAAAACATCTCAGTTTGTAGTAGTTGCTTAATTTGTTGTTGTTTAGAAAACTACTGTTGTTGATTGTAGCGAATTCGCGGATTAGCGTTCTTTAGCTGTTTTGAATTACGTTCTATTGGACATTTGAGTAGTTAAAAGAAAACTACTGTGAGATATTGTAATACTGCGTGATAATTTGAGAAAATTTAAGCATTTTTGTTGTGATAATAATAAATTTTTGTTCATTTTTCATCGGACTTGTGCATTCATTTAGTAACGAATCCGTACGCACGCAACACTATATTTATGCCAGAAATTTTTAAAAAAAGTATTAGGACATTAAATTTAGTCTATATTACTTATACCAAATTAGATTTATTAATGAGTAAATGAATGGAATGTTTTCCCCCTTCCAAATTATGATAAGTATATAGCTTTTAAAAATAATTAATTTAAGGCAGATATAAAGTTCAGAAATTCTATATTTCCACGTGAATACTTTTTCTGCAGCGCAAAGTGGTCAGTAAAAAAATTTAATATTTATAATTAATAACTTTGAATAAAAATATAAAAAAAAATTGTAATGTCTCTTAGGAAGCATAACTATAGACCTTAAAAGGACTATTGGAGAATTATCTTTTAGCCGTGTGAAACAAAACAAAACAAAACAAAAGTCAGAAGAAGAGTGTGTAAGATCCTTTTATTTGAACACAACAATTTACCCAACTTGGATTTACACAAGCTAAGCACTTTTGGCTTAACATAAATACGTAATGATGAACAAATTCAAAATGTGGTAGATTAGTTAACGGCTCATAACGCGCAGGCAAGGCTCTGGTTTATAGAAAACCGGCGAGATAAAGCTAAATGGCTAGAAGCACTCAACGCCACTAAATCAAGTCGCTAATAATCAAGGCACAGCGTAGCAGGCAGACACGCTCTAAAACTAACTTCCGAAACTCTTGCTCAAATGGCACTTCTTTCTACCTTAATCTGAATAAATGTTCGCTATCTCATTTGCATTCTGGCATGAAAAGCGGGGGTGAAAAGAGAGTGATAAGAAAGTCTTTCAACTTAAATATTAACTATTAGTTAAAAATAAATAAATAAAACTCAGAAAATGCTTAGAATTATAATAATACAGTATAGTTACTTCACTATATGTTTTATAACAGTTTATTTACTTACAGCACCTAACTCGTATTAGTAAATGAGCGCCATATTTAAATATATTCACTTAACAAAGAGATGATACAATTCTGAAGTCATCAAAATATGTATTTCCGATACAAAATTAGCTTATACAATATATATATATATATATATATATATCGTCAAAGGACAATTTGAAGGTTTGAAAGTCAAGATTTCTCATACTTCAAGTGTTAGCGTACGTATGTCGGAAATTTAGTTTTGCTGTAAGATATGCTTAAAGCTAATTCTGTCTATTAAGTGTATTATAGTATTACATTAAGTTAGCAGCCCATTAATCAGCCACATAACTTGTTTGTCGGTTAGGCACTCCTGAGAACACGTACGAAAGGCTTATGTCTTCAGTTTTTCTTTTGAATTATAATAACCCAGTCGATTATCAGTATGCCAAAATTAAAAAGAAAATGACCGTTAATCAGAATTCGAATTAATCAAACCTGTGACAGACATAAATATTATTACTTTCCTTAGTAATTAAAATATTATTTTAATTCATAATCTAGAGTATAAAAATAATTAGATCAATTATGTTTTTTGTATAAATATCAATGAAGTTGTTGCAACAAATCGAAAATCTCGAAATAAATTCTGGGGAAAACGATACTGACACACATCAAAGAATCAAATCAGCTCTGTGCCACACTAACAGTTTAAAATAACAATAAATAATAATAAACCGCTTTTTCGCTGAAATATACTCGATGTTAAAAAAACTATGCCTCTGAAATACTGTTAGAAAAAGAAATGAATAATTGCAAAAAACATGGAAAACAGCTAATTTAAATCATTTTTATGCAAATAGGCTCAGTTTGCAACACTGGCGGGTAAACGCTTAGAAGGATAGCTATAGTTATTCAACTCTTCTTATCTGAATAAACAAGTAATATTTTGTTAACTGTTTAGCTTTCAAAATAAACAGTTAAGTGCTCAGAAAAATAGACACATTTTCGAGTAATTTGTATAACTAAGCAAGGATCCCGGACATCAATTCTAGGATGCCTGATATAAAAGCTTGAAATCATTTTTTTGGTTTATTCTCGTCCTAAAATAATGAATTGCATTTTGTTCCTGCATAAACTTCAAGCAAGATGTTTCGTTTAGTGTTCTTTATAATGATATTTGGTGGTACGTATGAATTCTCATATATTATTTTTAAATATCTGTGGAATATTTTAATCAAAAATTATGTCTACATTAACATATTACTGAGCAGCCCAGTTGGGAAATAAGTTAAATTTTTATATTGCGACTCAATATTTTAACAGATTTTGATTTATATTACGATTAAAGTTACAGAGTTAAAAATTACATAATAATGTTAATTTCTATTTTGATTTTCGTAATATTCTAAATTGAATCTCAAATATTCTTTTCCAAATCTTTGCATTCGTAGAGCAAGAGAATGATCAAGAAAGTTTATTGTATTAAAACTACTCTATTCAGGTTTGGGAGGTTAGATTACCTATTTCCAACGCAACGCTTGACTTTAGGAAAATATCTAACCATCCGAATAATTAACTGCTAATTATAATGCCACGCTATGCAGTAATAAAAAGTGTATATTTTCTAGAGATGTTTCTAAGAATGCCATGATTCATGATAAAATTATTTCTCCATCCGAAATGAAAATTTGATCTGTTAATGGGCAGATGAATGAGACTGCTTGAGCAATAGTAATTATCTCAGGGTTCAATTCCTGGTGAAACGGGTTGCTAAATAAGTGTCTCTGTAGTTTTCCCCTTCGCAACACAAATACGAGCCAGTTTTCTTTAAAAAGTTCTCCAAGAAGGCATCCCTCCCGTTAAGCAAATAGCTTCCGCGTGCTCTGCCATATTCGACTAACTCATCAGTTTTCAATTTCTTTTTGGCTAATTGACTCCTTCCAGACATTTATTTTGCTCAGCTCTTCTCTATCCTTGCAAAATTAAGATATCAGGTGTTTTTTCTATATAATCATCCGAAGGCACGGATTGAAAATGCATGAAACGTTTTATCTATGTATTGCACTTGCATTGAAACAAATTATTAATTAAAAATCGTAATGTAACAGAAAAACAGAATGGTAACAATTAAATATTTCTCAAACCTTCACAGTAGTGAACTTGCGAACTATGCACAGACTCCTGCCACAGCACCCAACGGAGTAATTGAAAGATCGTGCGAATTAAGCACTGATTATGCTACAACTACAGATTTGCCATCATATTTTGAGAATAATGGAGCAAAGGTTGTTTTACAGCATAACTTTAGGTAATGAAGAATCTGTATGCGTGTGTATATGTATGTTCTTCACATTGTGGAAAAACGATGGAATCTAGAGCCACCAAATTTTGAATATCCTTAGTTCTTCACCCAAACATGTGAACAAAATTATATACAGAATAATTTTGAATTTTGAATTTGTATCTTTATTTATGTTGTGATCTGCGCGAATTTTGGTAAAAACTCAGCTGTTTAAAAGCTTTATGTTATCACTTGGAAGAACGTAAGATATTTATGTTTCATATTTAATGAGAAAATCAGCCATACAAAAGAAGTGTGTTGCCACTCGGGTAAACGTTGTATATCTGTATTTCAAATTTAATAAACAAACTCATGATTTAAAAGTAATATGCAACCACTGCCCGAATTAAAATAATTGATCTTCCACGCAGCAGTATGTTGTCGTTTAGAAAAGCGTGAGTTATTTTATTTTATTTCAAATTATTCTGCTGTTAACAAATTAAGCGATTTAAAAGGAAGGAACGCAGATTCATTTCAACTGTTATTAATTACTATCTGGACTCTTTAAATTACCTTAATTGGATTTATTAAAATCATTATATGTAATAAAACTGTACCATTATTGTAATAAGATAAGATGACTTGGCGAAAGAAAGTTGCTATGGATTTTTACATATATATATATGTAATAATAAAATTCCATAGTCAAGAATACACTTAAAATTCTAACTGTATGTTCTTTTCATTTTTAATGGCGACTGTCTCTTATTTGAAAGTACGTGGAATTAAATCCACAGCCCCGTAGTCAAGTTGTTTTTCCCGCCTTTTCTACAAGTACAGTTATAGAATGTTCTGGAAATATTTAAAGCGAACTGGATTGGCTGACGAGGCTGACGTCATTTCTTGGAAGCTCCGCCTTTCCAGAGGCTATAAAAGGATTCGCAAAAGAATATCGGGGCTTTTTTCTTAAATGTCACGATGCAGTAAACTTCATACAAAATATTATTAGTAGTTCTTTTTTATTTACTCCGGATATCTGATTTTGTAACTGCTTTTTCTCTGGACCAATAATAAATGGATCTTGTTTTTTAAACTTATCGTCTGATAATTTAAGCTACGACTACATCTATATTTCTTCAACGATCTATTTATTCTGGACAAAATCTGATACATCACACACACATATATATATATTTCACACTAGCTATTTTAAGGTTCAGGCCGTGCAAGTGGCCAGTTGGAATAGAAAACTTAAATTATATGCAGCTTGGATCAACTTGAGTGAAAGGTTAATTAATACAGTTTGATACGTTTCTTGGGAAATGGTCATTCGCGAATTACTCAAAATTATTTACTAAAAGCAGAGAGTGAACCGATGTCCCCCAATTATAATGATGCAGTCTAAGTTCAGTACATTTTAACTGAGTGTCCGTATTTTATGAAACATTTTAACGAATGTGTTCATAATTAACATCTTAAACATATTTAAGGCATTATTGATATTCCGCCATAAAAACTATGATGCAATTTTCTTTGAGATTTATAAATTAATTTATTTATCAAACTTGACCGCCAATCGTTATCTCGCGTTTGATAATTGTTATCTCTATCACTTTCTGAAACTAGTGTAGCAGAATATTGTTATCTATAAGTTAATATCATTATCGTCACTAATCGGGACTCCAAAAATTTCTCGAATTCTGACAAATGATTAAAACAGATATGGATAATTTTTATCATCATCCAGCATTTTATGAGATAAAAAGTCGTTTTTATTGTGAAACAATGTCTACTCGATATAAGACAAACACGTGTTAGCTATTGAAGATTGAAACTTTGATGTTGTAACTTGTTTGATTGAAACTTTGATGTTGTAAGGTAAAAGGTGCTACAAAGAAGTATAAATTGGTAAGATTTCTGTCGATAAGCATTAAAAAAATAAGCTTTAATAGGCTATCGGAAAGTAAGCTTGTCAGTAAAAAATATCAATTGATAGGATAGGATTTTTATTAGAAAGCATTAATAAAAATAAGCATTAAATGGCTATCAAAAAGTAAATATTTTTTCAAAAAATACAAAAAATATCTGTTAATAGGATTTCTTTCGGCAAGCAGTGTCTCGTATTAACTAAAATCTAATGTATGAAGGATCCGACTAATTGGTAAATTTCCCTTTACTTAGTATATATTTTAAAGATTAAATTGCTTGAAATTACTGATAAATTATTAATGGTGCTTTTCGGTTAATGAGGTTCCCCCACTTTTCTGTTCTTTTTTTTTTAACTGCCTTCGGATTAACTGGAAGGTCATTTTCAGTGTTCAACCAGGTTCTGACGTCCGGTGTCATTTAAGGTTCTGAGTTGACTGTTATATGTAATCCACACATTTATATATATAGAACACATTTATAAAATTTGTTTAACTTTTAAAACTTTTACTGGTAGGCTATTTTTCGAAGTGTTACGTTATAATCCGAAGTTTCTAGATTTCAAGTTATTTAAAAGCCTTGGAAAGAAGTTAACATTTTCTTTTAACAGTTTTCGCATCCTGACAAGACAAGAAATTATTGCCAATCGACGAAACCTAAAGCTTTTTTATCGCTCGCCTTTTATCACTTTTTAATCGCTTTTTTAGTATATAATGAAAGTGCGCTGTCGTAACAGAGTGAATCATTTAGAAAACAATTCAACCCATTCTTTTAAACATTATGAAATTATTAGTTCTGTGTAACCGAATGTCAATATTTTTTAGTAGTTCAATAGCTTAGCAACGCGCTCGCACTTCCAGATGAATTAGAAGATACTCGTATAATGCGTTGCTATGCAACGTAAACGTCTGCACTGGCTAACCTGCTAAAAATAGCTCAGGTATCAGGAACATCAATTCTTGTTCGGTTTCATCTGGAGAAAACTGTATTATTCTTAAGCACTTTAAGAAGGTAACACGAAATAATTGCATATAACGCAACAAAAAATCGTACACGCAGTTCGATTATTTAATCTATGATCTTAATTTTTTTATGATGTATTAAAGTATGAACATAATTTGATAGTATGTAAGGATTATGTTAATTTTATTAACAGTTAAATTTTAAGTTAAAGTTCCTTTCCTGTCAAATTCTTAACTTCAACTTACTACTTCCGGCCAGAACGTACTTTTGGAATCTTGCTGAATATTTAATGAGGAGGAGCGGTATTTAAACCTCGAAGTTACTTAGCCAGAGAGAATCAGAGTTTCTGATTTACGCGCGTCTGCCTTTTTGGCCACTCTCTCTCTCAAAGCTGTTATTACGCTCGACCGTACTCAGGCCCTTGCTAAGCTTCGTAGTCAAATAAGTTAAGGGGCCAACTCGATTTGAACCTTGATAGCTTCGGCTATACTTTTTTAGTTAATCTTAGTTTTAGTTTAATTCTTAGTCTTTTAAGTTCAAGTCCAAGTGCGGCTTTGCTTGTACACTCCCAGGCGGAGTTTTGTTAAATCTTATTGAAATAATAAAGGGTTAGTTACCCTTCTATCTTGTTGTTTCTTGTCACCGAACTCAAGCGATTATTCGCTTATCAGTTCTTAGATTCTTCACTCCCAACATTAACTTAGAATTCCAAAGTGAGGAACTCTACAAGCCAAACTGTAGAATGCCTAAGTGTTTCGACGTTTTAATTCAAAATAGAATCACGTTGTGGTGTCAACAGTAGTTTCATTATATCAAGATATGCACAAATGAAGAAATCCTGACGGAAGTAAAATCAACTAATTATTCTAAAAATTAGTAAATTAGGAAAAGTGATTATAAGTATAAAATATTGAAATTTCGCAAAAATTCTCGCTGTTGCTGGGGTGTTTATAAATGTATAAAGATACAGAGATAAACAGATATCGTTACATATAAAGAGAGAGAGATATGTATTTAAATTTACTTATTTCTGATAAAAGAAAGTTTTTAATTAACTTGATTAGTATGAATTTTCCTCATCCAGAACAAATGTGATAGTTATAAAATGTATAAACACAAATATAAGAAGAGGAAAACAATATACATGTGAATAAAAAATTAAAAACTGCATGCCAAAATGGAAATATTTCAAATGTAAAATATTAGATAAAAGGGAATATTTACAATGAAATTCAAAATATGTGAATAAACACCGATATCACAGAACAAGAACCAAAAAATTAAACAAATTTATTTTAGTGAAAAAAAAAATTAAAAAAAAAAAAAATCTGAAATGTTTCAGATTTTAAATTACGTCCAAAGGGGCGTTTTTTAACATTTTGTGTGTTACCTTTCTTTATTAAATATCATGTTCCTCGCACTTAATCCATAAGATCCAGTGCAACAGCAATATCGCAAAATAGTTTTAAAACGAGCATATCTTTAGAATTTCCGATACAGAGACTCACGCGCTGGAGATAAAAATGTTTTTTCTGCACAACGTTGCCATTGCTCGCTTTGAAATCCTTGAGTTTGTTAATCAAAAATTCGTCAAAGTTTTAAAAAATAGGGAATCGATCATAAAACAAATTTCAAATTTCAAATTTGGTCTTCCACATGCTCATATTCGTTGGAGGATTACGTTATTCAAAATTCGATGACTCTATGTACCGTTGTTTTATCACAATACGAGAAATATACATACATTTATGCAGATTTTTCATTATTTAATTTCTTCAAATATAATGCAGGACTCTAACATTTTGTGGCAACAGTTTGAAAAGTGAACCGACATTTATGAGTCCGACGCAAAATGCTAAAACGAAACTAATAGTCCTTTGGGATTCAAATCCCTTTGGACTAATAAAATACAGTTGAAGCAATGTGAGAATGAAAATAAACATTTACAATGATATAATAATGTGAAAATAAAATGATCATATTGTTACGTTTTTCTCTTATTCTAACACCAGTTGTTGCGTTATTTTCTTCCTTCACGTTCATACGGGGTTTGCAGATTTGGAGTGAATAACGACGACACTTGATGAAGTATCGAAACACACTTTATTTACCAATATCAATCGGGGCAGCTCCAAAACACTTTTACAGTCGGCGAAGATCTACTACAAACACGTTGACACGATCAGCGACACAGCCTTCAGGTTATCAGGCTATCACGCTGGAGACAGCTTCACTGCAAAGCACCAGAGTACAGCTCCCAACTCTGCTCGGTCGTTCTTGGAACTCCACGTACTCTCGAGACTCTTCACGCTACAACTCGTGATGCACTCGAGGACACACGAGCACAGCTCCCGACTCTTCGGTTCAGTCGTTTCCGGAGCTCAACACGCTCTCTCGATGATGCACTAACCGCGATATATTACGAGACTCTTGCGGTGCACTCGACGACCCACTCGGCACTCGCTGCCCGGCTGTCAACTCGATCCACTCCGCAGGGACTGATTCGCTAGACGAGACACACACACTCGCCCTCTCGACGAGGCACTCTAACTTGCCCTCTCGATGAAGCACACTCTCGATGCTAACTGACTGACTGCGGACCAGCAGAGTTTATATAGCTTTCGGCTTGTGTTCGAGAACATTCTGGGCTAAACCGGAAAGAATTCGTTCCAGAAGGTTCTCCATCAGTCCATGGCATGTCGGCAATTTTGTCGCCGAAGGGGCGATTTCTCGCCAAATATGGCAACCCTGCATCCCCTTGCCATTTTATGGCAAACCTAAAACTGCTTTGCGGGGAAGCCATCTTACCGCCCCTGTACAGTTTGTAACAATATATAGTAGCTCACATTTTTCAGGACACTTGTGTTTTTGAATTTATTTGAAAATATGAATAATTAAATATTAGCAAAATAACTTTTTTTAACATATATAGTATTCATCATCTGGTTTGAAACTTGCTTGCTTTGAGAGTAATTACTCAAATAATTTTTTTTTGTAAAAAAAAAAAAAAAAAAAAAATCAAGAAGTTCCGAAAATGAACTTACATAAACATTCGGACACTTTAAACCAGGGATTGGCAACCTTTTTATCATCGAGTGCACAAAAAAAATTTAAAATTCTTAGCGGGCGCCACCAATTCAAATTTCATAATCAAATTTCAAACGTCATATATTTTGTTTAAAAGATATAACGTTATTGAGCTAAATAGCATTTACTTATAATTTATACTCTTAATTTTTTTTTTTTTTTGATATGTTAATGTGAAATTTGTGTATGTAATTCATCTGATAACGTAGTATAATCGACAATATAATTTGAGTTGCATGTTCTTAAACAATTACGTAACTGCGAATCAGTATGTTTTTAACGGTGCTTCAAACAAGTCATATTTGCAAAAAACGTCTCACGATTTTTGGTACTTGAGCAATAAGCATTCATCTTTACGGTACATGACGAAATAAGATACTGATTTCTGTTTATCAAGCTCCAAAATATCTTGTTAGTTTCATAAGATTTTAAAATAACGTCATTTTGCACAGTTACTATTTCTAAGTTTTCCATATTAAGATGAAAATAGTAAAAAATTACTATAGCCATGTTTTCTGTATTCGTAATGTTACAGGGATTTATAAAGAATTTTAAAATAGGCTCTAAATTTGCAATGTCAACAAATTATCTAGAATCAAATTCAGTTTGCACTGCAGACACAGTTTGAGGATATGTGTCTGTATTAATGTAACGCTCTTTCCGACTTTCTGCCTTCTGCCATTTTTTTTTGGGAGGGGGGAGGGTTAATAAGAGATCATACCTATACAATTCGAACACTGACTTCAAGCTATTGATATCGCTAATCATATCAGCAACGTCATTATTCCTGCCCTGTAATTTCAAATTTAGTTCATAAATTTCAGCGTTAAATCGGTCAAAAAAGCCAAATTTGTTAACTAGTTTCTGTCTTCCAGCTGTTCGTAGTTTCCTTCCTCGAGTAGAAGTGGGCGGGACAATAGAAATTCACAATTAGTCGTGTATAGTCCCGCCGCTCTAACTGTGTAATTCCGCTCCAATTTTGATAGAGAATATTCCGGGATAAGGATCTCTCACCCCCTCTTCCTCTACCATCAACCTCTTGAAAGGACTCTAGGCTTGGCGTGTATTTTGAATGCCTCCTTGCCTCACAGACACAATGCGCTTGCAAGCATTCGTGCCTTCTTCGGGATTCGAAACTGGGCCCTTTGACACGATGATCAGTTTCAAGTTGAAGTGCAGCGGATACCCATTAGTCAACCAATAGCAGTGTGGACATTTTTCCTGTAGTATCTTTATTTGAGCATTAGAAGAGCTTTTACATATTTACAACTAGATATATAGTTACAATATAACTGTGACAGATAGTGCCGTTCGCATTTACGTTATAATACATAACAATATTTTTACATGGATAAATAATACATGCTTATATACGTACATACAGAAAGCATTTTGGACATGTACATGCAGACATGTACATTTTGAATAAGTACGATGAACAGATGAGCGACAGAGAAGCCGCGGTGAAGAAAAGAAGTGGCAGCAGCTTGGGTCGAACCAACGGCCAATTTACTTGAACAGACTGGCTAAACTGAAGGGAAAAAAATTACATGAATCGAAGGGAAAGGAAATGTTGGTAAATTCTTGGTATCCATATTTCACTCAGTTAGTCCACCGTTCGAAGGTTATTTTAAAAATTTGAGGAAACACGTTTGGTTACAGACAAGCAAACTCTACTGAGTCCTCATTCCGTGCGGTCGGCCAAAAACACTGCAGTTGTCAGTTACAGGATCAGATTTAGACTTGATGAGACACTAAGCTACAAAATATGAGCCCTTTATAAGTCTGTTATACTATATTTTAATACCATATTTATACTATATTTTAAATTTTTTTTTTTTGGGGGGGCGGGGTCCTTAAGCTATAACTTGCGTAGCTTATACGCAAATCCTGCACTGGTCAGTTAGAATATCGATGAGAATTCAGGAACATTAGCATGTCATTCTTCTCAATATTTGAACATTAGCAGAAACAATTTGCAAGGAATTCTCACTAAACACCTTTATCTCCACCTTTAAACATTGGACTCAACTGAATTAAAAATTGAATTTAATTCAAGCGTGCAAATTCAGCCAACAGCAAAAAAAAAAACGGCTGCGTAAGATCTTCTTCGAAACTCGACGCTTCTACCCCGATAATCGTACTTCATCATCACATAACATAATACAGCATGCTTTTTTACATGAGATTTCAATTGCTTTTATCGATACAAATATGGAGTCAGACTGTGACGGAGACTATTCGCGACTTGCGACTTGACACCATGAGATTCTTGTTTCTGTGGTGTTTTGTAAAGTACAAGGTCTATGGTAGCAAACCACGAAGACCGCTTGAACTGAAAACAGAAATCCAACACGTTATGGCTGAAACTGAGCCAACCGAGAAAAGGTCTTCTAAAATTTGATGAAAAGAATGAAGATATGTCAGTACAACCAACATCATGTTCCATAATTGATCTTCAACATGCTTACTTTGAAAATTCTATAAATACAGCCCAATTAAAAAAATATTTTATTTTTCAATTACTGTGTTTTATTTTAAAATTAAATTCGGCATACTCGGATTTAATTTTAAAATGAAATCGATGGATCATCCTATGTCGTAAATTATGTTTATGTTTGTTACTATCCGCGCATTTTACCTTGACAATCTGTAAGTGTATTCCTTGTTGGGGTTACGTCCGTTTAATCTCATCTGTGCAAATTGTGTGAATACATTGTTCACCATCTGTAAACATCCTTGATAAAGCCATCTTTTCATTTTCCAAACAGAAAGTCAAGGCAAAAGGAAGATCCCACGAAAACCTGCAATAAAACTTCAAGTTTTCCCTCTTCATCTAGCCTGTTTATTCGGGAGATATTTATGAACCCTTAACATGCAACGACTTATTTTTAACATCATATAATATGTCGATTGTAAAATTTCGATTTCTTGTGTGCTCTGTTTTGCAGGAAAATCAATCTAATGATAATAGTGGAATATTGTAGTAGGAGTTATTCAAAGGATATTTTTTTTTAAACATTTCGAAAATTTCCTTCTTTCAATGTTCCTCATACAAAAACGAAATGCAGGAAAAAATGCCGCAGTTTTTAAAATTTAAATTCTTTCCAAGTTGAGTTTTAATTTTATTTAGCAATAAATATTTCTTTCGATGAATTGAGAATTATAAGCATTTTTATTTAAGAAACATAACCTCAAATTTTACATATTTATTCACATTTTTTAATTAAAAAAATTATCAAAAGAAAATTCTATTAGAGATGTTAACTATAATTTAAAGTTTCTAGTATCTCGTTAATTTTAGTAATTAAATCTATTAATTCTGAAATTGTGAATATTGAGCCCTTATGCAATTTACATGGTCGGCCGCACTTGGAGCAGCACTTAAATGACTTTGTTCAATACTTTAATTCACTTTTTTTTTTTCCTTAAAAGGCACATTTTTTTTCTCATATAAAATTTTTAGTCCAAAGTGGCTTTGTCCCTGAAGGATTATCGTTTTCGTTTTGCGATTTTGCGTTGAATTACTATAAACGGCGAATCACTTTTCAAACTGTTGCCATCAAATGTTATTCCTGCATTATATTTGAAGAAATTAAATAATGAAAAATCTGCATAAATGTATGCATATTTCTCGCCTTATGATAAAACAACGGTACCTAGAGCCATCGAATTTTGAATGACGTAATCCTCCTACGAATATGGCCATGTGGAAGAACAAATCTGAATTTGGAATTTGTTTTATTATCGATTTCATATTTTGTAAAACTTATCGAATTTTTGAGTAACAAACTCAACGATTTAAAAGCGAGCAATAGCAACACTCTACGGGAGGAAAAAAAAAATCTTTTTACCTCCAGTGCGCGGAATTGTGTATCGGAAATTCTAAAGATATATGCTCATTTTAAAATTATTTTGCGACATTGTTACTGAACTGAATTTTATGGTTTAAGGGCAAAGAACATGATATTTAATAAATAAAGGTAACACACAAAACGTTAAAAAACGCCCCTTTGGACGTAATTTAAAATCTGAAACCTTTCAGATTTTTTGTTATTTTTAAATTTTTACCGTCATTTGTAAAAAATATTAGTTAGTTTAATAACTGAATTTTATGTTAGTTTAATAAGTGAAGTATGCTAGTTTAATAATTTCAATTAAATAATTTTATTTCTTAAAAAAAATAGAGACCTGTGTCAGCCTTCCTTGAATTTTATACAACATTTATCTAAAACTGGCATCAATTATAAGCTATAGTTTGCGCGATTTTAAAGAACTAATAAGAGTGTTTCTCTTTATTATAATTTATTTAATAAATAATAATTATTATATTTAAATATTATTTATTATAATAATTATTATATTTAAATATAATTTATTGAATATATAAATATTTAATAAATATAATTTATTGAATATATAAATATTTAATAAATAATATTTATTTAATAAATAATAATATCTTTTACCAATCTTTTAATCTTTATCTTTTTTTTTTTTATTTTCGAGTGTAGTAAAATACTGTTTATCTTAGCTGAAAGGAGCTAAGCTATCTCGAAAGTTAGTAAGTTCCCTTTTTTATTGAAAAAAAAAAAAAAAAAACTTGTTTTTTATAACCATTTTTGTCAGTAGGATCATAAGCAGTAGTTTTGAAAAAATTTTGCATAAGCTTCAAAGCTTCACTAAAACTATTTAAAATTTAAATTTTATTTTAAATTTCAATAAAATTATCTTATTTATTTTATTTTGCATATTATGCAAAAAAAGTCACATGTTTCACTAAAATTAAACAATGAAATTATTTTTATTTGCCTAAATAAGCAGAATGTATCCTCATTTTAGATTAAAATAAAATGATGAATTTTTTTTTTTTTTTTCAACTAAACGCATAAACTTGTTTTTATTTTTACTGTACTATAATTAGCCCAAGAAATTATTTTTCATTTGCTTACAACCAAACGCATATCTTATTTCTATACGTGTAAATCTGAACTAATATATTATTATTATTATCATTATTTCGTTATTTTATAGCAAATTTAAACGGAGTACGAAATCATTTTTCAGTTAACATTACAAATCCTATACACAGAGCATAAAGCTTGTATGTTAGTAAATGTAAGCAATAAATGTTGTCAATTCTCTTTTGGCAAGTTTACCGGAATTTGTAAAAAATATTAGTCAGATGCTAAGTGTATTTTCACAACATTGTAACCCTATTTAGACATAGAATTAGGTTCGTACAAAGTAGACATAGAACTAAGTTCGTACAAAATCACAAGTTGAAGAAAATAACTTTGTATATAAAATCCTTGTAAGTCTACGCAACATTTACGTATACTACTTGATTCATTTTTCGTAGAACTAGTTTTTTAGTGTTCTGTTTGTCTCTGGTTATTAATGTTTTTGAACAATAAATTGATTCTAAGGTCAGATTTCAGTTTAGGGAAGAGGTTAGGTTAGGTTATTTAAATATAGTAAAGCACACGATGGCTATCGTCTGAAGCAAAGAGATGCCTTAATGGAGAACTTTCTAGGGAAAACTGGCTCTTATTCCCGCTACACAATAGGAAAACCACGAAAAATCAATCATGCAATCAATTGTTCATTTGAGTTCGAACCCGGGAGGAACTAACAGTACTCAGCAGTCTTTAACTGCTCGGCCATTTATGGGGTTCTTTAAGAGAAGAGAAAATAGTCTGCAAGGGCCAAATTTTGTGTAATAAAGGGTGGCTGAGAGTCGTGATACTTTTCTTTGACAGAAATTGCTTGCCGAGAACGTTGTATGACGATGCATTGCCATTGTAGTTGAAACCAATTATTTGATGAAGGATTTTCAGATCTAAAGCACTCAACTGTTTTCAGAAATCTGCCCATTGAGTTCACCATCTGGAGAGCAAATCCCTTGTGAATTAATTATCTCTGATAAATTAAAAGCGAAAAGCCTCCAACATGGTCATTTCTGGAGATTTTTGAAGCCAAAATTCTTGTTGCTGTCGTTAACCTCCCCCGGAGCAGATAATTGTCGTTTTATCTTAGGATCATAAGCAAAGGACTCAATTTCATTTTCAGTAAGAGTTTTCAATAATCTCGCCATGCAGAAATTTGATACTCTTTTTCTTTTGCAGTCAGTATATGAGGAAGGAAACGAGAACAAAGTTCAAGTTTCCTTTGCGATCAATATATGAGGGACGAAACGATCAAAGTTTCCAAGATGTTCCATAAATTTGTGAGCATTGTCTTGTTGAAGTTAAGCAAACTCGTCATTTATCATTAGAAGAGATATATAATGTTTTTTTTATCATTTCTTGTTGAACGTTTTCCATGTTCTACTCCATTCATCAATGCAAAGGGCGACCGTTCTGTTGTAGAGAGATTAGGATTTATTGGAAACAAGATGAAAAGTATGCAACGCCTTCGCCGGGAATCGAACCGCGGACCTCTGGAATACGCGCCCAGCGTGCAGACCACCACACCACGAAGGCATACCAAGAAGGCGGGAGAAATACCTTATATAGTATTAATCAACATTTCTGCATCTATCTCGAAATCACCCACACCAAAGGAAAACAATAGATCGTAATCCATGAAACTGATGTTCACTGAATAAAATCAAGCTATTAACTACAAAGAAAATTCTGTCCAATAGCAAATGATATTTTAGGAAAAGAAAGTTGAGAGATCATAGTAATAAATGTTGCCAATTATCGTTTGGCAAGTTTACCAGAATTTGTAAAAAAGTATTAGTCTAAAACTTTGCATATGCTACGTGTATTTGCACAACATTGTAACCCTATTTAGATATCGTGAATGCACGTCCGTCTAAGTATAGCATCAGTTTTTTTCGAAAACTTGTGCTATACCTTACTTTTGTATGCCTAATTTAAATCTATACAGAAATGAAAAACATGCAAATAAAGTAACAGTAAGCTTAATTTTACTTGGATGAAAAAACGCGTAAGCGATTTGATTGAAAAACTGGAGTCCTAAACAATGAGTTCTAATTGAATCATGAAATCTAATGAAGAACTGAATAATGAGTTTTAACAAGAAGTTCTGACTAAAATTCCAATAAGCGAATAACAAGAAACGCAATAAGGATTTTTAAATAGTAAGTTCTAATTAAAAGTTTAAAATAATGACCTTTAACAAGGTGTTTTAGATAATTATTTCTGTTAAGAAGTTCAAAATGATGGGACAAGAATAAGAACTGAGTGTTTGGGGGACTCATTAAGTGTTCTTTTTCACTATGGTTTCAGTTAGGCGAGTTTCACTGTATAATAAACATTCATTGTATACGAAACATATTTTCATCATCCGCGAAGAAAATTTAAGTTTCTCAAAAAGATCTATTTTCACTTGGATGGAAAATGTACAACTACTTAAAAGTGCTGATTTTTGCCTTCTCAGAGTACGTGGGAAAATACCCGTTTGAGATATTCTATGAATGAAAACAGGAAGAGGGAACTTCCGAAATTACTCAATTTTGTTGGAAGCGGAGAAAGAAATCGCACCACCTGCCTCTAGAGGAAGCCGCTTGACATCAAAAATTGCTTTAGACCCATAAATGGTAGGTGTGTGTGTGTGGGGGGGGGGGTGATCTGTTTTCACGTATCCGGGATGTGACGAACTGTTATAGAGGTTCTTTTCACACATTCTATTTAGCGTTGCCACCAGTGTTAAATTGAATATAGTCAGCTTTTGACTCACTGAGGTAACACCGGGGAGCGTAATGGCAGACCGCACATTGAGTTGAACAATGTTAAGCAAATTTCGCTTACTGCGCATGCTTGATGGTGTACCTTTGGCGCGGGGAGAAATATTGGCGACTAAGCAACGCTAGCTTATTCGTGATCACCATGGCTGTCGAGTGTGTTCGAAGGATGTTTACAACTGTAAAATGTTGTGCAACTTAGCTTATTAGTTATTTTAACGTCCATACCGATTGCACTTGCTTATTTTTCTAATATATATTTCATTGTAATTTGTCAATAACAGTGCATTTAATATTTGTTCGTAATAATTCGTTATTTAAATGTAATTTGTTTACATGTTATAATTCAGTAATTGTAAACTGGAGTATCTCGCTTAGTTTGTTAGCGTATATTCGCGCTTTTATTTTCTCATTTCAAAGAATTTAATAACTAGCATTAAAGAATTGTAAAATTTCTTCAGTGTTATTTGCAAGCACTTGTTATATTCCTCAGTGTTTCTTTATGTATGTACGAATGGAACGTATGGTAAAACGTATGGTTAAATAAATAAATAAATGTATGGTAAATTGTTTTTATTACTTAAAAGTATAATGAATAAATTTTCAACTAATATATCCTAAATTTCAGTCTTTTTTTGAACGAAAATTTGTACAGTTCCAAAGGAATGTGCAGAATTTCATAGGTATTATATTTTACATTTTGAATGCAAACACTGCTTCACATTACTTCGCAATAATTTCAGCTTTCTAGTTGTTTGAGCAGTACAGAAAAAAAAAAAAAAAAAAAAAAAAAAAAAAAAAAAAAAAATAGTATTTTAACACAGTAATTAATTTACATTTACATTATACTCTACGAAGATTTAAACGCCAGATTTGTTTACAATCAGATGGCGGTACATCTACCATATACCGTATTTATCTTCTTTTCAAATCGCGCCAACATAGTAATTACGCCAAATTGTTTTCTGGGCATGCGCAGTATGCGACATTCGTTTAACACTGTTCAACTCAATGTGCGGTCTGCCATTACGCCACCGGGGAGGACTTCCACGGTTAGCTAAAAATCACGCTTAAAAAGAAGATAGCTAAAGAAACACACGAAAAAGGTTTATATAACTTCCTTTATAATTAAGAAAATGATAGTGTTCACTATTTACTTCTATTTTCAAACAGTTTAATCTGCAAAATAAGTTCAAAATTAAATCAAAATTCAAAGTTAAAACATTAAGTTAGTTATACATTATATTAAAGCACAACATTTGTAAGAGAACTTGAGCGATATCATTGAGTACAAATTCACATAAAATAGTCAGGTAGGTATTTTTGTTTTTTATGGGTCTGCTTTATCTGATCATGGTAAGCCACGCGTAGGGCTATCTGAGCAGGGGGAAAGACTTCTTAAGATAAACTGACTCTTATCCAGGTTACAGATGAGAAAAATCATGATAACTTCCATGCAGGCAGCCCGTTTGCCTGGAATCGAACTCAGCTCAAACTACCAGCATTCAGTGAATTTTCCGCTCCGAAGTTGGTGGGCCTGTTTTTATTATGCAATGTTTATTATATTCCATATTATGCACGATTAAATTACGTACCTTTATAGGTTAAAAAAACTCCCATGGGAGCACTAGCGCAATATCATCTGCTATCGGAGTGCTACTATTTCACGCAAATTTCTTTTCTTTTTCACATTTCTCGTAGACAGTTTCGTTTTATGCTGATGGTTTGTGATAGTAATTTTTCCATAGTTCCGCAATATACAAAAGTAATTTTTATATGCAAAGCCTGGTTCATCCGTAAGCCAGTTACCCGTCACCGGTTAATAGAGAGTTGATTGCAATAAACAAATACATTCGAAATCCAATTTTAAAACTGTAGTCTTAATGTGCGCCATAGTAGAACTGCATAATACTGGAGTCTTAATTTACACCAAGCATACAGTCTGAGTCAGGATTAGTGTTTATAATTTTTATTTTCAATATTTCTTTCATTAATTCGTTGCAAGTCATTAATTTAGTCATTTTGCTATTAGTCAGTAATATCATAGATAATATATTTGCAGCGAAATTACGATATCAATTCAAATTTAATATTCAATGTAATATAAATGCTTTATACCGCAGTCTTAATACATAATGGTCTGATCCTAGTATATGGTACACACGGGATTTGGCAAATTTTGGGGCAAGGGATATATCGGGTGGGTTTAAACGCGTAATTTTCGTGTTGACAACAAATTTCAAAATCTCGCCAAGGCCGTACCGTATACTAGGATATTACCTAAATAATATATTAAATGCGGATTTAACGAACAGTCCAAACCAGAGATAAAATTCTTTAAAATGAAATCGTTCAATAAATCGGTAGACACTAAACAGATATGCAGAATGTAAAATGAAACACACATGTACAATAACGACAATAATAACAATAATAATATATTACGATCAAAGAGGGGTTTATTTTTTTATTTTATTTATTTATTTATTTATTTTTATTTTTTATTTTTTATTTTATTTTATTTTATTTTATTTTATTTTATTTATTTATTTATTTATTTTTTTTTTTTACACACACATACAACAACTGAGAGTATTTGGGCTAAAAGTACTTGAAAACAGAATATCTTTAGAATTTCCCTTAGAGAATCTCGCGCACTGGAAATTTTTTTTTCTCCCCCTCCCCCCGTACAGTGTTGCTGTTGTTCGCTTTGAAATCGTTGAGCCTTTTTTAATCAAAAATTCGTTAAAGCTTTACAAAACATGAAATAGAGAATAAAACAAATTCGAAATTTGGTCTTTCAGGTGTCCATGTCAGGTTGGAGGACTACGTTATTCAAAATTTGAAGGCTGTAGATACCGTTGTTTTTTCTCATTGCGAGAAACATAAAGACTTTCACGCAGATTCTTCATCATTTAATTTCTTAAAGTATAATAACAGATCGATAATATTTGATGTATACAATTTGAAAAATGAAACGGACATTTATAATGAACTGACGCAGAACGCCGTTTCCAGACAAATAGCTCTTCTAGGCTGACGCCCCTTTGGGCTAATAATATATTTCTGTATCAGATTTGTAATATATGACTTCAGAAATAGCTTTAATTAATTATAAGAGCATGAAACGAGAAGTTTTTTTCCCTTTTATTATTTTTAACTGCCGTTAAATTGCTCGGGTTTTTAAGTAATTGCAAAAGTAAATTCAAGATTAAAGATTTTATACTTTTAAAATGGTAACGCTTTCAGAACAAGCTATTTCGAATCCTAGTGGAAGATAAGATAAAGGTTTATAATAACTGTAAGGTAACAGTGCAAAATCCTGGATAGATTTTGCTAAGCATGCAAAATGTGGAAGATGTGTTAAATTTAAATAATGAAATTCTAATATTAAAAAAAATTCAAATATTAAAAATAAGAAAAATAGAAAAATTTATATTTTATAATTTTGACGGCGATCGCTCAGGATCTGACTGCTAATTGTCTATCTGTTTTATTAACAAATAGGCCTATTTCAGCTTCCAGGTCTCAAGAAAGCCGTATTGAATGAGTTCTAAATTCTGCAATGTTTGACAAATTTTCGTTTTCTGCATTTTTTCTCTTTTAGATTTCCTATAATTTGTAACGTTTTTGCTAAAGTCTTCAGTTTCATTCTCTAAGACTGCTTGCAGCTTTCCTGACGGTTTACAAGAAACTGCCCTATCCTTGTCATATTTTTTATACAACACGCTTCTTTTCGTCAGTAAAATTATTTTCTAACTTCTTCGAGCTTATTTACTTATGCCTCAAAAATTCTTTTAACTTCTTCAAAAATATTTTTATACTAAGCACTACAATTTTTTAGATAACTTAATTTAAAATAATTAACTATTTGGTACTAACCAGTACAACTTTTCCGTTCGTTGAACTGAAGCGAATTAAAACATTGCTTAATATTCTGATGGCTAACATTTGGTTTCATTCCGATTCTATAATCCAGGTGATTTCTATTAAACTTAATATGTTTCACAAACTATAATCAATCAACAAATGGACTGTATTCCTACATTTTTATTAAATTACACTTGTCAGCGATGCAAAATAATTGATACAAAATAAGCGAGCCATTCTACATGGCTGTCACAAACACAATTCTATCAATCAATTATCTTGTTGCCACACATAAAGTTCACAACTAAAGGAAGAAAAGCAAAAGGAATTTACGCTGTTTGCAACAATAAAATGAAGCAAACGATACTCACATAAACATCCTGGCCCTCGTTGAAATCCCAGGGGATTTCAACAGTTGGAGCATTTTGAAACTTCTTAGTCTGTAATAAAGATAAACATAACAAAAAATAATACAAAATATTATATGCGAAGCAGTTCATAGTTTTTTAGTCTGAATAGGAAGAGGACACAATTTCACGACTGGTCGTTTTATGACACCATGACCAGTTTTAATACTAGCAACTCTGACTCTTTGATCTGAGCCCGGATGAACAGCAATTATTCTCCCTAACCTGAATTTAAGAGGCGGAAGGTTGTCTTCTTTGATGAGGACTAAGTCATTGACTTCTAAATTGTTTTGACTTTTTTGCCATTTAGGTCTTTGTTGAAGCTGAGACAGGTATTCTCGACTCCATCTTTTCCAGAAGTGCTGAAAAACAAACTGTCTCACATGCCATCTGTCAATGTGATTGAAGGAACTATAATTTAGGTCTGGTTCAGGTATGGCAGTTAAAGACGTTCCTATTAGGAAATGACCAGGTGTTAATGCAGTTAAATCATTTGGATTAGCCGATGTTGGACACAATGGCCTAGAGTTGAGACAAGCCTCAACCTGCGCTATCAAGGTCTGAAATTCCGGATAGGTCAGCACAGTATCACCAACAGTCCTTTTTAGATGTAATTTCATTGACTTTACTGCCGATTCCCATAGTCCACCAAAATGGGGAGATGATGGCGGGTTGAATATCCATTTTATTTCCTCTAAAGACAAAAATTTGTGAATTTCTTGATTTTGCTTACATTGCAAAAAACATTTTCTGATTTCTTTGTCTGCACCTTTAAAGTTAGTACCGCAGTCACTATAAATCTCAAATGGTTTCCCTCTTCTTGCAATAAATCGTTTCAATGCACTTAAAAATGCCTTTGTTGACAAATCTTCTACCACTTCAAGATGTACTGCCTTGATTACAAAACACACAAATAAGCATACGTAATATTTAAATGATTTTTGTCCACGTCCTGCACGATGTTTAATCATGAACGGTCCAGAAAAATCTATTCCAGTTCGATGAAATGGTCGTGATTGTGTTACTCTAGATTCCGGTAGATCAGCCATTATTTGACTTGCAGCTTTAGCTCTAAGTTTGCAACACGTGATACAAGATTTTACTACTTTTCGGATAGCAGATCTAGCAGCTATGATCCAAAATTGCTGTCTAATTAAAGATAGAAGAAGTTCCGGTGCTGCATGCAGATATTTGACATGAAAGTGTCTAATTATGATTTCTGTCAGATTGTGTTTTGAAGGTAATAAGATTGGATGTTTTTCATTTTCTGATAGTTGCGCATTTTTCAGTCTTCCTCCTACACGTAACACTTTGTTGTCATCTAAAATTGGACACAAGCTAAGGAGGTTGCTGTTTGTAGGTAAGTCCTTTCCCAACTCCAAACATTGAATTTCTTTAAAAAAGTGAAATCGCTGTATTATTCGGACAATACAGAAAGTTGCAGCTCGAATTTCATTACTAGATAAAAAAGACGTATTTCTTTCTAGATATGCTACTTTAGAATTCGATATGAATCTTAATATCCAAGCAAATATGCGTTGTAACTTTGGAAATGAAGATATATTTGATATAATAGCAAGTTCCTGTACAGGTTCAGAAACTACAAATGAGACTGTTTTACGTGCATCTGGTAATGCCTCTTCATCTATAAGAATATTTTTAGATAAGGCAATCTCACTGCACTTTAACCAAGAAGGACCATTCCACCACAATTGATGAGATAATAGTTCTGCAGGAAATAATCCACGTGAAGCACAATCAGCTGGATTTTCCTTTCCATCAACATGACTCCAGTTCTCAGGTGGTAAGATGGATTGTATTTCAGAAACTCTATTGGATACGAATACTTGCCATTTTTTAGGATCTGACCTTAGCCATGACAACACGATTTGTGAATCACTCCAAGCTTGCACTAAATCAAAATTTATAACTAATGCAGCTTTTACAGACTGAATTAAGCGTGCCAATAACACTGCTGCACATAATTCCAGTCTTGGAATCGTAATAGATTTTAATGGTGCTACACGAGTTTTAGCTGTTACGAGTTTAACATTAATGTCAGAGTTATTGCAAGTTTTGATATAAATAACTGCTGCATAACCTCTTTCAGACGCATCACAAAATCCGTGAAGTTCACATCGAAAATAATCAGGTAGCAGAATTTTCCTAGGTATATTTATAGAATTCAAAAGTTTAACTTCTCTACATAGATTTCTCCAATTTCGATCAATCTCTTCTGTTACAGGATCATCCCATGATAACTGTAATTTCCACAATTGCTGAAGGATCATTTTAGCGAGAATTACAAACGGAGCTATCCACCCCAATGGATCGAATAGTTTTGCTACGAATGACAAAATAATTCTTTTAGTCGGAACACTTTGATACTCTATTACACCGACATTACATTTGAATCCATCATTGTCCGGATGCCATTCCAATCCCAGAACTTTCAATGGTTTGTCTTCTATTACACGATGAATATTGTCACTATCTGTGTTTGTTAAGCCAGAGGTTTTTAACAACGACGGTTCACTTGTCGACCATTTGTGAAGCTCAAAGCCACCACTTTTTAGCAGATGTTGCAATTCGTCTATCAATGCAATACCTTCCGAACTATGTTTTACACCAGTTAACATATCATCAACATAAAAATCTCTTAAAACTATATTCTTTGCCTTTGGAAAGTTCAATCCTTCATCAATCGCTAACTGACTCAAAACTTTGGTTGCAAGATATGGAGCAGCTGCAGTTTCATATGTAACTGTTTTCAAACGACAAACTTGTATTTGCTTATACGGGCTATCTCTCCATAATATTCTCTGAAAATCTCTATCTTTTTCATGAACCTTTATCTGTCTGTACATCATTTTAATATCAGCGGTTATTGCAATGTTATGAAGTCTAAATCTTAGTAAAATACAAATTAAGTCATCTTGTATTTTTGGGCCTATCATTAGTGTATCATTTAAAGAAACACCTGTGGTTGTTTTAGCGCTTGCATCGAAAACAACTCTCAATTTTGTTGTTAAGCTAGAGTCCTTCAACACGACGTGATGTGGGATATAATAGTGTTTATTCTCTAATTCATAATCTGTGTCTGGCACTAATTCTACGTGTTCTAGTGAAAAGTACTCTTTCATAAACTGAATATACTGGTTGTAAATTTCTTTCATAGATAACAGCCTCTTCTCCAAGTATTGAAATCTTCTGTACGCCACTTCACGGGAGTCACCTAGAATATCTCTATTATGTTTGAATGGTAATGCAACTGAATAACGACCTGATGTGTCTCTAAAATGCGAGTTTTTAAAATGTTCTTCACAAAGTTTTTCTTCATTTGTTAAAGGTTGTACATTTGGAAACTTTTCTAACTCCCAGAAAGAATTTACTAACTCATCTGTGTTTGTATTCAAATGATTTACATATACTGGCTCAAAATTTGTAGATTCAAAATTTGTAGTACCCGAAATTATCCATCCCAACCTCGAATTTAGAGCAAATGGTAGATCAGAACCACGTTTGACAATTTCTCCCGTCATTAAATGCAGAAATACATTTACTCCAAATAAAATGTCAACTGGTTGTGACTTGTAAAATAATGGATCAGCTAATTGTAAATCACTGAAGTTATCGAAGATGATTGATGGCAAAGATACATAGGGAATGTTATCTGTCACCTTGTCCAGTACAAACGCTGATGTTGATACACGAATATCACTTTTAAAATGAGAAGTGAATACTAAATCGACTTCCCCATTAGTTATAGTATTAAATTCTCCTAAACATGATACAGAAATGGAATTATCTTTCACTCGTAATCCTAATTTCTTCACACAATCCCTTGAAATAAATGATCTCTGAGATCCAGTGTCACATAAACATCTACACTTCACAAATTGTTGCTTAGAATTTTGAACTTTTATTAAAGCAGTACACAATAAAATGTGACTGGTTTGATTACCTTTTGCATTCGAATCATAATGAGAGGCACAAACTGTGGCTGAAACGTCCTTAGGACTCGTTAATTCATCTCTTTTAGGGATAGATTGCGTAGGCGGAGATATACTGTTTAACTGAGTTTTATTCTTTGAATTATTTACAATGTGCAAAATACTGTGATGCTTCTTAAAGCAATGTCGACATGTATTTAAACTCTTGCATTTTTTGAGCAAGTGCATATTAGATAAACAATTAAAACAGTAACGATTAGATTTTACAAAATCTATCCTTTGCTGAACCGATAAATTTAGAAATTTCGAACATTTGGCTAAACTATGATCTTCTTTACAATAACCACAACCCAAAGCAGCAACCAGAACATTATTCTTATTTTGAAACACAGATTTAGGTACCTTATTACTTGTTGATTTGCTATTTTGAAGTGTTCTTGCATAGTTTTTTAGGAATTCAATTAAAGTCGTAAGTTTTTGAATTTCATTAGATTTTAACTGACGTTCCCACCATAATTTTGTAGCAGGGTCTAACTTTTGCAAAATTAAATAAGTCATTAAAGTGTCACCAAAATTATCAAGGGTTTGATTCAATACTTCTAAAGAACGAATTATTTCATTAATATTGTCAACTAAATTTAAAATAGCAAATGCTGATTCATTTTGAATAGTTGGTAAACTTAAAAAACGTTTAATATATGCAAAAATTTGTTCTCTCTTATTTGAATATCTTTCGTCTAACAGATTCCATGCTATTTCAAAATTACAATCCGAAATTTGAATGGTTTGAATAATGCGATATGCTTCACCTTTCAACGAAGCCTTCAAATACTGCAATTTTTGAGCATTAGATAAATTTGTATTATTTCTTACACAAGCACTGAAAAGATCTTTAAAAGCTATCCATTCTGTAATATTACCACCAAAAGTCGGTAATGTTAACTTGGGTAATTTAATATTGTCAAGAACCTGTTCTGAAATTACACTATTAGAATTATTTTTATTATTTTGATTTTTTAATATTTTTTCACCTTTAAATTTCCACAAATAAATTTTATCTGTGTACTCCTGAACATTATCTATTTCGTTTTCTAATTCTTTAGTATCTGTAATTAAACTTTCGATTTCAGAATCAAGCTTCCTTAACTCAGTTTCTTTTTGTTTCAATAATTCGACACATTCCTCTAGTTCTATTAAATTAATTTCATCTGCAGTTAAAATAGTTTCAATTTTCTTTACATAATTAGTAACTTTTTGTTTTAAAAGTTATAAGTTCACTCATAATTGATCAATTCAAAAACAGAAATTGTTCTTAAATCACTTAACACTATTATTAAAATGAAATCGAATTCTATGTTGTATTACAACATTGTTCTTAAAAATTAACAAATTAAACGAATTTTTGCTCAAAATCCACTTACCTCACAAAGTGGATAATTTTCACAAACCATATACATATTTGCGTTGTTAGAATACACTTAGAACAGTCACTATCTTCACTAGCTCTCCGGCTAGACTTTTGACCAACAATATGTATTTCTATTAAACTTAATATGTTTCACAAACTATAATCAATCAACAAATGGACTGTATTCCTACATTTTTTATTAAATTACACTTGTCAGCGATGCAAAATAATTGATACAAAATAAGCGAGCCATTCTACATGGCTGTCACAAACACAATTCTATCAATCAATTATCTTGTTGCCACACATAAAGTTCAAAACTAAAGGAAGAAAAGCAAAAGGAATTTACGCTGTTTGCAACAATAAAATGAAGCAAACGATACTCACATAAACACCAGGTAATTCGACCGTTTTTTCTTTTAAGAATTATTTCATTTCAACTACACCATAATGCTACATTAGAAGTTTTTTCTAATTATTTTTATTATTATTAATTAGCTTAAAATTTGTAGTGTAGCTGATTTCATTATGTAGGATATGTTAGCTTAATAACGATTATTTACCAATGGGTATGTCTAATATATATTCTTATACTTCAAAATTTTGTTCCTTTAATATTGCAGATTTTAAAAATTAACTCTTTTTAGTCCAAAGCGATTTGAATCCCGAAGGACTATTAGTTTCGTTTTGGCATTTTGCGTCGGACTCATAAATGTCGGTTCACTTTTCAAACTGTTGCCACAAAATGTTAGAGTCCTGCATTATATTTGAAGAAATTAAATAATGAATAAATAATGAAAATCTGCGTAAATGTATGTATATTTCTCACATTGTCATAAAATAACGGTACATAGAGTCATCGAATTTTGAATAACGTAATCCTCCAACGAATATGAGCATGTGGAAGACCAAATTTGAAATTTGAAATTTGTTTTATGATCGATTTCCTATTTTTTAAAACTTTGACGAATTTTTGATTAACAAACTCAAGGATTTCAAAGCGAGCAATGGCAACGTTGTGCAGAAAAAACATTTTTATCTCCAGCGCGTGAGTCTCTGTATCGGAAATTCTAAAGATATGCTCGTTTTAAAACTATTTTGCGATATTGCTGTTGCACTGGATCTTATGGTTTAAGTGCAAGGAACATGATATTTAATAAAGAAAGGTAACACACAAAATGTTAAAAAACGCCCCTTTGGACGTAATTTAAAATCTGAAACATTTCAGATTTTTTTTTTTTTTTTTTTTTTAATTTTTATTTACTTTTTATTTATTTTTTAGAGGGTTCAAATTTTCATTTGTTATAATTTTTGTTATGTGGATTACTTCTGCTTATATATTTACTTTTCCGACTCAGCCCGCTTAACTATAAAATAATAGTTATTCAATTTTTTAAACTTTTTTGTTTATTATTTTGCAAAAACTTTTTTTTACTCCGGTTTCTACGGTTTCAAATTTTTATGTTTTTATATTTTTTTTCACAATGTTGGATGGCCAGTATTTATATGGTTTGTTCAATTTGTTTTCTTATTGCCAGTTTGTTCTTTAGACTCGATCTTTTCAAAATAAAAAACATTATGAAAATTTTTTAAAACTTTCTTAAGCTAGTTTATGATTTTGATGCTGTTAGTTTGCAATTTCTTGCACTAGTTACTACGGGCTATAAGAGTTAGACTGATAAAGCCACAGATAGCTTTGATTAATTTTCTGAGATTGAGTATTAAAATTTAATTTACCTGTTTTATTGGTTCAGAAACAAGCTGAACATTTATTTCTTTTGCTGCACAAACTCCTCCAATGACAAATAGAGCAAAAGATGTAAATTTCTTTTTCATTTTTGGTTTTTGTCATTTTTTGCTCCTGTTTGCCAATGTGCTTCTGGTTTTTTTTCCCCATATGGTTTATTCCGAATTGAATATGGGATGGATTTTAATTTATTTCGCATTATACAAATACATATATCAGTCATAGTCACTGAATGGCGGAAATTACTAGAGGCACATTTTTCATATGGGGCACTCTGTGTCACTGATAATGACGTATAGTGCCATAACATTACTCGTCAAAGAAATTGCTTATTTACAGCTCATCAGAACTAGAAGATATTATTAAAAATTACCGAAAAATGATTAAAAAAATTGTATATAGGCATTATGTAAATTACTATGCAACAAAAATTATTATGTTTGCCAGTTGATTAATTCAAAATTTTTAATTTAAACTAAAATTTATCGAAATTTTAAAATGAGGGAAAATTAATCGCTCCAGCTCTGCAACAAATTTTTCTTTAATATGGTGAATTGTCGTCTTTGATAGGTAAGGAAACATCACATGTTGATTTTAGAGAATTTACCAAATTACAGAGAAATTCTGTAGAGACATTAGGTATTTTTGGAAAAGCCGGAGAGATGAAAAATTAACAATGCCTTCGCCGGGAATCGAATCACGGACCTCTAGAATACCGGCCCAGCGTGCAAAACCACTATACCACGAAAGCACGCTAGGAAAGCATGAAATATACCTTATATACTCCCCTTTTTAAATGGCGACTGGGGTTTTTAGGGGACACAATCGCTAAATCCTGGGTGTGGAGAGTCGTCATCCACAACCCTTTTAGTTCGGGCGCCATTGTAGAGACATTAGGTAATTTTGAAAAGCCCGAGCTATGAAAAATTAACAACGCCTTCGCCAGGAATCGAACCACGGACCTCTGGAATACCAGCCCAGCGTGCAGAATCACTACACCACGAAGGCACGCTAGGAAAGCGGAAGATACCTTATAAGTCTGTCTGAAACTGCACTTTTCAGATCATGAAGCGTCTGGGAAACATTTGGCATGTTGCAGTTCGGGGATCTAAGGCAGCTCCCACATGCTCTATCAGGTTCAAGTCTGGGAAACATTTGGCATGTTGCAGTTCGGGGATCTAAGGCAGCTCCCACATGCTCTATCAGGTTCAAGTCTGGTAAGAAAGCTATCTAATTAGATACTGTTTCCAAGTATCCTTTCACCAGAGTAGCTTGATAATATGAGCTGGACCACCCCTACACAGCTTTACACAGGGTTCCAAGATTTAATTCACATATCTGTGATTGGTTACAGAACTTCTATGAGAGATATGCAGCTTGATGCGATCATTTTTGACTATTCCACCCAAAACCATGAAATCGCTTCCGTGAGAAAGGAGTGTTTCAAGAACAAGAGAAGGCAAGTTGAGTGTTTCTCGCTCTCTCGAGATCAGAACACGTCTAAAATCAGAGCTCAGGTTGTATCTGGATTCGTCAGTAGCTTGGTTCTATTGAAAATGGCAATAATATCACTTTAAAGGGGCGTCTTCGGAAAATGAAGTGAATGGAATAGAAAACTAGTTTTTCTCGCATAAAGTAAGACCTTTATTTCTGTCTCCCCACTTCGAATCTACCATTCAACTTCCACTTGCTCTTTACTTAAGGGGGCTGTATACCTTCGAACACTTTTTTTAAAATTTTAAAATTTGTACATTTAATTTTGGCCTTAAAATAATTAATAATGAAAAAATGAAGAAGCTGAGTTATTTAATTGTAGAGACATTAGGTATTTTTTGGAAGCAGGAAAGATGAAAAAATTAGCAAACGCCTTCGCCGGGAATTGAACCACGGACCTCTGGAATACCGGCCCAGTGTGCATAACCACTACACCACGAAGGCACGCTAGGAAAGTGGGAGAAACACCTTATATACTCCCTTTTTTAAAGGGCGACTGGGGTTTTCAGGGGACCCAATCGCCAAATCCTGGGTGTGGAGAAACGTCATCCAACACCCTTTTAGTTCGGGCGCCACTGTAGAGACATTAGAATTTATTGGAAAAGTCAGAGAGATGAAAAATTAGCAACCGCCTTCGCCGAGAATCGAACCGTGGACCTCTGGATTACCGGCACAGTGTGCAGAACGACTACACCACGAAGGCACGCTAGGAAAGTGGGAGGAACACCTTATATAATGACCATTAATTTTGTATTTTTGAAGTAAAGTAAGAAAACAAGCAAAAAAAGCAATATTTACAATAAATTAGAAACACTGTAATAAAAAATATAATATATTTTTATATTTTGTAAAATGCAAACTCATCAGAATGATATTCTCAAGGACTACTAATTTAAAGCTAGGAAGTTATTTAAAAAATTTTTTAAGCTGGAATGTGTAATATAACAAAGAAAAAGCATATTTTCTCATTAAAATTCATGTTTAACACATAATAACTTTATAAAAAATACATTTATCAATTAGTAAATAGTCTGCCTCCTTACATGAAATGTTCTAAACATCTATACCAAATTGCATAAGATTTCAATCATAATTTTTAAAAATGTGTTTCTTGTTAGCATTAAAACACGAAAAATGAAAAACGAGATAAACGCATTTAAAGAATTCAAACACTCGATTACCTACTTTTAATCAGTTCGTAAACTTAGAATTCCTCTGATTTATAACTAATGCCCTCTTGTTTTTCAGAATTTACATTGTTTTGCTTTCTCGCAGCTTTTAAAATTTTTCTGTGCCTTTTAAAGCCAAATCAGGGAATGTCGTTTTGCATTGTCAGTACGGTTACAATCAAACCTTTCATACTCGTTTGCAGTGTAGTAACCAATATCTATACCTAATTTACCATATCTATACTTAATCTATACCAATATCTATTCAATATCAATATTTTTTAACCAAACTCTCAGTTTCTAAGGTATACAGGTCCCTTAACTTACTTCTTTGTTTCATAACTAATGAGTACTGATCACTCTCAGTAATCGCATTAACTTTAAACAACACTGCACATCCGTATTCCAACATGCATTCATTGCGCAATGCGTCACCTAATTTGTATATTTTATGAACTAACCAATGCGTAGAAGTCTAGTTTTGTGTTCAGTTGCAGATATTTAATATTAATTACGTCTTCGGACATCGGAAACTTTAATCACAGAGTATATTTTTCTGGATCAGGTTTTTTAATTCTGAAGAGTGTATAAGGCACGCTCATCTTTAGCAAAAACATTAAGGACTTCAGTCAGCGTGAAAATTGGTAAGACGAAAGATTTGACTGATTTAATTAAGACAGATTTATTTGGGGATGCAGAACCCCAACAACGTATCTCCTACGTAATAGATATTAATAGGAGGACCGGAAAGTAATTTCGCTTTCTTACATTAAATTCACACGAATAAATTTTTAATACGTTTTTATTTTTAATGAATAATGTAATCACCCTCGTTATCAACAACCTTTTGTCATCTAGTGTGCAGATTTTCAATCCCCGGATCGACATAAATCAATTAGTTTTTGAGTAAAATACCTCAAGATGGCAATTTGGACATCATTCAAATTTTCAAATTTTTTGGCACTAAGAAAATGTTGTAGGGATCGGAATAAATGGAAATCCGAGTGTACGATATCGGGCGAGTAATGGTGGTGATGCAACATCTCCCATCCCAATTCATTCATTTTTTCCAGTGTCCATCTTGCATTGTCGTGTTGCAGATTGATGCCTTTTCTGCTGACAATAGCCGGATATTTTTCGATTAAAGATTGGTTTACTCGATCCAATTGTTCACAAAAATGATCTGCATTAACAGTTTGTCCAGGTTTCAGCAATTCAAAATCAACAATTCCGCGAATACTCCACGAAACACACAAAAGCGACTTTTTGGGATGTAAACCCTTTGTAACCCCTATTAAAACTGCCTTATGCATTTTGGATTATCATATAGGACCCAGTTTTCGTCTCCAGTAATCAAATGATCAAAAAATGGTTCTGTATGGTGCCATTGAAGCAATACGTTGCATGTGATGGATCGGTTGGCTTTGCTCTCTTCGGACAGTGTTATGGGAGACTCAAACACCTGCTTTGCTTATTTTGCCATTCTGCTTTAAATGTTCTTGGATGGTCGACCAAGGTTGGTTAAGAGTGTTTGGCATGGATTTGCTTTCACTTCTGCTCTTAGCATGTTGTTGTCGACATGCGCAGAAACGACATTACTTTCTGGTCCCCCTATTATATAACTACCTATGTAGATATAACAGCAGAACCTGTGTCATGGATTGTGAAACTTTGTGCAATTGTTTCTCTTGATTCCCCACTATGCAGATTTATTGCCACCGTGGAAACAGTATCTTTCATAGTCCTTTTAGACTGTCTCCAGGTGAAAATAATTCAAATCTCTACACTGAGCCTGGACTCATCTCTGAGTAGCATTTTGGGTAAGTCATCCTGGCTAAACTCTCTATAAACACGAAATTATTTTAAGCTCTCTCTCTTGTGAAAGACATAGAAATCGGTGCGTAATGCATTGATCTTCTCATACAAAGACTTGACGCCTTCAAATAGTATCAAGTCTGCTTGTTCTAGCGCGAGTAACAACTAGCACTAGAACATTTAGAGAGCTGCTGAGAAGTTTTCTTAATGATTTCTTCGTGGGAGAAATAATAAATAATGATTATTGTTTTAATTGAAAAATTTAAGGGAGTTTTTCAAATTAGAAACATACACTACTTAACAGCATCCTCCCTCATGCCCGGAAAAAATCAATAGCGTCATGTCAAAATGATTGTGTAATATTAATAAATTCTGCAATGATTTTGCATTCAATTAAAATTAAAATTAAACAAAAATTCATTAAACTGTACGCTTTACTTCAGTTCTAGCTGCTGGTGATTTCAGAGTCACACGTAGTGAAGACCTGAACCTGAAAATTGAGAAGAATGGAGGAGATGATATTGCCAAATCGAACTTGACAGAGAACAACGGAGAAAAAGATGCCGTTATGGGGAATTCAAAAATTGATAAAAAGGATATTGCCGTGGACAAAACGGTACTTAAGAAGAAAGGAGAAAATTTGATTTTCAAGAAATCGATACTTGAGGAAAAGAAAGAAAAAGGTATCGTCAAGACAAAATCTGCAGTTAATACAATTTACTCTTCATCTCCTGCAAGGTAAGCAGCCTTAATGCTTAATTTCACGTAAATTCTCTCAATAAAATATTATAACCTTATATTATGTATTCGGTTGACACAAAACTTTGCAGCGTTTTGTTATATGTATGACTTACGTATCGAATGCAAATGATGCACAAGTGGGCACAGTCTGTGTTCAGCGTTTCTTGAGGGAGAGACTCTTGCAAAAATTATACTGATTCAAGCGACCATCATCAAAATATAACCGTCTTTCTGAACATAGACCATTGAACAAGACAAACGGCACCGACAGAGCCATTTTCTAGCGTAACTTTTAGCATTGGCATAAGTGTCGCGCAAAGAACTACTTATTTTCGGCTTTCCTGTCCTTGATTCTCTGTTAAATCAGAACAGCAGAATGTCCGAAAACATTCAACATGACCTGTAGAAGGTAAGCACTCTAACATTTTACAGAAAGTGTTTAGCAGCAGATAAATTATTTTAATTTAAGGTTTCAGTAATTCATAGCTAACAAAATATTTATCTGCAATAATTATTATTGGTAATTATTATACGTAATTATTGCAATAAGTATTTTAAATGATTGTAGAATGTCTGTAATAATTGTCTTTTCATAGAGTGATCGAAAAGGATAGCCTTAGGTCTTGGTTCTATGAATATCCTAGGTGTTTAATTCCGAAGTTTCTGAAAATATTTTATGAAAATTATTTTCTAAACTGTAGATGGAAGAGAACTGCAAGTATAAAAATTAGCAAAACATACGTTATAACTTAATGAGACTAATCCAAAAGGTTTCCGGAAAATTCACAGAGGTGTGCGTAATTAAGCTAATATTTTCAAGAAACAAGTTACAAATTTTATCGTGAGCGCTTTTCTGTCCAGTAAGAAAAAATTAGTATACAAAATATGGAATTTTTGTTTTGTAGTTAGTCTCTAATTCTGGAGAAAACAAATCTTGAATTTCAGTTGGTAATAAACAGTCAATAAATTATTTCACAATTATATTCTAGATTTCGTACACTAAAATGAGGAATGTTTTAATATTAATTTATTTAAGTATAATCAATAATTATAGCTAGCTTCTTTCTCTATTTTAACAGGGGTGGAAGGTAGAACTTGTGAACAATGAGGTTGAAAAATGAAGAAGTACGAGACAATACGTATGGATAAAAATTTCGGAGTGTAGATTACCTGTGCCGCCATCTAGTGAGTGCCATGAGAACTTCAGCGTAGAAATAAATTAAGGCTTAGTTTTCATTTTCGGCAAATTCCAGCGTTAACTTTAGTGCTTCGAAGGCTATGGCTAATTTTTCAGTGCTGGTTTCCGAATGCTTGATCCTTTTGGCTATGTTGTTCATCTCTCGAATGAATCTTTCGGATCTTGAAAGATTTTAAAGATATCTTCTGCTTCTTTAACTGGGATTTTCTGCTGGTTAAACATGGCGCTGAATGGGATATTTCTTTGGATATTTTGAATTTCTGCTTCCGTTTTTAGATTTTAGGGCTGGGAAATCTTCATGGGTGAGTAGTTGCTGAGTTTTTTAGCTCGGAACCTCTTTCTATATACCGGACATCCACTGTAAAAACTTACATGTTCTCCTCGGCAAAAATAACAGACGGGCTTTTCTTCTGGTTTTAGTGGGCACATATCAGAACGATGGTTCTTAGTACATTTGCAGGAACGATGATTCTTAGTATTCTTGAAGCAATTAATTTGAGAATGTCCATAGGCTTGGCACTTAAAACACTGCACAGGTCTTCTGGTTTTCGGAGCGTATTTTTCTATCGTAACGTTAAAGTTGAAAATATTGCTAACACTACGAATCTCCGGCTTTGTTTCTTTCAAGCTCTATGAAATTTTGCTTTCTGTTCTATTTGCCTTCTGTTTAGGAATAAGAAAAGGAGACATAGAGAAGATTGAAATTATAAATAACTGGTTAATTAGCAAATGATTTCTTACATTTTGCCCCACCAGAACTTAAGTAATCGCGATAAAGGGCTTTAAAGACCTTGCTAAGATTTTTAAGATTTTAAATTCTAAACCTACAACATAAATATCTTGCACAATCATGAAGCTGTATGTCTAAAACTAAACTTCAATTTTTCAGAAGTTTGCATTTCGTTGTACAGAACTCCGCGTCATTCCAGTTTAGCTCAATCTCGTGTCCTTCCAGGCATCTGGAAGGAAAAATAGTTCAGCAAGCAAATATTTAACATTTATATGTTTTAGCTTGCCCTTTTATACTTCATCAAATACCTTTTTAGCTTTCTGTTTCCTTTCAATTCAGTTTCTCACCCTTGCTCTCTAACGTTGCAATATGCGTAAGTGCGTGTGAAAAGTGTTCTGAGTTCCACAAACTACCTACTAATCGAAATCCTACCTATTAATAACTTAGAAACACTAGACCTTAACAACATCCTATTTCAAGACTATACCTAATGTCCTAAGCTTAGTTTTCATTAAATCTTATAGTGTTGGTTGGAGAGTCTAACTTTTAACAACTTAAACTCACTATGCTAGCTTTTACTTTATTTCAAATTATTATTTATTCTATTATTTTCAAATCTTATTATTTTAAAGTTATACTATGCAATATCAGAACACTTAACTCTTACAAAACAGTTAACAAGCATACTTCACTAAAAAAAAATTTAATTCATTTACATTCAAAAGTTTACTCAATTAGCACTTTGCATCTCAATGTATACAAGTCACTAATGTCTATTCTGCAATGGTGCCCAAGTTGTCTCAATGCAGTCTCTTGTGGAAGACCTATCTCTATTATTCCACATAAACTATATTAGATCCTACAATGAACTTGGCGAATTCTCGCACAGGAATAAATTAAATACTAGCACAGAAGAAGGGTAAAAAATAACCCTTTATTAAATCAAACTAATTTAACAGAAAGGCGCAGACTTCGTGCGTTACAAAAACACCGTCCACTTGCGCTGGCAACTAAAATGTAGAGCATAATACAATTCAAACCTGAAAAAAATAATGCAAGAGCGCACTTAAGTTTACGCCTAAGAGGTGGACTCACAGAAATCTAACCGGCGTGATACTAATCTGATAAGGACAAGAGGCTTACTAGCGTAACCGCGAATTAACAACGAAACGTGTGCTTGGCTAGCAAAACACGCTCTGAATAAACTGAGATAATCACACGTTTAAATAGCACTTCACTTCACTTTAAATTTACATGCTGGAGAGAGAATGTGAGGGGAAGTTGAGAAGTTTAGAACAGGAAATCAAATTTAAAATAAATTTGTTATGCAAAATAAGGAAAACCCTACAGATTAAGATCACGGTATTATGTTTATACTAGAAACTAAAATTTCTTCAAGATAAATGCATAATTAAACTGAAAAATCTCCTTGCTGAAGAAAATCTAGGACGTCTTCTCGAGGCAAAATTCAACATACATAGCAGTTGTTGCGCTAAGACATAAAATCAACTGAATATTGAAAACAATTCATTTAAATTTTCACTTTCTAGGTTCCGTCTCTTTTTCCTTTGAATTTCTTTTGAAGGCTGTAGGAATTCTTGCGCAGCCGGCAGCTTTCTTGCTACTTCGTGTGCTATTTCCTTATTCAAATTACCTAACTTAACCTAATCTTTGTATTCACCCAAAATCGAACATGGACACTTTCAGTAATTGGTCAGATATACTGGGCATTAAAAACAACAAGTTGCATGTGGAAAGAAGACATTTAAGTCTTTACTAGAGACTTAAATACTATTATGTATTCCAAGCCTTAAGAGATAAAAAATATATTACTTTTAGCCAAATTATTTGTAATCCAACCTTCCAGTATTACGTATAATATTTCCAATTGAATACCCGTAATTTCGCTAATTTTAAATTTAAAAAATTTTTCAAATTCCTTTCAATCGTTTATAAACTGAATTACTTTTATTTTATTTCATTTCTGTAAAAGTTGCCTTAAAATTAATTTGAGAAAGAGAAATTAATATGGCTTCACAATTAAAATGATTGAGAATTTGTACCAAGTTTTGTTACCTTGAGTAAAAAAAATCATATGTTAATTATATATTAATATTTCTCTGCATAATATAAGGTAGTATTAGTTTATAACGAAATTAATGCTCTTCCCAGAAATTGATATTTAAGCTAACAGACTGATTGTTAGTTAAAAGTTAATTATTTCATTTTTTTCAGCATCTTCAACACAACCATGGGATGGACAGTTAAAATGTTTTGTGAAGACATAAATAATAAGAATATTTGCAAGGAAGGTAAAAAAAATTATATGTATTAAAACTATTATGCTCAAACAACCATCATTTAACCAAGTTCTATCCCTCTCTTACATCTCTTCCAACTTCATATTCCCCGATTTGAAGGTTTTCAGTTCAGTAAATTAGATTATTATTAATAAATTCAAAGGAGGAATGTTTTACTCAGATATATATAAGATTAAGCAGCGAAAGAATGTAAAAAGGTGAACAAAAGTCCTAGGATTATTAACAGCGAAATGATTGGAAAAATTTTAATCGTCTTTACTTATGTCGAGTGTTGTGGAGCACTATTAAAACATAACTTAAAAAATTTTCGAGTATTTGTGGTGTATGAAAAATAACATTACGTGTTCTTATATTTTATTAGATATACACTAAGCTATTTACACACTGCAGAAATGTATTCTAAATTTTGTAGAAAAATATTCATGATTTGGGGAAAAAGTTTCATGGAACTCATTTATCCAAAACAGAAATAACATAGTGTGTGTTCATCATAAAACTGACAATCAGATACCGTGAGATCTTTCCATAGAAGTAATTAGACTGTGAATTGAATCCTGTAGAATATACACCTATATTTCCAGAAGGGACTGTCAGAGCTCTTGCAGCTTCTGAAAGGAAGCTGGCTAATCGACCGACTAACTCTTACGGTCAAAGATAGAAGCCACGAGTCATTTCACAAAAAGATTAGACATTTGTCTTTGATTTAAATGTATATAAATCTTGGAAAATTCTGGATCTCGGTATAAAAGTCGCTCACAATTTCATAATTTAAAGAATATAGCAAAAATGAATAAAATATATCATACGATCCATGAAAAACTTGCTTAAACCATTGATTACGGCAATATTAACTCTGAACCTTCCCAAGTAGAGGACCTAGAAAATCATAGGAAAGCTTGACCGTTTGATTACAATAAATAGATGATTAAAGTTATAAGGCATTTTCTCCCTCCTATCTGCATGCCTTCGTTGTGTAGCCGTAGCAAACTTGGAGCTTATTCGAGAGGTCAAAAAACCTAATCACTCTGCAAAGTAAATAGATAATTAACAGTTTTAGGCAACCTAACATTTCTCCATGTAATGAAGAGATTTTAGTTATGGCAACATCTATGAAAATTGCACATTACATCCTCAGACCTCCACTAGAAATTCTAAAGATTCTTTTATTTATATATATAAAATAAAGAAATAAAAAAGAAACTTTGGAATAAATAAAATTAGATATTGTAATTTTATTATAAACATTATATATTTTGAACATTCTTACATATAGAGGAAATTAAGCCCTCCCAAATAACAAGTTATAGATATTTATTAAATACCATAAAGATTGTGGTTATCAATATGAAAATGCAGGATAGCCATAAATTAGTTGTTTAAAATATCTTTACTGCCACACTGTTTTTCAGAGGAAAAAATAAATGTCAATTATTACATTCGTGATTCAATGTTTCACAGAATGCACGTTTCTCATTTTCTTACTTGAAAACATAAATCTTTGCTGGGTAGACAGCGTTAATGTTTTCACAAGAATGATATAAGACAAGTAACTGGCCTGTTCTTTTGAAGAAAAAAAGCAGTTTCATAAGGCATTCCTTCCCTTTTCATTGTCAATGCAGTAGTTAATGCATCGTCAGTAGAGTTAGCATAACATCCTCAGACGTTACTATGACGAAACTAAGATTCAAGAACCGAATTTTATATTATCCGGGACTGTGCTTGACAAAGAAGGCGAATCTGTTGAATGTTTGAAGCCGTTTTCGAAATGCCAGCGTTAAGCATATGCTCCGACGATGAGGTGGCCAGTCAACTGCGATTTTAGCACGTCACCTAGTGAATCCAGCCGTTGTTAGCTTCCTCTCAGTTTTGATGAAGAATCCCTCGTCCACTCCATTGCCAGGAAGATAAGCAGCATTTGAGTGAGGATCCAGTGTGTCTCACCAGCAGTAAAAATTTGTAATTCGGTCAAAACCCAAGATGACGGCACAAGCAGGCTAGATGCCCAAGTACCTGGCAAACGAATAATATACTACAGTGTATATAAGACATTCCTATGACAAATATGTATAATATATGCACAGGCCAAGACATAGTGCTATGCTAAGGTACCTGGGGTTTTTATTTAGAAATGTCATTACTCTTATAATTATGCACGGTGCTGTTGCATGAGGTGTCCGAGCGTGGAAATTAATAAAGCTGAGACCAAAATTGGACTGTGTGGCAGAGAAGCTGGATGCTAGCAGTCACTAGAGTATTCATTTTCAACAGTGGTAGCATGTTTTTTTTGCTTGTATGTCCCCTCTCTCAATACAATACAGGTATTTTTATCATAATTTTTTATTGGATAATGGTTTTATTGATGAATTAGATATTAAAGAGGTGATTATAAAGAAGGAAGCTTTTCATAAATATTGTGATATGGATACCCATCCGGTCGAAAAGACTTTAATTACATTTGATAAGAACTTTTTGAATGTAGGTCAGATTGATATTTTACAGACGGATCGGAAATGAACAATGGAGTTGGCTGTTCATGTGTGATTTATTTGTATGGAACAGAGATCGAGTACCAAAATCATGCGTTAATTCCATTGAATTCGGTTTTTCAAGCTGAGATTAGAGCATTTTTTATGGATTAAAGAAAACTTGACTTACATACATAAAACAGATATTTATTTCGATGCTTTGCCTGCTTTATACACAATTTCTAATATACACACTGATAATTTATTAATAAACCAAATTAAAAATGATTTCAAATTTCTAGCTGAAATACGTAATATAAATTTACGTTGGATCAAGACCCATGTTGGGTATATTGGCAATGAGAGGGCGGACATGCTGGTTAAAGAAACTGTTCAATGCCTAGGAAAGAAAGATATTGAAGTGTTGTATTCGAAAAGAAAGTTATTAAATATTATGAAAAAGGAGATACTTGTGGAATGGAGAGAAAACTGGGAATCGTCTGAAGAAAATAATGATTATATCAGATTTTTGGAAATTAATAAAAGAAAATATATATTTAATAATATAGATATGAACCAAATTATTATTGATCGAGACGATTCCCAGTATATTTTAAGAGATTTGGTCTTCAAGAAAATGAAAACTGTCAATTTTGTAAAGTAAAAGGTAATAATTGCCACTTCCTTAAATCTTGTAGTTTTACTAGAGACACCAGTTTGATATGAATGGGGAGTTTGAAAATTATGAGAAATTTAAACAAGTAGCTAAAGAAATTGTGATGAGAATTAATCAGAATAGAAAAACGATAGAATTCTGATTTGATTGGATAATTTGATGAAACATGACTGCCTCGCTGTTCTCCGTTATTGTTTGACGGCTTGGCCCCTGTTATGGCCTGATGGCTGAACTTGTTTTCGGCCGGGGATCCTGGGTTTCACCCCTTGAAACAATAGCAAAAACAACAACTATGCTAAGGTACAAAAAATATATAAATTAACAACGAGTATATAATTCATGCAAAATAAAATAGAACAGAATAAAACAATATGTACCTTTAAAACTTATATGATGGACACTGTGACCTGTTAACGTAACTTAAATTGCAAAACACCAATCAAGTATGCAAAGCATAGAAGAAGAAAACGCTAATAACAATGATGATATCCAGTAAACAGAAGTTATGCTATATATTGTAATACTGAAGCAAGGAACAATACAATCTTTTTCTAAGGTATTTTCTTTGTAAGGTATTTTCTCCCGCCTTTAAGCATACCTTCGTGGTGTAACGGTAGCACACTCAGTGTGTATTCGAGAGGTCCAGAGTTCGAGTCCCGGCGACGACAATGCACATTTTTCATGTTTCCTGCATCAAAAAAAAAAAAAAAAAAAAAAAAAAAAAACCTAATGACTCTACAGTTTCTTTGTATTAATGTATAGTTAAACAAGGGAAGAGAGTGTGGCATCTTACTAGAACATGTACACAATGAAAAGATTACGAAAAACCAACAAAAATACAATACAAATATAAAAACGTAATCGATAATACTGATACTTTGGTCTAAAGATAAAAATAAAAGTAAAATGGTCCATTTTCATAATAGTGATCCAGGTAACAAATCTCAATACAATGCTGTGTACTGATGCACAGGTACACTAAATGTAGTGAACATATATGGACTATACGAGTAGTTATTTCTGGATGCGAAATTACAGTGTATAACTTATACACTGTAATTTCATACACTGTAATACACTGTAATTAATACAAAGAGTGAACCTTAAAATTGATAAAACTCAGAACAAAAAGTAAGAATGTTTCATATGCAAATTTTGCCCCAATGCTGAATATTACGCTTACAATCCACGCTGACCGGTTAATATCTTCTCACTTAATCAAGCGCCACCTTTCTGTCAATTAGCATCAAACACATGGTGGTCAGCGTTTTTTGTCTCTTCCCAATCCACAAATCACTGTCACGATTTTTGAATTTGCACAAATAGCTGGGAATGGTTTGTGATCGGTTATTAGGAATCGACTAAGAGTTGAGTTGATGACTTTTAGATCTGTGTCAACTTTCGGAATTAGGCGAAACATTGTCCTTCATATGTCCTCTGTAGTCCAGCGTTCCTGCAATTTTTCTAACAGTTGTGCCCTGTAAACTTGAAGTAAGAAATCGCCCTGCGACATTATGCATGTTAGCACTGTGAGCACTGGCAGCCTGTTTGGCCAGAAGGTCAGCCTTTTCTTTGCCAACATATTTACATGGGTTAATATCTAGATTAGGAGTGGATGTATGTGCTGCGGAATGGCTAGTAGTATCTCTTTTACGGCTGTTGGAGGAACTAATATGTTTTTATTGAAGTCGAACTAATACGTTCCTACAACGGTTGCCAGCAGCTGCTGATAAGCTAGAGGCTGGATTTAAATTAATGAAAACCTTCGCTGGTTGCAAGTGGCATATTTAATGATTGCTTTGAAGGCCACATTCTCTCCGTAAAATCCCGAGTTGAATGAACACTTTGTTTTTCTATTCTTGTTGCTTTGCGACTGTTACCGTGGGACTAAACGCACTGCTCGTGCCTCCGTCCATATTGTAATGGTGAATAAAATACTCTTCGAGTCAGAGTCCAGAGGTGTCAGCGTAACTTTGTTGGTTATATTGAAATAAAAAGGCGAATTCTTCGAAAGGTTATTCTATGCTACGCTGACATCTCTGAGCCCATCTCCTATCCCTTTCCCTTAACACTAATCTCTCTAAATGATTTTCGTCTTGACAATAGCTCAAGTGGCGCAAAGATACTATACATTTACAAACACCCATGCCCTCTCCGGTATTCAAACAGGGCCCAAGGCTGTTGTAGAACATTCAAACAGGTCGCTTCAAAGTTCGACTGTTCAGAATCTTGATATGCTTGAGCTGTAATTTTCGACGAGTTCAAACCAATACAGGGGAGTGTTATGATATAATCTGCTGGAAAACTATTGGTGTATGATAGTAAGATAATGATGGATTTGGAATTGAAATGCAGGATCTAAGAGGCTATAGCATGGGTTATGTGATACTTTTGGAGTGAATCCTCCAACAGCCGTAAACTTTTCAGGATGCTCAAGTAGAGCTTTATGGTTGAGTAGAACAATTGACACTGAAAATAATTATATAGATAAATGTAATGAAAGACTTCTTTTTCGGAGATAATGTTTGCAGTAAATGTATTTTGATTTGTTGCGTTGGAAATAATTTACTGAGTCATTGAATGAGAATTCACACTTAGCTGATTTCTTCCAGCCGCATAACGTTAATTTCTTGTTCCTTAAAAATGCTATTTTTACTCTACATAAGTATTCTGGTTCTCAAATAATAGAATCCATTTTTCTGTAATTAAAACAAGTATAATTTTTTTTCAATTATTTTCCTTTTTTTTTTTTTTTTTTTTTTTTTATCTTAGTGGAGAAGAAGCTGGAAAGTTCATCATACCCAATCCACCTGCGGATTCCGAGAAGTAAGAATTTACAAGTTCAGTTCCTTTTATTTTTTTATGAACCGAATGGAACTGCCTATTCTTCATTCATGGCTAATTTTGGAAAGTAAAGTGCATCTCTAATTTTGATGCACTTCATAAATACATCACTAATTTTGAAAAAATTGTAAATCCGAAAGTAAACGTTTTGAGTAAATCACTGAAAAAACTTTTACTTGACTGTTTTTGATGAATCACTTAAAATTTTAAATTTAAAGTATATTGTTCTTTGCTTATTTGATAGTTTTTGCTCCTAAATGGCAATTATATTTGTATTTCTATACTGGAGAAGTGCTTAAAAAATGTTCATGATTTACGTCCTTTCGAAATCAAGCTTCTTAATGCTGCTTGTGACCTGTTAAGTATTATTAAAATTATCATTAGTTTAGTAATTTTATCGCGTGAAAAACGCAAAATTCAAAGAACAGTTGCGGAGTGAGTACTGATAATTCGCGAAACTACTCAGGCGCAAAAATTCGCCATTAAGATTTAGACGGACAATTTTGCGGCCGAAGATTTAATTAAATATTACGTGGGGAATGGATGTATACTAGAAGTGAAATACTAAGAGAAATACTTGTTTTTAATTAAATAAAAATTATATTGCACAATTTTAATTGGAATTTAGATGTACACTGCACAAAAAAAAATTGGACAGTTTTTATATCTCCAGTTCTACTGGGCCGATTGACGAAATTCAAAATGCGTTTTTCATGTCTCAAAAGCGCGACTTAGGATATATATTTATATATAGCATTATTATAGCATAGGTATTTTGACACAAAATCGGACTTTTTCTGAAATGACATGCCATTTCTTTTCCATACCTTGATTTTACGGCTCAAATTATGCCTAAATATTAAATTTTGTAAAATTTGGTGCGAAATTTACGAAGAATTTCAAAAATTTATCTTGGTATATTTTTTTCAGTTTTCGCCACGAATAATTTACTTGGCGAAGTTCTTAATTTATAGCAACCTATTTCCTTTTTTTCATTGTAGACCAGCGGGAAAAGTCATCGTTCGTACTTTCAAATAATTTTAACTAAGTGCGTAAACCACATTTGGCGTTATTATCGCTAAAAAAAAAAGATACCAAATGTTAAAACGCTCTAATATGTAAATTCATATATATCTTACAAAATTTTTAATAAAAAAAATCTAATTTTTTGCAGGTGCGCCTAGAAATATATCTACTTTAAGACAATGTTAAAAATGTTATGGATTATAATACAAAAATGTCTTCGAAAAGTGTATAAAAAATATTTAAAAATACAAATTCAAAAAATAAATCATAAAAAATGTGCAAATTATATTTGAATTAAGCCTAAATTTCGAATTCTGGAAGAAGGAATCAAGTAATTTACTGAGTCATTGAATGAGAATTCACACTTAGCTGATTTCTTCCAGCCGCATAACGTTAATTTCTTGTTCCTTAAAAATGCTATTTTTACTCTACATAAGTATTCTGGTTCTCAAATAATAGAATCCATTTTTCTGTAATTAAAACAAGTATAATTTTTTTTCAATTATTTTCCTTTTTTTTTTTTTTTTTTTTTTTTTTTTTTTATCTTAGTGGAGAAGAAGCTGGAAAGTTCATCATACCCAATCCACCTGCGGATTCCGAGAAGTAAGAATTTACAAGTTCAGTTCCTTTTATTTTTTTATGAACCGAATGGAACTGCCTATTCTTCATTCATGGCTAATTTTGGAAAGTAAAGTGCATCTCTAATTTTGATGCACTTCATAAATACATCACTAATTTTGAAAAAAGTTTAATAAAGAATAGAGATATTATTAAATGTTTATCAAATTCAATTAACATTGAGGAGCTAACATTTTGAGAGCTAATTTTTTAAAAACTACTACTGCGATTTTTACAAAACTTCGCAGTTTGACACAATTTGAGTCGTAGAATCGAAATATGGAAAACACATTGGCATGACATTTCAGGAAAAGTCTGATTTTGTATCAAAATACCTATACTAAAACAACGCTATATATAAATCTAATACATATTTTAAGTCGCGCTCTCGAGACATGAAAAACGCAATTTGAATTTCGTTAATCGGCCCAGTAGAACGGAAGATGTCCTTTTTTTTTTCCCGCAAATGTGCAGTAAACCCCTGATTCATGAACATAATGCATTCCTGTTCGTACATTGAAATGTTCGTAAACCGACAAAATTTTCCCCATAGGTATTGCTGTAAAAGGAATTAATTCGTTCTTGGACAACAGATGACTGCTTATTTAAGCTTTACAGCAATACTTTGTGCACAAGGTCATAACCCAATGCCGAAGAGAATCATTAAACATAAAAAAAAAAAAAAAAAAGAGAAATATAATATTAAGTGGATAAAACAGACGAAAACTTGATTTAATTTTGCTATATCTGCTTAAAGAAAAGTGTACGAAAAAGACTGCATAAATGGAAAATGATGTGGAGCTGTTATCTGGATTCGATATTTCCTTTTACAAAAACCTCAGATCCATAAAAACATCAAATCATCAAATTTAACTTCTTCCACCTTTTCTTTATCTCGTGCTATTCGACTCGATAAACTGAGCGCCATTCGACTCTGCTTCAGACTCAGAGCCTCTCTTTCACTCAAAATTTGTCCAGTATGATTTTCTCAAATTGTCTTTGAAAATGCTTAGGCTCTACTTGTTAATGCTTTGCAAAGGTGATATCATTACTTCAGAATTGTCCATCTTATCCTATTTTGTACAAATTTCCCGAATAGGATAACTAGGATAATTTTTACTTTTTCTTCTTCTCTTAATAATGTTTTTTTTCTTTTACAGTCGCCTTTTGTTACTGCTTCTGAAACTGTTTCTTTTTAAGGTCATTTTTATCGTCCTCTTGTAAATTCCCCATGTCTTCACTGAAAATTCCCTAATGCACGGTTTTTTCTGGAGACCCAATATTATAGATAACAAAACAAAACCGTCTTAAGTCTGCCTGGAACGCAATGTGGCCCAATCTTCCATGCCGAAGTCATATTGCTACAAGTCACTTGCTGTTAGATTTTATTAGTGAGAATTAAGCAATGAAAAGTAATAAAATGATGTTTCTAGAAGATCTTGAGCGTTAATTACGTGTATCAAGTTAGCTTAAAACACCTTTAAAAATCATATGTTGCTGACTTGATTGTTTGTAACTCGAGACACCGTTCATGACCCAAGGCGTTTATGTTAAGATAATTTGTTCGTGAACCGAAGTGTTTGTGAAGTTTGGCGTTCGTGGCTCGAGGTTCCACTATACAAGCCAATCAGATTCTGGATACGTACTCAGCATCTCTATTTTTGATCAAGAATACTATTTAGCTGAACTGTGTTTGTGTATGTTACACTGAACACAATACAGATTTTGTTCATTAGGTATCTCATTTTTTAAAAAGCATCGTTCGCCATCAGAATTATTTTTGGTATTGATAGGCAACGGGGCCACGTTATTTAACTTCAGGAAGTGACTTTTTCTCGGATTCATGGAGCTCAACAAAACTTAGATCTTCTAGTTTTAGATTTTCGAATTGCTTTGCAGCTTATTTTTGCGGAAACTCTAATGGAAAGCATAAAAATGCTCTAGTTATAAATGTAATTTAATAATTGTAACAGAAATGAATAAATAAAAGGAAAATTCTGAAGTTCACTGAAAATTGATCTTCTTGAAATGTTAGAATATCTCCTTGAATTTGGGGAAAATTGTGCCATGATAAAGTTACAGAGTTAATAATCATAAATAACAGAAGTGAAAGGCAGCAGAAGCTTAAAAATAAACAAAAGTTTGATAGCCATGGATTATATTTACATCATAAAATAAAATGTATACTTTTGTCGTCGAAGTATGTTACTGCTTATCATCACTAGTGTCTATATCTTAATCGGTAATCATAAGCTTTTTCAAGCTAAACTCTTTAAAAATAGTTGTTGTTCATAAGGAATGTATAGTACAGTTTTTTTATCAATTAAAAATTAAAGTAATAATTATTTGTTTCATAATTAACATTAAGAACAGCATTTTTGCCCATTTAGCAGTGCGAAAAACAGTTTGAATATAATACAAGTTCACGACTAAAGTCGTTTTCAAATTTAGTGATCATTCAAAATGTGAAAAAATGCGAAAAGCAAAATATTGATCTCTCTTGTTCACCGCTTCAAACAGACTTGTCAAAGGGCAAGCGTAAGGCAAACTCTAAACTATATATACATATATGTCTGTATGTAATATTTTGGAAATGTGTGTGTAATATTTTGGAAATTTTCAAAATTTAATATTTTGGAAATGTGTGGCACTTTTGAAAAAGAAATGGTAATAATATTTTGCAAATTGCAATTTAATAATTGAAAATTTACTATATACACAGATATGTGTGTGTGAAATATTTTGGAAATTAGGGTATGTAATACGATGAGAGAATTTAATGAAGGAGACACAAATTCACTTTTTAATCACAGCAGAGAACTTTGCAGGTGTTAACTGTAATATATTGGCAGTGGTAACGCAGATGTAACTTGGACATGTTTACTGCGTAGATGGAATGATGGACTTGCAGACAGACGTGGCCAAATTCAACATAATTTTACGATCGAATAAAGCAATTCTGGAGACACAATGTATGTTTCACACACGATTATGGATGAAACAGGCAGCGTACAATTTTGTATAAACAGTTACACTTTAGAAATGTGTGTGTAACACTGGAAGAATGCGGTTAAGCAAAGAAACATCATTTAGCAAGCGAGTTTAGGTAACAAAATAGTATGCACTTTCCAAGTTCCAAGTGCCGCTGATATGCCACGTTTAACATGCGTTTTGCATGTTGTTTACCGGCTGTCTTGATATAGATGCTTCAAGTAGAGTTTCAGATGACGTAACGCCTGATGTGCAAAAGAGATCAACTTAGAAAGTGGAGAAGGGGATATGACCAATTGTCGCGTGAACTGTCAAAGACATCTGGCTGGTTGAGTTATTCCAGGTCAGCTTAAAAATATAAATTTTACAGTAAATTTAAATAAAAGCGTAAAGATACGGTTCAAACAGTATTCATAAATACAGATTTAAAAGTGTCAGAGAAATTACACAGAGTTATCAGGGTGAAAGTCACATAGGTGGTCACCCACCCAAGTACAGACTACAGCGAATGCTGCTTGAGTTCCAGACCTTCACTGTTTTGAAAGACAGAATTATATATAATTAAACTTTATTAGGTTGGAAAGTCCTGATTTTTATTTAGTAAAAATTCAGCAAAGGGTCCCAGATAGCGGTCATCAGTTAGGATTTCATACTGGAAAAGTCCAAAATAGTTCATATGCTCACACAATTTCCCATTACGAAATTATTTTTCATTCATGTTTCTTAGAATCTTCGCAACTGGATCAATTTTTAAGTCCCGACGGAGAAGTTGATTTCTTATGAAGTATTGGGCATTCGCGAATATTCCGTAAGAATCTATTTTGTACTATTTGGAGTTTTTGTATGTCTGACTTTGTCGCAGTAGCCCAGGCCGTCGAAGCATAGGTCACGAGAGGCCTGATGCTTGAAAGGTAGATCAGTCTTTCTTAGCTAAGTCCAACTTAGAATACTTCCAAATGCTGGGAATGAGAAATGTCATGACCTTGAATGCTTTACGTTTTACATGTTCAATATGTGTAGTCCAGGTGAGTCGGTCATTGAAGATGACTCCCAGATATTTCGCATGTGAAACACGGGCTCATCAAATAAATATAAGTTATTCTTAATAGTAAGATTTCGTTTCTTCCGTATGATGATAAGAAGTTTAGACTTTTGAGCATTGATGCAGATTTTCCAACGCTTGCACCACTGTTCGATGTAAGGGATGTTGATTTGCAGCGTCTTGATTGAATGGTTTACGTTTGCGGAGGTTTCTGCTAAGGCAGTGTCATCCGTATAACAGGCCAGTACGGAGCTATTGTTTAAGTGAATTTTTGGAAAATCTGCAACGTAATACGAGTAGAGAACGGAGCCAATGACCGACCCCTGAGGCGCATCACTATGAATATTTACTGTGAATAATCACTGTCAATAATCACTATGAATACCAACTGATACCTTAAAGTTCTATTATGAACGAGTGTATCAAAAAGATAAATTCTCTTTCGAAATCCATATTAATGAATTTAGATATTAATCCCTCATTCTAGACGCGATCAAACTAGTACGCGCTCAAGGCAGCTGAGGTATATATAACTCAGAAGTTCTTTGTTTGAGTTCTGAATAGCAATTGGACATGAGCTTTCGCAATGCAGAGAAATGAGGACGCAAAATGGTGCAATACGTATTCTTGAATATTTAATTAAGAATTTAGAGGTTAGTTTCGACTCTTCTTCCTGTCCGTTCTTTGGTTCGCCTATGTCTTTACTTTGCCTTTCCTCTAACTACGCCGTTATCTAAATGTGATATGGTATAAAAATATGTTTCGATAATTAATTCGTTATCTAGCAATATAAGTTATGTTCAATTCGACCATATCTGTCTACAGTTCTCTGCTTCGTTATGCGTCATTCAAACTATGCAGCAAAACAGCTGCCCAAATCTGTTACAGTTATCATCCAGATACGAAGATAGTTACAGTTATTATTATTATTATTATTATTATTACACACACACACACACACAAATATCTATATATATTGTAAATTAAAATACTAACTTTAATTTTCTTTAGTCCCTTAACTCTGCATTTTAATTTTTTAATTTAGTATTTCTCCTTTTCGCCTTGACAGTAGTAACTGCTTATAATAAACTTCTCTGAACTGCGGCATTTCGAAATTAATCCTTGTCATACGATTATTACATAACGCTGGTGATACAGAGTTTTACATAAAGACTTCAATAATAGTCTTTATGTAAAACTCTGTATCACCAGCGTAATAAAAGAGTTTTACATAAAGTTTACAGAGTTTTACATAAAGACTTCAATAATAATCTTAGAGTTATCAATGAGCAAATTAAAATACATCGAAATCGAAACTAACTCATTTTGAATCAAAATTTCTTCTCGAACTCATCACACTTCTAACTGCTTCTCCTTCTATCTAGACATACCAAAGCCTGCTGCTTCAAACGTATTTCAAAATTACAAACTGTACCCATGCGGTTCTTCAAGAAAAATAGCATTGTGACCATTATGATGCTCAATTCATTTTAAAAAATTATATTTCTCAAGAATAAAAAAAAACTGTGTTTCATCGGCAATGATTGCAAGTATCTGAATCTTCCATTCCAAATTATCACGAATTATCACGCATATATATCATTCTTATATAGTATTCGTAAAAAGAAGCTCGAAACTTTTTTAAATTCCCAACTATTACTCTAACAAGAACGTATGTTTTCCCTAAATGTGTTTCGACGACATTCCTTTTCTTTAATTTTAATTTTGAAGGCATGATTGATGACACTAGTAATAGCAAAATGTCTGAACATAATATTCACGTTCGTGAGACAAAGAATAATGCAATCAGTAAGAAAAGCAAAATAGAAATCATGATTCATTATTGCTTTAATGATGATTTTCTATATTATTGGTGAATTACAAGTACACTGAATTAGGAATAGACGTGGCTATGGAAATTGTGTAGCGCTGCTCCGCATATATGCCACGTAAGGGCGCTGTGGGTTAACTGCATATATAACTAGTATTGTGGTTATTGTTAATCAGTCGTTTCAATTGCTCGTATGGGTAAAAATTATGATTTAAACGCCTTCGATAGCGGACAAATAGTAGGCGCTCCGCTTCACCATTTGGGCATCGGGAGCCATAGACCCATGAGAATACCATTGCTCTGAGCACACCATTGAGCTGCATTTCTTGCCTGGGTAATAGAACACAGAAAATGGCCTCTAGAGGACTGGAAACGAGTAGCATGGAGTGATGAGTTTGGATTCAGGATACCTAACACCGACGGAGGCTGAGAATAAGGCGTCAAATTCATGAAGCCATGGATCCTGCATGCCAATCTGGAACTATACAAGACCATGGTAATTCAATCAGGGTCTGGGGTGTTTTCTCTTGGCGGTGTTTGGGATCTTTGGAATTTGTACCAACCTCCTTGAATGCGATTTTGTAGTACGTAGAGTTAGTTGCTCGGCTGTCACCTCCATCCATTTTTGTTGTCCATTCATTCACACAGAAATGGAGTCTCCCACCAAGATAACCGCACATCTCACAGGTCCCATTTGGCTATTGCCTGATTGGATGAGCATCTCTCTGACTTCTCTGTCATGAACTGGCCTTGACTTAAATCCTATTGAGCACCTTTGGGATGTTTTGCAGAATGTGAAAGCACATCACACAACGCTAGCGGTCCTTCCTTAATAATGGAAAAATCTACGCGATATTTGGCAAACCATTCCCGTGGAACGCTTCCGAAAACTTAATGAATCTAAGCTTCGCTATGTGGCAGCCGTTATCACATAGCGAATGAGGCCCAACTCGTTATTGACTTGCTATTCCTAATTCAGTACCACTTCAATGTATAATCTTCATTACAATAAGCAGGATTATTGATTATTTGATAGTCACTTATACTTCAGTTAAATTATCTTAGATAACTTTATTTTATTTTATATTTTAAAGGGCGAAAATACTTTAAGAGTTATCCTTTTTTTGCAATTATAGATGTTGATGATGATGATGACGATGACCTTGATGATTACAGTCTCTTTGCACCATATGAATACTATGCAGCCGATAAATCTGAGGAAGATGAACATTTGCCTTTTTTCATACAAACCGTACGGCATTACGAATGGCCCAGACAAACTAAAAATTACGAAATAACAAGTTCAAGTGTCAGTCCTCACAAATTTAAAAAAAGGGCTGATCCTGATCACCACCATCTGATGCATCCAGATTCGCATGATCATCCTTCAGAGGAAGCACAAGATGCAGAAGTAAAACAAAGTCTACGATCAAGTTACGATTCCTTTCAAAGTATGTGTGGGCTACCATCTCGCATGAGAACTAATGAAATACTTTGCAAGATATATCCTAGCTCTGTGTAAGTTAAAAAAAAAACATTGTTAATTTCACTGAGTTTAATGGTTTAAATACAGTTACATAAGGAAATAATTACAAAGCATGGAAAAAAGGTACTGGCATATTTTACCGCCAACCATATTTGGAAAAAAAAAAAAAAAAAAAAAAAAAAAAAAAAAAAAAAAAAAAAAACCTGTTGTCAAACATAGTAATTTTGCGCCAGTAATAAATAAATATGACGTCACAACACATTCATAAGATCTTTGCTTTCGTTTACATAAACCCATGCTTAATAAGCCAATTTAGTTTTTATGGAAGAGGGTATACGTTAACTGAAATTACTCTATTGTTTAGTTGCTGAGAAAAGAACATTAAAACATTTTTGGACCTCCTTTCGAGTGAACAGCAAACAGTCGAGTATTTTTTAAAATTACGGCTTCCAGTTGCAGCCGAGAGGCATAATCGCTGAAGAGTGGTAGTTCGACGTGGGTTCTATTTTACGCGAATGAACTGGCTGCATTGGGGGGTTTCATACATTCTCCCGCATGTAACACGGAAACGAACTAGTTTGCCTTTCCTTCATGAATGCATCCCTGCCCTTTGGCGGACTTTGTCATAATCAAAATACAAACAATAAAAATTACGAGACTAGCTATATTAATACGCATTCTCAAAACATAGAAAGACTGAGTTTCTCTTAAAACATAGAAAGACTCTAGTAGCGCAGTAAAAGACATGGCACAACTGCATAATACAAATATGCTAGGTTAACACTGAGAACGATCGTGTGAACAAAAAACTGGTTTTTACATGAGAAAGGTAATAAATTTTTCTCTTCTAAAAAAGGAATCGAACTTTTCTGGCAAGCCTCCAATAAGAATTCTCGGTGGGGGAACTCTTTAAAGGAGCTACGGCTCAGTTTTGTAGAATCACCATTCGCTCCTCGGTAAATTATATCGGTTCTTTCAATCAGTTGATCAGCGGATCAGCCATTTCTAATTTAAGAGACTTTATGTGATGAAGACTTCGTAAAGTTCTCGCTGTTTAAAGTGCCACTGGGAGATTGTAGTCTATGGAATAACTGGTATTGAGTTTTAATATATTTGTCTGCCGGATAATCTGAAATCTTATAAATTTTTTTTATTTCCTTGTACGAAGTAAAAGAAGTACTGTAATCGTGAAAAGTTTCGGGCATCATATTTCAACGGAAATATCCGTTTTGACCATACCCGAATCGATCTGGAGGATTTTTTTGCGTGACATTCGTACGAACGGACAGAATAGAGGATGTTTTCCCCCAAAACGCATTGTAAAATGGATTTAAAAGGGATTTTTCTCGGAGACGTCTGCATTTATGTATCTTGCATAATTCAAGAACGTTTAGCCGTAGAACGTTGAAATTTTGTATATCGAACTTCTGTAACATCTAGTTATGCGCCTCTATTTTTTATTGCAATCTGCAATACCAAACATATATATATCCACTCGCCTCACCTTCTGAAGTCTGAAGCCGGCCTTTATTTTCGCAATTGTTGGTCGCACTCATATACTTCCAGTTACAAACTGTTTTAAATAACGAAAATATGTTTGGGCAACGTCAAATTTGAAAAGAATTAATTTTTGACAAATAATCAAATCTAACTTTTAATGTGGTCTTCGGGTCCCTGTGCTTATATTTGTGAAAGTTTTATTCTCGTTCTGTCGTTCTGAAAAAATAGAAATATAAGAAGTTTGGCTCCCGTACGACAAAAATTAAACGGATACTTAATTTCAAACTTTGCAATTTTTGATGCCATTTTAAACTTGCTTTTAGGAATCGATTGGTTAAGGTAGAATAATTTGAAGAAATAAGCTTAAATGAAGTGCAGAAAAAATACGCATAATTTAATAGGCCGTATAAAGAAGTCGTGTTGTCGTTGTCAGATTTTTAAAGGTAATATCCGTCACTTATATCTGTTGATTATCTAATTAAATAAAGAGCGATCTGCAATTACAGTAGAGTTCCGAAAATTCGATATGATGTCGGCTGAAAGGGTAGCGAGCAAGATTTATAAAATAAAAAAACGGTTATTTATAACTCAAAATATTGCATTACATATTACTCTAGCTAAAATTTTACCACTGTGCAGAATACAAAAATGTGGCCTTGTCGAAAACGAAAATTTTCGATTTTAGAAACTTTTATATCGAAGAACCAAATTGCTGATCAAACCCGCAAACTTAAAAATGACATTGGATTGATTACTCTGTTAAATAGACGAATCATAGAATGTGTAGGTATAAGATATTCCTCCCGTCTTCTTAGCATGCCTTCGTGGTGTAGTGGTAAGCACACTCGGCGCGTATTCGAGAGGTCCGTGGTTCGAGTCCCGGCGAGGGCAACTGCTCATTTTTCATCTCTCTTGCTCTCAAAAAATATCTAATGTCTCTACATCAATTCAATTAGTGCACTTTTTTATGTGTTTAAACACCCGGAGCTTTTTTTTTTTTTTCATTTCTTTATAAGCGCTAGTTTGAACTTAACGTCTATCTGTTGCATTGCGCCATATCAATAATGTATCACTCTTTACGCTTTTTATAGCCTGGGATAGAATTCTGGATGCAAGCGTTTTCGTAAGCAGTACAGTAGACGCGCCTCTTAAATGGGATCGCTGTTAATGTTATCATTCGGATATTGTTATCGAATTGCCGAGGTCTGGTTCGTTTAGATACGAAAGCATGGAAAATATATCGTTCATTACGATCAACAATTCGATTCATATGATCAAACTATAATTGAATAAATTTTTTAAACTAAATTAGCCACATTAAAAAAAAATCGCCAAATAAGGCTAAAACGGCCAAATAAGGCTAAAAGTAACAAAGAAATGTCGCCAAATGAGGTATTAAGTTGACGAACAGCTTTATTTCTTTTTCTTCTTCCGGAAGAATGTCATGAAAGATACAAGACGCTGCAGACATTTTACTGTGATTACATAACAGAAGAGTTAGAACTACATGCAGATGTAAAATATAATGTAAATAGAGAGAAATTTCTAAACACAGGAAGTCAAATGCCTTTGCCGATAATATCAAACCTCATGCGATTATGCTCGCCCAAACAGAGCATTTATCAGAACCAAAGAAGTTTTGGGCAGATGGCTCAGATAAGGATGAAGCTGTGTTTATTATTGCTAGGAGAAAATTCAAGACAGATGGGAAAGCTACAGCACTGGCTCTCAAAAAATCTCTAAGGAAAAAAAAAATTGAAAATCTGACGTGGAAAAGTTGTACGATTTCAGAGCCGTTCCTACGAAAATGAATGAATTGAGCCCCAATATACTGTGAAACCTCCTGAAAGACTTTGAAAATAAAAATAAATGTTGTTTACTTTCGTTAGCGGATGAAAATGAAAATGAAATGGAGACTTACTGAAAAAGATCCGGAAGCTCCCGAAAGGCCACCACCAATAGTTATCACTGTCGGCTGATCTGCTATAAGGATGACGGTTGGAGATGACAACATAGAAGCGAAAATTATAAATGGAATAATAAGTATTTATCTGGAATTTGTTAATAAGTGCAGAATTGTTACCCAACTGACTTCTTCTTCATTTTAAGAAAGAGGAACCCCGTTTTTCACGTTCATGCTAAATTCTAAACGAAGAATCAGAGTGGTGATAAAGAATATCAGTCCTGAGAAAGAAATAAAAGACTAATTAGTTAATAAAAATACTTTTTCATCAAAATAAAATAACTTACTAGAGAAAACAAAGAAAGTCTGATTAAACTGCCAGTTTACTATGTTAAGCTACTGAGAGACCTGTCTATAATTTAGAATTTCTGCTAAACTTCAAGAGTTACTGTTTCTAAATTGAAACCTAGAAACCAGCCGACACAATGCTTTCGATTTCTACGATATGGGGACTCACAATATATGTGCAACTATCTCCCAAGATGTGTTAAATGTTCATTAGGATTTTTTTTTCTATCCGCGCAAAATGGAATGGCCAAAATGTATTTTTTCTTCCGAAGACATGTTAGTTCATACAGAGCTTGTGAAGGATATGAAAATCAAAAACGAAAGAAAAATCTTCGAAGACCGCAAGAAAATCAGATAAAAAGAACATAAATCGAAAAATCGTAAATTCTCACTGCTGAAGAATTTTCTTCACTTCCTTATCAAACCAAAACCGATGTTGAAACTGACGAAGTAATCGAAGCAAAACAACCCAAGAAAATGTACAGTGACCTATTTAAGAAAACAAAAACGCGTGCCGAAAGCAATGAAATTTTTGTAGTGGGATGAAGAAGTTGTTAATTATCGCAACCGACTGTAAAAAGAAGAAGCCATAATCAAATAAATCCAGAAAGAAAAAAAGTTAGTTTGAGATGAAACGCATATTCTTTATCTTAGCATTATTTTTATGAAATTTTAGATAAATAAAATCAATGTTTTTTAACGTTTTGTGTGTTACTTTTATTTATTAAATATCATGTTCTTCGCACTTAAACCATAAAATGCAGTCGAACAGCAATATTGCAAAATAATTTTTAAATGAGCATATCTTTAAAATTTCCGATACACAGTCCGCGCGCTGGAGATAATTTTTTTAGTGTTGCCATTGCTCGCTTTTAAATAGTTGAGTTTGTTAATCAAAAAATCGTTAAAGGTTTACAAAATATGATATAGATAATAAAACAAATTCCAAATTTGGGCTTCCAGAGGCCCATATTCGGTGGAAACGTACGTTATTCAAAATTTGATGGCTCTAGGTATCGTTGTTTTATCACAATGAGAGTAACATACATACACTTACGCAGATTTTCCATTATTTAATTTCTTTAAATATAATGCAGGGCTCTAATATTTGGTAGCAACAATTTGAAAAGTGAATCAACGTTTATAGTGAATCAACGCAAAATGCCAAAGCGAAATCAATAGTCCTTCTGGAAATCAATGTCCCTTTGGACTAAAATAATCCTTGATTAACGCAAAAGATAAAAGATAGAGAGTTCTACCCCCGAAATCACAACTTAGGTGATTTTTTTCGTGTCTATCAATGAAAATCTCTCTTTTGGCCTTAATAAGCTCTTAATTCTTTTCCCACATCTCAAAAGCAATTTTTATTCAGTTATTTTCCTTGCATTTTGTAACATTGCATTCGAAGACTTAATACGAGCATTTCCTTATCATGAGATTAAGTTCTGACCTTCTTTCGGTTCTTGCAGACTTTCGTGTTAGCCATGGAAAGTATGTGCTATTTTTTCAATTACATTCAATTCAGGATGGAGCTCACGTCCAGGTGCCTGCAATCAGTGACTTGTTCACATTAGTCTTCTATGTTTTTCAGTTTTTATGTCATAATCTTATTTTGCAGATTTAGATCGAATAGAATAGAAGAGTGTGTCGCTAGATGGCGGTTAGTGCCATCTCTGAGGATTTCGGCTGCCCTCACCAGTAAATAACGGTAATTCTGACCGTTTGTATTTGTCAACAATTCAAAATTAGAAAAAAAAAAAAAAAAAATTCCTGAAATCTTTTAGGAGAAATTAAGATTGCTTTCCACCTAAATCTAAAATTTTGTACAAACGTTGTTCTCTGCCACTGAAGAATGCTTTCGAATATCAAGACCAGGGAAGCAGTATCGAGCAAATAATTTCCAAGAGCGTTATAAAACATTCATAAATAAACTTTCGCGTTGAAAACATTGTGAAGAGTTCACAAACGAACTTCTGCAGTTTCCTAATTAAAATACTGTTAAAATAACTATTTATATGTGTCTAGCTCTATTTATATCAATTTACTTAAATTTCATCGCTGTTTAGGATATTTTTCTCGTCGTTTACCGTTCGTTCTCATTTGGTTTAATGATATCAAAACAGACGTGGAATAACGTGATGATATACACTTACTGTCTTCCAATATTCAGACCACATTCTGTCACAGGCACAGTAATATTGACAAAAAATTTTTTAATAAAATAACATATAGCAATCGTTGAACAGAATAGGGAAGAAGGCTGATAGTTATATTCATAAATATTTACATAACTACTACAATAATACAATAATTAAAAGAGCCCACCAGTGGCCGAGGGGTAAAATCGCTAAACACTGGTAGTTCGGCCCGAGGTTCGAATCCCGCGAACAGGCTGGCTGCATTGGCGTTTTCGTGGTTTTCCCCATGTGTAATGTGTATACGAGCCAGTTTCCCTTAGAAAGTCCTCCACGAAGGCATCCCTTCCCTTACGCAGATAGCCCTAGTGTGCTTTGCCGTATTCTCAATACACCAATACACCACAATAATTAAAATGTACTTATATTCTTTGCATCGTATTGACAGCGTTAGAAATTATTAGTCTAACTCAGGTGTTCTCGACCAGGGGGCTATTTCCCCCAGGAGAAATTTCATAATTTCAGGGGGAAAGCAGTCAACCTAACGCCACCTGTTTCCTGCTGTACCGGCAAATCTAATTAAATGCCCATGTATTTTTTGAGTTTGGGAAAGGAGGGCAATGATCCTTTAGCAATGGTCAAAGGGGCGCATGGGGCGGCAATAAAGGTTGAGAACCCTCTGGTTTAGCTATTAATAGCTCACCACGTAATTTCAAAAATAATGTTCTTCTTGACCAGGAAAAATCATTTAGTTATTTATATTTAAAAATAAAACTGATCGTCGAATTATACGCAATGAAGAGATAGCGGGCGTCGATGGTCCAAGTCCTGGTCAGAAAAGCGACCTGGTCATCGCCCTGCTCAGAAAGACGATTCAATTAAATTTTGCGTTGACTGTCGCAACTGAACGATATCATGAAGAAAGACAGCTATCATATTCCTAAAGACGACTACATTCTGGACACTCTTTCTGGAAGCAAGTGGTTTTAAACGCTTGATTTAAAGGGTGGATGATGGCAGGTGATCATACAGGCTGATGACCGAGGAAAGAGAGCATTTACTATCAGACAAGGATATTAGCAGTTCAAGGTGATGCCGCATGGGCTATCAAATGCACTGGCAAAATTCGAACGCCTCATGGACACTGTGCAGAAAGGTCTTTCCTACGGAGCCTGTCGTATACACCTGGATGGATGACATCATCATCGCCGGGAAACGTTATGAACAGCATTTAGAAAATATTAGGAAACCACTCTAAAATTAAGGCTTGCCAGATGTAAACTATTAAGACTTACGTCGGACAAGGAAGTGACTTACGTCAAACATGTCACCTCTGCCGAAGGTGTGTGTACGGATAAAGAGTAGGCAGTTAAAGACTGGAGACGTCGCTACAAGTTCCATCAGCTGAGAAGTTTCCAGTGGCATTTTAGTATAAGGGAATTGTGAAGAATTTTTCTTCTATCTCAAGAGCCCTTTGCAAACTGGTTGACAGCAGGTAATCGTTCTTGTGAACAAAAGAATGTGAGGATGCATTTTATAAACTGAAAGAGGCTTTAACATCTGAGACAATCCTGACTTCAAGTGACTATTCAGATACATTCTGATCAAGGAAGGAATTTCTTCTTTGCTATATTAAAGATCTCTGTCAACTACTCGGCATAGACAAAACCCAAACGACACCTTTACAGTCAGATAGTTTGATAGAGAGGTTTTAATCGAACCATCCTAAATGAATTCTTATCGACGTTTTCCAGAAACCATCAGGACTGGGACAAGAAATTACTTCTACTATGCTTACTGGCCTATCGCAGTGATATCTACGAGACTACCGGCTATTCGCCATCTCAGATGCTCTTCGGTCTTTGTCTGCCTTGTGATCTGTTGTTTGGTCGCCCTCCGAAGACGCCTTCATCACCTGATGAGTACATGCAAGATCTCCAGGCACGGTTTGTAATGATATACAATTTTGCACGAGAGCGAATCATCGTGAAGATGGAGAAGATAAAGACCCGATCCCACACTAGAGCCATCGTTTCGGCGAAAGTGACATGGTGTGATTATGAAATCCGATTTTACGAAAAGGACTTTCTCCGAAACTACAGTCACCCTGAGACGGTCCTTGCAGAATTCTAAGCAGGCTTAACGTCGTAGTTCGGATCCGTAAGTCATCAAATTCTAATTTTAAAATCGAATTCAACTAAATTTCGTTCCTTACGACAGTCTAACCCCTTACTATGGCTTATAGTACGTAGTTCCTATAGTGTGCATAATGTAAAATGTAAACTAAAACTCTGGTCCTATGTGTATGTAAATTCGTAAATTCAATCATTTATTTATTGTTTTAGTATGTTATTTATTGTATGCTATTTATTCAAATTATTGTTTCAGTATTTCATTAATTTTCCTTATTTGCAAGTATGGTTTGCTCTCCAGGGATTGTATTGCCTAGGACATGCAGTCCTTGGGAAGGGGAAAATGTTACGAATTTGGTATATATGTAAATAATTTTAATTAAATTATACCTAAATTGTAGTATGTCTTGTAAGATGAAAGACCTCGAGAAAACAAAGCATCTCCGGAAAAATAGGTTTACAGAGGTAATGTGCCATTTAACATCAATGTGAATGGCTATTTCACGAATCTAGTGAGATATCGCCGAGCTGGCGATGTGGCCAAATTTGGCGGGAAATCGCCAAAAGTGGCTAAGGTACCATCTGGTCACATTTTGGTCCTACCTCTGTACAACTGTAACTGGTCCGATCCCTGTATAACTGTGACTGTATCAGCTCCTATGTAACTGTAATTGCACATCCCTTCTAGCAGTTTCGAGGTATCGAAGGCGCTGGAAATTTCTCAGCGGCCGGGGGAAGACTATATATAAGACCGGAAAGAGCTTTAGTTTCACTTTATTTCAAAGATCAGTTCAAAATTTAGCGCAGAGTATTGAGAGTACTGGGAGGTCAGTGTGCGAGTTTACCAAGAAGGTTAGAATAAATGGAATAATCATGATGTCATAAAAATTAAGCCAAAGAAATGTCAACAACATGACATCACAACTTCTCATGGCCGCCATACAGCGTATGGGTAAGACTACGAAATATTATATTGTTAAATAAAATTACACTGATTTTGAAATATATATCAGCGTACGGAGGTTCAGAAAGTGTCTTTAGGCATAATATGCGAAAAGTACTGTTGATACTTTCCCTGTTTTTCTAGGTTACCTTTTCATGTGACTAGATTTTATTAAATTTGAAACAGTTATTTGCAATCCATGTGATTTTTCTATGTATTAAGTAGAAAATCATATATATTAAGTATAAAAAATTAATAATAAACAGACAGACATGAATAGCTAACATGTTGTTAGTGTCTTGTCCATGAATTTTCTTGGAAGAACGGTTGCAAGAGCCTCAAGAAGGGTGGACTACTACTTAGCTAACATGTAGACACATACATTCAGTTATGAATAGATAACATGTAGATAACACAGATTACAGTGTAAACAAAAGCAACCAGAAGTCCACCTGTGGCAGAGGCCATGATAAGTCGTGACGTCATATCGAGACGTTTCATGGCCTCATTTTCATTGCACGGAACATACGAGAGAGGCTTACTACATTTATTCTAACATACTTGGCATTTACTTATTTGAGGCTTGAAGAGCTAGATATATGAGCACTTATGTGAAAGTTCCAGAAGTGTAAAATGTTTCTTTGGGTAAAATAAATTTGATCAAGCTATCATCGGTTCTATGTGCATTCAATCCCTAACGAACCTGTATGCTCGTAACAATATTTTAGAAAAGTGAAAAAGCTTTTTTTTTTATTTATTTCACTCATGGTGTTTGTCGTTGCTATCGAAGTTCAAACTTTGTAAATACAGTGTTTATGGATAACTATACACTCCCATAATAAATTAAAACTCCCTTGGTAAATTGTTTTTTTTAATTCGATTAATTTTTTTAAATATTTTTTTTAATTCGTTTTTTAATTTAATGAAGATTTTTCGTGCATATCTTTATTTAACAAACAAACTAAAAATCTCAGAAATTTACTATTTTCACGATCAGATAGATAGAAAAATAATCTTTTAAATTAAATTTGAGTTTTTTAACAAAAATTCTAATTTTTTGGCAAAACCCACTGGCCTTTTTTTCTATCATTTGACGCAAACAGTTTTTCGAAGTAAAAGAATGACTATTCATTATCGAAAAATATATATTTTCCATTGAATAATTTCATTGATAGCGTGTCGCTGAGACTAAAGTGATGATAGTAAAAATAATTAATTTTTATAAAATAAGGTTTTATTAAAAGCTCACAAAATATTTAATGAACTAAAAGTGGAAAAATAATTTATCATATAGTTTGATGGGATCAAAAAATTAAATAATTCTCTTTATAAAATTCATGTACAAGTTTATTTCATTAATAATAAAAGCGTAGGCGCTTAAATAACGAAACCAAACAATCAAATTACGTTGTCAAAAGTAAGAACTTTAAACATTTATTAAGAGTCTGTGTATAATATGATCTTCTAATAAAATCATTTCCTTTCTGATGCACTCTTCAATTAGAGCGGAACTTAAGTGGAACTGTTTTTTTAACTCATTTTATTTATTTATTTATTTATTTTACTTATTACGTGCTCCGCCCTTAGGCACTACAAGGAAAGGGAGGGATGCCCCGTGGAGCTCTTTTAAGGGAATTTTGGCTTGTATTCAGGTTACACATGGGGAAAACCACGAAAACGCACATGAAGCCAGCCAGCCCTTTCGCCGGGATGCATATTTCGTAAGTGCACATCTGTATCGCCACCGAGGGAGTGGCTTCTAGAATGGACCAATGGGCTTCTAGTAATATTTCTGTCATTTCACATTATCTTTGCCGTCTTTAAGCAAGATAGTTGAAAATGTTTTGCCACGCGATTTCCTGTGCACAATAATTAAAGCATCGTAGATAAATATAAGCTTAATTATATATATAAAAAAAAGTCTTTACGTTTTTTATTGCAGTCTATATGGGAAAGATGTTCTATAATAATAGGCAATGCACAGTTTCATTGAAAGTGAACTTTCCTAATTTGCATTCCTACACATTTAATGTGTTAAATTTCACATTAATAGCTGTTCACTCTTAAATGTATTGCTTGCACAAGAAATACTCTTCAAACAGAATGAATGCATAATATTCACAACGAATAGATTTAATTTGTTCATATATAACTTTTAATGTTAATAATATGTATAATCAGGTCAGTTACAATATATACGTTGAATCTTACGTTTTCAAAATCAAAGGAATGAAAGCATTGAATTAGGAAAATCCTAGACACATTTTAATATTTCCAGTTATCCTCAACTCAATAAAAAGTATATACTTGAATCCTCTTAATCCACAGGTGTTAGTAAATGCATAATATTCTAGGCTAATTTTAGCTTGAGTCATTTTCTGTATACAAAGAGCGATAATATGCCACGAACATTAATCCGAATATCAATGCGTGATAAGATTCGCGAAAATTATATGTTGTCGATTAAATGAATTTACAAAATGAAAGCACTATGCGATTTTCTACTGAAATGATAGCAGCATTTATGCGCCATACATTTATAACTGTGAAAGAAATGCAAAATAAAACGTAAACAACAACATGCTCTCATATGAACAATTTCAAAGATTAAGCGTCACAAGAGAAATAGAAGCTTAGTCCATTTTTGAAACCTCTCCCTCAGTGGCGATACTGATGTGCACTTCTGAATTATGCCGCCGGGACTCGAACTGTCAGTGTTCAACTGCTTTTGCCGCTCGGCCGCTGGTGGGCCCAAGTCGAACTGTTAAAGCCGCAAATTTATGGCTGTGTTTTCCCTCAAAAATGTATTAGCCTTTCTTCACAACTTAAATTTTAAAAATGCGATTCGCCCTCATTTTGGCATAATTCGTAAGTTAGCCAATCCTAATTTGTCATAAACTAAATCATCACAAAATGGAGATTAACTATATTTACAAAAATAGCTTAAGTTCATGCAAATAGATGTAATAAGATAATATTAATCTTTAATTTTATTTCATAACATTACATTTTTAATTATAATTCTTTTTTGCAGGATCTGTATTTCGTATTGCGTTTTTGGGTACACATTTCCAGACGGAATAAAACGAACCTCATCTTGTTCATCGAGCGATAATAGATGGTCAAAACCATTCGAAGAATGCGAACGTGAGTGATGATATTTTAATTCAGACTGTAGAGATGGTATATTATTTCAGAAATTCAGCTCAGAATGTAGATAAATGATACATATGAACATGAGTGATAATATTTGAATTGAGAATATAGTAATGATATATATATATATATGAACTTGAATTATGATATTTTAATTCAAATGTAGAATGGAAAAATTAATTCTCCAATGTCTGTTTCTTTAAAAATGCTTTTAAAGTACAGTTAAAAATCTCATAGCGGAGTCTCATGAAGCTTTGTATGGAAAGAAATTGACTTGCACATAAGCGAAGTTAGGGCTATTCCAAGACGAATCCAAAAATAAGACAATATAAAAAAAAAAAAAAAAAAAAAACATTATTTATAACTAATTTAAATAAGAGTCAGTAAACATGAAAAAGAATAAATAAAATAAAAAATACGTAAATTAAATGAAAAATAACTTACTTCCTGACTTTATTTAAGGAACTGTGGCGAACATACATCTGTAGACATTGTACTATATTATTAAAAATAATCTCTCGCAATAATTCGTTGTTATTTAAATATCCTTGTAACTTATTCTATCGACATGAAGTTTTACATGAAGTTTTTGTTAGTTATAACGAATCCATCAGAGTCTCAAAGGCTCAAGAAGTAACTTTCAACTGCCTTCAGTGCATTTCAGAGCATCTTAGCTGTTTAATGCATATTTGCTTTCCACGCAGTTTTCTGTTTGTAGGTTTTCTTCAATGTTTTCTTCTCTTCATCATCATAATTATCTTTATATATCATAATTATCTTCATCTTATAATTATCTTTATATAGTCTTTCTGTTTCCAGGCTTGTTTCTTACGTACGTAAATTTTCATCAACTGTGATGTAGTCTTCAAATTAAATTCCAATATAAAAGACTTGAATGGAAAGAAATCTCTTTGCTAGCTTAATTCAGTACATCATCATCATCATCAGTAGTTTCTGATAAATTAATTTTGAAAAATATAGCCTTGTGCAAAATATTTTCACAGCTTTTAACATCCAGCAAGCTGGATCTATAGTCCAGGTAGTAAAACATCTTCGGAACGTAAAACATAAACTTATATATTTTTTAATCCAAACTCAAGATCTGCTGCTTCACCCCAAATTGATTTGGACGACGCATTATGTCTGACTCAAATTGTTCGAAGATTATGAAGTGAAAATTTCTGAATGCAGGTTTAGATTTCTTGTTGATGCAGAGAACCATTTAGAAGAAAATCGTATGCACATGTCAATTTCAATCAAAGAGAAAGGGGATCAATCGTTTAGCTTCCACAGCTTTACTGTTTTGGAATTTTCGTTGCTTTTTATTTTATTTATTTATTTATTTGAATGCTCCTCCAGAGTGTGTGCTTCTAAATAAAACTCTTGCCCTCAAATTTTTCGCTAACAAATCTTACCTCACTCACCCAACACTGGTCTCTTTATCATTTTTGTTTCTTTTGCCATTACTCCTTTGCTTATAGATTCCATGGCAAATCAAATTCTTGAAATCTGAGTTATAGACCAATGCACGTGATTATTTAACACCAACATCAATGAATCCAAAGAAAGAAGAAGAATACTTATTTCGTATTCTCTGGCACGTGGTCCATTCTAGAAACAAACTAGAATTTCGACACGAAGTACCCAATATGAGTGAAAAGATACGAAAGAATGTCGTCATTATAAGTGTTCCAAGAATTAGGGAAAACGTTAAGGGGTTCATCATTACTATTTTATTCGTACTATTTTCATTTTGCAACGCCCTTCGAGCATCACATTTATTCCTCCTAAATGGCACACTTTTGCTTTGAAAAACTTGTTTAATGGGAAGAGACATTCCTTGCTATCCCCCTTCTTCTTTCTAGTTCCCCCCCCAAGATTAGCCAATTATAAGAAATCGTTTGAATCAGTCTTTCCCTTTCGTTATCGAAAGAACCTAGGTATGCGACTGAACCGGTAGTGCTTAAGAAAGGTTTCTAATTAGAATTTTTCCTTACCCGCTGTCGGAAATGTGCGCTAAAGGACCACCAAAGTAATAAAGTCTGTAAACCCTTTCGACACGGTGCGCCTTTGTTTTTAAGACGTTCGCTCGGGACAGATGGGAGTCCATAGGAATCGTCGCAACAGATAGGGTTTGGGTCAGCTAAGCCTAACTTTAGAAGAAGAAAAAAATCACGCACACAAACAAAAAAAGATTATGTCCTAGCGTCCTAATTTTTGGTACTATTTTAGATTATTACATAAGCTATCATATATGTTAAAATTAGCGTTTAATAATCTTTTTCCTTCATTTTATATGAAAATATATGAAAAAAATTGCTTACTTCGAGAAATAATTTCCAGAAGCGCTATTCAAATTATTCTAAATATGAAATTGATAAAATACATCAATAGCTATTTAAATTAATAAAAAATACAAGAAAGACTATTTACAAGAAGAAGTAAAAAAATCTTTCACCTAACTGGAAGGCAGACAAAATACTAAAACTGGATACTAAACTGGAAGGCAGACACTCAGCGAGTAGTAGCTTAGTTTCTGACAAGATGTCGAATGAGAATCACTAAAAATATCCTCGTCGCTCTCTTTCATGTCACTAACTGGCTCATTTACCATGCGAGTATGTCCTTCGTCTAATAATACTTGCTAGCTGTAAGAAACTGAAATCAAAGCTTTCTGAAATAAAAAGGGAAGTACGCGAAATATGAGCTATAAAAGCAATCCAAAGCGTAATAGAACACCACATTGTACACCTAAGAGACCCTATATGGTAGCAAAAGGGGAAAAAAAAGAATAAAAAAAAAAAGAGATTGCAAGGGATATCAGAAACGCGAATGTTTACATCACGTGGCGAGTTTAAAGACCCGAATTTGCTTACATTACACATTCTCTCCTCCCCTGCAACATCCAGGGCCCGATTTACGTATAAGCTACACAAGTTATAGCTTATAGCTTAGGGGAACCGCAAACAAAGAAAAATATAGTATAAGTAGTATTAAAATGTACTATAACACACTTATACAGGGCCTCATATCTCAAACAGCTTAGGGCCTTATCAAGTCTAAATCTGGCTCATGGCAACAATTGACACCAAAATTGCGCAGAATGTGATCATATTGAAAGTCAGGAATCCTAAAACTATATTCGGTTCAAAAGTAATGGACACAGGACACCATCTAGTGATTTTTAAAACGTTCCACAATAAAGGCACGAATATGTTACAGCCGGGGGTGAACGAGAAAACTCTCTGACACGCCAGCGGAATGCTGGGATGTCCGGGAAATGAGTGCGTTTCTTGCTGGCACGTATGCGTTACAGTCGACGCGAAAGGCTTAATGGATATTTTAACGTTTGATAGTATTCTATTTTTATTACTTCCTTGTACGAAGTAAAAAGGAAGTATTGTAATCTCGAAAAGTTTCAGGCAGCATATTTCAACGAAAATATCCATTTTGACTGCTATCGAATACAATTTAACCAATACATTAATTTTTTGCGTGATATCTGTACGAAGGACAGAATAAAAGACTCTTTTCCTCCCAAAAAATTATAAAACTGCATTAAAATGAATTCTGAAGAGAATTTTTCGTGGCGTCTGTACGAACGTATGTACGTACGTACATACTTCGCATAACTCAAAAACGAGTAGCCTCAGAACGTTGAAATTTTTTATATAGGACTGCTATAACATGTAGATGTGCAGCTCGTATTTTGGTTGCAATCGGCCGCACCAAACGTATATAAATATATTTACATATATATCCACTCTGTTACCCGACTCAGTGATCTCAGTTTCTTTACTGGCATATGTTTGTAAATTGTACATTTTTTGCTTTAAAAATGATTGTATTATGTTGTTTTTATCTTCCGGTTAAGGTTTTTATGCCTTTAGTAAATCTGTATGCAATATTTTGAGAATTATCAACAATTTTAAAGTTGTTAAGTGCCGCTATGCCTTTTTTTTTTTTTTTGATGGCGGCCATTGATTGTTTACATTTGAAACAGCAGACTAGTGGATTTGTGGCCAATCTAGAGAAACTTAGCTTCGCAACAACAAAGATAACGCCTTCATTTATTATTGCCAATTAAATCATGCTTAATCCTTTCTGAAATTTTTTCGAGAAAATAAATAAGTGTTTAAGATTTACTTCGTAATTTTTAATATTGATATTTTGAGTTTTTATGTATTTTTGCCTTCTCGCGAAGTCAGAACTGAATTAATTGAATGAGAAATACTCAATCGTCTGTGAAAAATTGTTTCTTTTTTGTTTTGTTTGCTTAATTTCTTTTATGCATCATTCTAGCTTTATTATAGTATTTGAATAGAACATGTGGCAACGATTAGATAATTCTATTCTTTAAATGATATAAATTGTGTGCATTATGAGTTATAATATGAACGAAATATAATAACTATTAAGTGAACCTAGCGCCAGAGTGTCGCTATGGTAAACAGAAAAAAATGCGTATAATTTAATATTCCGTACAAGGATGTCATGTGGTGTACACATCAGACTTTTTATATCGAAATTCAGATTAAGTTGCAACAAATAGCTATTATGACGAAACTGGTAACGTGATTCAAATGCCGAACTGGGATAAATAATGTTATCTAACTCATTTCAATGAAAGGTTTTATCTACAAGACAATAATAATAATAATATATGTACATTACACTTTTATTTATGAAATAGATATTAAATGTTTCTTTGTATAATAGCTGTAATTCGAAACGAAACCAAATATTTATGTTATACCTTGAAATGCTGAAATCAAAGACAGGGAAACATTTAAAATGTTTTTATTTGAATTAAAATATAACCGTAATATTTTCCAAACAGCAAAGATTTAACCATACATCTGTATTCAGTTTAGTTTATCTTGGTCTTAAGTTCCTTTTTACTACCTTCTTTAATCGAGAAAATATTTACAGAATAATTTTTGCTGATAAAAATTAATAAATCACTATAAAATAATAAATAGGATACAATAATTAATATATGAAATAGGATAATATAATAAATAGGATCATTACAAAGCTTTCTTCACTTCGGTACTGATGGTTTCGGTTGGAATTCACAGTTTTCCAAAAGAAATATTTCACGTCTGTCCTTCTCTTTGACACCCCATGCATAAATACGGCAACCGGATATATTAGTTTTTAGGGAAGGAAATTATTAGGCTTTACTCTTAATTAAATAATAATTAAGGCAACAATCTTATATGATACTTTTAACCAGATGTCAAAATTAATTATGTTTAGATGCTTAAAATTTTTAATTTTCGTGTATCTGTTTTACAAAGCAAATGATTAAAATGAAGGGATTTGATAAAAATTTCGAAAGGGCCAATGTACAATAAAACATATCAACTAATCATCTTATAGTTTCTCGGTTTAGAAAATAAATTGAAATCAGCAAAATCGTTCTAAATATACTAATATTATACAAATTAGGGATGGTTATGATTAAGCAAAATGTAGATAATACTGAAAATTTAAGTAACTTAATGACTTCTTATTGCAAGATCTTCAGAGTCTTCGTACGCAGCTGTTCAGTTGATAAGCTATTTTTAGATCTAAACATAAATCCATCATTATTCTCTTGCATATTTCCATGATCCCATCTTCTTTCTGCTTAGTTTAGCTATGAGAGATTCGGAATGTCATTGAACGTTTTATTTTAATTTCGTATCAAATTCTACAGTATTTTAATTCATTATTTTAAACTGTACCTTCTCTTAAGAATAGTTTACTCACATGTGTTTATATCTTTTTAGCGTTTGTTGATTGCACTTTGGAACTCCAGACACCAGGAAGACTAAGTTGCGTAACGAACAAGTTGAAAGTTGGAACCAAGTGCGACATAGAATGTGAAAGTTACGAAGATCGTGAGAATACCCCAGTCCAAACTTACGAATGTCTCATCGATGGCAGATGGATGCCAAAAGAGCCATTTTGTGCAGTACCAGAAGGTAAAGATAATTTTAATATGTTAAATTACCAGAACATTTCCATGAGATTATCAATGAAAAATAGCATACCTATTTCTCATATTTGACATGAGGTGTGTTTTAATGGATTAGCCATTATTAGTAAATTAGACACATTTTTCTTCCAATTGCCTGATGAATCGTGTAAATATTAGTACTTGACAAAGATTAGCACTTAAAAAAAATCTCCAAATGGGGCATTTCCACTTCTCATTGTAACAGTTCAATACATGTTAAATCCTCGCTTTATGTCTTTTCATTTTTAGGCTGCATCTGCCCTTGTGGACAATAATATTTATTTATTTACCATCAGATGAGCAGCTGCACCGCCTTTAAGACATTCAGCTTTTATGCTCAAATGGTGAAGTCATCTACCAACTGTGTTGTTATATATAAAATACAATAAAATTTTAGAATTTTGATAATTACGTAATAAAGATTAAATATCAAGAAATAAACATATAAATACATAAATAGATACAATAAATAAAGATTAAAATATAAAATTATACTATACAACATCTGCACTTGTATATTAAAATACTTATTTACTAACCAGAAGATTATCGGACTTCCCTACGACAATCGCCGTGAAACTTTCGGAGGTGATCAAGCGCATGAACAAAACAGCATGTGCAAACTGTGTCATTTTGCAATTGATCACCCTTCCCCCCCCTACAACAAGGGGCATAGAATGGCGCTCGCGCCCGTTATATTTGCAGCCATAGACCAGGATGTGTATCTTTCAGATTTGAAGCATTCATTTGCCAACAGAGATCGCGTTACCCCGCCATAAAGCTGAAAATGTCATATACTACTCCACTACTTAGTAATACGGGTAGAAGAAGGCAAGGCAGAGAGCAAAGTTGATGCTTACATAACGAATAGATAATTCTGGCACTAGAACTCACAGGTAGGAACACTTCATATGTCACACACACAGTACAGAGACTGATAGAGATCTATAAAAATTTCTCTAGTGTTCTATATGAATTTCTATAGTGTTCTGAAAATTTTTCACACAAGTAAAGTTTGTGGCCTCTGTTGGCATGATGGTAAGGAAGCTGGCTGGTACAGCCTTGGGCTCAAGTTTGAATCCCGGAGAAGGCATGGAAGTTCATAAATGTATAGTGTCTTTGCAGTATACATTTAAAATATTGTTCAGCCGAAAGTCTTTTTCAGAGGTTTCATGGTAAGAAAGTTTCCCCAGGCAGTTTTCGTTCAGAACTGAGAAGGAGTTGGGTGAGTGTTGTACTCTCGTCTGTAAAATGCCCAAGGCCAGGTCAACGACAAGGTGCTTATTACCATTTAGCCGTAATGAATTTCACGAATCTAATCGATCAATCCTCTCACATCAAGATACATACGATACAGTCCCCCCAGGCAGTTTTCATTCAGAACTGAGAAGGAATTGGGTGAGTGTTGTACTCTCGCCTGTAAAATGCCCAAGGCCAGGTCAACGACAGGTGCTTATAACCATTTAGCCGTAATGAATTTCACGAACCTAATCGAGCAATCCTCTCACATCAAGATACATACAAACAAAAATAAAGTTAATGTCCAGAACAAAGAGACGGTTAAGATGTGATGGAAAATAAGTGCCAGATTTAAGCTTGAGACAGTGGCTCCTTTCTTGAAATGTCAGTAGTGAATTGCATACCATAGTCATCTTGTCTTCTAAAATTTGATATACATATGATGCAGAAATTCTACCACTTTGTTTTTAGCTGCCCTGGTTGGTAATACAGCTAGCGATGTTGGCTGCTATATTGTTAGACCCAGATTGAAATCTAAGAGAAGGCATGGGTGTTTATAAGTGTACAGTGTCTGTGCGGCATGAGGGCACTTAAAATACTGAGCAGCCGATTACCTTTTCAGGTGGTTTGGTAGTAGGAAGAGGGGTGGAAGACCCTCAGATCTTTTCCCTGGAGCGTTGCCCATCAAAATTGGACTGGAGCTGTGATGTTAATAAGGTAGAATTATACTTGTACAAACAACGGTGAAATTCTGGTGTCCACCCAATTTTCTCGTCTTGACTTGCTGAACTTTGACTTATATTTCTTAAATTTTCCTTAAATTTCATGCAATTGATACTAAGAAATTTTATTGCTCTGGCAAGGTAAACAATTCCTGCATAAAATTGTTTTGATTTTTGAGGTTCTTAAGAGTAGTGTAAAATGTGGTTCTCTACCAAAGGAGTTAAGTACCTTGCTGTAAGTTGAAAACAATAAATTTAATGGTTACTTTCCTTGGGTTTAAGGAAACAGATGAACATATCATGTATGACTATGACACGTTAATAAAACTGTATGATAAATAACAAATGAATGTACTTGATTGGTACAACATGAGTTGAATCTACTTGACAGTTTACTTAGTTAGGCAGGTACTTGGCGGCGTAGTAAATTATCCGAGATACTGTGCTAGATTCCTTTTAGAATCTAGTCTTCCATAGCTATATTTTACTGTAGGTTTCCATACCTTGAAATCGCCACATCACACTGAAATGCTTCACGGTTGTTGGCCACATCAATAATGCACATCGGGAGGACATACAGTCTTCACCTCATTTCTTGGATTCTGCTGCAGGATTATATGCTTTACTTTTTTCGGCTCAGCACAGCCGCAAAGGAGGAACACAAATTTCCTAACAAAAATGCTTGTCAGAGTATATTCGAATCATATTGTTTGTTGGACACTACTGCATCACTAATATTTGTAACAGAAGAGGACTGCAAGCCATTTGGCTAATCCCACAATATTAGTCCACAACACTATTTGTTACTGGTTGAACATGCTTACATTTTATATCACACTACTCAGGCAATAGTCACTGCCATATATGACACACATGCAACCTACGAGGAATGTCCTTACCACACAAGAATCTTATAACTCACAGATACATTTATTATATGTGTCACTGCAAATATTGTGGCACTGTGATTAAATATATTGCAGGCACATGTCAATTTATATGTTTAGTTTTCAAGTCTGCATGTGGGTATGAAATGCCACACTTTGCATTTGCTATTTATATGCTTTATCACAGCAGGAAGTTCATGGCATTGTCACGGAGAGGCATAATTCACTACCAAGTTGTCTATGTATTACTGAAGTTCCAGCAATTCAGCTTAACATATCACATTTTCTACAAACTTTCAAACATGCTAGCAGTCTTCCCACTTCAGAACACTTATTTGGGATTTATAATACTATCCATAATTTTATTGTTATTTCTCTTACACAAATTAATGGTACAGTTGTTCATTGCCTTGTGCTATTTTGGCTTACAAAACGTTTCAGAAGAACAATCTGTTTTTAGAAAAAAAGAAAGGGGGGAAGACCTGTACCAATATTTCATTTTATAAATTTCCCTAATTCATTTATCTATTAAAATCTGAAAACACAAAGAAAATTTTGCAGAGAGAACTTTATGAAACTCATATAGAATGCAAATAGATATTGTATTGTAAGATATTCCCCTTGAATCACTTGTTATGTGGCAAATATCTAGACAATAATGAGAGTTTTGCCTTGTATGTGGCAACTATAATGTCTATTTGAATATGTCATTGTAACTGGATTTTAGAACTGACACATGGATAACATCCTGGATGTATCTCCATTGGGCAGGAACCCATATAGTATAAGATAAATTTAGTAGCTAACTGCAAAATGCCAAGCCATTGTCAAGAACGTGGTTAATCCAGCAACAATACAGATGCTATTTTGTATAATTTCATAACGAACTTTGAAAATTTCCTTAGCTATGCATAATTTCTACACGAGGTTTCATATATCATTGGCACTATTGCTGTCACTAAATACTACCTATCTACAGTGTTGTGTCCTTGGGTAAGCACAAGCAATATCCCCTCACCTTACCTCTAATGCAGAATAAAATTTCCCTAGTTATGTGTTGCAGAGTGATGAGTGAACAGCAACGGCCTAGGAGTATGGAACAACATTTTGTGATAATATTTCTCATTTGAAAAAAAAATGTCATCTCCTGAAATGTGTCAGACTCGAAGCACAGTATGGGAAATATTTTGTCTCTAGGAACCAAGCACTTGAAGGGTAAGTCCTTCACTGAGGGATCATACTGTGTGCAGAATATAATCACCCTCGAAAACACTGATCACGTGAATGCAGTTATTCATGAGAACAGGTATATCACTATCAACGAACCAGCATTGATGCTTTCAATTAGTGTTGGTAATGCAGCGACATTGTGAGAAAACATTTGCACTTAGCAAGGTGTATGCTAGGTGGATTCCATGCATGTTGGCATATGAGAACAAAGTGATGTATATGCAAACTGGTATTTCTCTCATACAGCAGTTTGAACAAGAATGTATTTTGTAAGTCCATAATGACTGCCAATGAAATGTGGGTCCATTACTATAATCGAGTTCCAGGCTTAAACACCACTTGGGAAGGCATGCAGTTTATGGATAACAATGCCATTGTCGCTAATGCTCAGGAGTGGATTCACAGTCAGATGAAAAACATCTATGAAAAAAGCATGAAAATGCTTTAAGAATGCTGGCAAAAATGTTTCAATTCTGGAGAGGAGTACGTCAAAAAGTAACATGTTCAACTCATTCATTCACAATAAAGGTTTTGGTTAAAAAAAAATCCTGCTCATATTTGAACCACCTTGTAATATTAATAGTATCATACTTTATATTAAACATGTAAAATAATATCATTTCGTTTGAATAAACCTGCAAAATCACTTTATTTGTTGATATAAGTTTTGTTTATTGCAAAGTATTGTAATTATTTTACATTTTGTATGTATTCATATATTTAACTTTTCAGGTATATCTCTGGTTGATGCTCCTATTAGAAAAGTACACAAAAACATAATTTACCCTAAATAGACAACAGAAATACCTAGTTGCAAACTCAGCATTCTAAATTTTAAAAACAGATATATTATTAGTTTGATTTTTGTATCTTAAGACATTTAATGTTTCAATAAATGAATAAAATATGTATTCAGAAGCAATCTTTGTTTTCCATGCATAACTTTCTCTTTCATACACACCAGAAGAAAATAGTTTTGCAATTTTAAGAATATTTTTACACAGTTTGAAGCATTAAAAGACTTGATTTTTAAGAAATAGATATTTTATGCAGAATCAAAATTTTTCTGTAGAATGAATTTAAAAATTACATTACAGATAAAAATCTATTATGGTAGTTATTTTAATTTATTGTTATGACACTATTAAATAACCAATGAATACACAGTCTCTTCATGATTAGAAAAAAATTAGCAAGGAATTGGAATCTGTTTCTTATAACCAATATTAGTGCAAAAGAAACAAAGTACTTTTACAAATAACAATTTGGAGAAATATCATAATCAACAACTAGAATAAGCACTTTTTTTTCCAGCCCAAAGGAGCATTAGCCCAGAAGGGCTATTAGTCTCGAAATGACATTCTGGGTTTGTTCACCATAAACGGTGTATCACTTTTTAAATTGTTGCCACCAAATATTATTGCCCTGTACTACGTTTAAAGAAATTAAATAATGAAAATTCGGCATGAATGTTTCTTACACTGAGAAAACAACGGTACCTAGAGCCATCAAATTTTGAATGACATAATCCTCCACGCAAAATAAGCACCTGGAAGCCCAAATTTTGAATTTTGAGTTTGTTTTATTATCTATTTCATATTTTGTAAACTTTTAATGAATTTTTGATTAACAAACTCATTGATTTCAAAATGAACAATGGCAACACTGCACGGAAAAAAAAAAAAAAAAAAAAAAAAAAAAAAAAAAAAAAAAATTTATCTTCAGTGCACAAGACTGACCGTTGGAAATTCCAACAATATGCTCTTTTTGAATATTTTGCGATATTGCTGTTGAATTGAATTTTATGTGGTTTAAGTGCAAAGAACATGATATTTAGTAAATAAAGTTAACACATGAAACATTAAAAAAATGCCCCTCTGGGCATAATATAAAATTTGAAAAATCTGAAAAAGGCTTCATATTTTTTTTTTTTTTTTTTAGCTCAAACAGCATTAGCCCACAAGAGCTATTAATTTCATTTTGGCATTTTGCATTGAAAACTTAAAAGGTTGTATCACTCTTCAAATTCTTGCCACCAAATATTATCACCCTGTATTATATTTAAAGAAATTAAATAATGAAGAATCTGCTTAAATATATGCATGTTTCTCGCATTGTGATAAAGTAATAGTACCTAGACCCATCAAATTTTGAATAACGCAGTCCTCCACTCGAATTTGGGCATCTGAAAGCCCAAATTTGGAAGTTGGAATTTGTTTTATTTATTTCATATTTTGTAAAACTTTGACAAATTTTGATTAACAAACTCAACCATTTCAAAGCGAGCAATGGCAACACTGTACGGGGGGAAAACATTTTTATCTCCAATGTGCGAGATTGTGTATTGGAAATTCTAAAGATATGCTAATTTTAATTTTTTTTGTGATATTGCTGTTGAATTTAATTTTATGGTTTAAGTGCAAAGAACATGATATTTAATAAATAAAGGTAACACACAAAACATTAAAAAAAAAAAAAAAAAAAAAAAGTCCCTTTAGGCATAATATAAAATCTGAAAACTTTTTTGGGGAAAGGGGGCTTTGCTGGTATGTTTCATACACATAAAAATCCCTGTGCAATTTTCATTTTAAAGGGAAAAAGTTCTGAAATGATGAACACTTCGTTTCATATGGACAAATCAGAGAATACAGGTATACCGAGCTAAGCATTAGACAGCAGTTTGGGGAAGAAATGAAATTAATGTGCAAGCTTGAAATCACTGCGTGCAAACTAGTCTTGCAGTAGACTTGTCATATAAGCGATCAGAGATGATACCATATTCTAGAAATTACTCTTTTTTATTGCCTGTCAAACAGAATCAAATTCATTCTTTATTGAATTTTTAAGTATAAAAGAAAAACATTTCCATAAATTACTTTAAATTAGATCTTGAATTTGACATAATATAGAAAATAGGGAATTTATGTAACCGAGTGGCCAAATTTAGACTTTCTTTTATGTTTAAAGATTGACTTTTCTTATATATGCAAACACTTTTTGAGCTATTTCTTTTTAGGGTGTATAACTGAAAATTTCTTATTATGGCATTCAGCTATACCTGTAATCAATATTCTTAGAAAAAAATAGATGACACTTTTTTCCCTTGTACAAAATTAACTATACACAATTAATATAAGCAGTTGAGCTAATTTATAAATCTAGACTTTTTTTATTCAAATTAGTTCACCTAACATCCAATTTTTTCAGAAGGGAGATCATTCTTCCCTTTTCAGAAAACCATGTATGAAAACTACAGGGTACATGAAGAAAAAGTGGACTAGTTTAAAGTAATAATCCATCTAATACAAAGAAGAAAAAAAAAGTTGCAGAGACAAGGGCAAGAAAAACCTCAATTTGGTTTTCATTCATTTAAATATACATATTTTTTATTTTACAAAGTTATAAAGTTGCATAACATATATAAATTCTCTTTCAATAAAAAAATTATACTGTTGCGTGCCTATGGCTTATAATAAATGCACAAAGAACTGATGATAGTTTGATAAAATTTATTTTATCCAAAGAAATGCTCCATGGTTCTGGAACTTTCCACAAAAATACTCCCTCAGCTCTTCACAGTATCAAAGCGCACATCAAGAATTACACTTCAGGCTACTAGGAACGTTAAACACAACAGAATGCACAGTGCATCGAAAAGGCAAAGCTTTCATGGATATCTCAATACTTGGAAGTCAATCTGAACTAATAACTGAAAAACTGATTCTCTCTCTAGTCTTATATAATTTTCCCCATCCACCGAGAAATTTCTAGTTTGCCGGAAATGAGGGCTGGATATGGTTACAATTCAGAATCAATCACATTTTTATTCAAATATGACACCCATGACAGTTATACAGGGACAGACCGTCGTCCAGCGATCGCCAAATTTGGCGACTTTTGGAGATTTGTTGCCAAAACATCGCCAGCCTGCCAATATCTCGCCGAATCAGCATGATAGCCATTTACTCAAAGTCAAATAGACTTAACCCTGTATTCTAATTTTTCTGGCAGCGAATCCTTTCTCTCAAGCTTTTCATGTTACATTATACAGAAAAATAATGCAATTTCAGACATAATTTTACTATAATTATCTATGTACAAAATTCGTAACAATATATTCTGACTCAAGAGTACAAAAGTCATTTAAGAAATATTTATACATAGCACTTTTAAAATAATAAACAAAAAACAAATCACTATGATTAATTAAGACACAATAACACGCCGAATAAATAAGAATTCAGAAGTCAAACAACAAAAATCAGCGTTATATTTTTCTGCTGCCAAAATTATTCAAAAAACATCTTCTATTGGAGAACTGGATTTTCTAGAGGCATTTCACATTCAAAAAAATCTTTCTGTTCTAGTTAACGATCCTAATTCCAATCCAAATTTGCCTTCGGCTTTTAGAGAAATTATGTTTTAGTTCTGGTTTCGCCAACAGATGGCGCCACTTGCTTATTCTTGTCCAGGCTTTCTTATCTTATCTAATCATTATTTCCTATCTTGTTCATTTGCGGTTTTGCAGCTGAAGATGATGGTTTGGTAAAACCATCGAAACTAGTCAATATAACGCTGATTTTTGTTGTTTGACTTCTGAATTAGCACTATGATTAAAATAGTTTTGTTTAACAGATTTGAGCAAAGTTTGCAAAATAAGTTTCTGGAAGCATATTCTTTTATATTTGTTCTCATTCAAAGAGAATATAATAGAATTCTTACACAGTGAGATTTTTAGAGAGTAAGATTCTTAAGCACAGAAAGCAGGATTCTTCAGATGAAATATTTCATTAAAAATATATTCTACAGATTGAAAACTGCTTCAGTAATTTGCCATGTGGTCAAAAGAATTTAAAACTTGTCATCTGAGAAAACTTTATTATAGTATGTACTAGATTCTTAGTCATGACCAAATAATACTATATAAAAAATGTGTAGATTACTAGTTCATGGAACAGAAAAGCCCCAGCTGTAGATTCTAGATGCTCTATGAGATTTATACAATTGATGCTCCACATAAGTTACTATTCAAAGCCTCAGGTATCTTTACTTAATTCATTAAAACCACAGAGTTTTTTAACACTTGCAATCTATTACAGTGCTTTTCATAAGGCATACTCATCAACGATATCATCCTAAATTTTCAGGAATATAATTTTCTGTAGGCATAAATGCAAAAGAATTCAATATTTCTTGATTTAAATATGACTTCAAGCAAGCCTTTCTCAATTTCAGCATGGTGAAAATTTCTACATTACAGCTAGTAATACAAGAACTGCCATAAAATCCATATGTTAACTTATACATTAGGATAAGTAGCTTGTAAAGATACATATGAATGGAAAAAGGAAATTCTTTTGCCATTTTTCCCTTTTCAGAAATAAGATCCTGCCAGTTGCACAATTCTATGATAAATTTTCAGCATCAATATCAGACCGATGGATGCTTACTGTACTTTCCTGTGTCATCTGAATTAAAGCAAATTACAAATATTTGCAATATTCTACTACCCCATTTTTAAGATGATGTTGAAATGAACTGTGTACACTCATCGCAGCAGCTGCTGACCTGCTTCATTGAAAAAAGGTCTTGTTTTGTAAGCACGCCAAAGAAACTTCACAGAATCTGCTTTTCTGGGTCTACTGGAGCTTCACTAAATTGTTCATAATAGAATATTAATTTCCTTCACTCAAGTTCTAATAATTTTGTACACAGGTTCCAAATATTTCTGCAAGAACATCTAATGCATCTTGAACTTCAATGACAACCTATATCCATTACCCTTACAATGAGACAAGAATTCTACCACATCTTCTGAAAGATAAATTAACTAAAGTTTCACAAGGGGATGTTAAAATAGATTTTGTGCTGCTGAGAACAATTTGGTTGGCACCCTAGATGGCTGCCTATGTTGCCTATGCTTACAGCTGGGTCCGGAGATGAAAAACTGCTTTATAATGTTTGGTTGCAATGAAATAAAGACAATGAAACTTAAATAATAACAATAAATAATAAATTATTTTCTTTAAAAGCTACACATTTTTTACATTTCTAAACTCAGCTTCATCTGAATCTTCATTTAGTTTTTGACCAACATTGAGAGCAACAATAGAGCCAGGTGAAGATCGTATTGTAAATAACACAGGAATGCTGTCCAACTTAGGATTTGCATTGCGAAGGAAACGAATCCATGATAATAGAGAGTCCTTACTTGATGTCCCAGTGCAACAGATACCCATAACTATTCCATCTTCTTGTTCATGGACAGATGATGGTTTAACAGTGAGATATGTTGGCTTTGGTTCACCAAACATAAATAAAGATAAATTCGACACATCTAAAAATAGAAATAATGATTTCTTTTAAAATTCTGCATGGATAACACAGAAATAATTCATACATTTTTACATTAAATTAGTAAATAGAAAATTACAGCATTTATAAGACTTTTTTAAATTCACTAACATGAAGTTTGAGATTTATGATGATGGAAAAGAAAAAGGACGTTTATCATCATATCAAAGTAAAAGGATTAAATGATTAAAAGTAATATAAAGAAAAATTTTATTACTAACAATGTTATAAAGGAAAAAATATGTAGCAAAATTAGTTACTTATTTTTAAAAATAAATAAGCAAAATTTATCAATAACTTTTAATACAATGATGCAGTTTCAGGAAACAAAGACATGCTAAGCTCATTACAGATTCATAGAACAACTATGTTGCTTATAATATTACACATTATATCTTGCTTTCATCTGTAGAATAAAATGCAATACAAAAGTAAAGCCTAAATTATACAGCTATGTATTCTATGTGAGGGGTTTGCTCCATGGCCCCCCTTTCACTATTTTTAGGTGGTTATTACCCCCATTCCAAAACTCAAAATATATATATCATTTATTTAAATTTACATTATTTTTGGCATGTTTTATAAATTAAGCAATAATAACTACAGAAAATGTCAATAAATATCAAAACTTGAATAAAAAGAGTTCTTTATATTCATAAAATAAAACTAAATGCTCAACAGGTAAATAAAAGGCTGACAGCATTTCCACCTGAAACTATGAAATTCTCCCGCTGGAAATTCCCCCAGTTCAAGTATATAAACATTTGGAATTCCCAATACAGTACTAACTTTTGTCCCATATTATTCCTTTAAAAATAATACTTGGTGACAGTATCCTTTTATGTGTAAAGTGATTCAGAGATTGAGGGTGAAAAATTTTATTTTTCATGACAGCTCGTCTTTATAATGAACATATTTTTGTTACATTAACATAATTCCAAGAATATATTTAATTGTTATGAATGTAATATGTTGTCCCCAATCACACACTTATTTTAAATATGAAATACGAGAAGTTTTGGATTATGTCATAATATATTTTTTCTAAGGAAGTCCATTCAGAATTTCAAGTAAAATATCACTTCCAGTTTATCAATTTCAACCAAAATCTAATACAGTCAAAAGTCATTAATTCGGATACCCATAATCTGGAATGATCTATAATTCGGACCTCAAAGCTACAAACTTTCTGCGCATGCATCGCGTTGACGCATGCACATAGCCGTTTACGGATACGCATAAGACCTTTAAGCTGCGCATATGCGTGTGCGCAAATGCATAATACATTTACGCACGCGCGTTTAATGTATAACGGACGGTATAAGCTAAAATTATCTATTTCAGTTAATGTTGCAGATTGCGTTGTTCCTTAATCTTCGAATTGGATCTGGCTTATTATTTTTTGCAGACTGTTAGATCAATTTTATAAAAATAAGCTTGAACTTTCGATTATGTCAAATAGAATTTCTGATACTGGAGCTGCCAAAGGATCTACAAAGCGAAAGTATGTTTCAATGTCCATCAAACAAAAAGTGGAATTGCTGCAAAAAATGGATAAAGGCATGAAGAAAGTGAGAGAGGTTACTGAAAACGAAAAAATTTCAATTGACAAGTTAGTCGGTATTCTTGGCACAGCAATTACAGGACTTGAACAGCGGAACTTTGTAACTGAACAAGAAATTATGTCTGTTTATATAGAACTAAAGAGAAAGTATTAGCACATAAAACAAAGCAACTTAAACAACTTACATTGAAAGAAATGTTTAATAAAGTAAACAAATAAATATTAAGCTTTTTTTTTTGTAAATTTTTTAGATCATGATTGTTCTTTATTTCATAAATTACGGTTTCATATTTTTAATGTTATAATTTCTGCATGCCATCTTACCAGATTTAAACTGATAATCTATAATCCGGAAAAATCGATAATCTGGAATCGCCGAAGTCCCAACGAGTCCGGATTAACGACTTTTGACTGTATGTGGTTCCTATCAATATACAAGTCTAAAATACTAAATTTGAAATGTTTTGGATTATGTTTCAATACAGTTTTTCATTAAAAACTGTTGTGGGCTTCAAGTAGCTGTCGTTGACTTCTGGTTGATTATTAAAGAACTGTTATGAGCTTCCGTATCACTTGCAGTTGTTCAATTTTACCCAAAATCTAATCAATTCTTTATATGAATTATGGGTAGAATATAGTCAGGGTTCATAGCCACATTTTAGTTAAAAAATAAGCACCTATAAAGCACTTTTCAAGCACATTTTAAGAAAAAAAAATAAGCACTTGTCTAATTACATTATACACAACTGCATAACCTTAAAAATTAGACTTGTGATTTAAAATATGAGAAATGCAGTATTTATTAAGAGAGAATAAGCATTACCCCAAAACCATGGAAAATAATTACTTTTTTTTTTTTTTTTTTTTAATTTTAAATAACAGTTCAATTTACAGAACTAGTTTACAATGACAGAAGAAAAAAAAAAAAACTATGCAGAACTAAACTATATTAGAAGATTTAATGATGAAATTTCAGTTCAAAATAGAGAAAATAAATAATAATAAGGCATATTTATTGTATTCGCTTGGAACCTAATAAATTTATTTTTCCACTCATATTTAAATAATTTAAATCTAAATTCTGAACATTTTCTAAATTTTCATTGTATATCAGTTTTCCCCAGATACTGCAAGCAAAGTAATTTAAGTAAAAAAGGGGAACAGTTCTGAAATCAGAAGGCAGAAATTTGATTCATGCAGTCATCCTTTAACAGTAAAAGCTTAACTAACCCGCATACTTGGAAATTGGCGAATATTCGGACACTCGAGCATAATTTGAAAAAGAGGAGCTGGGGGGGTAGACTGTAGCCGCTCTTAAGATTTTTCAGCTAAATAAATGCTTCTGACGTTTCGATATGTGAATCATATAAAAATAAACCAATGGAACTGAAAAATATTCTGCTTAGCAAGCACAGTAAAACTCTCATAAACAAATCTCGGACAGAACATCAAAATTAATTATCTCTGCAAGATATCGCAAATGATATTGCGCAATATGTGTGCCATTATTCTTCCCTACGTGATATTACACAATCAGAATCAACAGCTGCCAGTATTGTGAGAATAAAGAACTAAATAACTGGGGTGTTTTTCATTCTAATTTTCAACAGACGGCGTTAAATTTCCGGAACAGATTCATTCTTCGCTTGGGTTGGTAGACCGCAGAACTTTTAGTCCTATTCAATCCAGATTGGAAAGTGATTTAAAAAAAAAAAAAAAAAAAAAAAAGGTCCGTTGCTTGTTTTGCAGTGAACTGTAACAGTTTCAATATTCGAGATTTTGCGGAGAAAGGGGAGAACCTCCCAATCTTCGTACTGTATAATGTATTGGCCAAAAAAATGAAATTATTTTGACTATTTGATTACTTTCCCTTTATTTAAGCCACTTCGAATATTATTTCTTAGTAAGCTAATCTGTGTTAAAACACAACCATTTTTGGAAGTTTACTATACTTCAGCAGTTACTGCAACTATGTTATTATAAACATTTATACATATGCTCATAATATAAGCATAATGATCATAATAAACACAAATATGAACTGACCAAGTGGAACGAGAATGCAAATTATTAAGATCTTGATAAAATTCAAAAGTGTGTAGTATTTGGGTGGGAGGAAAAGAATGCCGAATGTACCGGAATTTTCTACTGCTTTCGCAATTCTTTGACCAATAGAACGACAGGCACATGTCTGTACTCTTCGTGCACACCAAAGGTTACCTTAATGCAGAGAAAGGGGAAAAAGCTATTTCCGGGAGTATGATTCACCATCTGACATTCCATATTAGGAAGAAAAGTTGTTTATTTAGTTTCAGCTTGGGTAATGGGAAAAATAGCGCACTCATTAAAAACAAACAAAAAAAAAAAAAAAAAAGCACTAAAAGCAGAAAATAAGCACTAAAAACAAAAAAATAAGGGCTTTATAGAAAAAGTAAGCACCTATAAGGGCCTTTATATTTTATTTTCAAAAATAAGGACTTATAAGCACTTATAAGGACTGCTACAAACCCTGATAGTAATACTGGAAATTAAATATGGAATTATAACTTTTTAGAGGTATCATGCAGGAGTTATCAAGGACCAAAAAACATCACACATATACAAATATAAATATCATAGTAAGAATAGTTAAAAGCATGTAGTGGGGATCCTATTTCATGCCTATTCTCTGAAAATTCTCATTGAATTTTTGAACTGAAACCATTACCTCCCTTTATCTATGTATATACATTGGCTGCAGGTAAAAAGGGTAATTTTTAAATGTTAAGTTATAAAAACATGCATACAGTCAAAAGTCATTAATCCAGACTCGTTGGGACTTCGGCGATTCCGGATTATCGATTTTTCCAGATTATAGATCATCAGTTTAAATCTGGCAAGATGGCATGCAGAAATTACAAAATTAAAAATATGAAACCATAATTTATGAAATAAAGAACAATTATTATCTAAAGGGTATCAAAATTTACAAAAAGAAAAAGCTTAATATTTATTTGTTTACTTTATTAAACGTTTCTTTCAATGTAAGTTGTTTCGTTTCATGTGATAATACTTTCTCTTTAATTCTATTAAACACACATAATTTCTTGTTTAGTTACAAAGTTCCGCTGTTCAAGTCCTATAATTGCTGTGTCAAGAATACCGACTAATTTGTCAATCGAAATGTTTTCGTTTTCAATAACCTCTCTGTCACTTTCTTCACTATCGGAAGGGAATTATAATGACGAGGAACTTGATTTAAATCATATCAAAGACGGAGTACATCGAGATGAAATACTACATTTAGTAAGGAATTATAAGCCAAATAAAATGAAAACATCTGCCCTGAAGATAAGGATAGTGCTGACAGATCAACTTCCAATTCATTGCGTGCCGCGCCCTCCCCCCCTTGCCGCAGAGCAGCGTGAAATTGATAAACAGATTTCAGATTTCAAAACATACTTTCGCTTTGTAGATCCTTTACATATTAGTAAATATATATCGGAAATTCTATTTGACATAATCGAAAGTTCAAGCTTACTTTTATAAAATTGCACTAACAGTCTGCAAAAAATAATAAGCCGGATCCAATTCGAAGATTAAAGTACAACGCAATCTGCAACATTAACTGAATTAGATAATTTTAGCTTAGCTTATACCGTCCGTTATACATTAAACATGCATGCGTAAACGTATTATGCGCTTGCGCACATGCATATTCGCAACCGTAAAAGGTCTTACGTGCACGCGTAAACGCCTATGCGCATGCGCAGAAAGTTTGTAGCTTTGAGGTCAGGATTATAGCTCATTCCGGATTATGGGTGTCCGAATTAACGACTTTTGATTGTACTCTAAAAATAAATCAATTACTTATTGCTACTTCTTTCACTTCTTGATAATCACATCAATCAAGAACTAGCAATCTTTACCACAAAGCGAAAAAAAAAAAAAAAACATATTACATATGCTTTCAGATAACAACTGATTGCACATTTTTATGCTTCCTTAAAACAAAATTTTTGACAATATTGCACAATTAAAAGTTAAAATATGCAACTTCAGTTCTCATTTCCCAAACATAATTATTAACAGTATAGAAAAATATCAAAATGTTCCATTATTAGCAATTACCACAAATCATGATAAAACAGCATATTAAATAAGATACCAACTAACAACTGACTGACCACTTTTTATGCTTCTTAATATATATCTTGCATGTAAAGATTTGTATTTCGATTCTCATTTTTCAAATGCATATATTAACATGAAAAAAGAATATAAAATTTTTTTTATTTCATCACCACATATGAAATAATGGAAAAGAAAATATTTAAAAATTGAATTCTTGGCACAGAAATACAGTATTGTGACAGAAGGTACTTTACCATCATCATCTATTTCAATATCCGGGTACTTTTTGGGATCAGCACGCAATATGAAATATGTCATTGATATCCTCTTTAGCCATACTAAGAACGGTCCTTCTACATACACTGGTTTTTCTTGGGGATGTTCATCAATAAGCTTTTGTTGAACAGGACTCTGAGCACTCATAATCCATGTTTTATCTTTTGAATCTTCTAAATCTGCAGCCTGTAATAACATAGTTTTTAATAAAATGTTCATTGCTGTTGTATAATATAAAATTTCTTTTCATTTTTCTATATATCTACACAAATAATATACAATATTCATATGTGTATATAAATCCAATAATTATCACATTTTATTTGACTTTGTAAATATTGAAAAACTTCAAGTGTTTTTTCCGATGTATATATTAATATGACCCAGTTTTTTAAAAAAAAGTCCTTCTAAGTAGATACCTCTAATGCTCTTTGTCATAATCCAATAAATCTAAAATTAAATGTAGAAGTTCAGTTATCAAATACACTGCCCATATATGCAGCAATACATTTTCACTTAAAAAAAAAAATCAGACAATTGTACAAATTTAGCCCTTGCACACACATTTTCGTTCATAAAATTTGATCACTTATGAAGGTGACTATGATACTATTTTTGTGCAAATTTGAATGTGTCTTTATGTCTTGTGCCATGCTTTGTGGTCTACCATACTGTTTCTAATTTGAGCTGAAATTTGTGAGTATTTTTTCATATTTTATTTCTTTTCAATCAATCCTTTCACATTTTCTATATAAATAAACATTCAAGTTATGATTCTTAAAATTCAGATTTGTTTCAAAATTATATTTTGTGTTCATTCTTAACAAAAACATGTTAATGAGTTAATTCAGGATAATTATTTACCATTTATTTTGCATAAGAAAAATATTTGTAGAATCTTTCGTATCTTATTACACCAAGTAAATGAGTGTACTGTAAAATAAAACTGATGAATTTCAGACATTAATGGTCACCCAAAAGGGATTGTTCAGGATTTTTTTATGCTGTCGATGCATTTGCAGTCTACCAGTCAGCTGTTACGCTCCCTCCTACTAATCCCTTTTTTTTTTCTCCTCTTACCTTTATTATTAGCATCATTTTCTTCACACTTGCACCATATACAATTCAACAGCAAAATTGCAAAAATTTGAAAAGCAGTATATGTTTAGAATTCCTGATGCAGCATTAACTCTTTTTTTTTTTTTTAATTTTATCTCATTTCATCATATGCTTGTTTGGTTTTCTTACTAAGATGGCTTTACAACACTTTTTTTTCTCTTTTTATTATTAACCTTTTGTGCGTTTACTTTCTTTATTAAATATCAAGCTCTTCCACTTATGCCACAAAAAATTCAATTCAAAGCAAAATCACAAAATATTTAAAAACAGGATATCTTTAGAACTTCTGATAGACAGTCTCGCATGCTGGAGATAAAAATATTTTATTCTGTACAGTGTTGCTACTGCTCACTTTGAAATCTTTGAGTTTGTTAACCAAAAATTAATTAAAGTGTTACAAAATATGAAATAGATAATAAAACAAATTCATTCGGGCTTCCAGGTGCCCATGTTCAGGTGCAGGGTTACATAATTCAAGATTTAATGGCTCTAGATACAGTTGTTTTTTCACATTGCGAGAAACATACATACATTCATGCAGATTTTTCATTACTTAATTTCTTTAAATATAATACAGGGCGATAATATTTGGCACCCAGGGGTGTCATCTTAAGGCATAAGGATATGCTATAAATTTGAGATAGAAAAAAAAAAAAAAAAAAAAAAAAAAGATTTTTTTTTTTTAACTCAGTCAAATAATAACATCTTTATTACTTTAAACACATACTTTTAAATCAATCACCAATTTTAATTAAAATCAGAACTTTAAAAGAAGATGAACTGTGTACTATTGTGTCTTCTCTAAATTTGCCTCTGCATGCTGTGAATACCAGCATCATTAACAAAATAGTGTATTTTACAAGGACAAAGGGAAAAACCTTTTCCTTTTTTTTTTTTTTTTCCCCCTCCTACAACATGAAAGGGTATCGGAATTTTCTCTAAATGCATGCAGTAATTTATCGCATTTTATTTTCTTTAGCTAATTTCATTTTTCTTATGCTTCTAGACTAAGAAAACTTTAATTTATTAAAGTGTTTTTAAATACGTTGAACATAAAATTATTTGCATTGCATATTTTTCATGCCTGCTCTGAAATGAGCCTAACAGCTCTATGTACTTATTTAAACAAAATTAAATACAAATATTTAATGATATTAATTATTAAACATTTGGTTGAATCGTCATATTAAGTTTTATAAATGCCAACAATATCATTAAGACAATTCAGTTCAAATAAAATTTATTAAGAAAAATTATGCTGAATATCACTAGGGATGAGAGAATGACATTTACATAATTTAAGCTTCATTAATTCAATAATGAATTGTGCAAATTTTATTTCTGAAAAACAATTTTATTAGTTAAAGCTAAAAATTTTAAAAACAAGAGATTTGGTGATCTACTAGGAAACCAGGAAATGTGTCGAAAGAACAGAAGAATTGGCAGCTATACCAAAGGAAAGAGCTTCCAACATAATTATTCCAAGTGTGGAAGTATTAAGACATTTCTACACATTTATTCAACCATGTTAAGATATTACTAGACATGCACATTCTAACCATCAGCACTTGATGCTGTCATCCATCACTTAATTTCAACTGGGGTCTATCCCAGAATATATGTACAGGGTGATCTTTTTTAAAGTGACAGTGTTTAGAGCCCCCTGTAGCGCGATCTAATAGCCGAAATGTCCCCAAACGTGGTATTTAGACTAATCAAGACATACAATCGTACAGTTAAATTATTAATGTTTATTTACTACATTAACTTCCCCGGTGAGTAATTAGACCACATTCAATGTGAACACCATTCTCAAAAATAACACCGTGCATTCTGTGCACAATGTTCTCCACATCCGTGTGTAACATATCACGATGAAAATTTCGCACTGTCTTTGTTATGTAGAATAGACTTTAGACAAATTTGATACTTCCCCAACATAAACTTGAGATTTCAAATAACCCCAGAGCCAAAAATCGCATGGCATGAGGTCAGGGGAACGAGGCGGCCATGCAACTAGAAAACTGCGACTCATGACTCTATCATCAGTGAAGTTTTGGCGCAACAGCTGCTTTACCTTATTACTAATATGTGGCGGAGCACCATCCTGCATAAAGATTGTCTATTGGAGACGGTTTCTTTGCTGAAATTGTGGAATAACAAATGTTTGCAGCATTTCGTGGTACCTTTCTGCATTTATGGTGCACGTTTGGGGTCCTGTCGGAGTGATGGTCTCAAAAAAGAATGGCCAATTACGAATTCGGCTGTGAAACCACACCAAATAATGACTTTTGGGGACTTTAACGGGATTTTGTGCACGATGTGAGGCTGCTCAGAAGCCCAAATTCGGCTCTTTATGGACCCATTGAGATAAAAATGGCACTCATTTCCCCACAGAATGTGCCATGGGAAAGCATCATCAATTTCTACCCTAGCAAGAAATGATAGAGTGAATGTCACTCGCTTATCATAATCACTTGGTTTCAATTCGTGCATGCGGCTGATTTTATAGAGGTAAAATCCAATAATGCGCCGCAAAACTCTCCATACCGTGGAATACTTCATGTCCAATTGTCGAGCTACACCCCAGGCGCTGCTAGTACCAGCAATGGTTCCCTGCGATCCTTCGACAATTGCAGTTGCCACATCAGTTATTACATCTTCTGATACTGGTTTACGTCCTTTCCCAGCGCGAATGGTCAGTAACCCCATTTCCTCGAACTTCTTAATCATTTTCTTAAGACCATTCAGAGATAAAGGCCCCTTTTGTAATTTTTTTCTGGTTCGAAATTCCCGAAGAGTAGCGGATGCATTACATTGATTCATGTAATACAACTTCACCAATAACGCACGTTCCGGTAACGTGATAGGTATGTCCACTGGAGCTCGTTTACATCAACTGAGATTATTTGTCGGAGCTGCCTACTACTTGCTTTTATAGCCCCTATTACTGGCGCTGTCATCGTACAACATTTGCATTTTTCTTTGATACCCGTGTTTTATGCTAATTCTCGTTAATGTAAACTACAGTAGCGCCACAAAATGCCCTAGCGGCGATTTTGGAACTAAACATTTTTTTCACGGAATCCTTTTTCCCATGTCTTGATTAGTCTAAATACCAAATTTGGTGCCATTTCGGGTATTAGATCGCGTTAAAAAAGATCACCCTGTATGTCTAACAATGTACTGTATTTTAAGAGCTCTTTAAAAAATACGTACTGCTCTGTAGTATGTTTTTCCCCCCTCATTTAAAATTATACAAAATTAAAAAACATGTCTTGTTATTATACAAAAAAAAAAAAAAAAAAAAAAAAAACGCACATAAATAAAGAATAAGCTAAATTTTATTTGCTCTAGAAGTATAAACGATGCAAACAATGGAATCTGTATAATTGGAGTTCTGCTGCATTAACATATGGAATCAAAAGTTGAAAGTTAATTACAAGATGACAAATATATTACGATTTTTTTTTTTTGGTACTTACATCATATTCTTCTATTTTTGTTCTTTTGTCAACACACATTTTCTTCAAAGCTAATCTTGCCAACTCACGGATATCAGTTGGTAAAGGGTCAGGCAATGGATATGGATTGATATTCTTCAATTTTGGCATCCAGTAAAGCATTCTAGCATATTTCTTAAATACATGAGAACTTTTACCAAAAGAAGCCACTATGATATCTCCCATTTCTCTGTCAGGACAGATACCTAATAAAAAATTTAATCAAATATAAACAAATAATAAAAATATTAAATATTTAAAATACACATTAATTTTAGGTTATCCATACAGATTACAAAGATTAACATATGAAAAAATGAAACATTAATTAAAAAAAACACAGAAACTAAACAGCTTGGTTTTGAAGGCAACTGACGTAGGTCTTCTTATTCAAAATCCACATCTGATCACACATTGCATACCCTTAAAAATTTTGCTGTACACATCCACCACACAAGTGGAAAACTATATTACATCATTTACATAATGTAAACATTTTTGGATACAAAATAGTTCAGTAAATTTTTATTAAATTATTAATCATTTACAATAAAATACACTGCAAATTAAAACAACAGAAACACTGCTTTTATTTGAGCCTTAAGTACTATAAATAGAGATGTACTACAGTTAAAAGGTACAGGCAAAACTTCCCCAACTATAATCCATTGATGAATTACATATTGTTGCGTGCGTACGGGTTTGTTATGAAATGAATGCACAAGTCCGATGAAAAATGAACAAAAATTTATTATTATCACAACAAAAATGCTTAAATTTTCTCAAATTATCATGCAGTATTACAATATCTCACAGTAGTTATCTTTTAACTATTCAAATGTCCAATAGAACGTAATTCAAAACAGCTAAAGAAAGCTAATCCGTGAATTCGCTACAATCAACAAGAGCAGTTTTCTAAACAACAACAAACTAAGCAACTACTACGAACTGAGATGTTTTCCTCCTTTTATAAGATTTTAAAAATCATGTGCTAGAATTTTCCAGTACTTTCTCGAAATCAAAAAGAGATATTTATTTACTTAATGCATGCGCTCTTGTATTTTCAATTTTCCGGCTTAGCTTTCTTTTAATATTCGTCACACGCTGCACTGCGCAAGAAATAAAACCATTTAATTTATAATTGAACTAACATTAGCTTTTTAAATACCAAATTCGTAACACTGCCCCCTTCCCAAGGACTGCACGTCCTGGGCACGTCTCCATCGATAATCCCTGGACAGGAAGCCAAACTTACAACTGAGGCATAAACATTGCATTACAATATCAAACAACATGAACAATAAATGTAATAGATAACTTAAACAAATCAAATACTAACTGCATATCAAATACTAAATACAAATCAAATCAAATACACATTTAAAAACAAAAGGGACCATGGTCTTATACTATTTACAATTATTTACATTATGTACTATGGCCATAGCAATGAGCTAACCTGTCGTAATGAACGACTTTAGGTTTAGAGTTCGAAGACTTACGAATCCGAACCATGACGTCATTCAGTCTGTTTAGCACTGTATACGGATCATCCGAAGGTGACTGTAATTTAGGACTCAGTCCTTTTTGTTGAATCGGATTCCACAACCACATCTTGTCTCCTTTGTTGGATCTATGTCTAGTAGCTCTCGTGTCATATCTGGTCTTCACTTTCTCCGTCGTCAAGTTGACTCGCTTTCGTGCAGAATGGTGCATCCCCTCAAACCGGGCCTGGACATCTTGGATGTGTTCCTCAAGCGATGAAGGCGCATCCGTAGGGCGACCAAACAGGCAGTCACAAGGCAGACGAAGGTCTTGACCGAAGAGCTTCTGGGATGGAGAATAGTCTTGCGTTTCTGTTCGACCCTAGCATGATTTCGGCGGCTTCCCGAGCAGGGTCTTTCGGACAAGGCGTCGGCATTTCCAGGTAAGGATCTCTTCTGAGGATGGATAGTCATGTCACCAAATGCTGAAAGCAGTTTGTTGTTTTTGAAGTCTAAGGAAAAATTGTATTTCCTTAAAAAGTCCAATCCGAGTAGGCATGGATCTGTAATATCCGCCACATATGCCGTGTGATGGTAAGCAGCACTTCCAAACGTGATGTTCACGTTTAACTTCCCAGCTATCTCGATCTTGTCACCAGACGCAGTCTGAAGGGTAACACAGGATGGCGTCCAAATAAGTTTATCTTTAAACTGTTCAGCTAAATCTTTCCTAATGATGGTAACATTAGCTCCTGTGTCAATGTTCATATTGCAAGGAACTCCATCGATATTCCCATTGATGGACAGTCCGTTATTGTTGCCACTCACTATAGAGATCTTAAGCGCTTTAAAACAGGGTTTTTCATTATCTGGCAACCTCCGTTCCTTGATACGGTCATTAATTTGTTTCCTGCGTCGTTGCTCAGAAATTGTCTCAATTTTCGTACCCTGGGGTGTTCTTCCTTCCCGTGGCATTTAATTGTCTGTTTAAATCGTATGCCTTATTTTCCGTGCTCTGGGGAGTTCTGCAGTTCCTTCGTAGGTGGCCTTCAACACCGCAATTCCAGCACATTAGTGTCGGTTTCGTTTCACCACTATTCCATCTTAAAGCATTCACTGGTCTTGTCAACTCATCCGTTTTGTTATCCGTGCCCTGGGGTGTTCTGCAATGCCGTCGTAGGTGACCTTCAGAACCACATCTCCAACATCTTACAGCCACTTTGTTCTCACTGCTACTCCGTATCAAAGCATCGACTTGTCTGGATAAATCATCTAAACGAGCCATCAATTGCTCTCCTGGGTCGTGGACTCGCACAGCTCTGACCGGGTAGCGATCTCTAAGAGTTGCTTGCTGGGCTGCCTCCAATTTCACGGCGTACAACAGAGCGCTTTTCACATCCTTTACATCTGCCATTCGAAGAGCTTTCTGTATTTCAGTATCTCGGATGCCGTCGATAAAGTATTGCAAGGACAGAATTTCCCTTGTTTCTGTCGGGCATTCCGAAAAGGTGAGATGGGACAGCCTTTCAACATCCATGGTGAGCTCCTGAAGTGTTTCAGTAGGCTTCTGTTGACGAGATTTTAATTGGAGCCTGCTGTAGTCTTTTAAACACTTCTCCCCAAAGCGCAACTCCAAGGCGCTGGACAGAGCTTCGAAATCTAACCTTTTGTTTTCGGGAAGAGTCTGAAGGATATCCGCTGCGTCGGCTCTTAAAGAAGCGGCGAGATGACAGGCCTTAGCTTGGGAATCCCATCCATTCGCATCCGCAACTATAGAAAATTGGGTCTTATACACTTGCCAGGATGTCTTCCCATCATATGTGGATAGCTTCAGAGGTGGACGAGCAGGCATCGGTAAGAATTTAAAATCATCACTCCTGCTCCCTACCGTCACTACAAATTTCTTTAAAGTATCGACTTTTTTCGCAACGGCAGAAACCCTATCATCAATTTGTTGCTCGACGGCAGAAACTCGCTCTTCTATATGTTCTTTTACAGAAGAAACTCTTTCTTCTATTTCTTCTTTCACCGAAGAAACTCTTTCTTCAATTTTAACTTTTACGGAAGAAACCTTTTCTTCAATATGCCCAACTTTATTTTCAACCACATCTATTCTGCCTTCCATAGCATCGAATTTGGTTTCTATTATGCAGGCAATTTCTCTTTTCATTTCGTATTGACTTTCTTCAATCTTTACTTGTACGGATTTTATTTCTTCTTTAACAGATTCCTTAACAATTTTTATTTCGTCTTTAAACGTTAATTGACCAGCTTCCAACTTTTTCTGACCAGCTTCCATCTTTTCCTGACCAGATTTCATCTCATCTTTCATTTCTTCTTTAAATGCAGCAAAGGCTGATATCAGCTGTCTTAACTGCTCTGCCATCGCTCTTGTAAATGGCATTCAAATCTCACTTCTGACACCAAAAATTGTTGCGTGCGTACGGGTTCGTTATGAAATGAATGCACAAGTCCGATGAAAAATGAACAAAAATTTATTATTATCACAACAAAAATGCTTAAATTTTCTCAAATTATCATGCAGTATTACAATATCTCACAGTAGTTATCTTTTAACTACTCAAATGTCCAATAGAACGTAATTCAAAACAGCTAAAGAAAGCTAATCCGCGAATTCGCTACAATCAACAAGAGCAGTTTTTCTAAACAACAACAAACTAAGCAACTACTACGAACTGAGATGTTTTCCTCCTTTTATATGATTTTAAAAATCACGTGCTAGAATTTTCCAGTACTTTCTCGAAATCAAAAAGAGATATTTATTTACTTAATGCACGCGCTCTTGTATTTTCAATTTTCCGGCTTAGCTTTCTTTTAATATTCGTCACGCGCTGCACTGCGCGAGAAATAAAACCATTTAATTTACAATTGAACTAACATTAGCTTTTTAAATACCAAATTCGTAACAATATTCATTAATATGTGTGCTTATGATTATAATTTTACCACTTAGTAAGTTTTATGCTGCATGATGAACAGAAATCTGTGCTATTTTGCATGAACATTACACTTGTAATGCCATAATGGTACTCTTCTCTTATCAGGACTGGATTCAGAAATGTATGTGTTCATATGCATTCAAATCTATGTGTTCATATATGCATGTAAATTCAGTACATATGTATGTATAATTATGTATACAGACACACACATACATACTTACATATGAACATACAACATAGATTTCTTAGTCCAGTTCCAATACCAGAAAAGTACCACCATAATTTATAATTACATAATTTCCTATTAATTATGTAAAATCATTTCCATTACAGGACAATGTGATATCACAGTTTTTCTAAACATAAGGCATTTTAGATTAGTTATTTCAATAAATAAAAAACTATAATAGAATGACATACTTCAAAAACTTTTATTGAAAATACAGTCAAAAATCTTTAATCCAGACTTGTTGGGAGTTCGGAGGTCCCGGTTATCGATTATTCCAGATTACAGATCATCAGTTTAAATCTGGTAAGATGGCATGCAGAAATTATAAATATGAAACCGTAATTTATTAAATAAAGAGCAATTATGATCTATTTTTTTGTATCAAAATTTACCAAAGAAAAAAAAAAAAAAAAAAAAAAAGCTTAGTATTTATTTGTTTACTTTATTAAACATTTCTTTCAACGCGTGCATGCGTAAAGCATACATTACGCATAGACAAAATTAGAAAATTGAAACCAGAAAACCATTTGATATGTATTCGTGAGATTTATAATGACGAGGAATTTGATTTAAATCATATCAAAGACGGAGTACATCGAGATGAAATACTACATTTAGTAAGGAATTATAAGCCCAATAAAATAAAAACATCTGCCTTGAAGATAAGGATAGTGCTGACAAATCAACTTCCAGTTCACTGCACGACGCGACGTCCCCCCCCTGCAGAGCAGCGCGAAATTGATAAACAGATTTCGGAATGGTTAGAGAAACAAAGGATATGCCTTTATCAATTTTTTTGCAGCAATTCCACTTTTTGTTTGATGGACATCGAAACATGCTTTTTGACATAATCGAAAGTTCAAGCTTACTTTTATGAAATTGCTCTAATAGTCTGCAAAAAATAATAAGCCGGATCCATTTAGAAGATTAAGGAACAACACAATCTGCAATATTACCTGAAATAGATTATTAGATAATTTTAGCTCAGCTTATACCGTCCGTTATACATTAAACGCGCATGCGTAAACGTATTATACATACTAATTAATTATACATAAATGTATTATACATAATGCGCTTACGCATGCGCAGAAAGTTTGTAGCTTTAAGTTCCGGATTATACACTCAAGAGCCAAAACATTATGATCAGCCCTACATTTTGCGATGAACGCGCCTGGACGACGTGGAAGGCACATGATCAGGTGGAAATGGTATTTAACTGCTGCTGGAGAGTAAGTAAGTAAGTAAGTGAAAGAAGAATCATTCTTTCACTTACTTCTGTGTGTGATGGGAAAGGCTGCGGATCTAAGCGTCTTTGATAGAGTGCAGATTATAATGGATCGAAGGCTCGGAACAAGTATTTCCGAAACTGCACGACTCGTGGGTTGTTCGCGATCTACAGTTGTTAGTACGTATGAAAAGTGGATCAATGACGGTGAAACCAGCAGTAGACGATATGGTGTTGGACGTCCACACGCTATCAAAGAAAAAGGTCGTCAGAGACTGTCTCGCATGGTGAAGCAAAACCGGAGCCAGACAGTGGCTCAGCTGACAGCCGAATACAATGCAGGGCCCAAGTAGAAAAGTATCGGAGAAGACTGTTCAGCGGACACTGTTGGATATGGGGCTACACAGCAAACGCCCCACTCGTGTGCCTTTGCTGAGCAAGCGTCATCGCCAACTGCGCCTGCGCCGGGAACATCGCGACTGGTCCATGGATCAGTGGGAGATAGTTGCCTGGTCAGATGAATCACGGTTTGTCATTCATCACGCCGATGGCCGTGTCAGGATACGTCGTCTTCCAGGCGAACAGTTGCTCCCCCAATGCACAGTAGGTCATACACAGGCCGGTGGTGGCGGTATTATGCTCTGGGGGACGATCTCTTGGGCGTCTCTGGGACCCATGGTTGTGGTAGAGCAGACCATGAATGCTACAGGGTATCTGAACATCATTGCGGACCAGTTGCAGCCTTACATGGCCTCTGTTTTTCCAGCTGGAAATGGAATGTTCCAACAGGACAACGCCCCGCGTCACGAGGCTACAATTGTGTTGGAGTGGTTCCAGGAACATGATGCTGATTTCCAGTTAATGTCCTGACCGCCTAACTCACCGGATCTCAATCCGATAGAACACATTTTGGGATGTCATGGGACGGCAGCTCAGAGGTCAAACACCACCAATTCGCAATATCTCGGATTTGCGTGACCGTTGCTACAACATCTGGTACAATCTGTCTCCGGCCATCTATCAAGGACTTGTGGCATCCATGCCAAGGCGGGTTGAAGCTGTGTTGCTCGCCAAAGGTGGCCCAATTCGTTATTGACAGGTGGTCATAATGTTTTGGCTCTTGAGTGTAGATCATTCCAGATTAAAGACTTTATTAAAGACTGTATTTAGTTTGAAAATGAGCATTTTTCAAAGAGATATAAGCAACATGTTTAATATATTTAATTCAAAGGCAGTCGACAGGCAACAATGTTAGCTAAAATATCTGTCCCACCCCCAAAAAGTGTTTTTGATTATTATTGTCTCCTTATGAATTCATAAAAATGTGAATCAAACAATGAACAACTATTGCCTTGGCTTACATAGCTTTCCACTGAAAATTGTCACGTACATGTTGTTTTACATGGCACTTTATTATCTGAATTATGGTAAAGCCCATAAGGGCTGCTTTAAGGACGTCTTTGTAGAGGATTTTCTCAAAAATACTGGCTCATATTCACATTACATAACTACTGAAGTTCCCATGCATGCAGCTCATTCATTGTGATCTGAACCCAAATGGAACTACCAATATTTAGCATGGTTGTGGAACTCTTCTCAGAAAACTGCTGTGTCATATACTCAAAGTTAATTCAAGGTTACATACTTTACATTCCTTAGCAATGAATGCTGGCCCTCAATCATTCACCCTTCTAGAGAGTTTTCATGCTCCTAAGTAAGGCTGTGGAGTCGGTAGGGAAAATAACTGACTCCAACTCTGACTCCGACACCTAGAAATTTAAAGACTCTGACTCCCTCACATATATGTGAACATATACACATGTGTTACAGCTTATTGTTTTAAAAGTAAATGAAGTAATAGATTGCATAGCAGATTGCACACAAAAAACTGATTGCATAGCAGATTATTTATATTAATTAGCATTTATTATGAAATGGAATAATTAGCATCAGTAATTTCCAAGACACAGTATAGCTTCGACAAGATCTTCTTTGATAGAGGACCGTAGATTCCATTTGATAAACTTCAGAGCTAAGAATAGTCTTTCCACACTAACTTCAGTAGGAAGAAGAGCTGATACTGTTAAGACTACTTCTTTTAACTTTTCAGGATGGGTATGTATAAGTTTTAAAAGAGGTGTCTTGCAAGAGCGATCATATTTCTCTATTTTTTTCAATGCCCTTGTATGTATTTTTTCATTTTTATATCTAAAGGCTCTTGGTTCTTTATTTTCATTCACTTTGCCTTAGCCTTTTCATTATTATCAAAATATCTGTCAAAATCTAATTCATTATTGGAAGAGGATGAAAGAGACTCAGTTGCAATGTCTGCAATCTGACTGTACTGATTTGAATACTCCAATTGTACTGAGAATAATTTCATTCCTAGTAAAAGTTCATAGATGGCTTTCTTTGCCTTTTTAATTTGTTCGTCACCCAACAAAATTCAGTGTTTTGGATCTACATATATGTCATATAATATGTCAATAGAACTGAAAATAACTGAATATTTATTAATGTATATAGTCCATAAATAAAAATAATAACTCAGTTTCTCATTAAATTTTTATTTTATTTTATTTTATTTTCAATTCGGTCTAATTTCAAACTGTCCAACAAAAACTGTAGTCGGCGTCAACGTGTTTTTAGCGACTCCAGCTCCGACTCCTTTTACTCAAAAAATCTGCCTAACTCCGACTCCACAGCCCTGCTCTTAAGGATCCATTTTACACTGTAATACAACAGAACATAGTACAACTTACCATTTGCTGAAAATAATTTTGATTTTTGAGCCATAATATTCTTCTTCTTCAGAATGATGTCACCCCTTATCACAATCATGAAATTCAGCTGATGCTGAAGTATTAGAATCAAGAGATACATAGACATTTTCCATATTCTCCAAAGCTTTTTCCTACCAGTTATTTCCTCTTAGTAAAGCTTGAAATATCATTGTGGGAACGGCATTTCTGCTTTGTGAATGAAATTGTGCAATAAAGGATTTTTCACAATTCTCATGCAAGAAAATACACGAAAGTATAACTGACTGCCTGCCATGACATTGGAAAAACTGTACTGATAGGGAAATCTACAAAAGTCTAGCCTACTACCTGGCCTTTATTTTTGAAACTAGTATTTGTTGTAGACATATACTTACAGTTAGAAGAAAATATTTTAAATGATGCAAATCTAAAAAATTTAATCTAAAAAAATGTAATTTAAATTTAAAAATTAATTTTTTAAATCTAAAAAAAAAACATTCTTGTAAAAAGAACAAAAAACCAATTTTTAATACCTTTCTTCTATCCGTATATTTATATTTAGGAAAATTCACATACTCGTTATAAAAATTAATTACAAGTAGCCATATTAAGACGTATTAAGAAGTGACACGCTTGCATTTGTATAGAAGTAAAAGTAAAATATCAGTTTGGAAGAAGATTTCTTATGTTAATTGATTACACAACAATAAATTCTATGCAGTTTGACATGACAAATACTCATCCATATAAAGTTTTTAAAAAAGAAAATTTTATTTATGAAATCTGAAAATTCTGGCAGGTTCCAGTACTTACACATGGCCAACTTATAACATTATCTGCATAAATTAAAACTGTTTCTAGTTTTATGCATTTAGCGTACAATTGACTGACTATTATTCTAAAGGAATGAAACTTCATGAGAATATTAATAACCTTTTCTTAGCCTTTGAAAACAGAATTTAATTTCTGTGAGAAATCTTTCGGAATAGCAGTTGTATCAAAATTATAAATTAAAAGAATATTCACATTACTAAATCATAAAAAGTATAGCACAGAAGGGCATTTAAGGGGGAAATCGATCTCAAGTTAAACTAATTTATTTATTAACCAAACCTTTACAGCAAATTACAAAATGACATAAAAAATCAGGCATTTTGAAAATAAATATCTTGATCAATTTTTTTTGAATGACAAACCAATTTTTTTATTCTAATTTTTACAATGAGTATAAAATTTTCCTGACTATACATACAGGGTCTGGGTAAACACACAAAGAGTTAAATCTAATAATTTTGACAAAATAATACTTTTCTATATTTAAAAATGCCAAAATATGAATATTTACATTATTTAAAACATTTCTCTAACTCTCTATGACCAATGGTTGAGAAAATAAAAAGGCTGGATAACGATTTTTGCAGACAAAATATATAATTACTAATTTATTCAAAAAGGTAAGCATTAAAAAATATTTTTTTCTTTTAATTGAGATGCATAGTTAAACCTCTTTTTCCTTTCTTCTTTTCTAGCAAAACAGAAGAAATGATTTCTTCATCAAATTTATTATAAGTAAGAGAATTAAAGCTCAAACTAGCCTTTTCTCTTGCACTGGGATTATCCTGTGGACCTGTAAACACTCGTGAAAATGCGCAAATCCGTTGGTACCATCATAATGAAATGCAATTTCCAAAATAAATATTCTAAACACATTAAATTTATCAAATTAATAATAAAATGTAACTGTAATAAAAAGAATGTAATAAAAAGAATTAAAGCGAAGTAAAAAACTGCAATTTTTTTTATTATTATTATTACACATTGAATTATTCTTGAATCTAATCATACATATTATTATAAATCATTTCGGCGGACAAAAATCCTTGATAGCTTTTACAGCACAAACAATTAAGTCATTATCCTTGTGCACTCTCCACCGCATAAATTCGTTTAAATACGAATCCAAGTGTTTTCGGGCAGTTCCGCAGAGTTTCTTGTTTCTCCATTTTGCCAAACCCCACAATCGTTCTATATTTTGTGTATGTATACCAGTTTCAGGACCTACAAAATTATATCAGTGATTCACTTTAAAATGTTGGAATCCTGCTGTTTCCAATTCATCAGTTTTGTAACTTTTCCACAAGTCTGAGAAAATTGTAGTTCCTTCTGCAATGTTGTTCCTAATTTCGGCCATTAGAGTTACTGCATTTTGATTGGGAACCTCTACGATGAAACACTCGTTGGTATCTCTACACAGTCCCCCAAATATTCACTGTTCTGGAAGAATACAACTGACATGGTTTTTGCACTTTGTAAAAAGGTTCTCATCTATCTCTACAATTTTGTTCGGACCTCCTATTTGTTTCGAATTGTATTGTAGAAGGCTATAAGTGCACACCTCCCTCATATAATTGTTTCAATCAACAATTGTATTTCCTGTTAAATCCAGCTGTTTTTCTCCCCATTCAAATGATACGTAGCGTATTCGAAAACTAAGTACCGTTTCATTCTAGCGCCGTCGCAGCGCTGTGGGAGGCGTCCCGCGCATGCGCACTAGTCTTTCTTGTTCACTGACTTTCAATTGTCGCCATTTTGGTTGCTCTATGTTGTGTTTTCAGTTTGCTGTGCACATTCAAAATGTTTAAGACAATTAGTTCTCCCGCTGACTGTGAGATTCGTGCCGTGATTAAATTTTTGAACGCGAGGAATGTTAAACCGGCCGAAATTTATCGTCAAGTGACAGAAGTTTACGGTGAATACGCGATTAAGTGATGGAATGGTGAGAAAGTGGGTAATGTTTAATGCAGATCGAACAAATGTCCACGCCGAGGCTCGGAGCAGGGGCGTAGCTAGAGGGGGGCAAGGGGGGCATCTGTCCCCGGGCGCAGAATCCAAGGAGCGCCAAACTGATGTTACGGCATTTTAGAATTAAATGTTTTCCATCCTTGGCAAGCAGTAGGGGGCGCGAAATGTTCAGTTGTCCCTGGGCGCTGAAAACCCTAGCTACGACTCTGGCTCGGAGTGGTTGGCCTTCTGTTGTCACCGATGATTTGGTAAGGAAAGTTGATGAAGCAATTCATGAGAACAGACGCTTCACAATGACAACTTTTTCAGAGGCATTTCCACAAATTTCACGTACTGTTTTGTTCGAAATTGTGTCTGACTGCTTGAATTATCGCAAACTATGTTCCCGATGGGTTCCAAAAATGCTCACTGATGTTCACAAAACAAAGCGACTTGGTAGTGCCCTGACATTTCTCACGCGGTAGAGTGATGGGGGAGAAAACTTTTTAAACCAAATTGTGACAGGTGATGAAACTTGGGGTGTCATTTCACACCAGAATCGAAACAACAATCGATGGAGTGGAGACATACTCATTCTCCGAAAAAACAAAAGTTCAAAGTGACAATGTCATCACAAAAAATCATGTGCTTTGTCTTCTGGGATAGGAAAGGCGTTTTGCTTACTGAATTTCTTCCCAAAGGTGAAACCATTAATGCGGCACGATATTGTGAGATTTTAACAAAACTAAGGCGTGCCATTCAAAACAAACGAAGAGGAATGCTCAGTAAAGGAATTGTGTTGCTCCATGACAATGCTCGGCCCCATACTGCTGGTGTCACTCAATCGTTAATTCGACAGTTTCATTGGGAGCAGTTCGATCACCCGCCGTACAGCCCGGACTTGGCGCCGTCCTACTATCACTTGTTCCTGCACATGAAACGCGAGCTTGGTGGCAAGCGCTTTGGATCTGACGATGACACGAAAAATGCTGTGGAGTCGTGGTTATCGAAACTGGAGGGAAGTTTCTTTGACGATGGTATACAAAAACTGGTCACCCGCTATGACAAGTGTTTGATCATTGGCGGAAACTATGTTGAAAAATAGTTTAAGACATGCATTTTCATGTAAAAATAAAATTGGATTTGAAAAAATTGTTTTATTATTATTATTTTATTATTATTATTATTATTATTATTTCAAAACGGTACTTAGTTTCCGAATACGCCTCGTAATTCTTGAGACCAGCAGTAAATAAACCGGAGGGAAGTCAGAAACGGGAGTTTTGAGCCCTCCAACCACATGCCTTTTTGAATAGCTACTCGTTTACTGCACTCCTTTACATTGCAATGCCACTGCGTATCAGTTTTGATATACAACGCTATATTGTGGCCACTAACACACAAAATTCTTAGAAGAAATGATTCCATACTATTGAAAATATGCCACTGCACTCTCTTTGGTACTAGGCAAATCCCAAATTCAAATCATTTTGCTGCGGAGTAAAAAAAAAAAAAAAAAAAAAAAAGAGCAGTACAGGGTGATTATAATTAAAGTTTCAAAACACTATAAAAAAAGAACCACTTATGAAAATGACGTCAAATTTGAAAGGAATGTTATTGAAGAAGGCGGAAAGCGTATGGCAGAAGAAAAAATTTAGTTTCAAAAGTTAGCAACAGATGGCGCTGCAAGCGGAAGACGACGTAAATTAAAATGTTAGTTAAATTTCAGTGTTATAAAGCCGTCAGGTACCAGGCTGTTCCTCATTTCGCGTCTCAGACGTTCGCCATGGGTGTTTCACTGCAGGACCGCGCTCTGCTGGTAAAGCTGTATTACAAGAATGATGATTGTGCAAGAGTAGCTCTGCAAAAATTCAAGACACTGAAGGGTATAAAAGAAAGCGTTGGTCCAATGAGTGTCGTAGGTCTAAAGAAAATGATGCAAAAATTCGAAACGACAGGTTCGTTTGATGTGCAATCTGGTAGAGGGAGAAAACGACTGCATTCGACGGTAGTTGAAGAAGTGGCCACAGCATTACAGGAGGGGTCGGCCGGTGGTGGGCAACCGTGCAGTGCACGAGGAATTGCCCGAACATTGGACAGGCCTACGATCACGGTGCTGAAAATTGTACGAAACATCCTGCAATGCTATCCGTACAAAATTGGCCATGTGCAGGAGTTGCTTCCGTCTGACCTGACAGCTAGGGAGACGTTTGCGTTAGAATTCCTGGCTCGCATGGAAGTGGATAATGAATGGCCGTGGAAACTCTTGTGTACAGATGAAGCCCATTTCCATCTGACAGTATACGTGAATACCCAGAATTCTCGAATATGGACAACAGAAAATCCATTGGCAATGCACCCCGTACCACTTCATCCTGAAAAGGTCACGGTATGGTGTGGCTTTACGGCATCATTCATCCTAAAACCATATTTTTTCGAGCAGACGGGTGCTTCCGATTCTGTTACCGCAACCGTCACTGGTCAGAGAGTCTATGCGTCTCTTTTGCGCAACCACGTGATTCCAGCTCTGCAACAGCGTGGATGTGTGAATGAAATCATTTTTATGCAAGATGGCGCTTCTCCGCACATTGCACATCCCGTGAAGCAGCTGCTGAGGCACCATTTCGGAAATGCTCGAATTATCAGCCGTCATTTCCCTAGAGCCTGGCCGTTCCGATCGCCTGATCTTACTCCGTGTGATTTCTGGCTGTGGGGATATCTGAAGGATGTTGTATTCCGTGCTCCAATTGCAAATTTAGCGGAATTAAAGGCACGCATTTCGCAACACATTCTGAACATCACCCCGGAGACACTGCGATCCGTTGTGGAACATGCTGTTTGTCGCTTTCAACTTGTTGTACACAACGGTGGACACCATATTGAACATGTTTTGCGCCAGTCTCGCGACAGTTCCGAACTTCTTTGATGAATGGTTCTTATACGGTATGTCGCCGCAAAACTCTTGAAACCGATTTGTCCCTTTCGATGTGATATGTACAGTCATGCAAATAAAATTATTCAACAATTCTAATATGTCAATGCGTTTTAATGTGTAACTTCCACCTTAGCCATTGTTTTACGAATCATTTCTCGTTTCCCGTCGTGATTCTGCCGCTTACAGCGCCATCTGTTGCTAACTTTTGAAACTAAATTTTTTCTTGTGCCATACGCTTTCCGCCTTCTTCAATAACATTCCTTTCAAATTTCACATCATTTTCATCAGTGGTTCTTTTTTTATAGCGTTTTGAAACTTAAACTTTAATTATAATCACCCTGTATATTTCAACACGCTAAAGAAAACTAACTCACGTAGTCAAGGATTGCACAATTATTTGCGGTAATCAGAGCAGAAGCTACCTACTGGCAATAATATGGGATTTGGTGAAAATGGTCGACGGAATAATTTCAAAGTACGAAAATGGTCGACGGGATAATCCATAAGTACCCAGATTACTTTTCCAAATAAATTATAAATTTTATTTATTCACTTTTAAACTCATTTTCTTCTCCCCCTTCTCCTCCCAGCGGATGAAAGATTTAATGTCAGTGAAAAAACTGAGGAAAGGAATGAGCTTTAGTTGGCGAAGAAGTTCAACAATTCAATAAGTCAAGAAGTCTAATGACTTAAAAGTAATGTTACACAATCCCTTCGAAAAAAAGGTATCACATTTTACTATGACAATCCTACAATTAAATGTAACTGTTAATGCTTACACCTTTCTGCACTCTGTATTAGACGGGAAAGCAGGCTTCCAGAGGGATAATTTAACCCTTCAGATAGCACAGGTTTTTGGATCTGTCAAGACCTGCATTTAAACAGTAGCTAAATTTGTATAATAACTTATTTTACTCTCTTATTTTCATAAACTTGTATTCATTAAAATGGCAATTGCATTTTTAAAGGAAATAAGAAAGCAAAATATCTTAAATTCCGAGCTAAGGTATACCAAGTGACAGAGAAGAGAGCTCAAAGAGTTAAAAATGAATTCTCTTACCACACACTTTCCCAAGTACCCCCTTTCTAAGATGTAAGGATTAAAATTTTTCATGCACTATAGAGCAGATTAAATCCCTGAGCACAAGGATTTCTCTCTCAGACACATCGCAAAGGACGTAGAGCTTATGAAGCCAACGAACAGACTAGACATCACTCTACCCACTCAGATAGCTGATATCACAACATTCCGAGATAGCATAAGCTGTCCTTATGGATAGTAAGAACATGACTTGTGTATTTTATGTTTCCAGAACCAAGACTGTAAGAGTATAATTCTAAGCCAGTATACAGGGTATCTCGTAAATGTTGTGAAAAACTTTAGGTGGAGGTAGGGCACATCATAAGGATCAAGAATTGAATAGGGACCCCTTCCCAGGAACGTCATTGTATGCCAACAGAGGGTGTTGTACAGGATAGTGCTAGTGGAAAGTGAGGATTGCCTCGTTTGAGCGGTAGACACCTTACGAAGAGCACGGAACATTATATGAACAGATAGCTTGTGAACATGTGGTTCCAACATGATGGGAGCACACGCTCATCTAGGTCTGGACGTTCATGGCCATTTGAACAGATCATTCCTGCATCGATGGATTGGGCGTGGTGGACCGGTTCCCTGGCCCCCATGCTCACTGGATTTATCGAGCCTTGATTTGTTTTTGTGGGGAGCCATTACAAGTGTTTTGTATCACAATCCTGTTGTGCCTGAAATGAATCTTGTGGCAAGACTCGCCTGTGCAGCTGCTACAACCAAAGAAACTCCCTGTATGTTTTAACATGTCCGGCAATCAATGGTCCGTCGGTGTCAGGCACATTTGGGGTATGATGGCGCAAACTTCTAACATCTGCTGTAACCTTTAAGCTGTTGTAAACCATTTGTAATCATGTCCAAAAAATCCTCGATAGCTTTTAAAACACAAACAAACAAGTCATTATTCTTGTGCACTCTCCATTGCATAAATTTGTTTAAATACAAATCCAAGTGTTTTTGGGGAGTTCAGCAGAGTTTCTTGTTTCTCTATTTTGACAAACCCCACAATCGTTCCATATTTTGTGTGTGTACCAGTTTCAGGATCTATAAAATTATATCAGTGATTCACTTTAAAGTGTTGGAATCCCACTGCTTCCAATTCATCAGTTTTGTAACTTTTCCACAAGTCTGAGAAAATTGTAGTTCTTTCTACAATGTTGTTCCTAAATGCTTCAAATTAATCACTCTCTTGTTTCCTTTCCCATCTTTTACCTCTGCTATCACTTACCTTTGACATTTCCAGGCATGGGTTCCTATGCAAATCTTAATCCTTATGATGTGCCCTACCTCCCCCAGAAGTATTTTGCAACATTTACGGGGCACCCTGTATATGATCCCATGGGGTGAAATAAGACATACAGAGGTTACAATTTATTAAAACAATACTTATAATTAAAAATATGGATATAAATATATAGCTTACCTCGATGTTCCATTTGATCTAGCAAGACAAGTGCACATTCTTGATGCCGAGCAAAATGAAAAAACTCGGCTTGAATCAAGTTGTTAGGTATCATTTTGCCTTTTGGAAAAACATCCATCAGTTTTTTGTAAACATCTGGATCATCTATAACATCGAACTCTTCCAAATACTTCAGTGCAGCATAGATGAATTCTATGTGACCTCTTTTAACCTTATCTCTAGTATTATATGCATCTATAATTTGAATAAAGCTTTTTTTGTTTTTTACTTCAATTTGTTTAAAATAACTTTCCCTTGGTGCTAATTCTTTAGCAGTTGGTTGTAAGTCTTTATGATCAGTTAAAGCACACATTAAAGCACTTGTATGAAAATCACATGCTAAAACTTTACAACAATTAGAAGGCAAATGTAATTTATATAAAATCATATTCAATCTGCTATAATTATACTTTTGCATGCAACACATATGCTTGAAAGAAGTTCTGAAGGATAAGAATTTGGAAGCTTGCAAAATTATATCTTTTGACAGGAACATGGTCTGGCTAAAATAAAATTTAAAAAAATTAATCCAATATTTCAAATATATGCACAAGTACTATATGAGGAAAAAAAATTAAGGAAAAACATAGATTATAGTCTACTATAATCAGATACATTTACTAAACCATAAATATAAATGGTACTTTTCCGTTTCGCCGGCGCAAATCTCGCCAAGCAGACTTTATTGGCGACAACACAGAGCATACACATATAAAATGTTATCAAATGTTGGTTCTAAGAATTTTTTATTTTGAGGGCATAAGCATTTTAATATCGTTTAAATTTTATAAAAAGCCAATGAATAAAGACAATAAATTTGTAAAAAGTCATTAATTTACGAATTTACTATGCTTTCATGGTACAACATCCTGATTCACGTAACCCCAAGTGATCTCATCTCACGTAAACTACACTAAAAAAATCTAATTCTCTCAGTAATTATCTACATTAATTTCAAGTTAAATCTTAATTTGGAATACAAGTTTAAATGCAAGAATTATTTCAGTTCATACGAATAGCTTACTCAGAAATTATGTAAAACCAGAGTGCTTTATTTCGCTAGTGCATTCTCATTAGATTGACCTTAGGGCATAAAACTGGACTATCTGTTAAAAATTCTATGTAATTGTATGCCAGTATTGAAAGAAACAATGAATCTGATAAGAAATGGCCGCGACTTATTTTGAAAATGAGGCTTAAAAAGCTACCAGCGAGGATATTCCGTTTGGCATCAGTTGTACCATTATTGGCGACTTTATCGCCTGCGCCGGCAAAACGGAAAAGTACCATATAAATCAGTCTACTTAAACAGATAAATTTTATAAACAAATATATTAAGTACTACAAAAAACGGTAAAAATTTACTCTATGGTACCCTTTGGCAAATCATTTCTTTTTTGACGCCAAGATTGTGAGCAATTTCAAGATGGCCGTTACGCAAAATAAAAATAAGAAGTCAAAGACTTGCACAAACTTAGTATCCATGTACACCTATTTTCATAAAAAAAAAAAAAAAAAAAAATCAGAGAATTGCACAAACTAGGCAATGTGCACTGCCTTAACTTTGCACATGTACGCATCGATCTATTTTCACTTAAATCAAGAAGCTAAAACAAAGTTAAAACTATCATGGTAACCAGTAAAAATTCGCCGTAGTCTTAACACACAAAGACGAACAAATAACAAAAAATACACAAACAGAGAAGAATAAATAACCAAAAATACATATTATCTAACATAAAAACATAAAATAACAAATCTTTTAACAAAAATTAACACAAAGAGACGAATAAATAAAGGAAACCGCAATTTTTTAAAAAATACCTTTTTTTCATGTGCATACGTTTAGGCTTTCCTACCACCATCTCCTCCATCCTCTAGGTAAGCAAATCAATTAAATTTTTCATTTCTGCTCATCTGCTATTAATCAACATGCATCCTCTTACTCACCTCAGACATACTCAAATGATGGTACCCACAGCAAAATAATAACAAGTTAAAAATCCAAGACCATAACCATGTACGTGCAAGCAAACACAACAACTCAAATGAATACAAAGAAACAAAAACCCAGGTCTATACGAAAGGCTTACTATTATAAAAAAGCGCAGCGGGCTTCTACATTTCATGAACAAACAATACCGGTTTGGTAAAAGCATATTTAAGGGTACCCCTTGGCAAAACTTGACGATACATGGATACCGAGTTCGTGTAATTCTTTGACTTGCTATTTTGGCTTGCGTAGCCATAATAATAAGACAAAGAATTGCACAAACTCGGTATCTATGTACACATCGACCTATATTCACTTGAAAAAACATCTCACAATTGCACAAAAATGGCATTACGCACTCCCTTGAAATTACCTATGTACACATCGACCTATTTTCATTTAAAAAAACATCAGAAAATTGCACAAACTAGGCTAAATCGCCGCTACACAAAGCCAAAATAAAAAGACACAGAATAGCACGAACTCGGGATCCATGTACACATCAACCTATTTTCACTTAAAAAAAAACATACCAGAATTACACAAACCAGGCTTTTTGCACTCCCTTGTGTTTGTCCATTTACACATCGAACTATATGCACTTCAAAAGTCAGAGGAGCAGCCAACAAAAAAATATATAATCTCAATAAACTACATTTTAAATCAAACACTGAAATAACATGAAAAAGGAAATTCATCTTTTCACTACACAAAGGAAATATCCACTTATCTTATTCACGAATTCACACCTCTTCAGCCTTACAATGCTGTAAGTTCCTTAACAGCATTAAAAAACTTCCTAAAATTATCTGAACTAGAATCTATATACTGGCGTCGCCACATAAATTCACAAAATAAGAGTTAAAATTATCCTTCGTAACGACGTAACGCATTTCCTTCCTTCAAACAGGACACCTTATAATGGCTACTAAGTAAACCTTCATTTACACACCAGTCAAGTAATGCTCTTTTCCCCTTTCTTTCCAAATCGTACAGAAACTTCAAATTAATCTTACCGCATTCGGCCATTTTACCATCTAAACCACAAAACAAGCAATATACTTCCTAACCAACACGCACAAAACAACAAGCCCTTACGAATTTACCGCAATGATTACATCATAATAGGGTTTCCATAGAATTCAACTACTCAGGCTACCATAAATTAAACAACAATTTGGCGATAAATGAAAGAGTAACTTCACGATAATACAAAGGATACCCTAAAGTTAACTGTAACCGGCGATTTTTTCAGAAAAAAAACCAAGGGGTACAGTAAAGATTAGCCCAAAAACATAAAATGAGATACACAACATCTAAAAAGCAATATTAGGTAAAAGTATAATTTAGGGTACCCCCAGGGCCGGATTAAGGGTGTCGTAGGCCCTAGGCACTCCAGCAGCGTAGGCCCCGAAATAATAAACATTTTTTAACTGAAATTGACCGCTAATATTAAGTAATAATTTTGTTGTAGATATAAATCCGAAAATGTTATGATGCGGTAAAATAACATTATTTTATTTTGGGATTTTAATGTTTTTATTTTTCATAGAGCCATTTTCAAAATCCATAATTCCAGAATTGAGTTTATCTGCAACAATACAACTTTTATATCTACCAAATTCCATGCAGAATTCCAGGGTTTTAGTACATGAACATGACAAGACATTAGCCGCCGGGAAAACCTCTCAGACGGGCACATGCGTTTGACACAGTTGGCCACGTTTCCATGCCCACTACAAAACGCTTGCGCGCGATCGAGAGGTTTTCCCTGCTGCTAAGGTCTTTTGTTTTAGTAGCTCAGTTGTGTAATAAGTTAATATGTAAACACTACGATAGAGCGTGTATGCCTGTGCTTGTATTTAATCACGCTCAACCCCAAGTCAATCTTTAGTTTAAAAACTGGAAGTTAAATTTATTATAAGTAAGGTAAGTAAAGGAAAGTTGTTTTTATACTCTACTTATTTCAACCTAGTTTTTGATTCTGGAATATTGCTTCATTCCATTATAAATAATAGAATTTTCATTTTATCACTTCTTATTAGTATAATAGTCCGCCGTAGAATGCAGCACAATGCAAGGAACTTTGAGTAGGCCTACTATGGGGTGGTTTGGCCATACTATTGTAAAAAATGTCTAGTAGTAGTCGTAGAAATAGTACAGTCCAAATCACCTTTGGAATAGCTTAATTTTAATCCATACTCGTAAATCCGGGTTTCGTTTTTACAAGTTTAAAATGCATTACTTAACAAATTAAAAATAACTTTTTAGCTTTCTGATAGCATAATAAAAGCGACGGGCGCAAACTAAAATGTATATTTAAAGGTGACGAGAAGAAGGAGAAAACAAGTTTAAATTTTAGTTTGTGCGTGCCCATCGCACAAACTAGATTTAGGGAAATCAACAGCGCAGCCACTTGGGTACCATGTGGAGCTCATAGTCTTAATCTAGTTGGCACAGCGGCGGCAGAAAGCTGCTTAGAAGCTGTAAAATTTTTTGAAATTTTGCAATCGCTCTACAATTTCTTTGCAGCGTCCCCTCAAAGATGGTCTAAACTAAGGTCTTTGGGAAGTAAAATTTCTGTAAAAAGACTTTCAGAGACCAGATGGTCAGCACGTTATGAGGCTGTAGCCCATTATGATGATATACGTGGTATTCTTACAAATATTTCAACTAGTGAAGGTATGAAACCTACAACAGTGATTGAGGCACAAACCTTAATCCATCAAATGAATACTTTGGAGATGGTATTACTCACAGTTATTTGGGAAGATCTACTAAAACACGTCGATATTGTAAATAAATCTCTTCAAGAACCTGACATCGAGTTTAACACGATGGTGCGACTTTACGACAGTTTAATTCAATATTTATTTCACTGCAGAACTGAGGACATGTATAATAGCTATTATCTTAAGGCAAAAGCCCTTGCACCAGATTCAGAATTTAAAGAATCCGAAACTAGAGTTCGTAAGAGAAAACGACAGTTCGATGAAGGGCCAGATGAGACTCCCTCTCGCAGTGCCAAAGATTCCTTTAAGATTAATGATTTTTTTATTGTTCTGGATGTGCTTTGCGCTGAAATGACAAAGAGACGCACTGCGTATACCAGCCTTTATGACACATTTAGTTTTCTTACGGATAATACACTGACCGAGGACATTATCAAGGTTAAGGCTCAAGCTCTGGTAAAAATGTATCCGTCTGACTTAGAAGAAAACTTTGTTTATGAGTATTTGATTTTTTCAAATTTGTACCCCAAAACCACCTCTATAACGGATCTCATCAAATTACAAATAAAGGATAAACTTGTGTCAAGTTTCCCAAATGTTAATATTGCATTGCGCATATACCTTTCGATATTGGGTTCGAATGCAGAAGGAGAAAGATCATTCTCCAAGTTGAAGCTTATAAAAAATTTTATGCGTTCAACTATGGGTCAAGAGAGAACTTCGTCACTGGGCCTTCTGTGTATTGAAAGTGATGTCGCTCGCGGCATTAATTTTGAAGATATAATACACGAATTCGCTGTGTCAAAATCCCGAAAAAAGGAGTTATTTTAGGATCTACTTAGTAAACCAAACGTTTTGTATTCGTATTTTTTGTGTATTTGTATTTACATATATTATTTTGACCTTCACTATATAATAATATAAAAATGTTTATAAGTTTTTGGGGTATTTTTATTTCAATATATTTTTTTTCAAAGCCCTAAGACCTTTGGCCTTCGTAGGCCCTAGGCACGTGCCTACTGTGCCTAATTGGTAATCTGGCCCTGGGTACCCCTTGGTGAAACTTGGCGATTTTTGGCGGACCATAGATACCGATTTTGTGCAATTATTTGACTCATTAATTTGGCTTGCGAAATCGCCGCTACACAAAGCCAAAATAACAAGACAAACAATTGCACAAACTCAGTATACATGTACACATTGACTTATTTTCACTTAAAAAAAATCCCCGAATTGCACAAAAATGGTATTGCACACTCTTTTAACTTTATCCATGTACACATCGACCTATTTTCACTTTAAAAAAAAAAATCCCAGAATTGCACAAACTTGCATTGCGCACTCCCTTTACTTTGTCCATATACACATCGATATATTTTCACTTACAAAGTCAAAGGAGCACCAAATTCTACATTATAGGCAAACAAAAATACATAATCTCAATAAAATGCATTTTAAACCAAACAATAAAATAACATAAAAAAGGAAAAACATGTTATACATTTAAGCACTACCAAAAGCAAATACTCACTTACCATGATTTTCGAATTCGCTTCGTACACCCAGATCCACGTAAAAATCAAAATATCAATCATACTCAAATGACGTTTTTCAAACCAGGTACTCTTTCTGATCGAACGTTTCACATAGTGACCATATGAACCTTTCTTCCTACAAACCCATTCAAATCCATCTAAACAGTTTTTACGTTCGACTACATGCATATCCTTCCTACATACAGGACACTTATAATGGCTACTAAGTAAACCTTTATTTACACATCAGTCAATTAAAGCTCTTTTCCCCTTTCACTCCAAATTGTACAGAAACTTCAAATTAATCTTACTACACTCGGCCATTCTACCGTCTAAAGAATCAAACCAACACACACCATGAAAACGTTTACAACACATCCTATGATTCAAAATTTCCCAGAATCATGCACCCGATTATGTCACAATAGGGTTTCCTTAACATTGAACTACTCAGGCTACCATAAATGAAACAACAACTTGGCGATAAACAAAACAACAACTTCGCCATAATACAAGGGGTACCTTAAAGTCTACTCCACCCCAATATTAAAATCAAAATGTAGGTATTATTTTTGACGACATAAAAAATTTATTATCTCATCAAATCAGGATATTATTTCCCCAGTGGCATAGCTAGGGTGGGGCAAGGGGGGGCATTTGTCCCCAGGCGTAGCTTTCAGGGGGCGCCAAATTGATGATACAAAATTTTAGAATGAAATATTTTCCATCCTTGGCACAGAAAAAGGGGCGCAAAATCTTTAGTTGTCCCCGGGTGCTGAAAACCATAGCTACGCCTCTGTATTTCCCCATTTAACTGCATAAGATCTTTCAGTTCCTTTTTAAAATAACTACTATATTTAGTTATTAAAACTGGTAAATATGAGCACTGAATCTGTAATGTGCGAATTTTTGTACTTATGTATTTGCACAACTACTAAGGCAGAATTTGGCGAGCTTTTACAGAAATGGAAGAATGATGATTTATAATTGCAAAAAATTACTTATTACAGTTACAAAATATTAATTACATACATATTTTACATTTAATTAGATAGTTATCTGAGTCAATGCTAAGCACTTTTCTACCTGTTGCACAAACTCTTGAGAAGTCCTAAACTTTGCTGCCAGGTGCCTCTCTAAACATTTTGCTATCCATAAATTCTACAGTCCAGTGACTTCCCTGAATTATAAAAATTTTACCATCTTTAAATTTTATTGCTTGGTGCTTCTCTAATGGTAAAATTCTGCTGCTCCTAAATTCTGCTGGCCAATGCAATCACACCAGCTTCATTGGCTCCAGCACCAGCCCTATGCCCAAAATCAATCAACAAACCTATTTATGTTATGTTTTTTTTTTTTTTTTTTTTTCTTTCTGCACATGAAGAAGATTTAAAGTAACAGTTTTCTTTCACAATTTTATGAAAAAATACTAGGTAGGGACTATAGCTGCATGACCAATCATGAAATCTTGATATTTCGTCCACGTCTACCTGTACCTGTATTAGCACAACCATTTAGTACAAGTTGCTAAATATTCAGAAATTCCACAACCACATGCCTTCCTCAGTTTTAATTAGCAATGTCATCATTTTCACATGCATTCCTTTTGTTATATTCCAAGTTTCAACAATTTTCACAGATAAAGTGTCATATTTCTTCATCTTCAAATCTAAAATGTGCACGTGTGAAATTTACATGAAATCTGAGTGAAATTCCAGCTGAAATACAATATTTTATTGTAAGCTCGTTAGAGGGAACAAATAAATTGCAATGCTGCTTGTTAATGCTGAAGAACTGTTATGGTTGTCTTAAGAACTGCTGAGCACAATGACTGCCAAAGTTTGGTACATTCTAAAAATCTGGTTATTTTTGCTAAAGCAGCTGCATTAATATATAAGTACCCAAATTTCAAATGTTGCCAAAGGCTACTTTAAACAAGAAGTACTAATCCCTCATTTATCTCCTTTTTAAATCATACGAAAGTTATATTATTAAAAATATGTATTTCTTAATAATATTGTGATATAAAAGCCATAATTTTCTTTGGTACTTACAAGTTATCCCAACGACCCTAAAACTGTGACCAAGCAGTGCGATTTAACACCAGTTATGGTTAAGTGTTGGAAACTCAAAATCTGACACAAGATCATTTTGAATACCAGACATCCAAATTTCTGGACTTTGTACTGTCTTGCAAAAACAAAATTATTACTATGTACAAATTAAACTAATAGAAAGTACATAAAAAATTTTTTAAAAAATATCATTGTTGGAGAGGAAAAATTCTTGTGCAACAAACAAGATTTAAATTAAATGAAGAATACAAAGCCACAGCCCCCCCCTCTTCCACTTCTCAAAGTAATTCTATGGAAATTCTAAAACAGAAAATAAAATATTTCAATGCTTAATTCCCTGAACAGACTGTACACACCTACACAAATTTTTAAGAGATAAAGTAAGGTCTTTGCTTTCTTACTCTTTGCTTTCTAATAATTTTTTAAGTGCTGTCTAAACTTTTATTTTGGTTTCCTAATCAGAGGTCATATCTATTCTGGGTGGTTAAATATTAATATTATGAGGCCCACTGGCGCAGTGGCTAGCGCATTTTGCAGTAGCACCACAGGTCCGGGTTCGATTCCCCGGCTGGGCAAGGTCGACTCAGCCTTTGCATCCCTTGATTTCCATCACTTGGGCCGATAAAACGAGAACCAAGTTTGCTGGGGGGGGGGCTAAACACTGAGGGTCCTGCAACAAGCTAACCACTTGTTCAGAGCATATGCTTACGGCCAAGAAAGCAGATTTCAGGAACTGCAGACCTTGGCCCGTTAGGGCTGTTACAACACTGAGTTTTTTTTTTAAATATTCATATTATTTTTCTGCATTAAAGCTTCTCTTCTGAGTGCAATTAAGTATTTTGAGGTGAATCAATAACTATAGGATATATTTATGCATTGCATTTTGGGCACTTTTCTGTTATCGGCATCAGATTCAGAAATATATGTATGTAAAAAAGTGTATATTATGTATGTGCATTATGTGCATGTGTACCCCCCACACATATATACTTATGCACACTGCACAAAAAAAAAAAGGGGACAATTCCATATCTCCCATTCTACTGAGTTGATGACGAAATTCAAATTGTATTTTTCATGTCTTGAAAGCATGACTTAAGATATATATTAGATTTATATATAGCATTGTTCAGTACGTATCCATTTCGCCGGCATAAATTTCGCCAAGCAGACTTTATTGGCGACAATATACAGTATACACATAAAAAATGTTAACAAATGTTAGTTCTAAGAATTTTTTATTTTGAAGGCATAACTATTTTAATATCGTTTAAAATTTTGTCACCCTTTCTCGACATGAAAAACGCAAGCTGACTTTCATCAATCGGCCCAGTAGAACAAGAGATATAGAACTGTTCCTTTTTTTGGGTTTTCATCCGCAGAGAACCCGTTGCATTTTTACTTGCCAAGCTCGCGGTTCATCGACGATGAGCCAAGCCGTAAACGTAATATTTCGTAAACATGATTTTTAGTGCATGTAAATTCAAGTTAGCAGACAAAACAATATATTAAGCATATGGTAGTAAAAATTCACAGATAATAAGCATGTACTAGATGTTAAACTAACCGGTTAAATGTGATATACGAAAATAAATTTGTATTAAATTCAAGTTAGCACAGAAAAGAAGATATTAAGCATAAGACAATATATAATCATTTATAACAGAAATAAAAATTCATTTAAAAATATAAATTAGATTAATATACTGAAATTAACCAGTTAAATGTGATAAACGAAAAAATTTGTCTTAAATTCCAGTTAACATAGCAAACAATATATTCCTTACACCAGCAGTGGTTTGCTAATTTTGATGACCATGGTGATGCATCAAACTATTCTGTGATCTCAGATAATCAATATTTTTTATTTGAATTTAATCATCTATTTATGTCACACCTGCCTGTTGGTTATTGCCTGTCCTCTGAAAGGTTATTGTTAGAAAAGCATTAACAATATATTATCTTGTTAAAATTTTACGCCATCAAAATTGATTTATTTTCATAATTTTAGATGGCAATAACTAATAATAAAAATAAAAGCATTACTTAATTATTTAAAATGAACATGCACATTTTTGCGGCCTACGGAAACAAATTATTTTAGAGGTTGGAAACCTCATGGCTCTCAAGAGCTGTTAATAATTAAGAACACAACGTGAACAGCCGTAAAGCAAATTAGCATTCACCCCATTTTCTTCCTTTCATCACGAACCGAGAACCGGCATCTATCTACGAAAATATTTCTATCTATTCATTGTTAAAAAATTCAGAAAAAATAATAATAAATAAGAGACGAATAATATAAATCTGCAAATGCGAAGGTACTTACGTATTAACGCAACCAGGCCAAAATTCGCACAAATTGCCAAATTTGACGACCCTACTTACGGCAACCCTACGTGTTATACATAGTATTGTAAAACGAAAAAATAACACTCGGCGTGTATTACCACAGCAATGGGTTTTCGGCAGAATTTGCCGAGAAAAGAAAGAGACTTTTTTGGTTACTGTACCTAACAGAAGCGCCATTACCCTCATGGAAAAAATTTGTGAAAATATGAAAGAAGGAAGCATCATTTATTCGGATTGCTGGAAAGGATACAATACAAGTGAGTTCGAAAATGCTGGATTTCTGCATGGAACTGTTAATCACAAATATAACTTTGTGGATCCCAACATGGGCGTTCACACACAACATGTAGAGCGCATGTGGCATGTGGGGCTCAGCCAAATGGTGCAACAAAAAACAGAGAGGAACAGCCCGTCATCATCTTGACTCATACCTTATCGAATTTATATGGCGCCAAGCTCAAGCTGTTAATGGCAAAGACGGTTTTCAATCAGTGCTAAAAGCAATAGCCAAAAGATTTCCGCCAAAAAAATAATTCTGCAACTTATTCAAATTCGAAACCGGAAGGGTTTAATTGCTATTTTATATTTTAAAACAAAATAATATAAAAAACTGTATTAAAAATTATCTGTAATTAATAAATGTACATTTTCTTTCTATTCATACTTTTTTACTCAAACTTACAAATCGCGCCAACCTGGTTGCGATAATACGTAAGTACCAATGCGAACAACGACAGTGATAATTCAACAAAATGAACGCAAGAGGAATGGTTGCAAACTTCGAACAAGCGAATAGGATAAATCCGCTGGGTTACCAGTTTGAACTATTATTGCCAAAGTTGGCGATGTTTACATTTACCGCGTTTCTCTGCGGAAGTGCTTCCCTTTTTTTTCTCTTTTGCGCAGGTGTATATATATATGTATACACATGCATACATATCTGAATCCGGTCCTGGTAACAGAAGAGTACCGGCTTTTGTTTTAATATAATCGGTTCATAATATATTTTTTATTACTTTCATTTTGGAACATTCGGAAGATTTTGTTCACATTTAAAAGCTAAAACAAATTTTAACGTAAAACAATTTCTTTCAAATAATAAAATTATATGGATGCAAGCAAAACTAATTTGTTAAGTTTAGCAAAACAAATGATCGTGAAATATTCAGTTTACCTTTGAGATCAATTGAGAAAATTATTACAGATAATATGATGTTACAAAAGTTAACTATGAATATGAAGACGCAATAATATTCATTTTAAAACTAATATAAAAAGAGACAGACAATATAAACAGATGTCCTGTTTTGCACCTGCTAAGTCTTTCTGCCCACATATATTTTATTTCCTTTTAAAACTTTAATAGCGGCTACAGTGATAATGTGCTGTATTAAAGGTAATTTTTAACTTCACTGTTATTAAATAATTTTAAATAAATTTTGATAATAATTTGTATTTTAAGGATATTCATATGAAAATTAATCTGTTTCATTTCGTAAATGAAATTCTATTAATTAATTTAAACATTGTACACTTATAAACATTGGTCTAAGTTTGGTTTTAACTGCAAACCGTGACATCTTGTGTTTATGTTAAATTTCGCAGAATGTCTCAAGGTAGGGGTGTTTAATTGTAGTTTGTAATAATTTATTTATGTGAATTTTTTTAATATTGTAGTTATGATCGTTTTTGATATTATTTGAGATGCTTTATATATTTTTGGTAACTGTTTGGAACGTAGAAAAAACTAGCATGTATCTGGAACAAATTTTAACGTAAAACAATTTGTTTCAAATAATAAAATTATATGGATGCAAGCAAAACTAGTTTGTTAAGTTTAGCAAAACAAATGATCGTGAAATATTCAGTTTACCTTTGAGATCAATTGAGAAAATTATTACAGATAACATGATGTTACAAAAGTTAACTATGAATATGAAGACGCAATAATATTCATTTTAAAACTAATATAAAAAGAGACAGACAATATAAACAGATGTCCTGTTTTGCACCTGCTAAGTCTTTCTGCCCACATATATTTTATTTCCTTTTAAAACTTTAATAGCGGCTACAGTGATAATGTGCTGTATTAAAGGTAATTTTTAACTTCACTGTTATTAAATAATTTTAAATAAATTTTGATAATAATTTGTATTTTAAGGATATTCATATGAAAATTAATCTGTTTCATTTCGTAAATGAAATTCTATTAATTAATTTAAACATTGTACACTTATAAACATTGGTCTAAGTTTGGTTTTAACTGCAAACCGTGACATCTTGTGTTTATGTTAAATTTCGCAGAATGTCTCAAGGTAGGGGTGTTTAATTGTAGTTTGTAATAATTTATTTATGTGAATTTTTTTAATATTGTAGTTATGATCGTTTTTGATATTATTTGAGATGCTTTATATATTTTTGGTAACTGTTTGGAACGTAGAAAAAACTAGCATGTATCTGGAACAAATTTTAACGTAAAACAATTTGTTTCAAATAATAAAATTATATGGATGCAAGCAAAACTAGTTTGTTAAGTTTAGCAAAACAAATGATCGTGAAATATTCAGTTTACCTTTGAGATCAATTGAGAAAATTATTACAGATAACATGATGTTACAAAAGTTAACTATGAATATGAAGACGCAATAATATTCATTTTAAAACTAATATAAAAAGAGATACAAGAAAGATTTAACGGTTTAATCCTAGTATCCGGTGCATACGGGATTTGGCTTCTTTTGGCGACTTTATGATGAGCAGTAAAAACGAAACATATACGATGAGTAGTAAACAGGTCATTCAAAGAATATATATAGTTATACATAGTATGTTAGTAGTAATAATATATAGTGTATAGTATATACATAGACGTTCTTTGGGTCATTTTTGGTGTTGGCGATAATTTTCAAAAATCGCGCCAAGGCTGCACCGTATATTAGGATTTTACCGATTTAACATTTCAGGAAAACATTTTGCCTTGAGAAAGAATTGCTGGAATTATTACCAGAAAAGAGGGTTGCATTATTTTTAATAGAAAGCACGGAGAGCTGAGCGTAGTACATGGTATGCTGTGGTTTTGTGTTAGAAAATATCACTTTCAGTGAATGTTTACTGTTTGGATCTTGTGAAACTACTATAATGCAGCTTTAAAGTATAATCGAGTTTAACAGTGGTAATTTAGATAGCTTTTTATTAGCTGGCGGTTTAATCCTAGTATCCGGTGCACACAGGATTTGGCGACTTTTATGACGAGCAGTAAAAACGGGACATATACGATGAGTAGTAAACGGGTATTCAAAGAATATATGTAGTTATACATAGTATATACTATGTATATAGTGATAGTATATAGTGTATAGTATAATATCACTATATATACATAGACGTTCTTTTGGTAATTTTTGGTGTTGGCGATAATTTTCAAAAATCGCGCCAAGGCTGCACTGTATACTAGGATTTTACCTAGCTGGCATCCATCAATTATTTATTGATGCCTTTTCACGAATGAAATGTATGTTCAAAATTAGTCGATCAAATTAAATTACTATTATAATTATTTCTGCCCAATATCGTAAGGGAATCGCATGAAACAGATTGTTATTCTTTAAATAGTATCTTTCCATATGTGTGAACTTTATTAAATAAGAAGAAAAGCAAGAATACTAATATGAGCAATTGTATCACATTGCTTCCTATTCCTCTATTTTGCTATCCCACACAGGGTTCAATATATGTATGTGAGCATAAGTTTTTAAGATAAGCAAAATGTGATTCCACCTAAAATGCTCATAAACGGCTCCTTTCAGTTCTTTACTGTAACTACTTTATCTCTGCAAATGTAATAAAATCATGGTGTGAAAATTAGTACAGATTAATACGAGATACAGTCAAAAGTCTTTAATCCGAACGTCCATAATGGGGAATGATCTATAATCCGAACTTCAAAGCTACAAACTTTCTGCACATGCGTAAATGCATTATGTGTTTACGCATAATGTGTAAATGCGTAAATGCATTATGCGTTTACGCATAATGTGCCAATGTGTAAATGCGTAACGTTTCCAATGCATAAACGCATTATGTGTTTACGCATACTCATATGTGTTCACGCATGCGCAAAATACCTTTACGCATGCGCATATGCTTTTACGCAAGCGCATAATACGTTTACGCATGCGCGTTTAATGTATAACGGACGATATAAGCTAAGCTAAAATTATCTATTTCAGTTAATGTTGCAGATTGCATTGTTCTTTAATCTTCAAATTGGATCCGGCTTATTATTATGCAGACTGTTAGAGCAATTTTATAAAAGTAAGCTTGAACTTTTGATTATGTCAAAAAGAATTTCCGGTTCTGAAGCTGCCAAAGGATCTACAAAGCGAAAGCATGTTTCGATGTCCATCAAACAAAAAGTGGAATTGCTGCAAAAAAATAGATAAAGGCATATACTTTGTTTCTCTAACCATTCCGAAATCTGTTTATCAATTTCTCACTGCTCTGCGGGGAGGGGGGAAACGTCGTGGCGCGCAATGAACTGGAAGTTGATCTGTCAGCACTATCCTTATCTTCAGGGCAGATGTTTTTATTTTATTCGGCTTATAATTCCTTACTAAATGTAGTATTTCATCTCGACGTACTCCATCTTTGATATGATTTAAATCAAATTCCTCGTCATTATAAATATCATGAATACACATCAAATAGTTTTCTGGTTGCAATTTTCTAATTTTGACTATGCGTAGTGTATGCTTTATGCATGCACGCGTTGAAAGAAATGTTTACTAAAGTAAACAAATAAATATTAAGCTCTCTTTTTTTGTAATTTTGATACCCTTTAGATCATAATTGCTCTTTATTTCATAAATTACTGTTTCATATTTTTAATTTTATAATTTCTGCATGCCATCTTACCAGATTTAAACTGATGATCTATAATCCGGAATCGCCGAAGTCCCGATGAGTCTGGATTAAAGACTTTTGACTGTATTACTGTAAGAACTCTTCATTGTAATAATTACGTAAAGAATTACATAGTGCAGGTATCTACCTGTTCTAATTGGTGTGGAGTATGCTTTCGGTGGTGGGGGAAAGGATTTCTCAGTCTCTTTTATCCAAAAAGAAATAAATTTCATCTCTTTAGAAGAATCTGGAACAGCATGTGAAGTTGCTGCAAGAGTAAAACAAGATGGTACTTTTTAATTATCCACATTCACATGAGAATTTGCTAAGTCGTTGCTGATTTTAGGAATAGCAAAAAATGTTTGTTTGGCTGTTCTTAGAGCTCATGAGTACATTTCTGTACCTGTGAAATTACTGTACCCCTATATTAAATATAATGATCAATTGTTACAGAAATTAATTAAGTGATTTTTAGATCACTTAATTTTAGAAATAGCAAAAAATGTTTGTTTGGCTGTTCTTAGAGCTCATGAGTACATTTCTGTACCTGTGAAATTACTGTACCCCTAGATTAAATATAATGATCAATTGTTACAGAAATTAATTAAGTGATTTTTAGATTTCTAAAACATTACACAGATAAAGTAATCCAGTCTGCACTCAAAGAAAATTTTGCATGAGTACAATCATACTCACTAAACATCTATATTCTTATTCCGCTGACATTGTGCAAATGCAACATTGATTTTTTCACATGTAAGAGCATTTTCAGTACAACTGTGATAAACGCCCTAATTTCACCAAATGTGGCGATATGTGTTTTGCGCTGGTTTTTGGTGCGATTGCGTGTTGTATGGCAACCATGTCGACGTTGAAAAATCTTTTGGTGGAGTAGTGTAATTGCTAGATGGTTCGTGTCGCGTGTGTTTTTGAAATGGCCTATGTTGTGATGAAAGACGTGGTGGGAAGGTTTCAGCCGCGTATTTTAGATTGTGTGCAGAGTAAATTTAGTATGAAAAGGTACGATGTTGGAGTTGTTAACGAGTCTTTTGTTCACGGATATATTTATCGGGATCGTAGTGTATTTTTGGAATTTCTGTGGGAGTCGGGACTTTTAAAACGGAGTTTTACGTGTCCGAAATGCGGAGCTGATATGAGAACTTGGACGAAAAATGGTGTTTCTGATAGACTTGTGTGGGTTTGCAGTAAAATTGTTGCTAATAAAGTATGTGGGTGTCAGCGGAGTTTAAGGTTTGGATCTTGGTTTTCGTGTAGCAAGTTAGCGTTGGAGGAAGTTTTCATTGTTGCTTTCAAAATTTTGAATCGTAGGAAGGCATGTGATATAGCAAAATTGTGGAAGTTTTCTTCACAGACGTTGTGTGACTGGCGAAATTTTATTAACGAATGTATTTTGGACTTTGTATGCTCTGTATCTGAGAAGATAGGGAGGAAAGATATTTCTGCTTTTAAAAGAAGCTTTCATTATGGTAAGTGCATCTTATTTTATTGTTTTTATTTCGTAGAATGTTATATTCATTGTTTTTTGTATGAATTTCAGTTTTTATTGTTGTTTTTTGAATTGTCTGAAATTTATTTTAGTTTATTTTCTTGATTTGGTTTTAGTGTAGATTGTGCAATTCGTAGATGTTTTTTAAAGTTGAAACAGAACGCTGTGTACATGGTATTCTTTGAAATTTATTGTTGTTATGTTAATTTATTAAAGCAAGGTGTGCGTAGTTCATAGATTCGTTCGTTGCCTATAGTGTTGCATTCGTAGATGTTTTTTTAAGTTAAAACATGTCGCTGTGTACATGGATTCTTGTCAATTATTTTTGGTTAGAAACTTTATGTTTTTGCTATCTAAATTTTTTGTTTTTGTTTCAGATTTTTAGCTTAAATCGTGTGTTCAAAACGTAGTTTTTGCATGTGCGAAAACCGTGTTTTTGGAGACATTTTAGGCTTAAAGTTCGAAATGTAGACAAAAAATTTAGATAGTAATATGGCAGCGTGAAGTTTCTTGCCAAAAATATTTGGTGAGAAATTTGGCGACTTGAGGGCGCATATCAGAGTAGTTCCACATTTTCTTTATTTTCAGTGTCAATTTATGTTGTAAATACTTAATTTAATACTCATTATTATTTGTATAAGAAAAAAGTCATTCTCTTTAATTTTGGCAGTTAATGGTTTAAAGCTGAATATTGTGCCTTGAATAAAAGGGGAAAACAATTTATATATTTTAAATTTATAAGTGCACTGTGATAATACAGTATAAAGTTCATAATCCGGACTCGCCGGGACTGCAGCAATTCCAGATTAGGGTTTTTTCCGGATTAAAGATCATCAATTTAAATCTGGTAAGATGGCATGCAGAAATTATACAATTAACAATATAAAACTGTAATTTATGAAATAAAGAGCAATTATGATCTAAAGGGTATCAAAATTTACAAAAAAAAAAAAAAAAAAAGCGTAATATTTATTTGTTTACTTTATTAAACATTTTTTTCAATGTAAGTTGTTTAAGTTGCTTCATTTTTTTGTGCTAATACTTTCTCCTTAATTCTATAAGCAGACATAGTTTGTTCAGTTACAAAGTTCCACTGTTCAAGTCCTGTAATTGCTGTGTCGAGAATACCAAACTTGTCAATCGAAATTTTTTCATTTTCAATAACCTCTCTGTCACTATCGGAAGCAGCATGGATCTAAAACCATACTACAAATTTCGCCGTCCGTTGATTCATGATTGAGGCATTGTCGTCGCAATGAAAAACTTCTATTATGTCATCTTCATTTATTACCGCTTCTCCACATTTTATTACAAAATCCAATAACTGGAAAATTTCACCTTTAGTTTGCGATGTCCGAAAACTTTCAAATTCGCGGTTATCATCTTCATCGTCCTCATCATGAAATATGGTAGCTGGCCATAAATTATGCCAAGCATTTTTTAACATATCTGGAGACACACTCTCCCATAATCTTGCAATGCTTCACACAGCAGATTTTATGCTAAAAAATTTTAAAAAGTCTTGAATAGTCTTACGCACATGCGTAAAGCATACAAAAAAAAAAAAAAGTGTGGGGCTTTGAGGTCCAGATTATAGATCATTCCGGATAATGGACGTCCGGATTACGGACTTTGTACTGTATTTTCAAGTTAATTATGAAGTCTGTTTATTGATTAATACTGTAATTTTTTGTTATCGCCACCAAATTGTTCTTTTTTCCCATTCCTTCCCCCTTTCAGTTTAGTTCCATTTCAGAATTTGCTTTATCAATAAAAATGTATAACTTTGCAAAGAAAATAACACAATTTTGAAATAAGCAGCTTTAAACAAAAGCTCTGATAGTGATTATTAAAGTCTTTTTTTTTTATATTATTTATTTATTTATTTATTTATTTGTTTTTTAAATATTTGTGTAAGTATAGCAAGTATTAAAAATAAAGTACACTTTTTTACTACGTATTAACGCAACCAGGCCAAAATTCGTATAAATCGCCAAATTTGGCCACCCTACTTACGGCAACCCTAGGTGTTTAGACGAAAGTTTATTTGTAAAAAGAAAAAATAACACTGGGCGTGTACTATTACAGCAATGGGTTTTCGGCAGAATTTGCCGAGAAAAGAAAGAGACTTTTTTGGTTACTGTACCTAACAGAAGCGCCGTTACCCTCATGGAAAAAATTTGCGAAAATATCAAGGAAGGAAGCATCATTTATTCAGATTACTGGAAAGGATACAATACAAGTGAGTTCGAAAATGCTAGATTTCTGCATGGAACTGTTAATCACAAATATAACTTTGTGGATCCCAACACGGGCATTCACACACAACATGTAGAGCGCATGTGGGGCTTAGCTAAATGGCGTCACAAAAAACAGAGAGGAACAGCCCGTCATCATCTTGACTCATACCTTATCGAATTTATATGGCGCCAAGCTCAAGCTGTTAATGGCAAAGACAGTTTTCAATCAGTGCTAAAAGCAATAGCCAAAAGATTTCCGCCAAAAAAATAATTCTGCAACTTATTCAAATTCGAAACCGGAAGGGTTTAATTGCTATTTTATATTTTAAAACAAAATAATATAAGAACTGTATTAAAAATTATTTGTAATTAATAAATGTACATTTTCTTTCTATTCATACTTTTTTACTCAAACTTACAAATCGCGCCAACCTGGTTGCGATAATACTTAAGTACCAAACATACTGCAATTCGTAAACTAATGATTCTGTCTATGTTCGCTATTGTCCTTCATTCCGCGAAGATAGTGTATGCTCAGCGTGAATATTATTGGGATGACGAGTCACCATTTCATGGTGCAGTTCTGTTACTATTTTCAGTATTGTCGTCCGTCACCAAACCTATTGTTGGCAGTATATTGGTCAGCTCGGCCCACCTGTTACTGTTTGTTTTCATTACTAGTCAGTCAGTGTGTCATTGACCTGCTACAGTACTGAGACAATACCCTTTTGCGTCGGTACATTGTTTTGTTTGCGAGTGCATTTTGTCGTTCACCAGGACGTCTAAAAGAAAGCATGTTGTGTTGTCATTAGCTGATAAACTAAAAATTAGAGAGCAATCAGATAAACGAGTTCCGGGTAAACAGTTGGCTGAGATGTACAGTGTTGGACAATCAACGATTTCAGACATTAAAATGGGCAAATGGTGTGTCACGATGAAGAAAAAGCAAACGTGAACAGGTTGCTATAAATTAAGAAGTTTGCCAAATGAATTATTCTTGGCACAAGCTGGAAAAAATTTGTCAAGATAAATTTTTAAATTTCTTGCCAAAAATTACAAAATTTAATATTTCGGCATAATTTATGTTGTAGCATCGATATATGGAAAAACACTGATGTGTTACTTCAGAAAACGTCCGATTTTATGTCAAAATACCTAAATGCTATATATATATATGTATATATATAACTCAAGTCGCGCTTTCGAGACATGAAAAACGCAATTTGAATTTCGTCAATCGGCCCAGTAGAACGGGAAATATAAAAGTGTCCATTTTTTTTTTTTTTTTTTTTTTTTTTTTTGCAGTCTTCATCTAAATTTCAATTAAAATAGTGCAATATAATTTTTATTTAATTAAATACAAGTATTTCTCTTAGTGTTTCACTTCTAGTATGCATCCATTTCCCACGTAATATTTAATTAAATCTTCGGCCGCAAAACTATCCGTCTAAATCTCAATAATGGTGAATTTTTGCGCCTGAGTAGTTTCGCAAATTATCAGTACTCACTTCGCAACTGTTCTTTGAATTTTGGTTTTTTCATGCGATAAACTAATGATAATTTTAATGATACCTAACAGGTCATAAGCAGCATTAATAAGCTTGATTTCCAAAGGACGTAAATCATGAAAATATTTTAAGCACTTTAAACAAAGCTATATATAAATCTAATATATATCCTAAGTTGCAATTTTGAGACATGGAAAATGCAATTTGAATTTCCTCAATTGGTCCAGTAGATCAGGAGATATAGAACTGCTCCAGTTTTTTGGGAGGCAATGTATATATGTGCTGAAATGGAATGCACCTTCTAATGCACAACTCCTACATTTGGTTACAGCCGAAAACATCGCAGACAAAAACGTCGCGGAGAAAACAATGCAAGGCGAAAACGTTGTGCTACAAAACATCGTGGGAGAAAACATTGCAAAGAGAAAACATCGCAGATCTAAAACATCGTGATACAAAACATCGTCATCGAAAATAAAGCGGTTCAAAAACTTCGCAGTTTAAAAACATCATCGTCGAAAATATCGTGGTAAAAAATAAAGTATCTACAAATCATCGCATGACGATAACATCGTAGACATGCTTTTTTCAGGCTATTATAACTATAAATGGATATTCCCACAATGATTTGTGAACGCAAGTTGGAAAAAAGGATAACTTTCACTTTCATATTTTTTATTAATTAATAAATTTTTGCTGAGAAAATAAGAAGGAGATTTAAGCATAGAAAATTAATGCAACGTATAGTACTTAATAGAATTTTAAACCGACATAGTTAACTAACAAAGGCCATTAATAAATCATATTTTATAAAGTTTTTACTGGTAATTTTTCACGAAAAGTATAATCTATGAGTTGCACTTAATTTTCTATGCTTAAGCTTCCTTCTTACTTTTTCAGCAAAAATTTATTAGTTAATAAAAAAATGTGAAAGTAAAAATTATCCTTCTTTATATCTTGCGCTCACAGATCATTATGGGAATATCCATTTACAATTATTAAAACCTAAAAAAAAGTATGTCTGCGATGTTATTGTCATGCGATGATTTGTAGATACTTTATTTTTTACCACGATATTTTCGACGACGATGTTTTTAAACTGCGAAGTTTTTGAACCGCTTTATTTTTGACTTCGATGTTTTGTACCACGATGTTTTAGAACTGCGATGTTTTCTCCCACGATGTTTTGTAGCATGACGTTTTCGCCTTGCGTTGTTTTCTCCGCGATGTTATCGGCGGACACCCCTACATTTGCAACCATACAAACTGTGGTGAAAAGTGTTTATTTTGGTGTGTTTTATGTCTTTTAAACATCTGTTGCACTAATTTAGAAACATCCTACACTTCAGCACTAAAAATGCATCAGCAGATTGTTGGCAGTATATCGGTGAGTTTTGACTATGATAGGTACCAGTTGATATTAATTACCAATGTCTGTGGTATTTATTGAACCTTGGTGTTGTTTGGGAGATCAGGTCAAATTAGTTTGTCTTTTACAGTAACTGGGAAAGTATCAATTCTGCCAGCGAAGTAGTTTTTATTAAAATGTTAAAATTTTTATTTATTTTTAAATATAATGGAAACTGCAGTATTTTAAATTTAGTAAGTGTGAGTTTCTTACCTCGTACTTCATACATGCATTTATTTATTTATTTATTTATTTGTTGTTGTTATTTAGTTGTATCCTTGGTAAAACGTGGATTCCATGAAGTACCACATCTTATGTTTGGAGGAGGAATTTTCTTGTTTAGTAAGTTCTAGTTCATTCTTGTTGTGTATATTTACTAATAAACTATTGCTTTCTTAATTGTAAACATGTATTTATTTATGTATAAAATTAGTGTGTATACGAGTCATAATTTATAGTTAAAATTGATTTTTTAAAATTACTTAAAACAATTTTAGAGGAAAATTAAGCCCTGAAAATTTAGAGGAAAATTAAGCCCTGAAAAAGAGGAAAATTTTCTTACTCATTATTTGTACTGGTTCAATGCCTCATTGGAACCAAAATATGAAAGCACATTTTTTACATGATACATTTAAAATTATTCTATGAGAGCAGCTTTCTTTTATTGTAAATGTTTGAATGGCAACAGCAGAGTTCCCAACTCACCCAAATTAGGTAAAAGACTCCCAATTTCCAACCATTCTACCAGTAACCCAATGTACAGCGCATTTCTCCAGACTTTCTCTTATTCTTAAAAGTTCTCTGAATTTTTACGTAGCTTTAGTTTAATACTTTGTTATTTGCACCAAAAAGAGTGATTTGGGGCGTCTGAAAGCACTTGGTTTTTCTCTGGCTTACGTATAAAAGTAAACTAAAGTCATTTCATCAGTGAGAAATTGTGACTGCCTTGTAAGTAAGAGCACATGTGTCCAAAAACGTCATGTTTTAGTTCTCTAGTGAGCAAAGAGTGTTACTGTGTGCCATCTGGCATATATCAGCCAATGAGCACAAAGTAAGATCTAGGTTGTTATTTCATTCCTCTTGTTGCTAAGCAGTGTGAGTGCATGTCCTTTTGAAGAAAAACTTTAAGAAATTACGATCTTTTCTTTTAGTTACGTCTGTGAAAAGAGTAAAATGCTCGTTCACTTTTCAAAAATCGTACACAGATGGCTTTCTTTCTATTATATCTTAAACGAAGTGTGATACATTTGCAGTGTGTACCGCTTGTCATTGCGATTTTTTGATTTTGCACTGTGGAAGGCCTGATGTTCTCAAACATGTGTGTGTACACAAAAATGCAAGGACAACATAAGTTCTATTAAAAAAAAAAAAGAAAGAAAGAAAGGAAAAATTTAATTTTTCTGCGACCAAAAATTTATTAATGCAGGTTACCTGTTCTCTGCCTTTTCACTGCAGCACAACCTGCTGTTGAAGGCATTGAACCATATTGCAGCTTCATTTAGGAAAATGTTGCCTGATAGCGAAATCACTAAGAAATACTTAAGTGAAAGGACTAAAATGGCTGCAATTGTGCAATTGTTAAAAGTATAAAAAATGACCTTCAGTTATTAATTGCATTAAAACAGTTCCATTCTGCCTCTCTACAGATGGAAGCTACAATGATTCAAAACTGTATCCGGTTTCGTTTCTTAATCCAGTCTCTTCAGAAACTGAGTGTAGTCTCCACTTTAGAGGGACATTCAGCAAGCTTTAATATAGCACAGCCAATTATTAAAACTTTAAAAGAATATGCAGTTCCTCTTGATAATTGCTTATCACTTGGATAATGCAGTAGTAATGGTAGGCTTGAAGACTGGTGTTGCAGGCATCTTAAAAAAGAAAATTTAGATTTGCAAATTATGATGTGAGTAAATTTAGTTTCAGGTGCGACTTTCTTTATCTGAGAAATAACCCAGTATGTGTTTCTGTTAAAGACCAAGCTCCATCACTGCATACGGCAATGCAGTTATTCCAAGTAATATCATTGTAAGACAAAATTGTCAATTACTTTGAAAATTTCATTTGTAGTTGCTCTATCATGATGAGATTCATAAAATGTATACACTTCAGAGATTCATTCATCTTCTTCTAAAGGCATGTAAACTAATAATTGAACAAAGTCAGTAGAGTAGCGAGCATAATTGGCGCCTGGGGCAAAATATCTTTTTGGTGTCCCTCCCCACCAAGAAAAACACGGTGATATGATGAAAATCTTGTTTGGAGACCATTTGGCGCCCCTCTGTGAGTGGCACCCAGGACATCATAAACCCCCTTGCCCCCTCTGGCTACGCCATTGAACAAAGTTCATTATATCAGTACTTTCATCAATTGCAATATTCATGGTGTTTTATTTTTTGAATTAGCATCTCTTTTATGGAATTTGCAATTTCATGAATTCTTTGATTTCATTTGTATCATTTGATCACAAAATATTATTACATTCATTGGCTGCATTTTCATTCAATAATCCTAAAACAATATCAAATAACGTGTGATGGTTGATTGTCTCTCACACTCATTCCCTCGTCGTGCAGCTTCATCCCATACGCGACAGACTGCTACCTGACTTTCTTTGTATCCTCAAGAATGAAAGAAGAAAGAAGCTCCTTCTCAAGAAAAGAAGCAAACAGCATTGCCAAGTATTACAACATATCTTAAAATTTGTTAAGCAGTTCCAGGAATTAATGGCACATGGTGAAAACGACAAAAATTGCTGAAAGAACACTCAAATCTTTGAACAGAACAAGAAAGACATATGCATAAATAATAATTATATGTACTATATGTAATATTTGCTCTGTTTGGTCTAGAGATACATTTAAAACTTCCTAAAAAGTTGTCAAGTTATACAAAATGTCAAGATGGCAGGAGTCGTGTTTTCAGGACTCTACTGTTTTATCAGAATTTATTTCATAAGTTAAAAACTAAAATTAATTTAACTATAAAACCAAACACATTTGACATTCACAAACAATCAGAAATCAGTTGCTTAAAGGAACTATAGAAAAGTGGAAATCAATAAGCAGCTAGCAAATAAATCAGCAACTTATTAAGAAGTGGCAATTAAAAGAGTCCCTATTAAATAAAATACAGTACAAAGTCAGAAATCCGCATGTCCATTATCCGGAATGATCTAAAATCCAGACCTCAAAACCAGCAACAATGTTTTTCTTGTAGGCTTTATGCATGCGCTTTTGATTCCCCCCTCCACGCATAATAAAACATCTGTAGAGTTCCAATTCTTAATTTCACTTTGACGCTAAATAAAAGACCCTGTTATTGAAGAAACAATCACTTTAGCATTAATATATACAATCAATAATTTGGCTCCATTGCTGCATATCTGCTTGGCACACATCTCAAACCAAAACATTCCACATAGATACATCTTGATCTAATGCCAACCTGGTGAATCATTATTATTATACTTTTCTTTCATCACCGCATGTTTATCAAAACATGATAACTTGAGTAATAACTCATGTAGCGATGCCTAAATAGTTTTTTTATGTTAGTAATTGAATTATAAAGGACTATGGCAACCTTTTATGTTGACATTATGCTTGGTGATGATTACAGATTTAAAATAAATGCACTAAAAAATGTTGACGAGGAAAAATTTAACAAAAATTACTTTCTCATATGCAAAAAATAGATTTTGTTGATGATACTCATAAACCCAAAGATTATATTTAGGACTATTTAAATTAAGAATAACTGATTTGTTATTCACATATAAACCCAGAACCAGCGCCAGGGCTCGTATGGCCACACCGAGTTGCAGAATTTAGGACCCACAGAGACTGCATCAGGTGGTAAGATATCTAGTGCCAGCCCTCAATAAGGCTCAAGTATATGTGGAAATTTATTTATTCAGAACTCTGATAAGCCTTAAAAGAAATAGACATAAGTATAATAAATAACTAAACTAATACAATTCAGGCTCTTACCCGAGATTTTCTCAGCGCGCGATAAAAGCAACATAAAATTTAATGGAACAACTTGTTAGTTGCTAAGTTCATGATGCATAGCCAAATATGTATAGTGAAGGATGGCTAAATTTAATAATGATAGCCCCTAATTTTAAAGGTTTTTGCATATCGAAAAGCAAAGATGAAATTTTCCAATTAACGGATTTTGTAAAGAAATGTGAAGCGATAATAAATGAAGTTAATATAAAAGAAATTTCTCATTATGATGACAATGCTTCTCAATCATCAATCAATAAACGAATGGAAAAATCTGTAATATAGTTCTAAATCCAGAAAATACCATTACCGATAGTGAAGAAAGTGACAGAGAAGTTACCGAAAACAAAAAAATTTCGAATAATAAGTTAGTCAGAATTCTCGAAACAGCAGTTACAGGACTTCAACAATGTAACTTGAGAAGAGATTATGTCTGTCTACAGAATTAAAGAGAAAGTATTAGCACAAAAAATTTTAACTAGAGCAGTTCTCTTTTGCTTTCGTTTAAAGTTTCGCTAGCGCTATGTTTAATAGTTTTGGGTTGTAGGCGTTTATTTAATTTTATTTTATGGTTTATAATTTCTAATTGTAGATATAATATTACTTTATTTTTTTTCGGATATTAAATTATTTTCCAAATGGATGACAGGGCTGACCATTTCTGAAGCACTGAAAGTGCTACACGAATTGCTTTCAGATAGTGAATCTGACATGGATCCCGGTACATGTGCAAAACATGCAATATTGGGTTGTGCTTTTTTCATAGGTGGTGTCACTTTCTTTAAAAAGTACCACCATGGAAAAAATAGACTAGAGTGTAAATATGAAATGTAAATATCATATACCCAAGTTACTTATTTTCTCATTCGTACGCATGTAATCATCATATAGCCAAAAAAGGGCTTTTTAGGGGGTGTAGAGTAGGAGGCCTCCTTGTGGCACACCCTGGGTATTGCTAAATCTGCTACGGTATTCAAAATCTAGTGTTTTTAATCATAGGCAAAATCTCTTACTCTTTTACGCGCTTCCCAGCAATACTCATTTCAGCACTCTTTTCAAAGCTCTATTCAATAAGTGTGTCCGCTTCAGGCACACACACTAAATAAATCAATAAGTGCTATCTTTACAAAATTTTATTCGTGTACTCCTCTAGACCTAATTAGACTGCCTAACTTTTTTTTTATCGAAATTCCAACTTTTAAAGGTAGCGTGCCGGAAAGGGTTAAGGGCAAAAGCAGAGAGTTATGTTGCTAAGCCTATTTCTGTTGTAAATTAATGATTATCCAAGAGTTATCCATATGTTGTAGTGTGTATGAAAGACAGTATTTATTTATCAGTAAAGAAATTTTATGAAATGAAATCAATGGCAGGTACACTATGAATCTGAAGACCCAAGATTTATAACACAGGAAGTTATAGAGCTTTTTAAAATGTTTTGCTATTGTATTCAATGTTGACTGTGCAGTTTATTCCAGAAATTTGTGTCTTTCATTTAACTTAGTATTATGCAAAATGTTTTACGTGTTTATGTAAAATTTTTGTTGCAAGCTTATGGCATTCAAACTGCATTGTATTGTATTTCTGGTTTTAGATCAGGGCTGTGGAGTCGTGTAGATTTTGGGGTAAAAAGAGTTGGAGCTGGAGTCGCTAAAAACAGGTTGACTCCAGTTTTTGTTGGAAAGTTTGAATTTGAAATGAAATTAAGGTGCATTGAAAAAAATTAATGATTATTTATTTTTATTTATGGACTATATACATTAAGAGTTATTTTCTATTTTATTGACATATTGATAAATAAATATAAGGGAGGAGGATGGATGTGATATTTGCCATTAGTGATTAAAGTGATTTATTTAGTTACAAATCTCAGTGGTGAATTTAGGTAAGCAGCAAGAACTCCCAAAATTGATGCCATTCTTAGGAAGTGAGCAGGAAAAAGAGCAATTATTGGTCAAGCAACATGATAAGGAAGTACATATTAGATGATAAAGAGGTTGTTAGAATTAAGAACTTTTTTAGAAGATGTAGATAACCCTAACGTTTCACTAACAAAAAGACTGTGGAATGATCTTGCAGAATTGGAAACTCTTCTTTCTACACCATATATAGCCACAAAAAAACTGCAATCTAAAGAACTGACAGAAGGCAAGAAATGAAAAATGTGATGTTTCTTCTTTCTGAAATGGAGGGCTTATTGCAGAAGGAATCATTTCTTCAATGAAGAAAAGAGAAACTAGTTTGCTAGACAAAAGATCTTGCTGGGTTCAATATATGTAGATATGAAACACCGAATTTTCTTAGATGATGAACAAATTAAAACTGCAAAGAAAGCCATATATGAACTTTTTTTAAGAATGAAATTATTCTCAGTACAATTGGAGTATTTAAATCAGTACAGTCAAACTGCAGACATTGCAATTGAGTCTCTATCATCTTCTTCCAGTGATGAATTAGATTTTGAGAAATATTTTTGGAATAATATTGAAAAGGCTAAGGCAAAGCGAATGAAAATAAAGAATGAAGAGCCTTTAGATATAAAAATGAAAAAATACAAACAAGATTTCTGCATGGCCTTTGAAGAAAAAGAGAAATATGATTGTGCTTGCAAGACACCTCTCTTAGAACTTATAAAAATCTATCCTGAAAAGTTAAAAGAAATAGCCTTAACAGTAACAGCTCTTCCTCCTACTCAATTTAGTGTGGAAAGACTCTTCTCATCTCTGAAGTCTATCAAACTGGATATATGGCCTTCCAACAAAGAAAGATTCCAACAATAAAGAAGATCTTCCCGAAGCTGTACTGTTTCTTAGAAATAACTAATGCTAGTTTTTCCTTTTCATAATAAATGTTAATTAATATAAATAATTTGCTATGCTATCAATTTTTTTCTGTAGCATCTATTATTTTTTTATATTAATAAAATAGGATGTAACCCATGTGTATGTGTTTACATATATATATGTAATAAGTTCAAACTCAGAAGCAATGACCAGGAGCAGAATTTGGATGACGTAGATGTTGATCCACTAGGAAATTGGAGGCGAATGCAGGTTAAATCTTCAGTTTTAATTTCAGCAACATGTTGTGGTTACATGCAAATCGGCACATTAAATGTGCCTGTTCCAAAAGGCTTACATTTTTTTATAAATGTGTAGCAAGAAAGCAGCAGCAGACATACAGCAGTGTGACCTGGCCAAAGTGTGGAAAGAAAGTGCATAATGTTCAGGATGAAATCTCAAGTCAGTCTGAGTTAGTTTTGGTTCTCAAAGCATGATTGGATAGTTAATATTGCTGTAAAATTATTATTGGCTGCTTGAGTTTTAGTTCAATATACATCACCAGAATTACGTAAGAGTCATATGACATAGATTTTTCTCGAAATGACGCAGTGCAAATAGATGTTACTATTTTTAGAATAGAGAAGGGAAATTAATTTACGCTGCTAATTTAATCTTTTACATATTCTTTTTCTTATATATCCCCCCTTCAAGAAGAAAAAGGCGTAGCGACAGAGAAGCCTTTTTAAAGAAAAAGCGTTAAAGCACTAGTAAATGAAAAAAAACATAAAACATGAAATTTTTATCCCGTAAAGTATAATTTATAAATATCAATTTTTTAAAATAAATTCTTAATTTTTAGAGTCATTGAATTTTTCAGTATTTCAGTCCAAAAGTCTTTTTGTTTGAGAGTTCGCATAATCATAATTCTTAGGGAAGTTTCTTCTTATGCAAAATAAACTTTTACATAATCATTACAGTCAAAAGTCTTTAATCCGGACTCGTCGGGACTTTGGTGATTCCGGATTATAGATCATCAATTTAAATCTGGTAAGATGGCATGCAGAAATTATAAAATTAAAAATATGAAACCGTAATTTTTGAAATAAAGAGCAATTATGATCTAAAGGGTATCAAAATTTAAAAAAAAAAGAGCTTAATATTTATTTGTTTACTTTATTAAACATTTCTTTCAACGCGCGCATGCGTAAAGAATACATTACGCATAGTCGAAATTAGAAAATTGCAACCAGAAAACTATTTGATGTGTATTCGTGATATTCATAATGACGAGGAATTTGATTTAAATCATATCAAATATGGAGTACATCGAGATGAAATACTACATTTAGTAAAGAATTATAAGCCGAATAGAATAAAAACATCTGCCCTGAAGATATGGATAGTGCTTACAGATCAACTTCCAGTTCATTGCATGCCACGACGTTTCCCCCACCCCCGCAGAGTAGCACGAAATTGATAAACAGATTTCGGAATGGTTTGAGAAATGAAGGATATGCCTTTATCCATTTTTTACAGCAATTCCACTCTTTGTTAAATGGACTTCAAAACATACTTTCGCTTTGTAGATCCTTTACATATTAGTAAATATATATCGGAAATTTTATTTGACATAATCGAAAGTTCAAGCTTACTTTTATAAAATTGCTCTAACAATCAGCAAAAAATAATAAGCCGGATCGAATTCGAAGATTAAGGAACAACGCAATCAGCAACATTAACTGAAATAGATAATTAGATAATTTTAGTTTAGCTTATACCGTCCGTTACACATTAAACGCGCATGTGTAAAAGTATTATGCGCATGTGTAAATGCATATGCGTAATGCATTTACGCATGCGCAGAGAGTTTGTAGCTTTGAAGTCCGGATTTTAGATCATTCTGGATTATGGACGTCTGGATTAACGACTTTTGACTGTACTTATAATTAAATGCAATGCACATAAACATTTATGATATAATTTCCATATTGATAAATTATATTTTATTACCATAAATATAATAGGAGTACTAGTTTCAAAAATTATGGTTTCACTGTTATTATCTTTCATTTACAATTCCTGATTTTACCAAATTGGAAGGCCTCGCAATACTTCTAAACAAATATATCCACCAATAGGGCTGTCCTCTTGAGCTAACCAGTGTATTGTCTGCACTAGTTGCTCAGGGTGCCTAGGCAGTTACTTGAAAAGGCCTCCGTTCCTTGCATAAGGTAACTGGCCTTTGAGAACTGCACTAATACTTTCCATAATAACAAAAAAAGTATAATATTATAAAAAAAAATTACACACACTGATAAAATGAGAGCCTCCAACATTATCTTACATGAAGAGAGTAAAGGGAACAACTGTACATAAGTAATTACAAGCCTCTGTTTAGGAACCAGTACTCCCTCAATATACTCTATACTTAATGCACAGTCACCCATAAATTTTAACATGCATTTACCATAATTTCATATTTCTTATCTGTACTAATTTCACTTAATTTTTATATCTACTTCACTTTTAGAATAATTATAAAATTCGTATTCAAAATTTTAAAAATATAAAAACTTATCTTAATAGCCTTCCCTAAAAATAATTAAAAATCTAAAAATTCATAACTTTACTAAATTATTAGAATTCAAATTTCTAATATCATTAAATTACATTTTTTCATATCACAGGGTTACATTTTTAATGTCCAATTTATTAAGAAAAAATATCAGCTCTCAACAAAGATTTAATTACGCAAAAGCAGAAGCAAAAATAATTTTCTGCCACCTGCTTCAAGTGTAAATTTAATCCTGTAACTGCAAAAGAACAACCTAATTTATTCGCATAAGAGCCATATTAAGATGCGTAATTCGATGACCTTGAAAGCACTGGAACGATTTAAAACGTCAGCACTCGGAAAACATTCGTGATTTTATTACAGTACAAAGTCTTTAATCCGGACTTGTTGGGGCTTCTGTGATTCCGGATTAGGGGTTTTTCTGGACCCCTAATCCGTTAATTTATCCGGAAGTTCATCAATTGAAATCTGGTAAGATGGCATGCAGAAATTATAAAATTAAAAATATGAAACCGTAATTTATGAAATAGAGAGCAATTATGATCTAAAGAGTATCAAAATTTACAAAAAAAAAAAAAAAAAAGCTTAATATTTATTTGTTTACTTTATTAAACATTTCTTTCAATGTAAGTTGTTTAAGTTTCTTCGTTTTTTGTGCTAATACTTTCTCTTTAATTCTATAAACAGACATAATTTCTTGTTCAGTTCCACTGTTCAAATCCTGTAATTGCTGTGTCGAGAATATCGACTAACTTGTCAATCAAAATTTTTTCGTTTTCAATAGCCTCTCTGTCATTTTCTTCACTATCGGAAGCGGTACATCGAAACATGCTTTCGCTTAGTAGATCCTTTGGCAGCTCCAGAATCAGAAACTCTTTTTGACATAATCGAAAGTTCAAGCTTACTTTTTATAAATTTGCTCTAACAGTCTGCAAAAAATAATAAGTCGGATCCAATTAGAAGATTAAGGAACAACACAATCTGCAACATTAACTGAAATAGATAATTAGCTAATTTTAGCCTAGCTTAACCGCCCGTTATACATTAAATGTGCATGCGTAAAGGTTGCACAGAAAATTTGTAGCTTTGAGATCTGGATTATAGATCATTCCAGATTATGGACGTCCGGATTAAAGACTTTGTACTGTATAAACAAACGCAGGATTCATTTTGGAAAGCTGGCTCTAGATTTCATTTTTAAGCACTCTTGGCAATTCTATGATGCAAATTTTTTTTTTCGCATTTTCATATCACTGTTCAATTACGACATTACCCTTATTAAATAACCGTATATGCTGGATTAAATTTTGAAGCATGGATTTTCACTTTAAATACACTTGTTTTGAATTCTGTGAAGAACAGGCACACTGATGATTTAAAACACTTTTTTTGTACCCTAAACATTTAAGAGATGGCTGTACACTTCGTTTTCACTGATGTTAGCACTTTTGGACTTGTAGGTAAGCAGGCACATTTTATTGAACTTGCAGATACTCGATTATGAATTTCCGTTACACATAGAAGTTTGAAGAGCTGGTTGGTTAATGCAGACACTGCTATGACGTTTCCATTGGAATTTTAACGCACAGAATATGTATTGTGTCAGACACGGTTGTAATAATTGTGATCTTGTGTGCAAAAATTTTTGGAAATCCTTCCCTGAAGTATCGAAATTATGATGTGAATGTTCCAGAAAAAGAACTTTCTACAGATTGGACTCAAATCTTCATAGGACTTTAAAAATTATTATCAAAATTTTATGTATTATAATTTTATTGTTCGAAATCTAATATTATACTTTGTATGTTTCAAAATAATATTTCTCATATTTTTGCTACTCTAATGCTTTTTCTCTCAAAAAGGCTTCTCTATCGCTTTGCCTTTTTCTTTTGAAAGGGGGGAATGTGTAAGATGAAAAATATGAAAGCAAACTTCTAAATTTAATTCATTATAACCTCTTATATTTTTTATTTCATTTGGAAACTTCATCTATCCGTTCTAAAAATAGCGCTTAAGTCTAAACTGCGTCATTCAAATTAATCATGTGATCTTACAAAACCCTTAATGCAGATGCCTCTTGACCAATCACCAAATTGCAAACCAAAACATTTCGTGTGCTTCCATTTTGCGTAACTACGCACTTCAGCTTTGCTCTCTACTCTCCTAAGATGTAATTTCGCTGGCTTGCTTTCTATCTTAACAATATCAAAAATGAAAATCTTCTGTGGAAAGGCATGACTGGAGTGCCAAGTGATTGTGGCCACAAATATCAATTGCAAATAAAAATGGAATTAAAACTGCTGCGATTGCCTAGTTCTTTAGATACTATGCAATCAAAATTCTTCTTCAATATGGATCTAAGCATGCATCAACACTGCTCTGGCTTTCCCTTGTGCTTTTATTATTACATATATATATATGGGAAGTCGGAGTCAGTCATTTTCTCTACCGTCTCCACAGCCCTGGTTTTAGGTGGATATTAAACAGCAGGTCATAAAAAATAAATTATTTTAATAGAACAAAATATATACATAGGTTTAGAATAAAATTAATCTCAGTGGTGAACAGATCGTAAAATGCAAATTTCTAAACAGAAGGGAAAAGGCCTGGTAACTGTCCCAAGATGGTTATTAGAATGCATGCATTAAAGAGAAAATCAGAACATGCTATCAACATTTATGCTCCCTGCTGAAGAAATGGGGAGGAGTGATTAAAATCCCACATATTGGAATTTGAAAGTTGGTAAGCTAAGGGCAATTACAGGTATTTGGAAATTTAAGAAGCCTTCACTGGTAAATCATATATTTTTCTATACTTTGTTGCACTTTTTAAAGCTTTGACTATCAAAAGGCTTTTAACCATTCAGCCAATGTTCCTTTAACTCATTTTCTTCTCCATGAAAATTATGCGATGCAAATTGTCAACAACTATTCTATATTTTTATTATTAGATGGGTTTGGGTTATTTGTGGTTTTTTAATAAACTTAGCTTACTCGTTGAACTGGTTGGTGGTTCCCAAAACTGTTTGTACACATTAAGAATTTTTAGAAAAAGTCCAGAATTAAATTTGAATATATAGCCCAATTATTTTTCATATCATCTCCATGTGATTTTGAATAAAATAAAATACTAGTGATTACTAGTGATTTATTTTCTTTTCAAAAAATTGAAAAAGTAAGGAGGCACAGATAAAACGCGGCACAAAAGTGATCGTACTCCAAAATATTTTTGTAAAATTTCTGACAAATTTTTTATTTTTGCATTTTGCCGAAGTTTAAAAGCTTGTTTAGCTTTTCTCTTTGCTTCATTATATATTACTTAATATTTAAAAAATGGCTAAGAAACAACGATTTAAAAATTGATTCTTTTTCATTGTAAGGGTGGAAAATTTATCCGAGATATCATTAATTAGTAAATTTATTCCCTTCTATTATGCAGTATGTGACAAAGTGTTTTAAGAAAGAAAATCATATAAAAAAGAAAGTACATCCGGCAAAGTTAACTCAACGTGATCAGAGATTTATGGTTAGAAAATTTGTGAAAACTCCACGTTTGACTGCTGTAAAGATTTCTACAAAATTTACTGAAAAAATTTCTACCTCAGTTTCAGCTGAAACTGTTTGACGAATACTCAGGTCAGCTTAATTGCATGGGCGCTCTGTTCGAAGAAAATTTTTGTAAGTGCAAAAAATAGAAAGGCTTTCCTTCGCAAAATCAATAGTAAATAAGCCCAAAGTGTATTCGAATCATATCTTATTTGCAGATGAGAGGAAATTTAACATTTTTGGTTGCAATGGATGAATTGTATGGAGAAGAAAAGAGGTGTCCTTCTGTGGGAGTGCACGTTGTCATCAGGATTAGGTAATTTAGTATTCATTAATGCTATAATGAACCATGCTCTTTATTTAAATAGTTTAAAAGATAATTTAAAATCATCCAACCAAAATTTGGGTGTTGGAAACAATTTTATTTTTTATCAGATTCTAAGGCTCTCAACATCTATGTCTAATAATTGTCCACAAGTTCTGAAAACACCACTTCAGTCATCAGATTTAAACCCAATAGGACACATTTGGACAGAATTGGAGGTTAGAAAATGAAGATACAACTTAAAAATTAAAACTGAACTAAACACAGTAATGATGGAAGAATATTGATGCAGATATTGCCAAAAAAGAATAAGAAGGAGAAAGAAAGAAACTGGTTGTAAAGATCGTGACTTAAAGAGAACGTGAAATATAAATAATAGGACAAGAAATTGCATTTTACGGTGTGGCAACAAGAAGAAGATTCGGAAGATTTTTATATATTTTGTTTAGAGAGTTTAAGATTTTAATACAATAACAGTTGTAAGAGTTTTAACTGTAGTAGTTAAGAGTTTAAAATTTTGATAGTTAAGAGCTTCAGCATTTATTTTTTTGGTTCTGTTTTAAAATTCAAATAAAAGTATTTTGTTCATACTGAAAATTTAGCTTTGTTCTTCCTACAAGGTTCAATATCCATTATATTGAAATAAGGAAAGGATTTTTACTCTGGTGAATGGTATGGCTTAGAAGTTTGAAAGCTGTCATAAATGCAGGATACACTACAAAATACTATAATATTTACTAATATGATCAGATTTCTTTAAAGTGTATGAAGACTTTTGGGAGGTAATTTTCTGTTACGTTTTGTTTATTGATTTACCTAAAAAAGTTTTTACTATGTTCCTAAAATAATTAGTGGTGTTTTGCTAAGCAAAGTTCATAGATATTATTAAAAAATTCTTATTCTCAAATATTAATTTTTATTGATGAATAAAGCAGTATTTCACTGAAACACTTTTGAGAGCCCTTATATGTTTAAAGTATGTAATGAAATACAAATTAATTTAAGGCATTCATGTAAACTGGATGCTTTCCTGTTTTCGAGCAGACAAAACTATGATAATCACCAAAATTGTTCTAGTTGCAGCCTCTTTTTTTTTTTTTTTTTTTTTAACTTAAAAGCATTCTTTGAAACATATAAAATTTTGTTTTGGTCGAGTTTTGTAAAATAACAGAACAAAAGACTCCAATTTTTCCATCTTACCTAGCAGAATTCATGGTACTAATGTATTAATACAACCACCTTAGAATAAGTTGCCAAATTTTCAGAATGTGCCAGCTCGCAACCATATGTAATTCTTCTAAGTTTTAGTAAATAATGTTTAGTAAATTTTCATATACTTTTTTTTTTTTTTTTTTTTTTTTTTTTTTTTGGTATTACAAAGATTTTCTTAAGAAAATTATGATATTTTTAATCTTAAAATCAATTTTAAAATAGGCATTTTTAGGATTTGAGTGTAATTGGAAAAAAAAATGTGGTAAAATTTCTGCAAAAATGCAGAATTTTGCCACAAAATTTATTGAAAATTGCTTTGAATCCAATCTGTAAGCACTGACCATGGAATTTCCATTGAAACAAAGGAAACAATAATTTATTCATGATTTTTCAGGATGAATACTTAATTAAAAGATAAAATGTGTATGTGTGAAATAAATAATTGACGCAATTATAAATCATTATTCTATTTCTTAAGTAAAAGAAATTGCTAAATTAGTCCACAGTGGTTACACTTATATGTAAATACTGAATTCATATGGTAACAGAAGCAAGCAGTGAAGGATGAGAAAATCATCAATGAAGTGGAAGTGTTCAAAACATGGTGTTTTGAAGGCCTTGAAATGTATTTTACTCAAAGTGCTGTTAAAATAACTTTAGTGATTATCATATTACTGTCTGCCCAATTATAAATACATATCTGAAGTATATACATTTATATTCTAATAAAACTTGTTATTTTATTAAAGGTACTGCTTTTCTGATTCTACATGTTAGAAGATATAACAAATATGATAGGCGTAAAAGGCAATGGAAAAGAAGATACGTAGGTAAGATTAGAGTGTGTTTTCATCAAAGAAAGTTCATCAGTTTAATTCGATGGAATGTATAATATATTGCTTAAAATTGAAAGATTTCTCTGCTTTAATTGTGATAAAGCACATAAGAATTATCTAGCTATTCAAAACATATAAACATATGATGCTGAGTGACTCAACATAGGTGTTAAAATTTATAATAAATTAATATTTATATTCTCAAGAATCGTAGCATAAGAATTTTTTTAAAAAAAAATAGGTAAGTAACAAGACAGAAGAGAGCTATGTTAGATAATTTTGAATAGTTCTTAAAATTATCTTATTTAAATTATTTATAAAAATCTTAATGGCTGTATATATTCTCAGTAAATAATTCTTTCAGTAGCTAAACAAACAAATAAAATAAAAAATTGCAGTTTGAAAATTTCAGATTTCTGTCTGGCACATTGAAAAAGTCTGTATTAAAATTTTAAGAGTTAAATATTAAAAAAAGAAAAGAAAATTATATAAAATTTAAGATTAAAAAGAAATTACAATCTGATCATGGTATACAGAAGAATTTGCTTTTCCAAAAATAAAAGATACATAGTATAAAATGAGCTGTTCAAGGCAATAAAACTAAATGGTAGAAAAGATATTTCAATAAAGAGTTATTTTTTTTCTGTTTATCTGACATAGTTATTAAAGAGATCTCCATGAACTCATAGCAACAATATACATCTATACAGATATAAAAAATAGGTAAATAAAAATTCTAACTTTAATTTGATCTAGTCCCCTGGTTCTTCATTTAAATTTGATGATTTCCCTTTTCTGTCCTAAAAATAGTGACTGCTTGACCTTTCCCAGGTTTTCCAGGCGCAAGCATCCCATTAACAACCGGGAAAATAATGTACCTCACAGTTAATGTAGATTTTTTTTCTTTTTAATATGAAAATGTTTACTTTTAGAAAATTGTGGAACTGTGGAGTTATACAAAATAAAAAATTCAAAGTAAGATAAAATTAGATGATAATTTTATAGTAATTTGTAACCATAATTTAAATAGATATTATAATATTATAATGTTAAAAAATAAAGTATAAATGTGAAAATTATAATGCTGTAATTTTTTTATTTGTTATAATATATCAAGATTAATAATGGGTATGTAAAAGTTTTTTATTTGTGGTATTCTGTGACATAAGTTTGAAAGGTTGTTCCAGGAGAGTTATACAGATAATTTGTACTGTGCAAAAACAAGAACTTTTTTATATTAGACTGAAATTTCAATGGAACTGTGAAAGTTGTAGTTATTTTCAAAATAATAATAATGCACAAAATTGTGATTCTACATATTATTTAAAAATTATTGATTAGATCAGAATTTCATGACTTATATTTATTTCCTATATTATATTTCTCTTGAGTTTTTGCTATTCTAACACCTTTCTTTCTAAAATAAAAAAGGGGAAGGGCTTTTATGTTATTAAGTCTTTTTCCCTTAGAAGGTTGGGAGGGGGGATAAAAATACATAAATCAAAATTCAAACTTTAATTTCCAATATTCCCTTGACTCTCCATTTAAATTTGGTTATTTTCCCTTTTTGGCCTGAAAATTAGTAACTGCTTATAATAAACCTTTCTAACCTTTTAACACATGTACTTACTTAATGCATCAGCCAGAATTACGGTTTCAAATTTCAAAACCAGAACCTTAAAATTAATTAATTGTTTAATTGAAGTTAAATCATTCTCAACCACACCACTGTCTTGAACACACTACATTCGCTCCCCATCTCACTTTCTTACTTATGTTCTGCCAATATTTTTACTGTCTTCTGTTGCATTTTTTTCCTTCAGATTACAAAAATTCAATGAAGAACAGGCATCCTTAGTGTCAGTTTGGCAGTGATACATAAAAAATGTGTGTCTATAGTAAAAGCAATATTTTCTCAGAAAATAAAAACATTGTTTTACTAGCCATGATTGCATATTCTACATGTTTTCAACATCCATGTTATTTTATGTATATAAATACTGATATATTACACATATTTAAAGGTTTGAGTTAAGATGTTGAAATCCTTCCTTTTACCGTTAGACCTGAAAATAAATTACCATAGCCTCTGAGTGTCTGAATTTTTCTAGGTATCTTTGCTTCCAGAAGTTCTATATACAGTAGAACTCCAATTATCTGAATCAATTGGGACTGGACCCCATTCGAATAATCAAAAATTCAGATAACTGGATTTTTTTCCAAAGAAAGGGTCTACATAAGCTTTAATTAACTACTGCATGTAATGTATGTTGAAAATGGGAGAAAAAAACTATTTTAAAAGAAGAAGACCTTTTAATTAATTAAAATGAAAAGGCAGGACTTTTACATACATGTTGTATAGTGTACCGTACAGTACTTACAAGTGATGGAAGTCATTGCTAGCTGAACATCTCAATCAAAGTAAGCTATTTGACTGTTTTCATCCATTTTCGGGCAGCCAAGTCACACATCCTCTTGAGACCATGAGAAGTTGCATGTGGTCACATTTGGAATGGTGTTCCATCCCTTTCAACACAGTTTCAAAGCTGACAAATGCTTCATTAGCTGATGGTCCCATCTCTGTTTCAACTTCGATATTAAGGTCATCTTCTTCCTCGACACTTTCTTCTCTTATACTTCATCATCATTTAGAATTTGAAACCCAGGGTCTGACGAATCACACACCATCCATTCTGCTGTCTCCTCAGCACTAACTTCTGACTATCCAGGAATTTTCAAAAGAATGGTTCTTAATTCAAGTGACACATCATCCTCATCTTCTCCTGTCTCTTCCCTTTCTGTTTCTTGAGCATCTTTTTCCTTCTCTTCTTCAGTTGATTCTGAAAAATTGTGAAATTATGAAAACGATTCGGATAATTGGAGTTGTACTGTACTTAAATTCCGTGATCCTTTTTTTTCTTCTTTTCCTTCTGACTAGGCAACATAAATGTAAAATCTTTTTCCATCTTGAAGCAAAAAATTTTGATCGGAAGTCTACTTTTCAAAGGGTACATTTTTAGGAAAACTTGCCTGTAGTGTTGCACATTTGCCAGTATGTGTATGGGTTTATGATCTTGCTTCTTGCCTTTATATATTAGATGATATATATATATATATTATATTATTTGGTTAGAGTGTATATATAAATATTATATCTGAAAGTGCATGTGTTTAAATTGAAATATGTTTCTATATATGGAATAAAATGATATTTTATAATATGTCTTACATGTTTTATGTATAGTATACTTGTGTAAAGATTATGTATCTATCCTTTTTGGAAATGTTTTCCTCTTTGTTTTATTTTATAGTTGTAAGAGAAGAAGATTTTGATCCTAAACAGCAAGTTCATCCAATAGATAAAAAATATCCAATATTTTGAGCTGAAAAGAAAAAGACATTTGTTAATTTCTGTAGTATATGACCTGGAAGGCACTTCATAAATTTATATGTTATACTATAAAAGTATAATAAAGTGGACTTTTAATAGGTCTTGAAATTATAAAATCTTTATTTAGCATTCAATAAAATTATTACGTTTTGTTCTTTATTCAGAATGTAATACATATATATAAAACATATGTTGCTTTAAATTTAAGAGCAAAGCACATGAGGACTATCTGTGTAAGTGGAGGGGTAATTTTTAAGGGTTTGGTTTATGAGATTTTTGGCAAAGCCTTGAGTGTTATCTGCCTAAAGGGGGCGATGCCTTTGTAGAGGACTTCCTAAGGGAAAGTGGCTTGTATACACGTTACACATAGGAAAAATGCCCATGCAGCCAACCTATTTGCAGGATTTGAACCTCGGACCGAACCAATGAACAGTGTCTGCTCAGCCGCTAGTAGGCATCGTTTTAAGAAAAACTGATTTGTATTCATGTCGCTCAAATTTTCCTACTTAATTCACTTTTGTACATATGTGTATATAGTTATATTATTTGTTTGTATTTTCACATTTATCTTTAACTTTTCATTTTATTGTATTGATTTATTCTTATAAACAAAATGTTTGTATACTTGTATGTTATCTTGTGTATGTTTTTGATAATATCAGTCAGATTCCCACACTCTTGTCAAGCCTCTCCTGGTTTTTGATCTCATGTTTGGTTTTCTATAACCTTATGTTGCATGGCACCCCCATCTTTTCACCTCTGACTGACGTCCTCTTACCCGTCTGACTGTTACATCATGTGCCTATACCGCAGAATTATCAGTGAGCCGGCAACATCGAACATATTAGCGATAGCCCGGCAATACATGTATTGATTGATTTGTGTTGCACGTAATGAAAACTATGAAAGCACTCATGCAGCCAACCCAACTGCTGGATAACAGTTCTTCAAAATGCCTTTGTAAGTTATAATTACCATCTTAGAGAATAGAGTATATCATTAACTTCATAAAAAAATTGTACATTTATATTTGAAGATTTGACCTGTAAGAGTTAATTTTACTCCTCTGGACATTCCTTGATGTGTTCTTCCACTCCATGGAAATCACCAGATCTTCCAGAGGTATCTTACTTTTTTTAGGATCTAAATCAACTTCTGTGGCACTTTTTTTATTCCTTTCTATATATATTGTCTTCTCATTTCTTTTGTCCTGAATATTATGTACCACAAATAAAAAAAAAGGAGGAACTGTTCTCCATCTTCTATTATAGCCAGCTGGTTCATAAACTTTAAATTCTATTTTTCAAGCTTTGAAAATGTGACTTAGGCATTTTATTATTATTAGATTTATGTATATTATTAGATTTATGTATTTATGTATATTATATATATTATTATTAGATTTATTTTTATTAGATTTATGTATAGCATCGCTCTAACCTACATATTCTGACACAATATTGATTGATTTTTTTTGACAGAATTCAATCACTTTTCCACAAATTATGCATAAATAACAAATCTTATTTACATACAAGCTATGTCTAAAAGTAGTTATACAAGCCGTGTCTGAGGTATTCATATTTAAAACTTGGCAGTAATCTTCAAATTGGTGTGCAAAAACTTTCACATAGCAAACTTCTGATTTACATTGAACATGACTTTTATTTCATCTTTTCAGTGAATGACCACGTGCTAAAATCTTTCAGAATTTTAAAATTCAGGGTATTAAGAGTCTATTTCAAAGATGTATTTTTTTAATATTCAGATAATAGTAAAATTATTTTAAACTACATTTTTTAGCATGATCAAGATGCTGAAAAATATTTAGTGAATTTTTCAGAAAAAGATTTTTTTTAAATTTATTTGCAAAGGAAATTTTATGCTTAATATCATCTGCATATCAACAATTAAGAATTTCAACTTTATATGATTCAAGTGTGTCTGCTTGAGAAGAAATAAATAAAAATATGCGTGAAAAATAGATTTTAAACAAGTAAGAATAGCTACCATACTTTATCATCTTTATATATATATATGTGTGTGTGTGATAAAAACTAAGTCAGAAGTGAAGACTAGCAGGAATTTTGATGGCATACAAGTGTTGATACATAATGAATAGGAAATTGGAGGTGAAGGCAGATTAAATCTTCATTTTTTATTTCAGCATACAAGTTTCGGCCACAAGCAAGTTGGCGCATTAGTTGTGCCTATTCCAAAAAGGCTAAAATTCTCATTTTAGCTAAATTTGCAGTAAGATAGCAGGAGCAGACACATAGCAGTCCAACCAGGCCAAAGCGTAGAAAGCAAGCGCGTAATGAAAGGATGAAATCATAATTCAGACTGAGTTAGTTTTGGTTCTCAATTCATTTTGATTGGATGGTTAATATTGCTGTAAAATTACTATTAGCTGATCTAAGTGAGTTTGATAGAGGGCAGATTATAATAGCTCAAATGACGGTGAAACCAGCAGTAAAAGCCAAAGTATTAGACGTCCACACATCATCAAAGGAAAAGGACGTCTAAGACTGTTGTGCTTGGTACAGCAAAACTGATGCCAGGCAATGGCTCAGCTGACAGCCCAATATCCAACAATGCAGGTCTAAGCACATGAATTTCGGAATGCACAGTTACAGTTCAACGGACATTGTTGGATATGGGACTGCAGAGCAGACATCCCACTCAGGTGCCTCTGTTGACCAAACGTCATTGTCAAGTATGCCTGCAGTGGGCCCGGGAACATCGAGACTGGACAATGGATAAGTGGAAAAACAGTTGCTTGGTCGGATGAGTCATGATTTCTCATTCAACGCGTCGGCTTGTCAGGGTGTGTTGTCTTCCAGGCGAACATTTGCACCCCTCCTGTACAGCAGATCATACAGAGGCTGCTGCTGGTGGTGGTGTTATGCTTTGGGGACTTGCTCATGGGTGGCTTTAGGACTTTTAGTTGTGGTAGAACAGGCAATGAAAGCTTTGGAATATCTGAACATAACTGTTGATTAGTGTCACTCTTACATGCTGTCTATCTTCCCAACTGGAATTCGAATCTTCCAGCAGGACAACGCCCCTTGTCACAAGGCTTGATTTGTGTTGGAGTGGTTCGAGAAGCATAAGGATGAATATTTGTTAATGTCCCGGCCAGCTAACTCGCCGGATCTTAACCCAATAGAGCACATTTGGGATGACATGAAGCGACAGGTCAAGGGCCAGATTTACGTATAAGCTATAGCTTAGGGCCCTAAAAAATTAAAATATAGTATAAGTAGTATTAAAATATATTATAACAGACTTATAAAGGGCCCCATATCTGAAATAGCTTAGGGCCCTATCAAGTCTAAATCTGGCTCTGAGCAGCTCAGAGCTCGAACAGCACCATGTTGGAATATCTCTACTTTGCGTGACCGCTGCTTTGACGTTTGGTACAACATATCTCCAGTCATCTAAGAACTTGTGGCAGCCATACCAAGGCGAGTTGCAACTGCTTTGCAGGCCAAAGGTCACGCAATGTGTTAGTGAGTAGGTGGTGATAATGTTTTAGCTCTTCAGTGTATTCCAATGTCATTCGAATATCTGATATGCCATTCGGTGTAACTAATGTCATTCGAATATCTGTTTAGTCTTACTTTTTCAAACACATTCTTTCTTTTAAAAACATTAACTATTCTGTTCGTTCCTACTGCTTCAGCCAAAAAAAAATTCTACCCCATTTCCCCAGCCTCAAACGGTTAAAATCACATTATAAAATATAACATCTAAATTTCAACTGAATTGATTTGCATTCATCGGAGGATATATATAGATAAAAAGAAAAGAAATGATAAATAAATTTGCTGGGCTTCAAGGAATCTTGATTTCGTTTGATAGGAAAAAAAATTTAAAATCAAGTAATGTAAACAATAAGCAATTATTTTGTGTAATATAGCTTTAAAGATTAAATTCAACAAGTTACTGTAGCGTAAAAGTGTGGGGCACGTTCAGAACAGGCGCTAGAGATTTTGGCGCCCGATGCATTCTCTGCCTGTTCTATTTGCCTGGCTCCTCCCTAATATATATATATATATATAAAAGATATCTCTAAATTATGCTACAGGGTACTTCTCTGAATTCTAACAATTTTACCCGTTCTAAATTCTGGAAGTCTGTATCGTTGCACTCGCCCTGCGCATGACCCAGCAAACTGGTCAAGTGATTTTTAGTCAGCCAAGGGAACCTTTTGAAATGTTTGTATGTTATAAAACACTATATATAATTATTGATAGTTATATATAATTACTGATTTTAAATATATATATATATGTGATGCACCAGCTTTTGTCAGGAATAAATAGATTGTTGAAGAATCATCAATGTAGTCGTAGCTTAAATTATCAGACGATAGTTTTAAAAAACAGGATCCATTTATTATATTTCAGGAGGAAATAGCAATTACAAAAATCTGATCTCCGGAGTAAATAAAAAAGAACTACTAATAATATTTTGTATGAAGGTTTACTGCATCGTGACATTTAAGAAAAAGCTCCAATATTCCTTTTGCGAGTCTTTTTATATCCTCTGGAAAGGCGGAGCTTCCAAGAAAGTGACGTCAGCCTCGTCGGCCAATACAGTTCGCTTGAAATATTTCCAGAACATTCTAAAACTGTACGTGTAGAAAAGGCAGGAAAAACAACTTGACTATGGGGCTGTGAATTTAATTCCACGTACTTTCAAATAAGAGAACATCACCATTAAAAATGAAAAGAACATACAGTTAGAATTTTAAGTATATTCTTGACTATAGAATTTTATTATTACATATATATGTATATCTTTACCATCTACTTTTTAATAATGAAAGAATTATTATCTATTCACATAACGTTATTCTATTATTACATTATTTTCTGGTAGGTCTTCTGTTTTCTTGCACTTTTTCAGAAGAAGGTGCGCTGTAGGTCAAAATAAATTCCTTTTGAACTACTTACTGGTCACAATTAATCGCAATTTATGCCGGTGAGTCACAATATTTAAAAAAAAAAAAAAAATTGGGAAATTTTACAGTGAACCTTCTATAAAGCTGCTTAGCTTTTGGTCAACTTCAGTATATAGGTAGCTAATGTTTGGTCTGTTGTGATGATGGATACTATAAAGAGGTGAATTCTGCATTCACAAAAATGTTTTGATAGTTGCGAAATGTCTGAAAATCCCTTAAAAATTCGACACTTGGTAAAATTACTAACATAATGATAGAGAGAGTAATCCTATGTGTCTTTATACTTTTCTAGGCTTAAAACTAGCAGCAAAAAATACTAACGAGTTTAAAGGCTGTGTCACCACTGCCCCCTCCCTCTTTTTTATTTTTACCATGTTTTAGTCGAATTTTCGTAAATGATAAGGACTTCCTTATGTTTTGTGATGAGTAATATAGCTTCAGTCGCCTCGTATGTTTCAAAAATTACATCAGCTGTAAAGTTTTAGTATGAATTTTTTCTGATAAGGGAATTAAATCTATGATGCTATCCTTCAACAATATTTTTTGGTCCTGTGTATTTTTCCATTGTAAATTCACATTTGTATTGTTACGACAGCATTTTCAAGACATTGAGCAACAAAATAATCTTTAAATTCTTCTAATCTTCTATAAATTAGCAAGTTCTCTTAATTGTTAATCAAATAAAATAATCTTCCACAATTTGCTTGTACAATTGCATTACGGAGAGTAAGCAGAATTATACAGGAACAACATTCGTTTCATAACATGCATTCTCATTATGAGCATGGATAGTATAAATCTAAAAATAGTTTTTAAAATTTTCATCCATGAAAAAGTTAGCCTACTTTCCGATGCTTGCTTTATCTTCATATCTGAAAACGGCAAAAATTCAACTATCTTTTAAAACTGACATGAGTGGGGTGGGGATACTGCACTCTTCGAATTATTGCAAACAGGAAGAATTTCGGAAACTGCATAAACCAAAGACTAATTCGGAAATGCCTTCTTGAGGCAATAAATGGCGTTGTTGAGCGTTCTCACGAAACTTCATTTTACATACGGACGGTTGCTAGCTAGGATATTATACGAATGCTTAGTTAGCCGATATATATGTAGTAAAGGGCGTTTTAGACGTTACATTGACTTAGGTGAACTCAGCTCGGGCGATTGCCTCATCCTGTGTAGAACTGCGTAGGGAAGTGAGCATAGAGGTGAGTTTTGGCTAACATGATGGTGTGGAGGAGAGGAAAAAAGCAATAATCAATTTCCGAAGTCATTCAAACGAATATATAACTCCAGAGTGAAGTTCGTAGGGAAATGACATTTCATACGATGAGCAGGTGAAAGTCTAAAAGCAATTAATGGAAGAAGTAACAAGTAGGAGAGAAGGATCCATCAGAAATTCCAGCATCATATAAGACATCTGTTATATATGTAACTGTAATATAGAATAGTAGATTAGCAATGTAGAATAAACGATGTTTGTGTACATCTTGTAATCATCACTGAGCGCATATAAAAACAACACATGGAAAGACCACTGTGCTGTAAACCGCTTCAAATGGTACGCGCAGACACTGGGTGATGCGTTACAGACTGAATGTGCTGTGCTGTGGTTCGTGATGTGACTGAGCGATCCGTCACTGCCATGCGCACAATGTTCCTGTCATCACGTGAAGTGGATGCGATCGAACACGTCGGTCCGTCGTACCCTCCTGCATCCTACGGTCACGTATCCGCATTACAGTTAATTGTTTCGTCCAACACGACTACCGATTTCCCTGAAAGATAATCCACACTTTCGGTAGGCCACTATCCTTCCTCTGTCGAACTCAGACACTTGATCAAACGATGAGTGCTGTTTACTATGAGGCATAATTAATCGTTTTTTTTTATTTTATTTTTTTTTTTTTTTTTGTAAATTTCATGTTATTTGCATGCTTCCTTCAGGGTGTTGCATTTACGGTGGCCAGCAGTGTATTTTATCTCAAACTGGTATGGCTGTAATCTTATATGCATTCTTTGTAATCTTACAGAGCATTTATTTAGTGGCTTTTTGAAAATTGATTCCAGCGTTTTATGGTCACTTTCCACTGTAGTATATTTTCCGAATATATACTGGTGAAATTTCTCATGCAAATACAATAGCTAAAGTTTCCTTTTCAATTTGAGCATAATTCTTCTGTGTATCTGTTAATGCCTTAGATGCATATGCTACTGGTAAATTATTTGCAGTAAGACTGCTCCTAGTCCTTCTTGAGATGCACTACAGATAAAACTACTGGCATGTTTATAATACTGTAAAACAGGTTTATTTACTAAGACATCTTTTAGTCTTCTAGATGCTTTTTCATGTGTTGCATTTCAGTTCCAGATAATTTGTTTTTTCAACAAATCTCTTAAATATGATGTCAATTCTGATACATTAGGTATAAATCTAGAAACATATGTAATAATTCCGAAAAGTTTCTAATTCTTGCACATTTTTTGGTGGTTTTATATCTAGAATAGCCTTAATTTTGTGTTCATCTGGTTTCAAACCATCTTTAGAAAATATTTATCCCATATATTTCACTTCATTCAGCCCAAATTTACATTTATTTAAATTAAATTTAACATTCTTTTCTCTGGCTTTGTCCAACAACTTCTTTAATCTTAAATCATGGTTTTTTTTTTTTTTTTTTTTTTTTTTTTTTTTTTTTTTATCTTTACCCCAAACTAATAAGTCATCTGTATATGTATTTGAACTCCTTCTAAATCACTAAAAATTTCAGAAAAATTTCTGGTGATGAACTCAGTCCATATGGCAACCTCAAAAAACAATATCTACCAAACGGAGTATTAAATGTAGTAAATTCATAACTTGAATCTGACAGTTTAATTTGCCAAAATGCTTTGTTTGCATCTAAAATACTAAACACGTTTGCATTTGTCATTTGAGATGAAATTTCTTCAAAGGTTGGTATGTGATAATATTCTCTCAGTATATTTTGGTTAAGGTGCTGAGGATCTAAACACACTCTTAAATTACCATCCTTTTTCCTTACTACCACTAATGAATTCACGAATTCTGTTGGTTGGTTAATTTTTTTTATAATACCATCTTTTTCTATTCTTGCTAATTCCTTTTTTAATGGATTTAATAAGCTAAGTGCAATTTTCCTACAGGGCTCTATTTTACCAACAGCTCCTGGTTTTAATTTAATATGATATGTATATACAGTTAAATTTCCTGTTCCTTTAAACAAATCTTGATATCCTTTTAAAGATTCTGGTAACTTTTCATTGGAATCAGGATTTACTGTACAAATTCTTTGTACTAGGTTTAATTTTTGCAATGTAGGAAAAACTAAAATAGCTGGAACAGTTTTATCACATGCTACAACTCGAAATTCTACTTCATCCTTGTCTCCTTTCAATGTTTCACATAATAATTTGCAATTTCCAGCAATGGTAACACATTACACTTAGCTCCAGTATCCAACTTAACAATATGTTTACTTTTAGTCTTTCAAACCATTCTGTTCTATTTTTAGAAAATGGATTTGTATTTTCTACTGACCCTAAAATATATTCATTACCATTATTATGCAACTCATGCTCTAAATTATTCTGTACAACATTAACTTTCTAACACTAACATTTTAGAAAAGTGATTTTTCTTTTTACAAGTAAATCTTATTATAAGCAGGACAATTGTATAACTTATGAAAAGTTCGACATTTTCTACATGTTTTCGGATTATTAAAGGAACTAATCATAAAGAGTTTGCAATACTAAACAACTATGAGAATGAAGCTATAGATGAACCCGAGATACCTGAGAATAGCAGGAGCACTTCAAATAAAAATAAACAACGCACTTACCAGCGATAGAAGTTTCGATTTCACTGTAAAGAACTTCCCATCATGTTTTCGTTTAGAATATCCATACGGTTATTCATAAGTGAAATCTTGAAAACAAAACATTAGGCGTGGCAATCAGGCATATGAAATGGAACAAGTTCATAGAAGGCTGCATAAGAGAAGTGTAAAAACAAGCAAAGCATGGTCTTGTATATGAGTAACTTATTGTCAAGAGAAAGAACGGAGTTTGGGAAATTAAGGGGGAGAGAGTGAGATTTTAAAAGCCCGAAACTTATTAATAGTATAAGTAGTGTGAAGGATCTATGACAATCTTTAGTAAAAAATGATACCCAGGTATTTAACCTGCTTGGCCCACGAGATCATGATGCTGTAATTGCTGTACATATTGTTACGATTTACGTATTGAATTAGCTATTATTGGTGCTACTTTGGTAGACGGTTGCACGGATTTTTGGCGATTTACGTTGGCGCAATTGTTGGCGCCATTTCTACAAACGTCAGCCATCTTGAAAAACGCTGTTTTTACTCATAGTAAAGTATTCAAAACTTTAAAAAAAAAAAAATAAAATAAATATCGTTAGAAATAATAGATTAATTTTTTTGTTGAAAATGTCGTTTTTTAAGATGGCAGGCAAGTGTAAATAAATACATTTACTATGAGTATAAAATACTAAAGTAAGGTTATTATTACTTTCATATAGCAAAGAAGAGAATAAAAACACCCCTATAAAAACATTGTGCCAACGTTTAATTAGATTAAAATATTACTGAAATTGAATATCAAAATAAAAAACATCATCCAACATTTAAAAGAATTAGAATATTATTAAATTTAAATACTTTAAAATACGTTATATAGAATATAATATATATATTATATAGAATAAATACATTTACTACGAGTATAAAATACTAAAGAAAGGGTAAATTATTACTTTCATATAGCACAGAAATAGAATAAAAATACCACTATAAAAACATTGCGCCAACGTTTAATTGGATTAAAATATTACGTAAATTGAATATCGAATTAAAACCATCATATCAACGTTTAAAAGAATTAAAATATTACTTAAATTAAATACTTTAAGTAAATAAGAACGCTTCGTACACTAGAGCTAAAATGACAGCAATTAGTTTATTGTCGGTAAAAAAGGAGGAATGTCTAATAATTTTCTTACCGTTACAGCGGTTATTTCTTCCAACATGACCACAATATCATATACGGCCGTCTCAGAATCGGCACTTCTAACGATCTTCATCTGTGATCTACATTTTCGCACTTCATTGAAGAAGCAATTAGCGACATTTCCTCCAAAAATTTAAAATAAATTTCCTCTGACCCTTGTAAGAATTTATAAATAAATCTTTGATTAGGAAAGCCAGGCTGGCGAAAATAAGGTCTCAAAGGACAATTTTTTGATTCCGAAACCAAAAATTCTTGGTGCTTATCAAAAACATTCATCTTTGAAGGAGACATTTTTGAAGGAATTCGAAGATATTAATTAAATTTTAAAATGGCGCGGTAATGCACAAATTTTCAGCAACCTATCAGGGAGCTGAGTACAGCTCATTAATGCACAAATATTCTATAACCAATCAGAGAGCTTATTATATCACGCCTAGAATTAAAATTATTTAAATAATCATACATAGTAAAATCATTTTAAAAAAGAAATGCAAAATTAAATTGTATTTTAATATTTAACAGCCATAAATAATGTTTAAAACATTAGATTAAATTTATAAATATTAAAAGCAATTACTTTTAAAGTAAGGTGACGTCACTGATTACATCATCCACAGCATAAAATTTCATAAAATATGATAAAGAATAAAATTTTTATTTCAAATAAAAATGCAAAATTAAATTGATTTTTAATATTTAGAAGCCATAAATAATATTTAAAACACGGAATTTATGCATAATAACACGCATTATTTTTTAAATAAAATGTCAACAAAGTATCGGTTACCATAAATAACTTATCCAGCAATGGGTTTACCATAAGTCGTATTACTCGCCAAAAGAAAAATTGCCCAAAACTCGCCAAAATCCGTGCAACCGTCTACCAAAGTAGCACCCTATTATTAAATAGAATGAATTAAAATTGTTTTATATTACCGTGCAATGCAGCACGAGACTTATTTGAAAAGAAAGCTACGCCGGAAAAATTAAAAATACAAGAGCACGCGCATTTAATAAATAGATATCTCGCAATTGTGCGCTTTTGCTTTTCAGGAAAAATCGAGAAAATGCCAGACTATGCTCGTGCTGATTAAAAAGCTTTTAAAAGCGGGATAAAAACTTCTCAATTCAAAGTTGTTTCAGAAACTGTTGTTGTTTACTGTAGCGAATTCGCGACGAGATTGGATTAGCTTTCTCTACTTTTCTCTGTTTTCAATTAAGTTCTGTTGAACGTTTTAGTAGTTTAAAAGATAACCACTGTAAGATACTGGAATATTGTAGCAATATCTGAGGAAATTTAAGCATTTTGTTTTATTTGTTGTCATAATAATAAATTTTATTCATGTTTCATCGGACTTGTGCATTCAATTCATAACGAACCTTTACGCACGCAACAATTTTTCGTGTCAGGAGTGGGGTTTTGAATGCCAATTACAAGAGCGCTGGAAGAACAGATGAGGTAGTTGATGAATGCATTTGCTGCATTCCAAGCAGATATGAATTTGCGCCAAGAATCCGTTAAAGAAGAGATAAAAGCTATTCAAGCTGGTTAAGAATGCGTTAAAGGAGAGATAAAAACCGTTCAAGGAGAGATGAAATAAAAAAAATAAAGAAATGACTGTTAAGAAAGAAATGAAAGTAGTTCAAGAGGAAATGGAAAGAGAAATTACGTAATAGAAAACAAGTTCGAGGCTATGGAAGGAAGAATAGATACAGTTGGAGAAATTTAAGAAGGAGTTTCTGCGGTGGAGCAACAAATAGAAGAAAGTGTTTCTACCGTCCAAACACGAAACCGAACAACAAATTGATGACAGGGTTTCTGCAGTTGCAAAAGAAATTGATACTTTAAAGAAATTCAGGGAACAATTCGGATGGTTTTAAATTTCTACCCATGCCTGGTCGTCCCTCTCTGAAGCTATCGACATATGATGGGAAGACCTTCTGGCAAGTGTATAAAACCCAATTTTCTATAGTTGTGGATGCAAATGGATGGGATTCCCAAGCTAAGGCCTGTCATCTCGCCGTTTCTATGAGAAAAAACGCAGCGGATATCCTGCAGACTCTTCCCGAAAACCAGAGATTAGACTTCGAAGCGTATTCGGCGCGTTGGAGCTACGCTTCGGCAAGAAATGTGTAAAAGATTACAGCAGGCTTCAATTAAAATCCCGTCAACAGAAGCCCACGGAAACACTTCAGGAGCTCGCCACGGATGTTGAAAGGCTGTCCCATCTCGCCTGAGTTTCTGACAGAAACAAGGGAAATCCTGTCCCTGTAACGGTACTTTATCGACGGCACCCTGGATTCTGACATACAGAAAGCTCTACGAATGGCGGATGCTAAAGATGTAAAAAGCGCTCTGATGTACGCCGTAAAATTCGAGGCAGCCCAGCAAGCAACTTGTAGAGATCGCTGCCCAGTCAGAGCGTGCGAGTCCACGAGCCAATGGATCAATTGATGGCTCGTTTAGATGATTTATCCAGACAAGTAAATGCTTTGATACGAAGTAAGAGTGAAAACGAACTGGCTCTAAAGTGTTGGAAATGTGGTACAGAAGGCTACATACGACGGCATTGCAGAACACCTCAGGGCATAGAAAATAAAATGGATGATTTGACAAGACCAATCAGTGCCTTGAGACGGAACAGGAGAGAAAAGAAACCAATCTTGAAGTTCTGAAACTGAGGTGTTGGAAGACCACATACGAAGGAATCGCAGAGCACGGAAAATAAGGCAAACGATTTAAACAGACAATTAAATTCCATGGGACGGAAAAGAAACTAAAGTGCTGGAATTGTGGAGCTGAAGACCACATACAAAGAAACTACAGAACACCCCGGCGTATGGAAAATGAGACCATTTTCCAGCAACGACGCAGGAAACAAATTAATGACCTTAATGAAACAGAGGTTGCCAGGTAATAAAAACCTTGTTTTAAAGTGCTCAAGATTTCTACAGTGAGTGGCAACAGTAACAGACTGTCCATCAATGGGCATATCGATGGAGTTCCTTGCAATATTATCATTGACACGGGAACTAATTTTACCATCAATCGGAAAGATTTAGCTCAACAGTTTAAAAACAAACTTATTTTTATTTGGACACTATCCTGTGTTACCCTTCAGATTGCGTCTGATGATAAGATCGTCATAGCTGGGAGGTGTAACTTGAGCATCATGTTCGGAAGTACCGCGTACCATCACACGGCTTATGTGGCGGATATTACAGATCCATTCATACTCGGATTGGATTTTTTAATGAAATATAATTTTTCCTTAGATTTTAAAAACAACAAACTGCTTTCAGAATCAAAGGACATGACTATTCATCACCAGAAGGAATCCTCACCTGGAAATGCCGACGCCTTGTCTAAAAGACCCAGCTCAGCAAGCTGCCGAAATCATACTAAGGTCGAAGAGAAGCGCAAGACTACCAGCTGTTCTCTATCTCAGATGCTCTTCGGTCGTGACCTTCGTCTGCCTTGTGACCTCTTGTTTGGTCGCCCTCCGAATGCGCCTTCTCCGCCTGAGGAATACATCCAAGATCTCCAGGCCCGGTTTGAAGTGATGCACAATTTCGCACGAACTTGCCGAAGGAGAAGATGAAGACCCGATACAACACGAGAGCTACTGGACATCGATTCAACGAAGGAGACAAGGTGTGGTTGTGTAATCCGACTCGACGAAAGGACTCTGTCCGAAACTACAGTCACCTTGGAATGGTCTTTACACAGTCCTAAACAGACTGAACGACGTCGTGGTTCGGATCCGTAAGTCATCGAACTCTTAAAAATTCGTTCATTACGACAGATTAGCTCATTACTATGGCCATAGTACGTAGTGTAAATAGTGTATGACCATGGTCCTTTTTGTTTCTAAATGTGTATTTGATTTGACTTGTATTTAGTATTTGATTTGTATTTATATTTGAATTGTTTTAAGTTACTATTGTAATTATTGTTTTGTTGTTTGTAATGTAATGTTTATTGTTGCATTGGTACCTTAGTTGTAAGTATGCCTTCCTGTCCAGGGAGTGTACTGCCCGGGACGTGCAGTCCTGTGGAAGGGGGCAGTGTTACGGTTTTTGTGTTGAGTTAGTTATTTTTAAATAGAATTAGTTAGAATTGTTATATATTACCGTGCAATGCAGCACGAGATGTATTTGAAGAGAAAGCCGAAAAAATTAAAAATACATGAGCACGCGCATTTAATAAATAGATAGCTCGTAATTGTACGCTTTTGCTTTTCGGGAAAAATCTAGAAAATACCAGACTATGCTCGTACTGATTAAAAAGCTTATAAAAGCGGGATCAAAACCTCTCAATTCAGAGTTGTTTCAGAAAACTGTTGTTGTTTACTCTAGCGAATTCGCGGCGAGATTGGATTAGCTTTCTGGACGTTTCTCTGTTTTGAATTAAGTTTTGTTGAACATTTTTAGTAGTTTAAAAGATAACCACTGTGAGATATTGGGATATTGTACGAATATCTGAGAAAATTTAAGCATTTTGTTTTATTTGTTGTGATAATAATAAATTTTATTCATTTTTCATCGGACTTGTGGATTTTAATTCACATTAAACCCGTACGCCTGCAACAATATTAATGCTAACATTGATATTTCTTTTTCTAATGAAAAGAATTGCTTCAGACTTCTTAAAATTGATTTTTATCTTCCATTTAATGAGGCAGGACTCCAGTGTAGGTATAGGTTCTTGTAATGACTATGCGACTGAACTCAAAAACACATTTTGTGCCAGGATCGCAGTATCATCTACATACATCGTTAGTGTAATGTTAGGTAATTGTGGAATATCGTTCGCGCTTAAAGTGGGAACAGGTTAGAGCCAAGGAACAAACCTTTTGGGACACCCGCAAGGACTTTACGTGTGGAATATGTATTATTATAGCGAATGACAAAGTATCTATCGTAAGGAATTAATAATGTAATCTTGGAACCCGAGTGATTAATTTGTAAGTAAGCTTCTGTAGCCACACACGGGCAAAGGCTTTCGATATATCAAAGAAGGGTGCTCTAGTAGTTTCATGATTTCCAAGACCTTGTGCAATAAATTCTGTCACCTTGTAGAGTTGGTGGTTCGGGGAATGTTTCTTTCGGAATCCATGCTACTGAGGAATAAGGATTTTGTTGCCATCTATGAAGCTGTTGACACGATGGAGAATAACTGCTTCAGCAATATTGTTGAGCGTGGAAAGTAAACTAATCGGACGATAAGCAGCAGGGTTCTTTCCAGGATTAAAAATCGGAGTAATGATGCAGTCTTTCAGTTGGTCGCGAAATGATAGATCATAATGCTGATAATTTTGGTGAACTTTCAAATCATCTTCGCACCCATTTCTTTGATCATTTCGTTACTGACTTGATCCAGCCTAGGACATTTTCGATTTTGTCTCTTTTCAATAGATCTAATCACCTCTGAGAGCATGACAACAGGAATGCTGTTTGCGCATGTTCTTGAAAACAGTTGTGTATTGAGTAGTGACACAGTATGTTCTGTTTGAGGGTGCAATATGTTGTGAGTGTAAAATTGAGATGCGTAGTGATCTGCTAGAAATGTAGTTTTCTCGATTTCGGTGTAGGCATTCCCCGTAGAGCCATTATGGTGTCAAATGTTTGTGTCGCGTCTTTTATACTTAGAATCAGCATTCGAGAATGAACTATCACCCACTGAATGATTCCGAGTGACACATTCCGAGTATCCTGTCCAGTCCAGTTGTGCTTGTTCTTTGATTTGACCTCGTGATTGAATCTATTCATGATTCTTATTTGTCCTGCGGACAACGTAATCTTTGCCTAGTTTTCCTAGCATGGTTTCTTTTTTTTTTTATTAGTTCTGTTATGGCAGGACTTTTATATATTTTCTCTTCTGCAACTCGTTTACTATTTTTGGTGAGTGCAGAGTGTAATTCATTCGTAAATTTTTTAATCGAGTTATCTAATTAATTTCTCGTATGTATGTTCAAAAAAGTGTACTGGGTGTTGTCTAGAGCATTGGCATATCCTGCCCAGTTAGTAATAAGGGCTCTTCTGTGCGGTGTACTGTAGCTGTAAATGCTGATCTCCGCCGTAACCGGATTATAATCCGAAGAAAGTTCATTCATGCTCTCAATTAAAGTAGGAGTACTAATATTTTCAGCAGAAAGAAATCAATAATTTTGGGCCTACCGAAGCTGTAGTGTGTTGTTTTACCCGGAGCTACAATTAAAATATTGGCTGATTGGGCAAGTTGGTCTATTTTTTTAATAGAATTGCTGTTCCAAACGCGGCGGTGAGCGTTAAAATCTCCACCTAGAATAACTCAATTGTTAGTGTTAAGTAGCGCGTGCAAATCAGAAGACACATCTACTACATGTATATTATTTGGTATACAGGTGGAGATAAAAGTGATTGTGAAGACTAAGGCTTCGACAGTTAAGAGCGGTGGAAGTGTTGTGAGGTAATGAGAAATGGAGCGTTTGACTAGAATAAGCAATTCACCTAGGGCATTCCTCCCAAGTGCGTATCTGCCTTCAGTTGGTCTATGTAATCTGTGCTTCGCATAGTTGAAAGGCTTTGAAATCGTTATAGGGATGAAGTCAGCTACTGCTGTATCTGCCAAGTAATATTTTTCCCGCCTTCGTGGTGTGGTGGTCTGCACGCTGGGCGAGCATTCCAGAGGTCCGCGGTTCAATTCCCGGCGAAGGCGTTGCTAATTTTTTATCTCTTCGGCCTCGAAATAACCTAATGTCTCTACAGTGGCGCCCGAACTAAAAGCGTGTTGGATGATGATTCTCCTCACCCAGGATTTGGCGATTGGATCCCCTTAAAACCCCAGTCGCCATTTAAAAGGAGGAGTATATAAGGTATTTTTCCCGCCTTCTTAGCAAGCCTTCGTGGTGTAGTAGTCTGCACGCTCATCGCGTAATTGAGAGATCCGCGGTTCGATTCCCGGCGAAGGCGTTGTTGATTTTTCATCTTGCCTGCTTCGTAAAAATAACCTAATATCTCTACAGTGGCGCCCGAACTAAAAGGGTGGTGGATGATGATTCTCCCCACCCAGGATTTTGCGATTGTGTCCCCTTAAAAGACCCAGTCGCCTTTTAAAAGAGGGAGTATATAAAGTATTTCTCCCGCCTTCTTGGCGTGCCTTCGTTGTGTGATGGTCTGCACGCTGAGTGCATATTCCAGAGGACCACAGTTCGATTCCCGGAGAAGGGGTTGCTAATTTTTCAACTCTCCGACCTCGAAATAACCTAATGTTTCTACAAAGTTACTTAACAATTTCAAAGTCAGTCGGTTATACTGGCTTTGAAATCGTTATACGGATCAAGCATATGTTCCTGTATAAAAACTAAGTCATGTAAGAATTCTTTGTGCTCATATGCTCTACGGATAAGACCATTTGCATTCTATGTAACTATCCTGAATGCATACACGTTATTAGGCTATCATAATTGTCAATTTAATTCATCATTTCAAGAAAAATATGCATTTTATCAATAAGATCACTAGCTACTTTTAGCTTAGGCATATAATTTTTGAATACATTATTCATAACTTTAATCCTATCGTTTCCAAATATTTCATTTAATTCATTCATGTACTTGACCTGAACTTGAACTTTGAACTTCACTTTTCTGCTGGTGCACGACTTCTGGGAGTCTTAAACAGTAAATTACGTTAGCTGCTTTGTGGTATAGTGGAATAAGAAATGGTGTAATAACACAAATATCCGGAAGCGATAATCATTCTTGACTTAGGAGGTTCGAATCCCGCTAACGGGCTGGCTGCATGGACGTTTTCGTGATTTTCCCCATGTATAACGTGTATACGAGCCAGTTTACCTTAGAAAGTACTCCACGAAGGCATCCCTCCCCTTAGGCAGATAGCCCTCGAGGCTTTGCCATAATCACACACACACACATTCTTGACTTAACCAGGCACTTACTTAATCCACAGCAATTATACACAAAGTGCGTATAAGCAATTTTGATAAGCAATTTCCAGGTAAATGGTTGTTTCGAGTAAGAAATTCAAAAATTTGATTTTTACCATTCATATAATTAGTATTGGATACATCTCTTCTCTACATTTAATAAAAGAAAAGTCTGTGTGTCTTTCGTTCGTGCTGCGCGTAAGCTAATAGACCCAGGGCTACGAAATTTGGTACATAGGTGCATCTAGACGAGCCAGTGCACCTCGAAGCGATTTTTTTCAGAATTCGAAGCAGATTTTTTTTTTTTTTTTTTTAATTTTATCTTTTTGATTTTATTGCATCATTTTGAATAGTTTCATTCTTTTAGAAATGTGGTTTTGGCAACAGTTTTTCATTCAGTCTGCGACTGTTGAAAATATGAGATAAAATGCTGCTTTTTTTTTCTTTTGATTTTTGGACACGCAACACGCACATCGCAAACTTCGTGTTTTGACGCGCATGTGTCTCGCGAGGCACAACAAGAAGAATTTCCTTTCCCGCCTCTCTCTTTATTAGCTAATGGCAAAGAGGTTTGTATATTTTAAATTATGTCATCCACAAAGCACAATTTTGATTGATTATTGCTTTCTGATGATAGTTTCATTCTTTCAGAAATGTGGTTTTGGCAACAGTTTTCGTATATTATGTTTTAATTGTACATAATTTTAATTATATAAAAAGTTGTGCATGATTTTTATAGGAAACAGAGTTCTTAACTTGCTTTATACCATTTGAATTCTTAAGATTTTGCAAGAAGTTGGTTAATTTATTTATTAGGATAATTAATATTTGTATTATAGGATATTGCTTATTTCTTTGTAATTTTGTTATATGTAATACTTTTTTTAAAATTTGTGGTTCCCCCCTCCCAATGAAGATGTTCTGCAAAGTAAAATTGTGCGCAGTTTTAAATTAAACGTTTCGTGTTCCCTTTAGGCATTTTTCCGGTAGATTTAAAAGCCAGACGAAGGCTGGCCGCGTAGCTGCTAGTTTTAAATAATTTACTGCTGTTACTATTAAAATTCTTAAGCAACTTGGCAGGTACAGTAGTAGCCGAGTTGGAGTTAGTAGCATTGGTGTTTGGTGTCAGTGTAGCAGCCTGTGTTTTGGCCATTTTGGCTTATGAGATTGCCTGGCTCTGCTTATTTTTAAGGAATTTAATACACCCACAATAGGAGGCAACGTGGGCAGTTACTGCATTTGGGTTCTTCAGTCCTTCCTTTTTCTCGACAGTCCATTGTTTTGTGTTTCACACATGGAGGTTGAAAATGATAATTGTTCGAGGAATGGTGAAATCGTTGGCAGTTATGGCACTGCGGCACTTCTTCTTGGTTATATATTTTGTTACAGTTTTGGAGAAGTATAGTTGATCTATTAGTTCAAAGATTTTTTTCCCGTATTCTCATTTTTAACAAGTTCAACCATGAATAAAGGCACGAGAGCCTGTATTTTCCTTCTGGTCAATTGGGTGAGTTTACTGACAGTAAATCCACGTTCAGTAAGCGCAAAATTAATGTTTCTCAGAAACATTAATTTTAAATCCATAAAGGTTATGATACGTGGCTAAGCTACGTATCATGGGTTCAGCATATTTGGGTTCAGTATATTTGGCATTTTATACATAATGCTCAACACCATGTTCTTTAAATAAAGCATTAAGTACACGATGATCATTTTCAATATGAGGAAGAATCTTTATGAACTCTCCATTAAGTTTCTCCAGAAACTTAACATCAGTACTATTAGCCAGATTTTTCAAAAGTTCCTCATGTGATAGACTGCTAGGATTAACCATGATGGGCGGGGTATAATTTGGCTGCTGCTGTACAACTTGAACCGCTGGGGTTTCATTATTCCGATTATTAACGTTTTTAGTATTCAACACATGCAATTTGTTTCTATTTTGAATAGACTTATGGTATCAATTTTAAGGTCATTAGTAGCAGTTTTAGTGGCTAATCGAAAAACCTTCGCTATCAGTATTTGAACTTTCAACATTAGCACTTTTGCATTTAGTCTTAAGGGCATCGGCTTTACGTTTAGGGTGAGCAATGCCTCTAGTGCAAGTTAAATTACACTTACCTGTGAGGTTCGTTGACTTCTTGGCTAAGTTTTGAAGGATTTTAATTGTAGTCTCAGCAGCTTTATCTTCGGGTCTTACATTTAGCCGATTGTGAATCGGGCGTGATACGCCAGTGGTTTGACTCGTTCAGTCCCCGCACCTATTATATTTTAATTACTTCTTGTGGGAACATATGGAAATATTGGTATATGACACCCCGTTCACAGCCCCGAGGAACCGGTTGCATGCAATAACTCCTAGGGTACTCAGATGCCTGAAATCTTCCAAAATATTCGAAATTCCATTTGTGCATTTATTCACTTCGTGGTATTCTTCCACTTCTGGATTTTTCTATGTACATCTGCTTGTCATTTTGTTGTGTCCAATGCTTTGCGATTCCGAGTCGTCTGGGTGCTTCCTACAAGTCTGTAAATCTTACATTGAGATACCCTGTGTACAAATACGTGTGTTGTGGCAGGTGTCTAAGTATATTCTGAGGGGTTCATTACTATAAATGCTTTGAAAAGTCTTTAATTGTTACCATTCTTTTTTTATGGCGTGATGAATTTTAATTAATAATTTGGTGAAATTCAATAAGTTAAGCGTTTTCAGCAAATGCTTTTAATAAAGTGTAAGTACAATGAGTACCTTAAAAGTTTTAAGCATTTTCAGCAAATGTTTACAGATTGCATACGAAAGACACCTAATGTATCGTTGTTGTAATATTAGAGGAAATTGAACCAATTCAAAGGAGACAGGAGAAGAAGGGAAAAAAAGGGAAAAAATTCTCGAGAATGGGGCACTGCTGCTGAGAAATGCCATCGAATAATATATCAGCAGTATTTTCTGCTTAGATTTATGCTGAAAATAGCTCTTCGGTTACGCATAAAGGTAGTTTCAACTCATTATCTGTGGAGATTTACGAAAACGTTCTGGACATCTCAAATAATTTGGATGCAAAGGTTAAAAGAGAAACTAATTTTTATTCAAGATACAGAGGTCTCACAGGATATGTGATTTCTGTTCGGCAGCAGGGGCAGGTGCGTCCGACTTTTAGCAAGCAGAGCGCACATAAGACATGACCACATATTGTCACGTGCATGGAAATACCTTGTTTTTTCAGTTCTGTAGCTGTGTCCCAACAGATTCGACAACAAACACGAGTGACGTTATTTTTCTTACTTTTCTTCGTCTTTCTGTCATTCTGTTTGATAGCCAACGGTTGTGTTTTTCTACGAATTTTCGAGCCATTTTTCTTCCTTTTTCGACGATTTGTATGGATAGTGTCTTGGGAAGCAGTCATCTTCGGTTTGGTAAATTTCCCTGGTGAATATGGCACCAGCATCTGAAATCCTACCACTCTTTCCTGTCATAGTGTGTAAAAGATATGAATATCGTAGGTGAGTCAAAAAGAATCATTCGGTTACAAATCGTTACAGCAAAGAGATACAGCACATATTTATCAATCGTTACAGCACATATTTATCAATCGTTACAGCACATATTTATCAATTTTTAAGCATCAAGTTAAACTTTAACTATCCAAGTTTCGTATCATACGATACAGATGCTACATGTCTGATCCTTTTGTCACTGGATTTATACTCAAATCAGTTTTAAAATCAGACATTCGAAAGGAGAGAATGGCATTGCATTCCTCCTCTAATCTGTTAATTCGCAGGGTCTTATTCTTTGCGATTTCTTTTCTTTATTTCATTGTTGCCATTCGGGAATGATGAACTCAAATTCCATATTATCCATGCCATCGCATCAGTCATATTGGATACGCTTCAAAATAGATTATAAATTGGATGTGTAACTTAGTTGTGTGTATGTGTATAAAATGGTCTCAGAATACCTGTAAGATGTGAGAAGAAACTTGGATGGTTAAAGGAATCCGAGACACAATTCGTTGTTATTTATAAATACTTTTTAATAAATATTTTCCCTGAAATATATGTATCTAGCATAATTTCGCACCTTTTTAATGAAAATCGTTTTGCATAAGAAATATTCTTCAGCAGTTTAAAATTGTATTTAAAAACAATCTTTAAAGCGTTTATAATTGATTTATATACTGAACCATGAGCAATTTGCATAAATTTTTCTTTTTGTACACTTAAAAGTATTTATTTCGATTTATCTTCAAAACTTATAAAATTATGCATTATTAACTTTTTAATAATTGTAAAAATAACCATATTTTTAGACTGATTTTTATTTTGACGGAAATATTTTCAAATATTTTGCTCAAAATTGAAAATTCTGAAGACAGTTTGCATAAAATGAACAAGTGAAATGTATAGAAAATACGTGTATGTAAATGTGTGAGGAAATTTAGATACATCCTCTAAATTAAAATTTACAGATCATTGAAAATATCCATTTCGAGATAAATGGATTAGGAGATTTCGGAACTCCTGGTTTCACTTATGAATAGTACTGAAAACAAAATTTTACATCTGCTGATATAACTAATGTACCATTATACGATTTCTTTTGCTTGATTTTAAAGAATTTGAAGACATTTTTAATACAAAAATATAAGCTCAGGATTTTTTCGCGATCTTTATATTCCGCATTCTCTTAAAGTTTAATTTGGTTACGCCAGGTAAATATTTTTTTTTTTTTTTTTTCTAATAGCGGGCCCAACCGTCCACAAACTTTGACCACTATACTAAGGCCAGAATCGGTGGTCACTTTATTATGGAAGCACCAAATAGGTGGTTGCCTCTTATGAAGGGTCGGACAAATACAACCATGGCTTCTTCATAATTCGAACCCGGGCCCTTAGATATTGCAATCGGCTACCCTAACTATTATACCAACTGGGCGGCGGCCAGTAAATATAAGCCAATGAAATTACTTGCTATAATAATTTGTAAAATGGTGATCCTTTTAAACAGATCCTGTATTCCATGAAGTGGGAAATCTACAGCATACCGTACCTGCAATGTAACAACTACTTGCATCTGCAAACAACACATGCTGACTCTGGTTTGATTAACGCAGCTTAGGCAAACTGTGATTCATTTAAACGAACATGTGAGACAGTGCTGCATTTATGAAAAAGTTTTCCAAGAAAAGAAAAGATTTGCATTTAATAAGGGAATAATACGATCTTGAACCAACCCCTTTTTCTCAAATTTTTCATAATTATATATAAACTATTGACATTAATTAGTTAATCAGCAGATTATTTGTTCCCTTGACATGTGCAATGATCTTCAAAAAAAAAAATCCCACTTTACGTAGGTAATGTGAACTTAACCGAATCATTATCGTGGAAACATTTCTCTTTCTGTTTTCATTTCCACTTTCCTGCATAGTAAATTAACCCTTTGGCACTGGACAGTATTGTGACTGCTAATCTAAATGTGCTACGAATGGGTGTGCTTAGAGCAAAAGGCAAGGCTATGAAATTCAAAATGTCCTCAATCATTAAAATTGATTCTTTGTATTCTACTTTGTTGAATGATTTTTTTTTTTTTTTTTTTTTTTTTTTGTTAGCTTTTCTGTTGATTGACAGATTCTGTCAACTTGATTCTTTAGATATCAAAAGTTCAGTAAATAGCATTTTGTTTCAGTAATTTCTATTTACTATTTGTTGATCATTGCATCACATTAATTAGAAAATAGATATTATTATGTTTCAACAATTGCGAATATATTTCATTTACAATCTGCTGATTATTATATGAAATTACTTATAATTGTAATCAATAGAGGTCTAGTGGTTTCTGTAATTAGCATTGCTTAACATGGTTGAACTGCTTGTCTGATGAATATTAATTTAAACCCATATTGCTGCTATTCGAGCAAAGATAAATAATATCACTCACTTGAAAAATAATTCTTTCACTAGAATAAATGCATTTATTCAAGTGAAATAATTATTTTTCAAGTGAGTGATTTATTCAAGTGAAATAATGCGGAATGCGGAGTAATATGCGGAATATCTAGGTGATCTGCACATTACCTACTAGGCAGGTATTAGCTTGTAGGAGGTACTTAAATCACGTTTTTCCGCGGCTACTTTGGTAATATTAACCGAATGATAACTTTAAACGATGAGAGAAAACAAATCCTTCAAAATACCATGAAATATGACTAATTTAACTTAAATATGTCTAAAAGCAAATAAATAGGTACTGTCACAGCAGTTTAATTACAAAAGAAGCAAAAATTCATTTGTGAAATTATTTCATCGTTGGTATGCTCCTGATCTTAATACTCAGCATTCTTCACTGTAAGAGAATATGCTATTGCAAAATTAAAAAGGAATAAAGCAACTTTAGTTTGACGTAGATGTTTTCGAAAAAAAAAAAAAAAAAAAAAATTCTGCAGAATATTTTTTCTTCTTTTTTTCTTCTGAAGAAGATAAATCTATGTCTGATCGCCCTCGAAATCAAAATGTGTTTCTGATCGCTGTCGAAATGTATGTCATTGTCATGTATATAGATCGCCCTCGAAATGTATGTCTGATCGCCCTCGAAATCAAAATTTGTGTAGATTTTTAATTAAAAAATGTCTACATAAACCTAAGTTATTTCTTTCCCCTTATTTCAAATGGTTGACTAAAATGGAAACCAAGTTGCTTTGCCACTTAATCCTTTATTTCGCGACACTTCACCTGTCACTTGGCAACTTTCATACTTTATTTTGAGCTTATTTGAAGATTTTACTTTACAGATTTACTGTTTAGAATATTTATTCTATAATATTCTGATCGTATAACTGAATTGTTGATCACAATAAGCGATACATTTTTCATGTTTTCGTATACATACCGCCAGGACATTGGCAATTCGATAACAATATTCGAATGACAATATTAACCGCGACCTTGAGAAGCTGAACACTTGTTTAGCAAGTAGCATATGCAGTAAAACTCATTTAAGATGTTTATTTCACTAAATCCGAAATGTTCCCTTATTTTGATAATATTAAAAAATTTTCTCGCGTAGAATCTTTTACGTTGAGAGATTTACCCTCTTAAATTTTCATGAATCTTTCGAGAAACTTTTCCTTCTTTCAGAAAACAGTTTTTATTTTTGTTTTTATTTTTTTCAAAGAAATTTTTATCGAAAGCACTTTACAAATGGAAATAAACAATTTTGATTTTAAATTAATGGTGCCTTTTGTCTGGTTTTCTTAATGGCTCTCTTTTGACAACATGCCACTTGCAGTCGTCATAATGGTTAGTAATATACCTAGGCAAATTAACTACTTAAGGTGACGAAAAAGGCTGTAAAGTTTCGGTCCATTTTCATACATCTCGCTTTTACAAAAGGAAACACTTAGAATATGAAAACGAAGACTATTAGTTCAGTTTTCTATCTTTTTTTGAATGGTAAATCTGTTCCTGAGACATTAAATGCTTTTTTCACAAAATTAATTCATTAATATTTTAAGAAAATGCATTAAAATCCATAAGAAGTTGCAGATAATTTTGCTTTATTTTGCATATTTAAACAAAATTTAATGAACTACTTTCTAAACTAATTTAGTTGAAATTAAAATTAAAAAGAATTAAATTACAAAATACTAATTTAGCTGAACATGAAAGAAAGAATAATTTAAATTGAATTAAAAAATAAAACTACAAGGATTTAATTTCTAAATAATTATTAAAGTTATAAATTCGATATTATATTGTTAATAAGCTGTTTTGTAGGTAACTGTAATTTAAAAATTATCTCGTTTATGAAATCGTTCATTACAGTCTCTTGGAAAACTCTTTAAGTGGGTTCTGCTGCAATACACTACTTTTTTTTCCGAGTTATTTATTTCTTGAATATATTTTTCATTAGTAAATTTTCTTTAAAAATAAAATAGCATTAAGAGAATTAATTTTACGGGGGGGGGGGGCAGGTAGAAAAGGAAGTTTCTTACAATTTAAATTGTGTCCATCCCTTCTCTTTTGTACCCCCGACAAAAAGACATTGCAGTAAATGACGGAATTTATACAGGGTGCACAAAGGCCCATTAACCTGAAAATTCTTGCGTTCGGAGAGAGCTACAGCTATGCAAGTGAGGTAACGGTATAGTAAAGCGACTATGCCCGACCTGATGCAAACGGCACAGCGCCGCTAGTGACGAAATCTGGAAGATAGGCGTTGCAAATCGAAAACGAAAAGAGATAGAGCAAATTTTCAATTAGAAAGTTTTAGAGCATCAATTAATTGGTACGAAACGGCATTTCTTTCACAAGGATAAGATAATTGCGCCTTTATACCCAAATATGTCCGCAATCAATGCACTTCATTTTGTGTAAACGTCTGAAAGGAATATCCATTGGTATTAAGAAATACGCACCTGTTTATTGCAAAAAATACGTACTTACGTCACTAGAGTTTCATACGAGAATTTCGAGATACGAGGAAGGTATGAGCAAAAATTTATATACTAAATACATTGACTCGAGTAACGACCAATGAGCCAGGCTGCTGGTATGCGTGGCGCCATTTCCCGTTCCGTCTCAACTCGGGGAATCCCCTTGTCAGAACACTCAGTGTTCTTTCATCTACGTGTTTGTGGCTTGTGAGTTAATTGTTTATTAAATTTAACGTCAAAATAATTATTTCACGATGCCTCCCAAGAAGATTGTTGCCTTAGATAGTGCTGCAAAGAAACATAACGAAGCCATGATCGTTCAAATTAAGAAAGAAATCATAGATAACATAAGCGTGGTATAAGAGTGGCGGAATCGGGGAAGACTTTCGACATTGACGATCTGCACTATTCTGAAGAAAAATGCAGAAATTAAGAAACTTGATGTAGCCAAAAGAGTTACCGTTACTTCCAAGCACCGTCTAAAACTCCTGGAGGTTGTTGTTGGTGTGGATTAACGAGAAACAGTTAAAATGTCGGTGTCGGAAGCTATCATTTATCGGAAGCCATAATAGAGGTAAACTACGGCTATATTATTTACTAGTGCTATTTATTAGAAAAATTGATTTTTATGTTGATATTTTTGGGGCTGCGGAACGGATTAACTAGATTTCCATTATTTCCGATGGGGAAGTTTGTTTCTAGATACGAGAAATTCGCTATATATATATACGAGCTCAACGCTGGAAAGAATTAAACTCGTATGTCGAGGTTCCACTGTAGCAAGTTAATGTTATCGTTTGCCATCAAGGTTGTAATGAGGTTTGAGATTATGCTGTTTGTATGAAGCGAGAGCGAACACCTTTTTAAACTAAAATCTATAATGCATTGGAAATTAAAGCGCCTGGAAATTAAAGCGCCATTCATTTTATAACTCAGACTTATTATAATAGACCCAGGAGTACAAAATTTGGTACATAGGTGCATCTAGACAAGATCCAGTGCAGCCTCGAAGCGATTTTTTCAAATTTCGAATGACATTTTTTTTAAAATTTTACGTTTTTGGATAAAATCGCATCAAATCGATAATTTTCTCCCATTATATCAGGGCCATTGTTGCTGATATATCACTGTTGCCGTTGTTGCTGATGTCAGCACTGTTTCCACTCGGAAAAATGAGGGCGATAACGGGAAGTTGGTTAATTTATTTATTAAAATAATTAATATTTGTATTAAGGGATATTGCTATATTATTAAGGGATATTGTAATTTTTTTATGTGTAAAAGGCATGCTTTATATGTAAAAGCCAACATTTTTATTGAAATTTCTGTTTTTTTTCCCTTTTGATAAAGCTGTTCTGCAGAGTAAAATTCTCTGCCGTTTTTAAATCTAATGTTTGATGTTCCCTTTAGGCAATTTTCCGGAATTTTCAAAAGCCAGACGAAGACTGGCCGCGTAGCGGCAAATTATACAAATCAAAAGGAACCAGTTTTTCACAGACGATTCAGCGCCACTTACATAATGCGCATGCGCTACCAATTAATTCAATTCTCACTTTGCGACGAGGCAAAAATACATAAATCAAAATATTTTCATTAAAAATTGAAAGATATAGAAAAACACAAACCACCAAGTACAGTTAAAGCAACTAAAAAAAAAAAAAAAATTACTATTAAAATTACAGTTTTTACGCAAAAACGAGCAATTCGGCCAGCGGACAAGAAGAAAGATTTTTAGGGCACAAAACTGAAAGTCCATTTTTGATCTCACTCCGCAAAGAGACACTGAAGGCTCAGAAACTGACTTATTGTTGACGCTGAGTCAATATAAGGGATAATTTAATAACTTAAATGATAATTCCAGAATGGATTAAGCATAATTTAATTCGCAATAATAAAAGAAGACGTTACTTTCTTGTTGCGAAGCTTAATTTCTCTAGATTGGCAACAAATCCGCTATTCTGCTAAGTTTCAAATGTAAACAAATATGGCTGCTATGCTAAACAAATTAGGCTTAGCCGCACTTAAACAACTTTTAAATTGTTGATAATTCTACACCTATATAGCATGTAGGTTAACTAAAGGCATAAATTCCTTAACCGGAAGACAAGAGCAACATAATTCAATCATTCTTAAAGCAAAAAATACACAATTTACAAACATATAAGAAAAACGAAATTGAGCTTACTGAGACGAGTAAGAGCGGTATATATATATACTTTTGGTGCGGCCGATTGCACCAAAATACGAGGTGCAAATCTACATGTTATAGCAGTCCTATATACAAAATTTCAACGTTCTGAGGCTACTCGCTTTTGAGTAATGCGAGACACATACATACAGAAGGCACGAAAATATCTCTTCAGATTCCATTTTAAATGAGTTTTATAATTTTTTTGGGGGGAAACGAGTCCTTTATTCTCTCCTACGTATAGATGTTACGCAAAAACATCCTTAAATTGCATTCGATAGTGGTCAAAATGGATATTTTCTTTGAACTATGATACCCGAAATTTTTCGCTATTACAATACTTACTTTTTACTTCGTACAAGTAATAAAAATGTGATTGAACACTATATTAGCTGTAACCGTAATTCGATCCTCATCTTGCCTTCCACTAATTTCGAAAATTAGAAAATACTAGAAATATCTCAGCGGCAGGTTGAAAACTATATAAGACCGGAGAGAGCATGTGCTGACATTTGTTGTTAGCTGTTATCTCAGCAGGACTTCGGAGTACTGAGATACCGTCGGGTAGCTTTCTCGTTAGATGTACATTGCATTGCGTTATGTTTAACGTCCATAGTAGTTTGAAGTGTAGCTACTGATTGCACTGTGTGATACTGTGAAGAGTTATACGACTGTCTTTGTGGAATGCTCCAGATCTCTCAAATGTTTCATTTGATAAAATAAGTGGAATTCAATGCCAGTGGCAAGAGCGATGGATCAGCAACTAAGACAGCTAGCGTCTGCCTTTGCTGCATTCCAGGAAAAGAAAAAAAAAAAAAAAAAAAAAAAAGGCCGTCATTTCCATCAAAGAAGAGATGAAATCAGAACAAGAATCCGTTAAAGTAAAGAGGAAATCTATTAAAGAGGAGATGAAAGCAGGCCATGAGGAGATTGAGGCAGGTCAAGAGGAAACGAAAAGAGAAATCATTGCCATAATAGAAATGAAAACTGAAGCTATAAAAGACAGAATAGACATGGTTGAAAACAGAGTTTGAGAAATTGAAGAAAGAGTTTCTGCCGTCCCAAGAACAAACAAATCGAACAACAAATTGAAAACAGGTTTTCTTTTGCTGTCGCCGAAGAAGTTGACACTTTAAAGAAATGCATAACGGCAGCAAGAAGCAATTCTGATGGTTTTAAATTTTTACCCATGCTTTCTCGTTTCTCTCTAAAGCTATCCACGTATGATGGGAAGCGTATAAGACACCATTTTCTAAAGTGGCGGACGCAAATGGATGGGATTCCCAAGCTAAGGCCTGTCATCTCGCCGCTTCTCTGAGAGCGGATATCCTGAAGACTCTTCCGGAAAACCAGAGATTAGACTTCGAAACCCCATCCGGCGCCTTGGAGCTACGCTTCGACGAGAAATGTGTAAAAGATTACAGCAGGCTTCAATTAAAATCTCGTCAACAGAATCCCACGGAAACACTTCAGGAGCTCGCCACGGATGTTGAAAGGTTGTCCCATCTCGCCGTTTCGAAGTGCCCGACAGAAACAAGGGAAATCCTGTCGCTGCAGTATTTCATCCATGACATCCGAGATCTTGAAATATAGAAAGTTCTATGAATGGCGGATATCAAGGATTTAAAAAGCTTGAAAATCCATGAAATTCGAGAAAGCCAGCAAGCAACTCGTTAAGAGAGCCAACCATTCAGAACTGCTCAAGTCCAGGAGCCAGTGAATGAAATGACTGCTCGTCTAGATGATTTAACCACACAAGTCAATGCCTTGGTAAGGAAGGGGAGTGACAACAATTAAACCCTAAAGCGCTGGAACTGCGGTCCTGAAAAGCAGGTATGGGGGAATTGAAGAATACCCCACGGCACAGAAAACAAGACCGTTTCCCAGCAAGGACGCAAGAAACAAATTTGCGGCCATTTCGGGGAGCGGAATTTGAAAGATAATTAGAAGCCTCATTTTAAAGCGCTTCAGATTTCTGCATTGAGTGTGGCAGTAATGAACCTTTTATCATAGAAGAACTTATTAATGAAGATCCTTGTAATGTGACCATTGATACATAAGCCAATGTTAACATAACTCGAAATGATCTGGCTTAACAACTGGAACGTAAACTCATCTGAACGTCTCCCTGCGTTACCCTCTAGGCTGTATCTGGAGAGAAGAACCACATCGACGGAAAATTAAACGTTAACATAACATTTGGAAGTGCCGCCTACCATCACATGCCATATGTGATAGATTTTACAATTCCTTGCGTACTTGGAAAATCCCGCAGGTCAAATAGCCAGGTGGGTACAGGGACTCCAGGAATATGACATTACTATCATCATCGGAAGGGATCATCACATGGAAATGACAATGCCCTCTTTAGAAGACCCTGCCCAGAAAGCTGCAGATATTGTTTCAGGGTCGAAGCGAATTACGAGCTCCTTAAGCCAGTCGCACGTCAAGTTACGAATTCAACAGCGTCTGACACAGACCTATGGAGTGTTGAAGAATTTGGAAAAGACCAGTTGGAAGACTGCGACCTTAAACCCATAGTTGAATTAATTAAGTCCTCAAACAGGAAACCTACCTGTCAGGACATTTCGATCTACAGACCTACGACAAAAAAAAAAAAAAAAAAAAAAATAGTGGGCTCTCTGGGACTCATTCCATATTCGAAACGGCATCTTGTACCGGAAGCTCGAATCAGATGATGGAAAGGCATTTCGACGGCAGCTGATACTTCCAAGGTGCCGGATCCTGGACGTATTTAAAGAACTACATAGCAGCCCTACAGAACGCCAGTTAGGAATAAGGAAGACTTTGCACAGAGTTCGAGAGCGCTTCTACTGGAGTAATGCTAGAGGTAACGTGCAAAAAAAGTGCCAATTTTGCGGCCTGTGCGAGTCGGAAAGGACCGAAGAAACGTAACCGAGGGAAGATGCAACTTCCCTCGGTTATAGTGTAGGGGTCGCTTTTGAACGTATCGCCTTTATCATTCTGGACTTCTGCCACGAACTGGCACTAAATACATCCTCGTTGTCATTGATTACTTCACCAAGTGGCCTGAAGCGTATCCTAATCCTGATCAAGAGGCTGCCAGAGTAGTAGAGGTAATGATAATTGGATTTCTAGGTTCGGAGTACCTCTTTAGTTACATTTCGATCATATTTTATTTTGGCTGCAGTTAAAGAACTCTGCCAGCTACTCGGCATCCACAAAACTCAAAGGACACTTTTATATCCCCAGGAAGACGACATGGTAGAGAGGTTTAATGGATCCTTTATAAACTCTTCCTGGTGTTTTCCAGAAATAAAAATGAATGGAACAAGAAGTTACCACTGATCTTGCTGACCTATCGCAGTGCTGTCCACGAGACTATCGACTACTCTCCATCGCAGATGCTCTTCGATCGAGACCTTCATCTGCCTTCTGATCTCTTGTTCAGTCGCCCTTCGGATACGCTCTTATCGCCGAGGTTTGAAGTTATGCACAGTTTTGCACGAGAGCGAGTCAGCTTGGCGACGAAGGTGATGAAAACCCGATACGACACGAGAACTACAGGACATCGAGTCAAAGAAGGTGATACGGTGTGGTTGTGGAATCCGATTCCACGAAAAGGACTTTCTCCTAAATTGGAGTCACCTTAGGATGCTCCTTACATAGTCCTAAACAAGCTGAACGACGTCGTAGTTTTGATCCGTTAGTCACGGAGTTCTAATCTTAAAGTCGTTTCTTACAACAGGCTAGCCCCTTACTAAGGCCATAGTACATAGTTTCCAATATATATATATAATGTAAATAATATAAGACTGCGGTCCTATTTGTTTTTAAATTTGTAGGTTCATGCACTCAGTTATTAATTTAGTATTTGATCTATTGAAATTATTGTTTTAATATTATACTGATTTGCCTTAGTTGCAAGTATGGCTTCCTGTCCAGGGATTGCACTGCCCTGGATATGAAGTCCTTGGGAGTGGGGCAATGCTACGAATATTCTACATAGATGGATGAGTTTAGTGCAGTTATATATGAAATTGTGTTTTTCTGTTGAAGATAAGACTGTTCCTGAACAGCTTAAAAAATGGCCTGTCAAGAAAGCTTTTAAGTAAGTGAAAATAAGTGAAAGCGCTTCTGCGCATGCTTCACCCTCTCCTACTGCACCGAATAATTCTACTTTACAGTCAGATTTCTCTTTTGAAACCACAATGCTTAATTTGAACGATTTCTTCAACAAAATTTTGAAGTTTGCAATGATTTTTAAGAAAATGAAATAAAAAAGCACAGCTTGCTATTCAGTATAAATAAAAGATAAACTATGTGCAGTTTATTCAAGTCTTCGATGAATTGGAAATTTAATTCTCCATTTATTTGTACGATGACTGTTTTAATTACTATCGGGCAACGTAGATGGCGTCACATCTCAAGCGGGGCACATGTCTAGTATTTTTGTCATTAATTTTTTCTCTCTGGCCAGTCATGCTATAATGAGGTATTTCCTCCCTCTTTCCAGCATGCCTTCGGGATGTAACAGTAGGATACTCAGCATGTATTCATGAGGTCCAGGTTAGAGTCCCGGCGAAAGCATCGTTCATTTTCCACGCCTCCCACATTAAAAAATCCTAATGACTGTACAGTGTTGTGGTCCCCTTTTTATACCGGCTAATCCTCTTCAGTGACACGACTCATTGTCATTTTAGACATCTTTAATTCATTACAACCGAAAAACAGCGAGCTACATAAAATGCACGCTGGTCTCGGCATACAGCGGGAGTTGGAGTTGCTCTCAGTTGCTGTTGTTAGCCGTCACGTCAGCGTTAGTTCGTACTGAAATCTCTCCGGGTAGCTTTCTCTTTAGCATTGCACTGTGTTTAGCGTTCAGAGTAGTTCGCAGTGATTGTATTCTGTGATAAAGTGAAGAGTTGTACGACAATCTTTGTGGAAAGCTCCAGATCTCTGAAGTCTATCATTTGATAAAATAAATCTTATTAACCTATCATCGGAGCTGTGCGCATTCAGTCTATTACGAACCCGCACGTACGCAACAATATAAAGCGTTAGTATCAGTATTTTTGCTTGTTTCGGAAAGGTGTGCTATTTAAGCGTCGCCATTTGCATTGTTTACAATATGCAGATTTTGGACGCAATCAGTGAATGAGGGCCATGTGCTTTCGCTGTAAAGCCTCCTCAGCCGCTCGATATGAAGGGTAATTAAATGGTCGAAATATTATGCAATGTAATAATAATTAATAAATGATTTTTTTTTATTTAATATTAGTGGTAAGTGATGATTTATCTTTTGTTTTGGAAAAAAGATAACTTTTTTGACGACAGAGTTAAACGATATTTTATCTTGTATTTCTGAAAAATAGGATTTTTTTATGTGCCCTTGTAGTAATAAAGTACGTTATGTTATTGAAGTGTTAAACTATACGGATAAACTGGTTACGGTTTTCAAAAGATAAACCATTTTAAAAGGGAGACGAAAGTCTTAATATCGGAGCAGTATGGTATATTTTTAGATTCAATTACTGAACATTCACTTAAAAAAGAATCTTTTTATATGAAAGTTTAACTATGCCTAATCAAGTTTTGAAAAGTAAAAGGAAAATTAAATATAGTAGTATCTTTATTCTTTATTAGTAGAGCTCCTATTACGCGTGATTTCGCATTACTCTAAGCGAAAAAAGTAAGCATAAAAACTTGTCTACTTCGTGAAAGTTTGCAGGAAATATTGTACCTAACATTCTGTCAGCATATTCTCAACGTATTTCTTACGCAGGAGTTCTAAATACCATCAAAAGAACACCTGTGCATATTGAGCAGTGGAAAGTTACACTTGTAGATTCTACGATATTTTAAATTAGCGGTCGTCAACCCTTACAACTTCACGAACCGCTACATATATAATTTTATATTTGGCGGACCATTAATATGAATTTTAAAAAAAAAACTTAAATAAGACCTTAAAAACAACATATTAATACGCAAAAACAATATTCAACTTTACAATACATGTAATTCTAATTTTCATTTGTTAACATACAATTTTCGAAACATTTGGTATTCAGCAGCATGCCTTTATGGAAATTCAGGCTACACCCTTGATTATGAGTAACAATTAAAATACTATTAACATCTCACTAATACACATATTTCATTCACATTGAAAAATTATATGAAAATTACAAAAATTCTACCTTTTTGTACATAAACTGGATCATAAAGCTTCGCATTTCCATATCAGTGAAAAATAACTTCACGAAAAGCAAGAACAAACCGGTAAACGCAAAGCAGTAGCAATGAACTAAAAGTGTTATGCCGTCAATTTTTAATTATTGTAAACATAATAATCATCGCTTACTCAGCAATGGCGCCATCGATCAATAGTTAGACAAAACAAAAACGGAAACTCCCAGTCATGCACTTGTAAGCATTACAGATGATTCTCATAAAATCCATAATGTTGCCTATTGACACGGAGAAAAAATGTGTTAGTAACGACTACAGTAGCATATGTTTGTAATTCAAAAGGAAAGCAAATTCCAGTTCGCGCTATTATTGATAACAGCAGCATATCCATGGATGCCAACTGTCACTTTTAAATGTCGCTAGATACACCTGAAAAAGTCTCTAAATTCAGAAGGAATTTAGCTGAAGGTAGTAGCTAAAATTTAAAAAGTATAATCCATATTCTATAATAGGTTTCGTTACTCGTCATTTTTTAAACTGAATCTTCATAAAAATATAAATAATGTCCCAATTTTTCTGCATCGGAGCATCGAAACGTTTTCACGGACCGCTGTTTCAAATGATGTAAATTGAAACGCCTACCACGCAGCTTCCAGTAATAAGCAACAAGACTGAGATTAAATCGGCCGGACATATTGAAAGGTCAATAATCAATGCCGTTAAGTCATTTTTCACCATGCTTTTAGCGAAGCAAGACCAAGTTATCTATCAGAACTGTAGCAATAACTGAGCCGCACTACAAAAATATTGACGTTTGAAAGGCTTGCAAAAAGGCTCTATACAGGAGAATTGATTAAAAGGATATTTACCAGTCAGAGATCTGAAGAGACAGTACAGTTGTGTGTACTGCCAAAGAAGAGGGCGGAAATAGATTTCAAATAAAACTGTAGAAGAGAAATTGCTGTTGCAGTATTTGACCGAGTATTCTGTTTCCAGTCCTCTTCGACAAATCAAGTGATCCTTGATCACAATTTTTGGTGAAAATACCTGTTTACAATGTATGGCTTTAGAACATCTTCTGATCAGACGAGGCGCATTTTGCCTCAAGAGTAGTGAATACTCAGAGCTGTCACATATGCGGTGCTGTAAATCTCTGTATTGTGCATTAACTGCCTGTACATTCTGTTTTACATAATTATATAGTGTAGTTTCACTGATGATTTCATTATTGGCTCCTTTTACTTTGAGGGAAGCACTGAAGTCTTTGTAAGGTATTAAGAGTGGCCATTACTGCGAACTTCTCACGAGGAAGCCTTTTTTGTCTCACAAGAACGAGAAATTTTAGAGAATATCGTATTTATGCAAGATGGTGCAACATACCATATTCGCTGACAATTGAAAGAACCGTTTTATGCTGACTTTGGAGATCAAGAAGTTTTCCAAATGCCTGGCATCTGTGATTTCTGTTCGTAGGGACACCTGAATGATTTTGTCTGTGGAGGAAGTATACGAACTTACCTGAATTCAGTACAACATTTCTTGTGGAATTGCAGAAACACAATTGCTGCAGTTTTTCAAAACTATACTTCGAACTATTGTTGAACACGTTATAATGCGTTTTGAGCATGTTATTGGTGTAAATCGAATGCATATGGAAAAAATGTTGTAATTGAATAAAATTCTGTTTCCAGTTTTTGTTTCTTGTTTTTTATAAGCCGTCTTTTTCACCAGGTAGTAGAAATTGGAAGTATAATTTTTTATAACAGTTTCATTTTCCTCATGATCCATGTGATTATATATACCATGTTTGAACGATATTCATCAACCACAATGGAATCTAGATATGTCTGAGTAACGTTACTTTACTTACACAGTAAATTTGTGGAATTTACAGATTATAATAATCAAAACAAAGGAGAAATAATAAAATTCACATATCTCGTCAATGATACTTTCAGAAGAAAGTTTATATTTTAATTCTTAAATCCTCATGTAACAGGCATTCAGTAGATTTCAAAGCATAAATTAATTAAGAGTCATATATTGCATTGCATTTTGTATTTAATTTTCTAGCACCTTTGCAAAATTTAAACGCACCCTGTTCACTTACTTTGCGTAAAGCATCGTTTACGATTTTGTATTCTTATCGCGGTTTAAATGATGTTTATAAAACTGCTTTGCGCATTACCTTGATAAAATCGATAATCCAACATATCTGGTAATTCGACATTACCGATGAGCCGAACATGCCAGCTTATCGAGCTTTTACTTTATACATCATTACTGTGAATATTGGGCTTAAATTTTGTGCACCGCGTTACGTCTATTTAGTTTGATAAATTGATAGAATGAACTGAAAATTATAAAACTTACCTCTGTTCGCCTATCTTCCTGAGTTACAGTTTCAAATCTGGCACGAATTGGAAACATCTCTACTTGAGTGACGGGACCATAAGAGATAAATGCTGATAATATTGTAGGCGAAGATTCATCTGGTTGCCGTTCGTCCATTCTGCATTGAAACAAACAGTGAAATGGATCTTAGATTCCTGAAATTTTTTTAAGTGAATTAATAATATTTTTTTTTGTATAGATGGTGATTCTTACGGGTAGAAGGTTGTCTAATCAGTACTATGTTTCTGCCTAAAGAAACGATCTTAGTATAGCTATATTTTATGCTATTAATGAGATTAATTAATTAAAGACGTAATAATCTGATTAATTGATTACCTGTTTTTAGATTTAAACAAAATGTCTGCAAAGTTTGAGGTCTAAATTCACAGAAAATCCGAAGAAAGCACTTTGGAATTTTGTATAGATCTTTTTAGTTTTCAACAGACAGTCTTTGTAACAATGCTTGGCACGTCCGTGCAACTGCTTGATTCCTTTGTAGAACTCCAGTTTTCGAACTCTATTTAAGTCTCTGAATCTCTTTCATGCTATTAAAATAATGACTTCTGAGGTAAGACTTCATTGTCGCTCACCAGTAAACAACCATTCCATTGAACGTTTTTAACAAGCTGAATTTTTTTTTCTTCAAAAGTCTTTTTGAAGAAAAGAAAAAAAAAAAGTTTTCTCTTCAAAAGTCTGATTCTTAAATCTTTACAAAATATATTGTTCAACATTTGTCCTTCAGGAAAACTTATTATCTCTTTTTAATCGAATAAGGAGACTAGCATAGCGCTCATTCCGTATTTCTGAAATTGAAGATTCTCTGGCAGTTTTTCCTCCAACCAAAAAAGTTGGCTGCCTAGTCTCAAAATCGTAAGAAAAGCACCAAGTAGTCATTCATTACCAAGTCACTCATTACATTCGTGACAAAGGATGGGAAAGTAATCTGTTCCTACGAAGCTTCACTCTTTTCTACCACTGGACCCACCAGCGGTTGTTGCAAAACACTGATAATTCTATCCTGGGTTTGACTCTCGGCGAACAGGCTGGCTGCATGGGCGGTTTCGTGGTTTTCTCCATGTGTAATGTGTATACGAGCCAATTTCCCTTTTTCTTAGGCAGATAGCCCTCTAGCGCTTTGCTATAATCAAATACAAGTCAAACCTTCCTATCACTGCAAAACGTCTGTATTTATTTCGCAACACCACGTGACAAAGTCTGAAGCACAATTCTCAACACGTCGGAGCGCACAAACAGCGCTGTCCTCTTGCGTCATAACCCAAAGTTAACATACTAAGTCATAAGCTAACATGCTAAAGTTTTAACCAACGTTTCTCAAATATTTTCAGCGTTTCTCAAACTTTTTTCTTGTATAAATTTGAATGCCTTGTGGATCACCTTATTCTTGTTCCTTTCGAAAGCAATATTTTTGCAGGCATTACTACCAGCATTTTTATTTTTAAAATACAATTAATTAACATTCATTTCATTTTATATAGGTATTAAATAATTAAGTTAACAGAAGAAAACTTATATTTGTTTTTAATAGCTCAAGGCTATTAGTTTGGATAATCTTTATCTTATCAGCTAAAAATGAAATAAATGTTGTTATTCACGTTAATGGGATGGATGAGTCTACCGATTCTTGTTTAATTGTTCTATGTTTGGATGTGTGATAGTCAACAGCAGCCCAGATATGTTGATTTAAATCTCTCTTTTGTTGATAAGCCTAGGATAAATGTCAGTAAATTTTATAAAATGTGAGTCTCGGGAGAAAAGTGTTACACGATTGACATCTGTAATTTCCAAACTCTAGTATGGTATGCGAAGTTAATTTGAATTTTATTTTTTCTCTTTCTTGAAAATCTAGGAAGACCACTATCTTCGAGGAGTATAAACCGAGAAACGCTAACCTGGACGGTGAATTTCCATATTATCTCATTGAACAGAATTATTCCGACAGCGCTATTTTAATTAAGATAAGTAACTAAATCCAGTTACTCCGAATTTCTAACTTCCTTCTGAGTGAATATTGAGTCGGAGGCAATTTTCTTCCACACAGTTAGGAGCTGAAATTTGCCATTGAAACTGGTTCTGAGTGAAGGTATTTCTAGAAAAAAATAATCCGCTGAGTTTCGCGTTTGTCCGTCTGATAACCGCATGTATGCTTCATTCTCGTGTATCGAAGAAGTATCAGTCAGCATCTCTTACAGCAAAAGGTATGTCCTGCACAACCACAGACTTTGCTTTCAATGTAATCGGTAATGAGCGGGTTTACGAGTTCAAGAATTTACGGATGACTCTCCCGCCGATTTTTAAAAATGTCCCGCTTTTTAAAAAACATCTGCATTTCTTATTTTAAATGTACTGTAAAAATATATTATCTTTTATTTATTAATTATTATAGTGAATACAAAGAAATAAAAAAAAAAAAACATAAAATGCATGCAGAGTAAACTAAATGATTTACTCGGTGGTGTTCGATTATTGTCGTTACGTCTCGTCAAGGAATATGCATTGTCAACGGAGGAACAGCTAGCATTAGATGAAGGGCTATTTGCTTTCCACACGATAACTGACAATCAAAGTTTCAAATCAATTGATTGTACGTCGCAAATGTTCAAAACATTGTACGACAAAAAATTTGCACATGCAAGGACAAAAACCGAAGCAATTATTTATAATGTTTTTCCACCATATTCGTTTTCACAATTGCAGAAAGAATTAAATTAAATACACATTTATATCCATATATTATGATGCTTCTAACTACAAAGATTTTAAATTATTTCCCAGAATTGTTAGACCTTTTGATCCAAAAACAGAAATTAAAATTAGAATATTAGATTTTGTTTCATTGCCGGGTGAAACTTCAGAAATAATTTTTGGTTCAGTAAGTACTATTTTAAAAAAGAGTAATTTGAACAATAAAATTATCGCCTATTGTGAGGATAACACTAACGCAAATTTTTTTGGAAAAGCTAGAAGAGGCATCAATAACGTTTTTACGAAACTTAACGAACGTTTGAACCAAAAAATTATTCGAGTTGGTTGTGCAGCGCGCGTTCTACACAATACTATTCAAACAGCATCTGACTTACTTCCAATGGATGTTGAAAATATTATTGCAAAGATTTATTCGTATTTTTATATATATACTGCGCGTGTTGAAAGTTTGAAGGATCTTTGTGAAAGCACAGAAACTGAATATAAAAGAATTATTGATTACAGCAAAACACTATGGTTAGCTCTTTTACCAGCTGCAGAAAATATTTTCAAAATATACGAACCATTAAAATCACTTTTTATCAGAAGATAAACGTCCAAGAATATTGCAGCTCTTTTTTGAAAATGACACATTACAAATTTGTCTTCAGTTCATCCACAACCAAGTTACATTATTTCACAATGCTGTGAAAATTATTGAAGGTGACAAAATTTCAGTTACGGAAGTGTCAAATGAAATCAATAATTTAAAGACAAAATTGCAAGAAAGAATTGATAAGGATTACGTTCCTTTAGTTATTCGAAAGGAAATCACTAGGTTGGAAGAACAAGGTGCCTTTAAACGACCAGATTTTCTGAAAAAAGTCAGAAATTTTTATAATAACTGCTTGGAATATCTTGAAGAACGGACAGTTCAATTCGAGGACATTAAAAAATTTCATTGGGTGACTTTAAGAAAGGAAATTTTATGGGAATATGTGGAAAAATCTTTTTAATAGTATATTAGTAACCATTTTCCGAAAAATAATATTTGCGAAAATGATCTTTTTGATGAGGTGTCATTGGTAAAAAGATACGTTATTACTGATGAAAAAAATTAAATGTTGGTTTTCTACAAATTTGGAACCAGACAAAAAATGGACGGAGTTATTCCTTCATTTTAAACAGAATAATATTTCTTATGAAAATATTTTGAAAATTGGTGAACACGCGCTCTCCCTTCCAGGAACAAATGCAGCAACAGAACGTGTTTTTTCTAGTATCAATAAAATATGGACAATTAAAAAAACGCTGTTGAACATTAAAACTTTAAAATCTGTATTAAGCCTAAAATTTAATTTGACCAATTTATGTGAGAAATTTCACAACATTTTATTAAATGATCCGAGTCTATTGCAAAGTATTCACTCGGATAAAAAATATGACCGCGAAAGGAAATCATAATTTTTTTAAATAAAATATTAAATAAATTAAAAAACATAATATTCAAATTATTGTTTTTTTACAAATATTTATATAGTTACCAATAGTTAATAATAAATATATTTTTGTATACTTATAGACAAGTATATAATCGTATATAATAAAATAAATTTTTTTTAATTATTGGTCTGCTTTCATATCTAAATTATAATTTTCATTTCATTCCATTTGTCCTGGCTTTGTCTCAATGAAAATGTGGTCAGTTTAACCAGAGCTTAAACTGCGCCAGAGCCCACCAAAGCCAGGCACTACCAAGTTTTTTTTTTTTTTTTTTTAGCTAAATTGTCATTCTAAATGTTGGAGCCTTAAACGTGAGGGCATGTATTGAACCACATTTCTGTCATGTAGTTGTCCTCTTTATATGAAACTAAACCATAGTTTCAACAGAAAATTCTTTTTATTTTTTAACCCTTAAATATCGATTTTTTGCTTCTGAATGTACTATCTTTTCATAAGAAACAAACCTTTTAACCTTAAGATTGAGACTTTTATGGAGAGAAAAAGCCCCACGAACAAGTCAAAGGCTTTAGAAAGACTAATGAAAGGCAATCAATATCAAAGACTGTAGAAAATGCAATGCACTTATGTGAGCATGTAAATTTTTCGTTCCAAAAAGTATCTAGAAGTGTTCAGCCTGGTCATGCACGTTCAACGCTGACTTCCCAGGGAAAAAATGCACATGTAGAGTCTTGAGAAGATGACATTAAGTACGGGGACATGAACTGTTATTTGTACCGAACTTACGCTTGTTCTCATCTTCCAGATTAATCCTCAGATGCAGGGAGAATTTTTTATCCTTTTGCATTCTGCTAGACAGTTAGGAGCTGGAGATCGTTGTCAGAAAGTGTTGGACTCTTCTGTCTTTGTTTCCATACCTACACTTCTCCTTTAAAATTTCTTTCCATGCTGTTTTATTCTCATCAGTAGCGCTTTAACCGTGTTGCTTTTTTCCATTGGTATAATGGAAAAAGAATGGTCTGTTTTTTCTAGCACCCCCTGAAACAGTGCTTTATATTGTGTATTCAGGGATTAAATTCAGCCATAGTCCAGCGGAGCTATTTCTTAGTTTTTGAGCGAAATGGGAATTCCATCTGAAGTCCCAAATAAGACGTTCGGTATTTTATTTTATTATTTAACTATTTAATTCTTTTATTATTCAACTATTAATTTAGTAATTTGTTAAATTTTTGTATACTTCTTAATATTTTATTGGATTTGAATTTTAATCTAATTAATTAATTCTATTACTTTAATTATGAATTATTTTATTATTTTTTGTTTGCTTTATGTATTTTTTCTACCTTCCTGACACGTTTCCAGTGAGCTCCGGCACTTCTAATTATAGAAAGATCTCAGCATCTCCTCCAGATAACGATAGATAGCAGTATCTCCACAATGGTCCATTTAACGCTGTAGAACGTCTTTTCTAGAGGGTTGAAACCATTTAAATTTAGCGATGTAAAAAAATTGAATATTATAACAGTTGCGAAATGGTTTGTTAGAATTAATAACAAGGTGATAATGAATCTTTGGGGCAAATAGTTATCTAAAATGGTCTCTGATTTAAATACAAGAAGATTTAGTGGTCATAATCCTGCCGTTGTCATAAGAATAGCTTTGACAATTTTTCTCGTATCCTATACTTTCGCTAGATAAGTTCAGCAATATACGACAATAAATGATATATTTTGCAAGAGTGCTTTATTAGGAACTTCATCTCAAAAGCATTCTTCTGTTTAGCGGAACATACCCCCCTCCCCAAAGTTTCCACTGTTTAGAAAACACCCTTCGGCCCTGGTTTTTCTAGACACCAAGTTATTCAGTTTCGGCAACTTCAGTGAATTCTCCAGTTCTGTCTTTAACAAGTTTGACCAGGTGTTTTGAGCTAACATTTCTCATAAAGTTATTCTAATGAATTATTTACACATACTTAATTACTTATCACACCACTTCATTTTTGTCATTTTCTCCCACCAATAAAAGATAAACGCTAATGCAGGGAGAAAAAGAATTTTTGAACCATGAAACCAGTTTCCGTTACGGAGGCTCACTTTCTTTTCAGGCACCTTTTACCTCTACAACGTTGAAATTTTCATTTCATAATTGGTCTCAAAAAGCGAATTGCGGCCCAAAATTCCCTTTTCCAGAACAGAACAGTAAATTTTTCAGCCGATTGGAAAAGGAAAATAATTACTACATTTACGAATGAAATATATACATAAAAAAGTAGATTAACTATTACTTTAGCAAGTATATGAACACAAGATGTTAATACAAGATGCAGCATATTGCATCCACAAGTTAGAGTTGCTAACCTTGCTAAAATGCATACTTGTATGTGTGGCGTACATACATCTATCGAGAGCTAGGAGTTCAAGTAATCGGAATGGAATGTACCGTTGGTGAGTGCAGTTGCGGACAATGGAAGCCTTTATTAGAGCAGTGTCTGTGACAGACGCTCGGCGAGGGTTTCGGTGGAACAATAAAGATCACCAGAATCGGAGATAGGATAGCTGGTGTATATATTTTGCTTCCAACAAGGCAGTTCAATGGGAAACATAAATTTGGCTTTTCTTCAACAGATATTTCCAAATCATCTGATTTCCCGCTCTGGCTATTTCATTTTTCTATCTTTCTTCTCAGTTTTGACATCTTCGAATTACAACCTATGGGGATCACCTGAAACACAGTGTAGTCTTTACACATTGCTTGCACATGAGTTATGTACTGAAAATTACTCTCAGTCGTGAAGTACATGCTGTTTTGCAGAACATGTTGACACATATTATAGAAAATTCCCTGCATCGCTTGCATCGAATGCAAGCAGACAGACACACCAGACGAAGGACCTTCGACCCAGATCCATATTCTAGAGGACCCATACAAGAGTTTGGAATATCCGTCGTCCGTGGGACCTCGTCCACACGGGCGCAACCCCCGCAGTCCCCGCCCGGCTTTTACAAAGCATTGGACAGAACTAAAACGTTGCAAAATCAAAAACTCTGTTACCTTGCCTCCGGACACCACTCCGTTAGCAAAAATTCCATTGTTTGTGGGTGCTCTGTCCACTTTGTCAGTCCCCGCCACGAGAACTGAATGGGGTCAAACCTCCGGGGACTTAGTCGACGATCTCCGATATAGCTCCACCGCAGCCGAAGGAACAGACACGACAGTACCAGTACGGTCCCTGCCAAGCCTGAACCAACCTGAGTACAATACTCGGGTTCTAGTCCTGTGAAGTCAAATTATATAACCCCCCGTGGTTGAGACTGTCTAGGTACAAATCCTAACCAGTACTTCCCAGGCGAAGTAGACAGAAGACATTTAGAGGACATTATACATGGAACCTAATTATTTTAATGCTAAGCTGTGGCTCTGTGTAGACAGTCAGGCGACTTTTCGCCGCTTTTCCCCACCACCAACACCACCACCAGTGAACGACATTGAACTCAGAAGAAGGAAATGGTGCGGAAACAATCGGCATTCGCTATACCGAAAGCTCTGCTTTACGTCTTTAATATTAGGAACTCTGTTCTTTCGTATGTTAAGTGCTTCGCACTCTGGCAGCAACTGACGAAAGTAAAAGTGACAGTAAAGGAAAAAATAATAAGGTTATCGATTAAAAAACATGAATCCCTACAACCATTTTCGGTACTTCAGTGAACTGTGAAACTACCGTCAAGCAGTGCGATTTAGCTTCAGTTTTGGATAAGCGTAACATAACAATACACTCATAACATATGCACATTTGCAACCCGATTGGTTCTCGATATTACACCTTTCAGGAACAATGATATAAATTAACTGTTATAGCTGCATTTTTGAAAAAGAATATAATTCAAATTTGGGAACTCTCTTTTTCAGAACAACAACAAGTGGTTCTTTTCACAAGGTATAGAATTCTACCATCAAAGAAAAAATGAATCATGAAAAATGATAAGATCAGCTGAATACAGCGAACGAAACAGTTATAGATTGAAAAATTACTTGCGAAAGGATTGTACTCATAGCATTCTGAATAGAATTTCGTGAAAATATGGAGGGCTTATCTTAATAGTAGAAATCGACGAAGCGCAAAAACAAAGCGGATTGTTGCGTGCGTACGGGTTCGTAAAGGATTGAAAGCACAAATCGATAAAAAGTTAATAAAATTTATTCTTATCTCAAGAAATAAAACAAAATGCTGCAATTTCCTCAGACATATTCGTACAATACCGCAATATCTCACAGTAGTTATATTTTAAACTCCTAAAACGTTAAAAGAACACAATTCAAAGTAGAGAAAGCTAATCCGATCTCACTGCGAAATCGCTGCAATCAATAACAAAAACTGAGTAAGCAACTGAAATGAGATGTATTTCCCCAGCTTTTATAATCTTTTTAATCTTGCACAAGAACATTCTGGTATTTTCTCGACTTTTCTGGATAGCAAAAGTTTTCAATTACGAGATATATATTTATTAAAATGTTAAATGCGCGTGCTTCTGTATTTTAATATTTTCAGCGTAGCTTTCTCTTCAAATAAGTCTCGTGTTGCATTGCATGGGAATATAAAACAATTTTAATTAACTCTACTAAAAATATCTAAATAAATACAAAAACCGTAACACTATATTAACTGTTTATTAACAAAACGAGGCGTTAGCTCTTTCAAAATTCCGTGAAAGCAATTGGCGCAATTTTGGCAGAATTTCCGCCAACTTCCGTGATTCGATGGTTACCAACTTTCACGGTCTACGGCAGGGATGTCAAAATCATAGGTACACTAGGGCCAAACAAACAAGGTTTAACTTTAGGCGGGCCGCAAAAAAAAAAAAAAAAAAAAAAAAAAAAAAAAAATCAATATTCATAGAAACGTAGATTTATTTCGAATAATACAATAATAAACATATATATATATATATTTATATAGAAAAGAACAAGAAAAATTTAATGTTTACGTCCTGATACTTGACATCTCTTCTCTGCTATTATCTTTCCTATTTCGGGAGAAATTTTGTTTGCAGTGATAACTTTCAATCCTGACCCAAAGTGAGCATCATTAATACGGTTTCTAATAGGAGACTTATTACCTTTCATGACTGAAAATAACTGCTCGCACCGATAAGTGCTACCAAACATGGAAATAATTTCATATGCGAATTTTCGAGTATTTTCAAACCTGGCTGGTAAATATTTGTAAAATTCAGGCACGCCCACTTCAATGTATTTTGCTTTCAAATTTGAGTTGCATTGAATCTCGATCACCTCTATTTGCATATGGCTGGGTACTGAGTCAATACTTATTGAGAAAATCGAAGAAAGAAAAAAAAATTGTCTTCGAGGGAACTAAAATCATTAAACCTCGTTTAAAATTCAGTTGTTAAATTTGCAATTTTTTCTGCCTATTTTTGATACGAACAAGTATCATCTAAACTTGATTTATTCATGCTGCACGTCGGGAAGTCCGTCAAATCTTCATTTTTAAGTTGTTTTTCCCAAAGAACTAGTTGACATTTGAATGCTTTAATTATGTCAAACATGTTCGTAATGATATGATCTGTTCCTTGTAACGATAAATTTAAATCGGTTAAGTGTTTGGTTATATCAACCAAGAAAGATAAATCTTGTATCCATATTGGATCGTAAAACAAACTTACGTCTTGATTTTTCGTTTTTAAAAACTGACATATTTCTTCTTTCAAATCCCAGAATTGTTTGAGAATCTTGGAGCAAGATAACCAACGTACCTCGATATAGTAGGACAAACCCGAATATTCACTATCTAACTCACTTAAGCAGTGAATTGAGGCTGATTTAAACCTCGAGATCTTATAAAATTTATAACTTTTTTTATATATGACAAAACATTCTCCATATTTATTACTTTCGTGCATAGAACTTCTTGATGTATAATACAATGCATATGATGAATGTTTGACGAACCGTGAATTTCGCTAAGTTTTTTTCTTAGTAATGCTACGAAGCCCTTGTTTTTCCCGGTCATTGATGGAGCGCCATCTGTAGCTACAGAATTTAATTTTGCCAAAGGTAGATTGTACTTCTGCAGAAGTCCAAAAACACAAGTAAATATATCTTCTCCTGTGGTAGTACCAGGCATCGGTATTAGTTCCAGTAATTCCTCAGAAATGTTAAAATTCTTGTTACAAGAACGAAGAAACACTGCTAATTGAGCTTTGCCACTAATGTCCGTGCTCTCGTCACAGGCAATGGAGAAACTTTCGAAACTAGATGATTTTCCTTTGATCTGATCACTTAAAATTCGCGGCTAAATCAGTAACTCTTTCCGCAACTGTATTTCGAGACAATGAAATGGATTGAAAAGCCTTCACATTTCCAGTACAAACAATTTCTCCAGCTTTCATTAGGCATTCCTTGATGAAAGCACCGTCAGTAAAAGGCTTCGAATGTTTAGCTATCAACTCGGACAAGACGTAGCTTGCATGTACCGCCGCTTCACTTTCTTGCAATACTTTACTAAACATGGACTGTTGCTTTTTCACTCCTAACTTGAGCTCTTTCAACTTTTCTTCTCTCATTAATCCTTCGTAATTGTTATATTTCGATTTGTGTTGTTCGTAATGACGTTTAAGATTATATAACTTTGGTTCTTTGTAGGGTTTATATTTATTTTAACTAACATTTATTTTAAGTTTAAACTATCTTTCCTGTCAAGCCTTACTTTCCCCTGGAACTGCCAATGCCAGAGTATGTAAATTTTAGTAGAACGCGCAAGGATTCAAATTATCAGCGGAAGTATTCTGAGTTAAATAGAAAGGAAACGAGTTCGAGGTGTGCTGTTCCGTGGCCTTCGAGATAACATGGCCTGGTTAGCTACGAGAGACGTCACGAAAGGCGTCCGATCCTTCCGTGACTTTCTTTGCTTCAGATTTGAATGCGAGCGTTTCGTTCGATGTTTAGAGTGTTTTGTTTTTAATAATGCATAATAATTAAATTTCCAGAGGCTTGAAAACGTATATAAAAGGTCGTATATTCATTTGCAGTTAAGATTAATAACTTAATAAATATTATTTTTTAAGAAATATTCACGAAATTTTCTATGCCATGTTTTAGGTTATCTTGTGCATTTTTTTTTTACACTGTCTTGTAATAATTTGTTAGGATACACTCAAAAAAGAAAGTTTTGAAGTAAATAAATAAAAAGGCTGTTATTTATTAACATAAAAATGTCTTTACAGTTTGAGAAGGAGAGGAATGAAAGGAATGAAAAGATTTAGAAACATAAATAATTCAGTAACAAAAGTAAATATAATTTAGCAAATTAAAAGACATAAAAAATAATTTTTCCTTAAAACTATAAATATTTCAGAGCTTCCAAACATTATGCAAATGTATTTTTAATTCATTTAAATTACTATCTAATAAAATGAACAGAAAAGCCACAGAAAAAATTTAAATCTCAAAACTTTGTAAATTAAATAAATTACAATTTTGCTGCAACATTACAGAAAACGAATAATTTTCACATATTTATATGTTATCTATAGCAATAATTATAAGAATATTTACATCATTTAATAATATTTACATTATTAGTTATACATAGATGCATAATAAATAATATATTTACAAATAAAAGCCATCCATATAATGTTTCCCAAAGCGTAAAATCAATAAATTTGCCAACGAAAACCTCAAAACAACTATACATAGAACAAACCATCATTTCTGTCTAATTAGCAAATACTGTGCAAGTTGTACTAGTATACTGAAGCAATAATTAATCGCAATTGATAATTCATTTTGAAAAATTATGAAGTATTATTAAATAATAAGGAAACAGCAAAAGGATTAATAAATTTAAATGTAAAAGATACATTATTGAAAATATATTTAAACTGCATCATATTTAGTATACTATTTTTAAAAAGTACTTTAGTATAATTGTTTAAACAAATATTTGAAATGGTGCTCATTATTTTTTTTAATCTGCTAGAAAAGGGAATTCCACACATTAAACAAGTTTCATGAACATCAAACATGTTAATGTTTTGTACATATATCTCGGTAAGTTTGACCAGTAAAGAATGCTGTCCAACGTTTTTACTGGTTATTCTTTACTTTCAACTGGAACAACTTTATCTCCTAGATAAACTGCTGTATCTATATGAAGCGATACAAAGATACTTTTCTCAATTTTAGGATATGAATGAAAACTGAGCAATAAAATATAAATACCAGCAGCAGATTTGTGTGAAATAATATTTGAAGTATCTGAAATATTTAATTTATTTGGTAATATAGAAGAAAAATCCTCAAATGATGTTATTTTGTCCTTTCTCAAAAATTCATTAAAAATATGCTTCTCCATCTTAGCTCTTTTTTCCTCCCTGCTCATCCTCTGAGGGGTTGGACTTTCAGATAAGTATTTTGGACAACCAGAAAAAATGTATGGGTAAGCATCATTATTTAATTTAGGATGCCCTCTACACATCTGAATAAAAGTACCTTCGTTTGTTGGTAAATAATCATATCGAATAATATCATCTTTTCGAAATGTTTTTCACAGACAACGCTGCGATCACTTGAAATAAAATTTTTCCTTGGAATGTTTTTGATCCATAAATCCCGTTTTACTGTATCTTTTGGAAATTTGAATACTGATTCATATTCATTAGTGCCATCGTAATTGGATTTGCATGCTGGAACGCAACATCGTGCAGGCATGATGAAGACAGCTCTACGTAGACGTCGATCGTTATTCTTGTCAACAAATAAGTTAACTAGTAATCTCAATTTAAAAACGAAAATATCCTTAACAATATTACTTAAATTTAGCAAAAAAAAGACACGAATAATAAAAATATAAAGCATGCAATCAACGTAATAAGAAGTCTTCGCTTGCAGTGTCCACACAATGCAATGCGAAGGGTGAAAGTTCAGACGCCTTACGTGACGTCAAATCACGTGATTCTGCAGCTGACCAGGCCATCTAATCTCGAAGGCCACGGCTGTTCTTACTTCACGAGCGCGGAGGTAGTTAGACAGAAATTGAAGAACCCCGCGTTTCGGCCTGTGTGCTTGCCTTGGAGAATTGTTAATCGTTCAACGTGATATTCAAAGTTTGCTGAATTAGCAGCGGTATTGTAAAACGCGGTGAGGTTAGTTACTTTTAGAGAGCCTCGTAGTTAGAGTCCTGTTATTATTTCTTTTCAGGTTCTTATTTTTATTTTACCGCCGGGTCGGCGTAGTTTGTGAGCGTCAAGAGCACGCAATTGTAACTTCTTAAGTTGAATAAAAAGGGACTTAAACCCTTAGCAAGACTCTGTCTCTTTTCCAGTTTCAACAGTCACCTCTTGGTTGCGTGCAAGTTGGGGGCGCGCAACTCTATACATTTATAGTATTATTACATATTAAGCAGATTATTTTATCTTTTATTTCACAGCAAAAATATTCTAATTCTCATTTTACTTGGAATATTCTATGTTCGTTAGCGATTTTTCGTTTAATTTTACTCCCACTTGTTTTTGATATAGACATACTGAATACAAAGGGCTGGAATAAACACGGTTAACGTTAAAAAGTTAACAAAAATTTATTCTTTCTACAAGAGATAAATCAAAATGCTGAAATATTTCTTCAAAAATATTCTAACAATATCACAAAATGTCAAACGTTTAGCAAAAATCAATTCAAAACAGAGAAACTAATTCTATCTCACAGCGAAATCGCTACAAATCAATCACAGCATTAAGTAAACAAACAGTTCGCTAGAACTACAGCTACTACTGAGATGAGTTGTTTGTTCTCGGCTTTTATAAGCTTTATAATTAATTTCTCGAATATACTGGAAACATCTATAAATATCTGGATTTTTGTGGATGGCAACAGCAATTACGAGATATTTATTTATTAGGTATTAAATGCACGCGCTGTTCTATTTTTAACCTTCCAACGCAGCTGTCTTTTCAAAAACCGTCTGCGTTGCTAAGGCAACATGAAGCAAATCTAATTACAATTCTAAATAAAAAAAAAAAAAACTAAATAAATAACTATGAAATCCGTAACAATATAAATTAAGTAATAATTAAGAATAAAGCAAAGTGCATGCACAAGCATGCACCAATATGTCGTACAAAACTATGATTGGAAAACTGAGACCATGAGTTCGGCTACATTCGGCTATCGGGGGATGCGTACAAGTTCTGAGTGCACGTGTCCCCCAAAAGCCGAAGGTAGCTGAACGCAAGCTACTCACACGCATTTGTAATTTAAGTAGTGTGTGTGTCAGCTCGCTGTGAGTAATCTAACAACACTGAATAAATTATCGTTAATTACTTAGCAGTAAGCATTTCATTTTTTTTCTTCGTCGATATGTTATTTTATTATTATATATTATTATTTGCCGATATATTGGCCGGGCCGCAAAAATATTTGTTGTGGGCCGCATGCGGCCCGCGGGGCGCGAGTTTGACATCCTTGGTCTACGGAATAGTATGTTAGTACCCTGTTTTCAAAGTTCATTAAGGTCTGCATTGTCCTTATGGTATGCGAAGGTAAATGCCTATGGGTGCATTGTTATTTGACAATTGCAAAAGCTATTGCAAGCACCCACAGCCTTTTTGTTCTTATTTAAAGCAAGTAAATACAATATGGACTGTGCATAAAAGACAAGAGCCACATACGAAGAAAACATGCAGAAAAAAAATGATGGGTACTATAATAGAGGTCATTATTTTTAAAGATGAATTATAGGTTTAAAAAACGAGATGGAAAATCGCAATAAAAACCTGAGCATGGAAAGCTAACTATACAAGGCAGGACGTGTACGCGAAGAAAACTGTTAAAATTAATTAGTGTCACTTTTGCATAATGAAATTAGGCAACGCCAAAAGCTCCAAATGATATATGGGCGAGAGAGGATTCTACTTATTTGTTTTTACTTCCTTGTACGAAGTAAAAAGGAAGTATTGTAATCGCGAAAAGTTTCAGGCAGCATATTTCAACGAAAATATCCATTTTGACCGCTATCGAATGCAATTTAACGATGTTTTTGCGTGATATCTGTACGTAAGGACAAAATAAAACACTCTTTTCCATCAAAAAAATTATAAAACTGCTTTAAAATTAATTCTGAAGAGAATTTTTCGTGGCGTCTGTACGAACGTATGTACGTACGTATCTCGCATAACTCAAAAACGAGTAGCCTTAGAACGTTGAAATTTTGTATATAAGACTGCTATACTGACTACCAATACGTATTTGGACACTTGTGATAGTAAAGAAAAACTAACTTTATTCAAAATTAATAGTTGGTAGAGCCTCCACGAGAGGTATTTACAGCGTGGACCCTCCGGGGCATGCTTTCCACAAGTCTTTGTATGGCAGCTAGTGGTATTTTCTTCCCCTCGGCTTGGAGAAGACACAGAAGGTCCTTCACCGATTTTGCAAGGGTAGTGCACCCCTGAATTCGACGATGCAATTCGTCCCAGAGGTTCTCGATAGGGTTCAGGTCTGGACTCTGGGCAGGCCAGTCCATTCGATGAACTCACTCCATTGGCACCATACCAAGCCTTGGTTAACGTCGAAACATGACAACTGGCACTGTCGTCCTGAAAGTAACAGGGGTCCAACCCGTAAAACTGCCGCAACGAAGGAAGCACATTGTCATCCAAAATAGTGCAGTAGGCATCGGAGTTGAGCTTACCATGAATGGGGACCAAGGGTCCCAGCCCATACCAGGAGAAACACCCCCAGACCATAATTCCATCTTCGCCGAACTTGACTGTTGGCACAATGCATTCTGGCAGGAGATGTTCTCCAGGTAGACGCCAGACCCAGACCCTGCCATCCGAAAGGTAAAGGGTGAACTTTGATTCGTCGCTCCAAAGAACCCGTTTCCACTGATCTACGGTCCAATTTCGATGTGCTTTGCACCACTTTAACCGAGCAGCGGGGTTGGACTTAGTGATCAGAGGCTTATGGGCAGCAGCACGACCATGAAAACCAAGCAGATGTGCTTCCTTACGGATGGTATTCATTGAAACAATACTCCCGGATGCCTGTTGAAACTCCTCGCGGATGAGGGCGTTCGGTTGGGTGCGGTTCTTCCGAATTTCTCTGAACAGCACTCGTCGGTCTCTATCCCCCAGTTTCATTGGTCTGCCGACTCGGGGCACATTCCGACAATCACCCCTCACCTTCCACTTCTTAATCACATAGGCCACTGTAGATATTGGGTACTTCAGATCGCTAGATATGTCCCTTAAGGATCGGCCACATTTGTGATACCCGATAATTATACCTTTTTCGAAATCAGACAGCTCCGAACTGCGAGGCATCTTGCATGCGACTAAAGCCGATGCTGTTTCCTACACGATGTATACCGGCGGAGTCCGTGGCGTACCTTGGGACCGCAGATATCGTCATTTGCATAGGTGTCCAAATACTTATTGGTAGTCAGTGTATAACATGTAGATGTGCACCTCGTATTTTGGTTGCAATCGGCCGCACCAAACGTATATAAATATATTTATATATATATCCACTCTGTTACCCGGCTCAGTGATCTCACTTTCTTTACTCTTATATGTTTGTAAATTGTACATTTTTTGCTTTAAAAATGATTGAATTATGTTGTTTTTATCTTCCGGTTAAGGTTTTTATGCCTTTCGTAATTCTGGAAGCAATATTTGTACAATTATCAACAATTTAAAAGCTGTTTAAGTGCGGTTAAGTTTTAAATAACATGGCGGACATATTTCTTTACATTTGAAACAGGAGACTAGTGGATTTGTTGACAATCTAGAGAAATTAGCTTCGCAACAACAAAGATAACGCATTCATTTATTATTGCCAATTAAATCATGCTTAATTCTTTCTGGAATTTTTTCGAGGAAATACGTGTTTAAGGTTTACTTCGTAATTTTTAATATAGATATTTTGAGTTTTTATGTATTTTTGCCTTATCGCGAAGTGAGAACTGAATTAATTAAATGAGAAATACTCAATCGTCTGTGAAAAAAAATTGTTTCTTTTTTGTTTTGTTTGCTTAATTTCTTTTATACATCATTCTAGCTTTATTATAGTGTTTGAATAGAGCATGTGGCAACGATTAGATAATTCTATTCTTTAAATGATATAAATTTTGTGCATTATGAGTTATAATATGAACGAAATATATAAGTTAATTGTTATATAATTATTGGATTATATAACAGTTAACTTAATTTCCGTTATATAATTATTATATAAGTTAACTGTTATGTAATTATTAATACTGTTAAGTGAATCTAGCGCCAGAGTGTCGCTATGGTAAACAAATACTAGATTTAATTTTAAAGAATGCTTTTATTCTATTGTGGTTTATGCGCGTCGGCGAAGTAGATTTAATTCAATCCAATAAGTTTAAATGAAATGCAAGAAAAAATGCGTAAAATTTAATATTCCGTACAAGGAAGTCATGTGGTGTACACATCAGATTTTTTAGATATAGAAGTCTTAAAAATTATTTTGTACTTGCATTGGACTTGTACTTCATTCTTTTTCAGCAATGTTATCTTCTTTTATGGAATATGATTCTGATAATACTGCCTTATATTGCCTGAAGATATTTAAAAATTATAAATGAGTATCTTGTAAGTTCATTTTTCAGCACATCAATTTAAATGTTTGTGAAGAGTGTTAACTTTGATTTGTGTTCGATTTGAGTCAAGTAAACTCTCTAACTTGTTAAAAAAAAGTTTCATAGTTATTCTAATTTATGATTCTTTTATAAAATTGTGCTAAATACAGGGCAGTGCACTTAAATGCCTTACCTGTGTTAAATGCACGACATATCAGAAACACGCGGAAAACGATTAGGTTTGCCATATTAGAGTCTAAATACTCTAATATGGCAAACCATATTAGAGTCAGTAAACTGATGATAACATCAGTTTACTCCGTTGCCCGCAAGCACACCAATAATAAAATCGAATTATAAGCTCTAACACAATTTTCAACTGCAAGATATAAAAAAAAAAATTGTTTACATACTTTGCCGATGCTAAACTTTTTTAAAAGTTTCCACGGGCTGAGGACATTGACATGTTATGTAGTTTTTTTTTTTTTTCCCCAGAAGTCACCTGAAAGGAAACGTTTATAAGCATGCCTAACTTTTATTTTAAATATTTCCATTTATTTTATTTTCTGGAACCGAAAAAATATAAAGTCGAATTTACTAAATTTAATGAATTACCCAAGACCAACGATAAAACTCGTAAGGATAAATATATTCGAAAGAATACAAACGTTACTGGAAACAGAATTTCCACGCATGCTTCTGCTTAAATAGGCGATAAATTTGTATTTTCTAGGTGGGATTCTATTACTCTTCAGTTGGGAGTATGAAACAGGCTTTGACGATTGCTGGCGATATTCCAACGCTATTAAAGCAAATCTGTGTGTTTCCTTGTTAAAGCAGCGACCGAATAAGCTTTTAGGAATTTTTAAATTTGCACAATTCATACTTTGCTGTTAAGTTGGCCAATTCTGGCGAATAGGCATGGTGGCTTTATTAACAAGGATATGTTTAGTTTGATTTGATAGCTTAAGGCGAAGCACACTGGGGCTATCTGCCTGGGTTGACTTCGTGAAAGACTTTTTAAGGGAAACTCCCTCATGTACACTTTACACATATGGGGAAAATCACGTAAACGCCTATGCAGTCAGCCCGTTCTCCGGGTTCGAACCCTGAACCGAGCTACCAATGTTCAATGACTTACCGCTCGATCGCTGGTAGGCAACAAGGTTATGACTTATTTTTTTTTGGGGGGGGGGCTTGTTGCTAGTGGTGTTGCAAAAACGTCAGTCGATATTTGAATTTTGCACATTACAGATTAGGCCGCATAGTTTGCCGACTTTGGTGTTTAAGCGCGGTGGCAGCTTTAACAAGGGTGAAATGTTTTTACCACCGATGTATAAAGTATCCGGAGTATCCGTGGTTTTTACTTTCAATACTAAAGATCTACAAAATTTCACTAATTATCGCCTTAGTAATTGTCACCAAATATGCCCTCAAGAATTGCTTTTAAACCCCCAAATTGAGATAAGCCATGAGATTTGTTAAAATGAGAAGCAAGCAAAGCAGAAGAAAATAAACAGAAATCACAGCATAAGCCTTTGGCGACATTTGAAATTTGCAGGTTACATATTAGGCGATTAAGTGACTAAATCGATGACTGAGTTCCAACATGAGGTTTCTAGAGTTCTAGAAAGTATCTAGAACGGTAGAACTTACATAACAGATTTTCTTCCCATAAATAAAAAAAAAAAAAGAATCACTTCATTAAATTTTTATTGCGCTTAGAAGAACTAATCTTTCCCCTTATTCCTCTAAAGACAAACTTGTGCACCATTTCAGATTATTCAAAGTATTTTACAAAGAATTATAGTACTAATAGGAAAGTTCTATTTAATCCGTGATATAGGCATAATTTTAAGCACATATTTATCTGTGAAATGTGCCGCCTAAACGGTGTAGTAGTTAAGAAAGCTTACAGCGGTACCGAAAGGCCTAGATTCGAATCACGGCGAAGGCATCACCGTTTTTTGTGCTATTTTGGTAGATAGTTGCACGGATTTTGGCAATTTTTTTTGGTGAGCGATACGATTTATGGTAAACCCATTGCTGAATAAGTTATTTATGGTAACGGATACGTTGTTGTCATTTTATTTAAAAAATAATGCTTTTTATTACGCATAAATTCCATGTTTTTAAATATTATTTATAGCTTCTAAATATTAAAAATCAATTTAATTTTGCTTTTTTTATTTGAAATAAAAATTTTATTGCTTATGATATTTTATATAATTTTATGTTGTGGATGATATAATCAATGACGTCACCTTACTTTAAAAGTAATTGGTTTTAATATCTATAAATTTATTTTAATGTTTTAAACATTATTTATGGCTGTTAAATATTAAAATACAATTTAGTTTTGCATTTTAAAAAAAAATGATTTTATTATGAATGATTATTTAAATAATTTTAATTCTATGCGTGATGTTATCAGCTCCCTGATTGATTACTGAATATTTGTGCATTACCGCGCCATTTTAAAATTTTATTATTCATCTCTTCGAATTCCTTAGATTTCAAAGCGAATGGATATGTCCGTTTCGAAGATGAATGCTGTTATTGGTAATTACACCAAGAATTATTAGTATCGGAATCAAAAAATTGTCCTTTGAGACCTTATTTTGGCCAACCTGACTTTGCTAATTAAGACACAATAACACGCCGAATAAATACTAATTCAGAAGTCAAACAACAAAAATCAACGTTATATTTACAAAATTTTCACAGGACTAGTTTCGATGGTTTTACCGAACCACCATCTTCAGCTGCAAAACCGCAAATGGATCCATTTGTGTACTAATGCAGTTAGGTGTTGTAAATGTGGAAAAGATCATCGTAGTAATACTTGCCCTCAGAATAAAGATGAAACACCCACATGTCTGTTCTGTGGGGAAAATCACGTGTGCAGCTATCGCGTACGCGAAGCATATAAGAAGAAATTTGAACGTAAAACTGCCCCAAGCGTCCCGAAGTAATTTACCGCCACGAAAGATGACTTCCCACAATTCGTGAAAACCAGTGAAGAAAGCAACCCTCCACCCCAGAAGGGTTTGTACAGTGAGAAACTTAAAACGAAATTACGACAGTTCCCAGTAGACACAGCTGAAGCCATTAACTGGCTGCGAGACGAAAAAATTCAAAAGTTCTTTGCAAAAATTATCGAGATCGTTGATGATATCAGAAAGTCGAAATTTATCGCGGATAATCTATCCTCTGGATTCAAAGCTGTAATGTATCTAATGAAGATAACTGACGAAAGGCATTAAAGATTTAGCAACCAACGAAATGCAGAAATGCGGAAAATGATCTCTACTTTATTTTCTAAAAGTTTGTTTCATCCGTTGTACTTGCCAGGTTATCTGGTTTTCAAGTAGCATCGCGCGGGGTCAGTTTCTGGGAGGGTGACCTACCACGTGACTGGCTCCGTCGAATGAACAGCTACTATCTACAGACAGGACTTTTCACCAGCTCGACAGCTTTTCAATATCTTAAATGCTAATTTTATTCCACCTTAGCTTCCTAGTCACCTATACCTTATTAACGTCGCTGAACACTGGTAGTTCGGTCCGAGGTTCGAATCCCGCGAACGGGCTGGCTGCATGGGTGTTTTCGTGGTTTTCCCCATGTGTAACGTGTGTACGAGCCAGTTTCCCTTAAAAAGTCCTCCACGAACGCATCCCCCTTAAGGCAGATAGCCCTCGAGTGCTTTGCCGTAATCTAATAAACCAAACCAAACCACCTATCCCTTATGCAACTAATTTTGCAACTTGTTACGATTTTGTGATTTTGAATCCACATTATTTTAGAATATGGACTGGTTATTTGTTGCCATTTTTCGTAGCAATCAAAATATTCTACAAGGAGCCTTCGGTTTAGACACCCTGGTGTCTCAAACACCGTTCTACCGGTAGGTGAAGAGCCAATTCTGAGGACGGCCGTATATGGTATTGTGGTCACGGTGGAAGAAATAACGACTGTAACGTTAAAAAAAGTATTAAACATTCCTCCTTTCTTACCGACAATTTTTTTTTCATTGATATCTAAATTGTGATTCCGATTTTTTTTCGTGGTACTTATGAATATCCGACAGGTAAAATACTCAAAAAAATGTAAGTACATATTTTTTTTACTTTATAATACCTGAATTGCATACTTCGATTTTTATTAAAAAATTAATACACTGTTTTCAAAAATTGTTGAGATATTTATTGCCACATATGTTTTAATGTTAAATAATTATATCATATGAAACTTATTTTAACGTATTTGGATTTAAGTAATATTTGAACTTTTTTAAACGTTGGTATGATGTTTTTAATTCGATATTCAATTTAAATAATATTTTAATCCAATTAAACGTTGGCGCAATGTTTTTATAGCGGTGTTTTTACTCTATTTCTTTTTTATATAAAAGTAATAATTTATCCTTACTTTAGTATTTTATACTCTTAGTAAATGTATTTATTTACATTTGCCAGCCATTTTAAAAACAACGTTTTCAACAAAAATTAATCCCTTATTTTTAACGATATTTATTTTTTTAAAGTTTCGAATAATTTACTATGCGTAAAATACCTAAAAACAGCGTTTTTTAAGATGGCTGACGATTGTAAAAACCGCGCCAATGTAGATCGCCAAAAATCCGTGCAACCGTCTACCAAAGTAGCACCATGTTTTTAAATGCATAGTGTCTGTGCGGCATGGCGGCGCTCTAAATATGCGGGAAGCCAAAAGTCCTCTGGAGGGGTTGGCGGTAGGAAAGAGGGGTGAGAGATACTCGGACCCGTGCACCCGGAGTGCTCTCCATCAAAACTGGGGTTGTTGGAACTGAGCGAGTCGTACTGTCACCTGTACGGTGCTCAAGGTCTTGCCAACGACAGGCCCAATCTTGCTCTCATTGCCACGATGAATTTCGTGGGCTTTTTTTGATGTTACTGTCAGACAAGTGAGATACATTACAACAACAACAGCATCAGTTTAATGTATTTGCAATAAGTTAGATACACATGCGTTATGCTTTATAAATAATTTAAAACTTTTAATTGCTTGAATTCCTCTATTTCAACACTTATTCATTGGTACTTTCATATACCTTAAGCATAAGATTATTTCTCTTACTGTCCATCAAAACTAAATTAATATCATGAGTTTTAAAATTAATATCGGAAAATGAGGCGCTAAATAATATTTTGCCCAATATTTAGCGTAGATTTAAAATATTAAACACTCCGTATTGAAGCAATTTCATATCAACAGATAGCTTAACAAATTTCAAACAGTTTAATAACAACAACAACTTCAAACAGTTTAATCTTCAGAAAGTTTAACAGATTTTTAATGTTAAACAACTACATGAGCGCGCCATCTTGAAACAGAAAAAAAAAAAAAAAAAAAAAAAAAAAAAAGACATTGAAACTCATTAGTATAACAACAGGAAATATCTGAATGTAAAAGTTAATTGCTCCTTGAACTGCAAAATGCGCTTTGTTTAAAAACTAAAAACATCTAATATGAAATATACGAACCTAAAAATATTGAGGAATAATTGCCGAAGAACTTGAAACTATTAAATGCCGAGAAAAGACGGTGAAATTTAATATTCAAATATCTTTAAGTTTTGTTGCCAGATGTCAAATTTATTTCAAGTTATTTAATTCAATAATTTAATTCAATAATATACGTATAAATGTACATTTTCTACAATATCTGAGTGCTAAGTATGTACAAGGAATACACTTTTATATAACATTTCATTCTGAATGGAATTAAATGCTAGATTTTACCCTAAGCAGTTTGCTTAGAGCAGCTTAACTGGAATGAAATATTTTCACAAGTTCTCGTTAACTACATCAGAACGAAATTTTAAGGTAGTTCGATTTTATTCAGTTAATGATTACAAAATTAAGATCAAAGTATTATTTATGTTAAAATTACGCATTATATCTTTTCTTTTTATAAAGCTTCTTCCTGAAATACTTTCTCAAACATGAGAAGATTTTTACTTCCTTGTAGGAAGTATTGTAATCACGAAAAATTCTGAGTACCATATTTCAATGAAAATATTCATTTTGACCGCTATCGAAGGCAATTTAAGGATGTTTTTCCATGACATCTGTACGTAAGGACAGAATAAAGAACTCTTTTTCCCCAAACGAACTATAAAACGGATTTAAAATTGATTCAGAAGAAATTTTTTCGTGGCATCTGTACGTATGTATGTATATCGCATAACTGAAAAACGAGTAGCCTCAGAACATTGAAATTTCGTATATAGAACTGTTATAACATGTAGTTGTGCACCTCCCTTTTTGGCCCCAATCGGCTGCAACAAATATATATATATGCATGCTCTGTTGCCCGGATCAATGAGCTCAGTTTTTTATTTTTATATGCTGGTTAATTGTGCATTTTTTCCCTTTAAAAATGATTGAATTATGTAGTTCTTATCTTCCGGTTAAAGTTTCTATGCCTTTCATGCAATATTTGTAGAATTAGCAACAATTTAAAAACTGTTTAATTGCGGCTAAGCCTAATTTTTACTTCCTTGTACGAAGTAAAAAGGAAGTATTGTAGTCGCAAAAAATTTCAGGTTATCATGTTTCAACGGAAATATCCATTTTGATCGCTATCGAATGCAATTTAAAGATGTTTTTGAGTGACGTTAGTATGTAAGGACAAAATAAAGGACTCTTTTCCCCCAAAAATATTACAAAACTGATTTAAAATGAATTCTGAAGAGATTTTTTCGTGGCGCCTGTACGTATGTATGTATGTATCTCGCATAACTCAAAAAGGAGTAGCCTAAGAAGGTTGGAATTTTGTATATAGGACTGCTCTAACATGCAGATGTGCACCTCCCATTTTGGTTGCAATCGGCCGCACCAAAAGTATATAAATATATATATATATCCACTTTGTTATTCGGCTCAGTGTGCTTAGTTTCTTTATTCTTACATGTTTGTAAATTGTGCATTTTTTTCTTTAAAAATTATTGAACTATGTTGTTCTTATCTTCCGGTTAAGGTTTTTATGCCTGTAGTTAACCTGTATATAATAGTTGTAGAATCATCAATAACTTAAAAGCTGTTTAAGTGCGGCTAAGCCTAATTTGTTTACCATAGCAGCCATATTTGTTTACATTTGAAACTTAGCAGAATAGTGGATTTGTTGCCAATCTAGAGAAACTAAGCTTTGCAACAACAAAATAGCGTTATCTTTTACTATTGCGAATTAAATTATGCTTAATTCATTCTGGAACTATAATTTAAGTTATTAAATTATCCCATATATTGACAAAGCAAAGCCTCCACAACAAATTAAGGCAGTTTCTACGCTTTCAGTGTCTTTTTGCCGAGTGAGACCAAAAGTAAACTTTCAATTTTGTGCACCGAAATATTTACCTTCTTGTCCGCTGGCCGAATTGCATGTTTTTGCGTAGAAACTGTAATTTTAATTGTAAAAATTATTATTATTATTATTATTATAAAATTGTTTTAAGTGTTTGGTGTTTTATTTATTTATTTATTTTTTTCTATATCTTTCAATTTTTAATGAAAATATTTTGAATTTTTCTGTATTTTTGCCTTGCCGCGAAGTAAGAACTGAATTAATTAGTAGCGCATGCGCATTAGGGAAGCGGCGCTGAATCATCTGTTAAAAACTGTTTCTTTTTTAAATTCCTACTATTAGCTCATACTCTCCTTATATCTTGTTCAAATTTTCAGTAGTTAATAAAATTCTTTTTATTCATCCGTTCAAGTTCAAATACATTAATTTTTTTTTTTTTTTTTACGTTTTAATAGTATTGAATGACACTTAATGTTAATACAGTTTTTTCGTTATATATAATTATTAAGTTATTATAATATATTTAAAATGTTATTTTTTAGATATATATATATATTGTAATATAATTCGTTTAAATATATATAATTATATAACAATTTTTCTTTGTTGACCTAAGTAGGAATTGACTTTAATTTATTTTTTTATGCTACTTTTTATTTGCTTAATTTCTTTTATACGATATCGTTTTAGATTTATTACAATACTTGAACATGTGGTAATTCTTCTGATGATGCAATGTTTGTGCACTCTGAGTTATAAAATGAATGATATGTAACGCTGTTAAGTGTACCCAGCATCAGAGTGTCGCTATGGTAAATAAATATACTAAACTTTAAAGAGTGCGTTTATGTTGTATCGAAGAAGTACATTTAATTCAAAATTCGTTAATTGCTAATTCAATATGTTTAAATGAAACGCAGGAAAGTATAATTTAATATTCCGTACAAGGAAGTCATGTAGTGTACACACCAGTTTTTTTTTTTTTTTTTTTTTTTTTTTTTTTTTTTTTTACCATAGCAGCCATATTCGTTTACGTTTGATACTTAGCAGAATAGTGATTTAATTCTTTCAACACCTACAGTGTCTTTTTGCCGAGTGGGACCAAAAGGAAACTTTTAGATTTGGGCACCAAAGAATCTGCCTTCTTGCCTGCTGACCAAACTGCTTGTTTTGTGCATAGAAACTATAATTTTTAATTGTAAAAATTGTTTTTTTAATTGTCTTAACTGTATTTGGTGTTTTATTTTTTTTCTGTATCTTTAAATTTTTAATGCAAATATTTCGAATTTTTATGTATTTTTGACTTGCCGCAAAGTGAGAATTGAATTAACTGAATGGGAAATATATCTCTAATGAGATAAATTTTAATCAAATGCAAGAAAGAATGGGTATAATTCAATATTCCGTACGCATTTTTAGCTTCTGAGGTATCCTTAAAATCAAAAATTTAGCGACTTTATAATTAATGCTCTGTTCGCTTCATTTCAAGTTAGAGCGGCTTTTATTTTAACAGTGAAATACGTTAAATTTTCCTGCTGATTTTCATATATTTAACTTTCTATGAATATTTTTGAAAGGGAATAAAAAAAGTTATTATTATTTTTTTTTTAATATTCTTTAAAACTTATATAAGTTAATACAAAATGTAAAGAAATATTTCTTTTAATACTTATCAAATTTTTTTACCTTTAATTTTAGCAATCAATTACTTAAACTAAAAATAAACAAATTTTACGAAAAGTTTTCAAATATATAGAGGAAACTTTCGAAGAGGGTCAAAACGTGAGAATAATTAATTACAAAGCTCTTTCTTTTATTTCTTAAATTTTTCTTCGGTACATGCAGAAAAAAATATGTAAACAATTATTATTATTTTTTCATTATTACTGCAGTTCCACATTTGACGGCATTTCGATTCAAAATTTGTAGCCTTGAAGAAAAATTAATAGAAACAATCCTCATATACGGTTTGTAGTTACCCATTAATCAATCGGGTTTCTCAGACTTGCTAATTTTCAATTGCGAAAAAAAAAAAATCTTTTCACATATAAATATATTCCAAAATGATTATTTTTATTGCAAAAATTCGTAACTGAGGATAGTTATCTTTCGACAACTACGAATAAAAGTCAATGAAATCATCATCTTCATATCCTTCAATAAGATTTGTATCACACTTATAACTCCATTTTTAGATTTTCTGGTGCATCATTCATGTTCGTTTTAATACTAATGAAAATAATGTAATATTGAATTACAAATCACTAAAATGAATACACCTTTTGTTCTGAGGTCGCTGGTTCTACTATATATGCCGCGTAGGAGACAACATACCGCCCCACGTTGCAATATCTATGACATGCAAACGAAATCTAAGCATACAATTCAATATCAAATGCTAACAATTCAGCTCTTCATTTTTTTAAGCATCAACAAAAGACTTAAAGTTAATAAATCATTTACAGAATGAAATAAACAATTAAAAAAATTCGATAAAGTTTGAACATTTGCAAATTTTTCAATAATTATGATAAGTATACAGTATACCTTTATCAACATTTCAAACAGTAAAAAAATTTCACATTTTTTTCATCAAAATTACTAAAATAGAAGTATAATAAAAAGCAATGTATATTTTTATTAACAATGAAACTTAATCCTTGAAGTTATCCTCAATAGGCAATAAAATTTTTGATATTGGCCTTTTAACTGGACCAAACTTTGTGTTAATGACTTTTACTCGTATCTTACCATCTTTACCAGGAAACTGTCTGTTAAATTCTTCCTAGTAACCATTTAAATGGAGGTAACTGATCACCTTTAATGATCATCTTAATTGTATTTTTCTTTATATTGTCCTTTGAAAAATACCATTTGTTTTGTTGCTGCAAGTGATTAAGATAGTCAGTTATCCATCGTTTCCATATAATCTGTATCATTTTAGTTAATTTTTGCCATCTTGACAATCTGCTTTATGACAGATCTATAATATAGATATATATATTGCTCTCTCTATATATATTCTTATTTTAATCACAATTAATGTGGTAAAGAGAATGAACTTCATATAATTTAAATATTTCATTTTTGAGGTATACGTACTTAACAAAGTGCATTTAATTTCGTGATTCCTGACTGCAGTAATTAATTAAAGTAATTGAATTGAGCTATTTTGAGGAAATATAAAGAACACAGTGTTCGTTAATTTTAAACATAAAAAAATGTCTTACTTGGGAAGAGCTCGTAAGGAAGATTTGCAAAATCTCGCGGCTGAACTGGGAGTTCATGTGACTGCAGATTTGAAAATAATCGATTTAAAACAGAAAATTGTTGAAAGTAGAGATTATGATGAAGTATTCGTCAAAGGAGTCTTAGATACAATAATAGAAGAACGGAAAGAGAGGGAGAAAAGAGAAAAAGAGAGAGAGGAAAGAGAAGAACGTAGGAGACAGGAAGAAGCAGAAGAGCGGAGAAAGAACGAACAGTATGAATTAGAGAGATTAAGACTTGAAGCAGAGACTTGAAGTCTTTAAATCTTTCGGCCGGATCTGTCCGGTATTTTGAGACTTGAAGTCTCAAAATACCGGACAGATCCGGCCGAAAACGGAGCTGCGTCACCTTATGCAGAAATTTGATGATAAGAAAGGAGATATCAGTCTATATTTGCTATTGTTTGAAAGGCAAGCAGAATGGGCTAAAATTGATAAAGAAGAATTTGTATCTCATTTACTAGGACTACTTCCTTACGAAGTAACCCAGTTAATAGCTAGAGAACCCTCCGATAAAGCTAAAGACTATGAGCACGTGAAGAATTTATTGTTAAGACGGTTTAAACTAAGCCCGAAAAAGTTTAGGCAGAAATTTATGAAACATCAAAAGAGTACCGAATCTACATGGGTGGATTTCAATTATGAAATAGAAAATTATTGCAAGGAATGGGTGACTGGTCTAGGAGTTAAGACTTTTGATCAGTTGCTAGATTTGATGGTGCTTGACCAACTTAAACGTCGAGTTCCTCCTGAAATTCGAGATAATTTTCTTGATGAATGGGTAGAGATGATTTCATCTAAAAAATTAGCTGAAAAACTTGATGCCTATGAAAACGTTTGCGGAAACTTTCAAAAAAGGCCTGTAGTGGATCGGCAGAAAGAAAGATACAATGCACTGACTCAAGGTAAATTGAGTTCAGATAATAAAAATAAAACTGAAAAAAAATTGTCATCAGGATTTAATTCTCAAAGCTGGTTTCATAGACCTAGAAGTCCACGTCCAGATGATAAATATGAAAAACGAAAAACGCCACAATGCTATCAGTGTGGGTCCTATCAACATTTAAGACCCCAATGTGCAAAACTTAAGAATAGTACTGAATCTCCTGCTAATCTTAACAGAATTAGTGCAAAACCAGAGGATAAATTTCTATTACCTTATACTAGTATGGGTTACGTAAATGGTCATAAAATTCCTATATTAAGGGATTCAGGTGCTAGTATTGATATAGTTTGTCGCAAATACATCATGCCGGAAATGCTGACAGGTGAAAATGTGTGGGTGCAACAGCCATTAGATTTGAATCCAACCTGTTTACCATTGGCTGAGATCGAACTAAATTGCGATCTTGGGCGAGTAATAACTAAGGCTGCCATTATTAGAGATGAACTCGACAAAGGAAGGTATTTATTAGGCAATCGAACTTTTGCACTGTTGAATAAACAAAGAAAGGAACCTGATAATCATCCTCACCAGGTTAATGCCGTCTCTACTAGAGTTCAAAGGAAAAGAAAAATAGCTGAAGAGAAGATCTTGGAACCGATGAAAGAAGAAAATAAAGCATCCAGAGATATCTTTGAAGAAGTTAAATCACCAGAATTAAACGTGGAAGATTTTCACGAAAATTTGAAAAACGATAAAGAAATTAATATTGAGAATCATTTTGCAATGCAGCGTTATCTTCATCTTTCGGCTTTTGATTTAATATCAAAGCCGCTGCTAATAGACGAAGAAAGCAATTGTCGAAAGCAAATGACAATTGAATATTATCCGAAAGGCACAGATGAACTGAGGAAAGGCTTTGCCGTGAAATATAGCCGAGGAACTGATCCACCATGGAAGAGATCTAGGCGCCGTCAAGGAAAAAAAAAGGAAGACTAATTTGAACACTGTCCATTTTCTTCCTATTTAAATGTGGTGTAAAAATATTTGTTTAAAACTTTAAATATTTGACCTGAAATTTGGAAACTTATGAGAGAAGTTACCTTTTCTCTTTAAGCAATCGAGCAAGCCGAGCTTATAAACTTTCGAAATTTACAGAACTTTTCCCTTCGGTAAAAGTCTCTCCGTTGGGGTAGAGGTTGTAACAGCTTTAAATAATATTAAAATCTTGTAGATTAAATAATTTAAATAGATGAACATTAAGGTATTTGTGAATGGCAATATTTGAAACCAGACTCGAGTGCCTCGTGCGATTCTCGCACGAAGAATGTAATTTATTTTTAAATGATAGAATATGTTTCCTCTTCTTGTTTGTATGTCGCCATTTTTTTAGTGTTAAATAAAAGTTATTGCTGTGTTCCGTCATTGGAGTTGCTTCATTTCGCCAAAGAAGTATTACACCACCAATAGGCCAAAACCTTTCCCTAACAAAATGTAACAATGCTTGAGGACCAGCATGAAAATTTTTCAAATGATAATAAATAAATATTAGTTTGGTAAGCTTATGATTTTTTGGCTACAAAATTTGATGTTTAGAGTCATAATTAATTGTGGCATGAGTTAAGCGACCACCCACACGTAATATATCTTTTAAAAATGGATTTAAAGTTTTTAACCTGACTTTTGATTACTCTCTGATCTTGAAGTGATTCAATCTCCTCTGCAAATTCTATTACCTGAACCATTTTTATCAAGTGCATTTCCGCATCTTGGGCCTGTTTTCTTCACTGGATCTTTCAGATTGGACAGAAACCTGAAAATAAGACTTAAGATTCTAATTAGTTTAACATAATTATTTGTTAATTCAAAAAAGGAATTCCAAAATAAGTTTAAATTGCAGTTCAAATAAATGTCTAAAGGTTTTTTAAGTTCATCCTGATAAACATGAGACTCTATGAGAGTCTTGTCAATTTCAAATAAAGAAGAATCACTAAGTTCTCTCGGTTCAGGACCATTCCACCACAAGGAAGATGCCAAAAGTTCATTAGGATAAGCACCACGAGAAATCAGATCTGCCGGATTATTTGCTGATGATACGTGCTTTCAGTGTCGAGGCTTTACTAGTCTTTGGATTTTGGAGACTCTATTTGCAACAAAGGTCTTCAAAAGATGAGAAGTCTTCAACCATGACAGTGCTATCGTTGAATCAGTGCACAGAATGATGCATCTAAATGCATCTTCAATGAGTTGCTAACATTCGAAATCAGATGAGCCAATAACAAACATGCACAAAGTTCCAATCTTAGAATAGATAAGGTTTCTAATGGAGCTACATGAGATTTGCTGGCTAGTAGATGAGATGACGAGCCGTGATCTTCATCGGCACAAATAAAGTAGACAACTACATCCTAAGCGGCTTCCGAAGCATCTGCATATCCAATGAGTGAAATCTTGCTTGGATAATTTGAGAGGATGCAACGATTAATTTTTATGTTTTCAACAGTCTTTAAATTTGAAACTATTTGTTGCCATTCGTGAGCAATGGTTGCAAAAAGTGGTTCATCCCAACTCAGTTTTTGAACCCATAATTTCTGTAAAAATATCTTGGCTTTGGTGATTACGAGACCAATCAGTCGTAGAGATCATAGAGTCTGGCAATAGTATATAAAATGTCTCTTTTGGTATATGATGATTTCTCCTTGATTGAGACTAAAGCTAAATTCATCCTTCTGAGAATTCCATGTAATACCTAAAGCTTTAACCACATTATCACTTTTGGAGGAGAATGAAAGCTCAGAGCTTGTAGAAGGGCTATCCAACAGTTCAGGAGAATTAGAGTTCCATTTGTGCAAAGTCATTCTTCAACTATGAAAAAGCTGTATAAGCTGATTTTTCAATTACCTGTGCTGTTTTCAAGTTTGATGAACCAGAGATGACATCATCAACATAACAATTTTACAAGACAGCTTTGGCAGCTTCAGGATATTTATGCATTTCGTCATATGCAACTTGCTTTATGCATCTAATGGCTAAAAATGAAGCACTTTTAGTACCATAAGTCACCGTTTTGAGTCTATATGTGACAGGTGAGTCACTAAGGTTTCTCTTCCATAAGATTCGAAGTAAATCTCTTTGGGATTCATCAATTAAAATTTGCCGGTACATTTTTTTTATATCCACAATAACTGCAACTTGATGTTTTCTAAATCACAAGAATATCAAAAGTATCTTCTTGGACTCCTCCCGCTAAAAGTAAATCATTCAAACTTAAAGCCATTTGAGCTTGGGGCACTAGCATTAAACACAACGGCTCTAGTGTAGAATTGGGTACCCCTTCGATTAGCGACAATTTTTTGTAAAATTTTGGCGATGAAATCTTATTTCTGGTTACCATGATAGTGTAACTTTGCTTTAGCCTCCTGATTTTAGTAGATTGATTGAAAAATAGATTGATTTGTACATGGACAAATTTAAACAGTGCGCAATGCCTAGTTTGTGCAATTCTGGGATGTTTTTTTAAGTGAAAACAGATCAATGTGTACATGGACAAAGAGTTTACGCAATTCTTTGACCTTTTTTTTTTTTTTTTTTTTCGTTTTTGTGTAGCGGCCATCTTGAAATTGTGTCTTCCTGGCGCCGATCTTGGCGTCAAAAAAGAATCGCCAAAAAACAAGGGGCACCCAATTGTAAACTTTTACCAACACAACTCTTAATTTTGTACTTGATTTCTCTGGTCTATATACTCCATGATGGGGGAGGTAATATTCAAGTTCTGGTTTTGAATTATCATCGACCCTTTCCATATGGTCCAAATTTTCATATTCTGTTATGAAATCTTGATACAAATGTTGCAATGTAGCGTTTTTGCTAAGACGTTTAACTAATTGTTTGAGTTTAATATTGGCTAAATGCTTTGAATTTCCTAATTGTTCGTCTTTCATAGGCACTTTTATGATAAATCTACCATATTCATTTCGTCTATAAGTGTCTTTGAAATGTTGTTCATAGAATTCATCTTCTTGACTAAGAATTGACTTTTTTCACCAACATTTTCCACTAACCAAAATTGTTCTACCAATCTATCAATATTATCAAAATTACCGAGAAGTCCACAATAATTCTGGCAGTTTTCAAGGGATGTTTTCAAAGAACCATTGTCCATTAATAAAAATGTCATAAAATATTTCTGCTCGTAAAAGCAGATCTATGCTAGATGAAGTTACAAATTCTGGATCAGCGAAATTTGATGTATCAGGAATATCTATATTTCAGTTTTGTAGAAGATACTAAATCTGTGATTTTATTTACAACTAAAAAATTTAATGAAGCAAAGAACGAATAATTTCCATTAAAAATAGAAGAAAAAGTACAATGTTTGAAATTTGCCCATCTAAACTAGAAACAGAAATATTTATTCTTTCCTTTTTTTAAATTTGCACGCTCACAGAATTCATTAGTAGCAAAATTTGACTGTGATCCTGAATCAAGAACCGCTCTTGCTTTAACGAATTGGCCATAAATATTTCTAACCCAAACAATCGCAGTTGAAAGGAGATCAGTTTTATTTTTCGAAAAATGACACGGCGATAAGGCTTTTTCTGTTGATGCATTGTTATTTAAAACAACTTCGGTTTTGCAGTTTTCTAGAGAGGGCGTGGCTTCACTTTGCTTTCCCCCACTTGTTGCAGACGGCATGGAAGCTTCATTACGATGAAGAAGTGAATTATGTTTTGATTTGCAAATCGAGCAAAAGTGTCTAGACTGACAGAAAGCTACTTTATGATTTGACTGTAAACAATTAATGCACAAAGAAAGCATTTTAATGATTTCGTATCGTTCCATTGGATTTAAAGCTAGAAATGTTTCACATTTAAAAAATGCGTGATTATCTTTGCAAACCGGGGGGCACACATACATTTATTATTATTATTATTCGTTTTTGTCACTAGCGATCGAACTTTGTTCTGAGAAATGTTTTGTTTTGCTTTTGCAAATACAGTTTTGTTTTGCATATTTTCTAACATCTGGCATCGTTTTTGAAGAGATGTCATGAAAAATTCCCATTCACATAAATCATTACTATTTAATGACATTTCAAATTGCTCACGTGATTCTTTATCTATTTTATTGAGAATTATATTAATCAGCAAAGTTTCGTTTAATTTATCCATATTTAATTCCATAACTTTTAATGCTCTTAAATGTTTCTGAACTTTATCAATTAATAAGCGTAAATATTTAGGATTTTCATAACTATTTTTTCAATAGAAAGTAATTCATTGATATGAGAATTTACAACCAGTCTCTTATTATCATTTCTTTCTTCAAGTGCCTTAAATATCTATTGTTTGTATCTGCTTTGCATTACCAATTAAACAAGATTGTAAATAAAATAATTTCTGAGAATCTGTTAATTGTCTATTAGATGAAATTAAAGCTACAAATTGGTTTTTAAATAAATTCCAGTCTTCGAAATTACTAGAAAATTTAGGTAATGTTATTTCAGGCAAAATACAGCATAAATAAGAATTCTGACTACTGGAATGAAGTTATATTTGCTGATGAGAGTAAATTTAATATATTTGGTTCTGATGGTAGAATCTTGGTGTGAAGAAAACCAAGGGAAGAATTTCGCAAACAGAATTTGGTGCCAACAGTAAAACATGGTGGAGGATGAGTTATGGTATGGGGGTGTATGTCGCCCGCTGGAGTTGGTAATCTTGTTTTTATTGACAGTATAATGGATCAGTACAAGTATATTGACATTTTAAATCAAAAGGATAAATCACGAACCTCTGGAATGCGCGTTCAGCTTGCAAACCACTACACTGAGAAGGCGGGAGAAATACCTTATATGCTGCCACTTTTAAAGGGCGACTGAGGATTTTAAGGGACTCGGTCGCCAAATCCTGGGTGTGGAGAATTGTAATCCACCACCCTTTTAGTTCAGGCGCCACTGTATATATTATGTATTTTTTGGGGAGCAGGAGACTTGAAACATGAGCAACGCACTCGCCGGGAATCAAACCACGGACCTCTGGAATACGCACCCAGCATGCGAACCACTACACTACGAATGCATGCTAAGAAGGCGGGAGAAATACCTTATAACCGGACATTTATATATTCTCAATAAAGGGCTGTAAGGAAGGAATAAATTCAACATTCACATGTATGCTTGTATTAAACCTTTTAAAGTTAAACTGAAATTAAGGCGAACACAGCTTGAATAAAAATATTTCATTTCCTTCCACCTTAAATCCTACTCAATTATTTCAAATGAAATCTCAATAATGTGTAAGAAAACTAGCTTATTACAACAAAAATTTAAAGAAAGGTGTTGCCTCCTATGCGGCAATAAAAGTTATGTATAGCACATTGTTTCTGCGCAACTTCAAAGTTATGTATAGCGCATTGTTTTTGCGCAATGTCAGTTAAGATCCGAACTCCTACCGTAGCATACATGTTTTTGATCCCCTATGGTCGAGAATTCTGCATTTTCGATTTTGATTTTTAGTTGTGATACAGTCCAAAAAAATAAAATTGGTTGTTGTTATAAAGTTGTCTTTAATATATAGTAGAATCATTTTGAAATCTTCAGCACGAAAATTGAACCTTCATAACGATTTTAAATTCTGCCAGGACAATGACCCCAAGCACACTGCTTTGAACGTTAGACTCTGGCTGCTGTATAACTGTCCTGAATTAATAAAAACACCACCACAATCTCCAGACTTAAATCCCATAGAGAATATTTGGCAAGATTTGGAATCAAGAATTTGCAAACACACCATTTCTTCAAAACAACTAAAATTTGTGCTTCAAGAAGAATGGGGTAAAATCATTCCAGAAATCACAAAAAAATTAGTCGAATCCATCCCAAGAAGATTAAATCATGTTTTAAAAGTAAAAGGAAATCCAACAGAATATTAAAACCTTTTAAAAAGTAAAATTTTTGGATAAATATTTGATGGAAGAGTAAATGTCCTATCACTTATGTGAGCAATTTTTTGCTGCGTTCTAAACAATTGTATTTTTATTAAATTAATATTTTAATATTTTGAGAAAATGTATGTTATGTAATAATTGTTACTAAATTTAAGTATGAAACACAGCCACAAAAAATTTTTACATGTTTTTTAAATTTATTTTACTACAGTTTCCTTTTGTAAAGCACAAGTGTCCCATCACTTTTGTGAGACACTGTATGTCTTCATTAGCCATTTTTTTTATTCTAATTAACTCCGGCTTGACGGACCAAATGTTCTGAGGTCGCTGGTTCTACTATATATTAAAGACAACTTTATAACAACAACCAATTTTATTTTTTTGGACTGTATCACAACTAAAAATCAAAATCGAAAATGCAGAATTCTCGACCATAGGGGATCAAAAACATGTATGCTACGGTAGGAGTTCGGATCTTAACTGACATTGCGCAAAAACAATGCGCTATACATAACTTTGAAGTTGCGCAGAAACAATGTGCTATACATAACTTTTATTGCCGCATAGGAGGCAACACCTTTCTTTAAATTTTTGTTGTAATAAGCTAGTTTTCTTACACATTATTGAGATTTCATTTGAAATAATTGAGTAGGATTTAAGGTGGAAGGAAATGAAATATTTTTATTCAAGCTGTGTTCGCCTTAATTTCAGTTTAACTTTAAAAGGTTTAATACAAGCATACATGTGAATGTTGAATTTATTCCTTCCTTACAGCCCTTTATTGAGAATATATAAATGTCCGGTTATAAGGTATTTCTCCCGCCTTCTTAGCATGCATTCGTAGTGTAGTGGTTCGCATGCTGGGTGCGTATTCCAGAGGTCCGTGGTTTGATTCCCGGCGAGTGCGTTGCTCATGTTTCAAGTCTCCTGCTCCCCAAAAAATACATAATATATACAGTGGCGCCTGAACTAAAAGGGTGGTGGATTACAATTCTCCACACCCAGGATTTGGCGACCGAGTCCCTTAAAATCCTCAGTCGCCCTTTAAAAGTGGCAGCATATAAGGTATTTCTCCCGCCTTCTCAGTGTAGTGGTTTGCAAGCTGAACGCGCATTCCAGAGGTTCGTGGTTCGATTCCCGGCGAGGGCGTTGCTCATTTTTCAAGTCTCCTGCTTTCAAAAAATACCTAATGTCTCTAGACAGAGTTAATAAGAAATCTGTTATCCATGTATCATTATGTAGCTTGTCTACATTTTAATTTATTTATGTATTCATTTTTATGTCAGAAAAATTTTGATTTTATTCATTAAATTGAAAACTGTTTTAATACAGCTCGTCGACATAACTGCTTCCCCTCATTATACAAAATAATTTCTCTGTAACTCAATTCCAATTTCTTCAAGCAATGCAACGAACTTAGTGATTCAAACTTTACTCGTTCTCGGCTGAAGTTTATTGTTTTAGTTATTATTTTAATACCCATATCCATCTGCACACATTTGGTACTTATTTACAACAGGTATATAATTAAAATACATTCTCGGCTTGTGTAAAATTGCTTAGAGGGCCGACAGTTTGAGACCACTGCTTTAAAGTTTCAAAACGTGTTTTACCGAAAAGCCACAAAGTTGTGAAAATTCGTCAAATGTCGCTAAGGCAGATCACACTGTAAAAAAAATTCTGTAACGTAACTAAAAAAAACTCATGGAAACGGGGATGCCATGGGTTGTTTGAGTAACAGTAACAGGTGCATTCTTTGTAACTTTACAACGATTATGCTTGTAATGGTTATAGATCATTTCCTTGTCATATTACAGCAAATAATTATGTAAGGAGAACATATTTTTTTCATGTAAAATCTGAAACGATATATCTGTAATGGTTACAGATTATTTGTATGTAATATTACAGCAAGTAATTATGTAAAAAGAACATGTTTTTCTCATGTAAAATCCCAACAGATATATTTATAATCGTTACAGGTTATTTGCTTGTATTATTTCAGGAAGTAATTATGTCAATACAATGTACTTTTCTTATGTAATATCCCAAACTAAGTATCTATATATGTTAGAGATTATTTGCTTCTTATATCACATTATGTAATTAAATATGTTAAATATATTTGTTACAACTGAAATACTAAAGGATATACCTGTAAAGATAATAGGTGTTTTGTCTAAAATGTGGGCTTATTATAATAAAGTACATTGAATTCAGTATTCAATACGTTTGAGTGAAAGAATGTATTGTATGTATTATATATATATATACACCATTCTTTTAGGAAGAATATTCTGTTGCAGAGTACTTTTGTTTTAATGAAGAGAAACTTATGTCCGATATAACTGAAAGGTTTTAAAATTATTTCCAATCTGAAGAAGAATTTTGATTAATTTAAAAGTTTCAAATTGATATGCTTCTCCTTAAACTAAATTTAGATTACAACAGAAATCCTTCATATTATTAAGTATCCTTTATATTACATAACAGAAGGGGATCTGAAAATTACATTTGTCCTATGAAATAGCTGAAAAAAAAATCAGTATGCCTCATTTCAGTGTCAATTTATAAGGCATGTTCTAGAACTTTTTTCTGTTTATTAATCTTAACTCAAATAGACTACTGCTTTAGATTAACCTATTTGAGTAACTGTACTGCAAGTGCAGGATGATATGATTACATTATTACAGTACAAGACATTTTGCAAAGTATTTCTGTTAAGAATTCAAAACAGCCTTTCTCCATGCTTCAAAAAGATTATTCTCTCTCCATCTTATAAAAAACTGTATTTCCAGTAAGGAATACAACACACCAGTGAACCTCATTTTGTTACCACATGGTATCCAAAATTTGTTTGTATGACTGAATTACATAGACCAACAAATCCTTTTATTCAAATCTGCACTCACTGTCTGTCAATAACATGTAACATTACAATTAGAAGTTTATTCAGTCTACTATTTGAAATTACAGATGGTAGTTGCATAACTTTTAATTTCCCTTGAATTAATAGCCAGGACTCTTTCTTTAAAATCAAAGTTTATACTTTTTAAGAAAGCACAATATTTCACAAACTGAATTTTTCATGCCTTGCTTCCATTAAAATACTTAATATAACTATAATAAATTTGTTAAAAAAATTAATACTTCAGTTTAGCTTAAAAATAATGTATTTTCATTTTTTATAATTTTATCCCCTCCCCTTTGCATACATTTACAAACAAAATATGTAATAAATATAAGCTTAGTTTTTACAATGCACCCAAAATTAATCAGTTTGTCATCACTTTCAAACTAAATCAAGTTTAGAAATTAATTCTATGGAATAAAATCTTACAAATGAATCATTCTTGAAATGCTTTATATCAGTAAAAACATTCTCATTTTATTAAAGAGTTCAAAATACTCTTCTCATTATCTATCAGTTAAAATATCGAAGTTTTTAAAAGTTATACAATGCTCACTTATATTATTATAAAATAAAAAGAAGTTTTGGAATAAAAGTAAATAAATAATTTCAAAGTTCAATAAAGTTATAATTGTTTATATGAAAAATTAATTTAATATTTTCAGTATGAAATAATTAGATGAATTTGCATGTATAAACGAAGCAATTATGGTGCAGCAGTCAAGATTCATATCCTGAAAACAAATATTGCTGTTAGATGAATTTTAAATGTTAAGACCTGTAAAAATGCCATTTAACTCGTATCAAATTTATTAAATTATACTTAGTGCAAATATCTGAATCTTTGTACCTTTTAATAATGAATTTTACTACACATGTTTGACTATATTATTCCTATTAAATTCTAAAAAATTAATTAAAAGCAAAAAATTATCAAATTAAGGAAAATGTTAAGCTAAACAAATAATGGCCCATAAAACTAATCGATAGTACATAAAAATAAAATATAGCATTTTAAAAGCATGTACACAGGTTACTTAGTTGCTTTTTACATAGTTACATATGTATTCCATAATTAAATACTTTAAAAAAAGTCTTTCTTAATGACATTTTAAGCATTTTATTTGTATATATTGAATTTAAAATGCTTTTCATTTTATAAACCTATCTATATTGTTTATTAAAGATTCTTCACATTTTCTGCATCTCTGATAATCAAGTTACTTGATTTAAAATTGCAAGCATTTCCATTACTGGTTAAATAATTGGTCTTGTGACAATATTTTCAGAATTTTTACGTTTTGATCTCACAGAATAAATAAATCAAATTACAAGCAGCTTGGGTCAACATATGCAAATGGTCAGTTGATATGATGTCGAAAGATTTCAAAAAATGTGTGACTGTTATGTTTTTATACTCAAATAAACCTTTCAAAAGTGTTAGACAGCCAAAATTTCCAACCTTCTTCTGCCTTCTATTTTTTCAATGCTACTCAAGATCTCTTCAGTTCCCACCAGTGAGCAACAGCAATCATGTTTGTAAAATTAAGCTTTGTAGTCTCAAGTACACTGCTCATCAAATTATTTAATTTTCTTGTATTATAAGTCTAGATATAATTAATTGCCTTAAACTGTTCTAATCTTGCTTAATTTCTACAATATATTTATCTTAATTTTTATTTGGTTTATTATTAATTCCTCACTTTATTTACAATATTTTTATCATCAGCCATTTAAAAAAATCCTATAATTATTTTGCATCTAAAAAGAAATGAACTGTCTACTGTCACATAATTTCTAACATCAAAGACAAATACAAAAATTTCAATTTGCATTTTACAAGAATAAAAAATTTATTAACAGACATACATTTACATAAAATGAATGTACAGATTTTGGAACACATGAGTTTCTATGTAATAAACAGAAGAAATGATTAAATATGGGATCCTTTTGCATCAAATCTTGCCTGCTTTTCCATAAAAATCATCTTCAAAATTTCATTGATAATACAGCTCCAAATTCATGCCATCATGTATTTCATCTTCAAATGAGTTAAAGGAATTATAAATAAATATACGTTTGACTATATTTTGACATACTTTTAGATGTCTCAGACACAAGACATTAATCAAATATAATGATGTTAGAAGTTCAGTTTTAAGAAATTTATAGAATTTAATTGCATTTAAACATTAACCAAATATAGAATGTTTGAAAAAAGAGGATAATTTCATTCACTCATTTCTTACAATAGAAAAATATTCTACAGCAGAGGGAAAATATGAAAGCTTGCTGACCAAATATTCTACATGTGCATCTCGCATAAGTTAACATACTTCAAAGTAACACAGTTTCATGCCAACATGTTATATACTGGGCAATATAGTATATACAGACACTGAGTTCATCAGAAAACTCATGCAGTTAACAATTTAAAATGATTAACGACTTAAATTTGAACACAAGAAGTACCTCCGACATTGCTGCATGAGCTCTTAAAAGGTAATATTGCAAGCCAAGCTTGTCACAGCATTTCTCAGGTATACAGAAAGGATACAGTTGATGATAGCAAAGTTACTAGTAGTTTCATCCAGAGTAGAAACAGAATGTGTGCCGATTAAAAATATTCTGGATATCTATCCCTGGTTTCTGATGAAGATTTGAAGTGAATAAAATATGAATTACATACTACAGAAGAGATGCCTTTATAGAGAATTTTCAAAGAGAAACTGGTTTATATTTATGCTACACACTGAGAAAACCACAAAAACCAACTATGCAGCAAGCCCACTTCATCTTGATTCAAGCCCTGGTCAAACTCTTAGTATTCAGCAGTTATAACCATTTATGCACTAGTGGGGCAAGAGAACAGAATTTTAGACTTACATTAATGAGAGTTCCAGTACCTATGGTTTCTAATTAGAGAAGTAAAAACTTTTTTGTAGAATTATAATGGATCATGAGAAACAAATATACCGTAATGTTAAGCATTGAGGGGCAGTGTATTTTGCTGCAGAATTATGCCATCAACTTTAAAAGAAGGACTGTATTCCTATAAAATATTAAGTACTTGGTGAGATGTCAAAGGAATAATCAACAAAGATGTCACCAAAAAATCTAGGCTGATCTCTATTATCTACAGCTGGACAGCCTGACAACAGAATTAACATTTAAGCAGCTAATACTCACTAGCTGGATAGGCATTATCTTTCAACATGATTATGCCAGGTCATATGCTCATTTAATCACAAAGCAAAAATTACTGGATTTTGTCTGACAAATGTTAACTCACCTATGGTATTCCCCCAAACATTGCGCCTACAAATTACAATTTAATTTGATCCTGCAGAACACCTTTACTCTAAATCTTCGATGTTCTGCAGCATCAAAACCTTTTTTACCGTTGTGGCATAAACTTGCTGCTAGTCAGATGGCTAGAGGTCGTATGTAATGCTAACAATTAAATAAAATCGTAAATATTTTATTTTTTCTGTTTTGTGCTTTTCTTTTTTAGCTACAAAATAAGCAGAACTTTTGTATCGTCTAATATTATCAGTATGGATGGTTGAAAATATATCTCTGATAGTATAATATCTTGAATGGTATTCCACAGCAATATGTCTCAAGAACCAGACTGGCCTGGGATACTGGTGGCACAACACTATATTTTTATTAACTTTGTTTGACAAAACAAAAAGGAACAGTTACGTTCAAATAGCCCATTGAATAGAGAAACTTTTGTCTTTTCCTAATCAGGTGGCATAGCACATATTTTTTATTGCATAAAATAATCGGTACCTTTGGCCCCATTACTTAAGCAATACTAAGAGGTACATTTTGTTGATGGACTGCATCAAAATGGTTACCCAGAACTCCATAACAAAATATCTAATAGTCCTAAGCCTTATAATCTACCCATCATGAGAACAGCTCCTGGCAAGGTTGCTGTTTAGGTGCAGACCATTAATAACATGGCTATTACACCAAGAACCATAAAAATAAAAAAACTACCAAAATAATTCTGCAAGCTGCAAAGCTTGTTCTATTTTGAAACACACTAAACACAGTATTTCAAAATACATTTTAAACGAACAAAATATATTGATAAGCATGAATTACAGAGCTTTTTCACCATCATAAATAAAGGCAAAATAGACAGTAAAATTATAATTTTAACATAATAAAAATATGATAAAAGGATCCATGAAAAAATAATACAATTTTTATGAAGGGGAAAAATTACTAATAATCTCTTCTTACTTGACTTACATCCTCAATTTTCAGTTAAGTGAACTTTTTAAATAATTTAATTTTCTTAAAGTATTCCTTGATCTAATGTATTCTTCTATGGAGAAATCAAACTTATGCGAGGGTCACTCTGAAATTTTTTAGATACAGTTAAATGGCACAAGTTAAATTTACTAAATTTTAGGAGTATTCAACGTAATTTTCTCCAATATTAATGCATTTTTGTTGGCAAATTTTCCACAGATTAAATGGTTCAAGTCAAGAATTTCTTGGAATAGACGAATATAAGCTTTTGTAGCCTTATCAATCTCAGCTTTGGAATGAAAACAACGACCACATAAATTTATTTTAAATTAAAAAAAAAAATAAAAAAGCCAAATATCAGAAGGGATCTGTATTTTTAATGAGTTTTGTTCAAGAAACTGAACTGTCAATTTGGTGACTGAGAAGATGCATTATCATGGCACACATCATGTGTCACAAGTCCCTTAACTTTCATTTGCTAAAGAATTTCCAGAAGGCACACATTTGGTGGTGAACTAATTAGCTGTAACTGTTTTCTGTCTCTTGAATATGATGGTTTTTACCAAATCCTGCACTTCAGAAAATGGTATGCATTACTTTTTCATTAAACATTGTTTTATCATCATTTTTGATCAAGTCTTCTTCAAAGACCTTTCAGCTGCATTCACACTGGTCCGTTGGGGAGACAAGCATCAAAGCTTAAAAAAAAAAAAAAAAAAAGGCTTTCCGTGTACGTTCACACGAGCCCGGCAACTTTCGCTTTAAAAGTTGTCATATGCTCGCACTAGACTGCGCTTCATATCGGAAACTTTGAGAAAAACGTGAAATTGTGTGGTATTTTGACTTTTTACGATTACATTTTTTTAATTAAAATGGATTTTATTTCTGCTCGATTAAAACTTATTTTACTTGCTTTGTGTAAGAGAAGCAGAATGCAGTGGTTTATATAATATGTGAGAGTTGACTGCAGTAAGGAGATGCAAATAATTTAATTAAAGAATTGCACATGAACGAAATGAAATTTCTTTTAAGTACTTTCGCATGACACCTCATCAATTCAATGAATTTATAGCACTCACTGAACTATTTATTCAAAAGCAGAACACTAATTTTTGTCAGAATATCCCAGAAAAGAATCGTTTGGACTATAGGAATAAGGATATCTCAGAAAAGGATTGTTGTATATACCAAACGCTGTATATATCTACTTTAATTTATTTATGAATTTTGTTGAATGATAATTAAAAAAATCCTAAATGCATGATTCTATTTTGGAGAGTAAATTTTTCATGTGGTAGAATACCATAAATATTTTTGCATGATGCATGAACTTCCTTTAAATGCCTCATTAAATAAACTTCCCTTAATTGGTTTAAATAATACAATAAAAAAGTATATTTTGTTTAAATATATGCAGGCTTTACAGCATTACTAAATTACATATCACACTTACAAAAAAGCAGTTATTTTTAAGTTATTAAACAACATCAATTAAAAAAAATGTTTTAGTTCCTGCTTTATGTACATATTTTTTACCTTAAATGTAACAGTAATTACCTCAATTACTCATTCATATATTAATGAACAGCCACTATCTAAAGGTTTATTTTATAAGGTCACTTTTATCTAAAACTCGTTGAAGTAACTGCATTTTATATAATACTTCTTTTTGTGTATTAAAAATTGAATTCCACAATTAGCAAATTTGCTAAATCTCATGCTAAAGTTTTTTAAATTAAAAATTATCACCAAGATTAAAACTGTCAAAAAGTGTCATGCATGTTAAGAAAAACAAACAAAAAGCCATTAAAATGCATAGAAGTATTTCATGAAATCAGTTACATACTAGCAAGTTTCTTTTCTGTATAAATAACAGTTTTCTTAATTTTTTTAAACAAATGGTTTACTCGTCATCACTCATTTAAAATTCAGAACTCACTAATTTTTTTAATTAGATGAAACAGCAACTTTATACTAATACCAGTATCGCTTTTGCTACTCTCATGTAAGCTGAAATAGAATCAGATCATAGCAGTCAGATCTTATTAATTATACCAAAGGCTCATTGTCAAAAGAAGGATAATGCACACAATGACGAGTGAAAATTAGGTTTGTTTGAATGATGAATGAAATGAAAAATAAGTGCAAGTTTCTTGTGTCACCCCCCCCCCCCGAAAAAGGGTCGTGGCAGATTAAATAAAAAAAAGTATAATCGTTTTATCATCAAAGGTAGGAAAAAGCAAGGCTCAAACCCCCAATACAAGCCCCTAGTTAAAGCTGAATTTGTTACTCGTGTTAACCTCTGCGCTAAGGTACCTTGCAGGTAAGCACCGTTTTCACACTTCATGCTCAGGAAACTGAACAAGCATCTGGTCTACTCTGAAACTAGCCATAATATTTTCTGTAAATATATTTTTAAAAATACCAATTCCATTACAAAACCCCTCTAGTGACGCTTGAATGCAAAAACTTTGACTCAAGAAGCCAACGTTTTATCCACTAGGCAACAAGATCAACGTTAAACTAATGTAGATATATTTTAAGAAAAATTCAGAATCTGGGATTTCCAAATCCATCACCATTTTCTCATACAATTACAGAATAATCTCGCTTCCGATTATTCTGTAAAAATTATCAACCATATATCATTTGTGGTTGATTCTTAAGGTTTATTACAACTAATAATCTTGAGAATTTTCCTTTAAATAATTTATAAAGCTATTTATTCTATTAGCATATGCCTTTTTTTTTTTATTTAATCTGAAATTTTTATTAAGATTAGTCCACTTGACTTCCCCCCCCCCCCCCATCAAGAAGAATTTTTGAAAGTGCAATCAATTAAAAACCATGGCATAAACTGGACGTTTTAAACAAGTTACTGAAACTGACGAGTCAAGCATCAAAAAGTTGAAGTTGAGTCAACTTACTGCCGGCCATCCGGCAAATGCCGCCTCTGAACTTGCTTCTAATTGGTTAACGCGTGATCGCGTTGGTGTGAACGCAGCTTTACTTTTTTGGCATGTTGGAACACCAAAAAACTGGAAACAAGAGATTTTTAGGAATAATGTGGTATGTACCATCATTAAGTAATTAAGCTCCATGTCTTAGTGGTCTATTAATAATATGGGGGGAATCAATAAAAAAACTAATTTTTTTCATATGCAGTTCTTCACGTATAGCTTCAGATTACATGTTAAGTTTCTTCTGCATCATTTGCTAAGTACGATTATTGCTGATTATCATTTTACGTACGGCAGATAGATTTTTTGGGATTACAGCTGACAAAGGTCATTTTGTGTGTTCTTCATCCAGGAAAGAATTTCAACCTCTAAGAAATTCTGTAAATCATCTGAATACAGTGGCATGAAATGGAGCTTCATTTCATATGAACAAATGTAACTTCATTTCATATGTAAATTTATTATACAATAGTTAAATTGCTATTACTATCACAAATTATTGAGTGCAGTGCATCACAAAATATGTGTTGGCTACAATCAATATTCATTTCCGTCCAAATGAAACTAATTTAGATTTCCCAAGAACACAGTGCAATATTAAAATAATAATAATAATAATAATAATTGAAGTATTTAGGAGCATGTCACATGTCAAAAAGTCAACTCCCTCTCTTTTTACTTCCTTGTACGAAGTAAAGGAAGTATTGCAACATGAACATTTTCGGATATCATATTTCAAGGAAAATATCCATTTTGACTGCAATCGAATGCAATTTAACGATGCTTTTGCATGACATCTGTACATAAGGACAGAATAAACGACTATTTCCCCCAAAGCAAGTTGCAAAAAAGATTTAAAATGGATTCAGTAGAGATTTTTTCGTGACGTCCGTATGTATGCGCGTACATAGCATAACTCAAAAACGAGTAGCTCCAGAACATTAAAATTTTGTGTATAGGACTGCTACAACTTGTATCAACCACACCGAAAGTATATAAATAAATGTATATATATATACACACACACTCTGTTAATCAGCTCCGTGAGCTTAGTTTTTTTTTTTTTTTAATTCTTATATATTGGTAAATTGTGCATGTTTTGCTTTGAAAATGATTGAATTATGTTATTTTACCTTCCAGTTAAAGTTTTTACGCCTTTAGTTAACCCTTTCGCGCCTAACAGGACACATACGTCCCAAGCAAATTTCAAAAAATACTCTTGGGATAGAAACGCTTCTCTGTCTAATGGGAGACTTTCCCACCAGTCCTGCCAATATTTTTGAAGGTATTTTCATTCACAGAACATAGATGGCACTACCGTACATAATGCAATTCCGGCATTTTTGAAGTGTTGTAGCAGCTCATTCCATACTCTACGAACGTAAATAGTTTAGTTTTGGAAAATACCGCCTATTTTCGATTAAATTTTGATTTATCCATAAATCTAAGGCCAGATAAGTTACTCACTAAGCGGATTACCTCTAATAAACTGGTAAGTGGCAAAGTTTTACTTCCGTTTTTATTATCGGGACATATGCGTCTCTCTCGTCTTGGATAGTGGGAACACATTGTCCCAACAGTCTTATGTGATCATTTCTCTAGATTATATTTTTCGGTTACTTTTGAAATAGATGCTTATTATTTTTAATTTAGGCACATATTAATTCAATCTAAAATGACTTGACGCCAGGGACTTACTAATGAAGAAATAAAAAAAAAATTTAGAAGAGTCAAATGACCAAGATATTGATTTGGATGATGAAATAAATGATCCCGATTGTCAAGATCCAACACACAAATTTGCAGTACTCATCGATCATGATACCATTCCCAAAAATACAAAGAACAGCGATGCTTTGAGTGATACTGATACGGCATCACTTTCATCAGTTGATGAGATACCATCAGGCTGCAAACCAATCTTATGGTTTCATGCAGATTCAACTTTCCAACCTCGAATGACAATTCCAGCAGAGTCATCGCCTAGTTTGTTATTCAAATTAAATCGTTCAGCTACCGAATTGGACGTGTTCCTCAAGATATTTCCAAAAAGTCTTATGATTTGGATCTTTCAATGCACAAACCGACGACTCGAAAAGTTAGGACAAAAAATTCACCCTACAGACCCCTCTGAAATTATGCTTGTCCTTGGATGCATGCTTGTCATGTCTTACAATAGGGTGCCAAAATTCTCTCATTATTGGTCATCTAATCCTTCTTTGGGAAACGTAGCAATAAAAAATGCTATTTCAAGAGACAGATGTAAAACGTTGCCGTCGAAACTATATTTTGCTGCACCAGAAAAGCCAGAAAATGCAAGTAAAACATATTATATTCACAAGGTTGTTTCGTGCCTGAAACAAACCTTCAAACAGTGCCGAAGCGAAAGCTCACATCAAGCTATTGATGAATCAATGGCGAAATTTAAGGGACGTTCATCCCTCAAACAATATATGCCGATGAAACCTGTGAAAAGAGAGATAAAGATTTGGCAGCGATGTGATTCAAAAACAGGATATGTATATGACATGAACATTCATTCCGGAAAAGAAACGGGTGAAGTTCAAGGTACACTCGAGGAACGGGTAGTATCAAAGCTAACAGAGACAATCCGAGGTAAAGACGTGATGCTTGCCTTTGACCGAATTTTTACAAGTGTGCACCTGATGGAAACCCTGAAATTTCCTGCTGTTGTTACATGCATCAAGACACGCAAAGATGTTCCTAATTTTGCAACAAAACTAAGCAAAAGGGGTGAGGCTTAGTTTCTCGTAACTAAAAATGGAACATTGTGTGCGAGGTGGCTTGATTCAAAGGAAGTGATGATGCTAAGTAATTGTTGTGAAGCTAAATACACAAAAGTAAATCGCACCATGAAAGATGGAAGCAAAGAAGAATTTGAGTGCCCTGTGGCAATCGAATTCTACAACAAAATCATGGGAGGTGTAGACCTTGCAGATCAAATGGTAAACGTCTATGAATTAGATCGAAAATCTTGCAAGTGGTGAAAAATTATTTTTTCGCCTATTGATGAGCGCAGTGGTCAACTCATGGATTGCGTACTGCGAACTCAAACATCGAAAAAACCCACTTCTTGATTTCATTGTACCTCTTGCAGAAGCCTTGATGGCGTCCAGAAAGCTCAATGCACAGTATCAACGCTGTAGAGGAAATGGACGCCCATCCAAAACATAATGAAGCTTACTCAATGTTGGTGACCATCTGCCAGTAACAACAAAAACACGACGGTGGTGCCGTAAATGTGCACAACAAAAGAAGGAATCGCGCACTAAAATAATGTGCACGATGTGTAATGTCGCATTGTGCATTGATTGTTTCAAACCATACCATTCGCAATTAAATTTTTATGACTAGAAAATCATTGGTTTTCTTTACAAAATTACTCATTTAAGACTACTGGGACACATATGTCCCAGGGGTCAGTACTGATAGAACATATATGTCCCAATCCTAAATCAGTGTTCAAAATTTTTCTAAAAATATAACATCTTAATTTTTAGCATTCTAGAGTGCCCTACTCATAGTTTATGTTATCAAAATTGTTCTGTTGTAAAAAAAAAAAAAAAAAAAAAAAAAACTCGTTGCGAAAGGGTTAATCTACATGCATCTGTTGTAGAGCTATCAACAATTCTACAGTTAAGTTATAAGAGTTGTTCAAGCACAGCTATGGCTTTTTTTTTTTTTTTTTTTTTTTTTTTAACCATAGCTGCCATATGCGTTTACATTTTAAATTTAGCAGAACAGTGAATTCAGTTTCTGTACCTTCAGTGTCTTTTTTCTGGAGTGGGACCAAAAGTAAACTTTCAGTTTTCCACATTGAAAAATCTGCCTTCTTGCGCATTGGCTGAATAGGTTGCTTCGTGCAGAAACTTTAATCTTAATAGTAAAAATTGTTTTTTTTTTAATTGTTTTAACTGTAATTGGTGTTTCATATTTCTGAATTTTTAATTTTTTTAGTAAGATATTTTAAGGTTTTATGTATTTTTGCCTTGTTGTGAAATGAGAACTGAATTAATTGAATAAGATATATAACTGTAATGAAATTCGAGGAAATAACTTTAAATGAAATGCAAAGAAGAGTGCGTATAATTTAATATTCAAATACAAGGAAGTCATGTACAGTACACATTTTTTATTTTTATTTTATTTTATTTTTCCCCTTTTATTTATTTAAAATTTTTAAAAGACAGTTTTTAGCTGATAATCATAGAGAAAATTCTCCTCTTTTACACTACTACAAACCAAATTTCTTTTTTTGAAACTTTTTTTTTTTTTTTTAAATTTTAGTTGTTGAAAACAGCTTTTGTATTTAACTTGCTACAATATATTATATACTTCTGAGTTCCACAAATCTAAGTTCACATCTCTAATATTTTTACAAAATTCCACAAAACCATGAAAAAAAGCTTCCTTCTTTAATAGTTTTAACCCCTCCAGAAACATGACTTCAGATTAAATCATACCAGTTCTCTTAATTAATCAAAAAGAAAGGACATATCCTGACACAAAAAAACACATACAAAAAAAAAAAAAAAAACTCGCTATCCTTTCAAGACCTAAATTAGTCTTGCATTTAAAAACTTCATCCTTTTCATTTTGAGAATTTCATGACTTTTTACAATATTTAAAATAGAAGATGTACTATTTAAATAAAGGAAACCAAAATAAAAATACAGATTATTAAAATCATAGAATTGTACAGATTGACAAAAGATGTTCTTTAACATACAAGACTGCTGTGTTTGATGGAACTGCAAAGTGATACGAGATAATCCTAACTTCGGTGTTTCCAGAATGATCTTGAACTAGAACACAAACACTAGCATAAAAAAATTTTGATAACAACTATCCCTCAAGAAAATTGGCAAAAGAAAGTCACCGAGAATTAATACACCTGTGCATAACAATTCTATTAAAAAAAAATTAACTTATGTATGACACATGCTTTCTACATTGTAGTTCCACAGCTACAACTTGTGCTGCCTTTTATTTTATGTATCCTTTATGCTATTTCTTTAAAATAACATATGAAGATAATACATTAAAGGATACAATCTTCAAGTGTAATGTTATCCTTGAAAATTGTGTACCTGGAAATAAAAGAAATTATCACAACATATTGATATCTGTTTCAAAGTAACATTAGAATAATAATATATTTATCTTTGTCTTAAATTAATAATGTACTAATAATTAACAGCACATTTATAGTTGCATACATTAATTAAATTATAAATTTCGGTTAACTTTTAAGGTTGCTATACAGTTCTTAATATCTGCAGTTTTGAACATTTCAAATAAAATAGCTAGGTGATAAAAAATTATACAATTAATTTTTATAGCTCTAAAAAAGAAGATTTGTTAGCTTAAATAAAGACTAATTAGGTAATACAGTCAAAAGTCGTTAATCCGGACTCGTCGGGACTTCGGCGATTCTGGATTATCAATTTTTCTGGATTATAGATCATCAGTTTAAATCTGGTAAGATGGCATGCAGAAATTATAAAATTAAAAAGATGAAACCGTAATTTATGAAATAAAGAACAATCATGATCTAAAAGATTTAAAAAAAAAAAAAAAAAAAAAAGCTTAATATTTATTTGTTTACTTTATTAAACATTTCTTTCAATGTAAGTTGTTTAAGTTGTTTCGTTTTATGTGATAATACTTTCTCTTTAATTCTATAAACAGACATAATTTCTTCTTCAGTTACAAAGTTCCGCTGTTCAAGTACTATAATTGCTGTGTCGAGAATACCGACTAATTTGTCAATCGAAATTTTTTCGTTTTCATTAACCTCTTCACTATCGTAACCGAATTATAAAGACGAGGAATTTGATTTAAATCATATCAAAGACGGAGTACACCGAGATGAAATACTACATTTAGTAAGGAATTATAAGCCAAATAATAAAACATCTGCCCTGAAGATAAGGATAGTGCTGACAGATCAACTTTCAATTCACTGTGCGCTGTGGCATCCCCCCTCCCCCCCGCCGCAGAGCAGCGTAAAATTGATAAACAGGTTTCGGAATAGTTAGAGTAACAAAGGATATGTATGCCTTTATCCATTTTTTTTCAGCAATTCCACTTTTTGTTTAATGGACTTCGAAACATACTTTCGCTTTGTAGATCCTTTACATATTAGTAAATATATATCGGAAATTCTATTTGACATAATCGAAAGTTCAAGCTTAGTTTTATAAAATTGCTCTAACAGTCTGCAAAAAATAATAAGCCGGATCGAATTAGACGATTAAGGAACAATGCAATCTGCAACATTAACTGAATTAGATAATTTTAGCTTAGCTTATACCGTCCGTTATACATTAAACGTGCATGCGTAAACGTATTAGGCGCATGTGCACATGCATCTTCGCACGCGTCAACGCAACGCATGCGCAGAAAGTTTGTAGCTTTGAGTTCCAGATTATGAGTGTCCGAATTAACGACTTTTGACTGAACTAATTCATTTTCATAGATGAATATTTAAAAATAGCACATTGTTTTTTCAACGTAAATAATCATAAACTTATTTACAAATTACATAAAATCAAAATTACATTCAAATGATATATCAGTCATATCATTTCTTTACATTGAGAGAAATTATTATACTTACCACTTCTTCAGAACTATTTTATCCCACCTTGTACCAGTCTGTGCTGAGATCAATTTTTTTAAGTCTCCAATGGTATCATCAGGACTATTTCATAGTTAAGGAAATATTTTGAACTAATTGTAATCAAATACAGATTGTACAAGTTCATGCACAAAATTATCACCGATTTGGATTATTATGATAATGCATTCATTTACATAGGGTGCCAATAAAATTTTAAGACTAAACTTTACAAAATCCAAAGTTGAAAAACATTCTTACATTATAGCCTTGAATGTACAATCTTTGTAAGTCTATACAAATGCTTGGTAAATTCATACAGCTGTTCGCTTCTGACTCATCATTTGGAATACATTCTTTTAGAGAAAAGAAAATAATCTGTAATTATGTAATTATCAAATCTGATGAATAAGCAGGGATAGTTGAGAACTGTGACACTTTTCTTTGCTAGAAACTGTTTCGTGAGAATGAAATTGTGTGATGGCACATTGCCATCAAGGGAATTTAATTTACGGAGCACTTAGACACAAAGTCTTTATCTCCACATCATCATATTATATTAAAATTTTATCATCAAAGGAGCTCATCAAATAGGGTAGAAATTTCGAAAAGCCAAAATAAAAAGCTTCAAAAGAATAATGCCTTCACATGAGAAAAAAAGTAAAACTCAAGATGGATTTTTTTTATTATAAAATTTACATCAAAATATTAAGGACCAGAATCAATTTAGAAAGGATAGTCATCATCATAATTTAAAATAGAAAATAAAACATGGAGTTCCTTGATTCTAGATTTTAAAAAGTGCAAGCAATGCAAATGAAAAGAAATGCTTGCGAGGGTCAATGACTTGGCGTCGCTTAAGCTTCGGGTCTAGGTGGAGGGTGTGGGGGGGACTCATTAACCAGGTCAAATACTGGGGAGTCAGTTGATCAGTTAACTCAGAGGAGAAGCAGTGAGAATTTCATCCACAGTGTTAGCAGTTTTAAAAGGCCAAGAAGAAAGCACCCCTTAAGGAGGTGTGAAAAGAGTAAATAGCTGCCCTTTTAAGAAGGGAGAAAGAAGCAATTATCGGTCAAGTGCTGTCTTATGCATTTGCAGCGGTCAAGTTTCTGCCTTGTAGTTTAAAGCTAAATTAGATGGGTCGTTAAATCTGTCAGAAAAGCAAAATTGTGTAAAAATTGGATTTCTTATAATTTTTCTTGATACTCATGCCCAATGTTTTTTTTTTTTTTTTTTGAGGAAAACAAAAAATTTTATTCCTCAACCCAAAAAACTACTTTAGAGACAATTTCCAGCACTTAGTGCACTTGACAGTACAATGAAATGCCACCATAATCAGCATCAACATTGTCCACAAAACATTCTCTGTGTCTCTGGGCTTTGCCTCCCCTTATTACAACAAATTTACAATAATTACAACAAATTTTATTGTCTGACAGTTATAATTTTTATTATTTAATTATTATATTTGTTATTTATTATTTAAAGCAGAAAGAAAGGTCTTTTGTTTTTCCAAATATTTAACTAACATTTTTTTTTTTTTTTCCAGTAAAGAAGGGCAGGTGCCAACAAAATGAATAAGCGGGCCACAGGTTGGATCACGCTGATATAGTACATAACTTGGTTATATAAGAGAGTTTTGAAATAACACGTTTAAATAAAGAGCAAAATTACACATTACAGACAAATTACACAAATACACATAGAAATTCATGTTGGTTACTTTATGCTGTACTTATAATACACAAAATACAGATAACAGATTTGAGGACACAGTACAGCGTATACTACTTTTGAATAAATAACATTATGCTAAAAGTTCACCGTTGCATAAATTTTGCTGCATTCCGAAAATATACCAAAAATAACTTTGTAATTAAACATTTTCCTAGTCACACTGCAATATATAAAACACTCAATACACTATAAATTTTATAATACATATTACACTGAAACACTGCACTAAATTTGACACCTTACAATGAATTGTAATTGTTCAATTGTAATGAACCGTTTCCAACCCATGCAAATGCCTGCCATTTTACATTAGGATTATAAACAAAGTAAGTTTCATCTCAAGTCACAATTTATTTTAAAAAATCAAAACTAATGCCTACTGTTTGGATCAAATCACAAGTCACAATTTGTTTTAAAGTAGCAGAATTAATTCCTACCGTTTGGATTAAATCACGACATGCAAAATTTCAATTTTCCTGTTTAGTAGTCCATAATGCGAGGCACAACAAGAATTTTTTTTTTTTTTTTTTTTTTTTCCAAAATGTTCCACAGCAAAGCTTTTGAAATTCTCATATACTAGGTGATCAAAAAGTCAGTATAAATTTGAAAACTTAATAAGTCACGGAATAATGTAGATAGAGAGGTAAAAATTGACACACATACTTAGAATAACATGGGGTTTTATTAGAAAAGCAATAATCTGATCAGAAAAGCAATAATTAGCATAACAAATTAAGACAAAGCAAAGATGATGTTCTTTACAGGAAATGCTCAATATGTTTACCATCATTCCTCAACAATAGCTGTAGTCGAGGAATAATGTTGTGAAAAGTACTGTAAAGCATGTCCTGAGTTATGGTGAGGCATTGGCGTCGGATGTTGTCTTTCAGCATCTCTAGAGATGTCGGTCGATCACGATACACTTGCGACTTCAGGTAACCCCACAGCCAATAATCGCACGGACTGAGGTCTGGGGACCTGGGAGGCCAAGCATGACAAAAGTGGCGGCTGAGCACACGATCATCACCAAACGACGCACTCAAGAGATCTTTCAAGCATCTCGCAATATGAGGTGGAGCGCCATCCTGCATAAAAATCTTATGTTCCAGCAGGTGTTTATCAGCCAGCCTGGGGACGATGTGATTCTGTAACATATCGGCGTACCTTTCACCCGTCATGGTAGCAGTTACAAAACCAGACTCACGCATTTCCTCGAAGAAAAATGGCCCGATAACAGTACAAATCCAGGACATTTACCAAATTTATACTGACTTTTTGATCAACCCGTATTTGACCCTGCCCTGTTTATAAATATCTTTGAGCATATCATGAAATTCTTCATACCAAAAAGAAACATTCGATAGTATCAATGCTATTTGCTGTATAAGACATTTCAGATTGCTATTTTTCTCACTTCAGAGCTCAATTTCATTTGAATCATGACAGCAGATGTTCATTGGATACATTCAACATTAACTACATAGAAAATTTGTTACTTTCAGATAACCTGCATCCCTTGATAATTATTCATAAAATAACACACTACGTCGCTAAAATAAGTAACTTGTGATCTTGTCAAAATGTATTTATGTGGCAATCCAAGTATATGCATGCACAAGGATTTCCAACTTTAAATTCGATAGTAATTGATGATTGTTTTTGTTGCACTAAACACATTTTTCTTGTAAGGAACTGTAATCAGATTGTGGAGTTTGCTGGTTGAGGAAAAGCATTGCATTTCTTTAAAAATATGATGTTTTGCCTAATGGTGTAGAACAAAAAAATTTGCACAGTTTTTTTTTTAACTGAAAATAAATTGCTGTATACATGGGTAGAACAACATGGTATGCAGTGCCAAGTTTCTGCAATGCTTTTTTGAGGTAAAACAGATGGTTGTGTACATGGGGAGGAAGTGGGGGAAAAAGATATGTATTTTATTGTGGATGTTTCCTGCATTTTTAATTTTATTAATTGGTAGCTGTTTTATGTAATTCATGATGCTGTCCCATTTATGAAAATGGCTGCTGACTTTCAAGTCTTAGCTTGGCAAAAAATTAGTAATCAACAATTGGTGACTTTTTGGGAGAGGGATGTGGATAATTAGGACATATCAAAAACCCTATCTCTAAACTGGTGACATTTTGAGAAAAGCAAGTTGAGATGTTACAGTAATAAATGCTGCCAATTATCACTCGGCAGGCTTGCTGGAATGCATTAAAATCTTAAATCTTTGTACATGCACTACGTAATGAAAAGAATTGCAATATTCCATGCATAAAAAGATATATCAGGGTTTCAGTAAATAATAATGCACATAAATAATGATTTCATTACTATGAAAAAAAGGGCAACTATCAGAAACCATAATAGTGTGCACAGCAATTCTTGGAATTTCAGAGATTACAGTGTTGTATCGGTTTAATTCTTTCATTCTGGCATATATCAAATGTAATTTTAATAAGCCAAATTAAAAATATTTTATATAAATTTGGTCTATTATAAAATAGTAAAAAGAAAAAAAGAAAAAAAAAAAAAAAAAAACCATTTGCACATATTTCAGAAATTAGCCAGATAGAAATAAAAATTAAAAAAAAAAAAAAAAAAAAAAAGAAAGAAAGAAAGAAAGAAGTAACTGGAAAGCAATTCTGATTCCATCTGAAGATGTTAATGCTAATAGCAAAGGATGTACAATTACAGAAAGAAACAAAATATCAGCAAAGTTCCAATAGACACTTACAGCTACAGTTAGAAATGGGTGGGACACAAAAATTGTAATTACTAACAGTTTAACTATTGGTTGTACAGGTATAATCCTACAACATTAACTGCAATTCTGCCCCAATTTTTAAGATAGAACACTCAAGGTCGAGGGGGATATCTAACGGTTCCCCCCTTTCCACATTAACCCCTCCAGAGCACTTTCAGTTTGTAACATATTGAATTCCTCTTTGCAGCACAGACACTATATGCTTACAAACATCCATGCCTTCTTTGGGATTCGAACTCAGTCCCATCATTATGACAGTCAGCATCACTAACACACTATCTCTGCAGCAGCAGACACTCACAAATATCCAAGTAAAAATTTTTCTCATTATGCAACTCAGATGTGCTTTCTTTCAAACGTTGTTGGTAATTCAATACCATGCATGCCAAGCAATTTATAGTGGTCAAAAACAATAAATATGTGACAATCATTTTAAATTAATAAATTCATACAAACATTTACATTAAAAATTTTAATTCTTTTTAAAAACTTAATAATATTTAAAGCTATACAGTCAAAAGTCTTTAATCCGGACGTCCATAATCCGGAATGATCTATAATCCGGACCTCAAAGATGCAAACTTTCTGCGCATGCACGTAATACCTTTACACATGCGCGTTTAATGTATAACGGATGGTATAAGCTAAGCTAAAATTATCTAATTATCTATTTCAATTAATGTTGCAGATTGTGTTGTTCCTTAATCTTCGAATTCAATCCGGCTTATTATTTTTTGCAGACTGTTAGAGCAATTTTATAAAAGTAAGCTTGAACTCTCGATTATGTCAAATAGAATTTCCGATTCCGGAGCTGCCAAAGGATCTACAAGGCGAAAGCATATTTCAAACAAAAAGTGGAATTGCTGAAAAAAAAAATGGATAAAGGCATGAAGAAAGTGACGGAGAGGTGATTTGTTTCTCTAACCATTCCGAAATCTGTTTATCAATTTTACGCTGCTCTGCGGAAGGAGGGGTGGAAACGTTGCGGTGCGATGAACTGGAAGATGATCTGTCAGCACAATCCTCATTTTCAAGGCAGATGTTTTTATTTTATTCGGCTTATAATTCCTTACTAAATGCAGTGTTTCATCTCGATGTACTCCAATATGATTTAAATCAATTTCCTCGTCATTATAAATATCACGAATACGCATAAAATAGTTTTTTGGTTGCAATTTTGTAATTTCGACTATGCGTAATGTATGCTTTACGCATGCACGCGTTGAAAGAAATGTTTAATAACGTAAACAAATAAATATTAAGTTTTTTTTTTTTTGTTTGTTTGTTGTAAATTTTGATACCCTTTAGATCGCAATTGCTCTTTATTTCATAAATTATGACTTCATATTTTTAATTGTATAATTTTTTCATGCCATCTTACCAGATTTAAACTGATGATCTATAATGCGGAAAAATCGATAATCCGGAATCGCCGAAGATGAGTCCGGACTTCTGACTGCAATAATAAAATTAAGTACTTTCTGATCAATGGGTGCCACTTGGCCCTATGCATAAATATTGGAAAAAAAAAATGAACTATGGCACACCCAAACAATACATATACCTTCATAAAAAGAAAGATCATTTTACTGTTTATATATATATATATATATATATAATCCTTTTAAATTACAGATGTACTGTAATTCATTCCTATTTGCAGGAGTCAATATTTTCATTCAATTTATTCAATAATTTCAGCTCTTCATGGCATTAATAAATAAGATACTTTTCCATTTTGCCGGCGCAGGCGATAAAGTCACCAGTAATGGTACAAGTGATGCTAAACAGAATATCTTCGCTGGTAACCTTTTATGCCTCATTTTCAAAACAAGTCACAGCCATTTCTTATCAGATTAATTGTTACTTTCAATACTGGCATATCATTTTTACCAGACACTTCAATTTTCTGACCTAAGGCCATTCGCAGTAATTGAGTTAATTAGGATGCAATCACACCACTCACCCGAAGGCGAAAATATAGAAAAGCAAAGTCAAGGGTTAAATTCATCAATGCACTAGTGAAGTAAAGCACTGCCATTTTACATAACATCTGACTGAGTAAGCTCTTCATACCAATTGAAATAATTCTTGCATTTTAACTTGTATTCCAAATTAAGATTTAACTTGAAATTAATGTAGAAAATTTCTGAGAGAATAAGATTTTTGTAGCGTAGTTTACATGAGATGAGATCACTTGGGGTCACGTGATATGAACTGGCGAATCAAGATGTTGAACTATGAAAGCATAGTAAATTCTTAATGTCATTTTATAAATTTATTGGCTTTTTACAAAATTTTAAATGATATTAAAATGTTTATGCCTTCAAAATAAAAAATTCTCAAAACTAACATTTGTTAACATTTTTTATGTGTCTACTGTATGCTGTCGCCAATAAAGTCTGCTTGGCAAGATTTGCGGTGGCGAAACGGAAAAGTACCAAACCAAATAACTCTCAGAAAAGAAATATGCAAACCTTCAAACCAGCATCTACACTATAAACCTTTCATTTAATGCCATGAGCTGCAATCCCATTTCATGCCCTACAATCTCATTTTGTTGATTAAGCAATATTAAACTGGTAGTAGTATAATACAGTCAAAAGTCTTTAATCCGGACTCGTTGGGACTTCGGTGATTCCGGAATATTGATTTTTCCGGATTATAGATCATCAGTTTAAATCTGCTAAGATGGCATGCAGAAATTATAAAATTTAAAATATGAAACCGTAATTTCTTAAATAATGAGCAATTATGATCTAAAGGGTATCAAAATTTACAAAAAAAAAAAAAAAAAAAAGCTTAATATTTATTTGTTTACTTTATTAAACATTTCTTTCAACGCGTGCATGCGTAAAGCATACATTATGCATACCGAAATTCGAAAATTGCAACCAGAAAACTATTTGATTTGTATTCGTGATATTTATAATGATGAGGAATTTGATTTAAAAAATATCAAAGACGGAGTACATCGAGATGAAATACTACATTTAGTAACGAATTATAAGCCAAATAAAATAAAAACATCTGCCCTGAAGATAACGATAGTGATCAACTTCCAGTTCATTGCGCGCCGCGACGTCCCCCCGCCCCGTGAAATTGATAAACAGATTTCGGAACGGTTAGATAAACAAAATATATGCCTTTATCCATTTTTTGGAGCAATTCCACTTTTTGTTTGATGGACATCGAAACATACTTTCATTTTGTAGATCCTTTGGGAGCTCCAGCATCGGAAATTCTATTTGACATAATCGAAAGTTCAAGTTTACTTTTATAAAATTGCTCCTACAGTCTGCAAAAAATAATAAGCCGGATCCAATTCGAAGATTAAGGAACAATGCAATTATCAACATTAACTGAAATAGATAATTAGAGCTTATACCGTCCGTTATACATTAAACGCGCACGCGAAAACGTATTCCGTGCTTGTGCACACGCATATGTGTAGTCGTAAAGGTCTTACGCGCATGCATCACCGCGGCGCATGCGCAGAAAGTTTTTAGCTTTGAGATCCGGATTATAGATCATTCTGGATTATGGGTGTCCGAATTAACGACTTTTGACTGTATACCACTTTATAATTCTTCTGATAATCTTCTAGAACAGATGACATCTTTCTCTTAGGAGAAGCTAATTATGATTCTTTGTCTTAAAAAGGAGGGGAGGGACTTTTCAATCAATGCAAAGGTAGCTATGAACCCAAGATGAAAAATTCTGGACTAATAATCATTTTTCCTGTTTATTTGCAATAACCTTGCTACATTAATGACATTAGGTAAAAGAAACAAGGTTATCACATTCAGAGCACAATTAACAATTGATACCTCACTGTACCCTAAGTACTAAAAAATCAAATTCACTAAGCTGATAGAAAATGGGCAATCAGTAAACTCAACCAAAAAAGACTGACAATCATATAGTTAATGTTTGTAATTCAGGTAAATTCAATTGACTTTATGATGCATATAAATAAATCAAATAAGTTTTCAATTCTATTCTTAATCTAAAATTAATCCAATTCTGTGCGTAATTGAATTATAATGAATTAACGTGAATTACTAAACTATCCAAAACATAAAAGAAAAATATTAGTTATTTCTCATTTAAAATTCTTATGGTACAAAAGGATACTTGCATTTGATTCTGACTTTTTTTCCAAGACGATCGTTGCAAGTGACTTCAATCATACTGGAGCTTCAATCTGCAGTTAAAAATCATTACACATATATAATTTTTGTTAAAACGATTCATTAGTTAAGAGTTGCACACATATAACATAATATGAAAATTCATACATAAATAACAAAAAACATAAAACTTTAGTTAGAATATTTTTTCTTGAAATAAAAATATAACAAGACTAACTTTTATGATACAGATAAATCCGCAAACAGAACACGAACAGAAAAAGATCAACTAGATTGTTTGGCTATTCAATCCTCACTAGAATGCAAATTAGTTAAAAATATAAAATATGTTCAAATTTCAAAATTTATGGGAAAGCAACGGATAGTTTAGCTTGATTGTTTATGTACACAGGTTATCATTAATTCAGAAAAAATCACAAAAATGATGATTACTCAAAAAGTTACATGCAGAATTAACGATGCTAACCCACAATATACAACACAACAAGTAAGGTATAAAATAACATGAAAAGAAAAAACTACCAGATAGCTATGGTGTTATTGTATAAAAAGGACAAATTGGATGTGTCAGAATGTATAGGAAAGTACACTCAATATGGAGTATGATCTTCCTTAGACGCATACAACACACACAGTAATGCGCGATGCTGTCAATTATGCAGTCTATCAGTTCCGTAGGGAAGTGGGAGCTATAGCTCTTGTAAAACAGTAACAAGGGTCTGAAGAGGAGGATACCAACCATGTTCAACAGGATTCAAGTCCTGTGATCAAGATGGCCACTCAATGCACTGAATTGTTTGCTGTTGAAGACAATCATCCATGCTAAGAAATTGTCGCCTATCGCCCTGGTATGAGGACACACATAAGCATCAAGGATGTCATCTCCATAGGCCTGAGCATTCATGTTTCTATGTCGAAAAACATTGCGTCTACCCAAAGAGATACCACCCCAAACACAGACACTGCTTCCTCCATATGCATCTCTTTCACAGACGTTTGATGGATGATAACGGTTTCCCAGTTCTCTGAAAATCAAATAATGCCTACTATCGCTTTGGAGGCTAAGCCTGGACTCAACCATAATGAGAATAGCCCTCGATTGATCAGCTGTCCAATGGACATGTTGACATGTCCATCTCAAACATTCCCTTTTATGATATGATATGAGCAGCTCCATACACGATCAGCATGTTGACCAGTTCATTGTTAGAATACACATTCATCCTAGTACGTTAGGAAGCGGATCGCAAATGACAACTTTCAGCAGGATCACTGCTAACCCAACCTTCGGTTCAGCACCATCTACTGCAAGACTGCTAAAAGGAGTGTTCCAGACCGTACAGAATTCCATGCATCACTGATGTCAGGCCTCCCTGATGACTTCTGGCCGTAATTTCAAACACCTAGTGTAATATGATCTTTTACTAAAATGCTTTCTTTCCCATTAATGAGTTGCTGTTTCTGTTCTTTTTCTTTGTTTCTTTGCACTATAACTCACAACTTTGGCATTTGTGACACTGTATTTCTATATGATCCTAAGTCATCTCTGTACCCCCTATATGCCCTGCAAGTTTGTCAGTCTGGTAGCAAATCACCCTGTATATGTGAAAACTGTATATACGTATGTACAAATGCAAAGCTAGATTGATATAGATTTTTAGTAAAAATTTCATCAATTATTAGGACAATCAGACAAAGAAACATCTTCTTCAGCAGCAAACAACATCTCTGCTCCTGAAGAATAAGGACTTATGCCTTCATAAAAAATGAATGAAAATGAAAAATGAGATTTTTCATGAAAGATTTTTGCTCCTGACAGAGCTTAATTTCTAAAATCAGAAGTGCTGGTGCTCTATGGAAGGCCATCAGGAAGAAGGAAAAATTAAATAAATAACTAACATCCTAAACAAAAAATTGAAATCTTTCAGATTTTACATTATGCCCAAAGGGATGTTTCTTTAATGTTTTCTATACAGTCAAAAGTTGTTAATCCGGACTCGTCGGGACTTCGGCAATTCCGGATTATCGATTTTTCCGGATTATAGATCATCAGTTTAAATCTGGTAAGATGGCATGCAGAAATTATAAAATTAAAAATATGAAACTGTAATTTATGAAATAAAGAACAATTATGATCTAAAGGGTATCAAAATTTACAAAAAAAAAAAAAGCTTAATATTTATTTATTTACTTTAGTAAACATTTCTTTCAATGTAAGTTGTTTAAGTTGCTTCGTTTTATGTGATAACACTTTCTCTTTAATTTTATAAACAGACATAATTTCTTCTTCAGTTACGAAGTCCTATAATTGCTGTGTTGAGAATACCAACTAATTTGTCAATCGAAATTTTTTCAAATTCAATCACACACCACAAAAGCCCTTGCAAAACACCCCATGATTCAAAATTTCCCAGAATAATACAAACGATTACATCATAATAGGGTTTCCATAATATCCATCTCCTCAGGTTACCATAAATAATACAACAACTTGGCGATAAATGAAACAACAACTTCGCAATAATACAAGGAGTACCTTAAAGCCAATTCTAACCAAAAAATTACTAATAATTAAAATAATGGGAAAAGTGCAGGATTATCCACTGCTTCGCACGTTTCTCAAAATCGCCAACTTGAAAATAACAAGTCAAAGAAATTGCATAAACTTGGTATCCATGTACACACTGACCTATTTTCAATTTAAAAAAAATCAAAGAATTGCACACTCCCTTGACTTTGTCTATGTACACATCGATATGTGCCAAATAAGTGGCCGATTCTACATCAACTTCAAAATAAAAGTCCAAGAACTGCACAAACTCGGTTTCCATGTACACATCAAACTAATTTCACTTAAAAAAACTTCAGAGAATTGCACAAACTTGGCATTGTGCACTTCATTGTCATCGATACGTGCCATATACAGGGTTGCCACTCAAACAGGAGAATGAAATTCCCCGACTTTTCCAGGTTTTCCAGGTATGTTTCGAGAAAATTCCAGTTTATCCACGTAATGTACGTTGGCTGTGCTAAGAGGTAAATTAATTATGGTATTACTCGTACTGTGTAGCAAATTCACTTAATTATTCGATAAATCCCAGAGGACATTTATTCTTAATTATTCTTGGTACACTTTGTTTGATAATTTTGTTTACATTTCCGCTTAAAAAACTTAATAAAATTTAAGATATATACATTGGATAACAACTGTACATTTTATTTAATTATTACTCATGATCATCCCCAGTTCAACACGAGGCTAATCCGGTTCTTATAAATCACAACACAATGCTAAAAGTTAGGTTAGATACATTGGATAACAACCGTACATTTTATTTAATTATTACTCATGATCATCCCCAGTTCAACACAAGGCTAATCCAGTTCTTATAAATCACAACGCAATGATAAAAGTTAGGTCAGATTTTTAGGTAAATTTAATTTGTGTGAGGTGTATTCTTAAAAGGCACCTTAACACTTTAAAACACAAATATATAGGAGTATGCATAATAGGAGTTGTTTTCTCCACTGAAGATTGAGATTAGAATCTGCCCAATCTGGAATAAAATAAGGCTTTTTTTGCAGACATTCTGCAGCTAAACGAAAGAAAGAAATCTATTTAATGATATTTTTTTACTAAATTGAGGTATTTTATATTTATTTCGCAGCATATATAAGGAAAAAATATATGCATTAAATTTCATGATGTCATCATACTGCTAGAATTAATTTCAGGATTATGCCAGAGAAAATTTCGTGAAATTTGGAAATATTATTTACTAATGATACATAAATTTAGAGGGAAGAAGCAACATTAAATGATATGAATAACATAAAAATAAAGATAATTACTTAAAAATTTAATTAGAATAATCAACGATATTTTAGCGAATATAGTTATATTACATGGTTATCCTAGATGATTGATTACAATTTTTTTATTTTACTGCAAAATGACAAGGTATTTATTAAAAAGAAAAGAAAAGAAAAAAAAAAAAAAAAAAGATTTGCGGTAAAATCCTAGTATATGATACGGCCTACGCATGATTTTGAAAATTGTCGCCAAAGAAACGTTCTTTGACAAAAAAGAAAGCCGCGAAAATCCGTTTTTAAATTATTGCGAAAAATCCAAGAAGAAGCGTTTTATCAAATTACGTTTTTTCTTGGATTTTTCGCAATAATTTTAAAAACGGATTTTCGTAGATTCCCCCCCCTCAAAATAACTAATCCATGAATTAATTTACTTGCGCCAAAAAATATTTCCTTTTCCTTGAGAGTTTAAAGACATTTTAAACGATATTCATTTTATGAACTCTTGATAACGTGACCTTTGAACTTCGACACCGGTTTCGAGCTTTGGCGACAGATATATCGCGCATGCACAGCTGTTTCCCGCTATGATGGAACTGAGCCACGTCTGTTGCAGAGAGGTTTTCCTTCTTTACAATACATATTTTTTTAATTCTAACTTTCATGGTACCGTATACTAGGATTAAACCCATTTTGTTTTATACGAGAACAGGTACTTTCTTTAGTTCATGCACTGCACATGCGATTCTCGAGGTTATTGGAAACCAAAAGTTGCGGGAAACTTGCTTTGCCTTTCTAAAAAGACAATCAAATTGGAGCTGCGAAAATTGGCTCCCAGCTGCCCCCGAATGACACTCACGTGATACACAATTCGCCAAAAAAGTGATCTCTTCCGACGTCGGCGCAAAATCCGCCTTTTTTGCCGGGATCGTTGTATGAAATTCCCCGACTTTTCCAGATTTTGACTAAAACACTTAAATTCCCTGACTTTTCCCTGAATTTTTTGGTCAATTTCTGAATTCCCTGGCTTTTTCCGGTTTTCCAGGTAGCGTGGCAACCCTGCATATAAGTGGGCAATTCTGCACTTTAGCCAAAATAATTTAAATTCAATAAAATATAATGAGATAAGTAAAAATTTAATAAATTATTAAATGCATGATAAATAGTTAAAGAAATAAAATACTGAGCCTCATCTTATTTGGATTTCCGGTTGGACTTTAATTTCATTCAGAAAACTAAGCTACAGCTTAGCCAGTCTCCAGCTGAATTCAAGTTTTAAATATATGTATAATGTACTACTTCAAGGCATGAGAAAAATAAAAAACCGTTCAGGAACGTGCACAAACTCAGTTAATACACAATAATTTAATATGTTCATTATAATGTAGATTTTTTGTGGCAACAGTGATGTTTTTTATATATTACTTTGAGCGTGATAACGCATGGAATGTTATTCTTTTTGTAATGTTTAGAATGCTAAATAAATAAGTTCGTTGTTAATTAAAAAGGTTTTCTCTGCTAAATATATGACCATTCGTCCGAAATTATTAAATAAGTCAAGAAATTGATTAATTTCAAACAACTTTCATCCAGTGACAGGACGGAATGGCTATTTGAAGAAAACGAAACAACGGTTTGAAAACGAAACATCGATTTCGTATTGGAATTTATCAAGGGAGTTTATGATTTATTTGATTATATCCTTTATTATTTGAATATACTGGACATATTGAATTTAAAATCATGGAAATTTTATTAAAAAAGCGTAAGCCACTAGGGCAATCGTTTACGATTACTGCCAATGCTTTAGATGCTGAAATTCTAAAGCCTGACGTGGAAGTTAATCAACTCCAAGTATTGAGCTCACAGTTGGAAGGAAAATTTAAGAGATTAGATGAAGTTCAATCACAAATTTCCGAACTTTTGTTGAAAAGTGAAAACGAAAGTGAATATTTGTACACGAATGAAACATATCGTGCTGATTTTGACACGAATGAAACATATCGTAGGCCTGCTTTCGCTAATAAAAGTTTTCTAATGTGTCATCACTAATATTAGATCTAAATTTAGTTCTCGTTCTCGCAACAACACTGAAAATCCTCTCACACTCCGCATTACTATGGGGAACTGTCAAGATGGCCAACATAATTCTAGAGAGTTCACTATATTTTAAAATTCCATCAGCACCTTTCAATTTTCCAATTAACCTCCACTGGGTGTCAATCCTAGCTGATTTTATAACTTCATCCAAGTTTTCTAATTGTAAACTGCAAAATTGCGACTGAAGTATATCAGTAGCAACATCAATATCATCATCTTTCATGACTAAACGAATCTGTTTAAAAAGTACCTTATATCAGAAAAAGATGCATTTGCTAGAGCAGAAATATCAGCAACTTTAGCATGCAAAATCACTTCATCGTTGACTGGAAATTTATGTAGTGTGTAATCACATACTCGACAGAAGTAACTTCTAACATGGAGATAAAACTTACTTTTGTTTTCTTCTGAAAGTTCTTCCACTACTTTTGTAGTTGCAGCTCCTATTACCAAATCTTCATCTTTCTTCTGATTTTCTGTTTCACCATAAATCACATCATATATAGAATTACAAGACAAAACACAGACTGGTTTTACAAACTTTGATAAAATGTCTTTAAACAGATCATAAATCATTGATTGCAAAACATGAATTAATGGAATTCTGCTTTGTAGAATTGTGTTCAGAACATCGAATGATGGCAAAATGAATTGTAAAAAAAAAAAAAGCAAAAAGCTTTGTTAATCCGAATGTTTTTTTCAAAACATAAATATTCGTTCTTCACAAGATAAACTTACAGTAATCGGAAAATGTTTCGTGTGTTGAGCAATTTTTTTAATTTTTTTTTTTTTGAGAGAAATTTGTATCAGCTTTATGCTTATATTTTGCAGTATTATTTTGAGAACTGCCAGTTGAATTGCTGAATGATGCAGAAATTACAAAAAATCAAAATTTTTCTCATTTCAGTATTATGCAGCTGTTGGAACTGTTTTCAATTTTTCCTTTCTTTTAGAACTCCTTTCAAGATAATAATAAATATCAACAATGTGTTCATCCACATTTAATGGTAAAGAAGCTGCCCCTTTTTCAGCTGCTAAATTTAAGAGGTGACAGGTGCACCTCATAATCTGCAAATCTGAATTTGCCTTTCTTAAGATGCCTGCAACACCAGTCTTCCAGCCTACCATTACTGGTGCACTATCGGCATCAAGCGCTAAGCAATTATCCAGAGGGACTGCATTTTATTTTAAAGTTTTAATAATTAGCTGTGCTATATTAAAGCCTGTCGAACGTCCTAAAGTGGGGGCAGAAAGTAAACTGCACTCAATTTCTGAAGACTCTGGATTAAAAAAAGAAACAACAATTGGATACAGTTTTGAATTGGTATTATTGCTTCCATCCGTAGAGAGGCAGAACGGAGCTGTTTTAATGCAATCAATAACTGAAGATTTATTTTTCAAACCCATTTTTTTAACAATTGCACCTGTTTTGGTCCTTGCACTTGAGTATTTCTTAGCGATTTCACTATCGGGAAACATTTTTCTAAATAAAGCTGCAGCATGATCTGATGCATTCAGTGGCAGGTTGTGCTCCAGTAAAAAGGCAGAGAACAGACATTCTGCATTAATCACTTTTTGGTCTTTTGTTTCCGAAGAAAAATTTAATTTTTCGTTTTTTCAAAACAACTCATGTTGTCCTTGTGTTTTTGTGTACGCACATGTTTGAGAACATCTGCCCTTCCACCAAGCGAAATCGAAAAATCGCAACGACAGATGGTACACCTCGCAAATTTATTACATTTCCTTGAAGAAATAATGGAAGGAAAGTCAACTGTGTACGATTTTTGAAATGTGCACGAGTATTTCACCTTTCTCGCAGACATATCAAAAGACGATAATTTTTAAAACTATTTCCTAAAAGCATGTGTACTCACACAACTCAGGACAAGATGAACGAAATAGCGAAAGAACATCCAAAGAACGGCCAACGGCCTTGAGCTTGCTTTGTGCTCATTGGCTAATATATGCCAGATGACACGCAGTGGAGCTCGATGCCCATTGGACAACTGGAGAACGAAGTTTCTGGATACGTATGCTGTCAATCACAAAGCAGAAATTCTCATCTGATTCGCAAGGTTTCATTTTAGATATAATCTAGAGAAAATTCAGTTGCTTTCAGACGTCCAAAATCACTTTTTTTTTTTTTCATATAACGAAGTATTAAGCCAAGTTCCATAAAAATCGTGAGAAATATTAAGAATAAGAAAAAGTCGGGAGAAATATATTGTAAATCGGGTTGGCGGGAGAGCGGTCGAAAATCGGGAGTCTCCCGCCTAAATCGGGAGAGTCGGCAACTCTGTTGATGTCAACAGTAAAATAAAATCCTTAGGACAACGGGAAAGAGGAAAAATTCGCTTCCGTGATCAGCCAATCAGATGGCGAGGTACGTGGTGTATCTGATAGTCAGAGTGACGACGTGAAGTGTTCGCATGAAGTTGTAGCACGTAGCATGTAGCAGTTGGCCAGCAATTGTTTTAGTTTATCCTCGAGTTTTATCATATGACGTTGTGTAATTATGATTTTTAATATTTTTATCGGGCTTTGCTACTCTTTGTTATCAGGTATGTACTATCATTAGAGAAAGACTGTTAATTTTATTGAATTTCTCGAATAAAAAATGATAAAATTTTATATATTATTTGTTTTAGTTTAAATAATTTAACTCCTATCTTCATAAGGGATAAATGGGTAATACGTACACCAGGTACATCTTCAGCTAACAAACGAACAAATACTGATGAGGAGTCGCAAAATACTGAACTAAATGCCCAATCTAAAAAAATAAGAAAATACAATGAGGAACTTATTAAGTATGGTTTTACATTTTGTGTTGTTGATGATGAAGAACTCCCGATATGTGTCATTTGCAACGAAAAATTAGCAAATGAGAGCATGAAACCAGCTAAATTAAAAAGACACCTGGAAACTAAACATAAAGAACTTCAAAATAAACATGCCGATTTTTTTCAAAGATGAGCTAAAAATCTGAAAATTCAAAGTGCACATTTAAAGAAATTTACAGCAATACCTCAGAAAGCATTAGAGCTTCTTCAGAAGTTTCTTATCTAATAGGAAAAACAATGAAACCCCATACAATTGGAGAATACCTTATCCTTCCTGCAGCAACTAGGATGACATCAATTATGCATGGCGATAAATATAGAAATGAACTAAAAAAAATACCATTATCAAGAGATACCGTATCTCGGAGGATTTACGAAATGTCACGAAATATCGAGTCAGAAGTCATAAAACGCATACAAAATTCATCTGCATTTGCTTTACAACTAGACGAGACTACCGATATTACTAAAATTTCACAACTAATTATTTATGTTAGGTTTATTTTTAATGAAGATATAACATAAACGTTTTTATGTTGCAAAAGTTTGGAAGGAAAAACAACTGGAGAAAAAATATTCGAAGTAATAAATTAATATTTTGAAACAAAGTCCCTTACCTGGGCAAACTGTGTTGCGGTTTGAACCTGTGCGGCAGCATTAACAGGTTCGAATAAAGGGCTCAGAGGCTTAATTCAGAAGGTGGTGCCTCATATGGTATTTAATCACTGTGTGATTCATCGGCAAGCTCTTGTCGCAAAAGATATGGATGAAGAGTTGCACAACATATTACAAGACGTTGTTAGTTCAATTAACTACATTAAATGCAACAGCCGTCTCTTTTCAATACTTTGCAATGAGATGGGCTCAACGTATGAGAGATTACTGTTACACACCGAATTCAGATGGCTTTCACATACGAAAATACTATGACGGATATTTGATTTCAGAAATGAAGTGTACATGTTTTTAATCAAAAAGAAACATAGATTGGCAAGTTATTATATCAATGAAGTTTGGCTAGGGAAGCTGAGCTATTTTAGTTGATATTTTCGAAAAACTTAACGACTTAAATTTGAGCTTGCAGGGTGAAAATTCAACTATCATAACTTCAGCCAGTATAATTCAAGCTTTTAAGAATAAGCTTAGTCTCTGGCAAACTGAACTGAATAAAAACAACATCGACATGTTCCCTTGCTTTAACGATTTTATCAAGGAAAATAATATAAATATATTTACATTTAAAAACATCATTTCCAATCACATTGAAAAGTTAAAGGAAAATTTTTCGAGGATTTTCCTGAAAACGATTTTGTTGGATTCGTGATCCATTTTCCTTTAACATACGCAGTTCAACTCTTCAAATTAGTGAGAAAGAGCAATTGATAGATCTAATAAGTGATTATACTCTTCGAAATCAATTTAAGACTCAGCCTTGCCAAAAATTTTGGCTATCCGTGGAAAAACAATATCCTGTTTTATGCAAGAATGCCATCAGAGTGTTAATACAATTTGAATCAACATATTTATGTGAAACTGGATTTAGCAAACTAGTTTCAATAAAAACTAAATACCGCTTGTGTTTAAACCCTGAAGATGATATGCGAATTGCAATTAGCAACATACATCCAAACATCGATAAGATAATTAGAAACTTGCAGCCACGTACATCTCATTAAAAAGCAATTTACTGATTTTTGTGTTATACTCGTACAAAAAGTATTTTCCTAAAATTATAAATAAAATTAATATGAGTCAGATATGATGATGTTTTTATTCGATGAAACGAAAGAAATGCGCAAAATATACATCGTATTTGTGAACATTTATCTCTAGGGGTCGGCAAAAATTTTCTCTCTACAAAAGGGTCGCAGTCGAAAAAAGTTTACGCACCACTGCTGTATTGGATGCATCACTAAAGGATGAAAATTGGAATTCCTTGAATGCTTGCCTCGAAAAGGGGCCGAATTTAATAGAAATTCTTCCAAAACTTTTGATACAATTGATATTATGCAAATAAAGAGTAGCGCCTGCTAAAGAAGTAACTATTCCTAGATTAGAGTAGCTTGGAGCACTTACAGCTACTCGGCTGTATCGTCAAGTCACTGACGCTCTTAAAGTGACAAAGTGCCAAGTGTACCTTTGGAGTGACTCGTCTGTAGTTCTGACATGGATCAAAAAAGACTCCCACTGGAGTGTTTTTGTAGCCAATCGTGTAGCTGAAAGAAGAAGATGCACAAATCCGGACGACTGGCATTATGTACCAAGTTTAAGCAATCCAGCTATCTTCCCTCTAGAGGGTGCAATGCCAAAATGTTGCTACAGAGCAGATGGTGGATAATGGCCTCTCTAAAAGATAAGAGCCGGATAAATGGCCTCTCTCCAAAGAGTTAGAACTAGAAACTGATGACCTGAGTAAAGAATATGTCGCAATTTCCTAAAATTGCAAGGTGGGAGGATGTTCAGGAACGTGTACGAACTCAGTTACTAACACAATAATTTAATATGTTCATTATAATGTAGATTTTTTGTGGCAACAGTGATGTTTTTTATATATTACTTTGAGCGTGAGTTGTTAATTAAAAAGGTTTTCTCTGCTAAATATATTACCATTCGTCCGAAATTATTAAATAAGTCAAGAAATTGATTAATTTCAAACACATTCCTTTTCTAAAATATCAATGGAAAAACGTAAAGCGATTAAAGCATCACTAATGAAATTAGAGAGAATGCTAGAAACAATATGACAGTAAGAAAAATTTTAATGCAGCTTTGAAAACAGAGAAAAATCCTAAGCTTTTTTATCACAATGCCCTGCCCAGCTGATCTTTGGAATATGGTAACAGGTAGTTTGGCGACATTTTGGAGGCGATAAAGGTTACTACCTAGGACTTTGGGAATATTGTGAGAAGTCCTCAGTTCCGATTACGCATTATTTTGTGTGAGGGAAATGAGAGATCATGAGATATGTCATGTGACATTAATGGACGAATCACTGTTCTTTAATCAGAAAAGGGGGTAAATTTGTAAAAAATATCTTCTGTACAGCATTAGTTTCATTCTATGTTCTGTGAAACAGTGTTGTTTAATATTTGGATCCCATGGCCCTATATAAAGAAAATCCGAAATTTTTATTGCGTTTATGTGTAACTGAAAAGAATTGCCTAATTGCGGATAAGTATGAATGTCAAACATGTGGGTATATGTGTATTTAATTATGGCAAAGCACACTAGGGCTACCTGCCTAAGGGGAGGGATGCCTTTGTGGAAGACTTTCTAAGGGAAACTGGCTCGTATACACGTTACACATGGGGAAAACCACGAAAACACCCATGCAGCCAGCCCGTTCGCGGGATTCGAACCTCGGACTGAACTACCAGTGTTCAGCGACTTTACCGCTCGGCCGTTGGTGGGCCACATGTGGGTATGAAATGAGATTGTGTGAAAGGAAGGATATTACCGATAAGTTTGAATGCCGGTGCAAGAAATCTGGTGAAAATGGACATTTTGTGATCCGCCATGCACTCAAGATTCTGTAGAACATTAGGTAAGTTAGTATTTTTAATTATTTGAGGATATTATTTTTATGCATTGTTCTAAATGTAAGGAGTAAATCAATTAATATGGTATTATTGGAAAATTGTTATTAGCAATGATTTAGTTTAAAGTAATTAGGATTGTAAGCTAATTTTTATTAATTTAATGTATGTGCTTATTTATATTTTAAGTAGTGTTTTTTAATTTAATTATATTTTAATTTAATGATCGTGATTTTGAGAGTTATATGTTTATAGTATTTTGGAATACGTTTGAGTAGAAGTAAATGTGCGTGGAAAGAATTTAAGTATTTGACACTACGCATTTTGAACCATTTTTAATGTTTGCGTTAGAAATTGGTAGGTGAGGTTTATAATAGATAATTTAGAGGGAAAAGTTTTTGGATATTTTATTTATTTTATATGTGCAAATGTTCATCCTTGGATAGAGTATATAATTTTTCGCGATCAGGTAATTTCATATATGTGCTTTTTACCGAGTTTAAAGATTCACAAAATTTTCCTGCATTTTCGTGCAAATTTTTGTAATTTATGAGAAAATAGCAGTTTAGATGGATAAAGTCAAGAGTGTGCGCAATGCCATTTTTGTGCAATTCTGGGATTTTTTTTTTTAAGTAAAAATAAGTCGACGAGTACATGGTTACTGTGTATGTGCGATTTTGAAAAACGCGGCAAGGAGCTTGCGATTCTGCACTTTTTCCCAATTTTGCAGTTAATATTTGTCATGATTAAGCAGTTTTGTTCCATAAAATTTCTAGCATAAGTGTAATTCGGCTAGTAGATTGTTGGAAAAAGTGTTGAGTAAATAAAAAGAAAAGAAACATGTCTTTACTTCGTGAAGACAAAATGGCAGTGAAAAAAAAAAAAAGAGGGTTGCTGTAGCAGAGTTGGTCGCCAAATTTTCGCCAAGTTACCATAATCCAAAGATCAACCCCCTGCCCATATATTTCTAGCTGTCAAGCAGAATGAGCAAAACACTTTCTCTCGAATACGATCCAATAACAACATGAGAACAAATATAAAATCTACTAAAGTAAAAATAACAACATGAGAACAAATATAAAATCTACACAAGTAAAAATTTTTATCTCCTGTATTTGGTTACATAGTTTAAGTCTACAGGGGCTTTGCAGTAAGAGGTCATTAGCACCGCAAATGCATGATGAAGGTAATCACTTTTAGCTGAAACATTTTACCTGAACTTATAAATTCACTGCAATACCTGCAGAATAAGCCTTGGACATACAGATGGGAGAGTTTCTTTCCTTAAAAATCTTAACACCTTCATTTGTTTTTTTACCCCAGAAAAAGAAACGTATGCATTCAGAAGTTATAATTGATTTTTATCGTGCATTTATTTTCAAAATAAAATTTGCCTTCTGAAACTGAATTTAATTTACATAAAAGACGTGCCACAGCCTTTTTATTTACGGCTCTGGTTGCTCCATCACAATTTACCTGATTACACACGATTTTAATTTAAGCTCTGGCTCCTGCAGAGTTAGTTCATTCTTCAATGAAATACTGTATACATGCTACATGATAGTTTTAGAATTAAACAATTATCCAAATATAAAACTGATATTAAACGAAATGGAGCAATATTTTTCCCATTTTCAGAAGACACGCTTCTTCCAAATCTGATAACTCAATGCTGAAAAATAAATGCATCAAAATAGCATTTGATTTGATAATGAATGCAGTGAAACTTCTCATGGCAACTATCACTTAATGACTAGCATCCCCGAGAACGTAAATAAACATAAGTATTCAATTAAGGATCATGCAGGTTTCACTGTAGTATGTGGGCAAATGAGAACCCACACTCGAAGCATTGAAACAATAAATAGTATATAAAAAAACTGTATCTTTTATCACCTTTTCCATTAACAAAACTATTTTGCTTCCGAATAGCTTTGGAAAAGTCACCTCATGTTAAGGACCCTAATCCCTTCATACCAAATCTAGATTAAACTACAACACTTGATATTCGCATTTGTAAAGATACGAATTTCAACTACTGTATGATAGAAAATTACATTTCGTAAATAAATAGAACAGAAATTTATTATTTATATAAAGTACATTAATTCTAGATTGATGCGCAAGTTGGTAGAAAGTTCTGGAATGTTCTTGCAATGATGAATACTTCAATACTTCAAACATCATATTATTATTTATTCATTAAACCCCATTAAAATCAAATAAATAAACTGTTAGAGTTAATTATATTTAAAGTGAATGGCCCATCTCATCCAAAACGTTAAGGCATTACGGCAGTTTGAAGATGAAACTACAATTTAAAAACAAAAACTTAAAAGCTCGAAAATTTTCTTACGATTTCTAAGCCTTAGTGCTTCAAACACCGCTGCTAAACTGGAACTTCTGATAAATGATGACAACAGTCCCAGTTGATGAAATAACAAAAAACACAGAGGGCACGTACCAAATTCCCAATAAAAAAAAAAAAAAATAGTTTTTGGTGCATCTTCGAATCTTTTTGCCAATAGTGAAGAACGATTCACTAATGTAAAAGAAATAAATATTTGCGCAAAAGACGAAAACCATAAAAGGTTGTTAACAATATTATTATTATGCTTTATGAAAGGTGTATCACACCAAAGAATTTGAAATGCAACAGAAAATGTTTCAAAAAATAGCTTGCACCGATGAGTATTTTTTTTATTCCAAGATCCAAAATTATATTTCGTGAGAGTAACTGAATGACTAAATTAGATATTAATAATGTCTAGTACATTTATTTTTATACAATTCGAAGAAGATCGAAACATTATTCTTTCATTATTACCGGCATTATTATTTTACTGGATTACTTTTCCGAAAGTTGTTGCAACTAAACACTACTAATCATCTGCTAGATTTAACTTGTAAACAAATGGATGGGTTTGAAATATTTTGCAAACTTGCATTTGGGACACCATTTGATCCCAAAAAACCGAAGCGACGAAAAAATAAATTAAAGGTGAGTTTTTTATATGTTCATTGCAATTTTATAATTCTTTGGTCTGAAATAACGTCAATATTAAGTTAGACAATTAGTCCGCTGGTATTGTTTTACTGACGTATTACATTACCACGTGCATATCTGCGGTTTTTATTGTTATTACTGTGAATTATGTTTGAAAGGCAATGAGAGGCGAAATGAATTTTGAAAATTGTGGTCAACACCAAAATGACTCATTTAATTGATTGACTAATTGCTCATCATAAGTACCGTGTTTACTGTTCATCGTAATGTCGCCAAGAGTCTCCAAACATTATCTAGTCGGGTAATTTACTTTAAATTTAATATGTTTTGATAGAAGGCCTATATTACTAAAATCTGTTCGCTTTCGTATGCTTTTGTTCCATTGTCTTCTTTTTGATAACAGGAAAAATATTAGGAGATGCGATGTAAGTATTGGCAAAAATATTAAAACTGAATACTGATAACTATGAATAATATTTGTATGCTAAAAGAAATCCTCGAAGCGTACCCAGAAACTGAAATGTAATTACTTTAATTTTATGAAATGTGCAGTTTTTACGAAAGATACGGATCTGGCTGAGCGCAAGGATCGATTGTATGGCTATCATATCGGGGCTTTGATGTGCTTTAGCTAACTGCTTGGCGTTTTTTTAATGGTTAATGATAAATACGCCAAATATGGCAACCTTGATAATTTGAACAAGTGGAATGATCTTTCATTCTCACTCTTTCATTATTACCAATTTTTAATCTGTTTTATTGGCTTACTGAGGTGATGCTAATGGTTTATTTGAAATTAACTGGGTTAGAGTAGAGAGAAGGGTACCCCTTGTAATATTGCCAAAATGTTGTTTCATTTATGGTAACCTGAGTAGTTGAATGGTATGGAAACCCTATTATGACGTAATTGGTTGCATGATTGTGGTAACTTCGTAAGGGCTTGTGGTGTGTGTTGGTTAGGAAGTATATTGCTTGTTTTGTGGTTTAGATGGTAAAATGGCTGAATGTGGTAAGTTGAAGGTTCTGTACGATTTGGAAAGAAAAAAGAAAAGAGTATTACTTCTCTCGTATGTAAATGAAGGTTTACTTAGTAGTCATTATCAGGTGTCCTGTTTGTAGGAAGGAAATGCGTGTGGTTGAACGTTGGAAATGCATACGGTCGAACGTCACTATGGAGGATATTTTTTACTCTTATTTTGAGAATTTATGTGGCAATGCCAGTATACAGATTCTAGTTCAGATAATTTTAGAGTTTTTGGATGCTGTTAAGGAATTTTGTTTGATTGAAAATGTGTTAATTTGTAAATAAAGTAAGTAGATATTTCCTTTGTATAGTGCAAAGATGGGTGATTCTCAGATAACCGGCACTTGGCGAGGTTCCTGAAATCGCATTCGCCAACTTGGCCAATAGGTGCCAAACAATGAGAAGAGTGTTTAGGTTGCTAGCCCAGATGTTAACTAAGATAGAAAAAAGGAAAGTCTTTTTCTTTCGATATGGTTGATACTTCGCGGTGGGTGTCATGACTTTGAGATAAATCTTTGTGCTGATGATCACATGATTTTGTCAGTTGACGTTTTGAATTCACTGTTTAATTATTTTCTAAATAAATTAATTACACTTGTAATTAGAATAAGATTATTTTATTTTTATACAAGAAAATTATAAAATATGCTCCTTTTCCATACTTATGGCTTATATTATCCAATGTGTATTTACAGATAATAAAATTCTAAATAAATTAATTACATTTCTAATCAGAATAAAATTATTTTATTTTTATAAAATAAAATATTTTTATAAATATTATAATATTTTTATAAAATAAAATATGCTGTTTTTCTAACGTATTGCTCATATTTCAGATAATGGTGAATCTTCGGATTATGGTAACTTGGGAATTTCTTGGCAAAAATTTGGCGACCAACCCTACTACAGCAACCTGCTAGTTTATTTTTGGATGCCATTTTGTTTTCACGAAGTAAAGACATGTTCTTTTTTGGGGGAAAAGTGCAGAATCACCCACTGCTTGGAGCGTTTTTAAGAACTGCACATACTCGGTATCCATGTACACATCGGCCTATTTTCACTTAAAAAAACATCCCAGAATTTCACAAATTGGCATTGTGCACTCATTCGACTTTATCCATGCACACATACACCTGTTTTCACTTAAAAAGTCAAAGAAAATTGACAAAATCCAATTCTTCTTACTCTTGAAAAAAGGCACCAAACAAATAAGTGGGCGATTCTGCATACTCTTTTTTTTTTACTCAAAATTTTTTCCAACAATCTGCTAGCCGAATTACGCTTATGCTAGAACTTTTATGGAACAAAAGTGCTTAATTATGACGAAGATTAGGTGCGAAATTTTTTATAAGTGCTTATTAGCTAAAATCACGATCGGAATTTTCCGGAAAGGAGTGGAACAAACGTGCACAGAAATTTGTTTTTACGGGGCAAATTTGGAACTCTGTACTTCTCTGATTATTGCTAAAGTCCTAGCTAGTAACATTTATCACCTTAGCAAAATGTCGCCAAACTACATGTTACCATATTCCAAAGATTAGCCCAGATAATTTCTAATTAGAATGAAATTTTTAAAAATTTTCTGCTTAATATTTAAATATATGGGAGTCTGTCTATAACAAACAGGAATTAATTTCTAAATAAATTAATTGTACTCCTAATATAAATATATATATATTTTTTAAATTTATGGAAGTCATTTGTGTAATCTAACCAAATGCCTTTTTTTCTTATTATGTCCATGTATAAATACGATTAGGATTATTTAGAATATTAAAAGCACTCCCAGGCTATTGGCTTAAGGAGAGGGAAGTTGGGAAGTTTGTTAGCCATGGCTTGACTTCGAGACGAACTACCAGTGTGCGACAGTTTTACCCTTCAGTCCCTGTAATACACCTTGTATCATAAAAGCAGTATTTAAGACCCTCATAATTAAATTTATATTCATATATAATTATTAAAAATGAAATTAAATTATAATCAGACTTTGAAATGCTAATAGGTTAGTATAAAATATTAAACAAACATTCTCCTGTTTTTCTACGTCAAGCATATTTCACTGATTTCTTTATATAGAGGATTTTTGCAGATTAAAAGTTGGGTATATCAGTAAAAAATCTAAATCATTAGCCAAAACATGAGCATTTCTTTATTTTTTTCACAAAAAACGAATAAAAGTTAATTAAATTTGCATCTTTAAATCATTGAATAAGATTTATATTTTTCTGATGTGTTACTCATATTCATGTTTAATAGTAATGAATGCAAAATGAACTGAAACTTCAAATAAGTAAAACATAGAAATTTTTGCATCACTGTATTTGCAACAAATGCATAACTGAAATTCATTTGCCGACCACATGAAATTGCTTTTGGAACCACCAGTTTGCGACCACTGTTATAGACAATGTTCAGATTGCACAAAAATAATATTTTAGGATTTAACTTTTGATGAAATAAATACAGACAACTTCAAATAACCTTATCCTATCATATATAATTGGTTTCTTTCTGAAATTTAAACAATTGCATAACGTCGTGAAAAGCCATAGAAGCGCTTGTTACAAATCTTGTTTCCTGCAGTTATGCAATTCAGGATTACATTTCTTTGGTTACCTACATGAAAACTATTTTCACACTTAAATAAGAAAAAAAGAATAAAAATAACCCTCTTAACCTTATTAATCAAAATTATGTGCATAATTGAATCCGGAATGTAAAATATAAACCTGATTAGATGATCAAATAGCCTGGAACATTGGTGACATTATTATGAGCCGTAAACACGACACATATAATGAACTGTAAACAAGTCATTTTAGTGTTGCCGCCGATTTTTAAAATCTCTCAAAGGCTGTACCATATACAGTCAAAAGTCGTTAATCCGGACTTGTCAGGACTTCGGCGATTCTGGATTATAGATCATCAGTTTAAATCTGGTAAGATGGCATGCAGAAATTATAAAATTAAAAATACGAAACCTTAATTTATGAAATAAAGAACAATTATGATCTAAAGGTTATCAAAATTTCCAAAAAAAAAAAAAAAAAAGCTTAATTTTATTTGTTTAATTTACTTTCTTCACTATTGGAAGCGAATTATAATGATGAGGAATTTGATTTAAAACATATCAAAGACGGAGTACATCGAGATGAAATACTACATTTAGTAAGGAATTATAAGCCTAATAAAATAAAAACATCTGCCCTGAAAATAAGGATAGTGCTGACAGATCAACTTCCAATTCATTGCGCGCCATAGCGTCCCCCCGCCGCAGAGCAGCGTGAAATTGATAAACAGATTTCGGAATGGTTAGATAAACAAAGGATATGCCTTTATCCATTTTTTACAGCAATTCCACTCTTTGTTTGATGGACTTTCGCTTTGTAGAAACATACTTTCGCTTTGTAGATCCTTTACATATTAGTAAATATATATCGGAAATTCTATTTGACATAATCGAAAGTTCAAGCTTACTTTTATAAAATAGCTCTATCAGTCTGCAAAAAATAATAAGCCGGATCCAATTCCAAGATTAAGGAACAACGCAATCTGCAACATTAACTGAATTAGATAATTTTAGCTTAGCTTATACCGTCCGTTATGCATTAAACCCACATGCGCACATGAATATTCACAGCCGTAAAAGTCTTACATGCACTTGTAAATGCCTATGCGCAGAAAGTTTGTAGTGTTGAGGTCCGGATTATGGGTGTGGGAATTAACGTCTTTTGACTGTACTAGGATATTACCAGTTGCTATAAATTTATCTATGATGCTGACAGAAGTAAGTGAATGTTCATCTATATTTATCATTTTATTGAAAGTGGAAGGGAAATGTGCCGCGTTGGAATGATGTATGAAATTTAGTTTGCTGCTTTTGTTTGTCCAAAATGTGATAATAATACAGTCAAAAGTCTTAATCCGGACTCGTCGGGACTTTGACGATTCCGGATTACAGATTATGAGTTTAAATCTGGTAAGATGGCATGCAGAAATTATAAAATTAAAAATATGAAATCGTAATTTATGAAATAAAGAACAATAATTTATGAAATAAAGAATCTAAATGGTATCAAAATTTTCAAAAAAAAAAAAAAGCTTTATATTTATTTGTTTATTTTATTAAACATTTCTTTCAAGACGCACATGCGTAAAGCATACATTACGCATAGTCGAAATTAGAAAATTGCAACCAAAAAACTATTTGATGTGTATTCGTGATATTTATAATGACGAGGAATTTGCTTTAAATCATATCAAAGACGGAGTACGTGGAGATGAAATACTACATTTAGTGAGGAATTATAAGCCGAATAAAATAAAAACATCTGCCCTGAAGATAAGGATAGTGCTGACAGATCAACTTCCAGTTCATTACGCACCGCGTCCCCCCCCCCTCCGCAGAGCAGCGTGAAATTGATAAACATATTTCGGAATGATTAGAGAATCAAAGGATATGCCTTTATCCACTTTTTGCAGCAATTCCACTTTTTATTTGATGGACATCGGAACATGCTTTCGCTTTGTAGATCCTTTGGTAGCTCCAGAATTGGAACTTCTTGATTAATCGAAAGTTCAAGCATACTTTTATAAAATTGCTCTAACAATCTTCAAAAAATAATAAGCCGTATCCAATTAGAAGATTAAGGAACAACGCAATCTGCAACATTAAATTAAATAGATAATTTTCGCTTAGCTTATACCATCCGTTATACATTAAACACGCATGCGTCAATGTATTATGCGCATGCATTAACACATTATTCGTTGTCGCATGCGCAGAAAGTCCGGATTTTTGCTTTGAAGTCCGGATTAAAGACTTTTGACTGTATGTATTTGTGTGAGAGAAAGAGAACTATAGATTGTTCAAAGGGTGATGTAGAAAGCAAGGAAAAGTGAATGTGGATGATGTTTCTAAGAGTGTAAGGAAAGGTTCCTAGTTTAGCCAAAACCATTTGAGTATATGTAATGTGCCGTAAATTATGAGATGTTGGTTTTTGAAAATGGGGAATGAATCTTGATGCGAAGTGTGGAAGTGCGTGAGCATGCTGTTGTTGATTGGTATATGTTTTGTTAAGAAATGTATTATGAGAATGTTAGTATTCTGATCGGTGGTAAAGAAGTGATAATTGAAGTGGATGAGAGTAACTTGGGAAAATTGAAGTATGAAAGAGAACGTGGTCACAGTTTGCATTGAAAGAAGGACAAGTAGGTTTTTTTTAGAGAGATTGAGAATAGATCAAGGGTTAGTTTGGAGAGAGTGACATTTGAATGGGTGTTGCCAGTATCCATTATGGTTTCAGACTGCTGAAAGGCATATGGTCTGAAAAAATTTAGGTTTTGACCACATTACCATCAAACAGAGTCTGCACTTTAAGGATCTCCAGACGGGTATGCACAATTATTCCATAAAGGGTCCTTTGCCTGTAATCAAATATTATTTGCATAGAAGTACAGTTCATGTTGATAGCAAGTTTGATTTGTATTTAGCTAAATATATGTGAAAAAAGTGGTACAATCACTCACTGAATAATAAAACTTTTCCTACATTTGTAACACCAATTATAAAGTTTTACCTGCCAGAAACAACGAATAAAGCAGAGTAATTTTTTTCAAAATGAGGGACTTAGGAGTGTGCCCCCTCAACAGGAAATTTATAAAAAGAGTATTAAAAACACCCCAAAAAAGCCTTATTTTCCCCTGGTTTTGCTGAAAAGGGTAAGTGAAAAAACTGATTTTATTCTATTAGCTTTCTTGGTAAAAATATATTTACAGGTGCCCCTTGGCAATAATTGGCAATTTTTGGCTGTACATGAACACCGAGTTTGTGCAATTCTTTGACTTCTTATTTTGGCTTTGTGTAGCAATGATTTTTGCGCTAAAAATTGCCGCTACATAAAACCAAAATAATAAGTCAAATAATTGCACAAAAATGGTATCCATGTGCACAATGACCTATTTTCATTTTAAAAAACATCAGAGAATTGCACAAACTAGGCATTGCGCACTCCCTTGACCTTTGTACACATCAATCTATATTCACTTAAAAAGTCAAAGGAACAACAGCCAACAAAAAATATGTAATCTCAATAAGCTAAATTTTAAATCAAACAATGAAATAACATAAAAAAGGAAATTCATCTTGGCACTTCAAAAAGGAAATATCCACTTACCTTATTTACAAATTTCCCTGTCTTTAGTCAAATAAAATTGACAGCATCCAAAAACTTCCTAAAATTATCTGAACTAGAATTTGTATAATGGCATCGCCACATAAATTAACAAAAATGAGAGTAAAAAATATTCTCCGACGTTCGATCATACACATTTCCTTGCTACAAACAGCACACTTACAATGGCGAGTAAGTAAACCTTCATTTACATACCAGTCAATGAGTGCTCTTTTCCCCTTTCATTTCAGATCGTGCAGAAACTTGAAATTAATCTTACCACATTTAGCCATTTTACCGTCTAAACCACAAAACAAGCAATGAACATCCTAACCAACACACACCATAAGCCCTTACAAATTGTTTCCCATCGTTCAAAATGCAACCAATTATGTCGTAATAGGGTTTCCATAACATTCAACTACTCAGGTTATCATAAATGAAAGAACAACTTAACGATAAATGAAACAATAAGTTTTCTATAATACAAGGGGCACCCTTAATTCTACTCTGACCTATTTTTTTAAGATCCTTAAGGAATAGTTTTATTGCTTTAGAGTTATTATTCAGTAGGTATTGGAAGAGTTAATGCAACATTTCGTACAACATTGCAATAGAATTACTGTTATAGCATAACGGGGAAAAAAAGAAGAAACACATTAATTTTAGATTGCCACTTCTCAAATTGACCAAAAAAATTGGAATTTGAACAGTTCTGTTAACTATATAGTATTGCAAGGTGTACCTATCAATTTATCAATTGATTCTTTCTGATCTGAATACTTTCAAGCCACCTTGTTGACATGCTGATAAAGAAGCTGGCTGCTATAACCTTGGGCATGGATTTGAATTCCAGAGAAAATTGGATGTCTATCAGCGTGTAATGTTTTTGCTTCAAAATCAGGATAATCAGGATCCAGCTGAGCACATTTGTTGCCTGTAGTATGCCCAAGGCAATTACAGGTAACAAATGGGCAAAGATAAACTCAATCTTTGTACTCTTGGCCATGATGGAATTCATGGACTTGATTTGATGTTACTGTCAGAGAAGTGAGATAAATTGCAACAACAGAAGTTTTATCAATCTTGAAGTGAATCTGTATAGCTTTGTTTATTTTTCTTTCTGAATCCATGTCAGCTATTACTTGCATAAAATGAATCAAAATGTAAGTTCTTCCCACAGTATGCATTTCTATCACAAGACATGATGAGATATGTAAGAAAGAAATAACTGTAATAATTATGATGAAGAATTGAAAAATTTGCTCTTGAAACTAAATATACTATGTGTAAATATCTTGTTTTTAATTGTTGTTTTTACCCTCATAATTTCTTCTACTTCTTTTAAAGATATTTAAAAATGCAATTTTTACACAGAATTACAAGCGAAACAAAAGACAGAAGTTTGAAGACTCAAAGAATGAGTTGGATGATGATGATGATGCTGAAAAACAAGTAATTTCCGAAGAGGAATTAAGTACATCAGGTATGTGAATTTTATAGTAATAGATTGAACTTTTCTTATATTTAACATTTGTGCTGCCCAGATGGTATAGTGGTTAGTGGAGCTGACTAGGATACCGACGGGCCCGAGTTCGAATCCCGGAAAAGGCATGGTTTTAATTTTCCATCCCTCCATAGGAGGTAATGGTTGGTGGCTGCGTATTAGGTGCCTCCGTAATAAAATGGCCACCACTTCCGGCCTTAGGAGTGGCCAATGTCGAAAAAAAACCAACATAATGCCCACCATTTGGAAGAAAAAAAAATTTGACATTTGTGAGAATTATAAATTATAAAAAACTTCAGTTTTTAATGCATTTATAATAATAGAAACAGAAATCGTGAGATTTTTAGAATGTGCTAAACTCTGACAAGCAATGTCTCCATTTTCGCATGTGTTCTTTTTGTTGTATTCCATGAGCTTTTATAAACTAATCTCGATATTCTATGTCTTAATTTTAAAATATGCACTTTAAAATTTGCCAGCAATGGAAGAAACTAGATAAAATTTCTTCAGGAATGCAGTTTTGATGCAAAATCTCTGAAGGAAAGAAGAATGCATTTGGTAGATAATTGATGTTGCCAGAGCTCATGCAATACCATACCTCAGCAATTCTCTGTTTTTTTTTTTTTTTTTTTTTTTTTTTTTTAAGTGTATACAGACTGTTGTGTACTTGGAAAGAAGAATAGCACAAAAAAGATTTGGGAAAAATATAAGTGTTATATTTTTTAATGAATCACATAATATTTATTTAATAATTAAAATTTGTATTTAAGCTACTATATTTTCTTTTCATGTCTTGATAATGTTTACTGTCTTGCAGTAAATATCGATAGTATGGGAATGTCGAAAAAAGACAAAATAATGCCATGTAATTTAATTAATAAACTAATTAAAAGAAAGTTGCAAAAATTACCAGCTTGCACCTGCTAAGTTACTTTTACCGGAAAAAATATATTTACGGGTGTCCCTTGGTGATAACTGGCGGTACATGGACCAACAAAAAATATATAATCTCAATAAACTACATTTTAAATCAAGCAATGAAATAACATAAAAAAGGAAATTCATCTTATCACTACACAAAGGAAATATCCGCTTACCTTGCGTACAAATTAAAGTGTGTTCAGTTAAATAAAATTTCTTAACAGCGTCCTAAAATTATCATTGTGATAATTGTTCTAACAAAAAACATTGTGATAATTGTTCTTTATTTCATAAATTACGTTTTCATATTTTTAATTTTGTAATTTCTGCATGTCATCTTACCAGATTTAAACTGATGATCTATAATCCGAAAAAATCCAGAATCCAGAATAGCTGAAGTCCCGATGAGTCCGGATTAACGACTTTTGACTGTATAAGGAATAAATAAATTAATATGCTATTATTGGAAAATTTTTATTAGCAATAAACTAGTTTGAAGTAATTAAGATTTTAAGCTAATTTTTATTAATTTATATTTTAAGTAGTGTTTTTTTTAATTTAATTATATTTTAATTAAATGATAGTGATTTGGGGAATTATATGTTTATAGCATTTTGGAATACGTTTTAGTAGAAGTAAATGTGCATGGAAATAATTTAAATATTTGACACTAAATATATGTCTTTTTTACCGACTTTAAAGATTCACAAAATTTTCCTGCATTTTCGTGCAAATTTTTCTAATTTATGAGAAAAAAGCAGTGTACATGGATAAAGTCAAGAGTGTGCGCAGTACCATTTTTGTGCAATTCTGGAATGTTTTTTAAGTGAAAAATAGGTCGACGTGTACATGGTTACCGTGTATGTGCCATTCTTAAAACCGCGGCAGAGTTTTCGATTTTGCACTTGTTGCCAAATTTTTGCCAAAAATCGCCAAGTTACCATAATCCAAAGATTAACCGCAGTATTTTCTGGATTTAGAACCATATTACAAATTTCGCCATCCATTTATTGACTGATAATTGGAGCATTGTCATCGCAATGAAAAACTTCTGTTATATCATCTTCTTTTATTACAGCTTCTCCACATTTGTTTACAAAATTCGTTAATTGGAAAATTTCACCTTTGTTTTGTGATATCCGAAAACTTTTAAAATTAGCTGCTATCATCATCAAATTTAGCTATCCTTCACTATGCATAGTTGGCTATGCATCATGAGCTTGGCGACTAATGACAAGTTGTTCATTAAATTTTATCTTGCTTCTATCACGCGCTGAGACGATTAAGACTGAATTGTATTAGTTTACTTATTTATTCTACTTTTGTCTATTTCTTGCACATGCTTAAGGCTTCTAGAGTTCTGAATAAATAAATTCCCACATATACTTAAGCCTTATTGAGGGCCGGTGCTAGATATCTTACCGACTGATGCAGTCTTGGTGGGTCTTAAATTCTGCGACTTCATGCGGCCATACGAGCCCTGGCGCTGGTTCTGGGTTTATGTGAATAAAACAAATCAGTTGTTCTTAATTCAAATAGCCCTAAATGTAATCTTTGGGTCTATGAGTATCATCAACAAAACCTATTTTTAGCGTATGGAATGGCGCATTTAACTTAAATCTGTAATCGTTGCCAAGCGTAATCGTCAACATAAAAGGTTACCATGCTCCTTTATTATTCAATTACTAACATAAAAAAATTGTTTTTAGAGGTCATGAGTCATTACTCAAGTTGAAGGTGAAAGGAAAGTGTAATAAATTATGATTCGCCAGGTTGGCATCAGATCAACGATGTATCTATGTGGAATGTTTCTCTTTGAGATCTGTGCCAAGCAGATGGAGCCAATCATACAAATTTATGCTAAAATGATTGTTTCTTCAGTAACAAGGTACAGTCAAAAGTCGTTAATTCGGACACCCATAATTCAGAATGATCTATAATCCGGACCTCAAAGCTAAAAACTTTCTGCGCATGCGCCGCGTTGATACATGTGCATAAGCGTTTACGCGTGAGCATAAGACTTTTACGACTGCGCATATGCATGTGCACAAGTGCAGAATACGTTTTCGCGTGCACGTTTAATGTATAACAGACGGTATAAGCTAAAATTATCTAATTATCTATTTCAGTTAATGTTGATGATTGCGTTGTTCCTTAATCTTCGAATTGGATGCGGCTTATTATTTTTTGCAGACTGTAAGAGCAATTTTATAAAAGTAAACTTGAACTTTTGATTCTGTCAAATAGAATTTTCGATGCAGGAGCTCCCAAAGGACCTACAAAACGAAAGTATGTTTCTACGTCCATCAAACAAGAAGTGGAATTGCAGCAAAAAATGGATAAAGACATGAAGAAGGTGACAGAGAGGTTAGTGAAAACGAAAAAATTTTGATCGACAAGTTAGTCGGTATTCTCGGCACAGAAATTACGGGATTTGAACAGTGGAACTTTGTAACTGAACAAGAAATTATGTCTGTTTATATAATTAAAGAGAAAGTATTATCACATAAAACGAAGCAACTTAAACAACTTACATTGAAAGAAATGTTTAATAAAGTAAACAAATAAATATTAAGTTTTTTTTTTTTTTTTTTTTTTTTTTTTGTAAATTTTGATACCCTTTAGATCATAATTGTTCTTTTTTTCATAAATTACGGTTTCATATTTTTAATTTTAGAATTTCTGCATGCCATCTTACGAGATTTAAACTGATGATCTATAATCCGGAAAAATCGATAATCCAGAATCGCCGAAGTCCCGACGAGTCCGGATTAACGACTTTTGACTGTATTTTATTTAGTGTCAAAGTGAAAGTAAGAATCGGGACTCTGCAGATATTTTATTATGTGCAAAGAGGAGAATCAAATGTGCATGCGTAAAGCCTACAAGAAAAAATGTTGTTGGTGGTTTTGAGGTCCGAATTTTAGATCATTCCAGATAATGGATGTTCGGGTTTCTGACTTTGTACTGTATTTTATTTAATAGGGACCCTTTTAATTGCCACATCTTAATAAGTTGCTGATTAATTTGCTAGCTGCTTATTGATTTTCACTTTTCTATAGTTCCTTTAAGTAACTGATTTCTGATTATTTAAAATGTGTCCATTGTGAATGTCAAATGTGTTTGGTTTTATAGTTAAATTAATTTTAGTTTTTAACTTATGAAATAAATTCTGATAAAACAGTAGAGTCCTGAAAACATGACTTCCACCATCTTGACATTTCGTATAACTTGACAATTGTTTGTTATACATTCTTATTTATTGTGCATGAATTGACACTTTTGTTTAAAAACTTCTTGATTCTTGTATGACAAATAGCATTATTTTCAGGTGCATTATCTTATTTCTTCATAATATACCATCCATAATTCCAGACATTGTTTTTCTATGGTGATAGTTGCCTTAAAGGACATGACTATCGGTGATATCCAGTATTTGTATTTAATTATGTTATTAGAAATACTGCTTGTTTTTAGAGTGGTTGTAAATTTTTCCATTTTATTTTATGTTCCTGTAATCTGTATGTGAATAGTACTGTGTGAATTTTTGTATTAATTTTTTATTTTATTTTAAAGATTCAAACAATAGCTCTAATGAGGAAGAAAAAGATAATGAATTATATCCAAAGAAACCAAAAGAAAAAAAAAAGAAAAGATTATCAACTATGCACTTACTTAAAATGAGAAAAGAAGAAGTAAGTCATTTTTCAAGTGATATTATTTAAAATTTTATTGTACTCATTTTTTAATTACTCTGTTATTAACTTTGTTGAAGCTGTCTTCCCTGTTTCTTTCTGCTTTACTTTGCTGTAAATAAAATCATTTGTATTGTTGGTACCATGAATACAATAAATAAAAATATTGATATATTTATGTTAAATTCATCTGCAAAAGCTCTCACTTCATTGCAGTTTCAGTGTAGCTTAACATGTATATCAGTATTTTTTATTCATCATTTTAACATTGTATATTTTACCACATTTTATCTCCAAAATGTCATTAATGTAACTTCTGATTTTTGTTTTGAGGTACATTGAAGTTATTTGGTATTTAAGAATGCAAGCTGATAAAATTTTGAAGACCCAAGAGATAAGATTTTCCTTAAAAAATTTAGCGAGTGAAAACCCATGATAAGTTGAATTTAAATCTTATAAATAAGGAATGCTTTCTGATTACCTGTGCACCCCTCCGAAAAGTCAGCATATTGTTACCAACTAATTATTCACCAAATTAGTATAAAAATGGCAACAGCAATTTTTTAAATGAGGGCCTACTAAGAATTGCATATAAGAGCAATGAATTAATAAAATAAAAAAAGCCAGAAACTTTGGTAACAAAACACTTACATTTCTGAGGAAATGCATATGTAATTTTTTTTTTAAAAACTATCTAATTTCACTTAGAAAACATTTAGAGAATTGCACAAATTTTGGTCAATAAAATTTACTTGTTTATGCTTGTGCAACTTCTTGGAACATAAATAGTTACATTCTGTATTATTGGGTAAAACACCATATTTCTGAAGAAATGCAATGCTTTTCCCCCCATGAGGTGCTGAATTCCACAATCCCATTATGATTCCTTGCTAGGAAAAAGCACACTCAATCCAGCAAACACTAATGACCATCGGATTAGAGGGGGGAAGTGTGTTGGGAGGTATCTACTGCGCACACTTTTGTACCTTTGGGCTGCCATGTAAATATATTTTGAAAATTTCATGGGTTATTTATTTTGGTGACATAATGTGTTGCCTTGTGAATGCATTTCAGAGGGTTCAGATAATCAGAATATACCAAATCCAATTATACATATATAATATCCAGAATTATGAATAATTGATTGTCTAACTTAACTGGAATAATAAATGAACTGAAGCTACCTGTCAACGCACTTTCCATTTCCATGCAAAAAATAGAGCTAAGAGCATTGTAGACAAAAAGAGCTTTTTTATATTAATATTCTCTCTTTCTCTAAATTTTTGGCATGTGCATAATTTTGCACTTTGACAATAGCATGGCAAATTTTACTTTGGTTTCCAGTTGTAGTAACCATTCTTAAACTTAACTGGAATAACTTAACTGGACTAACTGGAATAATAAATGAACTGAAGCTACCTGTCAACGCACTTTCCATTTCCATGCAAAAAATAGAGCTAAGAGCATTGTAGACAAAAAGAGCTTTTTTATATTAATATTCTCTCTTTCTCTAAATTTTTGGCATGTGCATAATTTTGCACTTTGACAATAGCATGGCAAATTTTACTTTGGTTTCCAGTTGTAGTAACCATTCTTAAATAGTGACAAGATTTTTTTTTTTCTTTATCTCTTGCTTTTTTAAGTAAAATACAACTCCTCATTTTTACATAGTGAAAGGTGCCCAGACAAAAGGGGTTGCATATTCTGCTAGTTTCAAACTGAAAATTACACTTTTGCTGAGTAGTGTTATTGACAGATGGATAACAGCAATGTTAATGGTGAAGTAAAGAATAGTGACAATCACTTGGAATTATCTCAGGCAAAGATTTCAGACAATAGTTAGAACATTCTGAGTCAGATACTGATATTAAAATGTTTGATACATGTATATTAGAATTAAATAAAATTAAAGTAGCATTTTTCAGTTAGTTAACCTATAATATCATTTTCCTGTTTGAATCATTAATAAATCATATTATCAAGCTGTATGAGTGATGACTTTCAAGCTTCGGTATGAAGAAAAAAAATGTGAAAAATTTTCAGCTTACACGTGAAAATAGTATATGGTAATTAATTTAAGAATTAAAAAATTTTATTTAAGATAGTTGCCAATTAGTGTTCTTATAAATTAAATTTGTTTTTAGAATTTATTGGTTAGTTTGTACAGATTTCTCCAACTTTATGAAAATGGAGCAAGTGTGTAAAATTCTTCTGTAACGTGAAGGGACATAAACAAAAAAAAAAAAAAAAAATATTATTAAATTATAGCAAAATATTTCTAAGAGTTTTCTTGCCTCTTGGAAAATCCTTTATCAAAACTTAAAATAATAAATCCTAAAATAACCCTAAAAGCATAATGATTAATGCATAACCTAAAACAGCATTAAAAGCAATAAGAGTATGATCAAAGCACAACTCAAATAAATAGAAATAAACATACGTAATTTAAATTTTCTAAGTTAAAAAATTGTGGCTGGTACGTTGTAGAGTTGTCAAAGATTAAAGAGCAAAAGACAGGAATGGATGCAATTGATTATCCTGATTATATTCGTATATTATAGGAGAAAAGATCATTGATTGTAGTTATCAGGTTGTTAATATACAGTCTGTCTCTCCCAGTACCAACTGTTGAAATTTGTCTTCTGCTATTTGAAATGCGACAGTTTGTTAAACTGCTTAGATGGACACATTTTTTCTATTTTACAATTCTTCACAAACAATCAGAATGGTCTGCAAATTGCCCTTAACTCTCTTTTCTTTCATGAAGTCATGCATTTATTCAGTCAATGCATAAATCAAACATTAAACATTTTTTCCCCCAAAAGCAAAAATTATCTTCAGATTCTTTTCTTAAATTGAGAAAAGTACTAATGAGGATCATTTACTAAAAAGAAATGGTACAAAGTAAACCTTTATAAAACAGGAAAATACCTACAACTTGAAATGCAAGAAGACACATACCAATAAAATCTATGCACAATCTTTATCAGTTAAGAATGGTATGTCCCTCCTGACAGCTGAGGCCCTCTGAATACAGATCTCAACAAGCACAATAAATGACCCCAGAGGGAAAAGGAAAGAAGACAGCAAAAAGAGATAAGTACAAGCAATAAATTCTTAATTTTGTAATCACTGTCAACATTATCTTAAATTAAGTTGCTATTTGTTGTAACTATTTCCAGTATTAATTGCAACCACCTTGGCACAGTTTGGCAAATTTTACGGAAGAAAAAGAACAGTTACTTTTGTTGCAAAAAATTATATATATATATTAATACATAGTCTACATTTTAACTATATATTTATTCCAAAAAAGAATAAGTAATACATAGTTACAAATGAGTTTTTATTTTTGTTGTGATGGAAATTATGCAGCAACAGCTTTGAGAAAGAATTTGAAGCAACTTTCAAACACCTTTACCAATTTTGTGACACAATAATGTATTCCTGCAGAAATTCTACCTCTTTTTTTTTTTTTTTTTTTTTTTTTTTTTTCTCCTTCTGTTAAAGGGAAATCCTACAAGCACAATTTTTAAAATGAGTTTTGGATAAAAAATAACCATAATTATTCTATAAAAGCCATTGGAACTTGGAATTCACAAAAAGAACACATATGAAAATGGTGATGTTGGAAACTGTATATTTGTCATATGGTTTTGTTGTCTGAATAATTGTTATGAATGTGGTTGCCAGAATTTGGTGTATTCTGAAGCTTTGGCAATTTCTACTCAGGTGGTTGCTATAATATCTGAGTACCCTGTTTCTCATACTGTGTATTATAAAAAATATTGTGATTTAAAATGAGAAGGAAAGAAGCCTTAGATTATTGTAAATTTTGAGTAAAAGTATCGATTTTAATAACAGTCAGGCATAGGTGCATTAAAAAATTGTGCCTCTGAAAAAAAAAAAAAAAAGAAAGAAAGAAAAAGAAAAGAGGAAAAAAAAAAAAAAAACCTGTCTCTGATCATTTTCCAAATCAATAGAGTCAAATCTATTTTAGTCAAAATCTATGCCAATTTAAAATTGCTTTTTTGTCTAATTTATATTGGCATATTCCCCTAATTAGTAGTTAATATACTGTAATCTTTCTGGCAAAACCCATGGGAACCAGACCTCGGAGTAGACCCCCAGTGAGGTGGGTTGATTGTGTTTAAAACCTAAATATTTTGAAGGTAAAAAACTGGAAAACAGTTGCCAAAAGCAGAGACACCTGGAGAAGGCCAGAACCCACCCTGGGCAGTTGAGCCAGTGAAGAAATTAATATATTGTATTACTTTGTGTATTATTTAGATCAATTTGGGGGGGGGGAGTTTCGCCAGTAAATAAATAAATGAATGAATAAAATCTTTTTAGCAAAGACATAGTTATAACATGCCATGTTTAATATATGTAACATGGAAAGTCTGTTAATTAAAAACTCTAAAAAGTAAAAAAATGCTATTTGGTATTAACTTTTTCATGCCAGATATAATTTTTATTTTATTTATTTATTTACATAAAGAATAATTTACATGCATAAAAAATACTAATACCTGGCTGTTAAAGTAGCCACTGCATAAACCAGTGGTAATAACTGAAATTTGGATCATTAAATATCTTAATTTTGACATGAAACTTCATGACTGCTTTAGAAAGGAAATACAGAGAAATTTTATCACAAATTAATTTTAGCAGTTTAATAAAAAAATTATGCTCGAAAAAGATATGATTTTTTTTTCATTGTTCAACAGTTTGTTTTTATGTACATGCAAAAACGCATATTAAAAAATTTATACTTTTCCCCCTTTTTAGGTTACCCATTTTCGTAGGATCCATAAAATATATGTTTCAGGTAATGATGTTCCAGATCCTATTGAGAACTTTAATCAGTTAGTTTCTGATTATGGTGTTAGTTCTTTAATGCTAGGAAATATACATAAATTGGGTTATGCTGCTCCTACTCCTATACAGATGCAAGCGTTACCCTTACTGTTACATGTAAGTGTGCTGTGCAATAATACTTGCTAATATATTGTTATATTTAGTTGCTACAATTTTATTATTTCACTATTAATCAGGAAATATAAAAAAGTATGTTGAGTTCAGCCTTTTTTGTTACATATAAATAATACTATATTGTGTCAGTATTACAATGTTCATGAGTTACACTTCTGAAAATTTATAGAATTGTGTTAAATTTAGGTTCACTTCTTAAATGTATATTAATTTTATTATGAATTCTGTTTCGCTAAGTAACTGGTATATTGAATTTAAACATAATAATTATTAAGCTTTAGGGATTTATTTTTCTTGCCTAAAAAACAAATTTAGCCTTTTTTTAACATATTATTTGCACCTGTTATATTTTTTCAGTTTGTGAAAATTTACATTAAGTATGTTGCTGAAGTAGTAAAATAAATTATAGGTATAATTATAAATTTTTATAATTATTATAAATTTTTGCATATAGTAACCCTGTTTTTCTCAAAAAGTGTTTGGGAGAGGAATGTGCAAACAACGGCTGGTGAGACATTAGTCCAGGGTTTTTTTAATCAACATGGAGTGCTTCACTGGTAAACAGTGTACTTTTTGTCTAATTAAATCTTTAGGGAATTTAAACAAATTGGTTCCACATAAACATGAAACAAATAGTATGATCATTCTCAGGATGAAGCAAAAAATTGTGCAAGTTGTTAGACATTAAGAAGCATTGTTAAGAATTTGAAGGCTGTGTTAAGAGGACCTGTATGCAGCAGAATAAGGTTACATGCCATACCTCAAATGTTAAACAGAATCATACTGTTACTTTAAATTATCTACATAAGAGTAAATATAAAAAGAAATATAGGTACTTTTCCGTTTCGCCGGCGCAAATCTTGCCAAGCAGATTTTATTGGCGACAACATAACAGTATACACATAAAAAATGTTAGTTGTAAGAATTTTTTATTTTGAAGGCATTAAACATTTTAATATCATTTAAAATTTTGTAAAAAGCCAATAAATAAAGACAATTAATTTGTAAAAAGACATTAATTTAAAAATTTACTATGCTTTCATGGTACAACATCCTGCTTCACCAGCTCATATCACGTGACCCCAAGTCATCTCATCTCACATAAACTACGCTACAAAAATCTAATTCTCTTGGTAATTATCTACATTAATTTCAAGTTAAATCTTAATTTCGAATACAAGTTTAAATGTCAGAATTATTTAAATTCGTACGAATAGCTTACTAAAAAATTATGTAAAACCACAGTGTTGTACTTCGCTAGTGCATTCTCATTAGAATGGATGAATTTAACCCTTGACTTTGCCTTTTCTCTATTTTCGGCTTCGGGTAAGCGATGTGATTGCATCCTAATTGACTTAATTACCGCGAATGGTGTTAGGGCATAAAATTGAAATATCTGGTAAAAATTCTATGTAATTGCATGCCAGTATTGAAAGAAACAATCAATCTGAAAAAAAATAGCTGCGACTTGTTTTGAAAATGAGGCATAAAAGCTTACCATCGAGGATATTCCGTTTTGAATCATTTGTACTGTTATTGGCGACTTTATTGCCTACTCCGGCAAAACGGAAAAGTACCAAAATATGTCCTAAATACTTTACTTGTGAATTTTCAAAACAAAAAAAAAATTCTTAATATTTACAATGAATAAAGATCTTAAAATTTTGAGTAACTGCATTTTATAATAAAAAATTTACAAATGCATACTTCCTGTTTGCTAATACAAGCAACTGGATAAGCTATATCAGCATTACTTGGTTCATTTAGACTTAAATAATCTAACTCTTTTGTTTGTTCATCCACTTTATACTTTCAGAAATTTTATACATGTATGGATGAACCATTTCAATGTATTTTAATAATAATAGTTCACCCGAAAATTCTGGCTCTTCCCCAAAGCAAGGAAAAAAACAAAGTAAAAGAATTGTAAACGAAAGTGAAAAAACAAAATACTTCAGTGAAAAATTTTAAATCAAAATCTTTATCTTTAAATAGATAATCCAATAAATTAAGATGTGAGTGAATTCATAAAACATAGTTGGAAAAACCTAATTCGAGAACAATCTAATTTTCAATCTAAATTTAATCTAATTTTTTGCTCTGTTATTTTTAGAATGAAGACAGCAGTTAAAGGGCTATTAGTTTATTATTTGAAAGCTAGATTTTATATTTTGCATATTAGATATTTTATATTTTATATATATATATATATATAAAATAGCCGGAACGGGTCGCTATATATATATATATATACTGGTGACCCGCTCCGGCTTCGCACGAGTATAAAATATATAGCCTATGTCACTCACTGAAAAATGATTAAAATCGATCCAGTAGTTTTGATTTATTCATTACTACTCGTGGCCCGCACGCGTTAAATTTGGAGTAAAACAATTCCCCTTTCCCTATACCATGAAGATTTCCTGCTATCTTTGGAATATCTAAATTCATACACTACATTTTTACTTATTTACTTTTTACATTTTTACCTATTTATTTTATTTTTACAACAATTAATATATTACAGAATGTCTTTATATACAACGTTCACAGCTTTCTTGTCATTAGTGAATGCGTAGTACAGTGATTGCCTAACTGATACGTTGTCGTGCTGAAAAGCACGTTTTTATTAAGTATATTGTTATTTTCTTCGCTAGAGAGCTCCAATAATAAACGCGTCCGATCGCTGCTAAATTCAAAGTGCTATAGAGAGAACCGCGGCCTCCAACGCTCCCGCCGGCCGGTACCGCCGCAAACGCTACGTCCTGCAATTTTTAAATCTGTAGACCTTTTCAATGTGTGCAATACTTAGTACATTATTTTGATAAATCTCGTAGGGTTCAGCCTGCATTTGCAATGCAAGCCTGAAAAATGTAATTATTTATGACATCACATTAGAAACCTCAAAAATAACAGTATTTCTCCACTATTTAATGGATGTTATTATGCATATAAACCTTCCTCTTCAATCACTCTATCTATTAAAAAAAAAAACCGCATCAAAATCCGTTGCATAGTTTTAAAGATTTAAGCATACATAGGGATATAGGGAGAGAGAAAGCGACTTTGTTTTATACCATGTAGTGATATATATACCCACCTTGTTATTCAGCTCCATGAGCTCAGTTCCCCCCCCCTTATATGTTAAAAAATTGTGTATTTTTTTGCTTTAAAAATGATTGAATTATATTGTGCTTATCTTCTGGTTAAAGTTTTTATGCCTTTAGTTAATCTGCATGAAATAGTTGTAAAATTATCAATAGTTTAAAGTTGTTTAAGTGCAGCCAAATCTAATGTTTATACCATAGCTGCCATAATTGTTTACATTTAAAACTTAGCAGAATAGTGAATTAAGTCAGCTTCTGCACCTTCAATGTCTTTTTGACGAGTTGGACCAAAAGTAAGCTTTCACTTTTGTGCACCAGAAAATCTGCCTTCTTGCCAGCTAGCTGAATTCTTGTTTTTGCACAGAAATGCTAGTTTTAAATGTAAAAATTATTTGTAAGATTGTTTTAGCTGTATATCATGTTTTACATTTTTCTATATTTTTTAATTTTTGATAATTTAAGGTTTTTTTGTATTTTTGTCTTGTGAAAATTGAATTAATAGAATGAGATTGATATCTCTAATGAAATTTAAGGAAATAAGTTTAAATGAAATGCAGCAAAAAAATACGTATAATAGGTAGTTTGCAATATAACAAAAAGTAAATGCTGTTTTTGTTGTTAAAGCCTTAGTTATGTTACATTTAAAATTTTTTAAAAAATGGAATTGACGTGGATTTTAAGATGAAAATATTTCATCATTCATTTAGAAGAAAAATAATTTGTCCTGTTTACATGAGTAATGAAATACATTTTAAACTGTATTTTATTCTAATTATGTATAAATGGATAATCATTCAGTTAAAGTAATTGAAACAAGCAAAACAACTTGAAGGCTATTTATCCGTGAGAAGGGAGACCTTTGTAGATTTTTTTTTTTTAAGAGAAACTGGCTTCAATAGAAAAACAAACCTCCCCCATGCAACCGGCTTATTTACCAGGATTCAAACACAAGCCAAACTACCAGTGTTCAGCTACTTTACTGCTCGGTTGATGTAGGGTGATAAAATTAAAGCAACATGATTCAAGGCATTGCTTTTATTCACTTGGTTTATGGAAGATTAAATTAATGTGAAATATATTTTATTTTTGAAGAGCATAATTTCTTGTCTTATATTTTTACATTATTTTTATAGAATCGTCAAATTCTTGCTTGTGCTCCAACTGGCTCAGGTAAAACAGCTGCATTCCTCATCCCTTTGATTCATAATCTTAAGGTAAATACATAATTTTGTATCTGATATGCATTATATTGTAACTAAAGCAATTCTTTTATTAATTGTGTTTCAAACATATTTTAATTACTTTATAAGCATATTTTCAACTTATAATTAATATGTATTTGGCCTGGTGAATTGCATAAAAAAATTGTAATATTACTATCCTCTCCTTCTAAAATAATCGAAAGAAAACTTCTTAATAGAAAATTAGATTTTCTTAAAGTTTTTCTCTTTTGTCAAAATTTACTAGCTGTAGTTAAATGGTATTTAATTTCATCTTTTGAAAAATGCCTGTTTTTATAATTTTTTTTGGCTCTTTTTCTCTTCATTTCATATTTACAAATTTTTTACCATGCGTTGTTAGAATCAGTGCACTGTATTTCTTCTTAACCAATTAGCATGACCACCTTTATCTGATCATGAGATTTTTTATCTCTTGTCATATATTAGCTTATAGTTTAAAATATTTTGCCTTTCTTCAACAATGTAAATATCTTAATGAATAGAAGTTTATGAAAACATAGCCTAAAATAAGTAATTACACAAATTTAGATATTAGATGCTGTTTCAGTACAGGTCTTCATTAGCAGATCCAAATTCTGTGCCATGCAGAGGCTTAAAGAAGACCGACTTGCATTAAGTTGGCCCCCCCTCCACCCCAAAACTGATGTCGTAAGTTTAGGAAGTTTCCTAATTTTTAAAGCTGAAAGTATGCTCACTGCTTTTATGCCTTTATATGTATGGCATTTGTTATATATCTGTATATTTTGTTTTATATTTTTCCTTTACTGAAGCATATTATTCTAATGCACAAAAAATTAATTTTATTACATGCATTTAATTTTCAAATTATTGATTGTTTCCTGTTTTTTGCTAATTATTAAAATATATTAGTATTTTTTAAAAAAAAACTTATAGAACTGTTTGTCCTGTAAATTCAGAAATAAAATAGTATTTTTTTTCAAACATTTTTGGAATTCAGTCTCTATAATAGACATCAGTTATATTACTGAATAATTTTATGCCTCTAATGTGAAAAATTATGTAATTTATTATTAGTAGCTTTGGAAGCATTTAAAAGTATCATTAATATTTTCAATCGTTTGCCGTAATATGTGTATTTAAAAAAAAAAAAAAAAAAAAAAAAAAAAAACTATACAGTACAAAGTTTGAGATCTGAACTTGTTGGGATTTGAGAATACTGGATTTGGGATTTCTCCAAATGTTAAAAAGATGGCATGTAGAAATTTTAAAATTTAAAATATGAAATAATCGTTTAGGAAATATTGGGTCATTTTTTGTGACCTTAAGAGAATCAAAATGTATGGGGAAAAAACTTAGTTGTTATATTGTTTGCTCTATTGAACATTTCTCAATAAAAGTCATTTAAGTTGCTTCATTTTTGACATAATACTCTCTCTTTAATTCTATAGACAAACAAAATTTCTTTTTCAGTTATAAAGTCCCATTGTCCCAAGTGTGGTAATTGCCATGTTGAAAATTTCCACCATTTTTTTTTTTTTTTTTTTTCCTCAGCAACGTTTTTGTTGCATCCTTCACAATTTGTAGTGATATTGTCTGGATTTAGAATTGTACTGCAGATTTTACCATCCATTAGTTGATTAATGAGCATCTCCCTTACCAAAAATATTCCCACGTTTAACCCTCTGAGCAATATGACCGGGTTTAGACAATCAAGAACACGTATGTTAAAAGTGTTCTGGTTGCATTCAGGGATAAATAGAAGGGCTAGGTCATTTCTTTGTTCGACACCTCGCCGACGCGAGCCTCATGGAGGATGGGACCCAGAAGTAATCTGACGCATCTTTGTTGCACCTGCTCTGATATCGCGCCTTTAAAACTGTAGTTTCATTCATTTGTGAGACGATTTTCTGGAGATCGCATATCCCAAATTAATGTTAATCATACATATTTGTTTTCTAATAATGGAAATATTTAAAATAATTTGTGTGTGTGTATATATATATATAGTTTTAGTCAGTTTTCCTTTTAAATTCTATATTTAAAGTATCTTTTATGTAATATGGCTTCTTGTGCTGTAGCAACGTGCCATAACACTTATAGAAATACGAAAGAAAGAGATATTGTATTTCATTCTTTCCCAAAGGATAATTTGCTTTTGACGAAAGAATGGATACATAAATGTCGAAGACAAGATTCTATTAATGTGAAAAACGCAAGAATTTGCAGCGAACATTTTCTGTGCAGTGATTATGAAGATGACATGAGAAATCGCTTGCTTGGATTGCCGCAAAAGAAACTGTTGAAATGCAATGCTGTGCCGAAAGTAAATTTATCGTGTGCAGTAAATGAAATAACACAAAGAAATCGGAGACATTTGAAAAGAAAACTAATGCAGAGTGCTTTTGAAAGACTACACGAATTAAGCCCAAAGAAAATTTATTTGGAGGCCGAGAACGAAATTGAAGCTGACAATAATAAATCAAATGTGAATGATTTTGAAATAAAACTCACAAGTGACAATGCCCTATGTGACAATATCCCTGAGTGCCCTAAGTGTAAAGATAAACAAGAATGTATTGATAATTTGAAGAACAAAATAATATCCTTAGAAAATTGTAATAAAATATTGAAAAATAGAGAAAAGAAAAATTTTAGAATGTTGGCTCAGCTACGATTTTTGGAAAGAAAAAATGGGAATTCCTTTACCTAGCACTAGCACATTAAAGAGATGGTGCGCTAAATTTTCATATAGTCCAGGAATTCAGAGTGATGTTCTTGCTGTAATGAAGGAAAGATGCCAATATTTGAATTCTGTAGGAAAAATATGCGTTCTCAGTTTCGACGAAATGCACATAGATTCTAAACTCTGCTATGACTCTAAACTGGACCAAATTCTTGGTCCTTTTCAAAAAGTGCAGTTTGTTTTAATCAGAGGTCTCATTTCGCAGTGGAAACAACCAGTATTTTTTTATTTTAACACTCCAATGAAGAAAGTACTTCTTTTTTCACTCATAAGACATATTCAATCATCTGGAGTAGAAGTGAAAGCAATAGTGTCTGATTTAGGAGGATCTACTACTTTGTGGAAAGAGTTACAGATTTCGATTAATAGTTCTCAGTTTCCAAATCCAGTATTCCAAACGAAAAAAATATGGGTTTTTGCAGATTTAGCGCACTGCCTCAAATTACTGAGAAACCACTTTTTAGATAAAGGATTTGTTTTAGAAGATGGAACTGTTTTAAATGTTGATATTATTAAAGAGGTTTTAAATAAAGATTCAGGAGAAATTAAATTGTGTCACAAACTAAAACCAAATTATTTAATGGTCAAGGGAAACAAGAGACAAAAAGTCGCTCCAGCGAAAACATTATTTTCAAGAAGTACAGCAAAAGTTATACTCCACCTCACAGGAGATAAAAAAGCATCCGACTTCTTTGAGTTAATCGACAATTTTTTCGATATTATGAATAGTACGAAAACATACCCTCCTTCAGATAAAATACTTAAAGCAGCATTTGGATTAAATGAACATCATGAAAAACAAATTCAAGTTTTGGAATTAATGAAGAAAGTCATTGGTGGATTAAGAGTTCAGGGAAAAGCCAACTTTATTGCCTTTCCAAAAAGGAATAATAATTTCAATAAATTCTCTTTTTGGCCTACACCAGGATTTGAAATCATCGTATGATGCTAAATATATTTTAACCTCTAGATTAACTCAGGATGCACTTGAAAGTCTCTTTAGTCAGATTCGAGGGCTTGGTAGGTTTAATGACCATCCATCACCTAGTGAAGTTATACGCCGCTTAAAGCAATTAATACTCGCTAATAAGCTGCCAAATTTATCTTCAAAAGTATGCATGACTAAAGAAAGCAGAAATATTGATTCATATTTAACATCCGAAATACTTGAAAGGGCTTTGAAAACTGAGGAGGAAGATGCTTTTCCATTAAATACTATTGATGATTTGAATTTGGATTTCATAGAGGAACCTTCTCCTATGGCATGGGAATTAGAATTGAATTCCGACAGACAATTTTTGACAGCCGAAAAAGAAGCATTAACATATGTTGCAGGTTATATTGCCTATCGTGTGCGAGACAAAGACCCATCATTGGGAACAATATCTAAAAATAGTGCTGATGAACCAATATTTAATTCAGAATGGATTAAATTATTGTCCTTAGGAGGTTTGACTACACCTTCTCATTCATGGATGAATACAGTTTATGAGTTCGAAAACGTATTTTGTGCAGTTCATGGTACAACTTACTATAAACGGAAGCGTGTAATTGGCTCTTTAATTAATAAACTGGAGAAATATTATCCTGAAGTTAACAGAGAAGCAATTCGTTTATTTTGCAGAGTGAGAACTTTTATTAGAATACGTTTCTTAAATAGAAATGCATATGTTTTTTCCCAAAGAAAAGCAACCCAAAAGGCAAAAAAATGGATTGCTTCGAATGTGGCAGCTAATAAATAATGTTTCAACGACTTGTAGTTGCATTGCGACTGTACAAGTAAGCATATATAATATGTTTTGATTTGAAATATTTCTAGATGGCATTTTAGAAGTTAAAAGCGTAAAGCATATTTCAAATGAGAACTAATTCTGTTAAGTTATTGTTACAGTTATTTTTATTGTATCCTCTGTTATTATTGATTCGATTTTGTGTTAGCTTAGCATTCTAGATAAAATATATATAAAGTATGATATTAAAGTAATTGGCATAAGAAGACCTGCCCCCTAACCCCCACTTTTGAAAAATTAAATAATTATTTTAGGTACTTTGAGTAAAGTTGTTTTGTCTAAATTAAGATAACAATCTTACATGTATTTATTTAAATGAAATATTGATGTAAGCCTAAGTTACAAAATTATTTAAAAAAAATATATGTTGTTATATTGAATCGGGATAAAAATATGCCAATGTAAAATTTACAATTAGGCTGAAACTCAAACTTAGATTAGCAGAAATTTTGTCATATATAACCATACATGTTTAAAACTATGCCAATTTAAGGTTGTTTTTTGATTAATTTTAAGTAGCTGTTATTATAGTTATCTTAGAAGCAGTAGTACAGTTCTCTTAGTTAACATGCAGATAAAGAAATGATTAGAAACAAACAGGCATTTAAAGAAAAAAAAAAAAAAAATCCCTGCAAATAAAAAAAGGAACTTTATGCTAAGAGTAGCGCGCTTTATCTATTATTTTAAAATTGAGTAAGTACTATTAAATTTTGTAATGTTCAGTGTAAAATGCATACTGCAGTAACATTGTCTCTTCCAAATTATAGCTATCTTTCACACACAGCTCATTTTAAACGCTGGTTCTTCAAATTTAAAGCGCTAATTTCTATGTTGTCAATTGCATCTCCGCGCTCAGTGGCATCACTGCTACGTCATCACTCCTCACTGCATGTTTCAGGGGGAAACGCTCTATGAGCTAGCCCTTCTCTTTAGTCCTGGGTTGCATGTAGGTGGTCAAGGGTCAGTTGTTGGCGACAGCCTCGGAAGCGTTACAACCACCTTAAAGTGGCTATAAGATGTCATAGTTACCCCCTTATTCCTGGAACCCTGCAGATCTCTAACTGACAGCTCTCAGAAGGAGTCTAAGAGGGTTGCTGTTCTTCATTTTAGACCACTATGTTTGATCACTAAAAAAGCGCTTGAACGTACAGTGGCTTATAAACAACAAACTGACTTGAACATTCTTCGCTAAATAAATAAGTAGCATGTAAATTGCCGATAGTATCTTTAAACAGATAACATTTTCATAAACATCATTTAGTTTTTAAACTAAATATTCAGAAATATGCAAAATACTCATGAATTCAATTAAAAAAAAAAAGCATTTGAAAATATCTACATTATTTAAATAAATTTACATGTGATTATATATATGCGTAACTAAAACCAGCAAGTTAAAAGTTCTAATTATTCTCATGAAATAAATAATACTGTATTCAATAAACCTGAATTACATACAATTACATAAAAAGAATAGCATTACTTAAGCAATAAGTTGGATAAAAATTAGAAAATCAGAGTCCATTTTAATAAGTTATAATAAGCATATTCTTGATATGGGTTTATAAAACACAAACTATTTTAATAGTAAATATAATAATGGAAAATTATTTATTCTTTTTGGAACAACACTCTTCACTTATACTGGTTTACTGTACAAGTGTATATTTTCCAACTTTAATTATATATTTTCTTACGTTAAATCATTATCGGTAATTATTTAGTATATCCTGAATATTTTGAAAGATAGCTCCCCAACTTTTGTTACAGTAATGGTGTAGTCATTTAAAGAGAAGTTTAACGATCAGCATTTTATTTTTAAATTTGTTAACTGCTGACCAATTCTTAACAAAATTTAAGCTAGTTTTTATTTAGTTTGATTTGTGATAAACAGAAAATTATATTTTATGATATTTAGATATTAGAATGCTTTTAAAAATTTTAAAAGCATAAAATTAATTTATATTTGATTGATATATAATCAATGTGTATGTGTCATCATAAAAAAAAATCAGCTCATACAATGTCTAAAAATACAAAGCTTTTATGCATATTATATCATAACATATATAATATTTTTAGAAGTATGCTTTCAAGTTCCTGGTCTAAAATTTACTTAAAATTTTTATAGGGTCCAGAGAAGGGCGGTGTGCGTGCTGTAATTATAGCTCCTACACGAGAACTTGTTAAACAGATTTATTCCTTTTGTGTCCAATTAGCAGAGAGTACCAACCTTCGGACTCTTATTATAGAGGATGTAAATTCAGCCAAGAAAAAACCCAAGTTCCTTAAAAAACATGGTTAGTTGTCACTTATTTTGTTAATTGTTTTTTTCTGTTAATATAGTTAGTTGTATGTTAAGCTAGTTAAAGTGTTAAATTTTGCATTATATCATTGTGTAAGAAATACTTTAAAAATTATTCTGGTATTATTCAAAATACACTGACTACCAATAAGTATTTGGACACCTGTGATAGAAAAGAAAAACTAACTTTATTCAAAATCAATAGTTGGTAGAGCCTCCACGAGAGGTAATTACAGCGTGGACCCTCCGGGGCATACTTTCCACAAGTCTTTGTATGACAGCTAGTGGTATTTTCTTCCACTCGGAGAAGACATAGAAGTTCCTTCACTGATTTTGCACGGGTAGTGCACCCCTGAATTCGGCGATGCAACTCGTCCCAGAGGGTCTCGATAGGATTCAGGTCTGGATTCTGGGCAGGCTAGTCCATTCGATGAACTCCATTGGCACCATACCAAGCCTTGGTTAACGTCGAAACATGACAACTGGCATTGTCGTCCTGAAAGTAACAGGGGTCCAACCCGTAAAACTGCCACAACGTAGGAAGCACATTGTCATCCAAAATAGTGCAGTAGGCATCGGAGTTGAGCTTACCATGAATGGGGACCAAGAGTCCCAGCTCATACCAGGAGAAACGCCCCTAGACCATAATTCCACCTCCGCCGAACTTGACTGTTGGCACAATGCATTCTGGCAGGAGACGTTCTCCAGGTAGATGCCAGACCCAGACCCTGGCATCCGAACGGTAAAGGGTGAGCCTTTTTTCGTCACTCCAAAGAACCCGTTTCCACTGATCTACGGTCCAATTTTGATGTGCTTTGCACCACATTAACCGAGCAGTGCGGTTGGACTTTGTGATCAAAGGCTTATGGGCAGCAGCACGACCATGAAAACCAAGCAGATGTGCTTCCTTACGGATGGTATTCATTGAAACAATACTCCCGGACGCCTGTTGAAACTCTCGCGGATGAGGGCCATCGGTTGGGTGCGGTTCTTCCGAATTTCTCTGCACAGCACTCGTCGGTCTCTATCTTTCAGTTTCGTTGGTCTGCCGACTCGGGGCACATTTTGACAATCACCGCTCACTTTCCTCTTCTTAATCACATAGGCCACTGTCGATTTTGGGTACTTCAGATCGCTAGATATGTCCCTTAAGGATCGGCCACATTTGTGATACCCGATAATTATACCTTTCTCGAAATCAGAGAGCTCTGAACTGTGAGGCATCTTGCATGCGACTAAAACCGATGCTGTTTCCTACATCATATATACCGGCGTACCTTAGGCCTGTGACGTACCTTAGGACCGCAGATATCGTCATTTGCATAGGTGTCCAAATACTTATTGGTAGTCAGTGTATACATGAATGCATGATATATGAAAATGCATGGCATTTAATAATAGCATGTCTGTAACTTGTGTACCTATTTTCCATTTTAAGTAATTAATTCCTCTTGCATGTAACTGAATGCACATCTCTCAATATCTTTTATTACTTGCAAATATTTTGTTTTAAATCTTTATCTGAATGCTATCAAGTGATGTCAGTGATTTGGAAAGCCCATGCGATATCAGAAAATATCTGTAATTTACTGTTCGTACCCGTACGACATCAGAAAATTTCCATTTACTGTTCTGTAATTAAAAAAAAAAAAAAATGCAGTTACCATATTCTGTTGAGTTAAAACTTTAGGGTAGAGTAGACTTTAACATACCTCTTGTATTATGTCGAAGTTGTTTTTTGATTTATCGCCAAGTTGTTGTTTCATTTATGGTAGCCTGAGTAGTTGAATGTTATGGAAACCCTACTGTGACATAATCGGGTGCATGATTCTGGGAAATTTTGAATCATGGGATGTTTTGTAGGCATTTTTGTGGTGTGTGTTGGTTTGATTCTTTAGACGGTGAAATGGCCGAGTGTAGTAAGATTAATTTGAAGTTTCTGTATGATTTGGAGCGAAAGGGGAAAAGAACTTTAATTGACTGGTATGTAAATGAAGGTTTCATTAGTAGCTATTTTAAGTTTCCTGTATGTAGGAAGGATATGCATCTAGTCGAACGTAAAAACCATTTAGATGGATTTGAATGGGTTTGCAGGAAGAAAAGTTCAGATGGTCACTATGTGAAGCATTCGATCAGAAAGAGTACCTGGTTTGAAAAAAGTCATTTGAGTATGATTGATATTTTGATTTTTATGTGGCTCTGAGTGTACGAAGCGAACTCAAAAATCATGGTAAGTGAATATTTACTTTTGGTAGTGCTTAAATGTGTAACATGTTTTTCCCTTTTTATGTTATTTTATTGTTTGGTTTAAAATGTATTTTTTGTTTGCCTATATTGTAGAATTTGATGCTCCTTTGACTTTTTAAGTGAAAATATATCGATGTGTACATGAACAAAGTAAAGGGAGTGCGCAATGCAAGTTTGTGCAATTCGGGAATTTTTTTTAAAGTGAAAATAGGTTGACATGTACATGGATAAAGTCAAAGGAGCGCGCAATGCCATTTTTGTGCAATTCGGGGATTTTTTTTAAGTGAAAATAAATCGATGTGTACATGGATACCGAGTTTGTGCAATTGTTGGGCTTTGTGTAGTGGCAATTTTTGGCGCAAAAATCGCCGCTTCGCAAACCAAAATAACGAGTCAAAGAATTGCACAAAATCGGTATCCATGTATCGCCAAGTTTTGCCAAGGGATACCCTAAACTACACTTTTACCAAACTTTAAAATTGTTAATGCTAGGATATGCTAATTATGATTTCTTGTTGTCAACTAGGATATGAATAATAACATAATAATTTCACATTAATGGTTCTATGAAGTGAATGGTTGATGATGATCTTCAAAGGCAACGTAGCAAAGTTTTCAATATTTTTCATTTAATAGTTTTAAGTATAGTTTCTTCAGAAGAAAAAAACAATTTACAGATACTGCTTAACCATCACAAGTTCACGAATCAAAAAGCACCATGTTTTTACTTATAATGTTTGGTTTCTGCAGTTTACTTGCTTATGGCAAAGCACCCAAGGGCTATCTGCCTAAGAGGAGGGATACCTTAATGGAGGATTTTCTAAGGGAAACTACATACATGGAGAAAACTATGAAAATGCCCTTATAGCAGTCTGTTCACCAGAATTCAAACCCAGTCGGAATTACCATTGCTCAACAACCTTTGCTGGTGGGCTGTACTTATAAGTTTTGAAAAACGTAGAAGAATGCATGATAACGCATTTTGATGCAGGATACTATAGTTTTGCAACTAAATGTCAAAAACCTAAATCACTATTGAGTATTTTCTTGCCTTTTTTAAACCACATAACAATACTTGTTTTATAATTTCAATTTAAAAGCATTGTTTAACAATTTACTTTATATTTTTAATAGATATCCTTATCTCAACTCCTAATAGACTTATTTACATGCTTCAAGAGGACCCACCAGTAATTAGTTTGCATAGGTAAGAAGTTTTCGACAGTTGTGAAATTTTATTTAATGCAAGATTCAGCCATTATAATTTAACTAAATTTTAGACAAAGTTCTCAATTAAACAACGCAAAAGTTCTTATGTGATCTTTTTATAACTGTGTCTTAATGCTAATTAATAAACTTGTGTTTATTTCTAATGAAGGGTCCAATGGCTAATTGTTGATGAATGTGATAAATTATTTGAAGTTGGTAAACAAGGATTTAGAGACCAACTGGCAATCATCTACAAAGCTTGTGATTCTGCAGATGTTAAAAGAGCTATGTTTAGTGCAACATTTAGCCATGATGTTGAAGAATGGTGCAAAATGACTTTTGATAGCTTAGTTTCTGTATCAATTGGTACTAAGTAAGTGCATAACATGTCTCTGTTAAATAACTCACTTCCCATTTTTGAAACTTCACACAGAGAAATTTTTCGTATTTCCTTAACAAAAATTGCTTCAGTATTTCCTTAACAAAAGTTCAGGATACATTTTGATTCTGGTTTTAGCTTGGTAGATGTTTCAAAGTGCAATAATTTTTTAAGCTTAATAATTAACTAATTTTTGCATGCTTTAAGTAAAGACACATGCATATGAGTAAAAAAGCTTTTAGAAAAGGCTTTGCTTCATTTAATATTTTAAAGCAGTGTTTTCCATTGTTCTGCCAACAGCAGTAAATGTGTCAATAATAATCTTATTGACATCAAACACCATCAAGTAATTTTTTATACATTTTAGAACCTCATTTTAAGAGGGACAGTTTTCCCATCCTTGTTACCTTCTTTCATTTTCAAACTGATTGACTTTACATCTACTCAATATTCCTCATAAATATCTTCAGCAGTTCTGAGGATTACAGTTTTCAACTTTAAATTGTAGTTTATGTGATTTTGGTTTAAGAGTAATTCCTACTTTTTGAAAAATAATCTACTGCAACATCTCCACTCTTTTGGAAGCAAATTATATAGCTTCGTGCTTATGCCTTTAGAAAATATTATTTTTGTAAAATGCTAGTGTTAAAGTGGGAGCATTCATCAGTAAATCAGGAATGATTTAACATTGCCAACATTTGAAGCTGGAAAACTGAAAGCGGGGTAATTCAAGAAAAATCACATTTGGGCTGTATATATTAGTAAAATAAATTCCAGCTAAAAGTCTAAAGAGTGAAAAGGTATACAAATTTTAGGTTATGAAAGTTAATATTGTAGTGTCTAAATCCACCAGTAGTTTTGACGCCAAGAAAGTGCTGGTTTTTTAATTGTTTTTATTTCATTTCCATGTGTCGACCAAAGCTACGTTTCCACTTTTGGTGCAACTTTTCTAATTTTCTGGTACACCTCACAAGCTTAGATTTGCAATTTTTTAGCAAGCCATTTTTACAAGCGTTGTTCCTATTTGCTTATTTTTTTCCCCTCGGTCATTTTGAATTTCCTTGACTTTTAAGAACCTGACAGTTTCGGTAAGGTATCTTTGTTTTAAATTTTGTTTTTTCTAGAGTTTGTTTTCAAAATTGTTTTACTGTTTAACATATGTGTTACTTTACTTCAACAGTTGACAATTTTGTCATTTTATTTGTTTATATTTATTGATTTTGAGGCTTTTTGATTTATTAACCCTTTCAGGACAACCGTCCCATATACGCATTTCCTAAGGACCTCTCTTACACTGGACGTCCTATTCCACGCATCACTAGAGATTGCATTCAGAGGATGGGTGATGCGTTTATGCATTTTAAGCTGGAACGTTTTTCTGAAGGCCAGTAGATGTCATCCTATGTCCATTACTTTTGAAATGAATACAGTTTTAGGTTCCTGACCTTAAGTTTGATATATTCTGATATATTATACTTTGGATTTCACTCATCAACTGTTGCAAAGGTGGGAGGGGAGGGAAAGCGTAAACAGGGGTCAGGGTTGCCACGCTACCTGGAAAACCGGGAGAACCGGGAAAAGTCAAGGAATTCGAAAATTGACCAAAATATTCAGGGAAAAGTCAGGGAATTTAAGTGTTTTAGTCAAAATCTGGAAAAGTCGGGGAATTTCATACAACGATCCCGCCAAAAAAAGCGATTTTTGCGCCGACGTCGGAAGAGGTAACTTTTTTGACGAATTATGTATCACGTGAGTGTCATTCGGGTAGCTGGCATAGAGCCAATTTTCGCAGCTCCAATTTGATTGTCTTTTAGAAAGGCAAAGCAACTTTCCCGCAACTTTTGGTTTCCAATATTCTCGAGAATCGCATGTGCAGTGCATGAACTAAAGAAAGTACCTGTTCTCGTATAAAACAAAATGGGTTTAATCCTAGCATACGGTACTATGGAGGTTAGAATCAAAGAATATGTATTGTAAAGAAGGAAAACCTCTCTGCAACAGACGTGGCTGTGGCTCCGTTCCATCATAGAGGGAAACAGCTGTGCATGTCTGATATATCTGTCACCAAAGCTCGAAACCGGTGTCGAAGTTCGAAGGTCACGTTATCAAGAGTTCATAAAATGAATATCATTTAAAATTTCTTTAACCACTTGCGCTAAAAAGACGTGCCACGCACGTCAAGATGCTTTTGTCTCAAACCGCGAGCGACATGAACACCACGTCGATAAGCATTTATCGCAAAAATGAAAATAACGTGGTGCACACGTCGCCTAACAACGAGATTGTTTATTTCTCGAGTTACCGCTCTGGATTGCACTCGATGCGGAGCGGCGTAAATGAGACACTTTACCGCTTGTTATATTGTAGCGCACGGCACCGCAACCGTGAAGTTTAGTCTTAGCGCAAGTGGTTAAACTGTAAAGGAAAATAAAATATTTTTTGGCGCAAGTAAATTAATTCATGGATTAGTTATTTTCAGAGGGAAAAAAAAAAAAAAAAAAAAAACCCAAAATCCATTTTTAAAATTATTGCGAAAAATCCAAGAAGAAACGTCCTTTGATAAAACGTTTCTTCTTGGATTTTTCGCAATAATTTAAAAACGGATTTTCGTAGTTTTCTTTTTGTCAAAGAGCGTTTCTTCTTAACACGTGTTTCTCAATTTCCTGTACACATCACGGAGAGGGAAATTCTGACCGCCAGGTTCCGTCGCCAAATCCCTTGGCAAATTTTACCTCCGCATTCTAGTGGCGTAATAGCATTTTACTTGTATGGAACCTTTTCTTCTTTACATAGACATTCTTTGGTTAGAATAATAATGGGATTTGGCGACATCTTGATGCGCAGTAAACGGGTCATTTTGGTCTTGGCGACAATTTTCAAAATCGTGCCAAAGCCTTACCGTATACTAGAATTTTACCGCAAAATCATTTTAAACCCTTTTTTTTTTTCTTTTTAATAAATACCATGCCATTTTGCAGTAAAATAAAAAAATAGTAATCAGTCATCTAGGCTAGCCATGTAATATAACTATATTCACTAAAATATAGATGATTATTCTAATTCAATTTTTAAGTAATTATTTTTATGTTATTCGTATAATTTAATGTTGCTTCTTCCCTCTAAATTTATTTATTATTAGTAAATAATATTTCCAAATTTCAGGAAATTTTCTCTGGCATAATCCTGAAATTAATTATAGCAGTATGATGACATACCATCACGAAATTTAATGCACATATTTTTTCCTTATGTATGCTGCGAAATAAATATAAAATACCTCAATTTATTAAAATAGATTTCTTTCTTTCGTTTAGCTGCAGAATGTCTGCAAAAAAAGCCTTATTTTATTCCAGATTGGGAAGATTCTAATCTCAATCTTCAGTGGAGAAAACAACAACTATTATAATTATATTTGTGTTTTCAAGTGTTAAGGTTTTAAGAGCATACCTCACACAAATGAAATTTACCTAAAATCTAACCTAACTATTTAGCATTGCGTTGTGATTTATAAGGACCGGATTAGCCTCGTGTTGAACTGGTGATAATCATGTGTAATAATTAAATAAAACATACATTTGTTATCCAATGTATATATCTTAAATTTTATTAAGTTTCTTCAGTGGAAAAGTAAACAAAATTATCAAACAAAGTATACCAAGAATAATTAAGAATAAATGTCCTCTGGGATTTATTGAATAATTAAGTGAATTTGCTACACAATACAAGTAATACCATAATTAATTTACCTCTTAGCACAGCCAACGTACATTACGCGGATAGACTGGAATTTTCTTGAAACACACCTGGAAAAGTCAGGGAATTTCATTCTCCTGTTTGAATGGCAACCCTGAGGGGTGGGCTCTTTAAATCGCTGTGTATAATATAAACATTCGTGTGTCTGATTTATATCCAATTCCTTTTTTTCTTCTATTTTTTCCCCTCTACTATGTACAGTCTTTTAGGGTTACTATGTGGAGTTTCTGTTACGTTTTGCATTGCCTTCAGATATATTTTCATTTCTTTTCTTTTTATTTCGGAAAGCCTCACCTCCAGTCCAGTGGGAAGGTGCTATTTATCAGAGGAAGAATACCCTTGTATGGTTATGAGAGTAATGATTCATTTTCTAAAGAGCTAGAAAGTGATACTTCTCCTTGCTTTGAAATTTACCACACTCGGTCTTTATTTTAAATTTTGTTACATCTTACTGTAAATAGCCTTTATTGTGTTGTTTTATTAATTTTAAACTTTATTGATGGATTTTATCAATTAAAACTTTGGAATAATTTGAATACGCTTCCGAAAATTATTTTACAATATAAGCAATTTTTTAAGTATATTTTCATGTAAAATAAAGAAAAAAACATTCTTAATTTTAACGTATATAAGAGCTCAAGTAATAATCTAAAATGATACCAAAAATTATGATGCTAGAAGTGAAACTTTTTTTTCGGATTTTTTATTATAAAATTAGGCTTAACGATGCGAAACTTCCGTCCTGTGCAGTGACTGCCTTCGATTCCCTTCTGTCCCACTCAAGTGTCCTAAACAAAGGTGTGACATCGCAAAAGGGTTAATCTTTGTCCATTTTGGTTTTTATTTTCTAATTAGTTCATTAACCCAGTTTTTACAATTTTTCAGTAGTTTATACTACTATTTTAAATTTGTATTAACCACTGCCTATTTTTATGTATTTTGTTTCCTTTGTGTATGAATACATGTAGGGAAAGATCTGAGCTCATTTGAGACTCATTTGAAATACTTTTTAAAAATTTTTCTGCTTAAAGAATTAAAATGTGATTTTAACTCTTTGAAAACCAAAGCCTTCTCTAACCTGTATGCTAAAATAACAAACCGCCCAAAATGGTTTTCATTTTCATACAGCAATTTCTTCCCCTCCCCATCCATTAACGCACAAAGAAGAGTAAAGATTTCAAATGACATTCTTTTCTACTTCTAACAAATAAAGATAAAAAATTGCAAGTTAATCCTTTTTGGCCAAGTTGTCTGCAGTAAACTAATACAATGCATTTGGGGAAATCGCACTTCCTACAGCATACCTTAGGGGAGGGAAGAAAATAACATTGGTATTTCAGCCGTTTGTAGTGGTTGTGGTCATTCGAATGAAAGGCCGTATGGTCCTTTATGATCTTCAAAGATGTAAGTCTGAAATCGTTCAGAGGAACGAAACGTATTTTGCCATTAAAAGGCTTCAGAACACTTTTCGCTTGACAAGTTCTGTGTTAGACAAAGGAGATTATTATTATTAATGCAGTCAAAAGTTGTTAATCCGGACACCCATAATCCGGACCTCAAAGCTACAAACTTTCTGCGCATGCATCAATGCATAATGCATTCACGCATGCGCATAATACCTTTACACATGCGCATAATACCTTTATGCATGCACGTTTAATGTATAACGGACGGTATAAGCTAAGCTAAAATTATCTAATTATCTATTTCAGTTAATGTTGCAGATTGCATTGTTCCTTAATCTTCGAATTGGATCCGGCTTATTATTATGCAGACTGTTAGAGCAATTTTATAAAAGTAAGCTTGAACTTTTGATTATGTCAAATAGAATTCTGATGCTGGATACTGCCAAAGGATCTACAAAGCGAAAGCATGTTTCAATGTCCATCAAACAAAAAGTGGAATTGCTGCAAAAAATGGATAAAGGCATATCCTTTGTTTCTCTAACCATTCCGAAATCTGTTTATCAATTTCACGCTGCTCTGTGGGGAGGGTAACGTCGCAGCACGCAATGAAGTTGATCTGTCAGCACTATCCTTATCTTCAGGGCAGATGTTTTTATTTTATTTGGCTTATAATTTCTTACTAAATGTAGTATTTCATCTCCATGTACTCCATCATTGATATGATTTAAATCAAATTACTCATCATTTTAAATATCACGAATACACATCAAATTGTTTTCTGGTTGCAATTTTCTAATTTCGACTATGTGTAATGTATGCTTTACGCATGCGCGCGTTGAAAGAAATGTTTAATAAAGTAAACAAATAAATATTAAGCTTTTTCTTTTGTAAATTTTGATACCCTTTAGATCATAATTGCACTTTATTTCATAAATTACGGTTTCATATTTTTAATTTTATAATTTCTGCATGCCATCTTACCAGATTTAAACTGATGATCTATAATCTGGAAAAACCGATAATCTGCAATCGCCGAGTCCAGATTAAAGTCTTGATGAGTCCAGATTAAAGACTTTTGACTGTAATAATATAATCTATTCATTATTTAAATATTATGGTGGAACCTAGAATTATTAATAGCTGGATATGAAGCTGGATGTATTTCACTGAAATAGGAGCACATGTTCAGTTTCACTTACTATATTTCTAAATTTCAGATTACACTACATTAGTTACAGGGTAAATAAAGCCAAGATTTTAAAGAGTTAACATGAAAAATCTACCACCTACATGGCATCGGAAAAACTGGAACAAAATTTGGCAAAATGCAAACCTAAATCCCTTGTCACCTTAGGTTTAATACAAGACTACAAATCAGTTGGGAAATAAATTGAGTAAATGAGAAATTAAGGTATAAAAATGACAATAATACTGTGTTAGGTAAGATATTATATAATATATAGTATAACTCTCATTTTTGTAAAATCTTTGCTAAAGCATAATTATAATATGTTTTAACAAAGGTTTTACAAAATTGAGAGTTAAGCTTGCAGTGCTTTAAAATGCTCACACAAATGAATTTGTTTTGTTTAGATGATTTGCATTTGTAACATTTATATTTTGCTTGATTCCACTTTTCCATATAAGTAGTCATAAATACAGTGGATTGTTATTAGAGATTATAAACTAGCAGTTTGATGAAACTTGATATAAAAATTTTAAATACGATATTTACTTGCTTATATATATTAAGCTATAATATAATATTTTTTTATTATAATAAAAATATATTTTTTAAGAGATAGCTTAAATGATAAACATGGCACATTAAAAAGTACATACAAACGCATACTATTATTATTTTATGTATTTCAAAGAAATTATTTCGATAATATGCTTACACAAAATAATTTCCTATTTGTATATACATTTGACATAACATAAATTAGAAATTAAATCATGTGCTGGAAAAATAAGTAATGAGGAAAAATATGCAAGTAAATGTGTGATATTTCTGAATTCCAGTGTTTGGAAGACAATATGATTGTACACTAGCTTAGTATATTGGATTAAAAATATTCTTTCTGGTAATAGAATGATATCCTGGTTTGAGATTTCTCATTTGAAATTTTTACTAAAGTATGCCAAAGAATATTAATTATCTAATGATACATATTTGTGGAAGAAAGAAGTGCAAGGATGACAGATCATCTTTCATTTTGCTTTAAATTTCTAGTTTTTGACTTTAATATACTGGTAACACATTATTTCATGCCATAGCAAGAGTTATTTGATAGTTTATAAATGAAGTAATGAAACCAAAAAATAAAATAATATGTTAATCTTTAGCTGAAAATAAAAATCTGGTGATTTCTGATGAAATATTTATTTGGCAATAGATATAAAATGATAATTAGTAAGATATAGTAGCTAGTGTCAATGATTGCTACCAATAATATTCATGTTTCCAACTATTCTCAAAGCCAGTCTTGTAGCCCCACCTGAAGATTAATTAAGCAATAAAGTAACAAAATCCAAAATTATGTTCTCCTTCTGTATTTATCTGTCTATATTCTGTATTTCACATTTGTCAAGCTAAAAATTCAAAATTAAGCTCCTGTATTTTCATTACATGGCTTTTTACAACAGTCAGACTTAGCTGTTAAAAGTTTTTTAACATGCCTTTCAAAGTCATTTTGAATTAATATCGTACTAGTATTTACCTTTATGTAAAATAGCTTCTTATTTTTCTAGAAATACTGCTGTTTCAACAATAAAACAAGAGTTGCTTTTTGTTGGTTGTGAAGGTGGAAAATTACTAGCTCTTCGCAACCTCATAAATGAGGTAATGTATTAATAATTCAATCCAGTATATGTTTGAAATTTTTGTAGTTATCTCTCTATTATCTGTTTAGAATAGAATGAGAATATCTGTTTAGAATGATGGCAAATTTTTAGCAAATTAAGTATTAAAAAATTTGAGATAAGAATAAAATTCAGTGCAAACATTGCTTTCTTCTGCGAGCAAAATCACGGTCCATATCAAGTTAAATAGATTTTTTTTTAAATATTGTATATAATTTTAATAGATAAAAGTCTTTTTCGATGTGTATGAAACTGTTTGCAAGCATAGTTTTGATGATTTGGCTTTTATCATATCACAAGCATTTTCTTGTAGCATTCAGTTCTTTGACAATGTACTCATAATAATTTTGTATCTATTTTTCATTTTTATGCAAATTTAGTCTAAAGAAATGTTAGCCACAAAAATACATTAATTTCCTTTAAAGGGTTCTATCACAGTTGTCATAAAATACAAATGTATAAACTGAGTGCTTTCATTGTGTATTGACAGCCTAAAGTGGGTTGAAAAATGTACAATATTAAATGTTTGATGGCTATTACATTTGAAATCAGATTTGTGTGTTTGGAATAGTTAGCATTTTAAAAAAGCAATCTGATAACATGCCATACCTAGCAATGTGTTATGTGAATTGCTGTATGCTGTGATGTTGAGAGGCCCCAACTTATCAGCAATAGTAGTAGTGACTGCTATGAACTGGAAATTACACAGACTCTTTAAGAAGAGTTTTAACTCCCTTTTTATTTCACTTTAGAAGTCACAGTTGCGTTCACTTGACGCTCACAAACTACGCCGACCCGGCGGTTAAACAAAAATAGAAAAGTACAACTAAAAATGAATGACAGGATGAATAACTAACGAAGTCACTATCTACGAGGCTCTATAATTGTAACTATCTTAACCGCATTCTAAGATACAGCTGAGATTCAGCAAACATTCTGAATAAGAAGTTGAAAGATTCAACTAACTGCCGAAGTAGGCACACAGGCCGAAACGCACGGTTCTTAAATTTCTACCTAGCAACCTTCACGCTCGTGATTCAGGAAGCACACTTACAAACTTGCTTCCCTTCTATTTAAACTCAATTATTTCTGCTAAAATTTGAATACTCTGCGCGTTATACTAAAAATTTACATACTCTGGCATTGGCAATTCGAGGGGAAAGTAAAGGCTTGACAGGAAAGATAGCTTAAACTTAAAATAAATATAAACCCTACATTTGCCGCTGCCAGAATTTGGTAAACTTGGAAGCAGGTCCTAGAAACGACCTGTTGAAAAAGTTTCCACATTCTGATCTAAAACTCAAGAGCCCCGTTTACGTAAAACAAACTGTTTCCTATAAGATTTACGATAATTTCTAGAGACGCATAAAATTATCATCTCTTCTTACAGGATCCTTTCTGGTCTTCAGCAATCAATCTTGTTCTTTTCCTTCCAGCATCTGGAAGGAATAAATATCAGTATCTTTCTAAATACATTATAATTTACACTTTCTTGACACTGAATAAATTTTGTTTTTAAACGATTTATTTTCCTTAGTTACTGCTTAATTCACATTCATTCAAGTATTCAAACATTAATTTAACTTTACCCTGGCTCTCCACCATGTGTGGTGTCAAACGGGAATAACGATATCTTAGTTTCATCACTCCATATACCTTGTGACCACTGATCATATGTCCAATTAATGTGTTCCTTTGGCCACTGTAGTCTTTTTTTTTTTTTTCTTCGTTGCTGAAAATTAAGATAAGGCTTTTTTCGTGGAATTCTACCTCTCAATCCAACATCTGTTAATCTTCTCCTGATTGTTCTTGAACTGACAGAAACACCAGCATCATTCAGATCACTTCTGATGGCCGCTGATGACATTTTTGTATCTTGGAGACATAGTCTTTTTATTCTTTTGTCATCATTAGATATGGTGCACCTTTTTCGGCCTTTTCTTTCTTTGTTTTTTATTGAATTTGTCTTCTGATATCGTAAACAAAACTTTTGGAGTCCAGATGTAGTCACTGAACCACCCACCTGTCTTGCAATTTCAGAATAGGAAAGACCACTTTCTCGTAACACAATAATATTACATCTCTTTCTAGGTGTCCAATCTACTCTTTTATTTGATGTCATTGCTTCTTGACTAAATATTAAAAATTTTTACAAAAATTCCTACTTGTAATTGCAGTGTATAAGACACAGGTCCTCCTTCTACAGAACAAAGCAAAATAATGAATTGTTCCAAGTGTAAACATGATGTCAGCTTCTACTGGCAGTTACTAACATTTGATTGGTTCTCAGAACAAGAACAGTCATTGGTCAGGAAAGCTAGACATTACAAACCACTTCATAACTGTGTTTTTTATTTATATTAAAGTACATATAACTTTTTTGTATTGCAAATAATTGAATTCAGTAATAAATTCTCTTTAAAATGATATGTACAAGTTTGCATTTTGTGAAACTTAACATTTTCTATAAGCATACAAAGTTCAAAAACATAAAAATTTCCAAAAGTGTCCACAATTTTGGCCACCACTGTATTTCAGTGCTTATTCCATTAAATTCCTTTTAAAAATCCAATTGAAATTATAATTAACTTGAATAAGAAGAGCATTATCACCCATATCTGGGTGATGAGGCCCCCATGGAAGCATACCCGTCACTCAGATATGGGTGATACGGCAACAAACATGTTAAGGAGCATCCTTTATTCTAATAATGGGAATTTTTTTTTTTTAATATTTTTTTTTAAGGAAATGAAAAAATCGTGTCTTCCCCCCCCATTAACTTTGTATATATATCCCGCCCCATTTTTGATGTGAAGAATTGGCAGATCCATTAAATAATTTGTTAAATATTCAAAAGTTTAATTTTTAGTTTCTTGAATTAATATCTGTTTTTACACCAAAACTTTTTTAGTGGTGTCTTTTTGACCATGCTATTTCATTTACTCAAAAAGATGCTATATTTTGTATATGTTGAACTTGCAGCCCAAACATAGCAATGTCCATACCATAGCTATGGACATTCACATCTCCATAGCTAGGTTATGTGTATCTCTTATAATTTATATTGCTGGATTTAAACAAATACTGCAAAAGTGTAACCAAAATTTAATAACTGAAATTAACACTACAGGATGCATATGTGTCACTAAGATGTTTTCCTGTAGCAAACATGATTATTAATATGTATTATTAGATGTTTTTAATACATATGCTTAGAGGTCTGGTGTAGATTCAAAATGTTTGTACAAAGTAAAAAAATAAATTCGTGTATCAGCTTGTTAATACACTTATTTATTTTTCAGGGTTTTATGCCTCCAGTTATGATATTTGTTCAAAGTAAAGAACGTGCCCAAGAACTTTATTCTGAACTTGTGTTTGAGAACATTAGGATTGACGTCATTCACTCAGATTTACCTCAAGAAAAGAGAGATAATGTTGTAAAAAATTTCATTGATGGAAAGATATGGGTCTTGATATGTACAGAACTGATGGGAAGAGGAATAGACTTTAAAGGTGTAAATTTAGTAATTAACTATGATTTCCCTCCAACTGCAATCTCATACATTCATAGGATAGGTATGAATATTTTCTTTGTATATTTTGTTCAGATAATTGAATTTGCGTGATATCAGAATCTTTTCAGGTTTAAACTTCATTTCAAGATTTGACTGTGTGAAGAATCAAAGACTGTATGAAAGATCAAAGTTTCAATACTGTATGAAAAATCAAAGTTTCTTCCAAAAAGACGAATATTTCATCAAGTATATGTGTAAAAACATTTTTGAGGATGATGTATAGTCAATTTGCATAACAAATAATCAGCTATCACACTATTATAATGTAAATAAAATATATTAAACACTCTGCAAACACTAAACTGAAAAAACTGTATCATTCAGTATGATAGAGTTTGGTAGTCATTTAAATAGAGCCATTTGGTAAATTCCCATGTAGTGGCTTACAGTTCATATTATACTCAGCTTGTAGATCATGCTGTTGAAATTAGCCGTAATTAATAAACCAGTAATGGTGCATAGTTCACATTTTACAGATGTTTGAAGCAGTCATTTTAATAGTTGAAATGAAAATTAGTGGGTGGGGGGATATTTTGTGCAATAATGTAACATTTCTTTTTAAAAAGTGGACAGCTTCTCAGATCACAGCAAATTCAGTAGAAATTCACAGAAATTTTGCATCAATATTAAAGGCTTCATTTCTGTTTACACATGGTCTTACATGCATTCAATTTCAACCACATTGTAGGCACCCAAAATAATGTTCGATCTGATAGCTCTTTTTTTTTTTTTTTTTTCTTCTTCTTCTGGACTGTTAGTCTGTATCGTAATTTCCTTGATTCCTTGACCTTTGGTAAAACTTTCAGGAGTATTGATTTTCATTCCTGTTCGACTACTTTTCATATTTCATCAATCCCGGTGGGTTTAAACTTAAAAAGAATTCTTTTCAAGAGACCAAAAGCACAATAGTCCATAGGTGAAAAATCAGGGGACTTTGCAGGAATACATTGAAAATTTATATATGGAATACATGCAGCAGTTTTCATTTTTTCAAGGAATGTAATGATACTTTTCAAAGTATGACTTACTGCTTTGTCTTCATGAAGTTTAAATTTTTGTAAGTTATTGGGATAAAAAGTCACTAGGATAAAGAAATGAAATTTCTTTTGTAAATAACGGATGATTTCTCTTGATAGCATATTGAGTTGATTTTATTATTTTTTCACACTCTTCTTATTTTTAATTTCTTATTGTAAGAAAATCCTGCAACAATCGTAAATTCCTAACTGAAACATTCTTTGTGTCTTTGTACAATTTTTTAGTTCATTTTCAACAATAAATAGACCTTTTCTTGTCATAGTCATTTAGGTAAACCCTTGCATTATCAAGGGTTGCAATGTATTTCCATTTATCTCCTACTAAATAGTTTTCATAGGGGTTCTATAAATTGTTCTGCTTTGAGCCACAACCTTTTGCAAAAGCTAATGAACATTATGTTTTTTTTTTTTTTTTTTTTTTTTTTTTTTTTTTTTTTTAAATTTAAGTTCTAAATCTTTGTTTATTATTTTATTTATTGTTGCTACACATGTATTTAAAGATTCTGCAGATAAATTCAGCATCAGCAAATTTTATCTTGTTACCAATGATTTAACTTTGAAAAAGTATATAACATTTTGGGGTATTTGTTTGGAATCTTCTTTCCATGTAGCAGTAATGATTGAAATTTTTTCTAATTAGTAATGTTGCTTATTTTACACTTAAAAAATTTAACACCATCCATTTCACAACATTTTTTAATCATGGAATACGAATATTTCTTTTTGGAAGGATATCAAAGCAGTATTTAATGATATTTAAGTGTAGTTTGCTGGATTTCTTTTTGACTCTTGAATGTGGATAATATACAGGTCTGCTGCTGCACATTCAAGTGGCAGTCAAGCTGTAGACAGCTAGTAATGCAAATGCACTTGAGAAGCCAAAGACTGCTTTGTTGGCCAGGAGTGTGATCGGCACTGTTTGCGGAACTTTGAAGAAATTGTTGTGGTTGATTAAAAAGCAAAACAGTGGTAAAAACTGATTATGCAAAATTATTAGACCATTTAAAAGAACAGGTAAAGACAAAAAATGCCAAAAAACTGGCAAATAAAAAGTGCTGTTTGACCAAGATAATGCATTTACCCACAAATTGACTGCTGCAATAGCAAAGTTGCATAAATTATGCTTTGAACTGATTCCTGATCCACCTTAATTTTAAGATCTGTCACCATGTGACTTCATCTTGTTCTCAAACTTGAAAATTTGGTGCAGTGGGAAGAAATTACCATCAAACAAGGCTGTCATTGCATATTTTGAAATTTTTAATGAAAATTGCTTTTCTGATGCGTTTTAAATAACTTCAAAATTTGTTAGATTTAATGTTTAGTCCTCGTTAGAAACTATGTGGAGAAGTGAAATCGATTTTTCCAAGAAACCATAACTTGCTTTTTACTATGTTTATCTAATCAACCTTATATGTATACTAGTATATACCTGCCTCAATGTTGTATGAAATGCTGTTGCATGCTGTGGCTAACTTATTATATCATAGTGCTAAACAGCAAAGTCAATTTCTTCTTTCTATATTATGTAACTAATATTATGGAACAAAGACCATGAAAGAATTTGGGGGAAAAAATAAGCTGCATGGACCCTGTAGATTGTGTGTTGATCATTTTACTGTAAAGATATCTTTTTGTATGTGAGCAATCACTTGGGGAAAAAAAAAAAAAAAGAATGCGATTTTGGAGGTTTGTACAAATAATAAGTATGTAAAAAGCTGCCCTTCGTGTGTTGTCCATGACTTAAAAATCTTAATCCTTGTCCTAACTACTGTAAAATCTACTTATGTTGGAATGCATGTGAAAAAAGCTATATGTTCCATAGAATACTGTTTTAGGCAAAGTTGATGCCGAGATGAACATTTATCTCTTCTATATTGTTTGATATGTAACTAAATTAGCAATTAAGGTATGTAGAATAACTTAATTCTGTAAAGAATTATATGTCAATTAACCAATCATTATGATGTGAATGTTTATTATAACTTTTCTTTCCCTAGTCCTTAACAGAGTGCAAATTAGTTGTGTGAGTATTTAAGCCAAAGATCTGAATGTTTTAAAGCTTTTGGCACCTTCGCTTGCAGATCATCCTATCACCAGCTTTGTCAAAGTTTATCAGGCTTTGGCCATTTTACTAGCCAGTGATAAAAGCACACTTTTATTTTTGAACCAGCTCAAGTACACCATTTTGTGTACTCTTTGACTACAATACTTGAATTTAAACTTATGCTATTTTAAAAAAGCCACAAGTGATGGAGTTTCGTTTTATAAGCACAAGTGGCATATATTGTTAAGTTTAGAGAGTTATGAAAAAAAGGCTATTTTAACCTTAGCGGGACTACACCATTTTGAATCAGACTGGAAGCAAGAACTTGCTTGTCAGTTTAGTAGGGTCTGAAGGATGTTGATTTAATCTTTATACAGTTAGAATCTACAGGTGTTGTAAGCAAAGCAATGTTCTTGGCAACCTTAATAGTATCATGCAGAATTTTTATATATATATATATATATATTAATTGCTTGAATGAAGAACTTAAGCTTGATAATCAGCAGAGTAAAACTTTATGAAATGGAAGTCATTTGTAAATTCAGTGAATATTGTAAAGCTAATTCAAATAGATTAATTATTAAGGCATTTGGATGAAGTTTAACGGAGTATTAAAATGCGTGAATAAAATTGTCAAAAATAAGTTTTATTATTCATATATGGAAGTTTGCTTTGTTTTCATTTTGAATAGCACATTATATCCAAGATGAATATCGACTCATAAAAGAGATTTATGGGTGATATAGTATACCATGTAGTATGCAATCTGTTGCTCTTTGTTAGTTAATTATTTTTCACACGTCTGTAGCAAAATTGGAGAGTTGTAATTAAACAATTGTTGTTTTAATCATTTCTTTGGCACACCATTTTGTCTCGCATTTGAATTTAAAAATGATGTTTTAGTAGCACCATCTAAGAAACAGCTAACTAAAGTTATGTGATGTACTAAAATTTGTACATCACATAATACATGATTACCAATTTATATTTAATTTATCATGATATTCTTAACTAATAAGTAAAATTAATTACTCAGAGTGATGCAATGAAGATATTTTGTTAGAGTTCAAGGTATTTGTAGTGGGATATGTTGTGATAGATTAAAGCTGTCATGTTTAGAACAAAGATCTTAAATTTTTTATGTAAATAAATTTAGAATATGAGTAGAAATTACGCATGTGTTCAATACCATGTTAGAAACTATTATAGAGGGGTAACTATAGGTTAAAGCTGTTATTAAATTATATTCTTAAAAATCACACTCAAATATAACTTACTATATGTAACCATGATTGTTTTATATGGTGAGTTTTCTTACAAAACTGAGAAATAGGCATGATGCAGATTTTTTAACTGTATGATACAAACTACTGAATATTGATTTGTAAATTTCTTGATTGATTTGCTTGTTTTCTTTACTGAAGTTTCAATAACTGTTTTTACTCCATTTATTAATAATCAAGTAATGTATAAAATATATATCTGCAAAGTTTACTTTGAGTTAAAACATTTCAGCTTCAGCTCTTCACTTATTAATAATGTCTTAAAAATCATTCACTGATGTTTTGGTTTTGCATACTTACAGGCCGTACAGGAAGAGCTGGTGAAGAAGGCAGAGCTGTTACTTATTTTACTACAGACGACATTGAAAATTTGAGAAGGTATTGAATACTTTCACTTTTGATGATTTAGTAGAATGTAGACTTCTGTTCATTGCAAAATTATGAAATTTAAAATATGCCCTCTCACTGCGTACTTTTTTTTATCAAAATAGGTTCAAAAATTGCGTATTTTTTTATTACATATTTCAAATCTACATATATTTTAGAGTTAAATTATACAAAAATTATTTGTAAAAGAGTTTTTTTCAATATGGTATTAGATCATAGAAAAAGGTTGCCGGAATATTGAAATTGAAGAATAATGATATAAAAGGAAAATTTTGAAAATTATAAAAGGAAATCATGATTTATTTTATAAAATACAAAGGTAAAAAACATATATACTAACGAAAATATTTACATAATGTAATATTTTGCATATCAATTTTGCACCACTGTCGAACATTTTCAATAGAAACTGAATTTTCAGGTTCATCACTATCTGCTGAGGAATCCAAGAAATTCTCATCAGTTTCTTCTTATACTTGAAATCTATCTTCAATATACTTAGTCAGAATTACTATCACTGTTGGAAGTATCGTTAGGAATATAGTTTATATCACTCGCGAAACGCTTCCTGCCAGACATCTATGAGCTCTGAAAAGCACGCACAAAATGCTACATTACGTATTCTTGTATATTTGGCAAAAATGTGGACAAATAAGCCATCTGTTAGCCCACATCTAAATAAACAATTAAACATCGCAGAAAAGCCGAAAGGAAATCTTGAACGGGAAAAGAGCGGGTTGCACAATTAAATAGACGGCAAAAATTCATCCCCGCGGAAATTGCGGGTTGCACAAATTTTGCTACTTTTACGTTGCCCATGGAAGTCATGGGATGTGCAGCGAGAGGATTAACAAAAATTCTGATGCTGTTTTATATAGAATGAAACCTCACTATTATCACCTCCTCATTTAATTTTCATTTTAACTTGTCATGAAAGATTTTGCGCTTTTTTGGCTATGAAATTCAAAGCTTTATGAATATTTGTGTAAAATCTTGAAATTATGTTTGCTAAATATTTAAATTTAACCTCAATGGAAAGCTTAAAGATATTAATGACTCTTTTTCACAACTCTTTACCGTATCAGATATTCATCTGTATTGCTTAGATTCGTTTAGACTACAAATTTTAAATTTCATATTCACTTATATGTGTTGTTTAATTATATTAATCATGAAAACAAATTTTTGTAGGCCTTTTCATTCACACATTTATGTACACATATTTTGAAATACTCTTTTGATATTTTTATTTTAGCATAGCTCAAGTGATGAAGAATGCTGGTTGTCAAGTTCCAGATTATATAATGAAACTTAAAAAAGGACCAAAGTAATTTCTTTGAATATTTTACTATTGTATTATAATTTTAGAATTTAATATAAAATTCTAAAATTATAATTTTAGAATTTAATATAAAATTATAAAGAAGACAATGCTTTTTCATATGGAAAATGCTGTTTTATTTATACTAATTTGGACATAAAAGAGCCATTTGCATTCAAGGATTTGTCAAGTACATTTCTGCTTAACATCAGTAACAAAGAAAAAGTGTTAGTGCAGATATCAAATCTGGTTGATAACCTGTTTACTTAGTGCTGTTTAGAAAGAAAATTTTCCCCCTCTCCACATACCCAAAAACAATCTAATGTGAAATTTGAATAATTCATTCAACTTTGAGATTTTGATCATTACAAAATTTTTTTTTAAATATAATTCATTTTGAAGAACATTTCTTAAACCTAATTTATCTAAAATAATTGTAATTATCATCTTCCTGTAATTTTTTTAATCTATAAACAGTAAGTTTAATCTAAAAATGGGTTTGTGATACAAAAACATTTCTCTCTTTCTCTCCCATTTCTAAAAAAAATCTTACATCTGAAATTATGCTATATTATACATTCCCTTACCCCCAATATATGATAAGAAAAACAGCAAAGCTTTCTGCTTTATTTATAAGCTGATTCTAATTTTAACCTTAAATATGCATTTATTGGTCTCATTTATAATTTAAGTATAGTCTAATTTTCAATAATTCAAAATTTTGATAGATAAAAATTGTTACAATAAAGGTCAGTTGTGCTTCTAAACATCATTACATTATCATTGCTATATAAACTTCATTTGTTTATTATATTATGCAAGCAATTTATTGTTTATATTTTATTGTCCCTTTAAGTATTAAAATTGCTTTGTCTCTTAACTTTCTTATATCTTTTATCCATGAAGCAGGAGTAAGTCACAATAAAATTTTTTATTTTATTCTTTTGAAATATCTAACAAAATATTTTAATATTCCATATCTAAGATTATTACAATACTTGTATGAGTTTCAGAATGTAAATAATGTGTTTTACTTTTCTTTTAAAGGAAAAACAAAAGTGAACCTGTAAGGCCTATCAAACGACAGAAAATATCAACTGTACCAAAATATGAAATACAAAAAGAATCTAAAAAGAGGTAATTTTTAGACTTTTTGAATGTTAAGTATTACATGGCAAAACATTGCAGACATTAAGTTTTCATACCAATTACTATATTTTTGTAATTAAACATAATTTTGGTTTAAAACCTTTCTATAAATGAATAATTTAAATAATATTTTCCAAAATTTTTTAACATACAGTAGAATTCTGGTAATCTGCAAATGCCTGTAATTAATTTTGGATGTAAACAAAATTTCAGATTTCAGAAAACTCAGTATAACAAACGTAACTGCTGTTTTTTATGTGTATATGAAAATAAACATCAAATACACATTATATTTTAAACTAACTTGCATACATGTTGCATGTGAAAAAACCACAAAAATGCCTGTGCCGCCAGCCCGTTCACCTAGAATCAAACCCAGGTTGGAACTACCAGTATTCAGCAATTTTATTGCTCGGCCGCTGGTGGGCCTATTGTCTTTGTAGAACAGCAGGTTTAGCAAAACTGTAATAACCCAAAAAAGAATCTCATCAGCCATTTTCCAGTAAAACAGATATTAGTTATTTTTACATATGATGTTTTAGTATCACCATTGCTCAAGCATTAACTTAATCAGCTCTAATACTAAAACTAATGAACTTCTCATTTACTAATGATGAAAGTTTTTAGTCCAAAGGGGCTTCGTCCCTGAAGGACTATTGTTTTCATTTTGCGATTTTGCGTTGAAAATTTTAAAAGGCTGTATCACTTTTCAAATCATTGTCACCAAATACTATCATCCTGTAATATATTTGAAGAAATTAAATAATGAAGGATCTGCATAAATGTATGTATGTTTCTTGCATTGTAATAAAACAATGGTACCTAGAGCTATCCAATTTTGAATGTCATAATCCTACTGCAAATATGGACATCTAAAAACCCAAATTTGGAATTTGTTTTATTATCGATTTCATATTTTGTAAAACTTTTAACGAATTTTTGATTAACAAACTCAATGATTCAAAAGCAATGGCAACACTCTACGGGGAAAAAAGAACCTTTTTATCTCCAGCGTGCGGAACTGTGTATCGGAAATTTGAAAGATATGCTCATTTTAAAATTATTTTGCGACATTGCTGTTGAACTGAATTTTATGGTTTAAGTGCAAAGAACATGATATTTGATAAATAAAGGTAACACACAAAACGTTAAAAAAACGCCCCCTTGGGCATAATTGAAATCTGAAACCATTCAGTTTTTTTTTTTTTTTTCAGTGCATTAAGATTGCATTATTTAGTTTGAGAGAAAAGATAGAGATTGATATAGAAAGAAACTGCCCTTTTTACTTATGCATTAAACTTACATTATTTAGTTTGAGAGTAATTATGACATTAAAGATAGTATATTATATTGAAAGAAATCGCCCTTATTGCCTTCCCAAAGAATATTACAATCAACAACAGCTTTTTTTTAACAAGTTTTCGTTATGTTATCAGACTTGGTTTTTAAGGTGTTAGACTGGAAACACGACTACAAAAAGTTGTATGATTCTGATACAAGTGTATTAGTTCTCTTGAGATATAAAGCATTTACGCCAGGGATGTCAAACTCATAGGTACACTAGGGCCAAACAAACAAGGTTTTAACTTTAGGCGGGCCGCAAAAAAAAAAAAAAAAAAAAAAAAATCAATATTCATAGAAACGTAGATTTATTTCGAATAATACAATAATAAACATATATATATATATATATTTATATAGAAAAGAACAAGAAAAATTTAATGTTTACGTCCTAATACTTGACATCTCTTCTCTGCTATTATCTTTCCTATTTCGGGAGAAATTTTGTTTGCAGTGATAACTTTCAACGCTGACCCAAGGTGAGCATCATTAATATGGTTTCTAATAGGAGACTTATTACCTTTCATGACTGAAAATAACTACTCGCACCGATAAGTGCTACCAAACATGGAAATAATTTCATATGTGAATTTTCGAGTATTTTCAAACCTGGCTGGTAAATATTTGTAAAATTCAGGCACGCCCACTTCAATGAATTTTGCTTTCAAATTTGAGTTGCATTGAATCTCGATCACCTCTATTTGCATATGGCTGGGTACTGAGCCAATACTTATTGAGAAAATCGAAGAAAGCAAAAAAAATTTGTCTTCGAGGGAACTAAAATCATTAAACCTCGTTTCAAATTCAGTTGTTAAATTTGCAATTTTTTCTGCCTATTTTTGATACGAACAAGTATCATCTAAACTTGATTTATTCATGCTGCACGTCGGGAAGTCCGTCAAATCTTCATTTTTAAGTTGTTTTTCCCAAAGAACTAGTTGACATTTGAATGCTTTAATTATGTCAAACATGTTCGTAATGATATGATCTGTTCCTTGTAACGATAAATTTAACAATAATTATTTTATTATTATATATTATTATTTGCCGATATATTGGCCGGGCCTCAAAAATATTTGTTGTGGGCCGCATGCGGCTCGCGAGTTTGACATCCTAGATTTACGCATTAAAAGGCAGTGCAGCTCCAACATATAAATAAATCTTAACTATGTTGTAAAGAAATATTAATCATTCCATACAAGACTGATTCTTGTGCTGTGTGTGTAATGTGTTAAGCTTGGTGATAATCTTGAATTATGGGAATATAAAACACAGTGCTTACTATTATATTCTATTACTTGAATTATAATGGTTGGCATACTAATAAAAGGAAAGTTTATATATACATGCATACACGTGTAACCTTTTTAGTGTGGGTATTTCCTGTCTTAAAAATAGTATATGGTTATAATAAAAATTGCTCCGAACTGTATCATTTCAAAATTAATCCATGTTACATGATCCTTGCATAATGCTGATGACACAGATATTTATATACGTACCAATGATTTCAAATTTGGGAATTGAAAATTATAACTAATAAGTTCGCATTAATCTGAACTGAAACAATTCATTCTAAACAAAATTTTCATCTTTGAAACGTTGCATTCCTTCTGTTGCTTTGTTGCCTTGTAAATATTTTGCCATAATGATATGTGTTGATGTAGATGTTGACAGGGAAAGCTGACGCATAAGGAGGTAATTGCAAACATGGCAGTTAGAATACTTCTTTATTATTCTTGACAAAATACTCTTAAATAAAATTAAACAGCTGAGTTGGTGCAAAAGATGTTTGTCAATAACAACTTTTGTAGTGTTATGAAATGTACAAGCGTGGTGAGGTGGCTTCCCGCAAAGCAGTTTTAGGGTTGCCATAAAATGGCAAAGTAAGTCAGGGTTGCCACACTTGGCAGATAAATCGCCCGTTGGCGACAAAATTGGCGATATGCCATGGACTGATGGAGAACCTTCTGGAACAAATTCTTATCGGTTTAGATCAGAATGTTCTCGAACACAAGCCGAAAACTATATAAACCCTGCTGGTCCGCAGTCAGTGTGTGTGTGCCTCGTCTGCAGTCTCTCCTCTAGCGAGTCAATCCCCTGAGTGGGTTGTCGAGTTCACCGAAGGAGTCTCTTAGTGCATCGTCGAAAGAGTGTGTTGAGCTCCGGGAACGACTAAACCAAAGAGTCGGGAGCCGTGCTCTGTGTGTTGTCAAGTGCATAGTGAGTTGTAGCGTGGAGAGTCTAGAGAGTATGTGAAGTTCCAAGAACATCCAACCAGAGTCAGAAGCTGTACTCTGGTACTTTGCAGTGAAGCTGTCTGCACTGTTCTAGCCTGATAACCTGAAGGCTGTGTCGCTGATTGTTCCAGCGAGTTTATAGTGGATCTTTGACGACTGTAAAAGTGTTTTGGAGCTGTCCTAATTGATACTGGCCAATAAAGTGTTTCGATACTCATCAAATAATGCCGTCATTATTCACTCCAAATCCATACAAACCCCGTACGAACGTGAAGGAAGAAAATAACACAACAACTGGTGTCAGAAGAGAAAAATGTAACAATATCTTTGTAAAATATATCTGAAGTAAGAAAGAGAAGCAGAAACACAATGTTAGGAATACAGATGTAAATGAAGAGTGCTTAGATTACAGCACGAATATCAGACAAAGAATAATGAAGTTATGGTTCTAACTTTATTTCTGTTGATTAATAAGGTTTTAATTGGCAAAATTTAATACTATGATTTGCTTAAAAGACTTATTTTACATAATGTAAGTATATACATCATGACTGTTATTATCAGAATCTTTTAACTAAGGCTCTGGTTTGCATAATATAATAGGCTAAAAGACTTTTCTTTGGGGGGGCATTATGCAAACACATACATCATGAATGTTATATCAAAATCATATGACTAGATTAATTTTCAATGACAACCATTCAAAAAAGATTTATTATTAAGATGTTATTATATTTAGGCTAGAAAAAGAAAATAACCAAATTAAAATGAATGAGACTAAGTCTATTGCAAATTAAAGCTAGAATATTATCCTACATATTCTTTATTATATATTCCCGATAATTCAAAAGTAAAGGGGGGAATTAATTAATCTGAAAACAGTAGTGCAGTGCCGTTTTCATTGAAATCCACATAAAGGCATGGGACTTGATTAAATACTGAAAGATTTTATAGCCAGAATAGTTGCATTTTTCACCAACAGGTGGTGCTTCAGTTGTATAAATCACAGCACAATTAGAATATGGTCAGTAATGTTGACCGACCTCTGCACACATGTGACTTCTTATAGCTCAATTAACAAAAGTTATGAGGTGCACGATTCAGAGACCTTGGTAGCCATTCTTATTGAAGATTGGTCATCAAATGTAATTTATATAGAGTGCTGAGCAGGTCTTCTGAAAAGGTGCTCTATCTTGCATAAACGTTATACTACAAAGAACATACTTTTATCATATGGAGGGAATGATGCACTTTTAAAACCATTACCTAATACTAAACCATAATAGAAACAGTTTAAAATATACCATTGCAGATTTTCTTGAAGGAAAGGGGCCTATAATGAATGATTCAGTAAGCCCACACCACATTGTGATCTTCAGCTGATGCAAAGGAGTTTCCAAAATCATATGGATCCTCTCTCACCCAGATACAATAATTGTGTGCATTTACGTTTCCATTAAGTGAAAGGTGTGCCTCATCAGTCTATAGGATGTTTGAGAGCCTATCTGCATTGTTTTCCATACATTGAAAAGCCCAATTTACAAATTCCTAAATAAATCAGTTAATTTCAGTTATTGTATTTGTTGTATTATGTACATCTTGAACATGATCCTGAGTGATCATTAACACAGTGCTGCACAAAATACCAGATCTTTCAGATTGTTGTTACATTGATATCTGTTGGTGAAAAATGCAGTTATTCTGGCAAGAAAATTTTTCATTATTAAAAAGAAATTCCATACTCTTTGTGCATTTCTGTGAAAAACCAAATAATGTTACTGTCTGTGCTTTTTAAATTATTGAATTTTTACTTTTGCTGTTACTTTTGAATTGTACTATTGTTTCACAGTAAGATTCAACAAATTGTTTTACGGTAAGATTTTACTTCCTGACTAAAGCAGTAAATTATCAAGTTTACATACAGTTCATATACAATTTGCTACTTACATACAGTTCATATACAATTAATGAATTCAGCAAACATATTTAAACATTTATCCCTTCTGTGTATTTTTAAACATGTAATTTCAAAAAGGAGATAGTAATATAATGGTTCAACTTTTTAAAAGTTCCTTGACAAGCTCTTAGGAAAGTATTCAGAAATTTGTCTTTTGTATTTTAAAATATTAATCATGGTAACTGATCGTTTTATAAGTGTTTGAAAAACCTTTTTTTAATTTCAGGAAACTAATACAGGATTCCATTAAGAAAAAATTTAAAAAGCATGCAAGCAGTTGAAAGTGTACATATCTTAATATATGTAAAATAAATCTGATTTTTATAATAGAGTATCATAATTGAACCCTTCATTTTATTAATAATGGAATGCTTTCATTTCAATACATTTCTAAGTACTATGAAAAATGAGAAAATCCTCCAGCAGCTATAGCAAGATTTTCAGTACCCTCTCCAGGTAAATATGAGAAATTCCATACTGCTGGGCTGAAAAGAACTGTTAAAAAAAAAAAAGAAAGAAAGAAAGAAAAAGAAAAAATTACTGTTTGAAATTTTATACATACTTAAAGTCCAAAATTTATTTTTAAGGTTTAAAAATGCATTATTATAAATCACTAAAAGTGCTGGTTAATTTTTGCTTTTTTTTTTGGGGGGGGGCCTACTTTCATGAATCATGCAAATTTCAGTTGCTCTTTCAGCTCAGTAATAGATAAATATAAAACATAAAACATTCTTCAGTTTAATCATACTGTGGTCAGTTATTGAGTATAAATGAGCTTGTCATATGAAAAGACATGACATCTATGAAAAACCCTCTAGCATATTGAAATGTATAAAATCACATATCAAAAAAGCATTAATCTATTCACATAACTGAAACATGTAAAAAAGAGAGAGAGAAGGATCTTAGATTGATGAAAAAAAAAAAAAAAAAAAAAATTAAAATGAGTTATCTGTAAAACCAAAAAAACCACATGAAAGCAAAGTGGTAAAAGTTAACTCTTGGAAACCATATGTCTAGTGAAATGGCCTGTCAAAAATGTTAACATAAAATTTAACAATACTTAAGAGAATCTGAATTTTTTCAAAATGCCCATATGCTAAATTTTCTTTTTTCAAACTTACTTTCATTCACACTTTTAAGTTTCTTTACCCATGAGACATCTTAGAAAAATTATTAATTACTAAATTATATAAAATATTCATTTAATTTCACATATAAAATTAACCAAAGAAACATTTTATTTCAGTTGACATCTGTTTCTTTAAGTGAGTGATTGATTATAGAAAGCCATCTATACTGTATTTCAGAAATCATATTGTGTAACCTATGAACAGAAAACTGTGATAAAATTCTATAAATTATGTTTATCATAATATACTTTAATAAAAAAAAATACTTAAATTGCTTCAAGATAAATATTTAACGCTCTTTCAACATAAAGGTAAAGGAAATTTAGATTTAAATACTAAAATATGTGCACTCTGAAACTGCACTCCATTTGCTTTCCTGGCAAAAGAGAAATTTTGATCCTTAAAAATTTAAATCTTGCTAATTGCTACAATTTTTCAAATGTGCTGTTGGAAACTCCTAGCATTTTTAAAAATTTGCTGCTTACTTACCGAGTCAAAATATGTTTTGTAATTATATCACTCATGAATTATAAATAAACAAAAAAAGATTTTTAATTTAATATCCTAAAATGTAATCTTTGCATGTCATAAAAAAGCCCAGATTTACACAAATTTTACAATTTTATATATAAATTGAAATAATTACCTATTTCACCTTCTTCCACTGTATCTTCCAAGATGTTACAAATTTTATGACATGGTTTCTTGGGTTCAAGCCTAATACTATTGTATCCCCGTACTTGAGCAACCCACATGATAGTTATAGAAGGCAAAGCATCAATCTGAAAAATTGTTTAATTTGGATATTATTAAATTACATTCTGATTTTGTATAAAACAAGCATTAGTGTGAAATTATAAAACTAATCACTGTTTTTCATGGAATAAAGAAGTAAATTATTTTTAAATAGTTTTCATATTCTCATTGGAAATGCAGCCTTTATCTGTTCGTTTTATAAGTTAGCTAAATGCTGGTAATCAAAGATATGTCACATTTATTTAACAAATATTCAAGAAAAAATTTTGAGAAAACATTTTATGAACTATATAAACTAGTTAGCAATAAGGTTAATAACTCCTTTCAATGAAAATTAAAGGATATTTTAGTTTAAGGAAAATAAATCCAATACAGTTTCTATAAAAGGGATAATTTTGGCAGCAATTATTTGCATTTTTAATTCTATCTTTCAGTATATCAGCTTCTTCCACAAGTTCTTCATTTTAGGAACTAAGCATTTAATTAATAATGGCACATTTATATAACTTACAGAAATTGCCATGGAGGAAACCAGAAGTTTTTCAAGAGTTCGATAAGGTTACTAAAATGTTTTCCTCAAAAGAGCGTGAGCTAGAAGAACTGATAATTACTGAAAAGTGTTCATTATGCTTTAATATACTAAATGTGGAAAAAATACGCACCTTTATGTATGGAACCCAGTGAGATACAAGTAACTGTTTCAAATGATATTTTATTTAATAACAACTTAATTTCTATTTGTTTAGTAAATGCTCACAGAAGTTAAGGAATTTTAATTAAAAATATGCACTAGAAATCGGCCTAAATCAGAAAATTTATTTTTTAATATTTTCATAAATCTATCAATAATCTCTACATATAATAAAGTGTTTGTGTCTTTCGTTCGCGCTGCGCATAAGCTAATAGATCCACGGCAACGAAATTTGGTACATAGGTGCATCTAGACAACAGCCAGTGCACCTCGAAACGATTTTTTTGAAATTCGAATAGAAATTTTTTTATGTTTTGTGATGAAATCGCGTCATTTTGAGACATAATGGGCTATAGGAAAGTGAGATTTTACTCTACACCATTTTCGCATCGTCATGAAACGTAGGCACTTAGCTATTTTACAAACTTAAAATAAATTTCGTGTTTCAATAATTCAATTAAATACGAATTTATTTAACAAAGTGAGCTTAACACCTTTTCAATCGGATTTTTTCTAAAAAAGTTTATTTTTAAAAATGTACGGTTTATTTTTCTTTGATTTTTGGACACGTTAAACTTTCATCCTTGCGACTGCTTTTACAAAAAGAATTTTGAAAAAATGATAATATTTTGTATTTTTAAAAATTATTTTAAATGAAGCTTCTGAGTACACTTCTCACATCTTTAAAAATGTGATTTTGGCAAAAATTTTCCTTTCTTATTGTTGTTGACAGATTTTTAATGAAATCGCATCATTTTGAATAGTTTCATTCTTTTCGAAATATGGGTTGACAACAATTTTTCATTGTATTTCTTATTGAGTTCTTAAGATTTTGCAAAAAGAAGTTGGTTAATTTATTTATTAGGATAATTAATATTTGTATTAAGGGATATTGCTTATTTATTGTAATTTTGTTATACGTATTTTTTTTTTTTTTTTTTTTACACTGAATGAGCTTGTTTTCCATAGAAAGTCCTTCACAGAGGCATCTCTGCCATTAGGCAAGTAGTCCTCATGTGCTTTGCCATATCCAGTTAATAAGAATACTATTATGTTTAAATAATGTAATATCATAAACAATTTACTGCATTGATTATTACAGTAGCATACAGAATGTTTAATTTAAATGACTATTCCCTACACTTGAAGAATCTTCTAAAGTCGGGGAAATAAAAAATGTTAAAAATCTAAACTTTTTTTAAAAAATCTGGAAAGGTTAAAAACAAATCTCAAATTTTAAGAGGTATTTTTAGTTATTTAGGTACTTTTCCATTTTGCTGGCGCAAGCGATAAATTCGCCAATAATGGTACAACCGATGCCAAACGGAATATTCTTGCTGGTAACCTTTTACGCCTCATTTTCAAAACAAGTCGCAGCTTTTTCTTATCAGATTGATTGTTTCTTTCAATGCTGGCATATTATTACATAGAATTTTTATCAGATAGTTCAGTTTTATGTCTAAGGCCATTTTTGGTAATTAAGTCAATTAGGATGCAATCACAGCGCGTACCCGAAGCCGAAAATATAGAAAAGGAAAGTCAAGGGTTAAATTCATCAATTCTAATGAGAATCTGAGAATGCATTAGTGAAGTTAAGCACTGCAGTTTTACATAATTTCTGAGTAAGCTATTCGTACGCATTGAAATATTTCTTGCATTTAAACTTGTGTTCCAAATTAAGATTTAACTTGAAATTAATGTAGATAATTACTGAGAGCATTAGATTTTTGTAGAGTAGTTTACGTGTGATGAGATCACTTGGGTCACGTGATATGAACTGGCGAATTAGTATGTTGAACCATGAAAGCATAGTAAATTCTTAAATTAATGTCTTTTTACAAATTTATTGTCTTTATTTATTGGCTTTTTATAAAGTTTTAAACGATATTAAAATGTTTATGCCTTCAAAAAGAGAATTCTTAGAACTAAAATTTTTTTAATATTTTTTATGTGTATATTGTATGTTGTCGCCAATAAAGTCTGCTTGGCGAGATTTGCGCCGGCAAAACGGAAAAGTACCGTTATTTATTGCATTTTGTAATAATACATAAAATTATTCTCTTACTCATACTCGATTTAATACTGTTTAGTGCTTGATTATGCTTCGTTAAGGCATTACTAGTTATGTTTGTTTAGGGATATTACTCCATTTTTTTAGTAATAATTTTGTTAAAGGATAATCGGTGAAATCAAAATTGAATTTCAATAAGAACCCTATCATAGCTTAGGTAAAAATATGCTTCTAATTTTCATAAAATTCAACTATGGCTAGATTATTTAATTTTGAGGATTAAATATTCACATTATTTAATTTTGGGAATTAAATAATCCAGTCTTAAGATTATTTAATTTGGGCAAAGTACATGACAAAAAGTACAAAATCCTTCCAAATGGTCATAATTCCATATAAGTCAAATGATATGAATCTGAAACAGGAGGAAAAATAAAAAATATATTTTTCCCCTCCCTCCTCTAAAGGCAGATATGAAATCCTGCCATTTGCAACTTGAAATGAATTACTGAAGTTGTAGAATACTTTCCAAGTTAATCCAATTTACCTCAAAATTATTTAATATGTATTACTTAAGATGCTTTATCACATGAACTTGTTTCAGGTATGAGATTACTTGTATTTAGGAAAAAAGATTTTGCCATATGAACATAATTACCGTGTGACACCAAACTTTAGTCCTATATATCTCGATTCATATATATTTTACCCAAAAATCACACTAAAACTGATTTTTTAAAATGTTAAAACATTGTATGAAATTAAAAGGTTTTATCCTTACATTCTTGAACTTTCTCCCTATGTAGTTAGATGACATCAATATCCAGTTAGATTCTGTCATTTGAACAACACTTGGGATAAAATATGGTCGTGCATAAAATTTTCTTAAAAATTTCTGATTTGCTTTTTGGCAGTTCTCCCTGAAAAGAATACATCAAATGATCCAGGATATAAGAAGTATTTTCCATTTATTTAGGTTTAAAAGATTTGACTTTTACTAATTATTATGAAACTTACCAGTGAGCATACCACTTCTGTAAGTCTTCATTTAGCAACTTCTTGAAAACTTTGCGATGGTTATCAACACGTAAGTTAGTCTGAAACATGCATACATCTTCCTTCATTTGCAGAAAACCCTGATTAAGATAATACATTACCATTCAGTATAAAATAATTTCCTATTATTTTTAAATCATCAAAATATGAAAGATTATATATAAAATATGACTTAAAATATTAAACAACAATAAATTAAAAATTAATCTTATTCTTAAATTTAAAACAAAGATGTTTTTGTTTTTATCAATGAATATATTTCTTTTGACATCTCGTGATTTTATTTCAATGACATGTTGTTGTAACTGTGTTGAAGAATGTTGTGATGCCTGAAAGTTATTCATTTTTAATAGCTTGAAATGAATTTCTTTATATTTTATTCTTCTTAGGCCACAGAAAAATAGAAAAATTAATAAAATAAGAAAAACCTAACTCTGAACATAAGAAAATCATTGCTTCTAATCACAATAACAATGAATACATGATGTTACCTTCCTTTCAAGGTCTTCTCATAAATAATAATGCATTCAATCCATCTAAATTTCTTTTTAATTATTTTCGTATTTAAAAATTGGTCACTGTTAGCAGCCCATAAACTGGCAGCTGAAATATCACCAAATATTAGTAAATTATTCAAACAAATTTCCTTCAAAAGATAATTTTTTTATCTATTCAGTGGTGCAAAAAATGAATTCTGTGACAACTAATTTAATCATAAAAAAAGATATGTGCCAAAAATTGATAAAAAAATATAATAAAAAAAGGGATAAAGGCTGCTTAGATTTACTGTGTTATTTCAAATATATATCTATGCCGGATTTTAAGAAAATTTGTTCAACTGAGAATTTATTTCAAAGTTTTGACCTAAACTAGTAAAAGGCTCCAAGCTAAAAATTATGTAAAAGTAAAAGAAAGTAGTAACTTAAAATTTAAAGTTGTGTATCCTTGCCCAGTGAAAGAAAAATACCGAGGCATAACTATCTCTGTCAGCCACATAGGTTATCAGCTAGTTGAATGCAAATTAAATAAATTGGTCAAATGGTTAATGACCATTCAGCATGCAACCAGAGATGCCAACTTATCAAACTGAAATACTGAAAGACCCTTTTTTTTTTTTTTTTTTTTTTTTTCCTTCTTTTTCAGAAATCAGGAGGATTTTTTCAATCATAAAAATTAACTTTGTACAGTTTTTGGAATGTATATAATTATTTTCTTTCTCTCTCATACATAAAAAAGATAAAAGATCCCACGTTCTTACACTATTTCTTAAAACATGTGCAACTCACATCATCAGGACTGACTGCAAACATAGATAACATAAGCATGGAGTATAGGTATTGGTAGAAGTGGACAGAACACCAGAATTTTCCTATTGGGTCATACAGGTATAATACCATCACGCTAACTGTGCAGTTCCACTCCAGTTTTGAGGGAAAATACCTCAGGAAACAGTCTCAGCCACTTCCACCAATCTCTCAAAAGGCTTTTCAACTCATGGTGTATTTTGAGTGTCCCCTTGCTGCACAGATACTATTATGCTTACAAACATCCATGCCTTCTCCAGAATTCGAACCCTCGCCCATCAGTATGGCAGTTAGCATCACAACTACACCAGCTGAGTGGCACAATCACCTAGAATGCTAGCTGTAAAGGAAAAAAAATATATACTCATCTTCTTAATATGTTTAATTCATCTGTGTGCCAAACATATTGGAAATGGACATGTACACTAAGAAAAAAAAAAAAAAAAGGACAGTTTTATATCTCCCGTTCTACTGGGCCAATTGGCGAAATTCAAATTCCATTTTCCATGTGTCAAAAGCGTGACTTAGGATATATATTAGATTTATACATAGCAATTACTCTAACATTAGCATTTTGATGCAAAATCAAACTTTTTCTCAAATAACATACCAATATTTTTCCATATTTCCATTCTACGATTCAAATTATGCCTAGATATTAAATTTTGTAATTTTTGGTGGGAAATTTAAAAATTTACCTTCGTGCTTTTTTTCAGTTTGAGCGAAGAATAATTTCACTTGACGAACTTCTTAATTTATAGCAACCTATTTTCCTTTCCTTTTTTTTGTTGTCCATGACGAAAAAGTAATCTTTCATACTTTCAAATAATTTTAACAAAATGCGTAAACCATATTTTCATTATTATCGCTTATAATAAATATGCCAAATTTCAAAATGTTTATTCACGTATATCTTAGGAAATTGTGAATAAAAACTATAATTTTTTGCAGTATGCTTAGAAATACATCTTCCTTAAGATGGCAAAAATTTTATAGTTTATAATTCAAAATTTTTTTCGAAAAACTTATAAAAATTATTTAAAAACACAGATTTTTAAAATAAATCATAAAAAAATGGCGAATTTTATTTACCTAATGAACCTAAATTTCGAAATATGAAAGGAAGAATCAAATAAGTTTAATAAAAAGAAAGATATTAATAAATATATATCAAATTCAATTAACACGAGGAGCTAAAATTTTGAGAGCTTATTTTTTAAAAATTATTTGTGCGATTTTTTACAAAATTTGACATAATTTGAGTAGCAGAATCAAAATATGGAAAACAATTGGCATGTCATTTCAGAAAAAGTACAATTTTATGTCAAAATACCTTGATATATATTTATAAATTTAATAAACATCTTAAGTCGTGCTTTCGAGACATGAAAAATGCAAGCTGAATTTCGTCAATCGGCCCAGTAGAACGAAATATATAGAACTGTCGCCTTTTTGTCGTGTGTGTGTGTAATGTACATGTCCATTTCCAGTATGTCCTCAGAACACCATCCGTAGTCTTATTGACTCTGTACCTAGACGTATTGCTTCATGTATCGCCCTCCAAGGTGGTCCTACAACCTACTGAGCTACCATTGTTGTTTCTGGCGTGTTCTGGTGTAGCCCACAAAAAGGCCATAGGGTGATGTAAAGTCTGCCAGAAGGATCGAGCTGCATCCCTCATATCAAATATCACGTACGAGCCGATGCTCATTAGGTGTGATATGAGGCTGTGCGTGCTTTCGGGACCATTTTCAACGGATGTGGCTTGTGTGTCCCATCCTCTCATATCAAAACAGCTTTTTCTATAAAAAATTTTTAATGAAAAACAAATATATTACACCATTGGAAATACCTAATATAGAATTAAAAAGTGATGCCTTTTAAGAATGTCTTTAATTGATTCACCCTGCAGATATATTTGGACTAAATTTTGATCAATTATTATGTACTGTAAATGAATATGATATTTATACTGATGGTTCAGGTCTAGGAGGAAATGTTGGTTGCACAATTTGTAGTGTACTACTATGGAACTGAGACTAACTACAAAATATTCTTATTAAACTTCATGAATACAGTGTACGAGGCTGAATTATATGCAATACTAGAGGTTTTGACCTGGATCGAAAATAAATTATCTGGCGGTCAATGTGTTTACATATTTTCTGATGCACTATTGGCCTTGCAATCACTTTCTGCACTTGAGTTTGATAATAAACTTATTGTGAACATTAAAATGAAATATAGAAATCTACGTACAAAATATAATATTAAGATATATTGGATTAAGACACATATAGGTTTCTGTGGTAATGAGAGGGCTGACGTATTGGCAAAAGAAGTCACACTTGGCAATTGTAAAGAAATTACACTGCAAGGCTTTAGAAGAAAAACTATTAAAATTTTATACAATAGTATATATGAAAAATGGAAAAACAATTGGTATTCCTCCGAAAAAAAGAAAAATTATATTTGTACTATACAGATTTATTTATAAGGGAAGAAAGTGCTACACTGATATAGATCTAAATCAGGTTTTGACAGGACATGGATGTTTTCTCATGTAGTTGAATAGATTTGCCCTGCATTAAAACAATCTTTGTTGGCTATGTAAAGTAATAGGTGATAATGTTCACTTCGTTGAAACCTGTGGCCTGACTGCTGGTATGAGAGATAAAATGAAAATTGAATTTCCAAGAGATCTTACGGATTACAGTAAAATGCTGCTCTATTCCAGGTAAATAATGAATATTATAAACGCACAGAGATACTTGGCTGGAGTGGATGTGTGAATGATGTGAATCTGTTTCCTTTTCTTTGTGTGTCATTTTATTACATGTTTAACTGCTTATTCTCTTTTTCTCCCAGTTCATTTTTGTTTTGTCAGGCTGGCTTGTAAAAGCTTTATGGCTGAATGAATTTATCGGTTGGGGGAGCTGGGGGCTTCGCCTTTGCAGTAACGTAGTAACTGAGCCGACGCTGTTCTCCATCTGCATTATGCATATCATTTCGAAATAAAGATCACTTATTATTCGTTGCTGTCTCTCTCTGTTTGACCAGTTTCATTACTTCCTGGCCACTCTGTCTTGGTGCTGCATTTTTAATGTCGGGTAGTGTACTTTCTAGATCAGGGCTTCTTAAACCTTTTTCATTCGCGACCCCTTTTTATCACTGACATTTTTTCGCAACCCCAGGACCCCATAATATTTACGAAAATTTTGTGGGACCTCATAAGCATTGCACATATCCGACACATAGAGACGACGACTATGAGTGAAATTATTAGTATATTACAGTAAAAGTGAGCATTTTTTCACTTGTACTGTAATATACTATTGCAGTTTTAGGTCATTAACTTTAATTTTGAATTTTAAGACATGGAACAATGTGAAAACTTTAAATAAGTAACAGATGAAATGACAGCATCATGTGCAAAGCAAGTAAAATGAATGTTTATACACTGCTGGCCACCCAAATTGCAACACCAAGAAAAACAAGAGATATCACAACAAAATTTATTTAGTAGATAACATGTTGACCAAGTATCAAATGATTAAATTTATAGACTTCTGTGAAGTGTGGTTTCTTCCAGAATCAGCAGCCAGAGTAGCCACCATTGTTGGAGATCACCACTGCCACATGCCTCGGCATTGATTCAAAGAGACTTTGGATGTGTTCTTGGGGTACAGCAGACCAAGCAGCTTCCACATGTTGCCAAAGTTGATCTGGCAGCTTGGGATGTAATCTGGGTCAATCGTTCAGCAACCATGGACCACATGTTTTCTATCGGCGAAAGATCTGGAGAGCGACTCGGCCAGGGAAGCAATTCAGTCTGGCGATTGACGAAGAAACCTTGGACAATGCGTGCCAAGTGTGGTTGTGCATTATCCTGTTGAAATATGGCTGTGGGCAAGCCCTGAAGTTAAAGAAGGACAACTGGCTCCAACACCTCGGAGATGTAGCGCTGGCTGTTTAAAGTACCGGCAAAGCATACTAGAGGAGTGCGAGTGATATCCAATACCGCCCCATACCATAATACCCGGTGCAGGGCCAGTGTGGCAGTGCATAACGCAGTTGTTCAGCATCCTCTCTCTGTTGTGCCTCCAGACTCGAATCCAACCATCGTGGTGTTGCAAACAGAAGCTTGACTCGTCAGTAAAGACAATTTCATTCCATTTTCCTGTCCACATCCTTCTTTCATCACACCATTGGCGGAGGAGACGTCTGTGGTTCTGCGTCAAGGGTAGACGAAGCAATGAACATCTTGCAGACAGACCACTCTGCTATAAATGGCGTCGAATGGTACGCGCAGACACTGATGTGTTACAGACTGAATGTGCTGTGCTATGGTTCGTGATGTGACTGAGTGATCCGTCACTGCCATGCGCACAACGTTCCTGTGATCACATGAAGTGGTGCACTGAGGTGGATGCGATTGAACACGTTGGTCTATTGTACCCTGCATCCAACGGTCACATATCCACATTACAGTTGTTTGGTTTCGTCCAACATGACTACAGATTTCCCTGAAAGATAATTCACACTCTTGGTAGGCCGCTATCCTTCCTCTGGCAAACTCGAATACTTAATCAAACGATGATCGCTGTTTTACTAAGAGGCATAATTGATCGTTTTTTGAAAAAAAAAAAAAAAAACACAATTGACGAACTTGAAATCGTCAAAAACTCCAAGCCTTAAATAGCTCTTTAAAGTGGCACCACAGGCGTGCGTGATGTATGTCTGCACTGAAATTCTAATCATTTTCATATCTCACCTCCGCTAATGCATGTTGTAAATTTCATGTTACTTGCATGCTTCCTTCAGGGTGTTGCATTTACGGTGGCCAGCAGTGTATTATAAAAAGAATGCGTCAAAACGTTTTCATTTTTTTCTTTGTCCGTATTATATTATCTTATGTTTATCTACTTTCAGAAACATTGCGGAAAAATATTTGTTAATTGTAAAATTATTAGTTAAAAAATATCAAAACTGCTAAAATTTTTGGCAACCCCCTGTTGCAGGTCCTGGTATCCCCAGTTTAAGAAACTCTGTTCTACATCACTATGCACTTCCTTTTTCAGTGCACTTATAATTCCACAGATAGTGGCGTGCCTGAATCTTTAAGTGATTGCAATACAAAATTTATTGTTAAATTTGATGTTAACAAGTTGCAATCCTTCTGAAATAATACATCCACAGCCAGCCTCAATTAATTAATGTTATGTTATGATTTTAAATATATATGTTCTCTGCTTGTACTTCCTCCAAAAACTTTATTAATCCTCAAACATGTTTTGCATCTTGTAAGCATGGTTTTTTTCATCAGATAAATAGGAAAACCAAGCCAAAGTATTATCAGCAGATTTTTTTTAATGTTCTTTGAAGTCATTATTATTCATTATGGATAAATAAAACTCAAAACATATACATTACAAATATAAATATTTTGAACAATTACAAAATGTGTACTTATTTTTGAAAAAGAAACTCCCCAATTAAAAAAATAAATGTTTTAATTTATTTAAACTATTACATTCAATTTCACTACAATTAACTGAGTAGTTCTTAGGGCTACTGGACACTGAGGATGCAGTAAAACTCCTGCATCCTCATCCTCAGCCCATGCAGCAGTCACTTTTCGAATGCTAGCACAGCATTATTCAGAAAAAATAATAAGCTGGAAGATCATCATGTAGCAATAGCTACAAGGATACTGTGAGGTGCTGCTGAAGAAATCAAGGTCTAAACATTCTGATGAAAGCTTTTTGGCACAGTCGAGTCATGTAATGTGGGGTTAACTTTCATAAATGTTTTATATTTGCCCTTGATATTTTGCACACAAAGAGAGAAGATCAGAAGTGAGACAACAAATTATTAATATTGGTACCGCCATATTAATGAAGCAAATACATATTTCAAATAACAGCAGATGCTCGATAAATTAAACACTTTAATACAAAAAAAAAATCTTTTTTCATTATTTAAAGCTAACACCATAAATATCAGTATTTAACCTTAACAATTTCATGAAACTGTAAAATAACACAAAATACCATTATTCAGTGTAGTGTACTAGCATTGCAATTACTACACATGAGGGAACATCTTGAAAGTTGAAATCCCATCCTTCTTACAACCATACATTATGCTTTCATGCGAAAGAACAGTATTTATTTCCATGAAGCCTTATATTTTCTAATATTCCCTTAATATTCTACACTGATCACTCCTTTCTCAATCTATTCTCTTGCCCTGTTTATTGCCCTCTCAACATGTCATATATAAATGTAAGATAAATGGCCTGGCAGGCATCAAGTTCAGTTACAACGGAAAACAATAGATGTTTCACAAACTAAACAGAACACCATTCTCCAAGAAGTCTATAGCTTGATGTCATGCCATACACAGTCAATAATTACTACTCATTGCAGTTTAAACAAATGTCAATTTTAAGATGCTTCTCTTCACCTAAATATCTATCACTGATTATTCATTTTGTGTTCAAAATGTCATCTCGCACAAAAATTTCATTGCTGAGATACAAATCTCTATTACTGCTACCACGGCAATGAACAGCAGTGTTCTCTTAGGCACGTGTTACCCAGGCTATACCTCAGAATCAACTGAAAAAGAGAACCAGGTGAATTTCAAAAGATAAAATGCCCATCTCCTATTTTTAGAGGCTATATAATTTTTAAATGAAGAATGAAAGCAAGGAGTACAACTCAGCTTTTTAAGTCAATATCAGTGAAAAAAAGTTCAATTTTTCCAATTACTAATAATCAAACTTCTATCTGCCTCTTATATTTACTATGAAAATAATACATATGAAATGAAATTTATAAGTTAAAATATAAATATGAGTATACTTCAGTGAGATTCAGAATCGTAAATGAGTCTTTCATCACTGGCCAGTCCAACATTGCATCTCTTACAATTACAGGAATATTTCTTTGAATGTAAAGATGGGATATTTCTTCAGAGGATGTTCCATTTACATAATCTATTTGATATTCATCTTCACAAGCCTGTAAATAAAGGCATACATGATTCAACTGCATATTAACTTTTTAAACATTAAACTTTATTATATTTAGTTTTATTCGAAATGATCATAATTTGTTTTGAGAAAGCACATCAAGTCTGTGAAGTAAAGAGAAGGGGAATTAATTACGGTAAAAAATACATACGTTTGTGAAGAAATTTGTAAGAGAAATAGGATTATATCACATATTGAAAAAATTCATGTAAATCCCCATCAGCTGCAGGAAACAAATTCAAGACAAATAACCAATCTGGAGTTTTGGATATTAGGCCAAGCAGAGATCAAGAAAATGTGGATTCCGTCTTTGAGGATCCAATGTAACCAGAATCATTTACAGACTAAAGTCATAAGCTACCTTACTGGATGAAGCGAAATCTTTCCATGTTGTACCCAGTTAAACATAAAACTCTCAAACGGCCATGGTATCTGAACTTGTAAAGGAGATTTTAAGAGCATATTCCTTCCACAAAGTAAAAACAGAAATTAGTAAAGAGTGCTAATTGTTTTAATAGTGTAATGATAAGGTACTGATCTCCATATAAAGACTTAAAATTTCAAATTTCTGATCACAGCATCTTTTCTAGATACATGACTACTATATCTTTACACTGTACGCAGCGAAAAGAAAAAAAGTGCAATAGTTAGACCAAATAAGCAAAAATTCACTAAGCATGGTGAAGCATAGCACTAGTTTGCAATGACAGAGATGGAACAGGCTTTTCCAGCTTGGGATCAAAGTATAATGTTTTGATATTGTTGGAATAAATTTCACCAAAAATTGCACACTGGGATAAATTTTTGCTTGCTAATGATTTATACTATTTTTTTTTTTAACTATTAAACTGTACAAAATTATTTTCCTCAAGTACTATAAGCAGTCTTTCTGTAGGTGGACTTTTTTAGACATGTTATCATTAAATAAACAGTGCTAAAACAACAAGCAAGCAGAGAAGGGAAAAAACTATGCACCTACTATATACAGATTCCTCCATAATAGCAGTGAAAAAATATGCAATAAAGAAAGCTTTCTTATCAAAGGACAACAGCTTTTCTACTTAAAGAATCAATGGCATTAATTTTTTGGTCTTCCTGAATTCTAAGTGTCACGTGAGATTTCAAAATTATCCAGTTTTTCTTTTCTTTAGTTATTACACTTTAATGCTTATTAAGATTGTTCTTATCCTTACCATCTGAGTCTATACTTGCAACAATATTATTGCTCATACAATAATATACATCTTTTGCAAAAATATCGAAGCACCAAGAAGGACTTTTGCGATCGTTACGAAATTTGATATAGCATCTTGATCGAATATGCAAATGATAAAAGTTTCAAGGCAAATGAACAGGAATTGCACTCATAGCGTGCATTTTTAGTGCACAATTCGCAAAGTAGAAAACCAATCACAGTGGCGTAAAATTTATCTTTTTTTTGTTGCTGCCATTGTAATTCCGTAAAGAAGCAACTGAATATGCCATTACGACGATACCTGAAGACCTTACAGACAACTAAATGACTTTGAACATGGTCACATTGTAGGGTTGCCTGAAGCTGGGTGGTCATACTGAGCAATAGGCTGCAACCTGCAGCGTACGGACACTGCTGTGCAAAGGTGTTGGCAGCAATGACTGCTACAAGGAAATTACTGACAAAATGAAGGCTCTGGAAGGCCAAGGAGCACAAATGTGAGGCAAGATAGGATGATTGTTCGGCAGGCCCGAACCGCTCCAATGGTATCATCGTCGACTGTTCAACGCACTACAGCCACGTCTATACCTCCCATTGTACCGTGCACCATCTCACGACACTTGTCTGAGGTGGAGTTACGCTCACAGAGGCTTTTAAGACGTTTGCCTTTGACCCCACAGCATCGGCGGAGTCATCTGGCGTGGTGTCGCAGCCGTCATGGCTGCCATTAGAATGGCATCGTATAGTGTTTGGCGATGAATCCCACTTCACTCTTTAACAGATGCTCACCGTGTTTGTGTCTGGAGAGGACAGGGCCAGCATTCCCAATCAGCCTCTGTTTTACAAAGGCATGCAGCCAATAATCCCTGGTGTGATGGTGTGGGGCGCTATTTCTTATAACGGCAGTCATCTTTAGTCATCCTTGGTACATCTTTAACAGCTCAACGATATGTTAATACCATCCTGCAGTTGATTGCATTACACATCATCCTGGGGCCATTTTCCAGCAAGATAATGCCAGGCCACATACCGCTTGCATATCTCTGGACTGTCTCCGTGCAGTTGATACTCTTCCTTGGCCAGCAAGATCACCAGACCTTTCACCAATCGATCATATCTGGGACATGGTAGGCTGCCAGATTCAGGCACCATAAAATATTGCAGTTCTAGAGTGATAACTGATGAATACCTGGCAGAATGTGTCGCAGGATGACATTAGAAACCTTTACCACTCTTTGCCTCAATGAATTCAAGCATGCATTGGCACCAGGGAAGGTTTAACCAATTACTACTAATCTGAACACTCAATGGATGATTGCGAGCCGTGAACAGGTACTACGACCTTGATTTTTTAAACATTTTATTATCTGTGTATGAGCTATACACATATTGAATTTCATCAAAAACAGCCACTTCCTTCATGGTGTTTCGATTTTTTTCCAAAAGAGTGCAAGTTAATTTTATCGACACTTTTGGTCCAGTGACAGAGCGTCAGTTCAAATGGAGTTTTAGAATGTCAGCTGTTTAGATCCATTCCAATTTCTTATTAAAATATGCTCTAAAATAAAATGCTTGTCAAATGTCATTGGTTTCTTATAGTTACTTGTCATACCACGTTTTTTACATCCTCTTTTGATACTATTCTGAGTAACATGGTCACTGTTCTCAAATACATGCTTAACCCATTGACACGCGGTTATCGCACCCTGAAACCACCAATTTTCTACTTTTTTTCTCCTCTTCTTTCGGAAATTTTTGAGTGAAAATCAATTCATTACTGATCTTTTACCTCTAAAATAACACAAAATGACTGCAGAATCATACATGTTTTAGGTCTTAGTACTTCAAATCTGATGCCTTTTAAAATTCGTTTTCAATGAGACAAAATAACTTCCTTTTATTAATATAAACAACTTTAAATTTCAAAAGTTATTCATCGCACATCATGATTTCTATCATTAACGATAAAAAATAGCAATAATTAAACTGCATATATAAAAAAAACCCCTCTATATGTATGGTATTTGCTTTGTGGTTTCAGGGCACGACCACTGCACCACTAGAGGCGTTCTCTCTTGAAACCACTACCCTTCACAATAGCATTTGCTTGCTTCTCAAATAGGAATGTTTATTTTTACCCGGATATAGATAAGGGGTTTTGAAACCACATAGTTATTTTAATACTAAACAATACATGCACCTGCCAAGTAAAAAGGTCTTTCTTTTTCTCAATTTCTTTGAGACATTTCTCTGACCTCAACACACTTGCTCCCCAAGCTAGTATTGCGATTTTAAATTATTTCCTGAGGTTTAAATTTAATGTAAATATATTTTGCTATAATTAAAAATAGAAATCGTGTAAAGTTTTATTTAACTTTAAAATATTTTCTGAACATTTTGGGACAAAATACGAATAAAATAAGTATGAATGGGAAACGAATTATCCGTACCAAAGCCAAAAAGACCAAGCCCCCCCCCCCATTAAAAAACCACAATTTTCATGTGCCAGGTGAAAAGAAACTAAATAACACTGGACATATATGAGTGAAATTTAGATCCAGGCAATGTATATTTTGTAGCACAAGGAAGAAACCTCATTGAAGAAGATACATGTGTGAAACGTGCAATGTGGGTCTATGGATGTACCAAAAAGACAAAATATGCTTTGAACACTGTCACAAAAAAAAAAAAAAAAAAAAATTTTTTTTTTTCTTTGAAAATTAAAAAAAAAAAAAAAAAACATTGAGTATTTTTTATCCTTATTTTACTGAGTTTACTTTACTGCGTCAAATTTATTACATCTTCAGAGACATAAAAAAAATTATAGTTGATAAAATTTATGCAGTAGATTTTTTCCTCAGTACAAGACAAATGACAATGATGGCTTATTGTCACATCTCCCATAGTGATAGTTCTGTAGGGACAATTTGGCTGGTTGCCACCGGATGGCACTTTGAATGTGGATGAAAGATTCATTCATAAAGATACCTTTTGGTCTATGTTCCAGCTCAGTCTAGACTAAACACACAAAATTCTGTCCTTGTGATGATTGATCAGTTATCAAGAAATATTGGGCTTCTTTTAAATCATTTGACTATTTTTATATATTGTTACGGATTTTGCATTTAATTTGCTTATTTTAGTAGAATTATAATTAAAATTGTTTTATTTCCCCATGCAATGTAACAAATAACGAATTTTAAGAGAAAGCCATGCTGGAAAAGTAAAAATACAAGAGCATATGCATTTAATAAATAGATATCTCGTAATTGTACTCCTTGTATGTATTGTATTTGCTTTCCAGAAACCTCAAGTAAATGGAAAGTAAGAGAAGCTTCTTGTGACTGACTAAAACTCTATAAAGGCCAGAGAAAAACATCTCAGTTCAGTTTTTTACCAAGTTGTTGTTGTTTTACTTAGCTGCTGTAATTTTGAGATTGGATTAGCTTTCTCTGCACTTTGAATTGTGTTCTATTTAACAGTTTAGTAGTTTAAAATATAAGTAGTACTGTGTGATGTTGTATAAATATCTGTGAGGAAAGTTTTCAGCATTTTGTTTTATTTCTTGTGATAAGAATAAATTTTATTAACTTTTCATCAAACTTGTGCATTCAATCTATTACAAACCCGTACACATGCAACAATATCTTCCCAGGCTTTTTGCATTACACAAAAGCAGGTTTTGACTTCATTATTAGCAAAAAGAGTTCTTCTCTCCATGTTGAACTTAAAACTATAGCACTGGTATCTATGAGAGATATCCTACAGCACAATAAATTCATATATATAATGATGCCTCTGTGATAGCTGAAGAGGAGGTGCTGTGTCTTTTCAGAATCATTTCAACTAAGTGAGGCAGTTGGGCACTTTTGTGAGAACTTTGATACTGAATTGCATCTATTTTGATGGCCCTCCATGTCTTAAAAAATACAGCTGATAAAAATATTGTCCTATTTGCGTATTCTTAGACTTCCATTCAAACTATTACAGGTTGACCTTCTAACAACTGAGTTTGAGTGCAAATTATTAATTAGCACTCTAATTCGGTCAGAAAGGGATGTTGTCTTTAAATGGATTCCTAGTCATAACAATATTCCTGGCAATGAGCAGGTAGACGTGCTCACTAAAGAGGGCTGTGGATTTAAACAACCTGTATTACATGTTCCTCTAAGAACCATCAAATGGACTATTACAAAGCACATCCATAAGGCCAGACTCTGCCATTACAGGGATGTTGCAAAAGCAAACAATTGGTGCTCCTTACTGGACAAACAGATCTGTGTTTCTCTGCCAAGAGCTATTGGTGTGGCTTACTTCGAATTTATGATGTAACATGATTACTTACAGGCTTGTCTTTTCAGATTTGGTGTTGGTGTTGGTGTATTTAATTATGGCAAAGCACACGAGGGCTATCTGCCTGAGGGGAGGGATGCCTTTCGTGGAGGACTTTCTAAGGGAAACTGGCTCGTATACACGTTACACATGGGGAAAACCACGAAAACGCCCATGCAGCCAGCCCGTTCGCGGGATTCGAACCTCGGACCGAACTACCAGTGTTCAGCGACTTTACCGCTCGGCCGCTGGTGGGCCCTTTTCTTTTCAGATTTGGACTTGCTGACTCCCCAGAATTTGTGCCTCTGCTCCAATGACCAGAGAGCATCTTTTTTCTTGTACTGCTTCGCTAGATGTTCTTTCATCGGACCTCTTTACGATTCTCCTAATTTTCTTTATTTATTGGACTGCAAGGTGTTGTATGCTTGAAAGAGTCTGGGCAGGCATAATTAAGGAAATTAATAGTGACAGTATGAAAAATATATTTTAAATTCTTTATTTTACTAATGTTCTATAACTTTAAATTAAAAATTTAATCTGGGAAATCTGACAAGGCCATGTCATTGCTTTTACATAATCATAGGTTCACACTTTGTTGTGTTCTGCGGATCTTATATCAATTATCTCAAAAATAGCAATAAACTGGCCAAAATATGAGCCTTTGGTTAATCATTATATATGCCATAAAATCTGATCAGGTTACTGAAAAATTTCGAAAGGACACGACACAAACAATAAATTACATAATTAGAAATTCTGAAGGCTGATATGATTATCAGAACATTAGGATTTTTTAGAGCAGCAAACATGAAAAATCAACTATACCTTGGTGGGATTCAAACCACAGATCTTCTACTTGCCAGCTGGGCATGGTTACCACTTACATCATAAGAGCATACATGGTGAGAATATGTTAGTACTTTCTTTTATTCTGCCTTACTTAAAGGGCAACTGTGAAGAGGCATGAGTTCTAGTCGACCAAATCTAAGTAACGATGAGTTATCACCCATCATATTTCAATGCAGACACCACTGTAAAGACCATTAGTCTTCTTTGGGGGGGAGGCATGGAAAATTAACCATATATTTAACAGAATTCAAACTGCAGATCTTCTAGCTGCTAAATAAACATACTAATCACTTACATCACAAGACCATATGTGAAAGAATGCAATAATTCTTTACGTGATAATAATAATATTATAATACAGTGTTTTATATTCTTAAGTCTAGAAAACCATAATATAGATTATTAAATTATATTATGGTGTTTTTTTATCTTTCTTATTTTACAAAAAAAAAATTACTAAATGCAAATTTGATCATTGAACAAGGGATGAAAAAGAGTGACATCTTTGTGATCAAAATTTGAAAATGGTTATTGTGAAAGTAATAAACCAAAGAGCAACACAACGGCATAGCTGTAAGGGGGGATATCTGTCCCCAAATGGAGCATTCAGGAAGCAGCAAACTAATATTATGAAATTTTAGAATGAAATGTTTTTCATTCTTAGTGCACAGAAGATGTGCAAAATCTCCATTGTCCCTGGATGCTGAAAATGCTAGCTAGGGCTTGGAAGCAACATGCACAAAACAATTAATTCTATTTAGGCCAAACCATATGTTTTCTGTAGCAAAACAAATGTTACAATACAATTCAGGAGTTTATCAACAAGTCAATGAGAACAAATTTCATTTATGATATACAATGAAAAATTTATGGATGTAAATAATTCAATTCAAAATAAAATTTACTAAAAAGACTAAAAATATGTCAAATTCCATAGTTATAACAGATTTTATTAATTTTAAGGCTATTACAAAACTTTGAATTTTAAATTTAATAAATACAAATTTGTTTCAGCTGCATAAAATATTAGCAACAGAATAAATCAAAATGAATAACTGCAAATATTATACCTGGCAATCTGTAATAAATATTTGTTCATCTGAATAAAATGGGTTATCCAATAAACAAGTTTCAGAATATAAATCTGTCCAGTCCCATAATGGAAGAGCCTAAATTAAATAAAAATTTTAAGTCAAACAATTATTATTGTAGTGAATATTAATTTTGATTAATAATAGTGCTTGGTTTTGATGTTTACCTTTCAGGAATAAATATTATTTTAGCATACTATATTATTTTCAAATGTTTAAAATATATAAATATTAATTTTCTAAACAGAAATGGATAATAAATTTACTTTACAGCAAGACACAAAATGCAGACAACAGAGTTTTACTTGGCCTCAGATCTTTAGTGTTCATTTGGTCCAACAGTTTTAAATAAAGAAGACAATTTAATGTTTATTATCATATTCAACAAGGACATATGGTTAATCCTACATAAAAAGTATAGTTAAATAATGCTGAGTTATTTAACTCCCTTGAATAATACTAAGTTATTAGAGTTAATGCCAGGGTGAGGTTTCTTCTGGAAAATATTAATGTAACTATGGAGTTGGTATAAATTTACTAATAGCAATTTAATTTACCTGAAAACTTATGTTTTATTATTTTTGCAATAAAATGCAAAATAATTTGGTACTTAACTATTATCCCATAGACTGTAAAAATTCGCCAGGCAGTGCGATCAAGAGCCAGTAATGATAAACATGCAGTAACAAGACACACGTGACATCCACTTTCATTTGATGTAACACCAAATGATTCTCAAAAAGCCACTTTCCTTTTATGAACAAGGACATAAATTAACTGTCATTACAGCATTTTCTCTGCATTTTAGAAAAAAATATATATATATATATATATTAGAATTTGGGGCCTGCCTTTACAGGAGATTATTTTCGAATTTATGAGATTCTACCATTAAAAAAAAAAAAAGGTGGAACTACGCTTATACACACCCTCGGTTGATGACAAATTTCCGTGGCACCATATTCCTATCTAAATTTTGTCTACATTTCGAACTTTAAGCCTAAAATGTCTGCAAAAACCATGTTTTCAACACACAATTTATGCCAAAAATCCAAAACAAAAGCTTTAGATAGCAAAAATGTAAAGTTTGTAACCAAATATATTTGACAAGAATCCATGTACACAGTGATCTGTTTTAACTTTAAAAAATATCAGAGAATTGCACAATCTATGCTGCGTAGAAATCTAGGAATTATGCACACCTTGCTAAAATAAACTAACATCACAACAATAAATTTCAAACAATACCATATACATAGTGTTCTGTTTTAACTTGAAAAAATATCATCAAATTGCACAATCTATGCAATGCGCACAGCCTCAACATTGCGTACAAATCAACAAAATAAACTAAAAAAAGTAAAATAAATTACAAAAAATTCAAAAAACAACAATAATGACAAAAATTCATAGAAAAAAAAATTAACATAACATTCTACAAAATAAGAACAACAATAAAATAAAATGCACTTACCATTGTGAATGCTTTTTCAAACAGCAGAAATATAAATTTCAAACATCAGCCAAAACTCATCAATTTCCACCACTTTATCCTTTCCCCCCTATCTTCTGAGACACAGAGCATGCAAAGTCCAGCAGACATTCGTGAATAAAATTTCACCAGTCACACGTCTGTAACCAAAAGTGCCACAATTTTGCTATATCACACGTCTTTCTGCGATTCAAAATTTTGAAAGTAACGATAAAAACTTCCTCCAAAGTTAACTTACTACATGAAAACCAGGATCCAAATCTTAAACTTTGCTGACAGCCACATACTTACCTGCAACCATTTGCCTCCAAACCCATACAAGTGCCATTCTTTGTATGAGTTCTCATATCAGCTCCGTATTTTGGACATGCCAAACTCCGCTTCAGAAGTCCCGACTCCCACAGAAAATCCAAATATAAACTTTGATTGGCATAAACACACCCATGAACAAAACACTCATTAACAATTCTAACATGGTACCTTTTAATCCTTAGTTTACCTTGCACACAATCCAAACTATGCGACTGAAATTTTGCCACCACATATTTCATTGCAATATAAGCCATTTCAAAACGCCCACCAAAACAACCAAACAGCAAAATAAAGTTCCACTGTCAAAAGGGTTGCCATACAAACAACATCGTGCCAAAAACCATTGCAGAACACACAATCGCGCCAAAAACCAGTGCAGAACACATATTGCCACATTCGATGACACCATACATCTAAGAGCGTATATAAGAGTAATACAGTCAAAAGTCGTTAATTCGGACACCCATAATCCGGAATGATCTATAATCCGGACCTCAAAGCTACAAACTTTCTGAGCATGCGTCGTGTTCACGCATGCGCACAGGCGTTTACGAGTGCACGTAAGACGAGTGTGCATGTGCGTTAAATGTGTAACGGACGGTATAAGCTAAGCTAAAATTATCTAATTCAGTTAATGTTGCAGATTGCGTTGTTCCTTAATCTTCGAATTGGATCTGGCTCATTATTTTTTGCAGACTGTTAGAGCAATTTTATAAAAGTAAGCTTGAACTTTCGAGTATGTCAAATAGAACTTCCGATATATATTTACTAATATGTAAAGGATCTACAAAGCAAAAGTATGTTTCGAAATCCGAAATCTGTTTATCAATTTCACGCCGCGGCGTGCAGTGAATTGGAAATTGATCTGTCAGCACTATCCTTATCTTCAGGGCAGATGTTTTTATTTTATTTGGCTTATAATTCCTTACCAAATGTAGTATTTCATCTCGATGTACTCCTATGATATGATTTAAATCAAGTTCCTCGTCATTATAATTCGCTTCCGATAGTAAAGAAAGTGACCCAGAGGTTATTGAAAACGAAAAACTTTTGATTGACAAATTAGTCGGTATTCTCAACACAGCAATTATAGGAATTAAACAGCGGAACTTTGTAACTAAACAAGAAATTATGTCTGTTTAATAGATTTAAAGAGAAAGTATTATCACATGAAACAAAGCAACTTAAACAACTTACATTGAAAGAAATGTTTAATAAAGTAAACAAATAAATATTAAGCTTTTTCTTTTTGTAAATTTTGATACCCTTTAGATCATAATTGTTCTTTATTTCATAAATTACGGTTTCATAATTTTAATTTTGTAATTTCTGCATTCCATTTTACCAGATTTAAACTGATGATCTATAATCCGGAAAAATCGATAATCCGGAATCGCCGAAGTCCCGATGAGTGCGGATTAACGACTTTTGACTGTACCCAAAAAGTCTGTATTAATGGACATGATATGGCCAGTCGAAGATGGCCAACAAAATACAGTCAAAAATCGTTAATCCGGACTCGTCGGGACTTCGGCGATTCCAGATTATCGATTTTTCCGGATTATAGATCATCAGTTTAAATCTGGTAAGATGGCATGCAGAAATTATAAAATTAAAACTATGAAACCATAATTTGTAAAATAAAGAACAATTATGATCTAAAGGGTATCAAAATTTACAAAAAAAAAAAAAAAAAAAAAAAACTTAATATTTATTTGTTTACTTTATTAAACATTTCTTTCAACACGCGCATGCGTAAAGCATAGATTACGCCTTAAAAATGTATTTTAAGCTAAAGGATATCCAACAAAACATACAATGTCCCATTGTTTGCATGCTTTTATTAGCTATGAAAATATGAAAATATTTTATGCTATTTCGACTAGATTACGCCTAGTTGAAATTAGAAAATTGTAACCAGAAAACAATCTGATTTGTATTCGTGATATTTATAATGACGAGGAATTTGATTTAAATCATATCAAAGATGGAGTACATCGAGATGAAATACTACATTTAGTAAGGAATTATAAGCCAAATAAAATAAAAACATCTGCCCTGAAGAAAAGGATAGTGCTGACAGATCAACTTCCAATTCATTGCGCACTGCGGCGTGAAATTGATAAACAGATTTTGGATTTCGATACATACTTTCGCTTTGTAGATCCTTATCATATTAGTAAATATATATCGGAAATTTTATTTGACATAATCGAAAGTTCAAGCTTACTTTTATAAAATTGCTCTAACAATCAGCAAAAAATAATAAGCCGGATCCAATTCGAAGATTAAGGAACAACGCAATCAGCAACATTAACTGAAATAGATAATTAGATAATTTTAGTTTAGCTTATACCGTCCGTTACACATTAAACGCGCATGTGTAAAAGTATTATGCGCATGTGTAAATGCATATGCGCAATGCATTTACGCATGCGCAGAGAGTTTGTAGCTTTGAAGTCCGGATTTTAGATCATTCTGGATTATGGACGTCTTGATTAACGACTTTTGACTGTACTTATAATTAAATGCAATGCACATAAACATTTATGATATAATTTCCATATTGATAAATTATATTTTATTACCATAAATATAATAGGAGTACTAGTTTCAAAAATTATGGTTTCACTGTTATTATCTTTCATTTACAATTCCTGATTTTACCAAATTGGAAGGCCTCGCAATACTTCTAAACAAATATATCCACCAATAGGGCTGTCCTCTTGAGCTAACCAGTGTATTGTCTGCACTAGTTGCTCAGGGTGCCTAGGCAGTTACTTGAAAAGGCCTCCGTTCCTTGCATAAGGTAACTGGCCTTTGAGAACTGCACTAATACTTTCCATAATAACAAAAAAAGTATAATATTATAAAAAAAAAATTACACACACTCATAAAATGAGAGCCTCCAACATTATCTTACATGAAGAGAGTAAAGGGAACAACTGTACATAAGTAATTACAAGCCTCTGTTTAGGAACCAGTACTCCCTCAATATACTCTATACTTAATGCACAGTCACCCATAAATTTTAACATGCATTTACCATAATTTCATATTTCTTATCTGTAATAATTTGTAGATCCTTATCATATTAGTAAATATATATCGGAAATTCTATTTGACATAATCAAAAGTTCAAGCTTACTTTTATAAAATTGCTCTAACAGTCTGCAAAAAATAATAAGCCGGATCCATTTCGAAGATTAAGGAACAACGCAATCTGCAACATTAACTGAATTAGATAATTTTAGCTTAGCTTATACCGTCCGTTATACATTAAATGCACATGTGCACACGCATATTCGCAGCCGTAAAGATCTTACGCGCACTCGTATACGCCTGTGCGCAGAAGTGAACGCGATGCATGCGCAGAAAGTTTGTAGCTTTGAGGTCCGGATTATAGATCATTCTGGATTATGGGTGTCCGAATTAACGACTTTTGACTGTATAATTAAGGATTTCCCAAAATTTTGGTATGCATGTTAATGGTTAAATTATTTAATTTTTGCTTTAAGCATTAACCTCAGTTACATTTATTAGAATTATATGATAGCTATTAATTCTGGATGCCGTTCAAAAAGATTAATTATATGTATGCATTTATTTTTCAGATAGGAAGGGAAAACAATCAAATTAGGAAAATGATTTTAGCAAAATTACAATTTTTTAAAAATTTAAATGTAGGTATTTTAGTATAGAATACTGTATTTATTTTAATATAACAATCCCTAATGTTTTAGTATTAATTTTAAAGGCACTCTTCTATTACTAAGAGCGGATTCAACAATGTATCAATGTATGTATCAACAATGTATGTATGTGCATACATATATACATATATACGTGTGTGTGTGTGCATGAATACATATATCAATACATACATGCACACATTCATTTCTGAATTTGGTCCCGATAACAGAAGAGTACCATTTTAAGAAATAAAGTAGATGAAAATTTCATGAGAACACGTTTCCGATTAGAACGAAACGCCAGCTACCAAATGAAACACATTTTACTGTCGTTTAGAAATAAAAATTACGAAAAATAAACAATACTACCCTGCTTATGGAATATTAGCCATACTTTATTACCAATTTCTTTCAGGAAGTTTAGTAACTAGTATAGGGAACGGAGGATTAAACTTTAATCGCTCAAACTATTATAACTGACGGTGGTTATGTAGTTTATATATACGGTATTATATGTGTCGTTTATTTATTATTTAGTAATAAGTAATGTAATTACTACATAGAGGATAATTAATAAACTCCTTCTCATTCTGCAATTTCATTTTTAAAATACCCAACAGTAAGACCCTACAAAATTTTGGCCAAATATAGCATAATTTATATCTTATTTCCAAATAAGTACAGTGTTAGAAGTTTTAAATCATATATACCTTAAACATCAGATGGCGACTCTTTGTTAGCACTGCTTTAGTGACCGATTCACAAGAAAACGTATAGGACAATGCTAGACAACATATGCCTATCTTAAGAAGTGTCATAAATTTCTTTTTCCATTCTTCCTTTTCTATAGGTCGCAGCAAGGGACTAGCCTTTTTCACTATTTCTTCATGTGTAAGACCAGCGGCCAGACAATATTCATAAACTGACTGAATTTCGTTGTTCAGATCACGAATTTCACTCCTAATAGTTACAGACGACATATTTGACAGCTATGAAAAAAAAATGTTCTTTTCCACACGTTGCCAGATTCTGCTGGCTTTTTCTGAGCTTAAGAAAATACAGTTTCTAGGGGCCGTATCCTCCTTGCGTGGGACGAGATCTCGATACGAGAGTGACGTCACATATGACGGGTTTTTCGTGCGGAGCGACAATTTGCAATCTTCCAGCACCGATCGAAATACCCACACGTTACACATATTCTCAGGAAGTTTTGAGCTAGTAAAGCTTCACTCTTTCCCTTAATTGCTCGAAACAGTGTTCTATCTATTGATAATAAGTTGCTCATTTACAAAACCATGTTGCGTCCAATTCTTAGTTATGCATGCCTCGGCTGGGCATACTCGTGCAAAAGTTTGAGAAGGCAGTTACAAGCTGCCCAAAACGGTGTATTGCGTATGATAAGTAATGCCCCCTGGTACATTCGGAATAGCCAAATTCGTAAAGAGTTAAGAATAGATTGTGATTTTTATTGCCGCCTATCTAGGGCATTTTATGATAAACAGGAACTTCTGGACAATCCTGTGGTTGTTAACTATTGTTGTTAACTACTAGGGACCCCAATTTCAGTAAACACCCAAGGGCGATCCTAAATGTTAGTAATGTGTAATATTGTATCTGTGTTATGCAAATTGTTGCTCAGATTCTTTATTGTATATTGTTCTTTTTCCCCCTGATTGCTTTTTGTTTTTACTAGTGGCACTAAGGCGTCGCACTTCGTATTTTGTTTCTCTTGTGTGTACATGTATTCTTCTGTGAAATAGTTGTTAAAAAAATAGTTAATTATGTATGGATTAGTAATTAGGTACTTAAGGAAAAAATATGTATTTAACTATTAGCAATTATGAATTTAAACTCTTGCTCATTTAATTATTTAGCACATTCAGTTATATTTCTCATAATTCGAAACTTTTATCATGTTATTCGATGAGGGGTAGGGCTATGGCGCCCAGGCACCCTGGTGGTTAAGCACCGCAGTTCAAAATCAACAAACCATTTCGTGAAGCGTAGCGATCGTCCGTCTGGTTTTCGGCTGCTTATATGACAAGCGTCTACGGAGAGAAGGCAACTTTTGGGATCATGAATCTGATCCTCCCGTCTTACGCGCATCTCAGTTTGCGCATCATGTGACGTTAACAGATACGTCAAAAATGTGTCTGTTTACATTTTGCATTTGACTTCGTGCGTTTTATGCTGCGTTAGTATGTGAATTTTGCTTTCACATATTTATAATGAACTGAAGAATCTCTCAATAAAAGACCCTTCTTACGGCCAAATACTTAGGAATATTGTGAGGATTCTGCTTCAGAATATTATAATATATAGCACCAATTTAAATGAGCTGGGTGGTGATATCAATGATCATTCAAGACAATAGATCTGAAATTCACATTTCCGCTTTGATTACGATAGGTAACATCTTTCAGAAAACTGTAATTTCAAAATCTTACAACTGTTCTATTTGCAAAAAGTGTTTTTCAAATGCCAGCAATTTATAGCATCATTTGAAGAACATACATTCCAATAAAAAGCATATTTCTACTGCTGAAATATTTAATTCCAATTCAGATCATGCATTTTATAAAGTCGTCAATGATAATTCGATTTCATATACTTTTGCTTCAAAATCCAGTATAACTTCAAAAAAGTTTTAGCTGCCCTGATTCCAAAAAAATGTTTCTCAAGTAACAGCAATCTAAAATGTCACTGCATGAAATTGCATATATCACAACAAACAACATTACTCAAAGCAAGTAAAAATAAAGTTTTCCAATTTAAATGCAGTTTATATAGTCGTCAGTTCAACAATAATAAAAATTTATTATTTTCACAATCAGATAGTGCATTTACTGCCCTTGAGTGTTCATCATTAAAAAATTATATAAATGCACATTATGTAATGAAGGTTTTCCAAAGGAAAACTTTTCATTACATTTGCAAATGGAACATGAAATAGTCATTGAAAAAGAAAGAGATTTCTCTGTGTTTAATGATTTCATGTTGTGAAAGGAGAATTTTGAAATGGAAACATAATCTAAATTTTTTTAACTTACAAAGAAACATGACCCATTACATGTAAAAGATATTTATTTTGTATGCCATCATTCAGGACATTATTTTATATCTAAAGTGCAAGGCATGGGACATTTAAAAATACAAGGGAGTAACAAAATTAATGCTTATTGCCCAGTAAGCCAGTTTAATAATGGAAAATGTACTGCTTATATAGAAAAACCCATTGTAAGTCATAGAAAGGGTATAGGGCATCTGTCTCTTACAAAATTAGAACGGCAGTTATACCATTCTAATGTTAATTTATGTAACTTAAATTGCTGGAAAAGTATCTTTTGATGAAATTTTAGATAAAATTCAAGATTCTGTATATGATACTGCATCTTTTGACAAAGAATGATTTATGGCATATTGAAAATTCGGTACTCTTCCGTTATCAGAACCAGAATCAGAAATGTATGCATGTATGGCTGGCTGGATGTGTTCATGTATGCATATATATATGTACATATGAATGTATACATTTCTGAATCTGGTCCCAGTAACAGAAGTGTACCGAAAATTCTTATAATCCACAATCAAATGCTGTAAGGCATAAAAATGATTGTATAAATGTTAATGAAATGCCTGGGGTTAATGAAATTACTAGTGAGGATAACAACTCTTTTATTTTATAAGCCTTAAAATAGAATTTTAGAAAGTTATCCTGAATTTTAAAATGATGATTTCACATTAATGAAAATGAATGACTCCCAGAGGCACTTTCTTCAGAAGTTGGGATCAGACTATATATGTATAAATGGTACACATAGGTTGAACGGTTACAGAATTGAATTAATCACACTTCTTTTACTTGATGCTTTGCTTCACGGCTTTCCCTGTGCATTTATTATTACAAACAGAACTGAGCAGGAAGTTTTGTCTGTTTTCTTTGCACATCCGAAAGATAAAGTATGTCAGTTAACACCCGAAGTATTTATGAATATGAATACAAGCTAGTTTTGGCTCACCAGCGGCCGAACGGTAAAGTCACTGAACGCTGGTAGTTTGGTCCAAGGTTCAAGTCCCTCAAACGGGCTGTCTGCATGGGCATTTCCATGTTTTTCCCCATGTGTAATGTGTATACGAGCCAGTTTCCCTTAGAATGTCCTCCACAAAGGCATCTCTCCTCTTAGGCAGATGGCCATCAAGTGCTTTGCCATAATAAAATAAACCAAACCAACAAACTAGTTTTGATTAAAAAGTCTTCCATGAAGGTATTTCTTCCCCCACATGATCTTTGCCATATTCCAGTTCCAACAATCAAATCAACACATTGTTATTTAACTACTTAATTTGAAGATTTTTGGGCCCACCAGCGGCCGAGCGAGCGATAAAGTCGCTGAACACTAGTAGTTCGGTCTGAAGTTCGAATCCCGTGAACGGGCTGGCTGCATGGGCGTTTTCGTGGTTTTCCCCATGTGTAACGTGTATAGGAGCCAGTTTTCCATAGAAAGTCCTCCACGAAGGCATCCCTCCTCTTAGGCAGATAGCCCTCGAGGCTTTGCCATAATCACACGCACACATTTTGAAGATTTTATAACAGATTATGAAATATGCAATATTATATTGATGCAAAAATATATTTTTTACTCAATTCTGGAGGAGGGGGCAAGTGTTCATTTTCCCGTTTCCTGCAGATTCCTACAGTCTAGCATTTTCAAACCTAAAACATGATAACCCTAAGTAACATATCACCATCATTGGTACGCATTAGAGCAAACAGATCACTAGAATTTGCATATCTTCTATGTCTATTTGCTTCAATATTAAATCAAAGTTTGTAATAGTTAATGTGAAAGGCTTGAAATAAAGCAGTATGCATGATTGTTTAGAGCTCATATTAGCAATATCATTATTGTTTAGAGCCTGTTCTCTGGAAGTAATTTACAGACTTGCTGGGAATTTTATTAAAAATGATATACTTTTCTGTAGTTGCTGCATAAAAAGTAAAAGCCGTGTGTTGGCCATCCCTGGTGTAGGACGGTAAGGATAAAAATTGCCTTTCTCTCAACATGTTGCAATGCAGTGAATATAACTGAGCTTTAACTTCAAATATCTTGAGTTATACTTTGTGCAGCAAATGAATGACATATGTGTTATCCTTGTTTCATTCTTACTTTTAAGCAATTCTACTGCAGAACGTAGCTTGAGAGTTATACACCAGAAATATGAAATACTTGTCAGCTGGACTAACACGACAGATTTACATCAGTGGACAGGGCCGTCCCTAGGCCATTGGCTGCCTGTGTATTTTCCTAAAAATACAGTGCCCAAATTTAAAAAAAAAAATTCTTAATGATTAGTTGAATTTTTATTTCATACTCACTAAGTACTTATATGTGACAAATTGTATAAAAAGTATTTACATGTGACAAGTACAATGAATTAAAAATATTTAGTTGTGGTATCGCGAGTGTTCAGCTGTTGCATAATTTTACAGCTGCACCGCGCTAGGAACGGCCCCGACAGTGGAAGATAACCATATTCAAATCATGACAAAATTACTTTGGCAACAACACAATCAACTGGCTATTAAATTGCTGGTGAAGGTTACTTATCAAGTTCCTATAATTAATAAATATCCTTATTCAGGACTTAATTTCTAAACTTAGAAGTGCCAGAACCCTATGCTAAACTGTCAGCAAGGGAAAAGAAAAGTAAATAAATAAATAAAATGACTGTTACAATCATTAATAATTTAAAAATTAAATAGTTAATTAATACCAAATTAATTCATTATTATTTAATTAATATTAATAAGTATCAATTATTTTTAATTAATGATTGTTATTTAATTAATAAATTATTAAAGTAATTAAAATTAAGTAAAATGTAAAGAGATAAATTAAAATTTAATAAGCGATTTGTAATACAGTTTTACTGCAAAAAATTAAATGTTTGAGATCAAATTTTTGTTCAGTTGCATAAAAGAAGTGCCGGAGCCTTATTTATGATTTATTCCAAAAACTAAGAAGTACCGGAGCCAGGCTCCGGTGCAATTTAAGCTCTGTCTCTATTAACTTTTTAATAAACTTACACATTTAGTCATTATGAATATCTTACACTTCCATTAAGTTATAAGGTTATTCTTGGTCTAATAATGGAATTTTAGTCTTATAACCCTAATATAATTATCACTTGAGATATTATGACAAAGCTTTATGAAAGATTTTAAAACAACCTTTTTATTTAAACTGAACTTTTAACAAAACAGAGCATGGCCTGAACTTAGAGCATAACCACAGCTAGTGGCGATACAAATAAATGCGAACAATCAAATAAATGAAAAATGTTGATCAGTAGTCTAAGACTACATAGTTAATTATTAAGTTAGCCACTAATTTACTGGCACATCAGATTAAAGTATCGGTGGCATGAGAACACAAAGCTGATACTTTTAATTATACTAGAGCTGGAAGAATCTGACCATCCAACACAGATGCCAGAAACACTCTCTAAAGATCCAAAATCCTCAATTTAAATAATGGAGGTAGAAATAAGAGGAGAGGTCTTAACTGGTTTTCCTCGTGTACTGCCCTGAAGCAGTAGTGCACCTCTCGTGGAAACCAAACTATTCAGTGACTATCCATTAAGATCAATAGGTTTTAACATAATCGGCGGTAAACATTTTGTAATTACATCGTAAATATACATATAAATATATATATTTTCTTTTTCCGTAATACTTCAAAGTCATAAGTATGTAAAAAGAAAATATTTTAAAACAATGTATTATTCTGAGCGGAATTAAATGCTATACTTTCCCAGAAAAGTTTAATTTGAATGAAATATTTTCACATGTTCTTGTTAATTACATTACAAAGAAATTTTAAGTTAATTTGATTTTATTTGGTTAATGATTACAAAAATTAAGATCAAAGTTTATTATAATACTAAAATCAAAATTATGCATTATTTCTTTCCTATTTAATGAGCTTCTTCCTGAAATACCTTCTCAAATGCAGAATGATTTTTTAGCTTCTGAGGCATCCTTTAAAAATCAGAGCTACTTTATAATTAATGCTCAGTTCAGTTAATTTCAAATTAGAGCAGCTGTTATTTCCATAGTAAAATACGTTAAATATTGCTACTGATTTCCATGTACTTAACTTTCTATGAGTATTTTTGAAATGGATTAAAAAAGTTTATTTTTAATATTGTTTAAAACTTGTAACTGATTTATTACAAAATGTAAGGAAAGAATTCTTTTGATACTTACAGTCAAAAGTCTTTAATCTGGACGTCCATAATCCGGACCTCAAAGCTACAAACTTTCTGCGCATGCGTCAACACAGAAATTATGGTTTCATATTTTTAATTGTATAATTTCTGCATGCCATCTTACCAGATTTAAATTTATGATCTATAATCTGGAAAAACCCCTAATCCGGAATCACTGAAGTCCCGACGAGTCCGGATTAAAGACTTTTAACTGTATTATATTTTTTTATATCCTTAATTTCAACAATGCATATTCTAAAAATTATTTTTTACTAATTCCTTAAGTACACATCTGTCTACCTCACTTTTATGTACTTTGTGTGTTTCTGGACAAGTCCTGCTCATCTGGATATGTGCTCTGCACTTTAATGGTCAATAGCCAGGCATTTGATAGATAAAATTAAGTACACATCTTGTAGACTGTGCTTTACAGCACTTTTTAACAGATTGCTTTCCAGTATGAATAATTCTTGCTGAAATAGCAAATAAAAAATTCCTGCTAAAAATTTTCAATTTATGTTTACAATTAAATGTTAAGGTTATTATATATTTAAATAATATTTATAATCATTATAAATTTAGATATATTTAATAACTAGATTTCTTCACAATAACGTTAACAGGGGTTTATGAAAGAATAAATCCTTCATTTCCAAATACATTTATAATAATTTAATAAATATTTATGTATTTTATGCTTTTTACAAGGATAATGTATACTCATATATTTAATATTTTTCGAAATGTGCAAATCTTAAATTTCTGTGTATTTACTATATTTTTCAAGTCAAGTAATTAACAGTAATGTAGCATATATCAGAATTTTTTACATATGAAATATGTATAAATTGAATGAAAATTAGATGTATTATTTTTTAATATGCACTCAAATGTCAGTTTTGCCTTGAAATTCCTCCATGAAGGCATATTTTCCTTTAGGCATATAGCTCTTGCATTCCTTACCTTATTTAAAAAGATTAACCTGACCTATGTGCCTAATTACAAAGTATTTAAACATCCATAATTTTATATTTACACTCAGCCATCAAGTTTCAAACTTTTGACTCAAAACATGTGTTTGGATACATTCATTATGAAATTCAAATTTTTTAGTAAACATATTTTCACGTAGCATTCAATACCTTCCTTGGCGATTATGCCCAGTTTAATAATTCTCTGATAATATAATAAATAACAACTTTCCATTTCACATTTAAACATTAATCTCATTGTCATCGGATCACAATCTTGATTTCCTTACTCTGCATAATATTGCTTCATTTTTTAAAACAGTTAAAACAACTAATTGATCTGAATTCACAAATGCATACATTATACAAGTAATTAAAAATATATAAATTATACAAATTTTCACACTTAATACTATTTAGATGTAAGGAAACTGAGGTTTAAAGAGTGTTATATTTTTCCGAAATTTTGACATTTTAAATGTATCTTAAGGTATTTTTCATTTTTTACGCATAACATGAACATTTTGCTAAAATCTATATTTTTGTTATCCAGTAGCTTAGAATTTCCTAAAACAAATTTATAATCAAAATCACTGTTGCAAGTTATTGAAAAATAACCAACACATAATTTTTACATAAATGCCACCAAACTGTACAAAGTACTATCATCCATCCAACAATTGAATGTTTCTTTTATGTAGAAGTGTCCCCCGTTTTCGATTTGTGTTGAACTGTCATGTGTGGAAAAAACACTATCAAAGAGCTCTGGATGTAAAAACAAAAAATTCTGCCTCTGGAGACAGTAAGTGAAAATACATGCAAGATCGAAGTACTGTAGGCAGTTCAGGTAGAATGTTATAGCTAACATTCAACCTGAAATGGTCTTTACTAATATCTCAACTATGAACTAGCAATAAAAATGTTGCAAATTTACTAACTGTAGTCTACTACTATAATAGTTTATGTTACATAATCCTTAGCCATTGAAAGGCTCCTCAATGATAAAATCACAAATATCTGAATTATTAAGTAAACTGCAGCTATGGCTCTTACAGTTATTTTAAAATTAGATACTTCTATTTAAGCTTCATGTCTATTAATTTCATTTTAAAATCCAGGTTGATGTATGTTTTTTAAGACAAAACACAGAGCATCAATGATAATTCTGAGCACCTTGTTCTCCAGCTGTTACACAGACAGTCGATTCATTGGCAGCAACCATCCAGTAAGATGATGTACATAAAAACACGTTATTCATGGATTGATAAACCTCTTTATTTTAGTACTGAGTAGTGAATCATGTTTAGTTACAGAAAGAATTCTTATACTTTCTTTGTAAACCTTGTCCTTGACATATAATATACCTCTTTTAAAATGATAAATTATCACAAATAATACTTAGGTATTATTAGCTTGACATTGTAAATATATTGAGAATAACATGATGAATATGAATGTCTAAAGTATTTATTTTTTCCAAAAAGTAACAGTTTTTTCAAAGAAATTGACTTTAATTTTCTTGTTTTCACACTATTGTAATAACAATTTAATGCATTTGTCTCACATGCACGACTTAATGATATAATTAAAATCTCTTGTACAGATGATGAAATGTCAATAGTTTAATTCATAGTTGAAATGCCAGTTGTAACACCAACTTCTCACATAGCTGATGCAACAGAATGTGCTCATATGTGTCGTAAATAAGCTTTTTAATACACTTTAACGCATAAGCTTAGTATAAGCAATAAAGAAATTTCAGGAACAAATAATAGACACTCTCTATCATGGTCCTGTGATTACCTGCTAAGAAATAAACTAGCATAACGTATATTTCCTCATTATTTGCACATGTTTTAGCAATAATTTACAGAAGATAGGCATGCTTAATTAACAACAATCATAGATAATATTTCATTATTATTTAATGTATATAATTAATTTAATGTTTAATGTATAAAAAGAAATAAACTTTTTTAATGAAAAGTGCACTACTTAATAACTTTCATTAGCAAAAATTTTATTTTTTTATCTCCAAGCATAAATTAATTTTTTTAACAAACACCGATTTATTAATTGAACTGTATTTCACTGTAGATCAAATACAGATGTAATACAATTTCATCCATTCTCAACACATGACGCAAATTTCAAAACCACAGAGTACTTCACGTAAATAAACAAAATTTCACGAAGTGCACGGCAGCATATGCGCAAATTGAGATGCGCACAGGAGGATCAGATCACGATCCCAAAAGTTGCCTTCTCTCCGTAGACGCTAGTCTTATATGCAACCGTTTAAAAATCTTGCGCTCGAAAAGTAATGGCGTCGGATGAATGTTTAGCGATGTATCTTTCAAATTGAATACATCATCGTAATTCAATTCAAAGAAGAATGTTCCGAAGCATACTGGATACGTTTGCATTATATATGTCCCGTTTTTATTGCTCATCATAAAGTCGCCAAAAGTAGCCAAATCCCGTGTGCACTGGATACTAGAACTAAACCGAATACTCTTTTCTCAAACAATTTCATAACAACATATCCTTCATAAGAAGAAACAGGGTCTTTTAGGCTCATTTCGGATACCCGGCTCTTGGCTGAATTTGGCGAGTTTTTGGCCGCCATCTTGGATTTCAGAAATGCGCCAAAAAGCGCATTTCGAAATCCAAGATGGCCAAATATTGTTTTCCCTATCCGAGGGAAGTGGACAGGGAAAACAATTCTGAACTGCCAAAAGGAAAAATTGAACTTACTTGTTCCCTTGTTCATGTTGACATGATGACGCCTGACATTCCCTATTTCTTCAATGTTGTACAACGTAGTTAATGTTATATTACTAAGCGTGATATGATAACTTACTAATTTTAATTCAGTCTAAAGTAATAGAACAAGAAATTTTAATTAACGTGTACTTTAACGAGTGAAATGTTTTGCATGAAACGCTATAGGGCGAAGAAGTACTTATGCTCAAACTGTAAACAATCGATTTAAAAGAAAGCTTCCAACCTAAAAATTTAACTTGCATGTAATTTCGGCATTATATTATTTGGCATTTAAATTAATAATGGATTTATATTTAAATTAATAATGTTCTGCAGGTAAGTGTATGATAGTTAAACATGATATATATGGATGAGAAATGAAAAATTAGAACATTTATTAAGCTATTTGTAATATATGCCAAGTTCTTTTTAAGAAACTTATTTTTCAGTATATAGCACTCATTTTTTTTTATTAACTAATCAATTTGAACATATATTTTCTATTTTTCCCTGTGTTAGAATTTCAACTTTTTTTTAATTAATCAATTTAAACATACATTTCTTAACTTATTTTTCAATATGCAAGAATTTCAACTCTTTTAATTAATCAATTTAAACATATATTTCTTAACTTTTGTTTCAATATGTAAGAATTTCACCTTTTTTAATTAATAAATTTAAACAAATATTTTTTAACTTATGTTTCAATATGTTAGAATTTCATATTTTTTAATTTATCAATGTAAACATATATTGCAAGATGAAGGTACTTACCCCTAGATGACATTGCTTGTACAATCTTTGTCTTCTTAAATTATGTTATTTATATTTATATAAAAATTTCACCTTTTCACAAGAAGATTTTTATCCAGGTTCTCACAGTTTCACCTTTTCACAAGAAGATTTTTATCCAGGTTCTCACAGTTTCATCTTTTCACAAGAAAATTTTTATCTAGTTTCTCACAGTTTTGCAAGAAAATATGTATCCAGGTTCTCACAGTCAACAAGTTCACAAGAAACTGTGTATCTGATAACCAGGGCTAGAAAGGGGGCTTATGTCCGTGGGCACATCATCCAGGTCACGTGACCTTCAATATGAGCACTCGGAAGTTTTCCCTAAATCCCTCCCGATACTCCGGATTCTACAGTAACCTAAACGTCAGCAGAAAGTTGTCGGGGTCGGTAGCCGGGTTTGGCGGAAATCGCCACAACCGGCCGCCGTAGCGAGGTCGCCAAGAGCCGGTTATCCAAAAACTGCCAAAATGGTGTATAGTACATAGACGTTGTTTGGGTCATTTTTGGTGTTGGCGATAATTTTCAAAATCGTGCCAAGGCTGCACCGTATACTAGGATTTTACCGAGTATTCTTTTCTCCATTTTACTTTACCAGTATATTATTATGCTATTTTAGAAGCATCATGTGAAAATATTGCAAGTTTCTCATGTGATAGATTAACAGTTTATGAAAACAATTAGTTGGTGTCAGTAGGTCATTTTAATCTCTTTCGGATCTTGATTTTGGACACCACAAATGAGAAGGTTATGTTAATTTTATGAGATTGTACACATAATTGTTACGTATATGTAAAACTATAAAACTGTGTATTGAGAATTTTCTGAAGTAGGATTAGTTTTGAATAATAACTCAGCTTTCATAATGTTATAAACATGTATCTTTCCATAAATTTGAAATAAGATTTGTATAATGCTTATGTAATTTATTTTCTTAGTAAACCCAAGGATTTTAATTAACACTCCTCAATAATTTTATATTGTAGAATATTATTTCATATTAAGTAGATTATTATCATTTAGCTAACAAGTTTCAAAGCATTTAAAAGTTATCAAACATATATATTTCTATAATCCTGATAAACATTATATTTCCTATTATTGATAGCATATAGTTTCTTTATTCTTGTTTAAGCCTTTAGATAAGATCTTTATGTACGACAGTAATATTTTGCAGGTTTCTGATCATAATATGAAGATCTTGGCAATAAATGCAAAATGTTCTTGTGTTCATGACACGTTCATATGAAGACAGTGCAGTTCATAACTTCTTGACACTGCAGGGAGGGACAAACTATTGGCTTATAGATATGTGCCCAAAATTTTATAATAAAATTATTTAAGGAAGGAAATAAGCACATTTTGTCAAACATATTTGTACTCTGAGAAATTAAATGAAGCGCAAATAAGTATTTTTCAGGGACGGGGAAAGAAACTGAATGTCAGTTATCAATACTTCCTCAATTCTTGTAATCCTGAAATAAGATTTTTCGGTACTCTTCTGTAGTTGGAACTGGATTCAGAAATGAGTGTATGTGTATATTATATGTACATATGTATGTATATGTGTATGCATATAGACACATACATACATGCATACATATATACATTCCTTAATCCAGTCCTGATAACAGAGTACCAATTTTTCAGTCTGTAGCATGTTTTGATTAATTTTGTCTGCATTTAGAATGTATTTGATATTATTGTTATAATATTATTCTTTCAAATTATAGATGGATTATTTATATCTGGTTATAGAAATAATAAATAAATATAATTTTTTATGTGCTAGTTTTTTTATACAGTATATTATACTAAGTATGATTTCATTTTTAGTTCTTTAGTAGTATTTACCCATACGCTTTTTTTTTTTTTTTTTCAGTAAGTAGTAATTACTATATTGTTGGAATGTGAAAGAAATAGATTACTAAATTTTAATAAACATGAAATGTACCTAATTTATATGCATTTAGATACACATGCAAGTTAAAAAATTGTGTGTTCTCAATAAATGCAGATAAAAGACAATTCTTTTATAGACTTCTATCTTCCATTTATCAAATTGTTGTACTTAAAAATTATGCATTTTTTCTTTCGGATTAACGAGTTTAAAATGATTTTGCAATGTAATGGGTGACAATTTTTTTTTCTTTTTGAAATCCGATATTAGATTTCTCCAACTGTACAAGGAATTTTTATTTCCATATATTTATTTTTTAGTATTTCAAGTGATAAAAGTTATCTGTTGGAACTTTGGCTTTTGACACCATACGTATAAATCCCTCTTCATATATAGAAGAAAATTATAACCAAAAGCATGCAGTAGCAAGGAACTGTGTGGAAAGATACAGTGGTGTACATAAATCAAGGTTTCGTTGCCTACATCATCACAGAGTGTTGATGTACAGCCCAACACTATAAAGGGGCTTCTATAAAAGGGAGCTGACTCATAGTCCATTTTGTAGCCAACAAACATACTTGTTGCTATCTGCCATTGGATCAGCATTATTATGTTGACATATTTGTTGATTGATTCTGACCTAATTTTGGGTGGATGTGCTGCACCAAATTGTTCCAGTCATTCTAAAAATAGCATAAGGATATTTTGTTTTCCGAGAAATAAAGAAAGACGAAGAAAATGGATAATTAATTCTTGTGGAGCTCAATCAATTCCCAGCTCAGGAGCGTGTATTTAAGAGGTGAGTTCACCTTGGTATTTTTCCATAGAATGTTAGAAAAATTACTCTTCATAATTCTTCAAAATATATGTTTTCATTTAACTGCCACTTATTAATGATCATCTGATTTTTATAAATACAAAATCAATTATGGAATGTGTGTATTTGTGCAGTAAAATATTGCTAATTTTGTTTGTGATGTTATTGTTCCTTTTATTATCACGAATAGTTTATACTTTTTGTAAAATTGTTATTTTTGTAAACAGCATGTAGGAAAGTGATGTTCTTTTTTATTATTATTATTTAATTCTACTATATGATTGGAGATTTAAAGTAACATTCTATGTTTTGATTATGATGTATTGTCGCCAAATTTGTTAGTTGGTGCCAATGTTAAAAACTGGATAGTATGATCTAAATCATAAATGATTTTGTTTTTTCTTTATAGTAAGATAAATATTTTCTGTATTTTTAAGCTATTTTGAAGAAGTTAAATATTAATTTTAATATTTGACAAATCATTTTAATCCCATTATCATGCTTGATCTAGTTGTAAATCTTCATGTTGTATTTTTAACTATAGTTACTTTAAATTTATTTTCATTGTGTGGAAGTATGTTTTAAGTAGCTTTACAAACTTACTTTTTCTTAATTTTGTTCTATTTTCATATAAAAATTAAAATTTACCAGAAAATTGCATTCTTAAAAGCATGATTAAATTCATTTAATACCCGTAACTGTAATTAAATACTAATGCTTTAAATGTTAATGTTAAATTTCATGCATGCTTTTGTTAAATTTGCTGGTACATTTTGAAGAGTCAATTTGTTCATAAATGACATAGTTCATAAATTTCTTATGGTCTGCTAAATCAAATTTACTTTTGTGTGACCTTACATCTGAGGCATCGATCGTAAATTTGTTTTGGCATTTTAAGAATTTTGAATAAAAAATTTATTGCTACTGTAAGAGAATGTTCACCTGATGTTTACTTGCTAATCAATGTCTTATAGTATTGTAATGACTTGCAAGTTTTTTCATAATGCGATGTTGCATATGTTTTACTCTTCTTTGTTATCAAATAAATAAAAAGAGCATATTCCTAATCACATATTTCTTCTTTTAAAGAAGAATTTCTTCCCTTCCCCCCCCCTTTTTTTTTTTTTTTTTTTTTTGTAAGAGTTTTATGTATCATAATGTGATATTTGGGATTTGTTTTTAGAGTACATAACAGTACTTTTTTGAGGTGTTAATAGAACCAGTGTATTTTATTTATTTACTTATTGCTTTAAAACAAGCTTTAATTTGAAGCCTTTTCCCCCCTCCTTTCCATATGTACATAAAACTTACTTAAGCTATATTTTTAACATATTAATGAGGATATATGTAAATGAAATAAGTCTCTTATATTAGCTACTTTACTAGAAAAAGAACTAAACTAAAATGATATACCTTGAAAACTTTTTGAGTTATTTTTTTAAGTATTTTAAAAAAACATACTTTATCTTCTAACACTTATTAATTAACAATAATTTTTTATTTCTTCAGTATTTAATATTTTCTTGTTTCCTCAGTACATTTTCATTTAACATCATCTTTTTCACATTTGCAAATTCCAATAACATATTACTTGAACATCTGCTTCTTGTTTTGTCCAAACACATGAATGAATCATTTGTTGAACACAAATAGATTCAGAGTCTCTAGCAATCAAGCAAACAACCCACAACAGAGTTATTAAAGTTGCCTTACACGTAACACTTGCATTTCAATTTAGGAATTCATAATTAAATGATATATTTTTAATAATGATATATTTATAATAATGATATATTTATAATGATATCAATTTTTATTATCATTCAAATTATACATAAATTATTGGAATATATCTTCAGATTGTGCTGCAAGATACTGCTGTTAATGAAAACTATAAATAATCGAATTTCTATTCTGAGATCTGTTTAAAAGTATGTAGATATTTTTAAGTAACCAAAAAGTGTATAAATCTAATCTAAATTCACTGACCTAAACTTAAAAAATAAATAAATAAATAAATAAATAAAAATAAAAAAAAGGAATAATAAACACATTTTGTATATCTTAGATTAAAAAACTTAAAAGTGCATAAAGAACTTCAAATGAACAAGATTACAAAAAATTTAGTTATTTAATGATCCTAAATTTCTTGAAAGAAATGTCATGGTGAAAATGAATAACAGCAATCTAAATAATAATACATAAATATGCATGTGTGTGATGTGTATAAAATAGTATCTTTCATGGTGCTTTTCCATGAAAGACACAAATGTCTCTAACTGACGAGAAGCTATCCGGGATGACGGCTTATTCTAAACAGAGATGGAAGAAGATACGTTGTTTACAAATCTGTTTACAAAAAAAAATTAAAGTTACGATTATTTTTCAACAAGTCTTCTCATTGGTTGTTGTACTATCGTTTGACGTCAAAATGTGGGCGGTGCGAAGGAGGAGCTAATACCTCTTTCGATCGGCAAAAGCCTTAACGTTTTGCACGGTAGAGGCGCTTGAGGATACCAGTTTTATCTCAATCGTTAGTAGCAGTCGAACGAGAAGGAATCGCTTGCTACGTCACTCTCGTATCGAGATCTCGTCGCACGGTAGGAGGATACGGCCCTAAGTTCTGAGAACAACACGGGGTGATGTTTGATTGTTTACGTTTGAAAATTCAGAAAATTTCTAATTTTCTACGAGTCCTTATAGTGAAGTATTGCAGTTTTTCTGAGTTTTTTCCGTGAGGAATACCTTAAAAAAAACTAACAGAAATTTCTTTCACAGTGCAACAAGTTTGTTGCAACTCTCAGGGCTATAACGTGCAGGTTACAAATTAAATAATCACTGCAGGGATTCTTAATATAAAGATTTAATATGGATATCTCACACACGCTGAAAACGTTACATTACTCTAATAAGTGCATACATATAACTGAGTGAAAAGGGAATTTCACACACACAGATCGTATTTTATTCTCAAGTGTCAAGATGTAGAAACATCTTTTTACTCGACTTCTGATAAAGATCGGGTGGGGGGAGAAAGAGAAAAGTGAAAGGAGTGTGGGAGGCGGATGAAAAGAGAGTGAGGTCCACACTAGCGGCGGCGAAAAAAGGGGGGTGTCAAGTTCAGTGTCGTTATAAGATGTAGCCGCGGGTGGTAAGACCGCAGAGTCAGTTTTGCGTGAATGAGTCAATTAAGGTTGTTGAAGTGCCTGGTGTGCAAATATAGAAAAATAACACTTCTCTGACTCCAATGGAACCAATATTTTATTCCTTACGATGTTATAGATTCTTATTCATAAGATTTATTTACATTTTACATGCACGTAGCATCGCGTGACAAAAACTCGAAGTTTGTTTACTTCGTTCTTCGCGGAGACTAGACGGTGTTGCTATTCCGCTTTAACTAAATTTAATTAGAAACTTGACGGAACTGAAGCGACACTACACCCCCCTTCCTAGTGACAGCGATTATGGAAGATAATCTTTAAAGTGACTGGGGAACTTCACATGTCTGCCGGTTCTAGTAGTCTTGGTTTCATGATGAGTTTCTGAATTTTCTTCAGTGTTCTTGAGTGCAGGTGTTTCCCCAAGTTCCGCTTTCTTGGAATGGGAGTTTTGGAAAGGAATATCAGAATCTTGCACTAGGAAACATGGCTTTAGTCTGTCTATTGAAACTCTTTTAACTTTTCCTTGGATTTCAATGTCGAAGTACTTATCCTTTCTTGCTCTTACAGGATACGGTCCAAGATAGACAGGCTGTAGCGACGAATTATTAATGTTGTTGTATAGGAATACGTGAGAACAGTTGGAAAGATGTTTAGAAACAAAGACTGTTCTATTTCCATGGGTGGTGCTAGAACATGGCTTCATAGCTCTTATTATTTTCTGAAGGTTTTGAGAAAATTCAGACTATTTCATATGAGGTACCGTTGAAAAGAATTCACCAGGTAATTCTAAAGGGGTTCCGTATACAAGTTCTGCGGATGAGCAACCTAGGTCTTCCTTGATGGCAGATCTTATGCCTAAAAGAACGAAAGGCAATGCTTCCAGCCATGATTTTGATTCGAGTAGATGACATTTGAGACTTGCTTTTAAAGTTCGGTGTTGTCTTTCGATCAGGCCATTTGCCTGTGGATGGTACGTTTGTATGAAAACCAAGATATTTTCCTAAAGCTTGAAAAAGTTGGCTATCAAATTGACGACCTTGGTCAGATGTTATGCGATTCGGAATTCCAAAGCGTGAAAACCAAGTATAAATCAAAGCTTTAACAATAGATTCTGCTGATTGATCTTCTAACGGTACCGCTTCGATCCATCGTGTATAACGATCGATGATGGTTAGAAGATATTTGAATCCTTTGCAAAGAGGTAGCGGACCCACCAGATCTATGGTTAAATGCTGGAATCTGTGTGGAGGTACTTTGAATTCTCCCAAAGATGACTGTGTGTGTGTCTGTGAACTTGAGATCTTTGGCAAGATAAACATGCTCTAGTCCATAGTTGGCAGTCTTTATTCATATTGGGCCATATGAAACGTCGTGCTATCAATTTTATCGTCGATCTTATTCCAGGATGAGATAAATTATGGATTGAAGAAAATATTTTCTGCCGAAACTTTGCAGGGATGTATGGTCGATTATAATTTGTAGAAGTATCACAGTAAATTTTCTTGTCGCTGTCCGGTATAAGGATGTGTAGGATTTTTAAGTTTGGATTGTTTTTTAGTGTCTCCAAGTCGTCATCTTCTTGACAGTCTACTATAGTTTGTAAGTCTATTGCAGATGGTACAGAAATGGTGTCTATGTGAGAGAGAGCAGAAGCATATTTCCATCGTAGTTACATGAGAATTTTGCTAAAATAATATTTTCACATTCACGTAATGTTTCAATATTATGTTGAAACACTGACCATTGTAAAATAGATGGTGAAATCTAAATAGATCCAGAACTAAATGTCAAAAGTAGCTATTTATAATGAAATCGGACCCAAAAGTTTACCCAAAGACCTTACGTTTTCGTTATAAATGCACATAATTTGACGGAAAAAAAAAACACTTCTTAATCCTCCTCTTCCCCACATATTTTCCTCTTCTCCCCAGCTGCTACTCCTTACACGATATTTAAACCATTAGCATAAAAAATGTCACCCACGTGCTACCAAAGCTAGTCTTCAAACTTTGCCCTAGATTTGTTTTGTCCCTTCACAACAAGTAACTTCGACTTCAACTAACGTACCTGTTTTGTTTTGATTATGCGGAGAAGTTAAACGTAATTTTTGTCTCTTCAGTTTGATATGTATTTAATGATTGCTGTAAATAGTTACAGCTGTTGCTGGGATATGATATAAAAAGATTGTATTTTAGTATTAACAATTTTTTAGAAAAATGTGGAAACTGAAAAGTGTTAAGAAAGGCAAGTAATTGTCATACTCTTAGCATATTTTATACAGAATTCTTGTCCTCGGTTTAATCCTAGTATCCGGTGCACACAGGATATGTAGGAACAGCTTTAGTATTGGTCCTTTTGGCGATTTTTTGATTTGGCGACAAACGTTGGTCGCCAAGGTAGACCCGGCTTTGAAGATCGGAAAAAAAATGGCGGATTGTCAACAAAACCCGATCTAGACTAAATAACAATCCTAAAAAATAAACTCTTAATCAGAATAAACAGTCTTTCTCTAATTTTCAACATTTCTAGAACTGCTATGATAAATTCTTGAAACACTACTGTAAATGAATTTATAGCAATTATTATGTTATGAGTAATGAAATTTACAAAAGGTTAATATTTTAAATTATATATAGAATATAATATTAATGTATTAAACATTAATATTTTAAGTAGTTAGTTAATATTTATATTTTATTATATTAGTACTTAGCTAATATTTGAAATTTACAAAAGGTTAATTTTTATGTTTATGAATAATGAAATTTACAAAAGGTTAATAAATGCATTTCAAACTAATGTTACTTTAGTTTCTTAGATTCTGTTATTAAAAGAAAATAAAAAAATATTTCAAAATGAAGGAAATCAAATTAAATTATAATGGACAAGTTTTGTACCAGTGTTAGAAATATTTTTTATGATTAAATTTTGTAAATGGTAAAAATATTAAGAAGTGTGCATTTTTTAATCCCTTAATTTATTAGAAGTAATTTATGATTATAATTTAAAAGCTAAAATTAAATTATTATAATGAGTAAATTTTGTACCAATGGTAATAATACAACAATCATCATAAATGATGATGATTTCTGTGAAAAATTCGAACAGTCATTGGAATCCACTAGCAGTGGAGTGATAGCCACTGAACAGTGGTAGTTCAGGCTGGCTATGGGAGTTTTTGTAGTTTTCCGTACATGTAATATGAATCTGAGCCAGTTTCTCTTAAAAAGTACTTTATGAAGGTATCCTTCTTCTGCTAGCCAGCACATGTATTTATTTTCTATTCATGATTCTCTCTTATTTTCTTATTTTTTAATTCTAAATCTTACTTCTGAAGTGAAGAAGTGTTGCATCTATAGGTCGAAAAATATGGTCAATATGCTTGAAAAAACCTGTTCAGTTTTGGAAAGCATTTAAATAAAATAAATAATTTGTATATGATGCAAGCAAAAATGCATTACACTATTTCATGTAGTGAATAATTAATCAGGCAACAAAGTATATTGTAGCGTTCCTTTATTTTGTAACCAGAGTTATTTTATGCTTGGGATCTTTACTGTCAATTTCCTCCATCCGTTTTCTCACCAGAATCTAAATGAAGTTTTTAGTTTGTAAAACAAACTATGTTTTGCTTTTCGAGGCCATATTACTAGGTTGCTAGATAAGATAAGATTTGTAGTCTTCAGTCTTGCATTATAATTGCTGATAGTTGAATTCCATGCCGGTTAAGTTTTTAACCAACTTTGCATTAAATTGATTTGTGTAGCCTTTGGCTACACATTTATTTGAATTTAAATTTTACATTTGAACTTAATTGTTATCATAAGTTATCTTGCCACAAGTGGTTGACTGAGTCTTAAGCACAAAGTGTAAAAGTATATCCTAACTTAATAAGAATATATCTAAATTTTATAATAATAACATTTAAAGACATTGAAATCAGTATCTAAGTGCTTGCCATGGAGTCAAATTTTTATGTATAAATTGTACTCTTACTTTTATTATAGAGTTTTTATTACAAAAAATGAAGATTTCTGTTAGATAAAATGTTTAAGTAATGTAGAAAATTTGCATAAAATTTAAAATAAAAAGTCGACTGTTATGTCAACATACTATTAATAAAAGTAATAATACCCAGTGAAGGTTATTCATATACAGCTGTTAGGTTGTAAGATTTACAAAATTTGAGAACTCTAAATTATAAGCAATATATTTCATAATCTAAGCAACATTATATTTTTTATAGTCAGACAAATTATAAAAATGTTATAAAAGCAATAATGAAACCTGATTTTGGTCCTGATTTGAACCTATGAATTCATGCAATTACACATCCCTATAGTTGTAATATGAGGCAAATAAGTATTTTTAGACCATGGTAATTTTGATCTTCTTAGCAAAGGAAACACCAAAAGTTTACCTCATGCTACTGAAAATGTGTTTTTTTTTTCCTTGGGGGTGGGGAGTTTATAATAATATGCAAAGTTGACATATGAAAAAATGTCAAGACTCATGCGATGTAATATTAAAAGCACCAGTTTTAACTATTAAAATTTTGGCTTTTTAAAAAATATTTTAAATATCGTGCTTTCCTAATACAAAAGTAACTTTAAAAAAAACATGCAATTAATCCCTCCTGCCATCAAAGCTCCGATACCTACCAAATTCGTTAAATATGCGTGGACAGAAATGGCGGCATGTTTTAAGCTCAGTATTTAGGGTTACCAAAGTTATCATAATTTTTCATTTATCGCTCTAAAATGTCGCCAAACAAATTTCTCGCCAAAAAGGACTAATACTAAAGCTGTGCCGGCGACTTTATGAAGAGCAGTAAAAATGGGACATATACGATGAGTAGTTAACGGGTCATTCAAAGAAAATATATAGTTAAACGTAGTATACACTATGTATATAGTATATATACTATGTATATACACAGTATATAGTGTATAGTACCTATATAGACGTTCTTTGGATCATTTTTGGTGTTGGCGATAATTTTCAAAGTCGCGCCAAGGCTGCACCGTATACTAGGATTTTACCATATCCTCTTTTATTATTTTAACAGTTTCTTTCCTCTCCTTCATTTCTATGAAGAAAATGCGGCTGATCTTTAGAATATGGTAACTGGTAATTTGGCGACATTTTGGAGGCGATAAAGGTTACTACCTGGGACTTTGGTAATAATATGAGCAGTACTCAGTTCCTATTATGCATTATTTTGTGTGAGGGAAATGAGAGATCATGGGATATGTCATGTGATATTAATGGATGAATTACGGTTCTTTAATCGGAAAAGGGGGGGGAAATCGGGAAAAAATATGGAAATTTTGTATTTGGCTTTATTCTGTGTTGTGTGAAACAGTGTTCGTTAATTTTTGGATCCCATGGCCCTATCTAAAGTGAATTCAAAATGGGTATTTAGTGGGATTGAAAGGGATAGTAATAAGTGTTTCTTTAAGGTTGTGCGAGATAGAAGTAAAGATGTTTTATTAAGTTATTTATTATACCTGGTACCTTGCTGTGAACTATAAGTATGATTTTAAAGATCCTGAAAGAGGCGCACATACGCTTGTTTTTTATTTAGCGGATAAATAAGAAAAGTTTATCGGACACGTAATCAAAATTCTGAAGAAGATTAGGTAAGTTAGTATTTTTACTAATTAATAATTTTTAATTATTTGAGGATATTATTTTTATGCATTGTTCTAAATGTAAGGTGGAAGTAAAGTAATTTGGTATTATTGCGAAAATTGTTATTAGCAATGATTTAGTTTAAAGTAATTAGGATTGTAAGCTAATTTTTATTAATTTAATGTATGTGCTTATTTATATTTTAAGTAGTGTTTTTGAATTTAATTATATTTTAATTAAATGATAGTTATTTTGTGAATTTTATGTTTGTAGGAATTTGGTATACGTTTCAGTTGAAGTAAACGTGCATGGAAATAATTTAAATATTTGACGCTAAGTATTTGTAATATTTGCGGTATGAATTCGTTGGTGACGTTTATAATACACTGGTGTGCAAAAATTAAGGACGAGACGGTTTTTTCAATATAACTTTGTACAAAAGCTTTCCAAATCAACACATTTAATACCGTAAGATCCCCAATACGTAAGGGCATGAGTAATGTAAGCAACACTTACTAAAAGAGAAATCTGAGCGACAAAAAGAAGCTTTATTGAAAAAGTAGCATGGAGCGCAATGCGACTAAAGGCCGAAACATCCTTGTGATGGGTGTCCTGCAAGAAACATCCGGTCTTTAATAGGGGATATGATCTCCCCTGACTGCTAGGCAGGTTTCACGGCGTCTGCCCATGCTGAGAATGAGGGTGTCAATGAGTTGTTGAGGTATTGCTGCCCATTCGTCTTGCGCCAATCGAAGTTCTGGAATCGTTACGGGTGGTAAGGTACGAGCTGCCAAGCGTCTGCCTAGAAAATCCCATACATGCTCGATGGGATTGAGATCCGGAGATCTTGCAGGCAAATCCATACGTTCAATATCCTCACTCTCTAAGACCTGTTCGGCAGCTACTGTGCGGTGACATGGTGCATTGTCGTCCATGGAAAGGAACTGCGGACCCATAGCGCCTCTAAAAAGACACACATACGGAAGAAGAATCTCGTTACAATAACGAGTCCCGTTGACTGAATCTGCGTCGAAGATGTGAAGGTCTGTACGACTACTAAGCATGGTGCCTCCCCAAACGAGAACACCGCCACCTCCATACCTGTCCCTTTCAATGATGTTCGAGGGATGATTGATTTTAACTGCTATACGGCGTGCAATCTCTTTGCCAGAAATACTGATCTTACACCGACAACATGCTTTATACTACTCAGACATTCCCCCATTACGTCTACCTGCATATCTGTGCATGTTCTACCGTACATCACCTTACTTAATCTCCTGATTGGTCTTTCTGTCCACTCTGTCTCTTCGTTCAGCTGATATGCTAATTTTTCGACTTCGTCCTTAATTTTTGCACACCAGTGTATAATAGATAATTTAGAGGTAAAAGTTTTTGGATATTTTATTTATTTTATACATGGAAATGTTCATATTTGGAAAGGGTATATACTTTTTCGTTATTAGGTAATTTCATATATGTTCTTTTTAACGGGTTTAAAGATTCAGAAAATTGTCATGCATTTTCGTAAAATTTTTCTAATTTATGAGAAAAAGGAGCGTACATGGATATGGTGAAGAGTGTGCACAATGCCATTTTTGTGCAAGTCTGGGATTTTTTTTTTTTTTTTTTTTTGGTTGATCTTTACATTATGGTAACTTGGCGATTTTTTGGCGAAAATTTGGCAACCAACTCTCCTACAGCAACCCTCTATTTTTTTTCCCCGCCGCCATTTTGTCTTCACGAAGTAAAGACATGTTTCTTTTCTTTTTATCTCCTGAACACTTCTTCCAACAATCTACTAGCCTAATTACACCTATGCTAGAAATTTTATCAAACAAAACTGCTTAATCATGACAAATATTCACTGCAAAATTAGGAAAAACTGCACAATACCATCCTCCTTACGCATTTTTGAAAATAACACATACATATAAACCATGTACACGCCGACTTATTTTTACTTAAAAAAACATCCCAGAATTGCACAAAAATGGCATTGCGCACACTCTTCACTATATCCATGTACACTGCATTTTTCTCATAAATTAAAAAAATTTCACGAAAATACATGACAATTTTCTCAATCTTTAAACCCGGTAAAAAGAACATATATGAAATTACATGATCACGAAAAAGTATTTACCCTTTACAAATATCAACATTTCCACATATAAAATAAATAGAATATCCAAAAACTTTTACCTCTAAATCATCTATTACATTATACACGTCACCAACGAATTCATACCGCAAGCATTATAAATACTTAATATCAAATATTTAAATTATTTCCATGCACGTTTATTTCAACTTAAACGTATACCAAATTCCTACAAGCATAAAATTCACAAAATAACTATCATTTCATTACAGTATCACTAAACCATGTACACGTCGACTTATTTTTACTTAAAAAAAATCCCAGAATTGCACAAAAATGGCATTGCGCACACTCTTCACTATATCCATGTACACTGCTTTTTTCTCATAAATTAAAAACATTTCACGAAAATACATGACAATTTTCTCAATTTTTAAACCCGGTAAAAAGAACATATATGAAATTACATGATCGCGAAAAAGTATTTATCCTTTACAAATATCAACATTTCCACATATAAAATAAATACAATATCCAAAAACTTTTACCTCTAAATCATCTATTACATTATAGACGTCACCAACGAATTCATACCGCAAGCATTACAAATACTTAATATCAAATATTTAAATTATTTCCATGCACGTTTATTTCAACTTAAACGTATACCAAATTCCTACAAACATAAAATTCACAAAATAACTATCATTTCATTAAAATATAATTAAATTCAAAAACACTACTTAAAATATAAATGAGCACATACATTAAATTAATAAAAATTACCTTACAATCCTAATTACTTTAAACTAAATCATTGCTAATAACAATTTTCCCAATAATACCAAATTCCTTTCCACCTTACATTTACAACAATGCATAAAAATAATATCCTCAAATAATTAAAAATACTAACTTACCTAATCTTCTTCAGAATCTTGATTACGTGGCGGATACACTTTTCTTCCTTCTGTTTCAGAATCTTTAAAATCATACTTATCTTTCAAAGCAAGATACCAGGTAAAATAAATAACATAATAAAACTTCTTTATTTCTCTCTCGCACAACCTTAAAAAACATTTATTACTATCCTTTTCAATACCACTAAATACCCATTTCAAATTCACTTTAGTTACGGCCATGGGATCCAAAAATTCACAAACACTATTTCACACAACACAGAATAAAGCCAAATACAAAATTGCCAGATTTTTTTCCCGGTTAAAGAACAGTAATTCGTCCATTAATATCACATGACATATCCCATGATCTCTCATTTCCCCCACACAAAATAATGCGTAATCGGAACTGAGTACTGCTCACATTATTACGAAAGTCCCAGGTAGTAACCTTTATCGCCTCCAAAATGTCGCCAAACTATCAGTTACCATATTGTAAAGATCAACCTTTTTTTTTTAAGTAAAAATAAGTCGACGTGTATATGGTTTAGTGATATTTTAATTAAATGATAGTTATTTTGTGAATTTTATGTTTGTAGGAATTTGGTATACGTTTTAGTTGAAGTAAACATGCATGGAAATAATTTAAATATTTGAAACTAAGTATTTGTAATGCTTGCGGTATGAATTCGTTGGTGACGTTTATAATATAATAGATGATTTAGAGGTAAAAGTTTTTGGATATTTTATTTATTTTATACGTGGAAATGTTCATATTTGGAAAGGGTATATACTTTTTCGCGATCAGGTAATTTCATATATGTTCTTTTTACCGGGTTTAAAGATTGAGAAAATTGTCATGTATTTTCGTGAAATTTTTTTAATTTATGAGAAAAATGCAGTGTACATGGATATAGTGAAGAGTGTGCGCAATGCCATTTTTGTGCAATTCTGGGATGTTTTTTTAAGTAAAAATAAGTCGGCGTGTACATGGTTTATATGTATGTGTTATTTTCAAAAATGCGTAAGGAGGATGGTATTGTGCAGTTTTTCCTAATTTTGCAGTGAATATTTGTCATGATTAAGCAGTTTTGTTTGATAAAATTTCTAGCATAAGTGTAATTCGGCTAGTAGATTGTTGGAAGAAGTGTTCAGTAGATAAAAAGAAAAGAAACATGTCTTTACTTCATGAAGACAAAATGGCGGCGGGGAAAAAAAAAATAGAGGGTTGCTGTAGGAGAGTTGGTCGCCAAAAAATCGCCAAGTTACCATAATCTAAAGATCAACCAAAAATGCATTGAAGCTTTGTTTTTTATGATGAACGAGGTTCGGTTTTTTACAAATTCTTTACTACCGATTCCATCCCAGGAAAGAATGGCTAATCATTGGAATATGGTAACAGGTAGTTTGGCAACATTTTGGAGGTGATAAAGGTTACTACCTAGGACTTTGGGTATAATGTGAGAAGTACTCAGTTCCGATTACGCATTATTTTGTGTGAGGGAAATGAGAGATCATGAGATATGTCATGTGTCATTAATGGACGAATTACAGTTCTTTAATTGGAAAAGGAGGTAACTTTGGAAAAATATCTGCAGTACTATAGTATTTTGGGTACTTACGTATTATCACAACCAGGTTGGCGCGATTTGTAAGTTTGAGTAAAAAAGTATGAATAGAAAGAAAATGTACATTTATTAATTACAGATAATTTTTAATACAGTTTTTTATATTATTTTGTTTTAAAATATAAAATAGCAATTAAACCCTTCCGGTTTCGAATTAAGTTGCAGAATTATTTTTTCGGCAGAAATCTTTTGGTCTATTGCTTTTAGCACTGATTGAAAACCGTCTTCGACATTAAAAGCTTGAGCTTGGCGCCATATAAATTCGATAAGGTATGAGTCAAGATGATGACGGGCTGTTCCTCTCTGTTTTTTGTTGTGCCATTTGGCTGAGCACTCTACATGTTGTGTGTGAACTCCTGTGTTGAGATTGACAGTTATATTTTTGATTAACAGTTCCATGCAGAAATCCAGCATTTTCGAACTCACTTGTATTGTATCCTTTCCAGCAATCCGAATAAATGATGCTTCCTTCCTTGATATTTTCGCAAATTTCTTCCATAAGGGTAACTAACGGCGCTTCTGTTAGGTACAGTAACCAAAAAAGTCTCTTTCTTTTCTCGGAAAATTCTGCCGAAAACCCATTGCTGTGGTAGTACACGCCCAGTGTTATTTTTTCTTTTTACAAATAAACTTTCGTCTATTTCCACAATAAGTACTTCGCTGCCTATTTGCTTTCTTTCTTTTTCATCCATTTCAATGGCACATATCTCCCGCATGTAATTATTTTAATCTATAACAGTTTTATCGGCAAACTGCTATAATTACGTATAACACGTAGGGTTGCCATAAGTAGGGTCGCCAAATCTGGCGATTTATGCGAATTTTGGCCTGGTTGTGTTAATACGTAAGTACCGTATTTTGTATTAATCTTCATTGTGTGTTGTGTGAAAGAGTGTTGATTAATTTTTGGATCGCATGACGCTATCTAAAGTGAATTCTAAATTTTTAATGCGTTTATCTGATAATTTAAAAGAATTGGTTGAATGGTGTACGAGTGTAGGATTAATTGCGGATAAGTATGAATGTCCAACATGTGGGAATGAAATGAGATTGTGTGAAAGGAAGGATATTACAGATAAGTTTGAATGGCAGTGCAAGAAATCTGGTGAAAATGGACATTTTGTGATCCGCCATGCACTCAAGATTCTGTAGATTAGGTTAGTATTTTTAATCATTTGAGGATATTATTTTTATGCATTGTTCTAAATGTAAGGAGTAAATAAATTAATATGGTATTATTAGAAAATTGTTATTAGCAATGATTTAGTTTAAAGTAATTAGGATTGTAAGCTAATTTTTATTAATTTAATGTGCTTATTTATATTTTAAGTAGTGTTTTTTAATTTAATTATATTTTAATTAAATGATAGTTATTTTGTGAATGATATGTTTGTAGCAATTTGGTATAAGTTTCAGTGGAAGTAAATGTGCATGGCAATAATTTAAGTATTTGACACTAAGTATTTGTAACCATTTTTAATGTTTTGTTATAGATTCGTTGGTGACGTTTATAATAGATAATTTAGAGGTAAAAGTTTTTGGATATTTTATTTATTTTATACGTGGAAATGTTCATCCTTGGAAAGGGTATATACTTTTTCGCGATCAGGTAATTTTTCATGTATGTACTTTTTACTGAGTTTAAAGATTCACAAAATTTTCCTGCATTTTCGTGCAATTTTTTTTAATTTATGAGAAAATAACAGTGTAGATGGATAAAGTTAAGAGTGTGTGCAATGCCATTTTTGTGCAATTCTGGGATGTTTTTTTAAGTAAAAATAAGTCGACGTGTACATGGTTACTGTGTATGTGCAATCTGAAAAACGCGGCAAGGAGTTTGCGATTTTGCACTTTTTCCCAATTTTGCAGTTAATATTTGTCATTATTAAGCAGTTTTGTTCCATGAAATTTCTAGCATAAGTGTAATTCGGCTAGCAGATTGTTGGAAAAAGTGTTGAGTAAATAAAAAGAAAAGAAACATGTCTTTACTTCGTAAAGACAAAATAGTGGCAAAAAAAAAAAAAAAAAAAGGTTGCTGTAGCAGAGTTGGTCGCCAAATTTTCGCCAAAAAATCGCCAAGTTACCATAATCCAAAGATTAACCGAAAGGGCATTTACAGTTCAGAGGGTTATAAAGATATATTCTGAGTAGTCTACTTATTAAAGTTTCCAAACAGATGAAAATTACAATGAGTGAATTATATACTTCTCTTTCTTCATGTCTTACTTTAAATATTCATTGGTTGCATAAAATGCACCTATTTAACTCTTTCACATCGATGTCACCCTAAACGCCCGAGCATTCAGACATCGGCAGGTTGCCCGAACGCCTGAATTTCCGGCCTAATGCTTTTCCCTATCATGTTACTGCATTGCTCATTACTTTCAGGAGTTGTTAAATAACATGTTGATTGTTCTTTTCAAGCAACTAAACGTGGTTCTGTTATTTTAATGCACCTTCTTTTTCCTTTGCGCCCACCAGCGGCCGAGCAGTAAAGTAGCTGAACACTGGTAGTTCAGTCCGACGTTCGAATCCCGCGAACGGGCTGGCTGCATGGGCGTTTTCGTGGTTTTCCCCATGTGGAACATGTATACGAGCCAGTTTCCCTTAGAAAGTCCTCCACGAAGGCATCCCTTCCCTTAGGCAGATAGCCCTTAAGAGGCTTTGCCATAATCACACACACACACACACTTTTTCCTTTGCTGTCAGTGTTTAGCGATTGATGCCCAAAGTTGCAATCCCGTCCCAAGGGGGAACTTCTCATAGGGTGAAAGTGTCCAAGAAAGAAGTTGTCGCTTTACTTAAGTAGGTTATTGTTAGCATTGTAATATTCAATTTTTCATGGGAGGCCAAAAAGTTTTCCCACAGAAATTTGTATACATGGGCATTTTCGATGTTTGAGGAAAAGAGATTTGGTCCTCTCTCGATGCGAAAGAGTTAAAGTTGTCTGATTTCAAAATGTGTTATTATGGCTGTTGTATTATTTTTAAATAGAGAAAATGGGAAAAAGTTTCATATAAGAAATTAGCAACCTTTTTTTTTTTTTTTTTTTTTTTTTTTTGCATGAACTAGATTTCTTTGTAACAAAAATTTATCTCATTAAGTTAATGATGTGAATTCCAATCCCATTTCTTCCCAACATGTCTTTTACGATTCATGACTATTTTTCTGTACTAATGAATAAGCACATTTTTGTATTGTTTTGTCCGTTCGTTTCCATATAAAATGATTGTTGCTTCTTTTCCCTTTTTGAAAAAAAAAAAAAAAAAAAAAATTTTGCTCCTGAAGAAAAGGCATATAGTGTCAGATCTTTTTCTCATTCAATAAAATATTCTAAATCAATGTCAATTTAGGGTTGTCTTTTTGCCTAATTTTAAACTGGGAGTTATTTTGCCATAAATTTGAAAAACTTCAAATGAGGACACTGTAATTCTCCAAAAATCGTTTTTTTCTTTGTTTCATTTTTTCACAGTTTTTTAACATTAATATAATTGTGTTGTAAAAGTATATTTATGGGAACACCTTGGCGAAACGTGGAAATTTTTGGCGGTATCCATGTACACATCGACCTATTTTAACTTTAAAAAAAATCCCAGAATTGTACAAACTTGGCATTGTGCACTCCCTTGACTTTATCCATGTCCACATTGACCTATTTTCATTTAAAACATCGGAAAATTGCACACTCTCTTGACTTTGTCTATGTACACGTCGATCTATATTCACTTAAAAAGTCAAAAGAGCAGCCAACAAAAAATATATAATCCCAATTAACTACATTTTAAATCAAAAAATGAAATAACATAAAAAAAGGAAATTAATCTTTGCACTACGCAAAGGAAATATCCACTTACTTATTTACAAATTAACACATCTTCAGTCAAATAAAATTCTTTAACAGCATCTAAAAACTTCCTAAAATTATCTGAACTACAATCTGTATACTGGCATCGTCACATAAATTCACAAAATAAGAGTAAAAAATATCCTCTGTAGCGCCGTAGCATCCGACGATACGCATTTCCCTCCCACAAATAGGACACTTAATAATGTCCTACAAACAGGACACTTAAGTAAACCTTCATTTACACACCAGTCAAGTAATGCTCTTTTCCCCTTTCTTTCCAAATCGTACAGAAACTTCAAATTAATCTTGCCACGTTTAGCCATTTCACCGATTAAACCAGAAAACAAGCAATGTACTTCCTAAACACACATGACAAACCCTTACAAATTCACCGCAATCATGCAGCTGATTATGTCATAATAGGGTTTCCATAACATTCAACTATTAAGGCTACGATAAATGAAACAACAACTTGGCAATAAATGAAACAACAACTGCGTGATAATATAAAGGGTACCCTTCTCTCTACTCTAACCAATCGTGTATTTGAATTGATAATTTTGTGCTGATGAATAATGCATTGTTTAAAATGCTTTTTTTATTTTACTTTTTAACTTAATGCCCTGACCAATGGTTATACCCTCTAAAAAGATAAGGCTTATCATCTTTTAAATACATCATTCTTTTGAAAAAAACAGAAGTTGGGCCATGGGTTCTCAGTTCCTCGCATCCTGCAATTTTGAGTATTTACAAAACCTTGCAAATGGAAATGGGTCTCATCAGACCATAGAATCTTCCATCGCCATCCATTGTCCACTTCCATCTGGGCAAGAAATCATAGTGCACATGAGTGACGTGTTTCCAGCAGGTAGCAACTGCTGCACATGAGTTATCTTGTACAGATAACAGTGCAAGATGTTCTGTGGGACTTTATGCACTGTGTTGATAGGCATATCCAACATTCGGCGAGCTCCCCATGCACTGCTGATTCCTGCATCACTGTTCTTATAATGCTGTGGCCACATCTTCCACTGCCGCTGCCGAAACTGGTTTTTATCCTTTAGCTCATTTCACATCAAATGAATCGTTCTCCTTGAATTTATCTCTCATTTTTTTCCACAGGCCATGTGTGGCCATTAAGCCAGATTTTATGCCTTTTTAATGTCCATAACTTCCTGATAGCTGTTAATGCAAAGTCACCATTCTGACAGAAAAGCTTCACAAGTAGAGCATGATCCTTCTTTGTCAGACTTATGATGAAGCACTCAGCCAAAGCGGTATGTGTCCCGCTTAGTCATGGACCTTATAAGAGATAGACTAACCCAGTGGGCGGGGAGCGCGTCACCGACATGTCGGCAAGAAAGAGTAGGAACGATCTGGTTTACTTTAACACTCAAACCTATGGACGTTTTAACACGTTTGTATCACATTACTCTTTTTAATTATTAAATGTGATACGTTGTATAGTGATAAGATTATAAAAGCCATAGTGTTTTCCAAATATGATTTAATATATCTCATTAACATTTTGAAGACGGGATGGCCATTATAGTGGCCATAGAGTCCTCTCTTTGAAAAGACGGGGTTGTCCACTTTAGAGGCCATGTCTTTTTTCCCCATTTTCCAGGCTGAAAAGTGGGGTGAAATGTCAAATTTGACGTCCATAGGGTTTTAACCACTTATCTCTTTCAAAGATCTTCCTTTTGCGACATAGATGCACCCCTCTGAGAATCTATTAAACAAACACAAGAATCTTTGTTGCAAATAGGAGGGGATTTCTTAAAGGAGGAAAGCATTTGGTTCAAGATTCCCCATCCTTTGGTAGCTTTTACTGCTACCAAAGCCCCGACCTCAAAAGGTTAAAGCACTTTTTACTGCATTTCGTGCATTTTTTCACTCGTAATTCTTGTACAAACATATTTACTTTGGTAAAACGGTAAAAATCCTAAGCACAAAATTTATGAACTTAATTTTGCGTAAAAATAAAGTAAAGATTGATAGTATGCGATGCTTTGAAATATATAAGGTAAAATTAAACAAGATCTCATCATTTTTTAAAATTTAATGAACATTTTCAGGCAGTGATTTCCAAACTATAATAACATTACAAAACGACCATACTTATTTAATTACATAATCATTAAATTATTAACATTAAAGTGGATCAGTTACTAATAATTCATAAAATTCGAAGCATAAAAATTTCCGAGCGTAATGAAGGGGGAAAAAAAATAAAATCTAGAAGCACTCTTTTTTTAAAGTTTTGTGTGTTACCTATTTTTATTTAATATCATGTTCTTCTCCCGTAAATCGCATACATTTGAAAACAGCATATCTTTAGAATTTCCGCACTGGAGATAAAACTGTTAATTTCCGTACAGTGCTCACTCTGATCTCTTGAGTTTTTTAATCAAAAATTCGTTAAAGTTTTACAAAATATGAAATAGATTAAAACAAATTCGAAATCAAAATGCCCATGTTCGGGTGGAGGATTACATTATTCAAAATTTGAGGGATTCTAGATACTGTTGTGTTTGTCACAGTGCAAGAAGCAAAGATATATTCATGCAAAATCTTCATTATTTAATTTCTTTACATGTAATACAGGGCGATAATATTTGGTAACAACAATTTGCAAGGAGACATGGACACTTATAGTAAAACAGCACAAAATGCTGCTTCGAAACTAACAGCCTTTCTAGGCCACCTCAGCTTTGGGCTAATAAATTAAATTAACAGTAAATAAAATAATAATAATAATAATAATAATAATAATAATAAATCTTATGCAGAACTAAAAATAAATTAAAAAAAATAATCACTATAAAATACAAGCAAAATTAATTAATGCGGTTAAATACAATTTTAATATTAGAATTAAATGTATAAATATTAAGGAGTCAAAAGTGTTTATCACTATGATGTCTTATGAAATATAATTGAAATAAAATTTCTTTATAGAAATTGTGCTATAATACTCATCTATAATTTTAAAAAAGCAGTACAATTTAGAATTTTAAACAAAACTTTCAAAAATTTGTTTTTAAATATTTTAGTACTTTTTACTTATTTACACCAATAAAAAGCATAAAAATTGCAAGAGAAAATTGCTTGTTTAAAATTTTCTATTACTTCAGATTTAAAATATTATTTTCTAAAAGTAGTAGTTACAAATTTCCTTACATCATAGGAAAAGCTATTATGCTATAAATATGCTAAATTTTTAAAAATCAATCTCAGTTTCAAAAATAAAAAATATGGAGAAATTCTAATTTGTGAAATGAGGCGCTACAACCAGCTTTTTCTTGACAATTATACATGCTGCAATAGCCAACCAATGTTAAATTTCTGCAAGTCGTCCCTACTCCTCCGTATGTGATCAAAGTGATAGCCGGCGATACCTTAGACCAGGGAGAAAACCCGTTAATATTATCTTTGAAAGTATAATAATTTTAAGGAATTATGGTACTATTCCGTTTTGAGGACCCTAAAAAATCGGCAAACTATCGTTGATGCCAGTACTGCCAAAAATAATTGCAGCAACCCTAACACAAGAAAGGGGTAAAAGTATAGTTTAGGGTCCCCGTTTGGCGATTTTTGGCGGTACATAAATACCGATTTTGTGCAATTCTTTGACTCGTTATTTTGGCTTGCGAAGTGGAGATTTTTGCGCCAAAAATTGCCGCTACACAAAGCCAAAATAACAAGACAAACAATTGTACAAAATCGGTATCCATGTACACATTGACTTATTTTCACTTAAAGAAAACCCCCCAAATTGCACAAAAATGGCATTGTGCTCTCCTTTGACTTTATCCATGTACACGTCGACATATTTTCACTTAAAAAAAATATCCCCAAATTGCACAAAAATGGCATTGCGCACTCTTTTAACTTTATCCATGTACACATCGACCTATTTTCACTTAAAAAAAAATCCCAGAATTTCACAAACTTGCATTGCGCACTCCCTTTACTTTGTCCGCATACACATCGATATATTTTCACTTAAAAAGTCAAAGGAGCTCCAAATTCTACAATATAGGCAACCAAAAATACATAATCTCAATAAAATACATTTTAAACCAAACAATAAAATAACATAAAAAATGAAAAACATGTTATACATTTAAGCACTACCAAAAACAAATATTCACTTACCATGATTTTTGAGTTCGCTTCGTACACCCAGAGCCACGTAAAAATCAAAATATCAATCATACTCAAATGACTTTTTTCAAACCAGGTACTCTTTCTGATCGAACGCTTCACATAGTGACCATCTGAACCTTTCTTCCTACAAACCCATTCAAATCCATCTAAACGGTTTTTATGCTCGACTAGACGCATATCCTTCCTACATACAGGACACTTATAATGGCTACTAAGTAAACCTTCATTTACAGACCAGTCAATTAAAGCTCTTTTTTCCTTTCGCTCCAAATTGTACAGAAACTTCAAATTAATCAAATAATTCTCCCATTCTACCGTCTAAAGAATTAAACCAACACACACCACAAAAGCGCTTACAAAACATTCCATGATTCAAAATTTCCCAAAATCATGCACCGAATTATGTCACAATAGGGTTTCCATAATATTCAACTACTTAGGCTACCATAAATGAAACAACAACTTGGCGATAAATCAAACAACAACTTCACCATAATACAAGGGGTACCTTAAAGTCTACTATACCCCAAGAATGGATATATAATAGTAAACAACTATCGAAGATTATTGTTTTAATTTAGATAAAAGGTTAATTTCATATAATACCTTTTTATTAATATAATTTATATGAAAAAGGATAAACATAACTGAATAGGAGCATAAGAGTAAATAACTATGTCAGATCATTATTATAATTTATATAAAAAAAGGCTAAACATAACTGAGTAGCTACCGAGTTATAACTAAAGCATTATTTCATCTTGTTGGTTGTTCAAACATAATTTTCTATAATGAATGATGCCTTTTCTTTGAAAAAATTCTATTGCAGACTTTTCGTCACTAGGCAATTCCAAAATTGTTAAATCCACAGCGTTATCAAAAAAGGATTTAAAAATTAAAATAGTATTTCAATGGTGTCTTAAGAAATATAGAACTATCTAAACTTACGCAATTTGAAATCGGCGTGTACACTAGATTTGGCGCTTTTGCACATGCATTTTTGCTGCAGTTTTTTTACTGTTCTCAAAACGGAATAGTTCCAGAATGGTTAATATTATTAAGTGTAATATTTAATAATTTTAGGGCTTTTACTGTAATAGGACAACCTAAAGATAAAAAGTTTTCTCTAAGCATAAAAAAATAGATCTCGGAGGTTAATTATTTTGATAAATAAAGAATTAAAATAAAATGACACACTTGAAACTCTCTTTATTGGACTTTAATTATGAAATGTACAAAAATTTTATTAATTTTGGGAACAAGAACACTAACAACACATGCAATAAGAGCCGCATGTGTAATTCATTTGGTGACCATTTGGCAGTATCCGACATCTCCACTTGAATTCATGTAAATGATAATCAGATAATGTTTGTTCACTAAAAATATCAAGCTGATGCATATATCTTTCTAGAGAATAGATAAAACATGTAACTTTCTAACATTTGATTTTATAACATTTGATCCATTTATTATTATTATTTTTGGTAATTTTTGAATTACCAAATTGAAAAGAATAATAAATAGACCCATTAAATTTTTGGTTAATCTTTGGATCATGGTAACTTGGCGATTTTTTGGCGAAAATTTGGCGACCAACCCTGCTACAGCAACCTACTAGTTTTGTTTTGGATGCCATTTTGTTTTCACGAAGTAAAGGCACTTCCCCCCCCTCAACATTTTTTTCCAACAATCTGTTAGCCGAATGCTAGAACTTTTATGGAACAAAAGTGCTTCATCATAACAAAGATCAGGTGCGAAATTGGGAGAAGCAGAATCGCTCACTGCTTGCCGGGGTTTTAATAATTGTACATACACGGTATCCATGTACACGTCGACCTATTTTCACTTAAAAAAAAATCCCAGAATTGCACAAAATTGGCATTGCGCACACTCTTGACTTTATCCATGTACACTGCTAAAGTCCTAGCTAGTAACCTTTGTCGCCTTACCAAAATGTCGCCAAGCTACCTATATTCCAAAGATTAGCCAAATTTTTATTTTGAATGACAAATAGTAATTATTTTTATTTTGTTTTACATGGTTTGAATATTTCAGTTTATGCAACTGATTATGCTTTTTTTATTAATTCTTTTATGCCTTTAAATTTAATTACCATATTTGTTATAATTAATTTCAGAACATGTAGAGTATCATATTTTTGTTGGTGAGGATTGTGTTGTTGGTCGGAAAGATGCAACGCTGCTACTTGCAAGTGATCCTTCTGTTAGTCGTAAGCATGCTGTGTTATATGTTAAACACCCAGAAGAAAACCTGGTAAATATTGTCTTTGTTAAAAGTTTACAATTGGGTGCCCCTTGTTTTTTGGCGATTATTTTTTGATGCTAAGAATGGTGCCATGAAGGCACAATTTCTAGATGGCCACTACACAAAACCAAGCTTATGTGAGTCAAAGAATTGCTTGGTGTCCGTGTACACATCGATATATTTTCACTTAAAAAAAAAAAAAAAAAATCAGAGAATTGCACAATCTAGGCATCGTGCACGGTCTTTAACTTTGTTCATGTACACATCGATCGTATTTTCACTTAACCTTTTAACTGTCATGCCCGAAATAATCTCGATCACAGCGCTGGTATTCCAAAATGTCATATTAATGCCGAATATTACTCAGGCTAATTTTTTTTGAGTGCATCATATTGTTATACTCGAATATATATTGTGAGAAGTTTATTTCGGCTTCAGTTCAACAGATGGCAGCATTTTACTGAAGGTTTCAAAGTATAGAGGTTAAAGTTCAAAGTGCGAGGCATTTTTTTTTATTTTTTGACTGCAAGGCAAACATTTTATGTTTGAAATAAAAAAAATTGACAATTTATGCACCCAAATCATCAAAATAACTTGACAGTTAAAAGGTTAAAAAAATTCAAGAAGCTAAAACAAAGTTAAAACTATCATGGTAACCAGAAATAGGCTTTCATCGCCAAAACTGAACAAAATTTGTCACTAATCGAAGAGGCACCCAATTCTACACTAGAGCCCTATCTTTTCCCCCTTAAGGGCTTTATCAGTGCTTGAGAATTGTTCTGTTATTTAAATTTTAGTTTTTAAGTAGTTACAGAATGTATAAAATTTATGTATTGAACTAACAATCTGCATATTGTATGCTGCTTCCCTTCCCCCTCTTGCTCACTATTTTGTCAGTATTGCTGGATTCAATATTTTGTCAAATTCATATGAGATGCTAATTTAGGCTTTAAAAATGTCTCATCAATTTATCTGTTATGACTGAAATCTTTCTGTTATTGATCTTCAATAAAGTAATAATAATATAGTTTTTATGAATTTTTTATTGATTACTATGAAATGGCTATGATATCTAATTTGAGTACTTTTAAATAACAAAATTATAAATTTTAAAAAGTAAAAAGGAAAATGAAGATTAAAAAAAAAAAAAAAAAAAAAAACATTAAATAAAGTTGAAAAAATTATTTCAGATGCTGCATAGCATCATAATGCATCAATACAAAATACATACAACTCAAAACTGTATTATGAAAAATACATAAAAATCACTTTGACAACAAAACTGTTAAAAAGTGCGAAAGTAAATGTAGACCCTTTATTGTTAATTAGAAATAGGATCTTCCCTTTATGCAAATTGCAGTATAATTTTTTTATCTAAGTTAGATTATGTAAAATAACTATTCCATAAGAACTCAATAATGATCTTACTAATACTCTTTAAAATTGATCGGAATATTTAATACAGTCAAAAGTCGTTAATCCGGACTCGTCAGGACTTCGGCGATTCCGGATTATCAATTTTTCCACATTATAGATCATCAGTTTAAAGCTGGTAAGGTGGCATGCAGAAATTAAAAAATTAAAAATATGAAACCTTAATTTATGAAATAAAGAACAATTATGATCTAAAGGGTGTCAAAATTTACAAAAAAGCTTAATATTTATTTGTTTACTTTATTAAACATTTCTTTCAAGGTAAGTTGTTTAAGTTGCTTCGTTTTATGTGATAATACTTTCTCTTTAATTCTATAAACAGACATAATTTCTATAATTGCTGTGTCGAGAATACCGACTAATTTGTCAATCGAAATTTTTTCGTTTTCAATAACCTCTGTGTCACTTTCTTCATAATCGGAAGTGAATTATAATGATGAGGAAGTTGATTTAAATCATATCAAAGATGGAGTACATTGAGATGAAATACTGCATTTAGTAAGGAATTATAAGCCAAATAAAATAAAAATATCTACTGGATAGTGCTGACAGATCAACTTCCAATTCATTGCGCGCCGCAGCGTCCCCACCGCCGCAGAGCAGCGTGAAATTGATATAACAGATTTCGGAATGGTTAGAAAAACAAAGGATATGCCTTTATCCATTTTTTGCAGCAATTCCACTTTTTGTTTAATGGACTTATTAACATATTTTCGCTTTGCAGATCCTTTACATATTAGTAAATATATATCGGAAATTCTATTTGACGTAATTGAAAGTTCAAGCTTACTTTTATAAAATTGCTCTAACAGTCTGCAAAAAATAATAAGCCGGATCCAATTCAAAGATTAAGGAACAACACAATCTGCAACATTAACTGAATTAGATAATTTTAGTATAGCTTATACCATCCGTTATACATTAAACGCGCATGCGTAAACGTATTATGCACATGCGCACACTCATATTCGCTGCCGTAAAGGTCTTACACGCATGCGTAAACGCCGATGTGCATGCGTCAACGCGATGCATGCGCAGAAAGTTTGTAGCTTTGAGGTCCGAATTATAGATCATTCCGGATTATGGGTTTCCGAATTAACGACTTTTGACTGTATTCTTTTATGTGTAAATACATATAGAATCAGCTGTTAAACCTAACCTTATAATTAAAGACGACACAGCCAAATAGCTGTCGTGTTCTCCACTTTAGGTGCAATATTTTTGTGGTGAAATTTTGAAGCATAAACCACTAGCTTTCTGGTGTAAAGCTCATTTTTATGAAGTCTTTCATATACAATTTACTGCATTATTAAAATTCTAATGGTAACTGAAAGCTCTGACTTCAACTGCTAGCAGTCGAGATATTGCTGTGATGAGTGCAGTTATGAAATTAAAATGTAGTTATTGAATTGTTTTCCATTCTAATAACAGTTTCAGAGTTTTTAATATGTTCCTAAAGACAGAGGCTATCTTGAGAAATTCATTCATCTTGTCTCTTGCATAATTATTCTCAACCTTATTTTTAAATGTCAGATATTTCTCTTGATTAAAAATTTTTCCAAATTATACTTAAAAAACCGTTAAACGGGCACCATAAAAAACTGTTTTGTCTCAGTAAGAGCTGAGCTCAAACCTGAACTGTAAAAATTAGAGAAGTACGTTTCATGCAAAGCACATGCTTTGTTTTTAAATAATGCCATGCTGTTATTTGCATCTCAGAACTTTTGAATTGGATTGAAATAATGATAAGATTTGGCTTTTGCTCATGTATTAAAAAAGATATGAAATTCATTGGTTATTTCATAAAATATCAATGATGTTGTAAGGTATTCCTCCCACCTTCTTAGCATGCCTTTGTATTGTAGTGGTCAGCACACTCGGTTCGTATTTGAGAGGTCCGTGGTTCAATTCCGACGAGGGCATTGCTCATTTTTCATCTCTCCTGCTTCCAAATGCCTAATGTTTCTATGAGGTAAAGATAATTTTCAGTATCAGTGTAATAATTTGGCCATGGTCTCTGCTGAAAAAGAAACAAAAAAATTTTTTAATTATATATATAGAAAATATTAATTTACAATCATAAAAATCTTTATTCCCTCTTTTTGCTCGAAGTGAAAAAAATGTTGAGGCATTTTTATAGCAATAGCACTGCCTAAATGTCAAAATGCTTTGTCACTCTTCTGTATGTGTTGTATTTTGCAATTTAACTTCGCCAGTCTTAATATTCAGAGATGCACTGAAATGTTTACATCTTTAATTCATGATATTTGTTATTCTATTGTCTGCAAACTGCAAATACTTAAAATTCCAGAAATCTTGAGAAGTTCTTAGTGATAAAGCAGAGATGTGAGACTCTTGGATCTCATTGCTTCACAATATAAGTGTAATATTTTGAAAAGAAGAAAATGCAACTAATTTTCACTAATTAGTTACAATTAATTAAGTATGATTTACTTACACGTACTATTGTGTGAAATGTTGTTTTACAGTAATGCAGTGTTACTTAGTGATTAAGAAAGTATATACTGTCCATGCTCTTTGCCTTTGTCATATTACACCTGTGTATAATATAAATTAAGTGTAGTTGTGCAAGCTGAAGAAATGCTTACTTAAGTGAGAATTTACCTGTATATGACATTTGAAAAAATAATCATTTATATATTTAAAAAAAATTATCTGTGTTTAAGTTTCTTATTTCAACTTGTTTACTTTACAAATTCAAACTTTCAAACTGGGCAGCAGTAGTTCAAAGGCTACTGGAAAAAGAGATTGAAGCTATTTGTATCATTTGAAAATGATACTTGAAAGTGATTTTACAACTGAAGATGATATTCGTGATGACGTTCTTTTAGCTCTGACAGATCAGAAGGCTGGGATCAGGCAAAAATTAAGGATTGTGTTGAGCTTCAAGAACTCATAAAGCAGTTTAATATGAAAAATGAAACCATCTATATAGGTTTGAAAAGACATGGAAGCTGTCTGACTAGTTATTTGTTTATCTTCTTACTTCATCAGAAAATAAAAGCATTTATGAACTGCATATTGATATGCAATAAAAAATGGATGTCAAAAGATTCATGTATGAAACCATCATAAAACTCAGTGTTCACCAACAAAATGTTTGTCTGATGGATCACTACTAGGACTATTTTGAATTTCTATAAAATGAAAAAACAATAATATCTGCATTCAGTAGTAAACATAATTACATTGGGATTCATTTGCACTGGTATAGAAACAGGCAGTATTAATTAACACTAAGAAGGTTTCTTTCATCAGATCTATATATCCAGCTACACATGGCAGAAGGAATGAAAAAGTGTTATGAGATTTGGTTGGAAGTAAGTTTCTGTTCAGTCCTCGTATTCTTCAGACATTGTGCCATTAAAATTATCATTTTTTTCTGTCAGCATACAACTTATAAAAAATTTAAGATTCCAAAAATCAAGATATCAAAATTAAGTTAATGGGGGGTGGGAATTCTGTAAAAAGAAAAAAAGAACTGAAGAGGAAACTAAGTCACCGGGGGGGGAGTAATAGAAGCTGAAGGGAACTAACTATTTAATGATGCACCCTCTGATCTAACTCTGTCACTTTTGATGAAAACAGGGCAAATTTTCATGAATTGGCTTATTTAGATCCATTTCTGTATTTTAAATTACTAACATTTACATTAGCTTTTAAATTTTTCAAAGCCTATTTATTTTTCTCTGAGGAGGGAAACAATTTTTAACTTTTATTATATAGTAGTAAAATTATTCAGGAATTGCTAAAAAAATTTATCTTACACAAATTATGATTGTAGACTGCAGCCCTATTTTGGTGGAAGAGTTTAATAGCATACTTTTTCTCATTTGGCAATTGCTTAGTTATAAAGGCCATCTTCATTCTTTTGTACAAAAACAGCAATGAGTCAAAATCTTGCATGCAAAATTTTCTAGTATGATTAGGCATATTTTGGTTGCTGCCCATTAACAGAATAGTATCTATTAAAGTATAAGCAAAATTTAATTAGGAATTGAACTAGAGCTCGATTCCTAGAACTTGCAGGCAATCTATTCTTGGCAGCGCATTTTTTACCATCTACTATTGGCCAGATAAGTCTTGACATATTTATGCAACTATCCTGTGCAATATTGTTTAGTCCAATTCTGTTGTTTGACTAATGCAGGTGCATTTTTGCAGCTATGGAACATGTGAAGAGCAATCACTTTCTTTCTGTGAAAAAAGGGTGTGAAAACTTCAGAAAATGTTCAACATCAACAAAGAGTATTTATTCTGTTCCCATGTTTGAATGGGTGTGGTGGCCTTTTATGAGGTATTCAGTCTAAGAATTTAACCGTGCCCTAAATAAGTGGATTGAGGAGATAAATAAAAAGTTCTTTAAAAAGGTTTAAAAAAATTAGTTTTTTGTTGGGATAACTATGTTCAATTAAATTGAGATTATGTTGAAAAACTACATTGTAATGTTCATAAAAATTTATGAAATAATAAAAAAAAAAAATATACATTTCCTAGAACTTTGGAAATATCTCTCATATGCAAAACTGTAATTTTAAGATATAAATTGTTAACTATTTTGATTCTTTCAGTTGTTAACCTTTATTTAATTCTGCTTTTATTTTGTGTTTGGGTAGCTACATTATAAATGGCTTATAGACAGAAGGGCTTTGTACTAGGCTATTGCAATTATGATACTGATTTGTATGTGCAATATATAGAGAATAAGTGTGAAGGTGATTGCAATTACATTGACTACTAATAATCTAATAGTATGACAAAATGGTACAGAGTGCAAACAGAAGAGAAGCATGCCAATGTTTTATATATAAAACATTTTTTAAACACTCTGTGCAAAATGTTTTATATGTGGTACAGAGTGTTCTGTTTTTCATGTAAAAAAGAGAAACTTTTCAAGCATTTGTAAAATCAAATAGATTTAGAACTCTGCTGCATTTAGAGTAACACAATATTTTAGTGTAATATGTATTTATATATCTATTAGTGATTTCACTGCTGCAATGACAATGATTTGACTCAATTTTTATCATTTTTACAATACAGTACAAAGTCTGTAATTTGGACGTCCATAATCCGGAATGACCTATAATCCGGACCTCAAAGCTACAAACTTTATGCGCATGCGTAAACGCATAATGCCTTTACGCATGTGCGTTTATTGTATAATGGACAGTATAAGCTAGGCTAAAATTATCTAATTATCTCAGTTATTGTTGCAGATTGTGCTGTTCCTTAATCTTCTAATTTGATCCGGTTTATTATTTTTTGCTGACTGTTAGAACAATTTTATAAAAATTAAGCTTGAACTTTCGATTATGTCAAAAAGCGTTTCCAATTCTGGAGCTACCAAAGGATCTACAAAGCGAAAGCATGTTTCGATGTCCATTAGCCTTTTGAAGACGGGATGGCCATTATAGGTAGCCATAGAGTCCTCTCTTTGAAAAGACGGGGTTGTCCACTTTAGTGGCCATGTCTTTTCCCCCCATTTTCCAGGCTGAAAAGTGGGTGAAATGTCAAATTTGACGTCCCTAAGGTTTTAACCACTTATCTCTTTCAAAGGTCTTCCTTTTGCGACATAGATGCATCCCTCTGAGAATCCATTAAACTACACACAAGAATCTTTGTTGCAAATAGGAGGTGATTTCTTAAAGGGGGGAAAGCATTTGGTTCAAGATTCCCCATCCTTTGGTAGCTTTTACTGCTACCAAAGCCCCAGCCTCAAAAGGTTAAACAAGAAGTGGTGTGGTGTAGTGGCCGAAACCGCTATGCTAACCCTGGGTTGTGACATCAGGTTGAAAACAAAACACAGCATAATAAAATTTATTGAATGCTAAAAAAAAATGGCTACATACAATTCTGCAGAGAAAAACCTATCTATCACCAAAAATCAAATTCTATACATTTTACGTGCGAGAGCAATTCGTGGCTCTCGAGCTTGCGTTTTTAACATTGCCAACGATTTAATTTTAATAAAGATTATTTTAATAACTATTGAAAACGTATTTGTAAGTTAAAAAATAATAATTTTCAGCTTATTCTCACGAGACATCCTTGTCCATATAAATCTTCAGTCTCTTCTTCTTTTATGTAACCTTATCACAGTGGAATTGCTGCAAAAATTGAATAAGGGCCTATCTGTCTCAAAATTATGCAGGAAGTATTGCATTGCAAAGTCCACTATATATGACACAAGAAAAAGGAACTTTTTGAATTTTTTGTGGAAGCTTCTTAAATAGCTTACATTGAAAGAAATGTTTAATAAAGTAAGCAAATAAATCTTAAGCTTTTTTTTTTGTAAATTTTGATACTCTTTAAATCATAATTGTTCTTTATTTCATAAATTACGATTTCATATTTTTAATTGTATAATTTCTGCATGTCATCTTACCAGATTTAAATTGATGATCTATAATTCAGAAAATCTCTTAATCCGGAATCGCTGAAGTCCCGATGAGTCCAGATTATGGACTTTGTACTGTATTCTCTGACATATAACTATTGTGGAAATTTTATTTTAATTGTATAAAAGTATCAAAACTTCACTGTAAAAGTTTGCGAGTATCAGATAATAATGTAGATATACAGCAAATTATCGGTTTTTAGTGTTCTATTTTAATATGTATAATTATTTGTACAATTAAAATTATTCTTTAAATTTCTCAGAAAGTTAGTGACAGATGTAAATATTCGATCATATTCTGATGGAAGTACAATTTTGTACTTAAAATAGATTAACTTTTTGTTGTTACAGCTAACATAATATACTGCACACTATTTAATATCCCCCCTTTTTTAATAGAAGGATCCCACAAAGAAACCTTCCTTGTTTTTGAGAGATGAAGGATCAAAGTATGGAACTTTTAAAAATGGTGCCAGATTAACAACAGAAGTTGACCTTGAAGATGGTGATATTGTAAAATTTGGCCAATTTGAAAGTGAATTCAGGTGAAAACACTTTTTCCTGCAATATAAATTATGTGGAATTTGCATTTCACATTTCTGTGGTTAAAGTGTTTTGATTTTAGAATAATTTATGAGAAGCCATTTTTGTGTTAATATTTGTTTGTGTTTAACAGGCATGCCCAACCTTTTCCGTGTGTTAACCTTTTTTAAAAGAATGATTTTCTTCATTGACCCCTTACTAGTATACAGAATGCAACGTAATTATAATACAAATAATTGCATATGAGTAACTTAAAGATAACAATTGGGTAGAAAATACAAAGAAAAGTTTTAAAAAAAACAGTGGTTTATTAGAGTTTACAAGTTCTTGTCTTCTGCAGCAGCTTTGATGAGAATGTTGATTTGTCTCGTTTCTGCATTAAGGAGAAACAAAAATGTATGGTTACCATTTTATGCATGTGTATGCACATTTAAAAATCTAATGATTTTTCGTTCATGGTCGTAGTTCCCATTCCTTCAACAAGTAAAAATTTTTGTTTTTAAAATATAGCAATTTTTCAATGATTACCAATCTGTGTATTTCTTCTATGTTGTTTAATTTTAAAACATAATGTTTTTTTGGGGGTGGGCATGCATACTCATAGTTTACATTTCTGTGGCTAATGAAAGTTTTTGCTTTTAAATTATAATGGTTTTTCATTTAAAATACTTATCATGCTTACTGTTTTCAATCTACTATCAACTGAAAAGGAAACTAGCTTTTTTTACAATTTGTGAAAATGGATATTATGTGGAATTATATGTTGGAAAAGAAACCCATTTGGTGATAAAATGTCAGCAGCTATACTGCAGAGATCAATGAAAGGACAAAGCACAGAGATACAGCTCACCATCACCTTAAATCTATTTAGCAGGGATCATGTTCAGATACCAAGTTAGCGGTGAGATTGTGTTTGAAGCATAATTAGCAGAAATTTTTAAACTATGGTTACAAGAAAGAGTCTCTAAAAAATAAATTTTCCAGTATGTATGTTACTTTTTCAATAAATTGCTAACAAAATTGTAAACTATAGTAAATTAAATACTTTTAAATTTTTAATTTCATTCCAAAATAACAAGTATAATGAGTATTTTGCAATGAAGGACTGCTATATTGACAGAGTGCAAGTATGTTTGTTTCTCACACATGCACAAATCAGTAACGATTTGTTTCTTGCCAATGCTGAAACATGCCAAGTAAGCATTCTTGCCAAGGCTGCTGCAGAAAACAAGGACCAGTTTATGTCATTTAAGAAGGAGGAAGTGTTAATGTTGGTTTGATAACATCTTTTATTTTCTCTTGTCTGACTTTTAAATCCCAAAACTTAATGTACACATGTGTTTTCAGTAAGACTTGCCCTTGAATATATTCTTCTTCAATGCAATCAACTCTAGCATCGTAACATTGAGACAAAATGCATCTTGCTTTTGTGGTTGTATGAGTCATGATGATAATGCATTCAAATCTGCAATGTCTTGAAAGCAATTTGGTGAAGTTTTGCATTCTTTGTACTTTTTGGTTGTGTGTGTTTTCTGTTTTTGTGTATGTATTTCCATGTTTTACTTTTTTTGTTACACCTTTTGCATACAAAATTTATGTATTTAAAAAAAAAGTGTTCATTTTTTTAAAATCTGTTTATTAAGTTTTTGAATATTTGTTTCCTTATATATTTATTTTGTATGTATATTTAAACAAATGTTTTAATATATACAGTACAAAGTCTTTAATCCGGACTCATCAGGACTTTGGCGATTCCGGATTAGGGGTTTTTCCAGATTATAGATCAGCAATTTAAATCTGGTAAGATGGCATGCAGAAATTATACAATTAAAAATATGAAACTGTAGTTTATGAAATAAAGAGCAATTATGACCTAAAAGGCATGAAAATTTACAAAAAAAAAAAAAAAAAAAAAAAAAAAAGCTTAATATTTATTTTTTTACTTTATTAAACATTTCTTTTTATGTAAGTTGTTTAAGTTGCTTCGTTTTATGTGCTAATACTGTCTCTTTAATTCTATAAACAGACATCATTACTTGTTCAGTTACACAGTTCAAGCCTTGTAATTGCTGTGCCGAGAATACCGACTAACTTGTCAATCAAAATTTTTTCATTTTCACTAACCTCTCTGTCACTTTCTTCATGCCTTTATCCATTTTTTGCAGCAATTCCACTTTTTGTTTCATTGACATTGAAACATGCTTTCGTTTTGTAGATCCTTTGGCAGCTCCAGAATTAGAAACTCTTTTTGACATAATCAAAAGTTCAAGTTTAATTTTTATAAAATTGCTCTAACAGTCTGCAAAAAATAATAAACCGAATCCAATTAGAAGATTAAGGAACAGCGCAATCTCCAACATTAACTAAATAGATAATTAGATAATTTTAGCCTAGCTTGTACCGTCCATTATACATTAAACGTGCATGCGTAAACGTATTATGCGCATGCATAAACGCATTATGCGTTTACACATGCGCAGAAAGTTTGTAGCTTTGAGGTCCGAATCATAGATCATTCCGGATTATGGATGTTTGGATTAAAGACTTTGTACTGTATTTGAACATAACTTTCTTTCTTATTTTATGATATAGCTTTATGTCAATAAACAACTATCAATTTTACAATAATAATTTTTTTTAATTAATGGTATCTTCATTACGCTGACTAGTTGCCCGTGAATACCATAATGAGTCAATACTAATCCTAATGGAAACGTCTGGTATATAACATTTACATTTATACAACTTTTAGAATAACAAAATTTTAGAGAAAAAATTCATTTAGCATTTTTATTATTACCAGCCATTCCTAATTCCTTCTGATTTTGAGAAAATTTAATTTTAAAAGCTAGCACATGCTCATTGCTGTGGAGGAAGTATTTTATATAAACAGTTTGAGTAACCACATATATTTTTAAATAGTTAGCACCTGGCTTTATTTATTAACTACCAAGCTTTCCTCCTCATACAGATTGGTTCATTTTGAAGTTCATGCAGACCAAAGCTATTTTCTGAGTTGTCATGCTATAGCTGAGTATTTGCAAACATTTATATGAAAGTATGTAATTGTTATAGACATTCTTCATATGGTAAATTAGATTTTCTTGAAGCCTTTTATATTCATTGTTTACCTGCTATAGTTAATATTAATTCTGACCAGTTATTTCCCCAATGCTTTCAAAATTCTAATATCTTAAGCTTTTGTTTTATCTCATTTTTCTGTTTAATTAAATTTTTGAATGATATCTCATTAATATTTTCATTTCATCTCCTCTTTTGATTTCATTATTTATTTAGCTGTTGGCTGTATCCACACTGTAAATGTTTTCTTTAACTCTCTAAGCGGCAAGGCCATAAATATACGGCCTACAATATTTTTTTTTATATCTGTAAGAACGTATATATATGTGCATATTAAAATATGTCAAAGAAATTAAGGCAATATATCAAAAGAAAACAAATCCAGGTATGAAATACTAGGAGAGTTTTTACATTAAAATAAAAAAAAAATTAAAATAAAATAAATTTTTCCTCATAGTAGTTTTGGGAAATTTGTGCTTTCTTAGCGAAAACCTGGCCGCTCAGAGGGTTAAGAGTACAGAATTCTAAATATGTCAGTTGTCCTCAAAATGAATAAAGTTTCATTTAAAATCTATGTCAATTTAAATTGGTTTTATTGCCTAATTTTACATTACACTTATTGATATTGCATATATTATTCAGTTTTTATAATTCTCCATTCTTACTTAATTTTTCCTTTCACACCAAAAATTAAAAAAATTCTTGCAAAAAGAAATGTACATATTAAAATTTTCACCATTAATGCATTTAAAAATATTTTTTTAAACATTATTAACTTGTGCAGTCTTGTTATGTAATTTTGTTTTCAGTTATTAAATTTTCAGATGAAATTATGTTAAAATGTTACTGACAAGGGAAATCAGTGCTGCAGTTTGTGAAATAACTTTTGCTAATATTGCTTGCCTTCTGTTGAGAAATTTAAAACATCTTTCTGTGAAACAAAGCAAACAAAATGCTTAAACCGATTACTGTAAGGAGAATACAGGAATAATGGGAATAAGAAAAAGTTGTTGGTTTAAGGACAGGAAATCACAGAATGAGACATCTGTAACATTATCCAATTTTGTTAAATTATTTCTCTAAATTGTTTAATTTTCTCAAAATTTGCAAAATACTTTCTCAGAATTGTAAAATCTTCTCAAAATATCAGACCTTATGTCAAAAATATCCACTAACAACTCTGCTTATTAACTTTGCATTACTCTTGGTAAAATATTCTATAACAGCGTTTTAATTTGTCACAAATTTTACAGTGTCAAAAACATTTATAACATCTATGTTATATCTGTAACAAAATTTTATCCTTCACAGAAAATCTCAGTAAAATGTAACATTCTGTGCCTTAAGGACTGACAACAGCTTTATTTAATTCCTCTTTGTTGTTGTAAGTTGGCAACCACTTTTAAGATATCTAGCTGTGCCAGTTATTTCTTTTACATCATTCATAAGAAATGTGTTGCATGCTGCTTAAACATTGATATACACAATCTACATGCTCAATACTATATTCAACATTCAGTTAGTTGTTTAGTTTTATTAAACTGATTTTGGTACTTTTCTGTTTTGTCGGCGCAGGTGATAAAGTCATCAATAATGGTGTAACTGATGCCAAACGGAATATCTTCGCTGGTAACCTTTTAAGCTTCATCTTCAAAACAAGTCACAACCATTTTTTTATCAGATTGATTGTTTCTTTCAATACTGGCATACAATTACATAAAATTTTTACCCAGATAGTTCAATTTTATGCCCTAAGGCCATTCGTGGTAATTAAGTCAATAAGGATGCAATCAGACCGCTCACCTGAAGACGAAAATATAGAGAAAGCAAAGTCAATGGTTAAATTCATCAATTCTAACGAGGCTGCACTAGCGAAGTACAGCACTGCAGTTTTACATAATTTCTGAGTAAGCTATTTGTACGAATTGAAATAATTCCTGCATTTAAACTATTCCAAATTAAGATTTAACTTGAAATTAATGTAGATAATTACTAAGATAATTAGATTTTTGTAGCATAGTTTATGTGAGATTAGATCACTTGGGGCCACATGATGTGAACTGGCGAATCAGGGTGCTGAACCATGAAAGCATAGTAAATTCTTAAATTAAAATCTTCTTAAAAAATTATTGTTTTTATTTATTAGCTTTTTAAAAAATTTTAAACTATATTAAAATGTTTATGTCTTCAAAATAAAAAATTCTTAGAACTAACATTTAACATTTTTTATGTGTATACTTGTATACGGTATGTTGTTGCCAATAAAATCTGCTTGGTGAGATTTGTGCCAGTGAAACGGAAAAGTACTCTGATTTTTAATATGTTTTTAAATGTGTATCTCAAAGCTGTAGAATTTCCTTCTCTGCTTAAAAGCTATTATTTTTCCCTGCTATATATAAAAGTTATGTCATAAAATCAACATTGCAGGGTCTGTGCTTTGCCTTTGATAGTTACTACTTCATGCTTAGAGGTTTCTGCTAAAAGAATGTTGAAGATAATTGTTCATAATTTAGGGGGGCATTTTGTACCTGAATGGCAGCCTTCTTGTACACATCTAGTCATGTCTGAAGTTAAAGTAACTGTAAAGGTAGTAATTTCTTTCTTATTTTTTGTCTATCTTAATATCTTCTGAAACTAACATTGGTACGATTAGAGTAATATAAATACTTTTTAAAATTCTGTTAAAATTGTAATTTTCTGGTTTTTGTCTCATAATTTATATATATAAATTATAAATTAAAAAACACAGCAGAAGTACAATATAAAATGGCTTTTTGAACAATCAAGAGTAAACTTATCTGCATGTGAGGTGAGGTAAGATTAGCAGTTTTAAGGCCAAGTATTGTCAGTTAGAAAAGTAAAAAATTTTTAAGTGATCTTTAGATGTAAAAACTGTAAAGTAAAGCAAAATAGTAGCATATTTTGAAATGATGGTGCTATTACTATTCTTCATCTACATTTTTCTTATTTTAATAAAAATATTGATAAAAAAATTCTTCAATTTTATTGTGTTGTAATCTTACTCTTGAGTCTTTGTGAGATAATTATTAATGCTTGAATGATGCAAAACTATTATTGCTGCTTAAAATTTGAGATTTTTTTTTATGTAATGCATGTTTAATATAAGAATATCAACTGTATTTTTAAGGCTCTTTGCTGTTTAGTTTCTGCTAAACCTATTGTTCAACCTGAATATTTTGAAGAACTGAAAAAAAGTTTACATAGCACATCAACTGTCATATCTCCAAATAAGTAAGTATGGAATAAAATTATTTCAGGTATTATGTAGAAATAATTGTCCATTTCTAGTAAATATTAATATTAAACTAAAAGTTGTTACAGAAATATTTTATAATATAAAATAATTAAAGATTCTTTTAGCACCACAGATGCTATTAGTCTCAATCTTCAGTTTTTTCTTGTATCACTTTTCAAATAAAATGTTGTTGCCACCAGATGTTATCACCATGTATTTTATCACAAAGAAATAATATAATATAAAACAAAGTATCACACCACTAAATATTCTATTTGGAATTCAAAAGATATGTTATTTTTTAATATTTTGGGGTTTTGCTGTTGAATATTATGTTGCAAATAGGGGAAACACTGTATTGGGAATTCTAAACAAATGCTGCTTTTAAAAATTTTGTGATTTTGCTATTGAATTGTATGTGGCATAGATGTGAAGAAAATGATATTTAATAGTAAAATTAAAAAGATGAAAGAAAAAAAATGTTAGTAGAAGTGGTAATATTAAGATTGAAAAATAATAATAATAAGATTAAAAAATTGCAATATAAGCAAGAGTGGGGGAAATAATAAATCCTCTAGTGTAATGCTAAAATCTGAATCCTTTAAGTAGATCATTATCATCTTTGCCCCCCCCCCCAAGTTATTACAGCAAAGTATTTATTTATTATTATTCGGTGTTAGTATTATTAGCTCACATTGGTATTAAATTTTATGCCGTCTAAAATCTGTTATTTGAGAAATTAGTAGTTTTAAGTTTTATTGACCATAATGCATTGTAATGTAATTTTTTGTAGCTCAAACTAAATTATATTCAAACTCATTATCAATTCCTAAAATGCATATTAAAATATAAGAGAGACTATGAGCAAGTTCAGTGGTCTGGGTTTTGCATTATCTATTTTTTAATTCATTTATATTGTATTTAGCATTTTAGCTAAGCAATTATTAGTCAAATTTAAGAATATTAACAATGCAGATTAGATTATTCATCCTATTGATAACTTTGAATACTTATAACCACTTGTAGTGAAATTTCAATTATATTCATGTCAAAAATTTTTAAATGTTTAGAGATTTGCTGATGAGCTAATTAGAATTAATTTTAAACATTGAGAAAACCTGACAAAAATACCATATTTACTTTTATATTTTTCTCCTTGGTTTTAACACAAGTTTCTTTAATTCTTTTTTTTTTTTTTTTTTTTTTTTTTTTTTTTTAAGTATTCACAGAAGTTTCCATTTTCTCATGGTGTTCAGAAAGTGGACTCTCCTAAAATTTCAAATGGATTCATCCACATAGTGATTGTTTTTGTTTCATTAATTGATTTGCTAGGTGATTTTGACTGATGAGGGTCTGACTTGAAGCAATTACAAGTTTTTTAAGAAAAGGGGGGCAATATGTAAGACTGATAATGATTATGAAAATTTTGCACATGGAAAGACAGACTGAACAGTGAAAAAGACTATGACAGTGGTGATATAGCTGATGAATTGCAAGCTATAGCAGAAGACGTAGACAGCTATTCCAACAGCATTAAATGATTTAAGGCCAAAGGATTAGCAGTAGACTGTAATTAGAACAGGTGAGATTCATGGCACAGAAAGTAATGAAGATAATGATTAGATACTGGTAATTTTAGTATTATTATGTATTCTTATTGGAATATAAGTTTCTTTTAAATAAATAACATTCTAATAGTTACCAATAGTTTATCCATGAATGCTTTTCATTTGTTATGTTCTTACTGTAACTGAGTGTAAGAAATTTAATTATTCACAAAATTTTTCCTCTAATGATTTTTTACAAAATATTAAGAGAAAAAGTGGGGGATATGCGAGTAAATACAGTATTTAATTATCCCAGAATTTTATTAAGTTAAAAAATTATGCATCTTTCCCAAAGTTATAAATATAAATCTTGTCAGCACTGATTTTTTGTTAATGAAGTTTTTTCTAGTGAACATTTAATACCAACTATTTTGTATCAGGCTCATATTTTGTTATTCTTAGTAGTAAATGTACTAAAGAAAAATTATCAATCATTTAATTGTCTGAAACTATCTTTGATAGTTTAAAGACATTATAGATACTGCATTATTATCACCGAGTGCTATGTAAGTCACTTTTCTACTGATTGTCTTTATAGAAAATATTTCCAAAGCATAATATTTCTTCAAAGCAAGATTTAACCTAGTAAACCTGATAATCTCTGGAAAATCCATTAGTTTTGCAATTAAAAAAAAAAAAAAAAAAGAAAAAAAAAAAAAAAAAAGAAAAGAAAGAGAAAAAGGAACTACCACTGTATACTCCTGTCAGAGTATAAGCCAAGTAGTTAGATTTTGCTGCAAAAAATTCATCCAAAATTAAAAACCTTGAAGAAGAGTGAAACCACCTTTGGCTTTCATTTGAAAAAGAATGGGTGTTGGCAGTTTAGAAAGAAAGGACACTTTTGGCAATTAAAATTTCTCTTTCTTAATTCTCCCAATTTTGTATACCTGTATATGTGTACCAAAGTGCTAAATACATTTTTGGTTCCAATGAGCATATGAAGAGAAAAAATGAGGAACTTAATCCCAAGAACTTAATTGGAACAGTAAAGCAGGGTGTTGGAGGTATGCTTGTGTGGGGGTACATGTTAGCATCAGGATTCAGTAATTTAGTATTTATTGATGGCATAATGAACTGTACTCTTTATTTAAATATTTCAAAAGATAATTTAAAATTATCTGTCCAAAATTTGGGTATTAGAAACAACATTTTTCTTATCAGGATAACGATCCTAAGCACAAGACCCTCAACGTTCGCCTTTGGTGTGTCTATAATTGTCTACAAGTTCAAAAGACAGTCCATTCACTAGATTAGAACCCAATAGAATACATTTGGAGAGAATTGAAGGTTAAAGTGCAAAGACACAACATAAAAAAGGAAAACCGGACTAATAACAGGAACGATGGAAGAATATTGATGTAGATATTACCAAACCAAAACTGGTAAACTGTGTGCCCAGACACTTGAAAGCTGTCTTAAATGCTGCAAGGTATCCTACAAAATACTGACTGATATTACAAATAAATAAATAAATAAAAACTTGTGAACTGAACCCAGACATTTGAAAGCTGTCTTAAATGCTGCAAGATATCCTAAAAAATACAGACTAAGGGAAAATAACTTTTTTTTTTTTTTTTTTTTTCTTTTCTTTCTTTGGGAGCCACTGTAGATATTGCCACTCTGGTATAAGGCTTGATGAGCTCACTTTTATTATTATTATTATTATTCTCAGATGTTGATAAATTGTGATTTTTGTTTTAAAAGTGATTGAATTATGTTGTTCTTATGTTCTGGCTAAGATTTTTATACCTTTAGTTAATTTGTACACAATAGTAGTAGAATTACCAATAACTTAAAAGTTTAAGTGATGCTAAGCCTAAGGAGGGTACCATTTGTTTACATCTGAAACTCTTAGTAGAATAGTGAATTAACTCAGTTGGTTCACCAACTTCAGAATTTTTTTACCCAATGGGGCCAAAAATTAACTTTCAATTTTGTGCACCGAAAATTCTGTCTTCTTGTCCACTGGTCAAATTGCTTGTTTTTGCATAGACTCTAATTTTAGTTGTAAATCTTTTTTAACTGGTTTTAACTGCATTTGGTGTTTTAGGTTTTTTTCTGTATTTTACAATTGTTAATGAAGATTGAGTTTTTATGTAGAACTAATTCAGTTCTACATAAAAATTATTGAATTAAAAATATATCTGTAATGAAATTTGAGGGAATAAATTTAAGTGAATTGCTGCCAAAAAAATGTGTATAATTTAATTAGGCTGTTCAAAGAAGTCGTGGTGTCCATATGAGATTTTTTTTTTTAAATAAGAAAGTTTGTGTGTACAATATAATGTATAAAAATACCATCTAATTAAATGATAATTTTGACCTAAATAATAGTGTTGAATACATTTCTAGAATTTGATTGGTTTGTATATGCATAATATAATTTTATTTTAATGGTATATTAGTTATTTGAATTATTCTTTTATTTCTGATGTACACCCCTCCCCCCAAATTTTAGTGTTAGTCTTCAACTGTGAGAAATTCAGAGGTCAGGGAATTTCTACAGACAAGGCTTTTGAAGTAACCTTGGATGAAGAGATCACTGGGGATAAGATGTGATTGTAAAAATTAAAGAAGGCAGAAGCTTTTTACTCTTGCAGCATCAACATCTTAAGGGTTGTTTATTTTATGTAGAGTAATTTAAAAAAAAAAAATAGAAGAATAGTAAAGAGTAAAAAAAATTTGTATTTATATTTCTGACCTACCTTTAACATTTATGTGAAATCTTTTGAATCACTCCTTTGTATACTTGCAGCATGCAGCCAGCATCTCTTGAGCTTTTGAAGAAGTGGGCTTTCCATAATTAATGGCAATTTGTTGTTTGTATAGTAATTTTAAGAAACAGAACAACCAATAGATCAAATTTTAAAAAATTGCAATAGTATCCATCAGAATAAGTGAAAAACACACCTATCAGACTAAATTAAAAAGCACAGCAATAGTATCCATCAAGTTCACTCAGAAAAGCATTTCAGATGCGAACTTTTTTTAAAAAAATATATTAATATCTTAACTATTAACAAACAGTAAGTAAATGAAATATGGAACTGGACAAAACTTTGCAGTCTTTTTAGTATGGAAATGAAATAAGTCCTTTTAATCACTTATGAAAAACAATCTTTCAATTAACTAAACAAAGGCAGATATTAAAATTATGCTTATATATTTTCTATGCTGACAAATAATGTCTTATAATTCTTTTTTCTTCAAAGCTATAGATGTTTTTGAATACAGCAGGTACCACTTAATCAACTGTTCATTAAAAATCTGAAAACTTTCAGATTTTACATTATGCTCAAAGGAGGGTTAAATATCATGTTCTTTGCACTTACCATAAAATTCAATTCAACAGCAATATTGCAAAATAATTTTTAAATGAGCATATCTTTAGAATTTTCGATACACAGTCTCGCGTGCTTGAGATAATTCCCCCCGTACAGTATTGCCTTTGCTCACTTTGAAATTGTTGAATGTATTAATCAAAAATTCATTAAAGTGTTACAAAATATGAAATCGATAATAAAACAAATTTCATTCAGGCTTTCAGATGCCCATATTCAGTGGAAGATTACGCAATTCAAATTTTGACGTTTCTAGGTACCATTATTTTATCACAATGCGAGAAACATACATACATTTATGCAGATTCTTCATCATTTAATTTCTTTAAATATAACACAGGACTGTAATATTTGGTGGCAACAATTTGAAAAGTGAACCGATATTTGTAGTGAACCAATGCAAAATGTCAAAACGAAATTAATAGCCCTTCTGGGCTAACACCCTTTGGGCTGACAATATCATTACAAAATAACCACTTAATAAGATCAATGCTACCGCTTATAAAAATCAAATCGCTTTTAAAATTTCAAAGCCAAATCCTCAAGTGAGTTTAGTGATTTTATTCAAAGTCGATTACTTTTGCATGTCGAAGTACAAATGCTAGAATATTTGTATCTGAACCAGTCATGGGTGGTTGTGGATCATAAGAGGTGCTTAGAATTGGCTCAGACCTGTTGAGGGAAAGCATCATTAAAAAAAATAAATAAAAAAAATAAAAAAAAAAAAAAAAAGAAAGAAAGAAAAGAAAGAAAGAAAATGTGAGGTAGTATCTGTATAAAAAATTTCCTTTTTTTACTTGCGCAGTTTATTCAGTTCACCCATCCACATCATGCTTTTGTTGTTTGGTCGTACTTCAAAATGTCCAAACAGAAGGACTTAAGCTTAAAAGATAAAGAAGAATTGCCAGAAGACAAGGGTGACGATGAAGAAATTCATGATAAGATTTTCCCCTTGAATATATGGGAATTGATGTAAATATCCAGACTCGCTACAAAAGATGATCATCAAGTTAAAGAAAACAAAGGAATTAGTGAAAATGATCCCCAAAGTGAAAATCTTGATGCTATACCAACAGCCGCAATCTCGACAAGCATTAAAAATTTTGAGAAGAATGCTCGAATTTAAAGTTGGAGATGCAAACAATATTGTGTCTTGGAGACAACTATTAAAAAACCACTAACAAGAAATATACAACAAACTCAAGTGGATAAATTTTTAAATAATATTTGTTATGCCTATATATTGTATTGATTTGTGTAACAAGTTAAAATAATTACAATTTCTCTGAATTAAGATGGCTTTTGCCATCCACAGGAAAAAATAATGAAAGTTTTATGTAAAAAAATATAAAAAAAGTGTATGTAACTTGCATATTAAATGGCATATCGAAAAAGAGTGTTAATCTCAACAGAAGGACCGTATGCAAGAAGAGGAAGGTTCAGGTATTTGCACATTTAATTCTTAAAAATAATTATTGATATCTTATATAAAATAAGTCTATTTTTAAAAATTTTATTTTTATATCCCTCCCCAAAATCACCTTGTATCCCTAAGCAAAACAAAATCCTGCATGCAGCCTAGCACCACATATAAAACTCAGCCACTTCGTACAATCAATGAGGTCGGTAGGGACATGATCATATTACAAGGTTTGTACGGTCCTTAAGAGTCTTTAAAAGTCCTTAAATTTTTTTGAATTGATACATGATCATATTACAAGGTTTGTATGGTCCTTAAGAGTCCTTAAAAGTCCTTAAATTTTTTTGAATTGATTTTTGGTCTTTAAAAGTCCTTAATTTTGGCCAAAATAAGCAGAAGGTCCTTAATTTTAATCATCTAAAATTTCTGTCTGTTTTTACGACTGCCATTTTGAGTGTGAATTAGCATTTTGGAGGAATATTTTTGGCGATTCACTGACATATATGGTTATTTTTTGAATGGGTTATAATTTGTTCTATTTCTAATATAAATAACAGTATACTCAAGTTTCTAAGCAAGAAGTGAAACATAAGCATTTCGAAATTCATTTTTTATAATAAAGAGCTCTTAAACAACTTTTTGCTTTTGGGGATGTGAATTCTTTTATTAAACGGTTCTAAATTTCGCAACTTGCCAACATTTTGGGGATTTTAAGATTAGTTTCTATAGAAAAGTTTTAATTCTGAGATCTGAGAATTTTTCGACGACTGTTTTTAAAACATCATAACATTGATAAATTTCATTAAACTAATGGTAATATATTGAAATTATATTTAAAAAATAACATTAAAATAAAACATTTTTATTTTTCATTGTCATTCTAGAAAATTCGAGAAATATGTGACAAAATGAAAAATGTCTCCATGGTGTCAACATGTAATGGATGTATTTTACAGAAAGTTTGCGATGAATTTCTTACTTTTTGGAGAACGCCTGGAAGGACAATGAAAACATAATATTAGAATGTTTTACTCCTGAGTCATTTTCTTAACATGTTTATCTTCCCTTTATTTTCTCGGCTTTTCACTAGACACAAGCATGGAAACTATCAAAAATGCTTCTAATCTTATCACTTGGGCAGGCATTATACAAAGTAATTCTTTTATTAATAAAGAAATTGAAAACTTACAATTTAAAATATTCATTAATATGTCTTAATGCATCATATACAGAGCTGGCACTAGGCATTTTCCCACTTGATGCGGTCTCTATGAATTCTAAATTCTGCTGCCTAGTGCTTTTTTAAATTCTGCTCCCAATGCCTGCTCTAAATTCTGAGAGTTTTGCCATTTCTAGATTTTGTTGTTCGGTATGTCACTAAATTTTAAAAATTCTGCCACACCAGCTCTGGAAACAACCTTTATCATATATATTTCATATTTCTCCTGAATGTTCATATTACAAAAGAAATAAGATTAGCTACTTTTTTTATACATTCTAAATGCATTTAGTGTTTTTTAGAATAACAGAAATCCTTAATTAAATCCAAAAATTCTAAAATGAAAAGGAAACGTGTTGAAGAAAGAATAAAGAAAATTATTCTCAAAGATATGTGCAGTTATTATTATGTAAATTACCCGTTTATAATTTTAGCCTTTACTATAAATTTTCCATTTCTATTTCCTCATATGATAGATTTAGTGAGCCAGATTAAATAAAAATTGAATTTTATTATCTTTTACCACTAGTCCACATTTTTAGTTTGAATTTGACTATTCTTGTTTAATTATGTCACCATGAGCTGTAATTGATTTTGTTAGCATCAGAACATGCCTTTATGTTCTAAGTTCATTTTAAATAAGAGGCTTATTTAAACCTTTGTCTGATATTGTAGTTACTTTCACACATAGCAATAATTTGCTCCACGTCTATCAGGAGTTTGGGACTATTTAACTTTTACCAGATCAAGTAAATCCTCATAGGTGCATTGTGGAAAGTTTGACAAGTTAGGAGACAAAGCACGCAGCAACTAGCGAGAGCATTGGTTTGCATATTGAGACAAATGTCTAATTGTTAGAAAAAATGCTTAGAGAAGGAAATCGATATAAACTAGCCAAAATGTTTGGGAAGGCTTTAAATTAAAATCACGGATAAATATTTTGTTGAGTGTTCTTGTTACAAAACATAAATGTTTTGTAGCTTTTAATGTGTAATTGTCCTAATATCATTTAAGAATCAGTGTCATAAATTACATGTATTTTAAACTGTGAAATTTTATTAGATTTTGGTTTTAATAGAGCTTTTTAACAAATATTGTTTAAAAATAAAATTTAATAGTGGCCACGTAAATCCATAATGACTAAGGTTATCTAATTTAATTATTTATAGCTAACTGCTTATCCTTAAAAATTATCTCTGCATACTAAAGTGAGTTATTGCCTTTCATTAATAGTCACAAGATAAAACACAAAAATGTAAAAATTCAAGTAAAACTTGTTCTTTGCATCTAGTGAGACTTAAAATGATACAAAACAACTTATCACCTCTGGTGCTTTAATTTCTTATTGGAACCTTAAAGTATATTAACTGGGTTACAACCCCTGGAACTCTGCACAAAGCTATGACACTAACTGCATTAAACAGATCTTGAGTAACCTTCAACACTTGCCAACCGTGCCTACATCAGGCCTTTCAGGTATGTTTTAATCAGCAGGTCTCTCTTTAGATAAGCAGCAGCAGTGACAGCATTCAGTCTTTTGTTATGAATCATGTTGATTATGATCGTACTTCTCATTTTAACCTATGCCGTTTGACATAAAATCTACCTGTTATTTACTAAACCATTAGACTGACCAAGTATGTGACAAAATGAGACATAAAAAACTCAACATAAAGCTAACTATTAGTAAAACGTAAATTTCACTTATCTTCTTTCAAATATGTCCAGCTATTATAAGTGCAAAATATTTAATGCTACTTGATAAATTGCATAAATTTTATTTTATTCTCAAGCTTATTAATAATTATGTTAATTAATTCATGTTTAGTAATAATGCATATTGTTTAGGGATCTATTTTATTGTTAAGATGGTATTACAGAACTAAAATTCAAGCATAGAATAATATTTTTAATTGAATTTATTCAGTTCTCATTTGCTCAAAGGTCCTTAATTTTTTCATTAATGGTCCTTAAAAGTACTTAATTTCCATGTGCAGAAATATGTACAAACCCCGTATTAAGCAGTATCCACTGTATCTATTACAAATGGAGCATGAATATAGTAGGACTTTTGAAAGGCCCATTATCGGCCGAATAATAAAGTTGCCGAATACCGGTAGTTCCAATCTGAGTTCGATTCCAGGTGAATGGGCTGGCTGCATGGGCATTCTTGTGATTTTCTCCATGTGCAGCATGTTATAATAAAATTGCTGAACACCGGTAGTTCCAATCGGAGAATGGGCGGGCTGCATGGGCATTCTTGTGATTTTCTCCATGTGCAGCATGTTATAATAAATTTGCCGAACACCGGTAGTTCCAATCTGAGTTCAATTCCAGGTGAATGGGCTGGCTGCATGGGCATTCTTGTGATTTTCTCCATGTGCAGCATGTTATATGAGCCAATATCCCTTAGAAAGTCTTTCACGAAGGCATCCCTTCCCTTAGTGTAATAGCTCTTGAGTGCTTTGCCATAATCAAATAAACCAACTAGCCATCCTTTTTGTATTTAATATTTTCATTGATTCTTTTTTTTTAATAGCTTTGTTCCACCGATTGGAGAATCTCTCATAGACCAGGATAAAGTTTCTTTTGGGGTGAATCTGCAAAGAAAGCAGATTTTTGAAAACAGAACTTTTTTCTTTCTAGATGAAAAGCAGGTATTGATGATTTTTGTTATAAAAGTGATGCAGTATTGATTTAATCTTCTTTCTTTATTGTCTTATGTTAAGTTTTTTGACTTCATATTATTTTTTGTGGTTTTAACCAAATTTAATTATATTTAAAACAGTTCTCTTTGGTGACTACCATATAAGAAATCTAAAAATATCATTCTACTTTGGGTTCTGGTTTAATTTGCGTAAATTGTCTGTAATTTAACATCTAAAATCTTAGTTCAAATAGTTTTATTATTTTTCATTTAATTGCAATATTTATAGTCAGTTTATGAAATTAAATTATATTTTATAATTATTTATTTTTTAATAATATATTTTCTAATAATTATTTTTTTATCTTCTAATAATTTACAGCATAGAGCAATATTCCCCTCTTTTTTAATCCAAATTACAGTATTAGAGTAAAATTATTCAAATAATGCTATTTAAATGTTAACAAATAATTTTGTTAATTGTAAAAGCAGGTATTACAATAGTATTTGCAAATACGATAATTAAAATTTTAAATCTCGAATTATTTAAAGTAAATATTGGTCAAGGGTTTTAGGTTCCTAGCAATTGTTATATTTTTAATATCATAGGAATGTGATCATAAATTTAAATTGTCTCTGAAGATAGTTCATCACCTGAAATATTTGTAAATCAAAGCTATTTTCTCCATAGGAATTAATTTAAAATCAATTAACCCATTCCTAAATCCTAAGTGATGGCTCTGAAAAAAAAAAAATACTTTAGATGTAAGTTCATAATACAAAACTGATGGAACTCATTAAATCTAATGCATACACATTGCTTAACGTTATAGTAAACATATAAAATCTAGAAAACTTATATTAAATTTTACCGTGTCTCTACAAAAGAAAGCTGACCGCTTAAAGAGAAAATGGAGAAGGCAAAGATGTGGAATGTTATTGTTTGAAAGAGAAATCCTGTTCCTTAAAATTATCAGTTAGCCGTTTTCCTGAGCTTTTTTTCTCTGAACTGTCCTATGTCTGAGAATAACTAGGCTCTTTTCTTATTGAAATTTGTTCAATGGGATTTGTTTCTCTCCACATTTTAAAATGTTCCTAAAGCAAGATGTGGTAGTATCATTGCAAATATTTATGCTATGGCTTAGTACTGCTTGTTCAGGGTGATAATGTTCTGTGAACAATTGCACCTTTTCTTATTTTGCATACATTTTGTGGATCAAATAGGAATATTCTCCCTTCAGAAGGCATTTCTTCCGCTGTCTTAACTGCATTTTGAAATGTCACATGTTGCCAGCTTACTCGTTTGTATCTCGAGACAAGGTTTCACTGTACAGAGCTTTTTATTGGTTTCAGAAACACCTCTTTTCTTTTGTGATTAAAATAAATCATGATACACCTCCACATTCTTCATACTATAACTGTTTCCAGTTGATTATTATATAAACAATTTGCAATACTAAGTATTTTATGATTATTTAATTATCCATTTTGAATCAGACCTTTGATATGCGTTAAAAAAATTAAAAAAAGAACAAGTACATATTTTGGCTGCTAGAAATAAAGTAATAGAATGAAAGTTCCCCCCCCCCTCCCCAACCATTTTGAGAATTTCATGCTTGGAAGGAATATTGAAAAATAATAAATGAATAAATATTCATTCATATTTTATATTACTGACTACAGAGTTCTACTTTTAAATGTTTATTTTATAGAAAACAATATTTTGCAGACCTAAAATTTCAAAAAATGACATTTCTATATAAATCAGAGATCTACAGGCAATGAAATATAACCATGTAGTCATTTGTACTTTGATTTGATGAGTAAACAATGACTAATTGCTCAAAGTCATTGGTTTGGTTGGGAGGGTATGATAAGTTAGGTTTAGGTAAAAATGTTTGTGCTTATCATAAACATAGTAATTTTTCTTTTTCTTTCTTTCTGTTTTTGTATTTATTCAAATATTTTGTTTTAAGGAACTGATGTTAAAATACTGCCTTTTATAGATTTATTATTATTATTATTATTATTTAATGTGGCAAGTTAAAATACGCTTTAACTAATGTAACTGTGATGGGATTTACTGGGTGATTAGATTGGAGTATTAAACTATGGCTATAGGAACAGAATCTAGGTTGTAGCTACAGCCTGGATTCTGTTCTTTGTGACTGAATAGCTGAATCAAAATATGGTCTTTTTATGACCTTCTTTACCCACCCTATGAACAACACAAATGCAAGTAAGTTCATGTACCTGTGAAGTCCTTGAAGTTCCAAGTCTTCCTTGAAGTAGCCTCTGTCTCTCTTCATAGGTAAGCCTCATGTACTTTGTCTTAGTTGATTCAAATATATTCCATTTTTTTTATCAAAAATTCAAGATTTCAAAATAATAGATTTTAATTGATTCTGTTTCACAAAGATAGTATGGCTACAACCATCCATGGCTTATCCAGGACTGAAATCTAAAATTAATAGTATTTCAGTCAGCTTTCATTAGTTTCTACTATCTAAAGCTGCTGAAATTTTAGAGAATGAAAATAAAATACATAATAATGAAATTACATTGTACAGGTAAAAGATAATATAAAGTTCTATTATTAAAAATTTCTATTCTATACAATTATTACTATAGTCTGTTTTGTAGAATTATTAGAAAGTAATTTTGAATCACAAGCACAGAAACTTAAAAAAAAAAAAAAAAAAAAAAAAAACTTTAATATGCAAGGATTGCAGAATGTCTAATACAAGGATTCCAGAAATGAATGCCCCCTGTGGAAATACTCTCAGTCTTTTATTCAAATTTTATTTATCAACACTTTCTGTATTTTTCTTGTGTAATTTATAAAAACGTAAAAAAAATTATCTAAATCTTATCGTGTTTCAAAAATTGTCTAAATTTAAATACATGAAGACCGGGAAGGGCGGGCATTTATCGTTTTGAAAAAATTAATTTTTAGTTTGTGTAATTTAAGTGATGAAGAAAATGATCTTATAAAATCATACAAAAGTAACAATCATACAAAGCTTTCAACTTTTATGTAACAAAATTCTTATTATAAAAAAAAAATATACTTACTCAAGACAAAAAAATAAACAAATTTTCATTTGTTTTTCAAGGTGACTATTCCCCTTCCAGTTTTTTCTGTTAATATTGGGAACACATATCTTCTATGTTCTTATATGCCATTGCGTCTTATATGCCGTCAAATACGGTATATACAAAAAGAAACATTAAAATAGGCTAAAAATTAAAGACAACTATTTTAAACCCTTTCTGTGCTATAGCTGCAGGATTAAAGTAAAGTAAACTTAAAGCATCTAAAGTTAAAATTAAATTGGAATCAAAGCAAGGCAATTCCTCAACAACAACAATAATAATAATAATAATAATAGCAATCGTGTATAAAAGGTTTAACAGAATATCTAAACATATCAAAATTAAAATATGAATTCATTAGTGGAACAAAGTCGAAAAATAAAAATGGGGAAAGGAAAAATATGCAAAACTATAAAAATATAAAAATTAATTACTTTTACTGAAACTTCAATTCAGAACTCATCAGTGGAATATGAATTAAAATTTCATAAAAGTCGATTAATATGTTTCAAAAACATGTTTCATTCTCCTGGTTCATTTGAGATCAAAAACAGAAAAAAAGATTTAATTAAATTTTCATTTAAGACATTAAAATTCATATAAAACTGAAAATTCAAACCTCAAATGTGTCCAGAATTTTCCCTACATGCTTTCAAAACACTTGGAAAAAAATAATAAAACTTTATGTTGTGCCAAATTGACTGCTCAATAAAATAAAAAAAAAACTTTATATAATGTAAATTGACCATTCAATAAAACAAATGGTCTAAAAATATTGTATGTAAATTTGATATTCAAAAGCAATTACGAATAAAGAACTTAAATCAAATTACGAGATTGTCATTTAAACAACACTCAAAAATTAGGTTGTCCCCGATTACGCTAACCTAAACTTTTAATACCAAGAAAATGAAAAACTTTTCATAGAGATTTCTGTAACTAAAAGTCTTGCTAGCTGTTTAAGGCTCAGATTGGAGCTGGGCCTCCAATCTGAGCCTTAAACAGCTAAAAACTGAAAACCTATTTCAAGCAAAAATTGAAAAAAAAATGCATACTTGCTGAATTCTTAAGACCAACCGAACTGTGTTCCTTGGGGGGGGGGGGGAAGTTGAATTCAACGTTACTCTGGAGAAGCAAAAATTGTGTAGTTCTTGGAAAAGGTATGTGATAAGATTTAAAGTGTCCAATAGCAGAACGAAGCATTTTAACAGGTGTTCAGAATGGCCTATCCTGTTAAACTTTGTGTGTAGGGGGCTAAACATTGGGTGCGGTCTGTAAAATTTTTTTCCTATGAGAAGGGTGATTGTCAACTCCCAAATGTCAGCGTAAGAAACTTCTAAAAGATACTGTCTTCTGTAAAATCTTAAAACGCAAACACAGAACTGGCTTAAAGTTGAGGAAAAGGAAAAATATAGGTTATAAAAGATTCACATAATCAATACAATAAGTCTTTGAAACTAGAAGCCCCATTTTTTTAGGAAAAGCAAAATTTGCCATTTATTAAATTTGCAAAATAGTAGAAAGACAGTGTAAATAATATTTAAAAGGGAAAGAAACAAGATCTTTGTACACATTTACATTAAGTTTCTTATCTAGTCATCCAACTATTACCTCCGATTAAGATTCAAGTAATAATTATTTCACTTTAGATAAGAAATTAAAAAAAAAGTAGTTAATACAAGCTTTCTTTAGAGATATAGAAATTTTGAATAGAGGTGTTTTATTCTCTAAGAGAATTTTTGACTAAAATAAAAGTAAGTCCACAAATGTCATATACCTTTTTCAGTGAAGTAAGTTTTGATATATATATGTTTGTGTGTTTTCTGAGTCTTGGAAAAGATGTGAATGCATGGAATTTAGATTATGAAAGAGGTGCATGGAGCAGAAAAGATTGAGAGCCACTGGTCTAACATTTTATTCTGCTTAAACCATGTATATTGATAGAAGAGATGGGGGATATTGCAAAAATCTTGTTCCTACTTCTTTCTGTTTTGGAATGAGAATTGTAAATTTTACATTGATTGTCATTATTCAGTTATTTTCCCCAATAATAATCTTAAAAGTCTTATATAAAAATGAACATGGTATTGCTTTACTAATTATAAATTAGTGCGTTTGTAAAGGAATGGGAAGAGTGTTAAACTGTCATTTCAGTCTGCCGATATGTGTAACAATGATAATCCAGTTATAGTACTAATTTACTTGTATAACTTTGGGAAAAATAAGCAAATTAATAAAAACTTAGTAAAATAAATTTCATAATTATCTTATGATTTTAAAAGTATTCTCTAAATGCATGTAGATATTCTCAAGATGTACAAATGAAAATAAAATTATCTTCACTTTCAGTTAACATCAGGGCTGTGGAGTCGGGGAAGAAAATGACGATATGAAATAACTCAACTCTGACTCCTGGAATTTTAGACTCCGATTCTGACTCGACTCCGACTCCCTCATATATAGATGTAAACATATACTCATGAGTTACAGCTTATTTTTTTAATATAAAAGTTGGAAGTAATAGATGCTACAGAAAAAAAAAATTGATGGCATAGCAAATTATTTATATTAATTAGCATTTATTACGAAATGGAAAAACTGACATTAGTTATTTCTAAGAAACAGTATAGCTTCGGCAAGACCTTCTTTGTTGGAGATCCAATTTGATAAACTTCAGAGCTGAGAAGAATCTTTCCACACTAACTTGAGTAGGAGGAAGAGCTGTTACTGTTAGAGCTACTTCTTTTAACTTTTCAGGATAGATTTTTTTATAATTTCTAAAAGAGGTGTCTTGCAAGCAGAATCATATTTCTCTAGTTCTTCAAAGGCCGTGTAGAAATCTTGTTTGTATTTTTTCATTTTTATATCTAAAGGCTCTTTATTTTCATTTGCTTTGCCTTGGCCTTTAAAATATTATCCAAAAATATTTCTCAAAATCTAATTCATCTATTACATAATTAATCAACTACTGTTGATCAAAGTTGTCAGAATCCACTAACGTATGCAGGTTCTATTTATTTAACTGATTTAAAAAACAAGAACAAAATTCATTTACCATTTCTGATGCATCGTTGAATCTGACGTTATGTTTCAGCTGGCAATCTTCTTTACAGAAAAACCACAATTCTATTTCTTGACATCACATTTTATTTACATAAAACATTCAAAAGGAAAAAAAATTAATATTTAAGTACATTTTCTTGAACAGCCTGTCTTTTTCTCTCATGGCTGTACGAAACAATTTATCCGTCCATCACACTTCAAAAATGAAGTATTTACTGGTTTAAAAAAAAAAAAAAGTTTTAATTTCTCTCTCTGGCACCCTCTAGTTAGGGAAAGACACTTTAGATGAACATTTAACATACTCCCACTTTTAATTTATAGTGGAAGCCAGAAATTAAACATTAAATTTACATCATTACTCAAAAATAATAGAATGAAATAAAACTAATATCTATGAAAATTTCAAGCAAAAAAAAAAGTTAAAGGTCTAAAATTGAGTTGTGAAAAGTGTTCATACAGTTCATCAGCTGGATTACTGGGCCATCGTTCTTAGAAATCTTCAAATGGCAAAGTTTACGAATCGGTCGTACAAAAGTTCCTGAAGAGGTTTTTACCTCTGCCACCACATGTACAACCATCTTTACTTGGAAACAATTTTGTGACTTTGCCTATTGGCCAGTTAAGTCTCTTTCGGTTGTCTAGTTCAATTAGTACTACATCACCCGTCTGGATCACTTGAGCCTTTTCTCTTGATTTTTGAATGAGATTTGCTAAATATTCTTTTCAAAATCTATTTCTCAATTGATCTTTTATATTTTGTCATTTCCAGTATCTTTTTTTGAAGTTTCTGGAAATTAATTTTCTCTAGATCAGGTATCTCGATTTCTTGGATGTCTTGAATAAAAGATGATGGAGTCAAAGGAATAAATTTATCAGATTCTTCTGAAATATATGTAAGAGGTTGATTATTCATTACAGCTTCAACTTCACATAATATCGTTGAAAGGTCTTCAAAATTGAGTGATGATCTACCAAGTGTTCTTGGGAGAAGATTTTTTACACTGTGAATGAGCCGTTCCCACCACACAGCTGTTGGAGGAATTAACTTCCATTTAATGTGAGCTAGGTCTTAATTTTGTATTTTTTATTTGACTCCAATGTAAAGATATCAAAAGGTTGTTGGTACCCCTAAAGTTAGTTCTGTTGTCACTGTAGATTGTTGAAATTCTTCCCCTTCTTGCTATAAACCTCCTGAGGGCACAGACGAAACCTTCTGTTGACAAATTAGTCACTAATTCCAAGTATACAGCACAATACACAGCGTATGTGAAAATGACAATCCATACCTTGGTTTTGTTCTTTAGAAAGAGAGGGCCATATAAATCGATTCCCATGATTTCAAAAACTTTCAAGTCTCTGATTCGGTCAAATGGAAGTTGAATATGCGGAGTGACAAACGGTTTTGAAGTAAATATTTTGCATCTCGTGCATTTTGATAATTCACTTCGAATGTTACACTTAGCAGAAATTATCCAAAAATTTTCTCGCTGGATGGAACAGTCTGGAGACTAGCATAGCTGTTCTTTAAATGGCAGTCTTGTATTAAACAATTTACTACGGGATGTTTTGATGGCAACAAAATTGGATATTTGAATGAAAATTTGTCATCACATTCTAACAACTTGGTTTTCGCTTGTATTATGTTATTTTGATCTTTCACAACAACAAGACCTTTGACAGTATCTGAGACATCAAAATTTTCTAACTGAATTCTTGACTAAAGGAACTTCTCTGCCTCTTTCTTTTCTTCGATCAAAAGCTCAGATGGGAAAAAATAATTTCTTTTTCTAGATTTGGATATGAAGCTTTTCATCCAACAAATAATACTTACAAATATGCAAAATTTCGAAATTCTTTCATAATTCATGAATTGATCTACTTTTGCTCAGGTAAATAATGATATTGCAGTTTTCTTTCTTTCTGACATAACTAAATCTTTATTAGGAACCTGTTCCGATTTGGGCCAATTATTTTCTTTGTCTTTTAACCATTTTGGTCCCTTTAACCATCTAATCTCGATAAGATGTCTTGGGCTACAACCATGAGATGGCAGGTCCGCCAGATTTAGATTACCTGGGACAAGATACCATTGGTATGATTCTGTGAGTTTGCATATTTCTCTGATTCTGTTACCCACAAAAGTACCCCATTGGTCAATTCTTCAACAGTAGGAACATCCAGAGCCTCATGAATGTAGTTTGCTAATCTGGCTCCCAAAACACAAGCAAGAAGTTCTAGACGTGGGGTTGTCAAAGTCTTTTTTGGAACAAGTTGTGATTTTGCTCCTAGAAGCTGTACCGAAATCATTATTATCTTCACAGTGCAGGAAAATTACTGTTGCATATGCATTCTGACTCGCATCGCAAAAAACATGTATAGACCATTTTTCTTTATTTCCGTAACCTATACGTCTGTTTACCTTTAAGTTAGATAACTGTTTCAATTCACTATACCATTTCTGAAAGTACTTTTGAATCTTCTCTGGAAGCAGGGAATCCCATTCTGACTTAGCTGACTAGGCCTCCTGAATCATTAGCTTGGCTGGCAACAATGCTGGGATGAGAAAACTGATGGGATCGCAAATACCTTGTGTTATAGACAAGGTTTTCCGTTTAGTAGGATTTTTTGTTTCAGTGTCATATTCATTGCAGATCATTAAACAATCCTCCTTTCTATCCCATCTAATCCCCAAAACCGAAACTGGAGTTATAAGATTTCCTTTAAACAAACTTCTGTTCTCATATGACAACTTTTCTATTTCTTCTACCGGACCGAATTGCCATAATCTCAAATCCATCTTAGCATCAGCCATGATTTCAGTTGACTTTGAGATAAATTCTTCTAATTCAGATGCACTGTCGACAGAAGTTACACAGTTGTCAATATAGAAGGACTTCAAAAGTTTGTCAGTAACTGTTTTGAGTTGTTTTGGATGCTTGTTCAAATGGTATCTGAAAACCGTGCTGAGTAAAAAAGGGCTACAAGTAGCTCCATCTAACACTCTTATGTTGATAGACTTTAATTTTATTTGCCTTCTCCCATTATAAAAATCTCAAAAATCGTCAATCTTCCTTAACTTCAATTTGGAGGAAGGATCTTCTAATGTCGGATACAACTGCAATGGCCTTTTCTCGGAATCTCAATAATATAGCAAAATTTCTTCTATCAAGTTTATTCCTTTGATGAGACGGTCATTTAGGGATAGTGCTCTTCCAACTTTACACGAGGCTTCAAAAACTGGTCTCATAGACGTAGTAGCACTCTCTGGCTTAATAACTGGATGGTGACACAAGTAATGGCCTCCTACTTCTTCTAGTTCATTTTCTGAGACTTGTATGACATCCTCTTTTTGCCATTTTTTAAAGACTAGGTCATAATCTTCAAATTTACTTAACTTTTTCAGACTTCTTGTAGTGCTAAACAACCTTCTTTCTGCTTCATTTCTATTTGAAGGAATGTTTGGTTTAATACAAGTCCATGAAAGACCAACACGGTAACACCCGTCTTCACTTCTTGTGAGTTCTTTGAGGAACACTTCATGGGCTAGCTCTTCTTTTTCCTTCATTTCATTTCAAATTCAAACTGTCCAAAACAAAAACTGGAGTCAGAGTTGACCTGTTTTTAGCAACTCCAGCTCCGACTCCTTTTACCCCCAAATCTGCTAGATTCTGACTCTGACTCCACAGCCCTGCTTATCATCTCAAGGTAAAACACTTAAAGTTTATCCAATGTTAATTTCATAATTTGTTTAATAATTACTCTTGTCAATCCAAATTATTTTGAGCGTTTTTCAAATTTTTCAGTAGGTTTTTTAATTTAAATTAACTGATTGTACTTAAATTGTGTAAGATTTTGTGTTGTATGTACATGTTAATTATGCAGTGTATTAATTTGCAAATTCATGTTTTCATTGTAATCCCATCCTCAACTATCCAATTTTAGTTTAAGAAATTGCATTTGGGTATAATATTGGGGAGTGGAAATGCCACAATACTCTCTGATGAAGAAATTGATGAAGAGTTATTATTAAGGGACGGCCATTGTGTTATTGAACCAAGTCGGGAAATGTCACAAAATGCTGAAATAAACAAGCTCATGGAACAGGTTAAGTCTATACTACTGAAGTAAGTGTTTTTGCTCTATTGTTAATTGAAAATTAGGTTAGAGCTTTATAATCTGTTACTTTCATATATGAAAAAGAATGCACTGTAAATCTGTGCAACAGAGCAACAGTAATTTTACACTTATATGTTTTATCATTATGTTTCATTATTAGTGCTGGTTATGTCTTACTTTGAATTTATTAAGCAAACTTATACTATTCACACACACACACACATATATATTGTTATGAAATGTCCAGGCGCAGTGAGATAGCTTCCCCGCAAAGCAGTTTTAGGGTTGCCATAAAATGGCAAAGGAAGGCAGGGTGCCATATTTGGCGACAAAATTGGCAACATGCCATAGATGGATGGAGAACCTTCTGGAACGAATTCTTACTGGTTTAGCCCGGAATGTTCTCGAACACAAGCCGAAAGCTATATACAGGGTTGCCACTCAAATGGGAGAATGAAATTCCCTGACATTTTCAGGTTTTCCAGGTGTGTTTCAAGAAAATTCCAGTCTATCCGTGTAATGTACGTTGGCTGTGCTAAGAGGTAAATTAATTATGGTATTACTTGTATTGTGTAGAAAATTCACTTAATTATTCAATAAATCCCAGAGGACATTTATTCTTAATTATTCTTGGTATACTTTGTTTGATAATTTTGTTTCCTTTACCACTTAAGAAACTTAATAAAATTTAAGATATATATGTTGGATAACAAATGTATGTTTTGTTTAATTATTACTCATGATCATCACCAGTTCAACACGAGGCTAATCCGGTCCTTATAAATCACAACGCAATGCTAAATAGTTAGGTTAGATTTTAGGTAAATTTCATTTGCGTGAGGTATGCTCTTAAAACCTTAACACTTGAAAACACAAATATAATTATAATAGTTGTTGTTTTCTCTACTGAAGATTGAGATTAGAATCTTCCCAATCTGGAATAAAATAAGGCTTTTTTTGCAGACATTCTGCAGCTAAACGAAAGAAAGAAATCTATTTTAATAAATTGAGGTATTTTATATTTATTTCGCAGCATACATAAGGAAAAAATATGTGCATTAAATTTCGTGATGGTATGTCATCATACTGCTATAATTAATTTCAGGATTATGCCAGAGAAAATTTCCTGAAATTTGGAAATATTATTTACTAATAATAAATAAATTTAGAGGGAAGAAGCAACATTAAATTATATGAATAACATAAAAATAAAGATAATTACTTAAAAATTTAATTAGAATAATCAACGATATTTTAGCGAATAATATTACATGGTTAGCCTAGATGACTGATTACTATTTTTTTATTTTACTGCAAAATGGCAAGGTATTTATTAAAAAGAAGGGAAAAAAAAAGGTTTAAAAAGATTTTGCGGTAAAATTCTAGTATACGGTAAGGCTTTGGCACGATTTTGAAACTTGTCGCCAATACCAAAATGACCCGTTTACTGCGCATCATCATGTCGCCAAATCCCATTGTACCATACATGGAGATTATTCTAACCAAAGAACATCTATGTAGAGAAGAAAAGGTTCCATACAAGTAAAATGCTATTACGCCGCTAGAATGCGGAGGGAAAATTTGCCAAGAGATTTGGCGACGGAACCTGGCGGCCAGAATTTCCTTCTCCGCAATGTGTGCAGGAAATTGAGAAACACGTGTTAAGAAGAAACGTTCTTTGACAAAAAGAGAGCTACGAAAATCCGTTTTTAAATTATTACGAAAAATCCAAGAAGAAACGTTTTATCAAAGGACGTTTCTTCTTGGATTTTTTGCAATAATTTTAAAAACGAATTTTCGTAGTTTTATTTTTCGCTGAAAATAACTAATCCATGAATTAATTTACTTGCGCCAAAAAATATTTTCTTTTCCTACTTGCACTAAGACTAAACTTCACGGTTGCAGTGCCGTGCGCTACAATATAACAAGCGGTAAAGTGTCTCATTTACGCCGCTCCGCATCTGCGAGTGCAATCCAGAGCTGTAACTCAAGAAATAAACAATCTCGTTGTTAAGTAACGTGTGCACCACGTTATTTTCGTTTTTGCGATAAATGCTTATCGACGTGGTGTTCGTGTTGCTTGCGGTTTGAGACAAAAGCATCTCGACGTGTGTGGCACGTCTTTTTAACGCAAGTGGTTAAAGAAACTTTAAATGATATTCATTTTATGAACTCTTGATAACGTGACCTTCAAACTTCGACACCGGTTTCGAGCTTTGGCGACAGATATATCACGCATGCACAGCTGTTTCCCTCTATGATGGAATGGAGCCACGTCTGTTGCAGAGAGGTTTTCCTTCTTTACAATACATATGCTTTGATTCTAACCTCCATGGTACCGTATACTAGGATTAAACCCATTTTGTTTTATACAAGAACAGGTACTTTCTTTAGTTCATGCACTGCACATACGATTCTCGAGAATACTGGAAACCAAAAGTTGTGGGAAACTTGCTTTGCCTTTCTAAAAGACAATCAAATTGGAGCTGCGAAAATTGGCTCTATGCCAGCTACCCGAATGACACTCACGTGATACACAATTCGCCAAAAAAGTTATCTTTTCCGACGTCAGCGCAAAAATCGCTTTTTTTGGTGGGATCGTTGTATGAACTTCACTGACTCTTCCAGATTTTGACAAAAATACTTAAATTCCCTGACTTTTCCCTGAATTTTTTGGTCAATTTTCGAATTTCCTAACTTTTTCCGGTGCTCCCGATTTTCCAGGTAGCTTGGCAACCCTGTATATAAACCCTGCTTGTCCGCAGTCAGAGAGTGTGCCTCGTAGAGGGCGAGATAGTTAGTCAGTCCGTGAGGAGTTGATCTAGTTGACAGCCGGGCAGCGAATGCCGAGTGGGTCGTTGAATGCATTGAAGAGTCTCTTAGTGTATTGTAGAGTCAAGAAGTGTCTTAGTGCATCGTCAAGAGAGTGTGTTGAGCTCTGGGAACGATTGAACCGAAGAGTCGGGAGCTGTGCTCTGTGTGTCGTCGAGTGCATTGCGAGTTGTAGCATGGAGAGTCTCGAGAGTACGTGGAGTTCTGAGAACGACCAAGCAGAGTCCAGTGCTTTGCTGTGAAGCTGTCTCCACCATAATAGCCTGATAACCTGGAGGCTGTGTTTCGATACTTCATCAAGTAGTATTGTCATTATTCACTCCAAATCCTCACGAACCTCGTACGAACGTGAAGGAAAAAATTAACGTAACAACTAGTGTCATAAAAAAAAAACGCACCAATATATATAATTTATAATAAAAAAAAAACTTTACATATACATCTCCAAGAAACACAAATTCATTTTAAAGCCATGCGTGGAAAAATTCATTAAATTGAATTTGTGTTCCTTGGAAATGGTATATGGAAAGTTTTCTTATAATAAATTATTATGAATCATTGGTTGATTACTTACAGCATTAGTGCAAGTCATAGACCTTTTAATTTAGTTTCAATTACTTTTATTTTGAATATATATATAAACTTGAAGCATCTAAAGTTGAAATTGAATTGGAATCAAAACAAGGCAATTCCCCAACAACATTAATAATTGCAACCTTGGAAAAGAGGTCTAACATTGTACTTAACAAATCAGAATTAATTTATGATTTCATCAGTACAATAAACCTGAAAAATTAAATTAATTTGTGTTAGGGTTTTCTAGGGATCAGTATCATTCATTATTTCTAAACCACCAAAAGGTCTTAAAATGTTTTACCTTAAAATATTGGGTTTTTGTTTTATTATTATGAAGTAGAAGAAACATGCAAAATCTTAAAACTCGAGGATTTCAAATGATTTTTCTGTGCAATAAGTAATTTGTAACTTTTTTTAATATTTAAATTATTTTAGGTTAGTGAATGTGCTCAAAGTGAAAAGCAGCAATCTCCTTGTATTATCCATGTGTTTTTGCTTTTTGCTTTATACAGTAGTGTGAAATTAGAATGAAATATTTGTTTATTATTTTAGAAAGAAATTAAGAATGATTCCAGAATCAGATATCGGCCTAGCTGTTGCATACTGCTCTACTGAAAAATACTGTAACCCAAAATTCAGTTTTGGTAAGTCCCAGAGTTGTATTCTTATTAAATATAAAAATAATTTTAAAAAAGTGTTTTTATAAAATAAGTTTTTATTTAACCCATTAGCCGCTGGTGTTGCGTTGACACAACGGTAAAAATAAATGCATATATAAATATAACTACCTAAGATATTTTATACCAGCAGATGATTTTGTGTAGGGAATATTATGAAGATTATTTCTGTAAAAAAATATTTGCCTTCAGCAATCATTTTGTTTATAATAATTAATCTCGTACTTTAAGCAAAATTTTTGATGGGGTATTTTTGCTGAAAATATTTAACGAAAGAATTGCCGTCTTTATGAGTGATCTATTTTTAATCAAGGTCACCATTTATCAGAACATTATATCAGTCAGGTGTTTATATTTGTGTTGGGAAGGAATGGAAAACAGGTGTTGCATTGACGCAACGTCAGCAGGAAACGGGTAGTCAATCTTTTTTTCACTCATTCCTTTCGATGTTCTGATTCATGTTCTGGTTGTTCAAAAATGCCTAGAACAAGGTGTCTTACATTAGAAGAAGCCCTTCAAAGATTTTTTGATAAAGAAACAGATGATGATAATGTTAATAATGACCAGAAGGAAACTGGGATATTGTTGTTGTTCCCTCAGAAATTGCAGAGTCTAGTGATGAAGAAGAAAAGAATGGCAATGTTTTAAATAATGATAATGATATTTTACCAAATGATACTGCTGGGGAAGTTGAAATTCACGTAAGAAGTAAGTTTCAGCCTTCTAAAAGCAGTTATAGTCATACTAAAAAGTTTAAAAAGCAGAAGACTGAAATCTTGAAGGGGATAAAAAAGGAACTGTTAGTTATGTCTCAGGAAGAACATGAAGAAAAAGATAGAAGAGAAATTATAAAAGACAAAACACAAGGTAAAACTAGTGCACAGATTTTCGATTTTCTTTTTGATTTAGACATTTACTCTCTTCTCGTTGAACAGACAAATATATACGCTCAGAAAAAAAAAAAAAACAGAATTTATTGCATCTGAAGTCTATATGAGAAGATTTATTGGAATATTATTGCTTACAGGATATCATTCTTTACCTCAAGAAAACATGCATTGGTCTTTTGATAAGGACATTTCTGTTCCTGTTGTACGAGAATTGATATCACATTTGCAGTACAGGAATATGAAGCAGAATTTGCATTTGACAATAGTCAAATTGACAATACTGATAAATTATATGAGGTGAGACCATATCTAAACTTACTAAATATCACCACTTTTTACTACTGAAAATATAAAGTCTCTTTTAGATTCCAGATGCGAGAATGCATTACTCCTTTTGCAAACTCCTATTGAGAGTGTAGAATGAGCCAGAAATAGATCAGCAACAGGAAGACCTAGTAAATTTAGCATTCAAAAACCATTGCATGGAGATGGTAGACATTTTATCGTAAAGTCCGTTGATGACAAAAGACTTCATTGTAAAGAGTACCATAGCCAGACTGTTTGTAGATGCAAAGTATGTAATGTAGCTTTACATCATGATTGTAATCAAGCTTTTCATGCTTGAATCTTTCAAATGAAATAATCTGTATTTGTGAAAGAAATGCAATGTATATTTTAATATTAAATTAATTACAAGTAAAGTTATTTGTGGATTTATAAAATGTTATACAGCTAAAAAGTAATCCTGCGCTCCACTCAAAAGAAACATCACACGAGTACAATCCTACTCACTAAACATCTGTAGTCTTATTCCGCTGATGTTGCGCGAACGCAACACTCGCTTTTTCTACAGGTAAGAGTATTTTTTTTTATTTTCAATGTAAATTTATGTCATAAATGCTTAATTTAATATTTGTTATTATTTTCATGAGAAAAGAAACATTCCTTGTAGTTTTGGCGGTTAATGGGTTAAAACTCGGAAACTTTATATACAGTATTATATCTTGAATAATAAAAGCCTGGGGCATCCTTGATAAATGTATAGTTAATTACTTTTCTCAATGCAATTTGGTCATTTAGGAATTTTGTAAAGAGAATTATTTAATCTCTTGATCCTGTTAAGTTATATGATAAATTATTTTTTTATTTTCTGGTAAATTATTTTTTTATTTTCTGGTTCATTAATTGTTTTGCGTGTTAGAATATATTTAGAAATAAAAGCTTATTTTACAAAAAAATTTTATTATTATTATTTTCACCTTTTTATTCTCAATGGCACAGTATCGATGAAATTATTGAATTGAAAAATATTTTTTTAACATTGAAAAATCACTGTTTTACTTCTAATAATTGTTATTGTCAAATAATTGAAAAAGTGCAGCAATTTTGCCAAAAAAATCAGAACTTATGTTAAAATATTTTACCAACTTCATTTAGAAGACTTTTTTCCCACTCTATCCAATAATGCAAGCACGAAAGAAAGTTGGCATGTCATTTCAGAAAAGGTCCGATTTTGTGTCAAAATACCTATATTAAAACAATGCTATATATAAATCTAAGCCATATTCTAAGTTGCGCTTTTGAGGCATGAAAAATGTAAGTTGAATTTCATCATTCAGCTCAATAGAACGGGAGATATAAAACTGTCCCCTTTTTTATTTTGCATAGTGTACCTGATCCTGATGAAGCAGTATGTGAGGCAGTGGCCACTTCCAGGGAGATACTGATGCTTGTAGATATTGGGAGGCTAGAAAACTTTTTAACTTTTTTATGTTTCTACTCCCCCCCCCCCGTTTCTCCCATTTGTGTGTATTCTTGTTCACGTTTCTCAGCACTGGATGGGGGGGGACTTTTAAAATGCTGGGGAAAATGTGTATAAAGCTTTGAAGTAGAAAAAATTTTAAATGACTTCGAAATTTTGTTGCAAAAATTTAAAATTTTAGTATAATCCTTAAACTCTGTTTTTTGTTGTTGTTTTGTTTTTGCTTTAAGATAATGAAATGAACTAGAAATATAAGGTCTATCTATAAAAAGAGGGGGAGAAATAGCATTTATAAAATGGCAGAAGAGTTCTATTGTAAGCTTAATATCTTTGCAAGAAATAATTTGCGCCATAACCTTGGGCTATATTTCAAAGCAATGAGGAAGAAAAAACTGATACTTCCCCCTCTCCTTGCAAAAATTATATCTAATGGTGTGGACAGAAAAATTCTGAGATTTCAGTTTATTTGTTAAATGAAGATAAGTGCAAAAAATCATTTCATTAAATTAAAAAAAAAATCTAAATAGAGTTTTGAAAAACCTGACTTAACACAGTGTATTCTCATCTGTAAGCAGTTGTGGGTATAACATTTTTCACATTTTTATTCTGTATTAGATTTTTTAGTTCAGCAATTTTTGTGCTTTCCAAAGCAGTTCCAGGTCCCTCAGCTTTTAATTGTTCTGAAGGAATATTGTCCGGCCCAGCAGATTTATTGTTTTTAATTTCTTTTATAGCATGATTCACCTCTTCCAGAGAGTGCGTTAATAGGCTCTAGGTTTCTGCTTGTTATTTCACTATCCTCTTTATACACATCAGAATTTAGCAGGTTATCCAAGTGCTCCCTGTACCTCTGAAGAATGCCATTCTTATCACTTAAACATCTTTCTGTTTACAAAGTATTGCTCTAGGTCAGGGATGGGCAAACTTTTTTGGTCACAGGCCAAAAATCAGGGGGGGGGGAGTTTGTTGGGCCAAAATAAATGTTTCTAAAATTCAAAACCAATATACACGTATTACAATTGAAATATACTGTTAATCAGATGAATGAAATTGCGATTTCATTTTCAAAAGTTCCTTATATTAAAGTTCGAAGTGAGATGTACTGATTCTAAGGCACGAGGCTAAGTGCTCATCTGTCAGTCTACTTCTGAAATAATTTTTTCTATGGTTCATAGTTGAAAACACTTGTCCACATATATAAGATGAACCAAACATAGCACTGATTTTTTGGGCGTGAGATATTAAATCTGGAAAACTTACTTTCGATAATGATTTGTAAAAACTCTAACTTTGGCATACTTAGAAACAACTGCTTGGGATGATTGTTAGATTGCAACTCAATTAATTCAAGCTGCAAATTTGACCTCACTGCTTCACAATTTACGTTGAAAGGCATGGTAAAAATATCCAATTCTGTTTGAATGGCACTGAAATCTTAAAATCTGTGTTTGAACTCAAAATGTAGTTTTTTTCAAACCATCTTCATACTTCTTAAGCTTCTTTTCATTTACTGTGGCTATTGAACTTTACCTCGGGGAATGACACAAGTCATTCTTAGCTAGCTGCTCAGCAAACAGATTATGTTTTAGTTTAAAGGTTTGAGATGGGTCCTGATATCATCGATAAAATGATTTTTCCCTTGCATATTGACATTCAAGTTGCTCATACGACAAAGAAGATATGTAAAAAATGTAAAGTCTGAAAGCCATTTTGTATCTTCTAACATTTTGCACTCTTTATAACACTGTTTCTCATAGAAGAATGACACAATGTTGTCGTTCAGCTGCCAAACTTACTCGAAAGCACATCCTGCGATAAGCCACCTTACTTTCGTGTAATACGGTACATCAGAGTATTCAGATTGCATGGGCTGAAGAAAATCTCAAAATTGCCTCTGAGTAGGTGCAGGAGTTGGAATAGTATTTACAAGACTGCGTCAAGCACAAATTTTTATATTCAATGCAGATTTACACAGAGCACAGTGTAGAAGCACAACGTTATTTCTGGGATAGTTTTGATTAAAGAGTCCACGAAATCCTGATATTTTCTGTCATATTTGGTGGCTTCATCAGTCTAATATTACATATATTTGTTATAGGCGCTTTCAGAGTTAAAAGCCCTTCCTGAAATTCTCAAAAAATATCACATCCTGTTGTAGTTCTCAACACATACACAGCAGTTCCTCGGTAATTTCAAAGTTCTCATCAACACCTCTTATAAATAACACTAATTGAGCTGTATCATTTATATAACAGTGCTTTCATCCATAGCTATGAAGCAAAATTTAAACTTGCCACTCTCTAACTCTAATTGTGATGGGAAATTTTTATCAATGTCTTCGATTCTAGAAGTCACCGTTTTTTGAGATAAGTTTACAGTCTCATTATTTTTCTTGTCTGGACATAAGACATCACACACTTGGAATATGCATTGTTTAACAAACTCCCGATCACTGAGAGCTTTATTACTTTTTAGCAGTATTGTGTGTTACAGTGTAACTTGCATGTGTAGCTTCTTCTTGGATACTGTTTACCTTTTTGAAAACATTTTGTCGGCCGGATAATTTTTTACAAAAACATTCTGCATTTTGTTTTCTTTCATATTTGGACAATGCTTCGTAATTGGAATTCTGATGCTTAGATGCGAAATTACGGTAAATGTTATATTCTGTGAAGATTGCTACAGCTTCATTGCAAATGAGACACACTGGTTTATCTTTTACAACAGTACAAAAATATTTCCAGGTCCATTCATCGTTAAAAGCATGGCACTCTGAATCAACTTTACATTTTTTAGTAGCCATTTTGGGGTTAAAATATTTTATGAAGAACTCAAACAAGCACTAGCTATGCAAAATTAATAATTTCACCATTATTCACAATGATGCTATATGTCCTCAATTTTTCCATATGCAACCAATAATATTAGAACTTGCGTTAAAAGAAAACATTGCTGGCTAGAGCTGTGCCTAAATGTGCAGTCTGTTGTTAATGGCTAATCTTGTATGCTTTCTTTGATACATATTCCTGTATGTCTTAATTGGAAGGTCAGCGGCAGCCCTACATTATTGATCAAACCAATCGCACTCATTCTCTTCCCCTCTTTTCCTAAGACTCTGTTGCTAGTTTCAATGATAGCCATTTTTAACAGATTCCATTTCTCATCAATATACTCCACTTCCTCCAATTTGAAGTTTTTTAATTGAGTTTCCAGTTTATTCTGGTATTTCTGTATCTTTCTCTCTTAACAGCAGACAGTTTAATTTCTGTAATTTCTCCCCATGATTTTACAAACATTAGAGATTCTTCCTCTAATTTTCATCATCACCAAGTAATAGTTTCAGTCAAGATTTGCTACATGATATAACCTGACATCCAACATGTCTGACGCATGTCTGGCATCAATTAAAGTGTGGTCAGTCTGACTGAAAGTGCCACAGTCTTGAGATATCCAAGTTATTTTATGAATATGTTTGTATGGAAATCAAGTACTGGCTATCACCATAAGATGTGTAGAAAAAGAGATAGAGAGTGCTGCGCAGCTCGTATGTGTAGCTAATTAAAGTTTTCACCAGAGAGAGTTGAGAGTTTGATGATAGTGGTATAAACTAGATATCCTGTAATCTGAATATAATACTTGTACGTAGTCTTTGATTCATAAATAGCTTTAGTTAAAGGAAAGTGTCTTTATTTGATACCATAACATATCAAGATCCACCGATACTTAAGAAAGTTGAGTTAAGAAAGGCAGTTAGATTTTGTAATTGATTTTGAAATTAAAAATTATCATAAGTCATACCATAAATAAGTATTTATGTCATTTAGAACATTTTTGTGATTGGAAAATATCTACAACCAGCAGTTGCAAAAATAAAGGCAGCATAAGAACTTTTATGGATGTGATACATGTATATATATATATAATATCCATATATATATATATATATATGGATATTTTATTATTATTATTACTATCTGGAAAAATAGATTTCTCTTTTTTTAGGTGCTGCTGTTCTCAGAAGTCCAAAAGTACAATCACAGACTTTGTCACAAGGAGAAGTGTATGTTCCGAACACTGAAGAATTAGTTGCAGGGTAAGTTGGATTTTAATTTTGGATTAACTTCATGATTTGACACACAGTTTGATTCATCTCTTTCACAGTGATAGATATTTGATTGTTGAGTTAATCACACATCCATTCATTCTTCACTTTCTTTTTCACAGTGATTGATATTTGATTGTTGAGTCAATCACACATCTGTTCATTCTTCACTTTCTGGCTTGTTCGTTTGTCTGCAGGCTAGATGAAAATAATTTTTTAGATTAACACAATTTTTACTTAAAGTGACATATTAATTATGTAGTTCTTACTTTTTTTTAATGTTAGGGTACTAGATAGATGATATTGATTACTTCTAATTTCTAATTAGTTTTATTTTTTGACATGGCCATACCTGCCAACTTTTACGAATTTTTCGTAATTTTTACAAAAATGTGTTTGTCTTTACAATTTTACGATCATAATCCATTTTTTACGATTTTTTTCCTTTTTCAAGTGTTTTTAGTGATTTTTGTCGAAATTTTAGAATTTTTCGCCAATTGCATCGTGTTTTACCGCCAACTACTTCGAATCCAGTAACCTGCAGTTTCTCCCAACTCGCCGCTTAACCAGCCAATCCAATGCGCTGAACTTGTTTCTCCCACTCTTTTCTTTGTGGGCGCCAGATTATTTTTTTCGCATTCGCTTCAGCAGAACGGGAGTTGCTCAGCTCGGACTCAGCAAGCATGGATTGTTGCATTCTGTTTTTTTTTTTTTTTTTTTTTTTTTTTTTTTTTTTTTTGTTTGCACGTGGTACGAATCTTCTTAATACGTCGCTGTTAAGAAATGAGTTAAAAAAAAAAATGTATTCTCAATATTTTGGGCCTGCCTACAAAGCCGAATTTCCAACAATTAAAGAATCCTTCAAAGGAAATAACTATGCGTTTTGCAATGTGTGTGTGTGTGACTTCATAATAAGTCACGGTGGAAGAAGCGACATTGTGAAGCATGTTAAGTCTAAAAAGCAAATCAAACCAGGGAACTTGTAAATTCTTTGAAAGATCATGAGAAAAAAGAATTTTTTCAATGTGTTAGAAAGTACTTTTCCTCAGCCTGTGATTACATTGTAAGGAAGTTTCCTTTGCAAAATGAAGTTCTTTTAAATGAAGTGGCAAAGTTGAAACAAATTGAAAAATTCATCTTTTGAAAAGATTCGTTTTTTTATTGATAAATTTCCATTTTTGTTAACAATTAAAGGAAATGAATGCATAATGATGCTCTAGATGAACTACAGAACCAATTTTCTGCTGCACAGTTTGATGACTTTGCCAGTTCTGGAGAAGATAGACTTGATGTCCTCATTGGTACCTTAAAAAGAATAAAAAGAGCTGATGGAACACCAAAATATGATAGACTAGCAAGAGTTTTATGTGCTATTCTCGTAATTCCACACAGTAATGCTGAGTGCGAGAGAGTCTTCAGTGTTGTGAAGAAAAACAAAACTATGTTTCGTTCTTTAATTTCACCAAAAACTCTAGAAAACATTTTAATTGCTAAATGTTATGAGGAAACTAATTGTTATGACAGGAAATTTTCCAAAGAATTTTTCGCTAAAGCCAAAAAATGCACTCTAAATTCATTGCAATAATTTTTTTTTGTAACATTAAGTTCTTGTTTTATGTTTCCTAATAAATTTTTTAGTTACTACTTGAGATTTACTAATGTAAGTACAATTTTCGGTTTAATCCAGTATCCGGTGCACACGGGATTTGGCTACTTTTGGCGACTTTATGATGAGCAGTAAAAACGCGACATATACGATGAGTAATAAACAGGTCATTCAAAGAATATATATGGTTATACATAGTACAGTCAAAAGTCGTTAATTCGGACACCCATAATTCGGAATGATCTATAATCCGGACCTCAAAACTAAAAACTTTCTGCGCATGCGCCGCGTTGACACATGCGCATAGGCGTTTGCGCGTGCGCGTAAGACCTTTTACGACTGCGCATATGAGTGTGCGCAAGTGCAGAATACGTTTTCGCGTGCGCGTTTTATGTATAATGGACGTATAAGCTAAAATTATCTAATTATCTATTTCAGTTAATGTTGATGATTGCGTTGTTCTTTATTTTCGAATTGGATCCGGCTTATTATTTTTTGCAGACTGTAAGAGCAATTTTATAAAAGTAAGCTTAAACTTTCGATTATATCAAATAGAATTTCCTATATATATTTGTTAATATGTAAAGGATCTAAAGCGAAAGTATGTTTTGAAATCCGAAATCTGTTTATCAATTTCACGCTGCTCGGCGGGGGAAACGCCGCGACGTAATGAATTGGAAGTTGATCTGTCAACACTATCCTTATCTTCAGTGCAGATGTTTTTATTTTATTTGGCTTATAATTTCTTTACCAAATGTAGTATTTCATCTCGATATGCTCCGTCTTTGATATGATTTAAAACAAGTTCCTCGTCGTTATAATTCGCTTCCGATAGCGAAGAAAAGTGACAGAGGTTATTGAAAACGAAAAAATTTCGATTGACAAATTAGTCGGTGTTCTCGACACAGCAATTATAGGACTTAAACAGCGGAACTTTGTAACTGAACAAGAAATTATGTCTGTTTAATAGAATTAAAGAGAAAGTATTATCACATGAAACGAAGCAAAACTTAAACAACTTACATTGAAAGAAATGTTTAATAAAGTAAACAAATAAATATTAAGCTTTTTCTTTTTGCAAATTTTGATACCCTTTAGATCATAATTGTTCTTTATTTCATAAATTACGGTTTCATATTTTTAATTTTAGAATTTCTGCATGCCATCTTACGAGATTTAAACTGATGATCTATAATCCGGAAAAATCGATAATCCGGAATCGCCGAAGTCCCGACGAGTCCGGATTAACGACTTTTGACTGTATATACTATATATATAGTGTATATACACACATAGTATATATATAGACGTTCTTTGGATCATTTTTGGTGTTGGCGATAATTTTCAAAATCGCGCCAAGGCTGCACCGTATACTAGGATTTTACCTAATTTTCTTTTTTCTATTTATATAAATTGTTATTTTTTTAACATCAAAGCATAATATGAATTCTTTGTGTTCTTCTGAATTTTGGATAAATCTTCTGAATTTTTATCTTTAGAGGTTGGCAGGTATGCATGGCTGTCATGTTCATTTTTAAAAAGGTGCTTGTTATTGAAAGCTTCTGTTAAGAATTTTATTAGAACAAATTTTTAATCATTATTTTAAATTTTAAGCTATTGTATTTTTGTTTTAAGTACTTTAATATGGACAGTTCAAGTATTCTTCTATTTTGCTGAATTATTAATATCTCCATTCAGATATCGTTTGAAGGAACAACATTTGAATATTTCTGTGATTATTTTAAATAAAATGTTTGGAGACAATTATCAGATTATTTTGTACTACTCTTACATTAGATACTATTTATTCTATGTGTTGATTTGTTTGTACACATAATAGAATGCTAGAAGTTAAAGAAAGAAAAAAAGGAATGCATGCAAAACTTTTATGATTTGACTGTAATCATTAAAGAAAAATATCTGTATATATATAAACAGTAACATATTTATAAGAGAAAAAGTAAGCACTCAGATTTCATAACTGTACATCCATAGCTTAACTCTTTATGTAATGTAAATGCACAGTTCAAGAATTTAATGGGTGGGTGCAATCATATCACATGGGTGGAGAATATTAGAATTTCAGTTAATTGTCTCTCATTTAAACAAACAGCTGTAGAAAAAATTTCTTGTGTCTGCCAAATGTCATTTGATTTTCATTTTGAGTTTTAAACTTCTTCTTTTTTCTTTTTCTTTCTGTCTTTCATTTTTTTAAAACACACACACACACGAAAAAAAAAAAAATTTTGGTGTCTTTTGAAGTGTATCTTCTTTTTTTTTTTTTCACATTAAAACTATTATCAAGATAAAACTCAATATTCTTTATTCATCAAAGAACATAACAAGCGTTTGTGCCACTCAACTAGTGGTATAGTGGTTAGCGTCACTGACTGCCATGCCTAAGGGCCCAGTTTTGAATCCCAGAGAAGGCTTTGATGTTTGTAAATGCATTGTGTCAGTGCGGCATGGCGGCATTCTAAATATGCAGCGAGCCGTACGTCCTCTTGTGTGGTTTGGTGGAAGAGGATCCTGGGGGGATGGGTTCGAGGTGTGAGACCCTCGAACCCATCCCCTCAGGATGCTCTCCTTCAAAATTGGGGGGGGGCGGAATTGAACTAAATCGCAGTACCATCTGTAAGAGCTCATGGCTATTGCCTACGACAGGCATATTTAGTTAATTTATAACTAAAAATTAATTAAATGCTCACCTAATATTTGTATAATCCAAACTATCTGAATAATTTATTTGTTCATATCCATATGCTTATGTAGATTTAAATATTGCAGAAATTCCTTCATTAATGTAATCTTTATTTTGCATGTGCATGTATATCAGTTATGCATTAATCATATGGTCAATAAAAACAAAATTCTATTCTTATATTACATGTATATCATATGAAACATATTCATATAGTGGGATTTTTACCAACTTTGAACTTCTTGATACAATACTATGTATTACAATGAGCTGAAAGTCTGATTCTAATTTTTTTCCCCCACATTTTTTTTTTAACAAATGTCATAGCTGAAAAAGAATTTCTCCTTTCTTAGATCTGCTAACCCAAATAAAAATTTGATCTTCGTGGTTATCAGTTCTTGGCATTTATCTTCTAGTACAGGGCTCTTACCCAGGGAAAATTTCACCTGGGGGTTTCGCAGTTTCAGGGAAAATACAGTCAATCTTTTGTTTTAACTGTTAAATATTTAATTTTAGTTTATTAATATAAAAAAACTACTTTTATTAAAATTTTGGTATTTATCAGTGTTATCTATTCTTTTTCTTGTTTAATTTGTGAAACACATTAGAATAATTATAAAATTAAATGTATATGTATTTTTCAAGTTTTGAAAAGGAGGGGGGGGATGATTGTCTTGCAATGGTGAAAAGGGTGCATAAAATAAAAAAAAAAGTTGAGAATTACTTTTCTAGTGCAGTTCTTAAAATTGGTGCAATGTTTATGTTAAAATGTCAGTAAAGATTAATTTACAATGAAACATAACTTACGATTTTGAAACCTCATATTTATTAGTACAGTCAAAAGTCGTTAATTCGGACACCCATAATTCGGAATGATCTATAATCCGGACCTCAAAGCTAAAATCTTTCTGCGCATGCGCATAGGCGTTTTATGCGTGCGCGCAAGACATTTACGACTGCGCATATGCGTCTGTGCAAGTGCAGAATACGTTTTCGCGTGCGCGTTTAATGTATAACGGATGGTATAAGCTAAAATTATCTAATTATCTATTTCAGTTAATGTTGATGATTGCGTTGTTCCTTAAACTTCGAATTGGATCCGGCTTATTATTTTTTGCAGACTGTAAGAGCAATTTTATAAAAGTAAGCTTGAACTTTCGATTATGTCAAATAGAATTTCTGATGCTGGAGCTCCCAAAGGATCTATCTAGAAAACGAAAGTATGTTTCGATGTCCATCAAACAAAAAACGAATTGCTACAAAAAATGGATAAAGGCATATCCTTTGTTTATCTAACCGTTCCGAAATCTGTTTATCAATTTCACGCTGCTCTGCGCGGGGGGGGCGTCGCGCAATGAACTGGAAGTTCAACTGTCAACACTATCCTTATCTTCAGGGCAGATGTTTTTATTTTATTCGGCTTATAATTCCTTACTAAATGTAGTATTTCATCTCGATGTACTCCATCTTTTATATGATTTAAATCAAATTCCTCGTCATTAGGAATATCACGAATACACATCAAATAGTTTTCTGGTTGCAATTTTCTAATTTCGACTACACGTAATGTATTCTTTACGCATGCGCGCGTTTAAAGAAATGTTTAATAAAGTAAACAAATAAATATTAAGCTTCTTTTATGGTAAATTCTGATACCCTTTAGATCATAATTGCTCATTATTTTATAAATTACGGTTTCATATTTTTAATTTTATAATTTCTGCATGCCATCTTACCAGATTTAAACTGATGATCTATAATCCGGAAAAATCGATAATCCGGAATCGCCGAAGTCCCGACGCGTCCGGATTAAAGACTTTTGACTGTAATGGGCTCATATGATATAAGCAGTTATCACGATCCACCCAATTTTTTTATCACAAGAGCATTGAATTTCTACTAAGGCACAGCTTATTTGTCATGTTTCTCATTCCATGAAGCTTAGTTTGTTTCAAAAAATGGCATGTGAACTAAAATATTGTGAACAATAACTCATCGCCATCTGGATTTCATCAAGTAGGCCTCATGCCCTCTCCCAGTCATGCTGTAAAAGGGAGAGATAATCTTTTTTCCAAAACAGATTGTAAAAAGATTTTAAATGTATTCAAAAGGAATATTTTTCTTGATGTGTGTACATACGAACTTGGGAGTTACATAACTGTATTTTACAGCAGTCCCATATACAACATTTCAACATTCTACAGCTAATCATTTTTGAGTTATGCGAGGTATGTATGTACATACATATGCCTTTAGTTGATCTGCACGCAATAGTTGGGGAGTTATTAATAATTTAAAAGTTTAAGTGGTGCTGGATGTAACGTGGTCGACATTTGTTTAGATTTGAAACTTTTAGTAGATTAGTGAAGTAAGTCATTTGGTGCATCTCCTTCAGTGTCTGTTTACCTAGTGGGACCAAAAATTAATTTTCAATTTTGGGCAGCAAAAATATTGTCTTGCTGCCCATTCACCAAATCTCTTGTTTTTCCATAGAAAGGAAAAAAAAAAAAAAAAAAAAAAAAAAAAAACAAGTTTCTATGAAGATCTTCATATGAAGATTAAATGTGTTTAATCAGTTAATTTTTACATTTAATTTTGTTATACATCAATATATAGTACATTACTAAAGTGTAATGATAGCACAATTTTGGAAGCACTGATGTAGGAACACTGAGATGTAGAAATGCTGATTGTGAAGATACTTGATGCTTAAAACATAGAATTTGTAAAGACTAAGAAGTTAGCAGTCGAAGCAGTTTTAATTCCCTCCCCCTACCTTTTTTTTTAAATTCACTTTTGTGGCCGCAATTAACTTGGCACTCCAGTCGCGCCTATTCCAGAACCTATATTTCCAGAACAATTTTGATACTATGACAATAGAAACAAACATAGATGACTGCAACAGTGTTTTAACAGGATGAAAGTGTACGCGAAAAAGAAAGAATGTCGCAGTACTTCAGAGGGAGTCAAAAGTTTTGGTTTACAATTATTTGATTGGGCAAGAGTCATCTGCATTAAGCGTTAATCGTACGCATTAAGTGTATGATTAATTTGAGTGATGTAGTTTAGACTTACAGCGCTATTTTTAAAATAAAGAGATAAAGTCCCCAAATTAAATAAAAAATAAAAGAAAATATAGCCAATTAAAGTTAAAAAGTTTTTTTTTTTTTTTTTTTTTTTTTTTTTTTTTTTTTGAATCTTACACATTTTTTCTTCAAAAAGAAAATAAATATGTGTTACAAATAATAAAATCTTACTTCTAAATGTGAAAATTAGTATGGTGTAAAATTTTATGATTTATGATTATTTGTAATAATTAATGGGTGTATAAAATTTTTATAATTCTGATATTGTGTGCAAAAATTTTTAGAAATCCTGCCCTGAAGTATCAAAATTGTGATGTAAATGTTCCAGAAACAAGGACTTTTTACAGATTGGACTCAAATCTTAATAGGCTGTTAAAAATATGCCATTATTTTAAAAGGATATAGTGCTTAAATTTATAATTGAATTCAAAATTTTATGATGTATAATTTTTTATTCATTCAAAAGTTAATGTTATGTTTTGTATTTTCAAAATTATATCTTTCCTATTTTGCTGCTCTAATGATTTTTCTCTCAAAAAGGCTTCTCTATTGCTTCCCCACCCTTCTTCTTTTTTTTTTTTTTTTTTTGTGTGTGTGTGTGTGTGTGTGTGTGTGTGTGTGAGAGAGAGAGAGAGAGAGTGAGAGAGAAGGAGCATATGTAAGAAAAATAAACAATATGTAAAAGATTAAATTAGCAGTGTAAATTAATTTCCCTTCTGTATTCTAAAAATAGCAACCTCTATTTGCACTGCATCATTTCGAGACTAATCCATGTCATATGACTCCTACATAATTCTGATGATGTAAATAGTACTAAAATTCAAACAGCCAATAGTAATTTTCTAGCAGTATTAACTATTCAATCAAAGTGGATTGAGAACCAAAATTGACTCAATATGAATTAAGATTTCACCCTGACCATAACGCACTTGCTTTCTATGCTTTGGCCTCGCTGGACTGCAGTCTGTCTGTTCCTTTTATCTTACTGCAAATTTTTCTAAAATGTAAACTTTTTTGAATAGGCACAATTTAATGTGCCAACTTAATTGTCGCCACAAGGTGTTTACTGAAATAAAAGTTGAATTAAATATACCTTGACTGCCAAATTTCTTATTCAGTGTGGATCCGCGTTCCTGCAGTCTATGACATCAAAATTCTTGCTGTTCATTATGGATTCAATTGACTACGTTCTACTACAGAATCCATTATGTATATATTTTAAATTTCCTTCATGTTTGGAAGTGCTTTAACCCTTTCCGGAACACTACCTTTTAAAGTTGGAATTTCGATTAAAAAAAAGGTACGCAGTCTGATCAGGCCTAGAGGAATACACAAGTAAAATTTTGTGAAGGTAGCACTTATTGATTTATTCTGTGGGTGTGCCTGAAGCGGGCACACTGATTGAATAGAGCTTTGAAAAGAGTGCTGAAACGAGCATTGCTGGGAAGCGCGTAAAAGAGTAAGAGATTTTGCCTACAATTAAAAAACACTAAATTCTGAATACCGTAGCATATTCAGCATTACCCAGGGTGTGCCACAGGGAGACTGCTACTCTACACTCCCCTGAAAAGCTCTTTTTTAGTTATATGATGAAAACATGCATATGAATAGAACAAAAAAGTAACTTGGGTATATGACATTTACATTTTATATTTACACTTTAGTCTTCCCCCCCCTTATGATGGTACTTTTCAAAGAAAGTGACACCACCTTTGGAAAAGCACAACTCAATATTGCATATTTTGCACACGTACAGGGATCCGTATCAGGTTCACTATCTGAAAGCAATTCATGTAGCACTGTTAGTGCTTCAGAAATAGTCAGCCCTCTCCAATACGTTTGTAAAATAGTTATATCTACAATTAGAAATTATAAACTATAAAATAAAATTAAATAAATGTCTACAACTCAAAACTATTAAACATAGCACTAGCGAAAACTTTGAACGAAAGAGAAAAAGAGAACTGCTCTAGTGAAAAACCAAACAGCTAACTGATAAAATTACTGTTGACCTTCAGAAAATCATCACCCAAACAATTTGTTAGTTAATAAACAATTGTCTCCTTAAAAAAAAAAAAAAAAAAAAAAAAAAAAAAACCAGAGAGAGAGAGAGAGAGAGAGAAGAAAGAGAAAAACAGGAAATGAAACGCAGATGTGGACCCACCTTTCCGTTGTCAATGAACTGACCAATGAGATGCGGAGAAACAAAGAATACAGACTCTTGGTTGTCCTAGATTATCAGTGAGCCCGGTCTGGGCACACCTGGGGTTCGCCGTTTGATTTTAGGCAAGATTTCAAGGTAAAAATTTAAAATAATATTCCTTTTATACCTTAAAAAAATATGTAAAATTTCTTTGAAAAATGAGGGTCTTAAAAAGCTAAACACGGCTAAAATATATGGACTGGTTTGTGTTGAGCTGCCATCAACTATAAATAAAGAAGGTTCAGAGTAACCTATATATCCTTTTTTATTCAATTTTTCTGTGCATGCAGAAGGAAATTTTTAGGTGCCGCAAAAGATTAATGAATTAAAGCTTTTCCTTCACTTTTAGGATTGTTTTAGTATAAAAGAATAAGAAAATTACTAAATAAAATTAGCCAAAGAACATAAAATTCAGAATGTCTAATTAAAAATTAACGTGTTTTTGTGTCAGAATCATATTATATATAGTTGAGAAACCCGAGTTATGGTTAAGTGAATTAAACTATGCTTGAACTTTTGTTGAAGTGCTGCCAATACGTATCACAAAAATTTCCTGGGTATTCTTTTTTCATCTTTCAAAATAGGCAGCTCTGCAGTTATATAAATATGATTACAAGTTTGCAATGGGAAACAACAGCTGCAAGTAGCATATTCTTTCAATATTCATCACTGCATTTCACGTGGTAGGAATGTGTGCTTATTTTGTCAGGTTCACTGTTAAAAAAGCCCTTATTAATTGCCATTATGTTTCTGTATTGCTTGATGAATATTAATTGATAATTCAGTGCAATGCAAGTGTAATAAATACCTAAAAAATTCAGCTTATAACCAATAGATTACATTCAAAAGACAATATCATCATTGGGTAGTGAAGAAACTTAAAAGCGGTATTAGACAAAGATAACCTCAAAAAAGGATACAACTAAACAGAAAATTTTGCAGAATTATGATATAGCATGTTGACTGGATATAAATGTACAACTGATATTGCAAAAATTCATTAATAAGAGAAACTGAGAATTTTATGTGATGATAGTTAATAAAGGACTTTTTAAATAACATGTTGAATGTATATACATGTTGACACTTGTATTGAATTCCTTGTTTGTATTACTATTTTACTCTATCTAGTCCACCACCCAGGGGCAAACTTATAAACCCAACTGCAAAGCATTTTGCTGAATGCCCAAGTAGCCTCAGTTTAAAATGTCAAGATGGTAAGTAATGTGCAATTCTATTTTTTTTTATTCCTGTTTCCTGCAAAAAGCTATATTTATCTTGAAGTGTTAGCACAAAATGTTACCTTGAAGAATCTTGAAGTGATGACATGTGTTGTGTTAAAATATAAATATAATAAAATAATGTTATTACATACCTTAAACTATATAGAAGTTGTATGGAAGTGAGAGGTTTTGCATATGGTCAATACGTTTTGTTAGCCAGAATCTAAATCATTGGCTTTCTCGTATTCACTTCCTTTTGAGATTGCCACAATGTTTTTTTAAATAAATGTAGTGTGAGATGCAGTTCATTTAAATAAATAAAAATTCATTTATTTTTAAAATTATTCTACGTTTTATGATAAGTATGTATTTGTACAAAAATTTTGAGTAGTGTATCACTTTTTTTGACTTATTAAAATTGAAAAAGATTGTCAGACCAAACTGAGCAGATTAACAGCTTACATAAAAGTTCTTTTTTGTCAAATTTTTTTAGAAGTAGCAGTTGATTTGTAATTTCTCTATCATTCATTGTTGTGATTATTATTACTGGAAACCTTATTATACTTATGCTGTGATCAATATCGCTGGAAACCTTATTATAAATACTCATGTTGTGATCATTATTAGTGGAAACATTATTATTATTGTATTATGATCATTATTACTAGAATGGATTTATACTTGTAATATCATTAATATTTACTTTTTATGTAATTGCTTCTTTCCTTGAAATCTGATACTCTGAATTAAGTTATCTACCTAGAATTCAATTATGTCATTAATATATATAACTCAGACAACCTGGAAAGATTTTATTTTCTCTGTAAAGCCATCAATAAAGGTTCTTCAAGTTAAATTGGTAAACATTTTTAATTAACCACTTTAAATATCAAATGAATTTGTAATATCATGATTATTACACAAATTATTATTAATAATATTTTTTTTTCTATTTCACTTCCTCTGAATGTGATTTAACTTTTAAACTACTTTCTTATGTTCTGCTGATTAATAATGAACAAAAAAAATTTTTTATATATAAAATGGACACAGTTTTTTAAAAAATCTGCTAAAATTTAGCTATAATAATACTGCATTTTAGAATAAAAAAGTTAAATGTTTTTGCTAACTTTTGCTCAAATGATTTCCAAAATCTGCTCGTGTTATAAGAAGAAGAACTAATAAATATTAATTTCAAAATATGTATGCATTTATATAAAGTTTTTCTGGATTTGACATCTTATTGTCCCATATATTATTTTAATTGTTTTAGAAAATATGGATGTATCAGAAATTCCTCTGTCTGCTAAAATTAAGCAAGAACTCGATGATATTTTTGAAGTTCCCATGCAGACTGAAGCTGCTGATGTTCAAATAACTGAAACTGTACTTGGCCGTTCTAGTAGAAAAACAAAAAAGACTGGCTTGAAAAATCGATCTGAAGATCCTGACATGGTTGAGGTAAATGACATGGTTATTTCACTGATTTACAAATTCTTTTTTCTGAGTTATAAGTTTTACTGAACACTTTTTATTACATTACAAGAAAGATGCAAATGTGCATTAGCTTGCATTGAAGCGCAGTTGTAGAAGTCCTTTAAAAACTTAAAACTCTTTCTCAGTGAGACAAATATAATTGTATAATAAATATAGACAAATTTTTGTAGTTTAACTTATTACCACTAATATCTAGATTATCTTTAGAAATTATTTGTGGGTTACAGGCATAGTGGTACCTTTCCATTAATAGATTTAAAAAGTATAAAATGCCCAGAATTATTCATTAAATTCTGTTTAAGTTTTTGGCATTAAAGTTTTTGGCTGTCATGCATTTAAAAAAAGACCATTAAAGTATTTGTGACTTTATCTCAGCTAATAATAATCTTGTTTCCATGTTTAGAATCTTATAACCATACATTGTAGTATCTTTTAGGAGGAATAAATAAGTATTAAAAAGGAGAAGAGAAGGTCTTTGTCCTTTACCCAATAAGTAAAGTCTATGATCACAGAGGAGAGGAACCATGATAAGGCATAATGGTAGCAGAGTCCTTGTTTCCAAAGGGATGAGCATTCATCTATCCATTGATGCTGTAACTTATCATTGGAGTCATCAATTGCTTATATACTTCTCCCCCCTTCCAGAACTTTGCAGCAGTCTGGGCAAATTTAGTATGGGAAACTGCTGTAGTTCTCAGGAACCATAAGACATAGAACCACTGTAGACCCACACTTTCGCGAAACACAGAGTATCACTTTGATGTATATATATTTTACCTATGCTGTTCATACTTGTGTCAGAACATTGTGATATTATTTTTTATTTCTGCAACAAATAGGAGTTAACACAAATTTTCAACATTTCATCTCTGCTTTAATAATGAAGGGCAGATGAAATAATTAAATGACATTAAAAATCATACCATTCTGTAAATTAAAATTGTTTCATATTCATCTAAAGCTTGAATTGAAGACATAATTTCACATTTGCGTGATGTTTATTTATATCAACTGGTATTACAAATGTGGTGTGAATATTTGAATGTGTAATACTTACACTTGTAATACTTACATTTGAATGTGTAATACTTGTATGCACTGTTTGGTATCAGATTTTGGTTTTGAATTTTACTTTTTCAGATACATTCTGATGAAGAATGTCAAGCTGATGAAAATCCTCCCCCTGTTGTTTTTTCTAAAGGGGTTAATCCACCTAAAAAAGAAAAGGATTACACAGTAATAGGAGATAATAAACCTTTCGAAAGCATGGTAAGATTGAATTTTAAATTTATAGCTTATATAAGGCATTTAATTCATATTTTAATCAAATATTTTATTTTATTTTTCATTAAAGTAACAACTTTCATTTTGTAAATGATCCTGAAATCTGAATTAAATTCAAAACTTTAATTTGTGTTTTAACTTTATGACTTATATTTCTGAATAAATAAATTATATAATTATTAACATCATTTATTCTACTGTGAACCATCCTGTCTCCACAGTTTCTGAGGTTTATGACCATTTTATACCAAAATATGTTATAGAAAAGGACATAATAAGATAAAATACTGTAAAAGGTGTTATAAAGTTTTAAAATGTTATTTAACAAAATTTATATTAGGTTTATTCATTTTATATTTGTTAAGAGTTAGCAGCAATTGCAACATGCCAATAGTGGCAGATTTTTTTTTTTTTTTTTTTTTTTAGTTAATAGGAATCTTAATACCTAAAATCAGTGAGAAAATTTTGTGCAAAATTGAGGCTGAGCAATAAGGTGAAAAAGGATGCATTTTGTTTAAAATGTTATGAAGTAGTTTGTGATATCATGAGCCATTTGATAGTGAACATATTGTCAGAGAAATGGATTTGAAAACAAAGCTATTATGTAATGAAAACGCTTGATAAAAAACATCAACATATGTTATGTATTAAAATTTCTGCTTATAGTATTTCAAAATAAGGTTAGGTTAATTAATTCTTTCTTTATGCAAGCATCTGAAAATTGTTTACTTTTGGAAGCAGGTACTTCTGTTTGAAAGTCACAAACAGAAATAGTTATAAAGAATTGTGGGTGGGTTTCTTTTAGAAGAAACATGTTTTTTCCCAGGACATACGACAAAATTGGAAGAAATAAACAGCAATGCACCTGAAGGTCTGCTAAAAGGGATAAATTTATTAAATATGTTTAAGTTATTCGGGAAAAAATATTTTGTTATTTCTGCAATAAAATGCAAAGTAAATTATCCCTAACATTTTAGTGAAAACTGTAGAAGTATTCTTATTTATTTACAGTCTGTTACACTAGGTTAATGATGATATACCGTCGAACCCCACTATAATGAACCTGGCTTATAACAAACAAAGCTTTTGCTCAAGTTACATATTCTTTTAATTTTATACTACTATAGTGAATTGCCATGAATATGAAAAACAGATAAAACAAACTATGAATATCTTCAATTGAAACTTTTTTTTTTTTTTTTTTTTTTTTTTTTTTTATATTTTTCCAAAATTTCTGCAAGTTTTGATGAAAAAGTTATTAACTAAAAATCATCCCATTTAGGATATTAAGATCCACATTCTGCTGTTCATCAATAAAGGAAATTGCCTTTAGGTTATTTTTTGTTTATCAGTTGCATTTTTCTGTGTGTTCTAAACAGAGGCTGTACAAGATTGGTGTCACACCCAGTTTTAGGAGAATGGAGATACAATAAGCATATCTTTGGCCACAATATGTATGTGACCATTCAACCAAAAAAAAAAAAAATGAATGGGTTCTGTTATTACATTCGAATTTTTTGATTGAGGTGCCAGACAAAGCACTATGGAAGTCTGACATTTAATTTTAAAATTTTCGCTATCTAGGAAAATAGGAAATAGTGAATCTTATGAGCCTGTGGCATTATAGTATTGTTGTTGTCAGTTATCCCACCGGATTGACAGTAACATCAGATCAGGTCTCTGACATCAGAGCAAGCCCATGAAATTCATCGTGGCAAAGGGTCAATATTGCGGCTGTCATTAGCAAGAGGCACCATACAGGTGATAGTAGGACTTTGCCCGGTTCTGCCGTCAATTTTGATGGAGAGCACCCCGGGGGGGATAGGTCTGAGGGTCTCCCACTCCTCTTCTACCACTAACCTCTCAAGAGGACTTTCGGTTCACCGCATATTTAGAGTGCCCCCATGCCGCACAAGTTAGAAGTGGTGTGTAGAAAAAATTTAGATATGAGGAAAAATTGGCAAAAGATGGAACATGTTGGAGAAGCATTGCTGAAATGATTCACCACTCAAAGAAGCTGTAATCTGCCAATATTTGGGCAAATGTTTCAGGCAAAGGCCAATGAATTTGCAGGACACTTTGGAGAGACTGCAAAAGAATGAACAACAAATGTAATGACTGTGCAAAATAATTATTGTATGCATTTACAAATAAATGCCCGTGCTTTCTCTGGGATTCAAACCTGGACCCTTCAGTACAACAGTCAGCATTGCTAACCACTATCCCGGTTGGGTGGCTTACAGTATTCTTCTTTTATAGAATGAAAATTATTTTACCATATTGGTTTGTTTTGTGTGGATATAAATTCTCTCCAAGTTCTGTCCTCTGAATGTGTTTTGCATTCTTTAGATCTTTTACAAAACGTAAGATATTTTTCATAAAGATTGTTGAAACTTTGCATTGCAACTATACATATCTTTAGGAAAATGATTGTGTTCTCATTGAGCATTGACTAAACATGTAGGTCACAAAATTGTCTTCTATTTCCCGCCCTCCAAGAAAGCAAAACTGTCACATATTCTTTGACCTCTAATATGTGTCAAAAAGTCATTCACATTGCAAACTGTAAACATAAAGCTTCTGCACTGAAGATCGGATAAACATTACTTGAAAAATACCAAAGGGTTGTATCTAGATCAATATCTGCATCTGCCCCTCTATCTATATCTGTTATCTAAATTTGATATCTGCATCCTAAACTCGATGATTTCTGCTAGTGGAAAAAATTTAGATATGAGGAAAAATTGGGGAAAGAGGGAACATGTTGAAGAAGCATTGCTGAAATGATTCACCACCCAAAGAAGCTGTAATCTGCCAATATTTGGGCAAATGTTTCAGGCAAAGGCCAATGAATTTGGAAGACACTTTGGAGAGACTGCAAAAGAATAAACAACAAATTTAATGACCGTGCAAAATAATTATTGTAATTAAAAACTTAAATGTAATTTTTTAAATTAGATTTATTATTCACTTCTTTTAGCAGATGTGATAATGTTAATCAGTTTTTTCTTTATTAATCTTTAAATTTTTTGCATGCTTTTATGAGATAATCCGCTTTTCTTATTGGATTGTATATAGCAAATCAAATTTCCAATCCCTTGAAGTTCTTTATGATAAAGTTCAAGTGTAGATTATTTTTAATAATTCATCCAGTTTTGTTTTCTGCTCTATCTGAATAAATATGTTACTTCTCAATTTTTATCATTATTAGGAACTAAAATTCAGTTTCTGATTCCATCCACACTCACAGATGTGAAAGCAGGTTTCATAGCAAGTACAAAAACATATATACATTTATACACATATTAGGAAAGAAAGTTTTTGTAAGCATACAAATGAAGCAAGAAAAAGAAAAAAGTTGTGTATAATGAAAATACTTAAATTGATAGTGTTGCTGTTTGCAGTAATAATGTATCATTTCCGAAATTTACCATGAGCTCTATAATGCAGTTAATATTAAAGTTCAGCAGGAATAAGGCAAATTTTCTACTTTTGAAGTTATCCATTAAAATTTCAGAATAAATTATTGCATGCAACAGCAGAAGAAATTTCATGTTTTGTTGTACTGTTTTGATGATGATGTAGATTCAAAAATTAGTTTCTTCCACTTTTTCCACTTTAGCCAAAGAAGCCTATTCCCCCCCCCCAGCTATCCCTCCCAAGGTTTTTGTATCTGTGGCAGAAACAAGAATGTACAAAGATAAATACAAAATTATTTCATAAAGAAATATATCTAGCATGTCTGGTTTTAGGATTTTTTCTCCCAATTAACTGTAATGAAACTGCAAAATTATAACTCAAGGCAATATTTTCTAACACTTCTCGGGCTACTTCCATTAAAATATTGTCCATTTATGGAAAGGATTTTGAATGTTGTTATTTGCTTGATTTCGCATAGTTGATTATTATAAATTTAGTAATAAGATAGGAAAAAGTAAGGAAGTTTTCTTTACATAATGTGACTATAGACAAGCAACTTATAACAAATAAAAGTATAATTTTGTACATTCAAATTACTTTAATGTTCCCTTGAGTGAAATCTCATTTTATAGGATATTATTTTAGAATATTTCATATTTAATAAGTACAATGGCAAGACCAAAGAGTTTGCAACAGTTGACTTCTATGCAGCAATTTGCAACTTCCATAAAAGTACCAAAGGTTGTATAGCATCAGAATGACTGCACGTAGAAAGGCTAAACAGCAAATAAGTTGTTTTCTTTATATCTTGACACTTTTTATGAATTGAGACGTAAAGTTTTCCAGATGCTTTATTTGAATGTACTATTTTACTCACAGCAGAAAACGTTTTACTGTGTTAAATAATGGGATACTGAAGAAGTTAAATACTTTCCTTTTTAGTTTTAAAATTATATTTCATTTGACTGAAATTAAAATAAGTTGTGTTATTTGATTTATTGAGGAAAAATGATAGGTATGAAGGATCCCTCCCCCCAAAAAATATTTACTGATAAGTACTGAGTCTGTAAAAGTCTGTATTCTGCATAATTGATTGATACATGTATTTTTGAATTTTAAGTTAAGATATTTTAACTATATTTTTTTGGTTGAGACATAGGTCAAGAAATTAGCTGATTATAGACGTGTTTACTGTATTACTACTTGTTTCACTGAAGGGTATTGTTTTCTCTTTGAGTGTTTTAAAGCATATCCTTAAGTTTGAAGAGAAGTTGTGTCAAAATAATTTTTGCGCTTTTTATTTAATAAAATTTGTGAAGCTTCTTTTTTTTTTTAATCTTGTTTCTTCCAAATAATTTCCTCAGTTCTCCCCTCCCTTCCCCTTAAAGTACATTAGTTCAAACTGTCTAAATATAGATCTAATGTATAAATAGATATAGGTTGTACGGATTTTGGAATTTTGCAGATTTCAGGACAGAAAAGATAAATCATAATTTTCAGACTAAAAGTGCAAAATAAATAAAGCATATTAGATACATTTAATTAAATTATTGTATACATTATTACAATAATTTATTATATGCATTAAATTATTATTACATATATAAATTGATTATATTATATTATTCATTTACATTAGGCTCTTCTGTTTTTAAATCAGCATGAATCTGCTTCCCCTTTTCTCTCAGAAGCAGTCCTGAAATTGGTACCCCACGATTTCGCCATTTCCGGAACTTCTCGTACAATACAGCATCGAGGTTTGCCAATTTAGACTCAAGTAAAGCTTTATGGTGTTAGAATCACTGTTGCTGTAAAATTTCAACAGCTTTTCTTTATTTTTCCATATATTATATGCAGTCCGTGTTGCAATTCCATACGATTCTACTATAAATCGAGGAGTAGTACCTGCGTCCTCTTTCGAAGAATTTCCACATTTTGCAATGCAACGTGTTTTTTAACATTGCAAGCAGTAAAATCATGAGTGCGTTTCTTATCTGTCATTGTATTAAAAAGTTCTGAAATTAAAAATATTCTTAATTTATCCACAAAATATCTGGATAAAAAAACGGCGGCACTAAACAATCTCGTGAAATAACAAAGTTCAGAAAGTAAAACAACGTGAATTGAATCGTGAACTTGAAAGAAGAGTTGAGTGAATCATCTGTTTTTTGCCTCGATGCAGATTGAAAGGGGAAAAATTTTATCATGATGTCAATAATTTTGCATTTCCATTATGACTCATTATTATTCAGTAATTATGACGTCATTACCTGGTAATTATTTTTTCTTCGATATTTTGTACTCCGTATTGCGGTTTCCGGAACCTATAAACTGGATGGTTATATTTTGAGAGCAAACGAGAATTTCAGGTCGGCGGATTTTTGGTATTTGACTGTATTACTTTTTTGTCTGTACGAGTGATTGTATTTAGGGAAACAATATTGTCTTGGTTTATTGCTTCTGCTTTCTCAATAAGCTTTTAAATTCCTTTTTATTATGTAAATTATTAACTTAAATTATTAAATTTATTGTGTATGTATTTTATTATGTGCCATATGTAAACCATCTCATGAAAAATTTATTTTATTTCACAGGTATCTGCAAATGCTGAACCCGAACTTCCACGAAACCTAATGAAGATTCAGATAGTGTCTCTTATTTGTAAAAAGAAATTATCTGTTTTTCTGCAGCAGAATCAGAAAACTGGAGTAAAAAATTTCAAGAAGTTTAAAAAAGTAAGTTGCTGTTTTCTTCTTTTTTATATAAACATAATTTTTCTTTTAAGTATTGTTGGTTTGATTTATAAGCTTTGAAACTAAATTATTGTTTCTGCATCGTTATGGCTCATCGTGTTTATAAATTTTATTCAGAAAGCATAAAATACATAATTTCTGAATTTATATAGTGGGATCTTTTAGACTGTAGTTTTATAAAACTCAAACTCTGTATTTTTTTTTAATTGTATTTACTTTACTTTCATTTCATAGACTTTTTGTTTTCTTTCCGAACTGATGGTCCAGTTTTATTTAAATGCAGTGAAAGAATTATTATTTGTATGACTTTCAACTTGTCATTTAATTTTGGAAATTATATCTTTATCCCTGGCATCAAATTTTAAATCATAAATAGATATTTTTTCCAACTGTCAGAAAAATTTACTGTGCTTGTTCAAAACAGCTTGATTTTTCATGTAACACTCTTAAAAAACATCTTATGATCTAAAAGCTTGATCTCAGTGAAAAATTTAATAATTGAGTATGTGTCAACCTCACATCAGATGTGATGATGAAATGTTTAACTTGAGATACTGTACATGTGTTTGGGGGGGACAGTCCTTTAAAAGAGCAACATATGAATTTGTATATCAAAAATCTGCGTATCTTTCTTTTTTAGATAAAAAATATCTTTTGAAAAGAATGCCTGAAAAACATTTTTGAAAAATAAATTAAATGAATAGAACATATTAATAGTTAAACATACAATTTTGCTAGTAAGTGTTATTATAATAAAATTTTATGTAAGATACTGAGTTAAAACTCCAGCTGTAATACATAATTTGTTTCCAAAATCAACTGAGAAATGATTGCTTGGTATGCACTTTGTTATGTTATCAAAATTATTTCTAATGTTGCAGTTTGATAACATAAATATGTATGTTACTGTGTTATTATACTGTATATGCTTTCTTGCATCTTAACTAATCTTAATCTGATATAAATTTGCATATGGTTAAAAAAGCTCCATTTTGTAATTTCATTTTTTAGTAATTGTTTTAATTCTGATAATCTAAGATCCTTGGACTCTTGATTATTTTCTATTTTATAATGAAGCGTGCCTCAGTTCACCTATAAAAATCATAGTTTTATTATGCATAGTTCATAGCGATTGATTTTAATCATGTGACATAAGGCCATATTCTTGACTGCATAGTTAGGAATATGCTGAAATGACCTATTATAATACTTATACTTTTGAAATATTTACAAATAAAATTAGCTGAATTATGAATGTCTTGAGTTTAATAGCTTAAATATTAGTTTAGTTCATTAATGCTATTATCAGCAGTATAGCAACTTATTGTTAATTGATCATGGCATCATTTGTTTGATGATACAACTAATTTAAGTGATTAATTCACAGTTTATTTGAAAGACATTGACCTATCTTATTGCTATGCAGGTGCATCCTGTAAAAGCCCAAGTTTTACCTAGGATTATTGGTTCTCATGAACTTGTACCTTATGATAAAAATTCACTAAGAGTGTCCAATATAGACTGGGATGAGCCTCAGCAGGTCAGTTTTCTCTATATTCACATATTTATGTCTGTCTTTATGGTAATTTTATCTTAGTTTTGAATGCATAACATTTATTAAATAGCATTTTAAATGGTTGCTTTTGATGGTGATATTTATCATTCAGAAAAGTAACTTTTTAATATATTTTAATTTATTACAGACTTTTAAATGAAATGGTAATTGGATTTTATGTAACGTATTATTTAAAAGCTTGTTTCTCTGTATTTTTGCATATACTGTTTAATTGCACTGTATAGTAACTACTGTACTTGAATAAAATTGTGTCCAGTTCTGTAATATTGTTCAAAAGATACAGGATCAGAATCATCACTTTGTTATTAGATTCAACTATTGTAAGTTTTTGCTAGTCGATTTAGTTTATTGCCCTAAGGCCAACCACAGTATTTTTTTTTAATTATGGTGTATTCGCACCTTACACCCATAGGAGATACTGTTATGATTATGAGTCAAGAGTTTAAAGCTAAGTTTGTGAATTCAAAAGTTCTTATCAGCGAGCGAATTAAGCACTACGGTCTTAAAGTCTTGTAATTCATATATACGCTATTTATGCAGTCTTTTAGATATGCAGAATGTTGAAACTTGAGATTTTTGATCATGTGACGTGAATCAGCTAATGGGAAAGTTTTTACTTTCATATTTTGTGTTAATGGAGAAATAATCTTGAAAAAACGTTTTTATTATTGAAGTCACATGTTGCAGGCCGATGTATTGGATACAGTATGTCTATTTGAGAAGGTGACTCCTTGCATTAAACAACATTGACAAAAGGAATTTTACTCACTGGCACTTTGCAACACAGCTACAATGATACTTATTTATTTCACACCCATCCTAAATTCTTAAGCATCAAGAGTATTATGCAAAATAGGGGTTAAAAGAATGAAAGATTTTAATAAATCTCTTGCTAATTTAAATTTACAACTTATTTTATACTCTCTCGGGAAAAGCCTGCTTCTCCTATAATACTTGTTAAAGAGCTTTAGTAACTTAAAGCATTTTTTAACTTCTGTTTCTTTTGTTAGCTCTTAAATTTTTCTATGCTTCATGGAATATCTTCTGCACTGAAATACATGTTTTTAAATAATTAAAATTATTTCTTTATAACTGCTTTATGTTTAATACCGGGTGACCCAAAAGTCTGTTAAAATTTAAAAATTCAATAATTCACTGAATAATATAGATAGAGAACTGACACGCATGCTTGAAATGTGTGTGCTGAATCACACACACAAAAAAAAAAAAAAAAAAAAAAAAAAAAAAAAAAATGCTTAAAATCCGATAACAAAAGCAATAATTAGCATAACAATTAATTTTTAGCATTTCTTTATAACAAATTTTGAACATGCTGGCTGTCATTCATCAACATCTGTAGGTATGGTGGAAAATTGCTGTCGGATGTTGTCTTTTAGCATCTCTACTGAGGTCAGATGATTGCGATAGACTTGCGATTTCAGGTAACTTCCATAACCAGTAATCACACGAATTGAGATCTGGGGAGCTGAGAAGACAAGCATGACAGAAGTGGCAGCTCAGCACACAATCCTCACCAAATTATGTGTGAAAGAGATCTTTCACATGTGTAACAATATGGGGTGAATGTCATCCTGCATAAAAGTCCAACAACAGGTATTTATCAGCCAGTGGTGATGCAATTCTTTAACATATCAGCACACCTCTCATCCATCACATTAACTCCTTGAATAGCAGAACCACGCATTTTCTTGGAAAAGGGTCCGATCTTGGTTGATATGATAAATCCATCTACAACAGGAGGTGAGGATCATGAAAGGACTGATTTCTTCTCTCGTTACAACTCATTTCATACACAATTCTCATGTGATGTCATTGGACTTTTGTAATTTTTTCTTTCAATAAAACTCCATGTCATTTCAAGCATGTGTGTCAATTTTTACCTCTGTACCTGCAATAATCAATATTTAATTTTCTTTTAGGAGGAGGAGGAAAGGATTAAAATGAATTAAAGCAATCTGATTTTACAGTTTATTATTATCTTTTAAATGTACACTGCTGGCCATTAACATTGCAGCACCATGTAGGAAAGCAAGTACAAAGAAGATATTTATTATACGTAAACAGTATGACAGGAAGATAAAACTACATTTTAAAGCAGCTTGGGGGTTTACAGGGTTGTGAAATTAGTAGATACAGCTGCCATCCCTGGCAGCTGAAACGGCCCTTACCCAGTTAGTCATGGAGTCAAACTGGACTTGGATGACAGAAATGGGCAACTCATTCCATGCTATAAGTCTATGCCACACTTCATCAAACGTATTAGCTGAAGAGTGGTGGCGGGCCAGTCTCTCAGCAACCCATGACCAGATGTTGTTTTCAGTGGGTGACAGACTTGGAGACCGTGCAGGCCAGGGCAGGAATTGCATACCCTGTGTATCAAGAAAGGTTAGAACACGACGTGCAATATGTGATCTCTCATTATCTTGTTAGAAGATGGCATTTGGCAGGCCTTGAAGGTAAGGCACAACCACTGGGTGTAAGATGTCAGATATGTACTGATCTGCTTTCAGATGACTTGATCTGAACTAGAGATGTGCATGTCATGTACTCAATGGCACCATCACACCAGGTGCAGGGCCTCTATGCCAGAATCGAATGCAAGCAGGCAACGTGCAGTCTCATTGGAGCCTCCAGACACACATACGACCATCAGAATACTGCACGCAGAATCGGGACTCGTCTGAAAAGATGACATTTTACCACTCCTGTATCCAGCTTTGTCATTCAATGCACCAGAGTGGTTGTATGTTGCATTGTCTAGGGAAGGTGAAGTAATGGTCGCCATGCTGATGCAAACATCAGCGTACCACATGAGTGGATACTGGATGTGCTGCAAACATGCTCATTTCCTGACTAATGGTCCATGATGTAGTTGTACAGTTTTTTAGGGCTGACCTCACAATATGTCTGTCCTCTCGAGCGTTAGTCGTGGGAGGGTGTTGAGATCCTGCATGCCATTCAGTGTGACCCTCAGCAAACCATTCATTCCATATTCGCATGACAGTGGTTGGATATCGACCTGTGCGATGGGCGATATCAGGGAACGATAATCCACACTCTCTATAGGCAACAATCCAACCTCTATCGAATTCCTGGAAAACAAAATACACTGGTGCGGCATAAAATTTTTACTTACTGGTAAGCATTTCTTCTTTTTCTTTGAAGCATAACATGGTATTCTGAACAAACTCTGACCTTACAAAGCACTTTCTGAATAAGAAATCCACTACACAACTTTTCGTTTATGCAATGCTTCAGATGTCAATTCTCCTTCCTGCATCATCTAAATGTGCTGAAATACTAATCATGTGCATATCGAAACCTCTTCATGTGATTTTGACGTCCGTCAGATCATTCCTTCCAGGTGTTGCAGTTTTAATAGCGAGCAGTGTATTAAGGATGCTCCTGCTTCAGATCTTTGATCTAATCAGATGGAGTTATTGATTGAATGAATTTAATGGTCATACTTGCTAACCCTTAAAATATAAAAATCATTATTAACCACTTGTGCTAAAAAGACATGCCACGCACGTCGAGATGATTTTGTCTCAAACTGCACGCAAAAATGAAAATAACATGGTGCACAAGTCGCCTAACAACGAGGTTGTTTATTTCTTGAGTTACAGCTCTGGATTGCAGACGTGGAGCAGTGTAAATGAGACATTTTACCGCTTGTTATATTGTAGCGCACGGCACTGCATCCATGAAGTTTAGTTGTAGCGCAAGTGGTTAAAGAACATAATGCCGCACGAAAGTTACTGAATTAGTTGTGCCTTATATTTCATATGAACAGTCTGTAAATAATAAAGTTGTTTTTAGAAGAATTCTGAAATTATTCCTGTGAAATAGCTAATGCTGATTGCCGTGGTGAATTTCATTTTATAGTTTGTAATAGGAGTTTTGTGTTGTAGTTGCTCTGATACATCTATGATTAATTTCTGTTGTAGGAAATGTTGATATTCAAATATTAGGTAGTTAGGAAAAAATATTTATTTTCTGTTGAAATGATTGTGTGTTTATAAAAAATAAGAAGCCTTCAGTTATTAAAAAAAAAAGTGCAAATTTTAAGTATAAGTAAACATGCATATTATTTTCAAACATTCTCAAAACGGTTTTGCTAATGCAGAGTATATATTTATATAGTCTTTGATTAGTCTGTAAGATTAGAAAAAAGTGTTAATTTCTTAAAATGATTGCCGTACCATTGTATTCTGTTTTCCTGTTAAGGTAACAATTGTGCAAAACTTTAAGCAACTTTTCTGATTTTGGCTATAGTTTCACAAAAGGAACTGAAAGACATGAAATATGTATTAATATTGTATAATAGCTAATGCTGATTGCCATGGTGAATTTCATTTTATAGTTTGTAGCAGGAGTTTTGTGTTGTAGTTGCTCTGATACATCTATGATTCATTTCTGTTGTAGGAAATGTGCAGTACTTAAAAGGTGAGAAGAGTATCGCAACAAAAAAAATAAATAGGGCGCATTGGAATGAATAGAAAATAAAATTCTTAGGGTAAAAGTTCCCATTCATCAAGGAACATCTGTTTCAGTTGTCTCGTATTGATATCTTGACTGTCCAGAAGCTTCTCAACTTCATGAGTCCTATATGGCTGTGCAATGTCATTCATAAAAACAAAATTGAGACCAACGAAGCCCAGGAAAAGATGCATGTGAGGGAGGATAACTTCATCATAATATCTCTATATTTAATTCTTTTGATGAATCATAAATATGGCATCTATGATGGCAGTATCAATAGCATTTTGGCATCTATGATGAACATATTTTCCCAATATTTCTTTGCACCAGTTGACACAAGCCTTCTACTATTTAACTGGTTTACTATTTGGTTTCTATGGTAAATGATAAAACTGTGACAGAATGTCCATGTGAAAAATGTTTCTTAAGCAGAAGGTTCTCTATCTGCTGCAGTGATACTTAGATTGGGTTAGTTCATCCCAATAAGTGTACTTATGCAAACAAAAGCAATTGAACAATCAAATAATATTAAAATGTCACTGGATTTTCCTGTCACATATGATCACTGGGGCTGTTCATTCAATGGCTATTGAGTTCCCCCAAATAAATCTTTGTTTCTGTTTCACAGAACAGAAATTTTAATAAATAATTTTATTATTTTACATTCTAGAATCATATTATGCAAAACTTCATACATAAATTTTTTCATATCATGAAAAGTTTCAACTAAATTGATACTTTAGAAATCTAATTAATGTTAGATCACCAAAGATGTAAAAATATAATTGCTGTACTGTTTTGGTGTATTTGACTACAGCAAAAGATGCTAAGGCTATCTGCCTAAAAGAGGAGAAAATTTTGGTGAGAACTTCCTAAGGGAAACTGGAGTTAATCACCAGAATTATGAACGTCTGAATTTTAAAAAATTAGATTTTGATATTTCTGATTCTAATAAAGCGTCTTAAATTGAATTATAAAGGAGTTTTGTTTTGACTAATCAAATACTAACTACCTGCTGCATTATATTTAAATACTGTATTTGGATAAAAATTTTTATAATAGGTTAAGTAATATGAACATCTGTGCTCTTTTTGTTACCTTATGAGTTGGTCAGAAAAGGTTATTTATTTTTTTTTTTTCATACATCCTTTTTTCAGGATGAAGTGTTTCAACCTGTAAAAGGAGAATTTGAGTAAGTTTCTTTCTTTCTATTTTTTATTTATTTATTTTTTTTTCTTTTAATTCTTCTATCTTTTTATATATTTAAGTCTTGTTATTATGTGTTCCTACTTGTTTTGAAGAATGTTGCGTGCAGGCTTTTCTCAAAAGAAAGGTAAGCAAAGCCCTGAAATGCTTATTAAAATATTGCATTATCATCTGTATTTATGAATGAAAGAGGATTTTTAATTTTAAAAATGTATTGCAAGAACTGGATAGAATTGATTCAATATTAATTTATTTATTGGGGCACAATTAAATAAATGTAAATTTTAGAATTTTGTACATTGAATTTACACCAATCAATCAAACAGAATAAAAAATTCATTAGAATCATTAGAAATATGTTTAAATTGGACCTATGTAAGGGGCAGTGTGTTAAAATAATCAGCTAATTTCTATGTATTTGGTTGTTGTTGGACATGAAAAGTTATTTATTAAGTGTACCTTCAGTTTGTGGTTGACTTAACTAGCCTTTAATGATAAAAATGTGTAAAGTATAATTGAAATATCAAAGTTTTAGCAAGATCATGACTTAGATCATGATCATAGATTTAGAATGAAAAAAGTGCTTTGTGAAAAATATTAATTTAAGGATCTTTTATCAAAATTTCAGACTTAAGTTTAAAACCAGAAGTAACCTAAATTGTGAGCAATTGCTGCTTAGAAATGTTTCAATACTTACTTAATTGAAAGCATGAAACTGTTTGATCAAAGTGCTTATCATAGATCATTTTCTAAAACAAATTATTATTATGTTGTCTTATTTTTTTTTACATAGTGCATATAATAGTAGTAGTACAACATACTATATATATATATATAATAAAGTGTGTGTGGTTTATTTTGAAATTTCAAATTTGGTAATTATAATTTAAAATCATGTTTTCTTTTCTGCATTACAATTATTTTACTCTTTCAATTTACAGCTGGGAAACTCCAGTTAACTGAATTCCAGTCTGTATTAATGGAAGCTGCTTTTAAATAAAATTCTATGATTCAGATTTTATATTTATATGTAACTGTGTGTTGCCTGTTTTTGGGAATAAAAATAATATTTTTTAATGTTTTGTGTCTGTTTTATGGAGTTACCAAGTCATACATGCTTCTTCCCTTTGGCTCTTAATACTGACATGATAATATGTTGTATTCAAAAGTTAGCTAGGTTCATAAATTTAATGTCTTGTAAAAAGTGTTAATTCAGATTTATGAAGTGCTAAATATGTATTTTTGTGGTATGTCATTACCGTGTATTTTCATGTATTCACCATTCATTTTTTTAAGCTATAAACTGTAATTGCATGTATTATAAATACTAGGAAAACAGTTCTTTTCGTATCAAAAATGAAAAAAATAATTGTGAGTATTGTTATCCTCTTTTAATACTCTTTCAATCTTATATGTCTCAAGTATAATTAGATTATATCGTAGCATTCTAAATGTTCACTTGTTTAAAGATTTCAATCTATCCAGGTTGTAAATGCAATAATGGCAACATCATTGGAAGGCATTATTGATCTTGCACATGCTCATAAGCTAGCTGATGATAAATGATGTTGGTAAAACCAGTGAAGCAATCAACAGTTGAAGTGAAGAGCATGGTGTGCCACCTTAAAGCATTCTTACAAAACTTAAACAGTGATCATGCATAAAAATCTAGTTAGGCATTATCTAAGCAATGATATGACACCATAATGGATCATTTGGGGTTGGGATGGCTCAACATGGTTCTCCTGCAGGATCACCCATCTGTTATTCAGAAGCAAATACAATTAGTGCAAGGTTTCTTTTCTATTGTCCTATGATAAGCTGCTTCAGAATTAGCTGTAGAAATTGGTATCAATCATCAAATTGAGTGGTTCATACCAATTTCACTGATATCCCATCAGTGTGGTGTGTAGTAGAATGTTCCAAGTCTGTAATTGACAGAAACTATAACACTGATTATTATGTGTTCTTATTTGTTTTCAAGAATGTTGCATGCAGGCTTTCTCAAATGAAAGGTAAGCAAAGCCCTGAAATTGATATTAAAATATTGCATTATCTGTATTTATGAATGAAAGAGGATTTTTAATTTTAAAAATGCATTGCAAGAACTGGATAGAATTGATTCAATATTAATTTATTTGTTGGGGCACAATTAAATAAATGTAAATTTTAGAATTTTGTACATTGAATTAACACCAATCAATCAAGCAGAATAAAAAATATCATTAGAATCATTATAAATATGTTTAAATTGGACTTATGTAAAAGGCAGTGTGTTAAAATAATCAGCTAATTTCTATGTATTTGGTTGTTGTTGGACATGAAAAGTTATTTATTAAGTGTGTCTTCAGTTTGTGGTTGACTTAACTACCCTTTAATGATAAAAATGTGTAAAGTATAATTGAAATATCAAAGTTTTAGCAGATCATGACTTTGATTTAGAATTATTATATATAGATTGTTTAACCTGAAAAACAACCTGAATTGCATATTGAAAAATCCTTTCTTGCTGTAAAAAAATGCAAAATATCAATATTTAAATATTTTATTGCCTAATATATGCTTGGTGTATGTAATAGTTTCAGTATTTTAATTAATTTTGATTAGTACCAATTTTATGAAAAAAGTGCTTTTTAAAAAATGGCTGGATGGCTTCTACAGATTTTCAAAAAGGGCTGGATCTCACTAGTAGTTATATTGAGAGAATGTTATAAAATTTTGCATTTAATTTTAGTAAAATGCATGTATTGCCAAATCTTCCACTCCTTTTTTTACAGACCTTATGTAACTTATTGATGAGAAGAAATACATTTTCAGTGTTATTAAAAGTAAAACAATGCGATAAAAGATCAGTTGTACATGGAACCAAAAGAAAAAAAAAAATGGTAAATAATTATATCATAGATTTCAAACAGTCAGTTTTTTTTATTCTGAATTCCAATATTTCACTTTGTTTTCTGTGAAATGATAAAAGCCCTCTTTTTTTCCCTTTTTCTTTGTCTTTTATTTATTTTTTTTAATGTATGTTCAGCTTGTACCCTATATGTGGTATTATGGCTATTCATGTCATTACCATGTAAATATTGATTATTAATTCATTTTTAAGATATAAACTGTAATTGCATGTATTATAAATACTAGGAAAACAGTTCTTTATATATCTTAATATGAAAAGAATCATTGTTAGTATTGTTATTCTCTTTTAATACTATTTCAATCTTACGTGTCTCAAAGTATAATTAGTGTATTAATAATTATAACTAATTGTGTTAATTGTAATTATTGCATTAATAAGCAAGTATATTAATAATTCAAAAACCATTTTCAAACCTACAAATTTATCATATTCATACTCTATAGAAAAAAACAGTTGCAAATGTTCACATCCTATGCAAGGTTAATTCACTTCATATTCAACTTAGGTATAAGTGGTAATTTTCAGCATTGTTTCTTTGGTACCTGAATCACACATAAGTAAGAACTCTTCAGTTAGACTGTATGAATTAAATTTATTTATAATTTTATGCTCTCAGTAAAGAAACTGATCATGGTTTCCATGTAAGTTGAGAACACAACTCATAATGTGCATAAAGACATCAACTTTTGCCATCTCTATCATTACACTGACGGCAACTGTGAACTACATTACAGGTTACATGGCTACACTGCAGGGATGCAAGTGCCAAAATACCGTCTGGCTTTGCAATGTTGTAGCATTCAAATATAATTAATGCAAAATTATAAACAAGCTTGCATAACATCACCATTACTATAATCAAACATTTTTACTGTGTACAAAAAAGCATTAAAAGCATTAGCGAATGAAGATAAACATTCTGTACAATATATTTTTCAATGAGAAAGAAAATTATTTTTCTCAAGGATATAGATTTAGGTTTCACTATGTCCTGTCATTTTGTTCATGAACTTTCTCATATCTTAAACATACAAAATGATATATAAAAATGTAAATAATAAAACAATTTACAGTCCAATTTTAAAAGATTGTAATTTAATTTTCTCTCAAAATATGAGTGTTTAAAAGTCATTCAATTTTTCTTTCCAAATATAAAAATAGTCTTAAATTTGGAATCCTTAATTTTTCAAGAAATACTTGTAAAAGTTTACAGTTTAAGTATGTTAAGATATAAAATATGTAAATCAGAATTATAGAAATAGCCCTGTAATTCTATTTGTTTTTAAATTTCATTATTATCTTAAGGGCTGCCCTACATTGTCTATAACCTAGGTTCTCAGCTTGGGTGATTAGCCCCCTTGTGGACATTTGAGACATTCAGGGGGGCAATAGAAGACCCAGAGGAAATTAGGGGGGCATTGAGATGGCACGAAGGGGGCGTAGGCAGGTTAAAAAAATATTGTCTATAAAAGACCCCCCCCCCTGCTCCCAAAAAACACTCTAATCATGTATTAACTATAATATTGGAGCACTAGTTCAACTACCCTTTATACATTATATAAAAAGAAAAAAAATATGTAATTTAGTCTAAGAGGTAGGAAAAGTGAACCAAAAGTCAATTTTTTTACCCCTCCCCCCAAAAAAGTGGAAATCATGTTGGAGGAGCTTGCAAACTTGGAATTGTTTTATAACATTTTCGTAGTTAGAGGAGGTTGTAGCAAAATAAATGTAGAAACAATTGCTTTTTTGTAACAATAAAGAGTTATACTTAATTTAATGTTGTGTCTGATGGCTTACTTTATACTCAGCAGTAGTGAGAATTAATAAATTATAGCATGATTTTGTAAGTGTATCTGGAATGCACACTATCTTTATAAATGTAGGATTCTAGTTTAAGCAACTATATCTCGCAAGAGGACTTACTAACCATAATCTAATAACCTAACTTTGTTTATGAAGCTAATTAAGTATATAGGAAAAATTGTTTTATAATCATTGATAGACTTTATTAATGATTTATATAAAATTCTGCCTTTTAAAAAATAGACCAATAGATTTTATTTAATTGTTTACTTTTTTAGTTGTTTATAAATATTTGAGGGGGGGTAGGAAAATGAACTGGTGCCAGTATTGGTTAATTTTTGTTATTGTATGTATGTTAATCATGTTTATCACATGTGTGAAAATTCACATATTTCTGTAGTTCTGGAAGTGGAGAAAATTGAACTTAAAGATTCCATTAAATCTATATTAAAACCACACTTTGCTCCCGCATCATCGTTGTCCCCACACATTACTTCCTCGCCAAATGTTATAAATGAGTCACTGCATCTATCTTATTCCTGTTGATACATGTTATATGTCCCCAACCTATATAAAGGCAAATATTGTTCATTTTATTTTCATTAGCAGTATCATGCACAATTGATGACAGGGTTTTTAAGTTGATCTTTTCACTGTTCAGAGATACCTCTCTAGTACTGTAACGTATTAGAGTTTTCCTGAGATTTGAGAATAAACAGACAGGTTGTCTTTTTTTGGTTTGTAATGAAAACTTAACAAAGTAAAGGTTATACAAAGATGAATTTTGTTAAAATTAGCATTAGAGCATTGAATAAAACTGAAGCAGACCATTCGCTTCCACGGATACAATCTTTGTGCCCTAGTCACAGCATATTCATCACAGTTCTCTGGGCATCTTTTAGTGTTCTCAGAGTCTTTCTTTTGTGTGTCCTTAAGTGGATCTCCGACATGATGCTTAACACCAATTTTTCCCATGAGAAAAGGTAATAAGTAATTGAGAACTTGTGCTGTTTGTCACATATTTTGGGGATAATGGAAATAGTTAATTGATAACAACTGTCTTTTGGCACCCATTTTTTTTTACCAGCTTGTGACAGCTAATTGTCAGCAAACTCTGAATGTCACGTTTCTTGTCACTGCTGTTACAGTATATATATATATATATATATATATATATAATAATAATAATAATAAATAACCCTTGACTTGGATATGTGTAACATTTGCTACTACTACTCACGTATCTGTAAAGTAAAAACTATGTCAGAAGCAGAAAAGAAGAGACAGCAGTATAGTTTTCTCTTCTCTTTTATAATTAAATACGAATTTATCAAAAATTTCATGAATCCATCATCGCCAATGTGCCTTATTTTGACAAAAAGCATTTTCAAATGAAGCCTTCTGGGCTTCAATATCATTTTAATGAAATACACTCGAATAAGAAAGGCAAAAGTGTGACTTATTTTCAAGACATGAAAAAGAAGTACAAAATTTAGCTAACTATATCAAAACTTCTAAGCAAAACGATGCTTCTAAGCAAGAAGATGACGGACTTTGAGCTTCATACAATATCTCATTGTTGATTGCCAAAACAGGCAAACCACATACTATTGGGGAAGATTTAATTTTACCAGCAGTAAAAAAAGTAATAACCACTGTGCTCTGTGCTCCATAAATCAGCTACAAATATTATCCGTAAATTCCTTTGAGCAATAGTTCTGTGCAAAGATGAATTGATGAGATGGCTGAAAACACTGAAGAATCATTATGCAATCATCTAGACTTATCAATTTTGAATTCAGCTGGATGAATCCACTTTACTAACCAATGAAACATTGTAACTGTCATATGTGAAGTTTATCAAAGACAAAGAAATATGTCAAGAACTATTATTTGCTACCAATTTTGAAACAGATACAAAAGGAGAAACCATATTCAATACACTGGAAAAGTTTTGTGACGAAAACAAAATTCTTTTTAATAATCTTTTGTCAGTTGTTACGGATGATGAACCAGCTATGACAGGCATCTCAAAGGCTTCATAGCATGCTTAAAAAATAAAGTTCCTGATGTGCTTGTTGTGTATCGCCAGCATTTGGTTGCGAAAAATCTGAGTCAAGCCTCCATGCATCACTACAATATGTTATCAAAGCAGTTAATAAAATCAGAAGTAACTCGTTGAATGACAAATTATTACTCAGCTTTGCATTGCCAATGATGAAGATTTCAACCGATTGCTGCTTCCACAGAGGTGCGCTGGCTGTCAAAAGGTACATGTTTGACTCAATATTACAATCTGTTTGGGTCTGTGATAGAGTTCCTAGGAAACAAAGACACGGAACTGTGTAACAACCTCATCTCATTAAAGAATGATATTGTGTACTTGACAGACCTGTGTAAATTCCTTAATGATGTCAAACTTCAACTTCAAGACGACGACTTAAACTTGATTAAGACAAAAAGTAGCATTGCTGCTTTCATGTTAAAACTGCTGTTATACAAAAGAAATATTGGCAGATGGGGATTCTATAACTTCCGAAATTCATCAGCAGTATCATTCAAACACGACGACCTTGCTTGTTTACAGTCAACACTTGGAAAACCTCCACAGTGATTTCAAGGAATGATTCCAGGACATTCTAAATATGGATATACCAGGCTGGGTTTTGGATCCTTTTTCAAATGTCAACACAGCAGGATCATCTCAGTTAGAAGAACTAATAAAACTGACGACAAATAAAGAATTAAAAATTAAATTCAAGAATGGCTACCAAGAATTTTGGCTGCAGAAGTCGATTTTGCAACTGTACCCAAGATTTATGGTCGGTTATTTAATGATTTTTGATAGCATTCCCATCTTCCTATTTAGCTGAACATGGATTTAGTCAGTGCTTAAATTCAGGGCTAAAGGACTAGTTCATCAGCTTCTCGCAGCTGAAACCGAAAGAAGAGACTGATGACGTAGTTGGGTTCGCTTGCTCAGTTCTGCTGTTCAGTTTCTTAAGCATTTGCTTGAGAATCAAAACACTTTGAAAAATAGTTTAATAACCAATATGAGCCGAGATTTTAGCTCATGAAATTGCAATATACATGCATTTATAAATGAACTAGAAATGAATTTACGTCATACCAAATTAAACTCTAATATGCATAAAACGTAAGTAAAACATGCATGAACATAACTATTTTTTTTAATTAACAATGCGTAAACATAACTAATTTTTTAGGTCGAGTGTACCCTAAATGTAGTAATTCTTTTTCATAATCATCTTTTTAAATATATGTAAATAGTAACCCACCGATAACATACGTAAATTTCTACATTTACGAAGAATTCTTTTTGCGTTAAAATATAAGTTAGTCGCAAAGTAATTTGCATTATAGAAATATTAAATAAAAATATGCAAATACGTTTTGAGAATACATGCTAAAGACATTACACATCTAACTAATTAAAAATTAGTTAATGCTAATAATAGATTTCATAACATATTAAAACGAAACAAATTTCATTTCTTCCATTTTTGCTTTTCAATTAGCGTTGATAATGAGTAGTAGAATTTTGTAAGCTTTTGCAATGTCTATTATGAAAGCAATATTATAGAACATCAGTATTATTAACGTCAATTACTCAAAAAATAATGAAAATATTTTAAAATAGTATTTATATATTTTGGAATAATAGCATGTATTCTTACATTTTAAAAGTATATACTCTGATACTAATTTATGTTTATGCAGAATTTCATGGTTTATTTTATATAGTAAAATTTAGCAGTCTAAATTAGTGTATAATAATATATAATATTTTATATAGTAGTCCAAATAATTAACTGAGACGTGCATAAATTAGGTCACAAATTAAGTGAATAATAAAAAAAGTAATGTTTCAAATTATTATTTTTGGTAGGAATAATATGAATCAACTTGCATGATTTTTTTTCCTATATAGTTTGGTTCGATAATCCTCTATTACTCTTCATCCATTTATTTGCTTTCTGGTGAGCTTTTCTTGCCGATACAAGGGTTGCATTCAAGTGCCAAACCCTTATAAATGTTCGTAAACGGCAAAATAAACGAATTGCCCTCTTATTCACGGAGGGAAAACGTTTCTCAAGTTCAGAAATGAGATTTTGAATTACACCTCTACCTTTTCGAAAAGAACGGAAAACATTTTCCATTTTCATCATCGTTTCCATCCAAACTGGTGATGGTGCAGTTAATCCTCCTTTAGATAATAAAAATATCCAATTTGAGTCGTTAGGAATATCTACGAATTTTTTTGATATTTCACCCAAAGTAGGATCTTTATCTTTCACACGATATGCAATATAACCTGCCACATAAGCGAGCGATTCTTGTTCATATGCAGATATATGTTTCGTTGAATCATAAATTTCGGTTTCCCAAGGAAGTGACGTACATTCATCATAGATGTCTTCGTAATTAATTAAATCATCTTCGTATAAGGAAGACTCAAACATTTGCGCTTTTTCATTTGAAGAAAAAGCTGTTTCTAACAGCTCTTTTGTCAAATATGCTTCTTCACATCTTTACAGTCATTAGCATTTGTCTTTAACGACAATTTAGGCAATTTGTTTGCCAATAGCAACCTTTTCAGGCGAATTATTACGTCTGATGGAGACGGATGGTCATTAAAACGCCCTAGACCCCGAATCTGGCTGAACAAGCTTTCTAATACAACTTGGGTCAGCCTTGATGTTAAAATATATTTCACATTTATAGATTTTACATCGTCAAACAAACCGAAAAGCGAATTTATCGATATGATAATACCTTTCTGAAGAGGTAGCATTGTCTTCTTTCCGCATATTTTGAGATCAAAAATCATTTGCTTGATCTCATTTAATTTTTCTTTTTGTACTTCATAATAGCTTTCTAGGCCGAAAGCAGCTTTTAAAGGCTTATTGCTAGGGGGTAATGGTACATTACTATTCATAATGTCAAAAAAATCATCAACCATTGAAAAAAAAATTACTTGTTTCAGCATTACCAGTCAAATGCATAATTGCTTTAGCCGTTGTGGAGGAAAATAATGCTTTTGCTGGTGCTACTTTCTGTCTCTCGTTCCCTTTTACAGATAAAAATTGAGGTTTCAGTTTATAGCACAGTTTAATTTCTCCGATATCTTTATTGAGTACTTCATATACAACGTCTTTGTTTATAATTGTACCATTTCCGAGAATAAAACCTTTATCAAGAAAATGGTTTCTCAAAAGCTTTATGCAATGCGGCATATCAGCGAAAACCCATATTTTGGTGCTGAACGTGGGACTGTAAAAGAAAGATTTATCTGTTGAAATTTGTAATTCTTTCCAGAGGGTCTGACTACCTCCCATGTCAGATAGAATTGCTTTGACTCGAAGCCCAGACGATTCAAGTGCAAACAAAATGGAAGACAGAAGATTTTCCTTCATTTGACGATCAAAATCAAAATAAATGGGCTGTTTCTATTGCGAAATGAGTCCTCGAACCAATACAAATTGAGTCTTTTTAAAAGGACCTAATATCTGATCTAATTTTAAATCATAACATAGTCTTGAATCTATATGAATTTCATCGAAACATAATACGCATAATCTTTCTTCGTCAGTTGCATTTTGGCAAGTTTTTTTTCATCAATAACAGTACATCATTTAAAATGCCAGGAATGCAACTGAATCTTGAGCACCATCTTTTCAGTGTACTTGCACTTGGAAGCGGAATACCCATTTTTTCTTTCCAGAAGTCGTATGACTTTACGGATAACGATCTGATTACTATGCTTTTTGAAATGTCGTCTGGATACCATTTAATTCGCTTTTTTTTTTTTTTTTTTTTTTCATTAATGCATTTATTTGAGTTTCGATAAATATGTTTTGAATATACGTTTTCATTTTTCTTAGTTTTTCATTTTCTTGATTCACTTTTTTAATGTCTTTCCTCAGTTTCTGAACTTTTTCTAATATTAGTTTTCTATTCCTTTTAAATCTTTTTCTTTGCTGGGAGATAGTTTTTTAATGCTGCTTTCTCTCAGTCTGTAAAACAGAAACCTTATTCTCAAGAGCTGATAGTTTTGTGATTAAATCATTCACATTTTTCTGGAGGTTGGAACAGTTACAACATTGCTGAGTAATATTATTTTCAGTGAGCTCCTCATAGCTATTATTGTTATCGTTTTGAAGTTCCAGACATGCCCTTTTAGGACTTAAATTCTGAATTCTTTCAAATGCACTTGGTAATTTTTTTCTTTTTTGTTGCCTTTGCTGCCTTGGTGTATTCTGATAAATGACCAAGTCAGGAATACAAGCAGTTGACTTCAGTATCTTTTTTGTCGGTAATCCTAGCAACCTATTTTTTATATCATCCTCATAATCAGATTCAGTGAAGTGATTGCTGCATATTCAAGCACTCTTTGTGTTAACAATATCCGCTCTTCGACACCTATGCAACCATTCTTTCGTTAACTGATTATTTTTGTACGGAAATCTATGAAATACCACGCTAGTTTCTTTCGTATTATGATACGTATTGCTACAGGTAGTAACGGCACACGATACCATTTTTTCAATGATTTCTCATTGCAAGAACTTTCTAAATACAAAATCCATTTAAAAGTATCATCAGTTATAACTTTCAAGTAAAAAAAAAACTCTTTCTCTGAAACTAACAGGACTAAAGAAAGAGAATCCAAAAACTAAAGATTCCATCTTTCGCACTTAATGCTCTTGTCAGTTGACGACGGGACGAACCCAGTGACGTCACATAACATCCGGTAGGCTCCCCAAGAGGGGTCCGTGTCGGCATCGTTCTTCTCAAAGGGATGACCCAGCCCTTCTCTTTCTTTAGCCCTGGCTTAAATTGCGCCGGAGCCCGGCTCCGGTACTTCTCAATTTTTAAGATAAATTACAATTTTAGCCGGAGCGCACCGGAGCCCTAAATAGAATGAGCTCCAGTACTTCTTTTTATAAAACTGAACCACAATTTAAAGAGAAAAAAAAAATTAGAATTCCTAACGTTTTAGTTTAACAATAAGCAGACCTTGCAATACTCTATTTCCCTAGAAATACGAACTCATAGGAACATGAGACATTCAAGTAAAGTCCCATCACATGCGGAAACCTTTCCCTTTAAGAAGGGCAATAAATTTGGGGAAGTTTGTTTAGGAACGCGTAAATTTCTCGCCATGTCATCGTATCTAGTGTATTGTTATAGACGCTTACAGTTAGTTATTCTCGCAGGAAGGAAAATTTGTGTTCTTAAATGTGCGTTAAATGACAACGAGTACAATAAGAGTGAAATACTGAGATAAACTGCTCAAGCACGTCCTATACATCGTCTTCCCACAGTATCCACTAATGGGGGGGGGAAAGCGTAACTAGCAACTTTACATTCATCCTTAGGAGTCAGATTCATTTTACCCCTGACACACATCTGCTTGATCGCTATAATTATATAAGCAGAAAGCCGCGGTCAAAGAGAACGTTCTCTCTCACCAAGATTCCCCTCATTTTTGTTTCTACCCACTCATACCCTCATACTGTTTCGCCATGGAGGTAGGAAGTAAGAATGGAATTTTCATCAGCTATACTTTTAAGTATATTTAATTTTTGTGATGATAAAAGAACTTCCCCGCTAAGATCAGAGCTTAAATTGGGCTGGGGCCCACGGGATATCGGCTCCGGTGCTTCTTAGTTTTTGTAATAAATCATAATTCTAGTCGGAACGCACCGGATCCCTGAATAAGAAGACTGCGGCACTTCTTTTATCTAATTGAATAAAAATTTCAGTATAAATTTTATCTGGAAAATTTTATTTTAACAATAAAATTATATTAAAAATCGCTTATTAAATTTCAATTATCTCTTTACATTTTATTTAATTTTAATTATTTCAATAATAATAATTAATTATCTAATAATTATAAATTAAATTATAATTAATTAATTATCTAATAATTATCGATTAAATAACAATTTATAAAGATTAATTAGCTATTAATTGACTTGATAATAATTAATTATTTAATTCTAAAATTATTAATGAGTTTAATAGTCATTTTATTTATTTATTTATTTACTCTTGTTCCTCTTTGCTGACGGTCTTTCATAGGGCTCCGGCACGTCTAATCTTAGAAATTAAGCCCTGGATTTAGTGCTGTAGCAATGTCCATAACTAAAAAGAAAAATCGGCTCCATGTTACTGAATGCGACGACTTACGGTTGTTTTTATGTACAATAGAGCCTGATATTAACAAACTCCTTAAAATGCATCAAATTCAGCTTTCTCATTAGATAAGTAATAAATGCAATGTCTTTTGAATGTTAATAAAAATAATTTTAAATATAATTAAGTATGCATTTTAATTGTTCTAATTGAAACATTCTCCTTTAAATTCAGAATAGAGTCATATCCTATCTTATTTTTATAGTAAATAACATTACACGTTTAAATATAATCGTCGCAATAGCTGTTTCAGATTCGCAAGTAAAAAAACTGGGAGAGGGGCTTTAGAAAAAAAAATAATAATCTCAAAGTGGGCAGTGAGCAAAATAAGGTTGAGAACCTGTGGTCTACAAGATATAGGAAGTTCTTAATACATTATCACTTTTGTAGGTAATATGATCTTAAAAAGGTAATTTAGAAATACATTTTTACTTATAATTCTCTTAAATTGAATGTACCTCATAATTAGTAAAATTCAGTTGCATTTTTAAACAACACAATACAAGCTGAAGTCAACAATTATTTAAATGAGAACTTACACCATAAAATATCACACCTTTAGTTAATCTTCCAATTTAGCTTAACGGTTTAATTAAATTAGTAACAGAAAGACCTCCAGATAAGGAAAATAATTTTTATTAAATTTCTTTTTCAACAGTTTTAAAATTGTCAATACAACTTAAAGTATATTAACCTGATTACTTATATCTATAATGGTAGCTCGAACTTGTCCATATAATGGTGTTATTTCCTACATAAATTAAAGGATTGTCATCTTTTAGGTGAAGTTATAAGGTATTTCTCCTGCCTTCTTGGCATTGCCTTCGTGGTGTGGTAGTCTGCACGCTGGTCACGTATTCCAGAAGTCCGTGGTTCGATTCCCGGCGAAGGCATTGCTAATTTCTCATCTTGCCTGCTTCCAAAAAATACCTAATGTCTCTACTCTAATGTAGTTTGATTTTGATAGGTTGGGGGTAAATTATAATTAACTGCTAATTGTGAATTTCGTTATCTCAATGGTGGTGGCTGAACATTCTCCAGATCAGACTTTTAGGGAAATAAGATCTAGGATAAATTGGTTTTTGAGTATTATATCTTGGTAATTAAAATATGGATGAGGATTTTGCCTAAAAATAGTAAATCTGGGAACATTTCTGATTGTTGCAGTGAACTTGAAGTTGGAAATTACTTCTCTTGTTAGAGAAATCCAATTTTGAAGCGAGCTTATATTTTGAACAGACACTAACATATAAAATTGCTTTGGAAATCCTTGTATTAAAGACATAAGAATTTTGTCAAGTAAATGTAATGTGGATTTTTTGATGGAAATACTTATCAAAATCTTGGAAACCGTTGTATGTAAGCCGAACAAAATTATAATATGTAATATTTTCTGAACTAGAAAAATAAGTTAAATAATTTTCCTTTAATAAATTTCTACACATTCCCGGATATAAAAGGACAAGGCCTCGCCGTTTTAAAAAATCTGGAAAATTGTTAATTTTTCTTTTCCAATAATACTTTTTGCAATACATCGATTTCCAAAAAAACATATGTATATGTAAATAGGTAGATTATTGAGTGGGTCAAATATAGGACAGGTAAATTTATCTTTATCTAAAGAAAGAATTTCAGATTTTTCTTTTGATATTTTTGAAGCTTTTAACCTTGTATGCATTTATAATTTTGTTACAGCATCAAATTTCTTACTCATTATGATGAGATATTAATTCAAACATATAAAAGCAACATTAAAAGGCATTAAAATAAATTATGAAATAACATTAAAATTAATCGCAAAACTTATAATTTCAAAATTATTTAAAGCAAATACTGAATTAGTATGATTTTTAAACTGTAACAATAAGGCTTTTCATACATCTGTGTTTTTTTTCCCCTTGTCGTCAAATTCTAGAACACTTTTAGATGCTAACTTTAAGAAATCCACACCATAATTTTCAATCCTGACGCCGGAAACAAATTTGATTCACTTTACTGGAAGATATTTAATAGATAAATGTCATGTTTTGAAGGAAATAATTTTTCTCGTCTAAGACCTTGATCATAATGCTGAATCACTACTTATTTCGAGAAAACTTTTCGTCTCTAAAATGAGTTCATAATGCCTCATTTTATTGCACTCGTTAGAACTTCTGGACACGCGTATACACTGGTCATCAAAATTAAAGCATAATGACAGCAGTAAAAAGTAACTGATACTTAATGAAAATTAATAACAGAAATTTGTACAAAAGCATTAGTTAACATAAATTACAATGTTTGGCATTTAATTATTTGCAAAATATTGAAATTAAAAACAAATTTATGGAACCTGGAAAAATTAAGTCGCTACTTGGGAAAAACATTTTTCTTTAATATGGCGTATCGTCACCTCGGACAGACATGAGTACTTCACATCTTGATTTCATAGACTTTACCAAAGTGTTGATCCAAATCGTGGAATTGCACGCCACTCTTCTAAAAGTGCATTTTTCAGCTCCTGGAGGGCCCGGGGAGGAATTGGCCTGCTAAATCGGAGGTCCTAGGGCATCTTGCACATGTTGAATCAGATTTAAGTCGGCTGAGTAAGGTGACCAATCCATTCGAGTGATATCATCGGTTTACAAATATTCTGACACCACATATGCTCGAAGACGCCGAACATTGTCTTCCATTAGCAGGAACTCTGGGCCAACAGCAGCCCTAAACAGTCTTAGGGCTCCAATATCTCGTCCACACACCTCCGAGCACTTACGGAACCACATTGAAAGGTATGCAGGACGGTTTCGGCCATTTGTCAAGATTCCTCCCCAAACCATTAAACCGCGTTCGCGGAAACAGGATATTTCAAGGATAAGGAAAGGCAAAGCTGCGTGTTCCTTCCTCACTGTAGAGCGAACACGTCTAGAATCACTGCTGAGACTATATATGGACTCATCAATAAAAAATACTCGGGACCAGTCGTCTTGGCTCCATTGAACATGATGGCGCCACCAGTTTAAACAGGTCCCTTTGGGAACTGGAGTGAATAGTATACAAGCAATTGGTTTTCTCGCATACAATCCAACCTCCTTACGCCATCGTACAGCAGTAGAACGGATATTTCGAGTTCCTGTGAAGGTCTAAAACCAAATCTCTTATAGTCACCGGTTTCTTCGAGCCGACAATGAAAACGATCTTCTGATGTAGTTGTTTTTCTTGCTCACGCTTCACCAGGTTGTCTATCAACTGATCTAGTGCTTAAAAAGCGGCCCCAAACTCTTGATATAACACTTACAAGAATATTCAAATCTTAGGGGACCGCCATTTGTGTTTGACCTACCTGGATTCTGCCAATTATTCCGCCACTTAAATGATGCCTTTGAGCCATACCTAATGCTGGTTATACTCAGAAACCAAATTCACTTTAAACAATACTACAGACCGGGATTTCAGCATTGTTCAGCACATTGTTAATCACTGAATTTGCAAATTTCCGGCATTAACGTATGCGCGGAAGTGCAATTTTGTGTTCAGCTGTATTTAATTAACAAAAATAATTACAGCATTCGGGCATTGGTTGCAATATTAAGTCTGTGAGCATATTTTTTCTCATTATCTTTTAATTTTGATGACCAGTGTACATTTTCATTTTGCGGTTCAGGAGGTAGGTAAATATCCTAACGACTAAAAACTGTAATATAATCTGCACAATCTTGAGGATTGGATGATAGTGTCAACAACTTGGCGAAGGTTCTTCTCCGTAGGTATAAATGTGGCCGAAGGCAGGGCATAATCACGCATCATTATGGGAGCGATATGCTTTTGCAAGACATGACATAATCACACAATAGACAACACAGTCGACAGGCAAGACAGAACATAATCACACAATAGACGACTCAGAAAAAAGAGCGGCACGGGTTAACATCATCGGGGAGGTTGGAATGCAGCAGCGAGTGATAGATGACGTGCTTTGCTGAAATTTTGATCTGTGATTGGATAAAAGATATCCGCAATGCTACGTGTTTATAAGATGGCGTGAAATGGATTAATTATGAAAAGATGCAGTCCAGAAAGTTATAAACAATTGCTACAGAACAGGGAGAAACACAAATTAAAATATAGCATTACAAGGCTATTGCTAATTTAAGTTATAATTTTAATTTGGATATTTTATATCTATCTATCTATATATAACATATATGTATATTTACATGTATGCTTTAAACACAAAAAATTACCATTATAACACATTTTTCTCCTCTGTATAACTAAGGAACATCGGAGCTAATACAAGTCAATGAAGTATTACGAAGACTAATTTTTTAATGGAGTTACACAGACACACAAGAATAAAAGGGAGAGATTTTGTAAGGTACATTGCTCGCACTAAAAGTTCAAGTCCTAAAAAGAGTTCATTTAGTCGCATCCTCAGTAAAAAGAATGTTTATATTTGAGTGAATCTCTCATCACGTGAACTAGATCAGGTTGTTTGTTTTCAAAACTACTCACGCCATCTCTTACGATCTTCCTCTCAAGCCGTATAAATTGTCCTCAATTTTTGGTTTCCCCTTGGCGGCTTCTTCCTGCTAAGAAAAGCTCATCTATCGGGTTCACGGGCTTTTCTTCGTCGATCTCTTCCTGGAACTAGTAAAGGGCTAGACTCTTTTACCCACAGGGCAGTACATGGTAATCATCTATGGAAGAAAAAGTATAATCAATAGCAGAGATTAAAGTAATTCTTTAACGCTTTTATTTCTGTTGACTAAACGGTCAGGATAATATATCCGCAACAGAGCTAGCTTTGGAGCAGGCACGGGAAGAATGACATGTTTTACCACATCCATAGCATTTATTACGAATGTGTTGTTAACAGTCTCTGGATATATGCCCACGTTCCCCACATATATATCACGTTTTCATGTGCTTTTCGCAATCTTGGACAGTGTACGTTTTGCAGTCTCGGGCAATGTGACCATTTCTTCTACAATTATAACATTCAGTGGAACTCATCATCTTTCTTACCACTTCTTTCTTTGATGGAGCAATACGATGCTTTGGAACAATAACAGGGACTTGCTACTGGTGTTAATATAATGTTGGACTTAGTTGTCAATTCTTCCCCTGGTTGAAGGATATTTGTCCTGATCAGATATTTTCTCTTCACTTTCTCTTGACAGAAATTTGTCAAATATTGCACTGTATTCTGAACGCTTAGAAGCTCAGATGATTTGAAAATGTCATCACTAAAGCTAAATTTCTGTTCAGGATTGTCATGGAAATATCATCTATTATTTGGAAGGTATGAAACAATTCAAGCTTTACGTAAAATTTCAGTTCCTAAAAGCGTTCTGATATCTTAACAATCGTCCTTCAATTTCAATTTCTGGTATCTGATATCTTATATTTCTAATTTCTGATATCTTATTTCTGATATCTTAACAATCGTCCTTCAATTTCTGGGCTCCTCGAGCTCAGAAATGTTTTTTGTGCCAGAAATGAATTGTCCTTTGTTCGATGTTCCATTCGTCATGCTGGAGACACCTATATCAGATAGGGTTTGAATAATTAATAGCACATTGTAATACACATGATACACTCTCCCTTTACATGCTAGTAGAGTGTGGATGGTGCGTGATATCTGAGCATCTGGCAGTATGGAGTGTAGAGTTTTCAGCGCTCGGGAGCAAGTGAGATTTTGCGCCCCTTTCTGTGTACCAAGAATGTAAAACATTTCATTCTAAAATTTCATAACATCAATTTGGCGCCTCCTGGATGCTGCGCCCGGGTGCAGCTGTCCCTCCTTGCCCCACCCTAGCTACGTAACTGATGGAGTCTTTTAGTCTTGAACGCTTAAACCATTTAGGATAAGAGCAATAACTTAGATAATTCAAATACAGGACGTCGCATTCACATAGTAACCTATATAAGGTGGGAAATGGAATACATTGTACTGCAATATAATACGTTAATAATATCTGTACAGGTATAATCCATTCTAACTGTGTAGCTCTGCCTCAGTTTTGATGGAGAACACCCAGGGAGACGGATCCAAGAGTCTCAAACTTTTTTCGCTGCAGGTCACTTGATTTTTGGCTCACCAATATTTTAAATCCCTCTATGTGGTATGGCTTTCAAAGTATTGACATATTAGCTTTCAAAGCAGAGTGGAGAAGGTGCATGAAATCTGAGGGTTCTTTCATTCTTTATCTTTTCATTGTTTTCTCGTAATATTAAGTTTACCACCACCGTATGTAGTATAAATCTGAATAACATGAACCATATTTCAGGTGTACATATCTCTATCGATATATTAAGTTGCCAGTCTTTTTCTTTAGCTGATGTCTAGTTTGTTGTTCTATGCAGTCTTAGAAGAGATACAAGTATTCATAAGTGCAGTCAGTCTTTTTAATAATTAAATGCTTAGTTTCCTTGAAAGTTTATTATTACATAGCAACAACTTTAATAAAATATGAAAAACCGAGAGGTTCTTGTTCTCTTCGTACAGACGCTATTTCAAACGGACCCTAAATTGACTTATTCATTTTACAATGCCTTATTCAGGTTAGAGCTACTAGAGATATAGCTTATAGTAGCCTTAATTCAGGTTAATTCAGACCTTTTTCATGTATATTTAAAATGCGATTCTGGTCTAATGTGTAATACTGTGTAGTTAGATTTCTTTGACTAGAAGAGAAACACGCTAATGTGACAATCAAAATCGTAAAAATAACCTTGTATTTAGCGTAAGTAAATTGAAACACTCAATCGATTTCGAGGGCAGCTAAAGTTCCCTCCTCATCAGGAGAAAGAAATACCTAGAAAGAAGAAAAATAAAGGGGAGGGAGTCTCAGAAACACGTGGTCCTTATCAGCACTGCACGTGGTTATTACCGGATTTTTAATCAGAGTTACAATGGCCGCCTACTTTTACTGAGCCAGGCTATCTGATCAAACATGTAACACAAAGAACAAAGAATCCTGTTATATGAAGTCGTTGAACTATATAAACTTACGCAATCTGAAATCAGCGCGTACGCTAGATTTGGCGCACAGTTAAATGGGCGCGTTTGCTAGATTTGGCGCTTTTGCGCATACATTTGCGCTGCAATTTTTTTTACGGCCCTCAAAACAGAATAGTACCTATAATTTTCTTTAACTTTTGTACTAATAAAATTTTAAGTGAGGGAAGTAGGCTTTTATTTACCAAAGTAGATTTAAATACAATGAAAATAAAAGTCATAATGGTACAGTTCTGTTATCGGGACCGGATTCAGAAATGCATGAATGTATGCGCGTGTCTATGTATGTATGCACATATATATGTGTATGCATACACACACATACTTTCGTGCACATATATATGTTACGGTGAAACACCGAAATCTGGAGAATGTCGACTTTCAACGGTGAATGTCAACATTCACCTAGTCGCTTAGTGTATGTCCAAAACATTTTCCAAATACCCTTACTTCTGACTTACACCGGTAAATGTCGACATCACCATGTACTAATGGTGAATGTTGAACATATAAGAATATTATATTTTCTTCTCCGTAATTCATTCACGAGAAAACGCACTTGAGACTTAAAATAAGAAAAGAATATAAGAACTTAAAACACACAGTACATTCAAAATGAAAAAGGAAAATAATAGAAGCTAAAAACTTACTAAATTATGTGATTCAAATCTTATTTATAATATTTATATTTCAAATTTTATTTTTCTTTGAAATACAAATCTTATTTATATTTCAAAGTGCCATAATAGTTTGCAACAACTTAAACTAATATGGCACTTTGAATTGCACAAAAGGCCCTTGCTTTTACAACTGCATTTATTTGTGGAACACTTCCTTTTGCAATGACAGCGTGTACATAGACTCCTCTTTTCGACCTACACCTGTTCGATGTTCCATTCGTCATGCTGGAGACACCTATATCAGATAGGGTTTGAATAATTAATAGCACATTGTAATACACATGATACACTCTCCCTTTACATGCTAGTAGAGTGTGGATGGTGCGTGATATCTGAGCATCTGGCAGTATGGAGTGTAGAGTTTTCAGCGCTCAGGAGCAAGTGAGATTTTGCGCCGCTTTCTGTGTACCAAGAATGTAAAACATTTCATTCTAAAATTTCATAACATCAATTTGGCGCCTCCTGGATGCTGCGCCCGGGTGCAGCTGTCCCTCCTTGCCCCACCCTAGCTACGTAACTGATGGAGTCTTTTAGTCTTGAGCGCTTAAACCATTTAGGATAAGAGCAATAACTTAGATAATTCAAATACGAGACGCCGCATTCTGTGATTGCATATCTGTGAATTGATTGCATATTCTGTGGAGCATATCTGTGATTGTCGACATGCACCGGTGAGGGTCCGAATGTAAAAGAACATAATGCAATATTCGATCTTTCACCGACATATTTGGTGAAAGTCGACATTCTCAATTTCGGTCTTTCACGGTAACATATACATGCATTATCATTCCGTTTTACCTTCGATATCAGAAGAATTATGATGAAAAATGAGTATACAATCAATTATCCAATGAAAGACATCTCGTCACAACACGAACAGTTTAATCAGGGATAAATAGAAGGGCTAGGTCATTCCTTTGTTCGACTCGCCCACCAGCGGCCGAGCGGTAAAGTCGCTAAACACTGGTAGTTCGGTCCGAGGTTCGAATCCCGCGAACGGGCTGGCTGCATGAGTGTTTTCGTGGTTTTCCTCATGTGTAACGTGTATACGAGCCAGTTTCCTTTAGAAAGTCCTGCACGAAGGCATCCCTCCTCTTAGGCAGATAGCCCTCGAGGCTTTGCCGTAATTAAATAACCTAACCTAACCTTTGTTCGACTCCTCGCCGACGCGAGCCTCATGGAGGGGGGAACCGGAAGTAATCTGACGTGTCTCTGTTGCACCTGCTCTGATTTCGGACCTTTGAAACTGTAGTTTCGTTCAGTTGCGAGACGATTTTCTGGAGATCGCATATCTCAAATTAAATTTAATCATACATATTTGTTTTCTAATAATGCAAATATTTAATATAATTTGTGTGTATATATATATAGTTTTAGTCAGTTTTCCTTTTAAATTCTATATTTAAAGTATCCTTTATGTAATATGGCTTCTTGTGCTGTAGCAACGTGCCGTAACACTTATAGAAATACGAAAGGAAGAGATATTGTATTTCATGCTTTCCCCAAGGACAATTTGCTTTTGACGAAAGAATGGATACATAAATGTCTAAGACAAGATTCTATTAATGTGAAAAACGCAAGAATTTGCAGCGAACATTTTCTGTGCAGTGATTATGAAGATGACATGAGAAATCGCTTGCTTGGATTGCCGCAAAAGAAACTGTTGAAATGCAATGCTGTGCCGAAAGTAAATTTATCGTGTGCAGTAAATGAAATAACACCAAGAAATCGGAGACATTTGAAAAGAAAACTAATGCAGAGTGCTTTTGAAAGACTACACGAATTAAGCCCAAAGAAAAGTTATTTTGAGGCCGAGAACGAAATTGAAGCTGACAATAATAAATCAAATGTGAATGATTTTGAAATAAAACTCCCAAGTGACAATGCCCTATGTGACAATATCCCTGAGTGCCCTAAGTGTAAGGATAAACAAGAATGTATTGATAATTTGAAGAACAAAATAATATCCTTAGAAAATTGTAATAAAATATTGAAAAATAGAGAAAAGAAAAATTTTAGAATGTTGGCTCAGCTACGATTTTTGGAAAGAAAAAATGGGAATTCCTTTACCTAGCAGTAGCACATTAAAGAGATGGTGCGCTAAATTTTCATATAGTCCAGGAATTCAGAGTGATGTTCTTGCTGTAATGAAGGAAAGATGCCAATATTTGAATTCTGTAGGAAAAATATGCGTTCTCAGTTTCGACGAAATGCACATAGATTCTAAACTCTGCTATGACTCTAAACTGGACCAAATTCTCGGTCCTTTTCAAAAAGTGCAGTTTGTTTTAATCAGAGGTCTCATTTCGCAGTGGAAACAACCAATATATTTTGATTTTAACACTCCAATGAAGAAAGAACTTCTTTTTTCACTCATAAGACATATTCAATCATCTGGAGTAGAAGTGAAGGCAGTAGTGTCTGATTTAGGAGGATCTACTACTTTGTGGAAAGAGTTACAGATTTCGATTAATAGTTCTCAGTTTCCAAATCCAGTATTCCAAACGAAAAAAATATGGGTTTTTGCAGATTTAGCGCACTGCCTCAAATTACTGAGAAACCACTTTTTAGATAAAGGATTTGTTTTAGAAGATGGAACTGTTTTAAATGTTGATATTATTAAAGAGGTTTTAAATAAAGATTCAGGAGAAATTAAATTGTGTCACAAACTAAAACCAAATTATTTAATGGTCAAGGGAAATGAGAGACAAAAAGTCGCTCCAGCGAAAACATTGTTTTCAAGAACTACAGCAAAAGGTATACTCCACCTCACAGGAATAAAAAAAGCATCCGACTTCTTTGAGTTAATCAACAATTTTTTCGATATTATGAATAGTACTAAAACATACCCTCCTTCAGATAAAATACTTAAAGCAGCATTTGGATTAAATGAACATCATGAAAAACAAATTTAAGTTTTCGAATTAATGGTGTGATGTATGTGGTGTGGTGTATTTAATTATGGCAAAGCACACTAGGGCTATCTGCCTAAGGGGAGGGATGTCTTCGTGGAGGACTTTCTAAGAGGAAACTGGCTCGTATACACGTTACTCATGGGGAAAACCACGAAAACAATCCATGCAGCCTGCCCGTTCGCGGGATTCGAACCTCGGACCGAACTACCAGTGTTCAGCGACTTTACCGCTCGGCCGCTGGTGGGCCCTTTGGAATTAATGAAGAAAGTCATTGGTGGATTAAGAGTTCAGGAAAAAGCCAACTTACTGCCTTTCCAAAAAGGAATAACAATTTCAATAAATTCTCTTTTTGGCCTACACCAGGATTTGAAATCATCGTATGATGCTAAATATATTTTAACCTCTAGATTAACTCAGGATGCACATGAAAGTCTCTTTAGTCAGATTCGAGAGCTTGGTAGGTTAAATGACCATCCATCATCTAGTGAAGTTATACGCCGCTTAAAGCAATTAATACTCGCTAATAAGCTGCCAAATTTATCTTCAAAAGTATGCATGACTAAAGAAAGCAGAAATATTGATTCATATTTAACATCCGAAATACTTGAAAGGGCTTTGAAAACTGAGGAGGAAGATGCTTTTCCATTAAATACTATTTGATTTGGATTTGGATTTCATAGAGGAACCTTCTCCTATGGCTTGGGAATTAGAATTGAATTCCGACAGACAATTTTCGACAGTCGAAAAAGAAGTATTAACATATGTTGCAGGTTATATTGCCTATCGTGTGCGAGACAAAGGCCCATCATTGGGAATAATACCTAAAAATAGTGCTGATGAAGCAATATTTAATTCAGAATGGATTAAATTATTGTCCTTAGGAGGTTTGACTACACCTTCTCATTCATGGATGAATACAGTTTATGAGTTCGAAAACATATTTTGTGCAGTTCATGGTACAACTTACTATAAAGGGAAGCATGTAATTGGCTCTTTAATTAATAAACTGGAGAAACATTATCCTGAAGTTAACAGAGAAGCAATTCGTTTATTTTGGAGAGTGAGAACTTTTATTAGAATACGTTTCTTAAATAGAAATGCATATGTTTTTTCCCAAAGAAAAGCAAGGCAACAAAAAAAAAAAAAAAAAAAAAAAAAAAAAAATGGATTGCTTCGAATGTGGCAGCCAATAAATAATGTTTCAACAACTTGTAGTTGCATTGCGACTGTACAAGTAAGCATACATAATATGTTTTGATTTGAAATATTTCTAGATGGCATTTTAGAAGTTAATAGCGTAAAGCATATTTCAAATGAGAACTAATTCTGCTAAGTTATTGTTACAGTTATTTTTATTGTATCATCTGTTATTATTGATTCGATTTTGTGCTAGCTTAGCATTCTAGATAAAATATATATAGTATAATATTAAAGTATAATATTAAAGTAATTGGTATAAGAAGACCTGCCCCCTTAACCCCCACTTTTGAAAAATTAAATAATTATTTTAGGTACTGTGAGTAAAGTTGTTTTGTCTAAATTAAGATAACAATCTTACATGTATTTATTTAAATGAAGTATTGATGTAAGCCTAAGTTACAAAATTATTTAAAAAAAATATATGTTATTATATTGAATCGGGAGAAAAATATGCCAATGTAAAATTTACAATTAGGCTGAAACTCAAACTTAGATTAGCAGAAATTTTGCCATATATAACCATACATGTTTAAAACTATGCCAAATTAAGGTTGTTTTTTGATTAATTTTAAATAGCTGTTATTATAGTTATCTTAGAAGCAGTAGTACAGTTCTCTTAGTTAACATGCAGATAAAGAAATGATTAGAAACAAACAGGCATTTAAAGAAAAAAAAAAAAAAATCTCTGCTAATGAAAAAAGGAACTTTATGCTAAGAGTAGCGCATTTTATCTATTATTTTAAAATTGAGTAAGTACTATTAAATTTTGTAATGTTCAGTGTAAAATGCATACTGCAGTAACATTTTCTGTTCCAAATTATAGCTATCTTTCACACACAGCTCATTTTAAACGCTGGTTCTTCAAATTTAAAACGCTAATTTCTATGTTGTCAATTGCATCTCCGCGCTCAGTGACATCATTGCTACGTCATCACTCCTCACTGCCTGTTTCAGGCTAAACGCTCTGTATGAGCTAGCCCTTCTCTTTAGTCCTGAGTTTAATATTACAATTCTAATTAAGTGTTAGTTTTAGCTTTGACACCTCAAAGCAATACTCAGAACATAAATGGCATAAAATATTACTCATCAGTTTTTAAATACTCATGAAAAACATCTCAAAAAGTCATTATTCTCATTACTTAAAACGAAAGTAAACAATAGAACAAACTCGAAAACAAGGAGGCTATTCTAACCTTCTTGCTCCAAAACGGTCGCCGCTTTTTCGGATGGCCCAAACTTTCCTTTTACTATCGATAGGCAGACTTTTGCCATCGATAATGAAATGGCCGTTGTTTATCGAAGGTTTTAATGTTTGGATTCGTGTGTGAACTTTGTCAGAAGGAAAATTAATATCGCGAAACCTTGCAATTTAAAGGAATACTTTGCAAACACGAAGTAGAAACTGTTAAAAAAATTTGCTTATTACTATAGAAAATCATAATCATTCATGATAAACGTCTGTTATGAAGTATGTTATGTATGATACGAGTTATGAAACTAAATGTAAAGATAATGTATGTATGTATGTGAAGTAAATAAAATCCTCGAGAACGCAAAAACTTTATTTGGTTATCTAGTTGAAAGTTTGGCCATTTTGTTCTATTTGTTCTTAAGTACTTATCAACATAAACTTTTATTAATTTTATTGCCTAAGATCTAGTTGATGTTTCCAGATCTGGTCCAAGTTAAAAAAAAAAAAAAAGAAAAAAATGTTTATAGACGTTCATATTCATTAATTTTGGGCTAAATCGCAGAATAGGCTGCATCAGTAGATGCTGTGTTTACTTCTCTTATGCTTGGACACGCCTTTTTATGACGTAATATTGGTTACGCCTCTTCTTCAAAACAAGTTATAAGTATGCTATAGCTTCGTATTTAAAGAAAACTTAAATTATATTTTAACTGAGTTGAAATGGTAGGTTTAAAATGTTCTGTGCGAGATTTTTTAAATTATAAATCTACTTTTGTGTGTTTTGTGGTATTGTTAGCATTTAATGCAACGAATTATCTCTCATAAATGTATTACTAAGATACCAAACGACTGAAAACGATCACTACCAAACTATTGAAAATATTGAATGCATGAATTAAAAATTATAACCGTAACTTCTGAAAATACAGAAAAGAATTCTTTTGCTTAAAGAATGTTTTGATTATGCATGAGTGTGTCTAATTCGGTGCTTACTGCAGAATGGATGAGTATCTGAATCTGGATTTCTTTTATCAGTTGGAGCGAAGAGATAAAAAATGCGTTATTGAGTGGTGTATGGAGAAAGGTTTGATTGCAATATTGTATAAGTGCCCGATTTGTGGAACAAATATGAAACTAGTAGAGCGAAAAAACCGTATAGACGGTTTTGAGTGGATGTGCAGAGTTACTGGAGGCGAATGTAGGCATCAAATTTCAAGGACAGTTCGAAAGAACTCCTGGTTTGCGAAGAGTAAATTGAGCATGTGTGATGTTTTGCGAGTTACCTATATGTGGTTGAGTAAGTGCGGGAATGATTTTATACGAACGGAATTACGTATTGCTAAAAATATGGTGACAGATTGGAAAAGTTTTTGTAGAGAAGTATGCATGGAGTTATGTTTGAAGGAGAATGTTAAGTTGGGTGGGGAAGGTGTCATTGTCGAAATCGACGAAAGCAAGTTTGGCAAGCAAAAGTATCATAGAGGGAAAATAGTCGAAGGAAAATGGGTTTTTGGTTTGGTTGAGAGAGGAACAGATAAATGCGTCTTTAGAGTTGTTGAAAACAGAAGTGCCGAAACATTGCTAGAAATCATTAAAGAGAATGATCTACTAGGATCGATTATTATATCCGATTGTTGGAAAGCGTATGACTGTCTCGAGTTTGAAGGCTATGCGCACCTGAAAGTCAATCATAGCTTGAGTTTTAAAGATCCAGAAACAGGTGCGCATACCAATAGTATTGAAGGAACTTGGGCGGCAATCAAAAAAAAGTTTCCGTGGCTCTAGTAAGACAAAAGGACAGTTTGATTCCTATCTTGCGAAATATATTTGGAGAAGGAAACACAAGAAATCTGACGCCAGCCAACTGATGCGTATATTTCTTAGTGAGATCACATCCATGTATTCTGCAAAAGGAGAGGACTGAAGGTAAGTTTCATTTATTATTATTGACTTAAGTAAAATATTGGGTGCTTTTCTAATATGGCAGTTTGGATGTTTGATAGTTGCATTATTCTGGCAGCTTTATTTTTGTTTTGTATAATTTTTCTGGACACATTTTTTGCAACTCGAATCAATGGAGTTGGTTCCGCGCGAGTTTCTGCAATTCTCTGATTTCTTTAAGTGAAAGTAAATTTCTGAGTATATGAGCAATGGAGAATTTATTTAATGTCTGATTTTTTTAAGTAAAATAGATCGATGTTCACATGATGAGTTTGTACAATTCTGGGATGTTTTTTAGTGAAAATAGATCGATGTGCACATGGGCAAAGCCAATGTGGTGCGCAATGCCGAGTTTGTGCGCGATGCTGAGTTTGTACAATTCTGGGATGTTTTTTTAAGTGAAAATAGATCGATGTGCACATGGGCAAACCCAATGTGGTGCGCAATGCCGAGTTTGTGTAATTATGGGATTTTTTTTTAAGTGAAAATAGATCGATGTGACATGGGCAAAGCCAATGTGGTGCGGAATGCCGAGTTTGTGCAACTCTGGGATGTTTTTTTAAGTGAAAATAGATCGATGTGCACATGGGCAAAGCCAATGTGGTGCGCAATGCCGAGTTTGAGCAATTCTCTGATTTTCCTTTAAGTGAAAATAGATAAATGAGCACATGGGCACCGAGTTTGTGGAATTCTTTGATGTTTTTCGAGCGAATACTGATCGTTGTGTAAAAGGAAAAACGAGGTTGTGCGTGATGTCAAAGAGTAATGTAACTTTGTTTATGTGCAATGTTTAACATATCGTTTGTGTATTTTAAATTTGTATTGTTGTTTTAATTGTGAATTATATTTAAGACATAATTTTTCATTTAAATTGTATTTTTAATTTTTTGTTTTTTGATATGGTTATAACGCTTTCCGACTTACGATATATATGGATAGTTCGACGATCGACTCAACAGTAGCAAAACTGTAAACTTTAACCCTTGAAGTAACGTTTACCTTATCAGGTTCAATGTTCCGCCTTACTTTCTTTGGGAACATGCACAGACCTGACTCGGAACAGGGAGCTTACTAAAGCTATGTTCAATAAATGTGGGAAGTAGACAAGATACACAGGAAGGGTATACGAAACCCTTTATTTTTCACTCTTTACAATAATTTCCGTACTTCGGAATACAGAGACCAACTACTTGTGGTCTGAACGTTAGAATATAAAAATATTAACTAAATTCTAACTTAACTTTGGAATAATAAACAAGGGCCTGCGTGGAAGATTGGCCGTATATTAACAGGAAGCCGTATGTAGTACAGAGAACTGTTAACACTACAATACGTTTAAAATTATCAAGAGGATTAAACCTCTGGCCTGGAAGGCAACCAGCAACCGAGTAAAACTGCTAAGGTAAGCGGCCTGCTTCGACTAACTCCTTCCTCTCTCTCGCTTGGCAAAAAGCCACAACTTAAGTACTTGGCGTTCGCCAGACAAATTTGCATAAATAAGTTAAAGCTTTTAATTCTGGCCGGAAGTAGAAAATAAGAAGTGATAGTAAAGATTTAAAATAAAAACAAACGTTAGTAAAACTTAAGATCCTTACATACTTCCCGCCAGAGTTAATTAGTTTGAAACTGAGGTCTAAAACGACCTTGTTGAAAACTTTTAGCTCTAGAATCTAACGCGAGGCCAATCTTTTACAAACATTTCTCACTAGAAACAAGAAATTTAAAAAAAAAATTGTTTTTACAATATCAGCTCCATGGACAACCAATTTTTCATCTGTACTGCATCTAAACAGGGGCTTTTATTCAAATCTGGTTCCTTCCAGAGATCTGGAAGGAAAACTAGTTTAATGAAATGTTACACAATGAAATGGCAAGTAACATGAATATTTATATTTCTCTTAACATTCTTATTTCATTCATGACTTTATTTTAATTATCTCTCCCCGTGCTCTTTGACATGTGTTGCAAAAGAAAACACCAAACACGAATGTGTTTATGTATACGTGTTCAACACTGCCGCCTACGATCAAAACACTAACGTGTTAAAATTCAACATAACAAGACCTCGTAACACACCCTATCTTAAACTCTAAACCCTGAGGTACTATTCTGAAAGTGGCTAACTATGAAGTGTAGCGTCAGAGAGCCTAACTACATTCATTCAACCTTTAACACATATTCACCATAATTTGGTCTTTTTACAGTCACACGAATAAGTTTAAAATTTTTTTTGCATTACTTTCACTTTTACCATATCGCAGTATTTCTTAACATTTAAAATAACAGTTCACATTGTATATAAGAACATATTAACATGCCGTTAATTTTACGCATTTTAAAACATACATTAGTAGTACATTGTTAACTTCTATTCTTTTCCAAGCAAGTGCCAATTTTTCTACATTGAAATACTACATTTCAAAAGTCTTTCAGACTAAAACTTCTTTCTTGCCAGAATGTTTTAAATAAAATTTATACAATAGCTTTTACAATATTCAAGTATTTACACATTCCTATTATACATCAACTTTAGTTTTACTCGCGAGTAATTGAAAAACATAATACCAAAATAGGTAACAACTCATTTCTCGACTTTTCGGCGATAAAGGTAGACCTCACATAAGGTAAAACTTCTTGAAATCTGCCACTTGCAGTAAGAATGAAAGATTAACTTAAGTTTGCAAAGTAACATAAAATTTTACTTATCTTTGTGATATTCGGACATTCTTTTCTCAGCCCAGTCCTGGAAGGTAGCGAAGATTCTAGTTTGATTTATCCTCCTTCTTGTGCGGGCTCGCCCTTCAGTTTCTTCCTCTAGAAGCTTTCTTTTTCCTCCAGTTCTGTCACCCTTGAATACCTTCTTTTTCGCCTCTGCCTGTGGTCTTGGCCGTTTTATAGCAGCTGGTCTTGGCGGAACCGGGACACTTCTCTCTCGTTCCTGCTTGGACCTCGTTGCTGGCCGTTCAAATTTTCCTTGTAACTTTTCCTCCGCCGCTGGTGGCCCTTCCGCAGTTCGGCGACATTTGCTGCGGAGAGTCCTGTCCGATGAGTTGATCTTCCGTTTGGGAGCCGGGTTATAGTTGCCGTTATTTCTCCTGGCCTTCTTTACATTCGTCGTACTTCTCCTTTCTTCATTCTGGGGGTGGTCGTGAGCTCTCTTTTCTGGACGGTGGAACGGCTTCTTTTTCTTGTTACCTTCAATTTTCCCACCGGGAAAACTTTCTTTTCAATTGCTCCTGCCTCCTAATGGCTTGCCCTTGTACAGTCGGTCACAAAAGTATTCGAACACCGGTACCCTATCAGAAAATGACAAGATGGCGTTTTTTTTTCTCTTTCTCTCTGTGTGTCATGTTATTCCATCCTAGATTTTCTTCTCCCCCCCCCATCTTGGAAAAAACTGGAAAAAATTGGTTACGATCTCTTTTTGAATGGGGAGATGCCATTTTGAGAAAAAGCTGAGGACCCTATCTTGGAGAATGAACATGACCGCTCTACACACCCTTTTACTCTCTCTCTCTCTCTCTTTGAATTGGGAAGCCATTTTGGGAAAAAGCAGACGGCCCTATCTTGGAGAATGGAAATGAACGCCTCTCCCTCTCTCTTTGAAATGGGAAGCCATTTTGGGACCCTCTATTCTTGGGGAGGGAGAAAACTGAAGTCTGCATTTCGCTGTCTCTGAATACGGAAAGCCCTTTTGGGAAAAGCGGACCCTCTTCTTTTGATCTTGGAGAACTGGAAATGAACGCTCTACACGATCTGTCTTTGAATTCAGAAGGTATTTTAGGACCTTCTAATGTTGGAAAACTGAAATGAACGCTCTACACCTTCTCTCTCTCTGAAATGGGTAGCCATTTGAAAACTCCCTAACTTTGGAAAAAAACAGAAATGAACGCTCTACACCATCTCTCTTTGAAAATGGGGGGTGTCATTTTGAGACCTCCCTCCCCTAAACTTGGAAAAAAAACTGAAATGAACGCTCTACACTTTCTCTCTTTGGACATGGGTAGCCCTTTGGGGACCCTCTCCTCTTGGTAGAAAAAAAAACAGAACTGAAGTGAAGGCTCTACACAATCTCTCTTGGAATGGGATCCATATTTCGGGAAACGTGGATCACCTCATGCTGGAAAACTGAAGTGAACCACCAAGATTGGACTCTATATAATATTTTTTTTAATTGACATCATGACCCTCCTCCCATTTGTTATTAAAAAAAATTTTTTTTTGTTTTGGTTTTTATCCCATTTCCGATGTGATTTCAGAAATGCAATTCCATAACAGTTCAATTTCATTCGAGGTTAAATGATCTAAACAGTCTTTGACCCACCCATCCGTATGATTATTTTCTTCTCCTTCCTGTTGCACCAAATTTTGTAAGTCCATATAATCATTCCATACGGGAAGGGCTGGATCCTCACAAGGCTGTCTTGAAACACTTGGAGTCTCTTTGGGATGAGTGGAGGGATCTAGGATGTCTGGACCCGGCTGCGATTCTACCTCCATGATTTCTGGACACGTTGGAACTTGTTTAGCCGGCTGAAATTCTACCTCCATGATTTCTGGACCCGTTGGAACTTGTGAACCCGGCTGTGATTCTACCTCCATGATTTCTGGACCTGTTGGAACTTGTTTACCCGGCTGACATTCTACCTCTACGATGTCGGGACTTTTTGAAGCTTGTGTACCCGTCTGACATTCTACCTCTACGATGTCGGGACAGGTTGGAGGAGAAGAAGAAGAAGAAGAAGAGGATACTAGAAGAAGTTCTGTCTGTGAGGAGTCCGAAAGAGGTTGCCTGTTTGAACAAGTCGGGGAAGAAGAAGAAGAAGAAGAAGCTTCTGGATTCTGAAGCGGATCTTGCACGCCAGGTAGGTTCCGGTAAGTCGACCGTTTTTAAGAGGTAATTTTTTTTCTTCCTCCTCATCTTCAATTGTGATGACTTCAATTTCATTCCGTTGCCGGGTCGATTTTGTTTCGGGCCATGACGACGGTTTGGTCCAGCTCCTCTTATCATCTAAGGAAGTGATGGGTAAAGATGGCGGAGGGTTTTCTTCTTCTTTTTCTTGAAACATCATCGGCCATTGGAAAGAAATCTCCTCTTTCAATTGTTTCCAAAGCGAGTACGAGCACCGATCGACGAGAAAGAGACTCTTCTGGGTTGTGACGATGAGATATTGCGTTTTCGGGGGAACGACATAGTTTTGAAAAGGTCTTAGAATATATTTCTTATATTTCATCCTGTCGCTGACTTTAAAACTTCTTTCCTTCAGATTGGGGGACGATGATTCGTAATAGGCGAGAGGAGCGGCTGTGGTTTGAACAATATGAACTTCGTCCTCAGCCGTCGTTCTCACTCCAAACGTAAAATATCGTTTCGTGAGAAAAATATTCTTCCACCGAAAACTCGTGCGCGGATCCGTATATCGCCGGTCTGTTTGAATGGGCCGTCTCAAAGCTCGATCCATCCGATTCCAAGAGAAGCGAGATTCCTCTTTCGTTTGTTGCGATTCGAATAAATTTCTGTATATATTCTGAACGAGCAGGTTGGAGGATTCGACATCTTGGTTGAAAGAAACGATCGCTTGATGAGGTGGTAAATGCGGAATAAATGTCGCACAATGACACGCCAAAAAAATTTTCAAGTTGGAGATTTGCTTTAGCGTCTTCAAATCCTCCCCGTTCGAAATCCGTTGAGTTGGAAAAACGTCTAATAGCGACATGGCTCCCAATGGAAAAGAAATGATCTCGCCCAGTACTCTCGTCTTTTTATATATCTATATAGACACACACAGACACACATTGTCTGGGAATGTTGTCTCCCACTTTCTAAAAATAGACCATGACTCATCCTTTTAAAGAATAGAATTCCAAGAAAAGACTGGGTTCTGGTCTATTTTTAGAAACGGTGAGACAACATACCCAGACAAAAGGGGGTGAGTTAATTTCACTTTCAACTCTTCTCTTTTCTATAAAAGCATTCCACGTTTCTGTTCAGAACACTGTGGGCTGTTGAAAAGGCAACACGCTTCCCTCTCTACCCTAATCGGGAATCCTGATCCAGGTGTCCCCCTCTTCACGCTACCCATCTTCACCTATTTCTAAAGAATCTCAGAGAAAACTAAAAGCGAGATTGCGAAAAAAAGAAATAGCCTCCAGTGAACACAATTCCAACGACAGTGGATAGCTTTTTGGGGTCCTTCCAGATATATTACCGGTGACCGATAGGTTGTTCAGGGTCTACAGCACAGACTCAATGTACCCCCTTTTGTCTGGGAATGTTGTCTCACCGTTTCTAAAAATACACCAGAACCCATTCTTTTCTTGGAATTCTATTCTTTAGAAAGAATGAGTCATGGTCTATTTTTTAGAAACGGTGAGACAACATTCCTAGACAAAAGGGATTAGTTAATTTTTATCATGTCTAGAAGACATGATAAAAATTAACAAAAAGTATTTATAATATATATTATATAATATATATTATATAATATGTATATTATATATTTTTTCTTTTTTTTCTGACTCAGAATTTTTTCTCGGCTCTCAGAAATTTTTCCCAGCCGATCCCATTTTGCTTTTTGACTTTCACTTTCAATTCTTCTCTTTTCTATACTTTCCAACCCCATTTTAAGTATATCTCTATACAAATTCGGTATAAAATTGTCCGGGGACGACTTTGTCCGGAGACGACTCTGTCCGGGGACGACTCTGTGTGGACTCAACCATGACGTCATTTTAATATAGTGGAATGTGTGTAGAAATAGTCGGAAAAAGGACTCGAACGCCCGTTTTCAGTATATTCCAATACAAAATAGGGCAGTCCACAACATAAAAAAGACATCATTTTTTCTTGGATAGAGCTCCATTTGTATTTGAATATACTGAAAACCAACTCGAACGCCCGTTTTCAGTATATTCCAATACAAAATAGGGCAGTCCACAACATAAAAAAAGACATCATTTTTTTCTTGGATGGAGCTCCATTTGTATTGAAATATACTGAAAACCAACGTGAACGCCCGTTTTCAGTATATTCCAATACAAAATAGGGCAGTCCACAACATAAAAAAAAAAGACATCATTTTTTTCTTGGATCCAGCTCCACTTGTATTGTAATATACTGAAAACCAACGTGAATGCCCGTTTTCAGTATATTCCAATACAAAATTGGTTGTCCACAACATAAAAAAAAGACATGATTTTTTTCTTGGATCGAGCTCCATTTGTATTGTAATATACTGAAAACCGACGTGAACGCCCGTTTTCAGTATATTCCAATACAAAATTGGCTGTCCACAAAATAAAAAAAAGACATCATTTTTTTCTTGGATCCAGCTCCACTTGTATTGTAATATACTGAAAACCAACGTGAACGCCCGTTTTCAGTATATTCAAATACAAAATTGGCTGTCCACAAAATAAAAAAAAGACATCATTTTTTTCTTGGATCCAGCTCCACTTGTATTGTAATATACTGAAAACCAACGTGAACGCCCGTTTTCAGTATATTCCAACACAAAATTGGCTGTCCACAACATAAAAAAAAGACATCATTTTTTTCTTGGATCGAGCTCCATTTGTATTGAAATATACTGAAAACCGACACAAACACCCGTTTTCAATATATTCCAATACAAATTGGCAGTTCTCAAAATAAAAAAAGACATCATTTCTTTCTTGGATCGAGCTCTATTTGTATTGAAATATACTGAAAACCGACTCAAACACCCGTTTTCAGTATATTCCAATACAAATTGGCAGTTCACAAAATAAAAAAAAAGACATCATTTCTTTCTTGGACCGAGCTCTATTTGTATTGAAATATACTGAAAACCGACTCAAACACCCGTTTTCAGTATATTCCAATACAAATTGGCAGTCCACAAAATAAAAAAAAGACATCATTTCTTTCTTGGATCGAGCTCCATTTGTATAGAAATAGCCTAGAAATCAGTTCGAACGCCCGTTTTCAGTATATTGTAATACAAATAAAATGACATGAAAAATGCAAAAAGAGGAAAAGTAGCCTGCCTACCTTGACGGAAATTCTATTCCAAAAGGGGAAAACTTGTATCCAGGTGGGCCCACAGCACGGCCGGAACTCAAGCGAAACTCGATAGGTTGAAATCGATCCATTAAATAACATTCTTAAAAAACAGTAAAGTTTTATTCTATTCCAAAAGGGCAAAACTTGTATCCAGGTGGGCCCACAGCACGGCCGGAACTCAAGTGAAACTCAATAGGTTGAAATCGATCCATTAAATAACATTCTTAACAAACAGTAAAGTTTTATTCACATCGAGTCGGCTGGGAAAAGTTTCTGAAAAATAAATTACCCCCCTTTTACTCTGAAAATTTGAAAATTGATGTCTTCAATTTTTGAAAAACATCAATTTTGAGACTAAAAGGTTTTTTTTTTTTTTTTTTTTTTTTTTTTTTTTTTTTTTTTTTTCCAGCTAGAGAAATTTTTCTTCGGCTCTCAGAAATTTTTCGGCACTCGACTGGATGAATAAAACATCCCCGTTTCTTTAAGAATGGGCTCACTGTTAACTATTTCAGCATTCGACGTTTCGCGTCCAATAATAACTGCCGGGTGTTCAAGAATGCAGATGCACCTACTAGATTTTCTACAGAGAAGCTTGACTGAATGGAGAGAGTGGATGACTTTTTCCAAGATTCTCGACTTTGGACCGACATGAGGTAAAGGATCTTTTTGTTTTTTTTTTCTTTTAAGAAAATTTATGGATAGATTCATTTCTTTTTGAATGGACCTAGAAAAATAGGACAAAGTTCTTTTCCAAGATTGGATGAGAGAGGGACCCAAAAAAAATGGGTCTCGGAAGGAATCGAATGCATTTGCACTCATTCCTTCCAAGACCCATTTTTTTTGGTCTCCTGATTCGTCTCTCTCTCTCTCTCTTCTCAGTCCATTTCCATAAATATAGGGAAAGCGGAGAACCTTTCCCTACTTATTTCTAAAAACCTTTTCTTTATTTTTTTTTCTCCTGAGTTTATGTATATATCAATTCAAATACTTTTGAGAACGGTCATCCCAATTCTCTGTCGTCTTTTCGGTTTCATCGTCCCAACACTCAGTGGACATAGTCTCAGTGGATTTTGGAGCATGAGTCGTCTGTTCATTGTCCCAAAACTCAGTGGATATAGTCTTAGTGGATTTTGGAGCATGAGTCGTCCGTTCATCGTCCCAACACTCAGTGGATTTTGTCTTTGGATCCTCTGAAGATATTTTGGGGGTCTCATGAGATTCTTTGGAAGGTTCGTCCCAACAGGCTGCTGTATCTAAATGGGGAATATTTTCAGGTATGTCTCCCCAACCCTCCGTCTTCCTCGAGTTATTGGAGGAAGTTGACGACAAAGAAGAAGAAGAAGAAGTAGAAGAGCCCATCAAGTTTAAAGGCGTATGCTCATCCGGATGTTCCATCACTTGGAAACAGGACAGATTATCCCATTTCTGGATGAGGTTATCGTACGCTTTTGGGGACGGATCCTTCTCTAACTGATCGTAGGCCTTATCAAAAGCTTGCAGAGGATTGTCTGCTTCCTCCTGAATCCTCTCCTCTTTCTCCGTTCCGTCTGGATAGACGTGATTGATATGAAAATCTCCTTCCATAATATGCCATCGATAGTTGCGCACTTTGTTTTCGGCACAATGGAAATATTTCATCCTTTGATGATGTCGGGCACATTTTTCCCGATACTTCCAAATGATTCCATCTGGCACATAAATTTCCGTCACGGGTTTTTGATAATCCAAGGCTTTAGCAAAGAATTTAGCTTTCTGGCATCCCACCACATAAATCGTGGAGAAGCTGTGAGTGAGCGATTGGAGAATGCGTCCTAAATGGTTGTAGGGAATATGACCCTCGTTCCAACGAAGTCCGTGCCGGTTTCTTGTCAGCCAGGCATTTGTCTTTTGGTTTTTTCACTCAGTAGGTGGAAGGGGTGAGGAGGAGTAAACGTCAACGATCCCACGGTCAAAAAATCTTTTGTCGCATAGACCAATTCTTTTAAAACGTAGGTAAATTTTCCCTTCTTGTGGTTGTAGGACTGGAAACCCTCTAGATCGAGCACGATAAAGTTTTCTGAACACGCCATGGCGATGAATACGGTGATGTCTTCCACAAACAGGAGCAAAAAAGAGAATCGAAAAGGTATATATGTATAACAGGGAAGATCTAGAAAGGGGGGGGAACAATAAAACGTTTTAGAGTCGTCGTCTTGAAAGAGACATTTTTCTTTTCAAAGGGTTAAGAAGTTTCAAAGGTCTTTTTAAATGAAGTTATGATTATTATCATTATTAAAAAAAAACTAAGAATCAAATCGAGTTTATAGATAACCATATTCATAGTACCAAAGGGACTTACCAGCTCAGTTCACGTCTTCTTCTGTTCTATGAAGAAATCTCGCGGAGGACACACACTTTTATACTCGCGCGACATCTGTCGGGATCGCGACCCCATCTAAATGTCAGGGTCATTCCAACCTCTTAAAAGGATCGGAATGAAAGAAACACTTTGATAAAAAATATATTTATGAAAAGATATCTGAGGGTCGTGAGAACATTTTCTCTCCCCACCCCCCGCCTATTTCAAAAAAAAATAATAAAAAGTCTTTCTTGGATCGCGTCAAGATTACAAAACAACTCACAGGACTTGTTTATCTCGATCTTGTCAGGGTCACCGTTTCACATAAGAAGATGGATGGACCCTGAACTTTAGACATGATAAAAATTAACTCTACCCGCCTTTTGTCTGGGAATAGGTTCTCACCGTTTCTAAAAATAGACCAGATCCCATTCTTGGAATTCTATTCTTTAAGAAAGGAGGAGTGATGGTCTATTTTTAGAAAGTGTGAGACAACATTCCCAGACAAAAGGGGGGGTAGAGTTAATTTTTATCATGTCTAAGACATGATAAAAATTAACAAAAAGTGGGTTTTTTTTTTTTTTTTTTTTTTTTTAAAGGCAGAAAAATTTTTCTGAGAGAGCTGAGAAAGATTTTTCCTCCTAATCTTTTTCGACGATGAAAAGGGAAAACTACTGATCCGATCTCCCTACGCTTTAGGGAAAAAAATACTTATGAAATATTCATGTGTTGAAATTGGCTATTCAAATAAGTGACATTTTGTTTCTCATTGGAACTGTTCAACGGCGAGTCCACTCGTCTCATTCTTTGGGGTAGGGGATGAAAGTACAGCGGTTTGTTGAAATCGATGATAGTTTCCTCTTTAGTCGGCGGAACTGTAAATCTATCCCGTCTTAACTCTTCTAATCTCTTTGAAAGTCTTTCCACTTGCTCTGCTAAGGTTTCCTCGGTACTCATGGTCTCTCTTAGTTTAGGGAAGTCTTGACGTATTGGCTAGAGAACAGAGGGTCTTTTTCTCTCTATACATATATCATGTGGGAGAGTGTGATTTATAAATCCTTGTGAAATCTTTCTACGTCTTGTGTAACTTGGAAGATTCGTCTTGTGTAACTTGGAAAATTCGTCTTCTTTTCGTCGATTGGGCTGGAGTTATAGAAAAGAAATGGGATTGGAAAGAAATCAACATATTACAAAAAAAAGGAACTTTTTTTTTTCTATTTTTTTTCTCTAGGGATTTACATACCATTTCATTCATGAACATTCAAGGGTTCTCTCCAAGACCAAATTTTAGAAGAGGACCACAAAGAGTACACTTGAGGATCCTATTTCAGGTCTAGGTGAGATAAGGGTTGAGACCAATATTCTTGGGTCTCTAAAGCATCCCAACTTAGACATTTATTATTATTATTAGAAAGTTCATCCTCCTCCTCCTCCTCCTCCTCATCGTCGCACGAGTTCTCCTGGGGAGATTCTTCCGCCTCCTCTTCGTCTTCGACAGCTTTGCTCTCGAAGGGGTAACAATGTAATTTCCGGAAAACGTAACTACCCTCCATCAAATGGTATCGAAAATTTCTCACCTTGTTCTCGGCACAATGAATCATCTTTTGGAAATATTGGTGTCGCGTGCATTTCGACTTGTTCCGCCATTCGGTTTTCCCTGGGATGTAAAACTCATAAACGGATCGCTGGCAGAGCTTGCTGAAAAATTCGGCTTTATCGTATCCATTGACGTAGATCACCTCCACATTTTCGGTCAGTATTTTCAGGATTGTAGGAAGATGCTCGTAGGAAAGACGACCCTCGGTCCATTGCAGGCCGTGTCGGTTATTTGTAGTCTGGTTGACCACAGCTTGATTGCGGGACGATAAGTCATCGTAATGGACAGGAGGGAGTAAAATCATGGATCCGCATAAGGTTAAATCGCAAGTGATGTAGCCCAGTTCTTTCAAGATGAAACATATATCTCCCGTCTTTGGATCATAACAGTGAAAGTATTCCATGTCCAGAACAATGTAGGAATCTTTGAGAGGTTTGGCACTCAAAATGTCCATCTTCTTCAATTGAGGAAAAAAGAAAACAAAATTCTATCTCTCTCTCGCTGTGTGTCCTGAAGGAAAAAATGGATAGCGTTCTCTCGCCGTCTCCTCTTTTATAGAGAGAGAGAGAGAAGGTTGCACGTGACAGGTCGTATGAATTCTGGGAAAGGTCACATTCGTATATATATTTGTTTTTTGAATAATATCGTGCGTATCTCAATACACATCCATCATCATAATAATAAAGGTCACCTTGGAAAGAAAAAGAAATAAAAAACATGGAACTCGTGCTCGACTTTGAAGGTTTCTACGATTCTCAAGGGGCCTTTATTGTGAAAGAATTGGCTTACGTCCCATTGGACGGTACTTCTCGAGGGGTATTTGTTTTTAAACCCCCGTTTCCATGGCAAATGCTCACCGAAAAAGAAAAACGAACCGCTGTGTGGGCGAGTGATTATTATCACGGCTTGTCGTGGTACGAAGGAGAAATTCCGTACAGTTATTTTCCATGGGTGTTAACGATGTTGACGGAACCTTTTTCCATGATTTGGGTGCGAGGAGAAATGAAACGGCAGTTTTTAGAGAAATGGTTGCAAAGATCCATTTATTGCATTTCGGGATCGACGCAAGAGATTCTCAAATACAATGGGATCGAACACATGAATTGTCCTAACCATACAAAAGGTTTTTTCCATTGCGCTCTACAAAAAGCAATTCGGTATCATTATTATTTAAAGACACAGAGAAGAAATTCGCAAGGTCGATCCTGCACAATTCAATCTTGACAGAACTCATTAAAAAAAATACATATATCATGTTACTTCTTCAACAGCACAGATGGTTCTGAAGCGAAACTTGGAATTTTGAAATAATAGATCAGGGAGAAATCATTCTTAATAAAATGGTAAAGTATCGAATCGGCTGGGAGAAAAAAAATTTCTCAGAGCTGAGATAAAAATTCTCTAATGAAAAAAAAAAAAAAAAAAACTTTTGGTTAATTTTTATCATGTCTTTAGACATGATAAAAAATTAATGACCCTCCCTTTTTGTCTGGGAAGGATGTCTCACCCTTTCTAAAAATAGACCATGACTCATCCTTTCTCTAATGGCAATCATTCCATGAATGAATCACGATTTGTTTTTCAAAAGAGTGAGACAACATTCCCAGACGAAAAGGAAAGGGGGGTCGTTAATTTTTATCATGTCTAAGACATGATAAAAATTAACAAAAAGTTTTTTTTTTTTTTTTTTTTTTTTTTTTTTTTTTTTTGAGTTGTAGAATTTTTCTCAGCTCTGAAAATTTTTTTCCAGCCGACTCGAGACTTTACCATTTATATTTACGAATAGTCTTTGGATTATTTATTTATTTTCTTTTAAAAAGAAAAATTCTGAGCTAGACCTATCTATTGGCTTAACATTCTGGTCATAGAAACAGTCTAGAATCTCATTTTATTTTTCGAGGCTAATGCACGGGTTCTCCAATCAAAAGGGTTACTATAAAGGGATTGGTTTGAATGCATTTATCTGCAAATGTCGTAGGATTCTGTTGTTGAGAAGGGGGTATATTATTATTATTATTATTATTATTATTATTATTATTATTATTATTATGATTGTGGCAGATTCGTTTTCTACATGGAAATCTAATCTCCTCCGAAGACCTTTTCTGGGGATCGTCGATAGATGGTTTTTCAATAGGAATCGTTTCCCTCGGATCCTCAAGAGATAGAGGAGGGTCCTGTCTTGAGACATGAAGCGGTCTCTCCTCCTCCTCCTCGAAAAGTCTTGAGAAAGGGAGAGGATTTTCGGTTCCCTTATTCTTGAGGGGTCTTGACAAATTGAGAGGTCCCTCCTCTTCGAAAGAGAGAGAAGTTTTGGTTCCCTTATCCTCGAGGGGTTTTGACAAATCGAGAGGTCCCTCATTTTCGAGGGGTCTTAATAAATGGAGAGGTTTTTCATCTTCGAGGGGGTTTGATAAAGGAAGAGGTCCCTCCTTCTCGAGGGGTCTTGATAAATGGAGAGGTTTTTCATCTTCGAGGAGGTTTGACAATGGGAGAGATCTCTCCTTCTCGAGGGGTCTCTCTTCCTCAAGGGGTTTTGAGGAAGGGAGAGGTTTTTCATCCTCGACGGGTTTTGACAAACTGAGAGGAATCTGAACAGGTTTCTCCTCATCCCCATCATTATCGAGGAGGATGAGGATAGGCTTTTGGAAAGGTTTTTTCTTTTTCTTCTGAACAGGCTCCTCTTGATGCTCGGGGAGAGGGATGGGGTAGTTGTTCCACCATTCTATTTTTTCTTGCTAGAGGATTTTTTCAAAAGTCGTGGCCTCTCTAAGATGAGACGAACGAGGAGAGTCCTCGAGAAGAATATAATAGGTATTCTTCCCAGTCTTCTCGATCGAGAGAGGTTCGTGCAAACATTTGTGCAACCATTCACTAAAATGAACGAGAATCCCTTTTGTCTTCTCAAGACGATCCATAATCCTATTCATTTGCGAGACGGTTAGAAAGTGGGACGTGTAAAAATATTTGGCTCGTTTCATTAACAAAATTTGTGCATCCAAAGGTGGAATGTCAAGAGCCATCAACACGTTTTCGTCGGACAAAAATTCGTCCCGCATCTTTTGATAACTCCCCACGGTATAATAACCCGCACATTTTGAAAAATCGGAGGCTTTCAGGTAAACGACTCCTTGGATGATATAAAAGGAAAGATCAACATATTTATATTTGAAAGGAATACACATAGTGAGCTGGGGATGCCTCCTCATGATCCACTTGGACAAAAATACGACTTTGGGGCTCTCCCCTTTTATTTATAGAGAGAAAGAGAGTGTGACCTTCCCTTCCCTCCTCCTCCTCTCTCCCTGCTTCCTCTATCTCTGGACGTCCTTGGATTGGAAAGGGTGACTTTGAAAAAAAAAAGGAAGGTCATGGTTGGATAATTTTTTGTTTATTAAATTATTACTTTCACTTCCTCATTCCCACACACATTCATCTTTTTAAGAAAAGAAAAAGAGGTCATGGAGTTAAGATTTCTTGGAAAGAAGAGAGAGAGAGAAACAAAAAAAAACAAATAATACGGACGTCATAGAGCCTCTATGTGTGTCTGTGTGTGTCTATATAGATATATAAAAAGACGAGAGTACTGGGCGAGATCATTTCTTTTCCATTGGGAGCCATGTCGCTATTAGACGTTTTTCCAACTCAACGGATTTCGAACGGGGAGGATTTGAAGACGCTAAAGCAAATCTCCAACTTGAAAATTTTTTTGGCGTGTCATTGTGCGACATTTATTCCGCATTTACCACCTCATCAAGCGATCGTTTCTTTCAACCAAGATGTCGAATCCTCCAACCTGCTCGTTCAGAATATATACAGAAATTTATTCGAATCGCAACAAACGAAAGAGGAATCTCCCTTCTCTTGGAATCGGATGGATCGGGCTTTGAGACGGCCCATTCAAACAGACCGGCGATATACGGATCCGCGCACGAGTTTTCGGTGGAAGAATATTTTTCTCACGAAACGATATTTTACGTTTGGAGTGAGAACGACGGCTGAGGGCGAAGTTCATATTGTTCAAACCACAGCCGCTCCTCTCGCCTATTACGAATCATCGTCCCCCAATCTGAAGGAAAGAAGTTTTAAAGTCAGCGACAGGATGAAATATAAGAAATATATTCTAAGACCTTTTCAAAACTATGTCGTTCCCCCGAAAAGGCAATATCTCATCGTCACAACCCAGAAGAGTCTCTTTCTCGTCGATCGGTGCTCGTACTCGCTTTGGAAACAATTGAAAGGGGAAATTTCTTTCCAATCGCCGATGATGTTTCAAGAAAAAGAAGAAGAAAACCCTCCGCCACCTTTACCCATCCCTTCCTTAGATGATAAGAGGAGCTGGACCAAACCGTCGTCATGGCCCGAAACAAAATCGACCCGGCAACGGAATGAAATTGAAGTCATCACAATTGAAGATGAGGAGGAAGAAAAAAAATTACCTCTTAAAAAACGGTCGACTTACCGGAACCTACCTGGCGTGCAAGATCCGCTTCAGAATCCAGAAGCTTCTTCTTCTTCTTCCCCGACTTGTTCAAACAGGCAACCTCTTTCGGACTCCTCACAGACAGAACTTCTTCTAGTATCCTCTTCTTCTTCTTCTTCTTCTCCTCCAACCTGTCCCGACATCGTAGAGGTAGAATGTCAGACGAGTCCACAAGCTTCAAAAAGTCCCGACATCGTAGAGGTAGAATGTCAGCCGGGTAAACAAGTTCCAACAGGTCCAGAAATCATGGAGGCAGAATCACAGCCGGGTTCACAAGTTCCAACGGGTCCAGAAATCATGGAGGTAGAATTTCAGCCGGCTAAACAAGTTCCAACGGGTCCAGAAATCATGGAGGTAGAATCGCAGCCGGGTCCAGACATCCTAGATCCCTCCACTCATCCCAAAGAGACTCCAAGTGTTTCAAGACAGCCTTGTGAGGATCCAGCCCTTCCCGTATGGAATGATTATATGGACTTACAAAATTTCGTGCAACAGGAAGGAGAAGAAAATAATCATACGGATGGGTGGGTCAAAGACTGTTTAGATCATTTAACCTCGAATGAAATTGAACTGTTATGGAATTGCATTTCTGAAATCACATCGGAAATGGGATAAAAACCAAAACAAAAAAAAATTTTTTTTTAATAACAAATGGGAGGAGGGTCATGATGTCAATTAAAAAAAATATTATATAGAGTCCAATCTTGGTGGTTCACTTCAGTTTTCCAGCATGAGGTGATCCACGTTTCCCGAAATATGGATCCCATTCCAAGAGAGATTGTGTAGAGCCTTCACTTCAGTTCTGTTTTTTTTTCTACCAAGAGGAGAGGGTCCCCAAAGGGCTACCCATGTCCAAAGAGAGAAAGTGTAGAGCGTTCATTTCAGTTTTTTTTTCCAAGTTTAGGGGAGGGAGGTCTCAAAATGACACCCCCCCATTTTCAAAGAGAGATGGTGTAGAGCGTTCATTTCTGTTTTTTTCCAAAGTTAGGGAGTTTTCAAATGGCTACCCATTTCAGAGAGAGAGAAGGTGTAGAGCGTTCATTTCAGTTTTCCAACATTAGAAGGTCCTAAAATACCTTCTGAATTCAAAGACAGATCGTGTAGAGCGTTCATTTCCAGTTCTCCAAGATCAAAAGAAGAGGGTCCGCTTTTCCCAAAAGGGCTTTCCGTATTCAGAGACAGCGAAATGCAGACTTCAGTTTTCTCCCTCCCCAAGAATAGAGGGTCCCAAAATGGCTTCCCATTTCAAAGAGAGAGGGAGAGGCGTTCATTTCCATTCTCCAAGATAGGGTCGTCTGCTTTTTCCCAAAATGGCTTCCCAATTCAAAGAGAGAGAGAGAGAGAGTAAAAGGGTGTGTAGAGCGGTCATGTTCATTCTCCAAGATAGGGTCCTCAGCTTTTTCTCAAAATGGCATCTCCCCATTCAAAAAGAGATCGTAACCAATTTTTTCCAGTTTTTTCCAAGATGGGGGGGAGAAGAAAATCTAGGATGGAATAACATGACACACAGAGAGAAAGAGAAAAAAAACGCCATCTTGTCATTTTCTGATAGGGTACCGGTGTTCGAATACTTTTGTGACCGACTGTACTTGTCGTTGTTCCACCTCTGGAGCTTGTGCCTGCCGTGCCTGCCGTGCCGGATCCTGCAAAAGATCTTTGAATATTTGCATTTTATTACGATCATAATATGGTTTTATTTGATCAATGTTTGCGGAGCATGTTTCACCATTCCTGGCTTTTAACACCACTACAGCGTGAGTTATTTTTTCTATGACATATGGTCCTTCAAATCGTGGAAAAAATTTGGCGGTTTTATCTTCTGGTGCTGAAGAAAGTGAATGCTTAATTCTTAATACTTCATCTCCTACTTTATAAGTTACTCCCCGTCGATTCAAATCGTAATAAAGTTTTTGTTTTCTCTGTGCTACTTCAGTGTTCTTTTTTGCTTCTTTAATTAATTTTTCTATATCACCCATCTTAAATTCTGGGGCTCTTTGTTGCACATAAAATAATTTATCTAACGGCGTTATAATCTTTCTGCCTAAAAATAACTCAGCAGGAGTTTTGCCCGTTGTATCATGTTTTGCGGTCCTAAGGGCGAAAGCAAATTCATTGACATAGTTATCCCAGCTTTTATGAAAATTTTTAACATAACTACGGATAATTTTCACTATATTTCTATTGACCCGTTCCGCTAAATTTGATTGCGGCCGATACGGGATCATTTTTAAATGACGTATGCCCAGTTTTTGGCACATGTCTTCAAATATATTACTTACAAATTGAGAACCATTATCCGATATAACTTTTAGTGGCGCCCCGTATTTTAAAATATATTTATTTAAAATAGAATCAGTAACGAATTTCGCGGAGGCTCGTTTTAAGGGAACAATTTCGGTCCACTTACTAAAATGATCAACCATAACCAGGAGATAGCGACTTTTATTTAACTGACTTTTGGGGAAAGGGCCCAATAAAGCGATGCCAATTATTTCATTTGGAAATTCGGATTTAATACTATTTAGAAACCCGGCCGTGCGGAAATTAATATAATTAACTGCTTGACATGTTGGGCAGGACTGGACATACGCCCTTGTTAACTTTTGCAGTTCAGGAAAATAGACTGCCTCGCGTACGCGTTGTATAGTTTTTCGAATACCAGCATGAGAAGCTAAAGGGCTGTCATGTAACCCCTGCAGGATATTTAATCTAAGACTAGCTGGGATAACAGGTCGAAATTCGTTGTTGGAATTTGTAGTTTTTGTATAAAATAATAAACCATCTATTAGTTCGTAATGGGCCGCCCTATTTCTTATCACCACAATATCTTGGTGGCTAAAATTTTCAGGATCCTTTAAATACTCATAAATGCTTCCAAACTCAGGATCCTTACCCAGTTCGGTTATTACAGTTTCTCGGGAATTTATTGTACATGCTGTGAGCATTGCCACCTTTACAGTATTACCTTCTTCATCTATTTTTATTCTGGATAGGGCATCTGCTACGATATTTTCCTTTCCGGGGGTATGCTTGATTACCAGATTATATTCTTGTAGCTTGAGTGCCCATCTTATTAACCTCGGGGATAAGTTTTTCCCTGAGTACAATCTAGTTACCGCCGCATGATCAGAATACACTCTTATTGGCGCCTTTCCAAAATAGACTCGGAACTTTTGCACTGCTAACAGAACTGCAAGTGCCTCTCTCTCAGTCGCGGAATAATTTCTTTGTGTTTGATTTAAAGTTCAACTAAAAAATGCCACGGGCTGCTGATTTTGCGAAAGTACCGCTCCTACCGCATAATCCGAAGCATCCGCTGAAATTTCTAAATTCTCATTCTTTTCAGGAAATTTCAACACAGGGGCTTGCGTTAATGCTTGATTTAATTTTTCGAAAGCACTATTGGCTTCGGCCGTCCACAAGAATCTTGCCTTTTTCCTTTTTAATTTTAACAATGGTTCAGCAATAGCTGCAAAATCTTTTATAAAGGACCTATAATATGAACAAAGTCCTAGAAAAGAAGAGAGCTTCTTCGCCGTGTTTGGAGGCGGATACTTTTGTACAGCGATTATTTTTGATTCGTCTGTCTCGATTCCTTTCTGAGATATTTTGTAACCTAAATATTTTAATTCGGGGGCTGCAAATTTGCACTTTTCGTCATTAACTTTTAGACCAGCCTCATTTAATAAAGAAAACACCTGTCTTAAATCCTGTACATGTTGGTCCAGGTTATCACTAGTAATAATGATATCGTCTAAATAAATAAATGTGGACTTTCCAAGAACAGGCCTTAACACAATGTCCATACATCGCTGAAATGTTGCCGGTGCCCCTGAAAGGCCAAACGGCATACGCAGGAATGCATAAGTGCCAGACTTGGTTATAAAAGCAGTCTTAGGCACGTCCTCAGGTCTAACCCCTATTTGAAAATAACCAGTCGTTAAGTCTAAAGTCGTCATATATTTGGTAGACGTTATGTTCCTTAGAATTTCTTCAATAATAGGTAACGGATATACCGGATATTTAGTTATGGAGTTTAATTTACGATAGTCAATCGCGAATCGCCACCTTTTTGGATGTGTCAATGGATAGTCATTATTTTTCTTACATAAAACCACCGGGCTAGCATAACTACTTGAGATGGGCGTTATGATCTTTTTACGTAGCATATCGCTGATGTGCCATTCTATAATTTTTTCTTTATTCTTATCATACCGGTATGCTTTGTGGCGAACTGGCATTGAATCTCCGGTGTCAATACTATAGTTAGTAACTTGAGTAAATCCTGGAATATCACTAAATAACGAAGCAAATTCACTTACCACTTGTCGGATTCTTTGTTGCTCTTCATTAGGCAGGTGATCAAGGTTTAACATCGGCGGCTCCGATTTTTCTTCTCGAACTGGTTTCATCGTCAGCTTAAGGGACGCTTCATTAAAATCCAGCGTTGCTTGTGCCTCTGAAAGAAAATCTATTCCTAAGATAATATGTGCTTGCAGATTCTTTACTATAAAAAACATAACCTTTACTTGTTCGTCCTTGATACGGACGTATAGCGGTAATTTACCTATGCACTTACATCTTTCTCCTTGCGCAGCTAACACTGTCGTATTATCCGAATTATATATGCGATATTTACGAAAATACTTCCTAAAAAAATCTTCTGCCACACAGGAACACTGCGCGCCTGTATCCAGGAGTGCGGTGGCTGGGATATTATTCACCAACACTTCAATCTTCGGAAGAGTCAAATTTTTCACCATTACTGTATTTAACTTGAAGGAAGAGGGGGTTTTCTTGGCCTTCGGATTTCCGCACCCTCCCGTCAGGAGAAATCCGTTTTAGTTTAAATCATTTTTCATTTCCATGCTTTCCTTCTTTTCCCACTGGCCTTGAGACTTTTTTCCTGGATTGCTATTGAACTGTCGACGTTCGCCGGCTGTTTTTGGATGCTCGGGTTTCCTTGCCCACTGATTCGCTTTGCTTCCGTAGCCGTGTGCTTGTCTTTGCTGTGGTCTTGGCGCACCAAATTGGTTTCGTTGTTGATATTGGCGTCTTCTTTCAATGTCCGCCGTTCTTCTACTTTCAAACTGGATTGCTAGTTCAAATAACTTTTCCAGTGTAGTCGAATTCCTTAATTCAATAAAGTCTTGTACTTGAGGAAGTAACCTCGGCAAAATCACTTGAATTATCTCAGGATCCGGACGGTTTCCATACAAGAGTTTGAAGATGTGAATTTTTCTTATAATAAAGCTTGAGAGATTTTCGATTCTTTGCTGATATATGCTGAAAAGTTCCGTTTCTAATTTCGCACGATCCCTTACGACAGGGAAGGCTTTTACTAAGGCAGTCTTGAAATTTTCGTAAGTATAGGTGGGACTTCCCGCTTGACCCAAGAGACTTCTGCCTATACATTTGAACCAATTAAGCGCTTGGCCCCTCAAAGCGCTGCTAGCTAAGGTAACTTTCTGAAAATCGTGCACGGGGTAGAGCATGAAATGGTCATCTAGTTTTTCCAAAAAACTAGTAACCGGTGAGTTTCCATTAAATGTTGCTTCTGGTTTCATCGAAGCGGGCATGGTCTGGACGATGTAACCAAATCCTTCCAGGGCGGCAGCTGGCATTTCTGGATTCTGAGCCGCTTCTGCAGGCAGCACAGGTTCTTCTTGAAACTCGGCCATGGTTATTCTTCTTCGTTGGGCGCCACTATCAGGTTCAATGTTCCGCCTTACTTTCTTTGGGAACATGCACAGACCTGACTCGGAACAGGGAGCTTACTAAAGCTATGTTCAATAAATGTGGGAAGTAGACAGGATACAGACGAAGGGTATACGAAACCCTTTATTTTTCACTCTTTACAATAATTTCCGTACTTCGGAATACAGAGACCAACTACTTGTGGTCTGAACGTAAGAATATAAAAATATTAACTAAATTCTAACTTAACTTTGGAATAATAAACAAGGGCCTGCGTGGAAGATTGGCCGTATATTAACAGGAAGCCGTATGTAGTACAGAGAACTGTTAACACTACAATACGTTTAAAATTATCAAGAGGATTAAACCTCTGGCCTGGAAGGCAACCAGCAACCGAGTAAAACTGCTAAGGTAAGCGGCCTGCTTCGACTAACTCCTTCCTCTCTCTCGCTTGGCAAAAAGCCACAACTTAAGTACTTGGCGTTCGCCAGACAAATTTGCATAAATAAGTTAAAGCTTTTAATTCTGGCCGGAAGTAGAAAATAAGAAGTGATAGTAAAGATTTAAAATAAAAATAAACGTTAGTAAAACTTAAGATCCTTACAACCTCATATTTTAATACGTAGTGTTTGGTATCGTAATTGCACTTGATAATATGAGTTCATTGATAATATGTGTGTGTGTGCGTATGTGAAGCATTGCTTAGTGTTCCAAGTTTGTAGTATTTATTTTATTATATTATTTTCTTCGAGAGATCTTCTGAGAAATTAGATTTTTTTATTTATTAATGCGTAGAATTCTAGCAGACCTACACAGAATATGGCGTGATTTAGGAATTTTAGAAACTGATATGAAAGCTGTGTAATGATGTTCACATGCAATAAAAATATTCTTTTTTTATTAATGTAAAGTTTAAAATTTTTAGAAATAATGAAAATTGTCTAATTATTGGTATGTAAGGAATTATGTCGTTACGTAGCAAGAAGGTAATTTGTAAAAATGATAAAATTGAAATGTTCCACAATATGAATTTAAATTTAAAAAAAAATAGTTTATTTGTATAAATAAAAAAAAATTAATAAAAAAATAATAATAATTTAATAAAAATCTTTGAAAATATTGAAGCTATACAACTATTAGAGACTGCGACGTTGTTTATCGTTTTAATAATTGGTAGAATTCGCTTACTGTATCATGGTAATTTTAAATATAAACAATTTATTATACTTATTATCAGTAACGCCTAAGCTTAAATGTTATAAATGTAAATTAAAAGTAAAGAATTTGATATTAATTTACAATAATAAACAATTTATTATTGTTATTTTTAAGAGAATATAGAAAGTGCGGGAGCGACTAAATTTCAACTCGGCAGGAAAATTTGATTGGTCAACGGTACACGTCACATGTGACGTCAAAAGCGGGATGTTTTAGATTTACCCCACAGGATTACCTGCCATTTTCGGTTGCTTGTTTGCTGAGCTCTGCAGTTATATTTTTTGGCGGGCTAAAAGTGTTTTTTGATAAAATATTTTAATTGGTAATTTAGGTATTGTTTGCTTGTAATTAAACATGTGATTACAAATTATTGTAAAGTATTTATTTTTGAGACAAACTTTTTGTAATCTATTTATTTTTCATATATTGCCTTTTGAGAACAGATAAATTTAGCGGAAATTCCCTTTGTTGAACAAAGAAAAATGAAAAATGTTTCAGAATAGCAAGCCGTGTTAGTTTCAGTCAAACATTAAATATTTTAATATCATATGCTACCATTTTTTGTGTCAAACATTAAATATTTTAATATCATATGCTACCATTTTTTTGTGTCAAACATTAAATATTTTAATATCATATGCTACTAGTTTTTATTCATTTCTTAATATATCTGATGACAAAATAAGTTTTTATTTTCTATTGCAGTACATAACTTTTTGTTATAACAATGGAATATGAAAAGATAGCAGTATTTGAATGTATGTACTGCTGCAAAAAGTACAAAAAGAAAAAGGTTTTATATGAACACATTCGGGAAGTACATAAAGTACCTGTTGTGGCTGAAGGAAATTTGAAATGTCCTATTAATGCCTGCAATTTTTCATGTAGAACGTTTGAAGAGTTAAGAAATCACGCAAGAGATCAACATGGATACACTCTTAACTCCGTTGAAATGACATTTAATACATATGAAGGTAAGATATTAGAAAATTTGCATTTTCTGCGATAAACGTTTTTAATTTGAATAGCCCCAAACTGAGTACAAATTACTATTTTTGCAAATTCATTCATCAAGCTGGGGAATAAAATACATCTATTTTTGTGAGTATAATTGATAACAGAATAATTTCCTTAGCATCTTGCTTTTTTCTGTTAGCCTGATAAACCCCCATTATTCTTCAGTAAAAATATTTCAAAGTAATATTTCTCTTCCTCAACTATTTGAAATATGAAGTAAACATTTTCTAAATAATAAAAGCATATATAGAGATGCACTGCTGCATAATTATTTATACGTGTAATTCAGTGCTTCATTAAAAAAAAAAGACTATCCTGTTATTACACAAATGGATCTCTTAATGCATATGTATATTGAAGATATCAAAAATGATGTGGACCTAATAAAAAAATTAGTAAAATCTTTATTAAAGTGGCAACCTTCAATTGTAAGTTTAGTATCACAATGATAGACACTTATTTTATTATATGTAAATGAGGCTTAAAATTTATTATATGTTATTTTAAAACTACTTAAAGAAATTTATTCGATGTCTTAAAATTTTAATAACCTATACACATTGTATCAGTTATCAAAAAACAGGCTACAATGTTTTTTTACTTTAGACATAGGCCAGATGACACTCATGTTATGGAAAATGTCTGATGACAATTTGTCTCTTAAGAATAAATTTCTTGCATTATTATACAACTTTGGGGAATATGTTTTAAGTCTTGTTTAGCTGGAACACGAGTACTAGTAACTGTCAAATAGGAAGAAAAATATGCCAATGTATAACTTAAAACAGAGTTGTAGCTAGGGTTTTCAGCACCCAGGGACAACTAAAGGTTTCGTGCCCCTCTACTGCTTGCCAAGGATGAAAAACATTTAATTCTAAAATGTCGTAACATCAGTTTGGCGCCCCTTGGATTCTGCGCCCGGGGACAGATGCCCCCCTCTAGCTACGCCTCTGACTTAAAATTAGGCAACTTTATTTCAGTGTAGATTTTAAATAAAACTATCAGTTTTGAGAGCAATTAGACATAGGTTCCTCTTCTTGAAGAGAAAAAATATTCTGCTAAAGTGACCAGTATCTATTTACAATCAGTGCCAAAATAAGATTTTGGTTAGTTTTAAATTAGTAATTTTGTTTTAAAGATTCACTAGTTCACAATTATAATGGGCTTTTATATTGTATGTAGGCTAATGTTTACCCTTCAAATTTAGATTTCTTACAATGGAAAAGTGAGGAAGAACGAAGAGAAAAAATTTCTTACTTTTTGAGAAGTACAATAACTCTTAAAGAAGGTGGGAAAAAGAGTTACTTCCTTTGTAATCGATCTGGATTTTATAATTCTAAAAGTAAAGGTGTAAGAGCTATAAAATCACAAGGTACCTGCAAAATAGAGGGGCACTGTCCATCTACTATTGAAGTTACCAGTAATGGCATAATTAAGATTTTATATTTCCAAACACACGTGGGACACACAGTAGATCTAGAACATTTGCCATTAACAAAAGATTTGCGAGAAATGATTGCAGGTAAGTTTCTTTATGAACTTGATTGTGAAATTCAATATAAAACAGACATTATTATACAACATTATCATATAAATGCAATATTTTCAGGTAAATTAAATGAAGGCATTCCACCACAGAAAATATTAGATTCCACAAGGAATAGTATTAAAGAAGACATTTACAGGGAGCATTTATTGACAAAAAAAGACATACATAACATTTCTAATTCTTACTGTATTGGTAATGATGAACAATATCATCCAACTGATGCTGTCAGTTTAAGGATCTGGATAGAAAAAATGAAATGTTTAGATGATAATCCAGTTCTTTTTGTAAAATTCCAAGGAGAAGCAGCAGATCAGCACTTGGAAATTAGTGACTTCTGCATCATCATAATGACAAACGTTCAAAAGCATATGCTTTTAAAGTTTGGATCCGATAGCATATGCATCGATAGCACACATGGGACTAATGCTTACGATTTTCAATTATCGACAGTTTTAGTCATAGACGACTTTAATTCAGGATTTCCTGCTGCTTTTTGCCTAAGCAATAGAGTAAATTTAGGTTCAATGCAAAAATTTTTTCAGTGTATTAGGGACAAAGTTGGACTGCTGTCTGTAAACTGCTTTATGAGTGATGATGCACCAGTATATTATACTGCATGGACATCAGTAATGTGTGATGCCAAATTTAGGATTCTATGCACCTGGCACGTTAAAAAGGCATGGCTGCAAGCAGCAAATTCAATTATCCCCTCAAAACGAAAGGAAGTTTTGAAATTTTTAAATGTAGTATCTGAATGTCATGATATAAAAGAATTTGAAGCACTGATATCTGATTTCCTCAGCAAACTCTTTGCTGATAGAGATACAGACAAGTTTGCTAATTATTTTGCTTCAAATTATGCAAACAGATGTGAGTTGTGGGCTAAATGTTATAGAAAAAGATGTAACATCACAACTAACAATCATCTTGAAGCACTGCATCGAGTTTTAAAATATTCTTATCTTGATGGATTGAAAAACAAGAGGGTTAATAGGTGCGTTGCGAAGCTTATTAATATGGTGCAAGATAAATGGTTCCAGAGATTTATCAAAACAACAAAAGGGGCAAACACATCAAAGATCAACCAAACAAATTTACGACACAACAGAGCAATAAATTTTCCAGCTAATAATATCACAGAAATCAATGAGTTTTCTTGGCATGTGATTTCAGAAAGTGACCCTACTCTTGAATATACTGTTACTCAAATACATACACAATGCATTAATTGTAACATTGTTTGTAAATGGTGCAAAATTTGTAACGATGCATTTGTATGCACATGCACAGATGCCACGATTAAAGGAAGTGTCTGTAAACATATACATGCAATAATTTTAAAGACAAGATTACCTAATAGAGAACAGCCAGCTAAAACTAAAGAATCAAATGATGTAAAATCCTTTCTTGATCTATCAGCACAAAAATTTAAAAAATCAGGAACCAAGCACCATATTATAGATCAACTGAGTATCATATCAAAACTTGTAACATCAACAACAGTAAATAATATAACTTTGGGAGATATTGAAAACACACTGAATAAAGTGATTACAAAATTAAAGAACGAAAAGCCGAAATTGAAAATGGTGAACTATGAACCTACAAATAAAAAAGCAGAGAAACAAAAGAATTTCTTTTCTACGAGAAAGAAAAGAAAACGTCCATGCAGTACTGAAAATATTGCAACAACTTCATACAAGAAAGCTGCTATACATGCCATTGGAAATAATGAAACTCTTATAATTCATGATTCTTTTGATCATGCATATTGATATCTCATCATGTAAATATATTGTATATAAAATAATCTCTAAATAGTTTATAAATTAAAATATGATGAATTAAAAACAGTATATAAATTTAAAAGGCTCTTAATCTTGTCACTACTTCATCCTTGCTAGTTACACAAGTAATTTATTAATCAATTTTTGATCTGCATATTCTGTCGCAGTATTTCACTACTAAATTAGTGTAAAGTTCTCCAGTTGATGGTACACATACAGTACAGTTAGCAACATCATTTTACAAAACATCGACATATAATGTGTTTATTAGGACGTATCACAACAATATGTGCCTAAGAACTAAAAGTTTCAGCATGAAATATGCAGTTACAGATTCAGTCAAATATAGATAGTAACATCATATACAGATAGAGAACATAACAGGAATAACAATTGCACTTGATTATTACAAAGGAAAATCATAATTTAGTATCTGCTGACAAATGAGAGTGTGCTGGTATTTCTCTAAATAAATGATTAAAAATGCCACAAAAATATAATAAGTGCTTTAAAATTCTTAAATTCATATAAGTGTAAATCTTAGTGTTTTTGAAAATGCTACTGTATTTTGTTATTGAGCATTTTTGAATCGCTAGTTATTACAATAACAATTTATGAATAGTGAAAACTTAAATTATTCCAAGAGAATTGATTAATAAATTTCATACAGTAAATAAATCATTGGGCTGCAAAAGTATGCAGATATATGACAACCAATAACAGAAATAAAAATAAAATCTTTAAAAATTTTATGAAGTGGCGAAGCATGCAAGAGCTATTTATTTATCTTGTAAACAATACATTTTCAGTAGAATCAGTACTTTAAAAAATTGATATACTTTGGAAACATGCTCTGCAATGTAGTTGTTTTGTGATGAAACTGTTAATAGTGATGCTTTGATAATGCTTTTGTTGATTTGCTCCACACAGTAAAACTGTAGAATTTATGTATACATAGTTCTTGCTTTTATGTATGGATGCAAATTATACAGCTTTTAATTTTTCATGAAACTTGCATACATATTAAAGTCAAGTGACTTTTCAGAATATTACAACATTATAAATCTCACACCTTGAGATTACTAAGGCTTATACACAGATTTCAAAGGAAAATATTATTGATATAGACACAAGTATATAGTTTCCATTAATTAACACATTGTTATTGATGAAGATCTCTTTAATGATTCTTACATAAAGCTATTTGGATTTTTTTCCAGAGGAAAAACAAAGTTTCATTTAAGAAAATAAACCACAGAATATTCTTAATTTTATTATAAACTTTCATTACATCACATGAATCTGTAAACACTGAACTAATCGTTTTTAATTTAAATCATAAATGTATTCTTCATATTGATTTATTGACAGTATGAATAACGACCAAAACTTAATATTATCTGTATATAATAAGAAATCATTGATACATAGGGTAAAAATAAGCATGAAGTTAGACTATATTAGCATGCTAATGGATCAACTAATGGCAAAAGACTTAAAAACCTTTACCTAATCATTTGTACAAGATTATTTAATGAACACAAAATGTATAGGAGTTACTCCAACCCTTTTTTGACCGTGGACACATTCTAACATATATTTTGAGATCTTGTACCCTTATGACTAAACATTCAAACAGATTTCAGGCATGAGACTTTTAAGTGCTTCTTTGTCATGAAATTACCTTATGATCATTTCATTCAACTACTACAAATCAAGGAAAGGAGAATTAATTACCAGTGTTTTATACTTTTAGCCACTTGATAACGTTACATAATATGGATTAACTCAAAGCACATTCTACTGATTATAATCAGATAATTGCATATCTCTTCTGAGAATTTAGATTCTTCCGCATTCATTTCTTTGCAGATCTTGCTCTAAATGGATTTCAATACATATTTACCACTAATAATCGCAAATGATAGTAAATAACAAATTAATTTTTATTCTAAACATGATTTGGGATGGCTGCATAGGCGTTTTCGTGTTTTTCCTCATGTGTAACGTGTATAAGAGCCAGTTTCCCTTAGAAAGTTCTCCAGGAAGGCATTCTTCCCTGTAGGCAGTTAGCTCTCGAGTGCTTTAATCAAATAAAAACCTATTTTAAACTACAATTTCAAATTTTGTATTTTGTCCTTATTTATTTCACTAAATAATTGAAGTCCTCTTTAGTACATACACATATCAGGCGCTATTTTATCTTCATTTACAAAATAAAACAGTTGAAGTAGTTTTAGGACTTTTCTCTCATGGGGAAAAAATATCTGCATTTTATCCAATTTCCTTTATGAAAACTGAAGTTTTCATACCAAACGACATTCTTACAATATAACCTTCCTTACGAACTCTCTTATTTACCATATAAACCATTTCGGATCTTTGCTTTGGTAAATGGTCTAAGGCATTTTACCAGTATATGGCTGTCATAATTCCTAAGGAAGCATATTAGAAAAACAAAACGGTCAGCTATACACAGGGTTTAATTTCAAAAATTAGAAGTACCAGAGCCCTATAGAAGACCTTCAGGAAAGAGGAACAAGAATAAATAAGAGAATAAGATGACTAATAAAATCATTAACAATTAAAAAATTAAATAATTCATTATTAAAAATATTAATGGTTAAAGTAATTAAATAATTAAAATTTAATAAAATGCAAAGTGATAAATTAGAATTTAATAAGCAATTTTTAATATAATTTTATTATTAAAAATAAAGCTTCCAAGACCAGGTTTCTACTGAAATTATTGTTCAGTTACATAAAAGAAGTGCCAAAGCCTTCTTATTTAGGGCTCCGGCTAAAATTATGAATTTTTCCTAAAACTAATAAGTATCTGAGCCAGCCTCCGGTGGGCTCCGACGCAATTTAAGCCCTGGCTATACGGATATCTTGGTAAAGCAAGAGAAGAACCCATCTTTGGTCATGACCAAACATGGCGCATGATGAGTTTTGATTGTAAACCACATGAGAGGCGGAGTTTAAATACGTTGAAATGACGTCACCAGAGCCAACCAATCAAAATTTCCTGCCAAGTTGAAATTTAGTCTCACCCAGAAAGTGCACATAGTGTAAATGCGAGACTACATTGTGACGTCATAAGCTGAGTCCCACCCATTTAATGACGTCACGAAGCTCCTCCTACTGAACTTTGTTGATGCAGCCTATTCTGCGCTTTTACCAATAATTGACTGTAGCACAGAGATTTATTCATATTACGTCCACTCTCGTATACAGCAAGAAAAAAAAATTGAATATGAAGAGCGGTCCTTATCAATTCCGCAAAATTTTCCATATACAACCTTACCACAATTCCACATAAAACGTAAACAAAGTATCGAACTTCGTAATCGATTACAAAGCGCAAAGCTATCAGCTATTCGTCATCGATGGGGAAAGGAAAGTCTGGGCCATCCGAAAAGGCGGCGACCCTCGAAAACCAAGGAGGTTAGAATTAAGGCTCCTATATAGGTTTAGAGGAGCCTTAGTTAGAATAGAAGGAGGGAAGGTTCAACTCAAACGGTGAAGCTTGGCGGCCATATTCCTGTTATCGCTGTGACTTGTGCAAGGAAGTCTGTAATTGCAATATTTTTTTTTTCTTTTCTTTTTGAAGCATGTCAGCTTGTGTTGTACATGGATGCACAAACAGATTTTCGAAAAAGATTCCTGGGATTACTTTTCACGCGTAAGTATTGATTTTCTTTTTTTATGTAATTTGATAACTATGGTAAAAAATATCACAATGTCATGTTGTTTTCTTTCCAGATGTGAAAAAAAGGACTTAATAATAATCAAAATATGTTAAATACATTTTAATGTTTCTGTTTATAGCTGGCATCTTTGTTTCTTAACATACAATGATGTATGCTAGGATTTAAACTGTATAATTTGAACGTTTTAGGTAATTTGTTTGATAATTTTCATGAAAAGTAAGACACCAATTGTTACTATTTTTATGAATTGTAAAGGTGTTAAATAAAGTAATGCTTTTCTTTATGCATTAATTATAATTCATTTTAAAGTTTTTTGAACTGTTAAGAATATAATTTGTGCATTTGATCAAGATAACAAAAACTAAAATAACTGAATTCACATAAATCTGTTTTATTTTATTAATATTTTTTTCTTGTTATAAGTACGTTGGTTGTGGAAAGAATCTATTTAAAACTTTCATTTTAAAAAATGCAACCTGTGACTATTTTTTTAGATAATTATCTGCTATTAATTTCAGGTTAAATATATTTTAAATGATTCTTTAATAAATTATAATATTGTGAATAAATCAGAAATATCACTTCTTAAAGGAAAAACTGGAAATTGCACCCAACAGGTTGCTAATAAAACCTAAACAAATTTTTGAAATATGCAGAAACATTATTTTTAAAGGCTTTAATGTTATGAACATGCATTTAGATTTCGAACTATTTATTAATGATTTTCTGTACTTAGTAAATTACGGATATTATCTTTATAACTTTAAAACAAAAAACTAACAGTAGCGAAGTATTTCATTATGAATTTTACATATTTTTAATGGGAAACACATGCACGGAACAGCTTAAAAAACACGTACGTTTCATTGCCGTAATGCAATGTTTTGAAGTTACAAACATGGACGCCTCTTGTTCGGTGGAGTTTCATTCCCCGATAGTGGAGGAAACTGCGAACCCTCCCTCCTTCTATTCTAACCTCCTTGTCGAAAACAGACAAGCGCCTGGCCCCAGCCACCATCCCAAGCTCTTATTATATGACACGACTTCTGATGTCATACAGTGACGAAAAGAATTCTCTGCAGCATTTTTGTGCGCCAAAAGCTTGAGCTCGAGGTCATTTTAGGCAAACAACTAAAGTGAAACTGAAACAGGCGAAGCAATGGAATAATTTGCCATATTTGCGAAAAAATTACAAAAATAAAAAGCAGCTTCATAAATATATTGTTAATATACATAATTTTAGAAAAAAGGTGCAATTCGATGTGCAGTCGATAACCGTTTAGCAGTATTTTGGTCATTAGACGAATATCGAAGTCAATTGACAATAAACAATTTTATAAGATATAAAAGTTAAGAAACAAAACAATAATACATAAAAAAACAGAATGATAACTCCAATTGACAAAGTCAAATAAACGATATTATAAGTATTTTACGATTTAAAAGTATCTTATCACTTTATCTTATTTTTAACCACAAATGAGGTGAAATTAATGCCTAGGATTAGAAAGTAAAAAATTAATCTGACTACGAACAATTTTGATACCAAACAATCTCTATATAACAAGCAATAAATGAAAGGAAGGTTATTTAATTATCAAACAGTTCATTTTTATAAAGAAATAACTAGCTTTTACATTTATATCACCTTTAAAAACACTTTTTTGCAAAATAAACCTCTAATTCATGAAAGCTGCGGCAGACGTTATTTACACAGTAAGAGTTAAGTGCTATTTCTCGACATTGCTGACGAAGCAAATCTTGTTTAATGGTCTCCTGTTATATGAAATTATACAATACATTTCTTAAATATCAGTATAGCGCTATGAATTGCATTGAATACAGATTGCTTAGCCAAACAATATTTACGCATTATAAAGTTTTATCTATTCCATTAACATGATTAAACAATTTATATAAAAAGTGCCAACATATTTTCTTATACTGTTAGGTTCGTTTTAATTGCAAATTCACATTAACACAGGAGAGAACCAAATCCAAAGTAGTTATAAGTTTCCCTTGCCATAACTCAAACGAAACAGATAATGGAATCTTTTCAGCCTGACGTCATAAACGGTAACCAATGAGAACAGGGGTGGTGGCTGGGGCCAGGTAAGGCTACTATAAAGGGTAGTATCTCTAGTAGCTCTAGGGCCAGGCGCTTGTCGAAAACAATCGCTTGTCTCGAAAACGTAGATGTAAAAACTCAACTGTTGCCAATCGCGATTTACTAAATTACATCAAAATAAAGATAATAATCAGGTAGAGGTTCAACTTCACATGCATACATGAACACATCCGGTACATACATACATTTCTGGATCCGATCAAGGCCAACTAGATATCTACAGGCCTGCTCCAAGCTGATGATCACATGTTCTGACGTCATAATCTTAGGCTTTCAATTTTGTAAGTTGAGCTTGCTTCGCCGTAGGACTAGTGCTAGTGAGATAATTGTTTACATGTGTTTTTTCTTCTGAAAAATTTTGTATTTTACCGGAAAGTAAAATATTATATTGTGAATTCGAATTTATAAGAAAAAATGTGTTTTAGAATGCCAAGAAAGTGTAGTGTACCTAAATGCCGATCAAATTACGATAGCACTACTGAACATGTGTCCACTTTCAAATTTCCTTCGGATCCTGTACTCTCTCAGAAATGGATAAAAAATATTAATCGCAAAGATTTTGTAGCTGGCAAACACAGTAGTGTATGCATTAAGCATTTCAAAGAAGAATTTATCGTTCGAGAAGATAAAGCTGTTCGTGATGATGGGAAGGTATTAGTAGTTCCTAGAACTATTCCAGCTTTAAAAAAAGATGCTTATCCAACGATTTTTCAAAAACAGCCATCTTATTTATCGAAGAAACTTCCCACAAAAGGAAAAACACCGGAAGAAAGAGAAGCAGAAATTGATATTCGTTGTGGTAAACAATTTGAACACTGGAAAAGAATGATATTATTAGCGATTTCGAAAACCTAATAAATGGTTTTGCAAAAAAAATAGATCTTCTTTCTTCATGGATATTCATTACCAAAGGTAAGATCTTTTGGCTATCGAAATTAGAATTTTTAAACTGTCCAAAAGTGCTTGTATCTTTAAAAATATTGGAAGATTTAAATGTAAGAGTTTTTTCCAATGAAAATGAAATTCCCATTGAAAAGTTCAAATGGATATTTGGAGAAGAAAAGCTATGTGATAAATGGTCTAAACTTGAGACAATGATTAGCGATTTGGATGGTTTTTCTGCTTCTGATATTCATGATGACTGCAATTTAAATTTACATAAAATATCAAAACTACTGTTGAAATGTGCAGAAACAGAAAATAACCCACATTCTGAGAAATTTAAGTTTTTGTATGAACAGATTCAATTAATGCAAATGAAACAGCCTTCGTATAGTGCAGAATTCCTTGCCTGGTCTTGTTATATATTTTATTGTAATCCAAACAGCTACAATATTATATGTAACAGTAAGTATTTTATATTGCCGCATCCGTCATACTTAAGGAAGTTATCTCTGAAAATTGGCCGAGCAGATTCTGGATTGCAAAAAAGTCACTGGATGTATTTGAAAAAAAAAAAAAATGTGAAATTTTAAATGATTCTGAAAAAATTGTCAATTTATTATTAGATGAGATATATATAAAACCACAAGTTTCGTATAAAAGTGGTCGTGTTTTAGGTTTTTCGGATAATTCACAGATGGAGGCCACAACTCTGCAAACATTTATGTATTATCAAAAAACAGAGATATTGTAGCAATGTTTCCCGTAAAAAACTTATCATCACATCAATTATTAATATTTACAAAACAAGTAATTGACCATGTACAGTCTTGTGGCTATCGAATTATAACTCTAATATTAGACAATAATAGAATTAACAGAAATATGTTCGAAATGCTTTGTGGTGGTGCATTAAAATCCTCATTTATAAACCCTACCATGCATAATCTTCCTATATTTATATTATTTGATACAGTTCATTTATTGAAATCTATACGAAACAACTGGTTCAATCAGAAAGATTCAAACCAAACATTTTTTATACCGTCATTTGAAAACTCAAATATTGTTTACAATTCCAGTGTTCTACATTTAAAAAAATTGCATGAAATAGAAAAAAATGATAATATTAAAATGGCTCCAACTTTATCAAGAAAAGTTTTATTTCCGTCTTCTATAGAGAAGCAGAATGTAAGTACTGCTATTAAACTTTTTGATGAAAAGACTTTAGCTGCTCTGCAAATTGAATCACAGAATAATAGAACTGGGTATGGAAAAGATGTCTTAGGGACTAAATATTTTATTGATATAATTTTAAAGTGGTGGAAAATTGTGAATGTTAAACACTCTAAAAAGGCCGTACAGTTTCGAGATGTATTTATGCAGCCTATAAGGACACCAGAAGATAAAAGCTTAGAATATTTATCACAGTTTTGTTCGTGGCTTATATCATTGAATGATTTTTGCCCAACAACAAAAAACTTCTGAAAGTCACAAATTGGGAAACTGTCAAAAGAAACCCAAGTTGCTCTTCTCCATACAACAGCAACATTGAATGAACTTTCAAAGTATTTGTTAAAAGAATTTAAATTACCTTTTATTCTTTTAGGAAAATTTCAGACAGATAACCTTGAGGGACGTTTCGGTCAATTTCGACAAATGAGTGGCTGTAATTATAATGTATCCTTACAGCAGATTATAGAGTCGGAAAGAAAACTAAAATTAATTAGTTTGCTTAAAATGCAGTCCTCTGAGAAAGGTTCATTTATTTTACAACATTTTTCTTGTAATGATATTGAAGATTTTATCGTGAGTGTGGCAAATCATTGCATGATTTGTTGAAAAGTTGTGCCACATGCATTTCCAATATATTGCTGAATAATTACTGTAAGGTTAAAAATAACAATTAAAAGGAAACCAATGACCAAAAAAGAAAAATGAGTAAATTAAATAATTCTGGAATTTAGGTGAATTTTTTACGTAATTTTAAAGTTAAATAATTAGTATTTGCAAACTGTGCATAATTGAGCCATGGATATATGAAATTACCTGATCGCGAAAAAGTATATACCCTTTCCAAAGATGAACATTTCCACGTATAAAATAAATAAAATATCCAATAAAGAGAAAGATATGGCTTCAATTAGATAAGCTTTAAGATAAACAAATTGTAGATCATGATTTAAAAGTAATTTTTACCAAAACTAAAGCAGAAGAAAAGACGAGCGAGAACAATGAAAAAAGATTATGTAGTATGATGTATGAAATGATAGAAGAACTAAGTTCAATGGAGGCTCATGAAGTCTGGAAATTAGTTGAAAGATCCATCAATAAGAAAATTACGATGTTTACAAAAACTACAAAATAAGATTTTTGATGTAAAAACTGCATATTTAAATGGATACTTGAATAAACCAATTTACATGGAACAACCACCTGGATTTAAATCAGATTCAGACTGCCAAGCATTAATATATTGGGTAAAAAACCAAAACAAAGTAGTAGTTCAAGGCACATTAATCGAAATCCTTTGCCGTAAGCCAAAACAACTGGCTAAATCATGTTTATTTTTGTAGACCTCAAATCAGGGGCTACAATGATAAGCCTGTTTTGGCATTCATATTTCAAAAATTTGAATGGCAAACTTCTTGTTGATGTGAATTAATGATGTTTAACTTAATAATTAATATCTTATAACGTAATGATTTGCTGGATTTTCATTGCTTAATACTGCATGCATCTTTTACTATTTGTCTATTATTAAATAAATTTACAGTGTATATTTAATCAGATGTTCTTTCATAAGAATTTTTTATAGCATGATATGGTGCTCATTGGGGTAGATTGCATAGTTATGATCTCACTTTATTTTCAGGGAATTTTATAATATATTTTTGGATATGCTACAAGATTTCTCGGCTAATCTTTGGAATATGGTAACAGGTAGTTTGGCGACATTTTCGTAAGGCGATAAAGGTTACTAGCTAGGACTTTAGCAGTGTACGTGGATAAAGTCAAGAGTGTGCGCCATGCCATTTTTGTGCAATTCTGGGATGTTTTTTTAAGTGAAAATAGGCCGACGTGTACATGGATACCGAGCATGTGCAATTCTTAAAAACGCGGCAAGCAGTGGGCGATTCTGCACTTTCTCCCAATTTCGCACCTAATCTTCGTCATGATTAAGCACTTTTGTTCCATAAAAGTTCTAATATAAGCATAATTAAATGTTGAGTAAAAAAAAAAAAAAACATGCCTTTACTTTGAGAAAACAAAATGGCATCCAAAACAAAACTAGTAGGTTGCTGTAGCGGGGTTGGACTCGCCAACTTCTAACTTACCGCGCCTCACGGACTGGAGGAAACGGCGTCCGCCAAAGTCCTCACCTCCTTTCTTCTTGCTCAAAAGCAAGATTGCTACGGATTGCTACAGATAGCGAGGTTGGTCGCCAAAGTTTCGCCAAAAAATCGCTAAGTTACCATAATCCAAAGATTAACCAATTTTTCGTATAATGTTCATGCTTTAAAACATCTTTAAAATAAAACTTTTTTTCTCATATACAGTCAAAAGTCGTTAATCCGGACTCGTCGGGACTTCGGCGATTCCGGATTATCGATTTTTCCGGATTATAGATCATCAGTTTAAATCTCAAAAGATGGCATGCAGGAATTCTAAAATTAAAAATATGAAACCTTAATTTATGAAATAAAGAACAATTATAATCTAAAGGGTATCAAAATTTACAAAAAAAAAAGCTTTATATTTATTTGTTTACTTTATTAAACATTTCTTTCAATGTAAGTTGTTTTAAGTTGCTTTGTTTTATGTGATAATACTTTCTCTTTAATTCTATAAGCAGACACAATTTCTTGTTCAGTTACAAAGTTCCGCTGTTCAAGTCCCGTTAATTGTTGTGTCGAGAATACCGACTAACTTGTCAATCGAAATTTTTTCGTTTTCACTAACCTCTCTGTCACATTCTTCATGTCTTTATCCATTTTTTGCAGCAATTTCACTTTTTGTTTGATGGACATCGAAACATACTTTCGTTTTGTACAATCCTTTGGGAGTTCCAGAATCGGAAAATCTATTTGACATAATCGAAAGTTGAAGTTTACTTTTATAAAATTGCTCTTACAGTCTGCAAAAAATAATAATCCGGATCCAATTCGAAGATTAAGGAACAACGCAATCATCAACATTAACTGAAATAGATAATTAGATAATTTTAGATTATGCCATCCGTTATACATAAAACGTGCACGCAAAAACGTATTCTGTGCTTGCGCACACGCATATGCACAGTGGTAAAAGGTCTTACGCGCACGCGTAAACGCCTATGCGCATGTGTCAACGCGGCGCATGCGCAGAAAATTTTTAGCTTTGAGGTCCGGATTATAGATCATTCTGTATTATGGGTGTCCAAATTAACGACTTTTGACTGTATTTCCCAAAATGTTCACTTGTACGTTTATAATTAAGAAGTACCGGTACTTACGTATTATCTCAACCAGGTCAAAATTCGCATAAATTGCGAAATTTGGCAACCCTACGTGTTATACGTAGTTTTGTAAAAAGAGCATGTGGAGATTCACAAAATTTTCCTGCATTTTCGTGCAAATTTTTGTAATTTATGAGAAAATAGCAGTGTACATGGATAAAGTGAAGAGTGTGCGTAATGCCATTTTTGTGCAGTTCTGGGATGTTTTTTTAAGTAAAAATAAGTCGACGTGTACATGGTTATGGCGAATACGGTTTTTAATCAGTGTTAAAAGCAATAGCCAAAAGATTTCCGCCGAAAAAATAATTCTGCAATTTATTCAAATTCGAAACCGGAAGGGTTTAATTGCTATTTTATATTTTAAAAGAAAATAATATAAAAAAACTGTATTAAAAATTATCTGTAATTAATAAATGTACATTTTCTTTCTATTCATACTTTTTTACTCAAACTTACAAATAGCGTCAAAACTTAGGAATAGCGTCAACCTGGTTGCGATAATACGTAAGTACCAAAGTACCTTAAGATATTAGATTGAATGTTGAAGCGTCATTATGAGAAAGAAAAAAAATTGGCTTTTGCTTCAATAGGATTGCATGTAAAATCATAAATGTAAATCAAAATTTTATTAAAATTAATATGTTTATGAATTTTGTTATGAAATATCACATATCTTTTTAATATTTAAGCAGTATAAATCAATCTAATTAATTTAAGCAATACAAAATAATGTAGTAGTATGTGGTGTACAAAGAGTTTAAATATTTTTAAAAGAAAAAGAAGAATGTCTAAATTAATTGAATACTAAGCATCTGTAAACTATATCCATGTTGGCATATAGAATGATATAGATGATATATTGTAATATCAGTGAGTCGTAGAAACTTATTCAAGTTTGAAGTTTATTTTTGTGGACCTCACATCAGAGTCTACAATAATAATGTTCCATTATTAATTTTTAAAAAATTCAAATGACAACTTTTTGCAGATGTGAAATGATAATTTCAACTGGCTAATCAGTATCTTATACTATCGTACTGACTCTCAGGATTTTTCATTGCTTAATATTGTGATTTTTAATGAGATGTAGTAAGAGTGTATTTTTAATCAGATTTTCTTTCATACGAATTTTTTGGAGCATGATATGATGCTCATTGGGATTGATTGCATAGTTATGATCTTGCTTTTTTTAAGAGAATTTGAAATATATTTTTGAATATTCTGTGTAATGTTTTTGCTATAAAACATCTTTAGAATGAACCTTTTTTTCAATATGTAGACTAAACTTCAGATATACTTTTAATATATTAATGTATTAATAAGATTTATGTATTTCACTTAATGTCCACATGTGTATTTGTTATTAAAAAGCATCTTAGGATCTCAGATTGAATCTTGAAAAATCTTTATGGGAATGAAGAAAAGAGAGTTCATTTTGCTTCAATATCATTGCACCGAAAAATAATTATAAAGCAATATTTTATTATATTAGAATTAATGAATTGATATTAATTTTATTATGAAATACTATATATGTTTGTTTAGTATTCAAGTAGTATAAATCAGTCTTCATAATTTAAGCAATATAAAATCATCTGAGAGCCTTAACATATTTTTTCTTTTAATTACAAAATGAAAACATCTCATGTTTAGTTCATTACATATGTTATATTTTCATTGATATTAACATACCGTATAATTTTTATAAATAATTTTGTGTCCATTTTATTTCTGTATAAAAAGTTCAGATATGTTTCAGTTTATTTAAATCAGCTCTGCTATATTTACAATATCACTCGAATCTTATTTTTATTTTCTGTTTGATAAATCGGTAGAACGGTATTTAGTATTTAAATATCCATCATTACGATGTAACATAGTACGTTATTATTCCTAAAATTCGAAATATTAGTTGTAAAAATTAATTTAACTTGACTTGAGTTTGAAATAAAACGCTGCGTACTACATAAATGAATCAGTCGGCTGCGTCTACCTAGAGCTACTAGAGATACAGGCTGACTCGTCAGCCATTTTGAATCTAAGCTTTAGGGTTGCAATTTAGGTGTGGAGTGGCAACTTTGGCTCTTTAGCGCTGTCCGCTAAAATTTAACATTCTAGAGAATCCAAATTTCAGCTTTTTTCTGCACTCCTATAAAGATGTGTGGCTTTTTCCCCTTCTTTTGTCTGAAGTGCAGATTCTTTCTCGTATTTTTTTTTAATTGCCAAATTTATCGTATGATTCAAGTTATTTTAAAAGTTTCTAAAACATTTTCACATATCATATTTCAAATTTGTATTTTTAGTTAAAAATACTTTCTTTTTGAATTCCTTTATTGAATTTTCAATTTTTTCTTTTAAATACACGCATAATGTTATTCATCTCAAAATGTATTTTTTGACAAGAGCTTTCCCTCAACCACATTCTTAATATGGTTGAGGGAAATCCCTCAACCTCCATTAATTTAGGACAAGATTTAATCTTTAATTCTTGTTTTTTATTTTTAATATGTTATTTGAATTTTGCTCACATGGAATCAAACGTCTATTACTGTAGCAAATTTGTTAAAAATGTTATTTTGTGTGTGTTTCCAGAAAAAGCTGCTAAACACTTTATGATTTTAAATACTGATTCAGGATATACACCTTTAAATTATAATGCTTTTAGAATGAAGTGCAGAATGCTATAAAAATTACTTCAATGCTCAGATGACTGTGGGATTCATAGATTTAATAGAGTAAAAAATTCCTAGCTAAAAACAATATTAAAATAATACACACACAAATAAATAAAAATAAAAATAATACCTTTACATACAGAATTTACAGATACTATTTACTTATAAGTTTATTTGTTGTTGATAGTTACTTTTTATTACACTTGGAAAAATTATACTTACATACATATGCTCTTAATATTACACGTATCTGAATATTTAAATGATAATTCCATAACATAATAAGATTCAATCTATATCACAGCAAAGACAATACTTAAATCACAGTTCTTTTTATTAATTAATTTGCATAAGTAAAAACATAAAAATATTATTTAGCTTCAAATCTATAAAATAAGTCCTCTAGTAACAAACATATGACAAACACATATAGTGAAAATAAAGATAAATAAATAAAAATGTTTTGCTTTTTTGTCTAATGTAGTGCAATTCAGTCTATTATATTCAAATTTTATTAAAACATACTGCAGTAATTGAATTTTTTCCATTATACATCAAACAGCTTTATATAGAATGATATTATATTAGTTTTACTTTTAAAACTATTGGGTTGGAGGGAAGGTTCTGTCGTATTTTAAAGAAAATATTTGAATTCATTTATAAAAATATGTGTTTAATATTAATCAATTATATATGCTCCGTTATTTGTTACAACCTGTTGCCATCTTCCAGGTAACCTGTAAATTCCTGTTTTGTAGAAGTTCTCATCCATGGAGTTAAAATAGTCAGCAACTGCCTTAGAAACACTTTCAAAAGACTTGAATTTTTTTCCCGTTAGATAATTTTGCAGAGATCTGAACAGGTAATAATCAGAGGGTGCAATGTCAGTTGAATACGGGGGGTGACTAAGGATTTCTCATCCTAACGCATTCAGTTTTTGTAGTGTCACCACTGCAGTATGCGGGCGAGCATTATCGTGATGGAACACTATTCCTTTTCTGGACGCTAATGCTGGCCTTTCTTCTTGGATAGCTGCATTCAATTTATCCAGCTGATTGCAGTACAGATCCGCGTTGATGTTTTTTCCCTGTTTCAGCAACTCGTAATACACTGGACCTTTCCTGTCCCACCACAAACAAAGCAGTACTTTTCGTTGATGGATACTTGGTTTTGGAACTGTTGCTGATGATGTTCCTGGTTTGCAGTAAGATTTTTTTCTTTTAATATTCTCGTAAAGAATCCACTTTTCATCTCCAGTAACCAGCCTGTCCAAAAACAGCTCCACATTGTGTCTAATCAGATGTGATGAACATATTCTTACACGATCAGACAAATTCTTTTCCATTAATTCATGTGGAACCCAAACACTTTGCTTTAACACAAACCCAAGAGATTTAATGTGATCTCCAACAGTTGTATGATGAATGCCAAACTCTTCTGCAATTTCTCGACTTGTTAAATGTGGATTATTTTCCAACATGGATCGCAAAACATCATTATCAATCTTGGATGGTCGTCCAGATCGAACACTTTCTTTGAGGCTCAGGTCCCCGGAACGAAATTTGCTAAACCATCTTTGACAAGTACGAACATTTACAATATCTTTTCCAAATACCGCACATAAATTTTTACATGCAACAGATGCGTTGCTGCCTTTTTGGAATTCATATAAAATGCAGTGTAATAAATGCACTTTATCTGCCGACATGTTTTTCCCTTTAAATATTACAAGTAAATGATGAATGGTAAAAAAGGGCACCTTTTATATTATACAGCAGCTAAAAAAACAAAAACAAAAAAAAAATCCGATTGACTCACTAGCCAGATGTTCTTTTTTATTTACAAGAAAAATCACCTGCCTATTTAAAATACAACAGAACTTTCCCTCCAACCCGATAATATAATATAATTAATTGTCATTTATATCCGGAGATGTCTGAATAAATGCAAAAAACCATCTGAATAAATCTTAGCCAACACTATTCAGATAGTATTCTTGTTTTCAAGGTATATAATTTTTATTTTGTTCTTTTTCCATTAAAGGAGCTAACCTAAGAGACTTATTTCATTTATATATATCTCATTGATATATTATAAATATAGCTTAAACATGTTTTATGTGCATACTCAAAGGGGTGGGAAGTAAGCCTTGATTCAAAATCTGTTTTAAAGCAATAAGTAAATAAATAAAATACACTGGTTCTATTAGAATGTCAAAAAATACTGTTATGTATTCTATAAACAAATCCAAATTATCACATCATATTACATAACCCTGGTACAAAAGAAGAAATGTCGAATTAGGAACATACTCTATTTATTTGGTAACAAAGAAGAGTAAAACATATGCAACATCACATTATAAAAAATCCTGCAAGCCATTACAATACTATAAGACATTGATTAGTAAGGTAAACATCAGTTGTTCATTCTTTCACAACAGCAATAATTGTTTCATTCAAAATTCCTAATAACATGCCAAAACAGATTCACAATTGATGCCTCATTTAAGGTCACACAAAAGTAAATCCGATTTAGCTGACTATGAGATCTTCTATTGTAGAGGACTTTGTAAGGAGAACTGGCTTGTACTCACATTACACACGGGGAAAACCCACAAAAAAACCAACCATGCAGCCAGCCTGTTCGGAAATAGAACAGAAGATGGAACTCCCAGCATTAAGTAACTTTAACCATTCAGCTGTTGGTGGGCCTAGTTATTATTCGAAGAGACAAGCAGCAATTTTTCAGTGACAACTACTCTACTTTTTTACAGACAGAACTGAACAGCAAAAACTTCTTAAACTCTTGATTAGATTCTAATTTACTTTCTTCCTTTTAAAAGCAGGAGATGCAAAACTTTGCCGCTGCTGCCTTTTATTTTGAAGAAGCTTCTTGAGACCAATTCCACGGGCAGTCAAATAATATTTTATTATCTTTATTTTGATATTGCAACAGGAGGGAATATTTACCTCGCCTGCTTTCTTACAAATCATATTAACAAATTCCACATCCATAATTACATTTCCATGTATTATTTCGTTTCGAAAATTTTGAATTATTTTTTCACACAGAAGGCACAATTTAAAAATTTCTGGAGAAGGACATTTAAGCCCACCTAAATTTGCAAAATTAATTATGTACTGCTTATTTTCATCAATGGAAGGAGTATTTTGCTCACAAACTAAGAGAAACTGTGAGCATGAATTACAAGCATTTTTCAAAACAGAATTTATTGCAGCTCCTGCAATATAACAGACGCTATTTTCCTCACTAAGGGTGAGATTCTGTAGAGATACGTCAGAAACTTCTGGTATGGTAACAGGCTCTAAAGCTTTTTTCTCCTTCGGAAATTCAAATTCATCTTTCGCATAGTTTAATAAATAAATATCTGAATCAGTAGCATAACTGGAGTTCTTAATGTGAGATATAAACTGAGATAAACAGATAAGCTTTAATGCTTTCACAGCTTGCAAAGCACTTGGCCTCAAACCAGCTTTTCTGCGTATCTGAGAAAATACATTTTCTAGAACATCTTGTGTCAATCTGCTGGTCAAAATAAACTGAAAATCATTCAGAAAACAGGCCTCTGCTAACTGTATGGCTGATAAAGTAGAGAGAATCAAACCAGTATGTAATGGTTTCCACCCTTTACCAATTTCTATAAGCTGTATAACATTAATAAATTCAAAAAGTAACTCAATTTTTTTGCTTTTATTTGTCACAGAAATTGAGTTCTTTCTACATCTAGAGGATAGCATTTGAAACCACTGACATATAAATCTTATCCACCATACTGTTGTAAGAGCATTAGGGCTTATCTCTTTTAAAGCTACTGCCTTCTCCAATCCCACAGCTGTTTTAATTAAAAAAAAAAAACCTCACAGCAGAAGCAACATTCATTTTATCAAAATGTGAGGGGAAGAAGTCTTCTTTACTGAGATGATGCATAGTTCTCAAACCATAATTTTGGTTTGTTTCAGTAAACCAGATATCTTTTAATAAATCCTGCAGATACATGCAAAGTAATGAAATTTTCTTTACTGCAAACATAACTGGGCAGTTTTATACTATGATTAAGAGTTGCAGACCAGAGATTTTTTAAAAGATGTGGCACATCTGCAAATACATAAATAATTTTGCCCTTAATTTCAGTAGTGAAATTATTTCTTTGGTTTCGAGAAACAGATATTCCCAAAGAATTCCACAGGCTTCTATTTACTACTGCCATATCGCTAACAATACCAACAACATTAAATCCAACAGAAATGACAGCTTCGATAACATTGACAACAAGTTGTTTCAGCTGGCATCCTGTTACCTGTCCAGTTATCTCATGGGCAACCACTTGCTTCCATTTCAGCTTCAGACCTCTTAGTAAAATAACTGAATAGTGATTTCCTGCACCCTTTTGATTTCCTAATGTACATTTACCAATAAATTTACGTTTTGAAATATCAAAATCAGGATTGCCAGAAATCTCCATTTCATCCAATGATAAAATACAGTCTTTATCACTAGCATTCATTTTTTCTCCTTTAATTTTCAAAAGTTCAATCATGTCACTGATGACTCCAAAATTCATTTCAAGACCTTGAAGTCTTTTATTTAAAGTGCTGTATGAAGGCACAGGAAAACCTATTCTGTGCAAGTAATTATAACCATGCTTGCCCAAGGCAAATCTAACTTTGAGGCCTTTTATTATTCCCTCGTTAGACCATTTTGCAATGCTTGTACGAGGAATTTTCAATATTGCTATTTGTTCATCTGAATGAAATGTTTTCACTCCTTTCAGCAATTCCTCATGCTGTACTTGAAGGTCATGAAGTTGAATTTCAGTGCTATGCCATTTTTTTAAAACATTAATTTCATTTTTTTTTGGTTGCTGTAAGTTCTTTCAGTAATATTTTGTTCTGGCATTGCAGAAGCTAGATCAATTCAGTCTGCTGTTTTATAAAAGTCCTTAAAAGAACATCCTGGAATAAAGAAAAAATCTATATGAATAATCATATATAAATCATATATAAGGGGGGGGAACACAACAAACAAAAAAGATCTGAAAGGTTTCAGATTTTAAATTACACCCAAAGGGGCTTTTTTTAACATTTTGTGCTTTACCTTTATTTATTAAATATCAAGTTTTTCGCACTTAAACTATAAAATTCAGTTCAACAGCAATATTGCAAGATAATTTTAAAATGAGCATATCTTCAGAATTCCCGATTCATTGTCTCACGCGCTGGAGATAAAAGTGTCTTTTCTGTAAAACATTGCCATTGCTCGCTTTGAAATCCTCAAGTTTGTTAATCAAAAATTCGTTAAAGTTTTACAACATATAAAATCTATATTAAAACAAATTCCGAATTTCAAATTCGGGCTTCCAGATGTCCATATTCACAGTAGAATTAAGTCATTCAAAATTTGATGGCTCTAGGTACCGTTGTTTTATCAGAATGCGAAAAACATACATGCATTTATGCAGATTCTTCACTATATAATTTCTTTAAATATGGTACACGATGATGGTGTTTGGTGGCAACAATTTGAAAAGTGATGCAGCCGTTTATAGTGTTTCAATGCAAAACGAAAACAATAGTCCTTCAGGGACAAAGCCCCTTTGGATTAAATGCCAAACTTAAACAGATAATAAATCCACAAAATAAAAATGAAACTTCCAGGTTTCTTTCCCTATACTGTGGTGAGTTTTTAAATTTGACTCTATTGTTTTCAGCATTTTCTAGATTATTTTTATTTTATTTTCTAATATTTAAAATTTATTTCACTTAAAAATAGATTTTTAAAATTTATTTCCAGCTTTTCAAGGGATCAATTATCTCCATAATCATGAGCAATTTAATAACACAAATTATCAATTTATATCACAGCCTTCACAAATGCTGATGAAATTAATTAAAATTAATTACAATTTGGTTGCAAAATGAGACTAAAGGTTGTTTTTTTTGCAACTATTGATGAAATTAATTACATTCCTTTTACCAAAAAATTACTTTATAGAACATTTTAAATGTATATAAGGAAGCAATTTAATTATACATTAGTTATCAACTTACATCAGAGCCTTCACAAATAGATGGTATTTCATTGCAAAATGAGGCTAAAGGCTGTTCTTGCAAACAAACCTAAAATGTACACAAAGAATTTGTAAATACTGATGAAATTAATTACATTCCTTTCCCCCCCCCAAAAAAAAAGTTTATAGAAACGTTTTGTATAAGCAAGCAATTTAATAATACACTAATTATCTACTTACATGAGATCCTTCACAAATAGATGGCATTTTATCACAAGATGAAGTTGAAGCTTGTTCTTGCAAACAAACCTGAAATATATACATAAGAAATTTAGAAATACAGATAATATAAACTACATTCATTTTAAGAAATAATTATTTTACATAACATTTTATAATTCATAAATAGCTAATAAATTGTTAACACTCAAAATTCAAAAATAATTCCATAGCACAACAGCCAGATATAGTACAGCTGTTTAGGAACCATAAGACAAACAATTTCATATTTCAGAAATCGTGTAAAAATTCATCAACATATGTAAAACATATGACATTTAATAGCTGCTCAAATGAAAACAAATCCGCAATTTCGCCAAGTGCCGGTTATGGAAACATCCCCGCAAACACACCTGATATGTACTGTAATGTACACATTTGCAACCACTGGTGAAATGAAACAAAGTGCATGATTATGAAGATGGAAACATTTAAAAAAACATAGTACAGTTTACGAATAGATGTTAAAAAACTATTAAAATTTTTTAGAAGTGCAAAATGGCAATTTACATCAAATACTTCAGCAGCAAAATTTATTTCTCCAAAATATGAAGCTAAAGGTTGTGGCAAATGAATCTAAAAGAAATTATAATATATGAAATATGTGGAAGTGAAAGAAATTATAAACTCTGATCGGATAAAAATAAATACAAATAATCATTACCATTTTAAAAGTAACTTTCAACTTATAAAAAAGCATAAATACATTGGACTGTTCATAGCATTCATACTTCTTAAACATAAGTAAATATTACGTTAACATATTTTTAAATTTTAGAAACAGTGTTAATACTTTTTAGAAAAAGTTTATAATACTAAATATTTAATAACTGTTCAAATGAAGACTTACAACAGATGGTTCAGCAACAGAAATTGCTTCAGTTGATAAAGGTAAACTGTGCAGCAAGCCACCCTGAAGATGCAAAAATTATGAAACATATATAAGTAAGGATACCTGAAAATGCTGATAAATAAAATATACTTAATGTAATTTTAATAATAAATAATATAAATAATCCTAATAAGTTTTGTAAATTTTTAAACAAAAAATAACAACATTCAGACAAGACATTTAAGACATTAAAATATACATTTAAATCAATGTATTATAACTATATTATTGTATTACTCAAGATTAAAGTTATTAATTTCAATATTATTTCTTTTACTTATACATATTTCTCTCTATTTATCTGGAATTTAAAATTAAGCAAAAAAGCAACTTTAGTTTAATATAAATTTTGATTTAAACTCTTTTGACTTTGAAGGCAATCAGATACAGGTTTCTTTCTTTTAGGAGCAAATTTGAAGAAACCAGACCCATGTATGACTGTCCTTGAAAAACTACATCAAACTGAGGTTTTATGCCTAATTTTCAATATATGATTATAATAATGAAGTACATACTTAATTATATATATAACAACAGCAAAATTTTAATTTTTTAATCTAATCTTAGGGACTGTAATTACAGCTTTATCACATAATGCCTTAATTTCAATATATTGATTCTTTTATAAAGCAATTTAGTCCATTTGTAATAAAAACATATTTTTTTATGAAAACCATAAAAATAAAAAACACATACATTACAAAAATTGGATGTAACTGAACGGTGCTTTGGTAAACCAATGCCTTTTAGATGCTGTGGGGGTCAACAGTTGTGGGGGGATTAGGCACATTGAAAAGAGTTGGCACAGCATTGGGCTTGAGTTTTTTATGCCCATCTTGCCTAGAGCATTCAAATTGATTTTCTTCAAAATGTACCTGTATATTTAACAAAAGCATGGATGAAATTTAACATTAAAATCAAAAGCACTAGTATTTAATTACAGTTACATATATTATATTAATTTAAGAATGTAATTTTCTGATAAATTTAATTTTTTTTTATGAAAATAGAACAAAATTTTTAAAAATTAATCATGTTTGTAAAACTACTTAAAACATATTTCCTGCTCACACACTAAAAATAAAGGACCTATAGTTAAAAATACATTAAGATTTACTACTACAATAAAGGATAATAATGGGATCAAAACGATTCATCGAATATTTAAATTAATATTTAACTTCTTAAAAATGTCTAAAAATACAGAATATATTTATCTTACTATAAAGAAAAAACAAAATCATTTATTATTTGGATCATACCATCCAGTTTTTAACATTGGCGCCAAATATCCGATTTGGCGACAATACATCAGAATCAAAACATAGAATGCTACTTTAAATCACCAATCGTACAGTAAAATTAAAGAAAAGAAAAAGGCACATCAGATTTCTAACTGAGCACAAAGTTTACATGAAATGTATGATACAAATTTTACAAACGGTATAAACTTTTCACGATAACAAAAGAAACAACGATATTTTACTGCACAAACACATACACATTCCGCAGTTGATTTTGTACTTATAAAATCAGTTGATCGTCAATAAGTGACAGTTAAATGAAAATACATATTTTAAAGTACCAAGAAGAGTAATTTTTCTAACATTCTATGGAAAAATACGAAGCTGAACTTACCTCACAAAGATACGCTCCTGGGCCCGGGATCCATTGATCTCGACGAGAATTAACTATCCATTTTCTTCGTCTTTGTTCATTTCTAGGGAAACGAAACATCCTAAAGTTATTTTTAGACTGATTCCAACAATTTGGTGCAGCACAACCACCCATATTTCTGAAAATTAGGTCGGAATCGATCCACAAATATGTCAACAAATCAGTGCAAATCCAATAGCGAATACCAACAAGTTAGCTTCAAAATGGATGATGATTCAGCTCCCCTTTATAGTAGCCTTACGTCTACCGAGGAACGATCGCCTTCGATTGTGACGTCACAAATCGGTGGAGCAGGCCTGTAGATATCTAGTTGGCCTTGATCCGATCCTGTTATAGAATAGTACTGTCATAATTAATGTACGTACTATTGTGGTCTAAACTTTATAGAATATATATCATGCTCAAGGTTTTTCTCTTCCATAAACCTTGTTTTATACCGTAGTCTGACATATGCTACCGTCTTATTGTGCGTTAAGTGAGTTTATTAATTTTCCATCTTCGGGCAAAAATGTGGAGTACTAGTGTGCACCAAGTGTCATTATTTAAAAGTCTCGGTGTGTTGTGTCTTAAATACATATGTAGTTACTGTGATAAAATTATTTGACGGCGGTATATGTATGGGATATATTGTCTTTATATTTGAGGATGGTTCGGTATCTTTTTCGTATTAGTTATATTGGTACTAAGTATAGGTATATTATTTATGTATTATTGTTTATGTTTTTGTTTACCAAATGAAACCGTTAGGTTTCACCAAATGTTTCATCAAATTTTACCTTATTATTTGCTTTGTATCACATATATCCTTTGCGTAAAAGTCAAGCAGCTAATAAAAATTATGCGTTTAAAATATATTTTGTAGGGGATCCTCGAAACAACCGGAGTTTCCAAATGAAACAATTCAAGGTGTAGTGGAGGTACTGTTTATTGCGTTCATGTCATTAGTATTAATATACATTTTAAAATACTTTAAATGAAGCTCAAATTGTTTTTTCGGTAAATGTATATTTACTGGTATCCCTTGACGAAAATTGGCGATCTTTGGCGGTACATGGATATCGAGTTTGTGCCATTCTTTGACTTGTTATTTTGGCGATTTTAGCGCCAAAAAGCGCCGCCACACAGAGACAAAATAACAAATCGAAGAATTGCCCAAACTCGGTATCCATGTACACATTGACCTATATTCACTAAAAAAAAACATCACAGAATTGCACAAACAAGGCATTGCGCACTCCCTTGGCTTTATCCATGTACATGTCGACCTATTTTCACTTAGAAAACATCAGAGAATTGCACAAACTTGCAGAGCACCCAGTTCTACAGTAGAGGCAAACAAAAAATACATAATCTCAATAAACTATATTTTAAACCAAACAATAAAATAACATATAAAAGGAAAAACCTCTTATGCATCTAAGCATTACACAAAGCAAATATCCACTTGCCTTATTTAGAGATTTCTTCGTCTTCAGTCTGTGGCACACAAAATTTCTTAACAGCATCCAAAAACTTCCTTAAATTATCTAAACTCTAATCCGTATATTGGCGTCACCACATAAATTCACGAAAATAAGAGTCTAAAGTATCCTCCGTAGTTCCAGACTATCCAGAAAGTAAACTTTCATTTACACACCAGTCAATTAATGCTCTTTTCCCCTTTCATTCCAAATCATACAGAAACTTTAAATTAAACTTACTACGTTCAGCCATTCTACCGTCTAAACAACAAAAGAAGCTGTGTACTTCCTAACCAACGCACAGCACAAGCCCTTACAAAACATCCCACAATTCAAAATTTACTGGAATCATGCAACCGATTTCATCATAATAGGGTTTCCGTAACATTCAACTACTCAGGTTGAATATTCACTGAGTTATAATGAAACAACAACTTGGTTGTAGATGAAACAACAACTACACGATAATACAAGGGGTACTCTTAAGTTTATTCTGTTTTTTCTTTTATATCAAAATATATTTACCCAGAGTTAAATGTTATTTAACCCTTTGAGCGTTATGGCCGGCTTTATCTGGTCATGAGATTTTTTGTCATTTATTATATGTTAGCTTATAATTTATGATATTTTGCTTTCTTACTTTCTTTAATAATATAAATATCATCTTAATAAATGTAAGTTTATGAAAATAGAGCCTAAAGTAAGTAAATATACAAATTTAGCTAATAAAGTATCTTTGAATACAGGTCTTCATGACAGATCCAAAAACCTGTGCCGCTCAGAGAGTTAATATGTTTTTTTTTTTTTTACATCAAAATAAATTTACACAGAGTTAAATCTTATTTAATATGTTTCTTTCTTATTTATGAACTGCAAATAAATAACATATGCCATCAGTAATAGTTATAATTATTATTCATTAAGAACTATAATTAAAAAATTAGTGAGGTGCAAACTACACAAACTGCCCAAGAATTGATTGATTGAAGTGGAAAATTTCGTGGAAGAATAGTTGCCGAGTTGTTGAATCATAATAAAATGCAGGAAGAAATAGGAAAGACGGAAAAAAAATTTTACCATTGACTGTACAGGTATAATTCATTCTAACTGTATAGCTCTGCCTCAGTTTTGATGGAGAATACCCAGGGAGATGGATCCAAGAGTCTCAAACTTTTTTCGCCACAGCCCACTTGAGAGGATTTTTGGCTCACCAATATTTTAAATCCCTCTATGTGGTACACACATTTACAAACATCCATGCCTTCGCTAAGTTTCAAGCCTGGGCCCAAAGACATGGGAGTTAGAGTCAGTAACATTTATCATTTCCACGGTGCTCTGCGGGGAGGGGGAACTGCAAGTTGATCTGTCAGCACTATTCTTATCTTCGTGACACATGTTTTTTATTTTATTTGGTTTATAATTCATTACTAAATGTAGTATTTCATCTCGATGTACTCTGTCTTTGATATGATTTAAATCAAATTCCTCATCATTACAAATATTACAATATATAATACATAAAATATGCAATTTTCTAATTTCGACTATGTGTAATGTATGCTTTACGCATGAATGCATTGAAAGAAATGTTTAATAAAGTAAACAAATAAATATTAAGCTTTTTTTTGTAAATTTTGATACCCTTTAGATCATAATTGCTCTTTATTTCATAAATTACGGTTTCATTACAAATACACATCAAATAGTTTTCTGGTTGCAATTTTCTAGTTTCGACTATGTGTAATGTATGCTTTACGCATGCATGCGTTGAAAGAAATGTTTAATAAAGTAAACAAATAAATATTAAGCTTTTTTTTGTAAATTTTGATACCCTTTAGATCATAATTGCTCTTTATTTCATAAATTACGGTTTCATTACAAATACACATCAAATAGTTTTCTGGTTGCAATTTTCTAGTTTCGACTATGTGTAATGTATGCTTTACGCATGCATGCGTTGAAAGAAATGTTTAATAAAGTAAACAAATAAATATTAAGCTTTTTTTTGTAAATTTTGATACCCTTTAGATCATAATTGCTCTTTATTTCATAAATTACGGTTTCATATTTTTAAGTTTATAATTTCTGCACGCAATGAACTGCAAGTTGATCTGTCAGCACTATCCTTATCTTCATGGCACATGTTTTTATTTTATTCGGTTTATAATTCCTTACTAAATGTAGTATTTCATCTCGATGTACTCCGTCTTTGATATGATTTAAATCAAATTCCTCGTAATTATAAATATTACAATATATAATACATAAAATATGCTATTTTCTAATTTCGACTATGTGTAATGTATGCTTTACGCATGAATGCGTTGAAAGAAATGTTTAATAAAGTAAACAAATAAATATTAAGCTTTTTTTTGTAAATTTTGATACCCTTTAGATCATAATTGCTCTTTATTTCATAAATTACGGTTTCATTACAAATACACATCAAATAGTTTTCTGGTTGGAATTTTCTAATTTCGACTATGTGTAACGTATGCTTTACGCATGCATGCGTTGAAAGAAATGTTTAATAAAGTAAACAAATAAATATTAAGCTTTTTTTTCATAAATTTTGATACCCTTTAGATCATAATTGCTCTTTATTTCATAAATTACGGTTTCATATTTTTAAGTTCATAATTTCTGCATGCCATCTTGCCAGATTTAAACTGATGATTTATAATCCGGAAAAACCGATGGTTGATCTTTAGATTATGGTAACTTGGCGATTTTTTGGTGAAAATATGGCGACCAACTCTCCTACAGCAACCCTCTATTTCCCTCTATTTTTTTTTTCCCGCCGCCATTTTGTCTTCACGAAGTAAAGACATGTTTCTTTTCTTTTTATCTACTGAACACTTCTTCCAACAATCTACTAGCCGAATTACACTTATGCTATAAATTTTATCTAACAAAACTGCTTAATCATGACAAATAGCTTAAGAAATTCCAGATGCATGACAATTATGTATTGTCATGCATAATTATATAATTATATACATAATTGTCATGCAGCTGGAATTTCTTAAGCTTTAAAGGATAAAATCAATAAATGCATCTACTTCGAAGTTGGTTTTTATTTCCGGTGGAAACGCAGTGGCGATTGCTTTAATTTTAAGTGCAATTGTTTCCTTTAGCAATTTTGTATAATATTTGAGCATATAAATCTGGAATTTACTTAGAAAAGGCAAATCAGTAGGAAAAATATTCACTCGAAAATCATGAAAACAGTCATCTTATTTGTACCTAACTTGAATATCAAAAGCCTAAATTTAATGTTATATAAGATTTTTTGGGGGTGGGGTGGGGGAGGACTGCATTTCGGTCATAGAAGCTCGCATATTTCTTAGACTTTTAAAATAAATCGAAAAATAAAAGTAAAATATCTGATCTGATTGTGAAATTTCAATGAATGGTTGTGAAGATGTCGCCAATCATTTTGATAGAAGTTTAACCATTTGTTGCTCAGTGTTCCACTGCAAGGAACACCCATGTTGAATCGCTTCTGAAACAGTTAAATTCAACCGTAAATGGATAAAAATGCCTTTATAATATACTTTGAACTTCTCTTTTTAAATAGTAGATGGCAGCATGTCACAAGGAGACCCAGAATTTTCATTTATGATGTGTTAATAAAATCCACTTATTTTCTAAATTTTTTTGTGATAGAAAAAAATTTGTTTGAAAAACAATTTCTGTATAATTTTGATGGCTGTACTCTAAAATATGTTATATATTTTTTATATTTTTCTTACAAAAAGTATGCGCTGAATCATTGAATAAAACAGAGTGTTCCATTAGCGGGCACACTGCGCCTTTAGCGATCTCATCCTATTACGCATAAGAACATGTGTTTTAGGAGAAGACATCTGTTGTATATGTTTTCTATTTCCGTTGTTTTGGGGGAATGAATTTCAAACAAAGCAATCTTGAGGGGTGAGGTGTGGTTTGTGCTAAGAAAGCCCTAATATAGGCATTATAGAAGCCCTAATATAGGGATTATATTGAAATTTTTGTGAGTAGTTTTCAGGCATTAATTTTATCAGTAGCTTGAGTCATCTTTACTTAGGGAGCTGCGCGAATCTTTTGCTGTCGCTTTTTAGTTCATTCCTGTTTATTTTCAATAATTGTGTAGATATTTTTTGTGTATGTATAACTCATAACTTATTTTTCTTTATTGTTAATATTAATTGTAGTTATTTTTTATTATTAATTTTCCATAAATGGCACGGAGAGGTCTAACTCTTTTCGAAGCTCTAAAAGTGCTTCATGAATTACCCTCTGATTCTGAATCAGAGCATAGAGACAGCAGCGATACTGAGATATACGCTCCTGAACCACTTGTGTAATCCGATGATGATATGTCAGATGAAACTCATTTATTTGATGAGAAGGTTGATAATCCATCTCACCCAGGCCCCTCTACGCAACCTCAAATTTTTAATTGGAATTCTAAACATATTGTTGCATGGAACAGAAGCCACACAAAACAAGTTTTGTGTTCAAAACCTGCAAAGTTGGTTTGTGCTTCTATCAAAAAGATGTGACATGCTTTGAACAATTTCACAAAGCTAAGAAATCGAAAAATTTGTAAATATTTTTGTATACAGGACTTGTGTAATACATAAATTTATCTTGCACTTGTGTATAAATAGCACTTGTGTATATACATCAATTTATCTCATCTCATATCTCTCATCTCTCATTTATCCATATACAGTCAAAAGTCTTTAATCCGGACTCGTCGGGACTTCGGCGATTCCGGATTATCGATTTTTCCGGATTATAGATCATCAGTTTAAATCTGGTAAGATGGCATGCAGAAATTATAAAATTAAAAATATGAAACCGTAATTTATAAAATAATGAGCAATTATGTTCTAAAGGGTATCAAAATTTACCAAAAAAGAAGCCTAATATTTATTTGTTTACTTTATTAAACATTTCTTTTAACGCGCTGATGCGTAAAGCATACCTTACGCATAGCCGAAATTAGAAAATTGCAACCAGAAAACTATTTGATTTGTATTCGTGATATTTATAATGACGAGGAATTTGATTTAAATCATATCAAAGACGGAGTACATCGAAATTAAATACTACATTTAGTAAGGAATTATAAGCCGAATAAAATAAAAACATCTGCCTTGAAGATAAGGATAGTGTTGACAAATCAACTTCCAGTTCATTGCGCGCCGCGACGTCCCCCCCCCCGCGCAGAGCAGCGTGAAATTGATAAACAGATTTCGGAACGGTTAGATAAACAAAGAATATGCCTTTATCCATTTTTTGTAGCAATTCGTTTTTTGTTTGATGGACATCGAAACATACTTTCGTTTTCTAGATCCTTTGGGAGCTCCAGCATCGGAAATTCTATTTGACATAATCGAAAGTTCAAGCTTACTTTAGAAAATTGCTCTTACAGTCTGCAAAAAATAATAAGCCGGATCCAATTCGAAGATTAAGGAACAACGCAATCATCAACATTAACTGAAATAGATAATTAGATAATTTTAGCTTATACCGTCCGTTATACATTAAACGCGCACGCGAAAACGTATTCTGCACTTGCGCAGACGCATATGCGCAGTCGTAAATGTCTTGGGCGCACGAGTAAAACGCCTATGCTCATGCGTCAATGCGGCGCATTCGCAGAAAGATTTTAGCTTTGAGGTTCGGATTATAGATCATTCCGGATTATGGGTGTCCGAATTAACGACTTTTGACTGTATATTCGAATGTTGTGTATATCCAGAAAACCATGTATACAGCCATAATACAGTGTTTTTTTCATTACTATACAAAAGCTTCTGCTAATTTCCGTGCTTCACTGCAATGCTCGCTTAATTGCACTTTTAAGAGCTCTATCAGATGGAGTTCTTAAAAGTGCGATCTCACCTCGTGGAACATCCACAGAATTAAAACAGTAAGTGCAATTTTTACAAAATTTTACCAGTATGCTCCTTTAGGCCTAGATAGACTGCATATGTTGAAATTCCGACTTTAAAGTATAGTGCGCACAAAGGGTTAAATGAATAAATCATTCTTTATTTAGTTAGATAACAAAAAAAATAAGAATTATAGATACAGCAAATAAAAATTTAAAGTGCTTGTCATAGTTTTTCATGTTTCATTGCTTTTGTTTATCCATTTTCAAAGTTGCATATCATAGCTTCTTTTGATGTCCAGATCATGTAATTTTGAAGATATTTCACTTCATGCCATCCCTCATATTACAGTCAAAAGTCGTTAATTCGGAATGATCTATAATCCGGACCTCAAAACTAAAAACTTTCTGCGCATGCTCCGCGTTGGCACATGCGCATAGACGTTTACGCGTGTGCGTAAGACCTTTTACGACTGCGCATATGAGTGTGCGCAAGTGCAGAATACGTTTTCGCGTGTGCGTTGTATGTATAATGGACGTATAAGCTAAAATTATCTAATTATGTATTTCAGTTAATGTTGATGATTGCGTTGTTCCTTAATTTTCGAATTGGATCCGGCTTACTATTTTTTGCAGACTGTAAGAGCAATTTTATGAAAGTAAGCTTAAACTTTCGATTATATCGAATAGAATTTCCGATATATATTTGTTAATGTGTAAAGGATCTAAAGCGAAAGTATGTTTTGAAATCCGAAATCTGTTTATCAATTTCACGCTGCTCGGCGGGGGGAACGGCGGGCGCGTAATGAATTGGAAGTTGATCTGTCAGCACTATCCTTATCTTCAGCGCAGATGTTTTTATTTTATTTGGCTTATAATTCCTTACCAAATGTAGTATTTCATCTCGATATGCTCTGTCTTTGATATGATTTAAAACAAGTTCCTCGTCATTATAATTCGCTTCCGATAGCGAAGAAAGTGACAGAGGTTATTGAAAACGAAAAAATTTCGATTGACAAATTAGTCGGTGTTCTCGACACAGCAATTATAGGACTTGAACAGCGGAACTTTGTAAGTAAACAAGAAATTATATCTGTTTAATAGAATTAAAGAGAAAGTATTATCACATGAAACGAAGCAAAACTTAACAACTTACATTGAAAGAAATGTTTAATAAAGTAAACAAATAAATATTAAGCTTTTTCTTTTTGCAAATTTTGATACCCTTTAGATCATAATTGTTCTTTATTTCATAAATTACGGTTTCATATTTTTGATTTTAGAATTTCTGCATGCCATCTTACGAGATTTAAACTGATGATCGATAATCCGGAATCGCCGAAGTCCCGACGAGTCCGGATTAACGACTTTTGACTGTAATTAGTTTTTCAGAATGCAAGGAGGAAATAGAAAATATATCATTCTTTAAATCACCTTTTTGAGAATAAATCAAATTGATATTAAAGCAAAATGAACTTCTTATGATTGTGTCATGAAGTCATGCTTATCCATTGTTAGTGCTAAATCACACTGTTGGTGACAGTGTATATCTTTAATAGTATTATGAGCTGTACATATAATGTCATTATAAATATTTCATTTACTAAATTTTTTGGGGGAAAAGTTTTTAAAAATATTCTGGTTAGTTGAATTCTGGATAGTCAGACTTTTACAGAGGGTGTTCACACATTTTTGTAACGATTTTGCAAAGACTTATACAGTCAAAAGTCGTTAATTCGGACACCCATAATCCGGAATGATCTATAATCCGAACCTCAAAGCTAAAATCTTTCTGCGCATGCGCCGCATTGACGCATGAGCATAGGCGTTTTACTCGTGCGCCCAAGACATTTACGACTGCGCATATGCGTCTGCGCAAGTGCAGAATACGTTTTCGCGTGCGCGTTTAATGTATAACGGACGGTATAAGCTAAAATTATCTAATTATCTATTTCAGTTAATGTGGATGATTGCGTTGTTCCTTAATCTTCGAATTGGATCCGGCTTATTATTTTTTGCAGACTGTAAGAGCAATTTTCTAAAGTAAGCTTGAACTTTCGATTATGTCAAATAGAATTTCCGATGCTGGAGCTCCCAAAGGATCTAGAAAACGAAAGTATGTTTCGATGTCCATCAAACAAAAAACGAATTGCTACAAAAAATGGATAAAGGCATATTCTTTGTTTATCTAACCGTTCCGAAATCTGTTTATCAATTTCACGCTGCTCTGCGCGGGGGGGGGGAACGTCGCGGCGCGCAATGAACTGGAAGTTGATTTGTCAACACTATCCTTATCTTCAAGGCAGATGTTTTTATTTTATTCGGCTTATAATTCCTTACTAAATGTAGTATTTAATTTCGATGTACTCCGTCTTTGATATGATTTAAATCAAATTCCTCGTCATTATAAATATCACGAATACAAATCAAATAGTTTTCTGGTTGCAATTTTCTAATTTCGGCTATGCGTAAGGTATGCTTTACGCATCAGCGCGTTAAAAGAAATGTTTAATAAAGTAAACAAATAAATATTAGGCTTCTTTTTTGGTAAATTTTGATACCCTTTAGAACATAATTGCTCATTATTTTATAAATTACGGTTTCATATTTTTAATTTTATAATTTCTGCATGCCATCTTACCAGATTTAATCTGATGATCTATAATCCGGAAAAATCGATAATCCGGAATCGCCGAAGTCCCGACGGGTCCGGATTAAAGACTTTTGACTGTATATAAACAAATCTTAGAATTTTATTTTTTAATATGTCCATTCTGATAGCCTTTTTATTGAACTATCATGTTACATCTTGATTTCTAAGATAGAAGCCTTTTTCTTAAAACATCAAGGTTGATTTTATTTCATTCCTATTTCCCGATCTTCCAGAGTCCACCCAATGTTTTGTGATGCCGCTTATAAAGAGCTTGTTTTAAGAGTCCAGATGCACAGTAATCCATAGCATACATATTAGGGGACTTGGGTGGGATGCATGTAAAGGGATCAGTTCCGGTTTCATTTCTCATTTTTCAGAAAATAGAGCAGTAAATTTAGAAGTATGGTTCGGAGCTTTATCCTGATGGAACTCAGTGAAGATTGTTTGGATAAAGAGATAGAATTTCTTCTTTAAAAATAGGTGTTAAAACATATTTCGGTACTTCTCCGTTTTGCCGGTGCAGGCGGTAAAGTCGCCAATAATGGTACAACTGATGTCAAACAGAATATCTTCGCAGGTAACCTTTTACGCCTCATCTTCAAAACAAGTCGCAGCCATTTCTTATCAGATTGATTGTTTCTTTCAAGTAATACAATGACATAGAATTTTTACCCAGATAGTTCAATTTTATGCCCTAGGGCCATTCATGGTAATTAAGTTGATTAGGATGCAATCACACCACTCACCTGAAGGTGAAAATATAGAAAAGGCAAAGTCAAGGGTTAAATTCATCCATTCTAATGAGAATGCACTAGCGAAGTACAGCACTGCAGTTTTACATAATTTCTGAGTAAGCTATTCTTACGAATTGAAATAATTCCTGCATTTAAACTTGTATTCCAAATTAAGATTTAACTTGAAATTAATGTGGATAATTACTGAGAGAATTAGATTTCTGTAGCGTAGTTTGCATGAGATGAGATCACTTGGGGTCACATGATATGAACCTGCGATGAGGGTGTTGAATCATGAAAGCATAGTAAATTCTTAAATTAAAACCTTTTTACAAATTTATTATCTTTATTTATTGGCTTTTTACAAAATTTTAAATGATATTAAAATGTTTATGCCTTCAAAATAAAAAATTCTTTGAACTAACATCTGTTAACATTTTTTATGTGTATACTTATATGTGTATATGATATGTTGTCGCCAATAAAGCCTGCTTGGCGAGATTTGTGCCAGCGAAACGAAAAAGTACCCATATTTCTGATAGTAATCCAAATTAATTTTGATGTTTTTTCCTACTTTCTTTATTTTAAGTTTTGTATTATAAGAGAATCCAGTAATAACCATAAAACCTTTAGAAAAACTTTCCGTGTTTTCTCTGAACCAACATATTAAGTCTTTTTCTTCTCTTTCTCGGTAGTAAATCAATTTTTTTCTATTGCAGTCAGATAAGTATATCCAAGCATCATCAACTGTAACTATATATTTCCATTTGTCCCCTGAAAAATAATTTTCGTACAGCAATCTGCACATAGTCTTACACCGAGAAAACATGTTTCAGTGTTAGGTGATGAACATCATGTTTTTTGTTTTGATTAGCTTTAAATCAGATTTTATAATTTTGTTCACAATTCCTACAGAGATATTTAAAGATTTTGCAATAGCTCTTCCAGTCCTCGATTTACTTTTAAAATGTGAGACGCAACTTTAGATTTAATAAGAGCTGTACATACCTTTGTTGATTATCCATTTTTTTTGCCTTTTTCCCAGTCAGATGTAAACTTTGATGTTTCTTTCCTTTCATATTAATTATGTCACTCATTTTACGTGTAAAAATAGTAAAACCATTCTTTTTACATCTTTTTTTAATAATTCTCAAAGAATATTTCTCTTCGGACAGTGAAAAAATATAGCCTTCGATCCATTGTTTATTTTTCAGTGACATTTTAAAGAAAAGAATATTTTGAATGCTGCAGATGATAATTAAACCTTATCACATTTGTATTTTAAAATTAATATTTACATTCATGGAGGAAATCAAAATCATTACAAAAATGTGTGAACACCCTCTGTACTGTAATAAGTAAATTTTGCAATTGAATTGAATGATGACTTAATGTCATCATTCTTTATCATCTGTAAAAAATCGCCAAATTCTGCATGAATGTGTAAGTGCTTATTTATGCTTAAAGATGCCATACATTATTTTCGCCTTTTATGTCATTTGATTTTCTCTGCTGAATAATGATTAAAAAAAATTTTTTTTTTAAGTTTAAGATTAAATTCTCAGAAAGTTTCTCAATTTAAAGAGATTGTCATTAAAACAGAAATATGCCATATAGTCAAATATCTTGTAGAAATAATATTCATAACCATTTGTGGTATTTTCTGATTAACCACTAAAACATTATGAAAATGTATTGATAAAACCACCATTTTACCAATGTATTTGTGGGACAACTCACAATATTGCTAAAAAGTATTTATTTGGTGATCCAGATATGGGCATAACAAATTTGTATTTGAGTACATGTGAATGTGCACTTTTGAAATTTAATGGGCATTTTCTCTGATTTCTATTTCTTTTTGCATTGCACGTATTTGTTTTTGCTTTAACGAATTGTAATGTGACTGTGTGGAGTTTGCCAGCTAATGAAAAATAAAAGTGTTGCATTTCTTTCAGAAATGATAGCTTTTAGTCCAACAATGGAGAATGCAAAAATTTGCATTCTTTGAAGTGACTTCTTTAATGACTAAATGTTATGGAAATGCAGTGTGAAAAATTGAAAGCAAAATATTAGAATATAGATTGAAAACTGGTTTCAAGATAGCTGTATGTCATTTAACAACAAATAAAGTGAACTGCTGTTAACTTTATTTGTTGTTGCACAAGGGAACATATGTCAGTTAAAATCTATTACGAACTGGAATTATTCTGAAATACAACTATGGATTGGTGTAATTACCTACAAGAAGTGTGTCTTCTAAATGAGACTCTGCAACATTGAAATAGATATAAATTATATTTTATCTATTTCAATGTTGCAATAGATAAAATATGAGGGTTGGAACTTTAATAGTGGCAACACAGCTGAAAAAATGCTATGCAACAAAACCAAATATCGCATATACCACACGTGAACTACATACCTACCTTACCTCTCAGCAAAAGACTCGTCCTGCCTACGTCACGTGCATGCGGAGTGACGCGAAGAACGGATTCTTGTATTAGCTCGCGGTCTAAAGTAAGTGTTGTCAGGATGTTTTTAAAACAAGAACAATGATGTTCAATAAAAATTGAATGTGCCAGAGGTTGTACAGCACGACAGTGTCATCAAGGGCTTCAAGAGGCTTGTGGGGAATCTGCATTGCCTTACAGAACCGTAGCAAGATGGGTGAAAGCATTCAATGAAGGACGCCAAAACATGGCAGACATGCTGCAGCCAGGTCGTCCGAGTGTCAGCGATGCACACGTGCAAGCTATTGCCGCACTAATGGACAGTGATCGCCGCCAAACGATTCATCAGCTGGCTGGACAAACAGGATTAGGAAACGACTGTGCTGCACATTCTGAAGGAACGCCTGTCCATGTGAAAAATTGCTTCACGATGGGTTCCACATCAATTGACGGAAATGCAGAAATGGCTACAATACGATGCTGCCTGAACCCACCTGGAGCGCTATGAGTGCTAAGGAGATGCTTTTTTATGCCGTATCATTACGCTGTATGAGACTTGGGCCCGATCATACCAGCCAGAATTGAAACGCCAATCAAAGGAATGGCGTCATCATGGGTCACCACGACATTCGAAATTTCGTCAGAACCCCAGCAATGTGAAAGTTATGATGATTCTCGTGTACGACTGTGATGGTGTCATCCTAATGCATACCGTTCCCCCACAGCTGACCGTCACTGCGCAGTATTACTGCTCATTTTTGGAGCACAATCTCCCACCAGCTTTGAGAAAAAAATGGCGACACTTTCTGCAGAACGCTCCTCTCATTTTGCATGACAGTGCTCAGCTGCATGCAACGCAAGCTGTGACTGATTTGTTCAAGCGATGGGGCTGGGAACTGCTTTATCATCCACCATACTCCCCAGATCTAAGCCCTTGTGACTATGACTTAATTCCTAATATGAAGGAACCACTTCGTGGCACTTGCTTCCAAACTGTTCCTGAGATTCTTGTGGCAGTAGACCGGTCCATTCAAACTATCAACAAAACAGGCGCTGCTACAGGTATTCTGCGACTTCCACATCGTTGGAAACGGGTTGTACACAATGCTGGCGACTATATTGAAGGACTGTAAAACATGGTGACATGAATCACTTTTGTATCCCTTGTAAATAAATAGTTGCCACTATTAAAGTTCCAACCCTCGTATTAAAAATATAGCCGTTTCTTTCTCTTCGTTGTAAAATTCTTTGCTCCTGATGAAGAGGCGCCTGCACCTGATTGTCCCCGAAATCGATAGGCTTTTGATTAAAATCTACCCCAAACAGAAAGTTGTTGCCTCGCATAATTTAAAATTTGAATATGTTTGACGTTTGAAACGCTTGTAGCCCATTTTTAGCCCAAAGGGCTTTACCTCAGAAGGTCTATTAATTTCGTTTTGGCATTTTGTGTTGAAACCTTTATTCGTTTCACTTTTCAAATTGTTGCCCTCAAATAATATTGCCTTGCATTACATTTAAAGAAATTAAATAAAGGAAATTCTGCATAAATGTATGTATGTTTCTCGCATTGTGATAAAACAACGCTATCTAGAGCCATCCAATTTTGAATAACGTAATCCTCCACCGAATATGGGCATCTGGAAGTTCTAATTTAGAACTTGAAATTTGATTCGATTTCATATTTTGTAACACCTTAACGAATTTTTGATTAACAAACTTAGAGATTTCAAAGCGAGCAATGGCTAAACTGTATGGAAAAAGAAAAAATATTTTTATCTGCAGCGCGCGAGACTGTGTATTGAAAATTCTAGAGATATGCTTGTTTCAAAATTACTTTGCAATATTGCTTTTAAATTGAATTTTATGGTTTAAGTGCGAAGACCGTGATATTTAATAAATAAAAGTAACATATAAAACGTTAAAAAAACGCCTGTTGGGCGTAATGTAATTTCTTTAAGATTTTTTTTTTTTTTTTTTTTTTTTGTTTCGTGTCTATAGGAATATAAGGCTGCTACGAAATGCACAGGCGCGGTGAGATAGCTTCTCCGCAAAGCAGATTTAGGGTTGCCGTAAAATGGCAGGGAAATGCAGGGTTGCCGCATTTGGCAAGAAATCTCTCATTTGGCGACAAGATTGGCGATATGCCATGGACGGATGGAGGACCTTCTGAAACGAATTCTTACCCAGAATGTTCTTAGCCCAGAGTATTCTCGAACACAAGCCGAAAGCTATATAAACCCTGTAATATAACATTTTAAGAAACCAAATGTAGGATAAAGTTGTGTAAAGCAATGGCCACAATGATAAAACTGTTTAAAGCAGTGTATGCAAGTCATCCTAAGTTAAAGTGTTGGTTATACATCTCTCTTATTAATACATATCTTTTCTAAACAGAACATTGAAAGGTGTGTTAAGTGTGCTTTACTGTATTTTCTCTTTTAATATATGCAGTTTTCAAATGCATCATAGTCTGAGTTAAAAAGTAATCTTCCAAAAGAAACTCAATTCAAATAAATATAATCAAATTCTGGAAAAATTATATTAATAAATATATTTAAAATGCTCAGTTCGAATGAATAAATAGAAAATTTTAAAATAATTATCTGAAGAGACAATGCAACACTAACAATTAAAATAAAAGTCTAAAAATTTAAAAGTTACCTAAAATAGTGACTATGACTAAAAATATAGTATAAAGAAAACTATTTGAAAAAAAAAATAATAAACGATGCGCCTTTGATTGAAACTATGCAGTTCGAATGATTAAATATAAATTTTTAAAACAGTTATTCAAAAGAAACTATGCAACCAACGTAAACAAGTAAAATGCAATTCGAAAAAGAAAAAATTGCTTAAAATTAATAACAATTATAATTAAAAATATAAGATAAACAACATTATTTGAAAGAAGGAACGAATGGTTTTTTTTTTTTTTTTTTTTTTTTTTTCTTTTCATCAGAACTTTATCAGAAACAACTGATGAGCAGAATGTGACTCATCTAGACTCTGTCTCCATCCTTTCTGAAACTAGGGACATCATATTTGATCATCAATTGTATCTTCTCCACATACCTGACAAATGCTATAATTGCAGCATTGTTTTTTTTTTCAGACTTTGTACAATGAGCAGTGTTCTGAAGTACTCCTTGTGACTTTTCATTTTAAATCATTAAAAACACAAATTATTCAGTAAATTTAGCATCTTTATATGCTTAATATATTATATAAAAATGAGTATCTGGATGCTTATCCCCCCCCAAAGAAAAGAGAAATACCTCTTTTTATTGAAAAATAGTCTAGTCACTCATTTTCATGTTTGTGGTAAGTCATTCCATCACAATTTGCATCTGTAAAATGAGTAGAACTTTTGTACATATCCAGTAACATATAATACGTAACTGTAGCTAAGAATCAGTCCTTAAAATGTAATAATATTAAATATTAGTTTGCAAATATGATCATATTATTTTGTTCCTTTATACTGCATAATTGTAAACTAAAATATGTAATACGTGAGTGTAATTATGTAATGTTAAATACAGTCAAAAGTCGTTAATCTGGACTCGTTGGGACTTCGCCGATTCCGGATTATCGATTCTTCCGGATTATAGATCATCAGTTTAAATCTGGTAAGATGGCATGCAGAAATTATAAAATTAAAAACCTGAAATCGTAATTTATGAAATAAAGAACAATTATGATCTAAAGGGTATCAAAATTTACAAAAAAGAAAAGCTTAATATTTATTTATTTACTTTATTAAACATTTCTTTCAATGTAAGTTGTTTAAGTTGCTTCGTTTTTTATGTGATAATACATTCTCTTTAATTCTATAAACAGTTAACAGTTACTTGTTCAGTCTTTGTAACAGTTCTTGTTCAGTTACAAAGTTCCGCTGTTCAAGTCCTATAATTGCTGTGTTGAGAATACTGACTAATTTGTCAATCGAAATTTTTTCGTTTTCAATAACCTCTGTTACTTTCTTCGCTATCGGAAGCGAATTATAATGACGAGGAATTTGATTTAAATCATATCAAAGGAGTACATCGAGATGAAATACTACATTTAGTAAGGAATTATAAGCCAAATAAAATAAAAACATCTGCCCTGAAGATAAGGATAGTGCTGACAGATCAACTTCCAATTCATTGCTCACCGTGGCGTTAAACATAAACAAAGTTTAGATAAACAAACGTTAAAGTTTAGATAAACAAAGGATATGCCTTTATCCATTTTTTGCAGCAATTCCACTTTTTGTTTAATGGATTTCGAAACATACTTTCACTTTGTAGATCCTTTACATATTAGTAAATATATATCAGAAATTCTATTTGACATAATCGAAAGTTCAAGCTTACTTTTATAAAATTGCTCTAACAGTCTGCAAAAAATAATAAGCTGGATCCAATTCGAAGATTAAGGAACAACGCAATCTGCAACATTAACTGAATGAGATAATTTTAGCTTAGCTTATATCATCCGTTATACATTAAACGCGCATGCGTAAATGTATTATGCGCATGCGCACACGCATATTTGCAGCCATAAAGGTCTTACGCGCATGCATAAATGCCTATGCGCATGCGTCAATGCGACGCATGCGCAGAAAGTTTGTAGCTTTAAGGTCCAGATTATAGATCATTCCGGATTATGGGTGTCCGAATTAATGACTTTTGACTGTACATAACTGCATATAAAATATCAGGGCTTAAAAGTAGTAAAAATTTGAATTATTTTTATGAATAGCACTGTAGTATGTATTTTTGATAGTTATTAAAAATATAGTATCAAATATTAATAAAAATGTATTTCTTATAGAATGCTCTTCAGTCTTTAAATCCCCAGAATGTTCCTCTCACAAGCTTTGCTAGTCGAACTGATAAAGGTGTTCATGCTCTTGTGAATACTTTTCATGCAGAGTTAGTCCATAGCATTTCTGGAGAAGTTTTCCAACCACATTTCATTACAAGACGTTTAAATTCGTACTTGAAAGACAACAATCATGAAATTTTGTAAGTATTCTATTGTAATTGATACATTTTTCGATGATGAAATTTGCTTGCTGTTCTTTAAAAATGGCATAATAAATTATACTTTACCACATCAATTGTAGATACAGTCAAAAGTCTTTAATTCGGACACCCATAATCTGGAATGATCTATAATCCGGACCTCAAAGCTACAAACGTTCTGCGCATGCATTGCGTTGACGCATGCGCCTAAGACCTTTACAGCTGCGAATATGCGTGTGGGCGTGCACAAAATACGTTTACGAATGCGCGTTTAATGTATAACGGATGGTATAAGCTAAGCTAAAATTATCTAATTCAGTTAATGTTGCAGATTGCGTTGTTCCTTAATCTTTGAATTGGATTCGGCTTATTATTTCTTGCAGACTGTTAGAGCAATTTTATAAAAGTAAGCTTGAACTTTCGATTATGTCAAATAGAATTTCTGATATATATTTATTAATATGTGAAGGATCTACAAAGCGAAAGTATGTTTCGAAGTCTATTAAACAAAAAGTGGAATTGCTGCAAAAAATGGATAAAGGCATATCCTTTGTTTATCTAAACTTTAACGTTTGTTTATCTAAACTTTGTTTATCTTTAATGCTGCGGCACGCAATGAATTGGAAGTTGATCTGTCAGCACTATTCTTATCTTCAGGGCAGATGTTTTTATTTTATTTGGCTTATAATTCCTTACTAAATGTAGTATATCATCTTGATGTACTCCGTCTTTGATATGATTTAAATCAAATTCCTCGTCATTATAATTCGCTTCCGATAGCGAAGAAAGCAACAGAGGTTATTGAAAACGAAATAATTTTGATTGACAAATTAGTCGGTATTCTTGACACAGCATTTATAGGACTTGAACAGCGGAACTTTGTAACTGAACAAGAAATTATGTCTGTTTATAGAATTAAAGAGATTGTATTATCACATAAAAAACGAAGCAACTTAAACAACTTGCATTGAAAGAAATGTTTAATAAAGTAAACAAATAAATATTAAGCTTTTTTTGGTAAATTTTGATAACCTTTAGATCATAACTGTTCTTTATTTCATAAATTACGGTTTCATATTTTTAATTTTATAATTTCTTCATGCCATCTTACCAGATTTAAACTGATGATCTATAATCCGGAAAAATCAATAATCCGGAATCGCTGAAGTCCCGACGAGTCCGGATTAACGACTTTTGACCATACAATATTAAATTAAATTAATGTTACATATTTTGTGTGATATAATTGGGGAGAATTTTGCTTCGTACTTTTTGGATACTTATAATGAAAACATAAAGTAAAACGTGTATAGTTTAAAAAAATTTTTAGATGAAAATTCAACAGAATTCCATTATAATTGCATAAAGTTATCTTAGAGATTAAATATCTAAATATGCAGTGCAAATAAATTCAGTTGTAAAGAGTACATGTTAACATATACGGGTGTTCTAAAATTGAAAGATGGGAGGCAAAAACTGTTTTGTAATTCTATTTTTCCTTTTATGTAAATGGTAATGAAATGAGAAATACTCAAAATAAAATGCAACTGTAATATGTAAAATTTGATAGATAAATGCTTAAAATAAGAAAAATGTAAAAAACATATGACCATAATATGATAATTTAATTTGTGAACTTAATATGATAATTAATGATTTATTCTTGTAAAAAATTTATGATACTCATGTATTATCCCATTAACTGTGAAAGTTGACTATCATTGAATCACAAAATTTGTCGGAGATCTTGCCAAAGTGTGGGAATCATTCTTGCAGAATTCTGAAATTACTGATGCCTATTTATTTAATAAATAATAATTATTTGATCTGCTTTGTTTTTGATTTTCATAAAAAGGCTTTCGTTAATTTTTACTATTTTGTTAGATCCTGCAATATTACTGGAAGCTCTGTTTAGAATGCTGTGTACAATCTTCTTGCAGTAATTGTTCCAGTATATTATTACTTTGTTGGTCATATTTAGCTGACCATATTGTGTCCATTAATTAATACACAGTATTTTTTTAAATGGCAGGATCCCATAACTTTTAGAACAATGCACTCCTTGTTGTTCTGTAATAGCTAAGTTCTAAATTTTGATTTTTTTTTTCAAAATAAAATAAAAAAAGTAATGGCTAACTTTTAGAGTATTTTTTCATAAAAACAAAAAGTGGCTTATCAAGAATCAATCCATGTTACATGAGACGAAACTGCAGATATATGTGTTGCGATGGCATGCTTATCTGTAATTGGTGCTAAATTGCACTGCTTGGCAATAATTTCACAGTCCATGGTATAATATGTAATATATTAACATCAAATATATTACAGGTACCAAATATATTTTATGTAGCTATAGATAGATAGATTAAGTATTTTTAAATCCTATGATTTTTTTTAAATACGAGGGGGAAAAAGCTTATTAATTGTTTAAATTTCAATAGATCTTGGTGGGGTAATGACTTTGGTAAACAGAACAGCAACACATCTGCTTTTTCTGTTGGTTATTTTTTATATTAGTTTAATGTATTCATTCATTTTAAATTTGCCCTCCCCCTTTTTTAGAAAAGGGGAAAGTACAGAAAGAATAAGTATTTTTTTAAATATAAATTTTCAATGTGCTATGATATATATATTTCTTTGCAGTATTTTTATCACAAAAAGTATTGAAAATGTTGATTAATATTTCCTAAAATAATAGAATATCTTGCTTATTGTTATGCTGCTGTTTTCAAGTATTCCTTCTGTTTACACTTTTAAGTAAAAATATTTAAAAAAAGTTGTGCTTACGTATTAGTGCAACCACCTTGGCGCAGTTTTGCAATTTCTTACAGACGAAAAAGGGATTTAGTGAATTTTTGGATTGGAATTTACAGTGGGCATGGTTAGCTGAAGATTTGTTATGCACATGGTTGCCAGAGTTTGGTGACTTCTGCTTAGATGGTTGCTATAGTGCCAAAAAAGGCTCTTTTTGATTAAAGAAAAATAGCATGATTGAGAAATGTGAGAAAAATTCATTCATCATTTCTGTTTATATATTTCCAATCAGTGCTCACAGTTTTTTTGATTTTGCTATAATTTGCATATTGCATAATGTATAAATTTAGAAGATGAAATATAAGACATGGAACTAATTTTTTCTGACATCGTTAATTGATTAATACTAAATACTTAAGAAACTGGAATTAATGAATTTTTTAAATTACGTGTGTTTGAGAGTTATGTGTTGTATCAAAATGTTAAATTTTAGATGATGTTTCTATGAAGTGTTTTAAGTTAGTGTCAAAGTGCGTGTGTTTTTATAACTATCTATTGGTTATAGTAGATATCCGCATATATGTAAAGACATTCTTCAAAATTAGTAGAAACAGGAAAATTATATTTATGTTCAGTCAAAAACTTCATATAATTTGAATGCAATTTGGAGATTTCCTGCATTATTAATGACATAATGATAACATATATTTCTGTGGAAGAAGAATTATTACATTGTTATAATGCCTTTAAATCAAAATTCTGTAAGTATTTTTTAGTGTAGTTAAATAATTATGCAACCTCCTTTTACACCCATATTCTGCCATTGTCCTATATACAGGATATAGCGTATTTGATGGCTGTACAAAAAAGCAGTAATGTTTCAGCTATTTCTTTTACATTATATTATTGCTAGAAAGCTGGTTATTATATTAGCTATTTCTTTTAAATTTTTAATTTTACAAATCTGTTTTTTAAAAACGTACAAAAAAGGACTAATTTTGATTTTTTGTGCTTCATTCTTTTAATGCATAAAAAAAAAAAAAGAAAAAAAAGAAAAAGAAAAAAAAAAAAAAAAGAAAAGAAAAGAGTAAAATAAAAAGTATTGATTCATTTAAAATAAAATAGGTCTCCATTAAGGTGAATAACAAAAAATCAGAAAGAAAAATGTATTATAGATCCTCCTTTTCCTTTCTTTTTTAGAGTGTCCTATAGTACAATGGTAAAATCCACTATTATATGACGCTAAAATGTAACACCCTTTGGAGTAAAATGGTTAAGTCTGTTTCATCCTCTTGCTGCAAAATGTAGCTGTCAACTACTAATTGTCTTGCCTCCCCTTTCATAAAAAGTTCTATTTAGTATCTGAAGGCTGTTTCACATGTTTTATTTTTTGAAAGAAATTTACTCTTGTAAATGTTTATTTTTTGAGGTATATTTAATTTTACCCTTCTGAATTGAGTCGAAAATTTATGACAGCTGAAGAAACTTTAGGATATTTGATGACATTAAATAATGAAGATATTGAAGGTATTGAGCTGGTAATGGTAGTAATACCACCTGATCCAGATGCAGGCAGAGACAAGGAAGAAATAGACTATGATTGCACTAAGACTAGACCCAGCCAAGCTATTTGTGATGAAAATGTAGCAGGAACTGTGGAAGTTTTAGTGGGAAATAAACATGATGAAATATATGTGCCAAAATCTGATTGGGAAGATTGCATGCCTCACGTGCTTCAGAAATATTTTCTCAAGATTCATGTCATTCTAAAACTCATTTTGTTACTGGAATAATAGAATGACCAATTGCCCACTAAAATCAATCAGAGTGAGGAAGAAGATGGATCGGGGCACAGCTGATCAGCAATTCCATTCAAATAATGAAATCGTAGCGGTTCACTGGTATGATAACAAAGTAGTATCAGTGTGTTGAGGATCTAGGGGGCAAGTCAAAAGTGGATTCAAGCAAGTTGATATTCCAGCATGTACAGTCAAAAGTCTTTAATCCGGAGTCGTCGGGACTTCAGCGATTTCGGATTATAGATCATCAGTTTAAATCTGGTAAGATGGCATGCAGAAATTATAAAATTAAAAATATGAAACCGTAATTTATGAAATAAAGAGCAATTATGATCTAAAGGGTATCAAAATTTACAAAAAAAAAGCTTAATATTTATTTGTTTACTTTATTAAACATTTATTTCAATGTGCGCATGCGTAAAGCACACATTACGCATAGTCGAAATTAAAAAATTGCAACAAGAAAACTATTTGATGTGTATTCGTGATATTTATAATGATGAGGAATTTGATTTAAATCATATCAAAGACGGAGTACATCGAGATGAAATATTACATTTAGTAAGGAATTATAAGCCGAATAAAATAAGAACATCTGCCCTGAAGATAAGGATAGTGCTGACAGATCAGCTTCCAGTTCACTGCGCGCCACGACGGTTCCTCCCTTTCCCACGGAGCAGCATGAAATTGATAAACAGATTTCGGAATGGTTAGAGAAACAAAGGATATATGCCTGTATCCATTTCTTGCAGCAATTCCACTTTTTGTTTGATGGGCATTGAAACATGCTTTTGCTTTGTAGATCCTTTGACAGCTCCAGAATCGGAAATTCTTTTTGACATATTCGAAAGTTCAAGCTTATAAAATTGCTCCAACAGTCTGCAAAAAATAATAAGCCGGATCCAATTAGAAGATTAAGGAACAACGCAATCTGCAACATCAACTGAAATAGATAATTGGATAATTTTAGCCTAGCTTAAACTGTCCGTTATACATTAAACGCACATGCGTAAACATATTATGCACATGCGTAAAGGTATTATGTGGCTGCATAAATGCATATGCGCATGTGTAAATGCTACGCATGCGCAGAAAGTTTATAGCTTTGAAGTCCGGATTATAGATTATGGACGTCCGGAAAGACTGTATTACTGCTTACATAAGAATGGTGTGGATGTGTTTGACAGCTATATGGAAACATATCATTTTCCTCTACAAAAGATAAAAAGTGGTACTGGCTATTATTTCTAAGTGCTTTTAGCATCCTGGAATTTAACAAAATTATTCACCACAACTGAAGCTCTTGATTTTTTAGAATGTTGATGGGCTATAATAAACCAGCTATTTGGGATTATCAGTTCCGACAAACATTCAAGGCAGAAAATTAGGTGTGCAGCAGAGAAATCCTGACTTTTTGAAAATGCAAACCTGATCATGTGATTGTCAAAAACCCTGATGAACGTCAGCATGATTGTCAGTTAAAAAATTGTTCTAGGAAACCAACAGCTATTTGTGAAAAATGCAATATTGGATTATGTTAGAGTTGTTTTGTACTATTTCATTCAAAAGAAAGTGCTTGAAAGAAAATAATTCCTTGTAACTTCATAGTTCTGAATTTATCCATTGACATATATATATAGGACAGCCTAAAAAAATGAAATTCATATGTTTTTCAATTTATTATCTTTTCTTACCTATTTATTAAGTAAAATTAGAAAGTTTTAATTTCTTCAATCTTTGGTAAAATATTATAAGTACAGCGAGAATTTTGTTTTATTGTAGCATAAAATCATTTCTATTGTACTTTTGTAGTATGTTTCGTAAGCACCTGCTTTGTCTTGTTGAGACAATTGTTGATGGCGCTGATGGAATGCTAAATCTGTGATATAAACATAAAATGAAAAGGAGAAAGTTTAGGATTATCTAGACACAAAGACTAGGTATTTTACATTTCTTTTAAAAAATTTCTATGACTAGGCACAAAGTGGTGGTGGTAGTAAATATATGGCGCAAAGCTCTAGAGGCCATATGCACCAGACGCAGGATTAATTTTTCAACATAAAAACTATAGCTTTTAGATAAAGGAAAAAAAAAAATGTCTAAAGACAACAGCACTTTTAAAACCGTGGCAAGTAAAAAGATAATGAAATGGTGGGATGAAAATGCTGATTATGATCAGATAATGAGATATACAGTATAGATATAAAATCCTAAAACATGTGATTGATTAAAATTCTAACATAAAATCTCAGGACAAAATTCAAATTAAATAATAGAAACCTGTTTCCTTGAGGTAGTGAAACAAATTGTTATTGACCTCTCTTCCAATTAAATGGTCGAGAGGCAGGTCGCAGCTATTAAAATACTCCTCACGAAGACTATTAAAATATGAACATTCAATTAAACTGTGATAGACTGAAAGACAAACATTACAAGTTGCACAAACAGGCTCATTCTCAGCTTTCAGAAGGTAGTTATGTGTCACTCTACTGTGACCAATTCTAAGGCGAGTCAAAAGAACTTCCTCCATGCGATTGCTAGTAGTATCCCAATGCTCTATTTTAGGCTTCACCCTTCTCAACTTGTTATGAAGTTGAATGTCCCAAAGTTGCTGCCATTTCTTTCGGATCTTCTTTTTTTAACACAACGGATATCTTTAAAAGGGATGAGGCGGCTGGACATTTCAACAGCAGATTTCGCTGCAATGTCTGCCAGCTCATTGCCCTTTATTCCTGTATGTCCGGGGACCCAGAAGTACAGAAGTTCAAATCCACCACGTGTTAATTTAATATTCAACTTGAGAACATCTACTATCACAGGATTCTCAGTGCTAGAAAAGGATTCTAAAGCTTTCAGTGCACTGTAGAAGTCCGTATATACAATGAATTTTCGATGGTGCAGCATTGAGATGTACAAAAGCGCATAAAATATGGCAGTCAGTTCGGAGGTTAAGACAGAGGAAGCATCGTGTAAACGTCTGCCTTCCATGTGGTCACCAATTATAAATGACATGCCAACATGGCAAGCTGACTTAGATCCATCTGTATATATGGGAACATAACTCCTGTAACTGTGCCTGTGCTCAGCAAAAATTTGTTTGTAGATGCTCTCATTAGTAGTTGTCTTTCTGTAATTGTGGAAAATGACAAAAAGGTGGATTTGTGCATTTTCCCAAGGTGCAATTTCAAAATGCTGTACTACCTGTGGGGAAATATCAGACAGGGAGAATTCTTCAATGAGGGGACGAACTCTGACAGGAAAAGAAGGCACACAGGATGGATGTGCCTCAAATAAAAGGTCACAGCTATTATCACGTATACACAAATTATAAGGATGGTCAGGTTGAGATAAAATGTTAAAATACTGTAAAAGAGACAACTCCTCACGCCTCAAACGGAGTGATGGTTTGTAACAGTCAACATAAAGGCTCTGGACAGGAGACTTCCTGAAGGCTTCAGAAAAAATCCGTAGAGCCTCATGATGAACAGGGTCTAGTTTTCACAACACTGAAGACCGAGCGGATCCATAAACAGCTGAGCCGTAGTCTAGTCTAGAGCCAATAAGAGCTCTGTAAATGCAAAGCATGGAGCAACACTCTGCACCCCAGGAGGTGTTCGCCCGGACTTTTAAAATATTTAAAATTTTCGTACACTTTTTTCTCAGGTTTAGGACATGAGGAAGGAAAGTCAATTTTTTGGTCGAACATCACCCCTAAAAATTTTACTTCAGATGCTACTGGAATCACAGACCCATTAAGGTATAATTCAGGTTCAGGATGGAGACCTCGCTTTCTACAAAAATGCACACAGACAGTCTTCTGTTTCGAAAACGTAAATCCTTGTCTTTTTGCCCATTCCTGGATCCTGTTCAAAGCGATCTGGAGCTGTCTCTCTACATGTCTCATATCCACACCTCGACAGCTAATTTGTAGATCATCAACATATAAAGAACCTGAAATGGTGGGAGGAAGTTGTTTTAATACAGAATTTATTTTTAGGCTGAAAAGAGTTACACTAAGCAAACAGCTTTGAGGCACACCCTCTTCTTGTTCAAAAACATCTGACAAAACAGAGCCAATCCTTACTTGAAATGTTCTAGTATTCAAGAAATTCTGAATAAAAATTGGTAGGTTGCCGCGCAAGCCACTCTCGTGAAGATCCCGAAGTATACCGTATCACCATGCCTTATCATAAGCTTTCTCAATGTAAAAAAATACCAAGACAATGTGACTCCTTCTTACAAAAGCTTTTCGAATGGATGTCTCTAAAAGGAGCATATTATATACGGTAGTTCTCCCCTTTCGAAAACCGCTTTGATAAGGGACTAGACTTCTTTTCCAAGAAGTAGACTAGGCGGCTGTTTACCATCTTTTCAAACAATTTGCAAACACAACGGGTAAGGGCAATTGGTGGATAGTTGGAGGGATTTCTTGGATCTTTCTCTGGCTTCGCAATAGGAATTACAACATCTCTCCTCCATGCACTGGGAAAAGTACGCTCCTTCCACACTCTATTGTAAAGTGTGTGAAGGGCAGTCAGTGACTTATAGGACAGATGCTTTAGCATTTCATAATACACGCCACCCAGACCCGGACAGGACCTATGTGTCTGCAACAAAGCTCTCTTTAATTCCGGCATAGTAAAATCTCTATTGTTAGGCTCAGATTTGGAAGAGTTGAATGCGATGGGATTTATTTCAGAGTGATACTTGATAGAGAGAAATGCAGGTGAATAGTTTCTGCTGGAAGAAATGGCAGCAAATGCCTCACCAATAGTATTCGGAATTTCTTCTATGGAGCTAAGCACTCGGCCATCTTTTCCCAGAAAGGAAAGTGAGTGTTCTTTATATATTCCGCATGCTTTTCGAACTCTTTCCCAAACTCGCTTACTAGGCGTGGAGGATGTTATTGACGACACATATGAAATCCAAGAATTCTTTTGGCTCTGCCTCCTTACTTTTCGTGCATTTGCTTTGGGTCTTTGAAATGCTATGAGGTTTCGCAGAATAGGATATCTACGAAAAATACCCCATGCTTTTTTCAGTGCTTCATGGCAGTCACGTTTCCACCATGGTTTCGAATATTTAAGTATTTTTCCTGATGTTCTAGGAATGCAAAGCATAGCTGCCTTAATAATAGTATCAGTAGCAGCATCAACAGCATCATCGATATGCGCATCTTCTACCATTTCATCTGTGATCTCTGCTATGGAAGAGAAGAGTTCCCAGTCTGCCCTATCTAATATAAACCGAGGGAGTCTAGACAAGGGGTTTGCTCCTCTTCGTGCAAGAGACACAAAAATGGGATCATGATCGCTGTTGTAGAAATCACTTCCAACACTAAAAGTGCAAAATGGCAACAGAGATGATGAACAGATGGCAAGGTCGAGAGCGTGAAATGTCCTTGAAGGTTCATGAAAGTAAGTATCCTGCCCATTATTCAGGAGACAAAGGCTATGATCTTCAATCATCTGCTCAATTTGTCTTCCTCGGCAATTTGTAACTTTACTACCCCAGAGCGCACTATGGCCGTTAAAATCTCCCATTATGATAAAAGGCTCAGGCAGCTGCTCTATGAGATTATTTAAATCTTGCTGATAAATGTTCTCATTTGGAGGCAAATACAAAGAAACAAATGAAACAACAATATCAAAATTTATTTGAGTAGCGACAGCTTGGAGGGATGTCGTCAAAGAAAGTACATTTGAGGGATAATCCAGTGAGGTGAGGAGACCTACACCTCCACTGGCACGCTCACCTGCAAGGTTTTCCTTCCTGACGAAAGAAAACCTCCGAAGTTTTGCTTGCTGTTCTGGTTTCAGATTTGTTTCCTGTACTGCTAAGCACACAGGATGATATGCATTTATTATAGATTTGATGTCAAGCAAGTTTCGGTGGAAACCGCGACAGTTCCATGACACAAGGGTGGCCATTATGAATGGATTTTGTTCTTTCTCTGCTGTTCTTTTGTTTTTCGTGGAAGTAGATGCCTGGGAACTTCTAGACCCTCTTCTACTTCCATACTGTCTGAATTCGCGGATTCAGAAATCATCTCATCAAGAGAGCTATTGCTGTGACTTCTATTTTTATTTAATATTTTTTGTGTGGTAGTTTTGGGTTTACTTTGAATAACTGTTTCTTTTTTTTTTTTTTTTTTTTTTTTTGTACTATATGGGTTGCATTTTCTTTTTTCTTGTTGGGTGTAGACGGTTGGGTTTTATTTGGTAGGGTCTGTGTGCCTATTGATGTTTGGGTGGCAACTGTATGAGATAATTTTACAGCGCTGGCGTATGATTTATTTGGTCGAAACTGTGTGCTCTGGACTAATCTTCTGGCTTCGGCGTAAGAGATGTTCCTAGTAGCTTTTGTAGTCTGGATTTCTTTTTCCGATTTCCATTTTAGGCACAAGCGAGAAAATGCTGGGTGGTCACCCTTGCAATTTATACACAAAGGCACAGCGGTACAATTATCAGAATCGTGGCCAATCTGTGAGCATCGGGCGCATGTGAGTCTGCCATGACAAGACGTCTTAGAATGGCCGAAACGCTGGCATTGGAAACATCGCATAGGGTTTGGAATATAAGGTCTTACAGGAAGATTTAGATATCCGGCCTTAATATTCTTAGGCAGATCAGGCGTGTTGAAGGTAAGGATCATGTGTTTCGTGTCTATCAATTTACCTTCTTTACTCATCTTGATCCGCCTTACACCACAAACATTTTGGTCGGATAGCTCAGAAGCGATCTCTTCTTCAGAAACATACAGAAGGTCGAATTCTGAGATTACACCACGACAATAGTTCAGTGACTTATGTGCTGTTACAGTGACATTCGCTTTCCCAAGTTTAGTTATCTGAAGTAAAGAAGCAGACTGCGTGGCTGAGGTTGTATCAATAAGCAAGTCTCCAGAGCGGAGATGCTTTATATTTCTAGGCTCGCTAATACAAGACTGGATGTATTTGTTTATTAGGAAAGGAGACATCTTATGCAGTTTGCCAGAAGGACTAGAGATGACTAGGAAATGGGGACTATTGTTATGATTTTTTTTATTTGCATCTGTCCGTAATTTTTTTGCAGAATTTTCAGAACTAGGTTGAGTGACAGGTTGAGTGACTGGTTTAGTAGCAGACGTTTCAGAACTAGGTTGAATGATTGGTTTATTAGTAGATGTTTCAGAGCTAGGTTGAGTAACTGGTTTAATAGTAGACATTTCGGAACTAGGTTGAGTGACCGGAGTGACTTCAAAATCTTTTATTAAAAAAATGTGTGGATTTGCCATATTAAAGTAAGAAAAGATTCGGATCCGACGGCCCCGCCTCCCATGGAGCCCAACAAGGGAACACAGATTCCTGTGTTAGGGCTAGCCGGACCTATACGCAAACTGAAGCCCCACAGTCGGCTTTCCTGGAAGCAGGTACTCCCGAGAGCTTGACCCCAAGCCACTGACACAAGGACTAGTGACCAGCCGATTGACACCCGTGAGGACGACTAAGGTGCCTCCTGTTTAGCTGAAGCAGAGGCCAAAGCAGTGTGTTGGGGACAGTACCTCGCCCCTCAACTACCAGGACCCTCCTTCCCAGCGACACGGGTCTCCACGCACACAAACACGTGGGTAGTTTTCTTGCCACTCGAAAACTAGAGACAAGGTCTGTTCCAGTCTCTCGTGATGAGCCCCAAACTCCGTAGAGAGAAACCACAAGGGAGAAAGGAAGGAAAAAAGTTCCAGCCAAGAGGAGAGGAGACGGAAAAGAGGATAGATCACTGGGGCTCCAGGATCATGACACCCGTCTCATCAAGAAGATGATCCCCTGAAGGGCTAGGGTACCTCGGGATTGCCACACCCGTACTCACAAAAGTGAGCCCCTGAGGGCGACTAGGCACAAAGACTAGGTATTTTATACTTCTTTTAAAAAATTTCTATGAGATGTTAAATGGCGATGTGTGAAAGTATATAACCAGCAGAGTGTGATTATGAAACATGTCCAATATAGAAATATTGTTGTTTTATTTAAATATTTTAGTGTAAATAAAAATCATTCTTTGATTTCTCAGCATTCTGAGTATTTTCCCAATTCAAACAGTTGAAAATGCTTAATAATATGTGTACCGATATTTTTAATAGAGAAAGGAGAAGTTTAATTCCATTTGCTATATTAATATATGTTTGTATGCCTATATATGTTTACTCATACACTCTGTTAAATGTTATCTTATATTCAGTAGTTGTTTTAAACATAAATCATCCAGGAATTTCTATAAATACAGCATTAGAAGAAGTGTATGCTGAAAAGTTAGATAGTGATGAAGTGTTGTTCTAAGTATATTTTCCAAATTCAAACAGTTGAAAATGCTTAATAATATGTGTACCAATATTTTTAATAGAGAAAGGAGAAGTTTAATTCCATTTGCTCCCATACTCATACACTCTGTTAAGTGTTATCTTATATTCAGTAGCTGTTTTAAACATAAAGCATCCAGGGATTTCTATAAATACAGCATTAGAAGAAGTGTGTACTGAAAAGTTAGATAGTGATGAAGTGTTGTTCTAAGTATATTTTTTTTATGAATTTTGTCTTGAAACTTTGAATTAGCATTCTGCGTGTCGCATGTGCACACACATATATTTATGTCACATATTTAAATGCAAATTAAAAAAATTTCTCTTTACTCTTACAGATGTGTGTTGTAAATTATCATTCCAAAAATTATTAAATATGTACATTAAAAAGTTTCATTTTTAAATGTATATGAAATTTTGATAGTTTGTAATAGCACAACCACATTAAGAAAAGGTGCTAAATATTCAGAAGGCACCTGACTCTGGCAACTACATGTATGATGGTTCTTCAGTTTTAACAAGCAGCTTGTTTATTTCCTTTCATTCCCCCCCTTTTTTTGTATTCCAAGTTCCAATGATTTTTAGACAAAGTGTGGCTTTTTTTTGTTTTGTTTTAAACTCACTTTTAAAGTATGCACTTATGTAATTTGTTTGCAGTTGAAAGAAACTGACATACAGTACTTTGTAGGAAAATTGCTGTAGAAAGCCATCACTTTGAATCTGTTTCTTTAATGATCACCACCAAATTGTTTGATCAAAAGAGTCAGATATCTGCTAGTAAATGAGTTTATTGATTGATTTTTGAGATAGATACTTAATTAAAATGTAAAATATATATGTGTTTGATAAACACTTTTTGCAGTTGTAAGTTATCAGGCCATAAAACTGTGCTATGTGATTGTGTTAATATGTAAATATTGGTACTATTCCATTAGAGTGGCGTCAGTTAAAAATGAGAAGTAAAAAGTGCTTCAACAACATGCCAAATATCGTGGCACGAGAAGTTAATGTTTGAAATATCGTAGGTCGAGATTTCTAGTTTTCATTTGAAATATTTTTCCTCGTTATTTCGAGTATTTTTATTTGTGTTTGAAATATCGTGGCTCGGGATTTCTAGTTCTGGTTTGAAATATCATCACTCGTTATATTTTTTGCCATATTTTGCCATTTTTTTAATACAAAGGATTACACATTTTACAATTACCTATTGACGAAGAGACTGCTGTAAGATTCTTTCAGGACAAATAAATAATTCATAGCAATAGACTTAGTTCTCAAAAGCATCCAATGAAGTTAACTTTTGACTCAAACAAAGCTTCTATATGGTGTTATTATGTATGTTCTTGCTGTGAAAAAAGGATTGAGAACCCAAACCTGGTTTAAAGGCTCATGTCTTTTTTTCCCCAACGCCATTCTTTTTATCTATCTGTGGTTTAAAAAATTGATGTTGATTGAATTTTGCCAACTTCAGTTAGAATCAGTCATAGTATGACAATAAAATGGAGTAACTACTGTCAAAAAAAAAAAAGTTGAACATGTTCTTTCGAAACAATGGGTATTCGGGGTTTATGCCGGGAAAGTAAAGAATGTTTCTGGTCATCGTTCCCGATCATTGTGCTACAACACTGATGACAGCCATTTAGGAAAACATTGCAGATAGCAGTGTTATATTTTCGAATGATGGATAGGATATAAGAAAGAGGAATTAAAAAAATGCTGGGTATGAACATTTCACTGTGAATCACAGTTGTTATTTTGTAGACCCCAAAACTGAGCGCCATACCCAAACTGTGGAGCGATTGTGGGGCAGTGTTAAATGGAGAAATAAACATCAGCAGGGCACTGCTCACCACCTATTTGATAGAATTTATGTGACGTTGGTTATAGTCAAAAACTAAAATTTTGTCTGCAATATTAAATGATATATGTAATTTTATGCCACTTGTTTTGATTAAATTTTGCTTTGTTTTTTTTTTTTTTTTAATTTTATTAGAAAGAAACATTTACTTTCGCTAAAAATTAAGAAATTAAAAAAAAATCACTTTTTTTTAAACTAAGTTTTTTGAACTCTATTATTATTTCATAATTTTATACTTGGCAACAAGTGCTGGCAAGAAAAAAAAGTTGTTTATTTTTAACTGATGCGGTTCTAACCATGGAGGTAGGAAGTAAGATGGAGTCGCCCTAAACAAGTTTCTCCCGTACCCTGCTCTGAAGCACCGGCGATCCCTACGTGGTGACCAAAACATTGGGTCATTTACCATTGAGTTCAATGGGATTTGACGCGTTCAGATGTAAATATTTTGTAATTACGTCGTAAATATACATGTAAATGTATATATTTTCTTTTTCTACAACACTTCAGAGTCCTAAGTATATGAAAACAACATATTTTTAAACAACATTTCATTCTGAACGGACTTAAATGCTATACTTTTCACAGGACAGTTTTCTCAGAATGGTTTAATTTGAATGAAATATTTTCACAAGTTTTCGTTAATTACATTAGGAAAAAAAATTAAGGTAATTTGATTTTATTCGGTTAAGGTACAAAAATTAAGATCAAAGTTTATTGTATTATTAATATTAAAATTATGCATTATTTCTTTTCTATTTATAGAGCTTCTTCCTAAAATATTTTCTTAAATATGACATGATTTTTTGGCTTCTGAGGCATCTTTTAAATCGAAAAATGTAAGTCAATTTATAATTAATGCTCTATTCAGTTCATTTTAAATTAGAGAATTATTAGGAATTAGCGAAATACTTTAAATAGTACTTGACTTTCTCTGAAGATTTCTGAAAGTTAATAAAATAAGTGTTTTTTTTTAAGTATTATTTAAAACTTGTAACTGAGTTATTATAAAATGTAAGGGGAATAATTCTTTTAATTATACTCATCAGATTTTTTTTTAACCTTTCATTTCAACAATACATATTCCAAAACTCTTTATTACGTTCTTAAGTGCACATCTCATAGCATTTGCTTTACAATACCTTTTAACAGATTGCTTTCCAATATGAACAATTCTTGCTTAAATAGTTTTATAACGTATTTGTCAACAGGATTTCAATTTATGTTTACAATTCAATATTAAGGTTATTATACGAGGGCTATCCAGAAAGTAGATTACGTTTTGGAATAAAAAAATAAACAAAGTATAGGAAACAAATTTTATTATATACAGATGAAAGCCACACTCAAATACTACTTTTCTACATAGTCACCATACAAATTAAGGCATTTATCGTAGCGATGTACGAGTTTGGAAATTCCTTCGTCGAAAAATTCGGCCGCCTGCGCCTTCAACCACTTCGTTACCTCTTCTTGCAGCTGTGCGTCGTCATCAAAACGCTGCATAGCCAGCCACTTCTTCATTGCTGGGAATAGGTGGAAGTCGCTCGGTGCCAGGTCGGGACTGTACGGCGGATGAGGAAACAACTCCCACTTAAAAGATTCAAGAACTTTACGAGTGACATTTGCCGTGTGGGGCCGGGCGTTGTCGTGAATCAACAAGATCTTAGAGCTCAACATTCCTCTGCGCTTGTTTTGAATTGCTCTTCTGAGTTTTTGGAGAGTTTGGCAATACCTTTGAGAGTTTATTGTAGTGCCTCTTTCCAGGAAGTCCACCAAAATTACACCTTTTCTGTCCCAAAAAACAGTCGCCATCATCTTCCTTGCCGACATTGTTTGCATGCATTTCTTGGGTTTTTGGGGAGAACTTGTGTGCCCCCACTGCATTGATTGCAATTTCGTTTCACAGTTCACATGTTTCACCCATGTTTCGTCACCAGTAACGATGCGATCGAGTAAAGAGTCACCATCCTTATGGTAAGCGTCCAAAAAGTTCAACGCTGCAGCCATTCGCTGATTTTTGTGGTCCTCTGTCAAGATTTTTGGAATCCATCTTGCACAAAACTTGTGGTAACCAAGCTTTTCGCTGATGATTTCGTGCAACAAACTTCGCGAAATTTGTGGAAAACTCAAAGAAAGTTCCGTTATTGTGAAATTTCGATTTTCACGGACTTTAGCATCGACTTTTTCGAGAAGTTCGGCGGTCACTATGCTGGGTCTCCCACTTCGATCTTCGTCGTTAACATTGGTTCGGCCATTTTGAAATCTTATGACCCACTGACGCACTCCACCTTCAGTGATAATGTTGTCCCCATACACTTCACGAAGCTGCCGATAGATTTCTATCGGTTTACAGTTTTTTGCAGTCAGAAACCTTATTACTGAGCGCACCTCGCAGCTCGCGGGATTTTCAATTAACGCAGACATTTCAAACCGTCACAGTATCTGAACGGAGCACAGCACGAACCTCTCACTAGCACGGCTAGATGCAGACTGAGCTGCGCAACGCTCTGACCCCAAGATGGCCGCGCTAGCCCTGCCCCTAGCGGACACAGACGGAAACGTAATCTACTTCCTGGATGGCCCTCGTATATTTAGATAACATTTATAATCATTATAAATTAGATACATTTAATAATTAGATTTCTTCACAGTACTTTCACAGTTGTTTATAAGTGAATAAATTCTTCATTTCAAATACATTTATAAATAATTTAATGACCTGCGTACGTTAAGAAGCCAGCATAAAACTCAAATTTCCGAGAAAAAAAAGACTTATATGGGAAACATTTAACAATATGGAATCAATAAGAGGACCATTCATGATCGTACCTCCTTTGGCAGGATATACAAATGTTTTCACCTCCATCGATTACCCTATTTTCAAATTCTGAATAAGTGTCTTGATGATGTAGCACGTTCGCATGGTCACATCATCTTGACCGCACATGGTACTTCTGCCAAATTCGCAAATGTATCCCTCTTCTGTTCCACACATTTGTGTAAAACTGTACATAATTTTACACAAATGTGTGGTTCCAAATCAAGGAAAAGCTAACTTATTGGCGTATCTGTGTGTATATTTATTAATTTTGATGAGGATTGCAGCATTTGATGGTAATTTTATTTTTAATTAACCCAAATAAGTAAAACGTGTAAGCGCAAAGTGATTATTTTTCAGATATATAAAATTAAAACGATGAGTTTAAAATGGGCAGCAGTAAAGCCTCTCCTCTAAAAAATTTTAAAAGGTACATGTTAAATAATATATGGATGTGAAAAAAATTTGTTTTATTCAAAACCTTTCGGCGTTTGGAAAATAAAATAAAAGTAGCGAAAACTCTAAAGGGTATCGAAAGCCGTATACAATTTTAAATGTACCGTAAGGTGTTTTTCATTCCTTAAGCATAACATTTTTCTTAAAATCTATATTTTTGTAGTTCAACAGCTTAGAATTTTATAAAACAAATTCATAATCAAAATCGCTGTTGTTAGTTATCGAAAAATAACCAAGATGTGATTTTTGTGTAAAAGTTACTAAACTATTCAAATTGCTATTATCCATCACACTATGAATGTTTCTTTCATGCGAAAGTGTCCCTTTTTCGATTTTTATGGATCTATCGTGTGTCGAAATACTATCAGAACCCTGTCAAGCGAGCTTCTGAATGTAAACAAAGAACATCCCATCTGGTGACCCAAGCTTCAAAGGAGTGCTTCACTTCTAGCGCCGGTTGGCTCCTCCTTCCTTTCCTACCTCCATGGTTCTAACAGAATAATACCTAAAGTATCAGAAGTTCTCATGCCTAGTATACATGTATTGGATTTTTTTTATACAGAATCCCCAGAAAGCTCCCTCTTATCTTAAAATAATATATGCATCTTCAACTGCATTTTATTCACAGTGCATGTTGTTCCATTTCATTTTTAAAATTTTTTCTAAAGATTTGTAAATGGGTTAAGAATGAAGATAAATTAGTGGTTTTGTTTTTCAAAGTGCTCCTTTTCTCTTCTCCCTAAAGTAAAGCTTTTTACATTATTGCAAAGACTACAATATCTTTTGATTTCGCTTTATTTATCTTCTGATTTCAGTTTATTTCTACTAAAATCACTTCATGGGGAGAGGGAGATGAAGGTTAAAAAAATTGCTAGTTTTTTTTTTTTTTTTTTTTCACTTACAAAATATTGGCTATTTCTGATCATCCACCCTTCTTCCCTGTTTTCAACATGCAATAGAACTTCCTAATTTAATTTTTTTTTTTTTTTAAATATTGGAATATACATGTAGCAGTAGAAAATGTATGCTTTTGTGTGCCACAATTTTTGCTAGTAAAATATGGTACTTTCATTTAAGTATGCATGGAGATACAGGCTTTACATTTAACTGTCATGTTGCTGAACAGTAATTCACTGGCTGTAAGAATGTAAATTTCAGCCCTATAGACATTTGTTTTTTCTTCGTGAGATTTCTTCTAAAATGCTTTTATAATTATTATTATTTTATGAATATAATAGTAACTGTGAGTTCTAAAACTAACCAAACAAATGTTTTCCACCAATGTACGAAATTCCCAATGAGTTGCCGACTTATTGTGGGAGTGGTCATAATCAGAAAGTGGCAAATAATGTTCCATGTATCACACATTAGTGTAAAATATGTATGTTATATTTGTATATAGAAAAGAGATGGAAACATATTTTCCTGAACAAGGAGCAAAGCAACAGAGTAATATTTTATTTACAAAAATGCATTCATTAAAATGTGTAGAATTCTTGTTAGTTTCTTCAAAATATTTCTTCGTACACTGAATTCTGTTTTTATACAGTAGATATGTTGTGTGCAATGCCATGTTTAAAAAAGAAAAATGTCCTGAAGTAAGGAATATTGATGTATAAGTTTTCTCTTAAAAAAACAATTAAGATATTACATTTTGAATGATATTGCTTTCATCACATGGCATATCCAAAGCCTGTGTAATAATTCATTCCACATTTTTGGATTTAAATAAAAATTTCGTTTCCTATTGTCTTTTTTCTTTTTTTCTTTTTTTTTCTTTTTTTTTTTCTTTTTTTTCTTTTTGAGTTTCTTATATGGCTCTTGGTATAGAGCCATGCAAATGGTCATATCAGATCACTGAACAGCACTGCACAGTTTCTAGTGATTTTTGCCCCTCCCACATGCTATTTCTATGCATGCAGAATAATAAGTACATGCAACAACCCTGATAGGTATAGAAAATTCCAAAAATGAATAGTATTAACATTACACATTCTTCAAATACTGTTTGAATTATTTATTTTTATTATTTTTTTGCTTCATGTTATTTCGAAGCTGCTTTGTTTCAGTATTTTTAAATGGATATAAATGCTACATGGTTGCAAATTTTGCAGAATTTTGTTAAGGTTAACTGAAAAAGAAACATGCAACTGTAAAATTTTAAATTGGCAAAAAAAAAAAAAAAAAAAAAAAAAAAAAAAAAAAAAAAAAAAAGCAACCTTAGTTTGGTAGGTTTTGAATAAAACTATCAGCTTTGAGAGCAATCAGATATAGGTCTCTGTTCTTAGTAGCCGAAACATTTTTGCGACTGCTATTTTGGCTAATCTTAAATTAATACCTAAAGTCTGGTTAACCTAAATGTACAATCAAATGAATAAAACCTTTATCCCCCTTTGTATGAATTATATTTATTGTAATTTGTACATAATAAAATTCTGAAATATTTAAAGAATATTAATATTTTTTCAGGGTAGCTAAGACTTGTGTAGTACCTGACACTTTTCATGCTAGGCATGATGCAAAATGGAGGAGCTATATATATCGCTTAGCTGTTTTAAAGCCAGAAATTAATGCTAAATTTTCACTCAATGGATCATATGAAGAATATTTGCCTGTTTCTGAAGTAAACAGGTGTCATGTAGTTCCGTAAGTAGTAATTTTTATTTTTGTGTGCATGAAGATTTATTAATTTCAAAAGCTGTTTTTAGATAAAAATTATAAATTAATTGAAATGCATTTTTTGGTAGGATTTTATTTTATCTGTTTTTTTTTTTTTTTTTTTTTTCTTTCATAAAAATAGAAAATAGGCTTTATTATTATTTAGATTATAGCAAAGCACTGGAGTGTTATTTACCTAAGGGTGGGGGATGCTTTTGTGGAGGACTTTTTATTCAAAAAGACTGGTTTGTCTTTATGTTTCATATAGAGAATCCATAGCAATCCATAAAAATGGTAATGGAAACTGGTTTGTCTTTATGTTTCATATAGAGAATCCATAAAAATTCTTATGTAGCATTCATCAAGATTTGAGTCTGGATCAAACTACAACTGTTCATTATGTGGTAAAAATGAATTTCAAAGCAGGAATTAATTTCAAAAATAATAATTTAAAAAAAAAAAAACATTATTCTAGAATAGCATTTCTCAAACTGTCATCATTGAAGCTTGCTGTCATGGTCCTTCTGTATTTTTAAAACTCTTTCAGAAACCTGTTATTTCTAAATAAAATTAATAAGATTTTATGCTGTTTCTTGCTAATGATGTATAGCTAAGTATGTTGGTGTATCTTTCAGATGTAATCTCAGAACTAAACTAAATCTCTGTCTACAAGGTTAATTTGTCTATTCTCAATGCCTGTGAGAAAGTAGAGGAGTTTGGGAGGAAGCTTTGTTTCTGTGTTAGTTTTATAAAACAGAGAAATTTTGTTACCATTTTCAGTCTTGGCATCTTTAGTAGAAAATGATATCATTATTGAAAACGAATTATGCAGTGACTTGTGTTTGCATGTAAGAAAACTGATGTCAAAATTTGAAACTTATTTTCAAATGTTCAGTATAATAAATTTTCATGAATTCTTGGTCATTTCCATTATGATTTTGAAAATAAAGTATCACTGAATGAAAAAGAACAGTAAGCTGAATACTGTAATGACACTTGACATAAAATGAAACTCCAAGCGGGAGGTACTGTTAATTTCTAGATCTCATTACCACTGAAAATGAAATGAAATGCAGAGTGGTGCTTTAAAAATTTGAATTCTATATGCTTCTATGTATCTATGCAAAAAAGGGTTTTCACCACTAACTCAAAAAAGGGAAGGTACTGAACTTGATGTATGTGCCAGTTTCAGACTTCAGCTTACCAACATACATCAATGCATAGAAAATCTGTTCAAGAATCAGCAAGCTCATTCATCTCTTGAGTGTGAATACTAATGTTTATATAATAGGTTATACATTATCCAAACTCTAATAATTTTGAATTATTAAAACCAAATATTAATTTCCTTTGGTACTTATATATTCCTGTCTATTTTGAAAGTTGTCTACCATCAAAATGAGAAAGTTGTGGAAATTATACCAAAATTGCGCCAGTCATCTGTATGGAATTCTGTAGGAACTAATGCCTCTTTATTTAATAAAGAGTCAGTAAGCTTTCATGAATTTCTACTGATTTGTTAAACCCTCCAAATTTATAGGCAGTTCTGTTTAGAATGCTATGAGTACAATCTTCTCACAAATAACTTTTCAATCAATTACTGTTTTATCAGCCATGTTCAGCTGATCATATTGTGTCCAATAGTACACATATTTTGGTAGGAGGATCCCGTAACTTGTAAAATAAACCACTGATTGCTGTTCTGTAAAAGGCAGCTCCCAATTTTACCATTGTTTTCAAAATGCAAGGGAAAAAATACAGCAATAACAGTTAATGTGTATGCTTCTTCATAAAAAAAGGTGGCTTATCACAAATCAATCGGGTAACATCAGACAAAAGTGCATATGTTATGAGTGTGCTGTTATGTCATGCTTATCCATAACCAACGTTAAATTGGGTTATTTGGCAACAGTTTCATTGATGGTGAGATTATATGTAAATGGCTTTTCTTCTGTTGGCTTAGTTGATTAATACCAGTGTGAAATTAAATGTATTTTATGTAATTGCATCTTAGAACTGTAAGTATACTGGCAGTAACTTATGCTAAAAATTACTTTCAAAGAGGGCGAAAGTATGTAGTCTGCATAGCATTCTAATATACAGAAGTGTTTCCCATTGAAAAAATTTGAGAAATGCTGCTGTAGAAGATTGGTAGAGATAAAGTAAAAATAAATGTTCTGTAAAAATTAATATGTAGTAGTATAACAAATGGATAATCAGTGAATTAATGATAAACTAAAACACAGTACAAGGGCAAAAGCAAGGGAAATGCTGTTCTTTATTTTCTCTCAAAATGACTACTCCACAATCAATAGCAGCAATAGTCTAAACAAAATACAGATATAAACATTTACTGCTTAGCTCACAAGAAATAAAATCAGTTGCAAAAATCACTTACAAAGTAAACTCGTGCTAAATATCATAGTTGAATAACAACAACAACTTGAGTGAGCTCTCTGAGTCATGCTTATAGCATAACACAGCCATGGGTCTGGTGTAGCATGAGCTTCTAAAAGCAAGATTAATCAATTGCCAAGGCTGGTGAGGAGCATACTTCACATTTCATTTAAGCTATTTTTACAATTTAAACATTGCCATGCTCAAAACCTAAAGATTAACAATTCCATATAAAAAATATACATTTATATATGTGTAGACACATATAAATAATGTAGCCACAAATATTAAATAAATAAATAAATGTACAATATTATGACAATGGAACAAAATAAATTTCAAATTTACAAAAATATACAACAATATTTTGGATTGCGTTTTCTGTACATTTGAAGTGATGAAGCACATTTCCTTATTTTTATTTCAAAATTTTATTTAAAAAATATGTAAGTGAAACAAGAGTTACTCTGAAGAATTTTATTCTAAAAGCATGAAATTGTTTTAAAATTGTTAGCAGTTTCAAATTCATAAAGTAGGGGCCCTATCTTATTTGAATTTTTTTAGGGCTCAGTGAAATTTTTAGCAATATACAAAGTAATCATGTTATAATCCTTTGATAAAATTAATGAGAGCCTACGAAAATTAAACTTTTACATAAATCCTCAATAAATAATTTTTGCTATCAAAAGATGTTACTCGAGTTAAGATTCCTGTCTTGATTGTCTTTCATGAAAATGATTACTAATTGTAACTGTTCATTCTCTAAACACCATATCTTGAACCTATTTCTTTGGCATCAAATGTTGGCAGTTTTTTATTGGTATATTTCATGGTGATAATTGTTTTATAAAAATTGCTCAACAATCTTCACATATATATATCTATAAAAATTGCTATTATATATATATATAATTTATTTACTAAAGAAATATTGATTATATTATCTCCTAATATAAATTTTAGTAGAATGCATCAAAAAGAAGGAACCTATATGTAGGAAGTTTAATTCCAAAAATTGTGTTTTAAAGGAACTTGAATGTAAATCATGAAAAAAAACTTTTTAAGGGGACTTGAATTTAAATCATGAATAGCAAAATTTCAAACTTTGAAAAAGAAATTAAAAATTAAAAAACAAGTAATTATTGCTATTGATCGGAAATTAGTTGCTATTCATGATTTAAATTCAAGTCACCTTAAAAAGTATTTTTCATGATTTACATTCAAGTTCCTTTAAAACACAATTTTCGGAATTAAACTTCCTACGTATGGGTTCCCTCTTTTTGATACACTCTACTAAATTTATATTAGGAGATAATATAATCAATATTTCTTTAGTAAATAAATTATTATTATCTTACTTTGCAGATATTATGCAAGAAAAACTTGTTTTCAAATTCAATGAATTTTAGATAATTCTCTCTCTATCTATATATAGTCTTAATATTAGAATTAATAACCGCAGAGCGCATATTAAAAAATTCGCTACTATCAATTTTACAGACCTAATACAGCAAAATTAGAACATTTTCAAATACATGATTTCAGCAACATTAGTATTCAAATTTTGGACATTCTGCCTGAATGCAAAGATAGATTATTTCAAGAGTCACTCTACATGCTTAAATTCAAAACACTTTACTAAATACATTTAACCAACACATTAAATTCTGAAATTCCAACTTACAGCCATTTTAAATTATTCAGTAAAAAAACATTACAAGGGACAAGAGCAGATAATAAACAAACAAAAAAAATTTTTTTTTCCACAGTAGATGCAGCAAAGGTTATTAGAAATTATTGTTCAGTTAGAAAGTAATTATTAATAATTACTTTCTAACTGAACAGTTCACCAAAAATATCATTACTTGGTTACATACTTGTAAACACAAATTTTTATTGAAACTTGTAAATTTTGTTCAACAGCAATTTACGGGACCCAATATTATCAAAGACCTTGTTATAGATTTTTGCAGTTTTAAATTCTCTACCACTGACAAAGACAATAAATATTACTGCACAGTCAACTTCCTACATCTGAACTATGATAATATTTAGTTATACAAAATTTTCAAAAAATGTCAACAACAATTTCTAGTTACTAAAATACAAATCTCACCAGCTTTGAAGTATCAAAAACCTCTAAGCAATTATTAATTAACCACCATGATCTAGCTTCTACAGCCCATTGATACTGCAAAGAACTTTAATATAAAGACTAAGTAGACAATTTTCATAAATGTATTGTTACTGGCAATTTAACAATAATTAAAAACCAGCTTTTAAGAAATCTAATGAAAAAAGGCACAAAATTTCGACTTGTACCAAAAATTGGCAAACATCAATGTTTTAGAAGTTTTGTAAAAAATTTTGACAAGTTCATAGTTAAAATTAGTTACAAATTAAATATTCCAAATTCTGCCTTTGTGGCTTGGAAACATGAAGTATTAGAAGAAATGAAGCAAAAAATTCAAAGGATAGAATTTAACAGCAATTTACCATGGAATTTTCTCAATCCTCTAATACAAGATTTGAAGCAAAAATTCGTAATCACAAAAATTGACAAAGCCATAATTTCAGCATTATTTGAAAATTTTTTTATGTCTCACTAGTTGATACTGAACTGAATAATGCCATTACTTACAGACTTACCATTATGAAAGTAAATTTCATAGTAAAAAAGCTTAAAAAAATTCATAAGAAACTACTAATTACACAACCATCTAAATTACAATAGATTTGCAAATCTTTATGCTCTGCCAAAATTCCATAAATCACCACTCAAATTTAGTTTATAGCAAATGGTACAAATAATTATAAAAAGAATATAGATTATATATTTGCAATTAAACTTTAAAAAAAATCTGTCTTTTAATTCATCAACTAGTTAACAAGCAGCACAACTATTGTTGGATTATTTATAATAACGCTCCAGTTCTCAACAAATTTAAAAGTTTAGAAATTTCAAGAACTTTAACTGCTATGACTTTGAAAACCTTTATACTTCTCTACCATTGGACGAAATTTGTGCTAGTTTAATGCAACTCCTACAACTTTTTCCTGACATGCATCCTCTGAATTGAAAGATGAAAAACTTACCTGCAGCGTGCATTATTTAATAATTACATTAAATTCAATAATAAGATCTTTCAGCAGGTGAAAGAAATTCCAATGGGAGTGAACAATTCTACACAAATATGCAACCTATTTCTTTTTGCTAATGAATATAAATTCCAACTTAGTTTGAATAAGAATGAATTAAAGGTATTTGCAAGTACATTCAGATACATTGATGATATTATAACTTGCAATAATAATCTGCTTTTGAACAATTTAAAATTTACCCAGATAGTTAACACTTAATAGAACTAATACGAATCAAAATAATATTGAATACCTAGACCTGCTCATAATTAAACACAACAAAGTTAAATTATATGATAAAATGAGGACATTCCAGTTTGAACTATTAAACTAATTAATTGAAACTCTAATACAGTACAAAGTCCGAAATCCGGATGCGTCGTGACTTCAGTGATTCCGGATTTAGGATTTTTCCAGATATTAGATCATCATTTTAAATCTAGTAGGATGGCATGTAGAAATTATAAAATTGAAAATATGAAATCACGATTTATGAAAAAGGTATTTATGATCTAAAGGGTATCAAAATTTACAAAAAAGGCTTAATATTTATTTGTTTAACCTTAAGACACAATAACACTCTGAATAAATACTAATTCAGAAGTCAAACAACAAAAATCAGTGTTATATTTAAAAAATTTTCACAGTACTAGTTTTGATGATTTTACCGAACCACCATCCTCAGCTGCAAAACCGCAAATCAACAAGATAGGAAATAATGATTAGATAAGATAAGAAAGCCTGGACAAGAATAAGCAAGTGGCGCCATCTGTTGGTGAAACCAGAACTAAAACATAATTTCTTTATGTTTTAGTTAAAGGCCGAAGGCAAATTTGGATTGGATTCCTAATTCCAATCCAAATTTGCCTTCGGCCTTTAAAGAAATTATGTTTTAGTTCTAAACCACCAACAGATGGCGCCACTTGCTTATTTTTGTCCAGGCTTTCTTATCTTATCTAATCATTATTTCCTATCTTGTTCATTTGCGGTTTTGCAGCTGAGGATGGTGGTTCGGTAAAACCATCGAAACTAGTCTTGTGAAAATTTTGTAAATATAACGTTGATTTTTGTTGTTTGACTTCTGAATTGTTTAACCTTTTTAAACATTTCTTTCAATGTAAGTTATTTAAGTTGCTTCGTTTTCTGTGCTAATGCTTTCTCTTTAATTCTGTAGACAGACATAATCTCTTGTTCAGTTATATTATTGAAGTCCTGTAAGTGCTGTTTCGAGAATTCCGACTAACTTGTCAATCGAAATTTTCTCATTTTCAGTAACTTCTCTGTCACTTTTTTTTACTATCGGTAGTGGTATTTTCTGGATTTAGAACCATACTACAAATTTTGCCATTCATTAATTGATTGATGATTGAGGAGCATTGTCATCATAATGAAAAACTTCTTTTATGTCATCTTCAATTATTACCGCTTCTCCACATTTCTTTACAAAATCCATTAATTGGGAAATTTCATCTTTGTTTTTCAATATGCAAAAACCTTTAAAATTAGGGGCTATCAGTATCAAATTTAGCTACCCTTCACGATACATATTTGGCTATGCATCATGAGCTTGGTGACTAACAGATTGAAGAAATTAAATAATGACAAATCTGCATAAATGTAGGTATATTTCTCACATTGTGATAAAACAACGGTACCTAGAGCCATCAAATTTTGAATAATGTAATCCTCCTATGAATATGGGCATGTGGAAGACCAAATTTGAAATTAAGAATTTGTTTTATTATTGATTCCATATTTGTAAAACTTTAATGAATTTTTGAGTAACAAACTCAACGATTTAAAAGCGAGCACATGGCAACACTCTATGGAGGGGAAAAAACCTTTTATCTCCAGTGTGCGGAACTGTGTATCAGAAGTGCTAAAGATATGCTCATTTTAAAATTATTTTGAGACATTGCTACTGAACCGAATTTCATGGTTTAAGTGAAAAGAACATGATATTTAATAAATAAAAGTAACACACAAAACGTTAAAAAAACGCTTCTTTGGATGTAATTATTTTAAGCTTTTTACAATGACTCATAGTTGACAACATTTTTGAACACTAACAAGCATTTTACTTTTTACATTTTTGGGATTTACAACATGGTTTTTACAATAGCTCTCACATGTATCAGCTTTACACTCAAATTTACATTGTATTAGAGGCCTCTATTTTTACAGTTAGCAATAGAAACTACTCAACTCAACTTGTTTAATTCAAATACAGTACAAAGTCCGTAATCCGGACTTCTGGATTAGGGGTTTTTCCAGATTATAGATCATCAATTTAAATCTGATAAGATGGCATGCAGAAATTATACAATTAAAAATATGAAACCATAATTTATGAAACAAAGAGCAATTATTATCTAAAGGGTATCAAAATTTATAAAAAAAAAAAAAAAAAAGCTTAATATTTATTTATTTACTTTATTAAACATTTCTTTCAATGTAAGTTGTTTAAGTTGCTTCATTTTTTGTGCTAATACTTTCTCTTTAATTTTATAAACAGACACAATTTCTTGTTCAATCACAAAGTTCCATTGTTCAAGTCCTGTAATTGCTGTGTTGAGAATACCGACTAACTTGTCAATTGAAATTTTTTCGTTTTCAATAACCTCTCTGTCATTTTCTCCACTGTCAGAAGCAGTATTTTCTGGAACTAGAACCATACTACAGATTTCGCCGTCTGTTAATTGGTTGATGATTGGGGCATTGTCGTCACAATGAAAAACTTCTGTTATATCATCTTCATTTATTACTGCTTCTCCACATTTTTTAACAAAATCCAATAACTGGAAAATTTCACCTCTACTTTGGGATGTCCGAAAACCTTCAAATTTGCGGCTATCATCATCGCAGCTTTGCGGCATCGAAAGTTCAAGCTTAATTTTTATAAAATTGCTCTAACAGTCTGCAAAAAATAACAAGCCAGATCCAATTAGAAGATTAAGGAACAGTGCAATCTGTAGCATTAACTGAAATGCCTTAAAATCAGTAAAGATAATTATAGCTTAGCTTATACCAACCGTTATACATCAAGCGCGCATGCGTAAAGTCATTACGCTTATGTGTAAAGAATACAAAAAAAAAAATTTGTGGCTTTGAGGTCTGGATTATAGATCATTCCGGATTACGGACTTTGTACTGTATGTAACAAGGTAAGTTCAATTAAAACTTGCTATTTACTTGCCTTTTTATTTTAATTGTATATAGTTTATTTTAGGTTTACATGTATAATTCGTGTAGGGGAAGTTTCCTGTAAGCAAGAGTTTCTAAATTGCTTTGGTTTTTTACTCATAATTGACTTTTAATTAATTTGAACTCTACTCATTTTCTTGATTTTTTTCTCGAAATTCCACTGTATAAATTTCTTTTTTCGTAATTCACAATATTTGATTTTACTTTTGGTTTTAAATTTTACTTTTACCCTTGCCTATATGGATGACAAAACACGAATTAAGTAATTGAAGAGTTAGATATGGGGGCAACTTCCCCTTGATACAGGGTTGCCATGCTACCTGGAAAACTGGAAAACCAAAAAAAGTCTAGAGAATTCAAAAATTGACGAAAAAAAGTCAGGGAATTTAAATATTTTAGTCAAAATATGGAAAAGTCGGGAAATATCATACGGCGATCCCCCCAAAAAAGCGAGTTTTGCACCAATGCTGGAAGCGATGGCTTTGTTGGCGAATTATGTATTGGATGAGCATCATTCGGACAGCTGGTGTAGAGCCAATTTTCACAGCTCTAATCGGATTGTCTTTTAGAAAGGCAAAGCAAGTTTCCGGCAAGTTTGGTTTCCAGTAACCTCGAGAAACCTAAGAATTTTGTGTGCAGGTTATGTTGAACTAAAGAAAATACCTTCCCATTATCATATACAACAAAATCGGTTTAATCCTAATATATGGTACCATGGAGGCTAGAATATCTCCATGTACTCTGTTCTAATGTAAGAATGTCTATGTAAAGAAGAATTCCATAGACGTAATGTAAATCAGTTTGCTAGAGTGGCGCTAGAAAACGGAGGGTAAAACTCGCCAAGGGATTTGGTGACAGAACCTGATGGCGAGAATTTGCCCCTTTGCGATGTGTACAGGAAATTGTGGAGCTGCTGTCACGCTGGCATGACTTTTGCTCCCCAACGGTTATCGGTCGCTGTCACATTGGCATGACTTTTGCTCGGCAACAGTTATCGGCCGCTGTCACGTACACGTTACTTATTTTCGCCAACGACGATGCTTCACATCGACGTTTGTATAGATAGACATACTATAGCAAAACATTTGATGATCAGGAAACATTGGGTTCAACTGTTTTCCTCTCCAATTCACCAGACTGTCTATTATTGAAATCTCTTTTCATGGATGCTTGTTTTGTTAGTTTGAGACTGTCTTTCGCTGTCTTCAAATATCGGAAACTTACGTTAGATTTAAAGATATCCTTCAAAATGCTCTTCGATGAGGAAATATATGCTGATCTGTTATCAGAAGAGGATAATTGCTCTGATAGTGAAAGTGATTCGGACAGTGAGAGCGATATAATTGTGAGAAAATTCAAAAATAAGGGAAGACCAATAATTAGTGAATCTGAAAGTGATGAAGAGAATTCTGTGGCAAATGATTGGTCAGAAGTTGATTTTAAACCTAACTTTCATGCTTGCCTGGAATGGTTTGGGTTACAGGTACCATACACACCAGATATATTATCAACTGTGGAATTGTTCATTGGGGACGATTTATTTAATTTGTTTGCCACACAAACAAACTTATATAATAATCAGCAGAATAATGATAACAACAATGAATCAAAAACAATAAAGCTTGGATTGATACAAATGCTGTAGAAATGGAAAAACTTTTGGGTTTTGTTATCATAATGGGAATAGTAAGAAAACTAGAACAAGACGATTATTGGACTACTCACCCTGGATTACATACACCTATTTTTGGGAATACTATGCCAAGGAACCGATTTCGGCAGTTATGGAAGTATTGGCACTTCAGTAATAATGAGCATTGCCAAGAAAGGCTTGATAAAATAAAACCAGTTTACTCGTACCTGGTAGAAAAGTTTTAAAAAATTTATAAACCCGAGTAAGAATCATCACTGGATGAAGGTATCATTCCATGAAGGGGCAGGCTATCTTTTCGTACATATAATCCTGCGAAAATTATAAAATATGGAATTTTAGTCCGTATGGTGTGTGAAACGACATCTGGTTATATATGCAATTTAGAAATATATTGCATACAAGGAAAATCGCTAATTGCAACAGTATTTTCCGTGCTATCGCTATATTTAAATTTATGGCACAATGTATATGTGGATAACTATTACAATAGTGTAAAGGTTGCAGAGGAGTTCTAAAGCATAAAACAAACATAATATGTGGCACAATTATAGTAAACAGAGGAGTGCCAAATTGTTTTAAATCTGCTACATTGAAAAATAAATCAATGGAATTTCGTAGAAAAGGGAAAATTATGGTACAAAAATGGAATTCGGCCAAAAAATTGATAATGATGATTTCTACGATAACTTCAGCAGACATGGTCGAATGTGTGAGTAAAAGAACCTAAAAGAATTGCATTAAACCAATTTGCATACAAGAGTGTAATAAATTTATGAAAGGTGTTGATCACGCCGATCAATATCTATTGTGTTATTATTCCATACTTCGCAAAACAAAAAAATGGACCAAAAAAAAAAAAAAAAAGAAGGTTTTATATCTTATAAAATGTGCATTACTCAACATGTTCGAGATATACATAAAAAATTCTGAAAATCCTATTAGATTCAAACAATTTTTACTAAATCTTGCACTAGCATGTATTAAGGGGAATCACTTCTAGGGAGGTGCATGCTTACCCGGGACAATTCCGAGGAACGAGATTCTGGTAGCACTGCTTTAAGCGGGAGGCTTCCAAGAAATGTTTCGTCTAGCTGGGAGGAACATGTCCCGGCTACGAGCAACATTTTAAAATTTGTCCGAAAATGTTCCGGCTGGAGACGTGTTCCTCGAACGTTCAACCAATCAGACGAAAGTTATGCTTCTGAAGGATAACGGGTAACTTTCAGTATGGCGATGGCTCTCACTGTGCAGTCATGGACGGTGGCAATAGAGGCCGATTTAATTATTGCTGTTTTGTTGTAATACAACTGCCTGAGTCACTTTTTAAATGTGTATATATTCATTAAATATATAATCGTGGAAATTTCAGAGTTGACAGTATTTTACGACGTTCTTGCATTTCGGATTTGTTTACAAATTGTTCGTCGCCAAATTTTCGTATTTTGTGCTGATTGTGTATTTTCACTGTTATATAGTAGAATTTTATTTCTTAAATTTAACTTGAATAATTTTTTTAAATCCGTTTGTGTATGCGTGGCTTTTCTCCTAATTACTTATCTTTTAAATTGTTAATTGCATAATCAGTGACACATTTTAAACAGCATAAAAGATGCATAAAAAAAGAAAAGCATGGCTTATGTAATAATGAGAATACTCATTAAATTTGTTTATTATTTTCATGTTATTAATGAAATACTTTTTGGATTATAAATACATTAGAAACTATACTTTTATTATAAATGCTACATATTGAAACATTGGAAATTTGTGGATTTATTATTATGCATGATGAAAAATATTTGTATATACATTCATTAATATAAATCTTATTCATTACATTAATACTAATAAATATATATTAACAACTTCTAAACCATCGCATCTCTCTATCTGTATGTAAATATATGACTTATTAGATGTGTATATATATGTATGTATTAATACAAAAATGAACATTGCCAAGAAGTTTATTTGAAGTTACTTTTAATTCAGATAACGATTATGTAATTGGCCGCAACTATAGTTATCAGTTCTTTGCAAATTATTATGGGTATGTAATAATCAGTTGAAAAATAATTGATGAGTATTTGAGTACTAAGAGTGTACACATTTTGTTATTGGGTTAATTCATAATTATATCATATGTATGATCTATGTAATAAAAACGTGACTAATAAATAATAAGAAATGTAACAGCTGTGCATTTATAACATTTGATTACTTAAAACAGTGTACAACGGATTATCACCTTCATGTCTGTTTACATAATGAATTGCACTTTCCAATTAAGTGCATGGGCCTACTAGTGGCCAAAGTGTTGTTGAACACTGGTAGTTCTGTCTCAGGTTAGAATGCCGCGAACAGGCTGGCTACATGACGTTTCCTTGGTTTGCCCCATTTATAACTGGTATACGAGCCAGTTTTAAAAAATCTTCTATAAAGGGATCCCTCCTGTTAGGCAGATATCCCTCGAGGCTTTGCCGTAATCACATAAAACAAACTCATGATGTGCACCACCTAATTTCTAGAGTTGTTATAATTAATGTGTTTAGGTGTATTACCGAGTGCTCTATGGAGTAAACAACTCGCACATGTTTGATTGCTCATGTATTCATATGCTTTATTTGATCTTCATTTTGCTGAATAGTATCTACTGGCTGTGAGGATGTAAATATCAGCCATATAGACTTTTGTCATGAAAATTTTTTTTTTTTTTTTTGAATGGACAGAACAGTAATTATGAGCAATAAAGTTGGTCAAGGTAAGAAGATGGTCACCAGGTCACAAATTTTCATTGCAATGCAGACAACAGAAAATACACATAAGTAATCTCTGATAAATAGACTTATCCAGCACACGTTTTAAACTATTTTTAGTGTATACAGAATTTGGCTGTTACTGATGTAATTGATTACTATAACCAGAAGTTTGTTTATCTGTTACTTGAAGTGCCAGAGTGGAGATCAAAGTGATTAACTTGATAGCAATCACCATTCTATTACCTTCCATTACTAACAATAAAGTTTAAAACGAAAAGTGTGTGAGCGATACAAAACAACACGAAGAAGCGAATGTCATTTGAAAGGAAACGTCTCTTTCGCCAATCTGAGAGATAACTGATTCTTGTTTGGCTTTCAGCCTGTTTACCAAGTGAAGATGGTAACCTATTTCACCAAAGGGTGTTTCTCAGAACTGTTGCTGCAAACATTTTGTTCTGGCAACAAATATCATATGTGATAAGGGTTTTAAGGGGAATCAAGAGGAGCAACAATCAAGATTGGCTGCTCAATGTGATGAAAGATCGCCGAGGTTTGATCCACCAGGCAGTCTTACTATAGACATGAGAAAACATAGAATAACACATATTAGTGGTAATGGGAGAATTCAAAACCTGCAATGGGCCTGAGTATAAATAAGTATATATAAGTCTGCACTGAGTATATATAAGTCTGCACTGCTGAAAAGAAAAGAAATTCCACTACATACATGTGTTCTTCCTGCAATGTTTCTCTGCATGTTCAGAATTATCATACTAAAATGAACTGTGGATCCTAGGAGATAAATTTTTTAAATAAAACGTTTTAGTACTAATTAAAAAATATAATTGGAATAAAAATAGTGTAACAGTTATTTTAGTGCTTTCTTTAAAAAAATAATTATATACCAACTACTTATGTTTTGAAAAATTGCGTAAATATCACCGTTGGCGAGCAGTAGAACCTGTGTGAATCGGCGGCAGCGTAACGGATGCGCGGCCCACAAAGTGTTAAGAAGAAACGTTCTTTGACATTCGCGATAATTTATACTCAGATTTTCATACTTTTTTTGCTCAAAATAGCTAATCTATTCATTAATTTACTCGTGCAAAAAATATTTTCTTTTCCTTTAAAGTTTAAGGAAATTTAAAACGATATTCGTTTTATGTACTCTTGATAAACTTGACTTTTGAACTTTGCAAGCTTCAGCAACAGATACTTTGCGCATATGCTGCTGTTTACCTCAACGTTGGGACGGAGCCATTCCTGTTGCAGAGAAATTTTTTTAGCTTAATAATACATATTTTTTTTTTAATTCTAACCTCCACGTACAGTACACGTGGGATTTGGTGACATTATGATGAGCAGTAACAACAGTTACCTCTTTCTGTCTCTTAGTCTCTGTTTAAGAAGGTGTTGGGTAGTAAACCGGTCATTTTGGTTTCGGCAGCAATTTTCGAAATTGTACAAAAACCATAGCGAAGACTTGGATTTTACCGCAAAATCTTTTAAACATTTTTTTTTTTTTTTTTTCATTTTAATAAAAGCCTTATTTTTCATTCTGCAGTAAAATAAAAAAATAGTAATCAGTCATCTAGGCTAACGTTTAATATTCGCCAAAATAGCATTGATTATTGTAATTCATTTTTTAAGTAATTAACTTCAGTTTAATGTTATTCATATCATTTAATGTTCTTCTTTCCTCTAAATTTATTTATTATTAGTTAATAATACAGTCAAAAGTCGTTAATCCGGACTCGTCGGGACTTCGGCGATTCCGGATTATAGATCATCAGTTTAAATCTCGTAAATGGCATACAGAAATTCTAAAATTAAAAATATGAAACTGTAATTTATTAAATAAAGAACAATTATGATCTAAAGGGTATCAAAATTTACAAAAAAAAAAAAAAAAAAAGCTTAATATTTATTTGTTTACTTTATTAAACATTTCTTTCAATGTAAGCTATTTAAGTTGCTTCGTTTTATGTGATAATACTTTCTCTTTAATTCTATAAGCAAACATAATTTCTTGTTTAGTTACAAAGTTCCGCTGTTCAAGTCCCGTTAATTGCTGTGCCTAGAATACCGACTAACTTGTCAATCGAAATTTTTTCGTTTTCACTAACCTCTCTGTCACCTTCTTCATGTCTTTATCCATTTTTTGCAGCAATTCCACTTTTTGTTTGATGGACATCGAAACATACTTTCGTTTTGTAGATCCTTTGGGAGCTCCAGCATTGAAAATTCTATTTGACATAATCGAAAGTTCAAGTTTACTTTTATAGTACTATTGCTCTTACAGTCTGCAAAAAATAATAAGCCGGATCTAATTCGAAGATTAAGGAACAATGCAATCATCAAGATTAACTGAAATAGATAATGAGATAATTTTAGCTTATACTGTCTGTTATACATAAAATGCGCACGCGAAAACGTATTCTGCGCTTGCGCACACGTATATGCGCAGTCGTAAAAGGTCTTACGTGCACGCGTAAACGCCTATGCGCATGTGTCAACGCGGCACATGTGCAGAAATTTTTTAGCTTTGAGTTCCGGATTGTAGATCATTCCGGATTATGGGTGTCCGAATTAACGACTTTTGACTGTACTTTCAAATTTCAGGCGAATTTCTCTGGCATAATTCTGAAACTAAATCTAGCAGTATAATGACACACTATCACGAAATTTAATGCATATATTTTTGTTTAGGTATGCTGCTAAATAAATATAAAATACCTGAATTTATTTAAAAATATCATTAAATAGATTTCTTCCTTTTGTTTAGCTTCATATTGTCTGCAAAAAAAACTCATTTTTTAATCTAGATTGGGCAGATTCTAATCTCAATCTTTGGTGGGGAAAACAACTGCTATTATAGCTATAATAGTAATGCTTTCAGGATTATATATATATAATAAGTCATATGCAATTGGCAAAATTTTTGTGTTTTCAAGTGGTACCATAATTAATTTACCTCTCAGAGCAGCGAGCATGCACTATGTGGATAGACTGGAATTTTCTCAAAACACACCTGGAAAAGTCAGGGAATTTCATTCTCCTCTTTAAATAGCAACTCTGTTGATAAGTCTGTCTCCTGCCTGCTCAACAATTATTCACTTATGCAATTTTTAGAAATCAATTTAATTTTTTGGAAAAATATATTTTTTCATGGTTTTAGATAAGTGCAATTAATTTACATATGCTCTTAGAATTTAAATGATGATGTAAATTAGTTCACAGTAATAATAATTATTTTTATTTCTTTGCAATTAAAATTTCTTAATTAAATTTTTAATTTTAATTTTAAATATACAAATAGGTTTTAATTTTAATTTTATACGAATAGAGAATATTTGTTAAATTCAAATTTATATATATATATATATATATATTATATTATATGTTGTATGAACTTAAATCCATTTAGTGCAAATACAAGTTATTACACTTTTAAAATAATTCTACTTTAATTAAACTTAGGAGATAATATAATCAATTAATCAATACTGTTTAGGAAATAAATTATATTATATTATATATATATATATATATTGAGGGACTACCTTCCAAACCCCCCTTGCACCATAAGAATATCATCTCTGCACGACTGCAAAAGATAACTTTCGCCTTCTGTTTTTTACAAGTTCATGTACGCATTTTACTCATCATTGAGATTCATTTTATTTTATGGCTATGTACATATTTTGATCCATTAAAAGAATTTATTTTTGTAAATTGGATGTCTAGCCATTAATCACACTTGGGTGTCTAGCCATTAATCAGGCCCCAAAATATATATATAAATTGCTCAACAATCTTCATGTATATGTGTAATAATTTTGATGCCTAGTCATGATGGCTGAGTGAGAGACGAACAGATGATGCTGACACGAATGAATTTTGAAGAAGTTACAATCTTTATATCATGCATATAAAACCATCTTAGTATATATTTATCCAGTCATAATGAAATACAGTAAATCTTATGTACACTGATTTTAAAAGAAATGATGTAGGTATTTGCGAAGCAAAGCAGGCCAGGTTGGCAGAGCAGAACTTAGGAAAAGGAATGGAATGACATACAGTCAAAAGTCGTTAATTCGGACACCCATAATCCGGAATGATCTATAATCCGGACCTCAAAGCTACAAACTTTCTGCGCATGCGTCAACGTGCAGGCGTTTACGCATGCATGTAAAACCTTTACGGCTGCGAATATGTGTGTGCACATGCGCATAATACGTTTACGCATGCGCGTTTAATGTATAACGGATGGTATAAGCTAAGCTAAAATTATCTAATTCAGTTAATGTTGCAGATTGCGTTGTTCCTTAATCTACGAATTGGATCTGGCTTATTATTTTTTGCAGACTGTTAGAGCAATTTTATAAAAGTAAGCTTGAACTTTCGATTACATCAAATAGAATTTCCGATATATATTTACTAATATGTAAATGATCTACAAAGCGAAAGTATGTTTCGAAGTCCATTAAACAAAAAGTGGAATTGCTGCAAAAAATGGATAAAGGCATATCCTTTGTTTTTCTAACCATTCCAAAATCTGTTATATCAATTTCACGCTGCTCTGCGGCGGTGGCGGGACGCTGCGGTGCGCAATGAATTGGAAATTGATCTGTCAGCACTATCCATCTTATCTTCAAGGCAGATATTTTTATTTTATTTGGCTTTTAATTCCTTACTAAATGTAGTATTTTATCTCAATGTACTCTGTCTTTGATATGATTTAAATCAAATTCCTCGTCATTATAATTCGCGTTCGATAGTGAAGAAAGTAACACAGAGGTTATTGAAAACGAAAAAATTTCGATTGACAAATTAGTCGGTATTCTCGACACAGCAATTATAGAAATTATGTCTGTTTATAGAATTAAAGAGAAAGTATTATCACATAAAACGAAGCAACTTGAACAACTTACATTGAAAGAAATGTTTAATAAAGTAAACAAATAAATATTAAGCTTTTTTGTAAATTTTGATACCCATTAGTTCATAATTGTTCTTTAATTTCATAAATTACGGTTTCATATTTTTAATTTTATAATTTCTGCATGCCGCCTTACCAGATTTAAACTGATGATCTAGAATCCGGAAAAATCGATAATCCGGAATCGCCGAAGTCCCGATGAGTCTGGATTAACGACTTTTGACTGTAACAGTTTATCTTAAGTTTTCTCTGATGTAGGGTAAAAAATCCCAATGCAAATCAAGCAAAAGAATTTTATCAGACATTTCTTACTGAATTTAAAATTGAAAGGAAGTAGAAATACAAGAATTTAAAATTAAAAAAAAAAAAAAAAAAAAAAAAAAAAAACGAAAAAAAAATAAAGACGATTTGAATTTAAAACTTACCCAGAAAGAAGCAATCTGGTAGTGAAAAATATTAAACGCATCCAAATGAAATAATTCCTAATTTGAATAAAGTAAATAATTCAGTATATTTTTTACTATGATGTAAGATTAAAATTGAAAAAATTGAAACCAAAATGTAGAAATACAAAATTTACTATAAATGAAAACACCATAATCAAATTACAAGTTTTGAAACAAACAGCAGAAGCGATTGATTCAAAACTGACACTAAGGGTTCCCACTTTGCCTTCACTAGCAAGACAAATTGGTGAAGGCGAGTTAGAAATCTCCTAAAATGTGAATTCTGTATGTGAATTAAATGCTTGTTAGAAATTTTTAATTTTTTATAAAAATATTGTGTACAGCAAAGTAAGAAAAGGAAGAAAAGAAAGGCTAGAAAAGTAAATATGGAATATAGTAGACCCCCTGTTAATAACAGCAAAGTTGAGAAAAATGTACATAAATAGGGGGGAAAAACATAAAAAGAGAAACTTGAAACCTTCTGAAACATCCTTCTTTATCCTTCTCTATTAGAGTTTTCAGATAAAAAATCCATACCTTTAAAACATTTTACAGGGTGTAGACTGCTTTAGCTTCTTCTTCCTCTTGTTGTTCTATTTCAGTGCAAACTTTTTTTATTCTTTTAATTTCATGTAACTTTTTTAGAAATGTTAGAGAATCAATTTATAAGCTTTACTGCAGAAAACTTAAATTCTCTTCTTTTATTAGTCTTTAAGATTGTGGATGTTAAGATCAAAATAGTCTACTACTAATTGGTTTTTATTGGTTTTAGCAAGTTTTAGACAGTTGTGGTAGATGTTGCTGTTTTTAATAAGGTTCTTATTGTTGGAAAATGGAAAAATTGCTTTTTACTGCAAACAACAGATTTGCCAATCTATATGCTTTACCCAAATTTCAGAAATTTCTGTCAAATTTAGATTTATTACAAATAATACTAGAAATTTAAGAAGAATTTTGATAATATTTTCACAAATGAGCTTAAATCTGTATGTAATTTAGTCTTTGATAGAGTTAAAGCTGATAAAAACTACTGTTGGATTATTAACAACTTGATTCTTCAAAAATCTAAAAGTTTACAGTGTTAACTGCTATATGGCTTCAAAAATATTTGCCTGTGACTTCGAAAATCTCTGATCTCTGCCCACTCAAAGAAATATGTGAAAATCATCTGGAGCTACCACATTTCTTTTTCCCCTGAAACGTTTACTATTCTGGATTTGCAAAGATAGAGAGATTTTCTCTATTTCTCGCTTTTTAGTAACTACATGAAACATTCAAAATTTCATTATCTGCAAGCAAATGAAATTCCAATGGGAAGTTGTAATTCAACTCAGTAATAGACTATCTTGATCTTAGCATTCATAATCTTAAAGAAATAAGACTTTTTGATAAAAGAAGAGAATTTGGATTTTACTGCAGTAAAGCTTATAAATTGGTACTCCAATCCAACATCTCTAAAAATAGTTACATGAAACTAACAGAATGAAAAAAGTTTGCACTGAAATAGAACAAGAAGAAGAAACTGTAATTCTCGCAAAAATTTTAAAAGAAAATGAAATTCCAATTAACTTCATTAACAGTATTTTAAAATAAGCTAAAGTAGTCTACACCCTGTAAAATGTTTTAAAAGTATGGATTTTTTACCTGAAAGCTCTAATACAAAAAGATAAAGAAGGATGTTTTAGAAGGTTTTTATAGATTCACTTTTTATCTATTCTTTTCTATTTATGTACATTTTTCTCAACTTTGCTGTTATTAACAGGAGGCCTACTATATTCCAGTCATCATGATAAGCCACTGATGTGAAGACTTTTTACTTTTCTAAACTTTGTTTCTTTTCTTCCTTTCCTTTACACATTCCTTTTATAAAAAAATTAAAAATTTCTAACAGGCATTTAATTCACCTATTGGGAGATTTCTAAACTCACCTTCACCAATTTGTTTTGCTAGTAAAGCCAAAAGCATCAGTTTTGAATCAATCATTTCTGATCTTCGTTTCGAAATTTGTAATTTGATTACAGTGTTCTCATTTAATTTATAAGAAATTTTGCATTTCTATATTTTAGTTTCAATTTTTTTCACTTTTAATCTTACATTATAGTAAAAAATATCCTGAGTTATTTATTTTATTCAAATAAGGAATTTTTTCAATTGGATATGTTTAATATTTTTCACTACCAGATTGCTTCTTTGTCCTCTGGGTAAGTTTTAAATTTATGTCCTCTTTTTTTTATATTTTTATTTTGAATTTTTGTATTTCTGCTTTATTTCAATTTTAAATTTAGTAAAAAATGTCTGATTAAATTCTTTTGCTGATTTGACTTTGGAATTTTTACCCTGCATTGGGAAGGACTTCAAAATTTTCAGACGAACCGTAATAATTAAATACAGTGCAAAGTCTGTAATCCGGACTCGTCGAGACTTCGATTCCAGATTAGGGTTTTTTCTGGATTATAGATCATCAATTTAAATCTGGTAAGATGGCATGCAGAAATTATACAATTAAAAATATGAAACCGTAATTTATGAAATAAAGATCAATTATTATCTAAAGGGTATCAAAATGTACGTTAAAAAAAAAAAAAAAGAACTTAATATTTATTTTTTTACTTTATTAAATATTTTTTTCAATGTAAGTTGTTCAAGTTGCTTCATTTTTTGTGCTAATACTTTGTCTTTAATTCTATAAACAGACATGGTTTCTTGTTCAGTTACAAAGTTCCACTGTTCAATGTTCAAGTTCTGTAATTGCTGTGTCGAGAATACCGACTAACTTGTCAATCGAAATTTTTTCATTTTCAATAACCTCTCTGTCACTTTCTTCACTATCGGAAGTGGTATTTTCTGGATCTAGAACCATACTACATATTTCGCCGTCCATTAACTGATTGATGATTGGTTGTCACAATGATTAATTGATCGTCGCAATGAAAAACTTCTGTTATATCATTTTCATTTATTACCGCTTCTCCACATTTCTTTATAAAATCCAATAACTGTAAAATTTCACCTTTAGTTTGCGACGTCCAAAAAAATTCAAATTCGCGGCTATCATCTTCATTAACATTGACTGAAATGCATTAGAATCAGTAAAGATAATTTTAGCCTAGCTTATACCGTCCGGTATACATTAAACGTGCATGCATAAAGCATACAGAAAAAAAGTTTGTGGCATTGAGGTCCAGATTATAGATCATTCTGGATAATGGACATACAGATTACGGACTTTGTACTGTATTTTAAATACTTCATCAGCTAATTTTGGATACAGAACAGAGTGATTTTGAAGTGGAAGGGGGAGTGTAATTGAGTCTGATGTATCCTCCTCATGATAATGTTATATCAGATTTAATTGAATTCCACTTCTTTTATATTTTATCTGTCTCCACCCCAGCTTTTTATAAATTTTTAGTTTCACATTTCTTTAAGTTTTGTTTTGCATATTTATATGATATTTTGAAGTTTATTGATATTGAATTTCACTTCTTTAGGGTCTTTGCATAAAAGTGTTTCTAAATTTCTTACTTTTTGTTTCTTTCTGTTTCTATGTATCTATATATACTCAAGAGCCAAAACATTATGATCAGCCCTACATTTTGCGATGAACGCGCCTGGATGACGTGGAAGGCACGTGATCAGGTGGAAGTGGTATTTAACTGCTGCTGGAGATTCTGAAGAATCATTCTTTCACTTACAGCTGTGTGTAATGGGAAAGGCTGCGGATCTAAGCGACTTTGATAGAGGGCAGATTGTAATGGCTCGAAGGCTCGGAACAAGTATTTCCAAAACTGCACGACTCGTGGGTTGTTCGCGATCTACAGTTGTTAGTACGTATGAAAAGTGGATGAATGATGGTGAAACCAGCAGTAGACGACGTGGTGTTGGACGTCCACACGCTATCAAAGAAAAAGGTCGTAGGAGACTGTCTCGCATGGTGAAGCAAAACCGGAGCCAGATAGTGGCTCAGCTGACAGCCGAATACAATGCAGGGCCAAGTAGAAAAGTATCGGAGCACACTGTTCAGCAGACACTGTTGGATATGAGGCTACGCAGCAAGCGTCCCACTCGTGTGCCTTTGCTGACCAAGCGTCATCGTCAACTGCGCCTGCGCTGGGCCGGGGAACATCGCGACTGGTCCATGGATCAGTAGGAGAGAGTTGCCTGGTCAGATGAATCACGGTTTGTCATTCATCACGCCGATTGCCGTGTCAGGATACGCTGTCTTCCAGGTGAACAGTTGCTCCTTCAATGCACAGTAGGTCATACACAGGCCGAAGGTGGCGGTATTATGCTCTGGAGGACGTTCTCTTGGGCATCTCTGGGACCCATGGTTGTGGTAGAGCAGATCATGAATACTACAGGGTATCTGAACACATCATTGCGGATCAGTTGCACCCTTACATGGCCTCTGTTTTTCCAGCTGGAAATGGAATGTTCCAACAGGACAATGCCCCATGTAACAAGGCTACAATTGTGTTGGAGTGGTTCCAGGAACATGATGCTGATTTCCTGGCCGCCTAACTCATCGGATCTCAATCCAATAGAACACATTTGGAATGTCATGGGATGGCAGCTCAGAAGTCAAACACCACCAGTTCGCAATATCTCGGATTTGCGTGACCGTTGCTACAACATCTGGTACAATCGGTCTCCGGCCATCTATCAAGGACTTGTGCCATCCATGCCAAGGTGAATTGAAGTTGTGTTGCACACCAAAGGTGGCCCAACTCATTATTGACAGGTGGTCATAATGTTTTATTAAGCAATGGAATTATTAAGCAATATTAAGCAATGGAATTTGCAATTTAGGATTTGCCCTGAGATGAACAAACAGAATTTCATTTTTTTTTTTTTTTTTTTTTTCCAAAAAAGAAAAAAGTATATCTTGCAAAAAATTATTTTCTAATAACCACCTCATGAAATTAAAATGTGGCTCGAAGTTAAAATAGCTGTGCAGCCATTGTTTGCACCCAGAAGAAAAAGTTGTAAAATGTGCTTTGCTAGATCAAGCATTTCTTTTGTTACTTATTTTGGTGCAATGTTTGTGAATTGCTCTTGGCACTCATTTGAAATGACATATTTTATTTATTCATTTAAGGTGCGTAAATTAAATCCTTTTTTCTTGTTTCAGGAGGAGGTTTTAGATATGTAGGAAATGTAGGGAAATAATTTTTCAACAGAGACTGAGTGAAAAGGGTAAAAGCTTGAAAAATTTAACCAAAAAAGTTTAAGAAAGAAGCATCTAGTATTGTGCCGAAAGCTAAAATGTGCTAATATGGTGCTGAAAATGCATTTTATGATTTTAAAAGAAAAGTACTAAAAAGAATATTAATAAAATTTGACCGTGAATGGAATTAAGTTATTTATCTTCATTACTGATATATTAACAGAGGCTGAAAATTTATAAATGGAGTAGTCTTGGATTTCTTGATGAATTAACCAGCATACATATGATGAGTATGGTTTGAATAGGGCATTTCAAGGGAATTTTAAAATTTTTTGTTTACATGTATAAGACGAGAATGGTGGGCATATTGAAGAAAAATATTGTTTTTTCCTCTGTACCAATATATTTCTTTCATCATTTTAACTGCCATAGATATGATCATTTCTTCAGTAATGTTATGACAAAGAAGTTTCTAAAACTGAATGTTTTATGCACGTTGTTGCAGTGTTCTGATAATTTTTTTTTCCCTTTTTAGATCTGAATTAAATACAAATGTTGTTCAAGATGTAACAAGTCTGTTTTGTGGAGCACACAATTTTACTACATTTACTAAACGCACCAAGCAAGAGCCTTGGAGAGATACTAACAGAGTAATTGATGAATGTAAATTTTATGAGTCATCAAATCACAGATTATTAGATGATGTTCGGTATTCTAATATTCATATGTGGGAATTTTACATAAAATCAAGAGCTTTTTTATATCATCAGGTAAGTATTTTGCTATTTTATATTAATCCTCTGAGCGGCATGTGTTTCGAGATCTCCTCATGAAGACATACTGAGCTGCATTTAATAGCTATATTTGTATAATTCTTATTTTAGTCTCTGTTTTCATAAACTTCCATTCATTAAGTTGATATTTACATCATTAAAGAAAATAAAAAAGCAAAATATTTTAAATAATAAACTAATATATACCAAGAGATAAAAAATCTCATGACTATATAAAGGCAGTCTTGCCATACAGGGAGTTAACAAAATTTCCCTTATGATGTGTAATTAAAATTTGTAGCGATAGAACACTTTTTGAGTTACATGTTTTGTATAGTTATTCAGTTGCTCATCACTTTTGCTTTCAGAGGATGGTAAAAACAAGCATGCCTTGAAATATTGCAGGTTCATTTCCATTTCACTACAATAAAGTAAATCTAACAAAAAGCTTCATTTCACCAACTGATAGCACATATTGCTGTACTAGTTCTTTTCAAGGATAAAAACCATAAACACAAAATTAAGGCCCAATATGTAGCTGTATGTGTGTGGACAGATTGTGTTAAAAAAAGAGAGAATATCACATGTCATATTGATTCAGATTTTTTCCCAATGTTAAAATATTAATTATTGTGAAAAATAATTTTATGTTCCTTTATTACTATTGCATAAGTTTGTGTGTCATTTTAAAGTTTATTTTTAATGTTTTTGCTTTTATTATATTTGGTAAGAAAAATTATTCATATATGTCTGATTCTGTAGTTCATTTCTAGTGTTTTTTTATTATATATTTATTGAAAACTCAATAAGTTTGGCATCAATTACATACATAATTTTTATATAGCCGTTCACATGAAAAGACTGGGTAAGTTATTAGTATGTTTAGAAATTCAAGGATTGTAGCATGCTGTTGAGTGTATTTTGAGGCTGTGTTGCATATACCAGTTTTTCCCTTTCATTCAGTAGTTTAAGATACATGCCATCTTCAACCGTTAAGTATGATTTCATCTGATAGAGTAGTTATATGCATGTGTAAACTTTATGTCCAAAAATGATTACATTTTCTCAATTTCTTTTCTTTTGATTTGTGTATTTATTTTCTTGTTTGAGATGTGGTAAGGTATAAGTCTATTAAGCTGTTTAATAGAGTAGAAGATGGTTGAAGTGACTTTTTTATGGTATGCTAGATTGGTGTTTGAGGTCAGTTTTATTTTTTGAAAATAGGATCTTTTAAAACTAAATTTCTGTTTATTTATTTATTTATTTTTCGTAGAAACTAAAATGTTAACAAAGTTAACAAAGATTTGATTAAAAAGAAAAGTTACCTTTGGATGGATATTTTTGCTTTGTCTTTGCTTTTGTTCTGTTATGTGTGGTGTAAATTTTTATTTAATTAGTTTTGTATGATTTTAGTTTTTTTTTTTTTTTTTTGTTATTCTCTTGAAAGATTTAATAATATATGGTACGACAACCTAAAACATTTCATATCCCATTCATTATTATTTAGCTTTTCTTTTTATAATTCAAAATAAAATGCAAAATGCTGTGACAGTTTTTTAATTGGGGATAGAACTCTAGTTGTATAATAAGGTTCGTACAGTCCTTAAGAGTCCTTAAGTTTTTTGGAATCTATTTTTGGTCCTTAAATTTTAAGCATCTGAAATTTCTGTCTTGTTTTGACAACTGCTATTTTGGGTGGGAATTATCATTTTGGAGGAATATTTTTGACAATTTACTAACAAATATGATTATTTTTTGAAGGGGTCATAATTTGTTCCCTTTGCTAATATAAGGGCTGGGTTACTGGAGTTCCTGAGCAAGGATTCAAACATAAGCATTTCAAAATTATTTCATTTTTTCCATTGAAGAGTTCTTAAACAACATTCTTTTTTTGGGGATGTGAATTCTTTTATTAAATGACTCTAAATTTGGCGACTTAACATTTTCGCGATTTTAAGATCAGTTTCTGTGGAAAATTTTTAATTCGGAGATCTAAGATTTTTCTAAGATTTTTTTTCTAACATTGTAAAATTTAACTAAAATAATAATAATATGTTGAAATTATATTTATGGAATAACATTAAAATAAAACATTTTTATTTTTTGCTATCATATTATAAAAAGACATTACTTTCTATTTTGGTGACTTATTATACAGTATTTTGAATCTGAAAAATAAACAAGGTAATAAATGCTATAAAGCATAGTTTACAAAACAATTCATAGCAAAAGCAAAATAGCTAATTAAAAAAGTAATTAATTAATTAAAAATTTCTTCCTTTTAATATTTTCATGGTAAGAATTTTTTCTATGTGCATTCTCAGAATATTCAGAATTGTCAGGATATGCATCAATTTTCTCTGTAAAATTAATTTTCCACTGATTTGTTTTTTCAAAATATTTCTGGCCTTTTTTCTGGTCCAGAATTGGTATGGCTAATATTTCTTTAGGATTTTAAATATTTCAACTTGGGAAGTTTAGAAGAATTTGAGGGCAAGATTTATAGATGACCCACAATTCTAGAAAGCTCCAGAAAAATGTGACAAAATTAAAAATTAACACATAACGGATGTATTTTGCAGAAAGTTTGTGATGAATTTCTTAGATTTTGGAGAATTTTTGGAAGGACATAATGTTTGAATGTTGTACTTCTGATACCAGAAGTCTTTTTCTTAACATGTTTATGGTCCCTTTATTTTCAACTTTTCACTAGACACAAGTATGGAAAATATAAAAAATATTTCTAATTATTTTGCTTGGGCAGGCATTAATAAAAAAATTGAAAACTGACAATGTAAAAGACTCACTTTATATGTCTCAATGAATCATACACAGGGCTGCTGCTAGGCATTTCCCACGAATGCCTTCCTGAATTATGCTGTTTAGGGCTCTCCTTAATTATGCTCCCAGTGCCTGTCCTAAATTCTAAATGTTTTCCCATTTCTAGATTTTCTTGCTCAGTGTGTCACTGAATTTAAAAAATTCTGCCTCATTAGCTTTGAAAACAGCCCTTATTATGTATCATTTCATATTTGTTCTGAATGTTCAGCTTTTCCTGTACATTCTAAATTCATTTGGTTTTTTAGAAACATAAAAATCTGTAATTAATTCCAAAGTGAAGAGGAAACGTATTGAAGAAAGAAACTGAATACATAAAGAGGAAACAAATTATTCTTCAAAAATATGTAAAGTTATTATTATGCAAATTAACTAGTTGTTTATAATTTTAGCCTATACTAAAATTTCCCTTTTCCATTTCCCCACCATAACGCAAATCAGATAATTTTTAAATTGAGGTTTTTGAATTGTCAGACAGAGTGTTTTTGCCTTTCACTTGGATGCTGCCTTAGTTCCTGCCAGCTCTGATAGCTTTTAATTATTCATCTTTGCGTTATTGCTGCTAACATTTGAATTTGTTATGACGGTAGAGTTACTGAGACAGCTTAGATTAAAATTAAATTCTGTAGTCGTTGACTACTAATCCATATTTTTAGTTTGAATTTGACCATTCCTGTTTGATTGCATCACCACAAGCTGTAGCTGATTTTTGTGAGCATAGGAATCTCCCTGTATGTTCCAAGTTCTTTTTAAACAAGAGGTTTATTTAAACCTTTATGTGACTTTATACTTACTTTTAGACATAGCGATAATTTGCTTCATGTCTATCAGTGGTTTCGGACTATTTAACTTTTACCAGATCAAGTAAAACCTCGTTAGGTACACTGTTAAGAGAGTGGCAAGTTAGGAGATAAAGCACGCAGATGTAGTTGGAACATTGGTTTGTGTATTGATACAGATTTCTAATTATTAGAAAAGATGTTTAAAGAGAAGAAAACTGATATAAATTAAGCCAAAATGTCTGGGAAGTCTTCAAATTAAAATAATTTGTTGTGTGTTGTTGCTACAAAATATTTTGTTGTGTCCACAACAAATGTTAAGTATCTTTTAATGGGCAATTATCCTAATACTGTTTAAGAATCAATGTTATAAATTGTGTGCATTTTAAACTGTGAAATATTATTAGATTTTGATTTTAATAATGCTTTTTTAACAAATGTTTTAAAAAATAAATAAAATTTAATAGTGGTCATGTAAATCTGTAACGACTAAGGGTATTTAACTACCTAATTTAATTATTTGTAACTGACTGTTCACCTTTAAAAGTTATCTCTGCATATTAAAGCAAGTTATTGCCTTTCATTAATATTCTTACTATGGTCACAAGATACAGCACCGAAATGTAAAAATTAATGTAAAACTTATTCTTTGCACCTAGTGAGACTTAAAATAATACAAAACAACTCATCACCTCTGGTGCATTAGTGGTTTATTGTAACCTTAAAATATATTAACTGGGTTACAATCCCAGGAAGTCTACATGAAGTTATGACACTAATTGCATCAGACAGATGGAGCACAACTAACTTTCAAAACTTGCCAATCCTGTCTGCATCAGGCTTTCAGGTTTGTTCTTATCAACAGGAATTTCTCTAGGCAAGCAGCAGCCAGTCTTCTGTTACGAATCATGCTGATTATGATTTTAATTCTCATTTTAAACTGTGCCGTTTGACATAAAATTTACCTGCTATTTACTAAACCTGTAGGCTAAGTACATGGCAAAATGAGACAGTTAACTGTTAGTAAAACATATGCAAAATGTCCCTAATCTTCTTTTAAATATGTCCAACTATTATACATGTAAAAATATTTAATGCTACTTGATAAGTTTTATAAAGTGGATTTTATTCTCAAATTTGTTTTATACTTATGTTTATTAAATTATGGTTAATAAGAATGCATCCTACTTACAGATCTATTTTATTCTTAGATTGTTATTAGAAAGGTGAAGTTCAGTCATAAGTTGATTGAATTTAATTGAATTAATTCAGCTCCCATTTGCTGATAGGTCCTTAATTTTTTTCATTAATGGTCTTTAAAAGTCCTTAGTACATTAATGGTCCTTAAAAGTACTTAATTTTTATGTGCAGAAATGGGGACGAACCCTGTATAAGTATCGTACATTTTCATCCCGTTATTATAGTAATATAAAGGTTATTATATTACTTTTAATTATCTCAACTTTAAAATAATTATCAAACATTTTAAAAAGTTTCTAAAGCCAGTGGTAAAAATTTATGTGTATGTATGTGAAGTATTTGTTAGGAAAGAAAAATTCCTAAGATTAAAATTTATTTTTCTCTAAGTAGGATGATATGTCAATTAAATTATTATTGTTAAAATTATGTGATTATTTTTAAATAACAAGTTTTATATAATTAATATTTTTAAACAGATTAGGAAGTTAGTTGGTACGGCCTTATCAGCTGGTTTTGGATTACTGTCCGTATCTGATGTTGAATTCATGTTAAAAAAACCTAATCCCAATGGATGGAGAAAAAGTAAATTGGTTCCTTCCTGTGGTTTGTACCTCTCAAATGTGGCATACAACAGAGAAGGTGAGATTAAGTATCTTAGAAATGAATTCTTGTAATAAATGATGGATACTCCTCCAGAGTATGTTTTCATACATTTGCAAATAATATTATTTTATATTTTGTATTATGCGATATCGTAATTTTACATTTCTTGCTATGTGATATAATTTTAATTTCTGTTTTTGAGGTATAAAGTAACAGAAGGTAATATGATGCGAGTTATAATAATCTCTGATGTTGCAACATGGAAAAAAGCTTTGTAAATTCTTGATGTGTCCACCCTTCTTGATGTGGCAAATATTTATCTTGTGATTAAGTTGGGCTAATGCTAATTTTATTTGTGTTTGGTTCGCTTAGCTGATAGTTGTGGTAATTCCATTAATATTTGTGGTAGTTAGACAGCTCCATCTCATATTCCATCCTTGGTAATGTATTATTTAAATTCTGTTAAATTTTGAGACAGTTAGCATCATCTTGTATTTTCAGTCTTCCATTGAGATAGGCTGAATTAGAGCCCTAGTTAATACCTGTCTTAATGAAAAGACATTCAGTGTGCAAAACCATTGCAGATGTGATGTGTAGCTGAGGCTACCTGTGCGCATTGTTAAACTTAAGTACAGATCTTGTAGAAAGCATGGCTATTTGTGATTATTGCTTGTTTGTGGAATCAGAGGTATGGGATGGTGTATGAAAAACCATGCTCTCTTTCTGCTATGAGCCTTCACCAAAGTTCTTGCATAGACTGCTTGATATTTTCTTTAAGATATTACTTATCTCAATGAGTGCTTCAATTGGTTTGCGTCTTACGACTTTTCTACTGGCAATGGGATAATCTAAGTCATTGCAACAATGAAGCAATGGAGGTATGTTGATATCTGTTCATAATCATGTTTTTTTTTTTTTTTTTTTTTTTTTTTTTAGTGCCACCTTGTACTTATACTCTTTTGAGCTTTAAGTCGTCTTGACAGGTTGGGAGGAAAAGGGAGGTGAAAATTGAGATGTAGTTCAAGCTAGTCTTGCATGCATTGTCTAAAACAAATACAGTCAAAACTCGTTAATTCGGACACCCATAATCCTGAATGATGTATAATCCAGACCACAAAGCTAAAAACTTTCTGCACATGCGCCGCGTTGATACATGCGCATAGGCGTTTATGCGTGCGTGTAAGACCTTTACGACTGCGCATATGCGTGTGCGCAAGCGCAGAATACGTTTTCGCTTGCGCGTTTTATGTATAGCGGATGGTATAAGCTAAAATTATCTAATTATCTATTTCAGTTAATGTTGATGATTGCGTTGTTCCTTAATCTTCGAATTGCATCCAGCTTATTATTTTTTGAAGACTGTAAGAGCAATTTTATAAAAGTAAACTTGAACTTTTGATTATGTCAAATAGAATTTCCAATGCTGGAGCTCCCAAAGGATCTACAAAATGAAAGTATGTTTCGATGTCCATCAAACAGAAAGTGGAATTGCTGCAAAAAATGGATAAAGACATGAAGAAGGTGACAGAGAGGTTAGTGAAAACGAAAAAATTTCGATTGACAAGTTAGTTGGTATTCTCGGCACAGCAATTATGGGACTTGGAACAGCGGAACTTTGTAACTGAACAAGAAATGTCTGTTTATAGTCTGTTTATAGAATTAAAGAGAAAGTATTATCACATAAAACGAAGCAACTTAAACAACTTACATTGAAAGAAATGTTTAATAAAGTGAACAAATAAATATTAAGCTTTTTTTTTTTTTTTTGTAAATTTTGATACCCTTTAGATCATAATTGTTCTTTATTTCATAAATTACGGTTTCATATTTTTAATTTTAGAATTTCTGCATGCCATCTTACCAGATTTAAACTGATGATCTATAATCCGGAATCACCGAAGTCCTGACGAGTCCGGATTAACGACTTTTGACTGTATTACTAGCTGTTGTATAATATGTTATGTAAATTAATTTATGTATTGAGAGAATGATTTTCTTGTAAAGACTAATTATTTAGATAAAGTGTGATATGAATCAAATTAATTTATCTAAACAATTGTTTTTTGCCATTATTTAAAAGAAACTGTTGGTTAGAATAAGAAACTTTATATGTTGAATTTCGCAAAGAAGGAAAACTATCATATTGACTAGAATATAAGATGGCCTTATATTTTAAGATAATCTTGCATTTCTGAAGGTTTATTTTTTGAGGAAAGAAAACTTTCTTATAAGATGATGTCACATGATGTAGTAACATATGAAGAAATTTTACAAGGATCGGACAGTTAGAGACAGATATCTTAAACAAGAAAATTTATTAAGAGGGGAAACTAGTTAAAGGCAATAGGATAATTAGTGAACATCTTTTAAACTGCCAAAATTATCAAAATATAATTTACAGATATCTGCAGTCGTATAAATTTATTATTTTAGTATAAACATTCAATTTTGGTAAATTGATTGATTGATTGATTGATTAAGGTAGAGCTCGTGGAGAGTATCTGTTTGATTTTGCTAAAAGTAACTCATTACAGAATGTGCCTTCTTAGCACAATGCATATAATGAATCATAATTCCATCAATTTTCTGAGATGTAAGGCTACATTTTCAGTAGAAGTCTGCATGTTATAAAACATATTAACTCAGATATATTTATTACAGTCAAAAGTCGTTAATTCGCACACCCATAATCTGGAATGATCTATAATTCGGACCTCAAAGCTAAAAACTTTCTGTGCATGCACTGCGTTGACACATGCGCATAGGCATTTACGCGTGCGCGTAAGACCTTCACAACTGTGCATATGCGTGTGCGCAAGTGCAGAATACGTTTTCGCTTGGGCGTTTTATGTATAACGGACGGTATAAGCTAAAATTATCTAATTATCTATTTCAGTTAATGTTGATGATTGCGTTGTTCCTTAATCTTCGAATTGGATCAGGCTTATTATTTTTTGCAGACTGTAAGAGCAATTTTATAAAAGTAAACTTGAACTTTTGATTATGTCAAATAGAATTTTCGATGCTGGAGCTCCCAAAGGATCTACAAAACGAAAGTATGTTTCGATGTCCATCAAACAAAAGGTGGAATTGCTGCAAAAAATGGATAAAGACATGAAGAAGGTGACAGAGAGGTTAGTGAAAACGAAAAAATTTCGATTGACAAGTTAGTCGGTATTCTCGGCACAGCAATTACGGGACTTGAACAGCGGAACTTTGTAACTGAACAAGAAATTATGTCTGTTTATAGAATTAAAGAGAAAGTATTATCACATAAAACGAAGCAACTTAAACAACTTACATTGAAAGAAATGTTTAATAAAGTAAACAAATAAATATTAACTTTTTTTTGTGTGAATTTTGATACCCTTTAGATCATAATTGTTCTTTATTTCATAAATTACGGTTTAATATTTTTAATTTTAGAATTTCTGCATACCATCTTACGAGATTTAAACTGATGATAATATCTATAATCCGAAAAAATCGATAATCCGGAATCGCCGAAGTCCCGACGAGTCCGGATTAACGACTTTTGACTGTAGTGTAGTGTAATCCAGTGGGTGAATTGGTCCTGCTGTGACAGTGAGCAACTACATACTTCTTGGTCCACTCAGTCACTAGAATAGAGCTATATGACTTGTTCCTGCAAGATGTGTTAACCCTTTAACTGTCAAGTTATTTTGATGATTTGGGTACACAAGTTGTCAAATTTTTTTATTGGAAAAACCAAATGTAGCCGAAATAAACATCTCCCGATATATATTCGGGTATGACAATACGATGCACTCAAAAAAAAAAATTGCCCCGAGAAATACTCGGGCGTGACATTTTCGAACACCAGTGCTGTGCCCGAGATAATCTCGGGCATGACAGTTAAAAGGTTAAAAGATAGATGTTTATGTAATAGATTGTTGTAGGAAAAAAAAATGAAGCAGTAGATCACAAATGTTATAATTCAGATGTGTTATATAACAGTAAAATGAAAGGGAGCCAGATGGAATCATGAAGCTGCAAAAAACTCTTTCTTCTTTACATCAACTTTAGAATAAGGCATTACTTATGAAAACATTATAGCCATTTATGATTTCGGTATTTCACTAGTTTATGTTATAATTTTTTTTCATCTGAACTACATAGTTTGTATTAAATTATTTATTAAACTTCAAAAAATTCAAAGGCTGGTGATAATTTTTCCTTATTTACGGCAAGTAAACTGCATTCGTACCACTATACACATGTTTAATTTGCAGTAAGTTGGGAAAGCATGCTATTTTCATATATCTGATGCCATTATAATAAAGTAATCGTAAATCTGCTTTATAATGCAGACTTATAACTTGGATTTTATTTTTCTTTGCAATAAATCAGGAGTTTGCTTGCATAGAATTGGACTCAACTTGATTCCTATCTAGGCTTTTAAGATTAGACATTAGAATAAGGTATTCTCAAATTGTCATATGATTTTTCCCAATCTTGTTTTTCTCACATGAAAGCAAGGAAAAGAGAATGTTTGGGGCCTATATGCAATATCTGGGAAATGTAATATATGAGCTTTCACTCTGTCTTGATCAAACCTTTCTCAGACTAATGCTGGTTGGTTCATGTGATTGTTTTAAACATATCTGTAATGTTTATATAGTCAAATAAATGTTTAAGTATTTGCTTTAAAGGTATTTAGGCAATCAAAATTTCCCTTGTGCAATTATATTGCATATTGGCTCTCCATATGCCCCTAGGACCAGTGCTTCGAGATATATGTCGGTATTTATCATCAGTAATTTGAAGTTATTGAGCATCTCTCGTAACTTCTATATGCATGTTTAACTGTGAACATCCAGTGTTTTTGTAGATAAAAATTTAGTTTCAGATCATATTAGATGAATATGTTGACTTCCATCAAAATTAATATAGTATCAGAGGGAATTCTGAATAATACAACCATATACTTAAAACCTGATTATATCCTTCCCTCTAGTTTATCTGAATTTTTGTTCACAGGCTGCCTTCTTAATCAGTTGGAACTTTAGTTATGCATTTTTCCCTCCTTTCATTCTCTGGCTTCATTTTCTGTTTTTGTTGCTGTTCATTTGGTCTGTTGTTGTTTTGGTTAGTTTCATCTACGGTTACAGTATGACATTAATTGTTGCCTGTAGTTGAATTATCTCCTTGCTTACATATTAATGTAATCACTTTGATGAAGTCTGCTGATTTTTTACAAAGAAAGGGAATGATGATTTATAATTACAAATAATTATTATTGCATTCATATTTAACATTTTAATTAAGCATTTATCTAAAAAATTAATCAATAAACCTACTTAAATGGATTTTTGTTTCTTCTGATTTCATAAAAAAAGAATACATTCAAAGCAAGAGCTCTGTCTAGTGATTTTGAAGCAAACTGCTGTATTCCTGCAAAAATATTACTGATGTTTCTTTCATTGCAGAGAAATCATATAAACACATATCGTAATTGAGTTTAAGACAAAATCTGTTATGATTTGAACATGAAAATCATTAGAATTCGAAATACAACAATATGAACACATGAAAATAAATGGTGGCTTTGTTTGTTAAAACAGAAGAGTTGTTATGTTGTTACGTGCCAGCCTGAAAACTTGGTGACTGCTACTAAAGTGGTTGCACTAATATAATACTGTAAATATTGTTATTTTGTTTACATAACGAAACATTATACAAATTAGTATACTTAAGTAATGCTTAGTTTTGTAAGTATATCTAAACTAATTTTGTACATTTAAATTACTTTTTATTGTACTTAAATTACTATTTTAAAATAATTTTGTAATCAGCTCAGTATTTAAGAAATATGAACTGTGGTAAACAACTGAAAAGTTTCAACATGAAAATTAACTTAGAAAAGTAAAAGGTTCTAAAAAAATTATCAGTAACTGCTATTTCTTTGTAGTTCATTGCAACTTATCAGTGAGTTGAAGATTATACTCAACGATATTTTTTTGCTGGATTTGTACTAATTTTTATTTTGATTATGTTTTTCTGTATTATTAGATAGCATAAAGTTATTTTCCTTAAATATAAACTTAGTAACATAAATTCTCTCCTTAAAGATGTTAGGACAGAAATAGATAACTAGTTATATATAGCATCTTCATTCATTCCAGTAAGCTAAACTAGTATGCAGTTCAAGATCATAGGGATTTAAAGCCAGGACTATGGAATACAAGAATGACATAATATGATTAAAAAAAGAGAGAGGAGAAGGAGCAATAAAAACAATATATTTTTTATTTTATATGTAAAATATCACTCACAGGCAAAAATAGACTGGAATGGACCCATAAAAAAAGCTTAAGATCACAAAAGTATTAAAATTTGTAATGAGGCAAATTGTAGTAAAGAACATAGCCATTCTCAAAAATGAAATAACTGAGCTACGGCAGACAGTTATTGTTGTGTTTTAAATGCAGACAAGATCAAAAGCAAAATGAGGAGAGCAGGAATAAATGAAGAGAAAGGCAGATAAAGTGGGATAGTGAGATGCTCCTTATAAATTCCAGTTGACAAAATAAGCAGCCATTCCCAAAATTCTGATAGAATTAAAAAACATAATTTAGCTGTTAGCTGTCCCAGCTCTAAATTCCACATACACCGTAAATTTTACATCAAAAGATTTGGCCACCATTTGATATGAACACAAATATACAATTTCACAATTCTTTATAGTCTGTCATAGCAGCCAGCTACAGGTACAGGTTGAGCATGGCTGTTTGTTCATTCCTGTAACTACATATCACATATTACTAGGCCTTAATTTTGAAAGAGAACATCCCAAGAGGTAGTTAAAAGGCCTCTCATCCCTCTTTCCCCACTACCTGTCTTTTGAGAGGACTTTCAGCTTGCTGTGTATTTTGAGTGTCTCCTTGACACAGACACTATATACTTACAAGCATCCATGCCTTCTCCAGGATTCGAAGTCAGGTCCATCAGCACAACAGTCAACACCTATAACTATTGAATCAGCTGGTATAATCAACTGAATAGTTGAATATACCAGCTGGGCAATAGCAGACTATAGCATAGATATGTCTACCACATCACTATCATTCCGAACAATGAACAGTTTTTGCCATTTTATTCTACATAATAGCATGTCTAATATAACTTACAGCAGCTCAAGATTGGCTTGTGGGGATGCCATAAATAGTTTTCTAAATATTGGTAAATTAATACAAAACAGTAGTTTTAAAGTATGTGGCCTCACACTTCAGTATTTGATTTAACATTTACACTACATATGGCATTTAATATTATCAGAAGGTTAGCATAACAAATGGGTTCTTTTTTATTCACAGTAAGATAATAAATACAGCTGTTCACTGAGTAGTTTTAAAGCATGTGGCTTCCCTCTCCAGTATTTGCTTTGACATTTAAACTCTGTGTACCGTTTAATATTCTGAAGATGCTAATAAGTGGGTTTTTCTTTGTTTACAGTAAGTAAAAAAAAAAAAAAAAAAAAAATGCTACCTTTCACAAATGTCTTTAAAACAGACTTAACTCACTTAAGGTTCTGCCACATTTCCAAAATTGCACTCTTGAACTCTTGTGATATCTCGTACTTCGTATTACAGTCAAAAGTCGTTAATCCGGACTCGTCGGGACTTTGGCGATTCCGGATTATCGATTTTTCCGGATTATAGATCATCAGTTTAAATCTGGTAAGATGGCATGCAGAAATTACAAAATTAAAAATATGAAACTGTAATTTATGAAATAAAGAACAATTATGATATAAAGGGTATCAAAATTTACAAAAAGAAAAAGCTTAATATTTATTTGTTTACTTTATTAAACATTTCTTTCAATGTAAGTTGTTTAAGTTGCTTCGTTTCATGTGATAATACTTTCTCTTTAATTCTATTAAACAGACATAATTTCTTGTTTAGTTACAAAGTTCCGCTGTTCAAGTCCTATAATTGCTGTGTCGAGAACACCGACTAATTTGTCAATCGAAATTTTTTCGTTTTCACTAAACTCTGTTACTTTCTTCACTATCGGAAGCGAATTATAATGACGAGGAACTTGTTTTAAATCATATCAAAGACGGAGCATATCGAGATGAAATACTACATTTGGTAAGGAATTAGAAGCCAAATAAAATAAAAACATCTGCCCTGAAGATAAGGATAGTGCTGACAGATCAACTTCCAATTCATTACGTGCCCGCTGCGGCGTTCCTACCGCCGAGCAGCGTGAAATTGATAAACAAATTTCGGATTTCAAAACATACTTTCGCTTTAGATCCTTTACATATTAACAAATATATATCGGAAATTCTATTTGATATAATCGAAAGTTTAAGCTTACTTTTATAAAATTGCTCTTACAGTCTGCAAAAAATAATAAGCCGGATCCAATTCAAAAATTAAGGAACAACGCAATCATCAACATTAACTGAAATAGATAATTAGATAATTTTAGCTTATACGTCCATTATACATAAAACGCGCACACGAAAACGTATTCTGCACTTGCGCACACTCATATGCGCAGTCGTAAAAGGTCTTACATGCACGCGTAAATGCCTATGCGCACGTGTCAACGCGGCGCATGCGCAGAAAGTTTTTAGTTTTGAGGTCCGGTTTATAGATCATTCCGAATTATGGGTGTCCGAATTAACGACTTTTGACTGTATTAGCATAAAACTGGCATATTAATGTTGGTTTGATAATTCCCACAAAATTGCTATCTGACTAGTGAATTTACCATTCTGATTGCTCAATTAGGCTTCTAAAGAACCATTGCTTTGTGGTGCTATTTCATTGTATCAGAGTTGCAGATAGGTGTGTGTCCCAACTCCCCCACTGGGCTGAATCTTATTTGCTTTAGCTGTTTTTCTTTTATATTTTTGTACAGTACTTTTTGAAAAATACTGTTCTAAATGCTTTCTTAAAAAAATTGTTTGTTAGATTTTCCAAAGAGGTTACCCATGAAATTAGACTAACAATTAATTAAAATGTTAGGTCCACACCAAAAGAACTCAGAACTAATAAAATTTGAAACTGATGTATTACTGAATAGTTGATCTTCAGATCCTGGTACCCCAGATAGAGCATGAGTTGCAATTATAATTAGGAAGGTTACTTCATAATTAAGTTTTTATGCTGTGCGGTAGTTGTTTGCGGTTAGGAAGTTATATTAACTGGAATATCAAGTATGGCTGAGAATTTTGCAAAATATATGGAAATCAGGGTCAGTGTTGCTATGCTGAAATTTAACTAGTAATTTTTTTTTGGGGGGGGAGGGGATTTATTTTCATGAATTTTAATATTTGAGTGATAACATTGCAAAGTAAAAGATTTGAGGTATTAGGATATTTTACGGCTTGATGAAACTTTTTTTATGTTTAAAAAAATATGTGTAGTTAGTAGTTATGCAGAAATGAAGAGATCAGAAGTTACTTTAGCTGACCCTACCTATTAATTTAATACAGTAACATTTTTAAATTATCCAAGTTCTAAATTTTAGAACTGTATCCTGTATGCTGTATAATCTGATTAAAGATTTGTACGTTTTAGGCTACCTTTCTAATCAGCATAGTGAATTGGCATTGCTGGCTGTTGTATTGTGGATCCAAGTTCATATCTCAGAGAAAGCTTGGATGTTTTTAAATGTACATTGTCTTTGCGGCATGGGGGCACTTAAAATACACAGCTAGCCAAAAGTTCTCTTGTATGGCTTTGTGGTAGAGAAAGAAGGGTAAAAAGTCTCGAACCCATCTCCTGGGGAAATTCTCTTTCGAAACTGGGCAAAATTATACCGTCATTTATAAGGTGTCCAGTGACAGATGTAATTCTGTGCTTCTTGCCATGATTAAAAGTTGTGGACTTGTTCTACTGTTACTGTCAGCCAAGTAAGTCATAACAGAATGTTTTGGGATATATATTGTCTTTAACTGCATTGATCATCAAAATTAAAGGATAATGACAGAAATAAAGCATAACTGATGAAAAATTATTAATAGAAATTTGTATGAAAGTATTAGTTGACATAAATTACACAATGTTTGCCAGTTGATTTCACAAAATATTGAAATCAAAACTAAATTTATGAAAATTGGAAAATGATGGAAAAATTAAGTCACCTCTTGTAGAAAATATTTTTGTTTAATATGGTATATGGTCATCTCAGACAGATATGCATACCTCACATCTAGATTTCAGATACTTTCATAGACCAAAGTGTTGATCAAGTCTCATGGAATTGCACGTCACTCTTCTAATAGTGCTCATTTCAGCTGCAAGATGGTCCATGGTGGAATTTGGAACCTTAAGGCATCCTACACATGCTCAGTCGGATGAGTAAGGTAGCCAGTCCATTCAAGTAATATCTTCTGTTTGCAGGTTTTCTGACACCACATATGGTCAATGAGGCCGAGCATTGTCATCCATTAGCAAAAACTCTAGGCCAGTAGCATCCCTAAGCAGTCTAACCTAAGGTTCGAATATCTCATCCACTTACCTACCAGCAGTTACAAAACATCCATGAAAGATATGCAGCTATTTGCCTTGATTCCTTTCCAAACCATTAAATTTCAGAAATGGGATATTTCACAGACAAGCGAAGGCATGTTGCATGTTCCTTTCTCTTTCCATATCAAAATATGTCTACAATCACTGCTCAGTTTATATCTGGACTTGTCAGTTAACAACACTTAGGTCCAATTATTTTGTCTTCATTAAACCTGATGATGGTACCAATTTAAACAGGACCCTCTGGAAGCTGGAGTGAGTGGGACACAAACCATTGGTTTTCCTGCATACAGTGCAACCACATTAAGCCTTTGTTAAGCAGTGAAATTGTTAATTTGACTTCTTGTGGCAACCTAAAACCAAGTCTCTTGTAGTTGCTTCATGGTTTCTTTAAGCTGATAACAACAGGAAACAGTCTTCTGATGCAGTTGTTGCTCTTGGTTGCCCTTGACCAGGCTGTTTATCAACTGATCTAGTGCTTAAAAAGCCACACCAAACTTCTGATATGACGCTTTGAGGGATATTCAAATCTTGGCCGACCTCCATTTGTGTTGGACCTCGATTCTACCAATTATTCACCACTTTTGACCTTCACTCAAGTGATCACTCTCAGAAACCACATTCAGTTGAAAAGAATTCCAATATGTGTCCATTGTGCACCACATTGTCAATCACTGAATTCGCATATGTCTGCCTGTAACATATTAGCAGAAGTGCAATTTCAGATTCAATTGTATTTAATTAACATAAATAATTACAGCATTGGATACTGGTTGGAACATTAACTTAGTGAGCATATTTTTTCTCATTATCCTTTAATTTTGATGACCAATGTATATTTTCCTTTTGATGACATTCATTTCATTTTCATGACATAAATGTACGGTTTTGACAGATTTTGCATGTCATTCTGCATTAGAAGAGAAAGAGGAAGAAACTTTTCTTTAATTGTAAGAATATGCATTTTTATTCATATTTTGTAGATGTAAATAAAATCTGTAATTATAAAGAAAGCACGTGTAACATATGTTTTTATTTATTTATTTAAAGCTGATAACATTGAGTTGTTTAATCATAACAGCAAGTAGATGAAAAAGTTTTTGCATAGTTGTGGGCATTCGGTCTTAATTGCATATTAAAACATTGCATGTGCATCTCTTGGCTCAGAGTGTTTGTAAAAAGAATGAGAGTTTGATGAATGCCAAGCAAGAGTGTGTACTAAATATAATCAAGGATCCTCGATCGTGATTCTTCATAGTTATAGATAAAATGTGGGCCAATTTGAAGAATTTAAATAAAAAGGATGTGTATTGCCCAGTTGAGCATTTATTAATGAACATTTATTATGTGTATGAACCAAGCTATCATCTTAACATCATTTGTCTGTCGAGCCAGAGGACTACGATATAATTTCTAAAGTAAGTGAAACTTTTGTGAATTCCAATTGCTTTATTTGAGTAAAATGTTAAAAAATTGTACAAAAGAAAACCTTAGGCTTATAGCTGCAGAGTTAGGAGAATTTGTATCTGAAAAAGCAACAGTTGTTGAATTAACTGAGTTGATCAAAAATAATAAATATTGTGAAACAGATATTGAACTTGTGAAAGAATTAATAAGACAACGATTGAAGATCATAAAAGTAAAGAGCGAAGTTTACTTAATTTAGAGTAGATTAAGTTAGAAAGGGTAAAGGGAAAATAGTACTTGCAAAATTATGGGCAGAAACGAAAGTAGAAAACAAAAATGAGAGTGATCTAGAAATTCGTAATTCTTTAGATTCCCGAGGGAAAAGTGTAAGAACTTTAACTATAAATGGGCCTACTAGGCCAGAAGGCTGAGCTTTTTCCTTTTCTTCATTAAGAAAGGCTTTTATCTCAAAAACTGCCCCTGATAAATATAGACCGGAGATTCTATTAAATTTATTACATAAAGGGTCTCTAATATGATTACTTATATTAAAGATGACAGGCTGAGTAGTTAGGAAAAAGTGACATCTATTATCTACCTGATTCTTGGCACTACATACATATATAACTTTTATCTTTATTGCTAACACATGGTTAAAACTCTCGTTTGAATTATAAATAAGAATCATTTAAGCCATAAATGACGATGTTTACATTATCTATCTTCAATTGGAATCTAGTCGCACATTCTTTGCTTATGAAAAAAAAAGTGCTCAGGAGATCCAACAATGTTTTAACTAGATGTAACTTTCCCATACCATCATTAATGAAGCAGATCTTTCATCATTAATGAAGCTTGAGGGATGGGCTGAGAGAATTTCAGCCCATCCCTCAAGCATGCATAGAACAGTTTAAAAAGTCCGCATGCCAGCAAAACGAACTTATACGCAATTTGCTTCACGTTTAATCACGAATTGGAATTCTAAATCTAAGTGTTGGATTTTGAAACATTAAATGAACTTATTGTATAGTATTGGATAAAGTATTTTCTATTCTTGAAAAAGAAGTAGCATCACACATTAGTATTTGACAAACAGAGAATTTTTTTCCCCATCCGAGTTAACACAAGAAATAGATCTTTATTATTCTTTTTATGAAAGAGCTCTTAATTGTTTCAGTCTAAGTATCCAATATCGTAAAGGTTATCAAGAGAAAACAGTACCAGAAGTATTTTTAACTTATGTTAAATTTCAAAATGTAATCAAAATCATGCTTTGTATCAGTGCTTCAATTACAAGACGTTATCTGTAAATAATAGAGTAGGAATAGTTAAGAAACATAATTTGTGTTTTAACTGCTTAGCATGAAATCATCTGTTAAAAATTGCAAATAAAAAATTCCATATTCTGTTTGTGTGAAAAGGCATCACGTAATCCACCATTTTCCATTGGAAAATAAATCATCAAAAGAATATGAAAAAAATAAAAACGAAACAGCAGTGAGTGGTTCCAGTGTATTCTTGCCCTAGCGCTAGACTTTGTGTCTAACAGGGGGAACTGTCTGTTTGCAGCAACAAGTGTAAACAAATCAAGAATTGCTCATTTTTAAGTATTGTGATCTGCTTCATTAATGATGGTATGGGAAAGTTACATCTAGTTAAAACATTGTTGGATCTCCTGAGCACTTTTTTTTTCATAAGCAAAGAATGTGCGACTAGATTCCAATTGAAGATAGATAATGTAAACATCGTCATTTATGGCTTAAATGATTCTTATTTATAATTCAAACGAGAGTTTTAACCATGTGTTAGCAATAAAGATAAAAGTTATATATGTATGTAGTGCCAAGAATCAGGTAAGATTTGATTCAAGGAAATTTGATATTAAAGTGCATCATATTTGTAACAAAATTACCTGATAAGAATTTTAATGTACCAAAACGTATAGAGATGCTTTTAGGAGCTGAGGTATTTACAATATTAAAACCGGAACAGATTCGTTATGAAAACTTAAGTCTTATTTTGCAAAACAGCGTATTTGTGTTTATTGTATAAGGAAGTGTTACACCAGAAGAACAAAACTGTGTACATTATGAGTTGATGAAAACAACAGGTGACTTAGAACAAGCAATGAGAAAGTTTTGGGGAGAAACTGCTGAGAAGGAGACAGTAAAAAATAAAGAAACCATAATATGTGAACAGTATTTTCAGAAAACTCATAAAAGGGATAAATAAATCGGGTAGATGTGTAACATTTGCCGAACTTCTGTGATGGAAATACTAAGACCAGTTGTCTTTTTAAATATTTATTCTGAAACTTAACACAAGCTTCCTTGATTAAATAAAAAGTAAACAAAGCAGCATAATGACGGAAAGGTACAGCAGCTTTCTTATTGCATGATGCAACTAACTCCTTCTGCATTTCTCAGACAAAAGCACTTTTTTTACATTTGCCATTTGCATTCACGGAAAACCGCTGAAAGGGATGTGTTCTTAACGAGTTTTTCCTTGATCACTTTTCGGCCATTTCGGTGAACACTGTGGTCCTTTCCCAAGAGAAGTAGGAAGTTCTCTATTATAAACCTGATGTTACAGTTGTAACTATGCCTTTTAAGGAAAATCCCTCTTTTGCCTAGGAAAGTCATAGGATATTGTTTTGAGAAAATTAACAGCCTTATGCAAAAGATTAAGTTTAGATCTTGATTATTTAAAATAGTACAGTCAAAAGTCTTTAATCCGGTCTTCAGTGATTTCGGATTATAGATCATCAGTTTAAATCTGGTAAGATGGCATGCAGAAATTATACAATTAAAAGTATGAAATCGTAATTTATGAAATAACGAACAGTTATGATCTAAAGGGTTTCAAAATTTACACACACACACACACAAAAAAAAAAAAAAAGCACAATATTTATTTGTTTACTTTATTAAAACATTTCTTTCAACATGCGCATGCGTAAAGCATACATTACGCATAGTCGATATTAAATTAGAAATTAGAAAACTGCAACCAAAAAACTATTTGATGTGTATTCATGATATTTATAATGATGAGGAATTTGATTTAAATCATATCAAAGACTGAGTACATCGAGATGAAATACTACATATAGTAAGGAATTGTAAGCCGAATAAAATAAAAAAACACCTACCCTGAAGATAAGGATAGTGCTGGCAGATCAACTTCCAGTTCATTGCACGCCGCGACGTCCCTCCCCGCAGAGCAGCATGAAATTGATAAACAGATTTCGGAATCATTAGAGAAACAAAGGATATGCCTTTATCCATTTTTTTCCACGATTTGTTTGATGGACATAGAAACATGCTTTCGCTTTGTAGATCCTTTGGCAGCTCCAGAATCGGAAATTCTTTTTGACATAATTGAAAGTTCAAGCTTACTTTTATAAAATTGCTCTAACAGTCTGCAAAAAATAATAAGCCGGATCCAATTAGAAGATTAAGAAACAATGTAATCTGCAACATTAACTGAAATAGATAATTAGGTAATTTTAGCTTAGCTTATACCGTCCGTTATACATTAAATGTGCATGCGTAAATGCATTATGCGTTTATGCATGCGCAGAAAGTTTGTAGCTTTGAGGTCCGGATTATAGATCATTCTGGATTATGGATGTCCGGATTAAAGACTTTTGACTGTATAAAGCGTTTTAGCAGAGTTTGAGCAAATGGGACACAGGTATGAAGTAATAGAAAAAGAAAATGAGACTGGTTCATACTTTATACCGAATTTAAATGTGTATAGACCTAAAGAAATTCCACTAAGCTTAGAGTGATATTCAGCACTTCGTGTCCTACTACTAAAGGAAACCCATTAAACTCACTATACTGTAAAGGTTGTGTTTCAGGACGATACTCTTGCTTTGATGGTTAGGTTTAGGAAATATCTCTCAGCATTTACTGTCAACATAGAGAAAATGTTCCACATGATCTGGATAACTGCAGAACAGAGAAAACTTTAGAAGAAAGAAATTGATAAACCAGGAAATGAATTAGTGACTGCGAGTTATGGAACTATAAACACTCTGTCTCAGCAATATACGCATTACGACAATTAAGCATAGATGAGTCCAAGCAATTTTCATTAGCTCCTCCGATAATAATGTCGGATATCTACATGGATGACATTTTATTAGGAGCTGCGACATTAAACGAGGCTAAAGAAGTACAATATCAATTAATTGAAATTTTCAAAAAGTGGTGTAGCAATGAGTTAAACAATAGTAGCCAGTCAAATTACACATTTTTAAAAACTGAAGAGACCTAAACATTAAGAGTCTACTGGAATCCCAAGGAAGATCAATTTTCATGTAAGGTGAAACACGAGGATGTAATTGTGCACATTAAGAGATCTGTATTGTTAGCGATAGCGTATTTATTTGACCCATTGGGATTGCTAGGTCCTATTACATCAAAAGCAAAGATATTTGTGGAGAAGATGTGGCTAATGAAGATAGATTGAAATGATGTTTTGCCAGAAGAAACTCAAAAGGAGTGGCAGAGATTTATGAAATGTTTGCATATAATATATAACACGACAATAGAGAGGTGCATTATAATAGAAGATGCTGTAACAACTGAGTTGCATAGATTCGCAGACAGTTTTGAATTGGATTACAGGGCAGTAACATATACTAAATCAGTCAATGCGGATGGAGAAATGAAGATAAGGACGATCGCCAGCAAATCCAGAGTTACTGTGCCTTGAGTTATTATGCAGCGGTTCTTGTAGGAAACTGATGAAAAGAGTGCAGGTAGCATTAAAATTGGGTATAACTTCTTTCAGTTATTGGAGTGTTTCAGTGATTGTGCTATGGTGGTTAAACAAAGATGCTTACCAGTTCGACCAGCAAAGCATCAACCTTGAAGAGATGTCAGATGTGCAGTAATGGAGACATGTTCCTTTGGAAAATAATCCTGCAGATTTGAACCTGACAATGTAATTTGTGGTTTTGTACACCTGTGATCAAAAAAGACACTTCTAATGAACTCAAAAAACTTAATAATGCAAACTTTTACCTAAAAACACTTATTGTTATTAGTAATACATTTTTATCTGATTTTTTTGCTTTAAATAATACTTATTCTAAACCTGTTCGAGTTTTAAGCTTTATTTGTAAGTGTCTGAGAAATTGTGGGAAAAAAAAAGAAGGGACCTTGTCAACAAAAGAAATTGGTAAAGCTGAGAAAATATTAATCAAATTAATACAGAGGTAATTATTTCTTGGTGAAATCAATTGTATTCATAAAAACGGGGTAGTAAGCTCAGTAGTAAGAGTTGTGTAAGTAATTTGCATCCATTGATAGATGAAGATGGATTGTTAAGAGTAGGTGGAAAACTTTAATGATTTATATTATGATAAAAATTCCCATTTCTTCTACCATCTAATCATAAGTTAAACTATAGTTAAATATTATCATGTAAAATATTTACATACTGGGCCAACCTTTATTATATATTTTGTATTGATTAGATATTTTAAATAATTAAAATATGTATTCTTTACATGCTGTGATTTTACATATTATAAAATTTGTCATCAAAATGGATAATTTGACAAAAATCCAATAACAAAGTGGTCAAAGATATTTGTACTTTTCTGCTATTAGGACTGGATTCAGAAATGTAGGTACATATGTATGTATATTTGTGATCAGTTTCAGAAATGTAGATAAATATTTGTTCATACATGTGTGCATACATACATGCATAATAAAATTATTTTTTATATCATTTCTCAATATATTATCTGTATAAAATTTAAAGTCAGTAGCAGCAATAGATGCCTCTCCCGAATAACTCGTGTGGGAAAATAAAAAAATTAGGTCTAAAATTACTGCATGTTGTCTTTGTCATAAAATTTTAAATTTCTGTATTAATTTACTTTTCCTCCTAAAATTTTATATTTTATTTAAAGAATTAATTTTTATGCAATTTCCCTAATGAAAGATAGATATTTCTATTATATTTTAATGGAAGTAAATAGTTCATGACAGTTTTTATAAAATTTAAATCGAGGAAATAATTTTACCAACGTACTTTAATTTGTGCGGGAACGATATTAATGAGCTGGAGGATTTATCTGATACAGATATGAAATGCAGTTGGAACACTAGGAAGTATAAGCATTTATATACTCCTGTTCCTGTGCAGGATTTCTGTCATGTGAAAACACCTCCAGAGCACAGTTTCTGTGAAGTGAAAAAGAGAAAGGTACGTGAAGAAATATGCGAATTCTTCAAAGACTGCATATGCAAAACATCAGGCAAGGTTTCTCGAAAAGAAAAAACTAACAGAAATGTACGTATAATGCATATCAGATAGAAATATATTTGTAACACTAATGAATATGAACATGATTTAGAAATAAGTTCAACTATTTTAATGATAACAATCATTTATCAAATCAAGTATAAAAGACTTTCAGGATACAAGATTACATAAATTTTATTATGTATAAATAACATCCTCAATATACTAGTTTTTATGTTAAAAATAACAGAAAAACATTTCGGACATTTAATGTTAGTGCTATTTTCTGTAACAAAACTGTGTGGCCCAATGCCTTTTACAATTTCAAATATAAAATGTGAAAAGTATTTAGAATAGTATAGAAAATGGGATACAGATTGCCATATGTAATTTCCATACTCTCAGATATTCACGTACAGCATGATATATACAGGTCATGGTCAAATTTTATTTCATTTTTATGTATGTATTAATGTATATTTTATACGTGCGAAAGTGCGCTTGTTTAGCATATCCATATACATTAAATACGAGGGCTATCCAGAAAGTAGATTACGTTTTGGAATAAAAAAATAAACAAAGTATAGGAAACAAATTTTATTATATACAGATGAAAGCCACACTCAAATACTACTTTTCTACATAGTCACCATACAAATTAAGGCATTTATCGTAGCGATGTACGAGCTTGGAAATTCCTTCGTCGAAAAATTCGGCCGCCTGCGCCTTCAACCACTTCGTTACCTCTTCTTGCAGCTGTGCGTCGTCATCAAAACGCTGCATAGCCAGCCACTTCTTCATTGCTGGGAATAGGTGGAAGTCGCTCAGTGCCAGGTCGGGACTGTACGGCGGATGAGGAAACAACTCCCACTTAAAAGATTCAAGAACTTTACGAGTGACATTTGCCGTGTGGGGCCGGGCGTTGTCGTGAATCAACAAGATCTTAGAGCTCAACATTCCTCTGCGCTTGTTTTGAATTGCTCTTCTGAGTTTTTGGAGAGTTTGGCAATACCTTTGAGAGTTTATTGTAGTGCCTCTTTCCAGGAAGTCCATAAAAATTACACCTTTTCTGTCCCAAAAAACAGTCGCCATCATCTTCCTTGCCGACATTGTTTGCATGCATTTCTTGGGTTTTTGGGGAGAACTTGTGTGCCCCCACTGCATTGATTGCAATTTCGTTTCACAGTTCACATGTTTCACCCATGTTTCGTCACCAGTAACGATGCGATCGAGTAAAGAGTCACCATCCTTATGGTAAGCGTCCAAAAAGTTCAACGCTGCAGCCATTCGCTGATTTTTGTGGTCCTCTGTCAAGATTTTTGGAATCCATCTTGCACAAAACTTGTGGTAACCAAGCTTTTCGCTGATGATTTCGTGCAACAAACTTCGCGAAATTTGTGGACAACTCAAAGAAAGTTCCGTTATTGTGAAATTTCGATTTTCACAGACTTTAGCAACGACTTTTTCGAGAAGTTCGGCGGTCACTATGCTGGGTCTCCCACTTCGATCTTCGTCGTGAACATTGGTTCGGCCATTTTGAAATCTTATGACCCACTGACGCACTCCACCTTCAGTGATAATGTTGTCCCCATACACTTCACGAAGCTGCCGATAGATTTCTATCGGTTTACAGTTTTTTGCAGTCAGAAACCTTATTACTGAGCGCACCTCGCAGCTCGCGGGATTTTCAATTAACGCAGACATTTCAAACCGTCACAGTATCTGAACGGAGCACAGCACGAACCTCTCACTAGCACGGCTAGATGCAGACTGAGCTGCGCAACGCTCTGACCCCAAGATGGCCGCGCTAGCCCCGCCCCTAGCGGACACAGACGGAAACGTAATCTACTTCCTGGATGGCCCTCGTAAATCTGGTTTGAAATTACATGTGGGTGGGATTTTCGTAACTTTTTCAAGTTACGAATTACTCGGAAATATAATCTCTGAGAAAATATATATATTATAAAAATAAAATTTTATATCCCTACTTGGTTCTGTGAAAAACAATTTTAAAATTAGCTTATTACTTTTTTTAATATCGAAAGCAACTTAATTTTTTTAAATCTTGCTGTCCGACCCGAATTATTTAAAAGTACAAAATTGGTCTTTTGAACACGTTTCTTTGGTATTTCCTTATGGACGTAGATAAACAGATAAGAGGCCAACCCTTGAAGGAGACATACACCGATTTCACCACCAAAAGACCTTTTTTCTAGCATAGGGGGCGGCCACTTTTATCTTTGGCTTCTGCTTTGTAACGTAGCATAACTAAATCCATTGGCCCTGTTTGCACGAATAGCTTCTGAGAACAGTTTGCAAAGACTTCGTGTTCCCAAAGCAATCAGTCAGACACCAATAAAATTTGTTGTCGATATTTCTACTCCCTCTTTCTTTCTGTGAGTTCTTCAAATCCAGGAAAGGGTAATGGAGCATGTGAGAAAGCACAGCATTTGGTGCATGTGAGAAAAACATTTCTATGATGTTTTCTGTATTACTTTTATAGTGGAGCATTTAAAAGAACAGCTTTGTATGCAAAGTATGAATGAACTCAGTTGAAAACATGTTTCTATCTTCTGTACATCCCCCCAAAAAGGCTATGACGCTCTTTTAAGTGAATTAAATTCTTTTTGTGCTCTTATTACATTTTTCTAAATTTTTCGATTCGTAAATTTTTCGGTTCCTCTTTTCTTATAACACACAAGCAGTTTTTTAAATATGAGTGAACCCTGAGCGTTAAGTTCGGTAAGGTCGCAAAAGACTGGTAATTTGAAGGACATCAAATATAGACAAATGGGTTAATTATTGCAGGGGAGGTTTCGTGGTTTTTCCTCATGTGAGCGTAATACGAATTCTTTTGCCTTTAAACGTCATTTACGAGACGCGACTCTTTTAGTCATATAATCCTCAAGTGCTGTGAACAATTCTAATTTAAATTTTTATGATATAAAATGTCATATAAATTTATTCTAGCTTCTGCTTTTGTGTAGGTTATGTTTATGAATATAAACCTGGGATTAAAATTCAGAATACTATTGATGAAATTAATGTTATGATTAATACTGAAAATAATGTTTATGGTAAAATTCAATTTGAATCCTTTTTTATAATAAGGTAACATGCGCCAAAGATTTTGGTTTATGGTAAAGCACACAGGGGTTACTTACCTAAAAGAAGAGATTTTTTGAGGGAAACAGGCTGGTAATTCACAATACACTTGTGAAAAACCTCGAAACCTCTCATACAGCCGCTTGGATTTAACATGCTCAACTATCTTACCTCTCGACCGTTACTGGGCTTTCTCAGCTTACGAAATATTTATTTTAAGTTGGTTATTTACATAACAGAAGGACAAAATAAACTGACAGATTATAAATAGTGCATTTTACTGACAAAACGTTCTTCCCCCCCCCCCCCCAAAAAAATACTTTAAAGAATAAGAAGGATGCAGTTAACTTAACGGCGGCCGATAATCAGTGCTGGTGCATGTTTTTTCAGAGAAAATCATTTGGCTCGTGTTGTCGTAAAACATTCATAGATTATTTTTTACAGTTGTTAAAATAGTCATGCATTATCTGTTTTAATAGAATATCTTCTTAGAAAATTTTCAAAATGAAATTGGCTTGAATTCACATTACGTATGGGGAAAATTATAAAGACACCAAGCCGCTAACCTGTTCGGTTGCAAGTGGCAAATCCAGGACAAACATCACACATCCAGCATTCTTATTCACTCAACTGCAGTGAACTTAAGTATTTGTTTGTATATTATTAGCATTAAAACAATAAAAATATTTACTCTAATAAAAACTGTTGTTGAAGACATTTTCTTTGGTTAGATATTTCATGTGAATAATTAAATCTGCGTTGAAGCCAGACAATTTCTCAGAACTTAATGCTTCAAAAAATTTAATGCTGGGATTCCTAGGAAAGAAATTATCCTAAAAAAATACATTCCACAAAAAATTTTAAATTATACTCTTATAATGATTTCTTAAATAATTAATAATTTTTATGGGAAAAAAAGACACTTTTGACTGCACAGATTTTCTGCAAATATCATTTGTTTACAATCAGTGAATGTTAAAATCAGCTACCTGTCGCAATACAATAAAACAGTGATACAATTTCCTACAACGGCCAGCAGTTCCTCGTTTACATGAACAAGAAAATTTTTTTTTTAAATTTTACTTCTCCTTTTTAATAATGAAATGTCCTTCGATTTTATGCGATCAGGACCAGTACCTCCTATAAACGAAGCCACGGCACGCCGCACACTACATCACTAAAGTCGTCCTTATGTACAGAAAGCATGGTTGCCACATGAAACCACTTATCGCTGTTATTCCTTTAAGAGGAGAGAAAATGAAAAGTAGTTTTTATTTCCTTGCATAAGGCTTACTATATCGTTTGGTTTTAAATATATATATATGTGTGTGTGTGTGTGTGTGTGCAAATATATATATTCCGATTTGATTTCATCGACTGCATTTTCTAATTTCAAATACCTAACCTTACTTTCCATATATTTTTACGCTTAAAATAATAACAGTATAGTAAAGAAATTAATTCAACATACTTCAGATTAGTAGTAATAAATATATACTGAATATCTGGCTGATGCTGGTTTGCTTTCTGAAGAATATATATTTTATTAAATATTTTCTTCCTTAACAAAGAGGATAATGCATAATTAAGCAAGTTTACAGTTGATTAACACTAAAAATCCTTAAATTAATTTTAATCAATTTTTAACTGCATTTTCTGTTTCTCGTAAATACAAATTTACACATAATTGTTTAGTCATTTTCCGCTTTTTTTTTTCACTTCAGTGTGGGACTGAATTTCTTAACAGATGAGAAACCTGGAGAATGATTTGAAAAATACTATTTTTTAGCATCTATCAATATTTATTCATTGGTAGTTTTAAAATACGGTAGCAAAACATTTCATATATTTAGGCATTTTAAATTAGATCATTATTTGAGAATACATAACTGCATCTTCCCCAATAATAAAAAAAAGAAAAATTGTAAAAATTCAACAAACTTGACACTTGCTAGGAATTCAAAATTCTTATGTTTCATTCTTATTGTTAAATGTTTCTAACATCCCTTTTGTCTAATTATGTGCATATAATTTTTTTTTTTTTTTTTTTTTTTGTAACTTGTAAATTTTTGTTCCTGAAAGCATTTCATTGTAACTTATTTGAGAATTCTTTAGCAAATGATAAATATGAAGTTTATATATGTACTTGCTGGAATTTTTATCAGGGTAATCAGTAGGAACTTTTAAAACATCTAAATAGATCAAATGTCCTCAATTCTTAGAATTGAAAGAATAAGTTTTATGTATTTTCCTATTATAAATGAAAATAAATATAGCCTGATTGTTAAGATGTAAAGTAAGATTTAAAATTTTCAAAATAATTCAGATTTTTATTAAAGGAAAGCAACACAATTAGGATTCAAAACATATAAAAAGGATTTTATTTATTTATTTTTTTGGCCTGAATTTTTTGTACTAGTAAATTTATAACTGGAAGTAATAGGAAATGGCATTGCATACTACAGTGGGAAAAAGGGTGGGATGACTACTTATTTATGTAACTTGATGCTACTTATTTTTTATTACAGTTAAGTCTCTTTAATATCAAAATAGTTTAGTATAACTGCATGAAGCCTTACAGCTGGGAAGGATTAAAAATATTTTTTTACTCAATTTATTTTTGATAAGTTTTCCCCTGTATATGTACAACCACATCATTAGAAATTTTAATTCCAAAGTATTTCATTTTAGTTTTGACAGAATCTAGCATGTATTACAATGAAATATTGTATAAGAATACAGTGAATTTCCTCCATAAAAATGCATGAATATCTATAAAAATAACTCATATGGAATTGTAGGTAAAAACAAATATTTATTTATTTTCTTCTTACAGTGTAAAATTAATGTAATAAACATGTCTGCTTCAATTAAAATAATATTAAAAAATTGCAAGATACTGATTTCAAAATCTAAACAATAATAATATTAATTGGCAAAGTATTTTATCTTCAAAAATTAATATTTCTCTAGTTTACAATAAATACACCTATTTTGCACAAAATGATATTATATAAGAGACTTAACAACTTTAGCACTTTACTGTCATAATTAGTTAACTATTACAAATGCTTTTTTTTTTTTTTTTTTTTTTTTGTGTGTGTGTGTGTGTGCATGCATTTTGAAAGAGTTGGTAAAGATTTCACAACACAAATAGAAAAAGCACTATTTTTTTATTTAACATACTATCCACATTCTGCAAAAAATATTCATTTAAATAAAATGAATTATAAGTCTGAAGATATTAAGAAACAATAGATTAGTGTCACTATCTTTTTTTATAAAGTTTACTAACTTATAAACATAGTATATGTCATTTCTGCTGTATGCATAAATTATTTTTTTAATGTTTTCAATTTCCGTTGCTTATTTAAATTGTTACTTAAAAGATTATCATTCAACTTTTTGCAGTAATTATTTAGAAAAATATTCGTTGATGCTTGTATGATGTTTTTCAGAATAATTTGAGGGTCATGAAGTTTAGGACAGTCATTCAACTCTAAAAAAAATTTTCATGAAGTAAATTTAGAGTAATTTTACACATTGTAACTCGTGGATTTGCCGAAAATAAAAATTTTTGCTCATATTCATCTGAAATAAGTTTCTCAACAACAATAAAATTGTATATAACAGCATGTAAAATATCAGGATGAGGATACATAAGACCTCTATCAAAAACCTTAATCCATGAATGAATATTTTCATCGTTTTCTAAAGCTAACTCCTTATCAATAGTAATATTGGATTTACATACATCACATTTTAACTTTTTTAGCATACTATAACAGCAATATCCAGCTATATAAGTCAAAATAGGTACATCCAATTTTATGTCGTGTATATCACTATCTTCAACTGTTATTTCATCTATGAATGTTTGTACATCAGTGTCATCAAAAGTTTGTTCTTCGGTGTCTTTAAAATCAGATACATGAAGAGGAATATTTCCAAATTTTGAAGAATTTATTAGGGTTGGTAATGTACTCTGAAGTCTTAATTTACCCTCTATTTCATAAACCTGTCTGATAGAAATATTATGGTGAGCTCCAGCCAGTTGCCTGTACTTACCAAATCTAGCCTCTAACATATCTGTTTGTATTTTTCCAAGTAAAAGGTATTTAAAACCCAACTCATTTATACAATACCTTGATATCTCAATTAAAGCATACGTTGTATGGTATACTGCAAAGTGAGTTTCTTTGGTTAGGCAACCAGAGGTTAAATTCAAATTTTTCCAACTATCTAGCCAATTCAAAAAGTTATTCATAAAAACATATTTTTCATCATTTTCTGCCACAGTGAAAGGTGTTTCAAATACATTATTTTTATGAACCCCTTTAAAAATAGATTTCACATTTACAATCGACCACCATGTGTTTATTATTTTAATAAAGTTTCCAGTTTCTTGGGAATTTATTATTTCTTTCTGCTGCCCAAAAGAAAATAATGCTTCAACGACATTATCATTAAAAATCTGCAATGCAAGCTTTACACTTTGTTTTTCTAAGTTAGTTGGATATAGAGCTTTTATTGTCAGACCATAAGCATACTTTAATAACTTACCAGTTTCAGATTCATGTAATTTTTTAATACAAGAAAAAGATGCAGTTTCAATATGTGAAGCATCATCAAAACTTGGGAAAAACATACTCTGATTATTATTTTTTTGATTTATCCAGTTATTTCTAATGCATTTTAAAATATGCACTGTATCAATAATAAAAAACATTGGCCTAGATTTGTCAACAGGGTTTTGATAAACAATACTAACTTTAGGTGGTTCTGAAAACAGAGACATAGCCTTTTTATTAATTGAATTATTGTCAGTGACAATAGCAATAATTTTAAACCCAATATTTTCTAATCCCACAACAATTTTTTTAATATAAATATACAAATTATCCGCACTAAGTGTTTTCACCGGCAAAATATGTACAACATCCTTATAAACAGATAATAGGCTGTGAATCATGAAAACATATGCACTAGACGCAGCATTTTTGCAATTATATGCCATTCCACACAAATTACCACCTTTATAATCAAATGCTTGATTTAGATGAATTTCATCAATCATTAAAATAACAAGCAGATCTTTTTCTGATAGCTCTTGAAATTTAAATTTTATGTAGCTTAGGAACTTTTGGTTGTATTGTTCATTTATTGGATATATATTAAAATCTGAAAAAATTTTCTGAATGGTCCGTGGATGAGGCATAATAATATTTTCTGAATTTCGAATAAAATTATATGCATGTGGTGAAATTGTGTGAAGTAAAGTGGAAAATATTAGAAAGTCTGCAGAATACCTATACTGCTGTTTTTCTGAATTCAAGTTTGATAGTTGCTCAAGGAGAAAATTTATTTCATTGTTTTTATGTGGAATTTTCTTTTTTAAAATTGTCATTAATTCATTTACAATTTGTAAATAATTTTGAATACTGTCTTCAGATGAATCATTTGAGGCAAATAGGTCTAATTTCTCTAAAATACTTAAAATATCTTTAAGGTTGTTAATTTTTGATGGGATTACATATTGCTTCAGTGATTTAATAGGTATATTTCTAATTGCTACAGATATATTCAAATTACAATCAATAAATAATGATTTTAGAATTCTTGGATGATTGTCATTAGAAATATTAAGAATCATAGTATGTATAGGCCTGTGTATAACTATCCAGTTATCTGGTAAATTCACAGTATTAAAACAAATTTTTAGTTCATCTAAATTATAAAACATTTGTTTTCGTTCATACTCTTCCTTTTCAGCTAAGCTACAGGCTAAGGCTTTTTCGAGTGCATCTTGTTCTCTTTTGAGTCTTTTATGCTCTGGTGATTCCCTTGATGAAACACTGGAACTAAGATGACTCGGGCCATCAGGAAACAGACTTGGAATTGCACCATTCTTTAAATGAGGATATGACAATGGTATAATGATCTTCTTTCCAGTTTTCTCATCAAAGAATTCAGTTTGCCTCAGAACATCCTCTTGCTTGAAGTGAAGTTCACACACCTTTTAATATGAAAAAGAGCAAATAAATAAACATGCATCAAAAGGTTAAACAATTATAAAATCGTAAGCATTCGCCATCCTTTAAATACATGCACAGTCTAATAAGGGTTTTATTGTATTTTTATTTAATCATGGCAAAGCACTCAAGAGCTATCTGCTTAAGGGAAGGGTTACCGTTGTGGAAAACGTTCATCATTTAATTTCTTTAAAAATAATACAGGGCGATAATGTTTGGATGGTAACAATTTGAAGAGATATAGCCATTTAAAGTGCACAATGCAAAAAAGTGATGCAGCCATTTAGAGTGAATAATGCAAAATCTTAAAACAAAACTATCAACTCTTTTGGGCTAAAAAGAGCCATGGATGCTGTCATAAAGTTTTGAAAAGTGCAAATAATTAGCACATGTTTGTTGTCATATGTCAAATGCATATAACATAAGTAATATTTAATTGATACATCCTCAGGTAACATACAATTGCTCATGTAATATATAATTGCTACATCCTAAATATTTCTTTCTTCAGTTATTTGAAAACAACACTTGGTTATGGAATTACATTCAAAATGGTGATAATACAGTTATAAAAAGAATAAGATTAACCATCAGTTGATGGATAAGAATAAGATTAACCACATTCATTCGTACCATTCAAATATAAAGTTACTTGCTCTTTTTCTAAACATTTTTACAAATGATATGTTCACAACCAGAAGTACAAATTTACTTGTGTGCCTATGAATGTTTATATTTAAGGGCATAAAACATCATTAGTCATTAAAAAAAATTCATTTTTCTTGAATTATTGAAATCAAGTATAAGTGCTAAAATATGATACACAAAGAAAAAAAACAAGAATTTGTATATTTAACAGTTTATTTGCAGTAATTAAATATTTTAGGCTATTCTTATGTAATTTTGGAGTGAAATATTCACATTCATCAATCGTGTTTGACATTATATTACTGTGGAAGGCTCACTAGATTGCTTATTTTCCATATAATTTTCTTAACTTTTTTCAAAAATTTTAAAAGTTATATAACTTATTAATATAATGAAACATTTTCATATTCCACTGCAACAGGTATAAATAAACAAAACCCCTTATATAAGTGTTTTTAGATAGGAAATTAATGTAAATTTCAAGCCCACAAGAACTTACTGCCAGTAGCAAGTGAACCACTGTAACAAGGTAGGTGTTATTGGCATAAGAAACTCGTACTTTTATAAATGTGTGTGTGCATGAAACAATTTAATAGGCTAATTAGGATTTATGCTAACATGTAGTGAAAACTAGTAAGCTTACAATCTTAGGCAATATTATTTGAACAAGACAGTTTAATTTAAACACCTTGTAACTTATTCCAGAAATTAAAATAATTACTGTCAAAACTAGTCCATTTATACGATTGTTTTCTTTTACATATATTTCATAATTTTTTTAAGGATTTTAGAATTAATAAAGTTTAGAACATTGCATAATTAGCATTAATTTCCTGTTCACATGAGTTACGAGCAAAATGCATTCTCAAATGCTCCTAGCATATAATAAATGGGCATTGCATACATTCAGTTTTAAAAAGAAAAAAAAAAAAAAATAAAAATAAAATAGGTGGAACGAGACTTATCTAAATCAAAAGAAATAGTATACCCAAACAGTTAAATACTTATATCTAAAACAACTTTAAATTAACGGCTTTAAAATTACGACTTGAAGCATTTTATATTTATCTACTTAAAGTTATAATATGAACATTATAAGGTAGGTGGATTTTCTATTGACTAGTTATTGAGAAAAGGGTCCATTTTATAATCACTTTAAAATTCAGTATAAGCTCTGTATAACATAAATTCCTGAAAGATTAATCAATCCCAAATCAATGTGCGTGTTATAAAGATCCCGACGCCGAAAATATAAATTACTGAAAGAATTCATTAATAATACTCATTCATAATAAGAGAAATTTCTGCCTAGTAAATAAATATATAACTATGCTTGTATAGAAAATAATTAAAACTTCGTTTTATTTTCTATGGTTGAATGCAATGGAACTTTAGTAAATTATTTCCCTTGCAATCAGAATTTTTTGTTTTCACAGTTTCAAGTCATGCTTCTTTCAATGACATTAATCTTTCAGGAATTTTCTAATTTAAAAATGAAATGCATGCTTACCTTTGAATGTTTCGTAGGCTTGAATCCATCTTTTCGTTTGTAGTTCCAAATCCATTGTTTTCTCAGTTGTTCTTCCGTAGGAAAACTAAATACAGCCACCTTCGGGCCATTCTTATAATTTCCTTTGCATGTTGCAACACAGCATTTATGTGGCATAATAAAAAATAAAGTAATTTAAATGAAAAATGTTCTATTAGAGCACACTACACTTTCAAACAACAGTCAGTTCACTACGCTACGACACCGAAGTATATTCTTTCATTCTTTGTCGCGAGGAAGATGGTAGGAATGACGACTTAGATGACGTCAGACCGTTCAAGCAACCCTAGAGGCTTGGCTTCGTATATAGGAGGTACTGTCAGGACGCTATTGGCGATTGTAATGACCGATAGAGGGCATTTCAAATTCGTCTGCAACTGCTAATACACCTGAAGTCTGAGTTGTTTTTTTACTGAGTTAGCTGCAGTTGAAGCTGTAGTATTACGATGAATAAAAACTGCAGATTTCAACAATTTTGGAATTTACACAAAATACCAGTTCGAGTAATTGTATAAAAGAAGGGGAAGCAATTTTGGCTTCGAAACGACTGATAATGTGGGGTATTAAGTCCCGGAAAGATAAAGAAATCGCGATACGTTATGTATTCAATCAAGTTCGACTTCTTCACCGCCGCACGTGGTTAATGGAGTTGTCATTGAAAATGAAAGCAGGTGGAAAATTAAATCATTTCATTGCAGCTGCAAAGCTGGAGCAAGCGAATCTTGCAAATATTGTGTTTCTGTTATGTTATTCTGCCATGAGTAACTAAGATTTAATAATTTTGAATTAGTCAAATGTTTTATGTTTTTCACTCAGCTGTTGCTTTTCTGTTCATTAAACAAGCAAATAACCGTTCTTGATATAAAATTTATGTTATCTAGTATTAGTATTTGTATTGATTAGATATTTTAACTAATTAAAATATGTATTTTTTACATGCTGTGATTTTATATATTATAAAGTTTGTAATCAAAATGGATAATTTGACAAAAATCCAATAACAGAGTGGTCAAAGATTTTTGTACTTTTCTGCTATTAGGATCGGATTCAGAAATGTAGGTACATATATATGTATATTTGTGATCAGTTTCAGAAATGTAGATAAATATTTGTTCATACGTGCGTGCATACATACATGCATAATAAAATTATTTTTTATATCATTTCTCGATATCTTATCTGTATAAAATTGAAAGTCAATAACAGCAATAGATGCCTCTCCCGAATAACTCGTGTGGGAAAATAAAAAAATTAGGTCTAAAATTACTGCATGTTGTCTTTCTCATAAAATTTTAAATTTCTTTCTGTATTAATTTACTTTTCCTCCTAAAATTTTATATCTTATTTAAAGAATTAATTTTTATGCAATTTCCCTAATGAAAGATATATATTTCTATTATATTTTAATGGAAGTAAATAGTTCATGACAGTTTTTATAAAATTAAAATCGAGGAAATAATTTTACCAACATACTTTAATTTGTGCGGGAACGATATTAATGAGCTGGAGGATTTATCTGCCACAGATATGAAATGCAGTTGGAACACTAGGAAGTATAAGCATTTATATACTCCTGTTCCTGTGCAGGATTTCTGTTATGTGAAAACACCTCCAGAGCACAGTTTCTGTGAAGTGAAAAAGAGAAATGTACGTGAATAAATATGCAAATTCTTCAAAGACTGCATATGCAAAACATCGGGCAAGGTTTCTCAAAAAGAAAGAACCAACAGAAATGTACATATAATGCATATCAGATAGAAATATATTTGTAACACTAATGAATATGAACATGATTTAGAAATAAGTTCAACTATTTTAATGATAACAATCATTTATCAAATCAAGTATAAAAGACCTTTCAGAATACAAGATTACATAAATTTTATTATGTATAAATAACACCCTCAATATACTAGTTTTTATGATAAAAATAACAGAAAAACAGTTCGGACATTTAATGTTAGTGCTATTTTCTGTAACAAAACTGTGTGGCCCAATGCCTTTTACAATTTCAAATATAAAATGTGAAAAGTATTTAGAATAGTATAGAAAATGGCATACAGATTGCTATATGTAATTTCCATACTCTCAGATATTCACGTACAGCATGGAATATACAGTCATACAGGTCATAGTCAAATTTTATTTCATTTTTATGTATGTATTAATGTATATTTTATACGTGCGAAAGTGCGCTTGTTCAGCATATCCATTTACATTAAATAAATCTGGTTTGAAATTACATGTGGGTGAGATTTTCGTAACTTTTTCAAGTTACGAATTACTCGCAATATAATTTCTGAGAAAATATATATATATTATAAAAATTAAATTTTATATCCCTACTTGGTTCTGTGAAAAGCAACTTAATTTTTTAAATCTTGCTGTCGGACCCGAAGTACAGTCAAAAGTCTTTAATCCGGACTCGTCGGGACTTCGGCGATTCCGGATTATCGATTTTTTCCGGATTATAGATCATCAGTCTAAATCTGGCAAGATGGCACGCAGAAATTATAAAATTAAAAATATGAAACCGTAATTTATAAAATAATGAGCAATTATGATCTAAAGGGTATCAAAATTTACAAAAAAAAGCTTAATATTTATTTGTTTACTTTATTAAACATTTCTTTCAACGCTCGCATGCGTACCTTACGCATAGCCGAAATTAGAAAATTGCAACCAGAAAACTATTTGATTTGTATTCGTGATATTTATAATGACGAGGAATTTGATTTAAATCATATCAAAGATGGAGTACATTTAATAAGGAATTATAAGCCGAATAAAATAAAAACATCTGCCCTGAAGATAACGATAGTGGTGACAGATCAACTTCCAGTTCATTGCGCGCCGCGACGTCCCCCCCCCCCCACGCAGAGCAGCGTGAAATTGATAAACAGATTTTGGAACGGTTAGATAAACAAAGGATATACCTTTATCCATTTTTTGTAGCAATTCGTTTTTTGTTTGATGGACATCGAATCATACTTTCGTTTTCTAGATCCCTTGGGAGCTCCAGCATCGGAAATTCTATTTGACATAATCGAAAGTTTAAGCTTACTTTTATAAAATTGCTCTTACAGTCTGCAAAAAATAATAAGCCGGATCCAATTCGAAAATTAAGGAACAACGCAATCATCAACATTAACTGAAATAGATAATTAGATAATTTTAGCTTATGCCGTCCGGCGCGAAAACGTATTCTGCACTTGCGCAGACACATATGCGCAGTCGTAAATGTCTTGCGCGGACGCGTTAAACGCCTATGAGCATGCGTCAACGCGGCGCATGCGCAGAAAGATTTTAGCTTTGACGTCCGGATTATAGATCATTCCGGATTATGGGTGTCCGAATTAACGACTTTTGACTGTATTTAGAAGTACAAAATTGGTCTTTTGAACACGTTTCTTTGGTATTTCCTTATGGACGTAGATAAACAGATAAGAGGCCAACCCTTGAAGGAGACATACACCGATTTCACCACCAAAAGACCTTTTTTCTAGCATAGGGGGCGGCCACTTTTATCTTTGGCTTCTGCTTTGTAACGTAGCATAACTAAATCCATTGGCCCTGTTTGCACGAATAGCTTCTGAGAACAGTTTGCAAAGACTTCGTGTTCCCAAAGCAATCAGTCAGACACCAATAAAATTTGTTGTCGATATTTCTACTCCCTCTTTCTTTCTGTGAGTTCTTCAAATCCAGGAAAGGGTAATGGAGCATGTGAGAAAGCACAGCATTTGGTGCATGTGAGAAAAACATTTCTATGCTGTTTTCTGTATTACTTTTATAGTGGAGCATTTAAAAGAACAGCTTTGTATGCAAAGTATGAATGAACTCAGTTGAAAACATGTTTCTATCTTCTGTACATCCCCCCAAAAAGGCCATGACGCTCTTTTAAGTGAATTAAATTCTTTTTGTGCTCTTATTACATTTTTCTAAATTTTTCGATTCGTAAATTTTTCTGTTCCTCTTTTCTTATAACACACAAGCAATTTTTTAAATATGAGTGAACCCTGAGCGTTACGTTCGGTAAGGTCGCAAAAGACTGGTAATTTGAAGGACATCAAATATAGGCAAATGGGTTAATTGCAGGTGAGGTTTCGTGGTTTTTCCTCATGTGAACGTAATACGAATTCTTTTGCCTTTAAACGTCCTTTACGAGACACGACTCTTTTAGTCATATAATCCTCAAGTGCTGTGAACAATTTTAATTAAAATTTTTATGATATAAAATTTCATATAAATTTATTCTAGCTTCCGCTTTTGTGTACATTATATTTATGAATATAAACCTGGGATTAATATTCAGAATACTATTGATGAAATTAATGTTATGATTAATACTGAAAATAATGTTTATGGTAAAATTCAATTTGAATCCTTTTTTATAAGAATGTAACGTGCCAAAGATTTTGGTTTATGGTAAAGCACACAGGGGTTACTTACGTAAAAGAAGAGATTTTTTGAGGGAAACAGGTTGGTAATTCACAATACACTTGTGAAAAACCTCGAAACCTCTCACGCAGCTGCTTGGATTTAACATGCTCAACTATCTTACCTCTCGACTGTTACTGGGCTTTCTCAGCTTACGAAATATTTATTTTAAGTTGGTTATTTACATAACAGAAAGACAAAATAAAATGACAGATTATAAATAGTGCATTTTACTGACAAAACGTTCTCCCCCCCCCCAAAAAAAATACTTTAAAGAATAAGAACGATGCAGTTAACTTAACGGCGGCCGATAAGCAGTGCTGGTGCATGTTTTTTCAGAGAAAATCATTTGGCTCGTGTTGTGGTAAAACGAAAAATATTCATAGATTATTTTTTACAGTTGTTAAAATAGTCATCCATTATCTGTTTTAATAGAATATCTTCTTAGAAAATTTTCAAAATGAAATTGGCTTGAATTCACATTACGTATGGGGAAAATTATAAAGACACCAAGCCGCTAACCTGTTCGGTTGCAAGTGGCAAATCCAGGACAAACATCACACATCCAGCATTCTTATTCACTCAACTGCAGTGAACTTAAATATTTGTTTGTATATTATTAGTATTAAAACAATAAAAATATTTAGTCTAATAAAAATTGTTGTTGAAGACATTTTCTTTGGTTAGAGATTTCATGTGAATAATTAAATCTGCGTTGAAGCCGGACAATTTCTCAGAACTTAATGCTTCAAGAAATTTAATGCTGGGATTCCTAGGAAAGAAATTATTCTAAAAAAATACATTCCACAAAAAATTTTAAATTATACTCTTATAATGACTTCTTAAATAATTAATAATTGTTATAATTATTAAATATGCTTTCTTATTTTTTACAAAATTTACAAAAATATCATATTGAACAACTATATTGTAAGCTAATAAATAACAACATTGCATTGTTTCTTATTAACTATGTGTCATTTTTCCATTTCAGCTTCTGTTATAGGGTAATTTTTTTAATCCTATTTCAGACAAAGTGTACTAGTGTTTCAAGGACAGGAAAGAAAGAATTTTTAAACTCAGTCAATAAATTCATGATCAACTGAAAATTCATAAAGACTGTTTCCGGTTAAAATTCCCTTTCAGAATAGAATAGTGAATATAAAAAAAGTGAAATGTAAATTTTAAATTGATATTATCACCGTTTCAGCCCTTAAATAACTCCTAAATGTTTTGTTTATTGATTTTAAAAACAGATCAGATGTTTAAAAGTTAATACCGTAATGTTTGTATTAAAATTCGAAATTATTGCTTACCAAAAAGCGAAAACAAAAGCATTATTATTATTTATTTATACCAAGGGAACGTTTAATTTCTTTGAGATCGAGAAAATATTTAAAAAAACTGTTTATGCTATATCCTGAAATCAATTTTTTGTTTTCATAAATCAGATGAAAAATAAGTCACATTTCAAACCTATCCATTTTCAAAACAGCTATCCACGTATAATAATAAAAATCTTTTTTTTTCGCCCTTGAAATTAAGATATTCAGTTACCAAATTTTATCTCGCTGAAAAACATACTTGTATACATTTTTAAGTATATTTTTAAGTTGTTCATTCGAAAAACGAAATCTTTCCAGAAAATAACATCCAATTTAAAAACTAAGTAAATTTCAGCATTAAATATGCCTGAAAAGTTAAAATTTTGAAATCTCCTTAATATTTCACTGGAGTTTATTTAAAGAGCAAGTTTAAAAGTCACATCAAGTTAAACTGATTAAATTTGGCAGAAATAATAAAAGAGACTTTTTTAGAATAATTATACAAATATTATGCTAAATATCTATCTATAAATATAAAACTAATAAATATCTATAAATAAAAGAAATTATTTTAAAAAATTATTATCTGCATGTAAATGAAGAATTAATTTATGACAAAAACAGAGAAAATCAGAAATAATATCAAAATCAATTGAACTATAAATATTGCTTTTCAAATGTTTCAGGAATCTCACAGAAAGAATGAATATTGCACCAGATATTTTAATATGGATTTTGATAATAGCAGTTTAACCTATCTGCATTGAAATTCATATGATATACAATGACCCAGAGATTTAGGTAATTTAGCTTAAACATGAATAATAATTAAAAAAAGAGCCGGTAAATTTTAAAACCAACTTGTTTCAAAAGAAGAGTCTTTTAGGAAAGAAAACTTTTAAGATAGTATTCGCACGTGTAAACTCTGCAGCGTTCAGACGGTCATCACGGAGAAACTAGTCTTTTGCGACTTTCTTGACAACTCACATCTAGGGGTACTAATATTTATGGTAGTAATCCATGTCACTTACAGTCCGAACCCTTGATCAAGTATTCTTGGAGGGAAAAGGACTAACAATAGCACCAGCTGGCATTTTTCAGAGGTTTAGGGTTATTTTCCCGATATTTTAAGAAAAGCTTACTCCAGAATTAGTAACATTTTTAAAGGTATTTGTAGAAAATCACTCGACAGGCTAAGGGTTAAAAAGATTAACATACCACCATTCGGTCTTCTTTCAAACTTGCCTACATGGTTAGACGGTTTGTGTTTCCTCTGCAAGATTTCTTCTTGATTACACAATAAGGCCAGCTTGTAAACATTGTTTAATTTATTTCTGTAAGAGTTGCTGATTTGCATAGGAAGGGGATCATTCTCTTCTTCTTCTGCAGTTATCGGGTGATAGAAATCCAGAGGCTTCTGAATCGACATATATCTGTACAAAATTTACATGCAAATTAATCAAGATATAAATTTAGTGTAGGAACCTATTACTAATGAACCACTTTTACCTGACACACTAACAGAAACATTTAACCACCAATGGCATGCATGTCTTACAAATTGAATTCAAAAGCAAACACAGAATAAATGAGCTAAGCTCCTAGTACAGAGGAGTGTGCATAAATTGCTTTTTTGTGTTAAGAAAGCAAATTAATAGAGGACACTTTAATTTTTAATAATTCAAAGTTGTTGGAGATTAGATAATCTTCATCTTACTGACTAAAAAATAAATAAATGTGAGTACTCGCATTAATGAGATAGATGAGTTTCACGATTATTGCATAGCTGTTCTATATTTCAATGCATTCTGGTAAGAAGCCCCATAGTCATAGTGCTTCCGTCTTTTGTGTCTAAGACTAAAATTAGAACTCCATAGGTAGGGTAACCGTAATAAAATTTCATAAAATGTCATTTTTGGGAGAAAATGGGATACAGATTGCTATGTGTAATTTCCATACTCTCAGATATTCAGGTATAGCATGGTATATACAGCTAATTTGAGTTTTAATTTTTGCCGTCTCCGACAATCTAGGATGACCAGTTGTAGTCCGCGAAACATATTATAAAAGAAAAGAAAAGGAAATTAAGGTATAGCCTTCGTTCATTTATTACATTCTTTTTTTTTTTTCGATTATCGATGTTATAGAAGTCCGCAGGCCTCTTCCTCCCCCCCCCAAATGGAAATAAAAAGTATGCTTTTACCTTGATACAGGTATAGTATAAGTAAGCATATTTGTATTGGCACAATATTGTAATCCAATATTTCTAAACCAAGGGAGGAATTTTTATAGTTTCAGAGGGGGGGAATGCTGTCAGTCTTTTATTTAATTGTTAAGTATATAGTTTCAGTTTATAGATATTAAGAACTACTTTTATTCAAGTTTTAATATTTATCAACTTTTGTTGCTTAATTTATAGAACACATTATAAAATAACCTAAATCTAAATAAATGTGCATAAAATTTCAAGTTTTAGAAAAAAAAAGAGTATGATCTAGCAATGATGAAAGGATTGCACGAGGCAAAAAAAAGGTTGAGAAAGCCTGCTGATTGATAATCTACTTGTAAACTCTTAAGTTAAATAATTAAATATTTGTCTTCCCCCAAATGGAAAATTTTTGCGGACGCTCGAGCTCGGGAATAATTAAAAAAATTCTAATTTCTTGTGCTTATAAAGTACCATCGTTATATGACGACCAACATTGTCAAAAGTCTTTCGGCTAATATTTCTATCAACTGGTTGAAACTTTTAACATTGATCTCTGAGTGCTTTTGGATGATAATTCCCAAAAGGGTTTGCTTGCCACCTGCCATTCCAAGAATTCAGGGAAGCCTCGGTTTTACTGTCAGCATTAACACATTACCGACCGGTAGCGTTCTAATTGGCTTTTTTTAGGCAACGCCTGCCGACTGATAGATTATTAATCGGCCTTTTTTTTTGCCAACGCCTATCGACCGATAGCCTATTAATCGCTTTTGTCTCGGGGCTACCTAAATATAACTTATCAATCGGTAGCCATGGTGATAAACAATTGCCATCTGCAGTGTCATCAAGGGGAAGATCCGAAAAAAATGGCAGCAAATTTGGGACGTTCAGCTTCACAACAAGTTGAGAAATGTAAAACTTAGAATCGAGTATTGGGATTTTGTTGGAAATTGAAAGGAGGAAATTCTTTTGACTCTCCTCAGAGTTGGTCACACTAGAGTGACCTTTTGAAAGCTGAGAATGAGCCTGATTGTAAAAATTGTAATGTTTGCTTATCTGTCCGTCATATTTTAATTGAGTGTCCATGTTTTAATAGTCCTCGTCAGAAATATTTTCATAGCTGTGACTATATTAACAATGTGTTCATGTACACTTATTGCTCTTTTTTTTCAGATGCTAAATTTAAGAGGCGACAGGTGCACCTCATAATATGCAGATCTAAATTTTCCTTTTTTATAATGCCTGCAACACCAGTCTTAAGCCTACAGTGGTGTATTATGGGCACCAACCGCTAAGCAATTATCTGGAGGAATTTCATTTTCTATTAGAGTTTCAATAATTAGCTGTGCTATATTAAAACCTGTTGAACGTCCAAAGAGGGCACAGAAAGTAAACTACACTCAATTTCTAAAGACTATGCATTAAATAAGAAGCGTCAATTGGATACAGTTTTGTCCTAAAAAGAGCACACAAAGTAAACTACACTCAGTTTTTAAAGACAGTGGATTAAAAAAAGAAACAATAATTGGATACATTTTTGAATCGGCATTATTGCTTTCATACGTATTGAGGTAGAATGGAACTGTTTTAATGCAATCAGTAACTGAAGATTTGTTTTTCATACCCATTTGTTTAACAATTGCCGAATTTCGTTCCTTGCACAGAATTACACCAACTTTAGAAGTGACAACAAGAAGTGTTTGCGAAAGAAATATTTTTGAAGAAACAAAAAATGATCCTTGTTCTTTGATGGGCGAAATTTATGCAAAATGGTTTAAGATGTAATGAGTCTTATACAACAGTGGCAAGCTACAACACAAACGCGAATAAATTAAAATAAAGCTGTTACTTATATTGCGATAAAATATTTGCTCTGCAACTGAAAGGACTTATTTTCTTTAATGCACAAACATAATTTTAAAAGTAGTACAATAAATATAACCTGAATGTAACTTATTGCCACTTTCGAAAAGACACAATTACTCTCTTTAACATTAACAACATTTACTTTGAACATTGTGAAAAACACGTTTTAAAAAAATAACATACCATGATTCGGTCTTCCTTCAACTTACCTACATGGTTACACAGTTTATGTTTCCTCTGCAAGATTTCCCTTTGATTATGCAATAAGGCCAGCTTCTAAACATTTTTTAATGTATTTTATTCTCTTCTTCTTCTGCAGTTATCGGGTGATAGAAATCCAGAAGCTTCTGAATCGACATATATCTGTACAAAATTTACATGCAAATTAATCAAGATATAAATTTAGAGTAGGAACCTATTACTAATGAACCACTTTTATCTGACCCATTAACAGAAACATTTAACCACCAATGGCATGCATGTCTTACAAATTGAATTCAAAAGCAAACACAGCATAAAAGAGCTAAGCTCCTAGTACAGAGGAGGGCGCATAAATTGCTTTTTTGTGTTAAGAAAGCAAATTAATAGAGGACACTTTAATTTTTAATAATTCAAAGTTGTTGGAGATTAGATAACCTTCATCATACTGACTAAAAATTAAATAAATGTGAGTACTCGCATTAATGAGATAGATGAGCTTGACGATTCCTGCATAGCTGTTTTATATTTCAAAGCATTTTGGTAAGAAGCACCATAGTTATAGTGCTTCCTTTTTTTGTGTCTAAGACTAGAATGAGAAGTCCAAAGGTAAGGTAACCGTAATAAAATTTTATAAAATGCCATTTTTGGCAGAAAATGGGATACAGATTGCTATATGTAATTTCGATACTCTTAGATATTTACGTATAGCATGGTATATACTGGTCATGGTCAAATTTTATTTCATTTTTATGTATGTATTAATGTATATTTTATACGTGCGAAAGTGCGCTTGTTTAGCATATCCATATACATTAAATAAATCTGGTTTGAAATTACATGTGAGATTTTCGTAACTTTTTCAAGTTACGAATTACTCGCAATATAATCTCTGAGAAAATATATATATTATAAAAATAAAATTTTATATCCCTGCTTGGTTCTGTGAAAAACAATTTAAAAATTAGCTTATTACTTTTTTTAATATCGAAAGCAACTTAATTTTTTTAAATCTTGCTGTCGGACCCGAAGTATTTAGAAGTACAAAATTGGTCTTTTGAACACATGTTTCTTTGGTAATTCCTTATGGACGTAGATAAATAGCTAAGAGACCAACCCTTGAAGGAGACATTGACCGATTTCACCACCAAAAGGCCTTTTTTCTAGCATAGGGGACGGCCACTTTTATCTTTGGCTTCTGCTTTGTGACGTAGCATAACTAAATCCGTTGGCCCTGTTTGCCCGAATAGCTTCTGAGAACAGTTCGCAAAGACTTTGTGTTCCCAAAGCAATCAGTCAGACACCAATAAAATTTGTTGTCGATATTTCTACTCCCTCTTTCTTTCTGTGAGTTTTTCAAATCCAGGAAAGGGTAATGGAGTATGTGAGAAAGCACAGCATTTGGTGCATGTGAGAAAAACATTTCTATGCTGTTTTCTGTATTACTTTTATAGTGGAGCATTTAAAAGAACAGCTTTGTATGCAAAGTATGAATGAACTCAGTTGAAAACATGTTTCTATCTTCTGTGCATCCCCCCAAAAAGGCCATGATGCTCTTTTAAGTGAATTAAATTCTTTTTGTGCTCTTATTACATTTTTCTAAATTTTTCGGTTCGTAAATATTTCTGTTCTTCTTTTCTTATAACACACAAGCAATTTTTTAAATATGAGTGAACCTTGAGCGTTAAGTTCGGTAAGGTCGCAAAAGACTGGTAATTTGAAGGACATCAGATATAGACAAATGGGTTAACTGCAGGGGAGGTTTCGTGGTTTTTCCTCATGTGAATGTAATACGAATTCTTTTGCCTTTAAACGTCCTTTACGAGACGCGACTCTGTTAGTCATATAATCCTCAAGTGCTGTGAACAATTCTAATTAAAATTTTTATGATATAAAATTTCATATAAATTTATTCTAGCGTCCGCTTTTGTGTACATTATATTTATGAATATAAACCTGGGATTAAAATTAAGAATACTATTGATGAAATTAATGTTTTGATTAATACTGAAAATAATGTTTATGGTAAAATTCAATTTGAATCCTTTTTTATAATAAGGTAACATGCGCCAAAGATTTTGGTTTATGGTAAAGCACACAGGGGTTACTTACCTAAAAGAAGAGATTTTTTGAGGGAAACAGGCTGGTAATTCACAATACACTTGTGAAAAACCTCGAAACCTCTCATGCAGCCGCTTGGATTTAACATGCTCAACTATCTTACCTCTCGACCGTTACTGGGCTTTCTCAGCTTACGAAATATTTATTTTAAGTTGGTTATTTACATAACAGAAGGACAAAATAAAATGACAGATTATAAATAGTGCATTTTACTGACAAAACGTTCTTCCCCCCCCCAAAAAAAATACTTTAAAGAATAAGAAGGATGCAGTTAACTTAACGGCGGCCGATAATCAGTGCTGGTGCATGTTTTTTCAGAGAAAATCATTTGGCTCGTGTTGTGGCAAAACGAAAAACATTCATAGATTATTTTTTACAGTTGTTAAAATAGTCATGCATTATCTGTTTTAATAGAATATCTTCTTAGAAAATTTTCAAAATGAAATTGGCTTGAATTCACATTACGTATGGGGAAAATTATAAAGACACCAAGCCGCTAACCTGTTCAAGTGCAAGTGGCAAATCCTGTGCAAGTGGCAAATCCAGGACAAACATCACACATCCAGCATTCTTATTTACTCAACTGCAGTGAACTTAAATATTTGTTTGTATATTTTTAGTATTAAAACAATAAAAATATTTACTCTAATAAAAACTTGTTGTTGAAGACATTTTCTTTGGTTAGAGATTTCATGTGAATAATTAAATCTGCGTTGAAGCCAGACAATATCTCAGAACTTAATGCTTCAAAAAATTTAATGCTGGGATTCCTAGGAAAGAAATTATCCTAAAAAAATACATTCCACAAAAAATTTTAAATTATACTCTTATAATGATTTCTTAAATAATTAATAATTTTTATGGGAAAAAAAGACACTTTTGACTGCACAGATTTTCTGTAAATATCATTTGTTTACAATCAGTGAATGTTAAAATCAGCTACCTGTCGCAATACAATAAAACAGTGATACAATTTCCTACAACGGCCAGCAGTTCCTCGTTTACATGAACAAGAAAATTTTTTTTTTAAATTTTACTTCTCCTTTTTAATAATGAAATGTCCTTCGATTTTATGCGATCAGGACGCTATTGGCGATTGTAATGACCGATAGAGGGCGTTTCAAATTGGTCTGCAACTTTTAATAGACCTGAAGCAAAGAATCTCTAAGGAAAAGAAGTAAAGGTTCCCCGGGGCAAATGTGGCTCCGTCAGACCGAAGAGACACATTATGTATATCCCTGAAGCTTACTTTAAAGGGGAAACCATTCCAAAGCTATCCACCCTCCGTACCTCACTGCGCATGTGCGAAATAACATCAGGAGGCAACAAAGCAGCATCAAAGAATGCAGCATGCCGTCGGCCATGTTAGCAATCTTTTACCACGTTGTTCGAAAACGTTCTTTGTTGTTGTAGTCAGAGGTACTTGGTTTTAGCTGTGTGAAATTCTTTTAAAGACTTTTTAAATGTAATGCTGTAAGTGAAATGGTTTTGGCTATTGGGTGAAAACTTTGCTCTTGGTTTTCACAATGGTCATTCCAAATAATTGTCTAAACGTTTTCATGGTAATTTGTTTTTAAATTTGTTGTCGGATAATTATAATGTATTTCAGTGTTTTCAATTTATTTAGGAGTGCCTTTAATTGTCTTTAAATATTTTTTTCTGTTTCAGTTAGTTATTGCAAATTTTGCTTTTAAAATTTCACTGTAAAATTTTAACTATGGATCCATAAAAATTTATTACGTTTTGTATGGCATGTGTTTTCCCTCCTTTTTAAGTTTACTGAAGAAAAGAATTAAGAAATTTATTTCATTTAAATTTTGTCTTCGTACGGCTCGCTGCTTAAATTGAAAGTAAAAATTGGACAGGATTTCTATAATTCGCCCCAAATTCCAACTAACATATTTTGCTCATAAAACTCCAGAAATGTATGAAAATAAAACATTTTGAGTTATTTCAAAGTAAAAAATTTACTATCTCCTCGAACTGCGCTGTTTAAATTTCACTGCATAGCCGTGGCTCTTCGGTACAGCGGCGCAGAGGCGAAACAGGTTTACATTGCGTCTATGGAAGCTTTCATTCTTCTCCTTAGAGATTCTTTGCCTGAAGCCTGAGTTGTTTTTTACTGAGTTTGCTGCAGCTGAGGCTCTAGTATTACGATGAATAAAAAACTGCAGATTTCAACAATTTTGGAATTTATACAAGATACCAGTTCGAGTAATTGTATAAAAGAAGGGGAAGCAATATTGGCTTCGAAACGACTGATAATGTGGGGTATTAAGGCCCGGAAAGATGAAGAAATCGCGATACATTATGTATTCAATCAAGTTCGACTTCTTCACCGCCGCACGTGGTTAATGGAGTTGTCATTGAAAATGAAAGCAGGTGGAAAATTAAGTCATTTCATTGCAGCTGCAAAGCTAGAGCAAGCGAATCTTGCAAATATTGTGTTTCTGTTATGTTATTCTGCCATGAGTAACTAAGATTTAATAATTTTGAATTAGTCAAATGTTTTATGTTTTTCACTCAGCTATTGTTTTTCTGTTCATTAAACAAGCAAATAACCGTTCTTGATATAAAATTTATGTTATCTAGTATTACTATTTTTATTGATTAGATATTTTAACTAATTAAAATATGTATTTTTTACATGCTGTGATTTTAGGCACGTTTCAGATAACCGGCCCTTGGCGATTTTTCGGCCACCATCTTGGATTTCAAAAATGCGCCCAAGATGGAGGCCAAAATTGTTATCCCTGTCCGAGGGAATTCAGAGAGGGAAAACAATTCTGAACTACCAAACATGCAACATGCAAAGAACAAGACAAAATTTAACTTACCCCAATTTATGCTGACATACTGACGATTATAATATTTTTTGCTGAACACAAGTTTATGAGATATAAATTGAATTACTTAAATTGCATTCAGTGCGATTAATTTAATGTGGATGATCAAAATAAACTAAACATTAAAATTTTAATATTCTTGTGTTTTCCATTATTTAGTAATTCTTAATTGATCTACATGACTATAATATATGTAATATTTGCTTTAAAAAATATTTTAAGCCTGAAATTACTTTAGACTATTACCTGAAATTACTTTAGTTTCGTTAAGTATAGTTCTTATGTTTAAATGTTAAGATCGAAATACAGAAAGTGCAAAAAATAAGAATTTTCTGCAAATCGCATATTTGAAAACAGCATTATAAAATACAGTTTCATACATTAAAACTAAAAGAAATATGTCATAAAAACAATCAAGAACTGTACCCTTATATAAATAATAAGTTATAAACTATTTTGATAAATCTAGGAAAGCTGTAAGCTTTAAAACATACAGTAAAAGTTTTAAAAAAAATGCTTTTAGTATCGTTAATAAAAGATTAAGTAAAGATGTTAAGTATTTACTTTATTCTGGTATCATCCTTCAACAATATACGGAATTAAAGTTAATTTATATTAGAATATAATTTAAATACATAAAAATAAAAGGTATTAAAATTAAGACTTACTTTCGTTCACAGGTTCGCAGCAATTTTTTTCCACCAAGAGGCATAGTTAAGACAGACAGACAGACAGATGTCTTTTGATGCACCCGCTAAGTCTTTCTGCACCAATGGGCGAAAAATCAAGCATAGATGCGAAGGAAAGGTATATAGAAAGGGGGCAATTTCGTATTTCAGAGGAGAGTAAAAAGGAACTTCTTATATTTTATACGAGTTCGAAAGGCCAGGAAGAAAAGATGGGACAAAATAAAGTAAAAAATAAATGGCCCAAAAGTAATGGAGAGGAAAAAATTTTTTTTATTTATTTATAATTAAAAAAAGGGCCTATAGAAAGAAAAGGAAAGGAAGTAAGAGAATTTAAAAAAAAAAAAAAAACACCACGATTGTGTTCATGTGTGTAGTCAAAGTTGTTATCATTTACTTACATTATTACAGTTACTTACTTATTACAGTTATTTATTTATTTAGTTAAATAGAGTCTTCCAGGTGTGTGTAATGAGTGTGTTTTGTAAAGCTGAATAGATGTAAAGATGGGGAAAAATTAATAATAAAATAATAAATATTGGGGGTCCAGTCACATAACAGTATAAGTCAAGTTTAGAAGCTAACTTTTGCTATAACAGGGAAACTAAAATTTAAAAATTTTTAAATTTAAACTTTTATTTTTTAACATGGAAACCAATATTAGCCTCTACCTTGAGACACAGTAACTGAAGACACATAAGATCAAGATACATATAATATCATGCAAAGTTATACATTAAAACTAAGTAACATCATCTATTGCGGTTTCCAACATATTTATATACTCAGAAAACACCATCAGATAAAATCATAAATCCAAAACAAGGCGAGAACATATCAGCAAAAATAAATAAGTAAATAAATTACGGAGTTTTTTTTTTAATTTTAATATTAATTATTTTTTTAAATAGGCATTTTATTTATTTATTAAGTTAATGGTCATAATTTATTGTATGTGTACTATTTTATCAATTTGAGGCACACTGTATTAATATATGCTTTTAATTTAAATAGATAGGAAATATAGATTAGAGGAGCAAAAACTAAAACTCTATACATTCATTGAGGTCCGAGATCGTGTTTTTCTCTCTCGAGAAATTCCTCAAAGGGGCCGCAATGGGTAGTGCTAATACTACTGATAAGGATAGCGTCCCTACGAAATGGTAACAAGAAAAGAACCACATGATTTAAAGCAATTACTAAGTATTTAATGCCAGAACATAATAAAATGAGCATAATAATAATAATGATCATAATAAATAAATGAATTTAAAGGTACTTTAGTGACAGATATTTGATTTAGCTTAGAGAAAAGAAGTTCTACTTAGCTGAACGCTCCGTCTTAGTGCTGCAAAAGATTGCAAGGAAGACAAGACCCCCAGGTACAGGAGAACTCCCGGCCTTGAGAACGAGACAATGCAGAGGATATTCGCGAAAATTTTCTTAAATAAATGAAGATTTTCTGAAAAACACCTTTGAAAATTCAAGAGCTCTTCCAAGATCCTGCCTCCATCGTACGTGATCACAGCGCCCTCCTCCCGAGGCATAGTTGCGCCAAAAGGCGGGTGACGACTAGTTACGGTTGCAGTGAACAATGAATTCAGATCGTTACAAGCGTCTAGCCCCTCAGATGCTAGTTTCCTCCTGATTCCTCCCTGATCATTTGCGCAGATTCACGCGCAGCGTGTTTATGTCAGGGAGCTCGGCATGCAGAAAGGAATCAGCTGACACCGACGCCGTGCCGTTAAGTTACGTAAGTGCTGCGCATTACTCAGTGCAAATAAATTTCTTTTATTAGTTTTTCTGCAGTATTTTTCTTTTTAAGTCGGATACATATTTACATGTTTGATATTGATTTTTGGTTGTTTCTCATTTTCTATCAAATAATATATTATTTTGATTTGTGTTTTCCCTTTTGCACCGTTTTGTTTAGTTGTTTAATTATAAATCTATATATAAAAGAATTCTTGATATTTATTCATTCATTCATCTATACATCATCACCCAAAGCTATTACAGATGCAGATATCAAAAGCTAGGAGCTCATTTCCTGTCTACTGAAGGCGTCATTTAAGAAGAGATTTTTGAAAATTCGGCACCCAAGGGGGGAGGGCAAAACATGTTTTTACGTTTTTTTATATAAGGAAGAAACCGATGTACACAAGAGTCTTGCTTTAAAATGTATGGAACATGAATACTTAAAAACCAGTTTCAGAAGTTCGATCCCCCCAAAGACCCCTACCCTTGAGAATTCGGCCCCCAAGGGGGTAGGGGGCTGTGGTAATACAATTTTTATTAAGGTAGTACAATAATTGAGACAGATCGTTAATAATCATAACAATAGAATAGAATAAATATTATTTTGTCTTTCATTGTTATGGGTTACCAGACTGGCAGCGTTGTAATAAGCAAGTCACCACAGGGGCAAAACATGTTTTTCACATATTTCTTCACACTTTAGATATCCGTAAGATTCAGTGGTGGATAAGGCTGGTGGGCTGGTGCGGTTATGGGCTGATCAAGAAATTCGAACAATCGAATTGATACAGATGACTCGGCGAGACAGCCATGCGAGGGAGGGTATGTGCGTAGAATTAATACTTTCTCTGAAAAGTATATCTTCCAATGGTATACAAAATGCACAGATATGACAAATGGCAAAATCTTCTGGATAAAATATCAACTTTTAGAATAATTTTGTCTGCTCATGTATATTTGAAAATATTTCATTATACTGAGCCAGTAATGAAATATTTGCAGACTAAAGGATAAGATTACATCCTAGCATATAATATAGTTAGGGAGGCTGCAAGCTCTTTAAAAGCCATTTCTAAAAACTTCAATTTAACATTTAATGCATCAAAATTGTTTGCAACGGATTACAATAATAAACTAGAAAGGCAGGGTTGTGATATAAAAGAAGAGCTACCTGTTAGAAGATACCAAAAGTCAAACAAATAGACGATGAAGAATCGGCCGACTATAATTTAAATTGCTCTATCAAACAAGTTATTGTCTTTACTTTTATATTGGATAACGCAATTTAATCGATGAATAATAGGTTTAAAGGGAATAGGAAGTTGTACGAAGACATATCACTTCTCGATCCCCAAAACGTTTCGAAGCCATTGTCGCCGAACACTTTCGACTATTTTTCTATATTGTTAGGGCATTATTATGGTGTAACAGCTGGTTAAAATTCTTAAGGATGAATATCAGGACCTAGTAATTAAATGTGAAATAATAAAAAATTCAACTGAAAATCATTATTCTGAATCTAATATTGAGTCAGAAAGAGAAAAATCTCTATCTATTCATGAGCATTCATCCACTCATCCAAAGCTAAATGCAATTTCTTGTGTGCATATAAATTACTCTTGAAATATAATTTATGTAGTATTGTGTATGCCAATGTCTTTTTTGCTTATACGTTTGTACTCGCCCTATCTATTGCGATGAATGTGAAATAACTTTTTCAAAATAAAAAATTGTAAAAAGTAGATTAAGGAGTGCAATGAAGCAAGCTAATTTGAAGTCATTACTATTGATAAACATAGAAAAGCAAAAATTAAAGATATTATGGAGGAAATATTTGCCCAGGCACATGGAATTAAAAAATCTTTAAATGGCTAATTATGAATCAGCGGCTGTTTTTTTATATAATATTTATTCACTGTTATTTATTGTTTGTAGTTTATTTGAATATATATATATATCTGAATAAAGTGTTACTTTTCTGTAAAGGTAACACTTTATTCAGATATTCCGTCAAAACTGCTGCTGTGCATTGAGCCGTACGTGGACGAGCATTGTCATGCAGGAGCACAAAACCTGCAGTAATCATTCCACGCCTCTTGTTTCAAATGGCGCATCACAATTTCCACAGTGTTTCACAGTAATGGTAAGCGTTTACTGGTTCACCACGTGGAAGGAACTCAATGAGCAGAATGCCCTTCTTGTCTCAGAACACTGTGCACATCACTTTGCGTACCGATAGCGTCTGTTTGAATTTCGTCCCGAATGGAGATCCACTATGCTGCCAATGCATTGACTGCTGCTTGTTTTCTGCGGTGAAGAGCGGAATCCAAGTCTGATTGCCCGTGACGATCCCATCGAGGAACGTGTCGCCGTCATCGTGATACCGTTACAGAAATGTCAGTGCTGCTCCTAAGCGTTCAATTTTGTGTTCAGATGTCGGGTTTTTCGGCACCCACCTGGCACACAATTTTTTGAACAGCAGGTGCTTAGTGACAATCTCTTGCAACAAGGATTGTGATATCTGCAGAAAATGGCTGCTCAGCTTCGTAATCGTGAAGCGACGGTTCTCCATCACAAGCTGCAGCACAAGCTCAACAAGATCATCATTGATGAGGGACTGTCTGCCACTGCACTCTTCATTATGAGCACTTTGACGACCTTCTGAAAACTGCCAACACCAACGATGCATCATCTGCTTTACTCATGATGTTTGTCCCATAGACCTGTCCCATAGACAATGAATTTCAATTGGCGCAGTACTTGCATTCAAGAACTTTATCACTGACTCAACCTCGCAGGCGGCAGGAGAAGGAATAAGAGCTTCCATCTCGGACCACTGCAACCACACTACTGGCACGAGGCACAAGCGTCTAGCCCCTCAGATGCTAGTTTCCTCCCTGATCATTTGCGCAGATTCACGCGCAGCGTGTTTACTCCAAAAAGCTCGGCGTGGCCAAAGCCGATTTTTTTAAAACGTTGCGAACTTGGTGCGCATTACTGAGTGTAAATTAATCTCTTTTATTAGTTTTTCTGAAATAGTTTTCGTTTTAATTGGTATACATATTTATTTGTTCAGATGTTTTATTATAAATCTATACATAAAGGAAGAATTCCTGATTTATTCACCTACAGATCATCGCTCAAAGCGTTTAGAGATATCAAAACTTAGGAGCTTATTCGTTTTGTACCGAAGATGTTACTTAAGAAGCGATTTTTTAAGATTCCACGGGCAAAACGTGTTTTTATGTTTTGATATAAGGAAGAAAGAGATGTACATAAAATTCTTGCTTTAAAATGTATGGAATATGAATACATAAAAACCAATTTCAAATTTTTTCAAAATTCGGCCCCGAAGGGGGGAACGTGTTCTTTACATATTCCTTCATATCTCAGATATCCATAAGTCAAACTTATGAATTATTGCTGTAAAATGTAAGGAATACGAATAAATGCTGACATCAAAATGTGTGGGGAGGGGTCTGATTGGCATAAAATACAAGTTTACATAATGTACAAGTAAGCCTTATTCAAGGTACAGGAATACCAGGTACCTTTACCAGGTATGTAAAGCTAGTTAGCATTAAAAAAAAAATTAAGGTTTCTACTATTTAATGTTATGAATAATTAAAACCCCAAAATAAAAATGTAGCAATTCACAAAACTGTGATGAGATTGTTACAATGTTCAGTTAGTTTTAACAATTCTACGCATAATAAAATGGCCAGTGCACAACATGTGAATGTACATGGGGTTGAATAATTAGAAAATAAAAATCTTGACAAATATTAAATAGTAGAAAATATTGCTTACTGTTCAAATTTGAGATTGACTCAGTTTCACCAAAATATATTTATCAACATTAAAATGTTTGGTAATAATCTATTGACTGAACAGTATAAAAGTCAATGAATGATTGATTGTATGGACAATATTTGGTACTGTTGGACTTGGGGGGGAGGAAGGAAGACAGTAATGCAAGGAGGATGAACAAAAATAGACTTACTCATTAATCACAGAATACATCAGCCCATCACGAGGACCTGAGATAAAGGTTTAAAACCCTGTTCTGAACTTCTACATCTGTTCCTGATCATTTTAAGGATCAGAGTGGGAATTATCTTATTATTAAAGAGAAGTTCTGAAGAATGAGAGAGATATTATATAAATAAGAAAAAAATATCATCTGACACATATAAAACACTTACAGGCAGTTGAAAGAAGATGTTTTAGATGATAAAAATGGACAAAAGGAATTGTGAATAGGTACTAATGACTTGTTAAAATATATATTTTTCACTAGATGTGTTAAATTTCTTCTGTGGTATTATGTGTAAAATTTTTGTGATCCAAAATAATTTTTAGAATTGTATTCTGTGAAGTTACTAATTTTGTCAGTTTCCTTTTCGTTTTGTATTTGAGAATCTTTTGGGTATTATATTTTTATTAGGTGGAATATCTTTATTAGCAGTTGGGAAATGTATTTAACATATCAGCAGCTTCTAGTTGTAGTGGTGCTGACTTTAGAATCTTGTTTAACACGTCACATTGTTTGTCAGCTTTTAATGAATCTACTAATTCTAAACATATTTGTTTTAGTTCATTCTTTCTGTGTTCCAATGAGAGGGTCTGTGATTTTTTTTCGGCTACTTAATTCAAAATTCATTTTCATCATCTATAATAAGTGGATAATTCATTATGTATTGTAGTTGTAATATAAGTAGCAGTATTTCTAGTATGCTGATGTAAGTAATGTGTTTAATAAGTAGCAGTATCTCTAGTGTGCTGATGTAAGTAATGTATCTAATATGTAGCAGTATTTCTAGTGTGCTGATGTAAGTAATGTATTTAATAAGTAGCAGTATTTTTAGTGTGTTTGCACATACTCCACCTAACTTATAAGGTATTTCTCCCGCCTTCTTGGTGTGGTGGTCTGCACACTGGGCGCATATTCCAGAGGTCCGCAGTTCGATTTCCGTCGAAGGCATTGCTAATTTTTCAATCCGTCTTGCTTCCAATGTAAAATTCTAATGTCTGTACAGTGGCGCCCGAACTAAAAGGGTGTTAGATGATTGTTCTCCACACCCAGGATTTGGCGATTAGGTTCCCTAAAAACCCCAGTCGCCCTTTAAAAGGGGGAGTATATAAAGTATTTCTCCCACCTTCTTGGCATGCCTTCATGGTGTGATGTGTATCCAGAGGTCCGCGGTTTGATTTCTGGCGAAGGCGTTGCATATTTTTCCATCTTGCCTGCTTCCAAAAAAATACCTAATGTCTCTACAAACTGATGAATCAATACAGCTGCATATATATCAATGATTGCATAGATTATACACAGTGCACTGTATGTGACATGTACAAGTTTTGTTACTTTCATGTATAGTGTATATTTCTGTATGTGTTGATGAAACAGACCACCCATTCTCATTCTCTATTACTTATAAACATAGTGTTTCATTTGTTTTATGTCTGATTCTTAAAACCCAAATCTTACTTGTTAATTTAACTTTATTTGCTGTAATTAAGCAGTTAATCATTTTATCTCTTACAAATCTCATAATACCATGTATAGTGTTATCCAATCTCTTAACATTTTTTCCATGAAGATAAATATATTTTAATGTTCAGTGATATCATTCGATGTGCATGTTTGCGTTAACACCACTGTGAAGTCTATAACAGTATGCCCAGCTAGATGAATTTTATAAATAATATGTTTCAAAGTAATTTGCAAATTCAATAGTGTCAGGATCTTCTTTAAGTAATTTTATTGCTGCTTCTGTCAGTGTATGAAAAGTATGAATGTCTTGTTCTTCTAAGAGAAATCTAATAATTTTATATGTTTTTGCCTGTTTTTCAACACCATTGATTTTTTTTTAATTGTTTGTTCAGGCTCTATCAATATGCAATGCACAAAAAAAAAAAGACGTTTCTGTAGTAAACCCATTTCAGACATAAATATTTGTGGTTGTATTTGCCCAACATTTTCTTTAATACACGAAAAAAAATGATAGCACTGGCTGATCACATGGATTAGAAATTAAAAATGCACACGGGAATCCTTGGCACAAATCATCTATTGTATGTAAAGTTATGAGTTCAAATCTGTATGCATTCACCCCATGTGTACCATCAATACATATACATCAGAACTAAATTTCATACATATACATCAGAACTAAATCAGAACTAAATTTTTTCAGTATCTCTCTTTGTGTTCTGCCATCATTATCAAAACAAAATCATTTCCTTTTAGAAATGAATATTGTGTACAATATTCACTCATGCTATGTTGATCCCTGGGTTTTATAAAATGAAATGCATGGATGTTCGGAATTTTGCATTTCAGGTACCCACCTATCTACACAAACCCAATCATTTTCATGTTTAACAAAATTAGAAGACAAATTTAAAGATTTTTTGATGTTATGTAAATCTTGTTTTGTAAGTAAATGAACCCTCTCAAGCCCAGCATCTCATAGAGAATTTCTAATTTCATCTAAAATATTATCCAGAGAAATTTTTGCTGCTATCTTTGATGCAATACTTTTTATTTCATCTGTTGTTAAAAATAAGTGACCTAAATCATTCCGATGCCCAATATGTATTTTCTGATATGTGTGTGTGTGTGAGATTATGGCAAAGCCTCGAGGGCTATCTGCCTAAGGCCCATATCACACGGCGTTTGTTTCACACGAACAACTGTTTCGGACAACTTTTCTGCCTGGTTTACTATTGAAAGAAAGACGCGCGACTTTTTCTTCCTTTCCAAAAAAATTGCAGGTTGTTCGTTTTCAACCAATCAGCTATCAGCTTCGAATGCTATCAGCTTGTTTGTAATGGGGAACCAGTTTCCCCTGCGTTAACCCCAAAGCGATCTATGTTGATTGGCTGTTGTGATAAAGCAGAAAAATTGTTCCAAACAGTTGTTCTTCCGAAACAAACCGACGTGTGATAGCAGCCTTAGGGGAGGGATGCCTTCGTGGAGCACTTTCGGTTTAATCCTAGTATCCGATGCACATGGGATTTGGCTACTTTTGGCGACTTTATGATGAGCAGTAAAAACGGGACATATACGATGAGTAGTTAATGGATCATTCCAAGAAAATATACAGTTAAACATAGTAGATACTATGTATATAGTATATATACTATGTGTGTATAGTATATATATATAGACGTTCCTTGGATCATTTTTGGTGTTGGCGATAATTTTCTCCAAGTCGCGCTAAGCCTGCACCGTATACTAGGATTTTACCGCACTTTCTAAGGGAAACTGGCTCGTATACACATTACACGTGGGGAAAACCACGAAAACGCCCATGCAGCCCGTCCGTTCGCGGGATTCGAACTACGAGTGTTCAGCGATTTTACCGCTCGGCCACTGGTGGGCCCTATTTTTCTGATAAGACACTACACATTTGCCATCTGTATGTTCTGTTACTTTTAATGCAGCTGGGCAATATCCATTTATTTTATTGCTATCAAGGATTTTTAAGTGAAGCAAACCTTTACTTTCTGATATAAAATTTCCTGAACAGTGACATTACACCATGTATATTAAATATGCTTACTCCATGAGAAATTTTGACTTTGCATTATTTTCAATTTCTGCCTTCCATGCCAAAAAATCATCAAATGAATTAAATTCTAGCTCAGTATGATTCAAATCAACATCATGAACATGATTGAAATGAAATATTATTTCTCGCATTTTAAAATTAGCATAACATACAGGACACACATAATTACCTGGTAGAAGTATGAATTTTATTTTGATGATATTTCCAGTTTTTTAGGTCACTAAATTTCAAATAGCAGTCCTCACATTTGTAGCTTGGTGATCGACCACTTTTTAAAGAATCAATAATGTAGTATTATTAGAGTGTAATGTATTGCTATGGCGTTTCAAACTGCATTTATTTTGGTACGTTTTTAAGCAATCACAGCATACAAATTTACTCTCAGCCACACTAAAATTATTTGCACAATCAACCATACTATTAGAACTTAGTTTTCAGAGACTCAATTAATGTAGTATTATTGTAATGAAATTTATATGCATGGCGTTTCAAATTGTATCTATAGTTGAAAGTTTTAAGCAATCACGGCAAACAAAATCACTCTCAGCTTTACTAAAATCATTTGCACAATGAACCATATCACTCACAACACAATCATAATTATCCCACATACCACAATTGGATTTATCGCACACGATTACTCCTTCCTGATTTTGATTCGATTTAGAATCAAAAATACCTTCTGAGGAAACAGAAGTACTTGGCCCTGAAATGGGCAGTTTTACTTGATTTTGTGCAGAAGATATAATAATCGAAGGGCAGTTTTACTTGATTTTGTGCAGAAGATATAATAATCGAAGCAAAATAAAAAAAGAGAACTGCATCAGCGAATACACGCTACCACAGCAGTCAAAGAGCAGAGTAAATAGTAAATACGAGGCGCCTTCAGGAAAATGACGACATGCGCAGTAATCTGCGCAGATGTTCAGGGAGGAACCAGGAGGAAACTAGCGTCTGAGGGGCTAGACGCTTGTCAGATCGTTAAGTTAATCATTTTGGGCAACGTTTATTTTTTAGTTTGCATAATTTTTCTGATATTCAGACGCTTTTGTTTATTCCCAATCTACCTTTGTACTCATTCTAGAAACAAATATTTAAGGTCTTATCTGTACAGTTCATAATTAATAATACTGCTGTTTAATTTGATTAAAATAAAATAAATAAAAGTATTTCAAACAGAATGATACAGGTTATTTCGCTCCAAACAGTTATACTAATTAACCCTTTGCCATCGGGAACGTATTTGCGGTTATACTTATGTGAAGTGCCCAAATAACATTATATTATAAAGCAGGGTACTTCGCATAATGCGCAGTAATCGCGACGACGATACTTTAAGTAGATACCTTTCACAGTTGAGAATTAAGCGCCGATCAGTAATTAATCAACTATTTGCAATTTCAAATAACAATTTTGGAATAAAAAATTTTAATTTTGAAACTTTAAAATCTTTTTTAAGGAAAATGTAATATTTTTTAAGAATATATAATAGTAAGGTTGTAGTGTCCAGGTGGATTAACTTCTCTCTGTATATTGGAGTATCAGGAGACTGTAGTTTCCTGATAAGGGTTTGAACCCTTCTTCTAACCCTTTATTAACTCTTTAAAATTTACAATGCGTGAGCGTCAACTCGACGCTAACTACCTCTACTTGGGTGGTAACTGAAAGTCAGGTAATTGAAATTAAAATTTGAAATGTTTAACAAGTGATAAACTAGCCTACAGGTCTCAGCGAGGTCCCGAACTTCAACCCCTTCCAAGCTAGCGGCAGCAAATCAATGCAGTTAAGCCACTTGAACCAGCAGAAAGCAAACGTACCTACGGCAGAGACGGCAGCTAAAGCCCAACTCTCTCTCTTTATCCTACCAAAACTCGATTTTTAACTACTTCCTTCAACATAGAAAATTTGCATGCGTTCACGCGCGCATGTACAACATTTAACTATTCTGGCACGCGTATTTCCAAACCCTACCCCACTTTTCGAATTTTTGACGTCATGGATAGATCGACTAGTTTCGCCTGGATGGTAATTCTTGAGCATGCGCTGAAGGGCGAGATGTAACATAAACAGAACTTTGGCTTGCGCTTGTAAACAATATTATATGAAAGTGTATATTATATTGTCTGAAAGTGTATTCGTTTATGTAATTGCATAATTTGACTGTTTCTATAATAAGAAAACTTCATTCTGATAAAATTTATTTTAATGTTATTATTATCTGGTTATAGGATTATACGAAATGCTGAATACTCTAGGTACTATCGTAATCTTCGCATAACCTTTCACATTGGATTTTGCCTTATCATTTTAAAATATATTGTATTATAAAGATTAAATCAAAGCAAATTACTTTGTTAGAGGTGTGAATGTTCTGACTGAATTTTTTTTTTGTCACTTATTATTTATTTCCTCTTTGAAAACACATTCATATTTGACAAATAATTATCTCCGCTTTAAATTTTTTGATTGTTTAAAAACTATATTTGTCAATAATATAATAAAAACTCACTAATCTAGTGCTTCATAGATCAATATGACAACGAATTCAAAATGTTTTAAAAACAGTTCTTTAATCTTTATTTTGTAGTAGATGCAACTAATGTCACAGAGAAAAAATATTTCAATAAAAAAGTTCTCCATGTTAATTCTATAGCAAAATTATTTCTATTTCAGTGAGAAATCCACTTTCAATGCTTATATAACAGAAAAATGTAACATAAGCATTTTAGAAGTTTTAAATAGAAGCTAAAGGTTTACTGTAGAATTTATGTAAGAAACATAATAATTTACTTTCATTCCTTTTAAATCGGCATATTAGTTTCCAATCAACTAAAATTTTTGGCAAGTTAGAGACTTAACACACAGTATTCCGTCACTTAAAATATCAATTAATTGTTCTTTTTCATTTAGAAATACATCGGAATTGAGAACACCAAAGGCAAAATAGGTCACAGATCCAACCTAATTCCTTATTTGGAAACTTTTCAAAAAACTTTCTGTCAATTTTATCATATGTCTTTTTAAACAAGAAATCTGTATTATTTTCTTTAGTAAATTGTAAAAAAAGCATGTTTCCGGTTTTTTTTTTTTTTTTTTTTTTTTTTTTGTTTAATTCTCCTTGCCAAAGTATTGTCTTAGTTTTAAAAGCTTACATTAGTACAAACTGTGACACAGTGTGTCTAGGTAACATTGTTTCAAAATGTCTGTTAATAATTTCAAATATTTTCCCTCCAGTTGCTTTTCCTTCCCAAATATTACAACATAAAAAATATTCTACTGCGTCGTTTTCAAAAACATATCTCACATAAACGATAAATTGAAACATTTTAGTAATGTCGGTAGTTTCAAGTTTTATAAAGACTGAATTTTGTATTCTATAGTGTCTGATATGACAAAAATTTGGTGAGAAACAGTATCTTTTTTAATGCTATTGTTTTTAAATCGTTACTATATTTTTCTGCATGCATAAATGATACCATTTTAATTGCTGAAGGAAGAATGAGTGATTCTCCAATTGTATGAGGTTTTAAATTTTTTGCAATTAAATACGAAACTTTTAAGGATGCCTGTAAATCCTTCTCAGGAACTGTTGTATATTTTTTCAAAAACACATTTTAATTTTTCATGCTCTCAGCTCATTCCTTAAAAAAATTCTTCAGATTTATTTATTTAATCTTTATGTTTAGTTTCTGAAGTACTTTTTAGTTTCACTGGCGCAAATCTCGCCAAGCAGACTTTGTTGACGACAACATACAATATACACATAAAAAATGTTAACAACTGTTAGTTCTAAGAATTTTTTATTTTGAAGGCACAAACATTTTAATATCTTTTAAAATTTTGTAAAAAGCCAATAAATAAAGATAATAAATTTGTAAAATGACATTAAGAATTTACTATGTTTTCATGGTTCAACATCCTGATTTGCCGGTTCGTATCGCGTAACACCACATGATCTCATCTCACATAAACTACGCTACAAAAATCTAATTCTCTCAGTAATTATCTACATTAATTTCAAGTTAAATCTTAATTTGGAATACAAGTTTAAATGCAAGAATTATTTCAATTCGTACAAATAGCTTACTCAGAAATTATGTAAAACCGCAGTGCTTTGCTTCGCTACTGCATTCTCATTAGAATTGATGAATTTAACCCTTGATTTTGCCTTTTCTATATTTTTGCCTTCGGGTGAGTGGTGTTATTGCAGTCTACACTGGTGTGCAAAAATTAAGGACGAGACGGTTTTTTTCAATATAACTTTGTACAAAAGCTTTCCAAATCAACACATTTAATACTGTAAGATTCCCAATACGTAAGGACATGAGTAATGTAAGCAACACTTACTAAAAGATAAATCAGAGGGATAAAAAGAAGCTTTATTGAAAAAGTAGCATGGAGCGCAATGCGACTGAAGGCCGAAACATCCCTCTGATGGGTGTCCAGCAAGAAACATCCGGTCTTTAATAGGGGATATGATCTCCCCTGACTGCTAGGCAGGTTTCACGGCGTCTGCCCATGCTGACAATGAGGGTGTCAATGAGTTGTTGACACATTGCTGCCCATTCGTCTTGCAGCGCCAATCAAAGCTCCGGAATCGTTACTGGTGGTAAGGTACGAGCTGCCAAGCGTCTGCCTAGAAAATCCCATACATGCTCGATGGGATTGAGATCCGGAGATCTTGCCGGCCAATCCATACGTTCAATATCCTCACTCTCTAAGAGCTGTTCGGCAGCTACTGTGCGATGACATGGTGCATTGTCGTCCATGAAAAGGAACTGCGGACCCATAGCGCCTCTAAAAAGAAGCACATATGGAAGAAGAATCTCGTTACAATAATGGGTCCCGTTGACTGAACCTGCGTCGAAGATGTGAAGGTCTGTACGACTACTAAGCATGATGCCTCCCCAAACGAGAACACCGCCACTTCCATACCTGTCCCTTTCAATGATGTTCGAGGGATGATTGTGGCTTCCCCGCTCTCTCCAGATGAGTATGCGATGAGAATCGCTACTCAGACTGAATCTGCTCTCATCTGTAAAGAGTACTCGTCCCCATTCATTGTCTCTCCAATTCCGGTGCTCCCGGCACCACAGAGAACGCCTTCTCCGATGGGCAGGCGTTAGAGGTACACACCGTACAGGGCGTCGTGCAAACAGACCACCACCGTACAGTCTTCTGGCCACAGTAAAATGCGATATCGGTCGTCCAATCACCTGTGTCGTGTGTCTAGCGATTTCTCCCTCTGTCTGCCGTCTGTTTCTTCTGGCCTGTAAGGCAATATACCGGTCATCTGCGGGTGTGGTTCCTCGTGGACGACCACTACTAAACCCCCAGATAGCTGTTCCTGTAGTTTGAAATTGTCTCCAAAGTCGTGAAACGATGCTGTGAGCAATTCTAAACTCTGCAGCCACACTTGTCACACTGCGGCCTTCCTCCAACTTCCCAATGATTCGACCTCGGGTAAAAGCATCCAGATGTCGTCTAACAGATTGATTATTCTCCATTTCTCGCTGAGGCAGCAACTCGGTGTGATTTTAACTGCAATACGGCGTGCAATCTCTTTGCCAGAAATACTGATCTTACACCGAAAACATGCTTTATACTACTCAGACAGTCCCCCATTACATCTACCTGCATATCTATGTATGTGCTACCGTACATCACCTTCCTGATTGGTCTCTCTGTCCGCTCTGCCTCTTCGTTCAGCTGATATGCTAATTTTTTGACGTCGTCCTTAATTTTTGCACACCAGTGTAATTATCTCAATTACTGCGAATGGTCTTGGGGCATAAATTTTAATTATCTTGTAAAAATTCTATGTAGTTGTATGGCAGTATTGAAAGAAACAATCTAATAAGAAATGGCTGCGACTTGTTTCGATAATGAAGCGTAAAACATTGGCAGCAAAGATATTCCGTTTGGCATCAGTAGTACCGTTGTTGGCAACTTTACTGTTTGCGGCGGCAAAACGGGAAAAGTACCGTTTCTAAATGTATTTTTAATTTCGCAGGTGTCATGCTTTCCATGTGCCAAGTTTTCACTGCATTTAACACACAATGGATATTCTTTTTCCATTGATAATGCAACATGTAAAACAGTATAAAATAAACTCTTCTTAATATTTACTCATTTTTTTTTTTTTTAGAAGTAGAAGAGAGCCAATGGTTACAGTTTTGTTTGCATTTTCATTAATAGTTTTTCTCAAAGTTTATTTGATGTTGGTGCATCCATCCCATTTCTCTTACAAGAGATTTTGGGCCATTTAATCATCGTGAACAAAATTGCAACGAAAACAAAATTGTTTTTGTTATCCTTTGAGACACTACTGAATTTTCCAATGCTTAGGAAATGTTATGCGCTTACTTGACAACAAATTTGATTAGAAATAAGAAACATAGTTTAAAAATGATGCGTATTACAATTACAAATTGCATGCAAGACATTGCTAAGATAGCCGAAAAAACTAAATCTTAGCTGCGCGTATGCAGTTGCTTTGAAATTTGATTTGGGCTGTTTGGATTTCATCAAATACACGAGGGCAATCCCAAAAAAAAGGTCTCCTATATTTTTAGATATACAAAGAAACATTTATTTTCTATAATTGTTATATCTCTTTAAAGATTGAAGAATGCTTTATTTTTCAACATAATCGCCATTTCAATCGATGCATTTTTGTAGACGCTGTGGCAGTTTTACAATGCCCATGTCATACCAGCTTGCCGCCATGCCCTTCAGGAAGTGTTGACCCTCATCTTTCCAAGAAGTCCAAGAAGTTGTCCTTTTCGTCTCCATAGCGGCAAAGAAATTCGTGGGAAGAATAAACCCGTTGCTGTTTGTGGTCTTCTGTCAACATACGCGGCACCCATCTTGAACACACCTTCAGATATTGCAACTTTTCCATTAAAATCCTGTGGATGGTGCTTCTGAAAACCTCAGGAACGAAAATGCAGACAGCATCCAGAGTGATCCTCCGATCTTTACGCACAAGTTCCTTAACTTTCGCGATTGTCTCATCGGCAATTGACGGCCTCCCGCTCCTTTCTTCGTTGTGAATTTCAGTACGACTGGCTGTAAACTCTCTACACCACTTGCGAACTTTTTTGACATCCATGCACGACTGTCCATACACTTCCGTCAATCAGCAATGAATTTCAACTAGTTTAATGCCTTTTGCATTCAAAAATCGAATAACTGCGCGCACTTCGCACTTGGCGGTAACGCTTATCGGGAGCTCTATTTCGAATGGCTGCCAAGCCAAGACTGAGCATCCGAGCGAAGCGCCTGCGTGCTTATGTGGTAGTGGAGAAAGCACCACTCACAACAGCGTTGCCAACAACCATATTAAAACTTTCTCAACGTCCCCAAAATATAGGAGACCTTTTTTTGGGATTGCCCTCGTAACACATAAATCAAGTGAAAAGCAATAAAATCAGAATTAAAATATGGAAATGTTTAATTTAAAATTCCTGGCAAATGTTAAAAAACATCCAAAATTCTCTTCAAATTCTGTATATTTTTATAGTCAAATAAATTTCTTTGAATTTGGTGACCCCCCCACAAATTTGTTCATAACTCCCAGGTTAAAATTTTGTAAAAAAACAAGTTATCAATTGCATTTTGAAAAAAAAAATGATTTCAGGCTTGTCTTGAACAGAACAGCATACAATAGAGTATTTTCAAATTTACGGGAAAGTACGACTTATGTGAAAATTGATAAACATTGGCTGTCTAATGTGAAAAGTGAATTACGGTTTAATATGTTATGTTCATAGCTTGTGTATTTTGATTATCTAACTAAATAAAGAATGATCCGTTCTTGCAAACTTCTGCTGGAATAACTGCTAGAATATCTATCCCATTTCAGATGAACAGAAAGCAAGTGTTGTATTCTTATTCAACAATTACAATACTCTTGCATAATACTTACAAGGAATGAGTTAGGTTATTTAACTAAAGTGCTGTCAATTTTATTTCTTATTTACAGAAGGATGTATCACACAATGCTGTGTAGGCTGGTGACCTAGCGATGATGACTCAAAATGCATCTTTGCATTCAGGCATACACTCTTTATAAGAATATAACCATGCACTGGAGTCCTAGCTTCAGCAGATACATTTTGTTGTGCTATGCAATCTCTGTGGGTCCTAAATTCTAAAAACTTTTCCACTCCTAAATTGCAAAATTTGCACACCTGCCATAACTGCACTGGGTGTGGCCTCAGTTATCCAATGTTCCAACAAAATCAAATATTGTAACGTTATTTTAGACCAGACTTTCTTAAACTGTAGATTGCAACCCCCATCTACAGCAGGGGGTCGCAAAAACTTTCAGTAGTTTTGGTATTTCTTAAACTTAATATAATAATTTTACAATTACCCAATATTTTTACACAATGTATCTGAAAATAGATAAAGATAAGACCATACAAAGAGAAAAACAAAAATGTTTCAACGCATTCTGTTTATAATATAAATGTTCACTTTACTTGCTTTGCATGTGACGCTGTCATTTCGTCTGTTAATTAATTAAAATTTCACATTGTTCTATGTCTTAAAATGAGAAATTAAAGATATGACCTAAAACTGCAACTTACAATACAAGTGAAAAAATTGACAGTTTCACTCGCACGTGTGTCAGATTTTCACAATGCTTATAGGGTCCCACAAAATTTTCATAAATATTTTGGGGTCATGAAAAAAATCTATGATAAAAAAGGCTCACAACTGAAAAAACTTTTAAGAAGCTCTGTTTTAGACCAATCAGTTTCCTGACGCCAACCCAATTTTTTTGCCTGTTTTGTTTCTCAGCCGAATTATGTTTCTATATAGGAATTTTTCTATACTTTTTACTGTTTCAGCTGAATGGAAAAACACGCTAAAATGTTTCAAATGACTATTAGGGGAAGAGAATCAAATACCCCACATTATTATTATCTCTATTTATCTCCTGTTTTGATTCTGAGTTATGTTTTTTGATAGAATTTTTCCATATTACAGTTCAACAAAAAATCAACTTTTAAAATATTGAGGAAAAGCATGTACTAAAATGTTTCAAAATGAAAATATGGGATAAATAAATTTATAAATTAGTTTTTTCTAGGAGTGTAGGAGTTCTTATATATAGTATATAAAGAAATTTGGAACCAACTTTTCACGAACACTTAAAAATTGAAGTTCAAATGATCTTCATAAAATCTTATAAATGTAGAACAAGAATACTTTAAAATGTAAAACTTAACACGTTGACTGCCGCGCGCATTTTACGTGATTTGCCCATGACGACAACTTGAAATTTTTATTATGCGATATATATTATGTCGAAATATTATCTACAGAAAATAATGTTATATAATTGTGCTTCATGCTGGGGGTCACCAGCAACCTCCAAACATCTGTAGACCATTTTTGTGATTTATAATTTAAATTTTTACGATTTATTATTCTTCAAACCATTATAGTAACAATGGTACTATTTAAAAATTTATCAGTATCAATATTTATTCTAGTTATGTATTTTACTATTGGTCGCGTAGCCAGTGGCACCCACGGCGCTGTGGCCAAGTCGAGTGCAGGTCACCGGTGACCCCCACGGCAGTCAACATGTTAAAATAAACCATCACAAGAAAAACCAAAAAAGTAGTATAAAAGAACAAGAAAGGCGAGGAATCCAACCAACTTTAACATAATATCATCAAGAGGAGGTATGTCGAATTTAATTACATTTCCCCTTCTAAAACAAAATCCTTGCTTCTCTGTATCCAGAATCAGCTGATGAACCATTTCAATATATTTTTTTATCTTAATAGTTCACCAAAAAAAAAAAGAAAAGAAAAGAAAACATGCCCTTAAAAATGTAGAAAAAATTAAAATCCTGCAGTGAAAAATCTTTGAAAGTTAAAAATAATTTTAACACAAAACTTTACTAGAACCTCTTATCAAACAGCAGTAGCAAAGGAAAATGAGGGGAAGTAAAATCAAAAGTTAAAAATATCTTCCAGGGTGAGTGAGTGAGTGAGTGAGTGATTATGGCGCAAAACCAGAGATGATTATGACGCGCCAAACAAAAGATGAGATGATTACAATTGATGACATTAAAATTCAATAAATAAAAACAAGTAGATAAATGTACCAAATCCAGAGGATGAAGTCATATAAACACAAGTTAAAAGCACATTTTAAAATTCAAGAGACAGTCTTCAAAACAAATTACATTTGGTAATAAAAGCCAATATCTTTTAAATAATAAAATAAATTAGAATTGACCTCTCTTCCGATTAAACGGTCGAGAGGTAAGTCACAGCTATTAAAATATTTCTGGCGAAGACTATTAAAACATGGACACTCAATTAAAATATGACGAACAGATAAACAAACATTACAGTTAAAACAAACGGGTTCATTTTCAGCTTTTAACAGGTAGCTATGTGTCACTCTAGTGTGACCAATTCTGAGGCGAGTCAAAAGAACTTCCTCCTTACGATTTTTTGTTAATTCCCAGTGCTCAATTCTAGGCTTTACATGTCTTAATTTATTTTGAAGCTGAACATCCCAAAGTTGTTGCCATTTTTTTCGGATCTTTTGTTTCACAACACAACAAATGTCTGCAAAAGGGATGAGACGACTGGACAGTTCAACAGCACATTTTGCTGTGATATCTGCCAGCTCATTCCCATTTATTCCCACATGCCCGGGAACCCAGCAGTACAGGATATCATACCCACGATTCATTAAGTTTATATGTATTTTGAGAATATCCACTATTACTGGATTTTGAGTATTAGGAAAAGCTTCTATTGATTTAAGAGCACTATACGAATCTGTATAAATTATAAACTTTTTGTAGCAGAGCCTTGAGATGCATAAAAGACTATAATATATCGCAGTTAATTCGGATGTTAAGACAGAGAAAGCATTGTGCAAGCATCTGCCCTCCATGTGGTCTTTAATTACATATGCCATCCCCACATGATCTTTTGACTTGGACCCATCTGTATAAACTGGAAGATAACTGCTATATTTGTTCCTGTGCTCAGCGAAGAGTTGTCTGTAAATAATCTCGTTAGTGCTTGCCTTCACATGATACTTAAAAACATCAAGAAGCTGAATCCGTGCATTTTCCCAAGGTGGGATTTCAAAATTCTGTACTGCTTGGGGGTGCATATCAGAGAGGGAAAGTTCCTCAATGACAGGGCGAACTCTTAAAAGAAATGTAGGAACACAAGATGGACGTGTTTCAAATAACGCGTTACTCACATCATCAAGTAAGCACAGCTTATTGGGATGTTCAGGTTGGGATAGTATATTAAAATATTGCAAAAGGGACAATTGTTCACGCCTCAGATAAAGTGATGGTTCATTACAGTCAACATACAGGCTCTGGACAGGAGAAGTCCTGAAGGCTCCTGAACATATCCTCAAACCTTGATGGTGAACAGGATCCAGTTTTAACAAAACAGATGACCGAGCGGATCCATAAACAGCTGAGCCATAGTCCAGTCTAGAGCGGATAAGCGCTCTGTAAATGCGAAGCATGGAGCAACGCTCTGCACCCCAGGAGGTGTTCGCCAACACTTTTAAAATATTTAGTGTTTTGAGACACTTCTTTCTCAGGTTTAAAACATGAGAAAGGAAAGTCAATTTCTGGTCGAACGTTACTCCTAAAAATTTTACTTCGGACGCAACTGGAATAATTGTACCATTTAGATATAACTCAGGTTCAGGATGGAGACCTCGCTTCCTACAAAAGTGCACGCACACAGTTTTCTGTTTAGAAAAAGTAAATCCCTGTTTGTCTGACCATTCTTGTATCTTATTCAGAGCCATCTGCAATTGCCTCTCTATGTATCTCATGTCTGCTCCTCGACAGCTAATCTGTAAATCATCTACATATAGTGATCCCAAGATGGTATGAGGAAGTTCTTTTAAGACAGAATTTATTTTTAAACTGAACAGCGTTACACTAAGCACACAGCCTTGAGGCACACCCTCTTCCTGTTGAAAAACATCCGAAAAAACAGAGCCAATCCTTACTTGAAAAGTTCTAGCGTTCAAGAAATTCTGTATGAAAATTGGTAGGTTGCCGCGCAAGCCACTCTCGTGAAGATCCCGGAGTATACCGTATCTCCATGCCTTATCATAAGCTTTCTCAATGTCGAAGAATATTGAGACAAGGTGACTTCTTCTGACAAAGGCTTTTCGAATAGATGTCTCTAATAGAAGCATATTGTCTACGGTCGTTCTCCCCTTTCGAAAACCGCTTTGATAAGGCGATATAATATTATTCTTTTCCAAGAAGTAGACTAGGCGGCTGTTTACCATCTTTTCAAACAGTTTGCAAACACAACTGGTAAGGGCAATTGGCCAATAGTTCGAGGGATTCCTCGGGTCTTTCCCTGGCTTCGCAATAGGAATGACAACAGCTCTCCTCCATGCACTGGGAAATGTACGCTCCTTCCACACTCTATTGTAAAGTGTGAGAAGGGCACTCAGTGACTTATAGGACAGATGCTTTAGCATTTCATAATACAAGCCATCTAGACCAGGACAAGACCTATGTGTCTGCAACAAAGCTCTCCTTAATTCAACCATTCTAAAGTCTCTATTGTACGGCTCAGATTTGGAAGAGTTGAATGCGATGGGATTTATTTCAGAGTGTTGCTTGATAGAGAGAAATGCAGGTGAATAGTTTCTGCTTGAAGAAACGGCAGCAAATGTCTCACCAATAGTATTTGCAATTTCTTCTATGGAGCTAATCACTCGGCCATCTTTTTCCAGAAAGGAAAGTGAGTGGTCTTTATACATTCCGCATGCTTTTCGAACTCTTTCCCAAACCCGCTTACTAGGCGTAGAGGATGTTATTGAGGACACATATGAAATCCAGGAATCCCTCTGGCTCTGCCTTCTTACTTTTCGTGCATTTGCTTTGGCTCTTTTAAAGGCTATGAGGTTTCGCAGAGTAGGGTATCTACGAAAAATACCCCATGCTTTTTTCTGTTTTTTCAGTGCTTCATGACAGTCGCGATTCCACCATGGTTTCGTATATTTAAGCATTTTTCCTGATGTTCTAGGAATCGAAAGCATAGCTGCCTGAATAATAGTATTAGTAACAGCTTCCACAGCGTCATCGATATGCCGATCTTCTACCATTTGATCTCTGAGCTCTGCAATGGAAGAGAAGAGTTCCCAGTCTGCCCTGTCCAGTATAAACCGAGGGAGTCTCGACATGGGGTTTGCTCCTCTTCGTGCAAGAGATACAAAAATGGGATAATGATCGCTGTTGTACAGGTCACTTCCGACACTAAAAGTGCAAAATGGCAACAGAGATGGTGAACAGATGGCAAGATCGAGAGCGTGGAATGTCCTTGAAGGCTCATGAAAGTACGTATCTTGCTCATTATTTAGGAGACAAAGGCTGTGATCTTCGATCATCTGCTCAATTTGTCTTCCTCGGCAATTTGTATCTTTGCTACCCCAGAGTGGACTATGGCCGTTAAAATCTCCTATTATGATGAAAGGCTCAGGCAGCTGCTCTAAAAGAACATTTAAATCTTGCTGATCAATATGCTCATTTGGAGGCAAATACAGAGAAACGACTGTAACAACAATATCAAAATTTGTTTGAGTAGCGACAACTTGGGGGGATGTCGTCAAAGAAAGCACATTTGAGGGATAATCCAGTGAGGTGAGGAGACCTACACCTCCACTGGTACGCTCACCTGCAATGTTATCTTTCCTGACGAAAGAAAACCTCCGAAGTTTTGCCTGTTGTTCTGGTTTTAGGTTTGTTTCCTGTATTGCGAAGCATACAGGATGATAAGCATTGATTATGGCTTTGATGTCGAGCAAATTTCGGTGGAAACCGCGACAGTTCCATGAGACGAGGGTGGCCATTATAATTGATGTTTGTTGTTCCTGTGTTCCTTTTTAGTTTTGCGCGGAAGCAGATGATCGGGAACTTCTAGACCGTCTTCCACCTCCATACTGTCTGAATCTGCAGATTCAGGAATAATTTTATTTGCAGAACTATTGCTGGGACTTCTATTTTTGGTTTCTATTATTGGAGGCAGAGTTTTGGGTTTACTCGGGATTGCTATTTCTTTATTTTGTATGGTATGTGTTGGATTTTCTTTGTTCTTGCTTACAGGCTGCTGGTTTTTATTTGGTGGAGTCTGTGTACTTATGGAAGTTTGGGTGGCTATTGTGCGGGTTGATTTCACGGCATTGGCATATGATTTGTTTGATATAGGCTGTGTGCTTTGAACTTGTCTTCTGGCTTCGGCATATGAAATGTTCCTGGAGACTTTTATGGTCTGCACTTCCTTTTCTAATTTCCATTTCGGACAGGAACGAGAAAATGCTGGATGGTTGCCCTTGCAATTTATACACAGTGCTGCAGCGGTGCAATTTTCGCTATCGTGGCCAACCGACGAGCATCGAGCGCACGTCAGGGTCCCACGACAGGACATTTTGGAATGGCCAAAACGCTGGCACTGGAAGCATCGCATGGGGTTTTGAATATAAGGCCTTACGGGGCAGTTAAGATATCCAGCCTTAATATTTTTCGGCAGATCAGGCGAGTTGAAGGTGAGGATTACGTGTTTAGTGTCAGTCAACTGACCTTCCTTACGCATCTTGATCCGCCGAGCACCACAGACTTTTTGGTCAGCTAACTCGGAAACGAACTCTTCTTCTGAAACGCACAGAAGGTCGATTTCCGAGATCACACCTCTACAATAATTCAGAGTTTTATGCGCTGACACAGTTATAGATACATTTCCGAGTTTGGTTTGTGACAAAAGGGAAGCAGATTGGGTTGGTGTGACAGTATCTATAAGCAGGTCACCAGAACGGAGACGCTTTATGTTCTTTGGTTCACCTATGCAAGAACGGATATATTTGCTTACAACGAAAGGGGACATCTTTTGCAGTTCACCGGAGGGACTCGAGACTACAAGGAAGCGTGGATTATCAGTGGTTACTTTGGCATTTGCATCGGTACGTATTTTCTTAGTAAGAGATTTATCAATTATTTCAATACTTTGGTCGTTTTCATTTGATTTGAGAAGAAACATAGAAGCCATATTTAAGAAAGAAAAGATTCGGGTCCGACGGCCCCGCCCACCACGGAGCCCAACAAGGGAACACAGATTCCTGTGTTAGGGGTAGCCGGACCTATACGCAAACTGAAGCCCCACAGTCGGCTTTCCCGAAAGCAGGTACTCCCGAGAGCTTGACCCCAAGCCACTGACACAAGGACTAGTGACCAGCCGATTGACACCCGTGAGGACGACTAAGGTGCCTCCCGTTTAGCTGAAGCAGAGGCCAAAGTAGTGTGTTGGGGACAGTACCTCGCCCCTCAACTACCAGGACCCTCCTTTCCAGCGACTCGGGTCTCCACGCACGGCAAACACGTGGGCAGTTTTCTCGCCACTCGAGAACTAGAGACAAGGTCTGTTCCAGTCTCTCGTGACGAGCCCCAAACTCCGTAGAGAGAAACCACGAGGGAGAAGAGAAGGGGAAAAGTTCCAGCAAAGAGGAGAGGAGACGGAAAAGAGGATAGATCACTGGGGCTCCAGGATCGTGACACCCGTCTCATCAAGAAGATGATCCCCTGAAGGGCTAGGGTACCTCGGGATTGCCACACCCGTACTCACAAAAGTGAGCCCCCTGAGGGTAAAAAAATATCTTCCAATTTAAAAAGATTTTTCTAGTCTAAACAGGATTTTATCAAGTTAATTTTAATTTCAATTTTTATTCTTTCTGAAAAATTGGTTCTGAATTTCTTTCTTTATATATTTACTGATCAGTTTTTAGCAGCATAATGCACAAAAATTTTTGGAAGGATTATAAATTTTCCTTTTAAAACATTATTTGTATATACGTAGTCCAAACACATCTGTATACAGTGGAATACGTTTAACGCGAAATATCGTTGAACACTAAATAATGCAACGGTCCCGACAAACTACTATGTATTTTCATGCATTTTGTTTCTCTTAACACGAAAAGATATCCTTTCTGGAAATTAACAAAATACAGAAAACACTGGTATCGCTGGCGAGATTTAAACGGAGTGTGAAATGAAAGAGAGGTGGTTTCACATGTTTCGTAGAAAAGAGGCTAATTTGGCTTTGAAATACCCTCGGAATAGCCTGTGACACGAGCCAATTTTGTTTATCTACAGTACTTTCGCCTTCCACGTCTACAAACGCCACATAAACATCTCATCTCACATCAGTTAGCTTTGGAATTCAGTGATGAATACATGGCAGTGTCAGTAAAAATTAGTGAGTTTGGCTCATATGTTGCACTGCACAGAATTCAGCAACTCCAAGGATGAATGAAAATTATTTTCATTATACACAATTCTCAAAAGTATCAGATTCTTCGGCGCCGAAAGAAATGGAGAAGTAGGATATTGAAACTGAGCTGACACTTAATGAAATGTTTGAGAAAGTTTCTGTATCAATGAACTGTCTTACTGTACTATCGGAAGAATTCGTTGCAGTAGTTGGGAAGACTCAGATAACCGGCACATGGCGCAATTTTTTCCGCGATCTTGAATCGGCGAAAATCGCCAAATCCTCGGAAGGATTTTTTTAATGCCAAGAGGGAAATGACGTGAAAAGAGGCTTTACAAAATTTCCCTCTTGAGCTCGATATAGGGGAGAAACCCGTGCTAGGCGAAAATGCTAAAAAAGACAATGCAAAGAAAAATATCAGATTATTTTCCCAAAACTCAAAAAATGTTTTGTTTTTCAAAAACTTGAAAATTTTGTATTGAATTCCATTAAGTTCTTGTGGATGTTTTTGCTTCATTGGTTTTTATTAAATACATGCATATATACATATCTATGTAAATAAAATGTACTCTAATAAGCTTAATTTTGTTGAATATATGTTTTTTTTTTTTTTCAATATTCTTTAACACGAAAAAATATTTCAGTCCCCTCAGTTTTGTGTTAAATGATTTTCACTATATATCTGTTGCACATAAATCCCTTTCTTACATAAAATAACTATGAAATCTTAAAAAAGTACATAGTATGAAATTTATAATGGCAAACATTAAAAATAGATGAAAGTAAATAAAATTTAAATTATAGAATGTACTTTAAAGAATTAATAATAAGTGGTTAAAAATATATTTTTTAATTACTTAAAACATGGAAGTTATTTGGCAGAGATTGCTGGATATAAAATTACTACTTCAAATTTTCAGATTACTATTGTTCATATTTAAAGTCTCAACTTGCAGTCTTAATCCACATATCAACCATTGTAAAAATCACTTGTTATCATATTCCAAAGATCAGCAGCATACATTTTTTTCAAAATCGTGCATAATATTAAATATTGGCTTTTGATAATCAAGTTGATACAAATAAGATGACCTGTTTTTATGATTTTAGACTAGTAGTTTATTCTTCCATTCACTTATTACAATATTTCATTTTTTATATGCTCAGCTATCCAAAATTTCAAGAGCTTTCTGGATATTTTTTTGTTGAGTTTTTACTATACATACATTTCAGCATTTACATCGTCAAAATTACATACTATGTACAGACACATACTTGAAGTGAATTTACTTTTACAGTTAAACACAGGAACTGGAAAACAAAAAAGTATTTATTCGGAGATTGTATTTCTTTTTCGTTCATGAAAATCAAAGTTCATTACACAAACATGCATTCACACTGCACAAGCAGGTATGAAATTCTTAATACATTTAATAATCCTAATGATTGATTACGCATTTAGTAAATAAATCAGAAAATATTTTAATGTATAACAAATGAATAGTAAGTAGCTAAGCTTTTAGTTAGTAGTTAGCTTTTAGAAGTAGTTAAGCTTTTATAAAACAGTAGTAGTTAGCTTTTAGAAGTAGTTAAGCTTTTAGAAGTAGTTAAGCTTTTATAAAACAGAGCATTACGAAGATATTTAATGTTATAAAGTTAGGTAATTTAGTAAATTTCAGTTATTCACCAAAGCAATGAATTGTGAAGTTCCTTGTATATCTTTATAAATGAACTTTATTGCTGTTTTAAGCAATTAAACAACTGTTCAAGTTATTTTAATAATTTTGAAATATATACACTAAAAGAAACAATACAATGTATTAATCTATTTGTTAACCTTGATTTTGGCACGAAAGTCTGCAGAATGCTTCGTAGTTTTTAAGCACATAGAGGCACTGCAATTCTTATTCCTTGATCTGAAGTTTTCTGCAAAATTTTTTTTTTTTTTCCTAAATTTAAATTCCTGTATTGGCACACATACAATTTTTGTATAGTGCCTTCAGATGTGGATACGTTTTTCGAACACTTTCGTTTGTTTTACTGGCGTCGCTGAATTTTGCGATGAAATGCAGCACATTTATTGCCGAGTATCACCTTCCAGATTTTTCATAGTATTAATGTATACATCAGCAGTGAATTATTCTCCTCTTTCCTCAAATACACTACGGCGATAAACAATAACCATTCACTAAAGATTTTGCGTAAATTCCCACTCATAATAATTTAAATTGCGAAAATCTCACAATTAGCACCTAAACACACTATTCAGCAGTACAATTCTTTCGAAAGCGGGCCGTAGTAGTCAAAAGTAGGGTAGGCGTCTTGACAGGCGTCTCAAGACCAGAAGAGGAAAATGCTTATCTTCACTGTCATTGGCTGTATACCACGTGACACTCCCGAAACGTTTAGGCAAAGAATCTGTAAGAGATTCTTTGGTTTTAGGCGCTATTTCTGGTTTTTCGCCAACTGCAATTGTGTTTCTCGCCAATTGTTAGCGGTTTGTTTAAATCAAGGATATTGCTTTTTTTTATTATTATCAAAATGGATATGTTTAAATGTAAATCTTGCAGTTCATCTTTTTATGCGAAAAGATATTTGAAAGCGCATGCACAAAGAATACACGAATTTAAATAATAAAGTTGCACCATTTTCGTGTACGTATTGTACGAAGCAATTTTGTACAAAAAATTCTTTAGCTAAACATAGGATACGTATCCATAATATAAGGCGAAGTAATATTAAATGCGGCGAAGACGAATGCCGGGAACTATTTTCTACTACAGGAGATTTAAGATCTCACTTAGAGACTTGCCATAATTACAGCAATATGACCAAATGTATAAAACTGGAGTTTCAAAAAAAGCAAGGTATGCAATGAACTTTTTATTATTTTGTTTTTCTAGTTCAATTATAAATAAACAAAATATATTGCGTAACTTCTGTATATAGCCCTTAATCTTTTTACATTAAAATTAAATAGCTTCATTAAAGCTAGTTCAGCAATACATTTATTTGAAGAAACACCATATATATGGTATTATTAATTTAAGCTGTTTCAGCACACAAATATGCATTTATTTGAAAAAATTAACAAGTTAATTACTTTGAAACATATAATTTCAGAACACTATAGTTTTAACAATTAAGATTATTTTTCTGTGTGGCTGCAATCTGCATATTTTTATTTACTAATCAGATACCCTTATTATGAAAATTTATACATTTATTTATTTATTAGACTTTTATTCATGGCTATCGGATGAAGAAAGAAAAACAAAGACTCATTTTGTAATAGATTCATCTGGGCAGAAACATAAAAATTACACCAGGACGCTATTTTGCTGTAATAGAAGTGGGACATACAAAGCAAAAGGCAAAGGTGAAAGACAGCTAAAAGCACAAGAGACTTCCAAAACAGGTTTCTCTTGCACAGCTACTGTCATACTAAAAGATTTTGGCAATCGTTTTGAAGCTGTATATTTTAAAGAACATTACAAGCATGAAAAATCCCTTTGTCATCTGCCTATTCCTAAACAAGAAAAGCAAAGTATAGCAGGCAAGTTATGTGTTAGACCGTATTTTGATTGTATTAATTTCTCTTAAATAAAACTATAATTACTTATGCAGTTGGAGCCTTTCTAGCTGTCATTAATATACAGGTGGTTCAAAATTCCAAAAGTGAATGAATTTTAATATTAATGAAGTTGATAACGAAAATCATTCACGGAAAATTCAGATTGGGAGAGAAACACGCGAGTGTGAAATTTAAAATTAGGCTTAACAGCAGACTTAATTTGCATAGATTTTAAATAAAATTATCAGCTTTGAGGACAATCAGACACAGGTATCTCTTCAGGAGTACAAAACTTTTGCAAAATGGAAGGAGTGGGTAGAGCAAAGTAAAGATGAACGTAACACTGTCTGCTGTGGAAAATAATAATGAAGCATGTAAAACCAAGATATTATAATTCTAAATGTGTTATGAAGGAATTAACACATTTATAATTCTAATATCTTAATTTGTTATATTTCATTACTGTTTTATCTGAATGGTTCAATGTTTGTGTTTCTCTGTCAACTGCTTTTAATATAAATTTGGATAATTCTCTTGAAGAAGAGGGACCTTGAAAATGCTGAAGTTTGATTCAAAATCTAGATGAAACTAAGATTAATATTTTGCCTGATTTAAAATTATGGTAAATTGTTTTCTCTTGTATTTATGAACAGCATATTAAATATTTATATAAAAGTGATTAATTATCTATATTTAAGTAACCTGAGATTTGTAACAATTGTTTTTCTTATTATTAAATTAAGTATCATATTTCTTACTAATCTACTGTATAGGCATATTTGTAAATTTAAAGATACTTTTTTTTATTCCATTAGTTTTTAGTATATAAGATACATCTGTCATGATATTTACATTTTTCAGTAACTATATTATACTAATGAGCTAATAGTCAGTTTAGAGTTTTCGCCAGTAATCTATTGTCACATTTGTGAACAGGTGGTGTGGCTACACCGGACGTTGCCAGAGCGGACACGTACAATTTCGCGATCAGAGCAGACGCTTCGAAACTCATCGTGGTTAGAGCTGCACATCTTTTCCCCATCTTAGAACAGATAAAGGGTGCAGATAAATAAGTAAATAAATACTTTTAAAAATTGCAAATATAATTTAAAACAGTATTTTAAGTGGCAAATCTCTTTTACCGATGTTCTCTGTTTTTGCACTCGATTATCGAATTACAATGATAAATACATTTTTGCCAATCATATTTAATTATTTATATGTATTTAAATTGTTATGATATTATAGTGCGAATGCATTTTAAACATAGCAAAATGTAATAAAAATAAAAACTTTTGTGTAAATATAAAATGTAATAAAAATAAAAATTTCAGGGATTTTGTGGAAAACTGTATTTTAGAGTCAAATATTAGAACAGGTGCAGTTACCATAAAATTAATTAGCTGCACTAATGTAAGTAAAAATAAATATTAGAAGTAAAATATACAAAACAGATACTAGTAAATAAATACTAGCTATCCTTTATTATAAAGGCATAAATATAATTTACAATTTAGTCCAACCTAGTTACAAAACTTAAAGATTTTAGACATTTTTCTAAATTGTTTGATGTTTCGAATTCTTTTAGGATGTTTTTAATTCTTTCATCCAATTTTACATATGCTTTTTTCCTTGTTATTTCAGGGTCGCCTAATTCTCTGGCTTTCAAATTAAAAGACACTTTTTTGTGTTTCTTCTTTTAGTATTTTAACTAATAAGTGCACAATAGGCTGGTTTCTGCCAGTGAATGTGTTTAATTTAGAATTCCACCTTTCAACAGAATTATTTGTCTTATGATGCTGTCCATGTACATTCCGTATTTTAATGGGCATATTTTGATTTTCCATTCATTACTCGACAAAAGAATCAATGAATGTGTTAAGTTTGTTAGTGCTAAAAGCTTTTTCCTATACAATGCTCTAAGTATCATCTACATGTTCTATTGGCAAGTAAGCTAAGGCAGAAATCATTCTACAGACATGTCTTATATCTTATATGTCTTTACATTCCTTTATTACACCCATTTCTCCCCATTCATCTTATGTCACAAACATTGATTAAAATGAAAGTTACAACCGAATATAGTCAAACTGGGAAATTCTAACATACAGCTATTGATGGCTGCGGCTTCAAAATCAAATTTTATAATGTCCGGCTTCTACTTAGGGTACCAACATTTCACTTCCTGAAACATTGCAACTTACGTTGCTTGTGTCTTATAAGGCAGAAATGCAAAATGCGCTGGATAAATATTGGTCTCAGTTGCTATACTCCTTAAGTTGATGTTCAAATTTCAAAACACTTACTATTTTATATATTGTTGAAAGAACTGATTAGGGCAATGAAATGTTCATTAAAAAAAAATTTCAGTTGCAAGCTGATATTCTAATATCATACCATTGTTTGCATGGAATTCATATTTAGTAGGTATAAAATAATATAAAATTTTCTTTTCAAGTTCATATAAATGAAAAACTTTATTTTGCATATAGTATATATAATTTTTATCTCCTAATTATCTTTTTAAATTATTGCAGGGGGTGGAAGAGAAACGAATTTTGCAAGATGCAAGATTCTCTTCGAGAGATGATATTGAAACAAAACAGTTAATAACGAGAAAAGACCTGCATAACATTAAGAGGGATTTTGGTCTGAGTATTAATTCTAAAGGATTAATTTTAACAGATGATGAGACAAGTGTTTGGTCCTGGGTTAATACGATGTCGCAAATGGAATTCAACCCCGTTCTGATGTATAAACGTCAAGGAGAAAAATATGCAAATGTAAACGAAAATGATTTCATGTTAGCAATAATGACATAATTTAAAAAAAAAAAAAAAAAATGTTGATAGAATTTGGTAATGATAGAATCTGTATTGATTCTACACATGGAATTTCTGCTTATGGATTTGAACTTGTAACATTGCTTGTCGTTGATAAGCATGAAGAGGGCATACCAGTTGCTTTCTTAATATCATCAACAGTATCAGAAAAAATTTTGGTAAACTTTTTTAACTGCATCAAAAAGATCATTGATATCAAGCCAAAGGTTTTCATGAGCGATGATGTTCCCATGTTTTATAATGCATGGGAGCATACATTTGGTTCTTGCCAAAAATTATTATATGCTTGGCATGTGGACAGAGCATGGAAAGGTCATTTGAATTCTGTGCCAAAACATTAAAGACAAGCAGTGTACAAAACTTTAATGTATGAATTAGATGAAGAAATGTTCAACAAAATGTTAGAAACATTTTCTGAGCAACTATGTAAAGATGAAGACACGCGAGAATTCCATAAATATTTTATGACATACTATTTTGAAAGAGCCAAAATGTGGGCATACTGTTTCAGAAAAGGGGCAAAAATCAACACCAATATGTATGTTGAAACATTTCATCGGAAATTAAAATATATTTATTTAGATGGGAAGAAAACCAAACGGGTTGATAAATGTATCATCGAGTTAATTAATCTTGTCAATGATCAAAAGTTTGACACTTACATAAAATATCAGAAAGGAAAAATAACAAAGAAGACAACAAAAACATTTCAACGTCATAAAGCTGCTGAGCTTTTAAATGCTAACTGTGTAAAAAAAGATGATGTATGGGAAGTTTCATCAGAACTGGGAGAAAATTCTTATAAAATTATCAGAGATCATGTTTGTAATGATTTATGCCTCATAACTTGTAGACTTTGTTCATGCTGTTTAAAAGCTTATAAATGTACATGCCATGATTATTCTATTTTAAATAATATGTGTAAACATATACATTTTGTAATCATGTCTGAAAAAAAAGACAGAACCTTATATAGGCCCTCTAAACAGAATACCTACTAGGAATAATTATGAATCTTTAACAGTAAGTAAAACATGCATTAGTGAACTTATTCAATCTTCATTTTCAATTTCTGAAAAATTAAACTGCATTGAAAATATGGACATTAATCTTGCTACACAAATAAAAAAGCATTTAAATGCAATTGAACATTTATTAGAAGTTCCTTTGTTAGATAAAGCACATGCTTCAGTTTCAAAAGAACCAACAAATAAAAAAATTGTTCCCCAAAAGAGATTTTATTCAGTTAAAAAACGAAAAGTGTGTAAAAAAGTACAGTTTGGAAATCCTTCAACAGCAGAAAAAAATAATACCAAACCTATTTTATTAAATCAATTAATTGTTAATTCAGATCCCAGCCATGATCATTTGTATTGCAGTGAATTGAATGCCAAAAGTTTAAAAGAAAAGTCACTAAATAATGTTTCAGAAAATTATGCTATTTAAGTATTTTTAAAATTTGTGTATTTATAACAAATTATTTGATTTTTATGTAACTAATCTGGATGTCTCATTTTAATTTAATTATGTATCTTATTATAAATTTAATAAAATTGTTATAACTGTTCTACTGTATATCTAAGCTATGCATTTATCCTATACTTAATCTACGCATACATTAAATCTATTTATAAAGTCATGCTTTATAATAACTATTCTACTGTAAATGTGAATTACACATTTATCATATACGTAATCATTGTCCAGTTAGGTGATAGGATTGCTGATGTTTCTTTAAATAATGAGTCTAGATAAGCAGGATGGTATGAACAATTTATTAGGAGAATAGGCACAATACTATTACACACAGAACAAAAATGGCTGAAAACAAATCAAGGAGAATAGGGATATTTAGCAATTCACTTTTAGCTCATGAAATAAATTCTAAAGTTTCCTAAATCACTCTCTCAGGATAAACACTAACTTGTAATTCAGCTAACTGCAAAGTCTGGCACCTGATTCACAAGCTCTCTTGTTCTCAGACCCGTATTTATACTCTGCAGGATGTGTTATGCAAGATAAATGCAAAGTTCGTTATGACATGAAAACCTATTTTCGAAGCCCTGTGACCAATTCATCCAGAAGTTTCTAGAGCCATGCTGCAACAGGCATCTCAAGATAGATAACGCAAAATGCTTATCTTTACTGTCATTGACTATATCACATGACAGTCCTGAAACATTGTTGGCTCTATTTCTAGTTCTCCTCCAACTGCGTATCTCGTCAATTGTTAGCAGTTTGTTTAAATCAAAGAGCTTGCACTTCGCTTTCTTTCTTTTTGCTTTTATTACTGAGATGGATATTTAAACATATCCATATTATATAGATATTTAAACATAATGCTAACCTTGCAGTGCATCTTTCTATGTGATGAGATATTTAAAAGCACATAAACGTATGCACAAAGGTACCGTCGCTAAAGTTACGCCATATTCGTCATCAATTTTAAGCAAACACAGAATATGCATTCATAACGTAATGTGAAAAAAATATTAAATTCAGTGAAGTAGGATGTCTAGAACTGTTTCTCATCACAGGAGATTTAAGATCTCACTTTTAAGTTAGTTTTAAGTCACTTTAAGATTAAGATTAAAGACTCCCCATAATTATAATAACATGATAAAATGTATGAAACTTAGAGTTCCATAAAAAACAAGGTTTGTAATGATCTTTTCCTTATTTTGTTCTTTAGTTCAATTATAAATAAGAAAAATATATTACGTGACTTCTGTATATAGCCCTTAAACTTTTTATATTCAAATTAAATAGCTTAATGAATACGGTGTTATTCATTAAAGCTATTTCAGAACACTATAGTTTTAACAACTAAGATTATTTTTCTGTGTGGGTGCAATTTGTATATTTTTATTATAATGTCTTATAAAAATTTAACAAAAAACGCAACTTATTTTTTTTATCTACTGCCATGTATAATTTGTTGTACTACTTGTTCCTTAATATGGAAAAGTTGTTATAAAAAGTGCACAGTATGGCTCATAATTTGATTTCAATGTCTCACTTTAACTTTTTTTTTTTTTTTTTTTTTTTTGTCTTTTGACCAGGAGAATTTATTATATTATGAATTATTATTATTGTTTTACATATATTATTATTAGTTACTGATGAAGATCAATAATGGTTTTGGTTTGGTTTATTTAATTACGGCTATCTGCCTAAGGAAAGGGATGCCTTCGTGGAGGACTTTCTAAGGGAAACTGGCTCGTATACACGTTACACATGGGAAAACCCATGAAAACGCCCATGCAGCCAGCCCATTCACAGGATTCGAACCTCGGACCGAACTACCAGTGTTCAGTGTCTTAACCGCTCGGCCTCTGGTGGGCTATATGAAATAACGAAAATTTGCTATCTTTGCTTTATTTCCAGCATAAATGCAAGTGTTTATTTTAGGAAAATAAAGCTGAATAAAATTTGTATATTTTTGCTAATTTTTTGAAAGATAATTTTAACTATTTCATTTGTATTATGGAAAATAACGAGAATGAAACAAGTAAAAACCTTTCATCAGATAACAAATAAGCGAAGATGCCAAATTTGAATATTAAGCGATAAAAAATTTTGAGAGCACACTACTCATACTTATCTCAGATGTTAAAAATCTGTTGGTTTATATAAAAAGTTGACTAATTCTTAATACAAAATACTATAACAATGCAAGCACTGACATAGTTTTTATAGCCCTACATTTAAAAAACATTATAATTTAAAGATATAGCTTTTCCTGAAAATACACCATAAATTACCACATTTAACCAATTTGTTACAAGCTTGATACCATGTGAGCAAACTTCAAACTGCATATCAGTTAGATTAAAAATGAAGAACAAGAACTGAATATGAATAAGGTACTAAATTTTTAAAAATCTATAATATAAACAGGCTAAATGAAATAATGCATAAGTGTATATTTAAGTATTTATGGTATTAATTTTAGAAAAACACCTATTGACTCAGGAAAGTTTCGTGAAATTTAAACCAAGTACTGAAGTTGCATTCATGCCAAAATGAAACCACACTTTTTATATGCTCATATTTTATTGTGGAATGTAAATACAAGTAATCAGGAATACAATGAATTCACAATATTAAAAAATCACAGGTGGACATGAAGAATAATCTTACGAACACTCTATAAAACTGCTTTTAATTTTTATACAACATATGAAATTACCTTGAATTATAGAAGAAAGGTAGTTGAACAAATATGAAAATGAGATTTCATAACCAGGATAACTTCATGCAAAATTAAGAAAGCAGCTGCTAGAAATATTGATACTCTTCTGTTATGAGGATTGATTGTGTGTATGTATATATATGTGCATGTCTATTTGTGTGTGTATGCATACATATATATATGCACATGCAAAATATATATACCAATTGTGGCCAATGTGCGGCTCGCGAGCCTTATACGGCTCTTGCAGGCAATTTGTGCGGCTCATGCATATAAAATATATGTATGAAATATGGTAAACTAAAACTATTCAGTGTCCAAAAGGAAGTAATTAATTAGTTTAGACTCTTTTTACAAAGTTATCAGGGATTTCTTTCTATTTAGAACCTCCTCCACTACTTCTATAATGATGTAAATATGAACTTGTGGCTTTTAGAAAATTTAAATGCAGCTCTCGAACATTCCTGAATTCAAATGTGCTTACTGAAATGAAGTTTGGCCAACTCTGATATATACATTTCTGAATCTGGTTCCGATAACAGAACAGGGCCAAAATATCTTGTGAAAGAATATATATTGAAATGCCTCACATTATTTATTAAGTGAAATGGATTTGAAAAAAAAAAAAAAAAAGGTACAAAAGTTGTATCTTCAAAACAAACAATATGTTAATATGTAATTCCTTAACATCAGAAAACATACTGACAAATTACCAATAACATAAATGATATTCTAATGGAAATTATAAGTAGATACACTTATAACTATTAAACCAGTCTGCAGTTATAAAATATAGCAATTTTAATTTTGACATCAGTTGCAAAAGTATTGCATAGCAGAAATATACTTTAATTCACAATGGCATTACCATAATATTCCTGTCATTGCAACTTTTTTATTATAATACAAACCCAGTTATTTCAAATCAATTTCTATATAATTCCTGTGTAATATAGTACTTCAAATATACTGTTTGGTATGCCTGTTCACACTTGAATTCTTAATTTTGTTTTATAATTCTTTAATTATGACCGGAGAAATGCATGTTATAAAATGCGTTATATATTCCATTTTAATGTGATCATATCTTTACTTTGAACATCAAAATATGATTTTAGTCTTTGAAATATATTCATCTCATAAAGTGGTAAACAGCACATCGCAAACTAATGAACTACAATATAATATAAACAGTGTTAAATAAACAAAATGTTGTATTAACATTTAGGCCTGACTCTGGCTCACTTTGAAAAAACTGACACCACTTCTGAACCTTAATGTAAATTTTTAAGCAAACTGTTGCTCCTTTTAATATTCCCCATCTTACTAATGAATTATTTTGGTAATTCATCACAAACGATGCAACTAGCAATTATGATATGGCGTTTTTATTTTGGCGATTCTAAATATTAAATTTTCGCCAAAAGTGGTAAACTTACACAGTTAAGTTCTAGTGTTAATGCTGACGTCCAAAGGAAAGAAAACCACGTGACCTGCAATAACCAATCAGCATTAGGTTACGCATTTTCCTCTTCTGGTCTTGAGACGCCTGTGGCGTCTTGCCAGGTGAAACTAGTCGATATTTCCGTGACGTCAAAAATTCGAAAAGTGGGGTAGGGTTTGGAAATACGCATTCTGGCACTGACAATTAGAGGAATGAAGGCTTATAGGAAATTTTTAAATAATAAATTATTTGTTAAAATAAATATAAATCCCTACAAGGTTTTAAAAGTGATGTTTAAAATTTCAGCCAATTTTCAGTAATGCATCCCCGTCCTCAACTTCACATGGATTGCCAAATATTTTAAGGCACCTTCAATTTCGTAAATCAGTAATAGCAACTTTTGAGGTTCTTACAGCAAGCCCTACATTAGAAACAACGGGCATTTAATACACATTGGTCTCAAGTGTCTATGAGAACTTCGACACCGGTACACCATGCCCCAATCCAACACTTCACAAAAGTTTCACTAAATACTCGCCTGTGTGATGAAATGGGATGGAGTCCCTTGGGGGTGGAATCGCAAACAGTGGAGTCATGGGATCATCGTTCAAAAGTCATGCAAAATCTCGCCTGCAAAAATCTTATTCTTCGGAGTACCTAATTTGCATAGTAGTAGGAATTGACTCATTAAGCAGTTTCTTCCAAGTACCTAGTTTGGGTAGTAATAGGTATAGACTCATTAGACAGTCATCAACTTACATATTAAAATGGTGAAGCGGTGTTAAGTAGTATGTGACTGAGTAGTGCATTCTTGTGGACCCATAAGTAGGTAAGCGGGGGTAACCGTGCGGCGGAAGTGACGTCACAGAAAAGGGGCGTGGTCGCCGCCATCTTGAATCACGTGGCAACCGGAAGTGACGTAGATGGAAGGAATGACGTAGACGGGATGACATCATCAAAGTTTCGTTTTTATGGTGTGGCAACGATCTTTTCAAAGTTTTTATTTTTTGTGGCATCGACACTATTTTTTATGTTTATGGCAAAGGTATCTTGAACTACGTGTTTGGAATGACATCACTTTTAATTTATTATTTTTAATTATTTGACATGTGATTAATATTATTTTGTTTTTTGATTAATTTTTAATACGTCATTAATTTTAATTATTTACTCATTTTTATACGATACATTTTAATTATTTAATCCGTCATTAGTTTTAATTAGTTTTAATTTATTCCATGATATTTTAATCCATTTTTTAATGAATTTAGTATCATTTTCCCTGTATTTTAAAAGTAACTCCACGGCTGAGATTCGAACTCACTATCTCTGGGATGGGAGTCTAGCGCTTTACCGCTCGGCTACCCGGTCCTCTTATCATACTTGTTATTTGAAACCCTCTTTGGCCCTTTGACTTTTTGCACCATTGATGACATAAGGCTGAAAGTCTGACCATGCGCTTCATTTGTTTTTACACGACGGCTAGGATTTCTTTTGGCTTCTTAATCATTACTTTATTCATTGCTGTTTTAAATGTAAGATTTTCCCACAGTTTAATTTTTTTTATTATTAAGATATTTTTAATTGTTTTCATTTTTCATCTTATTCTTACTATTTTTTTTAGTTAATTTATTAATTTTTGATTTCATTTATTTTCCCTTTCCCAAACATAAATTTTATTTTTAACTTTCGCAAATTGACGTTTACTTCCACAAAAGTGAACTTAAATTTTCTTTTTACTTTTTATCTTGCAAAGTTTATTTTTTATATTTAATTTTCTTTTTTGGTTTTACAAAAGTAATATTTATTTTTACGAATTGAATTTTTCCTCTTCACTTTTTTATTTTGCAAAAGTTTTTTTTTTTTTCCAAAATTTTTTCCTTTTCGTATTTTTACTTTACTTTATTTTAATTTTTTGTTTAACTTTCTTTTTGGTTTTACAAAAGTTATATTTTTATTTACGAATTGAATTTTTCCTTTTCACTTTTTTATTTTGCAAAAGTTTTTTTTTTTCTCCAAAATTTATTCCTTTTCGTATTTTTACTTTACTTTATTTTAATTTTTTGTTTAAACTTTTTTTTTGGTTTTACAAAAGAAATATTTATTTTTCCAAATTTAATTTTCCTTTCCGCTTTTTATTTTAAAAAAAGGTGTTACTACATTTTTAACTTAATTTTTTTTACAAAAGTAATATTTAGTTTCATAATTTTAATTTTTTTGAGTTTTTTTGTTTACACAAATGGTTTTTTTTTTTTTTTTTTTTTGTTACATTTTTATTTTACCCTTAACTTTTTTCCCTTGTTTTAAATACAATACGATGTTACATTTCCATTTCTCCAAAAGTAAACTTACCTACATTTCTGTGTCTTTGAAATTTTAAGCTGGAATTTACATGCATATAACTTCACTAGATAATATTTTCTGTAATTTTAAACCAATATACACAATGTTCCTTCTATATAGTTTAACTGGAATACTACATTTCTTACTTTTTTACTACTAAGTTGGAGATACTCAGAACTTTTCCTTCTAATGTATTTTACTAACTATACAAAACTTTGTTGATTCCCTTTTACACGTCTTACTTTTATTCAAAGGATTCACCACACTATGTCTGACAAATGTAATTTTTACACTTTCCATTTACACATTTACCCTTATATTTAACTTATAAAACATATTCATGCTGTATTTCTGATTCCTTTTCCCCATAATAAATACACACTTACACATGTTTCTTTATTGTAAGACTTACTAACTTTAAACAAATCTTACAAGGAGCAATAAATTTTCATGGTATGAAGCCCACTCAAACCAATGCATGGAGCATTTCTACCCAGTTAAGTTTAGATACATACCAATTGTACTTCATTTCTTCTTATTTTACTCTACAGACATTTATACATATATATTCAGAACACTCCCTTTTATTCAGTAAGATTCATTTATGCTACTAACACAAATTTTGCTAACTCTTTGAAATATTTTACAAAAAATATCTTATATTTTCTTGCACACATCCTTTTTAAATCACCAAACATACACTGAACCTTGATTTTTCCTTCATGTGAAAACGTCACTCGGATTCTTAATATGATTCCCCCATTTACCGCAGAACTTTATAAACACTACTCTATTTGAACTTATCACAGCCTTACTCTCTTAACAAGGAACAGAAGATTGAATTATATTTTAACTACAGACAAGAATATCCCCATTGTAACGTATTATTTTAAATTTGAATTATAGTCACATTTGTGAAGGAGAATTTAAAGTCTATAATACACATGGAATTAATATTCAGCCATGGCAATGAAACTTTATCGATTTTTTTCTCAACTTGGAATATAAAAATTTGTTAACTTGGAATATTTTTAACGTATTCATTGTAAATTAACTGAAAAATACCCATATTTCACATTGTCAATAATTTATTTAGCACTGAACTCTTACAGCCTTTTGAGAACGAAATTTAATTTATCATACCTGACTTATCTTACACTGACAAATGATTCCTACATAGTAATGATACATTACACGAAATATTGAGTAGAGTTCCAAATAAGGATCTAACATAGTAATTAACATAAAAGACCTAACACAAATAATTTTAAGATAGAAATTTCAAACTGACATTGCTTAACTCTTACAGCTTTATTTGATATTTAACTTCTCATAGATAGTAAATAAACCTACACACAAATAATTATACATAACAGGTAATAATGACAGAAACTCCATATAATCTACTATAATTACCAACTTTAAAAATTTTAACGCTTTTAATATGTCCCAAGAAAGACCACACTTTAAAAAAAGCATTATTTTAATTAAACATTGGAGTCATACAATCCTGCGCACATGTTTTTATTTATCATGAGCATGACACATAATAAGTAAATAAAATATATTTCACAAACTACGAAAAGCATTTCTCTTTTAACCGACTGTAATCTTAAGAAAAGATGCAGTATGGAATGCTTAGAACACTCAGTGCCACAGTTCCTCATTTCCCCACGCATTAACCAAAATATACATGTACTTTAAAATCAGTTAAACAAATTCAAATGTTAGTATTCAAACAGGAATACTTCACAAATTAGATGAAAGAGAGGTACACAATGAACTTGAGTGATAAATACAGAAAAGCATGTAAGGACCGAGAAGAAGATGTATTCGTGGAGAACTTTTTAAGATAAAAACTTGCTCTATTTTTGCACATGGGTTACATTTTGCATTTCAGATTAAGGAAGCATTCAAGATAATTCCTGTATAACTAGGGATTTTATTCACACTTGTTAGTAATGTAATTTATTAGAACACTCGCAGATATATAGAACAAGTATGCCATTTCTAAGGAAAACAATTTTCCAAGACAGACGTTAATAGTGAAATATAAAATGGAATAAGAAAATGCCATATTTCCAACAAAATTAGTATCTGAGTATGCAAAACATGAACAAGAAATGAATATTTTTTCTGAAAATGCTCCGAATGGTTTAAGTCAGGATTAGTTTCATGAACAGAGCATGAAAAATAATGATGAATTTTTAATTTTATTTTGTCTGTAATACATTTACTAATGCTAAAATCTTCCATTTGGTTGACTGTACTTTAGACGCAAGTTGACATTAGACGCAAGTTACATTTAGACGCAAGTTGATAAGTCAGAGTGATTTTGTGTTTTAAAGCTTCAAATTCAGAAATAATACAACTCAAAAGCAAAACGATTAAAACGACAAGAGAATATACTGCAAGCAAGCGAGCGTGATAAATGACTTTTTGGGCTGATTTTCATGAATTCATAGATAGGGTGCAAAATTTTAATGCACTGTATATGAACTATTTTTCAAATGTATTACGATCACTGTTTTCCAACTTTACATAGACTTTAAATATGTAATGTTGCGCGCTTCCAACCTGCACGCAACAATAGTGGTGACTGCTAAGAACTGGAAAGTAGACAAAGTCTTGAGAAGGGTTTAAATCCCTTTTTTGTTCAACTTTAGAAATTACAAATGCGTGCTCTTGACGCTCAGAAACTACACCGGCCCGGCGGTAAAATAAAAATAAGAAACTAAAAAAAAGAATACTAACAAGTGACTAACTACGAGGCTCTCTAAACGTAACTAACCTCACTGCATTCTAAGATACCGCTGATAATTCAGCAAACTTCTGAATATTGCATTGAAAGATTAACAATCTGCCGAGGCAAGCACACAGGCCGAAACGCGTGGTTCTTCAATTTCTAACTAGCCACCTCCACGCCCGTGAAGCAAGAAAAGCACACTTTCGAACTCGTTTCCCTTCTATTTATCTCAGATTACTTCCGCTGACAATTTGAATTCTTGCGCGTTCTACTAAAATTTACATACTCTTGCATTGGCAATTCCAGGGGAAAGTAAGGCTTGACAGAAAAGATAGTTTAAACTTAAAATAAATGTTAGTTAAAATAAATATAAACCCTACAAGTAAACATTTCATGTTAATTTACCATTTTTTCCTGAGATTTATCTACGTATTTACTAAATTTTTGCATTTCGTTTATAAATATAATACCAAAAGGACATAAGAGAACATTTGTTTCTTGAAAATTTCCATAATTTTACCCAACTGTTATTTCTTTCATAGCTTTGAAGTAACCTTTTAAACACATAGTTATCTTGTATTGACCAGACAGCCGTTGGTCTTGCCAATGTCTGAGGGAAGTCACAAAGCTAGAGAATTTAAGTAATATTTTACAAGTACGGAGAACTTCTTACGGCGTTTTTGATGAAAATTGACCGAATTTAGTAGTTCATTACTAACCTAGGAGCCTTTAACTATTTTTTTTATTCGAAAAAAACACACCAGAAATTATCATCAAGAGTTTCCATACAGATATATTGTACTACTTTTCATGCCATTACATTTCAAATGAAATTTGATTCATTGTCAGATAGTTAAATATTTGTTATTTTTTCGCATACGAATGCATTTTCGTGTTTCACATACGCTCATTACATATGATTTAACAAAATTATGAACAAGTTAGAAGTTAAATGAATATTTCCTGAAATACTGTACATTTCATTCCGGAAAGTTTACATGAGTACCTTCATTTCGAAACCCCTAATGTTTCTTTTCCTGAATTCAAAGTAACTTTTGAGTGTAGAATTTTCAGTTTTGACAGAAGTTATTTGTGGGTGGCTGTGATGTGTTCGTGTTTTCATAAACTGTTTTTGTGAAACACCCCATTGGTAACCTTTAGAACAGTTTGAATATTACCATTTTTTACCTTACTGCCACTGCAAATCATTGAATTTTCAAATATTTTCCTTTTTTATCGTTTACAGTGCCTCGTAAAGTCTTGAGAACAAATTTTTACTAAATAGTTATATCATTCGATTTAATAATTTTGTTACACGTTTGGAAGATTTAACTTCACTATCACGCTAAACCAGAAGTTAAGAAAAGAAATGTAATTTTTATCTTAGTATTCTATGGGGATAGATTAATTTTCTCTGACATTGGCGTATTCGTATGTAGATAATAGAGACTTTTAACCCAGTTCATACAGACTTGGAATATTTTCTCTAAGTCACCACGATGACTGACTTGCATTGTCATAGACGTTTTTCTCGTGAAATATATTTCTTTCTTAAAAGTTTATATACTAATTTCTTTAGAAACATGTCTAAGAAAATACCTCATATTCATAAGAAACATCAGATTTGATTTAAATTAATAATAAAATAAGAATCATTATTTTGTAAATATATTTCTCTTTGACTCAAAAGTTTCTTCTTTATCATATTCGAAATGAACAATTAATTGTACATAACTAATATATTGTGTTGATGAACCAGAGTTATATTTTATCTTACTGCATTATATTTCAAAGTGAATGTGTTTTATTGCATCTTTTAATAAAATCTTAAAAGCTTAAATGAGTGTTTCATTACAAAATTTGTACTTTCTAACTTCATTCTACTGAAACGAAAACATTCATAACTTATTACGAAGAAAACGTTTTACATATTATACTTTTTGATTAATTTTCATACCACAGTATTATCTTTGAAAATTTGTTTCCTAATCCACTGCTAATATATTACTAATTTTCGCTCTTTCAATACACTTCGTATGTGATAAAAAAACTCAGTTTAGAAACTTTTTTCCATAACGCCTTGTATTGCATTGCTGAACCGGGGCCATGCTTTCATTTTTATTACATATCATGCGAATATTTTAAAAAAAGCATATTTTTTCCTTCTGTTAGCACAATTTTAACCAGCATTTTACTATTACAGAGACTTCTTTAGTAAAATTTCAAGGGTTAAATTGATCGTTTCATTATTAATTTTGAAGATTCTGGATATATCCTATTTAAAAGTTCATAACCGATTAGCAAAATAATTTATATATGTACTTTGTTGTCCTCTTGGTTAATTTTTAAAGCGTTTTTTAACTATAACACTTGATTTCTAGCGAAGTATCGAAATGATTATTTACTTTCCACTTTTTCCAAAGAATTTCGTAGACACATATGTTCAGTACAGAATATTTTCCTAACTTAAAAATATTATTACCAAAATAGAAAAATATGCAAAATTTTCCTAAAAATTTATATATTTGTTTTTGAAAAACATGTACACGAATACCCACATTTAATTACTTAATGTGTATTTTCCTATATCAGAACTAAAATTTCGAACGAAAATTTTTTAAATAATGTCATATTCCATAAAATTTATGTCTTTGTGATGTCATCGTCTTTTCGCAAACGTTTTGAGAGTAGACGTTTAGACATTTCGAAACTGTTTTCTCTTTGCTATTGGAAACTATTTTATCTTTGCTGTTGGTATATGCCAATGAATTCTCGATACTTTTTTCTCTTGGTTTATCTTCAGCTTATGAGTTATTTAAATACTTAAAAATATATTTGTAGATCTTTTATGTTGACACTTGTGATAGATTTTTTTGGACGTTTTTGGAAAATGTATTTTATTCACGTGAATGAAACTGATGTTTTCTTAAAATTTCATTATTCAGAGTGTTAGTCAATTACGATAGAATGCCGGATTTTTTCTCTTTATTCAACATTCATATGAACTTCGGTATTCCAAATCACTCACGCAAAATGTAATTTTTCTATCAGTAATAGGAAGACGAATGGAATAAATGCAGGTTATGCAGACATAACATAAAAAATCTGGAAGTAAAAGACATTCTCCAGATCTAAACAATTCAGTAGAATGTGCAAATATTCATCCTATTCGAAGCTTATTTTTTGAATTACATAGAATATAAAATGTAAATTTAATAAAAAGAGATATAATGAAAATAAAGTATTCTGCAAAATCTGGATGGTAATTATACAAAATTAGTTATAGAGCAGGTTTTCGTAAAAAGCGGTTCCAACGAAGGAGACATGCCAGCAATCTCCTGAAACTCTAAGTGGGCATTTGATCTTCACTCTTACATAGAATTTACAATTCTACTTAGCTTTTGTAATTAAAAAAAAAAAAAAATTAAAAAAAAAATATTATACAGTCAAAAGTCTTTAATCCGGACTCGTCGGGACTTCGGCGATTCCGGATTATCGGTTTTTCCAGGTTATAGATCATCGATTTAAATCTGGTAAGATGGCACACAGAAGTTATAAAATTAAAAATATGAAACCGTAATTTATGAAATAAAGAGCAATTATGATCTAAAGGGTATCAAAATTTACCAAAAAAAAAAAAAAAGTTTAATTTTTATTTGTTTACTTTATTAAACATTTCTTTCAATGCGCACATACCTAAAGCATACATTATGCATAGTCGAAATTAGAAAATTGCAACCAGAAAACTATTTGATGTGTATTCGTGATATTTATAATGACGAGGAATTTGATTTAAATCATATCAAAGACGGAGTATATCGAGCTGAAATACTACATTTAGTAAGGAATTATAAGCCGAATAAAATAAAAACATCTGCCTTGAAGATAAGGATAGTGCTGACAGATCAACTTCCAGTTCATTGCGCCGCCGCGACGTTCCCCCCCCCCCGAGAGCAGCGTGAAATTGATAAACAGATTCGGAATGGTTAGAAAAACAAAGGATATGCGTTTATCCAATTTTTGCAGCAATTCCACTTTTTGTTTGATGGACATCGAAACATGCTTTCGCTTTGTAGATCCTTTGGCAGCTCCAGAATCGGAAATTCTTTTTGACATAATCGAAAGTTCAAGCTTAGTTTTATAAAATTGGTTTAACAGTCTGCAAAAAATAACAAGCCGGATCCAATTAGAAGGTTAAGGAACAACGCAATCTGCAACATTAACTGAAATAGATAATTAGATAATTTTAGCATAGCTTATACCGTCCGTTATACATTAAACACGCATGCGTAAACGTATTATGCGCATGCGTAAACGTATATGCGCAAAATACCTTTGCGCAATTGCTTTTACGCATGCGCCGAAAGTTTGTAGCTTTGAGGTCCGGATTATAGATTATTCCGGATTATGGACATCCAGATTAAAGACTTTTGACTGTATCACAAAACTATGGAGCATGACTCCATATTAATTTAATTTACTGAAAAACAAGTCTAGAAAAAATTAATCATTATTAATAGGAAGAGTTGTAAGGTATTTCTTTCTCTTTAAGGCGGTCTTTAGTGGTATAATCGGAAGAACACCCCACTAGCAATCAGAGGGCCGGAGTTCGAAACTCGGCGAGGACAACACATATTCTTCCTGCCTGTTGGTTCCCGAACTAAAATGTGGTAGACTGTAATTTGTCAATATCAGGATTTAGCAAATGTGTCTCCACCTTCCTAGTTGCCCTTGAAGTGGGAGATAATGTAAGGAATTTTTTCCTTTATTGCCGAGCGCCTTTGTGGTGTAATTGGAAATAAATCCTGCTAGCAATTGGAAATTAGGCTAGTGTGTTGCATCTTTTTCATATCCTGCATAGGCAAAGGTGTAGAGTTGAAGTTGATTAAAAGCTATCTTCCATCAACTATGTGCTAAGATTTAATGGCTTGGCAGTACTTTGCATTGAAAATAAATACCGTAGCTAAAAAACATTAATGAATTTTTGACGAAGCTATAAACAAATTTTCAGAAGTCAAAACTCACTAAAAACAGTTATAGCTTTTTTTTTTTTTTTTTATTCACAGAAAATTTAACATTTTTTAAATCATAAAAATGGCTGATTAATAAGACTTTTTTTAACATAAATTTATCTGCTTAATGTAAATTATTTTTTCCTTAATCTTAAGACTTTTGTTTTCCAAATCAATTCAAATATTTAATTTTATTTAAATAAATGTTATTTATATGGTGATTAGTATTATAATAAGGGGTGGAGGGGCTAGTGAGATTTCCATCCTGAGCCTCAAAAACTAGGTCTGCTACTGCACATAGGATTTTGAATGTTTGGCATATTTCTTGCTTTGACAAACCTAAACGATTTTAGAAAATTACATTTTATGTTTGTCTTCCATCCTTAGAACGGTCAATTTACTAAGCATAAAAACCTATCTCAAACATTCTGTGCATGTGTATTTTTATATGTTAGGTAAGCTAATAGGAAATATTTAATCATCGAAATTTCCCTCATTCATAGTCAGTTTAGAATCCACAAAAGACAATAGGAGTGTTATAAATAATGTACATAAAGAAAAACGCATAATATATTCTAAAATATTGAGAAGGAAATTGCAGATATGTGAATGTTGAAATAAATATCGATAAACAAAACAACAGTAAACTCAAATTTATGCTTATTTTAAAATCGAATGATAGAGTGAAAAAAAATATATATTATCTCTGAAGAGTAAGATTACTTATACTACATTAAAAGGCACCATTAGCTTTATTTATGACTTTTCACTCATTAAAAAAAAATTAGAATTTTATTATCGGGCAAAGAAGCTAATGGGATAAATGAAGCTAACAGAATTTTATATATGTTGTCCTCTATTGAAGACATATGTGTTATTTCGTTCCATTCACTAATCTTAATTTCATGTTGTTCTTATATATGAATTTTAAATTAAGAGTGTATCTGTGTCCCTTTTTTTTTTCCAGGGCAGGGAGGCATCTTTTATAAAATTATAAGTATGCAATATTTACTATTGAACAGGAAATGAGAGCCGTATGAAAAACTACCACAAAAGGGAAATTAAATTTTTTGCAGGATGAAATATAAAATACTTATCAAGAATTAAAGTCCTTGTTAATAATATTTAGCTGAATTTTAAATATATATATATATATATATATATATAATGAATAAAAATTGAAGCTAACACAATTAAAATAATAAATTAAAAAATGCATTTATATGCATACAATTTTATATTAAATACACAGATAATTTTCCTACCATTACAAAAAATAAACAGATGATTATTTCTTTCTCATACACTCACAGACAGGAATAAAGAATTATTTTATTAGAGTTTTGGAATAACAGCAGTTCACCCCCCTTCCTTTTAAATTCAACAATTTTTAAAATTACAGTGATTCTTATTAAAACATAATAAATACAGTTTGATTAAATATTCCTTTCACAAATAGTTCAACTAATATTACATAGCTCATATTAAATGTCTCTACTATGAAATAAAGGATCTTTCTCAAAAATTCTTTTTTATATATAGACATATAATTATAAATGTATCAGTTCACTTCTTCTATAATTATATTTTGTGAAAATATTCTTAAACTATTAAAAAGAAAGAAATTTCCTTCATTTTAAAATGGTTATGAGATGGATTTGAATGTAATGATGACAAAAAAGACAGTTTTTAATAATAAAAAGAGAAAAAAAAAAAAAAATCTAAAATAGCTTAAACATAGACACCTTGGAAAAAAATTATAAATATTAACAAAAATAAAATTTTCACAGCACATCATTTTAGCACAAAAAATCTATCATTAAACTTTGCACACAGCCACTTTACCGAGATCTTCGTTTCAGTATAAAATACGTAAATTTCATCTTTCATTTCCTATTTATCTGTTTTGGTATTTTCTAATTTAAGAAATTTTGTCTCAAATCACATTTCATCATGAATCATTAATTCTAGATTCAATGGCAATTACTTTCACAGAGCATATATAAATTGAACTATATGCTATCAATTTCGTATGAAGGCTTTCCATATGAAAACGAAGTAATAACACATAAGCTAGAATTTTAATAGTAACAGCACTGTGAGACATTATAGTTGGCTTACTGTAGGAACTATCCATATCCAGCAATGCAATCATTACCATACTGTTACATCCAATGATGCAATACTTTTGCTTATCATCTGATAAGCTTGCTTTAAAATGATTTCATTGAAGGACACTATAAGTCAGTGTATTGCCATCTAGCAACTGAAAAATTTGTATGCAGGTTTTATGGCTTAATTGTCTGATTTATCAAGATTTAGGTATTAAGTTTTTATTTTGTTTAATGTTTCTTTTTAGAATGTTGTTTAGCTTGCTTGGTTTAGCCATTTGCCCTGGAGTTGTTGACCTTGGGTGATTACAGCTTAATGACACTACTAGAATGATGCTGACAGCAGGATGAATAATTTTGTTGCATAACTTAGCTGACAGCTCCTCCATATATACTAGTCTGCGGTTTCTGCTCTCTAAATCAGCTGGAAGCGTTAAAAATTATAAACATGAAACAATTTGCATAATAATTACAAAATAGAATTGTAATAAATTAATTTATATTTTTAGTTCATTTAGTTATTGAACAAAATAAATGTTAAAGTTATTAAAATGCAGCACTAAATTAAAATATTAATAACACTTGTAGTATAGTATAAAAACACTGATGCTACAAATGCTAAATTAACCGAGTACTGGGACTTTAAAGTGACTTATAATGCTAGGTTAGGTTTTTGAATGCATTTTAATTAGGAAGTGACTGATAATACTAGGTTAGCTTTTTGAAAGCATAAATTCATATCATACATAGAGAAAATTACGAAAACGTCCATGTAGCCAGTCTATTTGGCATGATACAGAAGAAATAAACATGTTTAATGATAAAACTGAAATGAATAAAAATATTAATGAGGTTAAATTTATAATTTTGTTGTTCTTTTGCATTTCAGTTAATATTTCTATCGTAAAAACTGTCCGGCTTAACACTATCCACTTTCTCTTTGACAAAAATAAACATTATTCTCAATAATGACAATTTGAACATTTTAATTGTGAATTATAATAAATTTGCTAGCTGCTGTTCTATTCATTCACAATAATAATGGCTTGAGTAAATTTCTGCATTTATTTTATTTATGACCTCCCAACATTTTTTTTTTACTATGCTTTATCCTATAGTTCCAATTTGAGGTAACATGGTGCAAATATCGAGAGTTAAACTGTCATAATAACAGTACTATTTACAACTGAAGCCAGCAAGCACATATCATAAAATTTCAGTTATATGTAGAAATAATTTATAAGCAAATAAATCTTTATCATTTGGCCAATCTGAATTCAACAAACTAATTTTCATAACCTTTTTTAGTTTTCTATATTCTGCAGATAATCAAAACCATTTTTAAAGAGCGATTACTGTACATGATTGCTGAGAAATATATCACATTTGCATTCTTCAGCTTTGCTACTTTTTAACTTTAACAAGCTAATATTTAAGTACTAAAATATAATACACTTATATCTCTGAAGTTATGTGATAGGTGCAACTAATGAAAGTTCTGACCTCAGATTCCCAGTAGTCAAGATGTTATTTAATTATTACTGTTGTGTTATTGGGATCAGTTTCAGAAATGTACATATGTATGCATGTGTATATGTATATATATATATATGCATGTATGCACTTACACACACATACATCCATTCATTCATCTATACATGCATATATACATAATTCTGAATCTTGTCCTGATAACAGAAGAATACCTATTTATCTTGCATACAAAACAATGCATATGAATTTAAGTTAAAAAGAAACAGTGACTAAAAATGCACTTGTTTAAAAATATTATACATTTCATAAGAATTTATCAAATTTTCTCATTCGCATAAAGCTAATTTAAATTTACATTATGAAAATTTAATTGTATATGAGTAAAAGATTAATTATTGCTGTGAACTAAGTTTCAGAATGTATAATTCCATTCACTTTTTTGAACCAAAGAATGAAAGTAACAGCACTGTGCATAAAAATGTAGAACTGCATTGTTAACACAATTAATAGAAGAAAAGTATGGGGTTTTTAGAGCAATTAGCATAAATTATTAGACTTTGATGCTACATATTTTATTAAAGCTAATTCTTATGTATAGACACAGGTTTTGTTCACCAGCATTTTATGAATTATTCACAATTTCAAATACAAATTAACTACAGGTATAAATGTGTGAAATAAAATAAGCAGCCTTATTAAAGCAGACAGTGCCTTGCAATATTTAAAAGTTACATGTTACAAAATTGGCAATTCAATCAGCTTATTTTGTTATGGTGGCCACTTTAATATACAAGTGTCACCTGTATATATTCTAATATATTGTAGGAACATTGAGCTTAAATAAAAAGTTGTATTTTACCTTTCTGGTACTTCTTCCCTACATAAATTTAGCATCTGAGGTAGCTATTTTATTTTACAAAAGGTAGAAATAAATATAATAGAGCTTTATTTTTTCAATTGCAATTAACTCCCGATAACGATTTACGAAAATATGAACTAATTATGATTTGCGATTTTTTTTTTCTGGGGGGGGGGGTCATACAACTACCTTATTTTACAAAAGGTAGAAATAAATAGACTAGGAAACGTAGAATAAATAGAATAGAGCTTTCCGCTTTAGGAAGCACTTCCGCAGAGAACCCGGTGAATGTAAACATCGCCAACTTTGGCGATAATAGTTCAAACCTGGTAACCCAGGAGATTTATCCTATTCGCTTGTTCGAAGTTTGCAACCATTCCTCTTGCGTTCATTTTGTTGAATTATCACTGTTGTTCGCATTTGCAGATTTATATTTATTCGGCTTAATCCTAGTATCCGGTGCATACGGGATTTGGCTACTTTTGGCGACTTTATGATGAGCAGTAAAAACGAAACATATACGATGAGTAGTACACGGGTCATTCAAAGAATGTATATAGTTATACATAGTTATATAGTATGTACTATGTAGTGATAGCGTATAGTATATACATAGACGTTCTTTGGGTCATTTTTGGTGTTGGCGATAATTTTCAAAATCGCGCCAAGGCTGCACCTTATACTAGGATTCTACCTATTATTCATCTCTTATTTATTATTATTTTTTCTGAATTTTTTAACAATGAATAGATAGAAATATTTTCCTCGGGGATGAAAGGAAGAAAATACGGCGGGAGGGGTGAATGCTAATTTGTAACAAGGCTGTTCACATTGTGTTCTTAATTATTAACAGCTCTTAAGAACCATGAGCAGAATCATGAGGTTTCCAACTTCTAAAATAATTTGTTTCAGTAGGCCTCAAAAATGTGCATGTGCATTTTAAATAAATAAATAATGCTTTTATTTTTATTATTAGTTATTGTCATCTAAAATTATGAGAATAAATCAATTTTGATGGATTAAAATTTTAACGAGATAATGTTAATGCTTTTTTAACAATAACCTTTCAGAGGATGGCAGGTGTGACATTATAGCCTTGGCTACTAATGTTTAAAATTAATTTATGACTAGGAACAGCATGAATTATAAACAAATAGCTAAGTTATTGCATTTTATTTTCCAGCTATCGAAATGCGACGCTACGAGCAACGTTTTGAAACCAAAACCTAGCAATCATGAATCAGAACTAGAACTAGTTGCCATTCAGCATAAAAAAATTTAAATATAAATATGAACTACTTATTGCCATTCAGCATAAAAGAAATATAAATATGAATATTAACAAAATATTAAAGTTAATTTTATAAAATAATTAAACACATGAACAAATATATGAAATAAAAAATAATTATTTCTCATGCAATAACTGGGCCACTACACTACTCCCCCACCAGTAACTAAGTTACGTTACGAAGATGGAGAAATAGGTAGTAACTAGTATTGCAGTGTTAACCACTATCAAAATAATTTAGTCAGTCCTTGAATCTAACAGGTAAACGTATAGTTCTGCCTGTGCGAGAATGTTTTTGATTCACATCCGAATTTGAGTCCGGTGTCTGCAAATTAGTGTAGTCAGGTTGTATCAACTGAGAATTTTCCTCAGCTAAAATATATGCTGGTTTCAAGCGATCCAGGGATACATTAACATGTTTTCCTTTTATGCTAATAGTAAAATATTTGTCCTTGCGATCAATAACAGGAAATGGTCCTTCATAAGGAGGTTCCAGAGGTTTTTTACCCGATCTATTCGCTGAAACACATGAGAACAAGTTTTTAAGTCTTTATGTACAAATATCTGTTCAGATGAATTTTTACGAATTAGTCTCGGTCCAACAACTTTTATCTGTTTCTGGAGTTTATTAGCAAAAGTCTCCGATGCTGTCTGGATACTTGGTTCGCTGAAAAACTCTCCAGGAAGTCTGAGACTCTGGCCATAAACTACTTGCGCAATAGAATGATTTGTGTCTTCTTGAATAGCAGTACGCAAACCCAAAAGTACTGTTGGTAACGTGTCCGTCCAAGATATGTTGTTGTGGGCTTTTAATGCTGTTTTTAATGTTCGATGAAGGCGCTCAACTTTGCCATTACACGACGGGTGGTAGGCAGTAGTGTGTTGTAAATTGATGCCACAGATTTTGGACAAAGCTCGTAATGTATCACTTTTAAATTGGGATCCACGATCACTAATGAGTTTACTTGGCGTCTCGAAACGCGCAATCCAGTTGCTATAAAAGGCTCTTGCAACGTTCTCAGCGGTTCCATCCAATTCCAAAATCTATCTATGCCAGTAAGACAATAATTATTCCCTTTAGATGGTGGAAGTGGTCCTATGAGATCGATATGGATGACAGAAAATCTTCCTGGTGGTACTTCAAACTCACCTAATTTTGTTTTGGTATGCCGACTGATTTTAGCTTTTTGGCAAGGAATGCAGGTTCTTGTCCACAACTGTACATCTTTTTTTATGTTAGGCCAAATGAATTTTGATATCATTAATTTCATAGTCGATTTTATTCTTGGATGTGATAAACCATGAATTCGTTGAAAGACGTGTTTTCTGAAAGCCTGAGGAATATACGGCCGAATATGTTTAGTTGATGTATCATACCACAAATATTACCCCGAAGGTAGAGAACATTGCTTGAAATTCAAGGAAGTAGTGGTTTGCAAACTCTTCAGTTCTTCATCTTGAGTTTGTTCATCAGCTATTTTATCATAATCTATCGATGAAATTTCATTAACTATAGATAATGTATCCGCCACAATATTATTCTCACCTTTTACATATTTGATATCAATCGAAAACTGGGAGATGTATTGAAGTTGGCGAGCCTGTCTAGGTGCTGCTTTGTCAAGTTTTTGACGAAAGGCGAATATTAAGGGCTTGTGATCTGTATAAATTGTAAATACTCTTCCTTCTAGATAATGCTTAAAGTGTCTAACTGAAAGATATATGCTTAATAGTTCTCTATCATAGGTGCTATATTTTTGCTGAGTATCACTTAATTTTTTAGAAAAAAATGCTATTGGCTTCCACGAGGAGTTTTCATATTGTTGCAACACTGAGCTAATCGCCGTATCTGAAGCATCTGTAAATAACGTCAGAAGTAGTTCAGAATTGGGAAAAGACAACAGTGCCGTGTTCACCAGGTCATTCTTGCACGTTTCAAACTTTTTTCAGCTTCTTCAGTCCATTCGATTTTACGTTTGTCCCTCTTTTTAGCTCCCTTGAGATACGCATGTAACAATGCTTGATTCTTCGCTGCATCCTTTATATAACGACGATAAAAGTTAAGTATTCCAAGAAAAGTTCTAAGTTCATGAATTGTTTCTGGTCGTTTGTAGTTAGTAATAGCTTGAACTCTTTCTGGCAAAGGACGGGAACTCTTAGGTGTAATTAGGTAGCGTAGAAACTCGATTTGGGGAACAGCAAAGACAGATTTTGAAACATTAATTCTTAACCCAAATGTATGTCATCTTTCGAAAACTAATTTAAGGTGATTTTCGTGTTCTTCATGGGTACTGGATGCAATGAGTATATCGTCTAAATAGGGAAAAACGAATTCTAATCCTCTAAAGACTTCATGAATAAATCTTTGGAACGTTGCAGGAGCATTTTTTAAACCGAAACTCATTACATTAAATTCGTATAAACCGAAAGGAGTGATGATAGCCGTTTTACATTTGTCTTCTTCTGCAATGGGAATTTCAAAATAAGCTTTGAATAAATCAATTTTAGAAAAATATTTGTACCTCTTAAAATATGATGAAAATCTTCAATGCGAGGAATTGGGTATCGATCAGGTATCGTCTGCGCATTCAATCGTCGGTAGTCTCCGCAAGGACGATATGAACCATCATTTTTCGTAACAAGGTGCAAGGGGCTTGACCACTGGGAGTTTGATGGACGAATTATTCCATTGTCAAGCATAAATTTAAATTCCTCTTTAGCTATAGCTAAGCGTTTTGGATCGAGCTGTCGTGCCTTTGAATAAACGGGTTGACCATCAGTCGTAATAAAATGTGTAACACCATGTTTAATTTGTGTAGGAAAAAGATTAGGTTTAGAAATTTCGGGATATTTCGACAGTAAATCGAAAATTTTTATGGATTTATTTAATGTGGTTACTGAGTAATCACTGGAAGTAGCAGCGACATCACACTGGACACAAAGCTGTGTTACGCCATCAATTAAATTTTTCTTATTTATATCGATAAGCAATTTATATTTGTGAAGAAAGTCAGCTCCTAAAATACCTTTTGTGACATCAGCAATTATGAATGGAAACTGAAAATCATGACGTAATCCCAAATCAAGAGTTAGCGTTTTTATGCCATAAGTGGAAATATCTGTGCTATTAGCTGCATACAGTTTGTATTCAGTTTTATATTTATTCTGTGAAGTAGCAGGAATTATGCTTACGTCAGCTCCGCTATCAATAAGAAAGTGCAAATTTGATCTTCGGTCACGAACGAATAAACGAAATTTGCGACAATCCTTCATATTTTCTGCAGCAGCGTTTGCCGCTGAACCTACTGCAGATTTGAGTTTTCCTGGTTTTTGGAATCGTTTTCTACCCAAGCACACGGAGGCTTGCATTTCTCTGGAATACATTTTGCTCCAAATCGAAAGTGATAGAAACAAAATTTGCCAGTAGGGTCATATCGTTTACGAGATCGGCTTCGAGATCGTGAACGGGATTTACGTAAATCCGAGTCCCTGCGTCTTGAGCGAATGGTTATTTGATCAATTTTTTGTTCAAAAAAGGTAACTCTTTGCAATAAATCATTTGCGGGAACGGAAGGAGCATTAGTACTAAATACTTCTGGTTTCCGATTCATATCACTAATTTTATCTGCCATAGACGCTAACTTCGTTACATCTTCATCACTAACTAATAATATATTTTTTATTGAGTCAGGTAGCTTCTCCAGCCATAAAGTTTTGATTAGATTTTCAGACACATCTGTAGTAGCAACTGATCTCAACTTCTGCAAAATTTGGCTTGGTTTCATGTCTCCAAGTTCGATACCAGTAATAAAACGTTTAATCCGTACATTTTCGCTTTCTTTGAATAAATGTAATAACCTAATTTTAGCATCCGAATATTTTGTGGCACTATCGTTCGTTACAATGTCCCAAATATTTTCGAACTTAGGTTCAAGCTGTGAAACTAAATAATTAAATTTCGTTTCTTCTGAAACGATATTACTAATTTTGAACTGAGCTCCAACTTGAAAAAACCATATTTCCGGTTTATCAGTCCAAAAAGGAGGTATTTTTACACTCACGTTATGAAGCTCCGGTGACTGCATATCTTTCATAGCAGTTTCAGAAGAGTCATTTGTTGACATTTCGAAAATTAATCAGGGTCACCACGATGTAGCCTTGGCTACTAATGTTTAAAATTAATTTATGACTAGGAACAGCATGAATTATAAACAAATAGCTAAGTTATTGCATTTTATTTTCCAGCTATCGAAATGCGACGCTACGAGCAACGTTTTGAAACCAAAAACCTAGCAATCATGAATCAGAACCAGAACTAGTTGCCATTCAGCTTTGGAACTTTGCGGTTATACTGGCTTTCAGCAGGAAATTAAAGTCCTTGTCTTGCCAGTTCCTGATGTGATCCCATGTGGAGCCTGACAGAGTAGAAACCTGAAAGAAATTTTCTCTCGTGGAGGTAGAAGTGTGCTGGAGAGAGAAAAAGAGAAAAAGAAGCACTTTGCTCCTGTACTGCTACATCTTGGATGGAATCCGCCTAGCAGGGGCCGGAGAAAGAAACTTTGGATGACCTGTGTAAGATAGCCCGAATACTAACTGTTCATTCGTCGGAGCCAGTCACGTGGGAGGTCACCCTCCCAGAAACTGACCCCGATCGATGCTGCTTGAAAACCAGAAAACTGGAACTTAGAATTCTGAACTCAAGAGGTGGGCGGCAAATGGGCGGAGGTTTTTGTCTTCAGCCAGGATTTCGTAGATAAGAATGTCCGTGAAATTAGCGGGATTCACATTGATAATATTATTAAAAAAGTTGTTGTTTATTCTGCTGAGGTAGTCCTGAATAGTATCTATTTTCAAGTCGGAGTGGAGAGTCCTATTCCGAACATAGTAAGGAGCTTTGTGATGATTCTTAGCACCTTATTTTGAAGCACTTGGAGTTTGCTAATTTCGTTTGCTTTGTAGTTTGCCCAGGCTGGGGAAGCATACGTGAGAATGGGTCGGATTACTGTTTCATAAATCCTCTTTTTCAGTCTGAGGGTGAGGTTTTCATTCTTTAGGAGAGGAAAAGCCTGAAAATGATCCCGTGTGCTTTTCCGCTTACTCTAAGCATATGATCCTTCCAATTGTAGTTCTTGTTAAGGGTAACTCCCAGGTAATTGGCTTTATCAACTGTAGGGAGGATTTTGCCAAAAAGTTTAACCTCAGTTCTGACCCTTTTCCTCTGTCTGCGATTTCGAATGAGTAGAATCTTGGACTTTTCTGGCTGAATGCACGTTTTCCAGCGACTGCACCACCCCTCAATAGCAGGGATTTTGGCCTGAATTCTTGACAAGGCATACTCTGGGTTTAGAGACTTGGTGGCTATCGCTGTATCATCAGCGTAGCTGGCTGCGAGAACATTTGTATCCTCGGAAAAGCAAAGGAAATCGTTGGTATAGATGATGTAAAAAAGCGGGCTTAAATTGACCCTTGAGGAATACCTGCGTAAATATTTTTGACACATGAAGTTGCATTTCCAACTCCAACGGTGTAAGTTTTTTTTCAAGGAAGGACTTGATAATGAGTATCAGATTTCTGGGGAAACCGAGATGAATTAGCTTATAGATTAGCGCTGGATGCCAGACGCGGTCAAAAGCCTTTGCCACGTCTAGCATCAGGATAGCAACACCCATTCTGTTGTGCATAGCCGCGCCGATGAACTCCGTGAGCCTGACTAACTGCGTTGTGGTCGAAAGTCCTTTCCGGAAACCGTGCTGGTGATCAACGAGAAAGTCCAAGTTTCCTTGCATTCTGAGATAAATAATACGTTCCAGGATCTTGCTTATGGAGGACAGCAGGCTGATGGGTCTAAAGTTTGCCGGGTAATCCTGTGTTTTCCCTGGCTTAGGAATCATTAGGATGCTTGCTTGCTTCCAGAAAAGCGGGAAATAATTTTGATACAAACATGCATTGAGAATGCCTGTTAATTTGCATACGGTCTTAAAAGGCATGTTTTTCAGCATCTGGTTCGTGATCTTGTCCTTTCCTGGAGCTTTCTTTAATTTAAGTCCCTTAATAATGTTCTGCACTTCGTGCGGCGTGGTTAGTTTGATAGAAGGTTCTGTAGAAGGGGAGTGCAGCCATTGATCGTTAAGGTAATGAACTTGAATGTCCGAACTATGATCTGAGGGGAAGGAATTTGGAATGAACTGTTTAGAAAGGTGTTCCGCAAAAAGTTCCGCTTTGTCTTGATCGGAGTAAGCAAATCCGTTATCGCATTTAAGCGGTTTTCTGGCAGAGCAGGGGCGTTTTAGTGTCCTTGTATGACGCCAGATGGCGCCAGGTTCGTCGTTGATCTTTTCCATCTTATCCTGCCATAAGCTAGAACGATGGTCCTGAATCTTTTGCTTGATCTTCCTATTAAGCCTGTTAATTTGAGTTTTGATAACAGGATCCCAGGTGAGATTAAATTCATTTCGGAGATGATTTCGAAAGCAGATTATTTCACGAATATTGGCAGGAAGCGTGTGCTCATGTCTGACACGGTCAACCTCAGTCGTAGCTAGGGACTTAGCAGAATGCAGGTACGAAGTAAAGTCTGTTATAGCACGTTCAATATCCGTAGTGCTTTGTAACGAGTCACAATTAAAATCAGTGGTCATCAAAGTATTATGATAAAGATTCCAATCAGTATGCTTAATTGGCGGTAGGTTCTTAGCATTTTCCACTCCAAGGTAAGCAAGTACAGGTACATGATCAGAAGACATGTCACATGTTACCGTAATAGCCATAGGAATATTGAACGTCGTAATAAAAATATCCAGAATGTCAGGCCGATGGTTGAGTATATTTGGCCTATAGGTAGGCTCATCCGGCACATGCAGAAAGACAGGGTAATTACACACAAAATCATGCACTATGTGTCCATTATAATTCGAGTTGCGGCATCCCCAGTCGAGATGCTTGGCGTTTAAATCGCCACCTAGAAAGGTGGGGAAGTCTGAGTTAATAAGTCTATCCAGAATTTCAGCACTGAGCTTGTTCCCAGGGCGGTTATACATCGCACAGAAAGTGACATCCCCAATGTTGGGTAGATTCACCATCACTTTAACACTTTCCATTCCATCACAATTTTCTGCACTTTTCAGATATGAATCAAATGTCCTTTTAACATAAATAAGCACTCCGCCACCACGGTGGTGGAGTCTGTCACTACGGTAGCTGAAATAATTGGCTATCCTTAAGGAGTGCGAAGGGTTAGCATGGGTTTCTGTAATTAAGCAGATGTCTACGTCATTTTGCTGGATAAATTCATGAAGTTCCGGTATCTTGGAGGTAACGTTCTGCGCGTTCCAGAGCAGGATCTTAACAGGAGAACTTAGCCGGGAGGTGGGATTATCCATGGTTGGGAGAAGCTGGCCTGACTGTGTCCTTTATCATAGAGGCGGTAGGAAGTGCCTTCGCTACATCAGCAAACATAGAGATGGCTGTTGTGAGCTTTTGAATTACCGCATTAGCTTCGTCGAGCTTTGCTTGAAGCTCACTGAGTTGTGGGAAGATTGCTTGTGGCGCCATCTGTGGGGGAGTAGCATTACTATTGTTGACTACTCTATCTGCATATGATATGCCCTTTTGCACAAAGGATGAGCGAGGCTTGGGGTAGAACGAACAACCTTTAAAACTGGCAGTATAAGGAAGTCCGCAATGACAGCACTTTGGTGGCTCATCCTTGGGCTTGGTGCAGTCACGGGACTCATGCCCCTGACCACATTTGACACACCGTGGTGCGTGACGGCATTGACTTTGAGCGTGGTAAAAGTATTGGCAACGGAAGCACTGCGTGATACCGCGTCTACCTCTGTATCTTTCAACTGTTATCTTTAGCCTCATAAGATACTTTAGATTATTAAAAATGTCCTTGGTTTTCTCATTCCTTTCTAGCAAGATCAGAAATAGAGGCATGGGGGCAATTTCAGGACCTTTTCGGCGAGACATTTGTACAACCTTTTTTACAGCGTATCCTTCTGCAATGAGAGCATCTTGGATATCCGTAACTGGGGTGTCAATCGGAAGGCTACGAATGACGACTTTGATGTTTTTGTCTTCAGCAAGCTGATATGAATGAAATTTAATCTTTTTGTCGTCAAGGAGGTCCGTGATGTTACGATAAGTCTCACTGGAATTGACTTTGATTTCAAATTCATCTACGGCTTTCATCTTTGCATTAAATTCACTGTAGCCGGAGTTATCCAATAGATCAGTAATATCCTTCCATTTCCAGTTTGAATCCTTAATGACAATCGGCGGAAGCTTCGAACTTCTTTTCGGAAACTTAAATTCTTCAGATACATGAGCATCACTTATTTGCCCAGCCGGGCACGTGACCTCATCTGTATTTCCAATAGGCCGCAACATGCTTTCCGTCAGGGACGTACTTGCAGCCGGCTTCTCGGAGGATTCACTAGATGGCGCCACTTTAGCGTGGCTACTGGTCGCTACTTTAGATGGGTTTGTGGAGGAGATTTCATTCGGCTTTTTGGATGAATCATCAGCTTTTGCAGCCCTCGGTTTCATCCTGCGTTTTACTGCAACATCGCCTTGGGTAGTTGAGTGAGTACTCCGTTCAGTACCATGGGTATGAGCGTTTTCGGGAGGAAGCTGAGTTAGCACATGGTATTTGTTTTTCAAATCCAATTCGGCTGACTTTTCAGGGCTGAGCGGCCGTTTAACACTGTGACTGGGGGTAATTCATTCCATGCTTGAATCCACATCGTTAGAATGGTTAGACTCAGATTGAGAGGCCAAATCTCTTTCCGTGTTAGTTATTATATCCATAAATCTGTTCAGGAATGCCAATTCAACTTGCTCATAGGGGGTCAGGCTATCATTCCTGGAAGTCAGTGCATGAAAGCGATCCACAATTTGCTGAATAATTGACATTTTCCAGATCAAGTCCAAGTCAAGAAAATTAGAGCTAGGCAAGAAATAGGGCACGCAAGGACCTTTTACAGTCCCCAGAACACAAGGTTCAACGGGAACAAACCTTCTATATGTGCCAACAAGTGCAGAAATATGCGAGTAGTTAGCAGAGTAACGGCAATCAAGAGCGAGGAAAAACGTTCGACTCACCGACAAGAAAGTGGCTAAAAAGGCAGACGCGCTTAAATCAGAAACTCTGATTCTCTCTCACAACCTTTCTGCCATTCAGCATAAAGAAATTTAAATATAAATATGAACTACTTATTGCCATTCAGCATAAAAGAAATATAAATATGAATATTAACAAAATATTAAAGTTAATTTTATAAAATAATTAAACACATGAACAAATATATGAAATAAAAAATAATTATTTCTCATGCAATAACTGGGCCACTACAACATAAATAGATGATTAAATTTTAAATTGAAATCAAAAATATTATTGATTATCTAAGATGACAGAATAGTTTGATGCATCACTATGGTTATCAAAATTAGCAAACCACTGCTGGTGTAAGGAATATATTGTTTTCTGTGTTAACTGGAATTTAAGACAATTTTTTTTCGTTTATCGCGTTTAACCGGTTAATTTCAGTACATTAATACTAAGGGGCGAATTCAAGTGCAACGCTTGTCATGGTAATCGCACTTGCATTGCAAAATCGGATTCAAGTGCAACGCTTTTCGGACACGCCTACTGAAAATACGTCACTACCATATAGGAATTTTGCGGCTACTCCTGACCTGCCGCAAACTCTTAACAGCAACTGTAAACAAGATGGCTGAATTGATTTTGCTCAGACGTTTAAGATATCGGAGAAATCCTGATCAAATTCCTTGGCATTTAAGAGACAGTCGTAATGCTTTTGAAATGTCGGAGCGTGAATTCATCAGTTGATTCAGATTAAATGGGTTTGCTTCAATGAATTGAAACCTTTTCTGAAGGCAACTGCCAATGGATATTCTCTGCAAAAGCAGGTTTGTTTTTACTTTAGATTATGAAAACTGAAATACTTCTGGAAATGTTTCCGAATCAAAGACTACACTTAAATGACCTATTTGAGAATATTATATATTTTTATACGTAAACACACAAATTTTTAATGTTATTGTATCAGGATTCTTTCTTTTTCATCCCGTTTTCTTTCGTAGTAATGATCGAAATCGTTAATTACTGCGAATTTTGGAATGCAGTAATAATATCACCATTAATTTATCGTTTTAATTACTCTAAAATGTAATCTCGGAGAAACTGTTTCTCTAACAGAAATTATGCATATGCCTGTCTTTGAGATATATATATATATATATATATGTATATGTATATATTAGGGATTAGTTTTTTGGAATATTATATATTTTTTCATGGTTTTAGATACGGGCATTTAATTTACATATGCTCTCAGAATTTCAATGATATAGTAAATTAATTCGCAGCAATAATTAATCTTTGATATGTATGCAATTAAAATTTCATAATTTAAATGAACTTTATATGAAGAGAGAATATTTGTTAAATTCAAATTTAATTCTTTGCAGCAATGGCGCATGAGAATTATTTAAATTTAACTTTACTTTTTATTCTTATGAAACAATATATATATATATATATTCTGTAACTGTAGGGAAAAAAGCATGAATTTTTCTCAGCTGTTTAAACAGTTCCCATGTGTAAAATAGTATTTCATCCCCCAAAATATTAGTTAATTTTCTCCTAATGTATAATGTCTTGCCTGTTCGTACAGTGTGATTAATGTCACGGTAATTTTGGATACTTTCTATAGATCTTGCATTATATTTTTATATGAATATATCACGTTTAACCGGTTAGTTTTACATCTACATGCTTATTATCTGTGAATTTTTACTACCACATGCTTAATATATTGTTTTGTGTGCTAACTTGAATTTACATGCACTAAAAATCACGTTAACAAAATATCACGTTTACGGCAAAGAATCTGTTTACGGCTCGGATTATCGTCGATGAACCGCGAGCTTGGCGAGTAAAAATGCAACGGGTTCTTTCCCGAAGCGCCAACGGGTTCTCTGCGGATGAAAACCCGAGCTTTATTTTTTTTCAATTGAAATGAACTCCCGATAACGATTTGCGAAAACATGAACTGATTTGCGATTTTCCAACTTTCATTTTGTCTTATCGTTAACGTTCCATAAACAGAATAGAGCTTTATTTTTAACATTATCGGGTGTTAATAACGATTTGCGAAAATATGAACTAATTATGATTAACACCCGATAACGATTTGCGAAAATATGAACTACTAATTATGATTTGCTATTTTCCAACCTCTATTTTGTCTTGCCGTAACGTTTCCTAAATCTATGTAAACAGAAAAATTCCCTTTTCGTCCTTCAGGAAAATTCCCCGAGCGCTTGTCAGGGTTACCATAATCTGGCGCACGCGCGCTTTTCCGAGATGTCAACAAATCGCCAAGGGCCGGTTATCTGAAAACTGCATTACCGGCTTACCTATCAGCCATAAAGTTAGTCGCACAATTTTTGCCAATTTACGAAGTTGTCAACTAGTTGTATGTATTAATATAATAAGCGTAAGATAAGAAAAATATAAAATAAAATAAATGCTTGTATAGCTTTGAAAGTTTCAATCTAATACAGAGAAGGGTTTTTACATTCATAAATCAAAGCTGCTAATGAAAATCAAAACTCTTTATTTTCCTCATACAAAAGTCCGAATAATGCCCCTTATTTACCCATTATATAGATGAGATTTAAATTAATGTAATTAACAATTAATTAGCCAAAATGAAGTCACCTGCTGGCATGGGATCGCCTGCTCATATTGGGTAATATAAGTATGCGAAATATTTGCATTCAGACAAACTTTTGCACAATTTACAAACGGAAATTTTACACATACAATTAATGGTACACAGTATATTGAATGAAATTAGCCACTTTATGTTTAAGAAAAACTAATCTAAGTAAATATAGCACCACTAATACATATTCGTTAGTATTTTAAGCGATAGTAATATAAGCACGCGGTCTTCGAAATGAACAATTGCGAGCGCGTGTATGCAATCCAACATGAGCATTTGTAAGCGCTTGGATTGGACGAATCCCCCTTTCCCTCTGTCATTCCCATGGAGGTAGGAAAGGGAGGAGGGGCCATTCCGCGCTAGAAGTGAAGCACTGCTTTGAAGCTTGGGTCACCAGACGGGGTGTTATTTGTTTACATTCAGAAGCTCGCTTGACAAGATTCTGATAGTATTTCGACACACGACAGTTCCATAGAAATCGAAAAAGGGACACTCTCGCATGAAAGAAACATTCATAGTGGGATGGATAATAGCAATTTGTATAGTTTACTGACATTTACGCAAAAATCACATCTTGGTTATTTTTCGATAACTAACAACAGCGATTTTGATTATGAATTTGTTTCATAAAATTCTAAGCTGTTGCACTACAAAAATATAGATTTTGAGAAAATTGCTAAAAGAGATCTGCCAAAATTTATTTTCTAGAAGATTTGAAAAGTTTGAAACTTGATGGCTAAATGTAAATATAAAATTATGTATGTTAAAATATTTGTAATTAGGCACATAGGTCAGATTAAGTTTTTATTAAATAGAGTAACGCAGGCAAGGGCTATCTGCCTAAAGAGAGAGATGCCGTCGTGGAGGAATTTTGAAGAAAAACTGACCTTTGAGTGGGTATTAAAAATAATACTTATAATTTTCCTTCAAATTATATTCATATATATTTTTTATGTAAAACTTTCGGGTGTATGCTAAATTAGTGTAAATTACTTTACACGAAAAATATAGTGAATGCACAGAAATTAAAGATTTGCACATGCCGGAAATGATAAATAGGAAATATGTATGGGTATTTATGCATGTGCTTGCAAAAAGCATGTATCTGCCTTTGACAAAATACTTAAATATTCATTAAATTATTTATAAATGTATTTGAAATGAAGAATTTATTCACTTATTAAAACCTGTGAAAGTACTGTGCAGAAATCTAATGATTAAATGTATCTAATTTATAATGATTATAAATATTATCTAAATATATAATAACCTTAATATTGAATTGTAAACATACGAGTAAATTGAAATCCTGTTGACAAATACGTTATAAAACTATTTAAGCAAAAATTGTTCGCATTGGAAAGCAATCTGTTAAAAGGTACTGTAAAGCAAATGCTATGAGATGCGCACTTAAGAACGTAATAAAGAGTTTTTGAATATGTATTGTTGAAATGAAGGGTTAAAAAAAAAAAATCTGATAAGTATAATTAAAAGAATTATTCCCCTTTACATTTTATAATAACTCAGTTACGAGTTTTAAATAATACTTTAAAAAAAAAAACTTATTTTATTCCCTTTCAGAAATGTTCAGAGAAAGTCAAATACTATTTAATACATATTTAATTATTAGGAATTAGCGAAATACTTAAAGTATTTCGCTAATTCCTAATAATTCTCTTATTTAAAATTAACCGAATAGAGCATTAATTATAAATTGACTTACATTTTTCGATTTAAAAGAAGCCAAAAAATCATGTCATATTTAAAAAAGTATTTTAGGAAGAAGCTCTATAAATAGGAAAGAAATAATGCATAATTTTAATATTAATAATACAATAAACTTTGATCTTAATTTTTGTACCTTAACCGAATAAAATCGAATTACCTTAATTTTTTTTTCTAATGTAATTAACGAAAACTTGTGAAAATATTTCATCAAATTAAACCATTCTGAGAAAACTGTCCTGTGAAAAGTATAGCCTTTAATTCCGTTCAGAATGAAATGTTGTTTAAAAATATGTTGTTTTCACATACTTAGGACTCTGAAGTGTTGTAGAAAAAGAAAATATATACATTTATATGTATATTTGCGACGTAATTACAAAATATTTACACCCGAACGCGTCAAATCCCATAGAACTCAATGGTAAATGACCCAATGTTTTGGTCACCACGTAGGGATCGCCGGTGCTTCAGAGCAGGGTACGGAGAAACTTGTTTAGGGCGACTCCTTCTTACTTCTTACCTCCATGGTCATTCCGGAACCCGGGCGATGAGCAAAAGTGAATTTTAGAGGGTAGACGCTTGTTTTACGTCTCAATGTGAAATTATTTCGCATAACTTTTTCTGTGTAGAAAAATATGTGTCCTTAAGTAAATATGTATAACTTTTATCTGCGAGGAAAGTGTATCAGTTATATACAGTTTTTGATTTTCATTTTAATGACTGAATTTATAAATGAAGTGACAAGTGAATCTGAATCGCGTTGTTTATAAACGCTGAAATGACGCCATTGCAAATGCTGATTTATGGGTCGTGCTTGTGAAAATGGCAAGGGATTTTAAACTGACTTTTTGGATATTTGAACCAAAGTAAATGTATCTCTCATCTTAAAAAGAGGTTGCTTAACTTCTTAAATTCACACCTGGCCAATTGTGTGTTCGTAATTAGAATAATGTTGGACATGTTAACATGAGAGAGAGGCATGCATAATAAATGCTTGTATTTCAAACTATCAGTTTTGATGTCAGTGGAGTGTTGTCAACTTTTGAATAGCAGATTATCTACATCCTTAGATATAATATCTGTGCAGTTCTGTTCTTCACAAATGAACAAATGAATGACTGTGTTGGGTATTATTCACCATTTACAGTTTTCTAGAAGGAAATAGGGTCATTGTCATTAAGGCCACACCAAACTTTGTTAATCTCCTGTTTTGAAATTGCTCTGTGTCAAACACTTTGGATATTCTACGTGATAATCCAAATGGTAGATTGGAAATATATGTATAATGCTGAGAACTAAGCAAATATGGAGACTAAATTTATTAACATCTGGTAATTTCAGATGTGTATCTAGAATATAAGAATTCTATGTGTAACAATTGTACATTTGTGAGTATATCATTCTGACATTTCTGAGTGTAACTATTTTGAACAATACATTGGATATAATGCTCTTCAAAGGCTAAATGATTTGAAAATGTCATATCTCAAGAATTATTTCAAGCAGCTATGTTCTTTAGCAGTACTCGGTATTGCAGTAATTTCATTCAATCCAATCCATATCGTTATTGCCTATCTGTACTGAGTATATGGGACTTTGCCGGCTCCTGATGAATATTGCCATGAAGTTACGTAGCAGTTGTCGGCCGGAAAAATATAGGAGGCACTGAGGTAGAAGAAAGAAGAGGTGACCATGCGTCACTAAGTGGATACCAGACAATCAAGTTTGGGTAACCTAATGCGAATAAAAAGCGGAATTAAATGGAGAATTCCTAATAATTAGGGTGGCAAAGACATGAAATCATGATAATTACAAGTACAATAATGTACAGAAAATTTTGAATACATGAATGAATAACAAAATCGAATAAATCAAATCTGAACAAAAAGTCTTGGTTAAATAATGAATATTTATATACAGATTAATATGAAAATTATGATACATTATATATACAGTGAAATCAGATAAATATTAACTACTTGTAAGTGCAATGATCATTTATTCAGAGAGTTTTTTCCGATTTGCATTTTTGATTTCCTTAATTTGCTGAGTGATTTGCACAAAGCCAGCGCTTTTAATGACAGAGACAAGTTCTGCAAGATCTGCAAAAATTTTCTTAGTCTCATTGATAGTCTCGTTGAAAGTGCCAGTTGAAAGAGACTGCACGTATGATTTTCCTTCAATGATATGACTGGGATAAGTCGTGTTTTTCTTCCTTAGATTTAGGGAACTTCACGCACCCTTTAAAACTGGATGTATGATTTAAATTACAATTTACACAAACAAGTGGTTATCTGGATTATTCTTATCCGGACAGTCTGTTGATTTATGAATTCCAGCACACCTGACACAGCATGGCTGGTAGTTGCAACTTATTTGTGTGTGGTTGAAACCCTGACAATTGTAGCAATGAAGGGGGCCTTGCCTCCCTTTGTACTCTTCAATCTTGACTCCTCAGTCCACATAAATATCTGATCTGATAAACATTTTTAGAAGCTTCTATTCTTGGCAGGGTAACGAGAAATATTGAAAGTTTAGTAACCTCACTGTTTCTCCTTCTTGACATTTTCATCAGGTTTCTGGTTCAGAGAAATAAGATCCTCCAGGATTTTTTCAATCTCAGTAGTTCTGAGAAGTCCTTTGACGACAATTTTGATTTTCCTGTCTTGGGGAAGAATATACGAATGATGTTCTACCCCCAACAACATCTTGACCATAGCTCTATATGTCTCTGGGTCATTGGTAGAAACTTTCACACCATCTGGGATGCTATTTCTTGTGAAAACAAATTTTCGTTGCTCGAACATCTTTTTAATTTTACTATAGGTAAATTTATTTTCCTTAAGTATTATGGGTGGGAGTTTATTAGATGAGATTTCATGATTAGTAGTGAGGGTAGATTTAAAATTTGGGGTAAATTTAGAAGTTTCTTCATGATTAGTGGTATCCATAGGCGGATGGTCCGCTTCCTGACTGGTAGTTTCCTGATTTGTTTGCGAAACTTTAGTTCCTTCAGTGGATTTATTTTTCCTGATTTTTTGAGTGTTACTTGATTGTTTGCATTTATTTCCATCATCTGTTTGCATTTATTTCCATCATCAGCAGGGCTAGTGGTGGAATTTTTCCTGGTTGGTTGTTTAATTTTAGTTCCATTATCAGTAGAGCTGGTGGGGGAATTTTTCCTATCTTCAGAAGACTGTAAAAGTAAGGGAGATATAATTGTTGTGAAACCATTGTGCTTGATTTTCTTGGCAACCATTTGTGGGTTCTTTTTCCTAACTGTCTGATCGTCACAGCGTTTGTTGGTAAATTCATCATCAGAGCTTATGTCTTTATCTAAAGTAATCGAAGCATCAGTAATCATCATAAGAGCAAGTAGAAGAGTCATCTGAAATATGTATAGGACTACGTACCTTAGAATTATCTGAAAGAGAAGCTTTGTTAGAACAATCGTTATTCAAATCATGATTTTTGTCAATTTTATCCTGACATTCTTTTAGATTTTGCGTATGCAAAATTCCAATCATTTCTAACTATACTTGAAAAAAGTATAAAACTTATCTTTAATATCCATGAATGAGCCATTACACTCTTTAATCAACTGCAACTCTCTAACTTGTACAAAATAATACTCAGTAAGTCTTTCTAAGGTCATACTGGTATCCATAGTAACGCAATGAAACCATAAAATCCTGCGCCCAGATTAGTGGGGAAGACCTGCGCCCCGGAACCGGACCCGCACAAAGGTGTTCTGGCAGACGGATGAGCAGGGGGAAGTTTAACAGGCCCCTGACTAAGTGAGCTTGAGTGTGACTAGTTAAACTATTCAACCAAGTCTGGATTAGTAGAGAAATTGTGCCACAAAAACACAAAATCAACAAATAAGCAATGGCATTTAAATCAGATAGGCATCGGCAATTACATGGCAAGTGGCTGTGACTGAGCATGCATCATGAGATCACAGACAGATAAGCAGCTAGACAGGGAGCGGCGAGATCGTAATCTGACAGATCGATGGCAGGCACAAGACCCGGCCGACGTCTTTCCCCTTTGACGTTTCCCACTTGAGTGTAGTAATTTAAATTGCAGTTTGTATTAATATCAGCACAAACCCTATAATGCTTTTTGTGTGGTGTGGGTTGCACTTTCTGATGTCCAATCTGATATGTCCAATATGATGTACTTTTTAACAAAGAGGATAGATTTGGAAATACAACTTCTAGGCACAAGGAGTACTGAAAATAAGTAACCTGGTCTGACAAGTCATTCTTTAAATGATAAAATACTAAAGCATTTACATTTTTATTCCCAATAGGATAAACTGGTAGTATTACTCAGCATGGAAGTATAAGTACCCTAAGTAGCTTGGTCTATTGTAGAACATCGTCCAGTCTGAATATTATTAACAAAATGACAGCCTTTCTTCTGAAATACATAAATGAACAACTGCGTTTTTTGGAGCGAAAGTAGTGCAGCTATAACATGTGCTTCAGAAGGCTTGTATGCGAGTCTAAAAAAAATTGAATTTTTATGGGAATTTTGAAATTGATGGCAGGATGAGGCTTCATGTCTGACATAATAGAAAGGTATTATTGTTTGAAACTAGCCAGGACGCCATGGCAATGTATATCAGATCCTTTTCTGGAGTCGGAGGCAGAGAATCAGCTGCTGTTGGTTTGCGCTTAAGCCAAAATATGAATTTAAAACTGAGAATGATAAATTCTAAACATGTAAAATAAAGAAATCTACAGGAAAAAAAAAAGTACAGTCAAAAGTCGTTAATCCGGACTCGTCGGGACTTTGGCGATTCCGGATTATCGATTTTTCCGGATTATAGATCATCCGTTTAAATCTCGTAAGATGGCATGCAGAAATTCTAAAATTAAAAATATGAAACCATAATTTATGAAATAAAGAACAATTATGATCTAAAGGGTATCAAAATTTGCAAAAGAAAAAGCTTAATATTTATTTGTTTACTTTATTAAACATTTCTTTCAACGTAAGTTGTTTAAGTTTTGCTTCGTTTCATGTGATAATACTTTCTCTTTAATTCTATTAAACAGACATAATTTCTTGTTCAGTTACAAAGTTCTGCTGTTCAAGTCCTATAATTGCTGTGTCGAGAACACCGACTAATTTGTCAATCGAAATTTTTTCGTTTTCAATAACCTCTGTAACTTTCTTCGCTATCGGAAGCGAATTATAATGACGAGGAACTTGTTTTAAATCATATCAAAGACGGAGCATATTGAGATGAAATACTACATTTGGTAAGGAATTATAAGCCAAATAAAATAAAAACATCTGCGCTGAAGATAAGGATAGTGCTGACAGATCAACTTCCAATTCATTACGCGCCCGCCGCGGCGTTCCCCCCGCCGAGCAGCGTGAAATTGATAAACAGATTTCGGATTTCAAAACATACTTTCGCTTTAGATCCTTTACATATTAACAAATATGTATCGGAAATTCTATTTGATGTAATTGAAAGTTTAAGCTTACTTTTATAAAATTGCTCTTACATTCTGCAAAAAATAATAAGCCGGATCCAATTCGAAAATTAAGGAACAACGCAATCATCAACATTAACTGAAATAGATAATTAGATAATTTTAGCTTATACGTCCATTATACATAAAACGCGCACGCGTAAACGCCTATGCGCATGTGTCAACGCGGCGCATGCGCAGAAAGTTTTTAGTTTTGAGGTCCGGATTATAGATCATTCCGAATTATGGGTGTCCGAATTAATGACTTTTGACTGTACAAGTTTTAAATTTTGATAGTTATACATCTTTCAGTCATCCTTTACCGTTTTAATTACGAAAGTTATCTGGTGTTAATCAATCTGAATACTTTCTGTTTAAAATGTACTTGTCCAAAAAATTTTAAAAAGTTGCAGTTATTACATGCAAGTACCCTTTACATGTTGCTTTATGTTGTTCCACATGTTGTTGATGGAGTTTGTGTGAGCATTTGATTCGAGTCCTTAAAAACAAGACTGTATTGCACAGGGAAGTGTAAAACATCCACTGTGAAATGTGGCATGAGCAAATATAATAACAAAATCAATAAAGTGATATCAAAATGGTACCAAGATTACTGCCAAGATTAAGTTACATATATTTTGATTGCCATATCTATGCAAATGCTTTTAGTATATGACACCTTATCTTTCTCGAATGATTTCTGTAACATGAATTTCAAAAGATATGACTAATTGATGTTGAGCTTTCCCTTATGTTTCACCATTTAACAAAACATGAAGCCTTATAGTTGCATTTTGAGTGTGAGCACTCATTGTTGGATCAAGCTCATTTTATAGACTAGCCATTGATTTGAATGCATTGTTGATCCTTCCAGTACATGGTCTACTGCCGTTGATATCAGTGCATTTGCTTGCCAATTTGGAACCTCAGTAAGAAAGCACTTGCCACTTTCACAGCATAACATAACCGAATATTCACTATTCTGGAAGTACCATGACAGCCTTTTTGGTGCATGAACAAACTCATCATTTTCAACTATTTTTTCAGGGATTCATACTTTAGGTTATTGAAATAAATATAACGAGCTAACATCCCTCATAAAACTGTTCCAGTTCCAGTCTCATGAACTGTTTCAGACACCACTTCATGATGTTAGGTCCTCTGATCAAAAGTAGATAAAATGCAGTGCTCTTAGGAATGGTTTACTAGAACCACTAAACCAGTTGTTGAATCTTATGCTCTTTTTATGTGTTCCACTTTTCATGTTGCATTCCACATATTTCTGTTTACACATAATTTAATTTTGTGATCATTTTACGCATATTCAAGTGGGAGATAATGTATCAATTTTTTTTTGAAAAAACAGCACAGTATCTTCCTCACTCCTCGGTCAATTAAAAATTGTGAACATTTTATAGTGTTTAAATTGAAAAGAGAACTACTGCGATGTTACGCTATTCATCAAGTGTGGCGGAAGTCGAAAGTGAAAATATCAATTTTTTTTTACATACATAATCATAAGTCTTGTTTTCAGTTTAAACTGAAAGCAAGACTGTTATGATTTCATGCAGTTTATATAATTTGGCAGTTTAGGGGGGCATAAAAATCAAGTAGAATCATTATTTCTTTAAACTACAGTGAATCTCCACATATTATGCCAGATGCTAGCTGATTTTGATTTTTTCTAGAATGTAGGTCCCAAAATGTACATTAGAAGAAATATATGTAAATTAAGAAATACGTTTACGTCAGCCTTTCAGTTCTATTTGCGTGCTAAATTGATAAAGGCAATGATAAATTCTGTCCTTGAACATTTTTTTTTAAAGCATGTTTAAGCGCAGTTGCTCAATAGGAAGGAAATGTCTGAAAAATGAAATAGTAGTCTCACTTGCAGATGTTGGTGTATTTATCAGTTTTATGCATATCATGCATGTATATCATGCATATCATGCATGCATTCATGCATTTCATGCATATCATGCATCAGTTATCTATCCTCTTCTCCGTCTCCTCTCCTCTTTGCTGGAAATTTTCCCTTTCTCCCTTGTGGTTTCTCTCTACGGAGTTTGGGGCTCGTCACGAGAGACTGGAGAAGCCCTTGTCTCTAGTTTTCAAGTGGCGAGAAAACTAGCCACGTGTTTGCCGTGCGTGGAGACCCGTGTCGCTGGAAAGGAGGGTCCTGGTAGTTGAGCGGCGAGGTACCGTCCCCAACACACTGCTTCAGCCTCTGCTTCAGCTAAACGGGAGGCACCTTAGTCGTCCTCACAGGTGTCAATCGGCTGGTCACTAGTCCTTGTGTCAGTGGCTTGGGGATAAGCTCTCGGGAGTACCTGCTTGCGGGAAAGCCGACTGTAAGGCTTCAGTTTGCATGTAGGTCCGGCTAGCCCTAACACAGGAATCTGTGTTCCCTTGCTGGGCTCCGTGGCGGACCCGAATTTTTTCTTTTTCGATCATGGCTTCTCTCTTCACTCTTAAAAAAACCCGAGTCAAATGAAACGAACCAAGACATCGAAATTGTCGACAAATCCATCAACAAGAAGATCCGTACTGATGCAAATGCCAAAGACATCGAAATTGATGACAAAACCATTAGCAACAAGATCCGTACCAATGCAAATGCCTAGGAAACTTCTAAAAATCCATACTTCCTTGTTTTCTCTAGTCCTTCTGGTGAACTGCAAAAGATGTCTCCTTTTCTCGTAAGCAAATATGTGCATTCATGTATAGGTGAGCCAAGGAACATAAAGCATCTGCGATCAGGAGACCTGCTTATTGATACTGTATCGGGCAACCAGTCTGCTTCTCTTCTCGACAAACCAAACTTGGACAAATATCTATAACTGTGTCAGTGCATAAAACACTTATTCCTTGTAGAGGAGTGATCTCGGAGATCGACCTTCTGTGTGTCTCAAAAGAAGAGTTCGTCTCCGAGTTACTGACCAAATAACTGTGGTGCTAGGAGGATCAAGATGCGAAAGGAAGGTAAGTTGATCGATACAAAACACATGATCCTTACCATCAACATGCCTGATCTGCCTAAGAATATTTAGACCGAATTTTAAATTGTCGTGTAAGACCTTATATTCCAAAACCTATGCGATGCTTCCAATGCCAGCGTTTCGGCCATTCTAAGATGTCTTGTTGTGGCAGCCTCACATGCGCCCGATGCTCACAGATTGGCCACGATTCTGATAATTGTGCCGATGCACATTTGTGTATAAATTGCAAGGGTCAGCACACGCCTATGCCCAAAATGGAAATCAGAAAAAGAAGTGCAGACTGCAAAAGTTACCAGGAACATTTCGTATACTCCAGAAAACTAGTTCAAAGCACACAGCTCCAATCAAACAAATCATATGCCAGTGCATGTACCATTGCCACCCAAACAACACGTACCATTGCCACCCAAACATGAGTAGATACCCAAATGTCAATAAAACAACACGTACCATTGCCACCCAAACATCAATAGGCACGCAGACTGTAGCAAATAAAACTCAACCGACTATATCCAACAAGAAAAAGGAAAATTCAACTCATTTAAATACAAAAAAAAAAAAAAAAAAAAAAGAAACAGTCATTCAAAGTAAACCCAAAACTGCCACTAAAAAATAGCAAATAAATATAGAAGTCCCAGCAATAGCTCCCTAGATGAGATGATTTCTGAATCTGCGAATTCAGACAGTATGGAAGTAGAAGAGGGTCTAGAAGTTCCCAGGCATCTACTTCCACGAAAAACAGAAGAACAGCACAGAAAGAAACGAAAAACAAAAGAACAGCACAGTCAAAACCATTCATAATGGTCACCCTCGTCTCATGGAACTGTCGCGGTTTCCATCAAAATTTGCTTGCCATCAAATCTATAATAAATGCGTATCATCCTGTATGTTTAGCAATACAGGAAACAAATCTGAAACCAGAACAACATGCAAAACTTCGGAGGTTTTCTTTCGTCAGGAAGGATAACCTTGCAGGTGAGTGTGCCAGTGGAGGTGCAGGTCTCCTCACCTCACTGGATTATCCCTCAAATGTACTTTCTTTGACAACATCCCTCCAAGTTGTCGCTACTCAAACAAATTTTGATATTATTGTTTCATTTGTTTCTTAGTATTTGCCTCCAAATGAGCACATTTATCAGCAAGATTTAAATAATCTCATAGAGCAGCTGCCTGCGCCTTTTATCATAATGGGAGATTTTAACGGCCATTCTGCGCTCTGCGGTAGTAAAGATACAAATTGCCTAGGAAGACAAATAGAGCAGATGATTGAAGATTATAGCCTTTCTCTCCTGAATAATGGGCAGGATACTTACTTCCATGAGCCTTAAAGCACGTTCTACGCTCTCGACCTTGCCATCTGTTCACCATCTCTGTTGCCATTTTGCACTTTTAGTGTCGGAAATGATCTCTACAACAGCGATCATTATCCCATTTTTGTGTCTCTTGCACGAAGAGGAGCAAACCCAGTGTCGACACTCACTTGATTTATATTGGACAGGGTAGACTGGGAACTTTTCTCTTCCGTTGCAGAGCTGATAGATGAAATGGTAGAAGATGTGCATATCGATGATGCTGTTGAAGCTGTTACAACTGCTATTACTCAGGCAGCTATGCTCTCCATTCCTAGAACATTAGGAAAAATAATGAAATATTCGAAATCGTGACTGTCATGAAGAACAGAAAAAACAGCAAAAAAGCATGGGGAATTTTTCGTAGATATCCTACTCTGCGAAACCTCATAGCATTTAAAAAAGCCAAAGCAAATGTAAGAGGCAGAGCCAGAGGGATTCCTGGATTTCATATGTGTCCTCAATAGCATCTTCAATGCCTAGTAAGCGGGTTTGGGAAAGCACCGAACTTTCCGTTTCCTCATCACTTTAAAGCCCTCAGGGGCTCACTTTTTTAAGTACGGGTGTGGCAATCCCGAGGTACCCTAGCCCTTCAGGGGATCATCTTCTTGGTGAGACGGGTGTCACGATCCTGGAGCCCCAGTCCGGGTCTTGATGGCGTGAATTACGAAATGCTAAAACATCTGTCCTATAAGTCACTGACTGCCCTCCTCACTCTTTACAATAGAGTGTGGAAGGAGCGTATTTTTCCCAGTGCGTGGAGGAAAGCTGTTGTAATTCCTATTGCGAAGCCAGGGAAAGATCCAAGGAATCCGTCGAACTATCGGCCAATTGCCCTTACGAGTTGCGTATGCAAACTGTTTGAAAAGATGGTAAACAGCCGCCTAGTCTACTTCTTGGAAAAGAATGATATTATATCGCCTTATCAGAGCGGTTTTCGAAAGGGAAGAACAACTGTAGATAACATGCTCCTCTTAGAGACATGCATTCGAAATGCATTTGTAAGAAGAAGCCACCTTGTCTCGATATTCTTCGACATTGAAAAAGCTTATGATAAGGCATGGAGATACGGTATACTCCGGGATCTTCACGAGAGTGGCTTGCGCGGCAACCTACCAATTTTCATTCAAAATTTCTTGAACACTAGAACTTTTCAAGTAAGAATTGGCTCTGTTTTTTCGGATGTTTTTGAACAGGAAGAGGGTGTGCCTCAAGGCTGTGTGCTCAGTGTAACCCTGTTTAGTTTAAAAATAAACTCTGTACTAAAAGAACTTCCTCCCACCATCTTGGGATCTCTATATGTTGATGATCTGCAGATTAGCTGTCGAGGAGCAGACATGAGATAAGTACAGAGGCAATTGCAGATGGCTCTGAATAAGATCCAAGAATGGTCAAACAAACAGGGATTTACTTTTTCCAAACAGAAAACTGTGTGCGTGCACTTTTGTAGGAAGCGAGGTCTCCATCCTGAACCTGAGTTATATCTAAATGGTACAATTATTCCAGTTGCGCCCGAAGTAAAATTTTTAGGAGTAACGTTCGACCAGAAATTGACTTTCCTTTCTCATGTTTTAAACCTGAGAAAGAAGTGTCTCAAAACACTAAATATTTTAAAAGTGTTGGCGAACACCTCCTGGGGTGCAGAGCGTTGCTCCATGCTTCGCATTTACAGAGCGCTTATCCGCTCTAGACTGGACTATGGCTCAGCTGTTTATGGATCCGCTCAGTCATCTGTTTTGTTAAAACTGGATCCTGTTCACCATGAAGCTCTGCGCATTTTTTCAGGAGCTTTCAGGACCTCTCCCGTCCAGAGCCTATATGTGGACTGTAACGAACCGTCACTTTATCTAAGGCGTGAGCAAATGTCCCTCTTGCAATATTTTAATATTCTATCCCAACCTGAACATCCCAATAAGCTGTGCTTTCTCGATCATGCGTGTAACGTTTTATTTGAAACGTGTCCATCCTGCGTTCCTACCTTTCGTTTAAGAGTTCGCCCTGTCATTGAGGAACATTCCCTCTCTGATATGCGCCCCCAAGCAGTACAGAATTTCGAAATTCCACCTTGGGAAAATTCACGGATTCAGCTTCTTGATGTTCTCAAACATCACGTAAAGGCGAGCACTAACGAGATCGTTTACAGACAACTCTTTGCTGAGCACAGGCAGAAATATAGCAGTTATCCGATTTACACAGATGGATCAAAGTCAAATGATCATGTCGGGATGGCTTTTGCATTTGAAGATTACATTGAGGGCAGATGCCTGCACCATGCTTGCTCAGTCATAACATCTGAATTAACTGCAATATATTATGGTCTTTTGTACATCTCGAAGCTCTGCCACAAAAAGTTCATAGTTTATACAGACTCGTATAATGCTCTGAAATCTTTGGAAGCTTTTCCCAACACTCAGAATCCTGTGGTAGTCGATGTTCTCAAAATTCGTATAAACTTAACGATTCGAGGATATGAAGTCCTGTACTGCTGGGTTCCTGGACATGCTAGAATAAAGGGAAATGAGCTTGCAGATATTGCAGCCAAATTTACTGTTCAACTGTCTAGTCGCCTTATCCCTTTTAGAGATATCTGCTGTGTCATCAAGGAAAAGGTCCGAAAAAATGGCAACAAATTTGGGATGTTCAGCTTCAAAACAAGTTAAGACAAGTAAAACCTAGAATTGAACATTGGGAATCTACGAAAAATCGTAAGGAGGAAGTTCTTTTGACTCGCCTCAGAATTGGTCACACTAGAGTGACACATGGCTACCTTTTAAAAGCAGAGAATGAGCCTGTTTGTTCAAATTGTAATGTTTGTCTATCTGTCCGTCATATTTTAATTGAGTGTCCATATTTTAATAATCTTCGTCAGAAGTATTTTAATAGCTGTGACTTACCTCTCGACCGTTTAATCGGAAGGGAGGTGAAATGTAATTTATTTTATTATTTAAAAGAGACTGGCTTTTATCACCTAATGTAATTTGTTTTGAAAATTGTGTCTTGAATTTTAAATGTGTGGTTTTAACTTGTTTTTATATGACTTCATCCTCTGGATTTGATACATTTGTCTACTTGTTTTTATTTATTATATTTTAATTTCATCAATTGTACTCACCCCATCTCACGTTTGGCGCACTATAATCAACTTTGGTTTTGCACCATAATCTCTCACTCACTCACTAATTTTCAAGTTGCTTAAATACTTTGCAAGTCATTAACAGCTTTGAGATTAAAACTGCTGTTCTGTATACTCGCGCCTTTTTAAATCCTGTCTGCTTTAAATTTCTTGAATTGAGACTGTCAAATATATCATTAATATCTCTTAAGAATGGAAAAGAATAATATTATATAGCCTTATCAAAGCGGTTTTCAAAAGAGGAGAACGGTCGTAGATAACATGCTTCTCTTAAAGACATCTAATCGAAAAGCTTTTCTAAGAAGTCACCTTGTCTTGGTATTCTTTGACATTGAGAAAGCTTATGATAAGGCATGGGGGTATGGTATACTTCGGGATCTTCACGAGAGTGGCTTGCGCGGCAACCTACCAATTTTCATTCAGAATTTCTCCCCTCAGGGGGCTCACTCTTGTGAGTACGGGTGTGGCAATCCCGAGGTACCCTAGCCCTCCAGGGGATCATCTTCTTGATGACATGGGGTATCTATAACTGTGTCTGTGCACAAAACACTTAATTCTTGTAGAGGTGTAATCTCGGAGATCGACTTTGTGGGAAGAAGAGTTTGTCTCCGAGTTAGCTGACCAAAATGTCTGTGGTGCTAGATGGATCAAGATGCGAAAGGAAGGTAAGTTGATCGATACGAAACACGTGATCCTTACCTTCAACACGCCTGATCTGCCTAAGAATATTAAGGCCGGATATTTAAATTGTCCTGTAAGACCTTATATTCCCAACCCTATGCGATGCTTCCAATGCCAGCGTTTCGGCCATTCTAAGACGTCTTGTCGTGGCAGCCTCACATGCGCCCGATGCTCACAGATTGGCCACGATTCGGAAAATTGTACCGCTGCGCCTTCGTGTATAAATTGCAAGGGTCAGCACCCAGCAATTTCACGCCTCTGCCCAAAATGGAAATCCGAAAAAGAAGTACAGACTCTTAAAGTTACCAGGAACATCTCGTATGCTGAAGCCAGAAAACTAGTTCAAAGCACACAGCTCCAATCAAACAAATCTTATGCCAGTGCAGTTAAAACAACACGTAGCATTGCCACCCAAACATCAATAGGCACGCAGACTAAACCAAATAAAACCCAACCAACCACATCCACCAAGAAAACGGGAAATGCAACTCATTTAATACAAAAAAAAGAAACAGTCATTCAAAGTAAACCTAAAATTGAAAGTCACAAAATAATTAATAAAAATAGAAGTCCCAGCAATAGCTCTTTTGACGAAATGATTTCTGAATCTGCGGATTCAGACACTATGGAAGTAGAGGAGGGTCTAGAATTTCCCAGGCATCTACTTCCACGAAAAACCAAACAAGAGCACAGAAAGAACAAAAACCAGACATAATGGCCACCCTCGTCTCATGGAACTGTCGCGGTTTCCACCGAAATTTGCTCGACATCAAAGCCATAATTAATGCTTATCATCCTGTATGCTTCGCAGTACAGGAAACAAATCTAAAACCAGAACAACAGGCAAAACTTCGGAGGTTTTCCTTCGTCAGGAAAGATAACCTTGCAGGTGAGCGTGCCAGTGGAGGTGTAGGTCTCCTCACCTCACTGGATTATCCCTCAAATGTGCTTTCTTTGATGACATGCCTCCAAGTTGTCGCTACTCAAACAAATTTTGATTTTGTTCTTACAGTCGTTTCTCTGTATTTGCCTCCAAATGAGCATATTGATCAGCAAGATTTAAATGGTCTTTTAGAGCAGCTGCCTGAGCCTTTCATCATAATAGGAGATTTTAACGGCCATAGTCCGCTCTGGGGTAGTAAGGATACTAATTGCCGAGGAAGACAAATTGAGCAGATGATCGAAGATCATAGCCTTTGCCTCCTCAATAATGGGCAAGATACTTACTTCCATGAGCCTTCAAAAACATTCCATGCTCTCGACCTTGCCATCTGTTCACCATCTCTGTTGCCTTTTTGCACTTTTAATGTGGGTAAAGATCTTTACAACAGTGATCATTATCCCATTCTTGTGTCTCTTGCACGAAGAGGAGCAAACCCCATGTCGAGATCCCCTCGATTCATACTGGACAGGGCAGACTGGGAACTCTTCTCTTCCATTGCAGAGCTCACAGATGAAATGGTAGAAGATGCGCATATCGATGACGCTGTTGAAGCTGTTACTAATACTATTATTCAGGCAGCTATGCTTTCGATTCCTAGAACATCAGGAAAACTACTAAAATATTCAAAACCATGGTGGAATCGCGACTGTCATGAAGCACTGAAAAAACAGAAAAAAGCATGGGGTATTTTTCGTAGATATCCTACTCTGCGAAACCTCATAGCCTTTAAAAGAGCCAAAGCAAATGCACGAAAAGTAAGAAGGCAGAGCCAGAGGGATTCCTGGATTTTATATGTGTCGTCAATAACATCCTCCACGCCTAGCAAGCGGGTTTGGGAAAGAGTTCAAAAAGCATGCGGCATATATAAAGACCACTCACTTTCCTTTTTGGAAAAAGATGGCCGAGTGATTAGCTCCATAGAAGAAATTGCGAATACTATTGGTGAGACATTTGCTTCCGTTTCTTCCAGCAGAAACTATACACCTGCATTTCTTTCTATGAAGCAGCACTCTGAAATAAATCCCATCGCATTCAACTCTTCCAAATCTGAGCCTTACAATAGAGACTTTACTATGCTTGAATTAAGGAGTGCTTTATTGCAGACACATAGGTCTTCTCCGGGTCTTGATGGAGTGAATTATGAAATGCTAAAGCATCTGTCCTGTAAGTCACTGAATGCCCTTCTCACTCTTTACAATAGGGTGTGGAAGGAGCATGCCTTTCCCAGTGCATGGAGGAGAGCTGTTGTCATTCCTATTCCTAAGCCAGGGAAAGATCCAAGGAATCCCTCCAACTATCGGCCAATTGCCCTTACGAGTTGCCTCTGCAAACTGTTTGAAAAGATGGTAAACAACCGCCTAGTCTACTTCTTGGAAAAGAATGATATTATATCGCCTTATCAGAGTGGTTTTCGAAAGGGAAGAACAACTGTAGATAACATGCTCCTCTTAGAGACATCTATTCGAAAAGCATTTGTAAGAAGAAGCCACCTTGTCTCGATATTCTTCGACATTGAAAAAGCTTATGATAAGGCATGGAGATACGGTATACTCCGGGATCTTCACGAGAGTGGCTTGCGCGGCAACCTACCGATTTTCATTCAAAATTTCTTGAACACTAGAACTTTTCAAGTAAGAATTGGCTCTGTTTTTTCGGATGTTTTTGAACAGGAAGAGGGTGTGCCTCAAGGCTGTGTGCTCAGTGTAACCCTGTTTAGTTTAAAAATAAATTCTGTACTAAAAGAACTTCCTCCCACCATCTTGGGATCTCTATTTGTTGATGATCTGCAGATTAGCTGTCGAGGAGCAGACATGAGATATGTAGAGAGGCAACTGCAGATGGCTCTGATTAAGATCCAAGAATGGTCAGACAAACAGGGATTTACATTTTCGAAACAGAAAACTGTCTGCGTGCACTTTTGTAGGAAGCGAGGTCTCCATCCTGAACCTGAGTTATACTTGAATGGTACAATTATTCCAGTTGCGCCTGAAGTAAAATTTTTAGGAGTGACGTTCGACCGAAAATTGACTTTCCTTTCTCATGTTTTAAACCTGAGAAAGAAGTGTCTAAAAACACTAAATATTTTAAAAGTGTTGGCGAACACCTCCTGGGGTGCAGAGCGTTGCTCCATGCTTCGCATTTACAGAGCGCTTATCCGCTCTAAACTGGACTATGGCTCAGTTGTTTATGGATCCGCTCGGTCATCTGTTTTGTTAAAACTGGATCCTGTTCACCATCAAGGTCTGCGGATTTGTTCAGGAGCTTTCAGGACTTCTCCTGTGCAGAGCCTATATGTTGACTGTAACGAACCATCACTTTATCTGAGGCGTGAGCAATTGTCCCTTTTGCAATATTTTAATACTCTATCACAACCTGAACATCCCAATAAGCTGTGCTTACTTGATAATGAGTGTAACACATTATTTGAAACACGTCCATCCTGTGTTCCTACTTTCCCTTTAAGAGTTCGCCCTGTCATTGAGGAACTCTCCTTCTCTGATATGATCCCTCAGGGGGCTCACTTTTGTGAGTACGGGTGTGGCAATCCCGAGGTACCCTAGCCCTTCAGGGGATCATCTTCTTGGTGAGACGGGTGTCACGATCCTGGAGCCCCAGTGAGCTATCCTCTTTTCCGTCTCCTCTCCTCTTGGCTGGATCTTTTTCCCTTCCCTTCTCCCTTGTGGTTTCTCTCTACGGAGTTTGGGGCTCGTCACGAGAGGCTGGAACAGACCTTGTTTCTAGTTTTCAAGTGGCGAGAAAACTGCCCACGTGTTTGCCGTGCGTGGAGACCCGTGTCGCTGGAAAGGAGGGTCCTGGTAGTTGAGGGGCGAGGTACTGTCCCCAACACACTGCTTTGGCCTCTGCTTCAGCTAAACGGGAGGCACCTTAGTCGTCCTCACGGGTGTCAATCGGCTGGTCACTAGTCCTTGTGTCAGTGGCTTGGGGTCAAGCTCTCGGGAGTACCTGCTTTCGGGAAAGCCGACTGTGGGGCTTCAGTTTGCGTATAGGTCCGGCTAGCCCTAACACAGGAATCTGTGTTCCCTTGTTGGGCTCCGTGGTGGGCGGGGCCGTCGGACCCGAATCTTTATTCTTTCACTATGGCTTCTCATATTTACTTAATAAAAGATTTCGAGGTAACTCCAGTCACTCAAGTCAATCCTGTCACTCAAGTCACTCAAATCACTCCTGTCACTCAACCTAGTTCTGAAACTTCTACTCCTAAACCAGTCACTCAACCTAGTTCTGAAACATCTACTGTTAAACCAGTCATTCAACCTATTTCTGAAACGTCTACTGCTAAACCACTCACTCAACCACTCACTCAACCTCTCACTCAACCTACTTCTGAAAAGTCTACTGCAAAAAAATTACGTACAGATACAAATGAAAAAAATCATAACAATATTCCCCGTTTCCTAGTCATCTCTAGTCCTTCTGGCGAAATGCATAAGATGTCTCCTTTCGTAATAAACAAATACATCCAGTCCTGTATTGGTGAGCCGAGAAATATAAAGCGTCTCCGCTCCGGAGACCTGCTTATTGATACAACCTCAGCCACCCAGTCTGCTTCTTTACTTCAGATAACTAAACTTGGGCAAGCGAATGTGACTGTAACACCACATAAGTCACTCAACTATTGTCGGGGTGTAATCTCAGAATTCGACCTTCTGTATGTTTCTGAAGAAGAGATCGCTTCTGAACTCTCCGAACAAAATGTCTGCGGTGTAAGGCGGATCAAGATGCGTAAAGAAGGTAAGTTGATAGACACGAAACACGTGATCCTTACCTTCAACACGCCTGATCTGCCTAAGAATATTAAGGCCGGATATCTAAATATTCCTGTAAGACCTTATATTCCCAACCCTATGCGATGTTTCCAATGCCAGCGTTTCGGCCATTCTAAGACGTCTTGTCGTGGCAGCCTTACATGCGCCCGATGCTCACAGATTGGCCACGATTCTGAAAATTGTACGGCTGCGCCTCTTTGTATAAATTGCAAGGGTGAGCACCCAGCATTTTCACGCCTCTGCCCAAAATGGAAATTGGAAAAAGAAGTGCAGACTGCAAAGTTTACGAGGAACATCTCATATGCCGAAGCCAGAAGATTAGTCCAGAGCACACAGCTTCGACCAAATACATCATACGCCAGTGCTGTAAAATCATCTCGTACAGTCGCCACCCAAACATCAATAGGCACACAGACCCTAGCAAATAAAACCCATCCGTCTACATCCAACAAGCAAAAAGAAAATGCAACCCATATAGTACAAAAGAAAGAAACAGTTATTCAAAGTAAGCCCAAAACTTCTACACATAAAATATCCAATAAAAATAGAAGTCACAGCAATAGCTCTTTTGATGAGATGATTTCTGAATCTGCGGATTCAGACTTTATGGAAGTAGAAGAGGGTCTAGAAGTTCCCAGGCATCTACTTCCACGAAAAACAAAAGAACAGCAAAGAAAAAACAAAAACCATTCATAATGGCCACCCTCATGTCATGGAACTGTCGCGGTTTCCACCGAAATTTCCTTGACATCAAATCTATAATAAATGTGTATCATCCTGTGTGCTTAGCAATACAGGAAACAAATTTGAAACCTGAACACCATGCAAAACTTCGGAGGTTTTCTTTCGTCAGGAAGGATAACATTGCAGGTGAGCGTGCCAGTGGAGGTGTAGGTCTCCTCTCCTCACTGGATTATCCCTCAAATGTACTTCCTTTGACGACATCCCTCCAAGTTGTCGCTACTCAAATAAATTTTGATATTATTGTTTCATTTGTTTCTTAGTATTTGCCTCCAAATGAGCACATTTATCAGCAAGATTTAAATAATCTAATAGAGCAGCTGCCTGAGCCTTTTATCATAATAGGAGATTTTAACGGCCATAGTCCACTCTGGGGAAGTAAAGATACAAATTGCCGAGGAAGACAAATAGAGCAGATGATCGAAGATCATAGCCTTTGTCTCCTAAATAATGGGCAAGATACGTACTTCCATGAGCCTTCAAGGACATTCCACGCTCTCGATCTTGCCATCTGTTCACCATCTCTGTTGCCATTTTGCACTTTTAGTGTCGGAAATGACCTGTACAACAGCGATCATTATCCTATTTTTGTGTCTCTTGCACGAAGAGGAGCAAACCCCGTGTCGAGAGTCCCTCGTTTTATCCTGGACAGGGCAGACTGGGAACTCTTCTCTTCCGTTGCAGAGCTGACAGAGGAAATGGTAGAAGGTGTGCATATCGATGACGCTGTTGAAGCTGTTACTAATACTATTATTCAGGCAGCTATGCTTTCGATTCCTAGAACATCAGGAAAAACACTAAAATATTCGAAACCATGGTGGAATCGCGACTGTCATGAAGCACTGAAAAAACAGAAAAAAGCATGGGGTATTTTTCGTAGATATCCTACTCTGCGAAACCTCATAGCTTTTAAAAGAGCCAAAGCAAATGCACGGAAAGTAAGAAGGCAGAGCGAGAGGGATTCCTGGATTTCATATGTGTCCTCAATAACATCCTCTACGCCTAGTAAGCGGGTTTGGGAAAGAGTTCGAAAAGCATGCGGAATGTACAAAGACCACTCACTTTCCTTTCTGGAAAAAGATGGCCGAGTGATTAGCTCCATAGAAGAAATTGCAAATACAATTGGTGAGACATTTGCTGCCGTTTCTTCCAGCCGAAATTACTCACCTGCATTTCTTTCTATCAAGCAACGCTCTGAGAAAAATCCCATCGCTTTCAACTCTTCCAACTTTGAGCCGTACAATAGAGACTTTACTATGGTTGAACTAAAGAGAGCTTTGTTGCAGACACATAGGTCTTGTCCGGGTCTGGATGGCGTGTATTATGAAATGCTAAAGCATCTGTCCTGTAAGTCACTGAGTGCCCTTCTCACACTTTACAATAGAGTGTGGAAGGAGCGTACATTTCCCAGTGCATGGAGGAGAGCTATTGTCATTCCTATTGCGAAGCCAGGGAAAGACCCGAGGAATCCCTCGAACTATCGGCCAATTGCCCTTACCAGCTGTGTTTGCAAACTGTTTGAAAAGATGGTAAACAGCCGCCTAGTCTACTTCTTGGAAAAGAATGATATTATATCGCCGTATCAGAGTGGTTTTCGAAAGGGAAGAACAACTGTAGATAACATGCTCCTCTTAGAGACATCTATTCGAAAAGCATTTGTAAGAAGAAGCCACCTTGTCTCGATATTCTTCGACATTGAAAAAGCTTATGATAAGGCATGGAGATACGGTATACTCCGGGATCTTCACGAGAGTGGCTTGCGCGGCAACCTACCAATTTTCATTCAAAATTTCATGAACACTAGAACTTTTCAAGTAAGAATTGGCTCTGTTTTTTCGGATGTTTTTGAACAGGAAGAGGGTGTGCCTCAAGGCTGTGTGCTCAGTGTAACCCTGTTTAGTTTAAAAATAAATTCTGTACTAAAAGAACTTCCTCCCACCATCTTGGGATCTCTATATGTTGATGATCTGCAGATTAGCTGTCGAGGAGCAGACATGAGATATGTAGAGAGGCAACTGCAGATGGCTCTGATTAAGATCCAAGAATGGTCAGACAAACAGGGATTTACATTTTCGAAACAGAAAACTGTCTGCGTGCACTTTTGTAGGAAGCGAGGTCTCCATCCTGAACCTGAGTTATACTTGAATGGTACAATTATTCCAGTTGCGCCTGAAGTAAAATTTTTAGGAGTGACGTTCGACCGAAAATTGACTTTCCTTTCTCATGTTTTAAACCTGAGAAAGAAGTGTCTAAAAACACTAAATATTTTAAAAGTGTTGGCGAACACCTCCTGGGGTGCAGAGCGTTGCTCCATGCTTCGCATTTACAGAGCGCTTATCCGCTCTAAACTGGACTATGGCTCAGTTGTTTATGGATCCGCTCGGTCATCTGTTTTGTTAAAACTGGATCCTGTTCACCATCAAGGTCTGCGGATTTGTTCAGGAGCTTTCAGGACTTCTCCTGTGCAGAGCCTATATGTTGACTGTAACGAACCATCACTTTATCTGAGGCGTGAGCAATTGTCCCTTTTGCAATATTTTAATACTCTATCTCAACCTGAACATCCCAATAAGCTGTGCTTACTTGATAATGAGTGTAACACATTATTTGAAACACGTCCATCCTGTGTTCCTACTTTCCCTTTAAGAGTTCGCCCTGTCATTGAGGAACTCTCCCTCTCTGATATGCATCCCCAAGCAGTACAGAATTTTGAAATTCCACCTTGGGAAAATTCACGGATCCAGCTTCTTGATGTTTTTAAACATCACGTAAAGGCGAGCACTAACGAGATCGTTTACAGACAACTTTTCGCTGAGCACAGGCACAAATATAGCAGTTATTATTCGATATACACAGATGGATCAAAGTCAAATGATCATGTCGGGATGGCTTTTGTATTTGAAAATTACATAGAGGGCAGATGCCTGCACCATGCTTTCTCTGTCCTAACATCTGAACTAACTGCAATATATTATGCTCTTTTGTACATATCAAAGCTCTGCCATAGAAAGTTCATAGTTTATACAGACTCGTATAGTGCTCTTAAATCCTTGGAAGCTTTTCCCAACGCTCAGAATCCTGTGGTAGTGGATGTTCTCAAAATTCATAGAAATTTAATGATACAAGGATATGAAATCCTGTACTGCTGGGTTCCCGGGCATACGGGAATAAAGGGAAACGAGCTTGCAGACATCGCGGCAAAATCTGCTGTCGAACTGTCCAGTCGCCTTATCCCTTTTAGAGACATCTGCTGTGTCATCAAGGGAAAGATACGAAAAAAATGGCAGCAAATTTGGGATGTTCAGCATCACAACAAGTTGAGAAACATCAAACCTAGAATTGAGCATTGGGACTTTGCTGGAAATCGTAAAGAGGACGTTCTTTTGACTCGACTCAGAATTGGTCATACCAGAGTCACACATAGCTATCTTCTTAAAGCTGAAAATGAGCCTGTTTGTTTTAATTGTAATGTTTGTTTATCTGTTCGTCATATTTTAATTGAGTGTCAATGTTTTAATAGTCTTCGCCAGAAATATTTTAATAGCTGTGACTTACCTCTCGACCGTTTAATCGGAAGAGAGGTCAATTCTAATTTATTTTATTATTTAAAAGAGATTGGCTTTTATTACCAAATGTAATTTGTTTTGAAGACTGTGTCTTGAATGTTAATATGTGCTTTTAACTTGTTTTTATATGACTTCATCCTCTGGATTTGGTACATTTATCTACTTGTTTTATTTATTGAATTTTAATGTCATCAATTGTAATCATCTCATCTTTTGTTTGGCGCGTCATAATCATCTCTGGTTTTTGCGCCATAATCACTCACTCACTCACTCACCCCTTCTCTGATATGCACCCCCAAGCAGTACAGAAATTTGAAATTCCACCTTGGGAAAATTCACGGATCCAGCTTCTTGATGTTTTTAAACATCACGTAAAGGCGAGCACTAACGAGATCGTTTACAGACAAATTTTCGCTGAGCACAGGCACAAATATAGCAGTTATTATCCGATATACACAGATGGATCAAAGTCAAATGATCATGTCGGGATGGCTTTTGTATTTGAAAATTACATAGAGGGCAGATGCCTGCACCATGCTTTCTCTGTCCTAACATCTGAACTAACTGCAATATATTATGCTCTTTTGTACATCTCAAAGCTCTGCCACAAAAAGTTCATAGTTTACACAGACTCGTATAGTGCTCTTAAATCCTTGGAAGCTTTTCCCAACGCTCAGAATCCTGTGGTAGTGGATGTTCTCAAAATTCATAGAAATTTAATGATACGAGGATATGAAATCCTGTACTGCTGGGTTCCCGGGCATACGGGAATAAAGGGAAACGAGCTTGCAGACATCGCGGCAAAATCTGCTGTCGAACTGTCCAGTCGCCTTATCCCTTTTAGAGACATCTGCTGTGTCATCAAGGGAAAGATACGAAAAAAATGGCAGCAAATTTGGGATGTTCAGCATCACAACAAGTTGAGAAACATCAAACCTAGAATTGAGCATTGGGATTTTGCTGGAAATCGTAAAGAGGACGTTCTTTTGACTCGACTCAGAATTGGTCATACCAGAGTCACACATAGCTATCTTCTTAAAGCTGAAAATGAGCTTGTTTGTTTTAATTGTAATGTTTGTTTATCTGTTCGTCATATTTTAATTGAGTGTCAATGTTTTAATAGTCTTCGCCAGAAATATTTTAATAGCTGTGACTTACCTCTCGACCGTTTAATCGGAAGAGAGGTCAATTCTAATTTATTTTATTATTTAAAAGAGATTGGCTTTTATTACCAAATGTAATTTGTTTTGAAGACTGTGTCTTGAATGTTAATATGTGCTTTTAACTTGTTTTTATATGACTTCATCCTCTGGATTTGGTACATTTATCTACTTGTTTTTATTTATTGAATTTTAATGTCATCAATTGTAATCATCTCATCTTTTGTTTGGCGCGTCATAATCATCTCTGGTTTTTGCGCCATAATCACTCACTCACTCACTCACTCACTCACTCTGTGGATTCAGACAGTATGGAAGTAGAAGAGGGTCTACAAGTTCCCAGGCATCTACTTCCACGAAAAACCAAAAAAGAGCACAGGAAGAAAAAAAACCAAACATAATGGCCACCCTCGTCTCATGGAACTTCCGCGGTTTCCACCGAAGTTTGGCCCTCAGGGGACTCACTTTTGTGAGTACGGGTGTGGCAATCCCGAGATACCCTAGCCCCAATGATCTTTCCTCTTTTCCGTCTCCTCTCCTCTTGGCTGGAACTTTTTCCCTTCCCTTCTTCTTTGTGGTTTCTCTCTACGGAGTTTGGGGCTCGTCACAAGAGACTGGAACAGACCTTGTCTCTAGTTTTCGAGTGGCGAGAAAACTGCCCATGTGTTTGCCGTGCGTGGAGACCCGTGTCACTGGAAAGGAGGGTACTGGTAGTTGAGAGGCGACGTACTGTCCCCAACACACTGCTTTGGCCTCTGCTTCAGCTAAACGGGAGGCACCTTAGTCGTCCTCACGGGTGTCAATCGGCTGGTCACTAGTCCTTGTGTCAGTGGCTTGGGGTCAAGCTCCCGGGAGTACCTGCTTTCGGGAAAGCCGACTGTGGGGCTTCAGTTTGCGTATAGGTCCGGCTAGCCCTAACACAGGAATCTGTGTTCCCTTGTAGGGCTCCGTGGTGGGTGGGGCCGTCGGACCCGAATCTTTTCTTTCCTCATCATGGCTAACCCTCAAATTTTTCTAATCAAGGATTTTGAAGTTACTCCAGTCACTCAACCTAGTCCTGAACCGTCTACTGCTAAACCAGTCACTCAACCTACTTCTGAAAAGTCTACTGCCAAAAAATTACGCACAGATACAAATGAAAAAAATCATAACAATAGTCCCCGTTTCCTAGTCATTTCTAGTCCTTCTGGCGAGCTGCAGAAGATGTCTCCTTTCATAATAAATAAATATATTCATTCTTGTATTGGTGAGCCGAGAAATATAAAGCGTCTCTGCTCCGGAGACTTGCTTATTGATACAATCTTAGCCACCCAGTCTGCTTCTTTACTTCAAATAACTAAACTTGGGCAAGCGAACGTCACTGTAACAGCACATAAGACACTGAATTATTGTCGTGGCGTAATATCGGAATTCGACCTTCTGTATGTTCCTGAAGAAGAGATCGCTTCCGAGCTATCCGACCAAAATGTCTGCGGTGCTAGGCGGATCAAGATGCGTAAGGAAGGTAAGTTGATCGATACGAAACACGTGATCCTTACCTTCAACACGCCTGATCTGCCTAAGAATATTAAGGCCGGATATTTAAATTGTCCTGTAAGACCTTATATTCCCAACCCTATGCGATGCTTCCAATGCCAGCGTTTCGGCCATTCTAAGACGTCTTGTCGTGGCAGCCTCACATGCGCCCGATGCTCACAGATTGGCCACGATTCTGAAAATTGTACCGCTGCGTCTCTTTGTATAAATTGCAAGGGTGAGCACCCAGCATTTTCACGCCTCTGCCCAAAATGGAAATTGGAAAAAGAAGTGCAGACTGCAAAGGTTACGAGGAACATCTCATATGCCGAAGGCAGAAGATTAGTCCAAAGCACACAGCTACGACCAAATACATCTTACGCCAATGCTCTTAAAAGATCTCGCACAGTTGCAACCCAAACTTCAGTTAGTATGCAGACTCCACCAAACAAAACTCAAGAGACTACAAACAACAAGAAGAAAGAAAACCCAACCCATACAGTACAAAATAAAGAAATAGTAATTCAAAGCAAACACAAAACTACCATACGAAAAGAAACAAATAAAAATAGAAGTTCCAGCAATAGCTCTCTTGATGGCATGGTTTCTGAATCTGCGGATTCAGACGGTATGGAAGTAGAAGAGGGTCTGGTAGTTCCCAAGCATCTACTTCCACGAAAAACCAAACAAGAGCACAGAAAGAACAAAAACTATTCATAATGGCCACCCTCGTATCATGGAACTGTCGCGGTTTCCACCTAAATCTGCTCGACATCAAAGCTATAATCAATGTTCATCAACCTGTAGGCTTCGCGATACAGGAAACAAATCTAAAACCGGAACAACAAGGAAAACTTCGGAGGTTTTCTTTCGTCAGGAAGGATAACCTTGCAGGTGAGCGTGCCAGTGGAGGTACAGGTCTCCTCACCTCACTGGACTACCCCTCAAGTTCCTTTCCTTTGACGACACCCCTCCAAGTTGTCGCTACTCAAACAAATCTTGATATTGTTGTAACAGTCATTTCCCTGTATTTGCCTCCAAATGAGCATATTGATCAGCAAGTTTTAAATGGCCTTATAGAGCAGCTGCCTGAGCCTTTCATCATAATAGGTGATTTTAATGGCCATAGTCAGCTCTGGGGTAGTAAAGATACAAATTGCCGAGGAAGACAAATTGAGCGATTGATTGAAGATCATAGCCTTTGTCTCCTGAATAATGGGCAGGATACTTACTTCCATGAGCCTTCAGGGACATTCCACGCTCTCGACCTTGCCATCTGTTCACCATCTCTGTTGCCTTTTTGCAATTTTAGTGTGGGAAATGATCTTTATAACAGTGATCATTATCCCATTTTTGTGTCTCTTGCACTTAGACGAGTAAACCCCATGTCGAAACTCCCTCGGTTTATACTGGACAGGGCAGACTGGGAGCTCTTCTCTTCCATTGCAGAGCTCACAGATCATATGGTAGAAGATGTGCATATCGATGATGCTGTTGAAGCTGTTACTAATACTATTACTCAGGCAGCTATGCTCTCCATTCCTAGAACATCAGGAAAAATACTAAAATATACGAAACCTTGGTTTAATCGCGACTGTCATGAAGCACTGAAAAAACAGAAAAAAGCATAAGGAATTTTTCGTAGATATCCCACTCTGCGAAACCTCATAGCATTTAAAAGAGCCAAAGCAAATGCACAAAAAGTAAGAAGGCAAAGCCAGAGGGATTCCTGGATTTCATATGTGTCTTCAATAAAATCCTGTACACCTAGTAAGCGGGTTTGGGAAAGAGTTCGAAAGGCATGTGGAATATATAAAGACCACTCACTTTCCTTTCTGGAAAAAGATGGCCGAGTGATTAGCTCCATAGAAGAAATTGCGAATACTATCGGTGAGACATTTGCTGCCGTTTCTTCCAGCAGAAAACATTCACCTGCATTTCTCTTTATCAAGCAGCACTCTGAAATAAATCCCATCGCATTCAACTCTTCCAAATCTGAGGCGTAGAATAGAGACTTTACTATGGATGAATTAAGGAGAGCTTTGTTGTAGACACATAGGTCCTGTCCGGGTCTGGATGGCGTGTATTATGAAATGCTAAGGCATCTGTCCTATAAGTCACTGAGTGCCCTTCTCACACTTTACAATAGAGTGTGGAAGGAGTGTACATTTCCCAGTGCATGGAGGAGAGCTGTAGTAATTCCTAGTGCGAAGCCAGGGAAATATCCAAGGAATCCCTCCAACTATCGGCCAGTTGCCCTTACGAGTTGCCTATGCAAACTGTTTGAAAAGATGGTAAACAGCCGCCTAGTCTACTTCTTGGAAAAGAATAATATTATATCGCCTTATCAAAGCGGTTTTCGAAAGGGGAGAACAACCGTAGATAACATGCTCCTCTTAGAGACATCCATTCCAAAAGCTTTTGTGTAACCCTGTTTAGTGTAACCCTGTTTAGTTTAAAAATAAACTCGGTACTAAAAGAACTTCCTTCCACTATCTTGGGATCTCTATATGTTGATGATCTGCAGATTAGCTGTCGAGTGGCAGACATGAGATACGTAGAGAGGCAATTGCAGATAGCTCTGAATAAGATCCAAGAATGGTCAAACAAACAGGGATTTATTTTTTTCAAACAGAAAACTGTGTGTGTTCACTTTTATAGGAAGTGAGGTCTCCATCCTGAGCCTGAGTTATATCTGAATGGTACAATTATTCCAGTTACGCCCAAAGTAAAATTTTTAAAAGTGACGTTCGACCGAAAATTGAACTTCCTTTCTCATGTTTTATACCTGAGAAAGAGGTGTCTAAAAACACTAAATATTTTAAAAGTGTTGGTGAACACCTCCTGGGGTGCAGAGCGTTGCTCCATGCTTCGCATTTACTGAGCGCCCGTCCGCTCTAAACTGGACTATGGCTCAGTTGTTTATGGATCTGCTCGGCCATCAGTATTGTTAAAACTGGATCCTGTTCACCATCAAGCTCTGCGGATTTGTTCAGGACCTTTCAGGACCTCTCCCGTCCAGAGCCTGTACATTGACTGTAACGAAACATCACTTTATCTGAGGCGTGAGCATTTGTCCCTCTTGCAATATTTTAATATTCTATCCCAACCTGAACATCCCAATAAGCTGTGCTTACTCGATGATGCGTGTAACATTTTATTTGAAATGCATCCATACTGCGTTCCTACCTTTCCTTTAAGAGTTCGCTCTGTCATTGAGGAACTTTCCTTCTCTGATATGCACCTCCAAGCAGTACAGAATTTTGAAATTCCACCTTGGGAAAATTCACGGATTCAGCTTCTTGATGTTTTCAAACATCACGTGAAGGCGAGCACTAACGAGGTCGTTTACAGACAACTCTTCGCTGAGCACAGGCACAGATATAGCAGTTATTATCCGATATACACAGATGGATCAATGACAAATGATCATGTCGGGATGGCTTTTGTATTTGAAGCTTACATTGAGGGCAGATGCCTGCACCAGGCTTGCTCAGTTATAACATCTGATATAACTGCAATATATTATAGTCTTTCGTTCATCTCAAAGCTCTGCCGCAGAAGGTTCATAGTTTACAGACTCGTATAGTGCTCTTAAATCCTTGGAAGCTCTTCCCAACACTCAGAATCCTGTGGTAGTGGATGTTCTGAAAATTCATATAAATTTAACGTTTCGAGGATATGAAGTCCTGTACTGCTGGGTTCCTGGACATGCTGGAATAAAGGGAAATGAGATTGCAGATATTACAGCAAAATCTGCTGTTGAACCGTCTAGTCGCCTTATCCCTTTTAGAGATATCTGCTGTGTCATCAAGGGAAAGGTCCGGAAAAAATGGCAGGAAATTTGGGATGTTCAGCTTCAAAACAAGTTAAGACATGTAAAACCTAGAATTGACCATTGGGGAATCAACCAAAAATCGTAAGGAGGACTTTCTTTTGACTCGCCTCATAATTGGTCACACTAGAGTGACACATAACTACCTTTTCAAAGCTGAAAATGAGCCTGTTTGTTCAAATTGTAAAGTTTGTCTATTTGCCTGTCGTATTTTAATTGAGTGTCCCTGTTTTAACAGTCTTCATCAGAAATATTTTAATAGCTGTGACTTACCTCTCGACCGTTTAATCGGAAGAGAGTTCAATTGTAATTTATGTATTTAAATTTAAAATTTAATTATTTAAATTTGTGTATTTAATTTATTTTATTAATTAAAAGAGACTGGCTTTTATTACTAAATGTAATTTGTTTTGAAGACTGTGTCTTGAATTTTTATGTGTGCTATTAGCTTGTGTTTATATGACTTCATCCTTTGGATCTGGTACATTTGTCTACTTGTTTTTATTTATTGAATTTAATGGCATCAATTGTAATCATCTGATCATGTGTTTGGCGCGTTATAATCATCTTTGGTTTTTGCGACATAATCACTCACTCACTCCTTCCTTCCACCATTTCAGGACGTTTATATGTTGATGATCTACAAATTAGAGTGTCGAGGTGCGGATATGAGACTTGTAGTGAGGCAGCTCCAGATCGCTTTGAACAGGATCCAGTAATGGGCAAAAAGACAAGGATTTACTATTTCGAAACAAAAGACTGTCTGTGTGCATTTTTGTAGAAAGTGAGGTCTCCAATGGCTCTGAATAAAATCCAGGAATGGTCAGACAAACAGGGATTTACTTTTTCCAAACAAAAAACTTTGTGCGTGCACTTTTGTAGGAATCGAGGTCTCCATCCTGAGCCTGAATTATACCTGAATGGGTCTGTGATTCCAGTTGCGTCCGAAGTAAAATTTTTAGGAGTGACGTTTGACCAGAAATTGACTTTCCTTTCTCATGTTTTAAACCTGAAAAAAAAGTGTTTAGAAACATTAAATATTTTAAAAGTGTTGGCGAACACCTCCTGGGGTGCAGAGCGTTGCTCTATGTTTCGCATTTACATAGCGCTTTTTCGCTCTAAACTGGACTATGGCTCAGTTGTTTATTAATCCTCTCACTGATCTGTTTTGTTAAAATTGGATCCTGTTCACCATCAAGCTCTACGGATCTTTTCAGGAGCTTTCAGGACTTCACCTGTCCAGAGCCTGTATGTTGACTGTAATGAACCATCACTTTATCTGTGGTGTGAGCAATTGTCCCTTTTGCAATATTTTAATATTTTATCTCAACCTAAACATCCTAATAAGCTATGCTTACTTGATAATGAGTGTAATACATTATTTGAAACACGTCCATCCTGTGTTCCTACCTTTCCTTTAAGAGTTCGCCCTATCATTGAGGAACATTCCCTCTCTGATATGTGCCGCCAAGGAGTACAGGAGTGAGTGAGTTTTTTGGCGCAAAACCAATGATGATTATGACGCGCCAAACATATGGTGGGATGACCAAATTTAATGGAATGAAATACTTATTAATAAAAATTTTAAAAGCTACCTGTACCAAATCCAGAGGATGAAGTCATATAAAAAACTGGTAAAAGCACATATTAAAATATAATACAAAATCTGCTGAACAGATTACATTAAATAATAAAAGCCAGTCTCTTTTAAATAATAAAATAAATTACAATTGGCCTCTCTTCCGATTAAACGGTCGAGAGGTAAGTCACAGCTATTAAAATATTTCTGACGAAGACTGTTAAAACAGGGACACTCAATTAAAATATGACGGGCAGATAGACAAACTTTACAATTTGAACAAACAGGCTCATTTTCAGCTTTCAAAAGGTAGTTATGTGTCACTCTAGTGTGACCAATTGTGAGGCGAGTCAAAAGAAAGTCCTCCTTACGATTTTTGGTTGATTCCCAATGCTCAATTCTAGGTTTTACATGTCTTAACTTGTTTTGAAGCTGAACATCCCAAATTTGCTGCCATTTTTTCTGGACCTTTCCCTTGATGACACAGCAGATATCTCTAAAAGGGATAAGGCGACTAGATGGTTCAACAGCAGATTTTGCTGCAATATCTGCAATCTCATTTCCCTTTATTCCACCATGTCCAGGAACCCAGCAGTACAGGACTTCATATCCTCGAATCGTTAAATTTATATGAATTTTCAGAACATCCACTACCAGAGGATTCTGAGTGTTGGGAAAAGCTTCCAAGGATTTAAGAGCACTATACGAGTCTGTATAGACTATGAACTTCTTGGGGAGAGCTTCGAGATGTACAAAAGAGCATAATATATTGCAGTTAGTTCAGATGTTAGGACTGAGAAAGCCTGGTGCAGGCATCTGCCCTCTATGTAATCTTCAAATACAAATGCCATCCCAACATGATCTTTTGACTTTGATCCATCTGTATATATCGGATAATAACTGCTATATTTGTGCCTTTGTTCAGCGAAAAGTTGTCTGTAAACGATCTCGTTAGTGCTTGCCTTCACGTGATGTTTGAAAACACAAAGAAGCTGAAGCCGTGAATTTTCCCAAGGTGGAATTTCAAAACTCTTTACTGCTTGGGGGTGCATATCAGAGAGGGAATGTTCCTCAATGACAGGGCGAACTCCTAAAGGAAAGGTAGGAATGCAGGATGGACGCGTTTCAAATAAATTGTTACACATATTATTGAGTAAGTACAGCTTATTGGGATGTTCAGGTTGTGTTAGAATATTAAAATATAGCAAGAGGGACAATTGCTGACGCCTCAGGTAAAGTGATGGTTTGTTAAAGTCAACGTACAGGCTCTGAACGGGAGAGGTCCTGAAAGCTCCTGAACAAATCCGCGGAGCTTGATGGTGAACAGGATCCAGTTTTAACAATACTGATGGCTGAGCGGATTCATAAACAACTGAACCATAGTTCAGTTTAGAGCGGACGAGCGCTCTGTAAATGCGAAGCATGGAGCAACGCTCTGCACCCCAAGAGGTGTTCGCCAACACTTTTAAAATGTTTAGTGTTTTTAGACACCTCTTTCTCAGGTTTAAAACATGAGAAAGGAAGGTCAATTTTCGGTTCGAACGTCACTCCTAAAAATTTTACTTCGGGCGCAACTGGAATAATTGTACCAGATTTTGTACCAGCCTGAGCCAGATATAACTCAGGCTCAGGATGGTGACCTCGCTTCCTACAAAAGTGAACACACAGAAATTTCTGTTTGGAAAAAGTAAATCCCTCTTTGTTTCACCGTTCTTGGATATTATTCAAAGCTACCTGCAATTGCCTCTCTACGTATCTCATGTCTGCCCCTCGACAGCTAATCTGCAGATCATCAACATATAGAGATCCCAAGATGAAGGAAGTTCTTTTAGTACAGAGCTTATTTTTAAACTAAACAGGGTTACACTAAGCACACAGCCTTGAGGCACACCCTCTTCCTGTTGAAAATCATCGGAAAAAACAGAGCCAATTCTTACTTGAAAAGTTCTAGTGTTCAGGAAATTCTGAATGAAAATTGGTAGGTTGCCGCGCAAGCCACTCTCATGAAGATCACAAAGTATTCTCAATGTCGAAGGATACCGAGACAAGGTGGCTTCTTCTTACAAAAGCTTTTCGAATGGTTGTCTCTAAGAGTTGCATGTTATCTACGGTTGTTCTCCCCTTTCGAAAACCGCTTTGATAAGGCGAAATAATATGATTCTTTTCCAAGAAGTAGACTAAGCGGGTGTTTACCATCTTTTCAAACAGTTTGCATACAAAAGTAGTAAGAGCAATTGGCCGATAGTTTGGAGGGATTTCTGGAGTCTTTCCCTAGCTTAGCAATAGGAATTACAATAGCTCTCCTCCATGCACTGGGAAAAGTATGCTCCTTCCACACTCTATTGTAAAGCGTGAGAAGGGCATTCAGTGACTTATAGGACAGATGTTTGAGCATTTTGTAATTTATGCCATCAAAACCCGGAGAGAAGACCTATGTGTCTGCAATAAAGCTCTCTTTAATTCCAGCATAGTAAAGTCTCTATTGTACGGCTCAGATTTGGAAGAGTTGAATACGATGGGATTTATTTCAGAGTGCTGCTTGATAGAGAGAAATGCAGGTGAATAGTTTCTGCTGGAAGAAACGGCAGCAAATGTCTCACCAATAGTATTCGCAATTTCTTCTATGGAGCTAATCACTCGGCCATCTTTTTCCAAAAAGGAAAGTGAGTGGTCCTTATATATGCCGCATGATTTTCGAACTCTTTCCCAAACCCGCTTACTAGGCGTAGAGGATGTTATTGATGACACATATGAAATCCAAGAATTCCTTTGGCTCTGCCTTCTTACTTTTCGTGCATTTGCTTTGGCTGTTTTAAAGGCTATGAGGTTTTGCGAAGTAGGACATCTACGAAAAATACCCCATGCTTTTTTCTGTTTTTTCAGTGCTTCATGACAGTCGCGATTCCACCACGGTTTCGAATATTTTAGTATTTTTCCAGATGTTCTAGAAATCGAAAGCATAGGTGCCTGAATAATAGTATTAGTAACAGCTTCAACAGCGTCATCGATATGCACATCTTCTACCATTTCCTCTGTGAGCTCTGCGGAGGAAGAGAAGAGTTCCCAGTCTGCCCTGTCCAGCATAATCCGAGGGAGTCTCGACATAGGGTTTGCTCCTCTTCGTGCAAGAGATACTAAAATGGGATAATGATCGCTGTTGTACAGGTCATTTCTGACACTAAAAGTGCAAAATGGCAACAGAGATGGTGAACAGATGGCAAGGTCGAGAGCGTGGAATGTCCTTCAAGGCTCATGGAAGTACGTATCCTGCCCATTATTTAGTAGACAAAGGCTATGATCTTCGATCATCTGCTCAATTTGTCTTCCTCGGCAATTTGTATCTTTACTACCCCAGAGTGGACTATGGACGTTAAAATCTCCGATTATTATAAAAGGCTCAGGGAGCTGCTCTATTAGACTATTTAAATCTTGCTGATAAATGTGCTCATTTTGAGGCAAATACAAAGAAGCAAATGAAACAACAATATCAAGCTTTATTTGAGTAGCGACAACTTAGAGGGATGTCGTCAAAGAAAGTACATTTGAGGGATAATCCAGTGAGGAGAGGGGACCTAGACCTCCATTGGCATGCGGACCTGCAAAGTTATCCTTTCTGACAATAGAAAATCTCCGAAGTTTTGCATGTTGTTCTGGTTTCAGATTTGTTTCCTGTATAGCTAAGCACACAGGATGATACGCGTTTATTATAGATTTGATGTCAAGCAAATTTCGGTGGAAACCGCTACAGTTCCATGAAATGAGGGTGGCCATTATGAATGGTTTTTGTTTTTCCTGTGCTGTTCTTTTGTTTTTCGTGGAAGTAGATGCCTGGGAACTTCTAGACCGTCTTCCACATCCATAAAGTCTGAATTCGCAGATTCAGAAATCATCTCATCAAGAGAGCTATTGCTGTGACTTCTATTTTTATTTGATATTTTTTCTGTGGTAGTTTTAGGCTTACTTTGAATAACTGTTTCTTTTTTTTTGTACTATATTGGCTGCTTTTTCTTTTTTCTTGTTGGATGTAGACGGTTGGGTTTTATTTGGTAGGGTCTGTGTGCCTATTGATGTTTGAGTGGCAACTGTACGAGATGATTTAACAGCACTGTCATATGATGTATTTGGTCGAAGCTGTGTGCTCTGGCCTAGTCTTCTGTCTTCGGAGTAAGAGATGTTCCTAGTAACTTTTGTAGTCTGGATTTCTTTTTCTGATTTCCATTTTGGGCACAAGCGAGAAAATGCTTGGTGCTCACCCTTGCAATTTATACAAAGAGGCGCAGCGGTACAATTTTCAGAATCATGGCCAATCTGTGAGCATCGGGCGCATGTGAGGCTGCCACGACAAGACGTCTTAGAATGGCCGAAACGCAGGCATTGGAAACATCGCATAGGGTTTGCAATATAAGGTCTTACAGGAATATTTAGATATCCGGCCTTAATATTAGGCAGATCAGGCGTGTTGAAGGTGTTTCGTGTCTATCAACTTACTTTCTTTACGCATCTGGATCCGCCGTACACCGCAGCTATTTTGTTCGGATAGCTCAGAAGCGATCTTTTCTTCAGAAACATACAGAAGGTCGAATTCTCAGATTACACCACCACAATAGTTAAGTGACTTATGTGGTGTTACATTGACATTCGCTTGCCCAAATTTAGTTATCTGAAGTAAAGAAGCAGACTGGGTAGCTGAGGTTGTATCAATAAGCAAGTCTCCGGATCGGAGACGTTTTATATTTGTCGGCTCACCAATAAAAGACTGGATGTATTTATTTATTTATTACGAAAGGAGACATCTTATGCATTTCGCCAGAAGGACTAGAGATGACTAGGAAACGGGGACTATTGTTATGATTTTTTTTTATTTGCATCTGTGCGTAATTTTTTTGCAGAATTTTCAGAACTAGGTAGTGTGACAGGTTGAGTGACTAGTTTAGTAGTAGACGTTTCAGAACTAGGTTGAATGATTGGTTTATTAGTAGATGTTTCAGACCTAGGTTGAGTGACTGGTTTAGTAGTAGACGTTTCAGAACTAGATTGAGAAACTGGAGTGACTTTAAAATCTTTTATTAAAAAAATATGTGAATTTGCCATATTGAAAATAGAAAAGATTCGGGTCCGATGGCCCCGCCCACGATGGAGCCCAAGAAGGGAACCCAGATTCCTGCGTTAGGGCTAGCCGGACCTATACGCCAACTGAAGCCCCACAGTCGGCTTTCCCGATAGGAGGTACTCCCGAGAGCTTGACCCCAAGCCACTGACACAAGGACTAGTGACCAGCCGATTGACACCCGTGAGGATGACTAATGTGCCTCCCTTTTAACTGAGGCAGAGGCCAAAGCAGTGTGTTGGGGACAGTACCTTGCCCCTCAACTACCAGGACCCTCCTTTCCAGCGACACGGGTCTCCACGCACGGCAAACACGTGGGCAGTTTTTGTCACTCGAGAACTAGAGACAAGGGCTGTTCCAGTTTCTTGTGACGAGCCCCAAACTCCGTAGAGAGAAACCACGAGGGAGAAGGGAAGGGAAAAAGTACCAGCCAAGAGGAGAGGAGAGGGAAAAGAGGATAGATCACTGGGACTCCAGGATCGTCACACCCGTCTCACCAAGAAGATGATCCCCTGAAGGGCTAGGGTACCTCGGGATTGCCACACCCGTACTCACAAAAGTGAGCTCATGGATTCAGCTTCTTGATGCTTTCAAACATCACGTGAAGGCAAGCACTGACGAGATCGTATACAGACGACTCTTCGCTGTGCACAGGCACAAATATAGCAGTTATGTTCCAGTCTATACAGATGGATCCAAGTCAAAAGATCATGTTGGGATGGCATTTGTAATTGAAGATCACATGGAGGGCAGACGCTTGCACCGTGATTTCTCTGTCTTAACATCCGAACTAACTGCGATATATTATAGTCTCTTGTACATCTCGAGGCTCTGCCACAAGAAGTTTATAATTTATACAGACTCGTATAGTGCGCTTAAATCATTAGAAGCTTTTTCTAACACTCAAAATCCAGTAATAGTGGATATTCTTAAGTTACATATAAACTTAACAGGTCGTGGATATGAAATCCTGTACTGCTGGGTTCCCGGGCATGTGGGAATAAAAGGGAATGAGCTGGCAGATATCACAGCGAAATGTGCTGTTGAACTGTCCAGTCATCTCATCCCTTTTGGAGACATCTGTTGTGTTGTGAAAAACAAGATCCGAAAAACATGGCAGCAACTTTGGGATGTTCAGCTTCAAAATAAATTAAGACATGTAAAGCCTAGAATTAAGCATTGGGAATTAACCAAAAATCGTAAGGAGGAAGTTCTTTTCTCTCGCCTCAGAATTGGCCACACTAGAGTGACACATAACTACCTTTTAAAAGCTGAGAATGAGCCTGTTTGTTCAAATTGTAATGTTTGTCTATCTGTCCATCATATTTTAATTGAGTGTCTATGTTTTAATAGTCTTCGTCAGAAATATTTTAATAGCTGTGACTTCGACCGTTTAATCGGAAGAGAGGTCAATATTAATTAATTTTATTATTTAAAAGAGACTGGGTTTTATTATTTAGTGTAATTTGTTTTGAAGACTGTGTCTTGAATTTTAATGTGTGCTTTTAAATTGTTTTTATATGACTTCATCCTCTGGATTTGTTACATTTGTATAGTTGTTTTTAATTATTGTATTTTAATTTCATCATTTGTAATCATCCCATCTCGTGTTTGGCGCGCTATAATCATATTTGGTTTTGCGCCATAATCTCTCTCTCAATCACTCACTCACTCCATCTGGCCTTTTAACTGATTTTCTTTGCCAGTTTAAGTCTGATACTTCTTTCGGAGTAGATTTGTCATCTGACAACTTTATTTCTTCTCTAGAAATTTCCTGTTCTTCATCTGATTCTGTTAATAGCTCAGGTTCCTCTAGTCTTTTAAATTTAGGTTTTATTGTCTGTTCCAGGATGCCATTTGCTGCATACAGTTTTTCATCGAACTTCACATTACAGGTTTCTATTAATCTCCGTTCTTCTGGCAGCCATATCCTATAACCCCTAGTTTCCTTCACATATCCTACCATGATTCCTTCTTTGCACCTCATTTGTAATTTATTTCTAATCTGTTTGGAACGCCAACATAGGCTTTAGAACCAAATATTTTAAAATAAAGAACACTGGGTTTTCTATTTTGGAACATTTCATAAGGGGTTCAGTTGCTTTTATTACATACTCTGTTCCACGTATGTACGAAACAGCCGAGAGCTTCTGCCCACCATTCTTTTCCTATTTTACCATCATTAAGCATAGTTTTAACTGCGTCCAATGCCGTTCAGTTAAAACGTTCACACACACTGTTCTCTTCTGGGGTGTACGCGTTTGTGCGTTCAACACTAATTCCATTTTCGGCTAAGTACCCTTCGAATTGCCTGTTACAAATTTCCCCACCGTTATCGGTGCGTATACTTATTAATTTTCTATTCGTCATCTGCAGTCCTATTTAAAAAAAACCACGCTCAATAGCCTTTTACAAGAATGACAGAAAAGATGGGAAAGAGAAAGCACAGGGAGGAGAACCTACAAGTTCTTTCCAAAAGTCACGTGTTCAGTTAATACATTCAGCGGAGCACAAACTCAATTCTACATTGGCCATGGTCCCTTCCCACATTACCTTAAGAGATTCGGCATACGAGCATCAGATTTGTGTGAATGTGGTGCGGTAGGTGATGCAGATCACTTCCTGTTCAACTGCCCACAAACCGATAAACTGCATTTAAAAATGCCAAGCAGTGAATACTGGCCGCAATGGGCAGAGAATACCCGCGGCAACAAGCAGACAAAAGCTAAAATAGAGGAGGTAATCATGCTTTGCTCAGCAAGATACTAAGAAATTCTCCCCCTCTCTTGAGAATTGTATCTTCGCAGCATAATTTTATAATTTTAATAGCAATTCAAAATACTACAATTGAATATCAGCACTAGGAAAATAGCTCACCCCGTAGAATAATAACAGGACTGTAAGAGCAAAACTATTGTAATGTAAGCATATTACTATCCAGTTTATATGTACTTGATAAAAATAATATTGTAAAGCAGTTTAAATGATATTGAAAATCCAGTCAATGTGTAAATGAATTACAAGTTTAATTTTGATTATCTCAGTAAAAGTATTGTAAATATGAATTCATATAATGTCTAAATGTACACATAGCTGTCATGATTTTATGTATCTATCATATGTAACTTGTACAAGACAATGATTGTAATCAACATATCTATGCTTATACACAGGCCTTGTATGCCCATGTAATATTTATATGTATATTTTTACACGGAGGAAATTTTCCCTTCTGCCAGGATGACTACTAACACTGTAAGACTTTTACAACAATGTCAGGTCAGTGGTTATCTTGGGCGGCGCTCAGTCTTTCCATTTGCCTATGATAATTCTTAAAGTTGTGGAACAATTCATTTTTATTTTTCATACAACACTCATTGGTTTTTGCGCCAAAAAACCTCACTCACTCACTCACTCTTCATACAATACACTGTTACTAATCTACTATAGTCATCCACAATAGCAAGGAAATATTTACTCCCATCCTTAGATGGAACTGGTAGTGGGCCACAAACGTCTAAATAAACCAACTGCAGTGGTTTATCCGATCTCTTCAGAACAGTTTTATAAGTTATTCTACTAGATTTAGCAATAATACACGGTTTACACCTCTCCATTAGTTTTCCAATTTCTGGTAACCCTTTCACGCTTTGATTCTTACTAGTTTTCTTAATATAATCAAAATTTACGTGGCTAAATCTCCGATGGCATAGCATTGCATCGTCTACTTTATTTAACCTTCCAATTTCTGTACCATAACCAACCTCTTTTTTATCTCTTGCATATGTAAATGGTTTTACGTGATAAAGTGCGTCATATCGTTTAGCGTAGCATAATCTATCCCAATTATTAAAATATATCCACATCTTCCCTTTTGAAATCACAAAAGGGAAGCCTTTTCTAACCTTGCTTCGATAGTAAATTTCTCGTTAGATTTGGATTATATAACACATTATCTAACTCAATCCAATTTATTCGATTGCCTACTTTTACTGCAAATTTGACAGTAACCTTTTCTAGTACTTTACTTTCACAGTTTCCTTCACCTACATTCCTTCAATGCTGAGTTGAAGTGGATGACCGATTAGCTGTTGGCAGTGGTGATAAAAGCAAAGTATATTTTGCTTCCCTTAAATAAAGCTAAGACTAATCTAAATAAAATTCATGCTTTATTCCGTAAATTAAAATAAAAGAGCTAACACCGTAGCCTTTACATTTAAAATCATTTGATTGAAAGCAAATTAGCATTATGCTAACTCATAATAACACAAGAGAACAAGAACATTCGCCGATACCGGCGTACATATATATAATACTCGGCCAACCTGCCGATCTTGACGTCATCGGCCAGTCAGCGGCAACCACGTTAGCTTACCGCCGATTGACCTCCGATCAAAATTTGCATGTGGAAAACTAAAGCCAACACTATTGAGTTTTGCGCCTTAAATCTACTACCACCACCACATCACTACTTGAAGGAAACAGGTTTCTGTTCTTTAATTTGAATTTTGTCCTGAGATTTTATGTTAGAATTTTAAATGAATCGCATGTTTTAGGATTTTATATCTATACTGCATATCTTCATTATCTGATCATAATCACCATTTTCACCCCACCATTTGATTATCTTTTTACTTGCCTCGATTTTAAAAGTGTGCTGTTGTCTTTAGACTTTTTTTTCTTTTTCTAAAAGCTATAGTTTTTATGTTGAAAAACGAATCCTGCGTTTGGCGCATATGGCCTCTAGAGCTTTGCACCATATATCTACCACCACCACCACCACATTACTGAATGTACAGTACATTATGTATGGTACAGTAAGTCGTTTATAGATGCAGTATGGTATATACAGTTCATTAGAACAGTTTTAGATACATTTGGAATAGCCAACAGAGTGTTTTTCTGACTGCCTGCCATGCCCGCTCCAAAGCCAGATGATTGTTTAAAGCCTAGGGAGTCCACATAATGGGATAATTGTTATTTTTTATTTGCATTGGTTTTCAGCACAGTTCAAGATAGTTTATTTTATGAAATGCATTAAAGACATATATAAAATAAGATTTGACACAGGTCAGTGTCGAGGTCCATAAGTTTATAAAGAATTTTGTTAATATTTCGTACTGTATTCTTGTTATTAATCATGAACCTGCTAAATGCTTGCTTATTTGTTGGCGGAATGGGCAGGTGCAAATCATTTGGGCTATATAGGCACAGCCTGTGTTATCATCCATTTGGGAGCCATCCGTTATGTTGGTATTTTGATTGATATTAATGTTCACACCTTTTCCCTGTTTCGCTGGATGATCACATAGCTGGATGAAGTTCTTTTCATATTTCTCTGGGAAATAATTATCCTCATGGAGGGTTGCTAATTGGCTTAGTTGGGCGACTGTTTGATAAGTCGCTTCTTTTTCCACACTAAGATGCAACGATGGCAGACCGGTCAATACACATAGTGCTTCAGTTGGGGAAGTACAGAATGCCTTGGTAATATTCAGTTAAGAATGGTTGTTGTATGCTTAGGAGATTTTTTAGCCAACTAGATTGTTTAAGCCGACTGTGGGGCTTCAGATGTTTTATCTTGCGACCTTACATAGATAATGACCAAATAGCCGTCCCGTATGCAACAATTTTTCAATTACAGTTTTATACAATATCTTCTGTATGTAAGTGTTAAGGCCCCGTTCGTGACCTTTCCTGAACTTGAGTTGCTGAGCCATTCCCAGCGTCTTCTTCAGTTCCATACCCCTCAGGGGGCTCACTTTTGTCAGTACAGGTGTGGCAATCCCGAGGAACCCTAGCCATTCAGGGAATCATCTTCTTGGTGAGACGGGTGTCTCTATCCTGGAGCCCCAGTGATCTATCCTCTTTTCCGTCTCCTCTCCTCTTGGCTGGAACTTTTTCCCTTCCCTTCTCCCTTGTGGTTTCTCTCTACGGAGTTTGGGGCTCGTCACGAGAGACTGGAGCAGCTCTTGTCTCTAGTTTTCGAGTGGCGAGAAAACTGCCCATGTGTTTGGCGTGCGTGGAGACCCGTGTTGCTGGAAAGGAGGGTCCTGATAGTTGAGGGGCGAGGTACTGTTCCCAACACACTGCTTTGGCCTCTGCTTCAGCTAAACGGGAGGCACCTTAGTCGTCCTCACGGGTGTCAATCGGCTGGTCACTAGTCCTTGTGTCAGTGACTTGGGGATAAGCTCTCGGGAGTACCTGCTTGAGGGAAAGCTGACTGTGGGGCTTCAGTTTGCATATAGGTCCGGCTAGCCATAACACAGGAATCTGTGTTCCCTTGTTGGGCTCCGTTGTGGGCAGAGCTGTCGGACCCAAATCTTATATTTTTTCAATCATGGCTTCCCTTTTTATTTAAAAAAAACCCGAGTCAAATGATACCAACAAAGATATAGAAATTGTTGACAAATCTATTACCAAGAAGATCCGTACTGATGAAAATACCAAAGATATTGAAATTATTGACAAATCCATTACCAAGAAGATCTGTACCGATGCAAATGCCAAAGAATCTACTGATTGTCCGCGTTTTGTTGTTGTTTCCAGACCCTCTGGAGAATTGCAAAAGATGTGTCCTTTCCTGGTCAGCAAATACATTCATTTCTGCATAGGTGAGCCAAGGAACATAAATGGGTCTGTGATTCCATTTGCAGCTCAAGTAAAATTTTTAGGGGTGATGTTCGACTGAAAATTGACTTTCCTCTCTCGTGTTTTAATATGTGTCATAAAAAAGAAGATCCGAAAGAAATGGCAGCAACTTTGGGACATTCATCTTCATAACAAGTTAAGGGTGAAGCCTAGAATAAAGCATTGGGATACTACTAGCAATCCCAGGGAGGAAGTTCTTTTGACTCGCCTTAGAATTGGTCACAGTAGAGTGACACATAACTACCCTCTGAAAGCTGAGAACGAGCCTGTTTGTGCAACTTGTAATGTTTGTCTTTCAGTCTATCACATTTTAATTGAATGTTCATATTTTAACAGTCTTAGTGAGAAGTATGTTAATAGCTGCAACCTGCCTCTCGCCCGTTTAATCCGAAGAGAGGTCAATAACAATTTGTTTCACTACCTAAGGGAAAGAGGTTTCTATTATTTAATTTGAATTTTGTCCTGAGATTTTATGTTAGAATTTTAATCAATCACATGTTTCAGGATTTTATATCTATACTGGATATCTCATTATCTGATCATAATCAGCATTTTCATCCCACCATTTCATGATCTTTTTACTTGCCACGATTTTAAAAGTGCTGTTGTCTGTAGACTTTTTTTTCTTTATCTAAAAGCTATAGTTTTTATGTTGAAAAATGAATACTGCGTCTGGCGCATGTGGCCTCTAGAGCTTTGCGCCATATATTTACTACCAACACCACTTAATAGGAGATTTTTAGCGGCCATAGTCCGCTCTGGGGTAGTAAAGATACAAATTGCCGAGGAAGACTAATTGAGCAGATGATCAAAGATCATAGCCTTTGTCTCCTGAATAATGGACAGGATACTTACTTCCATGAGCTTTCAAGGACATTCCACGCTCTCGACCTTGCCATCTGTTCACCATCTCTCTTGCCTTTTTGTCCCTCAGGGGGCTCACTTTTGTGAGTACGGGTGTGGCAATCCCGAGGTACCGTAGCCCTTCAGGGGATCATCTTCTTGGTGAGACGGGTGTCAGGATCCTGGAGCCCCAGTGATCTGTCCTCTTTTCCGTCTCCTCTCCTCTTTGCTGGAACTTTTTCCCTTCTCTTCTCCCTCGTGGTTTCTCTCTACGGAGTTTGGGGCTCGTCACGAGAGACTGGAACAGCCCTTGTCTCTAGTCTTCGAGTGGCGAGAAAACTGCCCACGTGTTTGCCGTGCGTGGAGACCGTGTCGCTGGAAAGGAGGGTCCTGGTAGTTGAGGGGCGAGGTACTGTCCCCAACACACTACTTTGGCCTCTGCTTCAGCTAAACGGGAGGCACCTTAGTCGTCCTCACGGGTGTCAATCGGCTGGTCACTAGTCCTTGTGTCAGTGGCTTGGGGTCAAGCTCTCGGGAGTACCTGCTTTCGGGAAAGCCGACTGTGGGGCTTCAGTTTGCGTATAGGTCCGGCTAGCCCTAACACAGGAATCTGTGTTTCCTTGTTGGGCTCCGTGGTGGGCGGGGCCGTCGGACCCGAATCTTTATTCTTTCACTATGGCTTCTTCTCATATCTACTTAATTAAAGATTTCGAGGTAACTCCAGTCATTCAAACTAGTTCTGAAACGTCTACAGCTAAACCAGTCACTCAACCTAGTTCTGAAACGTATACTGCTAAACCAGTCACTCAACCTAGCTCTGAACCATCTACTAATAAACCAATCATTCAACCTAGCTCTGAAACGTCTACTACTAAACCAGTCACTCAACCTGTCACTCAACCTAGTTCTGAAAATTCTGCAAAAAAATTACGGACAGATGCAAATAAAAAAAATCATCACAATAGTCCCCGTTTCCTAGTCATCTCTAGTCCTTCTGGCGAAATGCATAAGATGTCTCCTTTCGTAATAAATAAATACATCCAGTCTTCTATTGGTGAGCCGAGAAACATAAAGCGTCTCCGCTCCGGAGACTTGCTTATTGATACACACTCAGCCACCCAGTCTGCTTCTTTACTTCAGATTACTAAACTTGGGCAAGCGAATGTCACTGTAACACCCCATAAGTCACTGAACTATTGTCGTGGTGTAATCTCAGAATTCGACCTTCTGTATGTTTCTGAAGAAGAGATCGCTTCTGAGTTATCCGAACAAAATGTCTGCGGTGTAAGGCGGATCAAGATGCGTAAAGAAGGTAAGTTGATAGACACGAAACACGTGATCCTTACCTTCAACACGCCTGATCTGCCTAAGAATATTAAGGCCGGATATCTAAATATTCCTGTAAGACCTTATATTCCCAACCCTATGCGATGTTTCCAATGCCAGCGTTTCGGCCATTCTAAGACGTCTTGTCGTGGCAGCCTGACATGCGCCCGATGCTCACAGATTGGCCACGATTCTGAAAATTGTACCGCTGCGCCTCTTTGTATAAATTGCAAGGGTGAGCACCCAGCATTTTCTCGCCTCTGCCCAAAATGGAAATTGGAAAAAGAAGTGCAGACTGCAAAGTTTACGAGGAACATCTCATATGCCGAAGCCAGAAGACTAGTCCAGAGCACACAGCTTCGACCAAATACATCATACGCCAGTGCTGTAAAATCATCTCGTACAGTCGCCACCCAAACATCAATAGGCACACAGACCCTAGCAAATAAAACCCATCCGTCTACATCCAACAAGCAAAAAGAAAATGCAACCCATATAGTACAAAAGAAAGAAACAGTTATTCAAAGTAAGCCCAAAACTTCTACACATAAAATATCCAATAAAAATAGAAGTCACAGCAATAGCTCTTTTGATGAGATGATTTCTGAATCTGCGGATTCAGACTTTATGGAAGTAGAAGAGGGTCTAGAAGTTCCCAGGCATCTACTTCCACGAAAAACAAAAGAACAGCACAGAAAAAACAAAAACCATTCATAATGGCCACCCTCATGTCATGGAACTGTCGCGGTTTCCACCGAAATTTCCTTGACATCAAATCTATAATAAATGTGTATCATCCTGTGTGCTTAGCAATACAGGAAACAAATTTGAAACCCGAACACCATGCAAAACTTCGGAGGTTTTCTTTCGTCAGGAAGGATAACATTGCAGGTGAGCGTGCCAGTGGAGGTGTAGGTCTCCTCTCCTCACTGGATTATCCCTCAAATGTACTTCCTTTGACGACATCCCTCCAAGTTGTCGCTACTCAAATAAATTTTGATATTATTGTTTCATTTGTTTCTTTGTATTTGCCTCCAAATGAGCACATTTATCAGCAAGATTTAAATAATCTAATAGAGCAGCTGCCTGAGCCTTTTATCATAATAGGAGATTTTAACGGCCATAGTCCACTCTGGGGAAGTAAAGATACAAATTGCCGAGGAAGACAAATAGAGCAGATGATCGAAGATCATAGCCTTTGTCTCCTAAATAATGGGCAAGATACGTACTTCCATGAGCCTTCAAGGACATTCCACGCTCTCGATCTTGCCATCTGTTCACCATCTCTGTTGCCATTTTGCACTTTTAGTGTCGGAAATGACCTGTACAACAGCGATCATTATCCTATTTTTGTGTCTCTTGCACGAAGAGGAGCAAACCCCGTGTCGAGAGTCCCTCGTTTTATCCTGGACATTGCAGACTGGGAACTCTTCTCTTCCGTTGCAGAGCTGACAGAGGAAATGGTAGAAGGTGTGCATATCAATGACGCTGTTGAAGCTGTTACTAATACTATTATTCAGGCAGCTATGCTTTCGATTCCTAGAACATCAGGAAAAACACTAAAATATTCGAAACCGTGGTGGAATCGCGACTGTCATGAAGCACTGAAAAAACAGAAAAAAGCATGGGGTATTTTTCGTAGATATCCTACTCTGCGAAACCTCATAGCTTTTAAAAGAGCCAAAGCAAATGCACGGAAAGTAAGAAGGCAGAGCCAGAGGGATTCCTGGATTTCATATGTGTCCTCAATAACATCCTCTACGCCTAGTAAGCGGGTTTGGGAAAGAGTTCGAAAAGCATGCGGAATGTACAAAGACCACTCACTTTCCTTTCTGGAAAAAGATGGCCGAGTGATTAGCTCCATAGAAGAAATTGCAAATACAATTGGTGAGACATTTGCTGCCGTTTCTTCCAGCCGAAATTACTCACCTGCATTTCTTTCTATCAAGCAACGCTCTGAGAAAAATCCCATCGCTTTCAACTCTTCCAACTTTGAGCCGTACAATAGAGACTTTACTATGGTTGAACTAAAGAGAGCTTTGTTGCAGACACATAGGTCTTGTCCGGGTCTGGATGGCGTGTATTATGAAATGCTAAAGCATCTGTCCTGTAAGTCACTGAGTGCCCTTCTCACACTTTACAATAGAGTGTGGAAGGAGCGTACATTTCCCAGTGCATGGAGGAGAGCTATTGTCATTCCTATTGCGAAGCCAGGGAAAGACCCGAGGAATCCCTCGAACTATCGGCCAATTGCCCTTACCAGTTGTGTTTGCAAACTGTTTGAAAAGATGGTAAACAGCCGCCTAGTGTACTTCTTGGAAAAGAATAATATTATATTGCCTTATCAAAGTGGTTTTCGAAAGGGGAGAACAACCGTAGATAATATGCTCCTCTTAGAGACATCCATTCGAAAAGCTTTTGTAAGAAGAAATCACCTTGTCTCAATTTTCTTCGATATAGAGAAAGCCTATGATAAGGCATGGAGATACGGTATAATTCGCGATCTTCACGAGAGTGGCTTGCGCGGCAACCTACCAAATTTCATTCAGAATTTCCTGAACGCTAGAACTTTTCAAGTAAGGATAGGCTCTGTTTTGTCTGATGTTTTTGAACAAGAAGAGGGTGTGCCTCAAGGCTGTGTGCTCAGTGTAACTCTTTTCAGCCTAAAAATAAATTCTGTATTAAAACAACTTCCTCCCACCATTTCAGGTTCTTTATATGTTGATGATCTACAAATTAGCTGTCGAGGTGTGGATATGAGACATGTAGAGAGACAGCTCCAGATCGCTTTGAACAGGATCCAGGAATGGGCAAAAAGACAAGGATTTACGTTTTCGAAACAGAAGACTGTGTGCGTGCATTTTTGTAAAAAGCGAGGTCTCCATCCTGAGCCGGAATTATACCTCAATGGGTCTGTAATTCCAGTTGCACCTGAAGTAAAATTTTTAGGGGTGATGTTCGACCGAAAATTGACTTTCCTTCCTCATGTCTTAAACTTGAGAAAAAAGTGTACCAAAGTTCTAAATATCTTAAAAGTCCTGGCGAACACCTCCTGGGGTGCAGAGCGTTGCTCCATGCTTCGCATTTACAGAGCTCTAATTCGCTCTAAACTGGACTACGGCTCAGTTGTTTACGGATCTGCCCGGTCTTCAGTGTTGTTAAAACTAGATCCTGTTCATCATCAGGCTCTGCGGATTTGTTCTGGAGCCTTCAGGACATCTCCTGTGCAGAGCCTTTATGTTGACTGTCACGAGCCATCACTCCGTTTGAGGCGTGAGGAGTTGTCTCTTTTACGCTATTTTAATATTTTATCTCAACCTGACCATCCTTATAACTTGTGTATATGTGAAAATAGCTGTGACCTTTTATTTGAGGCACGTCCATCCTGTGTGCCTTCTTTTCCTGTTAGAGTTCGTCACCTCATTGAAGAATTCTCCCTGTTTGATATTTCCCCACAGGCAGTACAGCATTTTGAAATTGCACCTTGGGAAAATGCACTAATCCACCTTCTTGACATTTTCCACAATTACGGAAAAACAACTACTGATGAGAGCATCTACAGACAAATTTTTGCTGATCACAGGCAGAGTTACAGGAGTTATGTTCCCATATATACGGATGGCTCTAAGTCAGCTTGCCATGTTGGCATGTCATGTATAATTGGTGACCACATGGAAGGCAGACGTTTACACGACGCTTCCTCTGTCTTAACCTCCGAACTGACTGCCATATATTATGCGCTTTTGTACATCTCAACGCTGCACCATCGAAAATTCATTGTATATACGGACTCCTACAGTGCATTGAAAGCTTTAGAATCCTTTTCTAGCACTGAGAATCCTGTGATAGTGGATGTTCTCAAGTTGAATATTAAATTGAAATGTCGTGGATTTGAACTTCTGTACTGCTGGGTCCCCGGACATACAGGAATAAAGGGCAATGAGCTGGCTGATATCGCAGCGAAATCTGCTGTTGAAATGTCCGGCCGCCTCATCCCTTTTAAAGTCCCTCAGGGGGCTCACTTTTGTGAGTACGGGTGTGGCAATCCCGAGGTACCCTAGCCCTTCAGGGGATCATCTTCTTGGTGAGACGGGTGTCACGATCCTGGAGCCCCAGTGATCTATCCTCTTTTCCGTCTCCTCTCCTCTTGGCTGGATCTTTTTCCCTTCCCTTCTCCCTTGTGGTTTCTCTCTACGGAGTTTGGGGCTCGTCACGAGAGGCTGGAACAGACCTTGTTTCTAGTTTTCAAGTGGCGAGAAAACTGCCCACGTGTTTGCCGTGCGTGGAGACCCGTGTCGCTGGAAAGGAGGGTCCTGGTAGTTGAGGGGCGAGGTACTGTCCCCAACACACTGCTTTGGCCTCTGCTTCAGCTAAACGGGAGGCACCTTAGTCGTCCTCACGGGTGTCAATCGGCTGGTCACTAGTCCTTGTGTCAGTGGCTTGGGGTCAAGCTCTCGGGAGTACCTGCTTTCGGGAAAGCCGACTGTGGGGCTTCAGTTTGCGTATAGGTCCGGCTAGCCCTAACACAGGAATCTGTGTTCCCTTGTTGGGCTCCGTGGTGGGCGGGGCCGTCGGACCCGAATCTTTTCTTATTTCAATATGGCTAATTCTCAAATTTTTCTCATCAAAGACTTCGAAGTCACTCCAGTCTCTCAACCTAGTTCTGAAACGTCCACTACTAAACCAGTCACTCAACCTAGCTCTGAACCACCTACTAATAAACCAATCATTCAACCTAGTTCTGAAAAGTCTACGCCCTCAGGGGCTCACTTTTGTGAGTACGGGTGTGGCAATCCCGAGGTACCCTAGCCCTTCAGGGGATCATCTTCTTGGTGAGACGGGTGTCACGATCCTGGAGCCCCAGTGATCTATCCTCTTTTCCGTCTCCTCTCCTCTTGGCTGGAACTTTTTCCCTTCCCTTCTCCCTTGTGGTTTCTCTCTACGGAGTTTGGGGCTCGTCACGAGAGGCTGGAACAGACCTTGTTTCTAGTTTTCGAGTGGCGAGAAAACTGCCCACGTGTTTGCCGTGCGTGGAGACCCGTGTCGCTGGAAAGGAGGGTCCTGGTAGTTGAGGGGCGAGGTACTGTCCCCAACACAGTACTTTGGCCTCTGCTTCAGCTAAACGGGAGGCACCTTAGTCGTCCTCACGGGTGTCAATCGGCTGGTCACTAGTCCTTGTGTCAGTGGCTTGGGGTCAAGCTCTCGGGAGTACCTGCTTTCGGGAAAGCCGACTGTGGGGCTTCAGTTTGCGTATAGGTCCGGCTAGCCCTAACACAGGAATCTGTGTTCCCTTGTAGGGCTCGGTGGTGGGCGGGGCCGTCGGACCCGAATTTTTTCTCTTTTAAACATGGCTTCAATTTTCATACTAAAAAAACCTGACCCAAACGAAATTAAACAAGATATAGAAATAATTGAGAAACCTATTAGTAAGAAAACCCGTACTGATGTAAATGCAAAGGAAACTACTGAAAATCCGCGCTTCCTAGTTGTCTCTTGTCCTTCTGGTGAACTGCAAAAGATGTCTCCTTTTCTAGTAAGCAAATACATTAACTCATGCATAGGTCAGCCAAAGAATATTAAGCGTCTCCGTTCTGGAGACCTGCTTATAGATACTGTTTTGCCAACACAATCTGCTTCCCTTTTGTCACAAACCAAACTTGGAAATGTAGCTATAACTGTGTCAGCGCATAAAACTCTGAATTTTTGTAGAGGTGTTATCTCGGAAATCGACCTTCTCTCTGTTTCAGAAGAAGAGTTCGTTTCCGAGTTAGCTGACCAAAATGTCTGTGGCGCTAGGCGGATCAAGATGCGTAAGGAAGGTCAGTTGATTGACACCAAACACGTGATCCTGACCTTCAAATCGCCTGATCTGCCTAAGAATATTAAGGCTGGATACCTCAATTGTCCTGTACGTCCATACATTCCAAACCCTATGCGATGTTTCCGGTGCCAGCGTTTTGGCCATTCCAAGATGTCCTGTCGTGGGACCCTGACGTGCGCTCGATGCTCGTCGGTTGGCCACGATAGCGAAAATTGCACCGCTGCAGCACTGTGTATAAATTGCCAGGGCAACCATCCAGCATTTTCTCGTTCCTGTCCGAAATGGAAATTAGAAAAGGATGTGCAGACCATAAAAGTTACCAGGAACATTTCGTATTCCGAAGCCAGAAGACAAGTTCAAAGCACACAGCCTATATCGAACAAATCATATGCCAATGCCGTGAAATCAACCCGCACAATAGCCACCCAAACTTCCATAAGTACACAGACTCCACCAAATAAAAACCAGCAGCCTGCAAGCAAGAACAAAGCAAATCCAACACATACCATACAAAATAAAGAAATAGCAATCCCGAGCAAACCCAAAACTGTGCCTCCAATAATAGAAACCAAAAATAGAAGTCCCAGCAATAGTTCTGCAAATAAAATTATTTCTGAATCTGCAGATTCAGACAGTATGGAAGTGGAAGACGGTCTAGAAGTTCCCGATCATCTGCTTCCGCGCAAAACTAAAAAGGAACACAGGAACAACAAACATCAATCATAATGGCCACCCTCGTCTCATGGAACTGTCGCGGTTTCTACCGAAATTTGCTCGACATCAAAGCCATAATCAATGCTTATCATCCTGTATGCTTCGCAATACAGGAAACAAATCTAAAACCAGAACAACAGGCAAAATTTCGGAGGTTTTCTTTCGTCAGGAAAGATAACATTGCAGGTGAACGTGCCAGTGGAGGTGTAGGTCTCCTCACCTCACTGGATTATCCCTCAAATGTGCTTTCTTTGACGACATCCCTCCAAGTTGTCGCTACTCAAACAAATTTTGATATTGTTGTTACAGTCGTTTCTCTGTATTTGCCTCCAAATGAGCATATTGATCAGCAAGATTTAAATGGTCTTTTAGAGCAGCTGCCTGAGCCTTTCATCATATTAGGAGATTTTTAACGGCCATAGTCCACTCTGGGGTAGTAAAGATACAAATTGCCGAGGAAGACAAATTGAGCAGATGATCGAAGATCATAGCCTTTGTCTCCTAAATAATGGGCAGGATACGTACTTCCATGAGCCTTCAAGGACATTCCACGCTCTCGACCTTGCCATCTGTTCACCATCTCTCTTGCCATTTTGCACTTTTAGTGTCGGAAATGACCTGTACAACAGCGATCATTATCCCATTTTTGTGTCTCTTGCACGAAGAGAAGCAAATCCCATGACGAGACTCCCTCGTTTTATCCTGGACAGGGCAGACTGGGAACTCTTCTCTTCCATTGCAGAGCTCACACATCAAATGGTAGAAGGTGTGCATATCGATGACGCTGTTGAAGCTGTTACTAATACTATTATTCAGGCAGCTATGCTCTCCATTCCTAGAACATCAGGAAAACTACTAAAATATTCGAAACCGTGGTGGAATCGCGACTGTCATGAAGCACTGAAAAAACAGAAAAAAGCATGGGGTATTTTTCGTAGATATCCTACTCTGCGAAACCTCATAGCTTTTAAAAGAGCCAGAGCAAATGCACGGAAAGTAAGAAGGCAGAGCCAGAGGGATTCCTGGATTTGATATGTGTCCTCAATAACATCCTCTACGCCTAGTAAGCGGGTTTGGGAAAGAGTTCGAAAAGCATGCGGAATGTATAAAGACCACTCACTTTCCTTTCTGGAAAAAGATGGCCGAGTGATTAGCTCCATAGAAGAAATTGCAAATACAATTGGTGAGACATTTGCTGCCGTTTCTTCCAGCCGAAATTACTCACCTGCATTTCTTTCTATCAAGCAACGCTCTGAAAAAAATCCCATCGCTTTCAACTCTTCCAACTTTGAGCCGTACAATAGAGACTTTACTATGGTTGAACTAAAGAGAGCTTTGTTGCAGACACATAGGTCTTGTCCGGGTCTGGATGGCGTGTATTATGAAATGCTAAAGCATCTGTCCTATAAGTCACTGAGTGCCCTTCTCACACTTTACAATAGAGTGTGGAAGGAGCGTACATTTCCCAGTGCATGGAGGAGAGCTATTGTCATTCCTATTGCGAAGCCAGGGAAAGACCCGAGGAATCCCTCGAACTATCGGCCAATTGCCCTTACCAGTTGTGTTTGCAAACTGTTTGAAAAGATGGTAAACAGCCGCCTAGTCTACTTCTTGGAAAAGAATAATATTATATCGCCTTATCAGAGCGGTTTTCGAAAGGGGAGAACGACCGTAGACAATATGCTTCTATTAGAGACATCTATTCGAAAAGCCTTTGTCAGAAGAAGTCACCTTGTCTCCATATTCTTCGACATTGAGAAAGCTTATGATAAGGCATGGAGATACGGTATACTCCGGGATCTTCACGAGAGTGGCTTGCGCGGCAACCTACCAATTTTCATTCAAAATTTCTTGAACACTAGAACTTTTCAAGTAAGAATTGGCTCTGTTTTTTCGGATGTTTTTAAACAGGAAGAGGGTGTGCCTCAAGGCTGTGTGCTCAGTGTAACCCTGTTTAGTTTAAAAATAAATTCTGTACTAAAAGAACTTCCTCCCACCATCTTGGGATCTCTATATGTTGATGATCTGCAGATTAGCTGTCGAGGAGCAGACATGAGATATGTAGAGAGGCAACTGCAGATGGCTCTGAATAAGATCCAAGAATGGTCAGACAAACAGGGATTTACATTTTCGAAACAGAAAACTGTGTGCGTGCACTTTTGTAGGAAGCGAGGTCTCCATCCTGAACCTGAGTTATATTTGAATGGTACAATTATTCCAGTTGCGCCTGAAGTAAAATTTTTAGGAGTGACTTTCGACCGAAAATTGACTTTCCTTTCTCATGTTTTAAACCTGAGAAAGAAGTGTCTAAAAACACTAAGTATTTTAAAAGTGTTGGCGAACACCTCCTGGGGTGCAGAGCGTTGCTCCATGCTTCGCATTTACAGAGCGCTCGTCCGCTCTAGACTGGACTATGGCTCAGTTGTGTATGGATCCGCTCGGTCATCTGTTTTGTTAAAACTGGATCCTGTTCACCATCAAGGTCTGCGGATTTGTTCAGGAGCTTTCAGGACTTCTCCTGTGCAGAGCCTATATGTTGACTGTAACGAACCATCACTTTATCTGAGGCGTGAGCAATTGTCCCTTTTACAATATTTTAATATCTTATCCCAACCTGAACATCCCAATAAGCTGTGCTTACTTGGTAATGAGTGTAACACTTTATTTGAAACACGTCCATCCTGCGTTCCTACCTTTCCTTTAAGACTTCGCCCTATCATTGAGGAACTTTCCCTCTCTGATATGCGCCCCAAGCAGTACAGAACTTTGAAATCCCACCTTGGGAAAATTCACGGATTCAGCTTCTTGATGTTTTCAAACATCACGTGAAGGCAAGCACTAACGAGATCGTTTATAGACAACTCTTTGCTGAGCACAGGCACAAATATAGCAGTTATTATCCGATATACACAGATGGATCAAAGACAAATGATCATGTTGGGATGGCTTTTGTATTTGAAAATTACATAGAGGGCAGATGCCTGCACCATGCTTTCTCAGTCCTAACATCTGAACTGACTGCTATATATTATGGTCTTTTGTATATATCAAAGCTCTGCCACAAAAAGTTCATAGTTTACACAGACTCGTATAGTGCTCTTAAATCCTTGGAAGCTTTTCCCAACATGCAGAATCCTGTGGTAGTGGATGTTCTCAAAATTCATATAAATTTAACGATTCGAGGTTATGAAGTCCTGTACTGCTGGGTTCCTGGACATGTTGGAATAAAAGGAAATGAGCTTGCAGATATCGCAGCCAGATCTGCTGTTGAACTGTCCAGTCGCCTTATCCCTTTTAGAGATATCTGCAATGTCATCAAGGGAAAGGTCCGAAAAAAATGGCAGCAATTTTGGGATGTTCAGCATCACAACAAGTTGAGAAACGTCAAGACTAGAATTGAGCATTGGGATATTGTTGGAAATCGTAAGGAGTTCTTTTGACTCGCCTCAGAATTGGTCACACTCGAGTCACACATAACTATCTTCTCAAAGCTAAAAATGAGCCTGTTTGTTTTAATTGTAATGTTTGTTTATCTGTTCGTCATATTTTAATTGAGTGTCGATGTTTTAATAGTCTTCGCCAGAAATATTTTAATAGCTGTGACTTACCTCTCGACCGTTTAATCGGAAGAGAGGTGAATTGTAATTTATTTTATTATTTAAAAGAGATTGGCTTTTATTACCAAATGTAATTTGTTTTGAAGACTGTGTCTTGAATTTTAATATGTGCTTTTTAACTTGTGTTTATATGACTTCATCCTCTGGATTTGGTACATTTATCTACTTGTTTTTATTGATTGAATTTTAATGTCATCAATTGTAATCATCCCATCTTGTGTTTGGCGCGTCATAACCATCTCTGGTTTTTGCGCCATAATCACTCACTCACTCACTCTTTCTCCTGTCCAGAGCCTGTATGTTGACTGTAATGAACCATCACTTTATCTGAGGCGTGAACAATTGTCCCTTTTGCAATATTTTATTATACTGTCCCAACCTGAACATCCCAATAAGCTGTGCTTACTTGATGATGTGAGTAACGCGTTATTTGAAACACGTCCATCTTGTGTTCCTACATTTCTTTTAAGAGTTCGCCCTGTCATTGAGGAACTTTCCCTCTCTGATATGCACCCCCAAACAGTACAGAATTTTGAAATCCCACCTTGGGAAAATGCACGGATTCAGCTTCTTGATGTTTTTAAGTATCATGTGAAGGCAAGCACTAACGAGATTATTTACAGACAACTCTTCGCTGAGCACAGGAACAAATATAGCAGTTATCTTCCAGTTTATACAGATGGGTCCAAGTCAAAAGATCATGTGGGGATGGCATATGTAATTAAAGACCACATGGAGGGTAGATGCTTGCACAATGCTTTCTCTGTCTTAACATCCGAATTAACTGCGATATATTATAGTCTTTTATACATCTCAAGGCTCTGCTACAAAAAGTTTATAATTTATACAGATTCGTATAGTGCTCTTAAATCAATAGAAGCTTTTCCTAATACTCAAAATCCAGTAATAGTGGATATTCTCAAAATACATATAAACTTAATGAATCGTGGGTATGATATCCTGTACTGCTGGGTTCCCGGGCATGTGGGAATAAATGGAAATGAGCTGGCAGATATCACAGCAAAATGTGCTGTTGAACTGTCCAGTCGCAACAATGCCACAAATACCGTGTGATCATAGACGTGAATGCAGTTTTTTCCAATCAATAGGATTTTTACTAATGTTTCTTGATCGGCAGTTACTGCAATATGAAGAAGGGTTTATCTTTTAGTGTTCTGTACATTTACATAGATGATTTCTGAACAGTTCTTATATATGAAGACACTGTCTTAAAAACAGAAATATTCTTGTCATTGCTCTAAATAGCGACACAGTCTTCCCAGCTGTGCGAGTGAAGGTTTGCACCACAGTCTATTAGCCGATTTGGGAGTTTTAAATTTCCATTTTGGCAATAGTGCCACAAATGTCGTGTGATCACAGATGTCAATGCAGTTTTTTCCAATTAGTAGGATTTTTACTAATGTTTCTTGATTGGCAGCTACTGCAATATGAAGAAGGGATTATCCTTTTGTGTTCTGTATATTTACATGTGTTCCTTTCGTAACAATACTCATACATGAGAGAAGGATGATTCCCAAGTATGGGAAGGTTGTTCAACTTCAACATGTGGCTTTTCCACTGCTTGAACGCTTGTTAATCTATGTCTGTAATAGACTGCCCATGTCTTTAACATTTTAAATGTTTCTTCGAATTACGTTCAAACATAATTGATTCAGTTGAAGGCAATTCCTTGATTTCTGAGAAACTGTTTTAAAAACGGAAATATTCTTGTTATTGCTTGGATTGAAATAGCGACACAGTCTTCCCAGCTATGCGAGTGAAGGCTTGCACCACAATCTAATAACAAATTTGCGAGTTCTAAATTTCCATTTTTGGCAACAATGCCACAAATGTCGTGTGATCACAGATGTCAATGCAGTTTTTTCCAATCAATAGGATTTTTACTAATGTTTGTTGATCGGCAGTTACTGCAATATGAAGAAGGGTTTATTTTTAGTGTTCTGTACATTTACATAGATGATTTCTGAACAGTTCTTATATATGAAGACACTGTCTTAAAAACAGAAACATTCTTGTCATTGCTATAAATAGCGACACAGACTTCCCAAGCTATGCGAGTGAAGGCTCACCACAGTCTACCAACAAATTTCGAGTTTTAAATTTCCATTTTGGGAAGGATAAAACAATGCAACAAATGCCGTGTGATCACAGACGTCAATACAGTTATTTCCAATCAATAGGATTTTGACTATTGTTTCTTGATTGGCAGTTACTGCAATATGAAAAGGAATTATCCTTTATTATTCTGTACGCTTACATCTGTTCCTTTCTGAACAGTTTTCATATATGAAGAAACTGTCTTAAAAACAGAAATATTCCTTTGATTGCTATAAATAGCGACCTAGTCTTCCCAGGCTATGCGAGTGAAGGTTTGCACCACAGTCTATTAGCCAATTTGCGAGATTTAAATTTCCATTTTGGCAACAATGCCACAAATGTCGTGTGATCACAGATGTCAATGCAGTTTTTTCCAATCAATAGGATTTTTACTAGTGTATCTTGATTGGCAGCTACTGCAATATGAAGAAGGGATTATCCTTTAGTGTTCTGTACATTTACATAGATGTATTTCTGAACAGTTCTTATATTTGAAGAAACTGTCTTAAAAACAGAAATATTCTTGTCATTGCTATAAATAGCGACACAGTCTTCCCAGCTATGCGAGTGAAGGTTTGCACCACAGTCTATTAGCAAATTCGCGAGTTTTAAATTTCCATTTTGGCAAGTATAAAAGAATGGAACAAATGCCGTGTGATCACAGACGTCAATACAGTTTTTTCCAATCAATAGGATTTTTACTAATGTTTCTTGATTGGCAGCTACTGCAATATGAAGAAGGGATTATCCTTTAGTAGTCTGTATGTTTACATCTGTTCCTTTCTGAATAGTTCTCATATATGATGAAACTGTCTTAAAAACAGAAATATTCTTGTCATTGCTATAAATAGCGACACAGTCTTCCCAGCTATGCGAGTGAAGGCTTTCACCACAGTCTACCAATAATTTCGGGTTTTAAATTTCCATTTTGGCAAGGATAAAACAATGCAATAAATGCTGTGTGATCACAGACGTCAATACAGTTTTTTACAATCAATAGGATTTTTACTAATGTTTCTTGATTAACAGCTACTGCAATATGAAGAAGGGATTATCCTTTAGTAGTCTGTATGTTTACATCTGTTCCTTTCTGAATAGTTCTCATATATGAAGAAACTGTCTTAAAAACAGAAATATTCTTGTCATTGCTATAAATAGCGACACAGTCTTCCCAGCTATGCGAGTGAAGATTTGCACCACAGTCTATTAACAAATTTGCATGTTTTAAATTTCCATTTTGGCTAGCATAAAACAATGCCAAAAGTGCCCTGTGTTCACAGACGTCAATGCAGTTTTTTCCAATTAGTAGGATTTTTACTAATGTTTCTTGATTGGCAGCTACTGCAATATGAAGAAGGGATTATCCTTTAGTGTTCTGTACATTTACATGTGTTCCTCTCGTAACAGTACTCATACATGAGAGAAGGATGATTCCCAAGTATTGGAAGCATGTTTAACTTCAACAGCCGGGTTTTCCACTGCTTGAACGCTTGTTAATTTAAAAATCTATTACCGACTCCTATGTCTGTAATAGACTGCCCATGTCTTTAACATTTTAAATGTTTCTTCGAGTTACGTTCAAACGTAATTGATTCTGTCCAAGGCAATTCCTTAATTTCTGAGAAAACGTTATAAAAACAGAAATATTCTTGTCATTGCTATAAATAGCGACCTAGTCTTCCCAGACTATGCGAGTGAAGGTTTGCACCACAGTCTATTAGCCGATTTGGGAGTTTTAAATTTCCATTTTGGCAACAATGCCACAAATGTGTGATCACAGATGTCAATGCAGTTTTTTCCAATTAGTAGGATTTTTACTAATGTTTCTTGATTGGCAGCTACTGCAATATGAAGAAGGGATTATCCTTTAGTAGTGTGTATGTTTACATCTGTTTCTTTCTGAACAGTTCTCATATATGAAGAAACTGTCTTAAAATCAGAAATATTCTTGTCATTGCTGTAAATAGCGACACAGTCTTCCCAGCTATGCGAGTGAAGGCTTGCACCACAATCTAATAACAAATTTGCGAGTTCTAAATTTCCATTTTTGGCAACAATGCCACAAATACCGTGTGATCACAGACGTGAATGCAGTTTTTTCCAATCAATAGGATTTTTACTAATGTTTCTTGATCGGCAGTTACTGCAATATGAAGAAGGGATTATCCTTTAGTAGTCTGTATGTTTACATCTGTTCATTTCTGAACAGTTCTCATATATGAAGAAACTGTCTTAAAAACAGAAATATTCTTGTCATTGCTATAAATAGCGACACAGTCTTCCCAGCTGTGCGAGTGAAGGCTTGCAGCACAGTCTACCAACAAATTTCGAGGTTTAAATTTCCATTTTGGCAAGGATAAAACAATGGAACAAATGCCGTGTGATCACAGACGTCAATACAGTTTTTTCCAATCAATAGGATTTTTAATAATGTTTCTTGATTGGCAGCTACTGCAATATGAAGAAGGGATTATCCTTTAGTAGTCTGTATGTTTACATCTGTTCCTTTCTGAACAGTTCTCATATATGAAGAAACTGTCTTAAAAACAGAAATATTCTTGTCATTGCTATAAATAGCGACACAGACTTCCCAGCTCTGCGAGTGAAGGCTCACCACAGTCTACCAACAAATTTCGAGTTTTAAATTTCCATTTTGGCTAGCATAAAACAATGCCACAAATGCCGTGTGATCACAGACGTTAATGCAGTTTTTTCCAATCAATAGGATTTTTACTAATGTTTCTTCATTGGCAGGTACTGCAATATGAAGAAGGGATTATCCTTTTGTGTTCTGTATATTTACATGTGTTTCTTTCTTAACAGTTCTCATACATGAGAGAAGGATGATTCCCAAGTATGGGAAGGTTGTTCAACTTCAACAGGTGGCTTTTCCACTGCTTGAACGCTTGTTAATCTATGTCTGCAATAGACTGCCCATGTCTTTAACATTTTAAATGTTTCTTCGAGTTACGTTCAAACATAATTGATTCAGTTGAAGGCAATTCCTTAATTTCTGAGAAAATGTTATAAAAACAGAAATATTCTTGTCATTGCTATAAATAGCGACCTAGTCTTCCCAGGCTATGCGAGTGAAGGTTTGCACCACAGTCTATAAGCCGATTTTGGAGTTTTAAATTTCCATTTCGGCAACAATGCCACAAATGTCGTGTGATCACAGATGTCAATGCAGTTTTTTCCAATTAGTAGGATTTTTACTAATGTTTCTTGATTGGCAGTTACTGCAATATGAAAAGGAATTATCCTTTATTATTCTGTATGTTTACATCTGTTCCTTTCTGAACAGTTCTCATATATGAAGAAACTGTCTTAAAAACAGAAATATTCTTGTCATTGCTATAAATAGCGACACAGTCTTTACAGCTATGCGAGTGAAGATTTGCACCACAGTCTATTAGCAAATTTGCGTGTTTTCAATTTCCATTTTGGCTAGCATAAAACAATGCCAAAAATGCCGTGTGTTCACAGACGTCAATGCAGTTTTTTCCAACCAATAGGATTTTTACTAATGTTTCTTGATTGGCAGCTACTGCAATATGAAGAAGGGATTATCCTTTTGTGTTCTGTATATTTACATGTGTACCTTTCTTAACAGTTCTGATACATGAGAGAAGGATGATTCCCAAGTATTGGAAGCATGTTTAACTTCAACAGCAGGGTTTTCCACTGCTTGAACGCTTGTTAATCTAAAAATCTATTACCGACTTCTATGTCTAATAAACTGCCTGTGACTTTAACATTTTAAATGTTTCTTCGAATTACGTTCAAACGTAATTGTTTGTGTCCAAGGCAATTCCTTGATTTCTGAGAAAATGTTATAAAAACGGAAATATTCTTCTTATTGCTTGGATTGAAATAGCGACACAGTCTTCCCAGCTATGCGAGTGAAGGTTTGCACCACAGTCTATTAGCAAATTTGCGAGTTTTAAATTTCCATTTTGGCAAGGATAAAAGAATGGAACAAATGCCGTGTGATCACAGACGTCAATACAGTTTTTTCCAATCAATAGGATTTTTACTAATGTTTCTTGATTGGCAGCTACTGCAATATGAAGAAGGGATTATCCTTTATTATTCTGTACGTTTACATCTGTTCCTTTCTGAACAGTTTTCATATATGAAGAAACTGTCTTAAAAACAGAAATATTCCTTTGATTGCTATAAATAGCGACCTAGTCTTCCCAGGCTATGCGAGTGAAGGTTTGCACCACAGTCTATTAGCCAATTTGCGAGTTTTAAATTTCCATTTTGGCAACAATGCCACAAATGTCGTGTGATCACAGATGTCGATGCAGTTTTTTCCAATCAATAGGATTTTTACTAATGTTTCTTGATTGGCAGTTACTGCAATATGAAGAAGGGTTTATCCTTTAGTCTTCTGTACATTTACATGTGTTCGTTTCTTAACAGTTCTCATACATGAGAGAAGGAGGATTCCAAAGTATGGGAAGGTTGTTCAACTTCAACAGGTGGCTTTTCCACTGCTTGAACGCTTGTTAATCTATGTCTGTAATAGACTGCCCATGTCTTTAACATTTTAAATGTTTCTTCGAATTACGTTCAAACGTAATTGATTCTGTCCGAGGCAATTCCTTAATTTCTGAGAAAATGTTATAAAAACAGAAATATTCTTGTCATTGCTTTAAATAGCGACCTAGTCTTCCCAGGCTATGCGAGTGAAGGTTTGCACCACAGTCTATTAGCCAATTTGCGAGTTTTAAATTTCCATTTTGGCAACAATGCCACAAATGTCGTGTGATCACAGATGTCAATACAGTTATTTCCAATCAATAGGATTTTTACTAATGTTTCTTGATCGGCAGTTACTGCAATATGAAGAAGGGTTTATTTTTAGTGTTCTGTACATTTACATAGATGATTTCTGAACAGTTCTTATATATGAAGAGACTGTCTTAAAAACAGAAACATTCTTGTCATTGCTATAAATAGCGACACAGACTTCCCAAGCTATGCGAGTGAAGGCTCACCACAGTCTACCAACAAATTTCGAGTTTTAAATTTCCATTTTGGAAGGATAAGACAATGCAACAAATGCCGTGTGATCACAGACGTCAATACAGTTATTTCCAATCAATAGGATTTTGACTAATGTTTCTTGATTGGCAGTTACTGCAATATGAAAAGGAATTGTCCTTTATTATACTGTACGTTTACATCTGTTCCTTTCTGAACAGTTTTCATATATGAAGAAACTGTCTTAAAAACAGAAATATTCCTTTGATTGCACTAAATAGCGACACAGTCTTCCCAGCTATGCGAGTGAAGGCTTGCACCACAATCTACCAATTACGGACAGATGCAAATAAAAAAAATCATCACAATAGTCCCCGTTTCCTAGTCATCTCTAGTCCTTCTGGCGAAATGCATAAGATGTCTCCTTTCGATATAAATAAATACATCCAGTCTTCTATTGGTGAGCCGAGAAACATAAAGCGTCTCCGCTCCGGAGACTTGCTTATTGATACACACTCAGCCACCCAGTCTGCTTCTTTACTTCAGATTACTAAACTTGGGCAAGCGAATGTCACTGTAACACCCCATAAGTCACTGAACTATTGTCGTGGTGTAATCTCAGAATTCGACCTTCTGTATGTTTCTGAAGAAGAGATCGCTTCTGAGTTATCCGAACAAAATGTCTGCGGTGTAAGGCGGATCAAGATGCGTAAAGAAGGTAAGTTGATAGACACGAAACACGTGATCCTTACCTTCAACACGCCTGATCTGCCTAAGAATATTAAGGCCGGATATCTAAATATTCCTGTAAGACCTTATATTCCCAACCCTATGCGATGTTTCCAATGCCAGCGTTTCGGCCATTCTAAGACGTCTTGTCGTGGCAGCCTGACATGCGCCCGATGCTCACAGATTGGCCACGATTCTGAAAATTGTACCGCTGCGCCTCTTTGTATAAATTGCAAGGGTGAGCACCCAGCATTTTCTCGCCTCTGCCCAAAATGGAAATTGGAAAAAGAAGTGCAGACTGCAAAGTTTACGAGGAACATCTCATATGCCGAAGCCAGAAGACTAGTCCAGAGCACACAGCTTCGACCAAATACATCATACGCCAGTGCTGTAAAATCATCTCGTACAGTCGCCACCCAAACATCAATAGGCACACAGACCCTAGCAAATAAAACCCATCCGTCTACATCCAACAAGCAAAAAGAAAATGCAACCCATATAGTACAAAAGAAAGAAACAGTTATTCAAAGTAAGCCCAAAACTTCTACACATAAAATATCCAATAAAAATAGAAGTCACAGCAATAGCTCTTTTGATGAGATGATTTCTGAATCTGCGGATTCAGACTTTATGGAAGTAGAAGAGGGTCTAGAAGTTCCCAGGCATCTACTTCCACGAAAAACAAAAGAACAGCACAGAAAAAACAAAAACCATTCATAATGGCCACCCTCATGTCATGGAACTGTCGCGGTTTCCACCGAAATTTCCTTGACATCAAATCTATAATAAATGTGTATCATCCTGTGTGCTTAGCAATACAGGAAACAAATTTGAAACCCGAACACCATGCAAAACTTCGGAGGTTTTCTTTCGTCAGGAAGGATAACATTGCAGGTGAGCGTGCCAGTGGAGGTGTAGGTCTCCTCTCCTCACTGGATTATCCCTCAAATGTACTTCCTTTGACGACATCCCTCCAAGTTGTCGCTACTCAAATAAATTTTGATATTATTGTTTCATTTGTTTCTTTGTATTTGCCTCCAAATGAGCACATTTATCAGCAAGATTTAAATAATCTAATAGAGCAGCTGCCTGAGCCTTTTATCATAATAGGAGATTTTAACGGCCATAGTCCACTCTGGGGAAGTAAAGATACAAATTGCCGAGGAAGACAAATAGAGCAGATGATCGAAGATCATAGCCTTTGTCTCCTAAATAATGGGCAAGATACGTACTTCCATGAGCCTTCAAGGACATTCCACGCTCTCGATCTTGCCATCTGTTCACCATCTCTGTTGCCATTTTGCACTTTTAGTGTCGGAAATGACCTGTACAACAGCGATCATTATCCTATTTTTGTGTCTCTTGCACGAAGAGGAGCAAACCCCGTGTCGAGAGTCCCTCGTTTTATCCTGGACATTGCAGACTGGGAACTCTTCTCTTCCGTTGCAGAGCTGACAGAGGAAATGGTAGAAGGTGTGCATATCAATGACGCTGTTGAAGCTGTTACTAATACTATTATTCAGGCAGCTATGCTTTCGATTCCTAGAACATCAGGAAAAACACTAAAATATTCGAAACCGTGGTGGAATCGCGACTGTCATGAAGCACTGAAAAAACAGAAAAAAGCATGGGGTATTTTTCGTAGATATCCTACTCTGCGAAACCTCATAGCTTTTAAAAGAGCCAAAGCAAATGCACGGAAAGTAAGAAGGCAGAGCCAGAGGGATTCCTGGATTTCATATGTGTCCTCAATAACATCCTCTACGCCTAGTAAGCGGGTTTGGGAAAGAGTTCGAAAAGCATGCGGAATGTACAAAGACCACTCACTTTCCTTTCTGGAAAAAGATGGCCGAGTGATTAGCTCCATAGAAGAAATTGCAAATACAATTGGTGAGACATTTGCTGCCGTTTCTTCCAGCCGAAATTACTCACCTGCATTTCTTTCTATCAAGCAACGCTCTGAGAAAAATCCCATCGCTTTCAACTCTTCCAACTTTGAGCCGTACAATAGAGACTTTACTATGGTTGAACTAAAGAGAGCTTTGTTGCAGACACATAGGTCTTGTCCGGGTCTGGATGGCGTGTATTATGAAATGCTAAAGCATCTGTCCTGTAAGTCACTGAGTGCCCTTCTCACACTTTACAATAGAGTGTGGAAGGAGCGTACATTTCCCAGTGCATGGAGGAGAGCTATTGTCATTCCTATTGCGAAGCCAGGGAAAGACCCGAGGAATCCCTCGAACTATCGGCCAATTGCCCTTACCAGTTGTGTTTGCAAACTGTTTGAAAAGATGGTAAACAGCCGCCTAGTGTACTTCTTGGAAAAGAATAATATTATATTGCCTTATCAAAGTGGTTTTCGAAAGGGGAGAACAACCGTAGATAATATGCTCCTCTTAGAGACATCCATTCGAAAAGCTTTTGTAAGAAGAAATCACCTTGTCTCAATTTTCTTCGATATAGAGAAAGCCTATGATAAGGCATGGAGATACGGTATAATTCGCAATCTTCACGAGAGTGGCTTGCGCGGCAACCTACCAAATTTCATTCAGAATTTCCTGAACGCTAGAACTTTTCAAGTAAGGATAGGCTCTGTTTTGTCTGATGTTTTTGAACAAGAAGAGGGTGTGCCTCAAGGCTGTGTGCTCAGTGTAACTCTTTTCAGCCTAAAAATAAATTCTGTATTAAAACAACTTCCTCCCACCATTTCAGGTTCTTTATATGTTGATGATCTACAAATTAGCTGTAGAGGTGTGGATATGAGACATGTAGAGAGACAGCTCCAGATCGCTTTGAACAGGATCCAGGAATGGGCAAAAAGACAAGGATTTACGTTTTCGAAACAGAAGACTGTGTGCGTGCATTTTTGTAAAAAGCGAGGTCTCCATCCTGAGCCGGAATTATACCTCAATGGGTCTGTAATTCCAGTTGCACCTGAAGTAAAATTTTTAGGGGTGATGTTCGACCGAAAATTGACTTTCCTTCCTCATGTCTTAAACTTGAGAAAAAAGTGTACCAAAGTTCTAAATATCTTAAAAGTCCTGGCGAACACCTCCTGGGGTGCAGAGCGTTGCTCCATGCTTCGCATTTACAGAGCTCTAATTCGCTCTAAACTGGACTACGGCTCAGTTGTTTACGGATCTGCCCGGTCTTCAGTGTTGTTAAAACTAGATCCTGTTCATCATCAGGCTCTGCGGATTTGTTCTGGAGCCTTCAGGACATCTCCTGTGCAGAGCCTTTATGTTGACTGTCACGAGCCATCACTCCGTTTGAGGCGTGAGGAGTTGTCTCTTTTACGCTATTTTAATATTTTATCTCAACCTGACCATCCTTATAACTTGTGTATATGTGAAAATAGCTGTGACCTTTTATTTGAGGCACGTCCATCCTGTGTGCCTTCTTTTCCTGTTAGAGTTCGTCACCTCATTGAAGAATTCTCCCTGTTTGATATTTCCCCACAGGCAGTACAGCATTTTGAAATTGCACCTTGGGAAAATGCACTAATCCACCTTCTTGACATTTTCCACAATTACGGAAAAACAACTACTGATGAGAGCATCTACAGACAAATTTTTGCTGATCACAGGCAGAGTTACAGGAGTTATGTTCCCATATATACGGATGGCTCTAAGTCAGCTTGCCATGTTGGCATGTCATGTATAATTGGTGACCACATGGAAGGCAGACGTTTACACGACGCTTCCTCTGTCTTAACCTCCGAACTGACTGCCATATATTATGCGCTTTTGTACATCTCAACGCTGCACCATCGAAAATTCATTGTATATACGGACTCCTACAGTGCATTGAAAGCTTTAGAATCCTTTTCTAGCACTGAGAATCCTGTGATAGTGGATGTTCTCAAGTTGAATATTAAATTGAAATGTCGTGGATTTGAACTTCTGTACTGCTGGGTCCCCGGACATACAGGAATAAAGGGCAATGAGCTGGCTGATATCGCAGCGAAATCTGCTGTTGAAATGTCCGGCCGCCTCATCCCTTTTAAAGTCCCTCAGGGGGCTCACTTTTGTGAGTACGGGTGTGGCAATCCCGAGGTACCCTAGCCCTTCAGGGGATCATCTTCTTGGTGAGACGGGTGTCACGATCCTGGAGCCCCAGTGATCTATCCTCTTTTCCGTCTCCTCTCCTCTTGGCTGGATCTTTTTCCCTTCCCTTCTCCCTTGTGGTTTCTCTCTACGGAGTTTGGGGCTCGTCACGAGAGGCTGGAACAGACCTTGTTTCTAGTTTTCAAGTGGCGAGAAAACTGCCCACGTGTTTGCCGTGCGTGGAGACCCGTGTCGCTGGAAAGGAGGGTCCTGGTAGTTGAGGGGCGAGGTACTGTCCCCAACACACTGCTTTGGCCTCTGCTTCAGCTAAACGGGAGGCACCTTAGTCGTCCTCACGGGTGTCAATCGGCTGGTCACTAGTCCTTGTGTCAGTGGCTTGGGGTCAAGCTCTCGGGAAAGCCGACTGTGGGGCTTCAGTTTGCGTATAGGTCCGGCTAGCCCTAACACAGGAATCTGTGTTCCCTTGTTGGGCTCCGTGGTGGGCGGGGCCGTCGGACCCGAATCTTTTCTTATTTCAATATGGCTAATTCTCAAATTTTTCTCATCAAAGACTTCGAAGTCACTCCAGTCTCTCAACCTAGTTCTGAAACGTCCACTACTAAACCAGTCACTCAACCTAGCTCTGAACCACCTACTAATAAACCAATCATTCAACCTAGTTCTGAAAAGTCTACGCCCTCAGGGGCTCACTTTTGTGAGTACGGGTGTGGCAATCCCGAGGTACCCTAGCCCTTCAGGGGATCATCTTCTTGGTGAGACGGGTGTCACGATCCTGGAGCCCCAGTGATCTATCCTCTTTTCCGTCTCCTCTCCTCTTGGCTGGAACTTTTTCCCTTCCCTTCTCCCTTGTGGTTTCTCTCTACGGAGTTTGGGGCTCGTCACGAGAGGCTGGAACAGACCTTGTTTCTAGTTTTCGAGTGGCGAGAAAACTGCCCACGTGTTTGCCGTGCGTGGAGACCCGTGTCGCTGGAAAGGAGGGTCCTGGTAGTTGAGGGGCGAGGTACTGTCCCCAACACAGTACTTTGGCCTCTGCTTCAGCTAAACGGGAGGCACCTTAGTCGTCCTCACGGGTGTCAATCGGCTGGTCACTAGTCCTTGTGTCAGTGGCTTGGGGTCAAGCTCTCGGGAGTACCTGCTTTCGGGAAAGCCGACTGTGGGGCTTCAGTTTGCGTATAGGTCCGGCTAGCCCTAACACAGGAATCTGTGTTCCCTTGTAGGGCTCGGTGGTGGGCGGGGCCGTCGGACCCGAATTTTTTCTCTTTTAAACATGGCTTCAATTTTCATACTAAAAAAACCTGACCCAAACGAAATTAAACAAGATATAGAAATAATTGAGAAACCTATTAGTAAGAAAACCCGTACTGATGTAAATGCAAAGGAAACTACTGAAAATCCGCGCTTCCTAGTTGTCTCTTGTCCTTCTGGTGAACTGCAAAAGATGTCTCCTTTTCTAGTAAGCAAATACATTAACTCATGCATAGGTCAGCCAAAGAATATTAAGCGTCTCCGTTCTGGAGACCTGCTTATAGATACTGTTTCGCCAACACAATCTGCTTCCCTTTTGTCACAAACCAAACTTGGAAATGTAGCTATAACTGTGTCAGCGCATAAAACTCTGAATTTTTGTAGAGGTGTTATCTCGGAAATCGACCTTCTCTCTGTTTCAGAAGAAGAGTTCGTTTCCGAGTTAGCTGACCAAAATGTCTGTGGCGCTAGGCGGATCAAGATGCGTAAGGAAGGTCAGTTGATTGACACCAAACACGTGATCCTGACCTTCAAATCGCCTGATCTGCCTAAGAATATTAAGGCTGGATACCTCAATTGTCCTGTACGTCCATACATTCCAAACCCTATGCGATGTTTCCGGTGCCAGCGTTTTGGCCATTCCAAGATGTCCTGTCGTGGGACCCTGACGTGCGCTCGATGCTCGTCGGTTGGCCACGATAGCGAAAATTGCACCGCTGCAGCACTGTGTATAAATTGCCAGGGCAACCATCCAGCATTTTCTCGTTCCTGTCCGAAATGGAAATTAGAAAAGGATGTGCAGACCATAAAAGTTACCAGGAACATTTCGTATTCCGAAGCCAGAAGACAAGTTCAAAGCACACAGCCTATATCGAACAAATCATATGCCAATGCCGTGAAATCAACCCGCACAATAGCCACCCAAACTTCCATAAGTACACAGACTCCACCAAATAAAAACCAGCAGCCTGCAAGCAAGAACAAAGCAAATCCAACACATACCATACAAAATAAAGAAATAGCAATCCCGAGCAAACCCAAAACTGTGCCTCCAATAATAGAAACCAAAAATAGAAGTCCCAGCAATAGTTCTGCAAATAAAATTATTTCTGAATCTGCAGATTCAGACAGTATGGAAGTGGAAGACGGTCTAGAAGTTCCCGATCATCTGCTTCCGCGCAAAACTAAAAAGGAACACAGGAACAACAAACATCAATCATAATGGCCACCCTCGTCTCATGGAACTGTCGCGGTTTCTACCGAAATTTGCTCGACATCAAAGCCATAATCAATGCTTATCATCCTGTATGCTTCGCAATACAGGAAACAAATCTAAAACCAGAACAACAGGCAAAATTTCGGAGGTTTTCTTTCGTCAGGAAAGATAACATTGCAGGTGAACGTGCCAGTGGAGGTGTAGGTCTCCTCACCTCACTGGATTATCCCTCAAATGTGCTTTCTTTGACGACATCCCTCCAAGTTGTCGCTACTCAAACAAATTTTGATATTGTTGTTACAGTCGTTTCTCTGTATTTGCCTCCAAATGAGCATATTGATCAGCAAGATTTAAATGGTCTTTTAGAGCAGCTGCCTGAGCCTTTCATCATATTAGGAGATTTTTAACGGCCATAGTCCACTCTGGGGTAGTAAAGATACAAATTGCCGAGGAAGACAAATTGAGCAGATGATCGAAGATCATAGCCTTTGTCTCCTAAATAATGGGCAGGATACGTACTTCCATGAGCCTTCAAGGACATTCCACGCTCTCGACCTTGCCATCTGTTCACCATCTCTCTTGCCATTTTGCACTTTTAGTGTCGGAAATGACCTGTACAACAGCGATCATTATCCCATTTTTGTGTCTCTTGCACGAAGAGAAGCAAATCCCATGACGAGACTCCCTCGTTTTATCCTGGACAGGGCAGACTGGGAACTCTTCTCTTCCATTGCAGAGCTCACACATCAAATGGTAGAAGGTGTGCATATCGATGACGCTGTTGAAGCTGTTACTAATACTATTATTCAGGCAGCTATGCTCTCCATTCCTAGAACATCAGGAAAACTACTAAAATATTCGAAACCGTGGTGGAATCGCGACTGTCATGAAGCACTGAAAAAACAGAAAAAAGCATGGGGTATTTTTCGTAGATATCCTACTCTGCGAAACCTCATAGCTTTTAAAAGAGCCAGAGCAAATGCACGGAAAGTAAGAAGGCAGAGCCAGAGGGATTCCTGGATTTGATATGTGTCCTCAATAACATCCTCTACGCCTAGTAAGCGGGTTTGGGAAAGAGTTCGAAAAGCATGCGGAATGTATAAAGACCACTCACTTTCCTTTCTGGAAAAAGATGGCCGAGTGATTAGCTCCATAGAAGAAATTGCAAATACAATTGGTGAGACATTTGCTGCCGTTTCTTCCAGCCGAAATTACTCACCTGCATTTCTTTCTATCAAGCAACGCTCTGAAAAAAATCCCATCGCTTTCAACTCTTCCAACTTTGAGCCGTACAATAGAGACTTTACTATGGTTGAACTAAAGAGAGCTTTGTTGCAGACACATAGGTCTTGTCCGGGTCTGGATGGCGTGTATTATGAAATGCTAAAGCATCTGTCCTATAAGTCACTGAGTGCCCTTCTCACACTTTACAATAGAGTGTGGAAGGAGCGTACATTTCCCAGTGCATGGAGGAGAGCTATTGTCATTCCTATTGCGAAGCCAGGGAAAGACCCGAGGAATCCCTCGAACTATCGGCCAATTGCCCTTACCAGTTGTGTTTGCAAACTGTTTGAAAAGATGGTAAACAGCCGCCTAGTCTACTTCTTGGAAAAGAATAATATTATATCGCCTTATCAGAGCGGTTTTCGAAAGGGGAGAACGACCGTAGACAATATGCTTCTATTAGAGACATCTATTCGAAAAGCCTTTGTCAGAAGAAGTCACCTTGTCTCCATATTCTTCGACATTGAGAAAGCTTATGATAAGGCATGGAGATACGGTATACTCCGGGATCTTCACGAGAGTGGCTTGCGCGGCAACCTACCAATTTTCATTCAAAATTTCTTGAACACTAGAACTTTTCAAGTAAGAATTGGCTCTGTTTTTTCGGATGTTTTTAAACAGGAAGAGGGTGTGCCTCAAGGCTGTGTGCTCAGTGTAACCCTGTTTAGTTTAAAAATAAATTCTGTACTAAAAGAACTTCCTCCCACCATCTTGGGATCTCTATATGTTGATGATCTGCAGATTAGCTGTCGAGGAGCAGACATGAGATATGTAGAGAGGCAACTGCAGATGGCTCTGAATAAGATCCAAGAATGGTCAGACAAACAGGGATTTACATTTTCAAAACAGAAAACTGTGTGCGTGCACTTTTGTAGGAAGCGAGGTCTCCATCCTGAACCTGAGTTATATTTGAATGGTACAATTATTCCAGTTGCGCCTGAAGTAAAATTTTTAGGAGTGACTTTCGACCGAAAATTGACTTTCCTTTCTCATGTTTTAAACCTGAGAAAGAAGTGTCTAAAAACACTAAATATTTTAAAAGTGTTGGCGAACACCTCCTGGGGTGCAGAGCGTTGCTCCATGCTTCGCATTTACAGAGCGCTCGTCCGCTCTAGACTGGACTATGGCTCAGTTGTGTATGGATCCGCTCGGTCATCTGTTTTGTTAAAACTGGATCCTGTTCACCATCAAGGTCTGCGGATTTGTTCAGGAGCATTCAGGACTTCTCCTGTGCAGAGCCTATATGTTGACTGTAACGAACCATCACTTTATCTGAGGCGTGAGCAATTGTCCCTTTTACAATATTTTAATATCTTATCCCAACCTGAACATCCCAATAAGCTGTGCTTACTTGATAATGAGTGTAACACTTTATTTGAAACACGTCCATCCTGCGTTCCTACCTTTCCTTTAAGACTTCGCCCTATCATTGAGGAACTTTCCCTCTCTGATATGCGCCCCAAGCAGTACAGAACTTTGAAATCCCACCTTGGGAAAATTCACGGATTCAGCTTCTTGATGTTTTCAAACATCACGTGAAGGCAAGCACTAACGAGATCGTTTATAGACAACTCTTTGCTGAGCACAGGCACAAATATAGCAGTTATTATCCGATATACACAGATGGATCAAAGACAAATGATCATGTTGGGATGGCTTTTGTATTTGAAAATTACATAGAGGGCAGATGCCTGCACCATGCTTTCTCAGTCCTAACATCTGAACTGACTGCTATATATTATGGTCTTTTGTATATATCAAAGCTCTGCCACAAAAAGTTCATAGTTTACACAGACTCGTATAGTGCTCTTAAATCCTTGGAAGCTTTTCCCAACATGCAGAATCCTGTGGTAGTGGATGTTCTCAAAATTCATATAAATTTAACGATTCGAGGTTATGAAGTCCTGTACTGCTGGGTTCCTGGACATGTTGGAATAAAAGGAAATGAGCTTGCAGATATCGCAGCCAGATCTGCTGTTGAACTGTCCAGTCGCCTTATCCCTTTTAGAGATATCTGCAATGTCATCAAGGGAAAGGTCCGAAAAAAATGGCAGCAATTTTGGGATGTTCAGCATCACAACAAGTTGAGAAACGTCAAGACTAGAATTGAGCATTGGGATATTGTTGGAAATCGTAAGGAGGACGTTCTTTTGACTCGCCTCAGAATTGGTCACACTCGAGTCACACATAACTATCTTCTCAAAGCTAAAAATGAGCCTGTTTGTTTTAATTGTAATGTTTGTTTATCTGTTCGTCATATTTTAATTGAGTGTCGATGTTTTAATAGTCTTCGCCAGAAATATTTTAATAGCTGTGACTTACCTCTCGACCGTTTAATCGGAAGAGAGGTGAATTGTAATTTATTTTATTATTTAAAAGAGATTGGCTTTTATTACCAAATGTAATTTGTTTTGAAGACTGTGTCTTGAATTTTAATATGTGCTTTTTAACTTGTGTTTATATGACTTCATCCTCTGGATTTGGTACATTTATCTACTTGTTTTTATTGATTGAATTTTAATGTCATCAATTGTAATCATCCCATCTTGTGTTTGGCGCGTCATAACCATCTCTGGTTTTTGCGCCATAATCACTCACTCACTCACTCTTTCTCCTGTCCAGAGCCTGTATGTTGACTGTAATGAACCATCACTTTATCTGAGGCGTGAACAATTGTCCCTTTTGCAATATTTTATTATACTGTCCCAACCTGAACATCCCAATAAGCTGTGCTTACTTGATGATGTGAGTAACGCGTTATTTGAAACACGTCCATCTTGTGTTCCTACATTTCTGTTAAGAGTTCGCCCTGTCATTGAGGAACTTTCCCTCTCTGATATGCACCCCCAAACAGTACAGAATTTTGAAATCCCACCTTGGGAAAATGCACGGATTCAGCTTCTTGATGTTTTTAAGTATCATGTGAAGGCAAGCACTAACGAGATTATTTACAGACAACTCTTCGCTGAGCACAGGAACAAATATAGCAGTTATCTTCCAGTTTATACAGATGGGTCCAAGTCAAAAGATCATGTGGGGATGGCATATGTAATTAAAGACCACATGGAGGGTAGATGCTTGCACAATGCTTTCTCTGTCTTAACATCCGAATTAACTGCGATATATTATAGTCTTTTATACATCTCAAGGCTCTGCTACAAAAAGTTTATAATTTATACAGATTCGTATAGTGCTCTTAAATCAATAGAAGCTTTTCCTAATACTCAAAATCCAGTAATAGTGGATATTCTCAAAATACATATAAACTTAATGAATCGTGGGTATGATATCCTGTACTGCTGGGTTCCCGGGCATGTGGGAATAAATGGAAATGAGCTGGCAGATATCACAGCAAAATGTGCTGTTGAACTGTCCAGTCGCAACAATGCCACAAATACCGTGTGATCATAGACGTGAATGCAGTTTTTTCCAATCAATAGGATTTTTACTAATGTTTCTTGATCGGCAGTTACTGCAATATGAAGAAGGGTTTATCTTTTAGTGTTCTGTACATTTACATAGATGATTTCTGAACAGTTCTTATATATGAAGACACTGTCTTAAAAACAGAAATATTCTTGTCATTGCTCTAAATAGCGACACAGTCTTCCCAGCTGTGCGAGTGAAGGTTTGCACCACAGTCTATTAGCCGATTTGGGAGTTTTAAATTTCCATTTTGGCAACAATGCCACAAATGTCGTGTGATCACAGATGTCAATGCAGTTTTTTCCAATTAGTAGGATTTTTACTAATGTTTCTTGATTGGCAGCTACTGCAATATGAAGAAGGGATTATCCTTTTGTGTTCTGTATATTTACATGTGTTCCTTTCGTAACAATACTCATACATGAGAGAAGGATGATTCCCAAGTATGGGAAGGTTGTTCAACTTCAACATGTGGCTTTTCCACTGCTTGAACGCTTGTTAATCTATGTCTGTAATAGACTGCCCATGTCTTTAACATTTTAAATGTTTCTTCGAATTACGTTCAAACATAATTGATTCAGTTGAAGGCAATTCCTTGATTTCTGAGAAACTGTTTTAAAAACGGAAATATTCTTGTTATTGCTTGGATTGAAATAGCGACACAGTCTTCCCAGCTATGCGAGTGAAGGCTTGCACCACAATCTAATAACAAATTTGCGAGTTCTAAATTTCCATTTTTGGCAACAATGCCACAAATGTCGTGTGATCACAGATGTCAATGCAGTTTTTTCCAATCAATAGGATTTTTACTAATGTTTGTTGATCGGCAGTTACTGCAATATGAAGAAGGGTTTATTTTTAGTGTTCTGTACATTTACATAGATGATTTCTGAACAGTTCTTATATATGAAGACACTGTCTTAAAAACAGAAACATTCTTGTCATTGCTATAAATAGCGACACAGACTTCCCAAGCTATGCGAGTGAAGGCTCACCACAGTCTACCAACAAATTTCGAGTTTTAAATTTCCATTTTGGGAAGGATAAAACAATGCAACAAATGCCGTGTGATCACAGACGTCAATACAGTTATTTCCAATCAATAGGATTTTGACTATTGTTTCTTGATTGGCAGTTACTGCAATATGAAAAGGAATTATCCTTTATTATTCTGTACGCTTACATCTGTTCCTTTCTGAACAGTTTTCATATATGAAGAAACTGTCTTAAAAACAGAAATATTCCTTTGATTGCTATAAATAGCGACCTAGTCTTCCCAGGCTATGCGAGTGAAGGTTTGCACCACAGTCTATTAGCCAATTTGCGAGATTTAAATTTCCATTTTGGCAACAATGCCACAAATGTCGTGTGATCACAGATGTCAATGCAGTTTTTTCCAATCAATAGGATTTTTACTAGTGTATCTTGATTGGCAGCTACTGCAATATGAAGAAGGGATTATCCTTTAGTGTTCTGTACATTTACATAGATGTATTTCTGAACAGTTCTTATATTTGAAGAAACTGTCTTAAAAACAGAAATATTCTTGTCATTGCTATAAATAGCGACACAGTCTTCCCAGCTATGCGAGTGAAGGTTTGCACCACAGTCTATTAGCAAATTCGCGAGTTTTAAATTTCCATTTTGGCAAGGATAAAAGAATGGAACAAATGCCGTGTGATCACAGACGTCAATACAGTTTTTTCCAATCAATAGGATTTTTACTAATGTTTCTTGATTGGCAGCTACTGCAATATGAAGAAGGGATTATCCTTTAGTAGTCTGTATGTTTACATCTGTTCCTTTCTGAATAGTTCTCATATATGAAGAAACTGTCTTAAAAACAGAAATATTCTTGTCATTGCTATAAATAGCGACACAGTCTTCCCAGCTATGCGAGTGAAGGCTTTCACCACAGTCTACCAATAATTTCGGGTTTTAAATTTCCATTTTGGCAAGGATAAAACAATGCAATAAATGCTGTGTGATCACAGACGTCAATACAGTTTTTTACAATCAATAGGATTTTTACTAATGTTTCTTGATTAACAGCTACTGCAATATGAAGAAGGGATTATCCTTTAGTAGTCTGTATGTTTACATCTGTTCCTTTCTGAATAGTTCTCATATATGAAGAAACTGTCTTAAAAACAGAAATATTCTTGTCATTGCTATAAATAGCGACACAGTCTTCCCAGCTATGCGAGTGAAGATTTGCACCACAGTCTATTAACAAATTTGCATGTTTTAAATTTCCATTTTGGCTAGCATAAAACAATGCCAAAAGTGCCGTGTGTTCACAGACGTCAATGCAGTTTTTTCCAATTAGTAGGATTTTTACTAATGTTTCTTGATTGGCAGCTACTGCAATATGAAGAAGGGATTATCCCTTAGTGTTCTGTACATTTACATGTGTTCCTTTCGTAACAGTACTCATACATGAGAGAAGGATGATTCCCAAGTATTGGAAGCATGTTTAACTTCAAGAGCCGGGTTTTCCACTGCTTGAACGCTTGTTAATTTAAAAATCTATTACCGACTCCTATGTCTGTAATAGACTGCCCATGTCTTTAACATTTTAAATGTTTCTTCGAGTTACGTTCAAACGTAATTGATTCTGTCCATGGCAATTCCTTAATTTCTGAGAAAACGTTATAAAAACAGAAATATTCTTGTCATTGCTATAAATAGCGACCTAGTCTTCCCAGACTATGCGAGTGAAGGTTTGCACCACAGTCTATTAGCCGATTTGGGAGTTTTAAATTTCCATTTTGGCAACAATGCCACAAATGTGTGATCACAGATGTCAATGCAGTTTTTTCCAATTAGTAGGATTTTTACTAATGTTTCTTGATTGGCAGCTACTGCAATATGAAGAAGGGATTATCCTTTAGTAGTGTGTATGTTTACATCTGTTCCTTTCTGAACAGTTCTCATATATGAAGAAACTGTCTTAAAATCAGAAATATTCTTGTCATTGCTGTAAATAGCGACACAGTCTTCCCAGCTATGCGAGTGAAGGCTTGCACCACAATCTAATAACAAATTTGCGAGTTCTAAATTTCCATTTTTGGCAACAATGCCACAAATACCGTGTGATCACAGACGTGAATGCAGTTTTTTCCAATCAGTAGGATTTTTACTAATGTTTCTTGATCGGCAGTTACTGCAATATGAAGAAGGGATTATCCTTTAGTAGTCTGTATGTTTACATCTGTTCATTTCTGAACAGTTCTCATATATGAAGAAACTGTCTTAAAAACAGAAATATTCTTGTCATTGCTATAAATAGCGACACAGTCTTCCCAGCTGTGCGAGTGAAGGCTTGCAGCACAGTCTACCAACAAATTTCGAGGTTTAAATTTCCATTTTGGCAAGGATAAAACAATGGAACAAATGCCGTGTGATCACAGACGTCAATACAGTTTTTTCCAATCAATAGGATTTTTAATAATGTTTCTTGATTGGCAGCTACTGCAATATGAAGAAGGGATTATCCTTTAGTAGTCTGTATGTTTACATCTGTTCCTTTCTGAACAGTTCTCATATATGAAGAAACTGTCTTAAAAACAGAAATATTCTTGTCATTGCTATAAATAGCGACACAGACTTCCCAGCTCTGCGAGTGAAGGCTCACCACAGTCTACCAACAAATTTCGAGTTTTAAATTTCCATTTTGGCTAGCATAAAACAATGCCACAAATGCCGTGTGATCACAGACGTTAATGCAGTTTTTTCCAATCAATAGGATTTTTACTAATGTTTCTTCATTGGCAGGTACTGCAATATGAAGAAGGGATTATCCTTTTGTGTTCTGTATATTTACATGTGTTTCTTTCTTAACAGTTCTCATACATGAGAGAAGGATGATTCCCAAGTATGGGAAGGTTGTTCAACTTCAACAGGTGGCTTTTCCACTGCTTGAACGCTTGTTAATCTATGTCTGCAATAGACTGCCCATGTCTTTAACATTTTAAATGTTTCTTCGAGTTACGTTCAAACGTAATTGATTCAGTTGAAGGCAATTCCTTAATTTCTGAGAAAATGTTATAAAAACAGAAATATTCTTGTCATTGCTATAAATAGCGACCTAGTCTTCCCAGGCTATGCGAGTGAAGGTTTGCACCACAGTCTATAAGCCGATTTTGGAGTTTTAAATTTCCATTTCGGCAACAATGCCACAAATGTCGTGTGATCACAGATGTCAATGCAGTTTTTTCCAATTAGTAGGATTTTTACTAATGTTTCTTGATTGGCAGTTACTGCAATATGAAAAGGAATTATCCTTTATTATTCTGTATGTTTACATCTGTTCCTTTCTGAACAGTTCTCATATATGAAGAAACTGTCTTAAAAACAGAAATATTCTTGTCATTGCTATAAATAGTGACACAGTCTTTACAGCTATGCGAGTGAAGATTTGCACCACAGTCTATTAGCAAATTTGCGTGTTTTCAATTTCCATTTTGGCTAGCATAAAACAATGCCAAAAATGCCGTGTGTTCACAGACGTCAATGCAGTTTTTTCCAACCAATAGGATTTTTACTAATGTTTCTTGATTGGCAGCTACTGCAATATGAAGAAGGGATTATCCTTTTGTGTTCTGTATATTTACATGTGTACCTTTCTTAACAGTTCTGATACATGAGAGAAGGATGATTCCCAAGTATTGGAAGCATGTTTAACTTCAACAGCGGGGTTTTCCACTGCTTGAACGCTTGTTAATCTAAAAATCTATTACCGACTTCTATGTCTAATAAACTGCCTGTGACTTTAACATTTTAAATGTTTCTTCGAATTACGTTCAAACGTAATTGTTTGTGTCCAAGGCAATTCCTTGATTTCTGAGAAAATGTTATAAAAACGGAAATATTCTTCTTATTGCTTGGATTGAAATAGCGACACAGTCTTCCCAGCTATGCGAGTGAAGGTTTGCACCACAGTCTATTAGCAAATTTGCGAGTTTTAAATTTCCATTTTGGCAAGGATAAAAGAATGGAACAAATGCCGTGTGATCACAGACGTCAATACAGTTTTTTCCAATCAATAGGATTTTTACTAATGTTTCTTGATTGGCAGCTACTGCAATATGAAGAAGGGATTATCCTTTATTATTCTGTACGTTTACATCTGTTCCTTTCTGAACAGTTTTCATATATGAAGAAACTGTCTTAAAAACAGAAATATTCCTTTGATTGCTATAAATAGTGACCTAGTCTTCCCAGGCTATGCGAGTGAAGGTTTGCACCACAGTCTATTAGCCAATTTGCGAGTTTTAAATTTCCATTTTGGCAACAATGCCACAAATGTCGTGTGATCACAGATGTCGATGCAGTTTTTTCCAATCAATAGGATTTTTACTAATGTTTCTTGATTGGCAGTTACTGCAATATGAAGAAGGGTTTATCCTTTAGTCTTCTGTACATTTACATGTGTTCGTTTCTTAACAGTTCTCATACATGAGAGAAGGAGGATTCCAAAGTATGGGAAGGTTGTTCAACTTCAACAGGTGGCTTTTCCACTGCTTGAACGCTTGTTAATCTATGTCTGTAATAGACTGCCCATGTCTTTAACATTTTAAATGTTTCTTCGAATTACGTTCAAACGTAATTGATTCTGTCCGAGGCAATTCCTTAATTTCTGAGAAAATGTTATAAAAACAGAAATATTCTTGTCATTGCTTTAAATAGCGACCTAGTCTTCCCAGGCTATGCGAGTGAAGGTTTGCACCACAGTCTATTAGCCAATTTGCGAGTTTTAAATTTCCATTTTGGCAACAATGCCACAAATGTCGTGTGATCACAGATGTCAATACAGTTATTTCCAATGAATAGGATTTTTACTAATGTTTCTTGATCGGCAGTTACTGCAATATGAAGAAGGGTTTATTTTTAGTGTTCTGTACATTTACATAGATGATTTCTGAACAGTTCTTATATATGAAGACACTGTCTTAAAAACAGAAACATTCTTGTCATTGCTATAAATAGCGACACAGACTTCCCAAGCTATGCGAGTGAAGGCTCACCACAGTCTACCAACAAATTTCGAGTTTTAAATTTCCATTTTGGAAGGATAAGACAATGCAACAAATGCCGTGTGATCACAGACGTCAATACAGTTATTTCCAATCAATAGGATTTTGACTAATGTTTCTTGATTGGCAGTTACTGCAATATGAAAAGGAATTGTCCTTTATTATACTGTACGTTTACATCTGTTCCTTTCTGAACAGTTTTCATATATGAAGAAACTGTCTTAAAAACAGAAATATTCCTTTGATTGCACTAAATAGCGACACAGTCTTCCCAGCTATGCGAGTGAAGGCTTGCACCACAATCTACCAATTACGGACAGATGCAAATAAAAAAAATCATCACAATAGTCCCCGTTTCCTAGTCATCTCTAGTCCTTCTGGCGAAATGCATAAGATGTCTCCTTTCGTAATAAATAAATACATCCAGTCTTCTATTGGTGAGCCGAGAAACATAAAGCGTCTCCGCTCCGGAGACTTGCTTATTGATACACACTCAGCCACCCAGTCTGCTTCTTTACTTCAGATTACTAAACTTGGGCAAGCGAATGTCACTGTAACACCCCATAAGTCACTGAACTATTGTCGTGGTGTAATCTCAGAATTCGACCTTCTGTATGTTTCTGAAGAAGAGATCGCTTCTGAGTTATCCGAACAAAATGTCTGCGGTGTAAGGCGGATCAAGATGCGTAAAGAAGGTAAGTTGATAGACACGAAACACGTGATCCTTACCTTCAACACGCCTGATCTGCCTAAGAATATTAAGGCCGGATATCTAAATATTCCTGTAAGACCTTATATTCCCAACCCTATGCGATGTTTCCAATGCCAGCGTTTCGGCCATTCTAAGACGTCTTGTCGTGGCAGCCTGACATGCGCCCGATGCTCACAGATTGGCCACGATTCTGAAAATTGTACCGCTGCGCCTCTTTGTATAAATTGCAAGGGTGAGCACCCAGCATTTTCTCGCCTCTGCCCAAAATGGAAATTGGAAAAAGAAGTGCAGACTGCAAAGTTTACGAGGAACATCTCATATGCCGAAGCCAGAAGACTAGTCCAGAGCACACAGCTTCGACCAAATACATCATACGCCAGTGCTGTAAAATCATCTCGTACAGTCGCCACCCAAACATCAATAGGCACACAGACCCTAGCAAATAAAACCCATCCGTCTACATCCAACAAGCAAAAAGAAAATGCAACCCATATAGTACAAAAGAAAGAAACAGTTATTCAAAGTAAGCCCAAAACTTCTACACATAAAATATCCAATAAAAATAGAAGTCACAGCAATAGCTCTTTTGATGAGATGATTTCTGAATCTGCGGATTCAGACTTTATGGAAGTAGAAGAGGGTCTAGAAGTTCCCAGGCATCTACTTCCACGAAAAACAAAAGAACAGCACAGAAAAAACAAAAACCATTCATAATGGCCACCCTCATGTCATGGAACTGTCGCGGTTTCCACCGAAATTTCCTTGACATCAAATCTATAATAAATGTGTATCATCCTGTGTGCTTAGCAATACAGGAAACAAATTTGAAACCCGAACACCATGCAAAACTTCGGAGGTTTTCTTTCGTCAGGAAGGATAACATTGCAGGTGAGCGTGCCAGTGGAGGTGTAGGTCTCCTCTCCTCACTGGATTATCCCTCAAATGTACTTCCTTTGACGACATCCCTCCAAGTTGTCGCTACTCAAATAAATTTTGATATTATTGTTTCATTTGTTTCTTTGTATTTGCCTCCAAATGAGCACATTTATCAGCAAGATTTAAATAATCTAATAGAGCAGCTGCCTGAGCCTTTTATCATAATAGGAGATTTTAACGGCCATAGTCCACTCTGGGGAAGTAAAGATACAAATTGCCGAGGAAGACAAATAGAGCAGATGATCGAAGATCATAGCCTTTGTCTCCTAAATAATGGGCAAGATACGTACTTCCATGAGCCTTCAAGGACATTCCACGCTCTCGATCTTGCCATCTGTTCACCATCTCTGTTGCCATTTTGCACTTTTAGTGTCGGAAATGACCTGTACAACAGCGATCATTATCCTATTTTTGTGTCTCTTGCACGAAGAGGAGCAAACCCCGTGTCGAGAGTCCCTCGTTTTATCCTGGACATTGCAGACTGGGAACTCTTCTCTTCCGTTGCAGAGCTGACAGAGGAAATGGTAGAAGGTGTGCATATCAATGACGCTGTTGAAGCTGTTACTAATACTATTATTCAGGCAGCTATGCTTTCGATTCCTAGAACATCAGGAAAAACACTAAAATATTCGAAACCGTGGTGGAATCGCGACTGTCATGAAGCACTGAAAAAACAGAAAAAAGCATGGGGTATTTTTCGTAGATATCCTACTCTGCGAAACCTCATAGCTTTTAAAAGAGCCAAAGCAAATGCACGGAAAGTAAGAAGGCAGAGCCAGAGGGATTCCTGGATTTCATATGTGTCCTCAATAACATCCTCTACGCCTAGTAAGCGGGTTTGGGAAAGAGTTCGAAAAGCATGCGGAATGTACAAAGACCACTCACTTTCCTTTCTGGAAAAAGATGGCCGAGTGATTAGCTCCATAGAAGAAATTGCAAATACAATTGGTGAGACATTTGCTGCCGTTTCTTCCAGCCGAAATTACTCACCTGCATTTCTTTCTATCAAGCAACGCTCTGAGAAAAATCCCATCGCTTTCAACTCTTCCAACTTTGAGCCGTACAATAGAGACTTTACTATGGTTGAACTAAAGAGAGCTTTGTTGCAGACACATAGGTCTTGTCCGGGTCTGGATGGCGTGTATTATGAAATGCTAAAGCATCTGTCCTGTAAGTCACTGAGTGCCCTTCTCACACTTTACAATAGAGTGTGGAAGGAGCGTACATTTCCCAGTGCATGGAGGAGAGCTATTGTCATTCCTATTGCGAAGCCAGGGAAAGACCCGAGGAATCCCTCGAACTATCGGCCAATTGCCCTTACCAGTTGTGTTTGCAAACTGTTTGAAAAGATGGTAAACAGCCGCCTAGTGTACTTCTTGGAAAAGAATAATATTATATTGCCTTATCAAAGTGGTTTTCGAAAGGGGAGAACAACCGTAGATAATATGCTCCTCTTAGAGACATCCATTCGAAAAGCTTTTGTAAGAAGAAATCACCTTGTCTCAATTTTCTTCGATATAGAGAAAGCCTATGATAAGGCATGGAGATACGGTATAATTCGCGATCTTCACGAGAGTGGCTTGCGCGGCAACCTACCAAATTTCATTCAGAATTTCCTGAACGCTAGAACTTTTCAAGTAAGGATAGGCTCTGTTTTGTCTGATGTTTTTGAACAAGAAGAGGGTGTGCCTCAAGGCTGTGTGCTCAGTGTAACTCTTTTCAGCCTAAAAATAAATTCTGTATTAAAACAACTTCCTCCCACCATTTCAGGTTCTTTATATGTTGATGATCTACAAATTAGCTGTAGAGGTGTGGATATGAGACATGTAGAGAGACAGCTCCAGATCGCTTTGAACAGGATCCAGGAATGGGCAAAAAGACAAGGATTTACGTTTTCGAAACAGAAGACTGTGTGCGTGCATTTTTGTAAAAAGCGAGGTCTCCATCCTGAGCCGGAATTATACCTCAATGGGTCTGTAATTCCAGTTGCACCTGAAGTAAAATTTTTAGGGGTGATGTTCGACCGAAAATTGACTTTCCTTCCTCATGTCTTAAACTTGAGAAAAAAGTGTACCAAAGTTCTAAATATCTTAAAAGTCCTGGCGAACACCTCCTGGGGTGCAGAGCGTTGCTCCATGCTTCGCATTTACAGAGCTCTAATTCGCTCTAAACTGGACTACGGCTCAGTTGTTTACGGATCTGCCCTGTCTTCAGTGTTGTTAAAACTAGATCCTGTTCATCATCAGGCTCTGCGGATTTGTTCTGGAGCCTTCAGGACATCTCCTGTGCAGAGCCTTTATGTTGACTGTCACGAGCCATCACTCCGTTTGATGCGTGAGGAGTTGTCTCTTTTACGCTATTTTAATATTTTATCTCAACCTGACCATCCTTATAACTTGTGTATATGTGAAAATAGCTGTGACCTTTTATTTGAGGCACGTCCATCCTGTGTGCCTTCTTTTCCTGTTAGAGTTCGTCACCTCATTGAAGAATTCTCCCTGTTTGATATTTCCCCACAGGCAGTACAGCATTTTGAAATTGCACCTTGGGAAAATGCACTAATCCACCTTCTTGACATTTTCCACAATTACGGAAAAACAACTACTGATGAGAGCATCTACAGACAAATTTTTGCTGATCACAGGCAGAGTTACAGGAGTTATGTTCCCATATATACGGATGGCTCTAAGTCAGCTTGCCATGTTGGCATGTCATGTATAATTGGTGACCACATGGAAGGCAGACGTTTACACGACGCTTCCTCTGTCTTAACCTCCGAACTGACTGCCATATATTATGCGCTTTTGTACATCTCAACGCTGCACCATCGAAAATTCATTGTATATACGGACTCCTACAGTGCATTGAAAGCTTTAGAATCCTTTTCTAGCACTGAGAATCCTGTGATAGTGGATGTTCTCAAGTTGAATATTAAATTGAAATGTCGTAGATTTGAACTTCTGTACTGCTGGGTCCCCGGACATACAGGAATAAAGGGCAATGAGCTGGCTGATATCGCAGCGAAATCTGCTGTTGAAATGTCCGGCCGCCTCATCCCTTTTAAAGTCCCTCAGGGGGCTCACTTTTGTGAGTACGGGTGTGGCAATCCCGAGGTACCCTAGCCCTTCAGGGGATCATCTTCTTGGTGAGACGGGTGTCACGATCCTGGAGCCCCAGTGATCTATCCTCTTTTCCGTCTCCTCTCCTCTTGGCTGGATCTTTTTCCCTTCCCTTCTCCCTTGTGGTTTCTCTCTACGGAGTTTGGGGCTCGTCACGAGAGGCTGGAACAGACCTTGTTTCTAGTTTTCAAGTGGCGAGAAAACTGCCCACGTGTTTGCCGTGCGTGGAGACCCGTGTCGCTGGAAAGGAGGGTCCTGGTAGTTGAGGGGCGAGGTACTGTCCCCAACACACTGCTTTGGCCTCTGCTTCAGCTAAACGGGAGGCACCTTAGTCGTCCTCACGGGTGTCAATCGGCTGGTCACTAGTCCTTGTGTCAGTGGCTTGGGGTCAAGCTCTCGGGAAAGCCGACTGTGGGGCTTCAGTTTGCGTATAGGTCCGGCTAGCCCTAACACAGGAATCTGTGTTCCCTTGTTGGGCTCCGTGGTGGGCGGGGCCGTCGGACCCGAATCTTTTCTTATTTCAATATGGCTAATTCTCAAATTTTTCTCATCAAAGACTTCGAAGTCACTCCAGTCTCTCAACCTAGTTCTGAAACGTCCACTACTAAACCAGTCACTCAACCTAGCTCTGAACCACCTACTAATAAACCAATCATTCAACCTAGTTCTGAAAAGTCTACGCCCTCAGGGGCTCACTTTTGTGAGTACGGGTGTGGCAATCCCGAGGTACCCTAGCCCTTCAGGGGATCATCTTCTTGGTGAGACGGGTGTCACGATCCTGGAGCCCCAGTGATCTATCCTCTTTTCCGTCTCCTCTCCTCTTGGCTGGAACTTTTCCCCTTCCCTTCTCCCTTGTGGTTTCTCTCTACGGAGTTTGGGGCTCGTCACGAGAGGCTGGAACAGACCTTGTTTCTAGTTTTCGAGTGGCGAGAAAACTGCCCACGTGTTTGCCGTGCGTGGAGACCCGTGTCGCTGGAAAGGAGGGTCCTGGTAGTTGAGGGGCGAGGTACTGTCCCCAACACAGTACTTTGGCCTCTGCTTCAGCTAAACGGGAGGCACCTTAGTCGTCCTCACGGGTGTCAATCGGCTGGTCACTAGTCCTTGTGTCAGTGGCTTGGGGTCAAGCTCTCGGGAGTACCTGCTTTCGGGAAAGCCGACTGTGGGGCTTCAGTTTGCGTATAGGTCCGGCTAGCCCTAACACAGGAATCTGTGTTCCCTTGTAGGGCTCGGTGGTGGGCGGGGCCGTCGGACCCGAATTTTTTCTCTTTTAAACATGGCTTCAATTTTCATACTAAAAAAACCTGACCCAAACGAAATTAAACAAGATATAGAAATAATTGAGAAACCTATTAGTAAGAAAACCCGTACTGATGTAAATGCAAAGGAAACTACTGAAAATCCGCGCTTCCTAGTTGTCTCTTGTCCTTCTGGTGAACTGCAAAAGATGTCTCCTTTTCTAGTAAGCAAATACATTAACTCATGCATAGGTCAGCCAAAGAATATTAAGCGTCTCCGTTCTGGAGACCTGCTTATAGATACTGTTTCGCCAACACAATCTGCTTCCCTTTTGTCACAAACCAAACTTGGAAATGTAGCTATAACTGTGTCAGCGCATAAAACTCTGAATTTTTGTAGAGGTGTTATCTCGGAAATCGACCTTCTCTCTGTTTCAGAAGAAGAGTTCGTTTCCGAGTTAGCTGACCAAAATGTCTGTGGCGCTAGGCGGATCAAGATGCGTAAGGAAGGTCAGTTGATTGACACCAAACACGTGATCCTGACCTTCAAATCGCCTGATCTGCCTAAGAATATTAAGGCTGGATACCTCAATTGTCCTGTACGTCCATACATTCCAAACCCTATGCGATGTTTCCGGTGCCAGCGTTTTGGCCATTCCAAGATGTCCTGTCGTGGGACCCTGACGTGCGCTCGATGCTCGTCGGTTGGCCACGATAGCGAAAATTGCACCGCTGCAGCACTGTGTATAAATTGCCAGGGCAACCATCCAGCATTTTCTCGTTCCTGTCCGAAATGGAAATTAGAAAAGGATGTGCAGACCATAAAAGTTACCAGGAACATTTCGTATTCCGAAGCCAGAAGACAAGTTCAAAGCACACAGCCTATATCGAACAAATCATATGCCAATGCCGTGAAATCAACCCGCACAATAGCCACCCAAACTTCCATAAGTACACAGACTCCACCAAATAAAAACCAGCAGCCTGCAAGCAAGAACAAAGCAAATCCAACACATACCATACAAAATAAAGAAATAGCAATCCCGAGCAAACCCAAAACTGTGCCTCCAATAATAGAAACCAAAAATAGAAGTCCCAGCAATAGTTCTGCAAATAAAATTATTTCTGAATCTGCAGATTCAGACAGTATGGAAGTGGAAGACGGTCTAGAAGTTCCCGATCATCTGCTTCCGCGCAAAACTAAAAAGGAACACAGGAACAACAAACATCAATCATAATGGCCACCCTCGTCTCATGGAACTGTCGCGGTTTCTACCGAAATTTGCTCGACATCAAAGCCATAATCAATGCTTATCATCCTGTATGCTTCGCAATACAGGAAACAAATCTAAAACCAGAACAACAGGCAAAATTTCGGAGGTTTTCTTTCGTCAGGAAAGATAACATTGCAGGTGAACGTGCCAGTGGAGGTGTAGGTCTCCTCACCTCACTGGATTATCCCTCAAATGTGCTTTCTTTGACGACATCCCTCCAAGTTGTCGCTACTCAAACAAATTTTGATATTGTTGTTACAGTCGTTTCTCTGTATTTGCCTCCAAATGAGCATATTGATCAGCAAGATTTAAATGGTCTTTTAGAGCAGCTGCCTGAGCCTTTCATCATATTAGGAGATTTTTAACGGCCATAGTCCACTCTGGGGTAGTAAAGATACAAATTGCCGAGGAAGACAAATTGAGCAGATGATCGAAGATCATAGCCTTTGTCTCCTAAATAATGGGCAGGATACGTACTTCCATGAGCCTTCAAGGACATTCCACGCTCTCGACCTTGCCATCTGTTCACCATCTCTCTTGCCATTTTGCACTTTTAGTGTCGGAAATGACCTGTACAACAGCGATCATTATCCCATTTTTGTGTCTCTTGCACGAAGAGAAGCAAATCCCATGACGAGACTCCCTCGTTTTATCCTGGACAGGGCAGACTGGGAACTCTTCTCTTCCATTGCAGAGCTCACACATCAAATGGTAGAAGGTGTGCATATCGATGACGCTGTTGAAGCTGTTACTAATACTATTATTCAGGCAGCTATGCTCTCCATTCCTAGAACATCAGGAAAACTACTAAAATATTCGAAACCGTGGTGGAATCGCGACTGTCATGAAGCACTGAAAAAACAGAAAAAAGCATGGGGTATTTTTCGTAGATATCCTACTCTGCGAAACCTCATAGCTTTTAAAAGAGCCAGAGCAAATGCACGGAAAGTAAGAAGGCAGAGCCAGAGGGATTCCTGGATTTGATATGTGTCCTCAATAACATCCTCTACGCCTAGTAAGCGGGTTTGGGAAAGAGTTCGAAAAGCATGCGGAATGTATAAAGACCACTCACTTTCCTTTCTGGAAAAAGATGGCCGAGTGATTAGCTCCATAGAAGAAATTGCAAATACAATTGGTGAGACATTTGCTGCCGTTTCTTCCAGCCGAAATTACTCACCTGCATTTCTTTCTATCAAGCAACGCTCTGAAAAAAATCCCATCGCTTTCAACTCTTCCAACTTTGAGCCGTACAATAGAGACTTTACTATGGTTGAACTAAAGAGAGCTTTGTTGCAGACACATAGGTCTTGTCCGGGTCTGGATGGCGTGTATTATGAAATGCTAAAGCATCTGTCCTATAAGTCACTGAGTGCCCTTCTCACACTTTACAATAGAGTGTGGAAGGAGCGTACATTTCCCAGTGCATGGAGGAGAGCTATTGTCATTCCTATTGCGAAGCCAGGGAAAGACCCGAGGAATCCCTCGAACTATCGGCCAATTGCCCTTACCAGTTGTGTTTGCAAACTGTTTGAAAAGATGGTAAACAGCCGCCTAGTCTACTTCTTGGAAAAGAATAATATTATATCGCCTTATCAGAGCGGTTTTCGAAAGGGGAGAACGACCGTAGACAATATGCTTCTATTAGAGACATCTATTCGAAAAGCCTTTGTCAGAAGAAGTCACCTTGTCTCCATATTCTTCGACATTGAGAAAGCTTATGATAAGGCATGGAGATACGGTATACTCCGGGATCTTCACGAGAGTGGCTTGCGCGGCAACCTACCAATTTTCATTCAAAATTTCTTGAACACTAGAACTTTTCAAGTAAGAATTGGCTCTGTTTTTTCGGATGTTTTTAAACAGGAAGAGGGTGTGCCTCAAGGCTGTGTGCTCAGTGTAACCCTGTTTAGTTTAAAAATAAATTCTGTACTAAAAGAACTTCCTCCCACCATCTTGGGATCTCTATATGTTGATGATCTGCAGATTAGCTGTCGAGGAGCAGACATGAGATATGTAGAGAGGCAACTGCAGATGGCTCTGAATAAGATCCAAGAATGGTCAGACAAACAGGGATTTACATTTTCGAAACAGAAAACTGTGTGCGTGCACTTTTGTAGGAAGCGAGGTCTCCATCCTGAACCTGAGTTATATTTGAATGGTACAATTATTCCAGTTGCGCCTGAAGTAAAATTTTTAGGAGTGACTTTCGACCGAAAATTGACTTTCCTTTCTCATGTTTTAAACCTGAGAAAGAAGTGTCTAAAAACACTAAGTATTTTAAAAGTGTTGGCGAACACCTCCTGGGGTGCAGAGCGTTGCTCCATGCTTCGCATTTACAGAGCGCTCGTCCGCTCTAGACTGGACTATGGCTCAGTTGTGTATGGATCCGCTCGGTCATCTGTTTTGTTAAAACTGGATCCTGTTCACCATCAAGGTCTGCGGATTTGTTCAGGAGCATTCAGGACTTCTCCTGTGCAGAGCCTATATGTTGACTGTAACGAACCATCACTTTATCTGAGGCGTGAGCAATTGTCCCTTTTACAATATTTTAATATCTTATCCCAACCTGAACATCCCAATAAGCTGTGCTTACTTGATAATGAGTGTAACACTTTATTTGAAACACGTCCATCCTGCGTTCCTACCTTTCCTTTAAGACTTCGCCCTATCATTGAGGAACTTTCCCTCTCTGATATGCGCCCCAAGCAGTACAGAACTTTGAAATCCCACCTTGGGAAAATTCACGGATTCAGCTTCTTGATGTTTTCAAACATCACGTGAAGGCAAGCACTAACGAGATCGTTTATAGACAACTCTTTGCTGAGCACAGGCACAAATATAGCAGTTATTATCCGATATACACAGATGGATCAAAGACAAATGATCATGTTGGGATGGCTTTTGTATTTGAAAATTACATAGAGGGCAGATGCCTGCACCATGCTTTCTCAGTCCTAACATCTGAACTGACTGCTATATATTATGGTCTTTTGTATATATCAAAGCTCTGCCACAAAAAGTTCATAGTTTACACAGACTCGTATAGTGCTCTTAAATCCTTGGAAGCTTTTCCCAACATGCAGAATCCTGTGGTAGTGGATGTTCTCAAAATTCATATAAATTTAACGATTCGAGGTTATGAAGTCCTGTACTGCTGGGTTCCTGGACATGTTGGAATAAAAGGAAATGAGCTTGCAGATATCGCAGCCAGATCTGCTGTTGAACTGTCCAGTCGCCTTATCCCTTTTAGAGATATCTGCAATGTCATCAAGGGAAAGGTCCGAAAAAAATGGCAGCAATTTTGGGATGTTCAGCATCACAACAAGTTGAGAAACGTCAAGACTAGAATTGAGCATTGGGATATTGTTGGAAATCGTAAGGAGGACGTTCTTTTGACTCGCCTCAGAATTGGTCACACTCGAGTCACACATAACTATCTTCTCAAAGCTAAAAATGAGCCTGTTTGTTTTAATTGTAATGTTTGTTTATCTGTTCGTCATATTTTAATTGAGTGTCGATGTTTTAATAGTCTTCGCCAGAAATATTTTAATAGCTGTGACTTACCTCTCGACCGTTTAATCGGAAGAGAGGTGAATTGTAATTTATTTTATTATTTAAAAGAGATTGGCTTTTATTACCAAATGTAATTTGTTTTGAAGACTGTGTCTTGAATTTTAATATGTGCTTTTTAACTTGTGTTTATATGACTTCATCCTCTGGATTTGGTACATTTATCTACTTGTTTTTATTGATTGAATTTTAATGTCATCAATTGTAATCATCCCATCTTGTGTTTGGCGCGTCATAACCATCTCTGGTTTTTGCGCCATAATCACTCACTCACTCACTCTTTCTCCTGTCCAGAGCCTGTATGTTGACTGTAATGAACCATCACTTTATCTGAGGCGTGAACAATTGTCCCTTTTGCAATATTTTATTATACTGTCCCAACCTGAACATCCCAATAAGCTGTGCTTACTTGATGATGTGAGTAACGCGTTATTTGAAACACGTCCATCTTGTGTTCCTACATTTCTTTTAAGAGTTCGCCCTGTCATTGAGGAACTTTCCCTCTCTGATATGCACCCCCAAACAGTACAGAATTTTGAAATCCCACCTTGGGAAAATGCACGGATTCAGCTTCTTGATGTTTTTAAGTATCATGTGAAGGCAAGCACTAACGAGATTATTTACAGACAACTCTTCGCTGAGCACAGGAACAAATATAGCAGTTATCTTCCAGTTTATACAGATGGGTCCAAGTCAAAAGATCATGTGGGGATGGCATATGTAATTAAAGACCACATGGAGGGTAGATGCTTGCACAATGCTTTCTCTGTCTTAACATCCGAATTAACTGCGATATATTATAGTCTTTTATACATCTCAAGGCTCTGCTACAAAAAGTTTATAATTTATACAGATTCGTATAGTGCTCTTAAATCAATAGAAGCTTTTCCTAATACTCAAAATCCAGTAATAGTGGATATTCTCAAAATACATATAAACTTAATGAATCGTGGGTATGATATCCTGTACTGCTGGGTTCCCGGGCATGTGGGAATAAATGGAAATGAGCTGGCAGATATCACAGCAAAATGTGCTGTTGAACTGTCCAGTCGCAACAATGCCACAAATACCGTGTGATCATAGACGTGAATGCAGTTTTTTCCAATCAATAGGATTTTTACTAATGTTTCTTGATCGGCAGTTACTGCAATATGAAGAAGGGTTTATCTTTTAGTGTTCTGTACATTTACATAGATGATTTCTGAACAGTTCTTATATATGAAGACACTGTCTTAAAAACAGAAATATTCTTGTCATTGCTCTAAATAGCGACACAGTCTTCCCAGCTGTGCGAGTGAAGGTTTGCACCACAGTCTATTAGCCGATTTGGGAGTTTTAAATTTCCATTTTGGCAACAATGCCACAAATGTCGTGTGATCACAGATGTCAATGCAGTTTTTTCCAATTAGTAGGATTTTTACTAATGTTTCTTGATTGGCAGCTACTGCAATATGAAGAAGGGATTATCCTTTTGTGTTCTGTATATTTACATGTGTTCCTTTCGTAACAATACTCATACATGAGAGAAGGATGATTCCCAAGTATGGGAAGGTTGTTCAACTTCAACATGTGGCTTTTCCACTGCTTGAACGCTTGTTAATCTATGTCTGTAATAGACTGCCCATGTCTTTAACATTTTAAATGTTTCTTCGAATTACGTTCAAACATAATTGATTCAGTTGAAGGCAATTCCTTGATTTCTGAGAAACTGTTTTAAAAACGGAAATATTCTTGTTATTGCTTGGATTGAAATAGCGACACAGTCTTCCCAGCTATGCGAGTGAAGGCTTGCACCACAATCTAATAACAAATTTGCGAGTTCTAAATTTCCATTTTTGGCAACAATGCCACAAATGTCGTGTGATCACAGATGTCAATGCAGTTTTTTCCAATTAGTAGGATTTTTACTAATGTTTCTTGATTGGCAGCTACTGCAATATGAAGAAGGGATTATCCTTTAGTGTTCTGTACATTTACATGTGTTCCTTTCGTAACAGTACTCATACATGAGAGAAGGATGATTCCCAAGTATTGGAAGCATGTTTAACTTCAACAGCCGGGTTTTCCACTGCTTGAACGCTTGTTAATTTAAAAATCTATTACCGACTCCTATGTCTGTAATAGACTGCCCATGTCTTTAACATTTTAAATGTTTCTTCGAGTTACGTTCAAACGTAATTGATTCTGTCCAAGGCAATTCCTTAATTTCTGAGAAAACGTTATAAAAACAGAAATATTCTTGTCATTGCTATAAATAGCGACCTAGTCTTCCCAGACTATGCGAGTGAAGGTTTGCACCACAGTCTATTAGCCGATTTGGGAGTTTTAAATTTCCATTTTGGCAACAATGCCACAAATGTGTGATCACAGATGTCAATGCAGTTTTTTCCAATTAGTAGGATTTTTACTAATGTTTCTTGATTGGCAGCTACTGCAATATGAAGAAGGGATTATCCTTTAGTAGTGTGTATGTTTACATCTGTTCCTTTCTGAACAGTTCTCATATATGAAGAAACTGTCTTAAAATCAGAAATATTCTTGTCATTGCTGTAAATAGCGACACAGTCTTCCCAGCTATGCGAGTGAAGGCTCACCACAGTCTACCAACAAATTTCGAGTTTTAAATTTCCATTTTGGCTAGCATAAAACAATGCCACAAATGCCGTGTGATCACAGACGTTAATGCAGTTTTTTCCAATCAATAGGATTTTTACTAATGTTTCTTCATTGGCAGGTACTGCAATATGAAGAAGGGATTATCCTTTTGTGTTCTGTATATTTACATGTGTTCCTTTCTTAACAGTTCTCATACATGAGAGAAGGATGATTCCCAAGTATGGGAAGGTTGTTCAACTTCAACAGGTGGCTTTTCCACTGCTTGAACGCTTGTTAATCTATGTCTGCAATAGACTGCCCATGTCTTTAACATTTTAAATGTTTCTTCGAGTTACGTTCAAACGTAATTGATTCAGTTGAAGGCAATTCCTTAATTTCTGAGAAAATGTTATAAAAACAGAAATATTCTTGTCATTGCTATAAATAGCGACCTAGTCTTCCCAGGCTATGCGAGTGAAGGTTTGCACCACAGTCTATAAGCCGATTTTGGAGTTTTAAATTTCCATTTCGGCAACAATGCCACAAATGTCGTGTGATCACAGATGTCAATGCAGTTTTTTCCAATTAGTAGGATTTTTACTAATGTTTCTTGATTGGCAGTTACTGCAATATGAAAAGGAATTATCCTTTATTATTCTGTATGTTTACATCTGTTCCTTTCTGAACAGTTCTCATATATGAAGAAACTGTCTTAAAAACAGAAATATTCTTGTCATTGCTATAAATAGCGACACAGTCTTTACAGCTATGCGAGTGAAGATTTGCACCACAGTCTATTAGCAAATTTGCGTGTTTTCAATTTCCATTTTGGCTAGCATAAAACAATGCCAAAAATGCCGTGTGTTCACAGACGTCAATGCAGTTTTTTCCAACCAATAGGATTTTTACTAATGTTTCTTGATTGGCAGCTACTGCAATATGAAGAAGGGATTATCCTTTTGTGTTCTGTATATTTACATGTGTACCTTTCTTAACAGTTCTGATACATGAGAGAAGGATGATTCCCAAGTATTGGAAGCATGTTTAACTTCAACAGCGGGGTTTTCCACTGCTTGAACGCTTGTTAATCTAAAAATCTATTACCGACTTCTATGTCTAATAAACTGCCTGTGACTTTAACATTTTAAATGTTTCTTCGAATTACGTTCAAACGTAATTGTTTGTGTCCAAGGCAATTCCTTGATTTCTGAGAAAATGTTATAAAAACGGAAATATTCTTCTTATTGCTTGGATTGAAATAGCGACACAGTCTTCCCAGCTATGCGAGTGAAGGTTTGCACCACAGTCTATTAGCAAATTTGCGAGTTTTAAATTTCCATTTTGGGAAGGATAAAAGAATGGAACAAATGCCGTGTGATCACAGACGTCAATACAGTTTTTTCCAATCAATAGGATTTTTACTAATGTTTCTTGATTGGCAGCTACTGCAATATGAAGAAGGGATTATCCTTTATTATTCTGTACGTTTACATCTGTTCCTTTCTGAACAGTTTTCATATATGAAGAAACTGTCTTAAAAACAGAAATATTCCTTTGATTGCTATAAATAGCGACCTAGTCTTCCCAGGCTACGCGAGTGAAGGTTTGCACCACAGTCTATTAGCCAATTTGCGAGTTTTAAATTTCCATTTTGGCAACAATGCCACAAATGTCGTGTGATCACAGATGTCGATGCAGTTTTTTCCAATCAATAGGATTTTTACTAATGTTTCTTGATTGGCAGTTACTGCAATATGAAGAAGGGTTTATCCTTTAGTCTTCTGTACATTTACATGTGTTCGTTTCTTAACAGTTCTCATACATGAGAGAAGGAGGATTCCAAAGTATGGGAAGGTTGTTCAACTTCAACAGGTGGCTTTTCCACTGCTTGAACGCTTGTTAATCTATGTCTGTAATAGACTGCCCATGTCTTTAACATTTTAAATGTTTCTTCGAATTACGTTCAAACGTAATTGATTCTGTCCGAGGCAATTCCTTAATTTCTGAGAAAATGTTATAAAAACAGAAATATTCTTGTCATTGCTTTAAATAGCGACCTAGTCTTCCCAGGCTATGCGAGTGAAGGTTTGCACCACAGTCTATTAGCCAATTTGCGAGTTTTAAATTTCCATTTTGGCAACAATGCCACAAATGTCGTGTGATCACAGATGTCAATACAGTTATTTCCAATCAATAGGATTTTTACTAATGTTTCTTGATCGGCAGTTACTGCAATATGAAGAAGGGTTTATTTTTAGTGTTCTGTACATTTACATAGATGATTTCTGAACAGTTCTTATATATGAAGACACTGTCTTAAAAACAGAAACATTCTTGTCATTGCTATAAATAGCGACACAGACTTCCCAAGCTATGCGAGTGAAGGCTCACCACAGTCTACCAACAAATTTCGAGTTTTAAATTTCCATTTTGGAAGGATAAGACAATGCAACAAATGCCGTGTGATCACAGACGTCAATACAGTTATTTCCAATCAATAGGATTTTGACTAATGTTTCTTGATTGGCAGTTACTGCAATATGAAAAGGAATTGTCCTTTATTATACTGTACGTTTACATCTGTTCCTTTCTGAACAGTTTTCATATATGAAGAAACTGTCTTAAAAACAGAAATATTCCTTTGATTGCTATAAATAGCGACCTAGTCTTCCCAGGTATGCGAGTGAAGTTTTGCACCACAGTCTATTAGCCAAATTGCGAGTTTTAAATTTCCATTTTGGCTAGCATAAAACAATGCCACAAATGCCGTGTGATCACAGACGTGAATGCATTTTTTTCCAATCAATAGCATTTTTACTAATGTTTCTTGATTGGCAGCTACTGCAATATGAAGAAGGGATTATCCTTTTGTGTTCTGTATATTTACATGTGTTCCTTTCTTAACAGTTCTCATACATGAGAGAAGGATGATTCCCAAGTATGGGAAGGTTGTTCAACTTCAACAGGTGGCTTTTCCACTGCTTGAACGCTTGTTAATCTATGTCTGTAATAGACTGCCCATGTCTTTAACATTTTAAATGTTTCTTCGAATTACGTTCAAACATAATTGATTCAGTTGAAGGCAATTCCTTGATTTCTGAGAAACTGTTATAAAAACGGAAATATTCTTGTTATTGTTTGGTTTGAAATAGCGACACAGTCTTCCCAGCTATGCGAGTGAAGGCTTGCACCACAATCTACCAATAAATTTACGAGTTCTAAATTTCCAATTTCGGCAACAATGCCACAAATGTCGTGTGTTCACAGACGTCAATGCAGTTTTTTCCAATTAGTAGGATTTTTACTAATGTTTCTTGATTGGCAGCTACTGCAATATGAAGAAGGGATTATCCTTTAGTGTTCTGTACATTTACATGTGTTCCTTTCGTAACAGTACTCATACATGAGAGAAGGATGATTCCCAAGTATTGGAAGCATGTTTAACTTCAACACCCGGGTTTTCCACTGCTTGAACGCTTGTTAATCTAAAAATCTATTACCGACTCCTATGTCTGTAATAGACTGCCTATGACTTTAACATTTTAAATGTTTCTTCGAATTACGTTCAAACGTAATTGTTTGTGTCCAAGACAATTCCTTGATTTCTGAGAAACTGTTATAAAAACGAAAATATTCTTGTGATTGCTTGGATTGAAATAGCGACACAGTCTTCCCAGCTATGCGAGTGAAGGCTTGCACCACAATCTAATAACAAATTTGCGAGTTCTAAATTTCCATTTTTGGCAACAATGCCACAAATGTCGTGTGATCACAGATGTCAATGCAGTTTTTTCCAATCAATAGGATTTTTACTAATGTTTCTTGATTAACAGCTACTGCAATATGAAGAAGGGATTATCCTTTAGTAGTCTGTATGTTTACATCTGTTCCTTTCTGAACAGTTCTCATATATGAAGAAACTGTCTTAAAAACAGAAATATTCTTGTCATTGCTATAAATAGCGACACAGACTTCCCAGCTATGCGAGTGAAGGTTTGCACCACAGTCTATTAGCCAATTTGCGAGTTTTAAATTTCCATTTTGGCTAGCATAAAACAATGCCACAAATGCCGTGTGATCACAGACGTGAATGCAGTTTTTTCCAATCAATAGGATTTTTACTAATGTTTCTTGATTGGCAGTTACTGCAATATGAAGAAGGGTTTATCTTTTAGTGTTCTGTACATTTACGTAGATGATTTTTGAACAGTTCTTATATATGAAGACACTGTCTTAAAAACAGAAATATTCTTGTCATTGCTATAAATAGCGACACAGTCTTCCCAGCTATGCGAGTGAAGATTTGCACCACAGTCTATTAGCAAATTTGCGTGTTTTAAATTTCCATTTTGGCTAGCATAAAACAATGCCAAAAATGCCGTGTGTTCACAGACGTCAATGCAATTTTTTCCAATCAATAGGATTTTTACTAATGTTTCTTGATTGGCAGCTACTGCAATATGAAGAAGGGATTATCCTTTTGTGTTCTGTATATTTACATGTGTTCCTTTCTTAACAGTTCTCATACATGAGAGAAGGATGATTCCCAAGTATGGGAAGGTTGTTCAACTTCAACATGTGGCTTTTCCACTGCTTGAACGCTTGTTAATCTATGTCTGTAATAGACTGCCCATGTCTTTAACATTTTAAATGTTTCTTCGAATTACGTTCAAACATAATTGATTCAGTTGAAGGCAATTCCTTGATTTCTGAGAAACTGTTATAAAAACGGAAATATTCTTGTTATTGTTTGGTTTGAAATAGCGACACAGTCTTCCCAGCTATGCGAGTGAAGGCTTGCACCACAATCTACCAATAAATTTACGAGTTCTAAATTTCCAATTTCGGCAACAATGCCACAAATGTCGTGTGTTCACAGACGTCAATGCAGTTTTTTCCAATTAGTAGGATTTTTACTAATGTTTCTTGATTGGCAGCTACTGCAATATGAAGAAGGGATTATCCTTTAGTGTTCTGTACATTTACATGTGTTCCTTTCGTAACAGTACTCATACATGAGAGAAGGATGATTCCCAAGTATTGGAAGCATGTTTAACTTCAACAGCCGGGTTTTCCACTGCTTGAACGCTTGTTAATCTAAAAATCTATTACCGACTCCTATGTCTGTAATAGACTGCCCATGTCTTTAACACTTTAAATGTTTCTTCGAGTTACGTTCAAACGTAATTGATTCTGTCCAAGGCAATTCCTTAATTTCTGAGAAAATGTTATAAAAACAGAAATATTCTTGTCATTGCTATAAATAGCGACCTAGTCTTCCGAGGCTATGCGAGTGAAGGTTTGCACCACAGTCTATTAGCCGATTTGGGAGTTTTAAATTTCCATTTTGGCAACAATGCCACAAATGTGTGATCACAGATGTCAATGCAGTTTTTTCCAATTAGTAGGATTTTTACTAATGTTTCTTGATTAGCAGCTACTGCAATATGAAGAAGGGATTATCCTTTAGTAGTCTGTATGTTTACATCTGTTCCTTTCTGAACAGTTCTCATATATGAAGAAACTGTCTTAAAAACAGAAATATTCTTGTCATTGCTGTAAATAGCGACACAGACTTCCCAGCTATGCGAGTGAAGGCTTGCACCACAATCTAATAACAAATTTGCGAGTTCTAAATTTCCATTTTTGGCAACAATGCCACAAATACCGTGTGATCATAGACGTGAATGCAGTTTTTTCCAATCAATAGGATTTTTACTAATGTTTCTTGATCGGCAGTTACTGCAATATGAAGAAGGGTTTATCTTTTAGTGTTCTGTACATTTACATAGATGATTTCTGAACAGTTCTTATATATGAAGACACTGTCTTAAAAACAGAAATATTCTTGTCATTGCTCTAAATAGCGACACAGTCTTCCCAGCTGTGCGAGTGAAGGTTTGCACCACAGTCTATTAGCCGATTTGGGAGTTTTAAATTTCCATTTTGGCAACAATGCCACAAATGTCGTGTGATCACAGATGTCAATGCAGTTTTTTCCAATTAGTAGGATTTTTACTAATGTTTCTTGATTGGCAGCTACTGCAATATGAAGAAGGGATTATCCTTTTGTGTTCTGTATATTTACATGTGTTCCTTTCGTAACAATACTCATACATGAGAGAAGGATGATTCCCAAGTATGGGAAGGTTGTTCAACTTCAACATGTGGCTTTTCCATTGCTTGAACGCTTGTTAATCTATGTCTGTAATAGACTGCCCATGTCTTTAACATTTTAAATGTTTCTTCGAATTACGTTCAAACATAATTGATTCAGTTGAAGGCAATTCCTTGATTTCTGAGAAACTGTTTTAAAAACGGAAATATTCTTGTTATTGCTTGGATTGAAATAGCGACATAGTCTTCCCAGCTATGCGAGTGAAGGCTTGCACCACAATCTAATAACAAATTTGCGAGTTCTAAATTTCCATTTTTGGCAACAATGCCACAAATGTCGTGTGATCACAGATGTCAATGCAGTTTTTTCCAATCAATAGGATTTTTACTAATGTTTGTTGATCGGCAGTTACTGCAATATGAAGAAGGGTTTAGTTTTAGTGTTCTGTACATTTACATAGATGATTTCTGAACAGTTCTTATATATGAAGACACTGTCTTAAAAACAGAAACATTCTTGTCATTGCTATAAATAGCGACACAGACTTCCCAAGCTATGCGAGTGAAGGCTCACCACAGTCTACCAACAAATTTCGAGTTTTAAATTTCCATTTTGGGAAGGATAAAACAATGCAACAAATGCCGTGTGATCACAGACGTCAATACAGTTATTTCCAATCAATAGGATTTTGACTATTGTTTCTTGATTGGCAGCTACTGCAATATGAAGAAGGGATTATCCTTTAGTGTTCTGTACATTTACATAGATGTATTTCTGAACAGTTCTTATATTTGAAGAAACTGTCTTAAAAACAGAAATATTCTTGTCATTGCTATAAATAGCGACACAGTCTTCCCAGCTATGCGAGTGAAGGTTTGCACCACAGTCTATTAGCAAATTCGCGAGTTTTAAATTTCCATTTTGGCAAGGATAAAAGAATGGAACAAATGCCGTGTGATCACAGACGTCAATACAGTTTTTTCCAATCAATAGGATTTTTACTAATGTTTCTTGATTAACAGCTACTGCAATATGAAGAAGGGATTATCCTTTAGTAGTCTGTATGTTTACATCTGTTCCTTTCTGAATAGTTCTCATATATGAAGAAACTGTCTTAAAAACAGAAATATTCTTGTCATTGCTATAAATAGCGACACAGTCTTCCCAGCTATGCGAGTGAAGGCTTTCACCACAGTCTACCAATAATTTCGGGTTTTAAATTTCCATTTTGGCAAGGATAAAACAATGCAATAAATGCTGTGTGATCACAGACGTCAATACAGTTTTTTACAATCAATAGGATTTTTACTAATGTTTCTTGATTAACAGCTACTGCAATATGAAGAAGGGATTATCCTTTAGTAGTCTGTATGTTTACATCTGTTCCTTTCTGAATAGTTCTCATATATGAAGAAACTGTCTTAAAAACAGAAATATTCTTGTCATTGCTATAAATAGCGACACAGTCTTCCCAGCTATGCGAGTGAAGATTTGCACCACAGTCTATTAACAAATTTGCGTGTTTTAAATTTCCATTTTGGCTAGCATAAAACAATGCCAAAAGTGCCGTGTGTTCACAGACGTCAATGCTGTTTTTTCCAATTAGTAGGATTTTTACTAATGTTTCTTGATTGGCAGCTACTGCAATATGAAGAAGGGATTATCCTTTAGTGTTCTGTACATTTACATGTGTTCCTTTCGTAACAGTACTCATACATGAGAGAAGGATGATTCCCAAGTATTGGAAGCATGTTTAACTTCAACAGCCGGGTTTTCCACTGCTTGAACGCTTGTTAATTTAAAAATCTATTACCGACTCCTATGTCTGTAATAGACTGCCCATGTCTTTAACATTTTAAATGTTTCTTCGAGTTACGTTCAAACGTAATTGATTCTGTCCAAGGCAATTCCTTAATTTCTGAGAAAACGTTATAAAAACAGAAATATTCTTGTCATTGCTATAAATAGCGACCTAGTCTTCCCAGACTATGCGAGTGAAGGTTTGCACCACAGTCTATTAGCCGATTTGGGAGTTTTAAATTTCCATTTTGGCAACAATGCCACAAATGTGTGATCACAGATGTCAATGCAGTTTTTTCCAATTAGTAGGATTTTTACTAATGTTTCTTGATTGGCAGCTACTGCAATATGAAGAAGGGATTATCCTTTAGTAGTCTGTATGTTTACATCTGTTCCTTTCTGAACAGTTCTCATATATGAAGAAACTGTCTTAAAAACAGAAATATTCTTGTCATTGCTATAAATAGCGACACAGTCTTCCCAGCTATGCGAGTGAAGGCTTTCACCACAGTCTACCAATAATTTCGGGTTTTAAATTTCCATTTTGGCAAGGATAAAACAATGCAATAAATGCTGTGTGATCACAGACGTCAATACAGTTTTTTACAATCAATAGGATTTTTACTAATGTTTCTTGATTGGCAGTTACTGCAATATGAAAAGGAATTATCCTTTATTATTCTGTATGTTTACATCTGTTCCTTTCTGAACAGTTCTCATATATGAAGAAACTGTCTTAAAAACAGAAATATTCTTGTCATTGCTATAAATAGCGACACAGTCTTTACAGCTATGCGAGTGAAGATTTGCACCACAGTCTATTAGCAAATTTGCGTGTTTTCAATTTCCATTTTGGCTAGCATAAAACAATGCCAAAAATGCCGTGTGTTCACAGACGTCAATGCAGTTTTTTCCAACCAATAGGATTTTTACTAATGTTTCTTGATTGGCAGCTACTGCAATATGAAGAAGGGATTATCCTTTTGTGTTCTGTATATTTACATGTGTACCTTTCTTAACAGTTCTGATACATGAGAGAAGGATGATTCCCAAGTATTGGAAGCATGTTTAACTTCAACAGCGGGGTTTTCCACTGCTTGAACGCTTGTTAATCTAAAAATCTATTACCGACTTCTATGTCTAATAAACTGCCTGTGACTTTAACATTTTAAATGTTTCTTCGAATTACGTTCAAACGTAATTGTTTGTGTCCAAGGCAATTCCTTGATTTCTGAGAAAATGTTATAAAAACGGAAATATTCTTCTTATTGCTTGGATTGAAATAGCGACACAGTCTTCCCAGCTATGCGAGTGAAGATTTGCACCACAGTCTATTAGCAAATTTGCGAGTTTTAAATTTCCATTTTGGCAAGGATAAAAGAATGGAACAAATGCCGTGTGATCACAGACGTCAATACAGTTTTTTCCAATCAATAGGATTTTTACTAATGTTTCTTGATTGGCAGCTACTGCAATATGAAGAAGGGATTATCCTTTATTATTCTGTACGTTTACATCTGTTCCTTTCTGAACAGTTTTCATATATGAAGAAACTGTCTTAAAAACAGAAATATTCCTTTGATTGCTATAAATAGCGACCTAGTCTTCCCAGGCTATGCGAGTGAAGGTTTGCACCACAGTCTATTAGCCAATTTGCGAGTTTTAAATTTCCATTTTGGCAACAATGCCACAAATGTCGTGTGATCACAGATGTCGATGCAGTTTTTTCCAATCAATAGGATTTTTACTAATGTTTCTTGATTGGCAGTTACTGCAATATGAAGAAGGGTTTATCCTTTAGTCTTCTGTACATTTACATGTGTTCGTTTCTTAACAGTTCTCATACATGAGAGAAGGAGGATTCCAAAGTATGGGAAGGTTGTTCAACTTCAACAGGTGGCTTTTCCACTGCTTGAACGCTTGTTAATCTATGTCTGTAATAGACTGCCCATGTCTTTAACATTTTAAATGTTTCTTCGAATTACGTTCAAACGTAATTGATTCTGTCCGAGGCAATTCCTTAATTTCTGAGAAAATGTTATAAAAACAGAAATATTCTTGTCATTGCTTTAAATAGCGACCTAGTCTTCCCAGGCTATGCGAGTGAAGGTTTGCACCACAGTCTATTAGCCAATTTGCGAGTTTTAAATTTCCATTTTGGCAACAATGCCACAAATGTCGTGTGATCACAGATGTCAATACAGTTATTTCCAATCAATAGGATTTTTACTAATGTTTCTTGATCGGCAGTTACTGCAATATGAAGAAGGGTTTATTTTTAGTGTTCTGTACATTTACATAGATGATTTCTGAACAGTTCTTATATATGAAGACACTGTCTTAAAAACAGAAACATTCTTGTCATTGCTATAAATAGCGACACAGACTTCCCAAGCTATGCGAGTGAAGGCTCACCACAGTCTACCAACAAATTTCGAGTTTTAAATTTCCATTTTGGAAGGATAAGACAATGCAACAAATGCCGTGTGATCACAGACGTCAATACAGTTATTTCCAATCAATAGGATTTTGACTAATGTTTCTTGATTGGCAGTTACTGCAATATGAAAAGGAATTGTCCTTTATTATACTGTACGTTTACATCTGTTCCTTTCTGAACAGTTTTCATATATGAAGAAACTGTCTTAAAAACAGAAATATTCCTTTGATTGCTATAAATAGCGACCTAGTCTTCCCAGGTATGCGAGTGAAGTTTTGCACCACAGTCTATTAGCCAAATTGCGAGTTTTAAATTTCCATTTTGGCTAGCATAAAACAATGCCACAAATGCCGTGTGATCACAGACGTGAATGCATTTTTTTCCAATCAATAGCATTTTTACTAATGTTTCTTGATTGGCAGCTACTGCAATATGAAGAAGGGATTATCCTTTTGTGTTCTGTATATTTACATGTGTTCCTTTCTTAACAGTTCTCATACATGAGAGAAGGATGATTCCCAAGTATGGGAAGGTTGTTCAACTTCAACAGGTGGCTTTTCCACTGCTTGAACGCTTGTTAATCTATGTCTGTAATAGACTGCCCATGTCTTTAACATTTTAAATGTTTCTTCGAATTACGTTCAAACATAATTGATTCAGTTGAAGGCAATTCCTTGATTTCTGAGAAACTGTTATAAAAACGGAAATATTCTTGTTATTGTTTGGTTTCAAATAGCGACACAGTCTTCCCAGCTATGCGAGTGAAGGCTTGCACCACAATCTACCAATAAATTTACGAGTTCTAAATTTCCAATTTCGGCAACAATGCCACAAATGTCGTGTGTTCACAGACGTCAATGCAGTTTTTTCCAATTAGTAGGATTTTTACTAATGTTTCTTGATTGGCAGCTACTGCAATATGAAGAAGGGATTATCCTTTAGTGTTCTGTACATTTACATGTGTTCCTTTCGTAACAGTACTCATACATGAGAGAAGGATGATTCCCAAGTATTGGAAGCATGTTTAACTTCAACACCCGGGTTTTCCACTGCTTGAACGCTTGTTAATCTAAAAATCTATTACCGACTCCTATGTCTGTAATAGACTGCCTATGACTTTAACATTTTAAATGTTTCTTCGAATTACGTTCAAACGTAATTGTTTGTGTCCAAGACAATTCCTTGATTTCTGAGAAACTGTTATAAAAACGAAAATATTCTTGTGATTGCTTGGATTGAAATAGCGACACAGTCTTCCCAGCTATGCGAGTGAAGGCTTGCACCACAATCTAATAACAAATTTGCGAGTTCTAAATTTCCATTTTTGGCAACAATGCCACAAATGTCGTGTGATCACAGATGTCAGTGCAGTTTTTTCCAATCAATAGGATTTTTACTAGTGTTTCTTGATTGGAGCTACTGCAATATGAAGAAGGGATTATCCTTTTGTGTTCTGTACATTTACATAGATGTATTTCTGAACAGTTCTTATATTTGAAGAAACTGTCTTAAAAACAGAAATATTCTTGTCATTGCTATAAATAGCGACACAGTCTTCCCAGCTATGCGAGTGAAGGTTTGCACCACAGTCTATTAGCAAATTCGCGAGTTTTAAATTTCCATTTTGGCAAGGATAAAAGAATGGAACAAATGCCGTGTGATCACAGACGTCAATACAGTTTTTTCCAATCAATAGGATTTTTACTAATGTTTCTTGATTAACAGCTACTGCAATATGAAGAAGGGATTATCCTTTAGTAGTCTGTATGTTTACATCTGTTCCTTTCTGAACAGTTCTCATATATGAAGAAACTGTCTTAAAAACAGAAATATTCTTGTCATTGCTATAAATAGCGACACAGTCTTCCCAGCTATGCGAGTGAAGATTTGCACCACAGTCTATTAACAAATTTGCGTGTTTTAAATTTCCATTTTGGCTAGCATAAAACAATGCCAAAAGTGCCGTGTGTTCACAGACGTCAAGGCAGTTTTTTCCAATTAGTAGGATTTTTACTAATGTTTCTTGATTGGCAGCTACTGCAATATGAAGAAGGGATTATCCTTTAGTGTTCTGTACATTTACATGTGTTCCTTTCGTAACAGTACTCATACATGAGAGAAGGATGATTCCCAAGTATTGGAAGCATGTTTAACTTCAACAGCCGGGTTTTCCACTGCTTGAACGCTTGTTAATTTAAAAATCTATTACCGACTCCTATGTCTGTAATAGACTGCCCATGTCTTTAACATTTTAAATGTTTCTTCGAGTTACGTTCAAACGTAATTGATTCTGTCCAAGGCAATTCCTTAATTTCTGAGAAAACGTTATAAAAACAGAAATATTCTTGTCATTGCTATAAATAGCGACCTAGTCTTCCCAGGCTATGCGAGTGAAGGTTTGCACCACAGTCTATAAGCCGATTTTGGAGTTTTAAATTTCCATTTCGGCAACAATGCCACAAATGTCGTGTGATCACAGATGTCAATGCAGTTTTTTCCAATTAGTAGGATTTTTACTAATGTTTCTTGATTGGCAGTTACTGCAATATGAAAAGGAATTATCCTTTATTATTCTGTATGTTTACATCTGTTCCTTTCTGAACAGTTCTCATATATGAAGAAACTGTCTTAAAAACAGAAATATTCTTGTCATTGCTATAAATAGCGACACAGTCTTTACAGCTATGCGAGTGAAGATTTGCACCACAGTCTATTAGCAAATTTGCGTGTTTTCAATTTCCATTTTGGCTAGCATAAAACAATGCCAAAAATGCCGTGTGTTCACAGACGTCAATGCAGTTTTTTCCAACCAATAGGATTTTTACTAATGTTTCTTGATTGGCAGCTACTGCAATATGAAGAAGGGATTATCCTTTTGTGTTCTGTATATTTACATGTGTACCTTTCTTAACAGTTCTGATACATGAGAGAAGGATGATTCCCAAGTATTGGAAGCATGTTTAACTTCAACAGCGGGGTTTTCCACTGCTTGAACGCTTGTTAATCTAAAAATCTATTACCGACTTCTATGTCTAATAAACTGCCTGTGACTTTAACATTTTAAATGTTTCTTCGAATTACGTTCAAACGTAATTGTTTGTGTCCAAGGCAATTCCTTGATTTCTGAGAAAATGTTATAAAAACGGAAATATTCTTCTTATTGCTTGGATTGAAATAGCGACACAGTCTTCCCAGCTATGCGAGTGAAGGTTTGCACCACAGTCTATTAGCAAATTTGCGAGTTTTAAATTTCCATTTTGGCAAGGATAAAAGAATGGAACAAATGCCGTGTGATCACAGACGTCAATACAGTTTTTTCCAATCAATAGGATTTTTACTAATGTTTCTTGATTGGCAGCTACTGCAATATGAAGAAGGGATTATCCTTTATTATTCTGTACGTTTACATCTGTTCCTTTCTGAACAGTTTTCATATATGAAGAAACTGTCTTAAAAACAGAAATATTCCTTTGATTGCTATAAATAGCGACCTAGTCTTCCCAGGCTATGCGAGTGAAGGTTTGCACCACAGTCTATTAGCCAATTTGCGAGTTTTAAATTTCCATTTTGGCAACAATGCCACAAATGTCGTGTGATCACAGATGTCGATGCAGTTTTTTCCAATCAATAGGATTTTTACTAATGTTTCTTGATTGGCAGTTACTGCAATATGAAGAAGGGTTTATCCTTTAGTCTTCTGTACATTTACATGTGTTCGTTTCTTAACAGTTCTCATACATGAGAGAAGGAGGATTCCAAAGTATGGGAAGGTTGTTCAACTTCAACAGGTGGCTTTTCCACTGCTTGAACGCTTGTTAATCTATGTCTGTAATAGACTGCCCATGTCTTTAACATTTTAAATGTTTCTTCGAATTACGTTCAAACGTAATTGATTCTGTCCGAGGCAATTCCTTAATTTCTGAGAAAATGTTATAAAAACAGAAATATTCTTGTCATTGCTTTAAATAGCGACCTAGTCTTCCCAGGCTATGCGAGTGAAGGTTTGCACCACAGTCTATTAGCCAATTTGCGAGTTTTAAATTTCCATTTTGGCAACAATGCCACAAATGTCGTGTGATCACAGATGTCAATGCAGTTATTTCCAATCAATAGGATTTTTACTAATGTTTCTTGATCGGCAGTTACTGCAATATGAAGAAGGGTTTATTTTTAGTGTTCTGTACATTTACATAGATGATTTCTGAACAGTTCTTATATATGAAGACACTGTCTTAAAAACAGAAACATTCTTGTCATTGCTATAAATAGCGACACAGACTTCCCAAGCTATGCGAGTGAAGGCTCACCACAGTCTACCAACAAATTTCGAGTTTTAAATTTCCATTTTGGAAGGATAAGACAATGCAACAAATGCCGTGTGATCACAGACGTCAATACAGTTATTTCCAATCAATAGGATTTTGACTAATGTTTCTTGATTGGCAGTTACTGCAATATGAAAAGGAATTATCCTTTATTATACTGTACGTTTACATCTGTTCCTTTCTGAACAGTTTTCATATATGAAGAAACTGTCTTAAAAACAGAAATATTCCTTTGATTGCTATAAATAGCGACCTAGTCTTCCCAGGTATGCGAGTGAAGTTTTGCACCACAGTCTATTAGCCAAATTGCGAGTTTTAAATTTCCATTTTGGCTAGCATAAAACAATGCCACAAATGCCGTGTGATCACAGACGTGAATGCAGTTTTTTCCAATCAATAGCATTTTTACTAATGTTTCTTGATTGGCAGCTACTGCAATATGAAGAAGGGATTATCCTTTTGTGTTCTGTATATTTACATGTGTTCCTTTCTTAACAGTTCTCATACATGAGAGAAGGATGATTCCCAAGTATGGGAAGGTTGTTCAACTTCAACAGGTGGCTTTTCCACTGCTTGAACGCTTGTTAATCTATGTCTGTAATAGACTGCCCATGTCTTTAACATTTGAAATGTTTCTTCGAATTACGTTCAAACGTAATTGTTTGTGTCCAAGACAATTCCTTGATTTCTGAGAAACTGTTAGAAAAACGAAAATATTCTTGTGATTGCTTGGATTGTAATAGCGACACAGTCTTCCCAGCTATGCGAGTGAAGGCTTGCACCACAATCTAATAACAAATTTGCGAGTTCTAAATTTCCATTTTTGGCAACAATGCCACAAATGTCGTGTGATCACAGATGTCAATGCAGTTTTTTCCAATCAATAGGATTTTTACTAGTGTTTCTTGATTGGAGCTACTGCAATATGAAGAAGGGATTATCCTTTTGTGTTCTGTACATTTACATAGATGTATTTCTGAACAGTTCTTATATTTGAAGAAACTGTCTTAAAAACAGAAATATTCTTGTCATTGCTATAAATAGCGACACAGTCTTCCCAGCTATGCGAGTGAAGGTTTGCACCACAGTCTATTAGCAAATTCGCGAGTTTTAAATTTCCATTTTGGCAAGGATAAAAGAATGGAACAAATGCCGTGTGATCACAGACGTCAATACAGTTTTTTCCAATCAATAGGATTTTTACTAATGTTTCTTGATTAACAGCTACTGCAATATGAAGAAGGGATTATCCTTTAGTAGTCTGTATGTTTACATCTGTTCCTTTCTGAACAGTTCTCATATATGAAGAAACTGTCTTAAAAACAGAAATATTCTTGTCATTGCTATAAATAGCGACACAGACTTCCCAGCTATGCGAGTGAAGGTTTGCACCACAGTCTATTAGCCAATTTGCGAGTTTTAAATTTCCATTTTGGCTAGCATAAAACAATGCCACAAATGCCGTGTGATCACAGACGTGAATGCAGTTTTTTCCAATCAATAGGATTTTTACTAATGTTTCTTGATTGGCAGTTACTGCAATATGAAGAAGGGTTTATCTTTTAGTGTTCTGTACATTTACGTAGATGATTTGTGAACAGTTCTTATATATGAAGACACTGTCTTAAAAACAGAAATATTCTTGTCATTGCTATAAATAGCGACACAGTCTTCCCAGCTATGCGAGTGAAGATTTGCACCACAGTCTATTAGCAAATTTGCGTGTTTTAAATTTCCATTTTGGCTAGCATAAAACAATGCCAAAAATGCCGTGTGTTCACAGACGTCAATGCAATTTTTTCCAATCAATAGGATTTTTACTAATGTTTCTTGATTGGCAGCTACTGCAATATGAAGAAGGGATTATCCTTTTGTGTTCTGTATATTTACATGTGTTCCTTTCTTAACAGTTCTCATACATGAGAGAAGGATGATTCCCAAGTATGGGAAGGTTGTTCAACTTCAACATGTGGCTTTTCCACTGCTTGAACGCTTGTTAATCTATGTCTGTAATAGACTGCCCATGTCTTTAACATTTTAAATGTTTCTTCGAATTACGTTCAAACATAATTGATTCAGTTGAAGGCAATTCCTTGATTTCTGAGAAACTGTTATAAAAACGGAAATATTCTTGTTATTGTTTGGTTTGAAATAGCGACACAGTCTTCCCAGCTATGCGAGTGAAGGCTTGCACCACAATCTACCAATAAATTTACGAGTTCTAAATTTCCAATTTCGGCAACAATGCCACAAATGTCGTGTGTTCACAGACGTCAATGCAGTTTTTTCCAATTAGTAGGATTTTTACTAATGTTTCTTGATTGGCAGCTACTGCAATATGAAGAAGGGATTATCCTTTAGTGTTCTGTACATTTACATGTGTTCCTTTCGTAACAGTACTCATACATGAGAGAAGGATGATTCCCAAGTATTGGAAGCATGTTTAACTTCAACAGCCGGGTTTTCCACTGCTTGAACGCTTGTTAATCTAAAAATCTATTACCGACTCCTATGTCTGTAATAGACTGCCCATGTCTTTAACATTTTAAATGTTTCTTCGAATTACGTTCAAACATAATTGATTCAGTTGAAGGCAATTCCTTGATTTCTGAGAAAATGTTATAAAAACAGAAATATTCTTGTCATTGCTTTAAATAGCGACCTAGTCTTCCCAGGCTATGCGAGTGAAGGTTTGCACCACAGTCTATTAGCCAATTTGCGAGTTTTAAATTTCCATTTTGGCAACAATGCCACAAATGTCGTGTGATCACAGATGTCAATGCAGTTTTTTCCAATCAATAGGATTTTTACTAATGTTTGTTGATCGGCAGTTACTGCAATATGAAGAAGGGTTTATTTTTAGTGTTCTGTACATTTACATAGATGATTTCTGAACAGTTCTTATATATGAAGACACTGTCTTAAAAACAGAAACATTCTTGTCATTGCTATAAATAGCGACACAGACTTCCCAAGCTATGCGAGTGAAGGCTCACCACAGTCTACCAACAAATTTCGAGTTTTAAATTTCCATTTTGGAAGGATAAGACAATGCAACAAATGCCGTGTGATCACAGACGTCAATACAGTTATTTCCAATCAATAGGATTTTGACTAATGTTTCTTGATTGGCAGTTACTGCAATATGAAAAGGAATTATCCTTTATTATACTGTACGTTTACATCTGTTCCTTTCTGAACAGTTTTCATATATGAAGAAACTGTCTTAAAAACAGAAATATTCCTTTGATTGCTATAAATAGCGACCTAGTCTTCCCAGGTATGCGAGTGAAGTTTTGCACCACAGTCTATTAGCCAAATTGCGAGTTTTAAATTTCCATTTTGGCTAGCATAAAACAATGCCACAAATGCCGTGTGATCACAGACGTGAATGCAGTTTTTTCCAATCAATAGCATTTTTACTAATGTTTCTTGATTGGCAGCTACTGCAATATGAAGAAGGGATTATCCTTTTGTGTTCTGTATATTTACATGTGTTCCTTTCTTAACAGTTCTCATACATGAGAGAAGGATGATTCCCAAGTATGGGAAGGTTGTTCAACTTCAACAGGTGGCTTTTCCACTGCTTGAACGCTTGTTAATCTATGTCTGTAATAGACTGCCCATGTCTTTAACATTTTAAATGTTTTTTCGAGTTACGTTCAAACGTAATTTATTCTGTCCAAGGCAATTCCTTAATTTCTGAGAAAATGTTATAAAAACAGAAATATTCTTGTCATTGCTATAAATAGCGACCTAGTGTTTCTTCCCAGGCTATGCGAGTGAAGGTTTGCACCACAGTCTATTAGCCAATTTGCGAGTTTTAAATTTCCATTTTGGCAACAATGCCACAAATGTCGTGTGATCACAGATGTCAATGCAGTTATTTCCAATCAATAGGATTTTTACTAATGTTTCTTGATTGGCAGCTATTGAAATATGAAGAAGGGATTATCCTTTAGTAGTCTGTATGTTTATGTTGGTTGTGCATTAGCACTGAAGGCGTAACGAGTACGTTTCCTCAAGCACAGAATTAAAGAATCATAAGTCAAAAATTTTAACTACGAAATCTTTATTTAATAGGATAATTTTGCTTAACTTAAGCATAACAAAAGTAATAATGTTCCCGTACATTAAAATTCTGAAGTATTGAAAAGAATAACTTACAGAGAATCATCATCAGTACTAAATATCATCAGGCTTACCTATATAAGGCAATAAGAAAATAAACAGGAATATACTTTGCCATCGTACCTGAAAGAGAAGAAAGTACTACTGGATTAGACCTTTGGCCAGGTACAAGTAGCTAGGGTGAAAATCAAATATAATGCATTGCACACGAGCTTTACTTTCTCTCGCCAATATATACCTTGGCTCACGTTCGTTTCGTATGCCTTCGAGTTTCATTATGCAAAATACCTAAATTTATGCTAACATTGCCCCTGTTTTGCTAATGAAACTCATACCAATTGTAATTCATTCCTGCAAAACTGAAATTTAGCTTTAGGAATTGGTTTAGTCATAATATCAGCAATCATTTGCTCTGTTGAAAGATAAGCAAGTTTTACTATTCCTTTGTCATTCAAGTCGCGTATATGATGAACTTTTGTATCAATATGTTTTGTGCGTGAACTGAATTTTTCAGATTCTACAAGTCTTATAGTAGACTGATTATCTTCAAATACCTTTATCGGTAGAGTTTGGGGTAGATTGAAATCTTCTGTTAATTTTAATAGCCGTAATAGTTCTTGCGTAGCTTGCGATAGTGCAACATATTCAGCTTCTGCTGAGGATAAAGAAACACAAGTTTGTTTTCTTGAAAACCATGAAATACAGTTCCTTCCTAATAAAATAACACTTCCTGACGTAGATTTTCTATCTTCAATATCTTGTCCCCAATCAGCATCTGAATAAACTGTAATATTAGGTTCTTCACTCGACGAAATTTGTAAGGATAGGTTCTTTGTCGTGTTTAAGTATCTAATGATTCTTTTAACAGCATTCCAGTCCTTTTGACGTGGATTATTACACCTTCTGCTGAGTATGTGAGTCGAAGCTGTGATATCTGGTCTTGTGATAGACGATATATACAAAAGACTTCCAATAGCTTGGCGAAATTTATCATTTGAAGTTAGGAGATTTTCTTCCTTGTTTAGGTTATAATAGTTTGTTTCCATTGGTGTGCTGGCGGGTTTCGCTTCTTCAAGTTGAAATTGCTTGACAAGTTGATTTATTTTATTTTTCTGTGATAAGAGATAACTTCCCTCTTCCTTGCGATTTATTTCCATGCCTAAGAAATATTTAGCTTCACCAAGATGCGTTATTTGGTAACGTTTCTTTAAATCATTAATTGTTTGAAGAATTATTCCTTCTTCTGTAGAACTTATTAGGATGTCATCAAGATACACTATTAAATTAATTCTTTTATCACGAACCACTTTTGTGAAAAGACATGGATCTGCTTTGCTTTGACTGAACCCCAGATTCTTCAGTGTATTTTCAATTTCTGCATTCCAGCACCTAGCTGCTTGTTTGAGATCATAAATCGATTTCTGTAATTTACAAACTTTATGTCTTTCTTCCGGAACCACGAATCCTTCTGGTTGTTCCATATATATTTCTTCATTTAAGTTGCCGTACAAAAAAGCTGTTTTAACATCTAGTTGATGTACCTTGGCATTATTATACGCTGCCCATGCTAAGGAAACTCTTATCGTAGTGTGTTTCACTACTGGTGAAAAAGTTTCATCATAATCACTGCCGTATTTTTGAGTAAATCCTTTGGCTACTAAGCGTGCTTTGTATTTTATATTTTTACCAGTTTCATCATATTTTGTCTTAAACACCCATTTGCTGCCTACTGCATGTTTTCCTGGTGGTAATTCTGTAAGTTTATAGGTTTCATTTTCTTTTAGAGAATGTATTTCTTCTTGCATAGCCTTGATCCAAGCTTCTTGTTCACGTTTTGGTAAGTTTAGAATTTCTTCAAAGCTTTCTGGATCTTTAATTTTAAGGAAGATTGATTCTTCGTCTTCTGCTTTATAAGAGAATCTTTCCGGTGGGACCCCTTTGGTTGATCTACTAGAAACCCTTCTTTCTACATTTTCTTCACATTTAATTAACTTTTCGGAACTTTTTGAATCTTCTGTAAAATCATCGCCAAGAGACGTTTCTTCATTATTTTCTTCATCATCTTGCGAGTTATTGAAGTGAATTAATTCTAAATCTTCAGCATTATTTTCTGCAAGTTTGTCAGGTAAAGACGAGTTTTCTGAAAATTTAACAGTTCTACTTACTATTATTTTTCTTCCACCTACATAAATCCTGTATCCCTTACTTCGTAAATCGTATCCTACGAATATTCCTTCTTCGGCTCTGTTGTCGAATTTACGCCGTTTTTGTTTGTTCACATAATAAAATACTGTACAGCCAAATACTCGTAAGTGACTTAAGTTTGGTTTTCTACCATTCCACAATTCATATGGTGTTCTATCTGTGGCTTTAGTTGGTAACCTATTTTGAAGATATGCAGCAGTAGCTGCTGCTTCAGCCCAGAATCCTTTCGGTAATTTAGAGTTTATTAGCAAGGCTTTTGTCATTTCTATTAAAGAGCGATTTTTCCTTTCTGCGACGCCGTTCTGTGCCGGACAATAAGGAACCGAAGTTTGGTGAAAAATGCCGAGTTTCTTTAAATAATTTTCAGTACTTTCGTTACAGTATTCTGTACCGTTGTCGGATCTGAGAACCTTTATTTTCTTTCTAAATTTATTTGTTGTCGATGCAACATACTGTTTAAGTTTCTCGAATACTTCATCTTTTGAAGTAATAAAATAAATTTGAGTATAACGCGAATAGTCATCAATGAAAGTTACGAAATATCTTTTCCCTCCTAAGCTGTTGACTTCAATTGGCCCACACACACATCTGTGTGCACTAAATCCAGTGGATTTTTAGATCTAAAACTAGTTTTGGGATAAGGTGTTTCAGTTAGTTTCGCTTTTACACAAGTAGAACATTCCACACTATGAGTGCATTTGCCAAGTTTAATGCCGTCTGCCAAATCATTTTTCTCAAGTGTTTTTATGGCATCTATATTTCTGTGGCCTAATCTTTGATGCCATTTTAGTATACAGTTCGTATTTGAACATGAAACATTATTAGCTAAGTATGCTTTCTCATCAATTGGGTTTACGGTCAATTTATATAAACCTTGCTGAGCGTTGCCGTCGGCTACGAGTATATTGTTACGCTTTATGTAACACTTATTACTATCAAATGTAACAATGCAACCTTTATTGGTAACAGATTGAACAGAAAGTAAATTACTACCTAAACCTGGTACATACAATTCATTTTCCAATTTTATTTGTGTAACCTGACCCTTTAAGTTTTGAACTTTAAAATAGCCTTCACCAATACCATAAGAATTTAATTTAGCACCATTGGCTACAGTTACTATTTGTTTATTAGAGTCATTTAACTGAGAGAAAAAATTTTTATTACTCGTCATATGAGTGGAGGCTCCTGAGTCGATAACCCATTCTTGCATTTGCGTATTTTCATGTTTATTTTCCACTTTTAGAACTTGATTAAACTGAATCTGCGAATTTTCAGTTTCAATACTTTTAAGATACTTATTTTCTTTAAGTTTTATTATGTTTTCTACACTTTGTGTATTTGCTATTTGGCATGCATTACTTTTATAATTTTGAGAATAATTTCTTAATTTACTATTATTTACATCTGTTTTCGGGGAAGTTCTAGCGTTGCGTTTTAAATGGAAACAGTCATTTATCGTATGGTTATTTCTCTTACAATAAGTACAAAATTGTGTAACATATTTTGGTTTATTTTCGCTCTTACTTTTTAAAGCAACTGAATCGTACTTTTGAACTTTCTTAGTTTCCACACGTCTACAATACTCATCTATTAGTTTGTTTTTAACATATTCTAGCGACAATTCAGCTTCCGATTTACTTTCTATTGCAGTTATTAAGGAGTTGTATGAATTTGGTAAAGAACATAGTAGTATTGCGATTAAGTTATTTTCTTTAATTTCTTCACCTATACTACGCAGCTTTTCAGCCAGTTCTAGTACTCCTTTGATATGTTCCTGCATTTTAGAACTTTCATTATATCTAATGGAATATAATTTTCTAAGAAGAAATAACTTATTTGTTAAATTTACACGTTCATGGACACATTTTAACTTCTGCCAAACTTCTTTTGCAGATTTACTATGTAAAACATGGATAATTTGCGAATCCGAAATGTTTAGACACATTAAAGCTTTAGCTTTACGATCATTCTTTAACCAAATATCAGTATCAGTTTCCGGTTTTTCTTCGAATACAACATCATCTAAACCTTCTTTTATTAGAAGTTATTTTATTTTAAATTTCCATACTGAATAATTTTCATCTGTTAATTTTTCTATCCAAATTGATTCTTTTAGAATAGACATTATTACTTGTTACAATTATTCTTTTAAACTTTGTAACTAGTATTTTCAACAAAGAGTTCTAACACTTTATGCCACTGGAATCTTACAACATTACAAAATTTCAATTTCTCAGTCTCATAATCAATTGTTGGTTGTGCATTAGCACTGAAGGCGTAATGAGTACGTTTCCTCAAGCACAGAATTAAAGAATCATAAGTCAAAAATTTTAACTACGAAATCTTTATTTAATAGGATAATTTTGCTTAACTTAAGCATAACAAAAGTAATAATGTTCCCGTACATTAAAATTCTGAAGTATTGAAAAGAATAACTTACAGAGAATCATCATCAGTACTAAATATCATCAGGCTTACCTATATAAGGCAATAAGAAAATAAACAGGAATATACTTTGCCATCGTACCTGAAACAGAAGAAAGTACTACTGGATTAGACCTTTGGCCAGGTACAAGTAGCTAGGGTGAAAATCAAATATACTGCATTGCACACGAGCTTTACTTTCTCTCGCCAATATATACCTTGGCGCACGTTCGTTTCGTATGCCTTCGAGTTTCATTATGCAAAATACCTAAATTTATGCTAACAGTTTACATCTGTTCCTTTCTGAACAGTTCTCATATATGAAGAAACTGTCTTAAAAACAGTGTTCTGTATATTTACATGTGTTCCTTTCTTAACAGTTCTCATACATGAGAGAAGGATGATTCCCAAGTATGGGAAGGTTGTTCAACTTCAACAGGTGGCTTTTCCACTGCTTGAACGCTTGTTAATCTATGTCTGTAATAGACTGCTTATGTCTTTAACATTTTAAATGTTTCTTCGAGTTACGTTCAAACGTAATTGATTCTGTCCAAGGCAATTCCTTAATTTCTGAGAAAATGTTATAAAAACAGAAATATTCTTGTCATTGCTATAAATAGCGACCTAGTCTTCCCAGGCTATGCGAGTGAAGGTTTGCACCACAGTCTATTAGCCGATTTGGGAGTTTTAAATTTCCATTTTGGCAACAATGCCACAAATGTCGTGTGATCACAGATGTCAATGCAGTTTTTTCCAATTAGTAGGATTTTTACTAATGTTTCTTGATTGGCAGCTACTACAATATGAAGAAGGGATTATCCTTTAGTGTTCTGTACATTTACATGTGTTCGTTTCTTAACAGTTCTCATACATGAGAGAAGGAGGATTCCCAAGTATTGGAAGCATGTTTAACTTCAACAGCCGGATTTTCCACTGCTTGAACGCTTGTTAATCTAAAAATCTATTACCGACTCCTATGTCTGTAATAGACTGCCTATGACTTTAACATTTTAAATGTTTCTTCGAATTACGTTCAAACGTAATTGTTTGTGTCCAAGGCAATTCCTTGATTTCTGAGAAAATGTTATAAAAACGGAAATATTCTTGTTATTGCTTGGAATGAAATAGCGACACAGTCTTCCCAGCTATGCGAGTGAAGTCTTGCACCACAATCTACCAATAAATTTGCGAGTTTTAAATTTCCAATTTCGGCAACAATGCCACAAATGTCGTGTGTTCACAGATGTCAATACAGTTTTTTCCAATCAATAGGATTTTTACTAATGTTTCTTGATTGGCAGCTACTGCAATATGAAGAAGGGATTATCCTTTAGTGTTCTGTACATTTACATAGATGATTTCTGAACAGTTCTTATCTATGAAGACACTCTTAAAAACAGAAATATTCTTTTCATTGCTATAAATAGCGACACAGTCTTCCCAGGCTATGCGAGTGAAGGTTTGCACCACAGTCTATTAGCCAATTTGCGAGTTTTAAATTTCCATTTTGGCAACAATGCCACAAATGTCGTGTGATCACAGATGTCAATGCAGTTTTTTCCAATCAATAAGATTTTTACTAATGTTTCTTGATTGGCAGTTACTGCAATATGAAGAAGGGATTATCCTTTAGTGTTCTGTATATTTACATAGATGATTTCTGGACAGTTCTTATATATGAAGACACTCTTAAAAACAGAAATATTCTTGTCATTGCTATAAATAGCGACACAGTCTTCCCAGCTATGCGAGTGAAGGCTTTCACCACAGTCTACCAACAAATTTCGGGTTTTAAATTTCCATTTTGGCAAGGATAAAACAATGCAATAAATGTCGTGTGATCACAGACGTCAATACAGTTTTTTCGAATCAATAGGATTTTTACTAATGTTTCTTGATTGGCAGCTACTGCAATATGAAGAAGGGATTATCCTTTAGTGTTCTGTACATTTACATAGATGATTTCTGAACAGTTCTTATCTATGAAGACACTCTTAAAAACAGAAATATTCTTTTCATTGCTATAAATAGCGACACAGTCTTCCCAGGCTATGCGAGTGAAGGTTTGCACCACAGTCTATTAGCCAATTTGCGAGTTTTAAATTTCCATTTTGGCAACAATGCCACAAATGTCGTGTGATCACAGATGTCAATGCAGTTTTTTCCAATCAATAAGATTTTTACTAATGTTTCTTGATTGGCAGTTACTGCAATATGAAGAAGGGATTATCCTTTAGTGTTCTGTACATTTACATAGATGTATTTCTGAAGAGTTCTCATATATGAAGAAACTGTCTTAAAAACAGAAATATTCTTGTCATTGCTATAAATAGCGACACAGACTTCCCAGCTATGCGAGTGAAGGCTCACCACAGTCTATATCAGTCTAATCAGTTCTTATATTCTTGTCATTGCACTAAATAGCGAAACAGTCTTCCCAGCTATGCGAGTGAAGGTTTGCACCACAGTCTATTAGCAAATTTGCGTGTTTTAAATTTCCATTTTGGCTAGCATAAAACAATGCGACAAATGCCGTGTGATCACAGACGTCAATGCAGTTTTTTCCAATCAATAGGATTTTTACTAATGTTTCTTGATTGACAGTTACTGCAATATGAAGAAGGGATTATCCTTTAGTGTTCTGTACATTTACATAGATGTATTTCTGAACAGTTCTTATATTTGAAGAAACTGTCTTAAAAACAGAAATATTCTTGTCATTGCACTAAATAGCGACACAGTCTTCCCAGCTATGGGAGTGAAGGTTTGCACCACAGTCTGTTAGCCAATTTGTGAGTTTTAAATTTCCATTTTGGCTAGCATAAAACAATGCGACAAATGCCGTATGATCACAGACGTCAATGCAGTTTTTTCCAATCAATAGGACTTTTACTAATGTTTCTTGATTGGCAGTTACTGCAATATGAAGAAGGGATTATCCTTTAGTGTTCTGTACATTTACATAGATGTATTTCTGAACAGTTCTTATATTTGAAGAAACTGTCTTAAAAACAGAAATATTCTTGTCATTGCTATAAATAGCGACACAGTCTTCCCAGCTATGCGAGTGAAGATTTGCACCACAGTCTATTAGCAAATTTGCGTATTTTAAATTTCCATTTTGGCTAGCATAAAAGAATGCCAAAAATGCCGTGTGATCACAGACGTGAATGCAGTTTTTTCCAATCAATAGGATTTTTACTAATGTTTCTTGATTGGCAGCTACTGCAATATGAAGAAGGGATTATCCTTTTGTATTCTGTATATTTACATGTGTTCCTTTCTTAACAGTTCTCATACAGGAGAGAAGGATGTTTCCCAAGTATGGGAAGGTTGTTCAACTTCAACAGGTGGCTTTTCCACTGCTTAAAAGCTTGTTAATCTATGTCTGTAATAGACTGCTCATGTCTTTAACATTTTAAATGTTTCTTCGAATTACGTTCAAACGTAATTGATTCTGTCCAAGGCAATTCCTTAATTACTGAGAAAATGTTATAAAAACAGAAATATTCTTGTCATTGCTATAAATAGCGACCTAGTCTTCCCAGGCTATGCGAGTGAAGGTTTGCACCACAGTCTATTAGTCAATTTGCGAGTTTTAAATTTCCATTTTGGCAACAATGCCACAAATGTCGTGTGATCACAGATGTCAATGCAGTTTTTTCCAATCAATAGGATTTTTACTAGTGTTTCTTGATCGGCAGTTACTGCAATATGAAGAAGGGATTATCCTTTAGTGTTCTGTACATTTACATAGATGTATTTCTGAACAGTTCTTATATTTGAAGAAACTGTCTTAAAAACAGAAATATTCTTGTCATTGCACTAAATAGCGACACAGTCTTCCCAGCTATGGGAGTGAAGGTTTGCACCACAGTCTATTAGCAAATTTGCGAGTTTTAAATTTCCATTTTGGCAAGGATAAAATAATGGAACAAATGCCGTGTGATTACAGACGTCAATACAGTTTTTTCCAATCAATAGGATTTTGACTAATGTTTCTTGATTGGCAGTTACTGCAATATGAAAAGGAATTATCCTTTATTATTCTGTACGTTTACATCTGTTCCTCTCTGAACAGTTTTCATATATGAAGAAACTGTCTTAAAAACAGAAATATTCCTTTGATTGCTATAAATAGCGACCTAGTCTTCCCAGGTATGCGAGTGAAGTTTTGTACCACAGTCTGTTAGCCAATTTGCGAGTTTTAAATTTCCATTTTGGCTAGCATAAAACAATGCGACAAATGCCGTGTGATCACAGACGTCAATGCAGTTTTTTCCAATCAATAGGATTTTTACTAATGTTTCTTGATTGGCAGCTACTGCAATATGAAGAAGGGATTATCCTTTAGTAGTCTGTATGTTTACTTCTGTTCCTTTCTGAACAGTTCTCATATATGAAGAAACTGTCTTAAAAACAGAAATATTCTTGTCATTGCACTAAATAGCGACACAGTCTTTCCAGCTATGGGAGTGAAGGTTTGCACCACAGTCTATTAGCAAATTTGCGAGTTTTAAATTTTCATTTTGGGAAGGATAAAACAATGCAACAGATGCCGTGTGATGACAGACGTCAATACAGTTATTTCCAATCAATAGGATTTTGACTAATGTTTCTTGATTGGCAGTTACTGCAATATGAAAAGGAATTATCCTTTATTATTCTGTACGTTTACATCTGTTCCTTTCTGAACAGTTTTCATATATGAAGAAACTGTCTTAAAAACAGAAATATTCCTTTGATTGCTATAAATAGCGACCTAGTCTTCTCAGGTATGCGAGTGAAGTTTTGCACCACAGTCTGTTAGCCAATTTGCGAGTTTTAAATTTCCATTTTGGCTAGTATAAAACAATGCCACAAATGCCGTGTGATCACAGACGTCAATGCAGTTTTTTCCAATCAATAGGATTTTTACTAATGTTTCTTGATTGGCAGTTACTGCAATATGAAGAAGGGATTATCCTTTAGTGTTCTGTACATTTACATAGATGTATTTCTGAACAGTTCGTATATTCTTGTCATTGCACTAAATAGCGACACAGTCTTCCCAGCTATGCGAGTGAAGGTTTGCACCACAGTCTATTAGCCAATTTGCGAGTTTTAAATTTCCATTTTGGCTAGCATAAAACAATGCGACAAATGCCGTGTGATCACAGACGTCAATACAGTTATTTCCAATCAATAGGATTTTTACTAATGTTTCTTGATTGGCAGTTACTGCAATATGAAGAAGGGATTATCCTTTAGTGTTATGTACATTTCCATAGATGTATTTCTTAACAGTCCTTATATTTGAAGAAACTGTCTTAAAAACAGAAATATTCTTGTCATTGCTATAAATAGCGACACAGTCTTCCCAGCTATGCGAGTGAAGATTTGCACCACAGTCTATTAGCCAATTTGCGAGTTTTAAATTTCCATTTTGGTAACAATGCCAAAAATGTCGTGTGATCACAGATGTCAATGCATTTTTTTCCAATCAATAGGATTTTGACTAATTTTTCTTGATTGGCAGTTACTGCAATATGAAGAACGGATTATCCTTTAGTGTTCTGTACATTTACATAGATGTATTTCTGAAGAGTTCTTATATTCTTGTCATTGCACTAAATAGCGACACAGTCTTCCCAGCTATGCGAGTGAAGGTTTGCACCACAGTCTATTAGCCAATTTGCGAGTTTTAAATTTCCATTTTGGCTAGCATAAAACAATGCGACAAATGCCGTGTGATCACAGACGTCAATACAGTTATTTCCAAACAATAGGATTTTTACTAATGTTTCTTGATTGGCAGTTACTGCAATATGAAGAAGGGATTATCCTTTAGTGTTCTGTACATTTCCATAGATGTATTTCTTAACAGTCCTTATATTTGAAGAAACTGTCTTAAAAACAGAAATATTCTTGTCATTGCTATAAATAGCCACACAGTCTTCCCAGCTATGCGAGTGAAGATTTGCACCACAGTCTATTAGCAAATTTGCGAGTTTTAAATTTCCATTTTGGCAAGGATAAAATAATGGAACAAATGCCGTGTGATCACAGACGTCAATACAGTTTTTTCCAATCAATAGGATTTTTACTAATGTTTCTTTATTGGCAGCTACTGCAATATGAAGAAGGGATTATCCTTTAGTAGTGTGTATGTTTACACCTGTTCCTTTCTGAACAGTTCTCATATATGAAGAAACTGTCTTAAAAACAGAAATATTCTTGTCATTGCTATAAATAGCGACACAGACCAATTTGCGAGTTTTAAATTTCCATTTTGGTAACAATGCCACAAATGTCGTGTGACCACAAATGTCGTTTGATTGCTATAATTAGGGACCTAGTCTTCCCAGCTATGCGAGTGAAGTTTTGCACCACAGTCTGTTAGCCAATTTGCGAGTTTTAAATTTCCATTTTGGCAAGGATAAAATAATGGAACAAATGCCGTGTGATCACAGATGTCAATGCAGTTTTTTCCAATCAATAGGATTTTTACTAGTGTTTCTTGATCGGCAGTTACTGCAATATGAAGAAGGGATTATCCTTTAGTGTTCTGTACATTTACATAGATGTATTTCTGAACAGTTCTTATATTTGAAGAAACTGTCTTAAAAACAGAAATATTCTTGACATTGCTATAAATAGCGACACAGTCTTCCCAGCTATGCGAGTGAAGATTTGCACCACAGTCTATTAGCAAATTTGCGTGTTTTAAATTTCCATTTTGGCTAGCATAAAACAATGCGACAAATGCCGTGTGATCACAGACGTCAATACAGTTATTTCCAATCAATAGGATTTTTACTGTTTCTTGATTGGCAGCTACTGCAATATGAAGAAGGGATTATCCTTTAGTAGTCTGTATGTTTACATCTGTTCCGTTCTGAACAGTTCTCATATATGAAGAAACTGTCTTAAAAACAGAAATATTCTTGTCATTGCACTAAATAGCGACACAGTCTTCCCAGATATGCGAGTGAAGGCTTTCACCACAGTCTACCAACAAATTTCGAGTTTTAAATTTCCATTTTGGGAAGGATAAAACAATGCAACAAATGCCGTGTGATCACAGACGTCAATACAGTTATTTCCAATCAATAGGATTTTGACTAATGCTTCTTGATTGGCAGTTACTGCAATATGAAAAGGAATTATCCTTTATTATTCGGTACGTTTACATCTGTTCCTCTCTGAAGAGTTTTCATATATAAAGAAACTGTCTTAAAAACAGAAATATTCCTTTGATTGCTATAAATAGCGACCTAGTCTTCCCAGGTATGCGAGTGAAGTTTTGCACCACAGTCTGTTAGCCAATTTGCGAGTTTTAAATTTCCATTTTGGCTAGCATAAAACAATGCGACAAATGCCGTGTGATCACAGACGTCAATGCAGTTTTTTCCAATCAATAGGATTTTTACTAATGTTTCTTGATTGGCAGCTACTGCAATATGAAGAAGGGATTATCCTTTTTGTGTTATGTATATTTACATGTGTTCCTTTCTTAACAGTTCTCATACAGGAGAGAAGGATGTTTCCCAAGTATGGGAAGGTTGTTCAACTTCAACAGGTGGCTTTTCCACTGCTTAAACGCTTGTTAATCTATGTCTGTAATAGACTGCTCATGTCTATAACATTTTAAATGTTTCTTCGAATTACGTTCAAACGTAATTGATTCTGTCCAAGGCAATTCCTTAATTACTGAGAAAATGTTATAAAAACAGAAATATTCTTGTCATTGCTATAAATAGCGACCTAGTCTTCCCAGGCTATGCGAGTGAAGGTTTGCACCACAGTCTATTAGTCAATTTGCGAGTTTTAAATTTCCATTTTGGCAACAATGCCACAAATGTCGTGTGATCACAGATGTCAATGCAGTTTTTTTCCAATCAATAGGATTTTTACTAGTGTTTCTTGATCGGCAGTTACTGCAATATGAAGAAGGGATTATCCTTTAGTAGTGTGTATGTTTACACCTGTTCCTTTCTGAACAGTTCTCATATATGAAGAAACTGTCTTGAAAACAGAAATATTCTTGTCATTGCTATAAATAGCGACACAGACTTCCCAGCTATGCGAGTGAAGGCTTTCACCACAGTCTACCAACAAATTTCGAGTTTTAAATTTTCATTTTGGGAAGGATAAAACAATGCAACAGATGCCGTGTGATCACAGACGTCAATACAGTTATTTCCAATCAATAGGATTTTGACTAATGTTTCTTGATTGGCAGTTACTGCAATATGAAAAGGAATTATCCTTTATTATTCTGTACGTTTACATCTGTTCCTTTCTGAACAGTTTTCATATATGAAGAAACTGTCTTAAAAACAGAAATATTCCTTTGATTGCTATAAATAGCGACCTAGTCTTCTCAGGTATGCGAGTGAAGTTTTGCACCACAGTCTGTTAGCCAATTTGCGAGTTTTAAATTTCCATTTTGGCTAGTATAAAACAATGCCACAAATGCCGTGTGATCACAGACGTCAATGCAGTTTTTTCCAATCAATAGGATTTTTACTAATGTTTCTTGATTGGCAGTTACTGCAATATGAAGAAGGGATTATCCTTTAGTGTTCTGTACATTTCCATAGATGTATTTCTTAACAGTCCTTATATTTGAAGAAACTGTCTTAAAAACAGAAATATTCTTGTCATTGCTATAAATAGCGACACAGTCTTCCCAGCTATGCGAGTATTTTCCAATCAATAGGATTTTTACTAGTGTTTCTTGATCGGCAGTTACTGCAATATGAAGAAGGGATTATCCTTTAGTGTTCTGTACATTTACATAGATGTATTTCTGAACAGTTCTTATTTTTGAGGAAACTGTCTTAAAAACAGAAATATTCTTGTCATTGCACTAAATAGCGACACAGTCTTCCCAGCTATGCGAGTGAAGGTTTGCACCACAGTCTATTAGCCAATTTGCGAGTTTTAAATTTCCATTTTGGTAACATCGCGAAAAATGTCGTGTGATCACAGATGTCAATGCATTTTTTTCCAATCAATAGGATTTTGACTAATTTTTCTTGATTGGCAGTTACTGCAATATGAAGAAGGGATTATCCTTTAGTGTTCTGTACATTTACATAGATGTATTTCTGAACAGTTCTTATATTCTTGTCATTGCACTAAATAGCGACACAGTCTTCCCAGCTATGCGAGTGAAGGTTTGCACCACAGTCTATTAGCCAATTTGCGAGTTTTAAATTTCCATTTTGGCTAGCATAAAACAATGCGACAAATGCCGTGTGATCACAGACGTCAATACAGTTATTTCCAATCAATAGGATTTTTACTAATGTTTCTTGATTGGCAGTTACTGCAATATGAAGAAGGGATTATCCTTTAGTAGTGTGTATGTTTACACCTGTTCCTTTCTGAACAGTTCTCATATATGAAGAAACTGTCTTGAAAACAGAAATATTCTTGTCATTGCTATAAATAGCGACACAGACTTCCCAGCTATGCGAGTGAAGGCTTTCACCACAGTCTACCAACAAATTTCGAGTTTTAAATTTTCATTTTGGGAAGGATAAAACAATGCAACAGATGCCGTGTGATCACAGACGTCAATACAGTTATTTCCAATCAATAGGATTTTGACTAATGTTTCTTGATTGGCAGTTACTGCAATATGAAAAGGAATTATCCTTTATTATTCTGTACGTTTACATCTGTTCCTTTCTGAACAGTTTTCATATATGAAGAAACTGTCTTAAAAACAGAAATATTCCTTTGATTGCTATAAATAGCGACCTAGTCTTCCCAGGTATGCGAGTGAAGTTTTGCACCACAGTCTGTTAGCCAATTTGCGAGTTTTAAATTTCCATTTTGGCTAGTATAAAACAATGCCACAAATGCCGTGTGATCACAGACGTCAATGCAGTTTTTTCCAATCAATAGGATTTTTACTAATGTTTCTTGATTGGCAGTTACTGCAATATGAAGAAGGGATTATCCTTTAGTGTTCTGTACATTTCCATAGATGTATTTCTTAACAGTCCTTATATTTGAAGAAACTGTCTTAAAAACAGAAATATTCTTGTCATTGCTATAAATAGCGACACAGTCTTCCCAGCTATGCGAGTGAAGATTTGCACCACAGTCTATTAGCAAATTTGCGAGTTTTAAATTTCCATTTTGGCAAGGATAAAATAATGGAACAAATGCCGTGTGATCACAGACGTCAATACAGTTTTTTCCAATTAATAGGATTTTTACTAATGTTTCTTGATTGGCAGCTACTGCAATATGAAGAAGGGATTATCCTTTAGTAGTGTGTATGTTTACACCTGTTCCTTTCTGAACAGTTCTCATATATGAAGAAACTGTCTTAAAAACAGAAATATTCTTGTCATTGCTATAAATAGCGACACAGACTTCCCAGCTATGCGAGTGAAGGCTTTCACCACAGTCTACCAACAAATTTCGAGTTTTAAATTTTCATTTTGGGAAGGATAAAACAATGCAACAGATGCCGTGTGATCACAGAGGTCAATACAGTTATTTCCAATCAATAGGATTTTGACCAATGTTTCTTGATTGGCAGTTACTGCAATATGAAAAGGAATTATCCTTTATTATTCTGTACGTTTACATCTGTTCCTTTCTGAACAGTTTTCATATATGAAGAAACTGTCTTAAAAACAGAAATATTCCTTTGATTGCTATAAATAGCGACCTAGTCTTCTCAGGTATGCGAGTGAAGTTTTGCACCACAGTCTGTTAGCCAATTTGCGAGTTTTAAATTTCCATTTTGGCTAGTATAAAACAATGCCACAAATGCCGTGTGATCACAGACGTCAATGCAGTTTTTTCCAATCAATAGGATTTTTACTAATGTTTCTTGATTGACAGTTACTGACAGTTAGTTTAAAAATAAATTCTGTACTAAAAGAACTTCCTCCCACCATCTTGGGATCTCTATATGTTGATGATCTGCAGATTAGCTGTCGAGGAGCAGACATGAGATATGTAGAGAGGCAACTGCAGATGGCTCTGATTAAGATCCAAGAATGGTCAGACAAACAGGGATTTACATTTTCGAAACAGAAAACTGTCTGCGTGCACTTTTGTAGGAAGCGAGGTCTCCATCCTGAACCTGAGTTATACTTGAATGGTACAATTATTCCAGTTGCGCCTGAAGTAAAATTTTTAGGAGTGACGTTCGACCGAAAATTGACTTTCCTTTCTCATGTTTTAAACCTGAGAAAGAAGTGTCTAAAAACACTAAATATTTTAAAAGTGTTGGCGAACACCTCCTGGGGTGCAGAGCGTTGCTCCATGCTTCGCATTTACAGAGCGCTTATCCGCTCTAAACTGGACTATGGCTCAGTTGTTTATGGATCCGCTCGCTCATCTGTTTTGTTAAAACTGGATCCTGTTCACCATCAAGGTCTGCGGATTTGTTCAGGAGCTTTCAGGACTTCTCCTGTGCAGAGCCTATATGTTGACTGTAACGAACCATCACTTTATCTGAGGCGTGAGCAATTGTCCCTTTTGCAATATTTTAATACTCTATCTCAACCTGAACATCCCAATAAGCTGTGCTTACTTGATAATGAGTGTAACACATTATTTGAAACACGTCCATCCTGTGTTCCTACTTTCCCTTTAAGAGTTCGCCCTGTCATTGAGGAACTCTCCCTCTCTGATATGCACCCCCAAGCAGTACAGAATTTTGAAATTCCACCTTGGGAAAATTCACGGATCCAGCTTCTTGATGTTTTTAAACATCACGTAAAGGCGAGCACTAACGAGATCGTTTACAGACAAATTTTCGCTGAGCACAGGCACAAATATAGCAGTTATTATCCGATATACACAGATGGATCAAAGTCAAATGATCATGTGGGGATGGCTTTTGTATTTGAAAATTACATAGAGGGCAGATGCCTGCACCATGCTTTCTCTGTCCTAACATCTGAACTAACTGCAATATATTATGCTCTTTTGTACATCTCAAAGCTCTGCCACAAAAAGTTCATAGTTTACACAGACTCGTATAGTGCTCTTAAATCCTTGGAAGCTTTTCCCAACGCTCAGAATCCTGTGGTAGTGGATGTTCTCAAAATTCATAGAAATTTAATGATACGAGGATATGAAATCCTGTACTGCTGGGTTCCCGGGCATACGGGAATAAAGGGAAACGAGCTTGCAGACATCGCGGCAAAATCTGCTGTCGAACTGTCCAGTCGCCTTATCCCTTTTAGAGACATCTGCTGTGTCATCAAGGGAAAGATACGAAAAAAATGGCAGCAAATTTGGGATGTTCAGCATCACAACAAGTTGAGAAACGTCAAACCTAGAATTGAGCATTGGGATTTTGCTGGAAATCGTAAAGAGGACGCTCTTTTGACTCGACTCAGAATTGGTCATACCAGAGTTACACATAGCTATCTTCTTAAAGCTGAAAATGAGCCTGTTTGTTTTAATTGTAATGTTTGTTTATCTGTTCGTCATATTTTAATTGAGTGTCCATGTTTTAATAGTCTTCGCCAGAAATATTTTAATAGCTGTGACTTACCTCTCGACCGTTTAATCGGAAGAGAGGTCAATTCTAATTTATTTTATTATTTAAAAGAGATTGGGTTTTATTACCAAATGTAATTTGTTTTGAAGACTGTGTCTTGAATGTTAATATGTGCTTTTAACTTGTTTTTATATGACTTCATCCTCTGGATTTGGTACATTTATCTACTTGTTTTTATTTATTGAATTTTAATGTCATCAATTGTAATCATCTCATCTTTTGTTTGGCGCGTCATAATCATCTCTGGTTTTTGCGCCATAATCACTCACTCACTCACTCACTCTTTTTGTGTTCTGTATATTTACATGTGTTCCTTTCTTAACAGTTCTCATACAGGAGAGAAGGATGTTTCCCAAGTATGGGAAGGTTGTTCAACTTCAACAGGTGGCTTTTCCACTGCTTAAACGCTTGTTAATCTATGTCTGTAATAGACTGCTCATGTCTATAACATTTTAAATGTTTCTTCGAATTACGTTCAAACGTAATTGATTCTGTCCAAGGCAATTCCTTAATTACTGAGAAAATGTTATAAAAACAGAAATATTCTTGTCATTGCTATAAATAGCTACCTAGTCTTCCCAGGCTATGCGAGTGAAGGTTTGCACCACAGTCTATTAGTCAATTTGCGAGTTTTAAATTTCCATTTTGGCAACAATGCCACAAATGTCGTGTGATCACAGATGTCAATGCAGTTTCTTCCTATCAATAGGATTTTTACTAGTGTTTCTTGATCGGCAGTTACTGCAATATGAAGAAGGGATTATCCTTTAGTAGTCTGTATGTTTACATCTGTTCCGTTCTGAACAGTTCTCATATATGAAGAAACTGTCTTAAAAACAGAAATATTCTTGTCATTGCACTAAATAGCGACACAGTCTTCCCAGATATGCGAGTGAAGGCTTTCACCACAGTCTACCAACAAATTTCGAGTTTTAAATTTCCATTTTGGGAAGGATAAAACAATGCAACAAATGCCGTGTGATCACAGACGTCAATACAGTTATTTCCAATCAATAGGATTTTGACTAATGTTTCTTGATTGGCAGTTACTGCAATATGAAAAGGAATTATCCTTTATTATTCGGTACGTTTACATCTGTTCCTCTCTGAACAGTTTTCATATATAAAGAAACTGTCTTAAAAACAGAAATATTCCTTTGATTGCTATAAATAGCGACCTAGTCTTCCCAGGTATGCGAGTGAAGTTTTGCACCACAGTCTGTTAGCCAATTTGCGAGTTTTAAATTTCCATTTTGGCTAGCATAAAACAATGCGACAAATGCCGTGTGATCACAGACGTCAATGCAGTTTTTTCCAATCAATAGGATTTTTACTAATGTTTCTTGATTGGCAGCTACTGCAATATGAAGAAGGGATTATCCTTTTTGTGTTCTGTATATTTACATGTGTTCCTTTCTTAACAGTTCTCATACAGGAGAGAAGGATGTTTCCCAAGTATGGGAAGGTTGTTCAACTTCAACAGGTGGCTTTTCCACTGCTTAAACGCTTGTTAATCTATGTCTGTAATAGACTGCTCATGTCTATAACATTTTAAATGTTTCTTCGAATTACGTTCAAACGTAATTGATTCTGTCCGAGGCAATTCCTTAATTACTGAGAAAATGTTATAAAAACAGAAATATTCTTGTCATTGCACTAAATAGCGACACAGTCTTCCCAGCTATGCGAGTGAAGGTTTGCACCACAGTCTATTAGCCAATTTGCGAGTTTTAAATTTCCATTTTGGTAACAATGCCAAAAATGTCGTGTGATCACAGATGTCAATGCATTTTTTTCCAATCAATAGGATTTTGACTAATTTTTCTTGATTGGCAGTTACTGCAATATGAAGAAGGGATTATCCTTTAGTGTTCTGTACATTTACATAGATGTATTTCTGAACAGTTCTTATATTTTTGTCATTGCACTAAATAGCGACACAGTCTTCCCAGCTATGGGAGTGAAGGTTTGCACCACAGTCTATTAGCCAATTTGCGAGTTTTAAATTTCCATTTTGGCTAGCATAAAACAATGCGACAAATGCCGTGTGATCACAGACGTCAATACAGTTATTTCCAATCAATAGGATTTTTACTAATGTTTCTTGATTGGCAGTTACTGCAATATGAAGAAGGGATTATCCTTTAGTAGTGTGTATGTTTACACCTGTTCCTTTCTGAACAGTTCTCATATATGAAGAAACTGTCTTGAAAACAGAAATATTCTTGTCATTGCTATAAATAGCGACACAGACTTCCCAGCTATGCGAGTGAAGGCTTTCACCACAGTCTACCAACAAATTTCGAGTTTTAAATTTTCATTTTGGGAAGGATAAAACAATGCAACAGATGCCGTGTGATCACAGACGTCAATACAGTTATTTCCAATCAATAGGATTTTGACTAATGTTTCTTGATTGGCAGTTACTGCAATATGAAAAGGAATTATCCTTTATTATTCTGTACGTTTACATCTGTTCCTTTCTGAACAGTTTTCATATATGAAGAAACTGTCTTAAAAACAGAAATATTCCTTTGATTGCTATAAATAGCGACCTAGTCTTCTCAGGTATGCGAGTGAAGTTTTGCACCACAGTCTGTTAGCCAATTTGCGAGTTTTAAATTTCCATTTTGGCTAGTATAAAACAATGCCACAAATGCCGTGTGATCACAGACGTCAATGCAGTTTTTTCCAATCAATAGGATTTTTACTAATGTTTCTTGATTGGCAGTTACTGCAATATGAAGAAGGGATTATCCTTTAGTGTTCTGTACATTTACATAGATGTATTTCTGAACAGTTCGTATATTCTTGTCATTGCACTAAATAGCGACACAGTCTTCCCAGCTATGCGAGTGAAGGTTTGCACCACAGTCTATTAGCCAATTTGCGAGTTTTAAATTTCCATTTTGGCTAGCATAAAACAATGCGACAAATGCCGTGTGATCACAGACGTCAATACAGTTATTTCCAATCAATAGGATTTTTACTAATGTTTCTTGATTGGCAGTTACTGCAATATGAAGAAGGGATTATCCTTTAGTGTTATGTACATTTCCATAGATGTATTTCTTAACAGTCCTTATATTTGAAGAAACTGTCTTAAAAACAGAAATATTCTTGTCATTGCTATAAATAGCGACACAGTCTTCCCAGCTATGCGAGTGAAGATTTGCACCACAGTCTATTAGCCAATTTGCGAGTTTTAAATTTCCATTTTGGTAACAATGCCAAAAATGTCGTGTGATCACAGATGTCAATGCATTTTTTTCCAATCAATAGGATTTTGACTAATTTTTCTTGATTGGCAGTTACTGCAATATGAAGAACGGATTATCCTTTAGTGTTCTGTACATTTACATAGATGTATTTCTGAAGAGTTCTTATATTCTTGTCATTGCACTAAATAGCGACACAGTCTTCCCAGCTATGCGAGTGAAGGTTTGCACCACAGTCTATTAGCCAATTTGCGAGTTTTAAATTTCCATTTTGGCTAGCATAAAACAATGCGACAAATGCCGTGTGATCACAGACGTCAATACAGTTATTTCCAAACAATAGGATTTTTACTAATGTTTCTTGATTGGCAGTTACTGCAATATGAAGAAGGGATTATCCTTTAGTGTTCTGTACATTTCCATAGATGTATTTCTTAACAGTCCTTATATTTGAAGAAACTGTCTTAAAAACAGAAATATTCTTGTCATTGCTATAAATAGCCACACAGTCTTCCCAGCTATGCGAGTGAAGATTTGCACCACAGTCTATTAGCAAATTTGCGAGTTTTAAATTTCCATTTTGGCAAGGATAAAATAATGGAACAAATGCCGTGTGATCACAGACGTCAATACAGTTTTTTCCAATCAATAGGATTTTTACTAATGTTTCTTTATTGGCAGCTACTGCAATATGAAGAAGGGATTATCCTTTAGTAGTGTGTATGTTTACACCTGTTCCTTTCTGAACAGTTCTCATATATGAAGAAACTGTCTTAAAAACAGAAATATTCTTGTCATTGCTATAAATAGCGACACAGACCAATTTGCGAGTTTTAAATTTCCATTTTGGTAACAATGCCACAAATGTCGTGTGACCACAAATGTCGTTTGATTGCTATAATTAGGGACCTAGTCTTCCCAGCTATGCGAGTGAAGTTTTGCACCACAGTCTGTTAGCCAATTTGCGAGTTTTAAATTTCCATTTTGGCAAGGATAAAATAATGGAACAAATGCCGTGTGATCACAGATGTCAATGCAGTTTTTTCCAATCAATAGGATTTTTACTAGTGTTTCTTGATCGGCAGTTACTGCAATATGAAGAAGGGATTATCCTTTAGTGTTCTGTACATTTACATAGATGTATTTCTGAACAGTTCTTATATTTGAAGAAACTGTCTTAAAAACAGAAATATTCTTGACATTGCTATAAATAGCGACACAGTCTTCCCAGCTATGCGAGTGAAGATTTGCACCACAGTCTATTAGCAAATTTGCGTGTTTTAAATTTCCATTTTGGCTAGCATAAAACAATGCGACAAATGCCGTGTGATCACAGACGTCAATACAGTTATTTCCAATCAATAGGATTTTTACTGTTTCTTGATTGGCAGCTACTGCAATATGAAGAAGGGATTATCCTTTAGTAGTCTGTATGTTTACATCTGTTCCGTTCTGAACAGTTCTCATATATGAAGAAACTGTCTTAAAAACAGAAATATTCTTGTCATTGCACTAAATAGCGACACAGTCTTCCCAGATATGCGAGTGAAGGCTTTCACCACAGTCTACCAACAAATTTCGAGTTTTAAATTTCCATTTTGGGAAGGATAAAACAATGCAACAAATGCCGTGTGATCACAGACGTCAATACAGTTATTTCCAATCAATAGGATTTTGACTAATGCTTCTTGATTGGCAGTTACTGCAATATGAAAAGGAATTATCCTTTATTATTCGGTACGTTTACATCTGTTCCTCTCTGAAGAGTTTTCATATATAAAGAAACTGTCTTAAAAACAGAAATATTCCTTTGATTGCTATAAATAGCGACCTAGTCTTCCCAGGTATGCGAGTGAAGTTTTGCACCACAGTCTGTTAGCCAATTTGCGAGTTTTAAATTTCCATTTTGGCTAGCATAAAACAATGCGACAAATGCCGTGTGATCACAGACGTCAATGCAGTTTTTTCCAATCAATAGGATTTTTACTAATGTTTCTTGATTGGCAGCTACTGCAATATGAAGAAGGGATTATCCTTTTTGTGTTCTGTATATTTACATGTGTTCCTTTCTTAACAGTTCTCATACAGGAGAGAAGGATGTTTCCCAAGTATGGGAAGGTTGTTCAACTTCAACAGGTGGCTTTTCCACTGCTTAAACGCTTGTTAATCTATGTCTGTAATAGACTGCTCATGTCTATAACATTTTAAATGTTTCTTCGAATTACGTTCAAACGTAATTGATTCTGTCCAAGGCAATTCCTTAATTACTGAGAAAATGTTATAAAAACAGAAATATTCTTGTCATTGCTATAAATAGCGACCTAGTCTTCCCAGGCTATGCGAGTGAAGGTTTGCACCACAGTCTATTAGTCAATTTGCGAGTTTTAAATTTCCATTTTGGCAACAATGCCACAAATGTCGTGTGATCACAGATGTCAATGCAGTTTTTTTCCAATCAATAGGATTTTTACTAGTGTTTCTTGATCGGCAGTTACTGCAATATGAAGAAGGGATTATCCTTTAGTAGTGTGTATGTTTACACCTGTTCCTTTCTGAACAGTTCTCATATATGAAGAAACTGTCTTGAAAACAGAAATATTCTTGTCATTGCTATAAATAGCGACACAGACTTCCCAGCTATGCGAGTGAAGGCTTTCACCACAGTCTACCAACAAATTTCGAGTTTTAAATTTTCATTTTGGGAAGGATAAAACAATGCAACAGATGCCGTGTGATCACAGACGTCAATACAGTTATTTCCAATCAATAGGATTTTGACTAATGTTTCTTGATTGGCAGTTACTGCAATATGAAAAGGAATTATCCTTTATTATTCTGTACGTTTACATCTGTTCCTTTCTGAACAGTTTTCATATATGAAGAAACTGTCTTAAAAACAGAAATATTCCTTTGATTGCTATAAATAGCGACCTAGTCTTCTCAGGTATGCGAGTGAAGTTTTGCACCACAGTCTGTTAGCCAATTTGCGAGTTTTAAATTTCCATTTTGGCTAGTATAAAACAATGCCACAAATGCCGTGTGATCACAGACGTCAATGCAGTTTTTTCCAATCAATAGGATTTTTACTAATGTTTCTTGATTGGCAGTTACTGCAATATGAAGAAGGGATTATCCTTTAGTGTTCTGTACATTTCCATAGATGTATTTCTTAACAGTCCTTATATTTGAAGAAACTGTCTTAAAAACAGAAATATTCTTGTCATTGCTATAAATAGCGACACAGTCTTCCCAGCTATGCGAGTGAAGATTTGCACCACAGTCTATTAGCAAATTTGCGAGTTTTAAATTTCCATTTTGGCAAGGATAAAATAATGGAACAAATGCCGTGTGATCACAGACGTCAATACAGTTTTTTCCAATCAATAGGATTTTTACTAATGTTTCTTGATTGGCAGCTACTGCAATATGAAGAAGGGATTATCCTTTAGTAGTGTGTATGTTTACACCTGTTCCTTTCTGAACAGTTCTCATATATGAAGAAACTGTCTTAAAAACAGAAATATTCTTGTCATTGCTATAAATAGCGACACAGACCAATTTGCGAGTTTTAAATTTCCATTTTGGTAACAATGCCACAAATGTCGTGTGATCACAGATGTCAATGCAGTTTTTTCCAATCAATAGGATTTTTACTAGTGTTTCTTGATCGGCAGTTACTGCAATATGAAGAAGGGATTATCCTTTAGTGTTCTGTACATTTACATAGATGTATTTCTGAACAGTTCTTATTTTTGAGGAAACTGTCTTAAAAACAGAAATATTCTTGTCATTGCACTAAATAGCGACACAGTCTTCCCAGCTATGCGAGTGAAGGTTTGCACCACAGTCTATTAGCCAATTTGCGAGTTTTAAATTTCCATTTTGGTAACATCGCGAAAAATGTCGTGTGATCACAGATGTCAATGCATTTTTTTCCAATCAATAGGATTTTGACTAATTTTTCTTGATTGGCAGTTACTGCAATATGAAGAAGGGATTATCCTTTAGTGTTCTGTACATTTACATAGATGTATTTCTGAACAGTTCTTATATTCTTGTCATTGCACTAAATAGCGACACAGTCTTCCCAGCTATGCGAGTGAAGGTTTGCACCACAGTCTATTAGCCAATTTGCGAGTTTTAAATTTCCATTTTGGCTAGCATAAAACAATGCGACAAATGCCGTGTGATCACAGACGTCAATACAGTTATTTCCAATCAATAGGATTTTTACTAATGTTTCTTGATTGGCAGTTACTGCAATATGAAGAAGGGATTATCCTTTAGTAGTGTGTATGTTTACACCTGTTCCTTTCTGAACAGTTCTCATATATGAAGAAACTGTCTTGAAAACAGAAATATTCTTGTCATTGCTATAAATAGCGACACAGACTTCCCAGCTATGCGAGTGAAGGCTTTCACCACAGTCTACCAACAAATTTCGAGTTTTAAATTTTCATTTTGGGAAGGATAAAACAATGCAACAGATGCCGTGTGATCACAGACGTCAATACAGTTATTTCCAATCAATAGGATTTTGACTAATGTTTCTTGATTGGCAGTTACTGCAATATGAAAAGGAATTATCCTTTATTATTCTGTACGTTTACATCTGTTCCTTTCTGAACAGTTTTCATATATGAAGAAACTGTCTTAAAAACAGAAATATTCCTTTGATTGCTATAAATAGCGACCTAGTCTTCCCAGGTATGCGAGTGAAGTTTTGCACCACAGTCTGTTAGCCAATTTGCGAGTTTTAAATTTCCATTTTGGCTAGTATAAAACAATGCCACAAATGCCGTGTGATCACAGACGTCAATGCAGTTTTTTCCAATCAATAGGATTTTTACTAATGTTTCTTGATTGGCAGTTACTGCAATATGAAGAAGGGATTATCCTTTAGTGTTCTGTACATTTCCATAGATGTATTTCTTAACAGTCCTTATATTTGAAGAAACTGTCTTAAAAACAGAAATATTCTTGTCATTGCTATAAATAGCGACACAGTCTTCCCAGCTATGCGAGTGAAGATTTGCACCACAGTCTATTAGCAAATTTGCGAGTTTTAAATTTCCATTTTGGCAAGGATAAAATAATGGAACAAATGCCGTGTGATCACAGACGTCAATACAGTTTTTTCCAATTAATAGGATTTTTACTAATGTTTCTTGATTGGCAGCTACTGCAATATGAAGAAGGGATTATCCTTTAGTAGTGTGTATGTTTACACCTGTTCCTTTCTGAACAGTTCTCATATATGAAGAAACTGTCTTAAAAACAGAAATATTCTTGTCATTGCTATAAATAGCGACACAGACTTCCCAGCTATGCGAGTGAAGGCTTTCACCACAGTCTACCAACAAATTTCGAGTTTTAAATTTTCATTTTGGGAAGGATAAAACAATGCAACAGATGCCGTGTGATCACAGAGGTCAATACAGTTATTTCCAATCAATAGGATTTTGACCAATGTTTCTTGATTGGCAGTTACTGCAATATGAAAAGGAATTATCCTTTATTATTCTGTACGTTTACATCTGTTCCTTTCTGAACAGTTTTCATATATGAAGAAACTGTCTTAAAAACAGAAATATTCCTTTGATTGCTATAAATAGCGACCTAGTCTTCTCAGGTATGCGAGTGAAGTTTTGCACCACAGTCTGTTAGCCAATTTGCGAGTTTTAAATTTCCATTTTGGCTAGTATAAAACAATGCCACAAATGCCGTGTGATCACAGACGTCAATGCAGTTTTTTCCAATCAATAGGATTTTTACTAATGTTTCTTGATTGGCAGTTACTGCAATATGAAGAAGGGATTATCCTTTAGTGTTCTGTACATTTACAGAGATGTATTTCTGAACAGTTCTTATATTCTTGTCATTGCACTAAATAGCGACACAGTCTTCCCAGCTATGCGAGTGAAGGTTTGCACCAGAGTCTATTAGCCAATTTGCGAGTTTTAAATTTCCATTTTGGCTAGTATAAAACAATGCCACAAATGCCGTGTGATCACAGACGTCAATGCAGTTTTTTCCAATCAATAGGATTTTTACTAATGTTTCTTGATTGGCAGCTACTGCAATATGAAGAAGGGATTATCCTTTAGTAGTGTGTCTGTTTACACCTGTTCCTTTCTGAACAGTTCTCATACAGGAGAGAAGGATGTTTCCCAAGTATGGGAAGGTTGTTCAACTTCAACAGGTGGCTTTTCCACTGCTTAAACGCTTGTTAATCTATGTCTGTAATAGACTGCTCATGTCTATAACATTTTAAATGTTTCTTCGAATTACGTTCAAACGTAATTGATTCTGTCGAAGGCAATTCCTTAATTACTGAGAAAATGTTATAAAAACAGAAATATTCTTGTCATTGCTATAAATAGCGACCTAGTCTTCCCAGGCTATGCGAGTGAAGGTTTGCACCACAGTCTATTAGTCAATTTGCGAGTTTTAAATTTCCATTTTGGCAACAATGCCACAAATGCCGTGTGATCACAGACGTCAATGCAGTTTTTTCCAATCAATAGGATTTTTACTAATGTTTCTTGATTGGCAGTTACTGCAATATGAAGAAGGGATTATCCTTTAGTGTTCTGTACATTTACATAGATGTATTTCTGAACAGTTCTTATATTTGAAGAAACTGTCTTAAAACCAGAAATATTCTTGTCATTGCACTAAATAGCGACACAGTCTTCCCAGCTATGGGAGTGAAGGTTTGCACCACAGTCTATTAGCAAATTTGCGAGTTTTAAATTTCCATTTTGGCAAGGATAAAATAATGGAACAAATGCCGTGTGATCACAGACGTCAATACAGTTTTTTCCAATCAATAGGATTTTTACTAATGTTTCTTGATTGGCAGCTACTGCAATATGAAGAAGGGATTATCCTTTAGTAGTCTGTATGTTTACACCTGTTCCTTTCTGAACAGTTCTCATATATGAAGAAACTGTCTTAAAAACAGAAATATTCTTGTCATTGCTATAAATAGCGACACAGACTTCCCAGCTATGCGAGTGAAGGCTTTCACCAGTCTACCAACAAATTTCGAGTTTTAAATTTCCATTTTGGGAAGGATAAAACAATGCAACACATGCTGTGTGATCACAGACATCAATACAGTTATTTCCAATCAATAGGATTTTGACTAATGTTTCTTGATTGGCAGTTACTGCAATATGAAAAGGAATTATCCTTTATTATTCTGTACGTTTACATCTGTTCCTCTCTGAACAGTTTTCATATATGAAGAAACTGTCTTAAAAACAGAAATATTCCTTTGATTGCTATAAATAGCGACCTAGTCTTCCCAGGTATGCGAGTGAAGTTTTGCACCACAGTCTGTTAGCCAATTTGCGAGTTTTAAATTTCCATTTTGGCTAGCATAAAACAGTGCGACAAATGCCGTGTGATCACAGACGTCAATGCAGTTTTTTCCAATCAATAGGATTTTTACTAATGTTTCTTGATTGGCAGTTACTGCAATATGAAGAAGGGATTATCCTTTAGTGTTCTGTACATTTCCATAGATGTATTTCTTAACAGTCCTTATATTTGAAGAAACTGTCTTAAAAACAGAAATATTCTTGTCATTGCTATAAATAGCGACACAGTCTTCCCAGCTATGCGAGTGAAGATTTGCACCACAGTCTATTAGCAAATTTGCGAGTTTTAAATTTCCATTTTGGCAAGGATAAAATAATGGAACAAATGCCGTGTGATCACAGACGTCAATACAGTTTTTTCCAATCAATAGGATTTTTACTAATGTTTCTTGATTGGCAGTTACTGCAATATGAAGAAGGGATTATCCTTTAGTGTTCTGTACATTTCCATAGATGTATTTCTTAACAGTCCTTATATTTGAAGAAACTGTCTTAAAAACAGAAATATTCTTGTCATTGCTATAAATAGCGACACAGTCTTCCCAGCTATGCGAGTGAAGATTTGCACCACAGTCTATTAGCAAATTTCGAGTTTTAAATTTTCATTTTGGGAAGGATAAAACAATGCAACAGATGCCGTGTGATCACAGAGGTCAATACAGTTATTTCCAATCAATAGGATTTTGACCAATGTTTCTTGATTGGCAGTTACTGCAATATGAAAAGGAATTATCCTTTATTATTCTGTACGTTTACATCTGTTCCTTTCTGAACAGTTTTCATATATGAAGAAACTGTCTTAAAAACAGAAATATTCCTTTGATTGCTATAAATAGCGACCTAGTCTTCTCAGGTATGCGAGTGAAGTTTTGCACCACAGTCTGTTAGCCAATTTGCGAGTTTTAAATTTCCATTTTGGCTAGTATAAAACAATGCCACAAATGCCGTGTGATCACAGACGTCAATGCAGTTTTTTCCAATCAATAGGATTTTTACTAATGTTTCTTGATTGGCAGTTACTGCAATATGAAGAAGGGATTATCCTTTAGTGTTCTGTACATTTACAGAGATGTATTTCTGAACAGTTCTTATATTCTTGTCATTGCACTAAATAGCGACACAGTCTTCCCAGCTATGCGAGTGAAGGTTTGCACCACAGTCTATTAGCCAATTTGCGAGTTTTAAATTTCCATTTTGGCTAGCATAAAACAATGCCACAAATGCCGTGTGATCACAGACGTCAATGCAGTTTTTTCCAATCAATAGGATTTTTACTAATGTTTCTTGATTGGCAGCTACTGCAATATGAAGAAGGGATTATCCTTTAGTAGTGTGTCTGTTTACACCTGTTCCTTTCTGAACAGTTCTCATACAGGAGAGAAGGATGTTTCCCAAGTATGGGAAGGTTGTTCAACTTCAACAGGTGGCTTTTCCACTGCTTAAACGCTTGTTAATCTATGTCTGTAATAGACTGCTCATGTCTATAACATTTTAAATGTTTCTTCGAATTACGTTCAAACGTAATTGATTCTGTCCAAGGCAATTCCTTAATTACTGAGAAAATGTTATAAAAACAGAAATATTCTTGTCATTGCTATAAATAGCGACCTAGTCTTCCCAGGCTATGCGAGTGAAGGTTTGCACCACAGTCTATTAGTCAATTTGCGAGTTTTAAATTTCCATTTTGGCAACAATGCCACAAATGCCGTGTGATCACAGACGTCAATGCAGTTTTTTCCAATCAATAGGATTTTTACTAATGTTTCTTGATTGGCAGTTACTGCAATATGAAGAAGGGATTATCCTTTAGTGTTCTGTACATTTACATAGATGTATTTCTGAACAGTTCTTATATTTGAAGAAACTGTCTTAAAACCAGAAATATTCTTGTCATTGCACTAAATAGCGACACAGTCTTCCCAGCTATGGGAGTGAAGGTTTGCACCACAGTCTATTAGCAAATTTGCGAGTTTTAAATTTCCATTTTGGCAAGGATAAAATAATGGAACAAATGCCGTGTGATCACAGACGTCAATACAGTTTTTTCCAATCAATAGGATTTTTACTAATGTTTCTTGATTGGCAGCTACTGCAATATGAAGAAGGGATTATCCTTTAGTAGTCTGTATGTTTACACCTGTTCCTTTCTGAACAGTTCTCATATATGAAGAAACTGTCTTAAAAACAGAAATATTCTTGTCATTGCTATAAATAGCGACACAGACTTCCCAGCTATGCGAGTGAAGGCTTTCACCAGTCTACCAACAAATTTCGAGTTTTAAATTTCCATTTTGGGAAGGATAAAACAATGCAACACATGCTGTGTGATCACAGACGTCAATACAGTTATTTCCAATCAATAGGATTTTGACTAATGTTTCTTGATTGGCAGTTACTGCAATATGAAAAGGAATTATCCTTTATTATTCTGTACGTTTACATCTGTTCCTCTCTGAACAGTTTTCATATATGAAGAAACTGTCTTAAAAACAGAAATATTCCTTTGATTGCTATAAATAGCGACCTAGTCTTCCCAGGTATGCGAGTGAAGTTTTGCACCACAGTCTGTTAGCCAATTTGCGAGTTTTAAATTTCCATTTTGGCTAGCATAAAACAGTGCGACAAATGCCGTGTGATCACAGACGTCAATGCAGTTTTTTCCAATCAATAGGATTTTTACTAATGTTTCTTGATTGGCAGTTACTGCAATATGAAGAAGGGATTATCCTTTAGTGTTCTGTACATTTCCATAGATGTATTTCTTAACAGTCCTTATATTTGAAGAAACTGTCTTAAAAACAGAAATATTCTTGTCATTGCTATAAATAGCGACACAGTCTTCCCAGCTATGAGAGTGAAAGTTTGCACCACAGTCTATTAGCAAATTTGCGAGTTTTAAATTTCCATTTTGGCAAGGATAAAATAATGGAACAAATGCCGGGTGATCACAGACGTCAATACAGTTTTTTCCAATCAATAGGATTTTTACTAATGTTTCTTGATTGGCAGCTACTGCAATATGAAGAAGGGATTATCCTTTAGTAGTGTGTATGTTTACACCTGTTCCTTTCTGAACAGTTCTCATATATGAAGAAACTGTCTTAAAAACAGAAATATTCTTGTCATTGCTATAAATAGCGACACAGACTTCCCAGCTATGCGAGTGAAGGCTTTCACCACAGTCTACCAACAAATTTCGAGTTTTAAATTTTCATTTTGGGAAGGATAAAACAATGCAACAGATGCCGTGTGATCACAGAGGTCAATACAGTTATTTCCAATCAATAGGATTTTGACCAATGTTTCTTGATTGGCAGTTACTGCAATATGAAAAGGAATTATCCTTTATTATTCTGTACGTTTACATCTGTTCCTTTCTGAACAGTTTTCATATATGAAGAAACTGTCTTAAAAACAGAAATATTCCTTTGATTGCTATAAATAGCGACCTAGTCTTCTCAGGTATGCGAGTGAAGTTTTGCACCACAGTCTGTTAGCCAATTTGCGAGTTTTAAATTTCCATTTTGGCTAGTATAAAACAATGCCACAAATGCCGTGTGATCACAGACGTCAATGCAGTTTTTTCCAATCAATAGGATTTTTACTAATGTTTCTTTATTGGCAGTTACTGCAATATGAAAAGGAATTATCCTTTATTATTCTGTACGTTTACATCTGTTCCTCTCTGAACAGTTTTCATATATGAAGAAACTGTCTTAAAAACAGAAATATTCCTTTGATTGCTATAAATAGCGACCTAGTTTTCCCAGGTATGCGAGTGAAGTTTTGCACCACAGTCTGTTAGCCAATTTGCGAGTTTTAAATTTCCATTTTGGCTAGCATAAAACAATGCTACAAATGCCGTGTGATCACAGACGTCAATGCAGTTTTTTCCAATCAATAGGATTTTTACTAATGTTTCTTGATTGGCAGCTACTGCAATATGAAGAAGGGATTATCCTTTTTGTGTTCTGTATATTTACATGTGTTCCTTTCTTAACAGTTCTCATACAGGAGAGAAGGATGTTTCCCAAGTATGGGAAGGTTGTTCAACTTCAACAGGTGGCTTTTCCACTGCTTAAACGCTTGTTAATCTATGTCTGTAATAGACTGCTCATGTCTTTAACATTTTAAATGTTTCTTCGAATTACGTTCAAACGTAATTGATTCTGTCGAAGGCAATTCCTTAATTACTGAGAAAATGTTATAAAAACAGAAATATTCTTGTCATTGCTATAAATAGCGACCTAGTCTTCCCAGGCTATGCGAGTGAAGGTTTGCACCACAGTCTATTAGTCAATTTGCGAGTTTTAAATTTCCATTTTGGCAACAATGCCACAAATGCCGTGTGATCACAGACGTCAATGCAGTTTTTTCCAATCAATAGGATTTTTACTAATGTTTCTTGATTGGCAGTTACTGCAATATGAAGAAGGGATTATCCTTTAGTGTTCTGTACATTTACATAGATGTATTTCTGAACAGTTCTTATATTTGAAGAAACTGTCTTAAAACCAGAAATATTCTTGTCATTGCACTAAATAGCGACACAGTCTTCCCAGCTATGGGAGTGAAGGTTTGCACCACAGTCTATTAGCCAATTTGCGAGTTTTAAATTTCCATTTTGGCTAGCATAAAACAATGCGACAAATGCCGTGTGATCACAGACGTCAATACAGTTATTTCCAATCAATAGGATTTTTACTAATGTTTCTTGATTGGCAGTTACTGCAATATGAAGAAGGGATTATCCTTTAGTAGTGTGTATGTTTACACCTGTTCCTTTCTGAACAGTTCTCATATATGAAGAAACTGTCTTGAAAACAGAAATATTCTTGTCATTGCTATAAATAGCGACACAGACTTCCCAGCTATGCGAGTGAAGGCTTTCACCACAGTCTACCAACAAATTTCGAGTTTTAAATTTTCATTTTGGGAAGGATAAAACAATGCAACAGATGCCGTGTGATCACAGACGTCAATACAGTTATTTCCAATCAATAGGATTTTGACTAATGTTTCTTGATTGGCAGTTACTGCAATATGAAAAGGAATTATCCTTTATTATTCTGTACGTTTACATCTGTTCCTTTCTGAACAGTTTTCATATATGAAGAAACTGTCTTAAAAACAGAAATATTCCTTTGATTGCTATAAATAGCGACCTAGTCTTCTCAGGTATGCGAGTGAAGTTTTGCACCACAGTCTGTTAGCCAATTTGCGAGTTTTAAATTTCCATTTTGGCTAGTATAAAACAATGCCACAAATGCCGTGTGATCACAGACGTCAATGCAGTTTTTTCCAATCAATAGGATTTTTACTAATGTTTCTTGATTGGCAGTTACTGCAATATGAAGAAGGGATTATCCTTTAGTGTTCTGTACATTTCCATAGATGTATTTCTTAACAGTCCTTATATTTGAAGAAACTGTCTTAAAAACAGAAATATTCTTGTCATTGCTATAAATAGCCACACAGTCTTCCCAGCTATGCGAGTGAAGATTTGCACCACAGTCTATTAGCAAATTTGCGAGTTTTAAATTTCCATTTTGGCAAGGATAAAATAATGGAACAAATGCCGTGTGATCACAGACGTCAATACAGTTTTTTCCAATCAATAGGATTTTTACTAATGTTTCTTTATTGGCAGCTACTGCAATATGAAGAAGGGATTATCCTTTAGTAGTGTGTATGTTTACACCTGTTCCTTTCTGAACAGTTCTCATATATGAAGAAACTGTCTTGAAAACAGAAATATTCTTGTCATTGCTATAAATAGCGACACAGACTTCCCAGCTATGCGAGTGAAGGCTTTCACCACAGTCTACCAACAAATTTCGAGTTTTAAATTTTCATTTTGGGAAGGATAAAACAATGCAACAGATGCCGTGTGATCACAGACGTCAATACAGTTATTTCCAATCAATAGGATTTTGACTAATGTTTCTTGATTGGCAGTTACTGCAATATGAAAAGGAATTATCCTTTATTATTCTGTACGTTTACATCTGTTCCTTTCTGAACAGTTTTCATATATGAAGAAACTGTCTTAAAAACAGAAATATTCCTTTGATTGCTATAAATAGCGACCTAGTCTTCTCAGGTATGCGAGTGAAGTTTTGCACCACAGTCTGTTAGCCAATTTGCGAGTTTTAAATTTCCATTTTGGCTAGTATAAAACAATGCCACAAATGCCGTGTGATCACAGACGTCAATGCAGTTTTTTCCAATCAATAGGATTTTTACTAATGTTTCTTGATTGGCAGTTACTGCAATATGAAGAAGGGATTATCCTTTAGTGTTCTGTACATTTCCATAGATGTATTTCTTAACAGTCCTTATATTTGAAGAAACTGTCTTAAAAACAGAAATATTCTTGTCATTGCTATAAATAGCCACACAGTCTTCCCAGCTATGCGAGTGAAGATTTGCACCACAGTCTATTAGCAAATTTGCGAGTTTTAAATTTCCATTTTGGCAAGGATAAAATAATGGAACAAATGCCGTGTGATCACAGACGTCAATACAGTTTTTTCCAATCAATAGGATTTTTACTAATGTTTCTTTATTGGCAGCTACTGCAATATGAAGAAGGGATTATCCTTTAGTAGTGTGTATGTTTACACCTGTTCCTTTCTGAACAGTTCTCATATATGAAGAAACTGTCTTAAAAACAGAAATATTCTTGTCATTGCTATAAATAGCGACACAGACCAATTTGCGAGTTTTAAATTTCCATTTTGGTAACAATGCCACAAATGTCGTGTGACCACAAATGTCGTTTGATTGCTATAATTAGGGACCTAGTCTTCCCAGCTATGCGAGTGAAGTTTTGCACCACAGTCTGTTAGCCAATTTGCGAGTTTTAAATTTCCATTTTGGCAAGGATAAAATAATGGAACAAATGCCGTGTGATCACAGATGTCAATGCAGTTTTTTCCAATCAATAGGATTTTTACTAGTGTTTCTTGATCGGCAGTTACTGCAATATGAAGAAGGGATTATCCTTTAGTGTTCTGTACATTTACATAGATGTATTTCTGAACAGTTCTTATATTTGAAGAAACTGTCTTAAAAACAGAAATATTCTTGACATTGCTATAAATAGCGACACAGTCTTCCCAGCTATGCGAGTGAAGATTTGCACCACAGTCTATTAGCAAATTTGCGTGTTTTAAATTTCCATTTTGGCTAGCATAAAACAATGCGACAAATGCCGTGTGATCACAGACGTCAATACAGTTATTTCCAATCAATAGGATTTTTACTGTTTCTTGATTGGCAGCTACTGCAATATGAAGAAGGGATTATCCTTTAGTAGTCTGTATGTTTACATCTGTTCCGTTCTGAACAGTTCTCATATATGAAGAAACTGTCTTAAAAACAGAAATATTCTTGTCATTGCACTAAATAGCGACACAGTCTTCCCAGATATGCGAGTGAAGGCTTTCACCACAGTCTACCAACAAATTTCGAGTTTTAAATTTCCATTTTGGGAAGGATAAAACAATGCGACAAATGCTGTGTGATCACAGACATCAATACAGTTATTTCCAATCAATAGGATTTTGACTAATGTTTCTTGATTGGCAGTTACTGCAATATGAAAAGGAATTATCCTTTATTATTCTGTACGTTTACATCTGTTCCTCTCTGAACAGTTTTCATATATGAAGAAACTGTCTTAAAAACAGAAATATTCCTTTGATTGCTATAAATAGCGACCTAGTCTTCCCAGGTATGCGAGTGAAGTTTTGCACCACAGTCTGTTAGCCAATTTGCGAGTTTTAAATTTCCATTTTGGCTAGCATAAAACAGTGCGACAAATGCCGTGTGATCACAGACGTCAATGCAGTTTTTTCCAATCAATAGGATTTTTACTAATGTTTCTTGATTGGCAGTTACTGCAATATGAAGAAGGGATTATCCTTTAGTGTTCTGTACATTTCCATAGATGTATTTCTTAACAGTCCTTATATTTGAAGAAACTGTCTTAAAAACAGAAATATTCTTGTCATTGCTATAAATAGCGACACAGTCTTCCCAGCTATGCGAGTGAAGATTTGCACCACAGTCTATTAGCAAATTTGCGAGTTTTAAATTTCCATTTTGGCAAGGATAAAATAATGGAACAAATGCCGTGTGATCACAGACGTCAATACAGTTTTTTCCAATCAATAGGATTTTTACTAATGTTTCTTGATTGGCAGCTACTGCAATATGAAGAAGGGATTATCCTTTAGTAGTGTGTATGTTTACACCTGTTCCTTTCTGAACAGTTCTCATATATGAAGAAACTGTCTTAAAAACAGAAATATTCTTGTCATTGCTATAAATAGCGACACAGACTTCCCAGCTATGCGAGTGAAGGCTTTCACCACAGTCTACCAACAAATTTCGAGTTTTAAATTTTCATTTTGGGAAGGATAAAACAATGCAACAGATGCCGTGTGATCACAGAGGTCAATACAGTTATTTCCAATCAATAGGATTTTGACCAATGTTTCTTGATTGGCAGTTACTGCAATATGAAAAGGAATTATCCTTTATTATTCTGTACGTTTACATCTGTTCCTTTCTGAACAGTTTTCATATATGAAGAAACTGTCTTAAAAACAGAAATATTCCTTTGATTGCTATAAATAGCGACCTAGTCTTCTCAGGTATGCGAGTGAAGTTTTGCACCACAGTCTGTTAGCCAATTTGCGAGTTTTAAATTTCCATTTTGGCTAGTATAAAACAATGCCACAAATGCCGTGTGATCACAGACGTCAATGCAGTTTTTTCCAATCAATAGGATTTTTACTAATGTTTCTTGATGGCAGTTACTGCAATATGAAGAAGGGATTATCCTTTAGTGTTCTGTACATTTACAGAGATGTATTTCTGAACAGTTCTTATATTCTTGTCATTGCACTAAATAGCGACACAGTCTTCCCAGCTATGCGAGTGAAGGTTTGCACCACAGTCTATTAGCCAATTGCGAGTTTTAAAATTTCCATTTTGGCTAGCATAAAACAATGCCACAAATGCCGTGTGATCACAGACGTCAATGCAGTTTTTTCCAATCAATAGGATTTTTACTAATGTTTCTTGATTGGCAGCTACTGCAATATGAAGAAGGGATTATCCTTTAGTAGTGTGTCTGTTTACACCTGTTCCTTTCTGAACAGTTCTCATACAGGAGAGAAGGATGTTTCCCAAGTATGGGAAGGTTGTTCAACTTCAACAGGTGGCTTTTCCACTGCTTAAACGCTTGTTAATCTATGTCTGTAATAGACTGCTCATGTCTATAACATTTTAAATGTTTCTTCGAATTACGTTCAAACGTAATTGATTCTGTCCAAGGCAATTCCTTAATTACTGAGAAAATGTTATAAAAACAGAAATATTCTTGTCATTGCTATAAATAGCGACCTAGTCTTCCCAGGCTATGCGAGTGAAGGTTTGCACCACAGTCTATTAGTCAATTTGCGAGTTTTAAATTTCCATTTTGGCAACAATGCCACAAATCCCGTGTGATCACAGACGTCAATGCAGTTTTTTCCAATCAATAGGATTTTACTAATGTTTCTTGATTGGCAGTTACTGCAATATGAAGAAGGGATTATCCTTTAGTGTTCTGTACATTTACATAGATGTATTTCTGAACAGTTCTTATATTTGAAGAAACTGTCTTAAAACCAGAAATATTCTTGTCATTGCACTAAATAGCGACACAGTCTTCCCAGCTATGGGAGTGAAGGTTTGCACCACAGTCTATTAGCAAATTTGCGAGTTTTAAATTTCCATTTTGGCAAGGATAAAATAATGGAACAAATGCCGTGTGATCACAGACGTCAATACAGTTTTTTCCAATCAATAGGATTTTTACTAATGTTTCTTGATTGGCAGCTACTGCAATATGAAGAAGGGATTATCCTTTAGTAGTCTGTATGTTTACACCTGTTCCTTTCTGAACAGTTCTCATATATGAAGAAACTGTCTTAAAAACAGAAATATTCTTGTCATTGCTATAAATAGCGACACAGACTTCCCAGCTATGCGAGTGAAGGCTTTCACCAGTCTACCAACAAATTTCGAGTTTTAAATTTCCATTTTGGGAAGGATAAAACAATGCAACACATGCTGTGTGATCACAGACGTCAATACAGTTATTTCCAATCAATAGGATTTTGACTAATGTTTCTTGATTGGCAGTTACTGCAATATGAAAAGGAATTATCCTTTATTATTCTGTACGTTTACATCTGTTCCTCTCTGAACAGTTTTCATATATGAAGAAACTGTCTTAAAAACAGAAATATTCCTTTGATTGCTATAAATAGCGACCTAGTCTTCCCAGGTATGCGAGTGAAGTTTTGCACCACAGTCTGTTAGCCAATTTGCGAGTTTTAAATTTCCATTTTGGCTAGCATAAAACAGTGCGACAAATGCCGTGTGATCACAGACGTCAATGCAGTTTTTTCCAATCAATAGAATTTTTACTAATGTTTCTTGATTGGCAGTTACTGCAATATGAAGAAGGGATTATCCTTTAGTGTTCTGTACATTTCCATAGATGTATTTCTTAACAGTCCTTATATTTGAAGAAACTGTCTTAAAAACAGAAATATTCTTGTCATTGCTATAAATAGCGACACAGTCTTCCCAGCTATGCGAGTGAAGATTTGCACCACAGTCTATTAGCAAATTTGCGAGTTTTAAATTTCCATTTTGGCAAGGATAAAATAATGGAACAAATGCCGTGTGATCACAGACGTCAATACAGTTTTTTCCAATCAATAGGATTTTTACTAATGTTTCTTGATTGGCAGCTACTGCAATATGAAGAAGGGATTATCCTTTAGTAGTGTGTATGTTTACACCTGTTCCTTTCTGAACAGTTCTCATATATGAAGAAACTGTCTTAAAAACAGAAATATTCTTGTCATTGCTATAAATAGCGACACAGACTTCCCAGCTATGCGAGTGAAGGCTTTCACCACAGTCTACCAACAAATTTCGAGTTTTAAATTTTCATTTTGGGAAGGATAAAACAATGCAACAGATGCCGTGTGATCACAGAGGTCAATACAGTTATTTCCAATCAATAGGATTTTGACCAATGTTTCTTGATTGGCAGTTACTGCAATATGAAAAGGAATTATCCTTTATTATTCTGTACGTTTACATCTGTTCCTTTCTGAACAGTTTTCATATATGAAGAAACTGTCTTAAAAACAGAAATATTCCTTTGATTGCTATAAATAGCGACCTAGTCTTCTCAGGTATGCGAGTGAAGTTTTGCACCACAATCTGTTAGCCAATTTGCGAGTTTTAAATTTCCATTTTGGCTAGTATAAAACAATGCCACAAATGCCGTGTGATCACAGACGTCAATGCAGTTTTTTCCAATCAATAGGATTTTTACTAATGTTTCTTGATTGGCAGTTACTGCAATATGAAGAAGGGATTATCCTTTAGTGTTCTGTACATTTACAGAGATGTATTTCTGAACAGTTCTTATATTCTTGTCATTGCACTAAATAGCGACACAGTCTTCCCAGCTATGCGAGTGAAGGTTTGCACCACAGTCTATTAGCCAATTTGCGAGTTTTAAATTTCCATTTTGGCTAGCATAAAACAATGCCACAAATGCCGTGTGATCACAGACGTCAATGCAGTTTTTTCCAATCAATAGGATTTTTACTAATGTTTCTTGATTGGCAGCTACTGCAATATGAAGAAGGGATTATCCTTTAGTAGTGTGTCTGTTTACACCTGTTCCTTTCTGAACAGTTCTCATACAGGAGAGAAGGATGTTTCCCAAGTATGGGAAGGTTGTTCAACTTCAACAGGTGGCTTTTCCACTGCTTAAACGCTTGTTAATCTATGTCTGTAATAGACTGCTCATGTCTATAACATTTTAAATGTTTCTTCGAATTACGTTCAAACGTAATTGATTCTGTCCAAGGCAATTCCTTAATTACTGAGAAAATGTTATAAAAACAGAAATATTCTTGTCATTGCTATAAATAGCGACCTAGTCTTCCCAGGCTATGCGAGTGAAGGTTTGCACCACAGTCTATTAGTCAATTTGCGAGTTTTAAATTTCCATTTTGGCAACAATGCCACAAATCCCGTGTGATCACAGACGTCAATGCAGTTTTTTCCAATCAATAGGATTTTTACTAATGTTTCTTGATTGGCAGTTACTGCAATATGAAGAAGGGATTATCCTTTAGTGTTCTGTACATTTACATAGATGTATTTCTGAACAGTTCTTATATTTGAAGAAACTGTCTTAAAACCAGAAATATTCTTGTCATTGCACTAAATAGCGACACAGTCTTCCCAGCTATGGGAGTGAAGGTTTGCACCACAGTCTATTAGCAAATTTGCGAGTTTTAAATTTCCATTTTGGCAAGGATAAAATAATGGAACAAATGCCGTGTGATCACAGACGTCAATACAGTTTTTTCCAATCAATAGGATTTTTACTAATGTTTCTTGATTGGCAGCTACTGCAATATGAAGAAGGGATTATCCTTTAGTAGTCTGTATGTTTACACCTGTTCCTTTCTGAACAGTTCTCATATATGAAGAAACTGTCTTAAAAACAGAAATATTCTTGTCATTGCTATAAATAGCGACACAGTCTTTACAGCTATGCGAGTGAAGATTTGCACCACAGTCTATTAGCAAATTTGCGTGTTTTCAATTTCCATTTTGGCTAGCATAAAACAATGCCAAAAATGCCGTGTGTTCACAGACGTCAATGCAGTTTTTTCCAACCAATAGGATTTTTACTAATGTTTCTTGATTGGCAGCTACTGCAATATGAAGAAGGGATTATCCTTTTGTGTTCTGTATATTTACATGTGTACCTTTCTTAACAGTTCTGATACATGAGAGAAGGATGATTCCCAAGTATTGGAAGCATGTTTAACTTCAACAGCGGGGTTTTCCACTGCTTGAACGCTTGTTAATCTAAAAATCTATTACCGACTTCTATGTCTAATAAACTGCCTGTGACTTTAACATTTTAAATGTTTCTTCGAATTACGTTCAAACGTAATTGTTTGTGTCCAAGGCAATTCCTTGATTTCTGAGAAAATGTTATAAAAACGGAAATATTCTTCTTATTGCTTGGATTGAAATAGCGACACAGTCTTCCCAGCTATGCGAGTGAAGGTTTGCACCACAGTCTATTAGCAAATTTGCGAGTTTTAAATTTCCATTTTGGCAAGGATAAAAGAATGGAACAAATGCCGTGTGATCACAGACGTCAATACAGTTTTTTCCAATCAATAGGATTTTTACTAATGTTTCTTGATTGGCAGCTACTGCAATATGAAGAAGGGATTATCCTTTATTATTCTGTACGTTTACATCTGTTCCTTTCTGAACAGTTTTCATATATGAAGAAACTGTCTTAAAAACAGAAATATTCCTTTGATTGCTATAAATAGCGACCTAGTCTTCCCAGGCTATGCGAGTGAAGGTTTGCACCACAGTCTATTAGCCAATTTGCGAGTTTTAAATTTCCATTTTGGCAACAATGCCACAAATGTCGTGTGATCACAGATGTCGATGCAGTTTTTTCCAATCAATAGGATTTTTACTAATGTTTCTTGATTGGCAGTTACTGCAATATGAAGAAGGGTTTATCCTTTAGTCTTCTGTACATTTACATGTGTTCGTTTCTTAACAGTTCTCATACATGAGAGAAGGAGGATTCCAAAGTATGGGAAGGTTGTTCAACTTCAACAGGTGGCTTTTCCACTGCTTGAACGCTTGTTAATCTATGTCTGTAATAGACTGCCCATGTCTTTAACATTTTAAATGTTTCTTCGAATTACGTTCAAACGTAATTGATTCTGTCCGAGGCAATTCCTTAATTTCTGAGAAAATGTTATAAAAACAGAAATATTCTTGTCATTGCTTTAAATAGCGACCTAGTCTTCCCAGGCTATGCGAGTGAAGGTTTGCACCACAGTCTATTAGCCAATTTGCGAGTTTTAAATTTCCATTTTGGCAACAATGCCACAAATGTCGTGTGATCACAGATGTCAATACAGTTATTTCCAATCAATAGGATTTTTACTAATGTTTCTTGATTGGCAGTTACTGCAATATGAAAAGGAATTGTCCTTTATTATACTGTACGTTTACATCTGTTCCTTTCTGAACAGTTTTCATATATGAAGAAACTGTCTTAAAAACAGAAATATTCCTTTGATTGCACTAAATAGCGACACAGTCTTCCCAGCTATGCGAGTGAAGGCTTGCACCACAATCTACCAATTACGGACAGATGCAAATAAAAAAAATCATCACAATAGTCCCCGTTTCCTAGTCATCTCTAGTCCTTCTGGCGAAATGCATAAGATGTCTCCTTTCGATATAAATAAATACATCCAGTCTTCTATTGGTGAGCCGAGAAACATAAAGCGTCTCCGCTCCGGAGACTTGCTTATTGATACACACTCAGCCACCCAGTCTGCTTCTTTACTTCAGATTACTAAACTTGGGCAAGCGAATGTCACTGTAACACCCCATAAGTCACTGAACTATTGTCGTGGTGTAATCTCAGAATTCGACCTTCTGTATGTTTCTGAAGAAGAGATGGCTTCTGAGTTATCCGAACAAAATGTCTGCGGTGTAAGGCGGATCAAGATGCGTAAAGAAGGTAAGTTGATAGACACGAAACACGTGATCCTTACCTTCAACACGCCTGATCTGCCTAAGAATATTAAGGCCGGATATCTAAATATTCCTGTAAGACCTTATATTCCCAACCCTATGCGATGTTTCCAATGCCAGCGTTTCGGCCATTCTAAGACGTCTTGTCGTGGCAGCCTGACATGCGCCCGATGCTCACAGATTGGCCACGATTCTGAAAATTGTACCGCTGCGCCTCTTTGTATAAATTGCAAGGGTGAGCACCCAGCATTTTCTCGCCTCTGCCCAAAATGGAAATTGGAAAAAGAAGTGCAGACTGCAAAGTTTACGAGGAACATCTCATATGCCGAAGCCAGAAGACTAGTCCAGAGCACACAGCTTCGACCAAATACATCATACGCCAGTGCTGTAAAATCATCTCGTACAGTCGCCACCCAAACATCAATAGGCACACAGACCCTAGCAAATAAAACCCATCCGTCTACATCCAACAAGCAAAAAGAAAATGCAACCCATATAGTACAAAAGAAAGAAACAGTTATTCAAAGTAAGCCCAAAACTTCTACACATAAAATATCCAATAAAAATAGAAGTCACAGCAATAGCTCTTTTGATGTGATGATTTCTGAATCTGCGGATTCAGACTTTATGGAAGTAGAAGAGGGTCTAGAAGTTCCCAGGCATCTACTTCCACGAAAAACAAAAGAACAGCACAGAAAAAACAAAAACCATTCATAATGGCCACCCTCATGTCATGGAACTGTCGCGGTTTCCACCGAAATTTCCTTGACATCAAATCTATAATAAATGTGTATCATCCTGTGTGCTTAGCAATACAGGAAACAAATTTGAAACCCGAACACCATGCAAAACTTCGGAGGTTTTCTTTCGTCAGGAAGGATAACATTGCAGGTGAGCGTGCCAGTGGAGGTGTAGGTCTCCTCTCCTCACTGGATTATCCCTCAAATGTACTTCCTTTGACGACATCCCTCCAAGTTGTCGCTACTCAAATAAATTTTGATATTATTGTTTCATTTGTTTCTTTGTATTTGCCTCCAAATGAGCACATTTATCAGCAAGATTTAAATAATCTAATAGAGCAGCTGCCTGAGCCTTTTATCATAATAGGAGATTTTAACGGCCATAGTCCACTCTGGGGAAGTAAAGATACAAATTGCCGAGGAAGACAAATAGAGCAGATGATCGAAGATCATAGCCTTTGTCTCCTAAATAATGGGCAAGATACGTACTTCCATGAGCCTTCAAGGACATTCCACGCTCTCGATCTTGCCATCTGTTCACCATCTCTGTTGCCATTTTGCACTTTTAGTGTCGGAAATGACCTGTACAACAGCGATCATTATCCTATTTTTGTGTCTCTTGCACGAAGAGGAGCAAACCCCGTGTCGAGAGTCCCTCGTTTTATCCTGGACATTGCAGACTGGGAACTCTTCTCTTCCGTTGCAGAGCTGACAGAGGAAATGGTAGAAGGTGTGCATATCAATGACGCTGTTGAAGCTGTTACTAATACTATTATTCAGGCAGCTATGCTTTCGATTCCTAGAACATCAGGAAAAACACTAAAATATTCGAAACCGTGGTGGAATCGCGACTGTCATGAAGCACTGAAAAAACAGAAAAAAGCATGGGGTATTTTTCGTAGATATCCTACTCTGCGAAACCTCATAGCTTTTAAAAGAGCCAAAGCAAATGCACGGAAAGTAAGAAGGCAGAGCCAGAGGGATTCCTGGATTTCATATGTGTCCTCAATAACATCCTCTACGCCTAGTAAGCGGGTTTGGGAAAGAGTTCGAAAAGCATGCGGAATGTACAAAGACCACTCACTTTCCTTTCTGGAAAAAGATGGCCGAGTGATTAGCTCCATAGAAGAAATTGCAAATACAATTGGTGAGACATTTGCTGCCGTTTCTTCCAGCCGAAATTACTCACCTGCATTTCTTTCTATCAAGCAACGCTCTGAGAAAAATCCCATCGCTTTCAACTCTTCCAACTTTGAGCCGTACAATAGAGACTTTACTATGGTTGAACTAAAGAGAGCTTTGTTGCAGACACATAGGTCTTGTCCGGGTCTGGATGGCGTGTATTATGAAATGCTAAAGCATCTGTCCTGTAAGTCACTGAGTGCCCTTCTCACACTTTACAATAGAGTGTGGAAGGAGCGTACATTTCCCAGTGCATGGAGGAGAGCTATTGTCATTCCTATTGCGAAGCCAGGGAAAGACCCGAGGAATCCCTCGAACTATCGGCCAATTGCCCTTACCAGTTGTGTTTGCAAACTGTTTGAAAAGATGGTAAACAGCCGCCTAGTGTACTTCTTGGAAAAGAATAATATTATATTGCCTTATCAAAGTGGTTTTCGAAAGGGGAGAACAACCGTAGATAATATGCTCCTCTTAGAGACATCCATTCGAAAAGCTTTTGTAAGAAGAAATCACCTTGTCTCAATTTTCTTCGATATAGAGAAAGCCTATGATAAGGCATGGAGATACGGTATAATTCGCAATCTTCACGAGAGTGGCTTGCGCGGCAACCTACCAAATTTCATTCAGAATTTCCTGAACGCTAGAACTTTTCAAGTAAGGATAGGCTCTGTTTTGTCTGATGTTTTTGAACAAGAAGAGGGTGTGCCTCAAGGCTGTGTGCTCAGTGTAACTCTTTTCAGCCTAAAAATAAATTCTGTATTAAAACAACTTCCTCCCACCATTTCAGGTTCTTTATATGTTGATGATCTACAAATTAGCTGTAGAGGTGTGGATATGAGACATGTAGAGAGACAGCTCCAGATCGCTTTGAACAGGATCCAGGAATGGGCAAAAAGACAAGGATTTACGTTTTCGAAACAGAAGACTGTGTGCGTGCATTTTTGTAAAAAGCGAGGTCTCCATCCTGAGCCGGAATTATACCTCAATGGGTCTGTAATTCCAGTTGCACCTGAAGTAAAATTTTTAGGGGTGATGTTCGACCGAAAATTGACTTTCCTTCCTCATGTCTTAAACTTGAGAAAAAAGTGTACCAAAGTTCTAAATATCTTAAAAGTCCTGGCGAACACCTCCTGGGGTGCAGAGCGTTGCTCCATGCTTCGCATTTACAGAGCTCTAATTCGCTCTAAACTGGACTACGGCTCAGTTGTTTACGGATCTGCCCGGTCTTCAGTGTTGTTAAAACTAGATCCTGTTCATCATCAGGCTCTGCGGATTTGTTCTGGAGCCTTCAGGACATCTCCTGTGCAGAGCCTTTATGTTGACTGTCACGAGCCATCACTCCGTTTGAGGCGTGAGGAGTTGTCTCTTTTACGCTATTTTAATATTTTATCTCAACCTGACCATCCTTATAACTTGTGTATATGTGAAAATAGCTGTGACCTTTTATTTGAGGCACGTCCATCCTGTGTGCCTTCTTTTCCTGTTAGAGTTCGTCACCTCATTGAAGAATTCTCCCTGTTTGATATTTCCCCACAGGCAGTACAGCATTTTGAAATTGCACCTTGGGAAAATGCACTAATCCACCTTCTTGACATTTTCCACAATTACGGAAAAACAACTACTGATGAGAGCATCTACAGACAAATTTTTGCTGATCACAGGCAGAGTTACAGGAGTTATGTTCCCATATATACGGATGGCTCTAAGTCAGCTTGCCATGTTGGCATGTCATGTATAATTGGTGACCACATGGAAGGCAGACGTTTACACGACGCTTCCTCTGTCTTAACCTCCGAACTGACTGCCATATATTATGCGCTTTTGTACATCTCAACGCTGCACCATCGAAAATTCATTGTATATACGGACTCCTACAGTGCATTGAAAGCTTTAGAATCCTTTTCTAGCACTGAGAATCCTGTGATAGTGGATGTTCTCAAGTTGAATATTAAATTGAAATGTCGTGGATTTGAACTTCTGTACTGCTGGGTCCCCGGACATACAGGAATAAAGGGCAATGAGCTGGCTGATATCGCAGCGAAATCTGCTGTTGAAATGTCCGGCCGCCTCATCCCTTTTAAAGTCCCTCAGGGGGCTCACTTTTGTGAGTACGGGTGTGGCAATCCCGAGGTACCCTAGCCCTTCAGGGGATCATCTTCTTGGTGAGACGGGTGTCACGATCCTGGAGCCCCAGTGATCTATCCTCTTTTCCGTCTCCTCTCCTCTTGGCTGGATCTTTTTCCCTTCCCTTCTCCCTTGTGGTTTCTCTCTACGGAGTTTGGGGCTCGTCACGAGAGGCTGGAACAGACCTTGTTTCTAGTTTTCAAGTGGCGAGAAAACTGCCCACGTGTTTGCCGTGCGTGGAGACCCGTGTCGCTGGAAAGGAGGGTCCTGGTAGTTGAGGGGCGAGGTACTGTCCCCAACACACTGCTTTGGCCTCTGCTTCAGCTAAACGGGAGGCACCTTAGTCGTCCTCACGGGTGTCAATCGGCTGGTCACTAGTCCTTGTGTCAGTGGCTTGGGGTCAAGCTCTCGGGAAAGCCGACTGTGGGGCTTCAGTTTGCGTATAGGTCCGGCTAGCCCTAACACAGGAATCTGTGTTCCCTTGTTGGGCTCCGTGGTGGGCGGGGCCGTCGGACCCGAATCTTTTCTTATTTCAATATGGCTAATTCTCAAATTTTTCTCATCAAAGACTTCGAAGTCACTCCAGTCTCTCAACCTAGTTCTGAAACGTCCACTACTAAACCAGTCACTCAACCTAGCTCTGAACCACCTACTAATAAACCAATCATTCAACCTAGTTCTGAAAAGTCTACGCCCTCAGGGGCTCACTTTTGTGAGTACGGGTGTGGCAATCCCGAGGTACCCTAGCCCTTCAGGGGATCATCTTCTTGGTGAGACGGGTGTCACGATCCTGGAGCCCCAGTGATCTATCCTCTTTTCCGTCTCCTCTCCTCTTGGCTGGAACTTTTTCCCTTCCCTTCTCCCTTGTGGTTTCTCTCTACGGAGTTTGGGGCTCGTCACGAGAGGCTGGAACAGACCTTGTTTCTAGTTTTCGAGTGGCGAGAAAACTGCCCACGTGTTTGCCGTGCGTGGAGACCCGTGTCGCTGGAAAGGAGGGTCCTGGTAGTTGAGGGGCGAGGTACTGTCCCCAACACAGTACTTTGGCCTCTGCTTCAGCTAAACGGGAGGCACCTTAGTCGTCCTCACGGGTGTCAATCGGCTGGTCACTAGTCCTTGTGTCAGTGGCTTGGGGTCAAGCTCTCGGGAGTACCTGCTTTCGGGAAAGCCGACTGTGGGGCTTCAGTTTGCGTATAGGTCCGGCTAGCCCTAACACAGGAATCTGTGTTCCCTTGTAGGGCTCGGTGGTGGGCGGGGCCGTCGGACCCGAATTTTTTCTCTTTTAAACATGGCTTCAATTTTCATACTAAAAAAACCTGACCCAAACGAAATTAAACAAGATATAGAAATAATTGAGAAACCTATTAGTAAGAAAACCCGTACTGATGTAAATGCAAAGGAAACTACTGAAAATCCGCGCTTCCTAGTTGTCTCTTGTCCTTCTGGTGAACTGCAAAAGATGTCTCCTTTTCTAGTAAGCAAATACATTAACTCATGCATAGGTCAGCCAAAGAATATTAAGCGTCTCCGTTCTGGAGACCTGCTTATAGATACTGTTTCGCCAACACAATCTGCTTCCCTTTTGTCACAAACCAAACTTGGAAATGTAGCTATAACTGTGTCAGCGCATAAAACTCTGAATTTTTGTAGAGGTGTTATCTCGGAAATCGACCTTCTCTCTGTTTCAGAAGAAGAGTTCGTTTCCGAGTTAGCTGACCAAAATGTCTGTGGCGCTAGGCGGATCAAGATGCGTAAGGAAGGTCAGTTGATTGACACCAAACACGTGATCCTGACCTTCAAATCGCCTGATCTGCCTAAGAATATTAAGGCTGGATACCTCAATTGTCCTGTACGTCCATACATTCCAAACCCTATGCGATGTTTCCGGTGCCAGCGTTTTGGCCATTCCAAGATGTCCTGTCGTGGGACCCTGACGTGCGCTCGATGCTCGTCGGTTGGCCACGATAGCGAAAATTGCACCGCTGCAGCACTGTGTATAAATTGCCAGGGCAACCATCCAGCATTTTCTCGTTCCTGTCCGAAATGGAAATTAGAAAAGGATGTGCAGACCATAAAAGTTACCAGGAACATTTCGTATTCCGAAGCCAGAAGACAAGTTCAAAGCACACAGCCTATATCGAACAAATCATATGCCAATGCCGTGAAATCAACCCGCACAATAGCCACCCAAACTTCCATAAGTACACAGACTCCACCAAATAAAAACCAGCAGCCTGCAAGCAAGAACAAAGCAAATCCAACACATACCATACAAAATAAAGAAATAGCAATCCCGAGCAAACCCAAAACTGTGCCTCCAATAATAGAAACCAAAAATAGAAGTCCCAGCAATAGTTCTGCAAATAAAATTATTTCTGAATCTGCAGATTCAGACAGTATGGAAGTGGAAGACGGTCTAGAAGTTCCCGATCATCTGCTTCCGCGCAAAACTAAAAAGGAACACAGGAACAACAAACATCAATCATAATGGCCACCCTCGTCTCATGGAACTGTCGCGGTTTCTACCGAAATTTGCTCGACATCAAAGCCATAATCAATGCTTATCATCCTGTATGCTTCGCAATACAGGAAACAAATCTAAAACCAGAACAACAGGCAAAATTTCGGAGGTTTTCTTTCGTCAGGAAAGATAACATTGCAGGTGAACGTGCCAGTGGAGGTGTAGGTCTCCTCACCTCACTGGATTATCCCTCAAATGTGCTTTCTTTGACGACATCCCTCCAAGTTGTCGCTACTCAAACAAATTTTGATATTGTTGTTACAGTCGTTTCTCTGTATTTGCCTCCAAATGAGCATATTGATCAGCAAGATTTAAATGGTCTTTTAGAGCAGCTGCCTGAGCCTTTCATCATATTAGGAGATTTTTAACGGCCATAGTCCACTCTGGGGTAGTAAAGATACAAATTGCCGAGGAAGACAAATTGAGCAGATGATCGAAGATCATAGCCTTTGTCTCCTAAATAATGGGCAGGATACGTACTTCCATGAGCCTTCAAGGACATTCCACGCTCTCGACCTTGCCATCTGTTCACCATCTCTCTTGCCATTTTGCACTTTTAGTGTCGGAAATGACCTGTACAACAGCGATCATTATCCCATTTTTGTGTCTCTTGCACGAAGAGAAGCAAATCCCATGACGAGACTCCCTCGTTTTATCCTGGACAGGGCAGACTGGGAACTCTTCTCTTCCATTGCAGAGCTCACACATCAAATGGTAGAAGGTGTGCATATCGATGACGCTGTTGAAGCTGTTACTAATACTATTATTCAGGCAGCTATGCTCTCCATTCCTAGAACATCAGGAAAACTACTAAAATATTCGAAACCGTGGTGGAATCGCGACTGTCATGAAGCACTGAAAAAACAGAAAAAAGCATGGGGTATTTTTCGTAGATATCCTACTCTGCGAAACCTCATAGCTTTTAAAAGAGCCAGAGCAAATGCACGGAAAGTAAGAAGGCAGAGCCAGAGGGATTCCTGGATTTGATATGTGTCCTCAATAACATCCTCTACGCCTAGTAAGCGGGTTTGGGAAAGAGTTCGAAAAGCATGCGGAATGTATAAAGACCACTCACTTTCCTTTCTGGAAAAAGATGGCCGAGTGATTAGCTCCATAGAAGAAATTGCAAATACAATTGGTGAGACATTTGCTGCCGTTTCTTCCAGCCGAAATTACTCACCTGCATTTCTTTCTATCAAGCAACGCTCTGAAAAAAATCCCATCGCTTTCAACTCTTCCAACTTTGAGCCGTACAATAGAGACTTTACTATGGTTGAACTAAAGAGAGCTTTGTTGCAGACACATAGGTCTTGTCCGGGTCTGGATGGCGTGTATTATGAAATGCTAAAGCATCTGTCCTATAAGTCACTGAGTGCCCTTCTCACACTTTACAATAGAGTGTGGAAGGAGCGTACATTTCCCAGTGCATGGAGGAGAGCTATTGTCATTCCTATTGCGAAGCCAGGGAAAGACCCGAGGAATCCCTCGAACTATCGGCCAATTGCCCTTACCAGTTGTGTTTGCAAACTGTTTGAAAAGATGGTAAACAGCCGCCTAGTCTACTTCTTGGAAAAGAATAATATTATATCGCCTTATCAGAGCGGTTTTCGAAAGGGGAGAACGACCGTAGACAATATGCTTCTATTAGAGACATCTATTCGAAAAGCCTTTGTCAGAAGAAGTCACCTTGTCTCCATATTCTTCGACATTGAGAAAGCTTATGATAAGGCATGGAGATACGGTATACTCCGGGATCTTCACGAGAGTGGCTTGCGCGGCAACCTACCAATTTTCATTCAAAATTTCTTGAACACTAGAACTTTTCAAGTAAGAATTGGCTCTGTTTTTTCGGATGTTTTTAAACAGGAAGAGGGTGTGCCTCAAGGCTGTGTGCTCAGTGTAACCCTGTTTAGTTTAAAAATAAATTCTGTACTAAAAGAACTTCCTCCCACCATCTTGGGATCTCTATATGTTGATGATCTGCAGATTAGCTGTCGAGGAGCAGACATGAGATATGTAGAGAGGCAACTGCAGATGGCTCTGAATAAGATCCAAGAATGGTCAGACAAACAGGGATTTACATTTTCAAAACAGAAAACTGTGTGCGTGCACTTTTGTAGGAAGCGAGGTCTCCATCCTGAACCTGAGTTATATTTGAATGGTACAATTATTCCAGTTGCGCCTGAAGTAAAATTTTTAGGAGTGACTTTCGACCGAAAATTGACTTTCCTTTCTCATGTTTTAAACCTGAGAAAGAAGTGTCTAAAAACACTAAATATTTTAAAAGTGTTGGCGAACACCTCCTGGGGTGCAGAGCGTTGCTCCATGCTTCGCATTTACAGAGCGCTCGTCCGCTCTAGACTGGACTATGGCTCAGTTGTGTATGGATCCGCTCGGTCATCTGTTTTGTTAAAACTGGATCCTGTTCACCATCAAGGTCTGCGGATTTGTTCAGGAGCATTCAGGACTTCTCCTGTGCAGAGCCTATATGTTGACTGTAACGAACCATCACTTTATCTGAGGCGTGAGCAATTGTCCCTTTTACAATATTTTAATATCTTATCCCAACCTGAACATCCCAATAAGCTGTGCTTACTTGATAATGAGTGTAACACTTTATTTGAAACACGTCCATCCTGCGTTCCTACCTTTCCTTTAAGACTTCGCCCTATCATTGAGGAACTTTCCCTCTCTGATATGCGCCCCAAGCAGTACAGAACTTTGAAATCCCACCTTGGGAAAATTCACGGATTCAGCTTCTTGATGTTTTCAAACATCACGTGAAGGCAAGCACTAACGAGATCGTTTATAGACAACTCTTTGCTGAGCACAGGCACAAATATAGCAGTTATTATCCGATATACACAGATGGATCAAAGACAAATGATCATGTTGGGATGGCTTTTGTATTTGAAAATTACATAGAGGGCAGATGCCTGCACCATGCTTTCTCAGTCCTAACATCTGAACTGACTGCTATATATTATGGTCTTTTGTATATATCAAAGCTCTGCCACAAAAAGTTCATAGTTTACACAGACTCGTATAGTGCTCTTAAATCCTTGGAAGCTTTTCCCAACATGCAGAATCCTGTGGTAGTGGATGTTCTCAAAATTCATATAAATTTAACGATTCGAGGTTATGAAGTCCTGTACTGCTGGGTTCCTGGACATGTTGGAATAAAAGGAAATGAGCTTGCAGATATCGCAGCCAGATCTGCTGTTGAACTGTCCAGTCGCCTTATCCCTTTTAGAGATATCTGCAATGTCATCAAGGGAAAGGTCCGAAAAAAATGGCAGCAATTTTGGGATGTTCAGCATCACAACAAGTTGAGAAACGTCAAGACTAGAATTGAGCATTGGGATATTGTTGGAAATCGTAAGGAGGACGTTCTTTTGACTCGCCTCAGAATTGGTCACACTCGAGTCACACATAACTATCTTCTCAAAGCTAAAAATGAGCCTGTTTGTTTTAATTGTAATGTTTGTTTATCTGTTCGTCATATTTTAATTGAGTGTCGATGTTTTAATAGTCTTCGCCAGAAATATTTTAATAGCTGTGACTTACCTCTCGACCGTTTAATCGGAAGAGAGGTGAATTGTAATTTATTTTATTATTTAAAAGAGATTGGCTTTTATTACCAAATGTAATTTGTTTTGAAGACTGTGTCTTGAATTTTAATATGTGCTTTTTAACTTGTGTTTATATGACTTCATCCTCTGGATTTGGTACATTTATCTACTTGTTTTTATTGATTGAATTTTAATGTCATCAATTGTAATCATCCCATCTTGTGTTTGGCGCGTCATAACCATCTCTGGTTTTTGCGCCATAATCACTCACTCACTCACTCTTTCTCCTGTCCAGAGCCTGTATGTTGACTGTAATGAACCATCACTTTATCTGAGGCGTGAACAATTGTCCCTTTTGCAATATTTTATTATACTGTCCCAACCTGAACATCCCAATAAGCTGTGCTTACTTGATGATGTGAGTAACGCGTTATTTGAAACACGTCCATCTTGTCTTCCTACATTTCTGTTAAGAGTTCGCCCTGTCATTGAGGAACTTTCCCTCTCTGATATGCACCCCCAAACAGTACAGAATTTTGAAATCCCACCTTGGGAAAATGCACGGATTCAGCTTCTTGATGTTTTTAAGTATCATGTGAAGGCAAGCACTAACGAGATTATTTACAGACAACTCTTCGCTGAGCACAGGAACAAATATAGCAGTTATCTTCCAGTTTATACAGATGGGTCCAAGTCAAAAGATCATGTGGGGATGGCATATGTAATTAAAGACCACATGGAGGGTAGATGCTTGCACAATGCTTTCTCTGTCTTAACATCCGAATTAACTGCGATATATTATAGTCTTTTATACATCTCAAGGCTCTGCTACAAAAAGTTTATAATTTATACAGATTCGTATAGTGCTCTTAAATCAATAGAAGCTTTTCCTAATACTCAAAATCCAGTAATAGTGGATATTCTCAAAATACATATAAACTTAATGAATCGTGGGTATGATATCCTGTACTGCTGGGTTCCCGGGCATGTGGGAATAAATGGAAATGAGCTGGCAGATATCACAGCAAAATGTGCTGTTGAACTGTCCAGTCGCAACAATGCCACAAATACCGTGTGATCATAGACGTGAATGCAGTTTTTTCCAATCAATAGGATTTTTACTAATGTTTCTTGATCGGCAGTTACTGCAATATGAAGAAGGGTTTATCTTTTAGTGTTCTGTACATTTACATAGATGATTTCTGAACAGTTCTTATATATGAAGACACTGTCTTAAAAACAGAAATATTCTTGTCATTGCTCTAAATAGCGACACAGTCTTCCCAGCTGTGCGAGTGAAGGTTTGCACCACAGTCTATTAGCCGATTTGGGAGTTTTAAATTTCCATTTTGGCAACAATGCCACAAATGTCGTGTGATCACAGATGTCAATGCAGTTTTTTCCAATTAGTAGGATTTTTACTAATGTTTCTTGATTGGCAGCTACTGCAATATGAAGAAGGGATTATCCTTTTGTGTTCTGTATATTTACATGTGTTCCTTTCGTAACAATACTCATACATGAGAGAAGGATGATTCCCAAGTATGGGAAGGTTGTTCAACTTCAACATGTGGCTTTTCCACTGCTTGAACGCTTGTTAATCTATGTCTGTAATAGACTGCCCATGTCTTTAACATTTTAAATGTTTCTTCGAATTACGTTCAAACATAATTGATTCAGTTGAAGGCAATTCCTTGATTTCTGAGAAACTGTTTTAAAAACGGAAATATTCTTGTTATTGCTTGGATTGAAATAGCGACACAGTCTTCCCAGCTATGCGAGTGAAGGCTTGCACCACAATCTAATAACAAATTTGCGAGTTCTAAATTTCCATTTTTGGCAACAATGCCACAAATGTCGTGTGATCACAGATGTCAATGCAGTTTTTTCCAATCAATAGGATTTTTACTAATGTTTGTTGATCGGCAGTTACTGCAATATGAAGAAGGGTTTATTTTTAGTGTTCTGTACATTTACATAGATGATTTCTGAACAGTTCTTATATATGAAGACACTGTCTTAAAAACAGAAACATTCTTGTCATTGCTATAAATAGCGACACAGACTTCCCAAGCTATGCGAGTGAAGGCTCACCACAGTCTACCAACAAATTTCGAGTTTTAAATTTCCATTTTGGGAAGGATAAAACAATGCAACAAATGCCGTGTGATCACAGACGTCAATACAGTTATTTCCAATCAATAGGATTTTGACTATTGTTTCTTGATTGGCAGTTACTGCAATATGAAAAGGAATTATCCTTTATTATTCTGTACGCTTACATCTGTTCCTTTCTGAACAGTTTTCATATATGAAGAAACTGTCTTAAAAACAGAAATATTCCTTTGATTGCTATAAATAGCGACCTAGTCTTCCCAGGCTATGCGAGTGAAGGTTTGCACCACAGTCTATTAGCCAATTTGCGAGATTTAAATTTCCATTTTGGCAACAATGCCACAAATGTCGTGTGATCACAGATGTCAATGCAGTTTTTTCCAATCAATAGGATTTTTACTAGTGTATCTTGATTGGCAGCTACTGCAATATGAAGAAGGGATTATCCTTTAGTGTTCTGTACATTTACATAGATGTATTTCTGAACAGTTCTTATATTTGAAGAAACTGTCTTAAAAACAGAAATATTCTTGTCATTGCTATAAATAGCGACACAGTCTTCCCAGCTATGCGAGTGAAGGTTTGCACCACAGTCTATTAGCAAATTCGCGAGTTTTAAATTTCCATTTTGGCAAGGATAAAAGAATGGAACAAATGCCGTGTGATCACAGACGTCAATACAGTTTTTTCCAATCAATAGGATTTTTACTAATGTTTCTTGATTGGCAGCTACTGCAATATGAAGAAGGGATTATCCTTTAGTAGTCTGTATGTTTACATCTGTTCCTTTCTGAATAGTTCTCATATATGAAGAAACTGTCTTAAAAACAGAAATATTCTTGTCATTGCTATAAATAGCGACACAGTCTTCCCAGCTATGCGAGTGAAGGCTTTCACCACAGTCTACCAATAATTTCGGGTTTTAAATTTCCATTTTGGCAAGGATAAAACAATGCAATAAATGCTGTGTGATCACAGACGTCAATACAGTTTTTTACAATCAATAGGATTTTTACTAATGTTTCTTGATTAACAGCTACTGCAATATGAAGAAGGGATTATCCTTTAGTAGTCTGTATGTTTACATCTGTTCCTTTCTGAATAGTTCTCATATATGAAGAAACTGTCTTAAAAACAGAAATATTCTTGTCATTGCTATAAATAGCGACACAGTCTTCCCAGCTATGCGAGTGAAGATTTGCACCACAGTCTATTAACAAATTTGCATGTTTTAAATTTCCATTTTGGCTAGCATAAAACAATGCCAAAAGTGCCGTGTGTTCACAGACGTCAATGCAGTTTTTTCCAATTAGTAGGATTTTTACTAATGTTTCTTGATTGGCAGCTACTGCAATATGAAGAAGGGATTATCCCTTAGTGTTCTGTACATTTACATGTGTTCCTTTCGTAACAGTACTCATACATGAGAGAAGGATGATTCCCAAGTATTGGAAGCATGTTTAACTTCAAGAGCCGGGTTTTCCACTGCTTGAACGCTTGTTAATTTAAAAATCTATTACCGACTCCTATGTCTGTAATAGACTGCCCATGTCTTTAACATTTTAAATGTTTCTTCGAGTTACGTTCAAACGTAATTGATTCTGTCCAAGGCAATTCCTTAATTTCTGAGAAAACGTTATAAAAACAGAAATATTCTTGTCATTGCTATAAATAGCGACCTAGTCTTCCCAGACTATGCGAGTGAAGTTTTGCACCACAGTCTATTAGCCGATTTGGGAGTTTTAAATTTCCATTTTGGCAACAATGCCACAAATGTGTGATCACAGATGTCAATGCAGTTTTTTCCAATTAGTAGGATTTTTACTAATGTTTCTTGATTGGCAGCTACTGCAATATGAAGAAGGGATTATCCTTTAGTAGTGTGTATGTTTACATCTGTTCCTTTCTGAACAGTTCTCATATATGAAGAAACTGTCTTAAAATCAGAAATATTCTTGTCATTGCTGTAAATAGCGACACAGTCTTCCCAGCTATGCGAGTGAAGGCTTGCACCACAATCTAATAACAAATTTGCGAGTTCTAAATTTCCATTTTTGGCAACAATGCCACAAATACCGTGTGATCACAGACGTGAATGCAGTTTTTTCCAATCAGTAGGATTTTTACTAATGTTTCTTGATCGGCAGTTACTGCAATATGAAGAAGGGATTATCCTTTAGTAGTCTGTATGTTTACATCTGTTCATTTCTGAACAGTTCTCATATATGAAGAAACTGTCTTAAAAACAGAAATATTCTTGTCATTGCTATAAATAGCGACACAGTCTTCCCAGCTGTGCGAGTGAAGGCTTGCAGCACAGTCTACCAACAAATTTCGAGGTTTAAATTTCCATTTTGGCAAGGATAAAACAATGGAACAAATGCCGTGTGATCACAGACGTCAATACAGTTTTTTCCAATCAATAGGATTTTTAATAATGTTTCTTGATTGGCAGCTACTGCAATATGAAGAAGGGATTATCCTTTAGTAGTCTGTATGTTTACATCTGTTCCTTTCTGAACAGTTCTCATATATGAAGAAACTGTCTTAAAAACAGAAATATTCTTGTCATTGCTATAAATAGCGACACAGACTTCCCAGCTCTGCGAGTGAAGGCTCACCACAGTCTACCAACAAATTTCGAGTTTTAAATTTCCATTTTGGCTAGCATAAAACAATGCCACAAATGCCGTGTGATCACAGACGTTAATGCAGTTTTGTCCAATCAATAGGATTTTTACTAATGTTTCTTCATTGGCAGGTACTGCAATATGAAGAAGGGATTATCCTTTTGTGTTCTGTATATTTACATGTGTTTCTTTCTTAACAGTTCTCATACATGAGAGAAGGATGATTCCCAAGTATGGGAAGGTTGTTCAACTTCAACAGGTGGCTTTTCCACTGCTTGAACGCTTGTTAATCTATGTCTGCAATAGACTGCCCATGTCTTTAACATTTTAAATGTTTCTTCGAGTTACGTTCAAACGTAATTGATTCAGTTGAAGGCAATTCCTTAATTTCTGAGAAAATGTTATAAAAACAGAAATATTCTTGTCATTGCTATAAATAGCGACCTAGTCTTCCCAGGCTATGCGAGTGAAGGTTTGCACCACAGTCTATAAGCCGATTTTGGAGTTTTAAATTTCCATTTCGGCAACAATGCCACAAATGTCGTGTGATCACAGATGTCAATGCAGTTTTTTCCAATTAGTAGGATTTTTACTAATGTTTCTTGATTGGCAGTTACTGCAATATGAAAAGGAATTATCCTTTATTATTCTGTATGTTTACATCTGTTCCTTTCTGAACAGTTCTCATATATGAAGAAACTGTCTTAAAAACAGAAATATTCTTGTCATTGCTATAAATAGCGACACAGTCTTTACAGCTATGCGAGTGAAGATTTGCACCACAGTCTATTAGCAAATTTGCGTGTTTTCAATTTCCATTTTGGCTAGCATAAAACAATGCCAAAAATGCCGTGTGTTCACAGACGTCAATGCAGTTTTTTCCAACCAATAGGATTTTTACTAATGTTTCTTGATTGGCAGCTACTGCAATATGAAGAAGGGATTATCCTTTTGTGTTCTGTATATTTACATGTGTACCTTTCTTAACAGTTCTGATACATGAGAGAAGGATGATTCCCAAGTATTGGAAGCATGTTTAACTTCAACAGCGGGGTTTTCCACTGCTTGAACGCTTGTTAATCTAAAAATCTATTACCGACTTCTATGTCTAATAAACTGCCTGTGACTTTAACATTTTAAATGTTTCTTCGAATTACGTTCAAACGTAATTGTTTGTGTCCAAGGCAATTCCTTGATTTCTGAGAAAATGTTATAAAAACGGAAATATTCTTCTTATTGCTTGGATTGAAATAGCGACACAGTCTTCCCAGCTATGCGAGTGAAGGTTTGCACCACAGTCTATTAGCAAATTTGCGAGTTTTAAATTTCCATTTTGGCAAGGATAAAAGAATGGAACAAATGCCGTGTGATCACAGACGTCAATACAGTTTTTTCCAATCAATAGGATTTTTACTAATGTTTCTTGATTGGCAGCTACTGCAATATGAAGAAGGGATTATCCTTTATTATTCTGTACGTTTACATCTGTTCCTTTCTGAACAGTTTTCATATATGAAGAAACTGTCTTAAAAACAGAAATATTCCTTTGATTGCTATAAATAGCGACCTAGTCTTCCCAGGCTATGCGAGTGAAGGTTTGCACCACAGTCTTATTAGCCAATTTGCGAGTTTTAAATTTCCATTTTGGCAACAATGCCACAAATGTCGTGTGATCACAGATGTCGATGCAGTTTTTTCCAATCAATAGGATTTTTACTAATGTTTCTTGATTGGCAGTTACTGCAATATGAAGAAGGGTTTATCCTTTAGTCTTCTGTACATTTACATGTGTTCGTTTCTTAACAGTTCTCATACATGAGAGAAGGAGGATTCCAAAGTATGGGAAGGTTGTTCAACTTCAACAGGTGGCTTTTCCACTGCTTGAACGCTTGTTAATCTATGTCTGTAATAGACTGCCCATGTCTTTAACATTTTAAATGTTTCTTCGAATTACGTTCAAACGTAATTGATTCTGTCCGAGGCAATTCCTTAATTTCTGAGAAAATGTTATAAAAACAGAAATATTCTTGTCATTGCTTTAAATAGCGACCTAGTCTTCCCAGGCTATGCGAGTGAAGGTTTGCACCACAGTCTATTAGCCAATTTGCGAGTTTTAAATTTCCATTTTGGCAACAATGCCACAAATGTCGTGTGATCACAGATGTCAATACAGTTATTTCCAATCAATAGGATTTTTACTAATGTTTCTTGATCGGCAGTTACTGCAATATGAAGAAGGGTTTATTTTTAGTGTTCTGTACATTTACATAGATGATTTCTGAACAGTTCTTATATATGAAGACACTGTCTTAAAAACAGAAACATTCTTGTCATTGCTATAAATAGCGACACAGACTTCCCAAGCTATGCGAGTGAAGGCTCACCACAGTCTACCAACAAATTTCGAGTTTTAAATTTCCATTTTGGAAGGATAAGACAATGCAACAAATGCCGTGTGATCACAGACGTCAATACAGTTATTTCCAATCAATAGGATTTTGACTAATGTTTCTTGATTGGCAGTTACTGCAATATGAAAAGGAATTGTCCTTTATTATACTGTACGTTTACATCTGTTCCTTTCTGAACAGTTTTCATATATGAAGAAACTGTCTTAAAAACAGAAATATTCCTTTGATTGCACTAAATAGCGACACAGTCTTCCCAGCTATGCGAGTGAAGGCTTGCACCACAATCTACCAATTACGGACAGATGCAAATAAAAAAAATCATCACAATAGTCCCCGTTTCCTAGTCATCTCTAGTCCTTCTGGCGAAATGCATAAGATGTCTCCTTTCGTAATAAATAAATACATCCAGTCTTCTATTGGTGAGCCGAGAAACATAAAGCGTCTCCGCTCCGGAGACTTGCTTATTGATACACACTCAGCCACCCAGTCTGCTTCTTTACTTCAGATTACTAAACTTGGGCAAGCGAATGTCACTGTAACACCCCATAAGTCACTGAACTATTGTCGTGGTGTAATCTCAGAATTCGACCTTCTGTATGTTTCTGAAGAAGAGATCGCTTCTGAGTTATCCGAACAAAATGTCTGCGGTGTAAGGCAGATCAAGATGCGTAAAGAAGGTAAGTTGATAGACACGAAACACGTGATCCTTACCTTCAACACGCCTGATCTGCCTAAGAATATTAAGGCCGGATATCTAAATATTCCTGTAAGACCTTATATTCCCAACCCTATGCGATGTTTCCAATGCCAGCGTTTCGGCCATTCTAAGACGTCTTGTCGTGGCAGCCTGACATGCGCCCGATGCTCACAGATTGGCCACGATTCTGAAAATTGTACCGCTGCGCCTCTTTGTATAAATTGCAAGGGTGAGCACCCAGCATTTTCTCGCCTCTGCCCAAAATGGAAATTGGAAAAAGAAGTGCAGACTGCAAAGTTTACGAGGAACATCTCATATGCCGAAGCCAGAAGACTAGTCCAGAGCACACAGCTTCGACCAAATACATCATACGCCAGTGCTGTAAAATCATCTCGTACAGTCGCCACCCAAACATCAATAGGCACACAGACCCTAGCAAATAAAACCCATCCGTCTACATCCAACAAGCAAAAAGAAAATGCAACCCATATAGTACAAAAGAAAGAAACAGTTATTCAAAGTAAGCCCAAAACTTCTACACATAAAATATCCAATAAAAATAGAAGTCACAGCAATAGCTCTTTTGATGAGATGATTTCTGAATCTGCGGATTCAGACTTTATGGAAGTAGAAGAGGGTCTAGAAGTTCCCAGGCATCTACTTCCACGAAAAACAAAAGAACAGCACAGAAAAAACAAAAACCATTCATAATGGCCACCCTCATGTCATGGAACTGTCGCGGTTTCCACCGAAATTTCCTTGACATCAAATCTATAATAAATGTGTATCATCCTGTGTGCTTAGCAATACAGGAAACAAATTTGAAACCCGAACACCATGCAAAACTTCGGAGGTTTTCTTTCGTCAGGAAGGATAACATTGCAGGTGAGCGTGCCAGTGGAGGTGTAGGTCTCCTCTCCTCACTGGATTATCCCTCAAATGTACTTCCTTTGACGACATCCCTCCAAGTTGTCGCTACTCAAATAAATTTTGATATTATTGTTTCATTTGTTTCTTTGTATTTGCCTCCAAATGAGCACATTTATCAGCAAGATTTAAATAATCTAATAGAGCAGCTGCCTGAGCCTTTTATCATAATAGGAGATTTTAACGGCCATAGTCCACTCTGGGGAAGTAAAGATACAAATTGCCGAGGAAGACAAATAGAGCAGATGATCGAAGATCATAGCCTTTGTCTCCTAAATAATGGGCAAGATACGTACTTCCATGAGCCTTCAAGGACATTCCACGCTCTCGATCTTGCCATCTGTTCACCATCTCTGTTGCCATTTTGCACTTTTAGTGTCGGAAATGACCTGTACAACAGCGATCATTATCCTATTTTTGTGTCTCTTGCACGAAGAGGAGCAAACCCCGTGTCGAGAGTCCCTCGTTTTATCCTGGACATTGCAGACTGGGAACTCTTCTCTTCCGTTGCAGAGCTGACAGAGGAAATGGTAGAAGGTGTGCATATCAATGACGCTGTTGAAGCTGTTACTAATACTATTATTCAGGCAGCTATGCTTTCGATTCCTAGAACATCAGGAAAAACACTAAAATATTCGAAACCGTGGTGGAATCGCGACTGTCATGAAGCACTGAAAAAACAGAAAAAAGCATGGGGTATTTTTCGTAGATATCCTACTCTGCGAAACCTCATAGCTTTTAAAAGAGCCAAAGCAAATGCACGGAAAGTAAGAAGGCAGAGCCAGAGGGATTCCTGGATTTCATATGTGTCCTCAATAACATCCTCTACGCCTAGTAAGCGGGTTTGGGAAAGAGTTCGAAAAGCATGCGGAATGTACAAAGACCACTCACTTTCCTTTCTGGAAAAAGATGGCCGAGTGATTAGCTCCATAGAAGAAATTGCAAATACAATTGGTGAGACATTTGCTGCCGTTTCTTCCAGCCGAAATTACTCACCTGCATTTCTTTCTATCAAGCAACGCTCTGAGAAAAATCCCATCGCTTTCAACTCTTCCAACTTTGAGCCGTACAATAGAGACTTTACTATGGTTGAACTAAAGAGAGCTTTGTTGCAGACACATAGGTCTTGTCCGGGTCTGGATGGCGTGTATTATGAAATGCTAAAGCATCTGTCCTGTAAGTCACTGAGTGCCCTTCTCACACTTTACAATAGAGTGTGGAAGGAGCGTACATTTCCCAGTGCATGGAGGAGAGCTATTGTCATTCCTATTGCGAAGCCAGGGAAAGACCCGAGGAATCCCTCGAACTATCGGCCAATTGCCCTTACCAGTTGTGTTTGCAAACTGTTTGAAAAGATGGTAAACAGCCGCCTAGTGTACTTCTTGGAAAAGAATAATATTATATTGCCTTATCAAAGTGGTTTTCGAAAGGGGAGAACAACCGTAGATAATATGCTCCTCTTAGAGACATCCATTCGAAAAGCTTTTGTAAGAAGAAATCACCTTGTCTCAATTTTCTTCGATATAGAGAAAGCCTATGATAAGGCATGGAGATACGGTATAATTCGCGATCTTCACGAGAGTGGCTTGCGCGGCAACCTACCAAATTTCATTCAGAATTTCCTGAACGCTAGAACTTTTCAAGTAAGGATAGGCTCTGTTTTGTCTGATGTTTTTGAACAAGAAGAGGGTGTGCCTCAAGGCTGTGTGCTCAGTGTAACTCTTTTCAGCCTAAAAATAAATTCTGTATTAAAACAACTTCCTCCCACCATTTCAGGTTCTTTATATGTTGATGATCTACAAATTAGCTGTAGAGGTGTGGATATGAGACATGTAGAGAGACAGCTCCAGATCGCTTTGAACAGGATCCAGGAATGGGCAAAAAGACAAGGATTTACGTTTTCGAAACAGAAGACTGTGTGCGTGCATTTTTGTAAAAAGCGAGGTCTCCATCCTGAGCCGGAATTATACCTCAATGGGTCTGTAATTCCAGTTGCACCTGAAGTAAAATTTTTAGGGGTGATGTTCGACCGAAAATTGACTTTCCTTCCTCATGTCTTAAACTTGAGAAAAAAGTGTACCAAAGTTCTAAATATCTTAAAAGTCCTGGCGAACACCTCCTGGGGTGCAGAGCGTTGCTCCATGCTTCGCATTTACAGAGCTCTAATTCGCTCTAAACTGGACTACGGCTCAGTTGTTTACGGATCTGCCCGGTCTTCAGTGTTGTTAAAACTAGATCCTGTTCATCATCAGGCTCTGCGGATTTGTTCTGGAGCCTTCAGGACATCTCCTGTGCAGAGCCTTTATGTTGACTGTCACGAGCCATCACTCCGTTTGATGCGTGAGGAGTTGTCTCTTTTACGCTATTTTAATATTTTATCTCAACCTGACCATCCTTATAACTTGTGTATATGTGAAAATAGCTGTGACCTTTTATTTGAGGCACGTCCATCCTGTGTGCCTTCTTTTCCTGTTAGAGTTCGTCACCTCATTGAAGAATTCTCCCTGTTTGATATTTCCCCACAGGCAGTACAGCATTTTGAAATTGCACCTTGGGAAAATGCACTAATCCACCTTCTTGACATTTTCCACAATTACGGAAAAACAACTACTGATGAGAGCATCTACAGACAAATTTTTGCTGATCACAGGCAGAGTTACAGGAGTTATGTTCCCATATATACGGATGGCTCTAAGTCAGCTTGCCATGTTGGCATGTCATGTATAATTGGTGACCACATGGAAGGCAGACGTTTACACGACGCTTCCTCTGTCTTAACCTCCGAACTGACTGCCATATATTATGCGCTTTTGTACATCTCAACGCTGCACCATCGAAAATTCATTGTATATACGGACTCCTACAGTGCATTGAAAGCTTTAGAATCCTTTTCTAGCACTGAGAATCCTGTGATAGTGGATGTTCTCAAGTTGAATATTAAATTGAAATGTCGTAGATTTGAACTTCTGTACTGCTGGGTCCCCGGACATACAGGAATAAAGGGCAATGAGCTGGCTGATATCGCAGCGAAATCTGCTGTTGAAATGTCCGGCCGCCTCATCCCTTTTAAAGTCCCTCAGGGGGCTCACTTTTGTGAGTACGGGTGTGGCAATCCCGAGGTACCCTAGCCCTTCAGGGGATCATCTTCTTGGTGAGACGGGTGTCACGATCCTGGAGCCCCAGTGATCTATCCTCTTTTCCGTCTCCTCTCCTCTTGGCTGGATCTTTTTCCCTTCCCTTCTCCCTTGTGGTTTCTCTCTACGGAGTTTGGGGCTCGTCACGAGAGGCTGGAACAGACCTTGTTTCTAGTTTTCAAGTGGCGAGAAAACTGCCCACGTGTTTGCCGTGCGTGGAGACCCGTGTCGCTGGAAAGGAGGGTCCTGGTAGTTGAGGGGCGAGGTACTGTCCCCAACACACTGCTTTGGCCTCTGCTTCAGCTAAACGGGAGGCACCTTAGTCGTCCTCACGGGTGTCAATCGGCTGGTCACTAGTCCTTGTGTCAGTGGCTTGGGGTCAAGCTCTCGGGAAAGCCGACTGTGGGGCTTCAGTTTGCGTATAGGTCCGGCTAGCCCTAACACAGGAATCTGTGTTCCCTTGTTGGGCTCCGTGGTGGGCGGGGCCGTCGGACCCGAATCTTTTCTTATTTCAATATGGCTAATTCTCAAATTTTTCTCATCAAAGACTTCGAAGTCACTCCAGTCTCTCAACCTAGTTCTGAAACGTCCACTACTAAACCAGTCACTCAACCTAGCTCTGAACCACCTACTAATAAACCAATCATTCAACCTAGTTCTGAAAAGTCTACGCCCTCAGGGGCTCACTTTTGTGAGTACGGGTGTGGCAATCCCGAGGTACCCTAGCCCTTCAGGGGATCATCTTCTTGGTGAGACGGGTGTCATGATCCTGGAGCCCCAGTGATCTATCCTCTTTTCCGTCTCCTCTCCTCTTGGCTGGAACTTTTTCCCTTCCCTTCTCCCTTGTGGTTTCTCTCTACGGAGTTTGGGGCTCGTCACGAGAGGCTGGAACAGACCTTGTTTCTAGTTTTCGAGTGGCGAGAAAACTGCCCACGTGTTTGCCGTGCGTGGAGACCCGTGTCGCTGGAAAGGAGGGTCCTGGTAGTTGAGGGGCGAGGTACTGTCCCCAACACAGTACTTTGGCCTCTGCTTCAGCTAAACGGGAGGCACCTTAGTCGTCCTCACGGGTGTCAATCGGCTGGTCACTAGTCCTTGTGTCAGTGGCTTGGGGTCAAGCTCTCGGGAGTACCTGCTTTCGGGAAAGCCGACTGTGGGGCTTCAGTTTGCGTATAGGTCCGGCTAGCCCTAACACAGGAATCTGTGTTCCCTTGTAGGGCTCGGTGGTGGGCGGGGCCGTCGGACCCGAATTTTTTCTCTTTTAAACATGGCTTCAATTTTCATACTAAAAAAACCTGACCCAAACGAAATTAAACAAGATATAGAAATAATTGAGAAACCTATTAGTAAGAAAACCCGTACTGATGTAAATGCAAAGGAAACTACTGAAAATCCGCGCTTCCTAGTTGTCTCTTGTCCTTCTGGTGAACTGCAAAAGATGTCTCCTTTTCTAGTAAGCAAATACATTAACTCATGCATAGGTCAGCCAAAGAATATTAAGCGTCTCCGTTCTGGAGACCTGCTTATAGATACTGTTTCGCCAACACAATCTGCTTCCCTTTTGTCACAAACCAAACTTGGAAATGTAGCTATAACTGTGTCAGCGCATAAAACTCTGAATTTTTGTAGAGGTGTTATCTCGGAAATCGACCTTCTCTCTGTTTCAGAAGAAGAGTTCGTTTCCGAGTTAGCTGACCAAAATGTCTGTGGCGCTAGGCGGATCAAGATGCGTAAGGAAGGTCAGTTGATTGACACCAAACACGTGATCCTGACCTTCAAATCGCCTGATCTGCCTAAGAATATTAAGGCTGGATACCTCAATTGTCCTGTACGTCCATACATTCCAAACCCTATGCGATGTTTCCGGTGCCAGCGTTTTGGCCATTCCAAGATGTCCTGTCGTGGGACCCTGACGTGCGCTCGATGCTCGTCGGTTGGCCACGATAGCGAAAATTGCACCGCTGCAGCACTGTGTATAAATTGCCAGGGCAACCATCCAGCATTTTCTCGTTCCTGTCCGAAATGGAAATTAGAAAAGGATGTGCAGACCATAAAAGTTACCAGGAACATTTCGTATTCCGAAGCCAGAAGACAAGTTCAAAGCACACAGCCTATATCGAACAAATCATATGCCAATGCCGTGAAATCAACCCGCACAATAGCCACCCAAACTTCCATAAGTACACAGACTCCACCAAATAAAAACCAGCAGCCTGCAAGCAAGAACAAAGCAAATCCAACACATACCATACAAAATAAAGAAATAGCAATCCCGAGCAAACCCAAAACTGTGCCTCCAATAATAGAAACCAAAAATAGAAGTCCCAGCAATAGTTCTGCAAATAAAATTATTTCTGAATCTGCAGATTCAGACAGTATGGAAGTGGAAGACGGTCTAGAAGTTCCCGATCATCTGCTTCCGCGCAAAACTAAAAAGGAACACAGGAACAACAAACATCAATCATAATGGCCACCCTCGTCTCATGGAACTGTCGCGGTTTCTACCGAAATTTGCTCGACATCAAAGCCATAATCAATGCTTATCATCCTGTATGCTTCGCAATACAGGAAACAAATCTAAAACCAGAACAACAGGCAAAATTTCGGAGGTTTTCTTTCGTCAGGAAAGATAACATTGCAGGTGAACGTGCCAGTGGAGGTGTAGGTCTCCTCACCTCACTGGATTATCCCTCAAATGTGCTTTCTTTGACGACATCCCTCCAAGTTGTCGCTACTCAAACAAATTTTGATATTGTTGTTACAGTCGTTTCTCTGTATTTGCCTCCAAATGAGCATATTGATCAGCAAGATTTAAATGGTCTTTTAGAGCAGCTGCCTGAGCCTTTCATCATATTAGGAGATTTTTAACGGCCATAGTCCACTCTGGGGTAGTAAAGATACAAATTGCCGAGGAAGACAAATTGAGCAGATGATCGAAGATCATAGCCTTTGTCTCCTAAATAATGGGCAGGATACGTACTTCCATGAGCCTTCAAGGACATTCCACGCTCTCGACCTTGCCATCTGTTCACCATCTCTCTTGCCATTTTGCACTTTTAGTGTCGGAAATGACCTGTACAACAGCGATCATTATTCCATTTTTGTGTCTCTTGCACGAAGAGAAGCAAATCCCATGACGAGACTCCCTCGTTTTATCCTGGACAGGGCAGACTGGGAACTCTTCTCTTCCATTGCAGAGCTCACACATCAAATGGTAGAAGGTGTGCATATCGATGACGCTGTTGAAGCTGTTACTAATACTATTATTCAGGCAGCTATGCTCTCCATTCCTAGAACATCAGGAAAACTACTAAAATATTCGAAACCGTGGTGGAATCGCGACTGTCATGAAGCACTGAAAAAACAGAAAAAAGCATGGGGTATTTTTCGTAGATATCCTACTCTGCGAAACCTCATAGCTTTTAAAAGAGCCAGAGCAAATGCACGGAAAGTAAGAAGGCAGAGCCAGAGGGATTCCTGGATTTGATATGTGTCCTCAATAACATCCTCTACGCCTAGTAAGCGGGTTTGGGAAAGAGTTCGAAAAGCATGCGGAATGTATAAAGACCACTCACTTTCCTTTCTGGAAAAAGATGGCCGAGTGATTAGCTCCATAGAAGAAATTGCAAATACAATTGGTGAGACATTTGCTGCCGTTTCTTCCAGCCGAAATTACTCACCTGCATTTCTTTCTATCAAGCAACGCTCTGAAAAAAATCCCATCGCTTTCAACTCTTCCAACTTTGAGCCGTACAATAGAGACTTTACTATGGTTGAACTAAAGAGAGCTTTGTTGCAGACACATAGGTCTTGTCCGGGTCTGGATGGCGTGTATTATGAAATGCTAAAGCATCTGTCCTATAAGTCACTGAGTGCCCTTCTCACACTTTACAATAGAGTGTGGAAGGAGCGTACATTTCCCAGTGCATGGAGGAGAGCTATTGTCATTCCTATTGCGAAGCCAGGGAAAGACCCGAGGAATCCCTCGAACTATCGGCCAATTGCCCTTACCAGTTGTGTTTGCAAACTGTTTGAAAAGATGGTAAACAGCCGCCTAGTCTACTTCTTGGAAAAGAATAATATTATATCGCCTTATCAGAGCGGTTTTCGAAAGGGGAGAACGACCGTAGACAATATGCTTCTATTAGAGACATCTATTCGAAAAGCCTTTGTCAGAAGAAGTCACCTTGTCTCCATATTCTTCGACATTGAGAAAGCTTATGATAAGGCATGGAGATACGGTATACTCCGGGATCTTCACGAGAGTGGCTTGCGCGGCAACCTACCAATTTTCATTCAAAATTTCTTGAACACTAGAACTTTTCAAGTAAGAATTGGCTCTGTTTTTTCGGATGTTTTTAAACAGGAAGAGGGTGTGCCTCAAGGCTGTGTGCTCAGTGTAACCCTGTTTAGTTTAAAAATAAATTCTGTACTAAAAGAACTTCCTCCCACCATCTTGGGATCTCTATATGTTGATGATCTGCAGATTAGCTGTCGAGGAGCAGACATGAGATATGTAGAGAGGCAACTGCAGATGGCTCTGAATAAGATCCAAGAATGGTCAGACAAACAGGGATTTACATTTTCGAAACAGAAAACTGTGTGCGTGCACTTTTGTAGGAAGCGAGGTCTCCATCCTGAACCTGAGTTATATTTGAATGGTACAATTATTCCAGTTGCGCCTGAAGTAAAATTTTTAGGAGTGACTTTCGACCGAAAATTGACTTTCCTTTCTCATGTTTTAAACCTGAGAAAGAAGTGTCTAAAAACACTAAGTATTTTAAAAGTGTTGGCGAACACCTCCTGGGGTGCAGAGCGTTGCTCCATGCTTCGCATTTACAGAGCGCTCGTCCGCTCTAGACTGGACTATGGCTCAGTTGTGTATGGATCCGCTCGGTCATCTGTTTTGTTAAAACTGGATCCTGTTCACCATCAAGGTCTGCGGATTTGTTCAGGAGCATTCAGGACTTCTCCTGTGCAGAGCCTATATGTTGACTGTAACGAACCATCACTTTATCTGAGGCGTGAGCAATTGTCCCTTTTACAATATTTTAATATCTTATCCCAACCTGAACATCCCAATAAGCTGTGCTTACTTGATAATGAGTGTAACACTTTATTTGAAACACGTCCATCCTGCGTTCCTACCTTTCCTTTAAGACTTCGCCCTATCATTGAGGAACTTTCCCTCTCTGATATGCGCCCCAAGCAGTACAGAACTTTGAAATCCCACCTTGGGAAAATTCACGGATTCAGCTTCTTGATGTTTTCAAACATCACGTGAAGGCAAGCACTAACGAGATCGTTTATAGACAACTCTTTGCTGAGCACAGGCACAAATATAGCAGTTATTATCCGATATACACAGATGGATCAAAGACAAATGATCATGTTGGGATGGCTTTTGTATTTGAAAATTACATAGAGGGCAGATGCCTGCACCATGCTTTCTCAGTCCTAACATCTGAACTGACTGCTATATATTATGGTCTTTTGTATATATCAAAGCTCTGCCACAAAAAGTTCATAGTTTACAGACTCGTATAGTGCTCTTAAATCCTTGGAAGCTTTTCCCAACATGCAGAATCCTGTGGTAGTGGATGTTCTCAAAATTCATATAAATTTAACGATTCGAGGTTATGAAGTCCTGTACTGCTGGGTTCCTGGACATGTTGGAATAAAAGGAAATGAGCTTGCAGATATCGCAGCCAGATCTGCTGTTGAACTGTCCAGTCGCCTTATCCCTTTTAGAGATATCTGCAATGTCATCAAGGGAAAGGTCCGAAAAAAATGGCAGCAATTTTGGGATGTTCAGCATCACAACAAGTTGAGAAACGTCAAGACTAGAATTGAGCATTGGGATATTGTTGGAAATCGTAAGGAGGACGTTCTTTTGACTCGCCTCAGAATTGGTCACACTCGAGTCACACATAACTATCTTCTCAAAGCTAAAAATGAGCCTGTTTGTTTTAATTGTAATGTTTGTTTATCTGTTCGTCATATTTTAATTGAGTGTCGATGTTTTAATAGTCTTCGCCAGAAATATTTTAATAGCTGTGACTTACCTCTCGACCGTTTAATCGGAAGAGAGGTGAATTGTAATTTATTTTATTATTTAAAAGAGATTGGCTTTTATTACCAAATGTAATTTGTTTTGAAGACTGTGTCTTGAATTTTAATATGTGCTTTTTAACTTGTGTTTATATGACTTCATCCTCTGGATTTGGTACATTTATCTACTTGTTTTTATTGATTGAATTTTAATGTCATCAATTGTAATCATCCCATCTTGTGTTTGGCGCGTCATAACCATCTCTGGTTTTTGCGCCATAATCACTCACTCACTCACTCTTTCTCCTGTCCAGAGCCTGTATGTTGACTGTAATGAACCATCACTTTATCTGAGGCGTGAACAATTGTCCCTTTTGCAATATTTTATTATACTGTCCCAACCTGAACATCCCAATAAGCTGTGCTTACTTGATGATGTGAGTAACGCGTTATTTGAAACACGTCCATCTTGTGTTCCTACATTTCTTTTAAGAGTTCGCCCTGTCATTGAGGAACTTTCCCTCTCTGATATGCACCCCCAAACAGTACAGAATTTTGAAATCCCACCTTGGGAAAATGCACGGATTCAGCTTCTTGATGTTTTTAAGTATCATGTGAAGGCAAGCACTAACGAGATTATTTACAGACAACTCTTCGCTGAGCACAGGAACAAATATAGCAGTTATCTTCCAGTTTATACAGATGGGTCCAAGTCAAAAGATCATGTGGGGATGGCATATGTAATTAAAGACCACATGGAGGGTAGATGCTTGCACAATGCTTTCTCTGTCTTAACATCCGAATTAACTGCGATATATTATAGTCTTTTATACATCTCAAGGCTCTGCTACAAAAAGTTTATAATTTATACAGATTCGTATAGTGCTCTTAAATCAATAGAAGCTTTTCCTAATACTCAAAATCCAGTAATAGTGGATATTCTCAAAATACATATAAACTTAATGCATCGTGGGTATGATATCCTGTACTGCTGGGTTCCCGGGCATGTGGGAATAAATGGAAATGAGCTGGCAGATATCACAGCAAAATGTGCTGTTGAACTGTCCAGTCGCAACAATGCCACAAATACCGTGTGATCATAGACGTGAATGCAGTTTTTTCCAATCAATAGGATTTTTACTAATGTTTCTTGATCGGCAGTTACTGCAATATGAAGAAGGGTTTATCTTTTAGTGTTCTGTACATTTACATAGATGATTTCTGAACAGTTCTTATATATGAAGACACTGTCTTAAAAACAGAAATATTCTTGTCATTGCTCTAAATAGCGACACAGTCTTCCCAGCTGTGCGAGTGAAGGTTTGCACCACAGTCTATTAGCCGATTTGGGAGTTTTAAATTTCCATTTTGGCAACAATGCCACAAATGTCGTGTGATCACAGATGTCAATGCAGTTTTTTCCAATTAGTAGGATTTTTACTAATGTTTCTTGATTGGCAGCTACTGCAATATGAAGAAGGGATTATCCTTTTGTGTTCTGTATATTTACATGTGTTCCTTTCGTAACAATACTCATACATGAGAGAAGGATGATTCCCAAGTATGGGAAGGTTGTTCAACTTCAACATGTGGCTTTTCCATTGCTTGAACGCTTGTTAATCTATGTCTGTAATAGACTGCCCATGTCTTTAACATTTTAAATGTTTCTTCGAATTACGTTCAAACATAATTGATTCAGTTGAAGGCAATTCCTTGATTTCTGAGAAACTGTTTTAAAAACGGAAATATTCTTGTTATTGCTTGGATTGAAATAGCGACATAGTCTTCCCAGCTATGCGAGTGAAGGCTTGCACCACAATCTAATAACAAATTTGCGAGTTCTAAATTTCCATTTTTGGCAACAATGCCACAAATGTCGTGTGATCACAGATGTCAATGCAGTTTTTTCCAATCAATAGGATTTTTACTAATGTTTGTTGATCGGCAGTTACTGCAATATGAAGAAGGGTTTATTTTTAGTGTTCTGTACATTTACATAGATGATTTCTGAACAGTTCTTATATATGAAGACACTGTCTTAAAAACAGAAACATTCTTGTCATTGCTATAAATAGCGACACAGACTTCCCAAGCTATGCGAGTGAAGGCTCACCACAGTCTACCAACAAATTTCGAGTTTTAAATTTCCATTTTGGGAAGGATAAAACAATGCAACAAATGCCGTGTGATCACAGACGTCAATACAGTTATTTCCAATCAATAGGATTTTGACTATTGTTTCTTGATTGGCAGTTACTGCAATATGAAAAGGAATTATCCTTTATTATTCTGTACGCTTACATCTGTTCCTTTCTGAACAGTTTTCATATATGAAGAAACTGTCTTAAAAACAGAAATATTCTTGTCATTGCTTTAAATAGCGACACAGTCTTCCCAGCTATGCGAGTGAAGGTTTGCACCACAGTCTATTAGCAAATTCGCGAGTTTTAAATTTCCATTTTGGCAAGGATAAAAGAATGGAACAAATGCCGTGTGATCACAGACGTCAATACAGTTTTTTCCAATCAATAGGATTTTTACTAATGTTTCTTGATTAACAGCTACTGCAATATGAAGAAGGGATTATCCTTTAGTAGTCTGTATGTTTACATCTGTTCCTTTCTGAATAGTTCTCATATATGAAGAAACTGTCTTAAAAACAGAAATATTCTTGTCATTGCTATAAATAGCGACACAGTCTTCCCAGCTATGCGAGTGAAGATTTGCACCACAGTCTATTAACAAATTTGCGTGTTTTAAATTTCCATTTTGGCTAGCATAAAACAATGCCAAAAGTGCCGTGTGTTCACAGACGTCAATGCAGTTTTTTCCAATTAGTAGGATTTTTACTAATGTTTCTTGATTGGCAGCTACTGCAATATGAAGAAGGGATTATCCTTTAGTGTTCTGTACATTTACATGTGTTCCTTTCGTAACAGTACTCATACATGAGAGAAGGATGATTCCCAAGTATGGGAAGGTTGTTCAACTTCAACAGGTGGCTTTTCCACTGCTTGAACGCTTGTTAATCTATGTCTGCAATAGACTGCCCATGTCTTTAACATTTTAAATGTTTCTTCGAGTTACGTTCAAACGTAATTGATTCAGTTGAAGGCAATTCCTTAATTTCTGAGAAAATGTTATAAAAACAGAAATATTCTTGTCATTGCTATAAATAGCGACCTAGTCTTCCCAGGCTATGCGAGTGAAGGTTTGCACCACAGTCTATAAGCCGATTTTGGAGTTTTAAATTTCCATTTCGGCAACAATGCCACAAATGTCGTGTGATCACAGATGTCAATGCAGTTTTTTCCAATTAGTAGGATTTTTACTAATGTTTCTTGATTGGCAGTTACTGCAATATGAAAAGGAATTATCCTTTATTATTCTGTATGTTTACATCTGTTCCTTTCTGAACAGTTCTCATATATGAAGAAACTGTCTTAAAAACAGAAATATTCTTGTCATTGCTATAAATAGCGACACAGTCTTTACAGCTATGCGAGTGAAGATTTGCACCACAGTCTATTAGCAAATTTGCGTGTTTTCAATTTCCATTTTGGCTAGCATAAAACAATGCCAAAAATGCCGTGTGTTCACAGACGTCAATGCAGTTTTTTCCAACCAATAGGATTTTTACTAATGTTTCTTGATTGGCAGCTACTGCAATATGAAGAAGGGATTATCCTTTTGTGTTCTGTATATTTACATGTGTACCTTTCTTAACAGTTCTGATACATGAGAGAAGGATGATTCCCAAGTATTGGAAGCATGTTTAACTTCAACAGCGGGGTTTTCCACTGCTTGAACGCTTGTTAATCTAAAAATCTATTACCGACTTCTATGTCTAATAAACTGCCTGTGACTTTAACATTTTAAATGTTTCTTCGAATTACGTTCAAACGTAATTGTTTGTGTCCAAGGCAATTCCTTGATTTCTGAGAAAATGTTATAAAAACGGAAATATTCTTCTTATTGCTTGGATTGAAATAGCGACACAGTCTTCCCAGCTATGCGAGTGAAGGTTTGCACCACAGTCTATTAGCGAATTTGCAAGTTTTAAATTTCCATTTTGGCAAGGATAAAAGAATGGAACAAATGCCGTGTGATCACAGACGTCAATACAGTTTTTTCCAATCAATAGGATTTTTACTAATGTTTCTTGATTGGCAGCTACTGCAATATGAAGAAGGGATTATCCTTTATTATTCTGTACGTTTACATCTGTTCCTTTCTGAACAGTTTTCATATATGAAGAAACTGTCTTAAAAACAGAAATATTCCTTTGATTGCTATAAATAGCGACCTAGTCTTCCCAGGCTATGCGAGTGAAGGTTTGCACCACAGTCTTATTAGCCAATTTGCGAGTTTTAAATTTCCATTTTGGCAACAATGCCACAAATGTCGTGTGATCACAGATGTCGATGCAGTTTTTTCCAATCAATAGGATTTTTACTAATGTTTCTTGATTGGCAGTTACTGCAATATGAAGAAGGGTTTATCCTTTAGTCTTCTGTACATTTACATGTGTTCGTTTCTTAACAGTTCTCATACATGAGAGAAGGAGGATTCCAAAGTATGGGAAGGTTGTTCAACTTCAACAGGTGGCTTTTCCACTGCTTGAACGCTTGTTAATCTATGTCTGTAATAGACTGCCCATGTCTTTAACATTTTAAATGTTTCTTCGAATTACGTTCAAACGTAATTGATTCTGTCCGAGGCAATTCCTTAATTTCTGAGAAAATGTTATAAAAACAGAAATATTCTTGTCATTGCTTTAAATAGCGACCTAGTCTTCCCAGGCTATGCGAGTGAAGGTTTGCACCACAGTCTATTAGCCAATTTGCGAGTTTTAAATTTCCATTTTGGCAACAATGCCACAAATGTCGTGTGATCACAGATGTCAATACAGTTATTTCCAATCAATAGGATTTTTACTAATGTTTCTTGATCGGCAGTTACTGCAATATGAAGAAGGGTTTATTTTTAGTGTTCTGTACATTTACATAGATGATTTCTGAACAGTTCTTATATATGAAGACACTGTCTTAAAAACAGAAACATTCTTGTCATTGCTATAAATAGCGACACAGACTTCCCAAGCTATGCGAGTGAAGGCTCACCACAGTCTACCAACAAATTTCGAGTTTTAAATTTCCATTTTGGAAGGATAAGACAATGCAACAAATGCCGTGTGATCACAGACGTCAATACAGTTATTTCCAATCAATAGGATTTTGACTAATGTTTCTTGATTGGCAGTTACTGCAATATGAAAAGGAATTGTCCTTTATTATACTGTACGTTTACATCTGTTCCTTTCTGAACAGTTTTCATATATGAAGAAACTGTCTTAAAAACAGAAATATTCCTTTGATTGCACTAAATAGCGACACAGTCTTCCCAGCTATGCGAGTGAAGGCTTGCACCACAATCTACCAATTACGGACAGATGCAAATAAAAAAAATCATCACAATAGTCCCCATTTCCTAGTCATCTCTAGTCCTTCTGGCGAAATGCATAAGATGTCTCCTTTCGTAATAAATAAATACATCCAGTCTTCTATTGGTGAGCCGAGAAACATAAAGCGTCTCCGCTCCGGAGACTTGCTTATTGATACACACTCAGCCACCCAGTCTGCTTCTTTACTTCAGATTACTAAACTTGGGCAAGCGAATGTCACTGTAACACCCCATAAGTCACTGAACTATTGTCGTGGTGTAATCTCAGAATTCGACCTTCTGTATGTTTCTGAAGAAGAGATCGCTTCTGAGTTATCCGAACAAAATGTCTGCGGTGTAAGGCAGATCAAGATGCGTAAAGAAGGTAAGTTGATAGACACGAAACACGTGATCCTTACCTTCAACACGCCTGATCTGCCTAAGAATATTAAGGCCGGATATCTAAATATTCCTGTAAGACCTTATATTCCCAACCCTATGCGATGTTTCCAATGCCAGCGTTTCGGCCATTCTAAGACGTCTTGTCGTGGCAGCCTGACATGCGCCCGATGCTCACAGATTGGCCACGATTCTGAAAATTGTACCGCTGCGCCTCTTTGTATAAATTGCAAGGGTGAGCACCCAGCATTTTCTCGCCTCTGCCCAAAATGGAAATTGGAAAAAGAAGTGCAGACTGCAAAGTTTACGAGGAACATCTCATATGCCGAAGCCAGAAGACTAGTCCAGAGCACACAGCTTCGACCAAATACATCATACGCCAGTGCTGTAAAATCATCTCGTACAGTCGCCACCCAAACATCAATAGGCACACAGACCCTAGCAAATAAAACCCATCCGTCTACATCCAACAAGCAAAAAGAAAATGCAACCCATATAGTACAAAAGAAAGAAACAGTTATTCAAAGTAAGCCCAAAACTTCTACACATAAAATATCCAATAAAAATAGAAGTCACAGCAATAGCTCTTTTGATGAGATGATTTCTGAATCTGCGGATTCAGACTTTATGGAAGTAGAAGAGGGTCTAGAAGTTCCCAGGCATCTACTTCCACGAAAAACAAAAGAACAGCACAGAAAAAACAAAAACCATTCATAATGGCCACCCTCATGTCATGGAACTGTCGCGGTTTCCACCGAAATTTCCTTGACATCAAATCTATAATAAATGTGTATCATCCTGTGTGCTTAGCAATACAGGAAACAAATTTGAAACCCGAACACCATGCAAAACTTCGGAGGTTTTCTTTCGTCAGGAAGGATAACATTGCAGGTGAGCGTGCCAGTGGAGGTGTAGGTCTCCTCTCCTCACTGGATTATCCCTCAAATGTACTTCCTTTGACGACATCCCTCCAAGTTGTCGCTACTCAAATAAATTTTGATATTATTGTTTCATTTGTTTCTTTGTATTTGCCTCCAAATGAGCACATTTATCAGCAAGATTTAAATAATCTAATAGAGCAGCTGCCTGAGCCTTTTATCATAATAGGAGATTTTAACGGCCATAGTCCACTCTGGGGAAGTAAAGATACAAATTGCCGAGGAAGACAAATAGAGCAGATGATCGAAGATCATAGCCTTTGTCTCCTAAATAATGGGCAAGATACGTACTTCCATGAGCCTTCAAGGACATTCCACGCTCTCGATCTTGCCATCTGTTCACCATCTCTGTTGCCATTTTGCACTTTTAGTGTCGGAAATGACCTGTACAACAGCGATCATTATCCTATTTTTGTGTCTCTTGCACGAAGAGGAGCAAACCCCGTGTCGAGAGTCCCTCGTTTTATCCTGGACATTGCAGACTGGGAACTCTTCTCTTCCGTTGCAGAGCTGACAGAGGAAATGGTAGAAGGTGTGCATATCAATGACGCTGTTGAAGCTGTTACTAATACTATTATTCAGGCAGCTATGCTTTCGATTCCTAGAACATCAGGAAAAACACTAAAATATTCGAAACCGTGGTGGAATCGCGACTGTCATGAAGCACTGAAAAAACAGAAAAAAGCATGGGGTATTTTTCGTAGATATCCTACTCTGCGAAACCTCATAGCTTTTAAAAGAGCCAAAGCAAATGCACGGAAAGTAAGAAGGCAGAGCCAGAGGGATTCCTGGATTTCATATGTGTCCTCAATAACATCCTCTACGCCTAGTAAGCGGGTTTGGGAAAGAGTTCGAAAAGCATGCGGAATGTACAAAGACCACTCACTTTCCTTTCTGGAAAAAGATGGCCGAGTGATTAGCTCCATAGAAGAAATTGCAAATACAATTGGTGAGACATTTGCTGCCGTTTCTTCCAGCCGAAATTACTCACCTGCATTTCTTTCTATCAAGCAACGCTCTGAGAAAAATCCCATCGCTTTCAACTCTTCCAACTTTGAGCCGTACAATAGAGACTTTACTATGGTTGAACTAAAGAGAGCTTTGTTGCAGACACATAGGTCTTGTCCGGGTCTGGATGGCGTGTATTATGAAATGCTAAAGCATCTGTCCTGTAAGTCACTGAGTGCCCTTCTCACACTTTACAATAGAGTGTGGAAGGAGCGTACATTTCCCAGTGCATGGAGGAGAGCTATTGTCATTCCTATTGCGAAGCCAGGGAAAGACCCGAGGAATCCCTCGAACTATCGGCCAATTGCCCTTACCAGTTGTGTTTGCAAACTGTTTGAAAAGATGGTAAACAGCCGCCTAGTGTACTTCTTGGAAAAGAATAATATTATATTGCCTTATCAAAGTGGTTTTCGAAAGGGGAGAACAACCGTAGATAATATGCTCCTCTTAGAGACATCCATTCGAAAAGCTTTTGTAAGAAGAAATCACCTTGTCTCAATTTTCTTCGATATAGAGAAAGCCTATGATAAGGCATGGAGATACGGTATAATTCGCGATCTTCACGAGAGTGGCTTGCGCGGCAACCTACCAAATTTCATTCAGAATTTCCTGAACGCTAGAACTTTTCAAGTAAGGATAGGCTCTGTTTTGTCTGATGTTTTTGAACAAGAAGAGGGTGTGCCTCAAGGCTGTGTGCTCAGTGTAACTCTTTTCAGCCTAAAAATAAATTCTGTATTAAAACAACTTCCTCCCACCATTTCAGGTTCTTTATATGTTGATGATCTACAAATTAGCTGTAGAGGTGTGGATATGAGACATGTAGAGAGACAGCTCCAGATCGCTTTGAACAGGATCCAGGAATGGGCAAAAAGACAAGGATTTACGTTTTCGAAACAGAAGACTGTGTGCGTGCATTTTTGTAAAAAGCGAGGTCTCCATCCTGAGCCGGAATTATACCTCAATGGGTCTGTAATTCCAGTTGCACCTGAAGTAAAATTTTTAGGGGTGATGTTCGACCGAAAATTGACTTTCCTTCCTCATGTCTTAAACTTGAGAAAAAAGTGTACCAAAGTTCTAAATATCTTAAAAGTCCTGGCGAACACCTCCTGGGGTGCAGAGCGTTGCTCCATGCTTCGCATTTACAGAGCTCTAATTCGCTCTAAACTGGACTACGGCTCAGTTGTTTACGGATCTGCCCGGTCTTCAGTGTTGTTAAAACTAGATCCTGTTCATCATCAGGCTCTGCGGATTTGTTCTGGAGCCTTCAGGACATCTCCTGTGCAGAGCCTTTATGTTGACTGTCACGAGCCATCACTCCGTTTGATGCGTGAGGAGTTGTCTCTTTTACGCTATTTTAATATTTTATCTCAACCTGACCATCCTTATAACTTGTGTATATGTGAAAATAGCTGTGACCTTTTATTTGAGGCACGTCCATCCTGTGTGCCTTCTTTTCCTGTTAGAGTTCGTCACCTCATTGAAGAATTCTCCCTGTTTGATATTTCCCCACAGGCAGTACAGCATTTTGAAATTGCACCTTGGGAAAATGCACTAATCCACCTTCTTGACATTTTCCACAATTACGGAAAAACAACTACTGATGAGAGCATCTACAGACAAATTTTTGCTGATCACAGGCAGAGTTACAGGAGTTATGTTCCCATATATACGGATGGCTCTAAGTCAGCTTGCCATGTTGGCATGTCATGTATAATTGGTGACCACATGGAAGGCAGACGTTTACACGACGCTTCCTCTGTCTTAACCTCCGAACTGACTGCCATATATTATGCGCTTTTGTACATCTCAACGCTGCACCATCGAAAATTCATTGTATATACGGACTCCTACAGTGCATTGAAAGCTTTAGAATCCTTTTCTAGCACTGAGAATCCTGTGATAGTGGATGTTCTCAAGTTGAATATTAAATTGAAATGTCGTAGATTTGAACTTCTGTACTGCTGGGTCCCCGGACATACAGGAATAAAGGGCAATGAGCTGGCTGATATCGCAGCGAAATCTGCTGTTGAAATGTCCGGCCGCCTCATCCCTTTTAAAGTCCCTCAGGGGGCTCACTTTTGTGAGTACGGGTGTGGCAATCCCGAGGTACCCTAGCCCTTCAGGGGATCATCTTCTTGGTGAGACGGGTGTCACGATCCTGGAGCCCCAGTGATCTATCCTCTTTTCCGTCTCCTCTCCTCTTGGCTGGATCTTTTTCCCTTCCCTTCTCCCTTGTGGTTTCTCTCTACGGAGTTTGGGGCTCGTCACGAGAGGCTGGAACAGACCTTGTTTCTAGTTTTCAAGTGGCGAGAAAACTGCCCACGTGTTTGCCGTGCGTGGAGACCCGTGTCGCTGGAAAGGAGGGTCCTGGTAGTTGAGGGGCGAGGTACTGTCCCCAACACACTGCTTTGGCCTCTGCTTCAGCTAAACGGGAGGCACCTTAGTCGTCCTCACGGGTGTCAATCGGCTGGTCACTAGTCCTTGTGTCAGTGGCTTGGGGTCAAGCTCTCGGGAAAGCCGACTGTGGGGCTTCAGTTTGCGTATAGGTCCGGCTAGCCCTAACACAGGAATCTGTGTTCCCTTGTTGGGCTCCGTGGTGGGCGGGGCCGTCGGACCCGAATCTTTTCTTATTTCAATATGGCTAATTCTCAAATTTTTCTCATCAAAGACTTCGAAGTCACTCCAGTCTCTCAACCTAGTTCTGAAACGTCCACTACTAAACCAGTCACTCAACCTAGCTCTGAACCACCTACTAATAAACCAATCATTCAACCTAGTTCTGAAAAGTCTACGCCCTCAGGGGCTCACTTTTGTGAGTACGGGTGTGGCAATCCCGAGGTACCCTAGCCCTTCAGGGGATCATCTTCTTGGTGAGACGGGTGTCATGATCCTGGAGCCCCAGTGATCTATCCTCTTTTCCGTCTCCTCTCCTCTTGGCTGGAACTTTTTCCCTTCCCTTCTCCCTTGTGGTTTCTCTCTACGGAGTTTGGGGCTCGTCACGAGAGGCTGGAACAGACCTTGTTTCTAGTTTTCGAGTGGCGAGAAAACTGCCCACGTGTTTGCCGTGCGTGGAGACCCGTGTCGCTGGAAAGGAGGGTCCTGGTAGTTGAGGGGCGAGGTACTGTCCCCAACACAGTACTTTGGCCTCTGCTTCAGCTAAACGGGAGGCACCTTAGTCGTCCTCACGGGTGTCAATCGGCTGGTCACTAGTCCTTGTGTCAGTGGCTTGGGGTCAAGCTCTCGGGAGTACCTGCTTTCGGGAAAGCCGACTGTGGGGCTTCAGTTTGCGTATAGGTCCGGCTAGCCCTAACACAGGAATCTGTGTTCCCTTGTAGGGCTCGGTGGTGGGCGGGGCCGTCGGACCCGAATTTTTTCTCTTTTAAACATGGCTTCAATTTTCATACTAAAAAAACCTGACCCAAACGAAATTAAACAAGATATAGAAATAATTGAGAAACCTATTAGTAAGAAAACCCGTACTGATGTAAATGCAAAGGAAACTACTGAAAATCCGCGCTTCCTAGTTGTCTCTTGTCCTTCTGGTGAACTGCAAAAGATGTCTCCTTTTCTAGTAAGCAAATACATTAACTCATGCATAGGTCAGCCAAAGAATATTAAGCGTCTCCGTTCTGGAGACCTGCTTATAGATACTGTTTCGCCAACACAATCTGCTTCCCTTTTGTCACAAACCAAACTTGGAAATGTAGCTATAACTGTGTCAGCGCATAAAACTCTGAATTTTTGTAGAGGTGTTATCTCGGAAATCGACCTTCTCTCTGTTTCAGAAGAAGAGTTCGTTTCCGAGTTAGCTGACCAAAATGTCTGTGGCGCTAGGCGGATCAAGATGCGTAAGGAAGGTCAGTTGATTGACACCAAACACGTGATCCTGACCTTCAAATCGCCTGATCTGCCTAAGAATATTAAGGCTGGATACCTCAATTGTCCTGTACGTCCATACATTCCAAACCCTATGCGATGTTTCCGGTGCCAGCGTTTTGGCCATTCCAAGATGTCCTGTCGTGGGACCCTGACGTGCGCTCGATGCTCGTCGGTTGGCCACGATAGCGAAAATTGCACCGCTGCAGCACTGTGTATAAATTGCCAGGGCAACCATCCAGCATTTTCTCGTTCCTGTCCGAAATGGAAATTAGAAAAGGATGTGCAGACCATAAAAGTTACCAGGAACATTTCGTATTCCGAAGCCAGAAGACAAGTTCAAAGCACACAGCCTATATCGAACAAATCATATGCCAATGCCGTGAAATCAACCCGCACAATAGCCACCCAAACTTCCATAAGTACACAGACTCCACCAAATAAAAACCAGCAGCCTGCAAGCAAGAACAAAGCAAATCCAACACATACCATACAAAATAAAGAAATAGCAATCCCGAGCAAACCCAAAACTGTGCCTCCAATAATAGAAACCAAAAATAGAAGTCCCAGCAATAGTTCTGCAAATAAAATTATTTCTGAATCTGCAGATTCAGACAGTATGGAAGTGGAAGACGGTCTAGAAGTTCCCGATCATCTGCTTCCGCGCAAAACTAAAAAGGAACACAGGAACAACAAACATCAATCATAATGGCCACCCTCGTCTCATGGAACTGTCGCGGTTTCTACCGAAATTTGCTCGACATCAAAGCCATAATCAATGCTTATCATCCTGTATGCTTCGCAATACAGGAAACAAATCTAAAACCAGAACAACAGGCAAAATTTCGGAGGTTTTCTTTCGTCAGGAAAGATAACATTGCAGGTGAACGTGCCAGTGGAGGTGTAGGTCTCCTCACCTCACTGGATTATCCCTCAAATGTGCTTTCTTTGACGACATCCCTCCAAGTTGTCGCTACTCAAACAAATTTTGATATTGTTGTTACAGTCGTTTCTCTGTATTTGCCTCCAAATGAGCATATTGATCAGCAAGATTTAAATGGTCTTTTAGAGCAGCTGCCTGAGCCTTTCATCATATTAGGAAATTTTTAACGGCCATAGTCCACTCTGGGGTAGTAAAGATACAAATTGCCGAGGAAGACAAATTGAGCAGATGATCGAAGATCATAGCCTTTGTCTCCTAAATAATGGGCAGGATACGTACTTCCATGAGCCTTCAAGGACATTCCACGCTCTCGACCTTGCCATCTGTTCACCATCTCTCTTGCCATTTTGCACTTTTAGTGTCGGAAATGACCTGTACAACAGCGATCATTATTCCATTTTTGTGTCTCTTGCACGAAGAGAAGCAAATCCCATGACGAGACTCCCTCGTTTTATCCTGGACAGGGCAGACTGGGAACTCTTCTCTTCCATTGCAGAGCTCACACATCAAATGGTAGAAGGTGTGCATATCGATGACGCTGTTGAAGCTGTTACTAATACTATTATTCAGGCAGCTATGCTCTCCATTCCTAGAACATCAGGAAAACTACTAAAATATTCGAAACCGTGGTGGAATCGCGACTGTCATGAAGCACTGAAAAAACAGAAAAAAGCATGGGGTATTTTTCGTAGATATCCTACTCTGCGAAACCTCATAGCTTTTAAAAGAGCCAGAGCAAATGCACGGAAAGTAAGAAGGCAGAGCCAGAGGGATTCCTGGATTTGATATGTGTCCTCAATAACATCCTCTACGCCTAGTAAGCGGGTTTGGGAAAGAGTTCGAAAAGCATGCGGAATGTATAAAGACCACTCACTTTCCTTTCTGGAAAAAGATGGCCGAGTGATTAGCTCCATAGAAGAAATTGCAAATACAATTGGTGAGACATTTGCTGCCGTTTCTTCCAGCCGAAATTACTCACCTGCATTTCTTTCTATCAAGCAACGCTCTGAAAAAAATCCCATCGCTTTCAACTCTTCCAACTTTGAGCCGTACAATAGAGACTTTACTATGGTTGAACTAAAGAGAGCTTTGTTGCAGACACATAGGTCTTGTCCGGGTCTGGATGGCGTGTATTATGAAATGCTAAAGCATCTGTCCTATAAGTCACTGAGTGCCCTTCTCACACTTTACAATAGAGTGTGGAAGGAGCGTACATTTCCCAGTGCATGGAGGAGAGCTATTGTCATTCCTATTGCGAAGCCAGGGAAAGACCCGAGGAATCCCTCGAACTATCGGCCAATTGCCCTTACCAGTTGTGTTTGCAAACTGTTTGAAAAGATGGTAAACAGCCGCCTAGTCTACTTCTTGGAAAAGAATAATATTATATCGCCTTATCAGAGCGGTTTTCGAAAGGGGAGAACGACCGTAGACAATATGCTTCTATTAGAGACATCTATTCGAAAAGCCTTTGTCAGAAGAAGTCACCTTGTCTCCATATTCTTCGACATTGAGAAAGCTTATGATAAGGCATGGAGATACGGTATACTCCGGGATCTTCACGAGAGTGGCTTGCGCGGCAACCTACCAATTTTCATTCAAAATTTCTTGAACACTAGAACTTTTCAAGTAAGAATTGGCTCTGTTTTTTCGGATGTTTTTAAACAGGAAGAGGGTGTGCCTCAAGGCTGTGTGCTCAGTGTAACCCTGTTTAGTTTAAAAATAAATTCTGTACTAAAAGAACTTCCTCCCACCATCTTGGGATCTCTATATGTTGATGATCTGCAGATTAGCTGTCGAGGAGCAGACATGAGATATGTAGAGAGGCAACTGCAGATGGCTCTGAATAAGATCCAAGAATGGTCAGACAAACAGGGATTTACATTTTCGAAACAGAAAACTGTGTGCGTGCACTTTTGTAGGAAGCGAGGTCTCCATCCTGAACCTGAGTTATATTTGAATGGTACAATTATTCCAGTTGCGCCTGAAGTAAAATTTTTAGGAGTGACTTTCGACCGAAAATTGACTTTCCTTTCTCATGTTTTAAACCTGAGAAAGAAGTGTCTAAAAACACTAAGTATTTTAAAAGTGTTGGCGAACACCTCCTGGGGTGCAGAGCGTTGCTCCATGCTTCGCATTTACAGAGCGCTCGTCCGCTCTAGACTGGACTATGGCTCAGTTGTGTATGGATCCGCTCGGTCATCTGTTTTGTTAAAACTGGATCCTGTTCACCATCAAGGTCTGCGGATTTGTTCAGGAGCATTCAGGACTTCTCCTGTGCAGAGCCTATATGTTGACTGTAACGAACCATCACTTTATCTGAGGCGTGAGCAATTGTCCCTTTTACAATATTTTAATATCTTATCCCAACCTGAACATCCCAATAAGCTGTGCTTACTTGATAATGAGTGTAACACTTTATTTGAAACACGTCCATCCTGCGTTCCTACCTTTCCTTTAAGACTTCGCCCTATCATTGAGGAACTTTCCCTCTCTGATATGCGCCCCAAGCAGTACAGAACTTTGAAATCCCACCTTGGGAAAATTCACGGATTCAGCTTCTTGATGTTTTCAAACATCACGTGAAGGCAAGCACTAACGAGATCGTTTATAGACAACTCTTTGCTGAGCACAGGCACAAATATAGCAGTTATTATCCGATATACACAGATGGATCAAAGACAAATGATCATGTTGGGATGGCTTTTGTATTTGAAAATTACATAGAGGGCAGATGCCTGCACCATGCTTTCTCAGTCCTAACATCTGAACTGACTGCTATATATTATGGTCTTTTGTATATATCAAAGCTCTGCCACAAAAAGTTCATAGTTTACACAGACTCGTATAGTGCTCTTAAATCCTTGGAAGCTTTTCCCAACATGCAGAATCCTGTGGTAGTGGATGTTCTCAAAATTCATATAAATTTAACGATTCGAGGTTATGAAGTCCTGTACTGCTGGGTTCCTGGACATGTTGGAATAAAAGGAAATGAGCTTGCAGATATCGCAGCCAGATCTGCTGTTGAACTGTCCAGTCGCCTTATCCCTTTTAGAGATATCTGCAATGTCATCAAGGGAAAGGTCCGAAAAAAATGGCAGCAATTTTGGGATGTTCAGCATCACAACAAGTTGAGAAACGTCAAGACTAGAATTGAGCATTGGGATATTGTTGGAAATCGTAAGGAGGACGTTCTTTTGACTCGCCTCAGAATTGGTCACACTCGAGTCACACATAACTATCTTCTCAAAGCTAAAAATGAGCCTGTTTGTTTTAATTGTAATGTTTGTTTATCTGTTCGTCATATTTTAATTGAGTGTCGATGTTTTAATAGTCTTCGCCAGAAATATTTTAATAGCTGTGACTTACCTCTCGACCGTTTAATCGGAAGAGAGGTGAATTGTAATTTATTTTATTATTTAAAAGAGATTGGCTTTTATTACCAAATGTAATTTGTTTTGAAGACTGTGTCTTGAATTTTAATATGTGCTTTTTAACTTGTGTTTATATGACTTCATCCTCTGGATTTGGTACATTTATCTACTTGTTTTTATTGATTGAATTTTAATGTCATCAATTGTAATCATCCCATCTTGTGTTTGGCGCGTCATAACCATCTCTGGTTTTTGCGCCATAATCACTCACTCACTCACTCTTTCTCCTGTCCAGAGCCTGTATGTTGACTGTAATGAACCATCACTTTATCTGAGGCGTGAACAATTGTCCCTTTTGCAATATTTTATTATACTGTCCCAACCTGAACATCCCAATAAGCTGTGCTTACTTGATGATGTGAGTAACGCGTTATTTGAAACACGTCCATCTTGTGTTCCTACATTTCTTTTAAGAGTTCGCCCTGTCATTGAGGAACTTTCCCTCTCTGATATGCACCCCCAAACAGTACAGAATTTTGAAATCCCACCTTGGGAAAATGCACGGATTCAGCTTCTTGATGTTTTTAAGTATCATGTGAAGGCAAGCACTAACGAGATTATTTACAGACAACTCTTCGCTGAGCACAGGAACAAATATAGCAGTTATCTTCCAGTTTATACAGATGGGTCCAAGTCAAAAGATCATGTGGGGATGGCATATGTAATTAAAGACCACATGGAGGGTAGATGCTTGCACAATGCTTTCTCTGTCTTAACATCCGAATTAACTGCGATATATTATAGTCTTTTATACATCTCAAGGCTCTGCTACAAAAAGTTTATAATTTATACAGATTCGTATAGTGCTCTTAAATCAATAGAAGCTTTTCCTAATACTCAAAATCCAGTAATAGTGGATATTCTCAAAATACATATAAACTTAATGCATCGTGGGTATGATATCCTGTACTGCTGGGTTCCCGGGCATGTGGGAATAAATGGAAATGAGCTGGCAGATATCACAGCAAAATGTGCTGTTGAACTGTCCAGTCGCAACAATGCCACAAATACCGTGTGATCATAGACGTGAATGCAGTTTTTTCCAATCAATAGGATTTTTACTAATGTTTCTTGATCGGCAGTTACTGCAATATGAAGAAGGGTTTATCTTTTAGTGTTCTGTACATTTACATAGATGATTTCTGAACAGTTCTTATATATGAAGACACTGTCTTAAAAACAGAAATATTCTTGTCATTGCTCTAAATAGCGACACAGTCTTCCCAGCTGTGCGAGTGAAGGTTTGCACCACAGTCTATTAGCCGATTTGGGAGTTTTAAATTTCCATTTTGGCAACAATGCCACAAATGTCGTGTGATCACAGATGTCAATGCAGTTTTTTCCAATTAGTAGGATTTTTACTAATGTTTCTTGATTGGCAGCTACTGCAATATGAAGAAGGGATTATCCTTTTGTGTTCTGTATATTTACATGTGTTCCTTTCGTAACAATACTCATACATGAGAGAAGGATGATTCCCAAGTATGGGAAGGTTGTTCAACTTCAACATGTGGCTTTTCCATTGCTTGAACGCTTGTTAATCTATGTCTGTAATAGACTGCCCATGTCTTTAACATTTTAAATGTTTCTTCGAATTACGTTCAAACATAATTGATTCAGTTGAAGGCAATTCCTTGATTTCTGAGAAACTGTTTTAAAAACGGAAATATTCTTGTTATTGCTTGGATTGAAATAGCGACATAGTCTTCCCAGCTATGCGAGTGAAGGCTTGCACCACAATCTAATAACAAATTTGCGAGTTCTAAATTTCCATTTTTGGCAACAATGCCACAAATGTCGTGTGATCACAGATGTCAATGCAGTTTTTTCCAATCAATAGGATTTTTACTAATGTTTGTTGATCGGCAGTTACTGCAATATGAAGAAGGGTTTATTTTTAGTGTTCTGTACATTTACATAGATGATTTCTGAACAGTTCTTATATATGAAGACACTGTCTTAAAAACAGAAACATTCTTGTCATTGCTATAAATAGCGACACAGACTTCCCAAGCTATGCGAGTGAAGGCTCACCACAGTCTACCAACAAATTTCGAGTTTTAAATTTCCATTTTGGGAAGGATAAAACAATGCAACAAATGCCGTGTGATCACAGACGTCAATACAGTTATTTCCAATCAATAGGATTTTGACTATTGTTTCTTGATTGGCAGTTACTGCAATATGAAAAGGAATTATCCTTTATTATTCTGTACGCTTACATCTGTTCCTTTCTGAACAGTTTTCATATATGAAGAAACTGTCTTAAAAACAGAAATATTCTTGTCATTGCTTTAAATAGCGACACAGTCTTCCCAGCTATGCGAGTGAAGGTTTGCACCACAGTCTATTAGCAAATTCGCGAGTTTTAAATTTCCATTTTGGCAAGGATAAAAGAATGGAACAAATGCCGTGTGATCACAGACGTCAATACAGTTTTTTCCAATCAATAGGATTTTTACTAATGTTTCTTGATTAACAGCTACTGCAATATGAAGAAGGGATTATCCTTTAGTAGTCTGTATGTTTACATCTGTTCCTTTCTGAATAGTTCTCATATATGAAGAAACTGTCTTAAAAACAGAAATATTCTTGTCATTGCTATAAATAGCGACACAGTCTTCCCAGCTATGCGAGTGAAGATTTGCACCACAGTCTATTAACAAATTTGCGTGTTTTAAATTTCCATTTTGGCTAGCATAAAACAATGCCAAAAGTGCCGTGTGTTCACAGACGTCAATGCAGTTTTTTCCAATTAGTAGGATTTTTACTAATGTTTCTTGATTGGCAGCTACTGCAATATGAAGAAGGGATTATCCTTTAGTGTTCTGTACATTTACATGTGTTCCTTTCGTAACAGTACTCATACATGAGAGAAGGATGATTCCCAAGTATTGGAAGCATGTTTAACTTCAACAGCCGGGTTTTCCACTGCTTGAACGCTTGTTAATTTAAAAATCTATTACCGACTCCTATGTCTGTAATAGACTGCCCATGTCTTTAACATTTTAAATGTTTCTTCGAGTTACGTTCAAACGTAATTGATTCTGTCCAAGGCAATTCCTTAATTTCTGAGAAAACGTTATAAAAACAGAAATATTCTTGTCATTGCTATAAATAGCGACCTAGTCTTCCCAGACTATGCGAGTGAAGGTTTGCACCACAGTCTATTAGCCGATTTGGGAGTTTTAAATTTCCATTTTGGCAACAATGCCACAAATGTGTGATCACAGATGTCAATGCAGTTTTTTCCAATTAGTAGGATTTTTACTAATGTTTCTTGATTGGCAGCTACTGCAATATGAAGAAGGGATTATCCTTTAGTAGTGTGTATGTTTACATCTGTTCCTTTCTGAACAGTTCTCATATATCAAGAAACTGTCTTAAAATCAGAAATATTCTTGTCATTGCTGTAAATAGCGACACAGTCTTCCCAGCTATGCGAGTGAAGGCTCACCACAGTCTACCAACAAATTTCGAGTTTTAAATTTCCATTTTGGCTAGCATAAAACAATGCCACAAATGCCGTGTGATCACAGACGTTAATGCAGTTTTTTCCAATCAATAGGATTTTTACTAATGTTTCTTCATTGGCAGGTACTGCAATATGAAGAAGGGATTATCCTTTTGTGTTCTGTATATTTACATGTGTTCCTTTCTTAACAGTTCTCATACATGAGAGAAGGATGATTCCCAAGTATGGGAAGGTTGTTCAACTTCAACAGGTGGCTTTTCCACTGCTTGAACGCTTGTTAATCTATGTCTGCAATAGACTGCCCATGTCTTTAACATTTTAAATGTTTCTTCGAGTTACGTTCAAACGTAATTGATTCAGTTGAAGGCAATTCCTTAATTTCTGAGAAAATGTTATAAAAACAGAAATATTCTTGTCATTGCTATAAATAGCGACCTAGTCTTCCCAGGCTATGCGAGTGAAGGTTTGCACCACAGTCTATAAGCCGATTTTGGAGTTTTAAATTTCCATTTCGGCAACAATGCCACAAATGTCGTGTGATCACAGATGTCAATGCAGTTTTTTCCAATTAGTAGGATTTTTACTAATGTTTCTTGATTGGCAGTTACTGCAATATGAAAAGGAATTATCCTTTATTATTCTGTATGTTTACATCTGTTCCTTTCTGAACAGTTCTCATATATGAAGAAACTGTCTTAAAAACAGAAATATTCTTGTCATTGCTATAAATAGCGACACAGTCTTTACAGCTATGCGAGTGAAGATTTGCACCACAGTCTATTAGCAAATTTGCGTGTTTTCAATTTCCATTTTGGCTAGCATAAAACAATGCCAAAAATGCCGTGTGTTCACAGACGTCAATGCAGTTTTTTCCAACCAATAGGATTTTTACTAATGTTTCTTGATTGGCAGCTACTGCAATATGAAGAAGGGATTATCCTTTTGTGTTCTGTATATTTACATGTGTACCTTTCTTAACAGTTCTGATACATGAGAGAAGGATGATTCCCAAGTATTGGAAGCATGTTTAACTTCAACAGCGGGGTTTTCCACTGCTTGAACGCTTGTTAATCTAAAAATCTATTACCGACTTCTATGTCTAATAAACTGCCTGTGACTTTAACATTTTAAATGTTTCTTCGAATTACGTTCAAACGTAATTGTTTGTGTCCAAGGCAATTCCTTGATTTCTGAGAAAATGTTATAAAAACGGAAATATTCTTCTTATTGCTTGGATTGAAATAGCGACACAGTCTTCCCAGCTATGCGAGTGAAGGTTTGCACCACAGTCTATTAGCAAATTTGCGAGTTTTAAATTTCCATTTTGGCAAGGATAAAAGAATGGAACAAATGCCGTGTGATCACAGACGTCAATACAGTTTTTTCCAATCAATAGGATTTTTACTAATGTTTCTTGATTGGCAGCTACTGCAATATGAAGAAGGGATTATCCTTTATTATTCTGTACGTTTACATCTGTTCCTTTCTGAACAGTTTTCATATATGAAGAAACTGTCTTAAAAACAGAAATATTCCTTTGATTGCTATAAATAGCGACCTAGTCTTCCCAGGCTACGCGAGTGAAGGTTTGCACCACAGTCTATTAGCCAATTTGCGAGTTTTAAATTTCCATTTTGGCAACAATGCCACAAATGTCGTGTGATCACAGATGTCGATGCAGTTTTTTCCAATCAATAGGATTTTTACTAATGTTTCTTGATTGGCAGTTACTGCAATATGAAGAAGGGTTTATCCTTTAGTCTACTGTACATTTACATGTGTTCGTTTCTTAACAGTTCTCATACATGAGAGAAGGAGGATTCCAAAGTATGGGAAGGTTGTTCAACTTCAACAGGTGGCTTTTCCACTGCTTGAACGCTTGTTAATCTATGTCTGTAATAGACTGCCCATGTCTTTAACATTTTAAATGTTTCTTCGAATTACGTTCAAACGTAATTGATTCTGTCCGAGGCAATTCCTTAATTTCTGAGAAAATGTTATAAAAACAGAAATATTCTTGTCATTGCTTTAAATAGCGACCTAGTCTTCCCAGGCTATGCGAGTGAAGGTTTGCACCACAGTCTATTAGCCAATTTGCGAGTTTTAAATTTCCATTTTGGCAACAATGCCACAAATGTCGTGTGATCACAGATGTCAATACAGTTATTTCCAATCAATAGGATTTTTACTAATGTTTCTTGATCGGCAGTTACTGCAATATGAAGAAGGGTTTATTTTTAGTGTTCTGTACATTTACATAGATGATTTCTGAACAGTTCTTATATATGAAGACACTGTCTTAAAAACAGAAACATTCTTGTCATTGCTATAAATAGCGACACAGACTTCCCAAGCTATGCGAGTGAAGGCTCACCACAGTCTACCAACAAATTTCGAGTTTTAAATTTCCATTTTGGAAGGATAAGACAATGCAACAAATGCCGTGTGATCACAGACGTCAATACAGTTATTTCCAATCAATAGGATTTTGACTAATGTTTCTTGATTGGCAGTTACTGCAATATGAAAAGGAATTGTCCTTTATTATACTGTACGTTTACATCTGTTCCTTTCTGAACAGTTTTCATATATGAAGAAACTGTCTTAAAAACAGAAATATTCCTTTGATTGCTATAAATAGCGACCTAGTCTTCCCAGGTATGCGAGTGAAGTTTTGCACCACAGTCTATTAGCCAAATTGCGAGTTTTAAATTTCCATTTTGGCTAGCATAAAACAATGCCACAAATGCCGTGTGATCACAGACGTGAATGCATTTTTTTCCAATCAATAGCATTTTTACTAATGTTTCTTGATTGGCAGCTACTGCAATATGAAGAAGGGATTATCCTTTTGTGTTCTGTATATTTACATGTGTTCCTTTCTTAACAGTTCTCATACATGAGAGAAGGATGATTCCCAAGTATGGGAAGGTTGTTCAACTTCAACAGGTGGCTTTTCCACTGCTTGAACGCTTGTTAATCTATGTCTGTAATAGACTGCCCATGTCTTTAACATTTTAAATGTTTCTTCGAATTACGTTCAAACATAATTGATTCAGTTGAAGGCAATTCCTTGATTTCTGAGAAACTGTTATAAAAACGGAAATATTCTTGTTATTGTTTGGTTTGAAATAGCGACACAGTCTTCCCAGCTATGCGAGTGAAGGCTTGCACCACAATCTACCAATAAATTTACGAGTTGTAAATTTCCAATTTCGGCAACAATGCCACAAATGTCGTGTGTTCACAGACGTCAATGCAGTTTTTTCCAATTAGTAGGATTTTTACTAATGTTTCTTGATTGGCAGCTACTGCAATATGAAGAAGGGATTATCCTTTAGTGTTCTGTACATTTACATGTGTTCCTTTCGTAACAGTACTCATACATGAGAGAAGGATGATTCCCAAGTATTGGAAGCATGTTTAACTTCAACACCCGGGTTTTCCACTGCTTGAACGCTTGTTAATCTAAAAATCTATTACCGACTCCTATGTCTGTAATAGACTGCCTATGACTTTAACATTTTAAATGTTTCTTCGAATTACGTTCAAACGTAATTGTTTGTGTCCAAGACAATTCCTTGATTTCTGAGAAACTGTTATAAAAACGAAAATATTCTTGTGATTGCTTGGATTGAAATAGCGACACAGTCTTCCCAGCTATGCGAGTGAAGGCTTGCACCACAATCTAATAACAAATTTGCGAGTTCTAAATTTCCATTTTTGGCAACAATGCCACAAATGTCGTGTGATCACAGATGTCAATGCAGTTTTTTCCAATCAATAGGATTTTTACTAATGTTTCTTGATTAACAGCTACTGCAATATGAAGAAGGGATTATCCTTTAGTAGTCTGTATGTTTACATCTGTTCCTTTCTGAACAGTTCTCATATATGAAGAAACTGTCTTAAAAACAGAAATATTCTTGTCATTGCTATAAATAGCGACACAGACTTCCCAGCTATGCGAGTGAAGGTTTGCACCACAGTCTATTAGCCAATTTGCGAGTTTTAAATTTCCATTTTGGCTAGCATAAAACAATGCCACAAATGCCGTGTGATCACAGACGTGAATGCAGTTTTTTCCAATCAATAGGATTTTTACTAATGTTTCTTGATTGGCAGTTACTGCAATATGAAGAAGGGTTTATCTTTTAGTGTTCTGTACATTTACGTAGATGATTTGTTAACAGTTCTTATATATGAAGACACTGTCTTAAAAACAGAAATATTCTTGTCATTGCTATAAATAGCGACACAGTCTTCCCAGCTATGCGAGTGAAGATTTGCACCACAGTCTATTAGCAAATTTGCGTGTTTTAAATTTCCATTTTGGCTAGCATAAAACAATGCCAAAAATGCCGTGTGTTCACAGACGTCAATGCAATTTTTTCCAATCAATAGGATTTTTACTAATGTTTCTTGATTGGCAGCTACTGCAATATGAAGAAGGGATTATCCTTTTGTGTTCTGTATATTTACATGTGTTCCTTTCTTAACAGTTCTCATACATGAGAGAAGGATGATTCCCAAGTATGGGAAGGTTGTTCAACTTCAACATGTGGCTTTTCCACTGCTTGAACGCTTGTTAATCTATGTCTGTAATAGACTGCCCATGTCTTTAACATTTTAAATGTTTCTTCGAATTACGTTCAAACATAATTGATTCAGTTGAAGGCAATTCCTTGATTTCTGAGAAACTGTTATAAAAACGGAAATATTCTTGTTATTGTTTGGTTTGAAATAGCGACACAGTCTTCCCAGCTATGCGAGTGAAGGCTTGCACCACAATCTACCAATAAATTTACGAGTTCTAAATTTCCAATTTCGGCAACAATGCCACAAATGTCGTGTGTTCACAGACGTCAATGCAGTTTTTTCCAATTAGTAGGATTTTTACTAATGTTTCTTGATTGGCAGCTACTGCAATATGAAGAAGGGATTATCCTTTAGTGTTCTGTACATTTACATGTGTTCCTTTCGTAACATTACTCATACATGAGAGAAGGATGATTCCCAAGTATTGGAAGCATGTTTAACTTCAACAGCCGGGTTTTCCACTGCTTGAACGCTTGTTAATCTAAAAATCTATTACCGACTCCTATGTCTGTAATAGACTGCCCATGTCTTTAACACTTTAAATGTTTCTTCGAGTTACGTTCAAACGTAATTGATTCTGTCCAAGGCAATTCCTTAATTTCTGAGAAAATGTTATAAAAACAGAAATATTCTTGTCATTGCTATAAATAGCGACCTAGTCTTCCGAGGCTATGCGAGTGAAGGTTTGCACCACAGTCTATTAGCCGATTTGGGAGTTTTAAATTTCCATTTTGGCAACAATGCCACAAATGTGTGATCACAGATGTCAATGCAGTTTTTTCCAATTAGTAGGATTTTTACTAATGTTTCTTGATTAGCAGCTACTGCAATATGAAGAAGGGATTATCCTTTAGTAGTCTGTATGTTTACATCTGTTCCTTTCTGAACAGTTCTCATATATGAAGAAACTGTCTTAAAAACAGAAATATTCTTGTCATTGCTGTAAATAGCGACACAGACTTCCCAGCTATGCGAGTGAAGGCTTGCACCACAATCTAATAACAAATTTGCGAGTTCTAAATTTCCATTTTTGGCAACAATGCCACAAATACCGTGTGATCATAGACGTGAATGCAGTTTTTTCCAATCAATAGGATTTTTACTAATGTTTCTTGATCGGCAGTTACTGCAATATGAAGAAGGGTTTATCTTTTAGTGTTCTGTACATTTACATAGATGATTTCTGAACAGTTCTTATATATGAAGACACTGTCTTAAAAACAGAAATATTCTTGTCATTGCTCTAAATAGCGACACAGTCTTCCCAGCTGTGCGAGTGAAGGTTTGCACCACAGTCTATTAGCCGATTTGGGAGTTTTAAATTTCCATTTTGGCAACAATGCCACAAATGTCGTGTGATCACAGATGTCAATGCAGTTTTTTCCAATTAGTAGGATTTTTACTAATGTTTCTTGATTGGCAGCTACTGCAATATGAAGAAGGGATTATCCTTTTGTGTTCTGTATATTTACATGTGTTCCTTTCGTAACAATACTCATACATGAGAGAAGGATGATTCCCAAGTATGGGAAGGTTGTTCAACTTCAACATGTGGCTTTTCCATTGCTTGAACGCTTGTTAATCTATGTCTGTAATAGACTGCCCATGTCTTTAACATTTTAAATGTTTCTTCGAATTACGTTCAAACATAATTGATTCAGTTGAAGGCAATTCCTTGATTTCTGAGAAACTGTTTTAAAAACGGAAATATTCTTGTTATTGCTTGGATTGAAATAGCGACATAGTCTTCCCAGCTATGCGAGTGAAGGCTTGCACCACAATCTAATAACAAATTTGCGAGTTCTAAATTTCCATTTTTGGCAACAATGCCACAAATGTCGTGTGATCACAGATGTCAATGCAGTTTTTTCCAATCAATAGGATTTTTACTAATGTTTGTTGATCGGCAGTTACTGCAATATGAAGAAGGGTTTAGTTTTAGTGTTCTGTACATTTACATAGATGATTTCTGAACAGTTCTTATATATGAAGACACTGTCTTAAAAACAGAAACATTCTTGTCATTGCTATAAATAGCGACACAGACTTCCCAAGCTATGCGAGTGAAGGCTCACCACAGTCTACCAACAAATTTCGAGTTTTAAATTTCCATTTTGGGAAGGATAAAACAATGCAACAAATGCCGTGTGATCACAGACGTCAATACAGTTATTTCCAATCAATAGGATTTTGACTATTGTTTCTTGATTGGCAGCTACTGCAATATGAAGAAGGGATTATCCTTTAGTGTTCTGTACATTTACATAGATGTATTTCTGAACAGTTCTTATATTTGAAGAAACTGTCTTAAAAACAGAAATATTCTTGTCATTGCTATAAATAGCGACACAGTCTTCCCAGCTATGCGAGTGAAGGTTTGCACCACAGTCTATTAGCAAATTCGCGAGTTTTAAATTTCCATTTTGGCAAGGATAAAAGAATGGAACAAATGCCGTGTGATCACAGACGTCAATACAGTTTTTTCCAATCAATAGGATTTTTACTAATGTTTCTTGATTAACAGCTACTGCAATATGAAGAAGGGATTATCCTTTAGTAGTCTGTATGTTTACATCTGTTCCTTTCTGAATAGTTCTCATATATGAAGAAACTGTCTTAAAAACAGAAATATTCTTGTCATTGCTATAAATAGCGACACAGTCTTCCCAGCTATGCGAGTGAAGGCTTTCACCACAGTCTACCAATAATTTCGGGTTTTAAATTTCCATTTTGGCAAGGATAAAACAATGCAATAAATGCTGTGTGATCACAGACGTCAATACAGTTTTTTACAATCAATAGGATTTTTACTAATGTTTCTTGATTAACAGCTACTGCAATATGAAGAAGGGATTATCCTTTAGTAGTCTGTATGTTTACATCTGTTCCTTTCTGAATAGTTCTCATATATGAAGAAACTGTCTTAAAAACAGAAATATTCTTGTCATTGCTATAAATAGCGACACAGTCTTCCCAGCTATGCGAGTGAAGATTTGCACCACAGTCTATTAACAAATTTGCGTGTTTTAAATTTCCATTTTGGCTAGCATAAAACAATGCCAAAAGTGCCGTGTGTTCACAGACGTCAATGCTGTTTTTTCCAATTAGTAGGATTTTTACTAATGTTTCTTGATTGGCAGCTACTGCAATATGAAGAAGGGATTATCCTTTAGTGTTCTGTACATTTACATGTGTTCCTTTCGTAACAGTACTCATACATGAGAGAAGGATGATTCCCAAGTATTGGAAGCATGTTTAACTTCAACAGCCGGGTTTTCCACTGCTTGAACGCTTGTTAATTTAAAAATCTATTACCGACTCCTATGTCTGTAATAGACTGCCCATGTCTTTAACATTTTAAATGTTTCTTCGAGTTACGTTCAAACGTAATTGATTCTGTCCAAGGCAATTCCTTAATTTCTGAGAAAACGTTATAAAAACAGAAATATTCTTGTCATTGCTATAAATAGCGACCTAGTCTTCCCAGACTATGCGAGTGAAGGTTTGCACCACAGTCTATTAGCCGATTTGGGAGTTTTAAATTTCCATTTTGGCAACAATGCCACAAATGTGTGATCACAGATGTCAATGCAGTTTTTTCCAATTAGTAGGATTTTTACTAATGTTTCTTGATTGGCAGCTACTGCAATATGAAGAAGGGATTATCCTTTAGTAGTCTGTATGTTTACATCTGTTCCTTTCTGAACAGTTCTCATATATGAAGAAACTGTCTTAAAAACAGAAATATTCTTGTCATTGCTATAAATAGCGACACAGTCTTCCCAGCTATGCGAGTGAAGGCTTTCACCACAGTCTACCAATAATTTCGGGTTTTAAATTTCCATTTTGGCAAGGATAAAACAATGCAATAAATGCTGTGTGATCACAGACGTCAATACAGTTTTTTACAATCAATAGGATTTTTACTAATGTTTCTTGATTAACAGCTACTGCAATATGAAGAAGGGATTATCCTTTAGTAGTCTGTATGTTTACATCTGTTCCTTTCTGAACAGTTCTCATATATGAAGAAACTGTCTTAAAAACAGAAATATTCTTGTCATTGCTATAAATAGCGACACAGACTTCCCAGCTATGCGAGTGAAGGCTCACCACAGTCTACCAACAAATTTCGAGTTTTAAATTTCCATTTTGGCTAGCATAAAACAATGCCACAAATGCCGTGTGATCACAGACGTTAATGCTGTTTTTTCCAATCAATAGGATTTTTACTAATGTTTCTTCATTGGCAGGTACTGCAATATGAAGAAGGGATTATCCTTTTGTGTTCTGTATATTTACATGTGTTCCTTTCGTAACAGTACTCATACATGAGAGAAGGATGATTCCCAAGTATTGGAAGCATGTTTAACTTCAACACCCGGGTTTTCCACTGCTTGAACGCTTGTTAATCTAAAAATCTATTACCGACTCCTATGTCTGTAATAGACTGCCTATGACTTTAACATTTTAAATGTTTCTTCGAATTACGTTCAAACGTAATTGTTTGTGTCCAAGACAATTCCTTGATTTCTGAGAAACTGTTATAAAAACGAAAATATTCTTGTGATTGCTTGGATTGAAATAGCGACACAGTCTTCCCAGCTATGCGAGTGAAGGCTTGCACCACAATCTAATAACAAATTTGCGAGTTCTAAATTTCCATTTTTGGCAACAATGCCACAAATGTCGTGTGATCACAGATGTCAATGCAGTTTTTTCCAATCAATAGGATTTTTACTAATGTTTCTTGATTAACAGCTACTGCAATATGAAGAAGGGATTATCCTTTAGTAGTCTGTATGTTTACATCTGTTCCTTTCTGAACAGTTCTCATATATGAAGAAACTGTCTTAAAAACAGAAATATTCTTGTCATTGCTATAAATAGCGACACAGACTTCCCAGCTATGCGAGTGAAGGTTTGCACCACAGTCTATTAGCCAATTTGCGAGTTTTAAATTTCCATTTTGGCTAGCATAAAACAATGCCACAAATGCCGTGTGATCACAGACGTGAATGCAGTTTTTTCCAATCAATAGGATTTTTACTAATGTTTCTTGATTGGCAGTTACTGCAATATGAAGAAGGGTTTATCTTTTAGTGTTCTGTACATTTACGTAGATGATTTGTGAACAGTTCTTATATATGAAGACACTGTCTTAAAAACAGAAATATTCTTGTCATTGCTATAAATAGCGACACAGTCTTCCCAGCTATGCGAGTGAAGATTTGCACCACAGTCTATTAGCAAATTTGCGTGTTTTAAATTTCCATTTTGGCTAGCATAAAACAATGCCAAAAATGCCGTGTGTTCACAGACGTCAATGCAATTTTTTCCAATCAATAGGATTTTTACTAATGTTTCTTGATTGGCAGCTACTGCAATATGAAGAAGGGATTATCCTTTTGTGTTCTGTATATTTACATGTGTTCCTTTCTTAACAGTTCTCATACATGAGAGAAGGATGATTCCCAAGTATGGGAAGGTTGTTCAACTTCAACATGTGGCTTTTCCACTGCTTGAACGCTTGTTAATCTATGTCTGTAATAGACTGCCCATGTCTTTAACATTTTAAATGTTTCTTCGAATTACGTTCAAACATAATTGATTCAGTTGAAGGCAATTCCTTGATTTCTGAGAAACTGTTATAAAAACGGAAATATTCTTGTTATTGTTTGGTTTGAAATAGCGACACAGTCTTCCCAGCTATGCGAGTGAAGGCTTGCACCACAATCTACCAATAAATTTACGAGTTCTAAATTTCCAATTTCGGCAACAATGCCACAAATGTCGTGTGTTCACAGACGTCAATGCAGTTTTTTCCAATTAGTAGGATTTTTACTAATGTTTCTTGATTGGCAGCTACTGCAATATGAAGAAGGGATTATCCTTTAGTGTTCTGTACATTTACATGTGTTCCTTTCGTAACATTACTCATACATGAGAGAAGGATGATTCCCAAGTATTGGAAGCATGTTTAACTTCAACAGCCGGGTTTTCCACTGCTTGAACGCTTGTTAATCTAAAAATCTATTACCGACTCCTATGTCTGTAATAGACTGCCCATGTCTTTAACACTTTAAATGTTTCTTCGAGTTACGTTCAAACGTAATTGATTCTGTCCAAGGCAATTCCTTAATTTCTGAGAAAATGTTATAAAAACAGAAATATTCTTGTCATTGCTATAAATAGCGACCTAGTCTTCCGAGGCTATGCGAGTGAAGGTTTGCACCACAGTCTATTAGCCGATTTGGGAGTTTTAAATTTCCATTTTGGCAACAATGCCACAAATGTGTGATCACAGATGTCAATGCAGTTTTTTCCAATTAGTAGGATTTTTACTAATGTTTCTTGATTAGCAGCTACTGCAATATGAAGAAGGGATTATCCTTTAGTAGTCTGTATGTTTACATCTGTTCCTTTCTGAACAGTTCTCATATATGAAGAAACTGTCTTAAAAACAGAAATATTCTTGTCATTGCTGTAAATAGCGACAGAGACTTCCCAGCTATGCGAGTGAAGGCTTGCACCACAATCTAATAACAAATTTGCGAGTTCTAAATTTCCATTTTTGGCAACAATGCCACAAATACCGTGTGATCATAGACGTGAATGCAGTTTTTTCCAATCAATAGGATTTTTACTAATGTTTCTTGATCGGCAGTTACTGCAATATGAAGAAGGGTTTATCTTTTAGTGTTCTGTACATTTACATAGATGATTTCTGAACAGTTCTTATATATGAAGACACTGTCTTAAAAACAGAAATATTCTTGTCATTGCTCTAAATAGCGACACAGTCTTCCCAGCTGTGCGAGTGAAGGTTTGCACCACAGTCTATTAGCCGATTTGGGAGTTTTAAATTTCCATTTTGGCAACAATGCCACAAATGTCGTGTGATCACAGATGTCAATGCAGTTTTTTCCAATTAGTAGGATTTTTACTAATGTTTCTTGATTGGCAGCTACTGCAATATGAAGAAGGGATTATCCTTTTGTGTTCTGTATATTTACATGTGTTCCTTTCGTAACAATACTCATACATGAGAGAAGGATGATTCCCAAGTATGGGAAGGTTGTTCAACTTCAACATGTGGCTTTTCCATTGCTTGAACGCTTGTTAATCTATGTCTGTAATAGACTGCCCATGTCTTTAACATTTTAAATGTTTCTTCGAATTACGTTCAAACATAATTGATTCAGTTGAAGGCAATTCCTTGATTTCTGAGAAACTGTTTTAAAAACGGAAATATTCTTGTTATTGCTTGGATTGAAATAGCGACATAGTCTTCCCAGCTATGCGAGTGAAGGCTTGCACCACAATCTAATAACAAATTTGCGAGTTCTAAATTTCCATTTTTGGCAACAATGCCACAAATGTCGTGTGATCACAGATGTCAATGCAGTTTTTTCCAATCAATAGGATTTTTACTAATGTTTGTTGATCGGCAGTTACTGCAATATGAAGAAGGGTTTAGTTTTAGTGTTCTGTACATTTACATAGATGATTTCTGAACAGTTCTTATATATGAAGACACTGTCTTAAAAACAGAAACATTCTTGTCATTGCTATAAATAGCGACACAGACTTCCCAAGCTATGCGAGTGAAGGCTCACCACAGTCTACCAACAAATTTCGAGTTTTAAATTTCCATTTTGGGAAGGATAAAACAATGCAACAAATGCCGTGTGATCACAGACGTCAATACAGTTATTTCCAATCAATAGGATTTTGACTATTGTTTCTTGATTGGCAGCTACTGCAATATGAAGAAGGGATTATCCTTTAGTGTTCTGTACATTTACATAGATGTATTTCTGAACAGTTCTTATATTTGAAGAAACTGTCTTAAAAACAGAAATATTCTTGTCATTGCTATAAATAGCGACACAGTCTTCCCAGCTATGCGAGTGAAGGTTTGCACCACAGTCTATTAGCAAATTCGCGAGTTTTAAATTTCCATTTTGGCAAGGATAAAAGAATGGAACAAATGCCGTGTGATCACAGACGTCAATACAGTTTTTTCCAATCAATAGGATTTTTACTAATGTTTCTTGATTAACAGCTACTGCAATATGAAGAAGGGATTATCCTTTAGTAGTCTGTATGTTTACATCTGTTCCTTTCTGAATAGTTCTCATATATGAAGAAACTGTCTTAAAAACAGAAATATTCTTGTCATTGCTATAAATAGCGACACAGTCTTCCCAGCTATGCGAGTGAAGGCTTTCACCACAGTCTACCAATAATTTCGGGTTTTAAATTTCCATTTTGGCAAGGATAAAACAATGCAATAAATGCTGTGTGATCACAGACGTCAATACAGTTTTTTACAATCAATAGGATTTTTACTAATGTTTCTTGATTAACAGCTACTGCAATATGAAGAAGGGATTATCCTTTAGTAGTCTGTATGTTTACATCTGTTCCTTTCTGAATAGTTCTCATATATGAAGAAACTGTCTTAAAAACAGAAATATTCTTGTCATTGCTATAAATAGCGACACAGTCTTCCCAGCTATGCGAGTGAAGATTTGCACCACAGTCTATTAACAAATTTGCGTGTTTTAAATTTCCATTTTGGCTAGCATAAAACAATGCCAAAAGTGCCGTGTGTTCACAGACGTCAATGCTGTTTTTTCCAATTAGTAGGATTTTTACTAATGTTTCTTGATTGGCAGCTACTGCAATATGAAGAAGGGATTATCCTTTAGTGTTCTGTACATTTACATGTGTTCCTTTCGTAACAGTACTCATACATGAGAGAAGGATGATTCCCAAGTATTGGAAGCATGTTTAACTTCAACAGCCGGGTTTTCCACTGCTTGAACGCTTGTTAATTTAAAAATCTATTACCGACTCCTATGTCTGTAATAGACTGCCCATGTCTTTAACATTTTAAATGTTTCTTCGAGTTACGTTCAAACGTAATTGATTCTGTCCAAGGCAATTCCTTAATTTCTGAGAAAACGTTATAAAAACAGAAATATTCTTGTCATTGCTATAAATAGCGACCTAGTCTTCCCAGACTATGCGAGTGAAGGTTTGCACCACAGTCTATTAGCCGATTTGGGAGTTTTAAATTTCCATTTTGGCAACAATGCCACAAATGTGTGATCACAGATGTCAATGCAGTTTTTTCCAATTAGTAGGATTTTTACTAATGTTTCTTGATTGGCAGCTACTGCAATATGAAGAAGGGATTATCCTTTAGTAGTCTGTATGTTTACATCTGTTCCTTTCTGAACAGTTCTCATATATGAAGAAACTGTCTTAAAAACAGAAATATTCTTGTCATTGCTATAAATAGCGACACAGTCTTCCCAGCTATGCGAGTGAAGGCTTTCACCACAGTCTACCAATAATTTCGGGTTTTAAATTTCCATTTTGGCAAGGATAAAACAATGCAATAAATGCTGTGTGATCACAGACGTCAATACAGTTTTTTACAATCAATAGGATTTTTACTAATGTTTCTTGATTAACAGCTACTGCAATATGAAGAAGGGATTATCCTTTAGTAGTCTGTATGTTTACATCTGTTCCTTTCTGAACAGTTCTCATATATGAAGAAACTGTCTTAAAAACAGAAATATTCTTGTCATTGCTATAAATAGCGACACAGACTTCCCAGCTATGCGAGTGAAGGCTCACCACAGTCTACCAACAAATTTCGAGTTTTAAATTTCCATTTTGGCTAGCATAAAACAATGCCACAAATGCCGTGTGATCACAGACGTTAATGCTGTTTTTTCCAATCAATAGGATTTTTACTAATGTTTCTTCATTGGCAGGTACTGCAATATGAAGAAGGGATTATCCTTTTGTGTTCTGTATATTTACATGTGTTCCTTTCTTAACAGTTCTCATACATGAGAGAAGGATGATTCCCAAGTATGGGAAGGTTGTTCAACTTCAACAGGTGGCTTTTCCACTGCTTGAACGCTTGTTAATCTATGTCTGCAATAGACTGCCCATGTCTTTAACATTTTAAATGTTTCTTCGAGTTACGTTCAAACGTAATTGATTCAGTTGAAGGCAATTCCTTAATTTCTGAGAAAATGTTATAAAAACAGAAATATTCTTGTCATTGCTATAAATAGCGACCTAGTCTTCCCAGGCTATGCGAGTGAAGGTTTGCACCACAGTCTATAAGCCGATTTTGGAGTTTTAAATTTCCATTTCGGCAACAATGCCACAAATGTCGTGTGATCACAGATGTCAATGCAGTTTTTTCCAATTAGTAGGATTTTTACTAATGTTTCTTGATTGGCAGTTACTGCAATATGAAAAGGAATTATCCTTTATTATTCTGTATGTTTACATCTGTTCCTTTCTGAACAGTTCTCATATATGAAGAAACTGTCTTAAAAACAGAAATATTCTTGTCATTGCTATAAATAGCGACACAGTCTTTACAGCTATGCGAGTGAAGATTTGCACCACAGTCTATTAGCAAATTTGCGTGTTTTCAATTTCCATTTTGGCTAGCATAAAACAATGCCAAAAATGCCGTGTGTTCACAGACGTCAATGCAGTTTTTTCCAACCAATAGGATTTTTACTAATGTTTCTTGATTGGCAGCTACTGCAATATGAAGAAGGGATTATCCTTTTGTGTTCTGTATATTTACATGTGTACCTTTCTTAACAGTTCTGATACATGAGAGAAGGATGATTCCCAAGTATTGGAAGCATGTTTAACTTCAACAGCGGGGTTTTCCACTGCTTGAACGCTTGTTAATCTAAAAATCTATTACCGACTTCTATGTCTAATAAACTGCCTGTGACTTTAACATTTTAAATGTTTCTTCGAATTACGTTCAAACGTAATTGTTTGTGTCCAAGGCAATTCCTTGATTTCTGAGAAAATGTTATAAAAACGGAAATATTCTTCTTATTGCTTGGATTGAAATAGCGACACAGTCTTCCCAGCTATGCGAGTGAAGGTTTGCACCACAGTCTATTAGCAAATTTGCGAGTTTTAAATTTCCATTTTGGCAAGGATAAAAGAATGGAACAAATGCCGTGTGATCACAGACGTCAATACAGTTTTTTCCAATCAATAGGATTTTTACTAATGTTTCTTGATTGGCAGCTACTGCAATATGAAGAAGGGATTATCCTTTATTATTCTGTACGTTTACATCTGTTCCTTTCTGAACAGTTTTCATATATGAAGAAACTGTCTTAAAAACAGAAATATTCCTTTGATTGCTATAAATAGCGACCTAGTCTTCCCAGGCTATGCGAGTGAAGGTTTGCACCACAGTCTATTAGCCAATTTGCGAGTTTTAAATTTCCATTTTGGCAACAATGCCACAAATGTCGTGTGATCACAGATGTCGATGCAGTTTTTTCCAATCAATAGGATTTTTACTAATGTTTCTTGATTGGCAGTTACTGCAATATGAAGAAGGGTTTATCCTTTAGTCTTCTGTACATTTACATGTGTTCGTTTCTTAACAGTTCTCATACATGAGAGAAGGAGGATTCCAAAGTATGGGAAGGTTGTTCAACTTCAACAGGTGGCTTTTCCACTGCTTGAACGCTTGTTAATCTATGTCTGTAATAGACTGCCCATGTCTTTAACATTTTAAATGTTTCTTCGAATTACGTTCAAACGTAATTGATTCTGTCCGAGGCAATTCCTTAATTTCTGAGAAAATGTTATAAAAACAGAAATATTCTTGTCATTGCTTTAAATAGCGACCTAGTCTTCCCAGGCTATGCGAGTGAAGGTTTGCACCACAGTCTATTAGCCAATTTGCGAGTTTTAAATTTCCATTTTGGCAACAATGCCACAAATGTCGTGTGATCACAGATGTCAATACAGTTATTTCCAATCAATAGGATTTTTACTAATGTTTCTTGATCGGCAGTTACTGCAATATGAAGAAGGGTTTATTTTTAGTGTTCTGTACATTTACATAGATGATTTCTGAACAGTTCTTATATATGAAGACACTGTCTTAAAAACAGAAACATTCTTGTCATTGCTATAAATAGCGACACAGACTTCCCAAGCTATGCGAGTGAAGGCTCACCACAGTCTACCAACAAATTTCGAGTTTTAAATTTCCATTTTGGAAGGATAAGACAATGCAACAAATGCCGTGTGATCACAGACGTCAATACAGTTATTTCCAATCAATAGGATTTTGACTAATGTTTCTTGATTGGCAGTTACTGCAATATGAAAAGGAATTGTCCTTTATTATACTGTACGTTTACATCTGTTCCTTTCTGAACAGTTTTCATATATGAAGAAACTGTCTTAAAAACAGAAATATTCCTTTGATTGCTATAAATAGCGACCTAGTCTTCCCAGGTATGCGAGTGAAGTTTTGCACCACAGTCTATTAGCCAAATTGCGAGTTTTAAATTTCCATTTTGGCTAGCATAAAACAATGCCACAAATGCCGTGTGATCACAGACGTGAATGCATTTTTTTCCAATCAATAGCATTTTTACTAATGTTTCTTGATTGGCAGCTACTGCAATATGAAGAAGGGATTATCCTTTTGTGTTCTGTATATTTACATGTGTTCCTTTCTTAACAGTTCTCATACATGAGAGAAGGATGATTCCCAAGTATGGGAAGGTTGTTCAACTTCAACAGGTGGCTTTTCCACTGCTTGAACGCTTGTTAATCTATGTCTGTAATAGACTGCCCATGTCTTTAACATTTTAAATGTTTCTTCGAATTACGTTCAAACATAATTGATTCAGTTGAAGGCAATTCCTTGATTTCTGAGAAACTGTTATAAAAACGGAAATATTCTTGTTATTGTTTGGTTTGAAATAGCGACACAGTCTTCCCAGCTATGCGAGTGAAGGCTTGCACCACAATCTACCAATAAATTTACGAGTTCTAAATTTCCAATTTCGGCAACAATGCCACAAATGTCGTGTGTTCACAGACGTCAATGCAGTTTTTTCCAATTAGTAGGATTTTTACTAATGTTTCTTGATTGGCAGCTACTGCAATATGAAGAAGGGATTATCCTTTAGTGTTCTGTACATTTACATGTGTTCCTTTCGTAACAGTACTCATACATGAGAGAAGGATGATTCCCAAGTATTGGAAGCATGTTTAACTTCAACACCCGGGTTTTCCACTGCTTGAACGCTTGTTAATCTAAAAATCTATTACCGACTCCTATGTCTGTAATAGACTGCCTATGACTTTAACATTTTAAATGTTTCTTCGAATTACGTTCAAACGTAATTGTTTGTGTCCAAGACAATTCCTTGATTTCTGAGAAACTGTTATAAAAACGAAAATATTCTTGTGATTGCTTGGATTGAAATAGCGACACAGTCTTCCCAGCTATGCGAGTGAAGGCTTGCACCACAATCTAATAACAAATTTGCGAGTTCTAAATTTCCATTTTTGGCAACAATGCCACAAATGTCGTGTGATCACAGATGTCAATGCAGTTTTTTCCAATCAATAGGATTTTTACTAGTGTTTCTTGATTGGAGCTACTGCAATATGAAGAAGGGATTATCCTTTTGTGTTCTGTACATTTACATAGATGTATTTCTGAACAGTTCTTATATTTGAAGAAACTGTCTTAAAAACAGAAATATTCTTGTCATTGCTATAAATAGCGACACAGTCTTCCCAGCTATGCGAGTGAAGGTTTGCACCACAGTCTATTAGCAAATTCGCGAGTTTTAAATTTCCATTTTGGCAAGGATAAAAGAATGGAACAAATGCCGTGTGATCACAGACGTCAATACAGTTTTTTCCAATCAATAGGATTTTTACTAATGTTTCTTGATTAACAGCTACTGCAATATGAAGAAGGGATTATCCTTTAGTAGTCTGTATGTTTACATCTGTTCCTTTCTGAACAGTTCTCATATATGAAGAAACTGTCTTAAAAACAGAAATATTCTTGTCATTGCTATAAATAGCGACACAGTCTTCCCAGCTATGCGAGTGAAGATTTGCACCACAGTCTATTAACAAATTTGCGTGTTTTAAATTTCCATTTTGGCTAGCATAAAACAATGCCAAAAGTGCCGTGTGTTCACAGACGTCAATGCAGTTTTTTCCAATTAGTAGGATTTTTACTAATGTTTCTTGATTGGCAGCTACTGCAATATGAAGAAGGGATTATCCTTTAGTGTTCTGTACATTTACATGTGTTCCTTTCGTAACAGTACTCATACATGAGAGAAGGATGATTCCCAAGTATTGGAAGCATGTTTAACTTCAACAGCCGGGTTTTCCACTGCTTGAACGCTTGTTAATTTAAAAATCTATTACCGACTCCTATGTCTGTAATAGACTGCCCATGTCTTTAACATTTTAAATGTTTCTTCGAGTTACGTTCAAACGTAATTGATTCTGTCCAAGGCAATTCCTTAATTTCTGAGAAAACGTTATAAAAACAGAAATATTCTTGTCATTGCTATAAATAGCGACCTAGTCTTCCCAGGCTATGCGAGTGAAGGTTTGCACCACAGTCTATTAGCCGATTTGGGAGTTTTAAATTTCCATTTTGGCAACAATGCCACAAATGTGTGATCACAGATGTCAATGCAGTTTTTTCCAATTAGTAGGATTTTTACTAATGTTTCTTGATTGGCAGCTACTGCAATATGAAGAAGGGATTATCCTTTAGTAGTCTGTATGTTTACATCTGTTCCTTTCTGAACAGTTCTCATATATGAAGAAACTGTCTTAAAATCAGAAATATTCTTGTCATTGCTGTAAATAGCGACACAGTCTTCCCAGCTATGCGAGTGAAGGCTTGCACCACAATCTAATAACAAATTTGCGAGTTCTAAATTTCCATTTTTGGCAACAATGCCAGAAATACCGTGTGATCACAGACGTGAATGCAGTTTTTTCCAATCAATAGGATTTTTACTAATGTTTCTTGATCGGCAGTTACTGCAATATGAAGAAGGGTTTATCTTTTAGTGTTCTGTACATTTACATAGATGATTTCTGAACAGTTCTTATATATGAAGACACTGTCTTAAAACAGAAATATTCTTGTCATTGCTCTAAATAGCGACACAGTCTTCCCAGCTATGAGAGTGAAAGTTTGCACCACAGTCTATTAGCAAATTTGCGAGTTTTAAATTTCCATTTTGGCAAGGATAAAAGAATGGAACAAATGCCGTGTGATCACAGACGTCAATACAGTTTTTTCCATTCAATAGGATTTTTACTAATGTTTCTTGATTGGCAGCTACTGCAATATGAAGAAGGGATTATCCTTTAGTAGTCTGTATGTTTACATCTGTTCATTTCTGAACAGTTCTCATATATGAAGAAACTGTCTTAAAAACAGAAATATTCTTGTCATTGCTATAAATAGCGACACAGTCTTCCCAGCTGTGCGAGTGAAGGCTTGCAGCACAGTCTACCAACAAATTTCGAGGTTTAAATTTCCATTTTGGCAAGGATAAAACAATGGAACAAATGCCGTGTGATCACAGACGTCAATACAGTTTTTTCCAATCAATAGGATTTTTACTAATGTTTCTTGATTGGCAGCTACTGCAATATGAAGAAGGGATTATCCTTTTGTGTTCTGTATATTTACATGTGTTCCTTTCTTAACAGTTCTCATACATGAGAGAAGGATGATTCCCAAGTATGGGAAGGTTGTTCAACTTCAACAGGTGGCTTTTCCACTGCTTGAACGCTTGTTAATCTATGTCTGTAATAGACTGCCCATGTCTTTAACATTTTAAATGTTTCTTCGAGTTACGTTCAAACGTAATTGATTCAGTTGAAGGCAATTCCTTAATTTCTGAGAAAATGTTATAAAAACAGAAATATTCTTGTCATTGCTATAAATAGCGACCTAGTCTTCCCAGGCTATGCGAGTGAAGGTTTGCACCACAGTCTATAAGCCGATTTTGGAGTTTTAAATTTCCATTTCGGCAACATCCCTCAGGGGGCTCACTTTTGTGAGTACGGGTGTGGCAATCCCGAGGTACCCTAGCCCTTCGGGGGATCATCTTCTTGGTGAGACGGGTGTCACGATCCTGGAGCCCCAGTGATCTATCCTCTTTTCCGTCTCCTCTCCTCTTGGCTGGATCTTTTTCCCTTCCCTTCTCCCTTGTGGTTTCTCTCTACGGAGTTTGGGGCTCGTCACGAGAGGCTGGAACAGACCTTGTTTCTAGTTTTCAAGTGGGGAGAAAACTGCCCACGTGTTTGCCGTGCGTGGAGACCCGTGTCGCTGGAAAGGAGGGTCCTGGTAGTTGAGGGGCGAGGTACTGTCCCCAACACACTGCTTTGGCCTCTGCTTCAGCTAAACGGGAGGCACCTTAGTCGTCCTCACGGGTGTCAATCGGCTGGTCACTAGTCCTTGTGTCAGTGGCTTGGGGTCAAGCTCTCGGGAGTACCTGCTTTCGGGAAAGCCGACTGTGGGGCTTCAGTTTGCGTATAGGTCCGGCTAGCCCTAACACAGGAATCTGTGTTCCCTTGTTGGGCTCCGTGGTGGGCGGGGCCGTCGGACCCGAATCTTTATTTTTTCACTATGGCTTCTCATATTTACTTAATAAAAGATTTCGAGGTAACTCCAGTCACTCAAGTCAATCCTGTCACTCAAGTCACTCAAATCACTCCTGTCACTCAACCTAGTTCTGAAACTTCTACTCCTAAACCAGTCACTCAACCTAGTTCTGAAACATCTACTGTTAAACCAGTCATTCAACCTATTTCTGAAACGTCTACTGCTAAACCACTCACTCAACCACTCACTCAACCTCTCACTCAACCTACTTCTGAAAAGTCTACTGCAAAAAAATTACGTACAGATACAAATGAAAAAAATCATAACAATATTCCCCGTTTCCTAGTCATCTCTAGTCCTTCTGGCGAAATGCATAAGATGTCTCCTTTCGTAATAAACAAATACATCCAGTCCTGTATTGGTGAGCCGAGAAATATAAAGCGTCTCCGCTCCGGAGACCTGCTTATTGATACAACCTCAGCCACCCAGTCTGCTTCTTTACTTCAGATAACTAAACTTGGGCAAGCGAATGTGACTGTAACACCACATAAGTCACTCAACTATTGTCGGGGTGTAATCTCAGAATTCGACCTTCTGTATGTTTCTGAAGAAGAGATCGCTTCTGAGCTCTCCGAACAAAATGTCTGCGGTGTAAGGCGGATCAAGATGCGTAAAGAAGGTAAGTTGATAGACACGAAACACGTGATCCTTACCTTCAACACGCCTGATCTGCCTAAGAATATTAAGGCCGGATATCTAAATATTCCTGTAAGACCTTATATTCCAAACCCTATGCGATGTTTCCAATGCCAGCGTTTCGGCCATTCTAAGACGTCTTGTCGTGGCAGCCTTACATGCGCCCGATGCTCACAGATTGGCCACGATTCTGAAAATTGTACGGCTGCGCCTCTTTGTATAAATTGCAAGGGTGAGCACCCAGCATTTTCACGCCTCTGCCCAAAATGGAAATTGGAAAAAGAAGTGCAGACTGCAAAGTTTACGAGGAACATCTCATATGCCGAAGCCAGAAGATTAGTCCAGAGCACACAGCTTCGACCAAATACATCATACGCCAGTGCTGTAAAATCATCTCGTACAGTCGCCACCCAAACATCAATAGGCACACAGACCCTAGCAAATAAAACCCATCCGTCTACATCCAACAAGCAAAAAGAAAATGCAACCCATATAGTACAAAAGAAAGAAACAGTTATTCAAAGTAAGCCCAAAACTTCTACACATAAAATATCCAATAAAAATAGAAGTCACAGCAATAGCTCTTTTGATGAGATGATTTCTGAATCTGCGGATTCAGACTTTATGGAAGTAGAAGAGGGTCTAGAAGTTCCCAGGCATCTACTTCCACGAAAAACAAAAGAACAGCACAGAAAAAACAAAAACCATTCATAATGGCCACCCTCATGTCATGGAACTGTCGCGGTTTCCACCGAAATTTCCTTGACATCAAATCTATAATAAATGTGTATCATCCTGTGTGCTTAGCAATACAGGAAACAAATTTGAAACCTGAACACCATGCAAAACTTCGGAGGTTTTCTTTCGTCAGGAAGGATAACATTGCAGGTGAGCGTGCCAGTGGAGGTGTAGGTCTCCTCTCCTCACTGGATTATCCCTCAAATGTACTTCCTTTGACGACATCCCTCCAAGTTGTCGCTACTCAAATAAATTTTGATATTATTGTTTCATTTGTTTCTTTGTATTTGCCTCCAAATGAGCACATTTATCAGCAAGATTTAAATAATCTAATAGAGCAGCTGCCTGAGCCTTTTATCATAATAGGAGATTTTAACGGCCATAGTCCACTCTGGGGAAGTAAAGATACAAATTGCCGAGGAAGACAAATAGAGCAGATGATCGAAGATCATAGCCTTTGTCTCCTAAATAATGGGCAAGATACGTACTTCCATGAGCCTTCAAGGACATTCCACGCTCTCGATCTTGCCATCTGTTCACCATCTCTGTTGCCATTTTGCACTTTTAGTGTCGGAAATGACCTGTACAACAGCGATCATTATCCTATTTTTGTGTCTCTTGCACGAAGAGGAGCAAACCCCGTGTCGAGAGTCCCTCGTTTTATCCTGGACAGGGCAGACTGGGAACTCTTCTCTTCCGTTGCAGAGCTGACAGAGGAAATGGTAGAAGGTGTGCATATCGATGACGCTGTTGAAGCTGTTACTAATACTATTATTCAGGCAGCTATGCTTTCGATTCCTAGAACATCAGGAAAAACACTAAAATATTCGAAACCATGGTGGAATCGCGACTGTCATGAAGCACTGAAAAAACAGAAAAAAGCATGGGGTATTTTTCGTAGATATCCTACTCTGCGAAACCTCATAGCTTTTAAAAGAGCCAAAGCAAATGCACGGAAAGTAAGAAGGCAGAGCCAGAGGGATTCCTGGATTTCATATGTGTCCTCAATAACATCCTCTACGCCTAGTAAGCGGGTTTGGGAAAGAGTTCGAAAAGCATGCGGAATGTACAAAGACCACTCACTTTCCTTTCTGGAAAAAGATGGCCGAGTGATTAGCTCCATAGAAGAAATTGCAAATACAATTGGTGAGACATTTGCTGCCGTTTCTTCCAGCCGAAATTACTCACCTGCATTTCTTTCTATCAAGCAACGCTCTGAGAAAAATCCCATCGCTTTCAACTCTTCCAACTTTGAGCTGTACAATAGAGACTTTACTATGGTTGAACTAAAGAGAGCTTTGTTGCAGACACATAGGTCTTGTCCGGGTCTGGATGGCGTGTATTATGAAATGCTAAAGCATCTGTCCTGTAAGTCACTGAGTGCCCTTCTCACACTTTACAATAGAGTGTGGAAGGAGCGTACATTTCCCAGTGCATGGAGGAGAGCTATTGTCATTCCTATTGCGAAGCCAGGGAAAGACCCGAGGAATCCCTCGAACTATCGGCCAATTGCCCTTACCAGCTGTGTTTGCAAACTGTTTGAAAAGATGGTAAACAGCCGCCTAGTCTACTTCTTGGAAAAGAATGATATTATATCGCCGTATCAGAGTGGTTTTCGAAAGGGAAGAACAACTGTAGATAACATGCTCCTCTTAGAGACATCTATTCGAAAAGCATTTGTAAGAAGAAGCCACCTTGTCTCGATATTCTTCGACATTGAAAAAGCTTATGATAAGGCATGGAGATACGGTATACTCCGGGATCTTCACGAGAGTGGCTTGCGCGGCAACCTACCAATTTTCATTCAAAATTTCTTGAACACTAGAACTTTTCAAGTAAGAATTGGCTCTGTTTTTTCGGATGTTTTTGAACAGGAAGAGGGTGTGCCTCAAGGCTGTGTGCTCAGTGTAACCCTGTTTAGTTTAAAAATAAATTCTGTACTAAAAGAACTTCCTCCCACCATCTTGGGATCTCTATATGTTGATGATCTGCAGATTAGCTGTCGAGGAGCAGACATGAGATATGTAGAGAGGCAACTGCAGATGGCTCTGATTAAGATCCAAGAATGGTCAGACAAACAGGGATTTACATTTTCGAAACAGAAAACTGTCTGCGTGCACTTTTGTAGGAAGCGAGGTCTCCATCCTGAACCTGAGTTATACTTGAATGGTACAATTATTCCAGTTGCGCCTGAAGTAAAATTTTTAGGAGTGACGTTCGACCGAAAATTGACTTTCCTTTCTCATGTTTTAAACCTGAGAAAGAAGTGTCTAAAAACACTAAATATTTTAAAAGTGTTGGCGAACACCTCCTGGGGTGCAGAGCGTTGCTCCATGCTTCGCATTTACAGAGCGCTTATCCGCTCTAAACTGGACTATGGCTCAGTTGTTTATGGATCCGCTCGCTCATCTGTTTTGTTAAAACTGGATCCTGTTCACCATCAAGGTCTGCGGATTTGTTCAGGAGCTTTCAGGACTTCTCCTGTGCAGAGCCTATATGTTGACTGTAACGAACCATCACTTCATCTGAGGCGTGAGCAATTGTCCCTTTTGCAATATTTTAATACTCTATCTCAACCTGAACATCCCAATAAGCTGTGCTTACTTGATAATGAGTGTAACACATTATTTGAAACACGTCCATCCTGTGTTCCTACTTTCCCTTTAAGAGTTCGCCCTGTCATTGAGGAACTCTCCCTCTCTGATATGCATCCCCAAGCAGTACAGAATTTTGAAATTCCACCTTGGGAAAATTCACGGATCCAGCTTCTTGATGTTTTTAAACATCACGTAAAGGCGAGCACTAACGAGATCGTTTACAGACAACTTTTCGCTGAGCACAGGCACAAATATAGCAGTTATTATTCGATATACACAGATGGATCAAAGTCAAATGATCATGTCGGGATGGCTTTTGTATTTGAAAATTACATAGAGGGCAGATGCCTGCACCATGCTTTCTCTGTCCTAACATCTGAACTAACTGCAATATATTATGCTCTTTTGTACATATCAAAGCTCTGCCATAGAAAGTTCATAGTTTATACAGACTCGTATAGTGCTCTTAAATCCTTGGAAGCTTTTCCCAACGCTCAGAATCCTGTGGTAGTGGATGTTCTCAAAATTCATAGAAATTTAATGATACGAGGATATGAAATCCTGTACTGCTGGGTTCCCGGGCATACGGGAATAAAGGGAAACGAGCTTGCAGACATCGCGGCAAAATCTGCTGTCGAACTGTCCAGTCGCCTTATCCCTTTTAGAGACATCTGCTGTGTCATCAAGGGAAAGATACGAAAAAAATGGCAGCAAATTTGGGATGTTCAGCATCACAACAAGTTGAGAAACATCAAACCTAGAATTGAGCATTGGGACTTTGCTGGAAATCGTAAAGAGGACGTTCTTTTGACTCGACTCAGAATTGGTCATACCAGAGTCACACATAGCTATCTTCTTAAAGCTGAAAATGAGCCTGTTTGTTTTAATTGTAATGTTTGTTTATCTGTTCGTCATATTTTAATTGAGTGTCAATGTTTTAATAGTCTTCGCCAGAAATATTTTAATAGCTGTGACTTACCTCTCGACCGTTTAATCGGAAGAGAGGTCAATTCTAATTTATTTTATTATTTAAAAGAGATTGGCTTTTATTACCAAATGTAATTTGTTTTGAAGACTGTGTCTTGAATGTTAATATGTGCTTTTAACTTGTTTTTATATGACTTCATCCTCTGGATTTGGTACATTTATCTACTTGTTTTATTTATTGAATTTTAATGTCATCAATTGTAATCATCGCATCTTTTGTTTGGCGCGTCATAATCATCTCTGGTTTTTGCGCCATAATCACTCACTCACTCACTCACTCACCCCATTTCGGCAACAATGCCACAAATGTCGTGTGATCACAGATGTCAATGCAGTTTTTTCCAATTAGTAGGATTTTTACTAATGTTTCTTGATTGGCAGTTACTGCAATATGAAAAGGAATTATCCTTTATTATTCTGTATGTTTACATCTGTTCCTTTCTGAACAGTTCTCATATATGAAGAAACTGTCTTAAAAACAGAAATATTCTTGTCATTGCTATAAATAGCGACACAGTCTTTACAGCTATGCGAGTGAAGATTTGCACCACAGTCTATTAGCAAATTTGCGTGTTTTCAATTTCCATTTTGGCTAGCATAAAACAATGCCAAAAATGCCGTGTGTTCACAGACGTCAATGCAGTTTTTTCCAACCAATAGGATTTTTACTAATGTTTCTTGATTGGCAGCTACTGCAATATGAAGAAGGGATTATCCTTTTGTGTTCTGTATATTTACATGTGTACCTTTCTTAACAGTTCTGATACATGAGAGAAGGATGATTCCCAAGTATTGGAAGCATGTTTAACTTCAACAGCGGGGTTTTCCACTGCTTGAACGCTTGTTAATCTAAAAATCTATTACCGACTTCTATGTCTAATAAACTGCCTGTGACTTTAACATTTTAAATGTTTCTTCGAATTACGTTCAAACGTAATTGTTTGTGTCCAAGGCAATTCCTTGATTTCTGAGAAAATGTTATAAAAACGGAAATATTCTTCTTATTGCTTGGATTGAAATAGCGACACAGTCTTCCCAGCTATGCGAGTGAAGGTTTGCACCACAGTCTATTAGCAAATTTGCGAGTTTTAAATTTCCATTTTGGCAAGGATAAAAGAATGGAACAAATGCCGTGTGATCACAGACGTCAATACAGTTTTTTCCAATCAATAGGATTTTTACTAATGTTTCTTGATTGGCAGCTACTGCAATATGAAGAAGGGATTATCCTTTATTATTCTGTACGTTTACATCTGTTCCTTTCTGAACAGTTTTCATATATGAAGAAACTGTCTTAAAAACAGAAATATTCCTTTGATTGCTATAAATAGCGACCTAGTCTTCCCAGGCTATGCGAGTGAAGGTTTGCACCACAGTCTATTAGCCAATTTGCGAGTTTTAAATTTCCATTTTGGCAACAATGCCACAAATGTCGTGTGATCACAGATGTCGATGCAGTTTTTTCCAATCAATAGGATTTTTACTAATGTTTCTTGATTGGCAGTTACTGCAATATGAAGAAGGGTTTATCCTTTAGTCTTCTGTACATTTACATGTGTTCGTTTCTTAACAGTTCTCATACATGAGAGAAGGAGGATTCCAAAGTATGGGAAGGTTGTTCAACTTCAACAGGTGGCTTTTCCACTGCTTGAACGCTTGTTAATCTATGTCTGTAATAGACTGCCCATGTCTTTAACATTTTAAATGTTTCTTCGAATTACGTTCAAACGTAATTGATTCTGTCCGAGGCAATTCCTTAATTTCTGAGAAAATGTTATAAAAACAGAAATATTCTTGTCATTGCTTTAAATAGCGACCTAGTCTTCCCAGGCTATGCGAGTGAAGGTTTGCACCACAGTCTATTAGCCAATTTGCGAGTTTTAAATTTCCATTTTGGCAACAATGCCACAAATGTCGTGTGATCACAGATGTCAATACAGTTATTTCCAATCAATAGGATTTTTACTAATGTTTCTTGATCGGCAGTTACTGCAATATGAAGAAGGGTTTATTTTTAGTGTTCTGTACATTTACATAGATGATTTCTGAACAGTTCTTATATATGAAGACACTGTCTTAAAAACAGAAACATTCTTGTCATTGCTATAAATAGCGACACAGACTTCCCAAGCTATGCGAGTGAAGGCTCACCACAGTCTACCAACAAATTTCGAGTTTTAAATTTCCATTTTGGAAGGATAAGACAATGCAACAAATGCCGTGTGATCACAGACGTCAATACAGTTATTTCCAATCAATAGGATTTTGACTAATGTTTCTTGATTGGCAGTTACTGCAATATGAAAAGGAATTGTCCTTTATTATACTGTACGTTTACATCTGTTCCTTTCTGAACAGTTTTCATATATGAAGAAACTGTCTTAAAAACAGAAATATTCCTTTGATTGCTATAAATAGCGACCTAGTCTTCCCAGGTATGCGAGTGAAGTTTTGCACCACAGTCTATTAGCCAAATTGCGAGTTTTAAATTTCCATTTTGGCTAGCATAAAACAATGCCACAAATGCCGTGTGATCACAGACGTGAATGCATTTTTTTCCAATCAATAGCATTTTTACTAATGTTTCTTGATTGGCAGCTACTGCAATATGAAGAAGGGATTATCCTTTTGTGTTCTGTATATTTACATGTGTTCCTTTCTTAACAGTTCTCATACATGAGAGAAGGATGATTCCCAAGTATGGGAAGGTTGTTCAACTTCAACAGGTGGCTTTTCCACTGCTTGAACGCTTGTTAATCTATGTCTGTAATAGACTGCCCATGTCTTTAACATTTTAAATGTTTCTTCGAATTACGTTCAAACATAATTGATTCAGTTGAAGGCAATTCCTTGATTTCTGAGAAACTGTTATAAAAACGGAAATATTCTTGTTATTGTTTGGTTTGAAATAGCGACACAGTCTTCCCAGCTATGCGAGTGAAGGCTTGCACCACAATCTACCAATAAATTTACGAGTTCTAAATTTCCAATTTCGGCAACAATGCCACAAATGTCGTGTGTTCACAGACGTCAATGCAGTTTTTTCCAATTAGTAGGATTTTTACTAATGTTTCTTGATTGGCAGCTACTGCAATATGAAGAAGGGATTATCCTTTAGTGTTCTGTACATTTACATGTGTTCCTTTCGTAACAGTACTCATACATGAGAGAAGGATGATTCCCAAGTATTGGAAGCATGTTTAACTTCAACAGCCGGGTTTTCCACTGCTTGAACGCTTGTTAATCTAAAAATCTATTACCGACTCCTATGTCTGTAATAGACTGCCCATGTCTTTAACATTTTAAATGTTTCTTCGAATTACGTTCAAACATAATTGATTCAGTTGAAGGCAATTCCTTGATTTCTGAGAAACTGTTTTAAAAACGGAAATATTCTTGTTATTGCTTGGATTGAAATAGCGACCTAGTCTTCCCAGGCTATGCGAGTGAAGGTTTGCACCACAGTCTATAAGCCGATTTTGGAGTTTTAAATTTCCATTTCGGCAACAATGCCACAAATGTCGTGTGATCACAGATGTCAATGCAGTTTTTTCCAATTAGTAGGATTTTTACTAATGTTTCTTGATTGGCAGTTACTGCAATATGAAAAGGAATTATCCTTTATTATTCTGTACGTTTACATCTGTTCCTTTCTGAACAGTTTTCATATATGAAGAAACTGTCTTAAAAACAGAAATATTCTTGTCATTGCTATAAATAGCGACACAGTCTTTACAGCTATGCGAGTGAAGATTTGCACCACAGTCTATTAGCAAATTTGCGAGTTTTAAATTTCCATTTTGGCAAGGATAAAAGAATGGAACAAATGCCGTGTGATCACAGACGTCAATACAGTTTTTTCCAATCAATAGGACTTTTACTAATGTTTCTTGATTGGCAGCTACTGCAATATGAAGAAGGGATTATCCTTTAGTAGTCTGTATGTTTACATCTGTTCCTTTCTGAACAGTTCTCATATATGAAGAAACTGTGTTAAAAACAGAAATATTCTTGTCATTGCTATAAATAGCGACACAGTCTTTACAGCTATGCGAGTGAAGATTTGCACCACAGTCTATTAGCAAATTTGCGTGTTTTCAATTTCCATTTTGGCTAGCATAAAACAATGCCAAAAATGCCGTGTGTTCACAGACGTCAATGCAGTTTTTTCCAACCAATAGGATTTTTACTAATGTTTCTTGATTGGCAGCTACTGCAATATGAAGAAGGGATTATCCTTTTGTGTTCTGTATATTTACATGTGTACCTTTCTTAACAGTTCTGATACATGAGAGAAGGATGATTCCCAAGTATTGGAAGCATGTTTAACTTCAACAGCAGGGTTTTCCACTGCTTGAACGCTTGTTAATCTAAAAATCTATTACCGACTCCTATGTCTAATAAACTGCCTGTGACTTTAACATTTTAAATGTTTCTTCGAATTACGTTCAAACGTAATTGTTTGTGTCCAAGGCAATTCCTTGATTTCTGAGAAAATGTTATAAAAACGGAAATATTCTTCTTATTGCTTGGATTGAAATAGCGACACAGTCTTCCCAGCTATGCGAGTGAAGGTTTGCACCACAGTCTATTAGCAAATTTGCGAGTTTTAAATTTCCATTTTGGCAAGGATAAAAGAATGGAACAAATGCCGTGTGATCACAGACGTCAATACAGTTTTTTCCAATCAATAGGATTTTTACTAATGTTTCTTGATTGGCAGCTACTGCAATATGAAGAAGGGATTATCCTTTATTATTCTGTACGTTTACATCTGTTCCTTTCTGCACAGTTTTCATATATGAAGAAACTGTCTTAAAAACAGAAATATTCCTTTGATTGCTATAAATAGCGACCTAGTCTTCCCAGGCTATGCGAGTGAAGGTTTGCACCACAGTCTATTAGCCAATTTGCGAGTTTTAAATTTCCATTTTGGCAACAATGCCACAAATGTCGTGTGATCACAGATGTCGATGCAGTTTTTTCCAATCAATAGGATTTTTACTAATGTTTCTTGATTGGCAGTTACTGCAATATGAAGAAGGTTTTATCCTTTAGTGTTCTGTACATTTACATGTGTTCGTTTCTTAACAGTTCTCATACATGAGAGAAGGAGGATTCCAAAGTATGGGAAGGTTGTTCAACTTCAACAGGTGGCTTTTCCACTGCTTGAACGCTTGTTAATCTATGTCTGTAATAGACTGCCCATGTCTTTAACATTTTAAATGTTTCTTCAAATTACGTTCAAACGTAATTGATTCTGTCCGAGGCAATTCCTTAATTTCTGAGAAACTGTTATAAAAACGGAAATATTCTTGTTATTGTTTGGTTTGAAATAGCGACACAGTCTTCCCAGCTATGCGAGTGAAGGCTTGCACCACAATCTACCAATAAATTTACGAGTTCTAAATTTCCAATTTCGGCAACAATGCCACAAATGTCGTGTGTTCACAGACGTCAATGCAGTTTTTTCCAATTAGTAGGATTTTTACTAATGTTTCTTGATTGGCAGCTACTGCAATATGAAGAAGGGATTATCCTTTAGTGTTCTGTACATTTACATGTGTTCCTTTCGTAACAGTACTCATACATGAGAGAAGGATGATTCCCAAGTATTGGAAGCATGTTTAACTTCAACAGCCGGGTTTTCCACTGCTTGAACGCTTGTTAATCTAAAAATCTATTACCGACTCCTATGTCTGTAATAGACTGCCCATGTCTTTAACATTTTAAATGTTTCTTCGAATTACGTTCAAACATAATTGATTCAGTTGAAGGCAATTCCTTGATTTCTGAGAAAATGTTATAAAAACAGAAATATTCTTGTCATTGCTTTAAATAGCGACCTAGTCTTCCCAGGCTATGCGAGTGAAGGTTTGCACCACAGTCTATTAGCCAATTTGCGAGTTTTAAATTTCCATTTTGGCAACAATGCCACAAATGTCGTGTGATCACAGATGTCAATGCAGTTTTTTCCAATCAATAGGATTTTTACTAATGTTTGTTGATCGGCAGTTACTGCAATATGAAGAAGGGTTTATTTTTAGTGTTCTGTACATTTACATAGATGATTTCTGAACAGTTCTTATATATGAAGACACTGTCTTAAAAACAGAAACATTCTTGTCATTGCTATAAATAGCGACACAGACTTCCCAAGCTATGCGAGTGAAGGCTCACCACAGTCTACCAACAAATTTCGAGTTTTAAATTTCCATTTTGGAAGGATAAGACAATGCAACAAATGCCGTGTGATCACAGACGTCAATACAGTTATTTCCAATCAATAGGATTTTGACTAATGTTTCTTGATTGGCAGTTACTGCAATATGAAAAGGAATTATCCTTTATTATACTGTACGTTTACATCTGTTCCTTTCTGAACAGTTTTCATATATGAAGAAACTGTCTTAAAAACAGAAATATTCCTTTGATTGCTATAAATAGCGACCTAGTCTTCCCAGGTATGCGAGTGAAGTTTTGCACCACAGTCTATTAGCCAAATTGCGAGTTTTAAATTTCCATTTTGGCTAGCATAAAACAATGCCACAAATGCCGTGTGATCACAGACGTGAATGCAGTTTTTTCCAATCAATAGCATTTTTACTAATGTTTCTTGATTGGCAGCTACTGCAATATGAAGAAGGGATTATCCTTTTGTGTTCTGTATATTTACATGTGTTCCTTTCTTAACAGTTCTCATACATGAGAGAAGGATGATTCCCAAGTATGGGAAGGTTGTTCAACTTCAACAGGTGGCTTTTCCACTGCTTGAACGCTTGTTAATCTATGTCTGTAATAGACTGCCCATGTCTTTAACATTTTAAATGTTTTTTCGAGTTACGTTCAAACGTAATTTATTCTGTCCAAGGCAATTCCTTAATTTCTGAGAAAATGTTATAAAAACAGAAATATTCTTGTCATTGCTATAAATAGCGACCTAGTGTTTCTTCCCAGGCTATGCGAGTGAAGGTTTGCACCACAGTCTATTAGCCAATTTGCGAGTTTTAAATTTCCATTTTGGCAACAATGCCACAAATGTCGTGTGATCACAGATGTCAATGCAGTTATTTCCAATCAATAGGATTTTTACTAATGTTTCTTGATTGGCAGCTATTGAAATATGAAGAAGGGATTATCCTTTAGTAGTCTGTATGTTTATGTTGGTTGTGCATTAGCACTGAAGGCGTAACGAGTACGTTTCCTCAAGCACAGAATTAAAGAATCATAAGTCAAAAATTTTAACTACGAAATCTTTATTTAATAGGATAATTTTGCTTAACTTAAGCATAACAAAAGTAATAATGTTCCCGTACATTAAAATTCTGAAGTATTGAAAAGAATAACTTACAGAGAATCATCATCAGTACTAAATATCATCAGGCTTACCTATATAAGGCAATAAGAAAATAAACAGGAATATACTTTGCCATCGTACCTGAAAGAGAAGAAAGTACTACTGGATTAGACCTTTGGCCAGGTACAAGTAGCTAGGGTGAAAATCAAATATAATGCATTGCACACGAGCTTTACTTTCTCTCGCCAATATATACCTTGGCTCACGTTCGTTTCGTATGCCTTCGAGTTTCATTATGCAAAATACCTAAATTTATGCTAACATTGCCCCTGTTTTGCTAATGAAACTCATACCAATTGTAATTCATTCCTGCAAAACTGAAATTTAGCTTTAGGAATTGGTTTAGTCATAATATCAGCAATCATTTGCTCTGTTGAAAGATAAGCAAGTTTTACTATTCCTTTGTCATTCAAGTCGCGTATATGATGAACTTTTGTATCAATATGTTTTGTGCGTGAACTGAATTTTTCAGATTCTACAAGTCTTATAGTAGACTGATTATCTTCAAATACCTTTATCGGTAGAGTTTGGGGTAGATTGAAATCTTCTGTTAATTTTAATAGCCGTAATAGTTCTTGCGTAGCTTGCGATAGTGCAACATATTCAGCTTCTGCTGAGGATAAAGAAACACAAGTTTGTTTTCTTGAAAACCATGAAATACAGTTCCTTCCTAATAAAATAACACTTCCTGACGTAGATTTTCTATCTTCAATATCTTGTCCCCAATCAGCATCTGAATAAACTGTAATATTAGGTTCTTCACTCGACGAAATTTGTAAGGATAGGTTCTTTGTCGTGTTTAAGTATCTAATGATTCTTTTAACAGCATTCCAGTCCTTTTGACGTGGATTATTACACCTTCTGCTGAGTATGTGAGTCGAAGCTGTGATATCTGGTCTTGTGATAGACGATATATACAAAAGACTTCCAATAGCTTGGCGAAATTTATCATTTGAAGTTAGGAGATTTTCTTCCTTGTTTAGGTTATAATAGTTTGTTTCCATTGGTGTGCTGGCGGGTTTCGCTTCTTCAAGTTGAAATTGCTTGACAAGTTGATTTATTTTATTTTTCTGTGATAAGAGATAACTTCCCTCTTCCTTGCGATTTATTTCCATGCCTAAGAAATATTTAGCTTCACCAAGATGCGTTATTTGGTAACGTTTCTTTAAATCATTAATTGTTTGAAGAATTATTCCTTCTTCTGTAGAACTTATTAGGATGTCATCAAGATACACTATTAAATTAATTCTTTTATCACGAACCACTTTTGTGAAAAGACATGGATCTGCTTTGCTTTGACTGAACCCCAGATTCTTCAGTGTATTTTCAATTTCTGCATTCCAGCACCTAGCTGCTTGTTTGAGATCATAAATCGATTTCTGTAATTTACAAACTTTATGTCTTTCTTCCGGAACCACGAATCCTTCTGGTTGTTCCATATATATTTCTTCATTTAAGTTGCCGTACAAAAAAGCTGTTTTAACATCTAGTTGATGTACCTTGGCATTATTATACGCTGCCCATGCTAAGGAAACTCTTATCGTAGTGTGTTTCACTACTGGTGAAAAAGTTTCATCATAATCACTGCCGTATTTTTGAGTAAATCCTTTGGCTACTAAGCGTGCTTTGTATTTTATATTTTTACCAGTTTCATCATATTTTGTCTTAAACACCCATTTGCTGCCTACTGCATGTTTTCCTGGTGGTAATTCTGTAAGTTTATAGGTTTCATTTTCTTTTAGAGAATGTATTTCTTCTTGCATAGCCTTGATCCAAGCTTCTTGTTCACGTTTTGGTAAGTTTAGAATTTCTTCAAAGCTTTCTGGATCTTTAATTTTAAGGAAGATTGATTCTTCGTCTTCTGCTTTATAAGAGAATCTTTCCGGTGGGACCCCTTTGGTTGATCTACTAGAAACCCTTCTTTCTACATTTTCTTCACATTTAATTAACTTTTCGGAACTTTTTGAATCTTCTGTAAAATCATCGCCAAGAGACGTTTCTTCATTATTTTCTTCATCATCTTGCGAGTTATTGAAGTGAATTAATTCTAAATCTTCAGCATTATTTTCTGCAAGTTTGTCAGGTAAAGACGAGTTTTCTGAAAATTTAACAGTTCTACTTACTATTATTTTTCTTCCACCTACATAAATCCTGTATCCCTTACTTCGTAAATCGTATCCTACGAATATTCCTTCTTCGGCTCTGTTGTCGAATTTACGCCGTTTTTGTTTGTTCACATAATAAAATACTGTACAGCCAAATACTCGTAAGTGACTTAAGTTTGGTTTTCTACCATTCCACAATTCATATGGTGTTCTATCTGTGGCTTTAGTTGGTAACCTATTTTGAAGATATGCAGCAGTAGCTGCTGCTTCAGCCCAGAATCCTTTCGGTAATTTAGAGTTTATTAGCAAGGCTTTTGTCATTTCTATTAAAGAGCGATTTTTCCTTTCTGCGACGCCGTTCTGTGCCGGACAATAAGGAACCGAAGTTTGGTGAAAAATGCCGAGTTTCTTTAAATAATTTTCAGTACTTTCGTTACAGTATTCTGTACCGTTGTCGGATCTGAGAACCTTTATTTTCTTTCTAAATTTATTTGTTGTCGATGCAACATACTGTTTAAGTTTCTCGAATACTTCATCTTTTGAAGTAATAAAATAAATTTGAGTATAACGCGAATAGTCATCAATGAAAGTTACGAAATATCTTTTCCCTCCTAAGCTGTTGACTTCAATTGGCCCACACACACATCTGTGTGCACTAAATCCAGTGGATTTTTAGATCTAAAACTAGTTTTGGGATAAGGTGTTTCAGTTAGTTTCGCTTTTACACAAGTAGAACATTCCACACTATGAGTGCATTTGCCAAGTTTAATGCCGTCTGCCAAATCATTTTTCTCAAGTGTTTTTATGGCATCTATATTTCTGTGGCCTAATCTTTGATGCCATTTTAGTATACAGTTCGTATTTGAACATGAAACATTATTAGCTAAGTATGCTTTCTCATCAATTGGGTTTACGGTCAATTTATATAAACCTTGCTGAGCGTTGCCGTCGGCTACGAGTATATTGTTACGCTTTATGTAACACTTATTACTATCAAATGTAACAATGCAACCTTTATTGGTAACAGATTGAACAGAAAGTAAATTACTACCTAAACCTGGTACATACAATTCATTTTCCAATTTTATTTGTGTAACCTGACCCTTTAAGTTTTGAACTTTAAAATAGCCTTCACCAATACCATAAGAATTTAATTTAGCACCATTGGCTACAGTTACTATTTGTTTATTAGAGTCATTTAACTGAGAGAAAAAATTTTTATTACTCGTCATATGAGTGGAGGCTCCTGAGTCGATAACCCATTCTTGCATTTGCGTATTTTCATGTTTATTTTCCACTTTTAGAACTTGATTAAACTGAATCTGCGAATTTTCAGTTTCAATACTTTTAAGATACTTATTTTCTTTAAGTTTTATTATGTTTTCTACACTTTGTGTATTTGCTATTTGGCATGCATTACTTTTATAATTTTGAGAATAATTTCTTAATTTACTATTATTTACATCTGTTTTCGGGGAAGTTCTAGCGTTGCGTTTTAAATGGAAACAGTCATTTATCGTATGGTTATTTCTCTTACAATAAGTACAAAATTGTGTAACATATTTTGGTTTATTTTCGCTCTTACTTTTTAAAGCAACTGAATCGTACTTTTGAACTTTCTTAGTTTCCACACGTCTACAATACTCATCTATTAGTTTGTTTTTAACATATTCTAGCGACAATTCAGCTTCCGATTTACTTTCTATTGCAGTTATTAAGGAGTTGTATGAATTTGGTAAAGAACATAGTAGTATTGCGATTAAGTTATTTTCTTTAATTTCTTCACCTATACTACGCAGCTTTTCAGCCAGTTCTAGTACTCCTTTGATATGTTCCTGCATTTTAGAACTTTCATTATATCTAATGGAATATAATTTTCTAAGAAGAAATAACTTATTTGTTAAATTTACACGTTCATGGACACATTTTAACTTCTGCCAAACTTCTTTTGCAGATTTACTATGTAAAACATGGATAATTTGCGAATCCGAAATGTTTAGACACATTAAAGCTTTAGCTTTACGATCATTCTTTAACCAAATATCAGTATCAGTTTCCGGTTTTTCTTCGAATACAACATCATCTAAACCTTCTTTTATTAGAAGTTATTTTATTTTAAATTTCCATACTGAATAATTTTCATCTGTTAATTTTTCTATCCAAATTGATTCTTTTAGAATAGACATTATTACTTGTTACAATTATTCTTTTAAACTTTGTAACTAGTATTTTCAACAAAGAGTTCTAACACTTTATGCCACTGGAATCTTACAACATTACAAAATTTCAATTTCTCAGTCTCATAATCAATTGTTGGTTGTGCATTAGCACTGAAGGCGTAATGAGTACGTTTCCTCAAGCACAGAATTAAAGAATCATAAGTCAAAAATTTTAACTACGAAATCTTTATTTAATAGGATAATTTTGCTTAACTTAAGCATAACAAAAGTAATAATGTTCCCGTACATTAAAATTCTGAAGTATTGAAAAGAATAACTTACAGAGAATCATCATCAGTACTAAATATCATCAGGCTTACCTATATAAGGCAATAAGAAAATAAACAGGAATATACTTTGCCATCGTACCTGAAACAGAAGAAAGTACTACTGGATTAGACCTTTGGCCAGGTACAAGTAGCTAGGGTGAAAATCAAATATACTGCATTGCACACGAGCTTTACTTTCTCTCGCCAATATATACCTTGGCGCACGTTCGTTTCGTATGCCTTCGAGTTTCATTATGCAAAATACCTAAATTTATGCTAACAGTTTACATCTGTTCCTTTCTGAACAGTTCTCATATATGAAGAAACTGTCTTAAAAACAGTGTTCTGTATATTTACATGTGTTCCTTTCTTAACAGTTCTCATACATGAGAGAAGGATGATTCCCAAGTATGGGAAGGTTGTTCAACTTCAACAGGTGGCTTTTCCACTGCTTGAACGCTTGTTAATCTATGTCTGTAATAGACTGCTTATGTCTTTAACATTTTAAATGTTTCTTCGAGTTACGTTCAAACGTAATTGATTCTGTCCAAGGCAATTCCTTAATTTCTGAGAAAATGTTATAAAAACAGAAATATTCTTGTCATTGCTATAAATAGCGACCTAGTCTTCCCAGGCTATGCGAGTGAAGGTTTGCACCACAGTCTATTAGCCGATTTGGGAGTTTTAAATTTCCATTTTGGCAACAATGCCACAAATGTCGTGTGATCACAGATGTCAATGCAGTTTTTTCCAATTAGTAGGATTTTTACTAATGTTTCTTGATTGGCAGCTACTACAATATGAAGAAGGGATTATCCTTTAGTGTTCTGTACATTTACATGTGTTCGTTTCTTAACAGTTCTCATACATGAGAGAAGGAGGATTCCCAAGTATTGGAAGCATGTTTAACTTCAACAGCCGGATTTTCCACTGCTTGAACGCTTGTTAATCTAAAAATCTATTACCGACTCCTATGTCTGTAATAGACTGCCTATGACTTTAACATTTTAAATGTTTCTTCGAATTACGTTCAAACGTAATTGTTTGTGTCCAAGGCAATTCCTTGATTTCTGAGAAAATGTTATAAAAACGGAAATATTCTTGTTATTGCTTGGAATGAAATAGCGACACAGTCTTCCCAGCTATGCGAGTGAAGTCTTGCACCACAATCTACCAATAAATTTGCGAGTTTTAAATTTCCAATTTCGGCAACAATGCCACAAATGTCGTGTGTTCACAGATGTCAATACAGTTTTTTCCAATCAATAGGATTTTTACTAATGTTTCTTGATTGGCAGCTACTGCAATATGAAGAAGGGATTATCCTTTAGTGTTCTGTACATTTACATAGATGATTTCTGAACAGTTCTTATCTATGAAGACACTCTTAAAAACAGAAATATTCTTTTCATTGCTATAAATAGCGACACAGTCTTCCCAGGCTATGCGAGTGAAGGTTTGCACCACAGTCTATTAGCCAATTTGCGAGTTTTAAATTTCCATTTTGGCAACAATGCCACAAATGTCGTGTGATCACAGATGTCAATGCAGTTTTTTCCAATCAATAAGATTTTTACTAATGTTTCTTGATTGGCAGTTACTGCAATATGAAGAAGGGATTATCCTTTAGTGTTCTGTATATTTACATAGATGATTTCTGGACAGTTCTTATATATGAAGACACTCTTAAAAACAGAAATATTCTTGTCATTGCTATAAATAGCGACACAGTCTTCCCAGCTATGCGAGTGAAGGCTTTCACCACAGTCTACCAACAAATTTCGGGTTTTAAATTTCCATTTTGGCAAGGATAAAACAATGCAATAAATGTCGTGTGATCACAGACGTCAATACAGTTTTTTCGAATCAATAGGATTTTTACTAATGTTTCTTGATTGGCAGCTACTGCAATATGAAGAAGGGATTATCCTTTAGTGTTCTGTACATTTACATAGATGATTTCTGAACAGTTCTTATCTATGAAGACACTCTTAAAAACAGAAATATTCTTTTCATTGCTATAAATAGCGACACAGTCTTCCCAGGCTATGCGAGTGAAGGTTTGCACCACAGTCTATTAGCCAATTTGCGAGTTTTAAATTTCCATTTTGGCAACAATGCCACAAATGTCGTGTGATCACAGATGTCAATGCAGTTTTTTCCAATCAATAAGATTTTTACTAATGTTTCTTGATTGGCAGTTACTGCAATATGAAGAAGGGATTATCCTTTAGTGTTCTGTACATTTACATAGATGTATTTCTGAAGAGTTCTCATATATGAAGAAACTGTCTTAAAAACAGAAATATTCTTGTCATTGCTATAAATAGCGACACAGACTTCCCAGCTATGCGAGTGAAGGCTCACCACAGTCTATATCAGTCTAATCAGTTCTTATATTCTTGTCATTGCACTAAATAGCGAAACAGTCTTCCCAGCTATGCGAGTGAAGGTTTGCACCACAGTCTATTAGCAAATTTGCGTGTTTTAAATTTCCATTTTGGCTAGCATAAAACAATGCGACAAATGCCGTGTGATCACAGACGTCAATGCAGTTTTTTCCAATCAATAGGATTTTTACTAATGTTTCTTGATTGACAGTTACTGCAATATGAAGAAGGGATTATCCTTTAGTGTTCTGTACATTTACATAGATGTATTTCTGAACAGTTCTTATATTTGAAGAAACTGTCTTAAAAACAGAAATATTCTTGTCATTGCACTAAATAGCGACACAGTCTTCCCAGCTATGGGAGTGAAGGTTTGCACCACAGTCTGTTAGCCAATTTGTGAGTTTTAAATTTCCATTTTGGCTAGCATAAAACAATGCGACAAATGCCGTATGATCACAGACGTCAATGCAGTTTTTTCCAATCAATAGGACTTTTACTAATGTTTCTTGATTGGCAGTTACTGCAATATGAAGAAGGGATTATCCTTTAGTGTTCTGTACATTTACATAGATGTATTTCTGAACAGTTCTTATATTTGAAGAAACTGTCTTAAAAACAGAAATATTCTTGTCATTGCTATAAATAGCGACACAGTCTTCCCAGCTATGCGAGTGAAGATTTGCACCACAGTCTATTAGCAAATTTGCGTATTTTAAATTTCCATTTTGGCTAGCATAAAAGAATGCCAAAAATGCCGTGTGATCACAGACGTGAATGCAGTTTTTTCCAATCAATAGGATTTTTACTAATGTTTCTTGATTGGCAGCTACTGCAATATGAAGAAGGGATTATCCTTTTGTATTCTGTATATTTACATGTGTTCCTTTCTTAACAGTTCTCATACAGGAGAGAAGGATGTTTCCCAAGTATGGGAAGGTTGTTCAACTTCAACAGGTGGCTTTTCCACTGCTTAAAAGCTTGTTAATCTATGTCTGTAATAGACTGCTCATGTCTTTAACATTTTAAATGTTTCTTCGAATTACGTTCAAACGTAATTGATTCTGTCCAAGGCAATTCCTTAATTACTGAGAAAATGTTATAAAAACAGAAATATTCTTGTCATTGCTATAAATAGCGACCTAGTCTTCCCAGGCTATGCGAGTGAAGGTTTGCACCACAGTCTATTAGTCAATTTGCGAGTTTTAAATTTCCATTTTGGCAACAATGCCACAAATGTCGTGTGATCACAGATGTCAATGCAGTTTTTTCCAATCAATAGGATTTTTACTAGTGTTTCTTGATCGGCAGTTACTGCAATATGAAGAAGGGATTATCCTTTAGTGTTCTGTACATTTACATAGATGTATTTCTGAACAGTTCTTATATTTGAAGAAACTGTCTTAAAAACAGAAATATTCTTGTCATTGCACTAAATAGCGACACAGTCTTCCCAGCTATGGGAGTGAAGGTTTGCACCACAGTCTATTAGCAAATTTGCGAGTTTTAAATTTCCATTTTGGCAAGGATAAAATAATGGAACAAATGCCGTGTGATTACAGACGTCAATACAGTTTTTTCCAATCAATAGGATTTTGACTAATGTTTCTTGATTGGCAGTTACTGCAATATGAAAAGGAATTATCCTTTATTATTCTGTACGTTTACATCTGTTCCTCTCTGAACAGTTTTCATATATGAAGAAACTGTCTTAAAAACAGAAATATTCCTTTGATTGCTATAAATAGCGACCTAGTCTTCCCAGGTATGCGAGTGAAGTTTTGTACCACAGTCTGTTAGCCAATTTGCGAGTTTTAAATTTCCATTTTGGCTAGCATAAAACAATGCGACAAATGCCGTGTGATCACAGACGTCAATGCAGTTTTTTCCAATCAATAGGATTTTTACTAATGTTTCTTGATTGGCAGCTACTGCAATATGAAGAAGGGATTATCCTTTAGTAGTCTGTATGTTTACTTCTGTTCCTTTCTGAACAGTTCTCATATATGAAGAAACTGTCTTAAAAACAGAAATATTCTTGTCATTGCACTAAATAGCGACACAGTCTTTCCAGCTATGGGAGTGAAGGTTTGCACCACAGTCTATTAGCAAATTTGCGAGTTTTAAATTTTCATTTTGGGAAGGATAAAACAATGCAACAGATGCCGTGTGATGACAGACGTCAATACAGTTATTTCCAATCAATAGGATTTTGACTAATGTTTCTTGATTGGCAGTTACTGCAATATGAAAAGGAATTATCCTTTATTATTCTGTACGTTTACATCTGTTCCTTTCTGAACAGTTTTCATATATGAAGAAACTGTCTTAAAAACAGAAATATTCCTTTGATTGCTATAAATAGCGACCTAGTCTTCTCAGGTATGCGAGTGAAGTTTTGCACCACAGTCTGTTAGCCAATTTGCGAGTTTTAAATTTCCATTTTGGCTAGTATAAAACAATGCCACAAATGCCGTGTGATCACAGACGTCAATGCAGTTTTTTCCAATCAATAGGATTTTTACTAATGTTTCTTGATTGGCAGTTACTGCAATATGAAGAAGGGATTATCCTTTAGTGTTCTGTACATTTACATAGATGTATTTCTGAACAGTTCGTATATTCTTGTCATTGCACTAAATAGCGACACAGTCTTCCCAGCTATGCGAGTGAAGGTTTGCACCACAGTCTATTAGCCAATTTGCGAGTTTTAAATTTCCATTTTGGCTAGCATAAAACAATGCGACAAATGCCGTGTGATCACAGACGTCAATACAGTTATTTCCAATCAATAGGATTTTTACTAATGTTTCTTGATTGGCAGTTACTGCAATATGAAGAAGGGATTATCCTTTAGTGTTATGTACATTTCCATAGATGTATTTCTTAACAGTCCTTATATTTGAAGAAACTGTCTTAAAAACAGAAATATTCTTGTCATTGCTATAAATAGCGACACAGTCTTCCCAGCTATGCGAGTGAAGATTTGCACCACAGTCTATTAGCCAATTTGCGAGTTTTAAATTTCCATTTTGGTAACAATGCCAAAAATGTCGTGTGATCACAGATGTCAATGCATTTTTTTCCAATCAATAGGATTTTGACTAATTTTTCTTGATTGGCAGTTACTGCAATATGAAGAAGGGATTATCCTTTAGTGTTCTGTACATTTACATAGATGTATTTCTGAAGAGTTCTTATATTCTTGTCATTGCACTAAATAGCGACACAGTCTTCCCAGCTATGCGAGTGAAGGTTTGCACCACAGTCTATTAGCCAATTTGCGAGTTTTAAATTTCCATTTTGGCTAGCATAAAACAATGCGACAAATGCCGTGTGATCACAGACGTCAATACAGTTATTTCCAAACAATAGGATTTTTACTAATGTTTCTTGATTGGCAGTTACTGCAATATGAAGAAGGGATTATCCTTTAGTAGTGTGTATGTTTACACCTGTTCCTTTCTGAACAGTTCACATATATGAAGAAACTGTCTTGAAAACAGAAATATTCTTGTCATTGCTATAAATAGCGACACAGACTTCCCAGCTATGCGAGTGAAGGCTTTCACCACAGTCTACCAACAAATTTCGAGTTTTAAATTTTCATTTTGGGAAGGATAAAACAATGCAACAGATGCCGTGTGATCACAGACGTCAATACAGTTATTTCCAATCAATAGGATTTTGACTAATGTTTCTTGATTGGCAGTTACTGCAATATGAAAAGGAATTATCCTTTATTATTCTGTACGTTTACATCTGTTCCTTTCTGAACAGTTTTCATATATGAAGAAACTGTCTTAAAAACAGAAATATTCCTTTGATTGCTATAAATAGCGACCTAGTCTTCTCAGGTATGCGAGTGAAGTTTTGCACCACAGTCTGTTAGCCAATTTGCGAGTTTTAAATTTCCATTTTGGCTAGTATAAAACAATGCCACAAATGCCGTGTGATCACAGACGTCAATGCAGTTTTTTCCAATCAATAGGATTTTTACTAATGTTTCTTGATTGGCAGTTACTGCAATATGAAGAAGGGATTATCCTTTAGTGTTCTGTACATTTCCATAGATGTATTTCTTAACAGTCCTTATATTTGAAGAAACTGTCTTAAAAACAGAAATATTCTTGTCATTGCTATAAATAGCCACACAGTCTTCCCAGCTATGCGAGTGAAGATTTGCACCACAGTCTATTAGCAAATTTGCGAGTTTTAAATTTCCATTTTGGCAAGGATAAAATAATGGAACAAATGCCGTGTGATCACAGACGTCAATACAGTTTTTTCCAATCAATAGGATTTTTACTAATGTTTCTTTATTGGCAGCTACTGCAATATGAAGAAGGGATTATCCTTTAGTAGTGTGTATGTTTACACCTGTTCCTTTCTGAACAGTTCTCATATATGAAGAAACTGTCTTAAAAACAGAAATATTCTTGTCATTGCTATAAATAGCGACACAGACCAATTTGCGAGTTTTAAATTTCCATTTTGGTAACAATGCCACAAATGTCGTGTGACCACAAATGTCGTTTGATTGCTATAATTAGGGACCTAGTCTTCCCAGCTATGCGAGTGAAGTTTTGCACCACAGTCTGTTAGCCAATTTGCGAGTTTTAAATTTCCATTTTGGCAAGGATAAAATAATGGAACAAATGCCGTGTGATCACAGATGTCAATGCAGTTTTTTCCAATCAATAGGATTTTTACTAGTGTTTCTTGATCGGCAGTTACTGCAATATGAAGAAGGGATTATCCTTTAGTGTTCTGTACATTTACATAGATGTATTTCTGAACAGTTCTTATATTTGAAGAAACTGTCTTAAAAACAGAAATATTCTTGACATTGCTATAAATAGCGACACAGTCTTCCCAGCTATGCGAGTGAAGATTTGCACCACAGTCTATTAGCAAATTTGCGTGTTTTAAATTTCCATTTTGGCTAGCATAAAACAATGCGACAAATGCCGTGTGATCACAGACGTCAATACAGTTATTTCCAATCAATAGGATTTTTACTGTTTCTTGATTGGCAGCTACTGCAATATGAAGAAGGGATTATCCTTTAGTAGTCTGTATGTTTACATCTGTTCCGTTCTGAACAGTTCTCATATATGAAGAAACTGTCTTAAAAACAGAAATATTCTTGTCATTGCACTAAATAGCGACACAGTCTTCCCAGATATGCGAGTGAAGGCTTTCACCACAGTCTACCAACAAATTTCGAGTTTTAAATTTCCATTTTGGGAAGGATAAAACAATGCAACAAATGCCGTGTGATCACAGACGTCAATACAGTTATTTCCAATCAATAGGATTTTGACTAATGCTTCTTGATTGGCAGTTACTGCAATATGAAAAGGAATTATCCTTTATTATTCGGTACGTTTACATCTGTTCCTCTCTGAAGAGTTTTCATATATAAAGAAACTGTCTTAAAAACAGAAATATTCCTTTGATTGCTATAAATAGCGACCTAGTCTTCCCAGGTATGCGAGTGAAGTTTTGCACCACAGTCTGTTAGCCAATTTGCGAGTTTTAAATTTCCATTTTGGCTAGCATAAAACAATGCGACAAATGCCGTGTGATCACAGACGTCAATGCAGTTTTTTCCAATCAATAGGATTTTTACTAATGTTTCTTGATTGGCAGCTACTGCAATATGAAGAAGGGATTATCCTTTTTGTGTTCTGTATATTTACATGTGTTCCTTTCTTAACAGTTCTCATACAGGAGAGAAGGATGTTTCCCAAGTATGGGAAGGTTGTTCAACTTCAACAGGTGGCTTTTCCACTGCTTAAACGCTTGTTAATCTATGTCTGTAATAGACTGCTCATGTCTATAACATTTTAAATGTTTCTTCGAATTACGTTCAAACGTAATTGATTCTGTCCAAGGCAATTCCTTAATTACTGAGAAAATGTTATAAAAACAGAAATATTCTTGTCATTGCTATAAATAGCGACCTAGTCTTCCCAGGCTATGCGAGTGAAGGTTTGCACCACAGTCTATTAGTCAATTTGCGAGTTTTAAATTTCCATTTTGGCAACAATGCCACAAATGTCGTGTGATCACAGATGTCAATGCAGTTTTTTTCCAATCAATAGGATTTTTACTAGTGTTTCTTGATCGGCAGTTACTGCAATATGAAGAAGGGATTATCCTTTAGTGTTCTGTACATTTACATAGATGTATTTCTGAACAGTTCTTATATTCTTGTCATTGCACTAAATAGCGACACAGTCTTCCCAGCTATGGGAGTGAAGGTTTGCACCACAGCCAATTTGCGAGTTTTAAATTTCCATTTTGGCTAGCATAAAACAATGCGACAAATGCCGTGTGATCACAGACGTCAATACAGTTATTTCCAATCAATAGGATTTTTACTAATGTTTCTTGATTGGCAGTTACTGCAATATGAAGAAGGGATTATCCTTTAGTAGTGTGTATGTTTACACCTGTTCCTTTCTGAACAGTTCTCATATATGAAGAAACTGTCTTGAAAACAGAAATATTCTTGTCATTGCTATAAATAGCGACACAGACTTCCCAGCTATGCGAGTGAAGGCTTTCACCACAGTCTACCAACAAATTTCGAGTTTTAAATTTTCATTTTGGGAAGGATAAAACAATGCAACAGATGCCGTGTGATCACAGACGTCAATACAGTTATTTCCAATCAATAGGATTTTGACTAATGTTTCTTGATTGGCAGTTACTGCAATATGAAAAGGAATTATCCTTTATTATTCTGTACGTTTACATCTGTTCCTTTCTGAACAGTTTTCATATATGAAGAAACTGTCTTAAAAACAGAAATATTCCTTTGATTGCTATAAATAGCGACCTAGTCTTCTCAGGTATGCGAGTGAAGTTTTGCACCACAGTCTGTTAGCCAATTTGCGAGTTTTAAATTTCCATTTTGGCTAGTATAAAACAATGCCACAAATGCCGTGTGATCACAGACGTCAATGCAGTTTTTTCCAATCAATAGGATTTTTACTAATGTTTCTTGATTGGCAGTTACTGCAATATGAAGAAGGGATTATCCTTTAGTGTTCTGTACATTTCCATAGATGTATTTCTTAACAGTCCTTATATTTGAAGAAACTGTCTTAAAAACAGAAATATTCTTGTCATTGCTATAAATAGCGACACAGTCTTCCCAGCTATGCGAGTGAAGATTTGCACCACAGTCTATTAGCAAATTTGCGAGTTTTAAATTTCCATTTTGGCAAGGATAAAATAATGGAACAAATGCCGTGTGATCACAGACGTCAATACAGTTTTTTCCAATCAATAGGATTTTTACTAATGTTTCTTGATTGGCAGCTACTGCAATATGAAGAAGGGATTATCCTTTAGTAGTGTGTATGTTTACACCTGTTCCTTTCTGAACAGTTCTCATATATGAAGAAACTGTCTTAAAAACAGAAATATTCTTGTCATTGCTATAAATAGCGACACAGACCAATTTGCGAGTTTTAAATTTCCATTTTGGTAACAATGCCACAAATGTCGTGTGATCACAGATGTCAATGCAGTTTTTTCCAATCAATAGGATTTTTACTAGTGTTTCTTGATCGGCAGTTACTGCAATATGAAGAAGGGATTATCCTTTAGTGTTCTGTACATTTACATAGATGTATTTCTGAACAGTTCTTATATTTGAGGAAACTGTCTTAAAAACAGAAATATTCTTGTCATTGCACTAAATAGCGACACAGTCTTCCCAGCTATGCGAGTGAAGGTTTGCACCACAGTCTATTAGCCAATTTGCGAGTTTTAAATTTCCATTTTGGTAACAATGCCAAAAATGTCGTGTGATCACAGATGTCAATGCATTTTTTTCCAATCAATAGGATTTTGACTAATTTTTCTTGATTGGCAGTTACTGCAATATGAAGAAGGGATTATCCTTTAGTGTTCTGTACATTTACATAGATGTATTTCTGAACAGTTCTTATATTTTTGTCATTGCACTAAATAGCGACACAGTCTTCCCAGCTATGGGAGTGAAGGTTTGCACCACAGTCTATTAGCCAATTTGCGAGTTTTAAATTTCCATTTTGGCTAGCATAAAACAATGCGACAAATGCCGTGTGATAACAGACGTCAATACAGTTATTTCCAATCAATAGGATTTTTACTAATGTTTCTTGATTGGCAGTTACTGCAATATGAAGAAGGGATTATCCTTTAGTAGTGTGTATGTTTACACCTGTTCCTTTCTGAACAGTTCTCATATATGAAGAAACTGTCTTGAAAACAGAAATATTCTTGTCATTGCTATAAATAGCGACACAGACTTCCCAGCTATGCGAGTGAAGGCTTTCACCACAGTCTACCAACAAATTTCGAGTTTTAAATTTTCATTTTGGGAAGGATAAAACAATGCAACAGATGCCGTGTGATCACAGACGTCAATACAGTTATTTCCAATCAATAGGATTTTGACTAGTGTTTCTTGATTGGCAGTTACTGCAATATGAAAAGGAATTATCCTTTATTATTCTGTACGTTTACATCTGTTCCTTTCTGAACAGTTTTCATATATGAAGAAACTGTCTTAAAAACAGAAATATTCCTTTGATTGCTATAAATAGCGACCTAGTCTTCTCAGGTATGCGAGTGAAGTTTTGCACCACAGTCTGTTAGCCAATTTGCGAGATTTAAATTTCCATTTTGGCTAGTATAAAACAATGCCACAAATGCCGTGTGATCACAGACGTCAATGCAGTTTTTTCCAATCAATAGGATTTTTACTAATGTTTCTTGATTGGCAGTTACTGCAATATGAAGAAGGGATTATCCTTTAGTGTTCTGTACATTTACATAGATGTATTTCTGAACAGTTCGTATATTCTTGTCATTGCACTAAATAGCGACACAGTCTTCCCAGCTATGCGAGTGAAGGTTTGCACCACAGTCTATTAGCCAATTTGCGAGTTTTAAATTTCCATTTTGGCTAGCATAAAACAATGCGACAAATGCCGTGTGATCACAGACGTCAATACAGTTATTTCCAATCAATAGGATTTTTACTAATGTTTCTTGATTGGCAGTTACTGCAATATGAAGAAGGGATTATCCTTTAGTGTTATGTACATTTCCATAGATGTATTTCTTAACAGTCCTTATATTTGAAGAAACTGTCTTAAAAACAGAAATATTCTTGTCATTGCTATAAATAGCGACACAGTCTTCCCAGCTATGCGAGTGAAGATTTGCACCACAGTCTATTAGCCAATTTGCGAGTTTTAAATTTCCATTTTGGTAACAATGCCAAAAATGTCGTGTGATCACAGATGTCAATGCATTTTTTTCCAATCAATAGGATTTTGACTAATTTTTCTTGATTGGCAGTTACTGCAATATGAAGAAGGGATTATCCTTTAGTGTTCTGTACATTTACATAGATGTATTTCTGAAGAGTTCTTATATTCTTGTCATTGCACTAAATAGCGACACAGTCTTCCCAGCTATGCGAGTGAAGGTTTGCACCACAGTCTATTAGCCAATTTGCGAGTTTTAAATTTCCATTTTGGCTAGCATAAAACAATGCGACAAATGCCGTGTGATCACAGACGTCAATACAGTTATTTCCAAACAATAGGATTTTTACTAATGTTTCTTGATTGGCAGTTACTGCAATATGAAGAAGGGATTATCCTTTAGTAGTGTGTATGTTTACACCTGTTCCTTTCTGAACAGTTCACATATATGAAGAAACTGTCTTGAAAACAGAAATATTCTTGTCATTGCTATAAATAGCGACACAGACTTCCCAGCTATGCGAGTGAAGGCTTTCACCACAGTCTACCAACAAATTTCGAGTTTTAAATTTTCATTTTGGGAAGGATAAAACAATGCAACAGATGCCGTGTGATCACAGACGTCAATACAGTTATTTCCAATCAATAGGATTTTGACTAATGTTTCTTGATTGGCAGTTACTGCAATATGAAAAGGAATTATCCTTTATTATTCTGTACGTTTACATCTGTTCCTTTCTGAACAGTTTTCATATATGAAGAAACTGTCTTAAAAACAGAAATATTCCTTTGATTGCTATAAATAGCGACCTAGTCTTCTCAGGTATGCGAGTGAAGTTTTGCACCACAGTCTGTTAGCCAATTTGCGAGTTTTAAATTTCCATTTTGGCTAGTATAAAACAATGCCACAAATGCCGTGTGATCACAGACGTCAATGCAGTTTTTTCCAATCAATAGGATTTTTACTAATGTTTCTTGATTGGCAGTTACTGCAATATGAAGAAGGGATTATCCTTTAGTGTTCTGTACATTTCCATAGATGTATTTCTTAACAGTCCTTATATTTGAAGAAACTGTCTTAAAAACAGAAATATTCTTGTCATTGCTATAAATAGCCACACAGTCTTCCCAGCTATGCGAGTGAAGATTTGCACCACAGTCTATTAGCAAATTTGCGAGTTTTAAATTTCCATTTTGGCAAGGATAAAATAATGGAACAAATGCCGTGTGATCACAGACGTCAATACAGTTTTTTCCAATCAATAGGATTTTTACTAATGTTTCTTTATTGGCAGCTACTGCAATATGAAGAAGGGATTATCCTTTAGTAGTGTGTATGTTTACACCTGTTCCTTTCTGAACAGTTCTCATATATGAAGAAACTGTCTTAAAAACAGAAATATTCTTGTCATTGCTATAAATAGCGACACAGACCAATTTGCGAGTTTTAAATTTCCATTTTGGTAACAATGCCACAAATGTCGTGTGACCACAAATGTCGTTTGATTGCTATAATTAGGGACCTAGTCTTCCCAGCTATGCGAGTGAAGTTTTGCACCACAGTCTGTTAGCCAATTTGCGAGTTTTAAATTTCCATTTTGGCAAGGATAAAATAATGGAACAAATGCCGTGTGATCACAGATGTCAATGCAGTTTTTTCCAATCAATAGGATTTTTACTAGTGTTTCTTGATCGGCAGTTACTGCAATATGAAGAAGGGATTATCCTTTAGTGTTCTGTACATTTACATAGATGTATTTCTGAACAGTTCTTATATTTGAAGAAACTGTCTTAAAAACAGAAATATTCTTGACATTGCTATAAATAGCGACACAGTCTTCCCAGCTATGCGAGTGAAGATTTGCACCACAGTCTATTAGCAAATTTGCGTGTTTTAAATTTCCATTTTGGCTAGCATAAAACAATGCGACAAATGCCGTGTGATCACAGACGTCAATACAGTTATTTCCAATCAATAGGATTTTTACTGTTTCTTGATTGGCAGCTACTGCAATATGAAGAAGGGATTATCCTTTAGTAGTCTGTATGTTTACATCTGTTCCGTTCTGAACAGTTCTCATATATGAAGAAACTGTCTTAAAAACAGAAATATTCTTGTCATTGCACTAAATAGCGACACAGTCTTCCCAGATATGCGAGTGAAGGCTTTCACCACAGTCTACCAACAAATTTCGAGTTTTAAATTTCCATTTTGGGAAGGATAAAACAATGCAACAAATGCCGTGTGATCACAGACGTCAATACAGTTATTTCCAATCAATAGGATTTTGACTAATGCTTCTTGATTGGCAGTTACTGCAATATGAAAAGGAATTATCCTTTATTATTCGGTACGTTTACATCTGTTCCTCTCTGAAGAGTTTTCATATATAAAGAAACTGTCTTAAAAACAGAAATATTCCTTTGATTGCTATAAATAGCGACCTAGTCTTCCCAGGTATGCGAGTGAAGTTTTGCACCACAGTCTGTTAGCCAATTTGCGAGTTTTAAATTTCCATTTTGGCTAGCATAAAACAATGCGACAAATGCCGTGTGATCACAGACGTCAATGCAGTTTTTTCCAATCAATAGGATTTTTACTAATGTTTCTTGATTGGCAGCTACTGCAATATGAAGAAGGGATTATCCTTTTTGTGTTCTGTATATTTACATGTGTTCCTTTCTTAACAGTTCTCATACAGGAGAGAAGGATGTTTCCCAAGTATGGGAAGGTTGTTCAACTTCAACAGGTGGCTTTTCCACTGCTTAAACGCTTGTTAATCTATGTCTGTAATAGACTGCTCATGTCTATAACATTTTAAATGTTTCTTCGAATTACGTTCAAACGTAATTGATTCTGTCCAAGGCAATTCCTTAATTACTGAGAAAATGTTATAAAAACAGAAATATTCTTGTCATTGCTATAAATAGCGACCTAGTCTTCCCAGGCTATGCGAGTGAAGGTTTGCACCACAGTCTATTAGTCAATTTGCGAGTTTTAAATTTCCATTTTGGCAACAATGCCACAAATGTCGTGTGATCACAGATGTCAATGCAGTTTTTTTCCAATCAATAGGATTTTTACTAGTGTTTCTTGATCGGCAGTTACTGCAATATGAAGAAGGGATTATCCTTTAGTGTTCTGTACATTTACATAGATGTATTTCTGAACAGTTCTTATATTCTTGTCATTGCACTAAATAGCGACACAGTCTTCCCAGCTATGGGAGTGAAGGTTTGCACCACAGCCAATTTGCGAGTTTTAAATTTCCATTTTGGCTAGCATAAAACAATGCGACAAATGCCGTGTGATCACAGACGTCAATACAGTTATTTCCAATCAATAGGATTTTTACTAATGTTTCTTGATTGGCAGTTACTGCAATATGAAGAAGGGATTATCCTTTAGTAGTGTGTATGTTTACACCTGTTCCTTTCTGAACAGTTCTCATATATGAAGAAACTGTCTTGAAAACAGAAATATTCTTGTCATTGCTATAAATAGCGACACAGACTTCCCAGCTATGCGAGTGAAGGCTTTCACCACAGTCTACCAACAAATTTCGAGTTTTAAATTTTCATTTTGGGAAGGATAAAACAATGCAACAGATGCCGTGTGATCACAGACGTCAATACAGTTATTTCCAATCAATAGGATTTTGACTAATGTTTCTTAATTGGCAGTTACTGCAATATGAAAAGGAATTATCCTTTATTATTCTGTACGTTTACATCTGTTCCTTTCTGAACAGTTTTCATATATGAAGAAACTGTCTTAAAAACAGAAATATTCCTTTGATTGCTATAAATAGCGACCTAGTCTTCTCAGGTATGCGAGTGAAGTTTTGCACCACAGTCTGTTAGCCAATTTGCGAGTTTTAAATTTCCATTTTGGCTAGTATAAAACAATGCCACAAATGCCGTGTGATCACAGACGTCAATGCAGTTTTTTCCAATCAATAGGATTTTTACTAATGTTTCTTGATTGGCAGTTACTGCAATATGAAGAAGGGATTATCCTTTAGTGTTCTGTACATTTCCATAGATGTATTTCTTAACAGTCCTTATATTTGAAGAAACTGTCTTAAAAACAGAAATATTCTTGTCATTGCTATAAATAGCGACACAGTCTTCCCAGCTATGCGAGTGAAGATTTGCACCACAGTCTATTAGCAAATTTGCGAGTTTTAAATTTCCATTTTGGCAAGGATAAAATAATGGAACAAATGCCGTGTGATCACAGACGTCAATACAGTTTTTTCCAATCAATAGGATTTTTACTAATGTTTCTTGATTGGCAGCTACTGCAATATGAAGAAGGGATTATCCTTTAGTAGTGTGTATGTTTACACCTGTTCCTTTCTGAACAGTTCTCATATATGAAGAAACTGTCTTAAAAACAGAAATATTCTTGTCATTGCTATAAATAGCGACACAGACCAATTTGCGAGTTTTAAATTTCCATTTTGGTAACAATGCCACAAATGTCGTGTGATCACAGATGTCAATGCAGTTTTTTCCAATCAATAGGATTTTTACTAGTGTTTCTTGATCGGCAGTTACTGCAATATGAAGAAGGGATTATCCTTTAGTGTTCTGTACATTTACATAGATGTATTTCTGAACAGTTCTTATATTTGAGGAAACTGTCTTAAAAACAGAAATATTCTTGTCATTGCACTAAATAGCGACACAGTCTTCCCAGCTATGCGAGTGAAGGTTTGCACCACAGTCTATTAGCCAATTTGCGAGTTTTAAATTTCCATTTTGGTAACATCGCGAAAAATGTCGTGTGATCACAGATGTCAATGCATTTTTTTCCAATCAATAGGATTTTGACTAATTTTTCTTGATTGGCAGTTACTGCAATATGAAGAAGGGATTATCCTTTAGTGTTCTGTACATTTACATAGATGTATTTCTGAACAGTTCTTATATTCTTGTCATTGCACTAAATAGCGACACAGTCTTCCCAGCTATGCGAGTGAAGGTTTGCACCACAGTCTATTAGCCAATTTGCGAGTTTTAAATTTCCATTTTGGCTAGCATAAAACAATGCGACAAATGCCGTGTGATCACAGACGTCAATACAGTTATTTCCAATCAATAGGATTTTTACTAATGTTTCTTGATTGGCAGTTACTGCAATATGAAGAAGGGATTATCCTTTAGTAGTGTGTATGTTTACACCTGTTCCTTTCTGAACAGTTCTCATATATGAAGAAACTGTCTTGAAAACAGAAATATTCTTGTCATTGCTATAAATAGCGACACAGACTTCCCAGCTATGCGAGTGAAGGCTTTCACCACAGTCTACCAACAAATTTCGAGTTTTAAATTTTCATTTTGGGAAGGATAAAACAATGCAACAGATGCCGTGTGATCACAGACGTCAATACAGTTATTTCCAATCAATAGGATTTTGACTAATGTTTCTTGATTGGCAGTTACTGCAATATGAAAAGGAATTATCCTTTATTATTCTGTACGTTTACATCTGTTCCTTTCTGAACAGTTTTCATATATGAAGAAACTGTCTTAAAAACAGAAATATTCCTTTGATTGCTATAAATAGCGACCTAGTCTTCCCAGGTATGCGAGTGAAGTTTTGCACCACAGTCTGTTAGCCAATTTGCGAGTTTTAAATTTCCATTTTGGCTAGTATAAAACAATGCCACAAATGCCGTGTGATCACAGACGTCAATGCAGTTTTTTCCAATCAATAGGATTTTTACTAATGTTTCTTGATTGGCAGTTACTGCAATATGAAGAAGGGATTATCCTTTAGTGTTCTGTACATTTCCATAGATGTATTTCTTAACAGTCCTTATATTTGAAGAAACTGTCTTAAAAACAGAAATATTCTTGTCATTGCTATAAATAGCGACACAGTCTTCCCAGCTATGCGAGTGAAGATTTGCACCACAGTCTATTAGCAAATTTGCGAGTTTTAAATTTCCATTTTGGCAAGGATAAAATAATGGAACAAATGCCGTGTGATCACAGACGTCAATACAGTTTTTTCCAATCAATAGGATTTTTACTAATGTTTCTTGATTGGCAGCTACTGCAATATGAAGAAGGGATTATCCTTTAGTAGTGTGTATGTTTACACCTGTTCCTTTCTGAACAGTTCTCATATATGAAGAAACTGTCTTAAAAACAGAAATATTCTTGTCATTGCTATAAATAGCGACACAGACTTCCCAGCTATGCGAGTGAAGGCTTTCACCACAGTCTACCAACAAATTTCGAGTTTTAAATTTTCATTTTGGGAAGGATAAAACAATGCAACAGATGCCGTGTGATCACAGAGGTCAATACAGTTATTTCCAATCAATAGGATTTTGACCAATGTTTCTTGATTGGCAGTTACTGCAATATGAAAAGGAATTATCCTTTATTATTCTGTACGTTTACATCTGTTCCTTTCTGAACAGTTTTCATATATGAAGAAACTGTCTTAAAAACAGAAATATTCCTTTGATTGCTATAAATAGCGACCTAGTCTTCTCAGGTATGCGAGTGAAGTTTTGCACCACAGTCTGTTAGCCAATTTGCGAGTTTTAAATTTCCATTTTGGCTAGTATAAAACAATGCCACAAATGCCGTGTGATCACAGACGTCAATGCAGTTTTTTCCAATCAATAGGATTTTTACTAATGTTTCTTGATTGGCAGTTACTGCAATATGAAGAAAGGATTATCCTTTAGTGTTCTGTACATTTACAGAGATGTATTTCTGAACAGTTCTTATATTCTTGTCATTGCACTAAATAGCGACACAGTCTTCCCAGCTATGCGAGTGAAGGTTTGCACCACAGTCTATTAGCCAATTTGCGAGTTTTAAATTTCCATTTTGGCTAGTATAAAACAATGCCACAAATGCCGTGTGATCACAGACGTCAATGCAGTTTTTTCCAATCAATAGGATTTTTACTAATGTTTCTTGATTGGCAGCTACTGCAATATGAAGAAGGGATTATCCTTTAGTAGTGTGTCTGTTTACACCTGTTCCTTTCTGAACAGTTCTCATACAGGAGAGAAGGATGTTTCCCAAGTATGGGAAGGTTGTTCAACTTCAACAGGTGGCTTTTCCACTGCTTAAACGCTTGTTAATCTATGTCTGTAATAGACTGCTCATGTCTATAACATTTTAAATGTTTCTTCGAATTACGTTCAAACGTAATTGATTCTGTCGAAGGCAATTCCTTAATTACTGAGAAAATGTTATAAAAACAGAAATATTCTTGTCATTGCTATAAATAGCGACCTAGTCTTCCCAGGCTATGCGAGTGAAGGTTTGCACCACAGTCTATTAGTCAATTTGCGAGTTTTAAATTTCCATTTTGGCAACAATGCCACAAATGCCGTGTGATCACAGACGTCAATGCAGTTTTTTCCAATCAATAGGATTTTTACTAATGTTTCTTGATTGGCAGTTACTGCAATATGAAGAAGGGATTATCCTTTAGTGTTCTGTACATTTACATAGATGTATTTCTGAACAGTTCTTATATTTGAAGAAACTGTCTTAAAACCAGAAATATTCTTGTCATTGCACTAAATAGCGACACAGTCTTCCCAGCTATGGGAGTGAAGGTTTGCACCACAGTCTATTAGCAAATTTGCGAGTTTTAAATTTCCATTTTGGCAAGGATAAAATAATGGAACAAATGCCGTGTGATCACAGACGTCAATACAGTTTTTTCCAATCAATAGGATTTTTACTAATGTTTCTTGATTGGCAGCTACTGCAATATGAAGAAGGGATTATCCTTTAGTAGTCTGTATGTTTACACCTGTTCCTTTCTGAACAGTTCTCATATATGAAGAAACTGTCTTAAAAACAGAAATATTCTTGTCATTGCTATAAATAGCGACACAGACTTCCCAGCTATGCGAGTGAAGGCTTTCACCAGTCTACCAACAAATTTCGAGTTTTAAATTTCCATTTTGGGAAGGATAAAACAATGCAACACATGCTGTGTGATCACAGACATCAATACAGTTATTTCCAATCAATAGGATTTTGACTAATGTTTCTTGATTGGCAGTTACTGCAATATGAAAAGGAATTATCCTTTATTATTCTGTACGTTTACATCTGTTCCTCTCTGAACAGTTTTCATATATGAAGAAACTGTCTTAAAAACAGAAATATTCCTTTGATTGCTATAAATAGCGACCTAGTCTTCCCAGGTATGCGAGTGAAGTTTTGCACCACAGTCTGTTAGCCAATTTGCGAGTTTTAAATTTCCATTTTGGCTAGCATAAAACAGTGCGACAAATGCCGTGTGATCACAGACGTCAATGCAGTTTTTTCCAATCAATAGGATTTTTACTAATGTTTCTTGATTGGCAGTTACTGCAATATGAAGAAGGGATTATCCTTTAGTGTTCTGTACATTTCCATAGATGTATTTCTTAACAGTCCTTATATTTGAAGAAACTGTCTTAAAAACAGAAATATTCTTGTCATTGCTATAAATAGCGACACAGTCTTCCCAGCTATGCGAGTGAAGATTTGCACCACAGTCTATTAGCAAATTTGCGAGTTTTAAATTTCCATTTTGGCAAGGATAAAATAATGGAACAAATGCCGTGTGATCACAGACGTCAATACAGTTTTTTCCAATCAATAGGATTTTTACTAATGTTTCTTGATTGGCAGTTACTGCAATATGAAGAAGGGATTATCCTTTAGTGTTCTGTACATTTCCATAGATGTATTTCTTAACAGTCCTTATATTTGAAGAAACTGTCTTAAAAACAGAAATATTCTTGTCATTGCTATAAATAGCGACACAGTCTTCCCAGCTATGCGAGTGAAGATTTGCACCACAGTCTATTAGCAAATTTCGAGTTTTAAATTTTCATTTTGGGAAGGATAAAACAATGCAACAGATGCCGTGTGATCACAGAGGTCAATACAGTTATTTCCAATCAATAGGATTTTGACCAATGTTTCTTGATTGGCAGTTACTGCAATATGAAAAGGAATTATCCTTTATTATTCTGTACGTTTACATCTGTTCCTTTCTGAACAGTTTTCATATATGAAGAAACTGTCTTAAAAACAGAAATATTCCTTTGATTGCTATAAATAGCGACCTAGTCTTCTCAGGTATGCGAGTGAAGTTTTGCACCACAGTCTGTTAGCCAATTTGCGAGTTTTAAATTTCCATTTTGGCTAGTATAAAACAATGCCACAAATGCCGTGTGATCACAGACGTCAATGCAGTTTTTTCCAATCAATAGGATTTTTACTAATGTTTCTTGATTGGCAGTTACTGCAATATGAAGAAGGGATTATCCTTTAGTGTTCTGTACATTTACAGAGATGTATTTCTGAACAGTTCTTATATTCTTGTCATTGCACTAAATAGCGACACAGTCTTCCCAGCTATGCGAGTGAAGGTTTGCACCACAGTCTATTAGCCAATTTGCGAGTTTTAAATTTCCATTTTGGCTAGCATAAAACAATGCCACAAATGCCGTGTGATCACAGACGTCAATGCAGTTTTTTCCAATCAATAGGATTTTTACTAATGTTTCTTGATTGGCAGCTACTGCAATATGAAGAAGGGATTATCCTTTAGTAGTGTGTCTGTTTACACCTGTTCCTTTCTGAACAGTTCTCATACAGGAGAGAAGGATGTTTCCCAAGTATGGGAAGGTTGTTCAACTTCAACAGGTGGCTTTTCCACTGCTTAAACGCTTGTTAATCTATGTCTGTAATAGACTGCTCATGTCTATAACATTTTAAATGTTTCTTCGAATTACGTTCAAACGTAATTGATTCTGTCCAAGGCAATTCCTTAATTACTGAGAAAATGTTATAAAAACAGAAATATTCTTGTCATTGCTATAAATAGCGACCTAGTCTTCCCAGGCTATGCGAGTGAAGGTTTGCACCACAGTCTATTAGTCAATTTGCGAGTTTTAAATTTCCATTTTGGCAACAATGCCACAAATGCCGTGTGATCACAGACGTCAATGCAGTTTTTTCCAATCAATAGGATTTTTACTAATGTTTCTTGATTGGCAGTTACTGCAATATGAAGAAGGGATTATCCTTTAGTGTTCTGTACATTTACATAGATGTATTTCTGAACAGTTCTTATATTTGAAGAAACTGTCTTAAAACCAGAAATATTCTTGTCATTGCACTAAATAGCGACACAGTCTTCCCAGCTATGGGAGTGAAGGTTTGCACCACAGTCTATTAGCAAATTTGCGAGTTTTAAATTTCCATTTTGGCAAGGATAAAATAATGGAACAAATGCCGTGTGATCACAGACGTCAATACAGTTTTTTCCAATCAATAGGATTTTTACTAATGTTTCTTGATTGGCAGCTACTGCAATATGAAGAAGGGATTATCCTTTAGTAGTCTGTATGTTTACACCTGTTCCTTTCTGAACAGTTCTCATATATGAAGAAACTGTCTTAAAAACAGAAATATTCTTGTCATTGCTATAAATAGCGACACAGACTTCCCAGCTATGCGAGTGAAGGCTTTCACCAGTCTACCAACAAATTTCGAGTTTTAAATTTCCATTTTGGGAAGGATAAAACAATGCAACACATGCTGTGTGATCACAGACGTCAATACAGTTATTTCCAATCAATAGGATTTTGACTAATGTTTCTTGATTGGCAGTTACTGCAATATGAAAAGGAATTATCCTTTATTATTCTGTACGTTTACATCTGTTCCTCTCTGAACAGTTTTCATATATGAAGAAACTGTCTTAAAAACAGAAATATTCCTTTGATTGCTATAAATAGCGACCTAGTCTTCCCAGGTATGCGAGTGAAGTTTTGCACCACAGTCTGTTAGCCAATTTGCGAGTTTTAAATTTCCATTTTGGCTAGCATAAAACAGTGCGACAAATGCCGTGTGATCACAGACGTCAATGCAGTTTTTTCCAATCAATAGGATTTTTACTAATGTTTCTTGATTGGCAGTTACTGCAATATGAAGAAGGGATTATCCTTTAGTGTTCTGTACATTTCCATAGATGTATTTCTTAACAGTCCTTATATTTGAAGAAACTGTCTTAAAAACAGAAATATTCTTGTCATTGCTATAAATAGCGACACAGTCTTCCCAGCTATGAGAGTGAAAGTTTGCACCACAGTCTATTAGCAAATTTGCGAGTTTTAAATTTCCATTTTGGCAAGGATAAAATAATGGAACAAATGCCGGGTGATCACAGACGTCAATACAGTTTTTTCCAATCAATAGGATTTTTACTAATGTTTCTTGATTGGCAGCTACTGCAATATGAAGAAGGGATTATCCTTTAGTAGTGTGTATGTTTACACCTGTTCCTTTCTGAACAGTTCTCATATATGAAGAAACTGTCTTAAAAACAGAAATATTCTTGTCATTGCTATAAATAGCGACACAGACTTCCCAGCTATGCGAGTGAAGGCTTTCACCACAGTCTACCAACAAATTTCGAGTTTTAAATTTTCATTTTGGGAAGGATAAAACAATGCAACAGATGCCGTGTGATCACAGAGGTCAATACAGTTATTTCCAATCAATAGGATTTTGACCAATGTTTCTTGATTGGCAGTTACTGCAATATGAAAAGGAATTATCCTTTATTATTCTGTACGTTTACATCTGTTCCTTTCTGAACAGTTTTCATATATGAAGAAACTGTCTTAAAAACAGAAATATTCCTTTGATTGCTATAAATAGCGACCTAGTCTTCTCAGGTATGCGAGTGAAGTTTTGCACCACAGTCTGTTAGCCAATTTGCGAGTTTTAAATTTCCATTTTGGCTAGTATAAAACAATGCCACAAATGCCGTGTGATCACAGACGTCAATGCAGTTTTTTCCAATCAATAGGATTTTTACTAATGTTTCTTGATTGGCAGTTACTGCAATATGAAGAAGGGATTATCCTTTAGTGTTCTGTACATTTACAGAGATGTATTTCTGAACAGTTCTTATATTCTTGTCATTGCACTAAATAGCGACACAGTCTTCCCAGCTATGGGAGTGAAGGTTTGCACCACAGTCTATTAGCCAATTTGCGAGTTTTAAATTTCCATTTTGGCTAGCATAAAACAATGCGACAAATGCCGTGTGATCACAGACGTCAATACAGTTATTTCCAATCAATAGGATTTTTACTAATGTTTCTTGATTGGCAGTTACTGCAATATGAAGAAGGGATTATCCTTTAGTAGTGTGTATGTTTACACCTGTTCCTTTCTGAACAGTTCTCATATATGAAGAAACTGTCTTGAAAACAGAAATATTCTTGTCATTGCTATAAATAGCGACACAGACTTCCCAGCTATGCGAGTGAAGGCTTTCACCACAGTCTACCAACAAATTTCGAGTTTTAAATTTTCATTTTGGGAAGGATAAAACAATGCAACAGATGCCGTGTGATCACAGACGTCAATACAGTTATTTCCAATCAATAGGATTTTGACTAATGTTTCTTGATTGGCAGTTACTGCAATATGAAAAGGAATTATCCTTTATTATTCTGTACGTTTACATCTGTTCCTTTCTGAACAGTTTTCATATATGAAGAAACTGTCTTAAAAACAGAAATATTCCTTTGATTGCTATAAATAGCGACCTAGTCTTCTCAGGTATGCGAGTGAAGTTTTGCACCACAGTCTGTTAGCCAATTTGCGAGTTTTAAATTTCCATTTTGGCTAGTATAAAACAATGCCACAAATGCCGTGTGATCACAGACGTCAATGCAGTTTTTTCCAATCAATAGGATTTTTACTAATGTTTCTTGATTGGCAGTTACTGCAATATGAAGAAGGGATTATCCTTTAGTGTTCTGTACATTTCCATAGATGTATTTCTTAACAGTCCTTATATTTGAAGAAACTGTCTTAAAAACAGAAATATTCTTGTCATTGCTATAAATAGCGACACAGTCTTCCCAGCTATGCGAGTGAAGATTTGCACCACAGTCTATTAGCAAATTTGCGAGTTTTAAATTTCCATTTTGGCAAGGATAAAATAATGGAACAAATGCCGTGTGATCACAGACGTCAATACAGTTTTTTCCAATCAATAGGATTTTTACTAATGTTTCTTGATTGGCAGCTACTGCAATATGAAGAAGGGATTATCCTTTAGTAGTGTGTATGTTTACACCTGTTCCTTTCTGAACAGTTCTCATATATGAAGAAACTGTCTTAAAAACAGAAATATTCTTGTCATTGCTATAAATAGCGACACAGACCAATTTGCGAGTTTTAAATTTCCATTTTGGTAACAATGCCACAAATGTCGTGTGATCACAGATGTCAATGCAGTTTTTTCCAATCAATAGGATTTTTACTAGTGTTTCTTGATCGGCAGTTACTGCAATATGAAGAAGGGATTATCCTTTAGTGTTCTGTACATTTACATAGATGTATTTCTGAACAGTTCTTATATTTGAGGAAACTGTCTTAAAAACAGAAATATTCTTGTCATTGCACTAAATAGCGACACAGTCTTCCCAGCTATGCGAGTGAAGGTTTGCACCACAGTCTATTAGCCAATTTGCGAGTTTTAAATTTCCATTTTGGTAACATCGCGAAAAATGTCGTGTGATCACAGATGTCAATGCATTTTTTTCCAATCAATAGGATTTTGACTAATTTTTCTTGATTGGCAGTTACTGCAATATGAAGAAGGGATTATCCTTTAGTGTTCTGTACATTTACATAGATGTATTTCTGAACAGTTCTTATATTCTTGTCATTGCACTAAATAGCGACACAGTCTTCCCAGCTATGCGAGTGAAGGTTTGCACCACAGTCTATTAGCCAATTTGCGAGTTTTAAATTTCCATTTTGGCTAGCATAAAACAATGCGACAAATGCCGTGTGATCACAGACGTCAATACAGTTATTTCCAATCAATAGGATTTTTACTAATGTTTCTTGATTGGCAGTTACTGCAATATGAAGAAGGGATTATCCTTTAGTAGTGTGTATGTTTACACCTGTTCCTTTCTGAACAGTTCTCATATATGAAGAAACTGTCTTGAAAACAGAAATATTCTTGTCATTGCTATAAATAGCGACACAGACTTCCCAGCTATGCGAGTGAAGGCTTTCACCACAGTCTACCAACAAATTTCGAGTTTTAAATTTTCATTTTGGGAAGGATAAAACAATGCAACAGATGCCGTGTGATCACAGACGTCAATACAGTTATTTCCAATCAATAGGATTTTGACTAATGTTTCTTGATTGGCAGTTACTGCAATATGAAAAGGAATTATCCTTTATTATTCTGTACGTTTACATCTGTTCCTTTCTGAACAGTTTTCATATATGAAGAAACTGTCTTAAAAACAGAAATATTCCTTTGATTGCTATAAATAGCGACCTAGTCTTCCCAGGTATGCGAGTGAAATTTTGCACCACAGTCTGTTAGCCAATTTGCGAGTTTTAAATTTCCATTTTGGCTAGTATAAAACAATGCCACAAATGCCGTGTGATCACAGACGTCAATGCAGTTTTTTCCAATCAATAGGATTTTTACTAATGTTTCTTGATTGGCAGTTACTGCAATATGAAGAAGGGATTATCCTTTAGTGTTCTGTACATTTCCATAGATGTATTTCTTAACAGTCCTTATATTTGAAGAAACTGTCTTAAAAACAGAAATATTCTTGTCATTGCTATAAATAGCGACACAGTCTTCCCAGCTATGCGAGTGAAGATTTGCACCACAGTCTATTAGCAAATTTGCGAGTTTTAAATTTCCATTTTGGCAAGGATAAAATAATGGAACAAATGCCGTGTGATCACAGACGTCAATACAGTTTTTTCCAATCAATAGGATTTTTACTAATGTTTCTTGATTGGCAGCTACTGCAATATGAAGAAGGGATTATCCTTTAGTAGTGTGTATGTTTACACCTGTTCCTTTCTGAACAGTTCTCATATATGAAGAAACTGTCTTAAAAACAGAAATATTCTTGTCATTGCTATAAATAGCGACACAGACTTCCCAGCTATGCGAGTGAAGGCTTTCACCACAGTCTACCAACAAATTTCGAGTTTTAAATTTTCATTTTGGGAAGGATAAAACAATGCAACAGATGCCGTGTGATCACAGAGGTCAATACAGTTATTTCCAATCAATAGGATTTTGACCAATGTTTCTTGATTGGCAGTTACTGCAATATGAAAAGGAATTATCCTTTATTATTCTGTACGTTTACATCTGTTCCTTTCTGAACAGTTTTCATATATGAAGAAACTGTCTTAAAAACAGAAATATTCCTTTGATTGCTATAAATAGCGACCTAGTCTTCTCAGGTATGCGAGTGAAGTTTTGCACCACAGTCTGTTAGCCAATTTGCGAGTTTTAAATTTCCATTTTGGCTAGTATAAAACAATGCCACAAATGCCGTGTGATCACAGACGTCAATGCAGTTTTTTCCAATCAATAGGATTTTTACTAATGTTTCTTGATTGGCAGTTACTGCAATATGAAGAAGGGATTATCCTTTAGTGTTCTGTACATTTACAGAGATGTATTTCTGAACAGTTCTTATATTCTTGTCATTGCACTAAATAGCGACACAGTCTTCCCAGCTATGCGAGTGAAGGTTTGCACCACAGTCTATTAGCCAATTTGCGAGTTTTAAATTTCCATTTTGGCTAGTATAAAACAATGCCACAAATGCCGTGTGATCACAGACGTCAATGCAGTTTTTTCCAATCAATAGGATTTTTACTAATGTTTCTTGATTGGCAGCTACTGCAATATGAAGAAGGGATTATCCTTTAGTAGTGTGTCTGTTTACACCTGTTCCTTTCTGAACAGTTCTCATACAGGAGAGAAGGATGTTTCCCAAGTATGGGAAGGTTGTTCAACTTCAACAGGTGGCTTTTCCACTGCTTAAACGCTTGTTAATCTATGTCTGTAATAGACTGCTCATGTCTATAACATTTTAAATGTTTCTTCGAATTACGTTCAAACGTAATTGATTCTGTCGAAGGCAATTCCTTAATTACTGAGAAAATGTTATAAAAACAGAAATATTCTTGTCATTGCTATAAATAGCGACCTAGTCTTCCCAGGCTATGCGAGTGAAGGTTTGCACCACAGTCTATTAGTCAATTTGCGAGTTTTAAATTTCCATTTTGGCAACAATGCCACAAATGCCGTGTGATCACAGACGTCAATGCAGTTTTTTCCAATCAATAGGATTTTTACTAATGTTTCTTGATTGGCAGTTACTGCAATATGAAGAAGGGATTATCCTTTAGTGTTCTGTACATTTACATAGATGTATTTCTGAACAGTTCTTATATTTGAAGAAACTGTCTTAAAACCAGAAATATTCTTGTCATTGCACTAAATAGCGACACAGTCTTCCCAGCTATGGGAGTGAAGGTTTGCACCACAGTCTATTAGCAAATTTGCGAGTTTTAAATTTCCATTTTGGCAAGGATAAAATAATGGAACAAATGCCGTGTGATCACAGACGTCAATACAGTTTTTTCCAATCAATAGGATTTTTACTAATGTTTCTTGATTGGCAGCTACTGCAATATGAAGAAGGGATTATCCTTTAGTAGTCTGTATGTTTACACCTGTTCCTTTCTGAACAGTTCTCATATATGAAGAAACTGTCTTAAAAACAGAAATATTCTTGTCATTGCTATAAATAGCGACACAGACTTCCCAGCTATGCGAGTGAAGGCTTTCACCAGTCTACCAACAAATTTCGAGTTTTAAATTTCCATTTTGGGAAGGATAAAACAATGCAACACATGCTGTGTGATCACAGACATCAATACAGTTATTTCCAATCAATAGGATTTTGACTAATGTTTCTTGATTGGCAGTTACTGCAATATGAAAAGGAATTATCCTTTATTATTCTGTACGTTTACATCTGTTCCTCTCTGAACAGTTTTCATATATGAAGAAACTGTCTTAAAAACAGAAATATTCCTTTGATTGCTATAAATAGCGACCTAGTCTTCCCAGGTATGCGAGTGAAGTTTTGCACCACAGTCTGTTAGCCAATTTGCGAGTTTTAAATTTCCATTTTGGCTAGCATAAAACAGTGCGACAAATGCCGTGTGATCACAGACGTCAATGCAGTTTTTTCCAATCAATAGGATTTTTACTAATGTTTCTTGATTGGCAGTTACTGCAATATGAAGAAGGGATTATCCTTTAGTGTTCTGTACATTTCCATAGATGTATTTCTTAACAGTCCTTATATTTGAAGAAACTGTCTTAAAAACAGAAATATTCTTGTCATTGCTATAAATAGCGACACAGTCTTCCCAGCTATGCGAGTGAAGATTTGCACCACAGTCTATTAGCAAATTTGCGAGTTTTAAATTTCCATTTTGGCAAGGATAAAATAATGGAACAAATGCCGTGTGATCACAGACGTCAATACAGTTTTTTCCAATCAATAGGATTTTTACTAATGTTTCTTGATTGGCAGTTACTGCAATATGAAGAAGGGATTATCCTTTAGTGTTCTGTACATTTCCATAGATGTATTTCTTAACAGTCCTTATATTTGAAGAAACTGTCTTAAAAACAGAAATATTCTTGTCATTGCTATAAATAGCGACACAGTCTTCCCAGCTATGCGAGTGAAGATTTGCACCACAGTCTATTAGCAAATTTCGAGTTTTAAATTTTCATTTTGGGAAGGATAAAACAATGCAACAGATGCCGTGTGATCACAGAGGTCAATACAGTTATTTCCAATCAATAGGATTTTGACCAATGTTTCTTGATTGGCAGTTACTGCAATATGAAAAGGAATTATCCTTTATTATTCTGTACGTTTACATCTGTTCCTTTCTGAACAGTTTTCATATATGAAGAAACTGTCTTAAAAACAGAAATATTCCTTTGATTGCTATAAATAGCGACCTAGTCTTCTCAGGTATGCGAGTGAAGTTTTGCACCACAGTCTGTTAGCCAATTTGCGAGTTTTAAATTTCCATTTTGGCTAGTATAAAACAATGCCACAAATGCCGTGTGATCACAGACGTCAATGCAGTTTTTTCCAATCAATAGGATTTTTACTAATGTTTCTTGATTGGCAGTTACTGCAATATGAAGAAGGGATTATCCTTTAGTGTTCTGTACATTTACAGAGATGTATTTCTGAACAGTTCTTATATTCTTGTCATTGCACTAAATAGCGACACAGTCTTCCCAGCTATGCGAGTGAAGGTTTGCACCACAGTCTATTAGCCAATTTGCGAGTTTTAAATTTCCATTTTGGCTAGCATAAAACAATGCCACAAATGCCGTGTGATCACAGACGTCAATGCAGTTTTTTCCAATCAATAGGATTTTTACTAATGTTTCTTGATTGGCAGCTACTGCAATATGAAGAAGGGATTATCCTTTAGTAGTGTGTCTGTTTACACCTGTTCCTTTCTGAACAGTTCTCATACAGGAGAGAAGGATGTTTCCCAAGTATGGGAAGGTTGTTCAACTTCAACAGGTGGCTTTTCCACTGCTTAAACGCTTGTTAATCTATGTCTGTAATAGACTGCTCATGTCTATAACATTTTAAATGTTTCTTCGAATTACGTTCAAACGTAATTGATTCTGTCCAAGGCAATTCCTTAATTACTGAGAAAATGTTATAAAAACAGAAATATTCTTGTCATTGCTATAAATAGCGACCTAGTCTTCCCAGGCTATGCGAGTGAAGGTTTGCACCACAGTCTATTAGTCAATTTGCGAGTTTTAAATTTCCATTTTGGCAACAATGCCACAAATGCCGTGTGATCACAGACGTCAATGCAGTTTTTTCCAATCAATAGGATTTTTACTAATGTTTCTTGATTGGCAGTTACTGCAATATGAAGAAGGGATTATCCTTTAGTGTTCTGTACATTTACATAGATGTATTTCTGAACAGTTCTTATATTTGAAGAAACTGTCTTAAAACCAGAAATATTCTTGTCATTGCACTAAATAGCGACACAGTCTTCCCAGCTATGGGAGTGAAGGTTTGCACCACAGTCTATTAGCAAATTTGCGAGTTTTAAATTTCCATTTTGGCAAGGATAAAATAATGGAACAAATGCCGTGTGATCACAGACGTCAATACAGTTTTTTCCAATCAATAGGATTTTTACTAATGTTTCTTGATTGGCAGCTACTGCAATATGAAGAAGGGATTATCCTTTAGTAGTCTGTATGTTTACACCTGTTCCTTTCTGAACAGTTCTCATATATGAAGAAACTGTCTTAAAAACAGAAATATTCTTGTCATTGCTATTAATAGCGACACAGACTTCCCAGCTATGCGAGTGAAGGCTTTCACCAGTCTACCAACAAATTTCGAGTTTTAAATTTCCATTTTGGGAAGGATAAAACAATGCAACACATGCTGTGTGATCACAGACGTCAATACAGTTATTTCCAATCAATAGGATTTTGACTAATGTTTCTTGATTGGCAGTTACTGCAATATGAAAAGGAATTATCCTTTATTATTCTGTACGTTTACATCTGTTCCTCTCTGAACAGTTTTCATATATGAAGAAACTGTCTTAAAAACAGAAATATTCCTTTGATTGCTATAAATAGCGACCTAGTCTTCCCAGGTATGCGAGTGAAGTTTTGCACCACAGTCTGTTAGCCAATTTGCGAGTTTTAAATTTCCATTTTGGCTAGCATAAAACAGTGCGACAAATGCCGTGTGATCACAGACGTCAATGCAGTTTTTTCCAATCAATAGGATTTTTACTAATGTTTCTTGATTGGCAGTTACTGCAATATGAAGAAGGGATTATCCTTTAGTGTTCTGTACATTTCCATAGATGTATTTCTTAACAGTCCTTATATTTGAAGAAACTGTCTTAAAAACAGAAATATTCTTGTCATTGCTATAAATAGCGACACAGTCTTCCCAGCTATGAGAGTGAAAGTTTGCACCACAGTCTATTAGCAAATTTGCGAGTTTTAAATTTCCATTTTGGCAAGGATAAAATAATGGAACAAATGCCGGGTGATCACAGACGTCAATACAGTTTTTTCCAATCAATAGGATTTTTACTAATGTTTCTTGATTGGCAGCTACTGCAATATGAAGAAGGGATTATCCTTTAGTAGTGTGTATGTTTACACCTGTTCCTTTCTGAACAGTTCTCATATATGAAGAAACTGTCTTAAAAACAGAAATATTCTTGTCATTGCTATAAATAGCGACACAGACTTCCCAGCTATGCGAGTGAAGGCTTTCACCACAGTCTACCAACAAATTTCGAGTTTTAAATTTTCATTTTGGGAAGGATAAAACAATGCAACAGATGCCGTGTGATCACAGAGGTCAATACAGTTATTTCCAATCAATAGGATTTTGACCAATGTTTCTTGATTGGCAGTTACTGCAATATGAAAAGGAATTATCCTTTATTATTCTGTACGTTTACATCTGTTCCTTTCTGAACAGTTTTCATATATGAAGAAACTGTCTTAAAAACAGAAATATTCCTTTGATTGCTATAAATAGCGACCTAGTCTTCTCAGGTATGCGAGTGAAGTTTTGCACCACAGTCTGTTAGCCAATTTGCGAGTTTTAAATTTCCATTTTGGCTAGTATAAAACAATGCCACAAATGCCGTGTGATCACAGACGTCAATGCAGTTTTTTCCAATCAATAGGATTTTTACTAATGTTTCTTGATTGGCAGTTACTGCAATATGAAGAAGGGATTATCCTTTAGTGTTCTGTACATTTACAGAGATGTATTTCTGAACAGTTCTTATATTCTTGTCATTGCACTAAATAGCGACACAGTCTTCCCAGCTATGCGAGTGAAGGTTTGCACCACAGTCTATTAGCCAATTTGCGAGTTTTAAATTTCCATTTTGGCTAGCATAAAACAATGCCACAAATGCCGTGTGATCACAGACGTCAATGCAGTTTTTTCCAATCAATAGGATTTTTACTAATGTTTCTTGATTGGCAGCTACTGCAATATGAAGAAGGGATTATCCTTTAGTAGTGTGTCTGTTTACACATGTTCCTTTCTGAACAGTTCTCATACAGGAGAGAAGGATGTTTCCCAAGTATGGGAAGGTTGTTCAACTTCAACAGGTGGCTTTTCCACTGCTTAAACGCTTGTTAATCTATGTCTGTAATAGACTGCTCATGTCTATAACATTTTAAATGTTTCTTCGAATTACGTTCAAACGTAATTGATTCTGTCCAAGGCAATTCCTTAATTACTGAGAAAATGTTATAAAAACAGAAATATTCTTGTCATTGCTATAAATAGCGACCTAGTCTTCCCAGGCTATGCGAGTGAAGGTTTGCACCACAGTCTATTAGTCAATTTGCGAGTTTTAAATTTCCATTTTGGCAACAATGCCACAAATGCCGTGTGATCACAGACGTCAATGCAGTTTTTTCCAATCAATAGGATTTTTACTAATGTTTCTTGATTGGCAGTTACTGCAATATGAAGAAGGGATTATCCTTTAGTGTTCTGTACATTTACATAGATGTATTTCTGAACAGTTCTTATATTTGAAGAAACTGTCTTAAAACCAGAAATATTCTTGTCATTGCACTAAATAGCGACACAGTCTTCCCAGCTATGGGAGTGAAGGTTTGCACCACAGTCTATTAGCAAATTTGCGAGTTTTAAATTTCCATTTTGGCAAGGATAAAATAATGGAACAAATGCCGTGTGATCACAGACGTCAATACAGTTTTTTCCAATCAATAGGATTTTTACTAATGTTTCTTGATTGGCAGCTACTGCAATATGAAGAAGGGATTATCCTTTAGTAGTCTGTATGTTTACACCTGTTCCTTTCTGAACAGTTCTCATATATGAAGAAACTGTCTTAAAAACAGAAATATTCTTGTCATTGCTATAAATAGCGACACAGACTTCCCAGCTATGCGAGTGAAGGCTTTCACCAGTCTACCAACAAATTTCGAGTTTTAAATTTCCATTTTGGGAAGGATAAAACAATGCAACACATGCTGTGTGATCACAGACGTCAATACAGTTATTTCCAATCAATAGGATTTTGACTAATGTTTCTTTATTGGCAGTTACTGCAATATGAAAAGGAATTATCCTTTATTATTCTGTACGTTTACATCTGTTCCTCTCTGAACAGTTTTCATATATGAAGAAACTGTCTTAAAAACAGAAATATTCCTTTGATTGCTATAAATAGCGACCTAGTTTTCCCAGGTATGCGAGTGAAGTTTTGCACCACAGTCTGTTAGCCAATTTGCGAGTTTTAAATTTCCATTTTGGCTAGCATAAAACAATGCTACAAATGCCGTGTGATCACAGACGTCAATGCAGTTTTTTCCAATCAATAGGATTTTTACTAATGTTTCTTGATTGGCAGCTACTGCAATATGAAGAAGGGATTATCCTTTTTGTGTTCTGTATATTTACATGTGTTCCTTTCTTAACAGTTCTCATACAGGAGAGAAGGATGTTTCCCAAGTATGGGAAGGTTGTTCAACTTCAACAGGTGGCTTTTCCACTGCTTAAACGCTTGTTAATCTATGTCTGTAATAGACTGCTCATGTCTTTAACATTTTAAATGTTTCTTCGAATTACGTTCAAACGTAATTGATTCTGTCGAAGGCAATTCCTTAATTACTGAGAAAATGTTATAAAAACAGAAATATTCTTGTCATTGCTATAAATAGCGACCTAGTCTTCCCAGGCTATGCGAGTGAAGGTTTGCACCACAGTCTATTAGTCAATTTGCGAGTTTTAAATTTCCATTTTGGCAACAATGCCACAAATGCCGTGTGATCACAGACGTCAATGCAGTTTTTTCCAATCAATAGGATTTTTACTAATGTTTCTTGATTGGCAGTTACTGCAATATGAAGAAGGGATTATCCTTTAGTGTTCTGTACATTTACATAGATGTATTTCTGAACAGTTCTTATATTTGAAGAAACTGTCTTAAAACCAGAAATATTCTTGTCATTGCACTAAATAGCGACACAGTCTTCCCAGCTATGGGAGTGAAGGTTTGCACCACAGTCTATTAGCCAATTTGCGAGTTTTAAATTTCCATTTTGGCTAGCATAAAACAATGCGACAAATGCCGTGTGATCACAGACGTCAATACAGTTATTTCCAATCAATAGGATTTTTACTAATGTTTCTTGATTGGCAGTTACTGCAATATGAAGAAGGGATTATCCTTTAGTAGTGTGTATGTTTACACCTGTTCCTTTCTGAACAGTTCTCATATATGAAGAAACTGTCTTGAAAACAGAAATATTCTTGTCATTGCTATAAATAGCGACACAGACTTCCCAGCTATGCGAGTGAAGGCTTTCACCACAGTCTACCAACAAATTTCGAGTTTTAAATTTTCATTTTGGGAAGGATAAAACAATGCAACAGATGCCGTGTGATCACAGAGGTCAATACAGTTATTTCCAATCAATAGGATTTTGACCAATGTTTCTTGATTGGCAGTTACTGCAATATGAAAAGGAATTATCCTTTATTATTCTGTACGTTTACATCTGTTCCTTTCTGAACAGTTTTCATATATGAAGAAACTGTCTTAAAAACAGAAATATTCCTTTGATTGCTATAAATAGCGACCTAGTCTTCTCAGGTATGCGAGTGAAGTTTTGCACCACAGTCTGTTAGCCAATTTGCGAGTTTTAAATTTCCATTTTGGCTAGTATAAAACAATGCCACAAATGCCGTGTGATCACAGACGTCAATGCAGTTTTTTCCAATCAATAGGATTTTTACTAATGTTTCTTGATTGGCAGTTACTGCAATATGAAGAAGGGATTATCCTTTAGTGTTCTGTACATTTACAGAGATGTATTTCTGAACAGTTCTTATATTCTTGTCATTGCACTAAATAGCGACACAGTCTTCCCAGCTATGCGAGTGAAGGTTTGCACCACAGTCTATTAGCCAATTTGCGAGTTTTAAATTTCCATTTTGGCTAGCATAAAACAATGCCACAAATGCCGTGTGATCACAGACGTCAATGCAGTTTTTTCCAATCAATAGGATTTTTACTAATGTTTCTTGATTGGCAGCTACTGCAATATGAAGAAGGGATTATCCTTTAGTAGTGTGTCTGTTTACACATGTTCCTTTCTGAACAGTTCTCATACAGGAGAGAAGGATGTTTCCCAAGTATGGGAAGGTTGTTCAACTTCAACAGGTGGCTTTTCCACTGCTTAAACGCTTGTTAATCTATGTCTGTAATAGACTGCTCATGTCTATAACATTTTAAATGTTTCTTCGAATTACGTTCAAACGTAATTGATTCTGTCCAAGGCAATTCCTTAATTACTGAGAAAATGTTATAAAAACAGAAATATTCTTGTCATTGCTATAAATAGCGACCTAGTCTTCCCAGGCTATGCGAGTGAAGGTTTGCACCACAGTCTATTAGTCAATTTGCGAGTTTTAAATTTCCATTTTGGCAACAATGCCACAAATGCCGTGTGATCACAGACGTCAATGCAGTTTTTTCCAATCAATAGGATTTTTACTAATGTTTCTTGATTGGCAGTTACTGCAATATGAAGAAGGGATTATCCTTTAGTGTTCTGTACATTTACATAGATGTATTTCTGAACAGTTCTTATATTTGAAGAAACTGTCTTAAAACCAGAAATATTCTTGTCATTGCACTAAATAGCGACACAGTCTTCCCAGCTATGGGAGTGAAGGTTTGCACCACAGTCTATTAGCAAATTTGCGAGTTTTAAATTTCCATTTTGGCAAGGATAAAATAATGGAACAAATGCCGTGTGATCACAGACGTCAATACAGTTTTTTCCAATCAATAGGATTTTTACTAATGTTTCTTGATTGGCAGCTACTGCAATATGAAGAAGGGATTATCCTTTAGTAGTCTGTATGTTTACACCTGTTCCTTTCTGAACAGTTCTCATATATGAAGAAACTGTCTTAAAAACAGAAATATTCTTGTCATTGCTATAAATAGCGACACAGACTTCCCAGCTATGCGAGTGAAGGCTTTCACCAGTCTACCAACAAATTTCGAGTTTTAAATTTCCATTTTGGGAAGGATAAAACAATGCAACACATGCTGTGTGATCACAGACGTCAATACAGTTATTTCCAATCAATAGGATTTTGACTAATGTTTCTTTATTGGCAGTTACTGCAATATGAAAAGGAATTATCCTTTATTATTCTGTACGTTTACATCTGTTCCTCTCTGAACAGTTTTCATATATGAAGAAACTGTCTTAAAAACAGAAATATTCCTTTGATTGCTATAAATAGCGACCTAGTTTTCCCAGGTATGCGAGTGAAGTTTTGCACCACAGTCTGTTAGCCAATTTGCGAGTTTTAAATTTCCATTTTGGCTAGCATAAAACAATGCTACAAATGCCGTGTGATCACAGACGTCAATGCAGTTTTTTCCAATCAATAGGATTTTTACTAATGTTTCTTGATTGGCAGCTACTGCAATATGAAGAAGGGATTATCCTTTTTGTGTTCTGTATATTTACATGTGTTCCTTTCTTAACAGTTCTCATACAGGAGAGAAGGATGTTTCCCAAGTATGGGAAGGTTGTTCAACTTCAACAGGTGGCTTTTCCACTGCTTAAACGCTTGTTAATCTATGTCTGTAATAGACTGCTCATGTCTTTAACATTTTAAATGTTTCTTCGAATTACGTTCAAACGTAATTGATTCTGTCGAAGGCAATTCCTTAATTACTGAGAAAATGTTATAAAAACAGAAATATTCTTGTCATTGCTATAAATAGCGACCTAGTCTTCCCAGGCTATGCGAGTGAAGGTTTGCACCACAGTCTATTAGTCAATTTGCGAGTTTTAAATTTCCATTTTGGCAACAATGCCACAAATGCCGTGTGATCACAGACGTCAATGCAGTTTTTTCCAATCAATAGGATTTTTACTAATGTTTCTTGATTGGCAGTTACTGCAATATGAAGAAGGGATTATCCTTTAGTGTTCTGTACATTTACATAGATGTATTTCTGAACAGTTCTTATATTTGAAGAAACTGTCTTAAAACCAGAAATATTCTTGTCATTGCACTAAATAGCGACACAGTCTTCCCAGCTATGGGAGTGAAGGTTTGCACCACAGTCTATTAGCCAATTTGCGAGTTTTAAATTTCCATTTTGGCTAGCATAAAACAATGCGACAAATGCCGTGTGATCACAGACGTCAATACAGTTATTTCCAATCAATAGGATTTTTACTAATGTTTCTTGATTGGCAGTTACTGCAATATGAAGAAGGGATTATCCTTTAGTAGTGTGTATGTTTACACCTGTTCCTTTCTGAACAGTTCTCATATATGAAGAAACTGTCTTGAAAACAGAAATATTCTTGTCATTGCTATAAATAGCGACACAGACTTCCCAGCTATGCGAGTGAAGGCTTTCACCACAGTCTACCAACAAATTTCGAGTTTTAAATTTTCATTTTGGGAAGGATAAAACAATGCAACAGATGCCGTGTGATCACAGACGTCAATACAGTTATTTCCAATCAATAGGATTTTGACTAATGTTTCTTGATTGGCAGTTACTGCAATATGAAAAGGAATTATCCTTTATTATTCTGTACGTTTACATCTGTTCCTTTCTGAACAGTTTTCATATATGAAGAAACTGTCTTAAAAACAGAAATATTCCTTTGATTGCTATAAATAGCGACCTAGTCTTCTCAGGTATGCGAGTGAAGTTTTGCACCACAGTCTGTTAGCCAATTTGCGAGTTTTAAATTTCCATTTTGGCTAGTATAAAACAATGCCACAAATGCCGTGTGATCACAGACGTCAATGCAGTTTTTTCCAATCAATAGGATTTTTACTAATGTTTCTTGATTGGCAGTTACTGCAATATGAAGAAGGGATTATCCTTTAGTGTTCTGTACATTTACATAGATGTATTTCTGAACAGTTCGTATATTCTTGTCATTGCACTAAATAGCGACACAGTCTTCCCAGCTATGCGAGTGAAGGTTTGCACCACAGTCTATTAGCCAATTTGCGAGTTTTAAATTTCCATTTTGGCTAGCATAAAACAATGCGACAAATGCCGTGTGATCACAGACGTCAATACAGTTATTTCCAATCAATAGGATTTTTACTAATGTTTCTTGATTGGCAGTTACTGCAATATGAAGAAGGGATTATCCTTTAGTGTTATGTACATTTCCATAGATGTATTTCTTAACAGTCCTTATATTTGAAGAAACTGTCTTAAAAACAGAAATATTCTTGTCATTGCTATAAATAGCGACACAGTCTTCCCAGCTATGCGAGTGAAGATTTGCACCACAGTCTATTAGCCAATTTGCGAGTTTTAAATTTCCATTTTGGTAACAATGCCAAAAATGTCGTGTGATCACAGATGTCAATGCATTTTTTTCCAATCAATAGGATTTTGACTAATTTTTCTTGATTGGCAGTTACTGCAATATGAAGAAGGGATTATCCTTTAGTGTTCTGTACATTTACATAGATGTATTTCTGAAGAGTTCTTATATTCTTGTCATTGCACTAAATAGCGACACAGTCTTCCCAGCTATGCGAGTGAAGGTTTGCACCACAGTCTATTAGCCAATTTGCGAGTTTTAAATTTCCATTTTGGCTAGCATAAAACAATGCGACAAATGCCGTGTGATCACAGACGTCAATACAGTTATTTCCAAACAATAGGATTTTTACTAATGTTTCTTGATTGGCAGTTACTGCAATATGAAGAAGGGATTATCCTTTAGTAGTGTGTATGTTTACACCTGTTCCTTTCTGAACAGTTCTCATATATGAAGAAACTGTCTTGAAAACAGAAATATTCTTGTCATTGCTATAAATAGCGACACAGACTTCCCAGCTATGCGAGTGAAGGCTTTCACCACAGTCTACCAACAAATTTCGAGTTTTAAATTTTCATTTTGGGAAGGATAAAACAATGCAACAGATGCCGTGTGATCACAGACGTCAATACAGTTATTTCCAATCAATAGGATTTTGACTAATGTTTCTTGATTGGCAGTTACTGCAATATGAAAAGGAATTATCCTTTATTATTCTGTACGTTTACATCTGTTCCTTTCTGAACAGTTTTCATATATGAAGAAACTGTCTTAAAAACAGAAATATTCCTTTGATTGCTATAAATAGCGACCTAGTCTTCTCAGGTATGCGAGTGAAGTTTTGCACCACAGTCTGTTAGCCAATTTGCGAGTTTTAAATTTCCATTTTGGCTAGTATAAAACAATGCCACAAATGCCGTGTGATCACAGACGTCAATGCAGTTTTTTCCAATCAATAGGATTTTTACTAATGTTTCTTGATTGGCAGTTACTGCAATATGAAGAAGGGATTATCCTTTAGTGTTCTGTACATTTCCATAGATGTATTTCTTAACAGTCCTTATATTTGAAGAAACTGTCTTAAAAACAGAAATATTCTTGTCATTGCTATAAATAGCCACACAGTCTTCCCAGCTATGCGAGTGAAGATTTGCACCACAGTCTATTAGCAAATTTGCGAGTTTTAAATTTCCATTTTGGCAAGGATAAAATAATGGAACAAATGCCGTGTGATCACAGACGTCAATACAGTTTTTTCCAATCAATAGGATTTTTACTAATGTTTCTTTATTGGCAGCTACTGCAATATGAAGAAGGGATTATCCTTTAGTAGTGTGTATGTTTACAGCTGTTCCTTTCTGAACAGTTCTCATATATGAAGAAACTGTCTTAAAAACAGAAATATTCTTGTCATTGCTATAAATAGCGACACAGACCAATTTGCGAGTTTTAAATTTCCATTTTGGTAACAATGCCACAAATGTCGTGTGACCACAAATGTCGTTTGATTGCTATAATTAGGGACCTAGTCTTCCCAGCTATGCGAGTGAAGTTTTGCACCACAGTCTGTTAGCCAATTTGCGAGTTTTAAATTTCCATTTTGGCAAGGATAAAATAATGGAACAAATGCCGTGTGATCACAGATGTCAATGCAGTTTTTTCCAATCAATAGGATTTTTACTAGTGTTTCTTGATCGGCAGTTACTGCAATATGAAGAAGGGATTATCCTTTAGTGTTCTGTACATTTACATAGATGTATTTCTGAACAGTTCTTATATTTGAAGAAACTGTCTTAAAAACAGAAATATTCTTGACATTGCTATAAATAGCGACACAGTCTTCCCAGCTATGCGAGTGAAGATTTGCACCACAGTCTATTAGCAAATTTGCGTGTTTTAAATTTCCATTTTGGCTAGCATAAAACAATGCGACAAATGCCGTGTGATCACAGACGTCAATACAGTTATTTCCAATCAATAGGATTTTTACTGTTTCTTGATTGGCAGCTACTGCAATATGAAGAAGGGATTATCCTTTAGTAGTCTGTATGTTTACATCTGTTCCGTTCTGAACAGTTCTCATATATGAAGAAACTGTCTTAAAAACAGAAATATTCTTGTCATTGCACTAAATAGCGACACAGTCTTCCCAGATATGCGAGTGAAGGCTTTCACCACAGTCTACCAACAAATTTCGAGTTTTAAATTTCCATTTTGGGAAGGATAAAACAATGCGACAAATGCTGTGTGATCACAGACATCAATACAGTTATTTCCAATCAATAGGATTTTGACTAATGTTTCTTGATTGGCAGTTACTGCAATATGAAAAGGAATTATCCTTTATTATTCTGTACGTTTACATCTGTTCCTCTCTGAACAGTTTTCATATATGAAGAAACTGTCTTAAAAACAGAAATATTCCTTTGATTGCTATAAATAGCGACCTAGTCTTCCCAGGTATGCGAGTGAAGTTTTGCACCACAGTCTGTTAGCCAATTTGCGAGTTTTAAATTTCCATTTTGGCTAGCATAAAACAGTGCGACAAATGCCGTGTGATCACAGACGTCAATGCAGTTTTTTCCAATCAATAGGATTTTTACTAATGTTTCTTGATTGGCAGTTACTGCAATATGAAGAAGGGATTATCCTTTAGTGTTCTGTACATTTCCATAGATGTATTTCTTAACAGTCCTTATATTTGAAGAAACTGTCTTAAAAACAGAAATATTCTTGTCATTGCTATAAATAGCGACACAGTCTTCCCAGCTATGCGAGTGAAGATTTGCACCACAGTCTATTAGCAAATTTGCGAGTTTTAAATTTCCATTTTGGCAAGGATAAAATAATGGAACAAATGCCGTGTGATCACAGACGTCAATACAGTTTTTTCCAATCAATAGGATTTTTACTAATGTTTCTTGATTGGCAGCTACTGCAATATGAAGAAGGGATTATCCTTTAGTAGTGTGTATGTTTACACCTGTTCCTTTCTGAACAGTTCTCATATATGAAGAAACTGTCTTAAAAACAGAAATATTCTTGTCATTGCTATAAATAGCGACACAGACTTCCCAGCTATGCGAGTGAAGGCTTTCACCACAGTCTACCAACAAATTTCGAGTTTTAAATTTTCATTTTGGGAAGGATAAAACAATGCAACAGATGCCGTGTGATCACAGAGGTCAATACAGTTATTTCCAATCAATAGGATTTTGACGAATGTTTCTTGATTGGCAGTTACTGCAATATGAAAAGGAATTATCCTTTATTATTCTGTACGTTTACATCTGTTCCTTTCTGAACAGTTTTCATATATGAAGAAACTGTCTTAAAAACAGAAATATTCCTTTGATTGCTATAAATAGCGACCTAGTCTTCTCAGGTATGCGAGTGAAGTTTTGCACCACAGTCTGTTAGCCAATTTGCGAGTTTTAAATTTCCATTTTGGCTAGTATAAAACAATGCCACAAATGCCGTGTGATCACAGACGTCAATGCAGTTTTTTCCAATCAATAGGATTTTTACTAATGTTTCTTGATTGGCAGTTACTGCAATATGAAGAAGGGATTATCCTTTAGTGTTCTGTACATTTACAGAGATGTATTTCTGAACAGTTCTTATATTCTTGTCATTGCACTAAATAGCGACACAGTCTTCCCAGCTATGCGAGTGAAGGTTTGCACCACAGTCTATTAGCCAATTTGCGAGTTTTAAATTTCCATTTTGGCTAGCATAAAACAATGCCACAAATGCCGTGTGATCACAGACGTCAATGCAGTTTTTTCCAATCAATAGGATTTTTACTAATGTTTCTTGATTGGCAGCTACTGCAATATGAAGAAGGGATTATCCTTTAGTAGTGTGTCTGTTTACACCTGTTCCTTTCTGAACAGTTCTCATACAGGAGAGAAGGATGTTTCCCAAGTATGGGAAGGTTGTTCAACTTCAACAGGTGGCTTTTCCACTGCTTAAACGCTTGTTAATCTATGTCTGTAATAGACTGCTCATGTCTATAACATTTTAAATGTTTCTTCGAATTACGTTCAAACGTAATTGATTCTGTCCAAGGCAATTCCTTAATTACTGAGAAAATGTTATAAAAACAGAAATATTCTTGTCATTGCTATAAATAGCGACCTAGTCTTCCCAGGCTATGCGAGTGAAGGTTTGCACCACAGTCTATTAGTCAATTTGCGAGTTTTAAATTTCCATTTTGGCAACAATGCCACAAATCCCGTGTGATGACAGACGTCAATGCAGTTTTTTCCAATCAATAGGATTTTTACTAATGTTTCTTGATTGGCAGTTACTGCAATATGAAGAAGGGATTATCCTTTAGTGTTCTGTACATTTACATAGATGTATTTCTGAACAGTTCTTATATTTGAAGAAACTGTCTTAAAACCAGAAATATTCTTGTCATTGCACTAAATAGCGACACAGTCTTCCCAGCTATGGGAGTGAAGGTTTGCACCACAGTCTATTAGCAAATTTGCGAGTTTTAAATTTCCATTTTGGCAAGGATAAAATAATGGAACAAATGCCGTGTGATCACAGACGTCAATACAGTTTTTTCCAATCAATAGGATTTTTACTAATGTTTCTTGATTGGCAGCTACTGCAATATGAAGAAGGGATTATCCTTTAGTAGTCTGTATGTTTACACCTGTTCCTTTCTGAACAGTTCTCATATATGAAGAAACTGTCTTAAAAACAGAAATATTCTTGTCATTGCTATAAATAGCGACACAGACTTCCCAGCTATGCGAGTGAAGGCTTTCACCAGTCTACCAACAAATTTCGAGTTTTAAATTTCCATTTTGGGAAGGATAAAACAATGCAACACATGCTGTGTGATCACAGACGTCAATACAGTTATTTCCAATCAATAGGATTTTGACTAATGTTTCTTGATTGGCAGTTACTGCAATATGAAAAGGAATTATCCTTTATTATTCTGTACGTTTACATCTGTTCCTCTCTGAACAGTTTTCATATATGAAGAAACTGTCTTAAAAACAGAAATATTCCTTTGATTGCTATAAATAGCGACCTAGTCTTCCCAGGTATGCGAGTGAAGTTTTGCACCACAGTCTGTTAGCCAATTTGCGAGTTTTAAATTTCCATTTTGGCTAGCATAAAACAGTGCGACAAATGCCGTGTGATCACAGACGTCAATGCAGTTTTTTCCAATCAATAGGATTTTTACTAATGTTTCTTGATTGGCAGTTACTGCAATATGAAGAAGGGATTATCCTTTAGTGTTCTGTACATTTCCATAGATGTATTTCTTAACAGTCCTTATATTTGAAGAAACTGTCTTAAAAACAGAAATATTCTTGTCATTGCTATAAATAGCGACACAGTCTTCCCAGCTATGCGAGTGAAGATTTGCACCACAGTCTATTAGCAAATTTGCGAGTTTTAAATTTCCATTTTGGCAAGGATAAAATAATGGAACAAATGCCGTGTGATCACAGACGTCAATACAGTTTTTTCCAATCAATAGGATTTTTACTAATGTTTCTTGATTGGCAGCTACTGCAATATGAAGAAGGGATTATCCTTTAGTAGTGTGTATGTTTACACCTGTTCCTTTCTGAACAGTTCTCATATATGAAGAAACTGTCTTAAAAACAGAAATATTCTTGTCATTGCTATAAATAGCGACACAGACTTCCCAGCTATGCGAGTGAAGGCTTTCACCACAGTCTACCAACAAATTTCGAGTTTTAAATTTTCATTTTGGGAAGGATAAAACAATGCAACAGATGCCGTGTGATCACAGAGGTCAATACAGTTATTTCCAATCAATAGGATTTTGACCAATGTTTCTTGATTGGCAGTTACTGCAATATGAAAAGGAATTATCCTTTATTATTCTGTACGTTTACATCTGTTCCTTTCTGAACAGTTTTCATATATGAAGAAACTGTCTTAAAAACAGAAATATTCCTTTGATTGCTATAAATAGCGACCTAGTCTTCTCAGGTATGCGAGTGAAGTTTTGCACCACAGTCTGTTAGCCAATTTGCGAGTTTTAAATTTCCATTTTGGCTAGTATAAAACAATGCCACAAATGCCGTGTGATCACAGACGTCAATGCAGTTTTTTCCAATCAATAGGATTTTTACTAATGTTTCTTGATTGGCAGTTACTGCAATATGAAGAAGGGATTATCCTTTAGTGTTCTGTACATTTACAGAGATGTATTTCTGAACAGTTCTTATATTCTTGTCATTGCACTAAATAGCGACACAGTCTTCCCAGCTATGCGAGTGAAGGTTTGCACCACAGTCTATTAGCCAATTTGCGAGTTTTAAATTTCCATTTTGGCTAGCATAAAACAATGCCACAAATGCCGTGTGATCACAGACGTCAATGCAGTTTTTTCCAATCAATAGGATTTTTACTAATGTTTCTTGATTGGCAGCTACTGCAATATGAAGAAGGGATTATCCTTTAGTAGTGTGTCTGTTTACACCTGTTCCTTTCTGAACAGTTCTCATACAGGAGAGAAGGATGTTTCCCAAGTATGGGAAGGTTGTTCAACTTCAACAGGTGGCTTTTCCACTGCTTAAACGCTTGTTAATCTATGTCTGTAATAGACTGCTCATGTCTATAACATTTTAAATGTTTCTTCGAATTACGTTCAAACGTAATTGATTCTGTCCAAGGCAATTCCTTAATTACTGAGAAAATGTTATAAAAACAGAAATATTCTTGTCATTGCTATAAATAGCGACCTAGTCTTCCCAGGCTATGCGAGTGAAGGTTTGCACCACAGTCTATTAGTCAATTTGCGAGTTTTAAATTTCCATTTTGGCAACAATGCCACAAATCCCGTGTGATCACAGACGTCAATGCAGTTTTTTCCAATCAATAGGATTTTTACTAATGTTTCTTGATTGGCAGTTACTGCAATATGAAGAAGGGATTATCCTTTAGTGTTCTGTACATTTACATAGATGTATTTCTGAACAGTTCTTATATTTGAAGAAACTGTCTTAAAACCAGAAATATTCTTGTCATTGCACTAAATAGCGACACAGTCTTCCCAGCTATGGGAGTGAAGGTTTGCACCACAGTCTATTAGCAAATTTGCGAGTTTTAAATTTCCATTTTGGCAAGGATAAAATAATGGAACAAATGCCGTGTGATCACAGACGTCAATACAGTTTTTTCCAATCAATAGGATTTTTACTAATGTTTCTTGATTGGCAGCTACTGCAATATGAAGAAGGGATTATCCTTTAGTAGTCTGTATGTTTACACCTGTTCCTTTCTGAACAGTTCTCATATATGAAGAAACTGTCTTAAAAACAGAAATATTCTTGTCATTGCTATAAATAGCGACACAGACTTCCCAGCTATGCGAGTGAAGGCTTTCACCAGTCTACCAACAAATTTCGAGTTTTAAATTTCCATTTTGGGAAGGATAAAACAATGCAACACATGCTGTGTGATCACAGACGTCAATACAGTTATTTCCAATCAATAGGATTTTGACTAATGTTTCTTGATTGGCAGTTACTGCAATATGAAAAGGAATTATCCTTTATTATTCTGTACGTTTACATCTGTTCCTCTCTGAACAGTTTTCATATATGAAGAAACTGTCTTAAAAACAGAAATATTCCTTTGATTGCTATAAATAGCGACCTAGTCTTCCCAGGTATGCGAGTGAAGTTTTGCACCACAGTCTGTTAGCCAATTTGCGAGTTTTAAATTTCCATTTTGGCTAGCATAAAACAGTGCGACAAATGCCGTGTGATCACAGACGTCAATGCAGTTTTTTCCAATCAATAGGATTTTTACTAATGTTTCTTGATTGGCAGTTACTGCAATATGAAGAAGGGATTATCCTTTAGTGTTCTGTACATTTCCATAGATGTATTTCTTAACAGTCCTTATATTTGAAGAAACTGTCTTAAAAACAGAAATATTCTTGTCATTGCTATAAATAGCGACACAGTCTTCCCAGCTATGCGAGTGAAGATTTGCACCACAGTCTATTAGCAAATTTGCGAGTTTTAAATTTCCATTTTGGCAAGGATAAAATAATGGAACAAATGCCGTGTGATCACAGACGTCAATACAGTTTTTTCCAATCAATAGGATTTTTACTAATGTTTCTTGATTGGCAGCTACTGCAATATGAAGAAGGGATTATCCTTTAGTAGTGTGTATGTTTACACCTGTTCCTTTCTGAACAGTTCTCATATATGAAGAAACTGTCTTAAAAACAGAAATATTCTTGTCATTGCTATAAATAGCGACACAGACTTCCCAGCTATGCGAGTGAAGGCTTTCACCACAGTCTACCAACAAATTTCGAGTTTTAAATTTTCATTTTGGGAAGGATAAAACAATGCAACAGATGCCGTGTGATCACAGAGGTCAATACAGTTATTTCCAATCAATAGGATTTTGACCAATGTTTCTTGATTGGCAGTTACTGCAATATGAAAAGGAATTATCCTTTATTATTCTGTACGTTTACATCTGTTCCTTTCTGAACAGTTTTCATATATGAAGAAACTGTCTTAAAAACAGAAATATTCCTTTGATTGCTATAAATAGCGACCTAGTCTTCTCAGGTATGCGAGTGAAGTTTTGCACCACAGTCTGTTAGCCAATTTGCGAGTTTTAAATTTCCATTTTGGCTAGTATAAAACAATGCCACAAATGCCGTGTGATCACAGACGTCAATGCAGTTTTTTCCAATCAATAGGATTTTTACTAATGTTTCTTGATTGGCAGTTACTGCAATATGAAGAAGGGATTATCCTTTAGTGTTCTGTACATTTACAGAGATGTATTTCTGAACAGTTCTTATATTCTTGTCATTGCACTAAATAGCGACACAGTCTTCCCAGCTATGCGAGTGAAGGTTTGCACCACAGTCTATTAGCCAATTTGCGAGTTTTAAATTTCCATTTTGGCTAGCATAAAACAATGCCACAAATGCCGTGTGATCACAGACGTCAATGCAGTTTTTTCCAATCAATAGGATTTTTACTAATGTTTCTTGATTGGCAGCTACTGCAATATGAAGAAGGGATTATCCTTTAGTAGTGTGTCTGTTTACACCTGTTCCTTTCTGAACAGTTCTCATACAGGAGAGAAGGATGTTTCCCAAGTATGGGAAGGTTGTTCAACTTCAACAGGTGGCTTTTCCACTGCTTAAACGCTTGTTAATCTATGTCTGTAATAGACTGCTCATGTCTATAACATTTTAAATGTTTCTTCGAATTACGTTCAAACGTAATTGATTCTGTCGAAGGCAATTCCTTAATTACTGAGAAAATGTTATAAAAACAGAAATATTCTTGTCATTGCTATAAATAGCGACCTAGTCTTCCCAGGCTATGCGAGTGAAGGTTTGCACCACAGTCTATTAGTCAATTTGCGAGTTTTAAATTTCCATTTTGGCAACAATGCCACAAATGCCGTGTGATCACAGACGTCAATGCAGTTTTTTCCAATCAATAGGATTTTTACTAATGTTTCTTGATTGGCAGTTACTGCAATATGAAGAAGGGATTATCCTTTAGTGTTCTGTACATTTACATAGATGTATTTCTGAACAGTTCTTATATTTGAAGAAACTGTCTTAAAACCAGAAATATTCTTGTCATTGCACTAAATAGCGACACAGTCTTCCCAGCTATGGGAGTGAAGGTTTGCACCACAGTCTATTAGCAAATTTGCGAGTTTTAAATTTCCATTTTGGCAAGGATAAAATAATGGAACAAATGCCGTGTGATCACAGACGTCAATACAGTTTTTTCCAATCAATAGGATTTTTACTAATGTTTCTTGATTGGCAGCTACTGCAATATGAAGAAGGGATTATCCTTTAGTAGTCTGTATGTTTACACCTGTTCCTTTCTGAACAGTTCTCATATATGAAGAAACTGTCTTAAAAACAGAAATATTCTTGTCATTGCTATAAATAGCGACACAGACTTCCCAGCTATGCGAGTGAAGGCTTTCACCAGTCTACCAACAAATTTCGAGTTTTAAATTTCCATTTTGGGAAGGATAAAACAATGCAACACATGCTGTGTGATCACAGACGTCAATACAGTTATTTCCAATCAATAGGATTTTGACTAATGTTTCTTGATTGGCAGTTACTGCAATATGAAAAGGAATTATCCTTTATTATTCTGTACGTTTACATCTGTTCCTCTCTGAACAGTTTTCATATATGAAGAAACTGTCTTAAAAACAGAAATATTCCTTTGATTGCTATAAATAGCGACCTAGTCTTCCCAGGTATGCGAGTGAAGTTTTGCACCACAGTCTGTTAGCCAATTTGCGAGTTTTAAATTTCCATTTTGGCTAGCATAAAACAGTGCGACAAATGCCGTGTGATCACAGACGTCAATGCAGTTTTTTCCAATCAATAGGATTTTTACTAATGTTTCTTGATTGGCAGTTACTGCAATATGAAGAAGGGATTATCCTTTAGTGTTCTGTACATTTCCATAGATGTATTTCTTAACAGTCCTTATATTTGAAGAAACTGTCTTAAAAACAGAAATATTCTTGTCATTGCTATAAATAGCGACACAGTCTTCCCAGCTATGCGAGTGAAGATTTGCACCACAGTCTATTAGCAAATTTGCGAGTTTTAAATTTCCATTTTGGCAAGGATAAAATAATGGAACAAATGCCGTGTGATCACAGACGTCAATACAGTTTTTTCCAATCAATAGGATTTTTACTAATGTTTCTTGATTGGCAGCTACTGCAATATGAAGAAGGGATTATCCTTTAGTAGTGTGTATGTTTACACCTGTTCCTTTCTGAACAGTTCTCATATATGAAGAAACTGTCTTAAAAACAGAAATATTCTTGTCATTGCTATAAATAGCGACACAGACTTCCCAGCTATGCGAGTGAAGGCTTTCACCACAGTCTACCAACAAATTTCGAGTTTTAAATTTTCATTTTGGGAAGGATAAAACAATGCAACAGATGCCGTGTGATCACAGAGGTCAATACAGTTATTTCCAATCAATAGGATTTTGACCAATGTTTCTTGATTGGCAGTTACTGCAATATGAAAAGGAATTATCCTTTATTATTCTGTACGTTTACATCTGTTCCTTTCTGAACAGTTTTCATATATGAAGAAACTGTCTTAAAAACAGAAATATTCCTTTGATTGCTATAAATAGCGACCTAGTCTTCTCAGGTATGCGAGTGAAGTTTTGCACCACAGTCTGTTAGCCAATTTGCGAGTTTTAAATTTCCATTTTGGCTAGTATAAAACAATGCCACAAATGCCGTGTGATCACAGACGTCAATGCAGTTTTTTCCAATCAATAGGATTTTTACTAATGTTTCTTGATTGGCAGTTACTGCAATATGAAGAAGGGATTATCCTTTAGTGTTCTGTACATTTACAGAGATGTATTTCTGAACAGTTCTTATATTCTTGTCATTGCACTAAATAGCGACACAGTCTTCCCAGCTATGCGAGTGAAGGTTTGCACCACAGTCTATTAGCCAATTTGCGAGTTTTAAATTTCCATTTTGGCTAGCATAAAACAATGCCACAAATGCCGTGTGATCACAGACGTCAATGCAGTTTTTTCCAATCAATAGGATTTTTACTAATGTTTCTTGATTGGCAGTTACTGCAATATGAAGAAGGGATTATCCTTTAGTGTTCTGTACATTTACAGAGATGTATTTCTGAACAGTTCTTATATTCTTGTCATTGCACTAAATAGCGACACAGTCTTCCCAGCTATGCGAGTGAAGGTTTGCACCACAGTCTATTAGCCAATTTGCGAGTTTTAAATTTCCATTTTGGCTAGCATAAAACAATGCCACAAATGCCGTGTGATCACAGACGTCAATGCAGTTTTTTCCAATCAATAGGATTTTTACTAATGTTTCTTGATTGGCAGCTACTGCAATATGAAGAAGGGATTATCCTTTAGTAGTGTGTCTGTTTACACCTGTTCCTTTCTGAACAGTTCTCATACAGGAGAGAAGGATGTTTCCCAAGTATGGGAAGGTTGTTCAACTTCAACAGGTGGCTTTTCCACTGCTTAAACGCTTGTTAATCTATGTCTGTAATAGACTGCTCATGTCTATAACATTTTAAATGTTTCTTCGAATTACGTTCAAACGTAATTGATTCTGTCCAAGGCAATTCCTTAATTACTGAGAAAATGTTATAAAAACAGAAATATTCTTGTCATTGCTATAAATAGCGACCTAGTCTTCCCAGGCTATGCGAGTGAAGGTTTGCACCACAGTCTATTAGTCAATTTGCGAGTTTTAAATTTCCATTTTGGCAACAATGCCACAAATGCCGTGTGATCACAGACGTCAATGCAGTTTTTTCCAATCAATAGGATTTTTACTAATGTTTCTTGATTGGCAGTTACTGCAATATGAAGAAGGGATTATCCTTTAGTGTTCTGTACATTTACATAGATGTATTTCTGAACAGTTCTTATATTTGAAGAAACTGTCTTAAAACCAGAAATATTCTTGTCATTGCACTAAATAGCGACACAGTCTTCCCAGCTATGGGAGTGAAGGTTTGCACCACAGTCTATTAGCAAATTTGCGAGTTTTAAATTTCCATTTTGGGAAGGATAAAATAATGGAACAAATGCCGTGTGATCACAGACGTCAATACAGTTTTTTCCAATCAATAGGAGTTTTACTAATGTTTCTTGATTGGCAGCTACTGCAATATGAAGAAGGGATTATCCTTTAGTAGTCTGTATGTTTACACCTGTTCCTTTCTGAACAGTTCTCATATATGAAGAAACTGTCTTAAAAACAGAAATATTCTTGTCATTGCTATAAATAGCGACACAGACTTCCCAGCTATGCGAGTGAAGGCTTTCACCAGTCTACCAACAAATTTCGAGTTTTAAATTTCCATTTTGGGAAGGATAAAACAATGCAACACATGCTGTGTGATCACAGACGTCAATACAGTTATTTCCAATCAATAGGATTTTGACTAATGTTTCTTTATTGGCAGTTACTGCAATATGAAAAGGAATTATCCTTTATTATTCTGTACGTTTACATCTGTTCCTCTCTGAACAGTTTTCATATATGAAGAAACTGTCTTAAAAACAGAAATATTCCTTTGATTGCTATAAATAGCGACCTAGTTTTCCCAGGTATGCGAGTGAAGTTTTGCACCACAGTCTGTTAGCCAATTTGCGAGTTTTAAATTTCCATTTTGGCTAGCATAAAACAATGCTACAAATGCCGTGTGATCACAGACGTCAATGCAGTTTTTTCCAATCAATAGGATTTTTACTAATGTTTCTTGATTGGCAGCTACTGCAATATGAAGAAGGGATTATCCTTTTTGTGTTCTGTATATTTACATGTGTTCCTTTCTTAACAGTTCTCATACAGGAGAGAAGGATGTTTCCCAAGTATGGGAAGGTTGTTCAACTTCAACAGGTGGCTTTTCCACTGCTTAAACGCTTGTTAATCTATGTCTGTAATAGACTGCTCATGTCTTTAACATTTTAAATGTTTCTTCGAATTACGTTCAAACGTAATTGATTCTGTCGAAGGCAATTCCTTAATTACTGAGAAAATGTTATAAAAACAGAAATATTCTTGTCATTGCTATAAATAGCGACCTAGTCTTCCCAGGCTATGCGAGTGAAGGTTTGCACCACAGTCTATTAGTCAATTTGCGAGTTTTAAATTTCCATTTTGGCAACAATGCCACAAATGCCGTGTGATCACAGACGTCAATGCAGTTTTTTCCAATCAATAGGATTTTTACTAATGTTTCTTGATTGGCAGTTACTGCAATATGAAGAAGGGATTATCCTTTAGTGTTCTGTACATTTACATAGATGTATTTCTGAACAGTTCTTATATTTGAAGAAACTGTCTTAAAACCAGAAATATTCTTGTCATTGCACTAAATAGCGACACAGTCTTCCCAGCTATGGGAGTGAAGGTTTGCACCACAGTCTATTAGCAAATTTGCGAGTTTTAAATTTCCATTTTGGCAAGGATAAAATAATGGAACAAATGCCGTGTGATCACAGACGTCAATACAGTTTTTTCCAATCAATAGGATTTTTACTAATGTTTCTTGATTGGCAGCTACTGCAATATGAAGAAGGGATTATCCTTTAGTAGTCTGTATGTTTACACCTGTTCCTTTCTGAACAGTTCTCATATATGAAGAAACTGTCTTAAAAACAGAAATATTCTTGTCATTGCTATAAATAGCGACACAGACTTCCCAGCTATGCGAGTGAAGGCTTTCACCAGTCTACCAACAAATTTCGAGTTTTAAATTTCCATTTTGGGAAGGATAAAACAATGCAACACATGCTGTGTGATCACAGACATCAATACAGTTATTTCCAATCAATAGGATTTTGACTAATGTTTCTTGATTGGCAGTTACTGCAATATGAAAAGGAATTATCCTTTATTATTCTGTACGTTTACATCTGTTCCTCTCTGAACAGTTTTCATATATGAAGAAACTGTCTTAAAAACAGAAATATTCCTTTGATTGCTATAAATAGCGACCTAGTCTTCCCAGGTATGCGAGTGAAGTTTTGCACCACAGTCTGTTAGCCAATTTGCGAGTTTTAAATTTCCATTTTGGCTAGCATAAAACAGTGCGACAAATGCCGTGTGATCACAGACGTCAATGCAGTTTTTTCCAATCAATAGGATTTTTACTAATGTTTCTTGATTGGCAGTTACTGCAATATGAAGAAGGGATTATCCTTTAGTGTTCTGTACATTTCCATAGATGTATTTCTTAACAGTCCTTATATTTGAAGAAACTGTCTTAAAAACAGAAATATTCTTGTCATTGCTATAAATAGCGACACAGTCTTCCCAGCTATGCGAGTGAAGATTTGCACCACAGTCTATTAGCAAATTTGCGAGTTTTAAATTTCCATTTTGGCAAGGATAAAATAATGGAACAAATGCCGTGTGATCACAGACGTCAATACAGTTTTTTCCAATCAATAGGATTTTTACTAATGTTTCTTGATTGGCAGCTACTGCAATATGAAGAAGGGATTATCCTTTAGTAGTGTGTATGTTTACACCTGTTCCTTTCTGAACAGTTCTCATATATGAAGAAACTGTCTTAAAAACAGAAATATTCTTGTCATTGCTATAAATAGCGACACAGACTTCCCAGCTATGCGAGTGAAGGCTTTCACCACAGTCTACCAACAAATTTCGAGTTTTAAATTTTCATTTTGGGAAGGATAAAACAATGCAACAGATGCCGTGTGATCACAGAGGTCAATACAGTTATTTCCAATCAATAGGATTTTGACCAATGTTTCTTGATTGGCAGTTACTGCAATATGAAAAGGAATTATCCTTTATTATTCTGTACGTTTACATCTGTTCCTTTCTGAACAGTTTTCATATATGAAGAAACTGTCTTAAAAACAGAAATATTCCTTTGATTGCTATAAATAGCGACCTAGTCTTCTCAGGTATGCGAGTGAAGTTTTGCACCACAGTCTGTTAGCCAATTTGCGAGTTTTAAATTTCCATTTTGGCTAGTATAAAACAATGCCACAAATGCCGTGTGATCACAGACGTCAATGCAGTTTTTTCCAATCAATAGGATTTTTACTAATGTTTCTTGATTGGCAGTTACTGCAATATGAAGAAGGGATTATCCTTTAGTGTTCTGTACATTTACAGAGATGTATTTCTGAACAGTTCTTATATTCTTGTCATTGCACTAAATAGCGACACAGTCTTCCCAGCTATGCGAGTGAAGGTTTGCACCACAGTCTATTAGCCAATTTGCGAGTTTTAAATTTCCATTTTGGCTAGCATAAAACAATGCCACAAATGCCGTGTGATCACAGACGTCAATGCAGTTTTTTCCAATCAATAGGATTTTTACTAATGTTTCTTGATTGGCAGCTACTGCAATATGAAGAAGGGATTATCCTTTAGTAGTGTGTCTGTTTACACCTGTTCCTTTCTGAACAGTTCTCATACAGGAGAGAAGGATGTTTCCCAAGTATGGGAAGGTTGTTCAACTTCAACAGGTGGCTTTTCCACTGCTTAAACGCTTGTTAATCTATGTCTGTAATAGACTGCTCATGTCTATAACATTTTAAATGTTTCTTCGAATTACGTTCAAACGTAATTGATTCTGTCCAAGGCAATTCCTTAATTACTGAGAAAATGTTATAAAAACAGAAATATTCTTGTCATTGCTATAAATAGCGACCTAGTCTTCCCAGGCTATGCGAGTGAAGGTTTGCACCACAGTCTATTAGTCAATTTGCGAGTTTTAAATTTCCATTTTGGCAACAATGCCACAAATGCCGTGTGATCACAGACGTCAATGCAGTTTTTTCCAATCAATAGGATTTTTACTAATGTTTCTTGATTGGCAGTTACTGCAATATGAAGAAGGGATTATCCTTTAGTGTTCTGTACATTTACATAGATGTATTTCTGAACAGTTCTTATATTTGAAGAAACTGTCTTAAAACCAGAAATATTCTTGTCATTGCACTAAATAGCGACACAGTCTTCCCAGCTATGGGAGTGAAGGTTTGCACCACAGTCTATTAGCAAATTTGCGAGTTTTAAATTTCCATTTTGGCAAGGATAAAATAATGGAACAAATGCCGTGTGATCACAGACGTCAATACAGTTTTTTCCAATCAATAGGATTTTTACTAATGTTTCTTGATTGGCAGCTACTGCAATATGAAGAAGGGATTATCCTTTAGTAGTCTGTATGTTTACACCTGTTCCTTTCTGAACAGTTCTCATATATGAAGAAACTGTCTTAAAAACAGAAATATTCTTGTCATTGCTATAAATAGCGACACAGACTTCCCAGCTATGCGAGTGAAGGCTTTCACCAGTCTACCAACAAATTTCGAGTTTTAAATTTCCATTTTGGGAAGGATAAAACAATGCAACACATGCTGTGTGATCACAGACATCAATACAGTTATTTCCAATCAATAGGATTTTGACTAATGTTTCTTGATTGGCAGTTACTGCAATATGAAAAGGAATTATCCTTTATTATTCTGTACGTTTACATCTGTTCCTCTCTGAACAGTTTTCATATATGAAGAAACTGTCTTAAAAACAGAAATATTCCTTTGATTGCTATAAATAGCGACCTAGTCTTCCCAGGTATGCGAGTGAAGTTTTGCACCACAGTCTGTTAGCCAATTTGCGAGTTTTAAATTTCCATTTTGGCTAGCATAAAACAGTGCGACAAATGCCGTGTGATCACAGACGTCAATGCAGTTTTTTCCAATCAATAGGATTTTTACTAATGTTTCTTGATTGGCAGTTACTGCAATATGAAGAAGGGATTATCCTTTAGTGTTCTGTACATTTCCATAGATGTATTTCTTAACAGTCCTTATATTTGAAGAAACTGTCTTAAAAACAGAAATATTCTTGTCATTGCTATAAATAGCGACACAGTCTTCCCAGCTATGCGAGTGAAGATTTGCACCACAGTCTATTAGCAAATTTGCGAGTTTTAAATTTCCATTTTGGCAAGGATAAAATAATGGAACAAATGCCGTGTGATCACAGACGTCAATACAGTTTTTTCCAATCAATAGGATTTTTACTAATGTTTCTTGATTGGCAGCTACTGCAATATGAAGAAGGGATTATCCTTTAGTAGTGTGTATGTTTACACCTGTTCCTTTCTGAACAGTTCTCATATATGAAGAAACTGTCTTAAAAACAGAAATATTCTTGTCATTGCTATAAATAGCGACACAGACTTCCCAGCTATGCGAGTGAAGGCTTTCACCACAGTCTACCAACAAATTTCGAGTTTTAAATTTTCATTTTGGGAAGGATAAAACAATGCAACAGATGCCGTGTGATCACAGAGGTCAATACAGTTATTTCCAATCAATAGGATTTTGACCAATGTTTCTTGATTGGCAGTTACTGCAATATGAAAAGGAATTATCCTTTATTATTCTGTACGTTTACATCTGTTCCTTTCTGAACAGTTTTCATATATGAAGAAACTGTCTTAAAAACAGAAATATTCCTTTGATTGCTATAAATAGCGACCTAGTCTTCTCAGGTATGCGAGTGAAGTTTTGCACCACAGTCTGTTAGCCAATTTGCGAGTTTTAAATTTCCATTTTGGCTAGTATAAAACAATGCCACAAATGCCGTGTGATCACAGACGTCAATGCAGTTTTTTCCAATCAATAGGATTTTTACTAATGTTTCTTGATTGGCAGTTACTGCAATATGAAGAAGGGATTATCCTTTAGTGTTCTGTACATTTACAGAGATGTATTTCTGAACAGTTCTTATATTCTTGTCATTGCACTAAATAGCGACACAGTCTTCCCAGCTATGCGAGTGAAGGTTTGCACCACAGTCTATTAGCCAATTTGCGAGTTTTAAATTTCCATTTTGGCTAGCATAAAACAATGCCACAAATGCCGTGTGATCACAGACGTCAATGCAGTTTTTTCCAATCAATAGGATTTTTACTAATGTTTCTTGATTGGCAGCTACTGCAATATGAAGAAGGGATTATCCTTTAGTAGTGTGTCTGTTTACACCTGTTCCTTTCTGAACAGTTCTCATACAGGAGAGAAGGATGTTTCCCAAGTATGGGAAGGTTGTTCAACTTCAACAGGTGGCTTTTCCACTGCTTAAACGCTTGTTAATCTATGTCTGTAATAGACTGCTCATGTCTATAACATTTTAAATGTTTCTTCGAATTACGTTCAAACGTAATTGATTCTGTCCAAGGCAATTCCTTAATTACTGAGAAAATGTTATAAAAACAGAAATATTCTTGTCATTGCTATAAATAGCGACCTAGTCTTCCCAGGCTATGCGAGTGAAGGTTTGCACCACAGTCTATTAGTCAATTTGCGAGTTTTAAATTTCCATTTTGGCAACAATGCCACAAATGCCGTGTGATCACAGACGTCAATGCAGTTTTTTCCAATCAATAGGATTTTTACTAATGTTTCTTGATTGGCAGTTACTGCAATATGAAGAAGGGATTATCCTTTAGTGTTCTGTACATTTACATAGATGTATTTCTGAACAGTTCTTATATTTGAAGAAACTGTCTTAAAACCAGAAATATTCTTGTCATTGCACTAAATAGCGACACAGTCTTCCCAGCTATGGGAGTGAAGGTTTGCACCACAGTCTATTAGCAAATTTGCGAGTTTTAAATTTCCATTTTGGCAAGGATAAAATAATGGAACAAATGCCGTGTGATCACAGACGTCAATACAGTTTTTTCCAATCAATAGGATTTTTACTAATGTTTCTTGATTGGCAGCTACTGCAATATGAAGAAGGGATTATCCTTTAGTAGTCTGTATGTTTACACCTGTTCCTTTCTGAACAGTTCTCATATATGAAGAAACTGTCTTAAAAACAGAAATATTCTTGTCATTGCTATAAATAGCGACACAGACTTCCCAGCTATGCGAGTGAAGGCTTTCACCAGTCTACCAACAAATTTCGAGTTTTAAATTTCCATTTTGGGAAGGATAAAACAATGCAACACATGCTGTGTGATCACAGACGTCAATACAGTTATTTCCAATCAATAGGATTTTGACTAATGTTTCTTTATTGGCAGTTACTGCAATATGAAAAGGAATTATCCTTTATTATTCTGTACGTTTACATCTGTTCCTCTCTGAACAGTTTTCATATATGAAGAAACTGTCTTAAAAACAGAAATATTCCTTTGATTGCTATAAATAGCGACCTAGTTTTCCCAGGTATGCGAGTGAAGTTTTGCACCACAGTCTGTTAGCCAATTTGCGAGTTTTAAATTTCCATTTTGGCTAGCATAAAACAATGCTACAAATGCCGTGTGATCACAGACGTCAATGCAGTTTTTTCCAATCAATAGGATTTTTACTAATGTTTCTTGATTGGCAGCTACTGCAATATGAAGAAGGGATTATCCTTTTTGTGTTCTGTATATTTACATGTGTTCCTTTCTTAACAGTTCTCATACAGGAGAGAAGGATGTTTCCCAAGTATGGGAAGGTTGTTCAACTTCAACAGGTGGCTTTTCCACTGCTTAAACGCTTGTTAATCTATGTCTGTAATAGACTGCTCATGTCTTTAACATTTTAAATGTTTCTTCGAATTACGTTCAAACGTAATTGATTCTGTCGAAGGCAATTCCTTAATTACTGAGAAAATGTTATAAAAACAGAAATATTCTTGTCATTGCTATAAATAGCGACCTAGTCTTCCCAGGCTATGCGAGTGAAGGTTTGCACCACAGTCTATTAGTCAATTTGCGAGTTTTAAATTTCCATTTTGGCAACAATGCCACAAATGCCGTGTGATCACAGACGTCAATGCAGTTTTTTCCAATCAATAGGATTTTTACTAATGTTTCTTGATTGGCAGTTACTGCAATATGAAGAAGGGATTATCCTTTAGTGTTCTGTACATTTACATAGATGTATTTCTGAACAGTTCTTATATTTGAAGAAACTGTCTTAAAACCAGAAATATTCTTGTCATTGCACTAAATAGCGACACAGTCTTCCCAGCTATGGGAGTGAAGGTTTGCACCACAGTCTATTAGCAAATTTGCGAGTTTTAAATTTCCATTTTGGCAAGGATAAAATAATGGAACAAATGCCGTGTGATCACAGACGTCAATACAGTTTTTTCCAATCAATAGGATTTTTACTAATGTTTCTTGATTGGCAGCTACTGCAATATGAAGAAGGGATTATCCTTTAGTAGTCTGTATGTTTACACCTGTTCCTTTCTGAACAGTTCTCATATATGAAGAAACTGTCTTAAAAACAGAAATATTCTTGTCATTGCTATAAATAGCGACACAGACTTCCCAGCTATGCGAGTGAAGGCTTTCACCAGTCTACCAACAAATTTCGAGTTTTAAATTTCCATTTTGGGAAGGATAAAACAATGCAACACATGCTGTGTGATCACAGACATCAATACAGTTATTTCCAATCAATAGGATTTTGACTAATGTTTCTTGATTGGCAGTTACTGCAATATGAAAAGGAATTATCCTTTATTATTCTGTACGTTTACATCTGTTCCTCTCTGAACAGTTTTCATATATGAAGAAACTGTCTTAAAAACAGAAATATTCCTTTGATTGCTATAAATAGCGACCTAGTCTTCCCAGGTATGCGAGTGAAGTTTTGCACCACAGTCTGTTAGCCAATTTGCGAGTTTTAAATTTCCATTTTGGCTAGCATAAAACAGTGCGACAAATGCCGTGTGATCACAGACGTCAATGCAGTTTTTTCCAATCAATAGGATTTTTACTAATGTTTCTTGATTGGCAGTTACTGCAATATGAAGAAGGGATTATCCTTTAGTGTTCTGTACATTTCCATAGATGTATTTCTTAACAGTCCTTATATTTGAAGAAACTGTCTTAAAAACAGAAATATTCTTGTCATTGCTATAAATAGCGACACAGTCTTCCCAGCTATGCGAGTGAAGATTTGCACCACAGTCTATTAGCAAATTTGCGAGTTTTAAATTTCCATTTTGGCAAGGATAAAATAATGGAACAAATGCCGTGTGATCACAGACGTCAATACAGTTTTTTCCAATCAATAGGATTTTTACTAATGTTTCTTGATTGGCAGCTACTGCAATATGAAGAAGGGATTATCCTTTAGTAGTGTGTATGTTTACACCTGTTCCTTTCTGAACAGTTCTCATATATGAAGAAACTGTCTTAAAAACAGAAATATTCTTGTCATTGCTATAAATAGCGACACAGACTTCCCAGCTATGCGAGTGAAGGCTTTCACCACAGTCTACCAACAAATTTCGAGTTTTAAATTTTCATTTTGGGAAGGATAAAACAATGCAACAGATGCCGTGTGATCACAGAGGTCAATACAGTTATTTCCAATCAATAGGATTTTGACCAATGTTTCTTGATTGGCAGTTACTGCAATATGAAAAGGAATTATCCTTTATTATTCTGTACGTTTACATCTGTTCCTTTCTGAACAGTTTTCATATATGAAGAAACTGTCTTAAAAACAGAAATATTCCTTTGATTGCTATAAATAGCGACCTAGTCTTCTCAGGTATGCGAGTGAAGTTTTGCACCACAGTCTGTTAGCCAATTTGCGAGTTTTAAATTTCCATTTTGGCTAGTATAAAACAATGCCACAAATGCCGTGTGATCACAGACGTCAATGCAGTTTTTTCCAATCAATAGGATTTTTACTAATGTTTCTTGATTGGCAGTTACTGCAATATGAAGAAGGGATTATCCTTTAGTGTTCTGTACATTTACAGAGATGTATTTCTGAACAGTTCTTATATTCTTGTCATTGCACTAAATAGCGACACAGTCTTCCCAGCTATGCGAGTGAAGGTTTGCACCACAGTCTATTAGCCAATTTGCGAGTTTTAAATTTCCATTTTGGCTAGCATAAAACAATGCCACAAATGCCGTGTGATCACAGACGTCAATGCTGTTTTTTCCAATCAATAGGATTTTTACTAATGTTTCTTGATTGGCAGCTACTGCAATATGAAGAAGGGATTATCCTTTAGTAGTGTGTCTGTTTACACCTGTTCCTTTCTGAACAGTTCTCATACAGGAGAGAAGGATGTTTCCCAAGTATGGGAAGGTTGTTCAACTTCAACAGGTGGCTTTTCCACTGCTTAAACGCTTGTTAATCTATGTCTGTAATAGACTGCTCATGTCTATAACATTTTAAATGTTTCTTCGAATTACGTTCAAACGTAATTGATTCTGTCCAAGGCAATTCCTTAATTACTGAGAAAATGTTATAAAAACAGAAATATTCTTGTCATTGCTATAAATAGCGACCTAGTCTTCCCAGGCTATGCGAGTGAAGGTTTGCACCACAGTCTATTAGTCAATTTGCGAGTTTTAAATTTCCATTTTGGCAACAATGCCACAAATCCCGTGTGATCACAGACGTCAATGCAGTTTTTTCCAATCAATAGGATTTTTACTAATGTTTCTTGATTGGCAGTTACTGCAATATGAAGAAGGGATTATCCTTTAGTGTTCTGTACATTTACATAGATGTATTTCTGAACAGTTCTTATATTTGAAGAAACTGTCTTAAAACCAGAAATATTCTTGTCATTGCACTAAATAGCGACACAGTCTTCCCAGCTATGGGAGTGAAGGTTTGCACCACAGTCTATTAGCAAATTTGCGAGTTTTAAATTTCCATTTTGGCAAGGATAAAATAATGGAACAAATGCCGTGTGATCACAGACGTCAATACAGTTTTTTCCAATCAATAGGATTTTTACTAATGTTTCTTGATTGGCAGCTACTGCAATATGAAGAAGGGATTATCCTTTAGTAGTCTGTATGTTTACACCTGTTCCTTTCTGAACAGTTCTCATATATGAAGAAACTGTCTTAAAAACAGAAATATTCTTGTCATTGCTATAAATAGCGACACAGACTTCCCAGCTATGCGAGTGAAGGCTTTCACCAGTCTACCAACAAATTTCGAGTTTTAAATTTCCATTTTGGGAAGGATAAAACAATGCAACACATGCTGTGTGATCACAGACGTCAATACAGTTATTTCCAATCAATAGGATTTTGACTAATGTTTCTTGATTGGCAGTTACTGCAATATGAAAAGGAATTATCCTTTATTATTCTGTACGTTTACATCTGTTCCTCTCTGAACAGTTTTCATATATGAAGAAACTGTCTTAAAAACAGAAATATTCCTTTGATTGCTATAAATAGCGACCTAGTCTTCCCAGGTATGCGAGTGAAGTTTTGCACCACAGTCTGTTAGCCAATTTGCGAGTTTTAAATTTCCATTTTGGCTAGCATAAAACAGTGCGACAAATGCCGTGTGATCACAGACGTCAATGCAGTTTTTTCCAATCAATAGGATTTTTACTAATGTTTCTTGATTGGCAGTTACTGCAATATGAAGAAGGGATTATCCTTTAGTGTTCTGTACATTTCCATAGATGTATTTCTTAACAGTCCTTATATTTGAAGAAACTGTCTTAAAAACAGAAATATTCTTGTCATTGCTATAAATAGCGACACAGTCTTCCCAGCTATGCGAGTGAAGATTTGCACCACAGTCTATTAGCAAATTTGCGAGTTTTAAATTTCCATTTTGGCAAGGATAAAATAATGGAACAAATGCCGTGTGATCACAGACGTCAATACAGTTTTTTCCAATCAATAGGATTTTTAGTAATGTTTCTTGATTGGCAGCTACTGCAATATGAAGAAGGGATTATCCTTTAGTAGTGTGTATGTTTACACCTGTTCCTTTCTGAACAGTTCTCATATATGAAGAAACTGTCTTAAAAACAGAAATATTCTTGTCATTGCTATAAATAGCGACACAGACTTCCCAGCTATGCGAGTGAAGGCTTTCACCACAGTCTACCAACAAATTTCGAGTTTTAAATTTTCATTTTGGGAAGGATAAAACAATGCAACAGATGCCGTGTGATCACAGAGGTCAATACAGTTATTTCCAATCAATAGGATTTTGACCAATGTTTCTTGATTGGCAGTTACTGCAATATGAAAAGGAATTATCCTTTATTATTCTGTACGTTTACATCTGTTCCTTTCTGAACAGTTTTCATATATGAAGAAACTGTCTTAAAAACAGAAATATTCCTTTGATTGCTATAAATAGCGACCTAGTCTTCTCAGGTATGCGAGTGAAGTTTTGCACCACAGTCTGTTAGCCAATTTGCGAGTTTTAAATTTCCATTTTGGCTAGTATAAAACAATGCCACAAATGCCGTGTGATCACAGACGTCAATGCAGTTTTTTCCAATCAATAGGATTTTTACTAATGTTTCTTGATTGGCAGTTACTGCAATATGAAGAAGGGATTATCCTTTAGTGTTCTGTACATTTACAGAGATGTATTTCTGAACAGTTCTTATATTCTTGTCATTGCACTAAATAGCGACACAGTCTTCCCAGCTATGCGAGTGAAGGTTTGCACCACAGTCTATTAGCCAATTTGCGAGTTTTAAATTTCCATTTTGGCTAGCATAAAACAATGCCACAAATGCCGTGTGATCACAGACGTCAATGCAGTTTTTTCCAATCAATAGGATTTTTACTAATGTTTCTTGATTGGCAGCTACTGCAATATGAAGAAGGGATTATCCTTTAGTAGTGTGTCTGTTTACACCTGTTCCTTTCTGAACAGTTCTCATACAGGAGAGAAGGATGTTTCCCAAGTATGGGAAGGTTGTTCAACTTCAACAGGTGGCTTTTCCACTGCTTAAACGCTTGTTAATCTATGTCTGTAATAGACTGCTCATGTCTATAACATTTTAAATGTTTCTTCGAATTACGTTCAAACGTAATTGATTCTGTCCAAGGCAATTCCTTAATTACTGAGAAAATGTTATAAAAACAGAAATATTCTTGTCATTGCTATAAATAGCGACCTAGTCTTCCCAGGCTATGCGAGTGAAGGTTTGCACCACAGTCTATTAGTCAATTTGCGAGTTTTAAATTTCCATTTTGGCAACAATGCCACAAATCCCGTGTGATCACAGACGTCAATGCAGTTTTTTCCAATCAATAGGATTTTTACTAATGTTTCTTGATTGGCAGTTACTGCAATATGAAGAAGGGATTATCCTTTAGTGTTCTGTACATTTACATAGATGTATTTCTGAACAGTTCTTATATTTGAAGAAACTGTCTTAAAACCAGAAATATTCTTGTCATTGCACTAAATAGCGACACAGTCTTCCCAGCTATGGGAGTGAAGGTTTGCACCACAGTCTATTAGCAAATTTGCGAGTTTTAAATTTCCATTTTGGCAAGGATAAAATAATGGAACAAATGCCGTGTGATCACAGACGTCAATACAGTTTTTTCCAATCAATAGGATTTTTACTAATGTTTCTTGATTGGCAGCTACTGCAATATGAAGAAGGGATTATCCTTTAGTAGTCTGTATGTTTACACCTGTTCCTTTCTGAACAGTTCTCATATATGAAGAAACTGTCTTAAAAACAGAAATATTCTTGTCATTGCTATAAATAGCGACACAGACTTCCCAGCTATGCGAGTGAAGGCTTTCACCAGTCTACCAACAAATTTCGAGTTTTAAATTTCCATTTTGGGAAGGATAAAACAATGCAACACATGCTGTGTGATCACAGACGTCAATACAGTTATTTCCAATCAATAGGATTTTGACTAATGTTTCTTGATTGGCAGTTACTGCAATATGAAAAGGAATTATCCTTTATTATTCTGTACGTTTACATCTGTTCCTCTCTGAACAGTTTTCATATATGAAGAAACTGTCTTAAAAACAGAAATATTCCTTTGATTGCTATAAATAGCGACCTAGTCTTCCCAGGTATGCGAGTGAAGTTTTGCACCACAGTCTGTTAGCCAATTTGCGAGTTTTAAATTTCCATTTTGGCTAGCATAAAACAGTGCGACAAATGCCGTGTGATCACAGACGTCAATGCAGTTTTTTCCAATCAATAGGATTTTTACTAATGTTTCTTGATTGGCAGCTACTGCAATATGAAGAAGGGATTATCCTTTAGTAGTCTGTATGTTTACACCTGTTCCTTTCTGAACAGTTCTCATATATGAAGAAACTGTCTTGAAAACAGAAATATTCTTGTCATTGCTATAAATAGCGACACAGACTTCCCAGCTATGCGAGTGAAGGCTTTCACCACAGTCTACCAACAAATTTCGAGTTTTAAATTTTCATTTTGGGAAGGATAAAACAATGCAACAGATGCCGTGTGATCACAGACGTCAATACAGTTATTTCCAATCAATAGGATTTTGACTAATGTTTCTTGATTGGCAGTTACTGCAATATGAAAAGGAATTATCCTTTATTATTCTGTACGTTTACATCTGTTCCTTTCTGAACAGTTTTCATATATGAAGAAACTGTCTTAAAAACAGAAATATTCCTTTGAGTGCTATAAATAGCGACCTAGTCTTCTCAGGTATGCGAGTGAAGTTTTGCACCACAGTCTGTTAGCCAATTTGCGAGTTTTAAATTTCCATTTTGGCTAGTATAAAACAATGCCACAAATGCCGTGTGATCACAGACGTCAATACAGTTTTTTCCAATCAATAGGATTTTTACTAGTGTTTCTTGATCGGCAGTTACTGGAATATGAAGAAGGGATTATCCTTTAGTGTTCTGTACATTTACATAGATGTATTTCTGAACAGTTCTTATATTTGAAGAAACTGTCTTAAAAACAGAAATATTCTTGACATTGCTATAAATAGCGACACAGTCTTCCCAGCTATGCGAGTGAAGATTTGCACCACAGTCTATTAGCAAATTTGCGTATTTTAAATTTCCATTTTGGCTAGCATAAAACAATGCCAAAAATGCCGTGTGATCACAGACGTCAATACAGTTTTTTCCAATCAATAGGATTTTTACTAGTGTTTCTTGATCGGCAGTTACTGGAATATGAAGAAGGGATTATCCTTTAGTGTTCTGTACATTTACATAGATGTATTTCTGAACAGTTCTTATATTTGAAGAAACTGTCTTAAAAACAGAAATATTCTTGACATTGCTATAAATAGCGACACAGTCTTCCCAGCTATGCGAGTGAAGATTTGCACCACAGTCTATTAGCAAATTTGCGTGTTTTAAATTTCCATTTTGGCTAGCATAAAACAATGCGACAAATGCCGTGTGATCACAGACGTCAATACAGTTATTTCCAATCAATAGGATTTTTACCAATATTTCTTGATTGGCAGCTACTGCAATATGAAGAAGGGATTATCCTTTAGTAGTCTGTATGTTTACATCTGTTCCGTTCTGAACAGTTCTCATATATGAAGAAACTGTCTTAAAAACAGAAATATTCCTTTGATTGCTATAATTAGCGACCTAGTCTTCCCAGGCTATGCGAGTGAAGGTTTGCACCACAGTCTATTAGCCAATTTGCGAGTTTTAAATTTCCATTTTGGTAACAATGCCAAAAATGTCGTGTGATCACAGATGTCAATGCATTTTTTTCCAATCAATAGGATTTTGACTAATGTTTCTTGATTGGCAGTTACTGCAATATGAAGAAGGGATTATCCTTTAGTGTTCTGTACATTTACATAGATGTATTTCTGAACAGTTCTTATATTCTTGTCATTGCACTAAATAGCGACACAGTCTTCCCAGCTATGCGAGTGAAGGTTTGCACCACAGTCTATTAGCCAATTTGCGAGTTTTAAATTTCCATTTTGGCTAGCATAAAACAATGCGACAAATGCCGTGTGATCACAGACGTCAATACAGTTATTTCCAATCAATAGGATTTTTACTAATGTTTCTTGATTGGCAGCTACTGCAATATGAAGAAGGGATTATCCTTTAGTAGTCTGTATGTTTACATCTGTTCCGTTCTGAACAGTTCTCATATATGAAGAAACTGTCTTAAAACAGAAATATTCTTGTCATTGCGCTAAATAGCGACACAGTCTTCCCAGATATGCGAGTGAAGTTTTGCACCACAGTCTGTTAGCCAATTTGCGAGTTTTAAATTTCCATTTTGGCTAGCATAAAACAATGCGACAAATGCCGTGTGATCACAGACGTCAATGCAGTTTTTTCCAATCAATAGGATTTTTACTAATGTTTCTTGATTGGCAGCTACTGCAATATGAAGAAGGGATTATCCTTTAGTAGTCTGTATGTTTTCATCTGTTCCGTTCTGAACAGTTCTCATATATGAAGAAACTGTCTTAAAAACAGAAATATTCCTTTGATTGCTATAATTAGGGACCTAGTCTTCCCAGGCTATGCGAGTGAAGGTTTGCACCACAGTCTATTAGCCAATTTGCGAGTTTTAAATTTCCATTTTGGTAACAATGCCACAAATGTCGTGTGATCACAGATGTCAATGCATTTTTTTCCAAGCAATAGGATTTTGACTAATGTTTTTTGATTGGCAGTTACTGCAATATGAAGAAGGGATTATTCTTTAGTGTTCTGTACATTTACATAGATGTATTTCTGAACAGTTCTTATATTCTTGTCATTGCACTAAATAGCGACACAGTCTTCCCAGCTATGCGAGTGAAGGTTTGCACCACAGTCTATTAGCCAATTTGCGAGTTTTAAATTTCCATTTTGGCTAGCATAAAACAATGCCACAAATGCCGTGTGATCACAGACGTCAATGCAGTTTTTTCCAATCAATAGGATTTTTACTAATGTTTCTTGATTGGCAGCTACTGCAATATGAAGAAGGGATTATCCTTTTTGTGTTCTGTATATTTACATGTGTTCCTTTCTTAACAGTTCTCATACAGGAGAGAAGGATGTTTCCCAAGTATGGGAAGGTTGTTCAACTTCAACAGGTGGCTTTTCCACTGCTTAAACGCTTGTTAATCTATGTCTAATAGACTGCTCATGTCTTTAACATTTTAAATGTTTCTTCGAATTACGTTCAAACGTAATTGATTCTGTCGAAGGCAATTCCTTAATTACTGAGAAAATGTTATAAAAACAGAAATATTCTTGTCATTGCTATAAATAGCGACCTAGTCTTCCCAGGCTATGCGAGTGAAGGTTTGCACCACAGTCTATTAGTCAATTTGCGAGTTTTAAATTTCCATTTTGGCAACAATGCCACAGATGTCGTGTGATCACAGATGTCAATGCAGTTTTTTCCAATCAATAGGATTTTTACTAGTGTTTCTTGATCGGCAGTTACTGCAATATGAAGAAGGGATTATCCTTTAGTGTTCTGTACATTTACATAGATGTATTTCTGAACAGTTTTTATATTTGAAGAAACTGTCTTAAAATCAGAAATATTCTTGTCATTGCTTTAAATAGCGACACAGTCTTCCCAGCTATGCGAGTGAAGGTTTGCACCACAGTCTATTAGCCAATTTGCGAGTTTTAAATTTCCATTTTGGCTAGCATAAAACAATGCGACAAATGCCGTGTGATCACAGACGTCAATACAGTTATTTCCAATCAATAGGATTTTTAATAATGTTTCTTGATTGGCAGCTACTGCAATATGAAGAAGGGATTATCCATTAGTAGTGTGTATGTTTACACCTGTTCCTTTCTGAACAGTTCTCATATATGAAGAAACTGTCTTGAAAACAGAAATATTCTTGTCATTGCTATAAATAGCGACACAGACTTCCCAGCTATGCGAGTGAAGGCTTTCACCAGTCTACCAACAAATTTCGAGTTTTAAATTTCCATTTTGGGAAGGATAAAACAATGCAACACATGCTGTGTGATCACAGACGTCAATACAGTTATTTCCAATCAATAGGATTTTGACTAATGTTTCTTGATTGGCAGTTACTGCAATATGAAAAGGAATTATCCTTTATTATTCTGTACGTTTACATCTGTTCCTCTCTGAACAGTTTTCATATATGAAGAAACTGTCTTAAAAACAGAAATATTCCTTTGATTGCTATAAATAGCGACCTAGTTTTCCCAGGTATGCGAGTGAAGTTTTGCACCACAGTCTGTTAGCCAATTTGCGAGTTTTAAATTTCCATTTTGGCTAGCATAAAACAATGCCACAAATGCCGTGTGATCACAGACGTCAATGCAGTTTTTTCCAATCAATAGGATTTTTACTAATGTTTCTTGATTGGCAGCTACTGCAATATGAAGAAGGGATTATCCTTTTTGTGTTCTGTATATTTACATGTGTTCCTTTCTTAACAGTTCTCATACAGGAGAGAAGGATGTTTCCCAAGTATGGGAAGGTTGTTCAACTTCAACAGGTGGCTTTTCCACTGCTTAAACGCTTGTTAATCTATGTCTGTAATAGACTGCTCATGTCTTTAACATTTTAAATGTTTCTTCGAATTACGTTCAAACGTAATTGATTCTGTCGAAGGCAATTCCTTAATTACTGAGAAAATGTTATAAAAACAGAAATATTCTTGTCATTGCTATAAATAGCGACCTAGTCTTCCCAGGCTATGCGAGTGAAGGTTTGCACCACAGTCTATTAGTCAATTTGCGAGTTTTAAATTTCCATTTTGGCAACAATGCCACAAATGCCGTGTGATCACAGACGTCAATGCAGTTTTTTCCAATCAATAGGATTTTTACTAATGTTTCTTGATTGGCAGTTACTGCAATATGAAGAAGGGATTATCCTTTAGTGTTCTGTACATTTACATAGATGTATTTCTGAACAGTTCTTATATTTGAAGAAACTGTCTTAAAACCAGAAATATTCTTGTCATTGCACTAAATAGCGACACAGTCTTCCCAGCTATGGGAGTGAAGGTTTGCACCACAGTCTATTAGCAAATTTGCGAGTTTTAAATTTCCATTTTGGCAAGGATAAAATAATGGAACAAATGCCGTGTGATCACAGACGTCAATACAGTTTTTTCCAATCAATAGGATTTTTACTAATGTTTCTTGATTGGCAGCTACTGCAATATGAAGAAGGGATTATCCTTTAGTAGTCTGTATGTTTACACCTGTTCCTTTCTGAACAGTTCTCATATATGAAGAAACTGTCTTAAAAACAGAAATATTCTTGTCATTGCTATAAATAGCGACACAGACTTCCCAGCTATGCGAGTGAAGGCTTTCACCAGTCTACCAACAAATTTCGAGTTTTAAATTTCCATTTTGGGAAGGATAAAACAATGCAACAGATGCCGTGTGATCACAGACGTCAATACAGTTATTTCCAATCAATAGGATTTTGACTAATGTTTCTTGATTGGCAGTTACTGCAATATGAAAAGGAATTATCCTTTATTATTCTGTACGTTTACATCTGTTCCTTTCTGAACAGTTTTCATATATGAAGAAACTGTCTTAAAAACAGAAATATTCCTTTGATTGCTATAAATAGCGACCTAGTCTTCTCAGGTATGCGAGTGAAGTTCTGCACCACAGTCTGTTAGCCAATTTGCGAGTTTTAAATTTCCATTTTGGCTAGTATAAAACAATGCCACAAATGCCGTGTGATCACAGACGTCAATGCAGTTTTTTCCAATCAATAGGATTTTTACTAATGTTTCTTGATTGGCAGTTACTGCAATATGAAGAAGGGATTATCCTTTAGTGTTCTGTACATTTCCATAGATGTATTTCTTAACAGTCCTTATATTTGAAGAAACTGTCTTAAAAACAGAAATTTTCTTGTCATTGCTATAAATAGCGACACAGTCTTCCCAGCTATGCGAGTGAAGATTTGCACCACAGTCTATTAGCAAATTTGCGTATTTTAAATTTCCATTTTGGCTAGCATAAAACAATGCCTAAAATGCCGTGTGATCACAGACGTCAATACAGTTTTTTCCAATCAATAGGATTTTTACTAGTGTTTCTTGATCGGCAGTTACTGCAATATGAAGAAGGGATTATCCTTTAGTGTTCTGTACATTTACATAGATGTATTTCTGAACAGTTCTTATATTTGAAGAAACTGTCTTAAAAACAGAAATATTCTTGACATTGCTATAAATAGCGACACAGTCTTCCCAGCTATGCGAGTGAAGTTTTGCACCACAGTCTGTTAGCCAATTTGCGAGTTTTAAATTTCCATTTTGGCAAGGATAAAATAATGGAACAAATGCCGTGTGATCACAGATGTCAAAGCAGTTTTTTCCAATCAATAGGATTTTTACTAATGTTTCTTGATTGGCAGTTACTGCAATATGAAGAAGGGATTATCCTTTAGTGTTCTGTACATTTCCATAGATGTATTTCTTAACAGTCCTTATATTTGAAGAAACTGTCTTAAAAACAGAAATATTCTTGTCATTGCTATAAATAGCGACACAGTCTTCCCAGCTATGCGAGTGAAGATTTGCACCACAGTCTATTAGCAAATTTGCGAGTTTTAAATTTCCATTTTGGCAAGGATAAAATAATGGAACAAATGCCGTGTGATCACAGACGTCAATACAGTTTTTTCCAATCAATAGGATTTTTACTAATGTTTCTTGATTGGCAGTTACTGCAATATGAAGAAGGGATTATCCTTTAGTGTTCTGTACATTTCCATAGATGTATTTCTTAACAGTCCTTATATTTGAAGAAACTGTCTTAAAAACAGAAATATTCTTGTCATTGCTATAAATAGCGACACAGTCTTCCCAGCTATGCGAGTGAAGATTTGCACCACAGTCTATTAGCAAATTTGCGAGTTTTAAATTTCCATTTTGGCAAGGATAAAATAATGGAACAAATGCCGTGTGATCACAGACGTCAATACAGTTTTTTCCAATCAATAGGATTTTTACTAATGTTTCTTGATTGGCAGCTACTGCAATATGAAGAAGGGATTATCCTTTAGTAGTGTGTATGTTTACACCTGTTCCTTTCTGAACAGTTCTCATATATGAAGAAACTGTCTTAAAAACAGAAATATTCTTGTCATTGCTATAAATAGCGACACAGACTTCCCAGCTATGCGAGTGAAGGCTTTCACCACAGTCTACCAACAAATTTCGAGTTTTAAATTTTCATTTTGGGAAGGATAAAACAATGCAACAGATGCCGTGTGATCACAGAGGTCAATACAGTTATTTCCAATCAATAGGATTTTGACCAATGTTTCTTGATTGGCAGTTACTGCAATATGAAAAGGAATTATCCTTTATTATTCTGTACGTTTACATCTGTTCCTTTCTGAACAGTTTTCATATATGAAGAAACTGTCTTAAAAACAGAAATATTCCTTTGATTGCTATAAATAGCGACCTAGTCTTCTCAGGTATGCGAGTGAAGTTTTGCACCACAGTCTGTTAGCCAATTTGCGAGTTTTAAATTTCCATTTTGGCTAGTATAAAACAATGCCACAAATGCCGTGTGATCACAGACGTCAATGCAGTTTTTTCCAATCAATAGGATTTTTACTAATGTTTCTTGATTGGCAGTTACTGCAATATGAAGAAGGGATTATCCTTTAGTGTTCTGTACATTTACAGAGATGTATTTCTGAACAGTTCTTATATTCTTGTCATTGCACTAAATAGCGACACAGTCTTCCCAGCTATGCGAGTGAAGGTTTGCACCACAGTCTATTAGCCAATTTGCGAGTTTTAAATTTCCATTTTGGCTAGCATAAAACAATGCCACAAATGCCGTGTGATCACAGACGTCAATGCAGTTTTTTCCAATCAATAGGATTTTTACTAATGTTTCTTGATTGGCAGCTACTGCAATATGAAGAAGGGATTATCCTTTAGTAGTGTGTCTGTTTACACCTGTTCCTTTCTGAACAGTTCTCATACAGGAGAGAAGGATGTTTCCCAAGTATGGGAAGGTTGTTCAACTTCAACAGGTGGCTTTTCCACTGCTTAAACGCTTGTTAATCTATGTCTGTAATAGACTGCTCATGTCTATAACATTTTAAATGTTTCTTCGAATTACGTTCAAACGTAATTGATTCTGTCCAAGGCAATTCCTTAATTACTGAGAAAATGTTATAAAAACAGAAATATTCTTGTCATTGCTATAAATAGCGACCTAGTCTTCCCAGGCTATGCGAGTGAAGGTTTGCACCACAGTCTATTAGTCAATTTGCGAGTTTTAAATTTCCATTTTGGCAACAATGCCACAAATCCCGTGTGATCACAGACGTCAATGCAGTTTTTTCCAATCAATAGGATTTTTACTAATGTTTCTTGATTGGCAGTTACTGCAATATGAAGAAGGGATTATCCTTTAGTGTTCTGTACATTTACATAGATGTATTTCTGAACAGTTCTTATATTTGAAGAAACTGTCTTAAAACCAGAAATATTCTTGTCATTGCACTAAATAGCGACACAGTCTTCCCAGCTATGGGAGTGAAGGTTTGCACCACAGTCTATTAGCAAATTTGCGAGTTTTAAATTTCCATTTTGGCAAGGATAAAATAATGGAACAAATGCCGTGTGATCACAGACGTCAATACAGTTTTTTCCAATCAATAGGATTTTTACTAATGTTTCTTGATTGGCAGCTACTGCAATATGAAGAAGGGATTATCCTTTAGTAGTCTGTATGTTTACACCTGTTCCTTTCTGAACAGTTCTCATATATGAAGAAACTGTCTTAAAAACAGAAATATTCTTGTCATTGCTATAAATAGCGACACAGACTTCCCAGCTATGCGAGTGAAGGCTTTCACCAGTCTACCAACAAATTTCGAGTTTTAAATTTCCATTTTGGGAAGGATAAAACAATGCAACACATGCTGTGTGATCACAGACGTCAATACAGTTATTTCCAATCAATAGGATTTTGACTAATGTTTCTTGATTGGCAGTTACTGCAATATGAAAAGGAATTATCCTTTATTATTCTGTACGTTTACATCTGTTCCTCTCTGAACAGTTTTCATATATGAAGAAACTGTCTTAAAAACAGAAATATTCCTTTGATTGCTATAAATAGCGACCTAGTCTTCCCAGGTATGCGAGTGAAGTTTTGCACCACAGTCTGTTAGCCAATTTGCGAGTTTTAAATTTCCATTTTGGCTAGCATAAAACAGTGCGACAAATGCCGTGTGATCACAGACGTCAATGCAGTTTTTTCCAATCAATAGGATTTTTACTAATGTTTCTTGATTGGCAGCTACTGCAATATGAAGAAGGGATTATCCTTTAGTAGTCTGTATGTTTACACCTGTTCCTTTCTGAACAGTTCTCATATATGAAGAAACTGTCTTGAAAACAGAAATATTCTTGTCATTGCTATAAATAGCGACACAGACTTCCCAGCTATGCGAGTGAAGGCTTTCACCACAGTCTACCAACAAATTTCGAGTTTTAAATTTTCATTTTGGGAAGGATAAAACAATGCAACAGATGCCGTGTGATCACAGACGTCAATACAGTTATTTCCAATCAATAGGATTTTGACTAATGTTTCTTGATTGGCAGTTACTGCAATATGAAAAGGAATTATCCTTTATTATTCTGTACGTTTACATCTGTTCCTTTCTGAACAGTTTTCATATATGAAGAAACTGTCTTAAAAACAGAAATATTCCTTTGAGTGCTATAAATAGCGACCTAGTCTTCTCAGGTATGCGAGTGAAGTTTTGCACCACAGTCTGTTAGCCAATTTGCGAGTTTTAAATTTCCATTTTGGCTAGTATAAAACAATGCCACAAATGCCGTGTGATCACAGACGTCAATACAGTTTTTTCCAATCAATAGGATTTTTACTAGTGTTTCTTGATCGGCAGTTACTGGAATATGAAGAAGGGATTATCCTTTAGTGTTCTGTACATTTACATAGATGTATTTCTGAACAGTTCTTATATTTGAAGAAACTGTCTTAAAAACAGAAATATTCTTGACATTGCTATAAATAGCGACACAGTCTTCCCAGCTATGCGAGTGAAGATTTGCACCACAGTCTATTAGCAAATTTGCGTATTTTAAATTTCCATTTTGGCTAGCATAAAACAATGCCAAAAATGCCGTGTGATCACAGACGTCAATACAGTTTTTTCCAATCAATAGGATTTTTACTAGTGTTTCTTGATCGGCAGTTACTGGAATATGAAGAAGGGATTATCCTTTAGTGTTCTGTACATTTACATAGATGTATTTCTGAACAGTTCTTATATTTGAAGAAACTGTCTTAAAAACAGAAATATTCTTGACATTGCTATAAATAGCGACACAGTCTTCCCAGCTATGCGAGTGAAGATTTGCACCACAGTCTATTAGCAAATTTGCGTGTTTTAAATTTCCATTTTGGCTAGCATAAAACAATGCGACAAATGCCGTGTGATCACAGACGTCAATACAGTTATTTCCAATCAATAGGATTTTTACCAATATTTCTTGATTGGCAGCTACTGCAATATGAAGAAGGGATTATCCTTTAGTAGTCTGTATGTTTACATCTGTTCCGTTCTGAACAGTTCTCATATATGAAGAAACTGTCTTAAAAACAGAAATATTCCTTTGATTGCTATAATTAGCGACCTAGTCTTCCCAGGCTATGCGAGTGAAGGTTTGCACCACAGTCTATTAGCCAATTTGCGAGTTTTAAATTTCCATTTTGGTAACAATGCCAAAAATGTCGTGTGATCACAGATGTCAATGCATTTTTTTCCAATCAATAGGATTTTGACTAATGTTTCTTGATTGGCAGTTACTGCAATATGAAGAAGGGATTATCCTTTAGTGTTCTGTACATTTACATAGATGTATTTCTGAACAGTTCTTATATTCTTGTCATTGCACTAAATAGCGACACAGTCTTCCCAGCTATGCGAGTGAAGGTTTGCACCACAGTCTATTAGCCAATTTGCGAGTTTTAAATTTCCATTTTGGCTAGCATAAAACAATGCGACAAATGCCGTGTGATCACAGACGTCAATACAGTTATTTCCAATCAATAGGATTTTTACTAATGTTTCTTGATTGGCAGCTACTGCAATATGAAGAAGGGATTATCCTTTAGTAGTCTGTATGTTTACATCTGTTCCGTTCTGAACAGTTCTCATATATGAAGAAACTGTCTTAAAACAGAAATATTCTTGTCATTGCGCTAAATAGCGACACAGTCTTCCCAGATATGCGAGTGAAGTTTTGCACCACAGTCTGTTAGCCAATTTGCGAGTTTTAAATTTCCATTTTGGCTAGCATAAAACAATGCGACAAATGCCGTGTGATCACAGACGTCAATGCAGTTTTTTCCAATCAATAGGATTTTTACTAATGTTTCTTGATTGGCAGCTACTGCAATATGAAGAAGGGATTATCCTTTAGTAGTCTGTATGTTTTCATCTGTTCCGTTCTGAACAGTTCTCATATATGAAGAAACTGTCTTAAAAACAGAAATATTCCTTTGATTGCTATAATTAGGGACCTAGTCTTCCCAGGCTATGCGAGTGAAGGTTTGCACCACAGTCTATTAGCCAATTTGCGAGTTTTAAATTTCCATTTTGGTAACAATGCCACAAATGTCGTGTGATCACAGATGTCAATGCATTTTTTTCCAAGCAATAGGATTTTGACTAATGTTTCTTGATTGGCAGTTACTGCAATATGAAGAAGGGATTATTCTTTAGTGTTCTGTACATTTACATAGATGTATTTCTGAACAGTTCTTATACTCTTGTCATTGCACTAAATAGCGACACAGTCTTCCCAGCTATGCGAGTGAAGGTTTGCACCACAGTCTATTAGCCAATTTGCGAGTTTTAAATTTCCATTTTGGCTAGCATAAAACAATGCCACAAATGCCGTGTGATCACAGACGTCAATGCAGTTTTTTCCAATCAATAGGATTTTTACTAATGTTTCTTGATTGGCAGCTACTGCAATATGAAGAAGGGATTATCCTTTTTGTGTTCTGTATATTTACATGTGTTCCTTTCTTAACAGTTCTCATACAGGAGAGAAGGATGTTTCCCAAGTATGGGAAGGTTGTTCAACTTCAACAGGTGGCTTTTCCACTGCTTAAACGCTTGTTAATCTATGTCTAATAGACTGCTCATGTCTTTAACATTTTAAATGTTTCTTCGAATTACGTTCAAACGTAATTGATTCTGTCGAAGGCAATTCCTTAATTACTGAGAAAATGTTATAAAAACAGAAATATTCTTGTCATTGCTATAAATAGCGACCTAGTCTTCCCAGGCTATGCGAGTGAAGGTTTGCACCACAGTCTATTAGTCAATTTGCGAGTTTTAAATTTCCATTTTGGCAACAATGCCACAGATGTCGTGTGATCACAGATGTCAATGCAGTTTTTTCCAATCAATAGGATTTTTACTAGTGTTTCTTGATCGGCAGTTACTGCAATATGAAGAAGGGATTATCCTTTAGTGTTCTGTACATTTACATAGATGTATTTCTGAACAGTTTTTATATTTGAAGAAACTGTCTTAAAATCAGAAATATTCTTGTCATTGCTTTAAATAGCGACACAGTCTTCCCAGCTATGCGAGTGAAGGTTTGCACCACAGTCTATTAGCCAATTTGCGAGTTTTAAATTTCCATTTTGGCTAGCATAAAACAATGCGACAAATGCCGTGTGATCACAGACGTCAATACAGTTATTTCCAATCAATAGGATTTTTAATAATGTTTCTTGATTGGCAGCTACTGCAATATGAAGAAGGGATTATCCATTAGTAGTGTGTATGTTTACACCTGTTCCTTTCTGAACAGTTCTCATATATGAAGAAACTGTCTTGAAAACAGAAATATTCTTGTCATTGCTATAAATAGCGACACAGACTTCCCAGCTATGCGAGTGAAGGCTTTCACCAGTCTACCAACAAATTTCGAGTTTTAAATTTCCATTTTGGGAAGGATAAAACAATGCAACACATGCTGTGTGATCACAGACGTCAATACAGTTATTTCCAATCAATAGGATTTTGACTAATGTTTCTTGATTGGCAGTTACTGCAATATGAAAAGGAATTATCCTTTATTATTCTGTACGTTTACATCTGTTCCTCTCTGAACAGTTTTCATATATGAAGAAACTGTCTTAAAAACAGAAATATTCCTTTGATTGCTATAAATAGCGACCTAGTTTTCCCAGGTATGCGAGTGAAGTTTTGCACCACAGTCTGTTAGCCAATTTGCGAGTTTTAAATTTCCATTTTGGCTAGCATAAAACAATGCCACAAATGCCGTGTGATCACAGACGTCAATGCAGTTTTTTCCAATCAATAGGATTTTTACTAATGTTTCTTGATTGGCAGCTACTGCAATATGAAGAAGGGATTATCCTTTTTGTGTTCTGTATATTTACATGTGTTCCTTTCTTAACAGTTCTCATACAGGAGAGAAGGATGTTTCCCAAGTATGGGAAGGTTGTTCAACTTCAACAGGTGGCTTTTCCACTGCTTAAACGCTTGTTAATCTATGTCTGTAATAGACTGCTCATGTCTTTAACATTTTAAATGTTTCTTCGAATTACGTTCAAACGTAATTGATTCTGTCGAAGGCAATTCCTTAATTACTGAGAAAATGTTATAAAAACAGAAATATTCTTGTCATTGCTATAAATAGCGACCTAGTCTTCCCAGGCTATGCGAGTGAAGGTTTGCACCACAGTCTATTAGTCAATTTGCGAGTTTTAAATTTCCATTTTGGCAACAATGCCACAAATGCCGTGTGATCACAGACGTCAATGCAGTTTTTTCCAATCAATAGGATTTTTACTAATGTTTCTTGATTGGCAGTTACTGCAATATGAAGAAGGGATTATCCTTTAGTGTTCTGTACATTTACATAGATGTATTTCTGAACAGTTCTTATATTTGAAGAAACTGTCTTAAAACCAGAAATATTCTTGTCATTGCACTAAATAGCGACACAGTCTTCCCCGCTATGGGAGTGAAGGTTTGCACCACAGTCTATTAGCAAATTTGCGAGTTTTAAATTTCCATTTTGGCAAGGATAAAATAATGGAACAAATGCCGTGTGATCACAGACGTCAATACAGTTTTTTCCAATCAATAGGATTTTTACTAATGTTTCTTGATTGGCAGCTACTGCAATATGAAGAAGGGATTATCCTTTAGTAGTCTGTATGTTTACACCTGTTCCTTTCTGAACAGTTCTCATATATGAAGAAACTGTCTTAAAAACAGAAATATTCTTGTCATTGCTATAAATAGCGACACAGACTTCCCAGCTATGCGAGTGAAGGCTTTCACCAGTCTACCAACAAATTTCGAGTTTTAAATTTCCATTTTGGGAAGGATAAAACAATGCAACACATGCTGTGTGATCACAGACATCAATACAGTTATTTCCAATCAATAGGATTTTGACTAATGTTTCTTGATTGGCAGTTACTGCAATATGAAAAGGAATTATCCTTTATTATTCTGTACGTTTACATCTGTTCCTCTCTGAACAGTTTTCATATATGAAGAAACTGTCTTAAAAACAGAAATATTCCTTTGATTGCTATAAATAGCGACCTAGTCTTCCCAGGTATGCGAGTGAAGTTTTGCACCACAGTCTGTTAGCCAATTTGCGAGTTTTAAATTTCCATTTTGGCTAGCATAAAACAGTGCGACAAATGCCGTGTGATCACAGACGTCAATGCAGTTTTTTCCAATCAATAGGATTTTTACTAATGTTTCTTGATTGGCAGCTACTGCAATATGAAGAAGGGATTATCCTTTAGTAGTCTGTATGTTTACACCTGTTCCTTTCTGAACAGTTCTCATATATGAAGAAACTGTCTTGAAAACAGAAATATTCTTGTCATTGCTATAAATAGCGACACAGACTTCCCAGCTATGCGAGTGAAGGCTTTCACCACAGTCTACCAACAAATTTCGAGTTTTAAATTTTCATTTTGGGAAGGATAAAACAATGCAACAGATGCCGTGTGATCACAGACGTCAATACAGTTATTTCCAATCAATAGGATTTTGACTAATGTTTCTTGATTGGCAGTTACTGCAATATGAAAAGGAATTATCCTTTATTATTCTGTACGTTTACATCTGTTCCTTTCTGAACAGTTTTCATATATGAAGAAACTGTCTTAAAAACAGAAATATTCCTTTGATTGCTATAAATAGCGACCTAGTCTTCTCAGGTATGCGAGTGAAGTTCTGCACCACAGTCTGTTAGCCAATTTGCGAGTTTTAAATTTCCATTTTGGCTAGTATAAAACAATGCCACAAATGCCGTGTGATCACAGACGTCAATGCAGTTTTTTCCAATCAATAGGATTTTTACTAATGTTTCTTGATTGGCAGTTACTGCAATATGAAGAAGGGATTATCCTTTAGTGTTCTGTACATTTCCATAGATGTATTTCTTAACAGTCCTTATATTTGAAGAAACTGTTTTAAAAACAGAAATTTTCTTGTCATTGCTATAAATAGCGACACAGTCTTCCCAGCTATGCGAGTGAAGATTTGCACCACAGTCTATTAGCAAATTTGCGTATTTTAAATTTCCATTTTGGCTAGCATAAAACAATGCCTAAAATGCCGTGTGATCACAGACGTCAATACAGTTTTTTCCAATCAATAGGATTTTTACTAGTGTTTCTTGATCGGCAGTTACTGCAATATGAAGAAGGGATTATCCTTTAGTGTTCTGTACATTTACATACATGTATTTCTGAACAGTTCTTATATTTGAAGAAACTGTCTTAAAAACAGAAATATTCTTGACATTGCTATAAATAGCGACACAGTCTTCCCAGCTATGCGAGTGAAGTTTTGCACCACAGTCTGTTAGCCAATTTGCGAGTTTTAAATTTCCATTTTGGCAAGGATAAAATAATGGAACAAATGCCGTGTGATCACAGATGTCAAAGCAGTTTTTTCCAATCAATAGGATTTTTACTAGTGTTTCTTGATCGGCAGTTACTGCAATATGAAGAAGGGATTATCCTTTAGTGTTCTGTACATTTACATAGATGTATTTCTGAACAGTTCTTATATCTGAAGAAACTGTCTTAAAAACAGAAATATTCTTGACATTGCTATAAATAGCGACACAGTCTTCCCAGCTATGCGAGTGAAGATTTGCACCACAGTCTATTAGCAAATTTGCGTGTTTTAAATTTCCATTTTGGCTAGCATAAAACAATGCGACAAATGCCGTGTGATCACAGACGTCAATATAGTTATTTCCAATCAATAGGATTTTTACTAATATTTCTTGATTGGCAGCTACTGCAATATGAAGAAGGGATTATCCTTTAGTAGTCTGTATGTTTACATCTGTTCCGTTCTGAACAGTTCTCATATATGAAGAAACTGTCTTAAAAACAGAAATATTCCTTTGATTGCTATAATTAGCGACCTAGTCTTCCCAGGCTATGCGAGTGAAGGTTTGCACCACAGTCTATTAGCCAATTTGCGAGTTTTAAATTTCCATTTTGGTAACAATGCCAAAAATGTCGTGTGATCACAGATGTCAATGCATTTTTTTCCAATCAATAGGATTTTGACTAATGTTTCTTGATTGGCAGTTTCTGCAATATGAAGAAGGGATTATCCTTTAGTGTTCTGTACATTTACATAGATGTATTTCTGAACAGTTCTTATATTCTTGTCATTGCACTAAATAGCGACACAGTCTTCCCAGCTATGCGAGTGAAGGTTTGCACCACAGTCTATTAGCCAATTTGCGAGTTTTAAATTTCCATTTTGGCTAGCATAAAACAATGCGACAAATGCCGTGTGATCACAGACGTCAATACAGTTATTTCCAATCAATAGGATTTTTAATAATGTTTCTTGATTGGCAGCTACTGCAATATGAAGAAGGGATTATCCTTTAGTAGTCTGTATGTTTACACCTGTTCCTTTCTGAACAGTTCTCATATATGAAGAAACTGTCTTAAAAACAGAAATATTCTTGTCATTGCTATAAATAGCGACACAGACTTCCCAGCTAAGCGAGTGAAGGCTTTCACCACAGTCTACCAACAAATTTCGAGTTTTAAATTTCCATTTTGGGAAGGATAAAACAATGCAACAAATGCTGTGTGATCACAGACGTCAATACAGTTATTTCCAATCAATAGGATTTTGACTAATGTTTCTTGATTGGCAGTTACTGCAATATGAAAAGGAATTATCCTTTATTATTCTGTACGTTTACATCTGTTCCTCTCTGAACAGTTTTCATATATGAAGAAACTGTCTTAAAAACAGAAATATTCCTTTGATTGCTATAAATAGCGACCTAGTCTTCTCAGGTATGCGAGTGAAGTTTTGCACCACAGTCTGTTAGCCAATTTGCGAGTTTTAAATTTCCATTTTGGCTAGTATAAAACAATGCCACAAGATCACAGACGTCAATGCAGTTTCTTCCAATCAATAGGATTTTTACTAATGTTTCTTGATTGGCAGTTACTGCAATATGAAGAAGGGATTATCCTTTAGTGTTCTGTACATTTCCATAGATGTATTTCTGAACAGTTCTTATATTTGAAGAAACTGTCTTAAAAACAGAAATATTCTTGTCATTGCTATAAATAGCGACACAGTCTTCCCAGCTATGCGAGTGAAGATTTGCACCACAGTCTATTAGCAAATTTGCGTATTTTAAATTTCCATCTTGGCTAGCATAAAACAATGCCAAAAATGCCGTGTGATCACAGACGTGAATGCAGTTTTTTCCAATCAATAGGATTTTTACTAATGTTTCTTGATTGGCAGCTACTGCAATATGAAGAAAGGATTATCCTTTTGTATTCTGTATATTTACATGTGTTCCTTTCTTAACAGTTCTCATACAGGAGAGAAGGATGTTTCCCAATTATGGGAAGGTTGTTCAACTTCAACAGGTGGCTTTTCCACTGCTTAAACGCTTGTTAATCTATGTCTGTAATAGACTGCTCATGTCTTTAACATTTTAAATGTTTCTTCGAATTACGTTCAAACGTAATTGATTCTGTCCAAGGCAATTCCTTAATTACTGAGAAAATGTTATAAAAACAGAAATATTCTTGTCATTGCTATAAATAGCGACCTAGTCTTCCCAGGCTATGCGAGTGAAGGTTTGCACCACAGTCTATTAGTCAATTTGCGAGTTTTAAATTTCCATTTTGGCAACAATGCCACAAATGTCGTGTGATCACAGATGTCAATGCAGTTTTTTCCAATCAATAGGATTTTTACTAGTGTTTCTTGATCGGCAGTTACTGCAATAGGAAGAAGGGATTATCCTTTAGTGTTCTGTACATTTACATAGATGTATTTCTGAACAGTTTTTATATTTGAAGAAACTGTCTTAAAAACAGAAATATTCTTGTCATTGCTATAAATAGCGACACAGTCTTCCCAGCTATGCGAGTGAAGATTTGCACCACAGTCTATTAGCAAATTTGCGAGTTTTAAATTTCCATTTTGGCAAGGATAAAATAATGGAACAAATGCAGTGTGATCACAGACGTCAATACAGTTTTTTCCAATCAATAGGATTTTTACTAATGTTTCTTGATTGGCAGCTACTGCAATATGAAGAAGGGATTATCCTTTAGTAGTGTGTATGTTTACACCTGTTCCTTTCTGAACAGTTCTCATATATGAAGAAACTGTCTTAAAAACAGAAATATTCTTGTCATTGCTATAAATAGCGTCACAGACTTCCCAGCTATGCGAGTGAAGGCTTTCACCACAGTCTACCAACAAATTTCGAGTTTTAAATTTCCATTTTGGCTAGTATAAAACAATGCCACAAATGCCGTGTGATCACAGACGTCAATGCAGTTTTTTCCAATCAATAGGATTTTTACTAATGTTTCTTGATTGGCAGCTACTGCAATATGAAGAAGGGATTATCCTTTAGTAGTGTGTATGTTTACATCTGTTCCTTTCTGAACAGTTCTCATATATGAAGAAACTGTCTTGAAAACAGAAATATTCTTGTCATTGCTATAAATAGCGACACAGACTTCCCAGCTATGCGAGTGAAGGCTTTCACCACAGTCTACCAACAAATTTCGAGTTTTAAATTTTCATTTTGGGAAGGATAAAACAATGCAACAGATGCCGTGTGATCACAGAGGTCAATACAGTTATTTCCAATCAATAGGATTTTGACCAATGTTTCTTGATTGGCAGTTACTGCAATATGAAAAGGAATTATCCTTTATTATTCTGTACGTTTACATCTGTTCCTTTCTGAACAGTTTTCATATATGAAGAAACTGTCTTAAAAACAGAAATATTCCTTTGATTGCTATAAATAGCGACCTAGTCTTCTCAGGTATGCGAGTGAAGTTTTGCACCACAGTCTGTTAGCCAATTTGCGAGTTTTAAATTTCCATTTTGGCTAGTATAAAACAATGCCACAAATGCCGTGTGATCCCAGACGTCAATGCAGTTTTTTCCAATCAATAGGATTTTTACTAATGTTTCTTGATTGGCAGTTACTGCAATATGAAGAAGGGATTATCCTTTAGTGTTCTGTACATTTACATAGATATATTTCTGAACAGTTCTTATATTCTTGTCATTGCACTAAATAGCGACACAGTCTTCCCAGCTATGCGAGTGCAGGATTGCACCACAGTCTATTAGCCAATTTGCGAGTTTTAAATTTCCATTTTGGCTAGCATAAAACAATGCCACAAATGCCGTGTGATCACAGACGTCAATGCAGTTTTTTCCAATCAATAGGATTTTTACTAATGTTTCTTGATTGGCAGCTACTGCAATATGAAAAGGAATTATCCTTTATTATTCTGTGCGTTTACATCTGTTCCTCTCTGAACAGTTTTCATATATGAAGAAACTGTCTTAAAAACAGAAATATTCCTTTGATTGCTATAAATAGCGACCTAGTCTTCTCAGGTATGCGAGTGAAGTTTTGCACCACAGTCTGTTAGCCAATTTGCGAGTTTTAAATTTCCGTTTTGGCTAGTATAAAACAATGCCACAAATGCCGTGTGATCACAGACGTCAATGCAGTTTTTTCCAATCAATAGGATTTTTACTAATGTTTCTTGATTGGCAGTTACTGCAATATGAAGAAGGGATTATCCTTTAGTGTTCTGTACATTTCCATAGATGTATTTCTTAACAGTCCTTATATTTGAAGAAACTGTCTTAAAAACAGAAATATTCTTGTCATTGCTATAAATAGAGACCTAGTCTTCCCAGGTATGCGAGTGAAGTTTTGCACCACAGTCTGTTAGCCAATTTGCGAGTTTTAAATTTCCATTTTGGCTAGCATAAAACAGTGCGACAAATGCCGTGTGATCACAGACGTCAATGCAGTTTTTTCCAATCAATAGGATTTTTACTAATGTTTCTTGATTGGCAGTTACTGCAATATGAAGAAGGGATTATCCTTTAGTGTTCTGTACATTTCCATAGATGTATTTCTTAACAGTCCTTATATTTGAAGAAACTGTCTTAAAAACAGAAATATTCTTGTCATTGCTATAAATAGCGACACAGTCTTCCCAGCTATGCGAGTGAAGATTTGCACCACAGTCTATTAGCAAATTTGCGAGTTTTAAATTTCCATTTTGGCAAGGATAAAATAATGGAACAAATGCCGTGTGATCACAGACGTCAATACAGTTTTTTCCAATCAATAGGATTTTTACTAATGTTTCTTGATTGGCAGTTACTGCAATATGAAGAAGGGATTATCCTTTAGTGTTCTGTACATTTCCATAGATGTATTTCTTAACAGTCCTTATATTTGAAGAAACTGTCTTAAAAACAGAAATATTCTTGTCATTGCTATAAATAGCGACACAGTCTTCCCAGCTATGCGAGTGAAGATTTGCACCACAGTCTATTAGCAAATTTCGAGTTTTAAATTTTCATTTTGGGAAGGATAAAACAATGCAACAGATGCCGTGTGATCACAGAGGTCAATACAGTTATTTCCAATCAATAGGATTTTGACCAATGTTTCTTGATTGGCAGTTACTGCAATATGAAAAGGAATTATCCTTTATTATTCTGTACGTTTACATCTGTTCCTTTCTGAACAGTTTTCATATATGAAGAAACTGTCTTAAAAACAGAAATATTCCTTTGATTGCTATAAATAGCGACCTAGTCTTCTCAGGTATGCGAGTGAAGTTTTGCACCACAGTCTGTTAGCCAATTTGCGAGTTTTAAATTTCCATTTTGGCTAGTATAAAACAATGCCACAAATGCCGTGTGATCACAGACGTCAATGCAGTATTTTCCAATCAATAGGATTTTTACTAATGTTTCTTGATTGGCAGTTACTGCAATATGAAGAAGGGATTATCCTTTAGTGTTCTGTACATTTACAGAGATGTATTTCTGAACAGTTCTTATATTCTTGTCATTGCACTAAATAGCGACACAGTCTTCCCAGCTATGCGAGTGAAGGTTTGCACCACAGTCTATTAGCCAATTTGCGAGTTTTAAATTTCCATTTTGGCTAGCATAAAACAATGCCACAAATGCCGTGTGATCACAGACGTCAATGCAGTTTTTTCCAATCAATAGGATTTTTACTAATGTTTCTTGATTGGCAGCTACTGCAATATGAAGAAGGGATTATCCTTTAGTAGTCTGTATGTTTACACCTGTTCCTTTCTGAACAGTTCTCATATATGAAGAAACTGTCTTAAAAACAGAAATATTCTTGTCATTGCTATAAATAGCGACACAGACTTCCCAGCTATGCTAGTGAAGGCTTTCACCAGTCTACCAACAAATTTCGAGTTTTAAATTTCCATTTTGGGAAGGATAAAACAATGCAACACATGCTGTGTGATCACAGACGTCAATACAGTTATTTCCAATCAATAGGATTTTGACTAATGTTTCTTGATTGGCAGTTACTGCAATATGAAAAGGAATTATCCTTTATTATTCTGTACGTTTACATCTGTTCCTCTCTGAACAGTTTTCATATATGAAGAAACTGTCTTAAAAACAGAAATATTCCTTTGATTGCTATAAATAGCGACCTAGTTTTCCCAGGTATGCGAGTGAAGTTTTGCACCACAGTCTGTTAGCCAATTTGCGAGTTTTAAATTTCCATTTTGGCTAGCATAAAACAGTGCGACAAATGCCGTGTGATCACAGACGTCAATGCAGTTTTTTCCAATCAATAGGATTTTTACTAATGTTTCTTGATTGGCAGCTACTGCAATATGAAGAAGGGATTATCCTTTTTGTGTTCTGTATATTTACATGTGTTCCTTTCTTAACAGTTCTCATACAGGAGAGAAGGATGTTTCCCAAGTATGGGAAGGTTGTTCAACTTCAACAGGTGGCTTTTCCACTGCTTAAACGCTTGTTAATCTATGTCTGTAATAGACTGCTCATGTCTTTAACATTTTAAATGTTTCTTCGAATTACGTTCAAACGTAATTGATTCTGTCGAAGGCAATTCCTTAATTACTGAGAAAATGTTATAAAAACAGAAATATTCTTGTCATTGCTATAAATAGCGACCTAGTCTTCCCAGGCTATGCGAGTGAAGGTTTGCACCACAGTCTATTAGTCAATTTGCGAGTTTTAAATTTCCATTTTGGCAACAATGCCACAAATGCCGTGTGATCACAGACGTCAATGCAGTTTTTTCCAATCAATAGGATTTTTACTAATGTTTCTTGATTGGCAGTTACTGCAATATGAAGAAGGGATTATCCTTTAGTGTTCTGTACATTTACATAGATGTATTTCTGAACAGTTCTTATATTTGAAGAAACTGTCTTAAAACCAGAAATATTCTTGTCATTGCACTAAATAGCGACACAGTCTTCCCAGCTATGGGAGTGAAGGTTTGCACCACAGTCTATTAGCAAATTTGCGAGTTTTAAATTTCCATTTTGGCAAGGATAAAATAATGGAACAAATGCCGTGTGATCACAGACGTCAATACAGTTTTTTCCAATCAATAGGATTTTTACTAATGTTTCTTGATTGGCAGCTACTGCAATATGAAGAAGGGATTATCCTTTAGTAGTCTGTATGTTTACACCTGTTCCTTTCTGAACAGTTCTCATATATGAAGAAACTGTCTTAAAAACAGAAATATTCTTGTCATTGCTATAAATAGCGACACAGACTTCCCAGCTATGCGAGTGAAGGCTTTCACCAGTCTACCAACAAATTTCGAGTTTTAAATTTCCATTTTGGGAAGGATAAAACAATGCAACACATGCTGTGTGATCACAGACATCAATACAGTTATTTCCAATCAATAGGATTTTGACTAATGTTTCTTGATTGGCAGTTACTGCAATATGAAAAGGAATTATCCTTTATTATTCTGTACGTTTACATCTGTTCCTCTCTGAACAGTTTTCATATATGAAGAAACTGTCTTAAAAACAGAAATATTCCTTTGATTGCTATAAATAGCGACCTAGTCTTCCCAGGTATGCGAGTGAAGTTTTGCACCACAGTCTGTTAGCCAATTTGCGAGTTTTAAATTTCCATTTTGGCTAGCATAAAACAGTGCGACAAATGCCGTGTGATCACAGACGTCAATGCAGTTTTTTCCAATCAATAGGATTTTTACTAATGTTTCTTGATTGGCAGTTACTGCAATATGAAGAAGGGATTATCCTTTAGTGTTCTGTACATTTCCATAGATGTATTTCTTAACAGTCCTTATATTTGAAGAAACTGTCTTAAAAACAGAAATATTCTTGTCATTGCTATAAATAGCGACACAGTCTTCCCAGCTATGCGAGTGAAGATTTGCACCACAGTCTATTAGCAAATTTGCGAGTTTTAAATTTCCATTTTGGCAAGGATAAAATAATGGAACAAATGCCGTGTGATCACAGACGTCAATACAGTTTTTTCCAATCAATAGGATTTTTACTAATGTTTCTTGATTGGCAGCTACTGCAATATGAAGAAGGGATTATCCTTTAGTAGTGTGTATGTTTACACCTGTTCCTTTCTGAACAGTTCTCATATATGAAGAAACTGTCTTAAAAACAGAAATATTCTTGTCATTGCTATAAATAGCGACACAGACTTCCCAGCTATGCGAGTGAAGGCTTTCACCACAGTCTACCAACAAATTTCGAGTTTTAAATTTTCATTTTGGGAAGGATAAAACAATGCAACAGATGCCGTGTGATCACAGAGGTCAATACAGTTATTTCCAATCAATAGGATTTTGACCAATGTTTCTTGATTGGCAGTTACTGCAATATGAAAAGGAATTATCCTTTATTATTCTGTACGTTTACATCTGTTCCTTTCTGAACAGTTTTCATATATGAAGAAACTGTCTTAAAAACAGAAATATTCCTTTGATTGCTATAAATAGCGACCTAGTCTTCTCAGGTATGCGAGTGAAGTTTTGCACCACAGTCTGTTAGCCAATTTGCGAGTTTTAAATTTCCATTTTGGCTAGTATAAAACAATGCCACAAATGCCGTGTGATCACAGACGTCAATGCAGTTTTTTCCAATCAATAGGATTTTTACTAATGTTTCTTGATTGGCAGTTACTGCAATATGAAGAAGGGATTATCCTTTAGTGTTCTGTACATTTACAGAGATGTATTTCTGAACAGTTCTTATATTCTTGTCATTGCACTAAATAGCGACACAGTCTTCCCAGCTATGCGAGTGAAGGTTTGCACCACAGTCTATTAGCCAATTTGCGAGTTTTAAATTTCCATTTTGGCTAGCATAAAACAATGCCACAAATGCCGTGTGATCACAGACGTCAATGCAGTTTTTTCCAATCAATAGGATTTTTACTAATGTTTCTTGATTGGCAGCTACTGCAATATGAAGAAGGGATTATCCTTTAGTAGTGTGTCTGTTTACACCTGTTCCTTTCTGAACAGTTCTCATACAGGAGAGAAGGATGTTTCCCAAGTATGGGAAGGTTGTTCAACTTCAACAGGTGGCTTTTCCACTGCTTAAACGCTTGTTAATCTATGTCTGTAATAGACTGCTCATGTCTATAACATTTTAAATGTTTCTTCGAATTACGTTCAAACGTAATTGATTCTGTCCAAGGCAATTCCTTAATTACTGAGAAAATGTTATAAAAACAGAAATATTCTTGTAATTGCTATAAATAGCGACCTAGTCTTCCCAGGCTATGCGAGTGAAGGTTTGCACCACAGTCTATTAGTCAATTTGCGAGTTTTAAATTTCCATTTTGGCAACAATGCCACAAATCCCGTGTGATCACAGACGTCAATGCAGTTTTTTCCAATCAATAGGATTTTTACTAATGTTTCTTGATTGGCAGTTACTGCAATATGAAGAAGGGATTATCCTTTAGTGTTCTGTACATTTACATAGATGTATTTCTGAACAGTTCTTATATTTGAAGAAACTGTCTTAAAACCAGAAATATTCTTGTCATTGCACTAAATAGCGACACAGTCTTCCCAGCTATGGGAGTGAAGGTTTGCACCACAGTCTATTAGCAAATTTGCGAGTTTTAAATTTCCATTTTGGCAAGGATAAAATAATGGAACAAATGCCGTGTGATCACAGACGTCAATACAGTTTTTTCCAATCAATAGGATTTTTACTAATGTTTCTTGATTGGCAGCTACTGCAATATGAAGAAGGGATTATCCTTTAGTAGTCTGTATGTTTACACCTGTTCCTTTCTGAACAGTTCTCATATATGAAGAAACTGTCTTAAAAACAGAAATATTCTTGTCATTGCTATAAATAGCGACACAGACTTCCCAGCTATGCGAGTGAAGGCTTTCACCAGTCTACCAACAAATTTCGAGTTTTAAATTTCCATTTTGGGAAGGATAAAACAATGCAACACATGCTGTGTGATCACAGACGTCAATACAGTTATTTCCAATCAATAGGATTTTGACTAATGTTTCTTGATTGGCAGTTACTGCAATATGAAAAGGAATTATCCTTTATTATTCTGTACGTTTACATCTGTTCCTCTCTGAACAGTTTTCATATATGAAGAAACTGTCTTAAAAACAGAAATATTCCTTTGATTGCTATAAATAGCGACCTAGTCTTCCCAGGTATGCGAGTGAAGTTTTGCACCACAGTCTGTTAGCCAATTTGCGAGTTTTAAATTTCCATTTTGGCTAGCATAAAACAGTGCGACAAATGCCGTGTGATCACAGACGTCAATGCAGTTTTTTCCAATCAATAGGATTTTTACTAATGTTTCTTGATTGGCAGCTACTGCAATATGAAGAAGGGATTATCCTTTAGTAGTTTGTATGTTTACACCTGTTCCTTTCTGAACAGTTCTCATATATGAAGAAACTGTCTTGAAAACAGAAATATTCTTGTCATTGCTATAAATAGCGACACAGACTTCCCAGCTATGCGAGTGAAGGCTTTCACCACAGTCTACCAACAAATTTCGAGTTTTAAATTTTCATTTTGGGAAGGATAAAACAATGCAACAGATGCCGTGTGATCACAGACGTCAATACAGTTATTTCCAATCAATAGGATTTTGACTAATGTTTCTTGATTGGCAGTTACTGCAATATGAAAAGGAATTATCCTTTATTATTCTGTACGTTTACATCTGTTCCTTTCTGAACAGTTTTCATATATGAAGAAACTGTCTTAAAAACAGAAATATTCCTTTGATTGCTATAAATAGCGACCTAGTCTTCTCAGGTATGCGAGTGAAGTTTTGCACCACAGTCTGTTAGCCAATTTGCGAGTTTTAAATTTCCATTTTGGCTAGTATAAAACAATGCCACAAATGCCGTGTGATCACAGACGTCAATACAGTTTTTTCCAATCAATAGGATTTTTACTAGTGTTTCTTGATCGGCAGTTACTGGAATATGAAGAAGGGATTATCCTTTAGTGTTCTGTACATTTACATAGATGTATTTCTGAACAGTTCTTATATTTGAAGAAACTGTCTTAAAAACAGAAATATTCTTGACATTGCTATAAATAGCGACACAGTCTTCCCAGCTATGCGAGTGAAGATTTGCACCACAGTCTATTAGCAAATTTGCGTATTTTAAATTTCCATTTTGGCTAGCATAAAACAATGCCAAAAATGCCGTGTGATCACAGACGTCAATACAGTTTTTTCCAATCAATAGGATTTTTACTAGTGTTTCTTGATCGGCAGTTACTGGAATATGAAGAAGGGATTATCCTTTAGTGTTCTGTACATTTACATAGATGTATTTCTGAACAGTTCTTATATTTGAAGAAACTGTCTTAAAAACAGAAATATTCTTGACATTGCTATAAATAGCGACACAGTCTTCCCAGCTATGCGAGTGAAGATTTGCACCACAGTCTATTAGCAAATTTGCGTGTTTTAAATTTCCATTTTGGCTAGCATAAAACAATGCGACAAATGCCGTGTGATCACAGACGTCAATACAGTTATTTCCAATCAATAGGATTTTTACTAATATTTCTTGATTGGCAGCTACTGCAATATGAAGAAGGGATTATCCTTTAGTAGTCTGTATGTTTACATCTGTTCCGTTCTGAACAGTTCTCATATATGAAGAAACTGTCTTAAAAACAGAAATATTCCTTTGATTGCTATAATTAGCGACCTAGTCTTCCCAGGCTATGCGAGTGAAGGTTTGCACCACAGTCTATTAGCCAATTTGCGAGTTTTAAATTTCCATTTTGGTAACAATGCCAAAAATGTCGTGTGATCACAGATGTCAATGCATTTTTTTCCAATCAATAGGATTTTGACTAATGTTTCTTGATTGGCAGTTACTGCAATATGAAGAAGGGATTATCCTTTAGTGTTCTGTACATTTACATAGATGTATTTCTGAACAGTTCTTATATTCTTGTCATTGCACTAAATAGCGACAGTCTTCCCAGCTATGCGAGTGAAGGTTTGCACCACAGTCTATTAGCCAATTTGCGAGTTTTAAATTTCCATTTTGGCTAGCATAAAACAATGCGACAAATGCCGTGTGATCACAGACGTCAATACAGTTATTTCCAATCAATAGGATTTTTACTAATATTTCTTGATTGGCAGCTACTGCAATATGAAGAAGGGATTATCCTTTAGTAGTCTGTATGTTTTCATCTGTTCCGTTCTGAACAGTTCTCATATATGAAGAAACTGTCTTAAAAACAGAAATATTCCTTTGATTGCTATAATTAGGGACCTAGTCTTCCCAGGCTATGCGAATGAAGGTTTGCACCACAGTCTATTAGCCAATTTGCGAGTTTTAAATTTCCATTTTGGTAACAATGCCACAAATGTCGTGTGATCACAGATGTCAATGCATTTTTTTCCAAGCAATAGGATTTTGACTAATGTTTCTTGATTGGCAGTTACTGCAATATGAAGAAGGGATTATTCTTTAGTGTTCTGTACATTTACATAGATGTATTTCTGAACAGTTCTTATATTCTTGTCATTGCACTAAATAGCGACACAGTCTTCCCAGCTATGCGAGTGAAGGTTTGCACCACAGTCTATTAGCCAATTTGCGAGTTTTAAATTTCCATTTTGGCTAGCATAAAACAATGCCACAAATGCCGTGTGATCACAGACGTCAATGCAGTTTTTTCCAATCAATAGGATTTTTACTAATGTTTCTTGATTGGCAGCTACTGCAATATGAAGAAGGGATTATCCTTTTTGTGTTCTGTATATTTACATGTGTTCCTTTCTTAACAGTTCTCATACAGGAGAGAAGGATGTTTCCCAAGTATGGGAAGGTTGTTCAACTTCAACAGGTGGCTTTTCCACTGCTTAAACGCTTGTTAATCTATGTCTAATAGACTGCTCATGTCTTTAACATTTTAAATGTTTCTTCGAATTACGTTCAAACGTAATTGATTCTGTCGAAGGCAATTCCTTAATTACTGAGAAAATGTTATAAAAACAGAAATATTCTTGTCATTGCTATAAATAGCGACCTAGTCTTCCCAGGCTATGCGAGTGAAGGTTTGCACCACAGTCTATTAGTCAATTTGCGAGTTTTAAATTTCCATTTTGGCAACAATGCCACAGATGTCGTGTGATCACAGATGTCAATGCAGTTTTTTCCAATCAATAGGATTTTTACTAGTGTTTCTTGATCGGCAGTTACTGCAATATGAAGAAGGGATTATCCTTTAGTGTTCTGTACATTTACATAGATGTATTTCTGAACAGTTTTTATATTTGAAGAAACTGTCTTAAAAACAGAAATATTCTTGTCATTGCTTTAAATAGCGACACAGTCTTCCCAGCTATGCGAGTGAAGGTTTGCACCACAGTCTATTAGCCAATTTGCGAGTTTTAAATTTCCATTTTGGCTAGCATAAAACAATGCGACAAATGCCGTGTGATCACAGACGTCAATATAGTTATTTCCAATCAATAGGATTTTTACTAATATTTCTTGATTGGCAGCTACTGCAATATGAAGAAGGGATTATCCTTTAGTAGTCTGTATGTTTACATCTGTTCCGTTCTGAACAGTTCTCATATATGAAGAAACTGTCTTAAAAACAGAAATATTCCTTTGATTGCTATAATTAGCGACCTAGTCTTCCCAGGCTATGCGAGTGAAGGTTTGCACCACAGTCTATTAGCCAATTTGCGAGTTTTAAATTTCCATTTTGGTAACAATGCCAAAAATGTCGTGTGATCACAGATGTCAATGCATTTTTTTCCAATCAATAGGATTTTGACTAATGTTTCTTGATTGGCAGTTTCTGCAATATGAAGAAGGGATTATCCTTTAGTGTTCTGTACATTTACATAGATGTATTTCTGAACAGTTCTTATATTCTTGTCATTGCACTAAATAGCGACACAGTCTTCCCAGCTATGCGAGTGAAGGTTTGCACCACAGTCTATTAGCCAATTTGCGAGTTTTAAATTTCCATTTTGGCTAGCATAAAACAATGCGACAAATGCCGTGTGATCACAGACGTCAATACAGTTATTTCCAATCAATAGGATTTTTAATAATGTTTCTTGATTGGCAGCTACTGCAATATGAAGAAGGGATTATCCTTTAGTAGTCTGTATGTTTACACCTGTTCCTTTCTGAACAGTTCTCATATATGAAGAAACTGTCTTAAAAACAGAAATATTCTTGTCATTGCTATAAATAGCGACACAGACTTCCCAGCTATGCGAGTGAAGGTTTGCACCACAGTCTATTAGCCAATTTGCGAGTTTTAAATTTCCATTTTGGCTAGCATAAAACAATGCCACAAATGCCGTGTGATCACAGACGTCAATGCAGTTTTTTCCAATCAATAGGATTTTTACTAATGTTTCTTGATTGGCAGCTACTGCAATATGAAGAAGGGATTATCCTTTTTGTGTTCTGTATATTTACATGTGTTCCTTTCTTAACAGTTCTCATACAGGAGAGAAGGATGTTTCCCAAGTATGGGAAGGTTGTTCAACTTCAACAGGTGGCTTTTCCACTGCTTAAACGCTTGTTAATCTATGTCTAATAGACTGCTCATGTCTTTAACATTTTAAATGTTTCTTCGAATTACGTTCAAACGTAATTGATTCTGTCGAAGGCAATTCCTTAATTACTGAGAAAATGTTATAAAAACAGAAATATTCTTGTCATTGCTATAAATAGCGACCTAGTCTTCCCAGGCTATGCGAGTGAAGGTTTGCACCACAGTCTATTAGTCAATTTGCGAGTTTTAAATTTCCATTTTGGCAACAATGCCACAGATGTCGTGTGATCACAGATGTCAATGCAGTTTTTTCCAATCAATAGGATTTTTACTAGTGTTTCTTGATCGGCAGTTACTGCAATATGAAGAAGGGATTATCCTTTAGTGTTCTGTACATTTACATAGATGTATTTCTGAACAGTTTTTATATTTGAAGAAACTGTCTTAAAATCAGAAATATTCTTGTCATTGCTTTAAATAGCGACACAGTCTTCCCAGCTATGCGAGTGAAGGTTTGCACCACAGTCTATTAGCCAATTTGCGAGTTTTAAATTTCCATTTTGGCTAGCATAAAACAATGCGACAAATGCCGTGTGATCACAGACGTCAATACAGTTATTTCCAATCAATAGGATTTTTAATAATGTTTCTTGATTGGCAGCTACTGCAATATGAAGAAGGGATTATCCATTAGTAGTGTGTATGTTTACACCTGTTCCTTTCTGAACAGTTCTCATATATGAAGAAACTGTCTTGAAAACAGAAATATTCTTGTCATTGCTATAAATAGCGACACAGACTTCCCAGCTATGCGAGTGAAGGCTTTCACCAGTCTACCAACAAATTTCGAGTTTTAAATTTCCATTTTGGGAAGGATAAAACAATGCAACACATGCTGTGTGATCACAGACGTCAATACAGTTATTTCCAATCAATAGGATTTTGACTAATGTTTCTTGATTGGCAGTTACTGCAATATGAAAAGGAATTATCCTTTATTATTCTGTACGTTTACATCTGTTCCTCTCTGAACAGTTTTCATATATGAAGAAACTGTCTTAAAAACAGAAATATTCCTTTGATTGCTATAAATAGCGACCTAGTTTTCCCAGGTATGCGAGTGAAGTTTTGCACCACAGTCTGTTAGCCAATTTGCGAGTTTTAAATTTCCATTTTGGCTAGCATAAAACAATGCCACAAATGCCGTGTGATCACAGACGTCAATGCAGTTTTTTCCAATCAATAGGATTTTTACTAATGTTTCTTGATTGGCAGCTACTGCAATATGAAGAAGGGATTATCCTTTTTGTGTTCTGTATATTTACATGTGTTCCTTTCTTAACAGTTCTCATACAGGAGAGAAGGATGTTTCCCAAGTATGGGAAGGTTGTTCAACTTCAACAGGTGGCTTTTCCACTGCTTAAACGCTTGTTAATCTATGTCTGTAATAGACTGCTCATGTCTTTAACATTTTAAATGTTTCTTCGAATTACGTTCAAACGTAATTGATTCTGTCGAAGGCAATTCCTTAATTACTGAGAAAATGTTATAAAAACAGAAATATTCTTGTCATTGCTATAAATAGCGACCTAGTCTTCCCAGGCTATGCGAGTGAAGGTTTGCACCACAGTCTATTAGTCAATTTGCGAGTTTTAAATTTCCATTTTGGCAACAATGCCACAAATGCCGTGTGATCACAGACGTCAATGCAGTTTTTTCCAATCAATAGGATTTTTACTAATGTTTCTTGATTGGCAGTTACTGCAATATGAAGAAGGGATTATCCTTTAGTGTTCTGTACATTTACATAGATGTATTTCTGAACAGTTCTTATATTTGAAGAAACTGTCTTAAAACCAGAAATATTCTTGTCATTGCACTAAATAGCGACACAGTCTTCCCCGCTATGGGAGTGAAGGTTTGCACCACAGTCTATTAGCAAATTTGCGAGTTTTAAATTTCCATTTTGGCAAGGATAAAATAATGGAACAAATGCCGTGTGATCACAGACGTCAATACAGTTTTTTCCAATCAATAGGATTTTTACTAATGTTTCTTGATTGGCAGCTACTGCAATATGAAGAAGGGATTATCCTTTAGTAGTCTGTATGTTTACACCTGTTCCTTTCTGAACAGTTCTCATATATGAAGAAACTGTCTTAAAAACAGAAATATTCTTGTCATTGCTATAAATAGCGACACAGACTTCCCAGCTATGCGAGTGAAGGCTTTCACCAGTCTACCAACAAATTTCGAGTTTTAAATTTCCATTTTGGGAAGGATAAAACAATGCAACACATGCTGTGTGATCACAGACATCAATACAGTTATTTCCAATCAATAGGATTTTGACTAATGTTTCTTGATTGGCAGTTACTGCAATATGAAAAGGAATTATCCTTTATTATTCTGTACGTTTACATCTGTTCCTCTCTGAACAGTTTTCATATATGAAGAAACTGTCTTAAAAACAGAAATATTCCTTTGATTGCTATAAATAGCGACCTAGTCTTCCCAGGTATGCGAGTGAAGTTTTGCACCACAGTCTGTTAGCCAATTTGCGAGTTTTAAATTTCCATTTTGGCTAGCATAAAACAGTGCGACAAATGCCGTGTGATCACAGACGTCAATGCAGTTTTTTCCAATCAATAGGATTTTTACTAATGTTTCTTGATTGGCAGCTACTGCAATATGAAGAAGGGATTATCCTTTAGTAGTCTGTATGTTTACACCTGTTCCTTTCTGAACAGTTCTCATATATGAAGAAACTGTCTTGAAAACAGAAATATTCTTGTCATTGCTATAAATAGCGACACAGACTTCCCAGCTATGCGAGTGAAGGCTTTCACCACAGTCTACCAACAAATTTCGAGTTTTAAATTTTCATTTTGGGAAGGATAAAACAATGCAACAGATGCCGTGTGATCACAGACGTCAATACAGTTATTTCCAATCAATAGGATTTTGACTAATGTTTCTTGATTGGCAGTTACTGCAATATGAAAAGGAATTATCCTTTATTATTCTGTACGTTTACATCTGTTCCTTTCTGAACAGTTTTCATATATGAAGAAACTGTCTTAAAAACAGAAATATTCCTTTGATTGCTATAAATAGCGACCTAGTCTTCTCAGGTATGCGAGTGAAGTTCTGCACCACAGTCTGTTAGCCAATTTGCGAGTTTTAAATTTCCATTTTGGCTAGTATAAAACAATGCCACAAATGCCGTGTGATCACAGACGTCAATGCAGTTTTTTCCAATCAATAGGATTTTTACTAATGTTTCTTGATTGGCAGTTACTGCAATATGAAGAAGGGATTATCCTTTAGTGTTCTGTACATTTCCATAGATGTATTTCTTAACAGTCCTTATATTTGAAGAAACTGTTTTAAAAACAGAAATTTTCTTGTCATTGCTATAAATAGCGACACAGTCTTCCCAGCTATGCGAGTGAAGATTTGCACCACAGTCTATTAGCAAATTTGCGTATTTTAAATTTCCATTTTGGCTAGCATAAAACAATGCCTAAAATGCCGTGTGATCACAGACGTCAATACAGTTTTTTCCAATCAATAGGATTTTTACTAGTGTTTCTTGATCGGCAGTTACTGCAATATGAAGAAGGGATTATCCTTTAGTGTTCTGTACATTTACATACATGTATTTCTGAACAGTTCTTATATTTGAAGAAACTGTCTTAAAAACAGAAATATTCTTGACATTGCTATAAATAGCGACACAGTCTTCCCAGCTATGCGAGTGAAGTTTTGCACCACAGTCTGTTAGCCAATTTGCGAGTTTTAAATTTCCATTTTGGCAAGGATAAAATAATGGAACAAATGCCGTGTGATCACAGATGTCAAAGCAGTTTTTTCCAATCAATAGGATTTTTACTAGTGTTTCTTGATCGGCAGTTACTGCAATATGAAGAAGGGATTATCCTTTAGTGTTCTGTACATTTACATAGATGTATTTCTGAACAGTTCTTATATCTGAAGAAACTGTCTTAAAAACAGAAATATTCTTGACATTGCTATAAATAGCGACACAGTCTTCCCAGCTATGCGAGTGAAGATTTGCACCACAGTCTATTAGCAAATTTGCGTGTTTTAAATTTCCATTTTGGCTAGCATAAAACAATGCGACAAATGCCGTGTGATCACAGACGTCAATATAGTTATTTCCAATCAATAGGATTTTTACTAATATTTCTTGATTGGCAGCTACTGCAATATGAAGAAGGGATTATCCTTTAGTAGTCTGTATGTTTACATCTGTTCCGTTCTGAACAGTTCTCATATATGAAGAAACTGTCTTAAAAACAGAAATATTCCTTTGATTGCTATAATTAGCGACCTAGTCTTCCCAGGCTATGCGAGTGAAGGTTTGCACCACAGTCTATTAGCCAATTTGCGAGTTTTAAATTTCCATTTTGGTAACAATGCCAAAAATGTCGTGTGATCACAGATGTCAATGCATTTTTTTCCAATCAATAGGATTTTGACTAATGTTTCTTGATTGGCAGTTTCTGCAATATGAAGAAGGGATTATCCTTTAGTGTTCTGTACATTTACATAGATGTATTTCTGAACAGTTCTTATATTCTTGTCATTGCACTAAATAGCGACACAGTCTTCCCAGCTATGCGAGTGAAGGTTTGCACCACAGTCTATTAGCCAATTTGCGAGTTTTAAATTTCCATTTTGGCTAGCATAAAACAATGCGACAAATGCCGTGTGATCACAGACGTCAATACAGTTATTTCCAATCAATAGGATTTTTAATAATGTTTCTTGATTGGCAGCTACTGCAATATGAAGAAGGGATTATCCTTTAGTAGTCTGTATGTTTACACCTGTTCCTTTCTGAACAGTTCTCATATATGAAGAAACTGTCTTAAAAACAGAAATATTCTTGTCATTGCTATAAATAGCGACACAGACTTCCCAGCTAAGCGAGTGAAGGCTTTCACCACAGTCTACCAACAAATTTCGAGTTTTAAATTTCCATTTTGGGAAGGATAAAACAATGCAACAAATGCTGTGTGATCACAGACGTCAATACAGTTATTTCCAATCAATAGGATTTTGACTAATGTTTCTTGATTGGCAGTTACTGCAATATGAAAAGGAATTATCCTTTATTATTCTGTACGTTTACATCTGTTCCTCTCTGAACAGTTTTCATATATGAAGAAACTGTCTTAAAAACAGAAATATTCCTTTGATTGCTATAAATAGCGACCTAGTCTTCTCAGGTATGCGAGTGAAGTTTTGCACCACAGTCTGTTAGCCAATTTGCGAGTTTTAAATTTCCATTTTGGCTAGTATAAAACAATGCCACAAGATCACAGACGTCAATGCAGTTTCTTCCAATCAATAGGATTTTTACTAATGTTTCTTGATTGGCAGTTACTGCAATATGAAGAAGGGATTATCCTTTAGTGTTCTGTACATTTCCATAGATGTATTTCTGAACAGTTCTTATATTTGAAGAAACTGTCTTAAAAACAGAAATATTCTTGTCATTGCTATAAATAGCGACACAGTCTTCCCAGCTATGCGAGTGAAGATTTGCACCACAGTCTATTAGCAAATTTGCGTATTTTAAATTTCCATCTTGGCTAGCATAAAACAATGCCAAAAATGCCGTGTGATCACAGACGTGAATGCAGTTTTTTCCAATCAATAGGATTTTTACTAATGTTTCTTGATTGGCAGCTACTGCAATATGAAGAAAGGATTATCCTTTTGTATTCTGTATATTTACATGTGTTCCTTTCTTAACAGTTCTCATACAGGAGAGAAGGATGTTTCCCAATTATGGGAAGGTTGTTCAACTTCAACAGGTGGCTTTTCCACTGCTTAAACGCTTGTTAATCTATGTCTGTAATAGACTGCTCATGTCTTTAACATTTTAAATGTTTCTTCGAATTACGTTCAAACGTAATTGATTCTGTCCAAGGCAATTCCTTAATTACTGAGAAAATGTTATAAAAACAGAAATATTCTTGTCATTGCTATAAATAGCGACCTAGTCTTCCCAGGCTATGCGAGTGAAGGTTTGCACCACAGTCTATTAGTCAATTTGCGAGTTTTAAATTTCCATTTTGGCAACAATGCCACAAATGTCGTGTGATCACAGATGTCAATGCAGTTTTTTCCAATCAATAGGATTTTTACTAGTGTTTCTTGATCGGCAGTTACTGCAATAGGAAGAAGGGATTATCCTTTAGTGTTCTGTACATTTACATAGATGTATTTCTGAACAGTTTTTATATTTGAAGAAACTGTCTTAAAAACAGAAATATTCTTGTCATTGCTATAAATAGCGACACAGTCTTCCCAGCTATGCGAGTGAAGATTTGCACCACAGTCTATTAGCAAATTTGCGAGTTTTAAATTTCCATTTTGGCAAGGATAAAATAATGGAACAAATGCCGTGTGATCACAGACGTCAATACAGTTTTTTCCAATCAATAGGATTTTTACTAATGTTTCTTGATTGGCAGCTACTGCAATATGAAGAAGGGATTATCCTTTAGTAGTGTGTATGTTTACACCTGTTCCTTTCTGAACAGTTCTCATATATGAAGAAACTGTCTTAAAAACAGAAATATTCTTGTCATTGCTATAAATAGCGTCACAGACTTCCCAGCTATGCGAGTGAAGGCTTTCACCACAGTCTACCAACAAATTTCGAGTTTTAAATTTCCATTTTGGCTAGTATAAAACAATGCCACAAATGCCGTGTGATCACAGACGTCAATGCAGTTTTTTCCAATCAATAGGATTTTTACTAATGTTTCTTGATTGGCAGCTACTGCAATATGAAGAAGGGATTATCCTTTAGTAGTGTGTATGTTTACATCTGTTCCTTTCTGAACAGTTCTCATATATGAAGAAACTGTCTTGAAAACAGAAATATTCTTGTCATTGCTATAAATAGCGACACAGACTTCCCAGCTATGCGAGTGAAGGCTTTCACCACAGTCTACCAACAAATTTCGAGTTTTAAATTTTCATTTTGGGAAGGATAAAACAATGCAACAGATGCCGTGTGATCACAGAGGTCAATACAGTTATTTCCAATCAATAGGATTTTGACCAATGTTTCTTGATTGGCAGTTACTGCAATATGAAAAGGAATTATCCTTTATTATTCTGTACGTTTACATCTGTTCCTTTCTGAACAGTTTTCATATATGAAGAAACTGTCTTAAAAACAGAAATATTCCTTTGATTGCTATAAATAGCGACCTAGTCTTCTCAGGTATGCGAGTGAAGTTTTGCACCACAGTCTGTTAGCCAATTTGCGAGTTTTAAATTTCCATTTTGGCTAGTATAAAACAATGCCACAAATGCCGTGTGATCCCAGACGTCAATGCAGTTTTTTCCAATCAATAGGATTTTTACTAATGTTTCTTGATTGGCAGTTACTGCAATATGAAGAAGGGATTATCCTTTAGTGTTCTGTACATTTACATAGATATATTTCTGAACAGTTCTTATATTCTTGTCATTGCACTAAATAGCGACACAGTCTTCCCAGCTATGCGAGTGCAGGATTGCACCACAGTCTATTAGCCAATTTGCGAGTTTTAAATTTCCATTTTGGCTAGCATAAAACAATGCCACAAATGCCGTGTGATCACAGACGTCAATGCAGTTTTTTCCAATCAATAGGATTTTTACTAATGTTTCTTGATTGGCAGCTACTGCAATATGAAAAGGAATTATCCTTTATTATTCTGTGCGTTTACATCTGTTCCTCTCTGAACAGTTTTCATATATGAAGAAACTGTCTTAAAAACAGAAATATTCCTTTGATTGCTATAAATAGCGACCTAGTCTTCTCAGGTATGCGAGTGAAGTTTTGCACCACAGTCTGTTAGCCAATTTGCGAGTTTTAAATTTCCGTTTTGGCTAGTATAAAACAATGCCACAAATGCCGTGTGATCACAGACGTCAATGCAGTTTTTTCCAATCAATAGGATTTTTACTAATGTTTCTTGATTGGCAGTTACTGCAATATGAAGAAGGGATTATCCTTTAGTGTTCTGTACATTTCCATAGATGTATTTCTTAACAGTCCTTATATTTGAAGAAACTGTCTTAAAAACAGAAATATTCTTGTCATTGCTATAAATAGAGACCTAGTCTTCCCAGGTATGCGAGTGAAGTTTTGCACCACAGTCTGTTAGCCAATTTGCGAGTTTTAAATTTCCATTTTGGCTAGCATAAAACAGTGCGACAAATGCCGTGTGATCACAGACGTCAATGCAGTTTTTTCCAATCAATAGGATTTTTACTAATGTTTCTTGATTGGCAGTTACTGCAATATGAAGAAGGGATTATCCTTTAGTGTTCTGTACATTTCCATAGATGTATTTCTTAACAGTCCTTATATTTGAAGAAACTGTCTTAAAAACAGAAATATTCTTGTCATTGCTATAAATAGCGACACAGTCTTCCCAGCTATGCGAGTGAAGATTTGCACCACAGTCTATTAGCAAATTTGCGAGTTTTAAATTTCCATTTTGGCAAGGATAAAATAATGGAACAAATGCCGTGTGATCACAGACGTCAATACAGTTTTTTCCAATCAATAGGATTTTTACTAATGTTTCTTGATTGGCAGTTACTGCAATATGAAGAAGGGATTATCCTTTAGTGTTCTGTACATTTCCATAGATGTATTTCTTAACAGTCCTTATATTTGAAGAAACTGTCTTAAAAACAGAAATATTCTTGTCATTGCTATAAATAGCGACACAGTCTTCCCAGCTATGCGAGTGAAGATTTGCACCACAGTCTATTAGCAAATTTCGAGTTTTAAATTTTCATTTTGGGAAGGATAAAACAATGCAACAGATGCCGTGTGATCACAGAGGTCAATACAGTTATTTCCAATCAATAGGATTTTGACCAATGTTTCTTGATTGGCAGTTACTGCAATATGAAAAGGAATTATCCTTTATTATTCTGTACGTTTACATCTGTTCCTTTCTGAACAGTTTTCATATATGAAGAAACTGTCTTAAAAACAGAAATATTCCTTTGATTGCTATAAATAGCGACCTAGTCTTCTCAGGTATGCGAGTGAAGTTTTGCACCACAGTCTGTTAGCCAATTTGCGAGTTTTAAATTTCCATTTTGGCTAGTATAAAACAATGCCACAAATGCCGTGTGATCACAGACGTCAATGCAGTTTTTTCCAATCAATAGGATTTTTACTAATGTTTCTTGATTGGCAGTTACTGCAATATGAAGAAGGGATTATCCTTTAGTGTTCTGTACATTTACAGAGATGTATTTCTGAACAGTTCTTATATTCTTGTCATTGCACTAAATAGCGACACAGTCTTCCCAGCTATGCGAGTGAAGGTTTGCACCACAGTCTATTAGCCAATTTGCGAGTTTTAAATTTCCATTTTGGCTAGCATAAAACAATGCCACAAATGCCGTGTGATCACAGACGTCAATGCAGTTTTTTCCAATCAATAGGATTTTTACTAATGTTTCTTGATTGGCAGCTACTGCAATATGAAGAAGGGATTATCCTTTAGTAGTCTGTATGTTTACACCTGTTCCTTTCTGAACAGTTCTCATATATGAAGAAACTGTCTTAAAAACAGAAATATTCTTGTCATTGCTATAAATAGCGACACAGACTTCCCAGCTATGCTAGTGAAGGCTTTCACCAGTCTACCAACAAATTTCGAGTTTTAAATTTCCATTTTGGGAAGGATAAAACAATGCAACACATGCTGTGTGATCACAGACGTCAATACAGTTATTTCCAATCAATAGGATTTTGACTAATGTTTCTTGATTGGCAGTTACTGCAATATGAAAAGGAATTATCCTTTATTATTCTGTACGTTTACATCTGTTCCTCTCTGAACAGTTTTCATATATGAAGAAACTGTCTTAAAAACAGAAATATTCCTTTGATTGCTATAAATAGCGACCTAGTTTTCCCAGGTATGCGAGTGAAGTTTTGCACCACAGTCTGTTAGCCAATTTGCGAGTTTTAAATTTCCATTTTGGCTAGCATAAAACAGTGCGACAAATGCCGTGTGATCACAGACGTCAATGCAGTTTTTTCCAATCAATAGGATTTTTACTAATGTTTCTTGATTGGCAGCTACTGCAATATGAAGAAGGGATTATCCTTTTTGTGTTCTGTATATTTACATGTGTTCCTTTCTTAACAGTTCTCATACAGGAGAGAAGGATGTTTCCCAAGTATGGGAAGGTTGTTCAACTTCAACAGGTGGCTTTTCCACTGCTTAAACGCTTGTTAATCTATGTCTGTAATAGACTGCTCATGTCTTTAACATTTTAAATGTTTCTTCGAATTACGTTCAAACGTAATTGATTCTGTCGAAGGCAATTCCTTAATTACTGAGAAAATGTTATAAAAACAGAAATATTCTTGTCATTGCTATAAATAGCGACCTAGTCTTCCCAGGCTATGCGAGTGAAGGTTTGCACCACAGTCTATTAGTCAATTTGCGAGTTTTAAATTTCCATTTTGGCAACAATGCCACAAATGCCGTGTGATCACAGACGTCAATGCAGTTTTTTCCAATCAATAGGATTTTTACTAATGTTTCTTGATTGGCAGTTACTGCAATATGAAGAAGGGATTATCCTTTAGTGTTCTGTACATTTACATAGATGTATTTCTGAACAGTTCTTATATTTGAAGAAACTGTCTTAAAACCAGAAATATTCTTGTCATTGCACTAAATAGCGACACAGTCTTCCCAGCTATGGGAGTGAAGGTTTGCACCACAGTCTATTAGCAAATTTGCGAGTTTTAAATTTCCATTTTGGCAAGGATAAAATAATGGAACAAATGCCGTGTGATCACAGACGTCAATACAGTTTTTTCCAATCAATAGGATTTTTACTAATGTTTCTTGATTGGCAGCTACTGCAATATGAAGAAGGGATTATCCTTTAGTAGTCTGTATGTTTACACCTGTTCCTTTCTGAACAGTTCTCATATATGAAGAAACTGTCTTAAAAACAGAAATATTCTTGTCATTGCTATAAATAGCGACACAGACTTCCCAGCTATGCGAGTGAAGGCTTTCACCAGTCTACCAACAAATTTCGAGTTTTAAATTTCCATTTTGGGAAGGATAAAACAATGCAACACATGCTGTGTGATCACAGACATCAATACAGTTATTTCCAATCAATAGGATTTTGACTAATGTTTCTTGATTGGCAGTTACTGCAATATGAAAAGGAATTATCCTTTATTATTCTGTACGTTTACATCTGTTCCTCTCTGAACAGTTTTCATATATGAAGAAACTGTCTTAAAAACAGAAATATTCCTTTGATTGCTATAAATAGCGACCTAGTCTTCCCAGGTATGCGAGTGAAGTTTTGCACCACAGTCTGTTAGCCAATTTGCGAGTTTTAAATTTCCATTTTGGCTAGCATAAAACAGTGCGACAAATGCCGTGTGATCACAGACGTCAATGCAGTTTTTTCCAATCAATAGGATTTTTACTAATGTTTCTTGATTGGCAGTTACTGCAATATGAAGAAGGGATTATCCTTTAGTGTTCTGTACATTTCCATAGATGTATTTCTTAACAGTCCTTATATTTGAAGAAACTGTCTTAAAAACAGAAATATTCTTGTCATTGCTATAAATAGCGACACAGTCTTCCCAGCTATGCGAGTGAAGATTTGCACCACAGTCTATTAGCAAATTTGCGAGTTTTAAATTTCCATTTTGGCAAGGATAAAATAATGGAACAAATGCCGTGTGATCACAGACGTCAATACAGTTTTTTCCAATCAATAGGATTTTTACTAATGTTTCTTGATTGGCAGCTACTGCAATATGAAGAAGGGATTATCCTTTAGTAGTGTGTATGTTTACACCTGTTCCTTTCTGAACAGTTCTCATATATGAAGAAACTGTCTTAAAAACAGAAATATTCTTGTCATTGCTATAAATAGCGACACAGACTTCCCAGCTATGCGAGTGAAGGCTTTCACCACAGTCTACCAACAAATTTCGAGTTTTAAATTTTCATTTTGGGAAGGATAAAACAATGCAACAGATGCCGTGTGATCACAGAGGTCAATACAGTTATTTCCAATCAATAGGATTTTGACCAATGTTTCTTGATTGGCAGTTACTGCAATATGAAAAGGAATTATCCTTTATTATTCTGTACGTTTACATCTGTTCCTTTCTGAACAGTTTTCATATATGAAGAAACTGTCTTAAAAACAGAAATATTCCTTTGATTGCTATAAATAGCGACCTAGTCTTCTCAGGTATGCGAGTGAAGTTTTGCACCACAGTCTGTTAGCCAATTTGCGAGTTTTAAATTTCCATTTTGGCTAGTATAAAACAATGCCACAAATGCCGTGTGATCACAGACGTCAATGCAGTTTTTTCCAATCAATAGGATTTTTACTAATGTTTCTTGATTGGCAGTTACTGCAATATGAAGAAGGGATTATCCTTTAGTGTTCTGTACATTTACAGAGATGTATTTCTGAACAGTTCTTATATTCTTGTCATTGCACTAAATAGCGACACAGTCTTCCCAGCTATGCGAGTGAAGGTTTGCACCACAGTCTATTAGCCAATTTGCGAGTTTTAAATTTCCATTTTGGCTAGCATAAAACAATGCCACAAATGCCGTGTGATCACAGACGTCAATGCAGTTTTTTCCAATCAATAGGATTTTTACTAATGTTTCTTGATTGGCAGCTACTGCAATATGAAGAAGGGATTATCCTTTAGTAGTGTGTCTGTTTACACCTGTTCCTTTCTGAACAGTTCTCATACAGGAGAGAAGGATGTTTCCCAAGTATGGGAAGGTTGTTCAACTTCAACAGGTGGCTTTTCCACTGCTTAAACGCTTGTTAATCTATGTCTGTAATAGACTGCTCATGTCTATAACATTTTAAATGTTTCTTCGAATTACGTTCAAACGTAATTGATTCTGTCCAAGGCAATTCCTTAATTACTGAGAAAATGTTATAAAAACAGAAATATTCTTGTAATTGCTATAAATAGCGACCTAGTCTTCCCAGGCTATGCGAGTGAAGGTTTGCACCACAGTCTATTAGTCAATTTGCGAGTTTTAAATTTCCATTTTGGCAACAATGCCACAAATCCCGTGTGATCACAGACGTCAATGCAGTTTTTTCCAATCAATAGGATTTTTACTAATGTTTCTTGATTGGCAGTTACTGCAATATGAAGAAGGGATTATCCTTTAGTGTTCTGTACATTTACATAGATGTATTTCTGAACAGTTCTTATATTTGAAGAAACTGTCTTAAAACCAGAAATATTCTTGTCATTGCACTAAATAGCGACACAGTCTTCCCAGCTATGGGAGTGAAGGTTTGCACCACAGTCTATTAGCAAATTTGCGAGTTTTAAATTTCCATTTTGGCAAGGATAAAATAATGGAACAAATGCCGTGTGATCACAGACGTCAATACAGTTTTTTCCAATCAATAGGATTTTTACTAATGTTTCTTGATTGGCAGCTACTGCAATATGAAGAAGGGATTATCCTTTAGTAGTCTGTATGTTTACACCTGTTCCTTTCTGAACAGTTCTCATATATGAAGAAACTGTCTTAAAAACAGAAATATTCTTGTCATTGCTATAAATAGCGACACAGACTTCCCAGCTATGCGAGTGAAGGCTTTCACCAGTCTACCAACAAATTTCGAGTTTTAAATTTCCATTTTGGGAAGGATAAAACAATGCAACACATGCTGTGTGATCACAGACGTCAATACAGTTATTTCCAATCAATAGGATTTTGACTAATGTTTCTTGATTGGCAGTTACTGCAATATGAAAAGGAATTATCCTTTATTATTCTGTACGTTTACATCTGTTCCTCTCTGAACAGTTTTCATATATGAAGAAACTGTCTTAAAAACAGAAATATTCCTTTGATTGCTATAAATAGCGACCTAGTCTTCCCAGGTATGCGAGTGAAGTTTTGCACCACAGTCTGTTAGCCAATTTGCGAGTTTTAAATTTCCATTTTGGCTAGCATAAAACAGTGCGACAAATGCCGTGTGATCACAGACGTCAATGCAGTTTTTTCCAATCAATAGGATTTTTACTAATGTTTCTTGATTGGCAGCTACTGCAATATGAAGAAGGGATTATCCTTTAGTAGTTTGTATGTTTACACCTGTTCCTTTCTGAACAGTTCTCATATATGAAGAAACTGTCTTGAAAACAGAAATATTCTTGTCATTGCTATAAATAGCGACACAGACTTCCCAGCTATGCGAGTGAAGGCTTTCACCACAGTCTACCAACAAATTTCGAGTTTTAAATTTTCATTTTGGGAAGGATAAAACAATGCAACAGATGCCGTGTGATCACAGACGTCAATACAGTTATTTCCAATCAATAGGATTTTGACTAATGTTTCTTGATTGGCAGTTACTGCAATATGAAAAGGAATTATCCTTTATTATTCTGTACGTTTACATCTGTTCCTTTCTGAACAGTTTTCATATATGAAGAAACTGTCTTAAAAACAGAAATATTCCTTTGATTGCTATAAATAGCGACCTAGTCTTCTCAGGTATGCGAGTGAAGTTTTGCACCACAGTCTGTTAGCCAATTTGCGAGTTTTAAATTTCCATTTTGGCTAGTATAAAACAATGCCACAAATGCCGTGTGATCACAGACGTCAATACAGTTTTTTCCAATCAATAGGATTTTTACTAGTGTTTCTTGATCGGCAGTTACTGGAATATGAAGAAGGGATTATCCTTTAGTGTTCTGTACATTTACATAGATGTATTTCTGAACAGTTCTTATATTTGAAGAAACTGTCTTAAAAACAGAAATATTCTTGACATTGCTATAAATAGCGACACAGTCTTCCCAGCTATGCGAGTGAAGATTTGCACCACAGTCTATTAGCAAATTTGCGTATTTTAAATTTCCATTTTGGCTAGCATAAAACAATGCCAAAAATGCCGTGTGATCACAGACGTCAATACAGTTTTTTCCAATCAATAGGATTTTTACTAGTGTTTCTTGATCGGCAGTTACTGGAATATGAAGAAGGGATTATCCTTTAGTGTTCTGTACATTTACATAGATGTATTTCTGAACAGTTCTTATATTTGAAGAAACTGTCTTAAAAACAGAAATATTCTTGACATTGCTATAAATAGCGACACAGTCTTCCCAGCTATGCGAGTGAAGATTTGCACCACAGTCTATTAGCAAATTTGCGTGTTTTAAATTTCCATTTTGGCTAGCATAAAACAATGCGACAAATGCCGTGTGATCACAGACGTCAATACAGTTATTTCCAATCAATAGGATTTTTACTAATATTTCTTGATTGGCAGCTACTGCAATATGAAGAAGGGATTATCCTTTAGTAGTCTGTATGTTTACATCTGTTCCGTTCTGAACAGTTCTCATATATGAAGAAACTGTCTTAAAAACAGAAATATTCCTTTGATTGCTATAATTAGCGACCTAGTCTTCCCAGGCTATGCGAGTGAAGGTTTGCACCACAGTCTATTAGCCAATTTGCGAGTTTTAAATTTCCATTTTGGTAACAATGCCAAAAATGTCGTGTGATCACAGATGTCAATGCATTTTTTTCCAATCAATAGGATTTTGACTAATGTTTCTTGATTGGCAGTTACTGCAATATGAAGAAGGGATTATCCTTTAGTGTTCTGTACATTTACATAGATGTATTTCTGAACAGTTCTTATATTCTTGTCATTGCACTAAATAGCGACAGTCTTCCCAGCTATGCGAGTGAAGGTTTGCACCACAGTCTATTAGCCAATTTGCGAGTTTTAAATTTCCATTTTGGCTAGCATAAAACAATGCCACAAATGCCGTGTGATCACAGACGTCAATGCAGTTTTTTCCAATCAATAGGATTTTTACTAATGTTTCTTGATTGGCAGCTACTGCAATATGAAGAAGGGATTATCCTTTTTGTGTTCTGTATATTTACATGTGTTCCTTTCTTAACAGTTCTCATACAGGAGAGAAGGATGTTTCCCAAGTATGGGAAGGTTGTTCAACTTCAACAGGTGGCTTTTCCACTGCTTAAACGCTTGTTAATCTATGTCTAATAGACTGCTCATGTCTTTAACATTTTAAATGTTTCTTCGAATTACGTTCAAACGTAATTGATTCTGTCGAAGGCAATTCCTTAATTACTGAGAAAATGTTATAAAAACAGAAATATTCTTGTCATTGCTATAAATAGCGACCTAGTCTTCCCAGGCTATGCGAGTGAAGGTTTGCACCACAGTCTATTAGTCAATTTGCGAGTTTTAAATTTCCATTTTGGCAACAATGCCACAGATGTCGTGTGATCACAGATGTCAATGCAGTTTTTTCCAATCAATAGGATTTTTACTAGTGTTTCTTGATCGGCAGTTACTGCAATATGAAGAAGGGATTATCCTTTAGTGTTCTGTACATTTACATAGATGTATTTCTGAACAGTTTTTATATTTGAAGAAACTGTCTTAAAAACAGAAATATTCTTGTCATTGCTTTAAATAGCGACACAGTCTTCCCAGCTATGCGAGTGAAGGTTTGCACCACAGTCTATTAGCCAATTTGCGAGTTTTAAATTTCCATTTTGGCTAGCATAAAACAATGCGACAAATGCCGTGTGATCACAGACGTCAATATAGTTATTTCCAATCAATAGGATTTTTACTAATATTTCTTGATTGGCAGCTACTGCAATATGAAGAAGGGATTATCCTTTAGTAGTCTGTATGTTTACATCTGTTCCGTTCTGAACAGTTCTCATATATGAAGAAACTGTCTTAAAAACAGAAATATTCCTTTGATTGCTATAATTAGCGACCTAGTCTTCCCAGGCTATGCGAGTGAAGGTTTGCACCACAGTCTATTAGCCAATTTGCGAGTTTTAAATTTCCATTTTGGTAACAATGCCAAAAATGTCGTGTGATCACAGATGTCAATGCATTTTTTTCCAATCAATAGGATTTTGACTAATGTTTCTTGATTGGCAGTTTCTGCAATATGAAGAAGGGATTATCCTTTAGTGTTCTGTACATTTACATAGATGTATTTCTGAACAGTTCTTATATTCTTGTCATTGCACTAAATAGCGACACAGTCTTCCCAGCTATGCGAGTGAAGGTTTGCACCACAGTCTATTAGCCAATTTGCGAGTTTTAAATTTCCATTTTGGCTAGCATAAAACAATGCGACAAATGCCGTGTGATCACAGACGTCAATACAGTTATTTCCAATCAATAGGATTTTTAATAATGTTTCTTGATTGGCAGCTACTGCAATATGAAGAAGGGATTATCCTTTAGTAGTCTGTATGTTTACACCTGTTCCTTTCTGAACAGTTCTCATATATGAAGAAACTGTCTTAAAAACAGAAATATTCTTGTCATTGCTATAAATAGCGACACAGACTTCCCAGCTAAGCGAGTGAAGGCTTTCACCACAGTCTACCAACAAATTTCGAGTTTTAAATTTCCATTTTGGGAAGGATAAAACAATGCAACAAATGCTGTGTGATCACAGACGTCAATACAGTTATTTCCAATCAATAGGATTTTGACTAATGTTTCTTGATTGGCAGTTACTGCAATATGAAAAGGAATTATCCTTTATTATTCTGTACGTTTACATCTGTTCCTCTCTGAACAGTTTTCATATATGAAGAAACTGTCTTAAAAACAGAAATATTCCTTTGATTGCTATAAATAGCGACCTAGTCTTCTCAGGTATGCGAGTGAAGTTTTGCACCACAGTCTGTTAGCCAATTTGCGAGTTTTAAATTTCCATTTTGGCTAGTATAAAACAATGCCACAAGATCACAGACGTCAATGCAGTTTCTTCCAATCAATAGGATTTTTACTAATGTTTCTTGATTGGCAGTTACTGCAATATGAAGAAGGGATTATCCTTTAGTGTTCTGTACATTTCCATAGATGTATTTCTGAACAGTTCTTATATTTGAAGAAACTGTCTTAAAAACAGAAATATTCTTGTCATTGCTATAAATAGCGACACAGTCTTCCCAGCTATGCGAGTGAAGATTTGCACCACAGTCTATTAGCAAATTTGCGTATTTTAAATTTCCATCTTGGCTAGCATAAAACAATGCCAAAAATGCCGTGTGATCACAGACGTGAATGCAGTTTTTTCCAATCAATAGGATTTTTACTAATGTTTCTTGATTGGCAGCTACTGCAATATGAAGAAAGGATTATCCTTTTGTATTCTGTATATTTACATGTGTTCCTTTCTTAACAGTTCTCATACAGGAGAGAAGGATGTTTCCCAATTATGGGAAGGTTGTTCAACTTCAACAGGTGGCTTTTCCACTGCTTAAACGCTTGTTAATCTATGTCTGTAATAGACTGCTCATGTCTTTAACATTTTAAATGTTTCTTCGAATTACGTTCAAACGTAATTGATTCTGTCCAAGGCAATTCCTTAATTACTGAGAAAATGTTATAAAAACAGAAATATTCTTGTCATTGCTATAAATAGCGACCTAGTCTTCCCAGGCTATGCGAGTGAAGGTTTGCACCACAGTCTATTAGTCAATTTGCGAGTTTTAAATTTCCATTTTGGCAACAATGCCACAAATGTCGTGTGATCACAGATGTCAATGCAGTTTTTTCCAATCAATAGGATTTTTACTAGTGTTTCTTGATCGGCAGTTACTGCAATAGGAAGAAGGGATTATCCTTTAGTGTTCTGTACATTTACATAGATGTATTTCTGAACAGTTTTTATATTTGAAGAAACTGTCTTAAAAACAGAAATATTCTTGTCATTGCTATAAATAGCGACACAGTCTTCCCAGCTATGCGAGTGAAGATTTGCACCACAGTCTATTAGCAAATTTGCGAGTTTTAAATTTCCATTTTGGCAAGGATAAAATAATGGAACAAATGCCGTGTGATCACAGACGTCAATACAGTTTTTTCCAATCAATAGGATTTTTACTAATGTTTCTTGATTGGCAGCTACTGCAATATGAAGAAGGGATTATCCTTTAGTAGTGTGTATGTTTACACCTGTTCCTTTCTGAACAGTTCTCATATATGAAGAAACTGTCTTAAAAACAGAAATATTCTTGTCATTGCTATAAATAGCGTCACAGACTTCCCAGCTATGCGAGTGAAGGCTTTCACCACAGTCTACCAACAAATTTCGAGTTTTAAATTTCCATTTTGGCTAGTATAAAACAATGCCACAAATGCCGTGTGATCACAGACGTCAATGCAGTTTTTTCCAATCAATAGGATTTTTACTAATGTTTCTTGATTGGCAGCTACTGCAATATGAAGAAGGGATTATCCTTTAGTAGTGTGTATGTTTACATCTGTTCCTTTCTGAACAGTTCTCATATATGAAGAAACTGTCTTGAAAACAGAAATATTCTTGTCATTGCTATAAATAGCGACACAGACTTCCCAGCTATGCGAGTGAAGGCTTTCACCACAGTCTACCAACAAATTTCGAGTTTTAAATTTTCATTTTGGGAAGGATAAAACAATGCAACAGATGCCGTGTGATCACAGAGGTCAATACAGTTATTTCCAATCAATAGGATTTTGACCAATGTTTCTTGATTGGCAGTTACTGCAATATGAAAAGGAATTATCCTTTATTATTCTGTACGTTTACATCTGTTCCTTTCTGAACAGTTTTCATATATGAAGAAACTGTCTTAAAAACAGAAATATTCCTTTGATTGCTATAAATAGCGACCTAGTCTTCTCAGGTATGCGAGTGAAGTTTTGCACCACAGTCTGTTAGCCAATTTGCGAGTTTTAAATTTCCATTTTGGCTAGTATAAAACAATGCCACAAATGCCGTGTGATCCCAGACGTCAATGCAGTTTTTTCCAATCAATAGGATTTTTACTAATGTTTCTTGATTGGCAGTTACTGCAATATGAAGAAGGGATTATCCTTTAGTGTTCTGTACATTTCCATAGATGTATTTCTTAACAGTCCTTATATTTGAAGAAACTGTCTTAAAAACAGAAATATTCTTGTCATTGCTATAAATAGAGACCTAGTCTTCCCAGGTATGCGAGTGAAGTTTTGCACCACAGTCTGTTAGCCAATTTGCGAGTTTTAAATTTCCATTTTGGCTAGCATAAAACAGTGCGACAAATGCCGTGTGATCACAGACGTCAATGCAGTTTTTTCCAATCAATAGGATTTTTACTAATGTTTCTTGATTGGCAGTTACTGCAATATGAAGAAGGGATTATCCTTTAGTGTTCTGTACATTTCCATAGATGTATTTCTTAACAGTCCTTATATTTGAAGAAACTGTCTTAAAAACAGAAATATTCTTGTCATTGCTATAAATAGCGACACAGTCTTCCCAGCTATGCGAGTGAAGATTTGCACCACAGTCTATTAGCAAATTTCGAGTTTTAAATTTTCATTTTGGGAAGGATAAAACAATGCAACAGATGCCGTGTGATCACAGAGGTCAATACAGTTATTTCCAATCAATAGGATTTTGACCAATGTTTCTTGATTGGCAGTTACTGCAATATGAAAAGGAATTATCCTTTATTATTCTGTACGTTTACATCTGTTCCTTTCTGAACAGTTTTCATATATGAAGAAACTGTCTTAAAAACAGAAATATTCCTTTGATTGCTATAAATAGCGACCTAGTCTTCTCAGGTATGCGAGTGAAGTTTTGCACCACAGTCTGTTAGCCAATTTGCGAGTTTTAAATTTCCATTTTGGCTAGTATAAAACAATGCCATAAATGCCGTGTGATCACAGACGTCAATGCAGTTTTTTCCAATCAATAGGATTTTTACTAATGTTTCTTGATTGGCAGTTACTGCAATATGAAGAAGGGATTATCCTTTAGTGTTCTGTACATTTACAGAGATGTATTTCTGAACAGTTCTTATATTCTTGTCATTGCACTAAATAGCGACACAGTCTTCCCAGCTATGCGAGTGAAGGTTTGCACCACAGTCTATTAGCCAATTTGCGAGTTTTAAATTTCCATTTTGGCTAGCATAAAACAATGCCACAAATGCCGTGTGATCACAGACGTCAATGCAGTTTTTTCCAATCAATAGGATTTTTACTAATGTTTCTTGATTGGCAGCTACTGCAATATGAAGAAGGGATTATCCTTTAGTAGTCTGTATGTTTACACCTGTTCCTTTCTGAACAGTTCTCATATATGAAGAAACTGTCTTAAAAACAGAAATATTCTTGTCATTGCTATAAATAGCGACACAGACTTCCCAGCTATGCGAGTGAAGGCTTTCACCAGTCTACCAACAAATTTCGAGTTTTAAATTTCCATTTTGGGAAGGATAAAACAATGCAACACATGCTGTGTGATCACAGACGTCAATACAGTTATTTCCAATCAATAGGATTTTGACTAATGTTTCTTGATTGGCAGTTACTGCAATATGAAAAGGAATTATCCTTTATTATTCTGTACGTTTACATCTGTTCCTCTCTGAACAGTTTTCATATATGAAGAAACTGTCTTAAAAACAGAAATATTCCTTTGATTGCTATAAATAGCGACCTAGTTTTCCCAGGTATGCGAGTGAAGTTTTGCACCACAGTCTGTTAGCCAATTTGCGAGTTTTAAATTTCCATTTTGGCTAGCATAAAACAGTGCGACAAATGCCGTGTGATCACAGACGTCAATGCAGTTTTTTCCAATCAATAGGATTTTTACTAATGTTTCTTGATTGGCAGCTACTGCAATATGAAGAAGGGATTATCCTTTTTGTGTTCTGTATATTTACATGTGTTCCTTTCTTAACAGTTCTCATACAGGAGAGAAGGATGTTTCCCAAGTATGGGAAGGTTGTTCAACTTCAACAGGTGGCTTTTCCACTGCTTAAACGCTTGTTAATCTATGTCTGTAATAGACTGCTCATGTCTTTAACATTTTAAATGTTTCTTCGAATTACGTTCAAACGTAATTGATTCTGTCGAAGGCAATTCCTTAATTACTGAGAAAATGTTATAAAAACAGAAATATTCTTGTCATTGCTATAAATAGCGACCTAGTCTTCCCAGGCTATGCGAGTGAAGGTTTGCACCACAGTCTATTAGTCAATTTGCGAGTTTTAAATTTCCATTTTGGCAACAATGCCACAAATGCCGTGTGATCACAGACGTCAATGCAGTTTTTTCCAATCAATAGGATTTTTACTAATGTTTCTTGATTGGCAGTTACTGCAATATGAAGAAGGGATTATCCTTTAGTGTTCTGTACATTTACATAGATGTATTTCTGAACAGTTCTTATATTTGAAGAAACTGTCTTAAAACCAGAAATATTCTTGTCATTGCACTAAATAGCGACACAGTCTTCCCAGCTATGGGAGTGAAGGTTTGCACCACAGTCTATTAGCAAATTTGCGAGTTTTAAATTTCCATTTTGGCAAGGATAAAATAATGGAACAAATGCCGTGTGATCACAGACGTCAATACAGTTTTTTCCAATCAATAGGATTTTTACTAATGTTTCTTGATTGGCAGCTACTGCAATATGAAGAAGGGATTATCCTTTAGTAGTCTGTATGTTTACACCTGTTCCTTTCTGAACAGTTCTCATATATGAAGAAACTGTCTTAAAAACAGAAATATTCTTGTCATTGCTATAAATAGCGACACAGACTTCCCAGCTATGCGAGTGAAGGCTTTCACCAGTCTACCAACAAATTTCGAGTTTTAAATTTCCATTTTGGGAAGGATAAAACAATGCAACACATGCTGTGTGATCACAGACATCAATACAGTTATTTCCAATCAATAGGATTTTGACTAATGTTTCTTGATTGGCAGTTACTGCAATATGAAAAGGAATTATCCTTTATTATTCTGTACGTTTACATCTGTTCCTCTCTGCACAGTTTTCATATATGAAGAAACTGTCTTAAAAACAGAAATATTCCTTTGATTTCTATAAATAGCGACCTAGTCTTCCCAGGTATGCGAGTGAAGTTTTGCACCACAGTCTGTTAGCCAATTTGCGAGTTTTAAATTTCCATTTTGGCTAGCATAAAACAGTGCGACAAATGCCGTGTGATCACAGACGTCAATGCAGTTTTTTCCAATCAATAGGATTTTTACTAATGTTTCTTGATTGGCAGTTACTGCAATATGAAGAAGGGATTATCCTTTAGTGTTCTGTACATTTCCATAGATGTATTTCTTAACAGTCCTTATATTTGAAGAAACTGTCTTAAAAACAGAAATATTCTTGTCATTGCTATAAATAGCGACACAGTCTTCCCAGCTATGCGAGTGAAGATTTGCACCACAGTCTATTAGCAAATTTGCGAGTTTTAAATTTCCATTTTGGCAAGGATAAAATAATGGAACAAATGCCGTGTGATCACAGACGTCAATACAGTTTTTTCCAATCAATAGGATTTTTACTAATGTTTCTTGATTGGCAGCTACTGCAATATGAAGAAGGGATTATCCTTTAGTAGTGTGTATGTTTACACCTGTTCCTTTCTGAACAGTTCTCATATATGAAGAAACTGTCTTAAAAACAGAAATATTCTTGTCATTGCTATAAATAGCGACACAGACTTCCCAGCTATGCGAGTGAAGGCTTTCACCACAGTCTACCAACAAATTTCGAGTTTTAAATTTTCATTTTGGGAAGGATAAAACAATGCAACAGATGCCGTGTGATCACAGAGGTCAATACAGTTATTTCCAATCAATAGGATTTTGACCAATGTTTCTTGATTGGCAGTTACTGCAATATGAAAAGGAATTATCCTTTATTATTCTGTACGTTTACATCTGTTCCTTTCTGAACAGTTTTCATATATGAAGAAACTGTCTTAAAAACAGAAATATTCCTTTGATTGCTATAAATAGCGACCTAGTCTTCTCAGGTATGCGAGTGAAGTTTTGCACCACAGTCTGTTAGCCAATTTGCGAGTTTTAAATTTCCATTTTGGCTAGTATAAAACAATGCCACAAATGCCGTGTGATCACAGACGTCAATGCAGTTTTTTCCAATCAATAGGATTTTTACTAATGTTTCTTGATTGGCAGTTACTGCAATATGAAGAAGGGATTATCCTTTAGTGTTCTGTACATTTACAGAGATGTATTTCTGAACAGTTCTTATATTCTTGTCATTGCACTAAATAGCGACACAGTCTTCCCAGCTATGCGAGTGAAGGTTTGCACCACAGTCTATTAGCCAATTTGCGAGTTTTAAATTTCCATTTTGGCTAGCATAAAACAATGCCACAAATGCCGTGTGATCACAGACGTCAATGCAGTTTTTTCCAATCAATAGGATTTTTACTAATGTTTCTTGATTGGCAGCTACTGCAATATGAAGAAGGGATTATCCTTTAGTAGTGTGTCTGTTTACACCTGTTCCTTTCTGAACAGTTCTCATACAGGAGAGAAGGATGTTTCCCAAGTATGGGAAGGTTGTTCAACTTCAACAGGTGGCTTTTCCACTGCTTAAACGCTTGTTAATCTATGTCTGTAATAGACTGCTCATGTCTATAACATTTTAAATGTTTCTTCGAATTACGTTCAAACGTAATTGATTCTGTCCAAGGCAATTCCTTAATTACTGAGAAAATGTTATAAAAACAGAAATATTCTTGTAATTGCTATAAATAGCGACCTAGTCTTCCCAGGCTATGCGAGTGAAGGTTTGCACCACAGTCTATTAGTCAATTTGCGAGTTTTAAATTTCCATTTTGGCAACAATGCCACAAATCCCGTGTGATCACAGACGTCAATGCAGTTTTTTCCAATCAATAGGATTTTTACTAATGTTTCTTGATTGGCAGTTACTGCAATATGAAGAAGGGATTATCCTTTAGTGTTCTGTACATTTACATAGATGTATTTCTGAACAGTTCTTATATTTGAAGAAACTGTCTTAAAACCAGAAATATTCTTGTCATTGCACTAAATAGCGACACAGTCTTCCCAGCTATGGGAGTGAAGGTTTGCACCACAGTCTATTAGCAAATTTGCGAGTTTTAAATTTCCATTTTGGCAAGGATAAAATAATGGAACAAATGCCGTGTGATCACAGACGTCAATACAGTTTTTTCCAATCAATAGGATTTTTACTAATGTTTCTTGATTGGCAGCTACTGCAATATGAAGAAGGGATTATCCTTTAGTAGTCTGTATGTTTACACCTGTTCCTTTCTGAACAGTTCTCATATATGAAGAAACTGTCTTAAAAACAGAAATATTCTTGTCATTGCTATAAATAGCGACACAGACTTCCCAGCTATGCGAGTGAAGGCTTTCACCAGTCTACCAACAAATTTCGAGTTTTAAATTTCCATTTTGGGAAGGATAAAACAATGCAACACATGCTGTGTGATCACAGACGTCAATACAGTTATTTCCAATCAATAGGATTTTGACTAATGTTTCTTGATTGGCAGTTACTGCAATATGAAAAGGAATTATCCTTTATTATTCTGTACGTTTACATCTGTTCCTCTCTGAACAGTTTTCATATATGAAGAAACTGTCTTAAAAACAGAAATATTCCTTTGATTGCTATAAATAGCGACCTAGTCTTCCCAGGTATGCGAGTGAAGTTTTGCACCACAGTCTGTTAGCCAATTTGCGAGTTTTAAATTTCCATTTTGGCTAGCATAAAACAGTGCGACAAATGCCGTGTGATCACAGACGTCAATGCAGTTTTTTCCAATCAATAGGATTTTTACTAATGTTTCTTGATTGGCAGCTACTGCAATATGAAGAAGGGATTATCCTTTAGTAGTTTGTATGTTTACACCTGTTCCTTTCTGAACAGTTCTCATATATGAAGAAACTGTCTTGAAAACAGAAATATTCTTGTCATTGCTATAAATAGCGACACAGACTTCCCAGCTATGCGAGTGAAGGCTTTCACCACAGTCTACCAACAAATTTCGAGTTTTAAATTTTCATTTTGGGAAGGATAAAACAATGGAACAAATGCCGTGTGATCACAGACGTCAATACAGTTTTTTCCAATCAATAGGATTTTTACTAATGTTTCTTGATTGGCAGCTACTGCAATATGAAGAAGGGATTATCCTTTAGTAGTCTGTATGTTTACACCTGTTCCTTTCTGAACAGTTCTCATATATGAAGAAACTGTCTTAAAAACAGAAATATTCTTGTCATTGCTATAAATAGCGACACAGACTTCCCAGCTATGCGAGTGAAGGCTTTCACCAGTCTACCAACAAATTTCGAGTTTTAAATTTCCATTTTGGGAAGGATAAAACAATGCAACACATGCTGTGTGATCACAGACATCAATACAGTTATTTCCAATCAATAGGATTTTGACTAATGTTTCTTGATTGGCAGTTACTGCAATATGAAAAGGAATTATCCTTTATTATTCTGTACGTTTACATCTGTTCCTCTCTGAACAGTTTTCATATATGAAGAAACTGTCTTAAAAACAGAAATATTCCTTTGATTTCTATAAATAGCGACCTAGTCTTCCCAGGTATGCGAGTGAAGTTTTGCACCACAGTCTGTTAGCCAATTTGCGAGTTTTAAATTTCCATTTTGGCTAGCATAAAACAGTGCGACAAATGCCGTGTGATCACAGACGTCAATGCAGTTTTTTCCAATCAATAGGATTTTTACTAATGTTTCTTGATTGGCAGTTACTGCAATATGAAGAAGGGATTATCCTTTAGTGTTCTGTACATTTCCATAGATGTATTTCTTAACAGTCCTTATATTTGAAGAAACTGTCTTAAAAACAGAAATATTCTTGTCATTGCTATAAATAGCGACACAGTCTTCCCAGCTATGCGAGTGAAGATTTGCACCACAGTCTATTAGCAAATTTGCGAGTTTTAAATTTCCATTTTGGCAAGGATAAAATAATGGAACAAATGCCGTGTGATCACAGACGTCAATACAGTTTTTTCCAATCAATAGGATTTTTACTAATGTTTCTTGATTGGCAGCTACTGCAATATGAAGAAGGGATTATCCTTTAGTAGTGTGTATGTTTACACCTGTTCCTTTCTGAACAGTTCTCATATATGAAGAAACTGTCTTAAAAACAGAAATATTCTTGTCATTGCTATAAATAGCGACACAGACTTCCCAGCTATGCGAGTGAAGGCTTTCACCACAGTCTACCAACAAATTTCGAGTTTTAAATTTTCATTTTGGGAAGGATAAAACAATGCAACAGATGCCGTGTGATCACAGAGGTCAATACAGTTATTTCCAATCAATAGGATTTTGACCAATGTTTCTTGATTGGCAGTTACTGCAATATGAAAAGGAATTATCCTTTATTATTCTGTACGTTTACATCTGTTCCTTTCTGAACAGTTTTCATATATGAAGAAACTGTCTTAAAAACAGAAATATTCCTTTGATTGCTATAAATAGCGACCTAGTCTTCTCAGGTATGCGAGTGAAGTTTTGCACCACAGTCTGTTAGCCAATTTGCGAGTTTTAAATTTCCATTTTGGCTAGTATAAAACAATGCCACAAATGCCGTGTGATCACAGACGTCAATGCAGTTTTTTCCAATCAATAGGATTTTTACTAATGTTTCTTGATTGGCAGTTACTGCAATATGAAGAAGGGATTATCCTTTAGTGTTCTGTACATTTACAGAGATGTATTTCTGAACAGTTCTTATATTCTTGTCATTGCACTAAATAGCGACACAGTCTTCCCAGCTATGCGAGTGAAGGTTTGCACCACAGTCTATTAGCCAATTTGCGAGTTTTAAATTTCCATTTTGGCTAGCATAAAACAATGCCACAAATGCCGTGTGATCACAGACGTCAATGCAGTTTTTTCCAATCAATAGGATTTTTACTAATGTTTCTTGATTGGCAGCTACTGCAATATGAAGAAGGGATTATCCTTTAGTAGTGTGTCTGTTTACACCTGTTCCTTTCTGAACAGTTCTCATACAGGAGAGAAGGATGTTTCCCAAGTATGGGAAGGTTGTTCAACTTCAACAGGTGGCTTTTCCACTGCTTAAACGCTTGTTAATCTATGTCTGTAATAGACTGCTCATGTCTATAACATTTTAAATGTTTCTTCGAATTACGTTCAAACGTAATTGATTCTGTCCAAGGCAATTCCTTAATTACTGAGAAAATGTTATAAAAACAGAAATATTCTTGTAATTGCTATAAATAGCGACCTAGTCTTCCCAGGCTATGCGAGTGAAGGTTTGCACCACAGTCTATTAGTCAATTTGCGAGTTTTAAATTTCCATTTTGGCAACAATGCCACAAATCCCGTGTGATCACAGACGTCAATGCAGTTTTTTCCAATCAATAGGATTTTTACTAATGTTTCTTGATTGGCAGTTACTGCAATATGAAGAAGGGATTATCCTTTAGTGTTCTGTACATTTACATAGATGTATTTCTGAACAGTTCTTATATTTGAAGAAACTGTCTTAAAACCAGAAATATTCTTGTCATTGCACTAAATAGCGACACAGTCTTCCCAGCTATGGGAGTGAAGGTTTGCACCACAGTCTATTAGCAAATTTGCGAGTTTTAAATTTCCATTTTGGCAAGGATAAAATAATGGAACAAATGCCGTGTGATCACAGACGTCAATACAGTTTTTTCCAATCAATAGGATTTTTACTAATGTTTCTTGATTGGCAGCTACTGCAATATGAAGAAGGGATTATCCTTTAGTAGTCTGTATGTTTACACCTGTTCCTTTCTGAACAGTTCTCATATATGAAGAAACTGTCTTAAAAACAGAAATATTCTTGTCATTGCTATAAATAGCGACACAGACTTCCCAGCTATGCGAGTGAAGGCTTTCACCAGTCTACCAACAAATTTCGAGTTTTAAATTTCCATTTTGGGAAGGATAAAACAATGCAACACATGCTGTGTGATCACAGACGTCAATACAGTTATTTCCAATCAATAGGATTTTGACTAATGTTTCTTGATTGGCAGTTACTGCAATATGAAAAGGAATTATCCTTTATTATTCTGTACGTTTACATCTGTTCCTCTCTGAACAGTTTTCATATATGAAGAAACTGTCTTAAAAACAGAAATATTCCTTTGATTGCTATAAATAGCGACCTAGTCTTCCCAGGTATGCGAGTGAAGTTTTGCACCACAGTCTGTTAGCCAATTTGCGAGTTTTAAATTTCCATTTTGGCTAGCATAAAACAGTGCGACAAATGCCGTGTGATCACAGACGTCAATGCAGTTTTTTCCAATCAATAGGATTTTTACTAATGTTTCTTGATTGGCAGCTACTGCAATATGAAGAAGGGATTATCCTTTAGTAGTTTGTATGTTTACACCTGTTCCTTTCTGAACAGTTCTCATATATGAAGAAACTGTCTTGAAAACAGAAATATTCTTGTCATTGCTATAAATAGCGACACAGACTTCCCAGCTATGCGAGTGAAGGCTTTCACCACAGTCTACCAACAAATTTCGAGTTTTAAATTTTCATTTTGGGAAGGATAAAACAATGCAACAGATGCCGTGTGATCACAGACGTCAATACAGTTATTTCCAATCAATAGGATTTTGACTAATGTTTCTTGATTGGCAGTTACTGCAATATGAAAAGGAATTATCCTTTATTATTCTGTACGTTTACATCTGTTCCTTTCTGAACAGTTTTCATATATGAAGAAACTGTCTTAAAAACAGAAATATTCCTTTGATTGCTATAAATAGCGACCTAGTCTTCTCAGGTATGCGAGTGAAGTTTTGCACCACAGTCTGTTAGCCAATTTGCGAGTTTTAAATTTCCATTTTGGCTAGTATAAAACAATGCCACAAATGCCGTGTGATCACAGACGTCAATACAGTTTTTTCCAATCAATAGGATTTTTACTAGTGTTTCTTGATCGGCAGTTACTGGAATATGAAGAAGGGATTATCCTTTAGTGTTCTGTACATTTACATAGATGTATTTCTGAACAGTTCTTATATTTGAAGAAACTGTCTTAAAAACAGAAATATTCTTGACATTGCTATAAATAGCGACACAGTCTTCCCAGCTATGCGAGTGAAGATTTGCACCACAGTCTATTAGCAAATTTGCGTATTTTAAATTTCCATTTTGGCTAGCATAAAACAATGCCAAAAATGCCGTGTGATCACAGACGTCAATACAGTTTTTTCCAATCAATAGGATTTTTACTAGTGTTTCTTGATCGGCAGTTACTGGAATATGAAGAAGGGATTATCCTTTAGTGTTCTGTACATTTACATAGATGTATTTCTGAACAGTTCTTATATTTGAAGAAACTGTCTTAAAAACAGAAATATTCTTGACATTGCTATAAATAGCGACACAGTCTTCCCAGCTATGCGAGTGAAGATTTGCACCACAGTCTATTAGCAAATTTGCGTGTTTTAAATTTCCATTTTGGCTAGCATAAAACAATGCGACAAATGCCGTGTGATCACAGACGTCAATACAGTTATTTCCAATCAATAGGATTTTTACTAATATTTCTTGATTGGCAGCTACTGCAATATGAAGAAGGGATTATCCTTTAGTAGTCTGTATGTTTACATCTGTTCCGTTCTGAACAGTTCTCATATATGAAGAAACTGTCTTAAAAACAGAAATATTCCTTTGATTGCTATAATTAGCGACCTAGTCTTCCCAGGCTATGCGAGTGAAGGTTTGCACCACAGTCTATTAGCCAATTTGCGAGTTTTAAATTTCCATTTTGGTAACAATGCCAAAAATGTCGTGTGATCACAGATGTCAATGCATTTTTTTCCAATCAATAGGATTTTGACTAATGTTTCTTGATTGGCAGTTACTGCAATATGAAGAAGGGATTATCCTTTAGTGTTCTGTACATTTACATAGATGTATTTCTGAACAGTTCTTATATTCTTGTCATTGCACTAAATAGCGACAGTCTTCCCAGCTATGCGAGTGAAGGTTTGCACCACAGTCTATTAGCCAATTTGCGAGTTTTAAATTTCCATTTTGGCTAGCATAAAACAATGCGACAAATGCCGTGTGATCACAGACGTCAATACAGTTATTTCCAATCAATAGGATTTTTACTAATATTTCTTGATTGGCAGCTACTGCAATATGAAGAAGGGATTATCCTTTAGTAGTCTGTATGTTTTCATCTGTTCCGTTCTGAACAGTTCTCATATATGAAGAAACTGTCTTAAAAACAGAAATATTCCTTTGATTGCTATAATTAGGGACCTAGTCTTCCCAGGCTATGCGAGTGAAGGTTTGCACCACAGTCTATTAGCCAATTTGCGAGTTTTAAATTTCCATTTTGGTAACAATGCCACAAATGTCGTGTGATCACAGATGTCAATGCATTTTTTTCCAAGCAATAGGATTTTGACTAATGTTTCTTGATTGGCAGTTACTGCAATATGAAGAAGGGATTATTCTTTAGTGTTCTGTACATTTACATAGATGTATTTCTGAACAGTTCTTATATTCTTGTCATTGCACTAAATAGCGACACAGTCTTCCCAGCTATGCGAGTGAAGGTTTGCACCACAGTCTATTAGCCAATTTGCGAGTTTTAAATTTCCATTTTGGCTAGCATAAAACAATGCCACAAATGCCGTGTGATCACAGACGTCAATGCAGTTTTTTCCAATCAATAGGATTTTTACTAATGTTTCTTGATTGGCAGCTACTGCAATATGAAGAAGGGATTATCCTTTTTGTGTTCTGTATATTTACATGTGTTCCTTTCTTAACAGTTCTCATACAGGAGAGAAGGATGTTTCCCAAGTATGGGAAGGTTGTTCAACTTCAACAGGTGGCTTTTCCACTGCTTAAACGCTTGTTAATCTATGTCTAATAGACTGCTCATGTCTTTAACATTTTAAATGTTTCTTCGAATTACGTTCAAACGTAATTGATTCTGTCGAAGGCAATTCCTTAATTACTGAGAAAATGTTATAAAAACAGAAATATTCTTGTCATTGCTATAAATAGCGACCTAGTCTTCCCAGGCTATGCGAGTGAAGGTTTGCACCACAGTCTATTAGTCAATTTGCGAGTTTTAAATTTCCATTTTGGCAACAATGCCACAGATGTCGTGTGATCACAGATGTCAATGCAGTTTTTTCCAATCAATAGGATTTTTACTAGTGTTTCTTGATCGGCAGTTACTGCAATATGAAGAAGGGATTATCCTTTAGTGTTCTGTACATTTACATAGATGTATTTCTGAACAGTTTTTATATTTGAAGAAACTGTCTTAAAAACAGAAATATTCTTGTCATTGCTTTAAATAGCGACACAGTCTTCCCAGCTATGCGAGTGAAGGTTTGCACCACAGTCTATTAGCCAATTTGCGAGTTTTAAATTTCCATTTTGGCTAGCATAAAACAATGCGACAAATGCCGTGTGATCACAGACGTCAATACAGTTATTTCCAATCAATAGGATTTTTAATAATGTTTCTTGATTGGCAGCTACTGCAATATGAAGAAGGGATTATCCATTAGTAGTGTGTATGTTTACACCTGTTCCTTTCTGAACAGTTCTCATATATGAAGAAACTGTCTTGAAAACAGAAATATTCTTGTCATTGCTATAAATAGCGACACAGACTTCCCAGCTATGCGAGTGAAGGCTTTCACCAGTCTACCAACAAATTTCGAGTTTTAAATTTCCATTTTGGGAAGGATAAAACAATGCAACACATGCTGTGTGATCACAGACGTCAATACAGTTATTTCCAATCAATAGGATTTTGACTAATGTTTCTTGATTGGCAGTTACTGCAATATGAAAAGGAATTATCCTTTATTATTCTGTACGTTTACATCTGTTCCTCTCTGAACAGTTTTCATATATGAAGAAACTGTCTTAAAAACAGAAATATTCCTTTGATTGCTATAAATAGCGACCTAGTTTTCCCAGGTATGCGAGTGAAGTTTTGCACCACAGTCTGTTAGCCAATTTGCGAGTTTTAAATTTCCATTTTGGCTAGCATAAAACAATGCCACAAATGCCGTGTGATCACAGACGTCAATGCAGTTTTTTCCAATCAATAGGATTTTTAATAATGTTTCTTGATTGGCAGCTACTGCAATATGAAGAAGGGATTATCCTTTTTGTGTTCTGTATATTTACATGTGTTCCTTTCTTAACAGTTCTCATACAGGAGAGAAGGATGTTTCCAAAGTATGGGAAGGTTGTTCAACTTCAACAGGTGGCTTTTCCACTGCTTAAACGCTTGTTAATCTATGTCTGTAATAGACTGCTCATGTCTTTAACATTTTAAATGTTTCTTCGAATTACGTTCAAACGTAATTGATTCTGTCGAAGGCAATTCCTTAATTACTGAGAAAATGTTATAAAAACAGAAATATTCTTGTCATTGCTATAAATAGCGACCTAGTCTTCCCAGGCTATGCGAGTGAAGGTTTGCACCACAGTCTATTAGTCAATTTGCGAGTTTTAAATTTCCATTTTGGCAACAATGCCACAGATGTCGTGTGATCACAGATGTCAATGCAGTTTTTTCCAATCAATAGGATTTTTACTAGTGTTTCTTGATCGCCAGTTACTGCAATATGAAGAAGGGATTATCCTTTAGTGTTCTGTACATTTACATAGATGTATTTCTGAACAGTTTTTATATTTGAAGAAACTGTCTTAAAAACAGAAATATTCTTGTCATTGCTTTAAATAGCGACACAGTCTTCCCAGCTATGCGAGTGAAGGTTTGCACCACAGTCTATTAGCCAATTTGCGAGTTTTAAATTTCCATTTTGGCTAGCATAAAACAATGCGACAAATGCCGTGTGATCACAGACGTCAATACAGTTATTTCCAATCAATAGGATTTTTAATAATGTTTCTTGATTGGCAGCTACTGCAATATGAAGAAGGGATTATCCATTAGTAGTGTGTATGTTTACACCTGTTCCTTTCTGAACAGTTCTCATATATGAAGAAACTGTCTTGAAAACAGAAATATTCTTGTCATTGCTATAAATAGCGACACAGACTTCCCAGCTATGCGAGTGAAGGCTTTCACCAGTCTACCAACAAATTTCGAGTTTTAAATTTTCATTTTGGGAAGGATAAAACAATGCAACAGATGCCGTGTGATCACAGAGGTCAATACAGTTATTTCCAATCAATAGGATTTTGACCAATGTTTCTTGATTGGCAGTTACTGCAATATGAAAAGGAATTATCCTTTATTATTCTGTACGTTTACATCTGTTCCTTTCTGAACAGTTTTCATATATGAAGAAACTGTCTTAAAAACAGAAATATTCCTTTGATTGCTATAAATAGCGACCTAGTCTTCTCAGGTATGCGAGTGAAGTTTTGCACCACAGTCTGTTAGCCAATTTGCGAGTTTTAAATTTCCATTTTGGCTAGTATAAAACAATGCCACAAATGCCGTGTGATCACAGACGTCAATGCAGTTTTTTCCAATCAATAGGATTTTTACTAATGTTTCTTGATTGGCAGTTACTGCAATATGAAGAAGGGATTATCCTTTAGTGTTCTGTACATTTACAGAGATGTATTTCTGAACAGTTCTTATATTCTTGTCATTGCACTAAATAGCGACACAGTCTTCCCAGCTATGCGAGTGAAGGTTTGCACCACAGTCTATTAGCCAATTTGCGAGTTTTAAATTTCCATTTTGGCTAGCATAAAACAATGCCACAAATGCCGTGTGATCACAGACGTCAATGCAGTTTTTTCCAATCAATAGGATTTTTACTAATGTTTCTTGATTGGCAGCTACTGCAATATGAAGAAGGGATTATCCTTTAGTAGTGTGTCTGTTTACACCTGTTCCTTTCTGAACAGTTCTCATACAGGAGAGAAGGATGTTTCCCAAGTATGGGAAGGTTGTTCAACTTCAACAGGTGGCTTTTCCACTGCTTAAACGCTTGTTAATCTATGTCTGTAATAGACTGCTCATGTCTATAACATTTTAAATGTTTCTTCGAATTACGTTCAAACGTAATTGATTCTGTCCAAGGCAATTCCTTAATTACTGAGAAAATGTTATAAAAACAGAAATATTCTTGTCATTGCTATAAATAGCGACCTAGTCTTCCCAGGCTATGCGAGTGAAGGTTTGCACCACAGTCTATTAGTCAATTTGCGAGTTTTAAATTTCCATTTTGGCAACAATGCCACAGATGTCGTGTGATCACAGATGTCAATGCAGTTTTTTCCAATCAATAGGATTTTTACTAGTGTTTCTTGATCGCCAGTTACTGCAATATGAAGAAGGGATTATCCTTTAGTGTTCTGTACATTTACATAGATGTATTTCTGAACAGTTCTTATATTTGAAGAAACTGTCTTAAAACCAGAAATATTCTTGTCATTGCACTAAATAGCGACACAGTCTTCCCAGCTATGGGAGTGAAGGTTTGCACCACAGTCTATTAGCAAATTTGCGAGTTTTAAATTTCCATTTTGGCAAGGATAAAATAATGGAACAAATGCCGTGTGATCACAGACGTCAATACAGTTTTTTCCAATCAATAGGATTTTTACTAATGTTTCTTGATTGGCAGCTACTGCAATATGAAGAAGGGATTATCCTTTAGTAGTCTGTATGTTTACACCTGTTCCTTTCTGAACAGTTCTCATATATGAAGAAACTGTCTTAAAAACAGAAATATTCTTGTCATTGCTATAAATAGCGACACAGACTTCCCAGCTATGCGAGTGAAGGCTTTCACCAGTCTACCAACAAATTTCGAGTTTTAAATTTCCATTTTGGGAAGGATAAAACAATGCAACACATGCTGTGTGATCACAGACGTCAATACAGTTATTTCCAATCAATAGGATTTTGACTAATGTTTCTTGATTGGCAGTTACTGCAATATGAAAAGGAATTATCCTTTATTATTCTGTACGTTTACATCTGTTCCTCTCTGAACAGTTTTCATATATGAAGAAACTGTCTTAAAAACAGAAATATTCCTTTGATTGCTATAAATAGCGACCTAGTCTTCCCAGGTATGCGAGTGAAGTTTTGCACCACAGTCTGTTAGCCAATTTGCGAGTTTTAAATTTCCATTTTGGCTAGCATAAAACAGTGCGACAAATGCCGTGTGATCACAGACGTCAATGCAGTTTTTTCCAATCAATAGGATTTTTACTAATGTTTCTTGATTGGCAGCTACTGCAATATGAAGAAGGGATTATCCTTTAGTAGTTTGTATGTTTACACCTGTTCCTTTCTGAACAGTTCTCATATATGAAGAAACTGTCTTGAAAACAGAAATATTCTTGTCATTGCTATAAATAGCGACACAGACTTCCCAGCTATGCGAGTGAAGGCTTTCACCACAGTCTACCAACAAATTTCGAGTTTTAAATTTTCATTTTGGGAAGGATAAAACAATGCAACAGATGCCGTGTGATCACAGACGTCAATACAGTTATTTCCAATCAATAGGATTTTGACTAATGTTTCTTGATTGGCAGTTACTGCAATATGAAAAGGAATTATCCTTTATTATTCTGTACGTTTACATCTGTTCCTTTCTGAACAGTTTTCATATATGAAGAAACTGTCTTAAAAACAGAAATATTCCTTTGATTGCTATAAATAGCGACCTAGTCTTCTCAGGTATGCGAGTGAAGTTTTGCACCACAGTCTGTTAGCCAATTTGCGAGTTTTAAATTTCCATTTTGGCTAGTATAAAACAATGCCACAAATGCCGTGTGATCACAGACGTCAATACAGTTTTTTCCAATCAATAGGATTTTTACTAGTGTTTCTTGATCGGCAGTTACTGGAATATGAAGAAGGGATTATCCTTTAGTGTTCTGTACATTTACATAGATGTATTTCTGAACAGTTCTTATATTTGAAGAAACTGTCTTAAAAACAGAAATATTCTTGACATTGCTATAAATAGCGACACAGTCTTCCCAGCTATGCGAGTGAAGATTTGCACCACAGTCTATTAGCAAATTTGCGTGTTTTAAATTTCCATTTTGGCTAGCATAAAACAATGCGACAAATGCCGTGTGATCACAGACGTCAATACAGTTATTTCCAATCAATAGGATTTTTACTAATATTTCTTGATTGGCAGCTACTGCAATATGAAGAAGGGATTATCCTTTAGTAGTCTGTATGTTTACATCTGTTCCGTTCTGAACAGTTCTCATATATGAAGAAACTGTCTTAAAAACAGAAATATTCCTTTGATTGCTATAATTAGCGACCTAGTCTTCCCAGGCTATGCGAGTGAAGGTTTGCACCACAGTCTATTAGCCAATTTGCGAGTTTTAAATTTCCATTTTGGTAACAATGCCAAAAATGTCGTGTGATCACAGATGTCAATGCATTTTTTTCCAATCAATAGGATTTTGACTAATGTTTCTTGATTGGCAGTTACTGCAATATGAAGAAGGGATTATCCTTTAGTGTTCTGTACATTTACATAGATGTATTTCTGAACAGTTCTTATATTCTTGTCATTGCACTAAATAGCGACAGTCTTCCCAGCTATGCGAGTGAAGGTTTGCACCACAGTCTATTAGCCAATTTGCGAGTTTTAAATTTCCATTTTGGCTAGCATAAAACAATGCGACAAATGCCGTGTGATCACAGACGTCAATACAGTTATTTCCAATCAATAGGATTTTTACTAATATTTCTTGATTGGCAGCTACTGCAATATGAAGAAGGGATTATCCTTTAGTAGTCTGTATGTTTTCATCTGTTCCGTTCTGAACAGTTCTCATATATGAAGAAACTGTCTTAAAAACAGAAATATTCCTTTGATTGCTATAATTAGGGACCTAGTCTTCCCAGGCTATGCGAGTGAAGGTTTGCACCACAGTCTATTAGCCAATTTGCGAGTTTTAAATTTCCATTTTGGTAACAATGCCACAAATGTCGTGTGATCACAGATGTCAATGCATTTTTTTCCAAGCAATAGGATTTTGACTAATGTTTCTTGATTGGCAGTTACTGCAATATGAAGAAGGGATTATTCTTTAGTGTTCTGTACATTTACATAGATGTATTTCTGAACAGTTCTTATATTCTTGTCATTGCACTAAATAGCGACACAGTCTTCCCAGCTATGCGAGTGAAGGTTTGCACCACAGTCTATTAGCCAATTTGCGAGTTTTAAATTTCCATTTTGGCTAGCATAAAACAATGCCACAAATGCCGTGTGATCACAGACGTCAATGCAGTTTTTTCCAATCAATAGGATTTTTACTAATGTTTCTTGATTGGCAGCTACTGCAATATGAAGAAGGGATTATCCTTTTTGTGTTCTGTATATTTACATGTGTTCCTTTCTTAACAGTTCTCATACAGGAGAGAAGGATGTTTCCCAAGTATGGGAAGGTTGTTCAACTTCAACAGGTGGCTTTTCCACTGCTTAAACGCTTGTTAATCTATGTCTAATAGACTGCTCATGTCTTTAACATTTTAAATGTTTCTTCGAATTACGTTCAAACGTAATTGATTCTGTCGAAGGCAATTCCTTAATTAGTGAGAAAATGTTATAAAAACAGAAATATTCTTGTCATTGCTATAAATAGCGACCTAGTCTTCCCAGGCTATGCGAGTGAAGGTTTGCACCACAGTCTATTAGTCAATTTGCGAGTTTTAAATTTCCATTTTGGCAACAATGCCACAGATGTCGTGTGATCACAGATGTCAATGCAGTTTTTTCCAATCAATAGGATTTTTACTAGTGTTTCTTGATCGGCAGTTACTGCAATATGAAGAAGGGATTATCCTTTAGTGTTCTGTACATTTACATAGATGTATTTCTGAACAGTTTTTATATTTGAAGAAACTGTCTTAAAAACAGAAATATTCTTGTCATTGCTTTAAATAGCGACACAGTCTTCCCAGCTATGCGAGTGAAGGTTTGCACCACAGTCTATTAGCCAATTTGCGAGTTTTAAATTTCCATTTTGGCTAGCATAAAACAATGCGACAAATGCCGTGTGATCACAGACGTCAATACAGTTATTTCCAATCAATAGGATTTTTAATAATGTTTCTTGATTGGCAGCTACTGCAATATGAAGAAGGGATTATCCATTAGTAGTGTGTATGTTTACACCTGTTCCTTTCTGAACAGTTCTCATATATGAAGAAACTGTCTTGAAAACAGAAATATTCTTGTCATTGCTATAAATAGCGACACAGACTTCCCAGCTATGCGAGTGAAGGCTTTCACCAGTCTACCAACAAATTTCGAGTTTTAAATTTCCATTTTGGGAAGGATAAAACAATGCAACACATGCTGTGTGATCACAGACGTCAATACAGTTATTTCCAATCAATAGGATTTTGACTAATGTTTCTTGATTGGCAGTTACTGCAATATGAAAAGGAATTATCCTTTATTATTCTGTACGTTTACATCTGTTCCTCTCTGAACAGTTTTCATATATGAAGAAACTGTCTTAAAAACAGAAATATTCCTTTGATTGCTATAAATAGCGACCTAGTCTTCTCAGGTATGCGAGTGAAGTTTTGCACCACAGTCTGTTAGCCAATTTGCGAGTTTTAAATTTCCATTTTGGCTAGTATAAAACAATGCCACAAATGCCGTGTGATCACAGACGTCAATGCAGTTTTTTCCAATCAATAGGATTTTTACTAATGTTTCTTGATTGGCAGTTACTGCAATATGAAGAAGGGATTATCCTTTAGTGTTCTGTACATTTACAGAGATGTATTTCTGAACAGTTCTTATATTCTTGTCATTGCACTAAATAGCGACACAGTCTTCCCAGCTATGCGAGTGAAGGTTTGCACCACAGTCTATTAGCCAATTTGCGAGTTTTAAATTTCCATTTTGGCTAGCATAAAACAATGCCACAAATGCCGTGTGATCACAGACGTCAATGCAGTTTTTTCCAATCAATAGGATTTTTACTAATGTTTCTTGATTGGCAGCTACTGCAATATGAAGAAGGGATTATCCTTTAGTAGTGTGTCTGTTTACACCTGTTCCTTTCTGAACAGTTCTCATACAGGAGAGAAGGATGTTTCCCAAGTATGGGAAGGTTGTTCAACTTCAACAGGTGGCTTTTCCACTGCTTAAACGCTTGTTAATCTATGTCTGTAATAGACTGCTCATGTCTATAACATTTTAAATGTTTCTTCGAATTACGTTCAAACGTAATTGATTCTGTCCAAGGCAATTCCTTAATTACTGAGAAAATGTTATAAAAACAGAAATATTCTTGTCATTGCTATAAATAGCGACCTAGTCTTCCCAGGCTATGCGAGTGAAGGTTTGCACCACAGTCTATTAGTCAATTTGCGAGTTTTAAATTTCCATTTTGGCAACAATGCCACAAATCCCGTGTGATCACAGACGTCAATGCAGTTTTTTCCAATCAATAGGATTTTTACTAATGTTTCTTGATTGGCAGTTACTGCAATATGAAGAAGGGATTATCCTTTAGTGTTCTGTACATTTACATAGATGTATTTCTGAACAGTTCTTATATTTGAAGAAACTGTCTTAAAACCAGAAATATTCTTGTCATTGCACTAAATAGCGACACAGTCTTCCCAGCTATGGGAGTGAAGGTTTGCACCACAGTCTATTAGCAAATTTGCGAGTTTTAAATTTCCATTTTGGCAAGGATAAAATAATGGAACAAATGCCGTGTGATCACAGACGTCAATACAGTTTTTTCCAATCAATAGGATTTTTACTAATGTTTCTTGATTGGCAGCTACTGCAATATGAAGAAGGGATTATCCTTTAGTAGTCTGTATGTTTACACCTGTTCCTTTCTGAACAGTTCTCATATATGAAGAAACTGTCTTAAAAACAGAAATATTCTTGTCATTGCTATAAATAGCGACACAGACTTCCCAGCTATGCGAGTGAAGGCTTTCACCAGTCTACCAACAAATTTCGAGTTTTAAATTTCCATTTTGGGAAGGATAAAACAATGCAACACATGCTGTGTGATCACAGACGTCAATACAGTTATTTCCAATCAATAGGATTTTGACTAATGTTTCTTGATTGGCAGTTACTGCAATATGAAAAGGAATTATCCTTTATTATTCTGTACGTTTACATCTGTTCCTCTCTGAACAGTTTTCATATATGAAGAAACTGTCTTAAAAACAGAAATATTCCTTTGATTGCTATAAATAGCGACCTAGTCTTCCCAGGTATGCGAGTGAAGTTTTGCACCACAGTCTGTTAGCCAATTTGCGAGTTTTAAATTTCCATTTTGGCTAGCATAAAACAGTGCGACAAATGCCGTGTGATCACAGACGTCAATGCAGTTTTTTCCAATCAATAGGATTTTTACTAATGTTTCTTGATTGGCAGCTACTGCAATATGAAGAAGGGATTATCCTTTAGTAGTTTGTATGTTTACACCTGTTCCTTTCTGAACAGTTCTCATATATGAAGAAACTGTCTTGAAAACAGAAATATTCTTGTCATTGCTATAAATAGCGACACAGACTTCCCAGCTATGCGAGTGAAGGCTTTCACCACAGTCTACCAACAAATTTCGAGTTTTAAATTTTCATTTTGGGAAGGATAAAACAATGCAACAGATGCCGTGTGATCACAGACGTCAATACAGTTATTTCCAATCAATAGGATTTTGACTAATGTTTCTTGATTGGCAGTTACTGCAATATGAAAAGGAATTATCCTTTATTATTCTGTACGTTTACATCTGTTCCTTTCTGAACAGTTTTCATATATGAAGAAACTGTCTTAAAAACAGAAATATTCCTTTGATTGCTATAAATAGCGACCTAGTCTTCTCAGGTATGCGAGTGAAGTTTTGCACCACAGTCTGTTAGCCAATTTGCGAGTTTTAAATTTCCATTTTGGCTAGTATAAAACAATGCCACAAATGCCGTGTGATCACAGACGTCAATACAGTTTTTTCCAATCAATAGGATTTTTACTAGTGTTTCTTGATCGGCAGTTACTGGAATATGAAGAAGGGATTATCCTTTAGTGTTCTGTACATTTACATAGATGTATTTCTGAACAGTTCTTATATTTGAAGAAACTGTCTTAAAAACAGAAATATTCTTGACATTGCTATAAATAGCGACACAGTCTTCCCAGCTATGCGAGTGAAGATTTGCACCACAGTCTATTAGCAAATTTGCGTGTTTTAAATTTCCATTTTGGCTAGCATAAAACAATGCGACAAATGCCGTGTGATCACAGACGTCAATACAGTTATTTCCAATCAATAGGATTTTTACTAATATTTCTTGATTGGCAGCTACTGCAATATGAAGAAGGGATTATCCTTTAGTAGTCTGTATGTTTACATCTGTTCCGTTCTGAACAGTTCTCATATATGAAGAAACTGTCTTAAAAACAGAAATATTCCTTTGATTGCTATAATTAGCGACCTAGTCTTCCCAGGCTATGCGAGTGAAGGTTTGCACCACAGTCTATTAGCCAATTTGCGAGTTTTAAATTTCCATTTTGGTAACAATGCCAAAAATGTCGTGTGATCACAGATGTCAATGCATTTTTTTCCAATCAATAGGATTTTGACTAATGTTTCTTGATTGGCAGTTACTGCAATATGAAGAAGGGATTATCCTTTAGTGTTCTGTACATTTACATAGATGTATTTCTGAACAGTTCTTATATTCTTGTCATTGCACTAAATAGCGACAGTCTTCCCAGCTATGCGAGTGAAGTTTTGCACCACAGTCTGTTAGCCAATTTGCGAGTTTTAAATTTCCATTTTGGCTAGCATAAAACAATGCCACAAATGCCGTGTGATCACAGACGTCAATGCAGTTTTTTCCAATCAATAGGATTTTTAATAATGTTTCTTGATTGGCAGCTACTGCAATATGAAGAAGGGATTATCCTTTTTGTGTTCTGTATATTTACATGTGTTCCTTTCTTAACAGTTCTCATACAGGAGAGAAGGATGTTTCCCAAGTATGGGAAGGTTGTTCAACTTCAACAGGTGGCTTTTCCACTGCTTAAACGCTTGTTAATCTATGTCTGTAATAGACTGCTCATGTCTTTAACATTTTAAATGTTTCTTCGAATTACGTTCAAACGTAATTGATTCTGTCGAAGGCAATTCCTTAATTACTGAGAAAATGTTATAAAAACAGAAATATTCTTGTCATTGCTATAAATAGCGACCTAGTCTTCCCAGGCTATGCGAGTGAAGGTTTGCACCACAGTCTATTAGTCAATTTGCGAGTTTTAAATTTCCATTTTGGCAACAATGCCACAAATGCCGTGTGATCACAGACGTCAATGCAGTTTTTTCCAATCAATAGGATTTTTACTAATGTTTCTTGATTGGCAGTTACTGCAATATGAAGAAGGGATTATCCTTTAGTGTTCTGTACATTTACATAGATGTATTTCTGAACAGTTCTTATATTTGAAGAAACTGTCTTAAAACCAGAAATATTCTTGTCATTGCACTAAATAGCGACACAGTCTTCCCAGCTATGGGAGTGAAGGTTTGCACCACAGTCTATTAGCAAATTTGCGAGTTTTAAATTTCCATTTTGGCAAGGATAAAATAATGGAACAAATGCCGTGTGATCACAGACGTCAATACAGTTTTTTCCAATCAATAGGATTTTTACTAATGTTTCTTGATTGGCAGCTACTGCAATATGAAGAAGGGATTATCCTTTAGTAGTCTGTATGTTTACACCTGTTCCTTTCTGAACAGTTCTCATATATGAAGAAACTGTCTTAAAAACAGAAATATTCTTGTCATTGCTATAAATAGCGACACAGACTTCCCAGCTATGCGAGTGAAGGCTTTCACCAGTCTACCAACAAATTTCGAGTTTTAAATTTCCATTTTGGGAAGGATAAAACAATGCAACACATGCTGTGTGATCACAGACGTCAATACAGTTATTTCCAATCAATAGGATTTTGACTAATGTTTCTTGATTGGCAGTTACTGCAATATGAAAAGGAATTATCCTTTATTATTCTGTACGTTTACATCTGTTCCTCTCTGAACAGTTTTCATATATGAAGAAACTGTCTTAAAAACAGAAATATTCCTTTGATTGCTATAAATAGCGACCTAGTCTTCCCAGGTATGCGAGTGAAGTTTTGCACCACAGTCTGTTAGCCAATTTGCGAGTTTTAAATTTCCATTTTGGCTAGCATAAAACAGTGCGACAAATGCCGTGTGATCACAGACGTCAATGCAGTTTTTTCCAATCAATAGGATTTTTACTAATGTTTCTTGATTGGCAGCTACTGCAATATGAAGAAGGGATTATCCTTTAGTAGTTTGTATGTTTACACCTGTTCCTTTCTGAACAGTTCTCATATATGAAGAAACTGTCTTGAAAACAGAAATATTCTTGTCATTGCTATAAATAGCGACACAGACTTCCCAGCTATGCGAGTGAAGGCTTTCACCACAGTCTACCAACAAATTTCGAGTTTTAAATTTTCATTTTGGGAAGGATAAAACAATGCAACAGATGCCGTGTGATCACAGACGTCAATACAGTTATTTCCAATCAATAGGATTTTGACTAATGTTTCTTGATTGGCAGTTACTGCAATATGAAAAGGAATTATCCTTTATTATTCTGTACGTTTACATCTGTTCCTTTCTGAACAGTTTTCATATATGAAGAAACTGTCTTAAAAACAGAAATATTCCTTTGATTGCTATAAATAGCGACCTAGTCTTCTCAGGTATGCGAGTGAAGTTCTGCACCACAGTCTGTTAGCCAATTTGCGAGTTTTAAATTTCCATTTTGGCTAGTATAAAACAATGCCACAAATGCCGTGTGATCACAGACGTCAATGCAGTTTTTTCCAATCAATAGGATTTTTACTAATGTTTCTTGATTGGCAGTTACTGCAATATGAAGAAGGGATTATCCTTTAGTGTTCTGTACATTTCCATAGATGTATTTCTTAACAGTCCTTATATTTGAAGAAACTGTCTTAAAAACAGAAATTTTCTTGTCATTGCTATAAATAGCGACACAGTCTTCCCAGCTATGCGAGTGAAGATTTGCACCACAGTCTATTAGCAAATTTGCGTATTTTAAATTTCCATTTTGGCTAGCATAAAACAATGCCTAAAATGCCGTGTGATCACAGACGTCAATACAGTTTTTTCCAATCAATAGGATTTTTACTAGTGTTTCTTGATCGGCAGTTACTGCAATATGAAGAAGGGATTATCCTTTAGTGTTCTGTACATTTACATAGATGTATTTCTGAACAGTTCTTATATTTGAAGAAACTGTCTTAAAAACAGAAATATTCTTGACATTGCTATAAATAGCGACACAGTCTTCCCAGCTATGCGAGTGAAGTTTTGCACCACAGTCTGTTAGCCAATTTGCGAGTTTTAAATTTCCATTTTGGCAAGGATAAAATAATGGAACAAATGCCGTGTGATCACAGATGTCAAAGCAGTTTTTTCCAATCAATAGGATTTTTACTAGTGTTTCTTGATCGGCAGTTACTGCAATATGAAGAAGGGATTATCCTTTAGTGTTCTGTACATTTACATAGATGTATTTCTGAACAGTTCTTATATCTGAAGAAACTGTCTTAAAAACAGAAATATTCTTGACATTGCTATAAATAGCGACACAGTCTTCCCAGCTATGCGAGTGAAGATTTGCACCACAGTCTATTAGCAAATTTGCGTGTTTTAAATTTCCATTTTGGCTAGCATAAAACAATGCGACAAATGCCGTGTGATCACAGACGTCAATATAGTTATTTCCAATCAATAGGATTTTTACTAATATTTCTTGATTGGCAGCTACTGCAATATGAAGAAGGGATTATCCTTTAGTAGTCTGTATGTTTACATCTGTTCCGTTCTGAACAGTTCTCATATATGAAGAAACTGTCTTAAAAACAGAAATATTCCTTTGATTGCTATAATTAGCGACCTAGTCTTCCCAGGCTATGCGAGTGAAGGTTTGCACCACAGTCTATTAGCCAATTTGCGAGTTTTAAATTTCCATTTTGGTAACAATGCCAAAAATGTCGTGTGATCACAGATGTCAATGCATTTTTTTCCAATCAATAGGATTTTGACTAATGTTTCTTGATTGGCAGTTTCTGCAATATGAAGAAGGGATTATCCTTTAGTGTTCTGTACATTTACATAGATGTATTTCTGAACAGTTCTTATATTCTTGTCATTGCACTAAATAGCGACACAGTCTTCCCAGCTATGCGTGTGAAGGTTTGCACCACAGTCTATTAGCCAATTTGCGAGTTTTAAATTTCCATTTTGGCTAGCATAAAACAATGCGACAAATGCCGTGTGATCACAGACGTCAATACAGTTATTTCCAATCAATAGGATTTTTAATAATGTTTCTTGATTGGCAGCTACTGCAATATGAAAAGGAATTATCCTTTATTATTCTGTACGTTTACATCTGTTCCTCTCTGAACAGTTTTCATATATGAAGAAACTGTCTTAAAAACAGAAATATTCCTTTGATTGCTATAAATAGCGACCTAGTCTTCCCAGGTATGCGAGTGAAGTTTTGCACCACAGTCTGTTAGCCAATTTGCGAGTTTTAAATTTCCATTTTGGCTAGCATAAAACAGTGCGAGAAATGCCGTGTGATCACAGACGTCAATGCAGTTTTTTCCAATCAATAGGATTTTTACTAATGTTTCTTGATTGGCAGCTACTGCAGTATGAAGAAGGGATTATCCTTTAGTAGTCTGTATGTTTACACCTGTTCCTTTCTGAACAGTTCTCATATATGAAGAAACTGTCTTGAAAACAGAAATATTCTTGTCATTGCTATAAATAGCGACACAGACTTCCCAGCTATGCGAGTGAAGGCTTTCACCACAGTCTACCAAAAAATTTCGAGTTTTAAATTTTCATTTTGGGAAAGATAAAACAATGCAAAAGATGCCGTGTGATCACAGACGTCAATACAGTTATTTCCAATCAATAGGATTTTGACTAATGTTTCTTGATTGGCAGTTACTGCAATATGAAAAGGAATTATCCTTTATTATTCTGTACGTTTACATCTGTTCCTTTCTGAACAGTTTTCATATATGAAGAAACTGTCTTAAAAACAGAAATATTCCTTTGATTGCTATAAATAGCGACCTAGTCTTCTCAGGTATGCGAGTGAAGTTTTGCACCACAGTCTGTTAGCCAATTTGCGAGTTTTAAATTTCCATTTTGGCTAGTATAAAACAATGCCACAAGATCACAGACGTCAATGCAGTTTCTTCCAATCAATAGGATTTTTACTAATGTTTCTTGATTGGCAGTTACTGCAATATGAAGAAGGGATTATCCTTTAGTGTTCTGTACATTTCCATAGATGTATTTCTGAACAGTTCTTATATTTGAAGAAACTGTCTTAAAAACAGAAATATTCTTGTCATTGCTATAAATAGCGACACAGTCTTCCCAGCTATGCGAGTGAAGATTTGCACCACAGTCTATTAGCAAATTTGCGTATTTTAAATTTCCATCTTGGCTAGCATAAAACAATGCCAAAAATGCCGTGTGATCACAGACGTGAATGCAGTTTTTTCCAATCAATAGGATTTTTACTAATGTTTCTTGATTGGCAGCTACTGCAATATGAAGAAAGGATTATCCTTTTGTATTCTGTATATTTACATGTGTTCCTTTCTTAACAGTTCTCATACAGGAGAGAAGGATGTTTCCCAAGTATGGGAAGGTTGTTCAACTTCAACAGGTGGCTTTTCCACTGCTTAAACGCTTGTTAATCTATGTCTGTAATAGACTGCTCATGTCTTTAACATTTTAAATGTTTCTTCGAATTACGTTCAAACGTAATTGATTCTGTCCAAGGCAATTCCTTAATTACTGAGAAAATGTTATAAAAACAGAAATATTCTTGTCATTGCTATAAATAGGGACCTAGTCTTCCCAGGCTATGCGAGTGAAGGTTTGCACCACAGTCTATTAGTCAATTTGCGAGTTTTAAATTTCCATTTTGGCAACAATGCCACAAATGTCGTGTGATCACAGATGTCAATGCAGTTTTTTCCAATCAATAGGATTTTTACTAGTGTTTCTTGATCGGCAGTTACTGCAATATGAAGAAGGGATTATCCTTTAGTGTTCTGTACATTTACATAGATGTATTTCTGAACAGTTTTTATATTTGAAGAAACTGTCTTAAAAACAGAAATATTCTTGTCATTGCTATAAATAGCGACACAGTCTTCCCAGCTATGCGAGTGAAGATTTGCACCACAGTCTATTAGCAAATTTGCGAGTTTTAAATTTCCATTTTGGCAAGGATAAAATAATGGAACAAATGCCGTGTGATCACAGACGTCAATACAGTTTTTTCCAATCAATAGGATTTTTACTAATGTTTCTTGATTGGCAGCTACTGCAATATGAAGAAGGGATTATCCTTTAGTAGTGTGTATGTTTACACCTGTTCCTTTCTGAACAGTTCTCATATATGAAGAAACTGTCTTAAAAACAGAAATATTCTTGTCATTGCTATAAATAGCGACACAGACTTCCCAGCTATGCGAGTGAAGGCTTTCACCAGTCTACCAACAAATTTCGAGTTTTAAATTTCCATTTTGGGAAGGATAAAACAATGCAACACATGCTGTGTGATCACAGACATCAATACAGTTATTTCCAATCAATAGGATTTTGACTAATGTTTCTTGATTGGCAGTTACTGCAATATGAAAAGGAATTATCCTTTATTATTCTGTACGTTTACATCTGTTCCTCTCTGAACAGTTTTCATATATGAAGAAACTGTCTTAAAAACAGAAATATTCCTTTGATTGCTATAAATAGCGACCTAGTCTTCCCAGGTATGCGAGTGAAGTTTTGCACCACAGTCTGTTAGCCAATTTGCGAGTTTTAAATTTCCATTTTGGCTAGCATAAAACAATGCGACAAATGCCGTGTGATCACAGACGTCAATGCAGTTTTTTCCAATCAATAGGATTTTTACTAATGTTTCTTGATTGGCAGCTACTGCAATATGAAGAAGGGATTATCCTTTAGTAGTGTGTATGTTTACACCTGTTCCTTTCTGAACAGTTCTCATATATGAAGAAACTGTCTTGAAAACAGAAATATTCTTGTCATTGCTATAAATAGCGACACAGACTTCCCAGCTATGCGAGTGAAGGCTTTCACCACAGTCTACCAACAAATTTCGAGTTTTAAATTTTCATTTTGGGAAGGATAAAACAATGCAACAGATGCCGTGTGATCACAGACGTCAATACAGTTATTTCCAATCAATAGGATTTTGACTAATGTTTCTTGATTGGCAGTTACTGCAATATGAAAAGGAATTATCCTTTATTATTCTGTACGTTTACATCTGTTCCTTTCTGAACAGTTTTCATATATGAAGAAACTGTCTTAAAAACAGAAATATTCCTTTGATTGCTATAAATAGCGACCTAGTCTTCTCAGGTATGCGAGTGAAGTTTTGCACCACAGTCTGTTAGCCAATTTGCGAGTTTTAAATTTCCATTTTGGCTAGTATAAAACAATGCCACAAATGCCGTGTGATCACACACGTCAATGCAGTTTTTTCCAATCAATAGGATTTTTACTAATGTTTCTTGATTGGCAGTTACTGCAATATGAAGAAGGGATTATCCTTTAGTGTTCTGTACATTTCCATAGATGTATTTCTTAACAGTCCTTATATTTGAAGAAACTGTCTTAATAACAGAAATATTCTTGTCATTGCTATAAATAGCGACACAGTCTTCCCAGCTATGCGAGTGAAGATTTGCACCACAGTCTATTAGCAAATTTGCGAGTTTTAAATTTCCATTTTGGCAAGGATAAAATAATGGAACAAATGCCGTGTGATCACAGACGTCAATACAGTTTTTTCCAATCAATAGGATTTTTACTAATGTTTCTTGATTGGCAGCTACTGCAATATGAAGAAGGGATTATCCTTTAGTAGTGTGTATGTTTACACCTGTTCCTTTCTGAACAGTTCTCATATATGAAGAAACTGTCTTAAAAACAGAAATATTCTTGTCATTGCTATAAATAGCGACACAGACTTCCCAGCTATGCGAGTGAAGGCTTTCACCACAGTCTACCAACAAATTTCGAGTTTTAAATTTCCATTTTGGGAAGGATAAAACAATGCAACAAATGCCGTGTGATCACAGACATCAATACAGTTATTTCCAATCAATAGGATTTTGACTAATGTTTCTTGATTGGCAGTTACTGCAATATGAAAAGGAATTATCCTTTATTATTCTGTACGTTTACATCTGTTCCTTTCTGAACAGTTTTCATATATGAAGAAACTGTCTTAAAAACAGAAATATTCCTTTGATTGCTATAAATAGCGACCTAGTCTTCTCAGGTATGCGAGTGAAGTTTTGCACCACAGTCTGTTAGCCAATTTGCGAGTTTTAAATTTCCATTTTGGCTAGTATAAAACAATGCCACAAATGCCGTGTGATCACAGACGTCAATGCAGTTTTTTCCAATCAATAGGATTTTTACTAATGTTTCTTGATTGGCAGTTACTGCAATATGAAGAAGGGATTATCCTTTAGTGTTCTGTACATTTACATAGATGTATTTCTGAACAGTTCGTATATTCTTGTCATTGCACTAAATAGCGACACAGTCTTCCCAGCTATGCGAGTGAAGGTTTGCACCACAGTCTATTAGCCAATTTGCGAGTTTTAAATTTCCATTTTGGCTAGCATAAAACAATGCGACAAATGCCGTGTGATCACAGACGTCAATACAGTTATTTCCAATCAATAGGATTTTTACTAATGTTTCTTGATTGGCAGTTACTGCAATATGAAGAAGGGATTATCCTTTAGTGTTATGTACATTTCCATAGATGTATTTCTTAACAGTCCTTATATTTGAAGAAACTGTCTTAAAAACAGAAATATTCTTGTCATTGCTATAAATAGCGACACAGTCTTCCCAGCTATGCGAGTGAAGATTTGCACCACAGTCTATTAGCCAATTTGCGAGTTTTAAATTTCCATTTTGGTAACAATGCCAAAAATGTCGTGTGATCACAGATGTCAATGCATTTTTTTCCAATCAATAGGATTTTGACTAATTTTTCTTGATTGGCAGTTACTGCAATATGAAGAAGGGATTATCCTTTAGTGTTCTGTACATTTACATAGATGTATTTCTGAAGAGTTCTTATATTCTTGTCATTGCACTAAATAGCGACACAGTCTTCCCAGCTATGCGAGTGAAGGTTTGCACCACAGTCTATTAGCCAATTTGCGAGTTTTAAATTTCCATTTTGGCTAGCATAAAACAATGCGACAAATGCCGTGTGATCACAGACGTCAATACAGTTATTTCCAAACAATAAGATTTTTACTAATGTTTCTTGATTGGCAGTTACTGCAATATGAAGAAGGGATTATCCTTTAGTAGTGTGTATGTTTACACCTGTTCCTTTCTGAACAGTTCTCATATATGAAGAAACTGTCTTGAAAACAGAAATATTCTTGTCATTGCTATAAATAGCGACACAGACTTCCCAGCTATGCGAGTGAAGGCTTTCACCACAGTCTACCAACAAATTTCGAGTTTTAAATTTTCATTTTGGGAAGGATAAAACAATGCAACAGATGCCGTGTGATCACAGACGTCAATACAGTTATTTCCAATCAATAGGATTTTGACTAATGTTTCTTGATTGGCAGTTACTGCAATATGAAAAGGAATTATCCTTTATTATTCTGTACGTTTACATCTGTTCCTTTCTGAACAGTTTTCATATATGAAGAAACTGTCTTAAAAACAGAAATATTCCTTTGATTGCTATAAATAGCGACCTAGTCTTCTCAGGTATGCGAGTGAAGTTTTGCACCACAGTCTGTTAGCCAATTTGCGAGTTTTAAATTTCCATTTTGGCTAGTATAAAACAATGCCACAAATGCCGTGTGATCACAGATGTCAATGCAGTTTTTTCCAATCAATAGGATTTTTACTAATGTTTCTTGATTGGCAGTTACTGCAATATGAAGAAGGGATTATCCTTTAGTGTTCTGTACATTTCCATAGATGTATTTCTTAACAGTCCTTATATTTGAAGAAACTGTCTTAAAAACAGAAATATTCTTGTCATTGCTATAAATAGCCACACAGTCTTCCCAGCTATGCGAGTGAAGATTTGCACCACAGTCTATTAGCAAATTTGCGAGTTTTAAATTTCCATTTTGGCAAGGATAAAATAATGGAACAAATGCCGTGTGATCACAGACGTCAATACAGTTTTTTCCAATCAATAGGATTTTTACTAATGTTTCTTTATTGGCAGCTACTGCAATATGAAGAAGGGATTATCCTTTAGTAGTGTGTATGTTTACACCTGTTCCTTTCTGAACAGTTCTCATATATGAAGAAACTGTCTTAAAAACAGAAATATTCTTGTCATTGCTATAAATAGCGACACAGACCAATTTGCGAGTTTTAAATTTCCATTTTGGTAACAATGCCACAAATGTCGTGTGACCACAAATGTCGTTTGATTGCTATAATTAGGGACCTAGTCTTCCCAGCTATGCGAGTGAAGTTTTGCACCACAGTCTGTTAGCCAATTTGCGAGTTTTAAATTTCCATTTTGGCAAGGATAAAATAATGGAACAAATGCCGTGTGATCACAGATGTCAATGCAGTTTTTTCCAATCAATAGGATTTTTACTAGTGTTTCTTGATCGGCAGTTACTGCAATATGAAGAAGGGATTATCCTTTAGTGTTCTGTACATTTACATAGATGTATTTCTGAACAGTTCTTATATTTGAAGAAACTGTCTTAAAAACAGAAATATTCTTGACATTGCTATAAATAGCGACACAGTCTTCCCAGCTATGCGAGTGAAGATTTGCACCACAGTCTATTAGCAAATTTGCGTGTTTTAAATTTCCATTTTGGCTAGCATAAAACAATGCGACAAATGCCGTGTGATCACAGACGTCAATGCAGTTATTTCCAATCAATAGGATTTTTACTGTTTCTTGATTGGCAGCTACTGCAATATGAAGAAGGGATTATCCTTTAGTAGTCTGTATGTTTACATCTGTTCCGTTCTGAACAGTTCTCATATATGAAGAAACTGTCTTAAAAACAGAAATATTCTTGTCATTGCACTAAATAGCGACACAGTCTTCCCAGATATGCGAGTGAAGGCTTTCACCACAGTCTACCAACAAATTTCGAGTTTTAAATTTCCATTTTGGGAAGGATAAAACAATGCAACAAATGCCGTGTGATCACAGACGTCAATACAGTTATTTCCAATCAATAGGATTTTGACTAATGTTTCTTGATTGGCAGTTACTGCAATATGAAAAGGAATTATCCTTTATTATTCGGTACGTTTACATCTGTTCCTCTCTGAAGAGTTTTCTTATATAAAGAAAGTGTCTTAAAAACAGAAATATTCCTTTGATTGCTATAAATAGCGACCTAGTCTTCCCAGGTATGCGAGTGAAGTTTTGCACCACAGTCTGTTAGCCAATTTGCGAGTTTTAAATTTCCATTTTGGCTAGCATAAAACAATGCGACAAATGCCGTGTGATCACAGACGTCAATGCAGTTTTTTCCAATCAATAGGATTTTTACTAATGTTTCTTGATTGGCAGCTACTGCAATATGAAGAAGGGATTATCCTTTTTGTGTTCTGTATATTTACATGTGTTCCTTTCTTAACAGTTCTCATACAGGAGAGAAGGATGTTTCCCAAGTATGGGAAGGTTGTTCAACTTCAACAGGTGGCTTTTCCACTGCTTAAACGCTTGTTAATCTATGTCTGTAATAGACTGCTCATGTCTATAACATTTTAAATGTTTCTTCGAATTACGTTCAAACGTAATTGATTCTGTCCAAGGCAATTCCTTAATTACTGAGAAAATGTTATAAAAACAGAAATATTCTTGTCATTGCTATAAATAGCGACCTAGTCTTCCCAGGCTATGCGAGTGAAGGTTTGCACCACAGTCTATTAGTCAATTTGCGAGTTTTAAATTTCCATTTTGGCAACAATGCCACAAATCCCGTGTGATCACAGACGTCAATGCAGTTTTTTCCAATCAATAGGATTTTTACTAATGTTTCTTGATTGGCAGTTACTGCAATATGAAGAAGGGATTATCCTTTAGTGTTCTGTACATTTACATAGATGTATTTCTGAACAGTTCTTATATTTGAAGAAACTGTCTTAAAACCAGAAATATTCTTGTCATTGCACTAAATAGCGACACAGTCTTCCCAGCTATGGGAGTGAAGGTTTGCACCACAGTCTATTAGCAAATTTGCGAGTTTTAAATTTCCATTTTGGCAAGGATAAAATAATGGAACAAATGCCGTGTGATCACAGACGTCAATACAGTTTTTTCCAATCAATAGGATTTTTACTAATGTTTCTTGATTGGCAGCTACTGCAATATGAAGAAGGGATTATCCTTTAGTAGTCTGTATGTTTACACCTGTTCCTTTCTGAACAGTTCTCATATATGAAGAAACTGTCTTAAAAACAGAAATATTCTTGTCATTGCTATAAATAGCGACACAGACTTCCCAGCTATGCGAGTGAAGGCTTTCACCAGTCTACCAACAAATTTCGAGTTTTAAATTTCCATTTTGGGAAGGATAAAACAATGCAACACATGCTGTGTGATCACAGACGTCAATACAGTTATTTCCAATCAATAGGATTTTGACTAATGTTTCTTGATTGGCAGTTACTGCAATATGAAAAGGAATTATCCTTTATTATTCTGTACGTTTACATCTGTTCCTCTCTGAACAGTTTTCATATATGAAGAAACTGTCTTAAAAACAGAAATATTCCTTTGATTGCTATAAATAGCGACCTAGTCTTCCCAGGTATGCGAGTGAAGTTTTGCACCACAGTCTGTTAGCCAATTTGCGAGTTTTAAATTTCCATTTTGGCTAGCATAAAACAGTGCGACAAATGCCGTGTGATCACAGACGTCAATGCAGTTTTTTCCAATCAATAGGATTTTTACTAATGTTTCTTGATTGGCAGCTACTGCAATATGAAGAAGGGATTATCCTTTAGTAGTTTGTATGTTTACACCTGTTCCTTTCTGAACAGTTCTCATATATGAAGAAACTGTCTTGAAAACAGAAATATTCTTGTCATTGCTATAAATAGCGACACAGACTTCCCAGCTATGCGAGTGAAGGCTTTCACCACAGTCTACCAACAAATTTCGAGTTTTAAATTTTCATTTTGGGAAGGATAAAACAATGCAACAGATGCCGTGTGATCACAGACGTCAATACAGTTATTTCCAATCAATAGGATTTTGACTAATGTTTCTTGATTGGCAGTTACTGCAATATGAAAAGGAATTATCCTTTATTATTCTGTACGTTTACATCTGTTCCTTTCTGAACAGTTTTCATATATGAAGAAACTGTCTTAAAAACAGAAATATTCCTTTGATTGCTATAAATAGCGACCTAGTCTTCTCAGGTATGCGAGTGAAGTTTTGCACCACAGTCTGTTAGCCAATTTGCGAGTTTTAAATTTCCATTTTGGCTAGTATAAAACAATGCCACAAATGCCGTGTGATCACAGACGTCAATACAGTTTTTTCCAATCAATAGGATTTTTACTAGTGTTTCTTGATCGGCAGTTACTGGAATATGAAGAAGGGATTATCCTTTAGTGTTCTGTACATTTACATAGATGTATTTCTGAACAGTTCTTATATTTGAAGAAACTGTCTTAAAAACAGAAATATTCTTGACATTGCTATAAATAGCGACACAGTCTTCCCAGCTATGCGAGTGAAGATTTGCACCACAGTCTATTAGCAAATTTGCGTGTTTTAAATTTCCATTTTGGCTAGCATAAAACAATGCGACAAATGCCGTGTGATCACAGACGTCAATACAGTTATTTCCAATCAATAGGATTTTTACTAATATTTCTTGATTGGCAGCTACTGCAATATGAAGAAGGGATTATCCTTTAGTAGTCTGTATGTTTACATCTGTTCCGTTCTGAACAGTTCTCATATATGAAGAAACTGTCTTAAAAACAGAAATATTCCTTTGATTGCTATAATTAGCGACCTAGTCTTCCCAGGCTATGCGAGTGAAGGTTTGCACCACAGTCTATTAGCCAATTTGCGAGTTTTAAATTTCCATTTTGGTAACAATGCCAAAAATGTCGTGTGATCACAGATGTCAATGCATTTTTTTCCAATCAATAGGATTTTGACTAATGTTTCTTGATTGGCAGTTACTGCAATATGAAGAAGGGATTATCCTTTAGTGTTCTGTACATTTACATAGATGTATTTCTGAACAGTTCTTATATTCTTGTCATTGCACTAAATAGCGACAGTCTTCCCAGCTATGCGAGTGAAGGTTTGCACCACAGTCTATTAGCCAATTTGCGAGTTTTAAATTTCCATTTTGGCTAGCATAAAACAATGCGACAAATGCCGTGTGATCACAGACGTCAATACAGTTATTTCCAATCAATAGGATTTTTACTAATATTTCTTGATTGGCAGCTACTGCAATATGAAGAAGGGATTATCCTTTAGTAGTCTGTATGTTTTCATCTGTTCCGTTCTGAACAGTTCTCATATATGAAGAAACTGTCTTAAAAACAGAAATATTCCTTTGATTGCTATAATTAGGGACCTAGTCTTCCCAGGCTATGCGAGTGAAGGTTTGCACCACAGTCTATTAGCCAATTTGCGAGTTTTAAATTTCCATTTTGGTAACAATGCCACAAATGTCGTGTGATCACAGATGTCAATGCATTTTTTTCCAAGCAATAGGATTTTGACTAATGTTTCTTGATTGGCAGTTACTGCAATATGAAGAAGGGATTATTCTTTAGTGTTCTGTACATTTACATAGATGTATTTCTGAACAGTTCTTATATTCTTGTCATTGCACTAAATAGCGACACAGTCTTCCCAGCTATGCGAGTGAAGGTTTGCACCACAGTCTATTAGCCAATTTGCGAGTTTTAAATTTCCATTTTGGCTAGCATAAAACAATGCCACAAATGCCGTGTGATCACAGACGTCAATGCAGTTTTTTCCAATCAATAGGATTTTTACTAATGTTTCTTGATTGGCAGCTACTGCAATATGAAGAAGGGATTATCCTTTTTGTGTTCTGTATATTTACATGTGTTCCTTTCTTAACAGTTCTCATACAGGAGAGAAGGATGTTTCCCAAGTATGGGAAGGTTGTTCAACTTCAACAGGTGGCTTTTCCACTGCTTAAACGCTTGTTAATCTATGTCTAATAGACTGCTCATGTCTTTAACATTTTAAATGTTTCTTCGAATTACGTTCAAACGTAATTGATTCTGTCGAAGGCAATTCCTTAATTAGTGAGAAAATGTTATAAAAACAGAAATATTCTTGTCATTGCTATAAATAGCGACCTAGTCTTCCCAGGCTATGCGAGTGAAGGTTTGCACCACAGTCTATTAGTCAATTTGCGAGTTTTAAATTTCCATTTTGGCAACAATGCCACAGATGTCGTGTGATCACAGATGTCAATGCAGTTTTTTCCAATCAATAGGATTTTTACTAGTGTTTCTTGATCGGCAGTTACTGCAATATGAAGAAGGGATTATCCTTTAGTGTTCTGTACATTTACATAGATGTATTTCTGAACAGTTTTTATATTTGAAGAAACTGTCTTAAAAACAGAAATATTCTTGTCATTGCTTTAAATAGCGACACAGTCTTCCCAGCTATGCGAGTGAAGGTTTGCACCACAGTCTATTAGCCAATTTGCGAGTTTTAAATTTCCATTTTGGCTAGCATAAAACAATGCGACAAATGCCGTGTGATCACAGACGTCAATACAGTTATTTCCAATCAATAGGATTTTTAATAATGTTTCTTGATTGGCAGCTACTGCAATATGAAGAAGGGATTATCCATTAGTAGTGTGTATGTTTACACCTGTTCCTTTCTGAACAGTTCTCATATATGAAGAAACTGTCTTGAAAACAGAAATATTCTTGTCATTGCTATAAATAGCGACACAGACTTCCCAGCTATGCGAGTGAAGGCTTTCACCAGTCTACCAACAAATTTCGAGTTTTAAATTTCCATTTTGGGAAGGATAAAACAATGCAACACATGCTGTGTGATCACAGACGTCAATACAGTTATTTCCAATCAATAGGATTTTGACTAATGTTTCTTGATTGGCAGTTACTGCAATATGAAAAGGAATTATCCTTTATTATTCTGTACGTTTACATCTGTTCCTCTCTGAACAGTTTTCATATATGAAGAAACTGTCTTAAAAACAGAAATATTCCTTTGATTGCTATAAATAGCGACCTAGTTTTCCCAGGTATGCGAGTGAAGTTTTGCACCACAGTCTGTTAGCCAATTTGCGAGTTTTAAATTTCCATTTTGGCTAGCATAAAACAATGCCACAAATGCCGTGTGATCACAGACGTGAATGCAGTTTTTTCCAATCAATAGGATTTTTACTAATGTTTCTTGATTGGCAGCTACTGCAATATGAAGAAGGGATTATCCTTTTGTATTCTGTATATTTACATGTGTTCCTTTCTTAACAATTCTCATACAGGAGAGAAGGATGTTTCCCAAGTATGGGAAGGTTGTTCAACTTCAACAGGTGGCTTTTCCACTGCTTAAACGCTTGTTAATCTATGTCTGTAATAGACTGCTCATGTCTTTAACATTTTAAATGTTTCTTCGAATTACGTTCAAACGTAATTGATTCTGTCCAAGGCAATTCCTTAATTACTGAGAAAATGTTATAAAAACAGAAATATTCTTGTCATTGCTATAAATAGTGACCTAGTCTTCCCAGGCTATGCGAGTGAAGGTTTGCACCACAGTCTATTAGCCAATTTGCGTGTTTTAAATTTCCATTTTGGCTAGCATAAAACAATGCGACAAATGCCGTGTGATCACAGACGTCAATACAGTTATTTCCAATCAATAGGATTTTTACTAATGTTTCTTGATTGGCAGCTACTGCAATATGAAGAAGGGATTATCCTTTAGTAGTCTGTATATTTACATCTGTTCCGTTCTGAACAGTTCTCATATATGAAGAAACTGTCTTAAAAACAGAAATATTCCTTTGATTGCTATAATTAGCGACCTAGTCTTCCCAGGCTATGCGAGTGAAGGTTTGCACCACAGTCTATTAGCCAATTTGCGAGTTTTAAATTTCCATTTTGGTAACAATGCCACAAATGTCGTGTGATCACAGATGTCAATGCATTTTTTTCCAATCAATAGGATTTTGACTCATGTTTCTTGATTGGCAGTTACTGCAATATGAAGAAGGGATTATCCTTTAGTGTTCTGTACATTTACATAGATGTATTTCTGAACAGTTCTTATATTCTTGTCATTGCTATAAATAGCGACCTAGTCTTCCCAGGCTATGCGAGTGAAGGTTTGCACCACAGTCTATTAGTCAATTTGCGAGTTTTAAATTTCCGTTTTGGCAACAATGCCACAAATGTCGTGTGATCACAGATGTCAATGCAGTTTTTTCCAATCAATAGGATTTTTACTAGTGTTTCTTGATCGGCAGTTACTGCAATATGAAGAAGGGATTATCCTTTAGTGTTCTGTACATTTACATAGATGTATTTCTGAACAGTTCTTATATTTGAAGAAACTGTCTTAAAAACAGAAATATTCTTGTCATTGCTATAAATAGCGACACAGTCTTCCCAGCTATGCGAGTGAAGATTTGCACCACAGTCTATTAGCCAATTTGCGTGTTTTAAATTTCCATTTTGGCTAGCATAAAACAATGCGACAAATGCCGTGTGATCACAGACGTCAATGCAGTTTTTTCCAATCAATAGGATTTTTACTAATGTTTCTTGATTGGCAGTTACTGCAATATGAAGAAGGGATTATCCTTTAGTGTTCTGTACATTTACATAGATGTATTTCTGAACAGTTCTTATATTTGAAGAAACTGTCTTAAAAACAGAAATATTCTTGTCATTGCTATAAATAGCGACACAGTCTTCCCATATATGCGAGTGAAGATTTGCACCACAGTCTATTAGCAAATTTGCGTGTTTTAAATTTCCATTTTGGCTAGCATAAAACAATGCGACAAATGCCGTGTGATCACAGACGTCAATACAGTTATTTCCAATCAATAGGATTTTTACTAATGTTTCTTGATTGGCAGTTACTGCAATATGAAAAGGAATTATCCTTTATTATTCTGTACGTTTACATCTGTCCCTCTCTGAACAGTTTTCATATATGAAGAAACTGTCTTAAAAACAGAAATATTCCTTTGATTGCTAGAAATAGCGACCTAGTCTTCCCAGGTATGCGAGTGAAGTTTTGCACCACAGTCTGTTAGCCAATTTGCGAGTTTTAAATTTCCATTTTGGCTAGCATAAAACAGTGCGACAAATGCCGTGTGATCACAGACGTCAATGCAGTTTTTTCCAATCAATAGGATTTTTACTAATGTTTCTTGATTGGCAGCTACTGCAATATGAAGAAGGGATTATCCTTTAGTAGTCTGTATGTTTACATCTGTTCCTTTCTGAACAGTTCTCATATATGAAGAAACAGTCTTGAAAACAGAAATATTCTTGTCATTGCTATAAATAGCGACACAGACTTCCCAGCTATGCGAGTGAAGTTTTGCACCACAGTCTGTTAGCCAATTTGCGAGTTTTAAATTTCCATTTTGGCTAGTATAAAACAATGCCACAAATGCCGTGTGATCACAGACGTCAATGCAGTATTTTCCAATCAATAGGATTTTGACTAATGTTTCTTGATTGGCAGTTACTGCAATATGAAGAAGGGATTATCCTTTAGTGTTCTGTACATTTACATAGATGTATTTCTGAACAGTTCTTATATTTGAAGAAACTGTCTTAAAAACAGAAATATTCTTGTCATTGCTATAAATAGCGACCTAGTCTTCCCAGGCTATGCGAGTGAAGGTTTGCACCACAGTCTATTAGTCAATTTGCGAGTTTTAAATTTCCATTTTGGCAACAATGCCACAAATGCCGTGTGATCACAGACGTCAATGCAGTTTTTTCCAATCAATAGGATTTTTACTAATGTTTCTTGATTGGCAGTTACTGCAATATGAAGAAGGGATTATCCTTTAGTGTTCTGTACATTTACATAGATGTATTTCTGAACAGTTCTTATATTTGAAGAAACTGTCTTAAAAACAGAAATATTCTTGTCATTGCACTAAATAGCGACACAGTCTTCCCAGCTATGGGAGTGAAGGTTTGCACCACAGTCTATTAGCAAATTTGCGAGTTTTAAATTTCCATTTTGGCAAGGATAAAATAATGGAACAAATGCCGTGTGATCACAGACGTCAATACAGTTTTTTCCAATCAATAGGATTTTTACTAATGTTTCTTGATTGGCAGCTACTGCAATATGAAGAAGGGATTATCCTTTAGTAGTCTGTATGTTTACACCTGTTCCTTTCTGAACAGTTCTCATATATGAAGAAACTGTCTTAAAAACAGAAATATTCTTGTCTTTGCTATAAATAGCGACACAGACTTCCCAGCTATGCAAGTGAAGGCTTTCACCACAGTCTACCAACAAATTTCGAGTTTTAAATTTCCATTTTGGGAAGGATAAAACAATGCAACAAATGCCGTGTGATCACAGACGTCAATACAGTTATTTCCAATCAATAGGATTTTGACTAATGTTTCTTGATTGGCAGTTACTGCAATATGAAAAGGAATTATCCTTTATTATTCTGTACGTTTACATCTGTTCCTTTCTGAACTGTTTTCATATATGAAGAAACTGTCTTGAAAACAGAAATATTCCTTTGATTGCTATAAATAGCGACCTAGTCTTCCCAGGTATGGTAGTGAAGTTTTGCACCACAGTCTGTTAGCCAATTTGCGAGTTTTAAATTTCCATTTTGGCTAGCATAAAACAGTGCGACAAATGCCGTGTGATCACAGACGTCAATGCAGTTTTTTCCAATCAATAGGATTTTTACTAATGTTTCTTGATTGGCAGCTACTGCAATATGAAGAAGGGATTATCCTTTAGTAGTCTGTATGTTTATATCTGTTCCTTTCTGAACAGTTCTCATATATGAAGAAACTGTCTTGAAAACAGAAATATTCTTGTCATTGCTATAAATAGCGACACAGACTTCCCAGCTATGCGAGTGAAGGCTTTCACCACAGTCTACCAACAAATTTCGAGTTTTAAATTTTCATTTTGGGAAGGATAAAACAATGCAACAGATGCCGTGTGATCACAGACGTCAATACAGTTATTTCGAATCAATAGGATTTTGACTAATGTTTCTTGATTGGCAGTTACTGCAATATGAAAAGGAATTATCCTTTATTATTCTGTACGTTTACATCTGTTCCTTTCTGAACTGTTTTCATATATGAAGAAACTGTCTTAAAAACAGAAATATTCCTTTGATTGCTATAAATAGCGACCTAGTTTTCTCGGGTATGCGAGTGAAGTTTTTTCCACAGTCTGTTAGCCAATTTGCGAGTTTTAAATTTCCATTTTGGCTAGTATAAAACAATGCCACAAAAGCCGTGTGAACACAGACGTCAATGCATTTTTTTCCAATCAATAGGATTTTGACTAATGTTTCTTGATTGGCAGTTACTGCAATATGAAGAAGGGATTATCCTTTAGTGTTCTGTACATTTACATAGATGTATTTCTGAACAGTTCTTATATTCTTGTCATTGCACTAAATAGCGACACAGTCTTCCCAGCTATGCGAGTGAAGGTTTGCACCACAGTCTATTAGCCAATTTGCGAGTTTTAAATTTCCATTTTGGCTAGCATAAAACAATGCCACAAATGCCGTGTGATCACAGACGTGAATGCAGTTTTTTCCAATCAATAGGATTTTTACTAATGTTTCTTGATTGGCAGCTACTGCAATATGAAGAAGGGATTATCCTTTTTGTGTTCTGTATATTTACATGTGTTCCTTTCTTAACAGTTCTCATACAGGAGAGAAGGATGTTTCCCAAGTATGGGAAGGTTGTTCAACTTCAACAGGTGGCTTTTCCACTGCTTAAACGCTTGTTAATCTATGTCTGTAATAGACTGCTCCTGTCTTTAACATTTTAAATGTTTCTTCGAATTACGTTCAAACGTAATTGATTCTGTCCAAGGCAATTCCTTAATTACTGAGAAAATGTTATAAAAACAGAAATATTCTTGTCAATGCTATAAATAGCGACCTAGTCTTCCCAGGCTATGCGAGTGAAGGTTTGCACCACAGTCTATTAGCCAATTTGCGTGTTTTAAATTTCCATTTTGGCTAGCATAAAACAATGCGACAAATGCCGTGTGATCACAGACGTCAATGCAGTTTTTTCCAATCAATAGGATTTTTACTAATGTTTCTTGATTGGCAGTTACTGCAATATGAAGAAGGGATTATCCTTTAGTGTTCTGTACATTTACATAGATGTATTTCTGAACAGTTCTTATATTTGAAGAAACTGTCTTAAAAACAGAAATATTCTTGTCATTGCTATAAATAGCGACACAGTCTTCCCAGCTATGCGAGTGAAGATTTGCACCACAGTCTATTAGCCAATTTGCGTGTTTTAAATTTCCATTTTGGCTAGCGTAAAACAATGCAACAAATGCCGTGTGATCACAGACGTCAATGCAGTTTTTTCCAATCAATAGGATTTTTACTAATGTTTCTTGATTGGCAGTTACTGCAATATGAAGAAGGGATTATCCTTTAGTGTTCTGTACATTTACATAGATGTATTTCTGAACAGTTCTTATATTTGAAGAAACTGTCTTAAAAACAGAAATATTCTTGTCATTGCTATAAATAGCGACACAGACTTCCCAGCTATGCGAGTGAAGGCTTTCACCACAGTCTACCAACAAATTTCGAGTTTTAAATTTCCATTTTGGGAAGGATAAAACAATGCAACAAATGCCGTGTGATCACAGACGTCAATACAGTTATTTCCAATCAATAGGATTTTGACTAATGTTTCTTGATTGGCAGTTACTGCAATATGAAAAGGAATTATCCTTTATTATTCTGTACGTTTACATCTGTTCCTTTCTGAACAGTTTTCATATATGAAGAAACTGTCTTAAAAACAGAAATATTCCTTTGATTGCTATAAATAGCGACCTAGTCTTCTCAGGTATGCGAGTGAAGTTTTGCACCACAGTCTGTTAGCAAATTTGCGTATTTTAAATTTCCATTTTGGCTAGCATAAAACAATGCCAAAAATGCCGTGTGATCACAGACGTGAATGCAGTTTTTTCCAATCAATAGGATTTTTACTAATGTTTCTTGATTGGCAGCTACTGCAATATGAAGAAGGGATTATCCTTTTGTATTCTGTATATTTACATGTGTTCCTTTCTTAACAATTCTCATACAGGAGAGAAGGATGTTTCCCAAGTATGGGAAGGTTGTTCAACTTCAACAGGTGGCTTTTCCACTGCTTAAACGCTTGTTAATCTATGTCTGTAATAGACTGCTCATGTCTTTAACATTTTAAATGTTTCTTCGAATTACGTTCAAACGTAATTGATTCTGTCCAAGGCAATTCCTTAATTACTGAGAAAATGTTATAAAAACAGAAATATTCTTGTCATTGCTATAAATAGCGACCTAGTCTTCCCAGGCTATGCGAGTGAAGGTTTGCACCACAGTCTATTAGCCAATTTGCGTGTTTTAAATTTCCATTTTGGCTAGCATAAAACAATGCGACAAATGCCGTGTGATCACAGACGTCAATGCAGTTTTTTCCAATCAATAGGATTTTTACTAATGTTTCTTGATTGGCAGTTACTGCAATATGAAGAAGGGATTATCCTTTAGTGTTCTGTACATTTACATAGATGTATTTCTGAACAGTTCTTATATTTGAAGAAACTGTCTTAAAAACAGAAATATTCTTGTCATTGCTATAAACAGCGACACAGTCTTCCCAGCTATGCGAGTGAAGATTTGCACCACAGTCTATTAGCCAATTTGCGTGTTTTAAATTTCCATTTTGGCTAGCATAAAACAATGCAACAAATGCCGTGTGATCACAGACGTCAATGCAGTTTTTTCCAATCAATAGGATTTTTACTAATGTTTCTTGATTGGCAGCTACTGCAATATGAAGAAGGGATTATCCTTTAGTAGTCTGTATATTTACATCTGTTCCGTTCTGAACAGTTCTCATATATGAAGAAACTGTCTTAAAAACAGAAATATTCCTTTGATTGCTATAATTAGCGACCTAGTCTTCCCAGGCTATGCGAGTGAAGGTTTGCACCACAGTCTATTAGCCAATTTGCGAGTTTTAAATTTCCATTTTGGTAACAATGCCACAAATGTCGTGTGATCACAGATGTGAATGCATTTTTTTCCAATCAATAGGATTTTGACTCATGTTTCTTGATTGGCAGTTACTGCAATATGAAGAAGGGATTATCCTTTAGTGTTCTGTACATTTACATAGATGTATTTCTGAACAGTTCTTATATTCTTGTCATTGCACTAAATAGCGACACAGTCTTCCCAGCTATGCGAGTGAAGGTTTGCACCACAGTCTATTAGCCAATTTGCGAGTTTTAAATTTCCATTTTGGCTAGCATAAAACAATGCCACAAATGCCGTGTGATCACAGACGTGAATGCAGTTTTTTCCAATCAATAGGATTTTTACTAATGTTTCTTGATTGGCAGCTACTGTAATATGAAGAAGGGATTATCCTTTTTGTGTTCTGTATATTTACATGTGTTCCTTTCTTAACAGTTCTCATACAGGAGAGAAGGACGTTTCCCAAGTATGGGAAGGTTGTTCAACTTCAACAGGTGGCTTTTCCACTGCTTAAACGCTTGTTAATCTATGTCTGTAATAGACTGCTCCTGTCTTTAACATTTTAAATGTTTCTTCGAATTACGTTCAAACGTAATTGATTCTGTCCAAGGCAATTCCTTAATTACTGAGAAAATGTTATAAAAACAGAAATATTCTTGTCATTGCTATAAATAGCGACCTAGTCTTCCCAGGCTATGCGAGTGAAGGTTTGCACCACAGTCTATTAGTCAATTTGCGAGTTTTAAATTTCCGTTTTGGCAACAATGCCACAAATGTCGTGTGATCACAGATGTCAATGCAGTTTTTTCCAATCAATAGGATTTTTACTAGTGTTTCTTGATCGGCAGTTACTGCAATATGAAGAAGGGATTATCCTTTAGTGTTCTGTACATTTACATAGATGTATTTCTGAACAGTTCTTATATTTGAAGAAACTGTCTTAAAAACAGAAATATTCTTGTCATTGCTATAAATAGCGACACAGTCTTCCCAGCTATGCGAGTGAAGATTTGCACCACAGTCTATTAGCCAATTTGCGTGTTTTAAATTTCCATTTTGGCTAGCATAAAACAATGCGACAAATGCCGTGTGATCACAGACGTCAATGCAGTTTTTTCCAATCAATAGGATTTTTACTAATGTTTCTTGATTGGCAGTTACTGCAATATGAAGAAGGGATTATCCTTTAGTGTTCTGTACATTTACATAGATGTATTTCTGAACAGTTCTTATATTTGAAGAAACTGTCTTAAAAACAGAAATATTCTTGTCATTGCTATAAATAGCGACACAGTCTTCCCATATATGCGAGTGAAGATTTGCACCACAGTCTATTAGCAAATTTGCGTGTTTTAAATTTCCATTTTGGCTAGCATAAAACAATGCGACAAATGCCGTGTGATCACAGACGTCAATACAGTTATTTCCAATCAATAGGATTTTTACTAATGTTTCTTGATTGGCAGCTACTGCAATATGAAGAAGGGATTATCCTTTAGTAGTCTGTATATTTACATCTGTTCCGTTCTGAACAGTTCTCATATATGAAGAAACTGTCTTAAAAACAGAAATATTCCTTTGATTGCTATAATTAGCGACCTAGTCTTCCCAGGCTATGCGAGTGAAGGTTTGCACCACAGTCTATTAGCCAATTTGCGAGTTTTAAATTTCCATTTTGGCTAGCATAAAACAATGCCACAAATGCCGTGTGATCACAGACGTGAATGCAGTTTTTTCCAATCAATAGGATTTTTACTAATGTTTCTTGATTGGCAGCTACTGCAATATGAAGAAGGGATTATCCTTTAGTAGTCTGTATGTTTACATCTGTTCCTTTCTGAACAGTTCTCATATATGAAGAAACTGTCTTGAAAACAGAAATATTCTTGTCATTGCTATAAATAGCGACACAGACTTCCCAGCTATGCGAGTGAAGGCTTTCACCACAGTCTACCAACAAATTTCGAGTTTTAAATTTCCATTTTGGCTAGCATAAAACAATGCCACAAATGCCGTGTGATCACAGACGTGAATGCAGTTTTTTCCAATCAATAGGATTTTTACTAATGTTTCTTGATTGGCAGCTACTGCAATATGAAGAAGGGATTATCCTTTTTGTGTTCTGTATATTTACATGTGTTCCTTTCTTAACAGTTCTCATACAGGAGAGAAGGACGTTTCCCAAGTATGGGAAGGTTGTTCAACTTCAACAGGTGGCTTTTCCACTGCTTAAACGCTTGTTAATCTATGTCTGTAATAGACTGCTCCTGTCTTTAACATTTTAAATGTTTCTTCGAATTACGTTCAAACGTAATTGATTCTGTCCAAGGCAATTCCTTAATTACTGAGAAAATGTTATAAAAACAGAAATATTCTTGTCATTGCTATAAATAGTGACCTAGTCTTCCCAGGCTATGCGAGTGAAGGTTTGCACCACAGTCTATTAGTCAATTTGCGAGTTTTAAATTTCCGTTTTGGCAACAATGCCACAAATGTCGTGTGATCACAGATGTCAATGCAGTTTTTTCCAATCAATAGGATTTTTACTAGTGTTTCTTGATCGGCAGTTACTGCAATATGAAGAAGGGATTATCCTTTAGTGTTCTGTACATTTACATAGATGTATTTCTGAACAGTTCTTATATTTGAAGAAACTGTCTTAAAAACAGAAATATTCTTGTCATTGCTATAAATAGCGACACAGTCTTCCCAGCTATGCGAGTGAAGATTTGCACCACAGTCTATTAGCCAATTTGCGTGTTTTAAATTTCCATTTTGGCTAGCATAAAACAATGCCACAAATGCCGTGTGATCACAGACGTGAATGCAGTTTTTTCCAATCAATAGGATTTTTACTAATGTTTCTTGATTGACAGCTACTGCAATATGAAGAAGGGATTATCCTTTAGTAGTCTGTATGTTTACATCTGTTCCTTTCTGAACAGTTCTCATATATGAAGAAACTGTCTTGAAAACAGAAATATTCTTGTCATTGCTATAAATAGCGACACAGACTTCCCAGCTATGCGAATGAAGGCTTTCACCACAGTCTACCAACAAATTTCGAGTTTTAAATTTCCATTTTGGCTAGCATAAAACAATGCCACAAATGCCGTGTGATCACTGACGTGAATGCAGTTTTTTCCAATCAATAGGATTTTTACTAATGTTTCTTGATTGGCAGCTACTGCAATATGAAGAAGGGATTATCCTTTTTGTGTTCTGTATATTTACATGTGTTCCTTTCTTAACAGTTCTCATACAGGAGAGAAGGACGTTTCCCAAGTATGGGAAGGTTGTTCAACTTCAACAGGTGGCTTTTCCACTGCTTAAACGCTTGTTAATCTATGTCTGTAATAGACTGCTCCTGTCTTTAACATTTTAAATGTTTCTTCGAATTACGTTCAAACGTAATTGATTCTGTCCAAGGCAATTCCTTAATTACTGAGAAAATGTTATAAAAACAGAAATATTCTTGTCATTGCTATAAATAGCGACCTAGTCTTCCCAGGCTATGCGAGTGAAGGTTTGCACCACAGTCTATTAGTCAATTTGCGAGTTTTAAATTTCCGTTTTGGCAACAATGCCACAAATGTCGTGTGATCACAGATGTCAATGCAGTTTTTTCCAATCAATAGGATTTTTACTAGTTTTTCTTGATCGGCAGTTACTGCAATATGAAGAAGGGATTATCCTTTAGTGTTCTGTACATTTACATAGATGTATTTCTGAACAGTTCTTATATTTGAAGAAACTGTCTTAAAAACAGAAATATTCTTGTCATTGCTATAAATAGCGACACAGTCTTCCCAGCTATGCGAGTGAAGATTTGCACCACAGTCTATTAGCCAATTTGCGTGTTTTAAATTTCCATTTTGGCTAGCATAAAACAATGCGACAAATGCCGTGTGATCACAGACGTCAATGCAGTTTTTTCCAATCAATAGGATTTTTACTAATGTTTCTTGATTGGCAGTTACTGCAATATGAAGAAGGGATTATCCTTTAGTGTTCTGTACATTTACATAGATGTATTTCTGAACAGTTCTTATATTTGAAGAAACTGTCTTAAAAACAGAAATATTCTTGTCATTGCTATAAATAGCGACACAGTCTTCCCATATATGCGAGTGAAGATTTGCACCACAGTCTATTAGCAAATTTGCGTGTTTTAAATTTCCATTTTGGCTAGCATAAAACAATGCGACAAATGCCGTGTGATCACAGACGTCAATACAGTTATTTCCAATCAATAGGATTTTTACTAATGTTTCTTGATTGGCAGCTACTGCAATATGAAGAAGGGATTATCCTTTAGTAGTCTGTATATTTACATCTGTTCCGTTCTGAACAGTTCTCATATATGAAGAAACTGTCTTAAAAACAGAAATATTCCTTTGATTGCTATAATTAGCGACCTAGTCTTCCCAGGCTATGCGAGTGAAGGTTTGCACCACAGTCTATTAGCCAATTTGCGAGTTTTAAATTTCCATTTTGGCTAGCATAAAACAATGCCACAAATGCCGTGTGATCACAGACGTGAATGCAGTTTTTTCCAATCAATAGGATTTTTACTAATGTTTCTTGATTGGCAGCTACTGCAATATGAAGAAGGGATTATCCTTTAGTAGTCTGTATGTTTACATCTGTTCCTTTCTGAACAGTTCTCATATATGAAGAAACAGTCTTGAAAACAGAAATATTCTTGTCATTGCTATAAATAGCGACACAGACTTCCCAGCTATGCGAGTGAAGTTTTGCACCACAGTCTGTTAGCCAATTTGCGAGTTTTAAATTTCCATTTTGGCTAGTATAAAACAATGCCACAAATGCCGTGTGATCACAGACGTCAATGCAGTATTTTCCAATCAATAGGATTTTGACTAATGTTTCTTGATTGGCAGTTACTGCAATATGAAGAAGGGATTATCCTTTAGTGTTCTGTACATTTACATAGATGTATTTCTGAACAGTTCTTATATTTGAAGAAACTGTCTTAAAAACAGAAATATTCTTGTCATTGCTATAAATAGCGACCTAGTCTTCCCAGGCTATGCGAGTGAAGGTTTGCACCACAGTCTATTAGTCAATTTGCGAGTTTTAAATTTCCATTTTGGCAACAATGCCACAAATGCCGTGTGATCACAGACGTCAATGCAGTTTTTTCCAATCAATAGGATTTTTACTAATGTTTCTTGATTGGCAGTTACTGCAATATGAAGAAGGGATTATCCTTTAGTGTTCTGTACATTTACATAGATGTATTTCTGAACAGTTCTTATATTTGAAGAAACTGTCTTAAAAACAGAAATATTCTTGTCATTGCACTAAATAGCGACACAGTCTTCCCAGCTATGGGAGTGAAGGTTTGCACCACAGTCTATTAGCAAATTTGCGAGTTTTAAATTTCCATTTTGGCAAGGATAAAATAATGGAACAAATGCCGTGTGATCACAGACGTCAATACAGTTTTTTCCAATCAATAGGATTTTTACTAATGTTTCTTGATTGGCAGCTACTGCAATATGAAGAAGGGATTATCCTTTAGTAGTCTGTATGTTTACACCTGTTCCTTTCTGAACAGTTCTCATATATGAAGAAACTGTCTTAAAAACAGAAATATTCTTGTCATTGCTATAAATAGCGACACAGACTTCCCAGCTATGCAAGTGAAGGCTTTCACCACAGTCTACCAACAAATTTCGAGTTTTAAATTTCCATTTTGGGAAGGATAAAACAATGCAACAAATGCCGTGTGATCACAGACGTCAATACAGTTATTTCCAATCAATAGGATTTTGACTAATGTTTCTTGATTGGCAGTTACTGCAATATGAAAAGGAATTATCCTTTATTATTCTGTACGTTTACATCTGTTCCTTTCTGAACTGTTTTCATATATGAAGAAACTGTCTTAAAAACAGAAATATTCCTTTGATTGCTATAAATAGCGACCTAGTCTTCCCAGGTATGGTAGTGAAGTTTTGCACCACAGTCTGTTAGCCAATTTGCGAGTTTTAAATTTCCATTTTGGCTAGCATAAAACAGTGCGACAAATGCCGTGTGATCACAGACGTCAATGCAGTTTTTTCCAATCAATAGGATTTTTACTAATGTTTCTTGATTGGCAGCTACTGCAATATGAAGAAGGGATTATCCTTTAGTAGTCTGTATGTTTATATCTGTTCCTTTCTGAACAGTTCTCATATATGAAGAAACTGTCTTGAAAACAGAAATATTCTTGTCATTGCTATAAATAGCGACACAGACTTCCCAGCTATGCGAGAGAAGGCTTTCACCACAGTCTACCAACAAATTTCGAGTTTTAAATTTTCATTTTGGGAAGGATAAAACAATGCAACAGATGCCGTGTGATCACAGACGTCAATACAGTTATTTCGAATCAATAGGATTTTGACTAATGTTTCTTGATTGGCAGTTACTGCAATATGAAAAGGAATTATCCTTTATTATTCTGTACGTTTACATCTGTTCCTTTCTGAACTGTTTTCATATATGAAGAAACTGTCTTAAAAACAGAAATATTCCTTTGATTGCTATAAATAGCGACCTAGTTTTCTCGGGTATGCGAGTGAAGTTTTTTCCACAGTCTGTTAGCCAATTTGCGAGTTTTAAATTTCCATTTTGGCTAGTATAAAACAATGCCACAAAAGCCGTGTGATCACAGACGTCAATGCATTTTTTTCCAATCAATAGGATTTTGACTAATGTTTCTTGATTGGCAGTTACTGCAATATGAAGAAGGGATTATCCTTTAGTGTTCTGTACATTTACATAGATGTATTTCTGAACAGTTCTTATATTCTTGTCATTGCACTAAATAGCGACACAGTCTTCCCAGCTATGCGAGTGAAGGTTTGCACCACAGTCTATTAGCCAATTTGCGAGTTTTAAATTTCCATTTTGGCTAGCATAAAACAATGCGACAAATGCCGTGTGATCACAGACGTCAATGCAGTTTTTTCCAATCAATAGGATTTTTACTAATGTTTCTTGATTGGCAGTTACTGCAATATGAAGAAGGGATTATCCTTTAGTGTTCTGTACATTTACATAGATGTATTTCTGAACAGTTCTTATATTTGAAGAAACTGTCTTAAAAACAGAAATATTCTTGTCATTGCTATAAATAGCGACACAGTCTTCCCAGCTATGCGAGTGAAGATTTGCACCACAGTCTATTAGCCAATTTGCGTGTTTTAAATTTCCATTTTGGCTAGCATAAAACAATGCAACAAATGCCGTGTGATCACAGACGTGAATGCAGTTTTTTCCAATCAATAGGATTTTTACTAATGTTTCTTGATTGGCAGCTACTGCAATATGAAGAAGGGATTATCCTTTTTGTGTTCTGTATATTTACATGTGTTCCTTTCTTAACAGTTCTCATACAGGAGAGAAGGATGTTTCCCAAGTATGGGAAGGTTGTTCAACTTCAACAGGTGGCTTTTCCACTGCTTAAACGCTTGTTAATCTATGTCTGTAATAGACTGCTCCTGTCTTTAACATTTTAAATGTTTCTTCGAATTACGTTCAAACGTAATTGATTCTGTCCAAGGCAATTCCTTAATTACTGAGAAAATGTTATAAAAACAGAAATATTCTTGTCAATGCTATAAATAGCGACCTAGTCTTCCCAGGCTATGCGAGTGAAGGTTTGCACCACAGTCTATTAGCCAATTTGCGTGTTTTAAATTTCCATTTTGGCTAGCATAAAACAATGCGACAAATGCCGTGTGATCACAGACGTCAATGCAGTTTTTTCCAATCAATAGGATTTTTACTAATGTTTCTTGATTGGCAGTTACTGCAATATGAAGAAGGGATTATCCTTTAGTGTTCTGTACATTTACATAGATGTATTTCTGAACAGTTCTTATATTTGAAGAAACTGTCTTAAAAACAGAAATATTCTTGTCATTGCTATAAATAGCGACACAGTCTTCCCAGCTATGCGAGTGAAGATTTGCACCACAGTCTATTAGCCAATTTGCGTGTTTTAAATTTCCATTTTGGCTAGCATAAAACAATGCAACAAATGCCGTGTGATCACAGACGTCAATGCAGTTTTTTCCAATCAATAGGATTTTTACTAATGTTTCTTGATTGGCAGTTACTGCAATATGAAGAAGGGATTATCCTTTAGTGTTCTGTACATTTACATAGATGTATTTCTGAACAGTTCTTATATTTGAAGAAACTGTCTTAAAAACAGAAATATTCTTGTCATTGCTATAAATAGCGACACAGTCTTCCCAGCTATGCGAGTGAAGGTTTGCACCACAGTCTATTAGCAAATTTGCGAGTTTTAAATTTCCATTTTGGCAAGGATAAAATAATGGAACAAATGCCGTGTGATCACAGACGTCAATACAGTTTTTTCCAATCAATAGGATTTTTACTAATGTTTCTTGATTGGCAGCTACTGCAATATGAAGAAGGGATTATCCTTTAGTAGTCTGTATGTTTACATCTGTTCCTTTCTGAACAGTTCTCATATATGAAGAAACTGTCTTGAAAACAGAAATATTCTTGTCATTGCTATAAATAGCGACACAGACTTCCCAGCTATGCGAGTGAAGGCTTTCACCACAGTCTACCAACAAATTTCGATTTTTAAATTTCCATTTTGGGAAGGATAAAACAATGCAACAAATGCCGTGTGATCACAGACGTCAATACAGTTATTTCCAATCAATAGGATTTTGACTAATGTTTCTTGATTGGCAGTTACTGCAATATGAAAAGGAATTATCCTTTATTATTCTGTACGTTTACATCTGTTCCTTTCTGAACAGTTTTCATATATGAAGAAACTGTCTTAAAAACAGAAATATTCCTTTGATTGCTATAAATAGCGACCTAGTCTTCTCAGGTATGCGAGTGAAGTTTTGCACCACAGTCTGTTAGCCAATTTGCGAGTTTTAAATTTCCATTTTGGCTAGTATAAAACAATGCCACAAATGCCGTGTGATCACAGACGTCAATGCAGTTTTTTCCAATCAATAGGATTTTTATTAATGTTTCTTGATTGGCAGTTACTGCAATATGAAGAAGGTATTATCCTTTAGTGTTCTGTACATTTACATAGATGTATTTCTGAACAGTTCTTATATTTGAAGAAACTGTCTTAAAAACAGAAATATTCTTGTCATTGCTATAAATAGCGACACAGTCTTCCCATATATGCGAGTGAAGATTTGCACCACAGTCTATTAGCCAATTTGCGAGTTTTAAATTTCCATTTTGGCTAGCATAAAACAATGCCACAAATGCCGTGTGATCACAGACGTGAATGCAGTTTTTTCCAATCAATAGGATTTTTACTAATGTTTCTTGATTGGCAGCTACTGCAATATGAAGAAGGGATTATCCTTTAGTAGTCTGTATGTTTACATCTGTTCCTTTCTGAACAGTTCTCATATATGAAGAAACTGTCTTGAAAACAGAAATATTCTTGTCATTGCTATAAATAGCGACACAGACTTCCCAGCTATGCGAGTGAAGGCTTTCACCACAGTCTACCAACAAATTTCGAGTTTTAAATTTCCCTTTTGGCTAGCATAAAACAATGCCACAAATGCCGTGTGATCACAGACGTGAATGCAGTTTTTTCCAATCAATAGGATTTTTACTAATGTTTCTTGATTGGCAGCTACTGCAATATGAAGAAGGGATTATCCTTTAGTAGTCTGTATATTTACATCTGTTCCGTTCTGAACAGTTCTCATATATGAAGAAACTGTCTTAAAAACAGAAATATTCCTTTGATTGCTATAATTAGCGACCTAGTCTTCCCAGGCTATGCGAGTGAAGGTTTGCACCACAGTCTATTAGCCAATTTGCGAGTTTTAAATTTCCATTTTGGTAACAATGCCACAAATGTCGTGTGATCACAGATGTCAATGCATTTTTTTCCAATCAATAGGATTTTGACTCATGTTTCTTGATTGGCAGTTACTGCAATATGAAGAAGGGATTATCCTTTAGTGTTCTGTACATTTACATAGATGTATTTCTGAACAGTTCTTATATTCTTGTCATTGCACTAAATAGCGACACAGTCTTCCCAGCTATGCGAGTGAAGGTTTGCACCACAGTCTATTAGCCAATTTGCGAGTTTTAAATTTCCATTTTGGCTAGCATAAAACAATGCCACAAATGCCGTGTGATCACAGACGTGAATGCCGTTTTTTCCAATCAATAGGATTTTTACTAATGTTTCTTGATTGGCAGCTACTGCAATATGAAGAAGGGATTATCCTTTTTGTGTTCTGTATATTTACATGTGTTCCTTTCTTAACAGTTCTCATACAGGAGAGAAGGACGTTTCCCAAGTATGGGAAGGTTGTTCAACTTCAACAGGTGGCTTTTCCACTGCTTAAACGCTTGTTAATCTATGTCTGTAATAGACTGCTCCTGTCTTTAACATTTTAAATGTTTCTTCGAATTACGTTCAAACGTAATTGATTCTGTCCAAGGCAATTCCTTAATTACTGAGAAAATGTTATAAAAACAGAAATATTCTTGTCATTGCTATAAATAGCGACCTAGTCTTCCCAGGCTATGCGAGTGAAGGTTTGCACCACAGTCTATTAGTCAATTTGCGAGTTTTAAATTTCCATTTTGGCAACAATGCCACAAATGTCGTGTGATCACAGATGTCAATGCAGTTTTTTCCAATCAATAGGATTTTTACTAGTGTTTCTTGATCGGCAGTTACTGCAATATGAAGAAGGAATTATCCTTTAGTGTTCTGTACATTTACATAGATGTATTTCTGAACAGTTCTTATATTTGAAGAAACTGTCTTAAAAACAGAAATATTCTTGTCATTGCACTAAATAGCGACACAGTCTTCCCAGCTATGGGAGTGAAGGTTTGCACCACAGTCTATTAGCAAATTTGCGAGTTTTAAATTTCCATTTTGGCAAGGATAAAATAATGGAACAAATGCCGTGTGATCACAGACGTCAATACAGTTTTTTCCAATCAATAGGATTTTTACTAATGTTTCTTGATTGGCAGCTACTGCAATATGAAGAAGGGATTATCCTTTAGTAGTCTGTATGTTTACACCTGTTCCTTTCTGAACAGTTCTCATATATGAAGAAACTGTCTTAAAAACAGAAATATTCTTGTCATTGCTATAAATAGCGACACAGACTTCCCAGCTATACAAGTGAAGGCTTTCACCACAGTCTACCAACAAATTTCGAGTTTTAAATTTCCATTTTGGGAAGGATAAAACAATGCAACAAATGCCGTGTGATCACAGACGTCAATACAGTTATTTCCAATCAATAGGATTTTGACTAATGTTTCTTGATTGGCAGTTACTGCAATATGAAAAGGAATTATCCTTTATTATTCTGTACGTTTACATCTGTTCCTTTCTGAACTGTTTTCATATATGAAGAAACTGTCTTAAAAACAGAAATATTCCTTTGATTGCTATAAATAGCGACCTAGTCTTCCCAGGTATGGTAGTGAAGTTTTGCACCACAGTCTGTTAGCCAATTTGCGAGTTTTAAATTTCCATTTTGGCTCGCATAAAACAGTGCGACAAATGCCGTGTGATCACAGACGTCAATGCAGTTTTTTCCAATCAATAGGATTTTTACTAATGTTTCTTGATTGGCAGCTACTGCAATATGAAGAAGGGATTATCCTTTAGTAGTCTGTATGTTTATATCTGTTCCTTTCTGAACAGTTCTCATATATGAAGAAACTGTCTTGAAAACAGAAATATTCTTGTCATTGCTATAAATAGCGACACAGACTTCCCAGCTATGCGAGTGAAGGCTTTCACCACAGTCTACCAACAAATTTCGAGTTTTAAATTTTCATTTTGGGAAGGATAAAACAATGCAACAGATGCCGTGTGATCACAGACGTCAATACAGTTATTTCGAATCAATAGGATTTTGACTAATGTTTCTTGATTGGCAGTTACTGCAATATGAAAAGGAATTATCCTTTATTATTCTGTACGTTTACATCTGTTCCTTTCTGAACTGTTTTCATATATGAAGAAACTGTCTTAAAAACAGAAATATTCCTTTGATTGCTATAAATAGCGACCTAGTTTTCTCGGGTATGCGAGTGAAGTTTTTTCCACAGTCTGTTAGCCAATTTGCGAGTTTTAAATTTCCATTTTGGCTAGCATAAAACAATGCGACAAATGCCGTGTGATCACAGACGTCAATGCAGTTTTTTCCAATCAATAGGATTTTTACTAATGTTTCTTGATTGGCAGTTACTGCAATATGAAGAAGGGATTATCCTTTAGTGTTCTGTACATTTACATAGATGTATTTCTGAACAGTTCTTATATTTGAAGAAACTGTCTTAAAAACAGAAATATTCTTGTCATTGCTATAAATAGCGACACAGTCTTCCCAGCTATGCGAGTGAAGATTTGCACCACAGTCTATTAGCCAATTTGCGTGTTTTAAATTTCCATTTTGGCTAGCATAAAACAATGCAACAAATGCCGTGTGATCACAGACGTGAATGCAGTTTTTTCCAATCAATAGGATTTTTACTAATGTTTCTTGATTGGCAGCTACTGCAATATGAAGAAGGGATTATCCTTTTTGTGTTCTGTATATTTACATGTGTTCCTTTCTTAACAGTTCTCATACAGGAGAGAAGGATGTTTCCCAAGTATGGGAAGGTTGTTCAACTTCAACAGGTGGCTTTTCCACTGCTTAAACGCTTGTTAATCTATGTCTGTAATAGACTGCTCCTGTCTTTAACATTTTAAATGTTTCTTCGAATTACGTTCAAACGTAATTGATTCTGTCCAAGGCAATTCCTTAATTACTGAGAAAATGTTATAAAAACAGAAATATTCTTGTCAATGCTATAAATAGCGACCTAGTCTTCCCAGGCTATGCGAGTGAAGGTTTGCACCACAGTCTATTATCCAATTTGCGTGTTTTAAATTTCCATTTTGGCTAGCATAAAACAATGCGACAAATGCCGTGTGATCACAGACGTCAATGCAGTTTTTTCCAATCAATAGGATTTTTACTAATGTTTCTTGATTGGCAGTTACTGCAATATGAAGAAGGGATTATCCTTTAGTGTTCTGTACATTTACATAGATGTATTTCTGAACAGTTCTTATATTTGAAGAAACTGTCTTAAAAACAGAAATATTCTTGTCATTGCTATAAATAGCGACACAGTCTTCCCAGCTATGCGAGTGAAGATTTGCACCACAGTCTATTAGCCAATTTGCGTGTTTTAAATTTCCATTTTGGCTAGCACAAAACAATGCAACAAATGCCGTGTGATCACAGACGTCAATGCAGTTTTTTCCAATCAATAGGATTTTTACTAATGTTTCTTGATTGGCAGTTACTGCAATATGAAGAAGGGATTATCCTTTAGTGTTCTGTACATTTACATAGATGTATTTCTGAACAGTTCTTATATTTGAAGAAACTGTCTTAAAAACAGAAATATTCTTGTCATTGCACTAAATAGCGACACAGTCTTCCCAGCTATGGGAGTGAAGGTTTGCACCACAGTCTATTAGCAAATTTGCGAGTTTTAAATTTCCATTTTGGCAAGGATAAAATAATGGAACAAATGCCGTGTGATCACAGACGTCAATACAGTTTTTTCCAATCAATAGGATTTTTACTAATGTTTCTTGATTGGCAGCTACTGCAATATGAAGAAGGGATTATCCTTTAGTAGTCTGTATGTTTACATCTGTTCCTTTCTGAACAGTTCTCATATATGAAGAAACTGTCTTGAAAACAGAAATATTCTTGTCATGGCTATAAATAGCGACACAGACTTCCCAGCTATGCGAGTGAAGGCTTTCACCACAGTCTACCAACAAATTTCGAGTTTTAAATTTCCATTTTGGGAAGGATAAAACAATGCAACAAATGCCGTGTGATCACAGACGTCAATACAGTTATTTCCAATCAATAGGATTTTGACTAATGTTTCTTGATTGGCAGTTACTGCAATATGAAAAGGAATTATCCTTTATTATTCTGTACGTTTACATCTGTTCCTTTCTGAACAGTTTTCATATATGAAGAAACTGTCTTAAAAACAGAAATATTCCTTTGATTGCTATAAATAGCGACCTAGTCTTCTCAGGTATGCGAGTGAAGTTTTGCACCACAGTCTGTTAGCCAATTTGCGAGTTTTAAATTTCCATTTTGGCTAGTATAAAACAATGCCACAAATGCCGTGTGATCACAGACGTCAATGCAGTTTTTTCCAATCAATAGGATTTTTACTAATGTTTCTTGATTGGCAGTTACTGCAATATGAAGAAGGGATTATCCTTTAGTGTTCTGTACATTTACATAGATGTATTTCTGAACAGTTCTTATATTTGAAGAAACTGTCTTAAAAACAGAAATATTCTTGTCATTGCTATAAATAGCGACACAGTCTTCCCATATATGCGAGTGAAGGCTTTCACCACAGTCTACCAACAAATTTCGAGTTTTAAATTTTCATTTTGGGAAGGATAAAACAATGCAACAGATGCCGTGTGATCACAGACGTCAATACAGTTATTTCGAATCAATAGGATTTTGACTAATGTTTCTTGATTGGCAGTTACTGCAATATGAAAAGGAATTATCCTTTATTATTCTGTACGTTTACATCTGTTCCTTTCTGAACTGTTTTCATATATGAAGAAACTGTCTTAAAAACAGAAATATTCCTTTGATTGCTATAAATAGCGACCTAGTTTTCTCGGGTATGCGAGTGAAGTTTTTTCCACAGTCTGTTAGCCAATTTGCGAGTTTTAAATTTCCATTTTGGCTAGTATAAAACAATGCCACAAAAGCCGTGTGATCACAGACGTCAATGCATTTTTTTCCAATCAATAGGATTTTGACTAATGTTTCTTGATTGGCAGTTACTGCAATATGAAGAAGGGATTATCCTTTAGTGTTCTGTACATTTACATAGATGTATTTCTGAACAGTTCTTATATTCTTGTCATTGCACTAAATAGCGACACAGTCTTCCCAGCTATGCGAGTGAAGGTTTGCACCACAGTCTATTAGCCAATTTGCGAGTTTTAAATTTCCATTTTGGCTAGCATAAAACAATGCGACAAATGCCGTGTGATCACAGACGTCAATGCAGTTTTTTCCAATCAATAGGATTTTTACTAATGTTTCTTGATTGGCAGTTACTGCAATATGAAGAAGGGATTATCCTTTAGTGTTCTGTACATTTACATAGATGTATTTCTGAACAGTTCTTATATTTGAAGAAACTGTCTTAAAAACAGAAATATTCTTGTCATTGCTATAAATAGCGACACAGTCTTCCCAGCTATGCGAGTGAAGATTTGCACCACAGTCTATTAGCCAATTTGCGTGTTTTAAATTTCCATTTTGGCTAGCATAAAACAATGCAACAAATGCCGTGTGATCACAGACGTGAATGCAGTTTTTTCCAATCAATAGGATTTTTACTAATGTTTCTTGATTGGCAGCTACTGCAATATGAAGAAGGGATTATCCTTTTTGTGTTCTGTATATTTACATGTGTTCCTTTCTTAACAGTTCTCATACAGGAGAGAAGGATGTTTCCCAAGTATGGGAAGGTTGTTCAACTTCAACAGGTGGCTTTTCCACTGCTTAAACGCTTGTTAATCTATGTCTGTAATAGACTGCTCCTGTCTTTAACATTT